>NC_092335.1:112602500-115460000 GCF_046630445.1 Rutidosis leptorrhynchoides | reverse complement strand
ATGATGAATATATGATAATATGACCTAGTTTATAGTATTTATCAATTATATTATTGATTAGAACACTATACTGACTTTGTTTCTGATGTTTTCAGGTGATCAGGAGAAGTGAAGACTCAGAAATATAAGACCTCTGAGTACTTCTTGTGCTGGTTTTTGGTGAGCGGGTTAATCTAGCCGTTAAGGCATATAGTGACATGACCTAGACCGTTGACCTAGTTGCTATGCTTAGAACCTTTGTTGTTGTGTGATGTGGACTATGACCTCGCGCGTTTATTGGACCGACCTTGCTTCTGATCAGGTCGGGAGAGATCAACCTTGCTTCTGATCAGGTTGGGCTCATTGATGTTGTATGATTAATATAAGTCGGAATCACGCGTCCATCGCGTGTGGAAGACTTTTACTAGTGATACAGAGTTATGAGTTTTCGGTAGACTCTAGACTGATCAACTGGGGTCGTTGGCCTGGCCAGGCCGCCGAGTCTCTCAATGGGTTGCTTCGGATTACCCAGATAGTTGCTTCTGATTGACCATTGCTTGCAGTTATCACGGTTGCTTTGGATTGACCGTTGCTGAAGATGTGTTTATGCCTAGTGGTCTTTGGATTTAATTGATTATTGGATATTGTATTTGTATTGCTTTTATGTTGTATGTTAATGGTAGATTGCTATGTTTCTGCATGTTCTAGTAGTTATGTGATTAACTGTCTGATTAATTTGTTGCTGCATGTTCTAGTGATTGTACCTATGTGTTTTAGCTGTTAGATTAGTCCATTCACTTAGCTTCGTGCTAAGCCCTCCACCTTCCCCTTGCATATTGTAGGTCTTTTGCTTTTATGGACATAGGAGAAGACGGGCGTGTTGAGTTGTGTTCGACAAGTCTAGAACTCTGATGTTGTCTATATGAAATCGAATATTAACGTAACACCGGTTTTTGATAACAATGTATTTATGTATGAAGTGTAATAATTATGTTTATGTTTGTACGTAAGGGCATGTTTTGTAAATAAGACTACCACTGTGTTATAAAAAAAAGTACGGTGTTACAATTTGGTATCAGAGCATAGGTTTGGCCGCATCGACATTGTACTTGAATGTCATGTTCCCAAACCTTGAGAGGATCTTGTCGAACATAACACAAAGGGGACGGGTTAAGTGAATATAGGAGCTTTTATGTGTTAGTTGATAGGCACTAACGGTTATCTACTAAGCGTTTGATTGAGATGTTGTGGTAGGGCAGATATGTCAGGTAATCAAGACGCTGCCCCAATGCCTCCGGAACCTTTAGAGCTCCTGATGAAGACGGTCATGTATCAGAAGAAGAAGTATCAGAAGAAGTGTTAGAGCTTCAGAGTCAGTTGAAAGATGCTCAAGATAGGATCAAAGAGCTTGAACAACAAGTGATTTCGCATTCTAACACCACATCAATAAATCAAAACTTTCCTCCAAGTGCTTACCCACAGTTTGGAAACATTTCTCAACAACAGTATGTGCCACCTCAGTACTAGATACCATCTCAGTTCAATCCACTACTTCCGAATCAAGTGATGTACCCATTTCAGACACCATTCTTCCAACCACCGATGTTTGAAAAGAAGAAGTGCTCGTATAAGGACTTTCTTAATTGTCAACCTTCAGAGTATACTGGTAAAACTGACCCGACTGAGACTCTAAATTAGCTCAGGGAAGTGGAAAGAGCATTAGATGCTTGTCAGTGCGAGCCAGAGTTGAAAGTGTTATATGCCAGTCGATTGTTCAAGGGGCGAGCTATGGAGTGGTGGGACTCTATCACAGGTCATTTATTAAAGGAACAACTAAGTCAAGTGTCATGGGAGTAGTTTCATGCCAAGGTTCGTGAGCAGTATTGTTCAGAATATGATCTGGAGAAATTGAAAACTGAGTTTTTGGGGATGAGAATGACTAATGATATGATGATTGATGATGTTATTTTAGACTTTACCTCTAAGTTAAGGTTTTGTCAACAGTGGGTACCGCATGAGAAAGATAAAATTCAGCATTTTATTAGAGTTATTAAGCCGGAGTATCGGTCAATGGTTAGATTTGCTTCTTCTTTATCGCAAGCTTTTGAGATGGCTAAAACGATAGAGGGTGATGTTAAAGCTGCAAGGAATACGAGAGTGGGGAGTGGTTCTTATGGGAAGAGGTCGGAAGGTCAATCCAGTTATCAGTCCAGTCCGAAATCAAGAAAGTCAACCGGGTCCAGTACGAGGGAAGTTTCGAGTACGAGTGGGTCAGGTTCCGTACAGAAAGAGTGGTGTAACTCGTGCAGATCTTACCACAGTGGACAGTGTTCTCCAGGTACGAAAAGGTGTCTAAGGTGTGGTATAGTGGGACATGATGTTCAACAATGTTCTTTCAGAAGCAATGTATGCTGGAATTGTCATAAGGAAGGTCATAGGTCAGCGCAGTGTCCGGCAGCGGGTAGAGGGAGTTCTGGGGCAGGGTTCGGGGTGCAGTCGGCATCTGTTGATGGATCTGCTGCATCAGTAGGACAGAAGAGAAAAGGTCCTCCCACGGCTATAGCTAGAGCTTATCAGATGGTAGCAGATACTGATGTTGTGTCAGAAGACTTAAACACTGGTATGTTCAGACTAACTTTGTTGTTGCTTTTAATTTCAGGAATGCGTGTTTAGTATGTTATGTAGATGATGTAATCTGTTTAGTGATAGGTGATTTGAGGTAGTGTTAGTTGTAGTGATAGAGATGGATTTAGGTTTCTCGGATTTTCTTAACTGAAATGGAGACGTGATCTATGATAATGTATTACGTCTGGCCAACGTAAGCACATTTTGGTAGATCATGCAAAAGTTTCAATAAGATAAGACGAGAATTAGGTTAGGTGACTACTTGATTAGATGTTGTTATGTGTTGTGTGACTGGTAGTTAATAGTATTTTTGTCGTGACCTTCAACTTTGACCAGATTCCGAGGACGGAATCTCTTTAAGGAGGGTAGATTTGTAACACCCGATAATTGGGCCTAAATGAAATGACCATTTTGCCCTTGTGTGCGTTTATATTGTTATTTTATTAGTTGAATTGTGACGACCCGGAAATTTCCGACCAAATTTAAACTAAATCTTTATATGATTTCGACACGATAAGCAAAGTTTGTAATGTTGAGTTTTAAAAATTTTGGAACTATGTTCATATATTCAATTGACCTTTAACTGTTTCCGACGATTCACGGACCTATAAATGTAAATAGAAATGTACATGTAATTAACTATGCATATAAATAATTATATTTTTGTAAAATAAATATAGTAGAGAACTGATATGTGTTTTAGATGTTATGAGAGATAAATTAAAATAACTAAAACTTACTATTAAAAGAATATCTATATATGTATATGTATATATATATATATATATATATATATATATATATATATATATATATATATATATATATATATATATATATATATATATATATATATATATATATATATATATATATATATATATATATATATATATATATATATATATATATATATAGAGAGAGAGAGAGAGAGAGAATTATAAATCCATACATAATTAATATTGCATGTATATTATAATATATATAAAATGTACATATATTAAATATTCAGGATATATTATATATATATACCTATATTAAAAATGACATAAGTAAGATTAATACATTAAATATAATTACAAGTTTAGATATAGTGATATATCAATATTATTATTATAACTCTCATTATTATTATTAATATTAAAAATTAATATCATCAATTGTATTATTAATATTATTATAATATATACTATATAAATATGAACAATAAAACACGTAATTTGTTAACACTAGTATTAATTAATATGTATTATCATTAAAAATTATTATTTTTATTAATAATATGATCATTATCATTTTTATAATTTTTATTATGATTATTATTATTTGTTATTATTAATATTAGTATTATTGATATTATTATCATTATTATTTTTAATATTGTTATTAGTATTATTTTGATTAGTAATATTATTATTATTACTTCTAATATTATTATAAGTATCAACATTTTTATTATTTCTAGTGATATTAACAATATTATTAATATTTATAATTACTAATTATTAATATTTATTGTAAATAAATCACATATATAGAATCCAATCTATTGCATATAGAACTGTGTTAAATCTTGCTTTCTGTCAAATCTGATAGATATATGTATCCTAATTTGTATGATTCCGTTACAAATCACAATCTGCCTTTTAATCTTTTTGTTTTCTTCTCCTTGTCTGAGTGAAAAACCCTGTCGACGCCACAACTTGTACATAAATCAATTAGTTTTAGTGTTAAGTAATTCGTTCAACCTCCCAACACCTTTATGAATCACACAACAACTCTGCTTCCTGAAATCAAAGAGTAAACAGATTTATCTATTTATTTATTTATTTACCTGCATCGATATCTCTGTTTTAAATCCATTTTTCCAAAACTATGATTTTGAATGAAATTACAAAATGTAATATTGCAGAGTTGTTAGGAACTGTCTTTTCAATCTACTTGTAAAATTTCAGAATCCAATTCCTCTTATCAAATCCTAATTTGCAAGTCAAAGTTTTAAATTGAAAAAGTCAAACAATGTTCTTCAGTCAAATTCAACTTTTCTGTTATGATTTAAGTCAAATTGAGAGTTCATATAGTTTTTAGGAATGATTTTAAATCTATTTCATGTTATAAGTTTAGTCTAATACGATCTAGAATTCATAATCATTATATGAGTTTATTTTTTTTTTTACGAACCGAACAGCAGCATTTTTTTTTATTTTTTTTCTTTTGCTTTTGTTTTGATAAGTCTGATAACTTACTTCACAATTACAAAACGTTTTCTAATTCAACTAAAGAATAGATGATTGTTTGATTATTATGGATATTTGATCGGTGGATATATGAAAATGAAGAAGAAAAGGAATAAACAGAAAGGAGAAATGATTTAAATATAATTGAGTTGTGAGGAATATAAGGAAAAACAGAATGGACGAGTGGTTAAGTGCTTTGTGTGTGTTCGAGAGGTCACGGGTTCGAGTCTCCAATGGAACATTTTTTTTAGAAAACTCTCCAAGGGTATACACTCTTATATTTTTATTATTATTATTATTATTATTATTATTATTATTATTATTATTATTATTATTATTATTATCATAAATTATTATTATCAATGTTATTATTGTTATTATTATTATTAATATTGTTACCATAAGAAGTATTACTAAAATTATCATTATTAATATTAATTTGATCCTTTTAAGTATTATTATTATTATTATGGTTATGATTGTTATTATATTTATTATTATCATAACAAAAATACAAGTTATTATTATTTTCATAAATAATATTATTAGTAACATTAAAAATTATCATTTTTCATTTTTACTATTAGTATTATCATTACTAATAAAGTTATTATTATTAGTAGTAAATCATTATTATCTAAATTATCATTTTAACAAATAAATCTTTTGTACATTATATATATTTATTACTTATACTCGGATTGTATTAATAATTCACATAACAAACTAATGATATTTCATAAATACAATACTAATCACATATATATGTACATAGATATATTAATATCACTAGTCGTAAAATATTAATCATTATAAATATATATACACAAAATCGATATATAAAATATAAATTAAGATATAATATAAGCATACATTTTAAAATGAAATTTAGTATAAATTTTATATAACTATAAATATATAAATAATACATATTAATAATGAAATTTTGTGATTTACATTATATGTATTAATAAATATACAATTGATATAGGTTCGTGAATCCGAGGTCAACCCTACCTTTGTTAAATGTCGCCATATGTATTTTTACTACAAAATACATTAGGTGAGTTCATTTGCTCCCTTTTACTCATTACATTTTTGGGCTGAGAATACATGCAATGTTTTAATAACTATTTTACAATATTTATATGCGTGAGTTCATTTGATTCTCTTTTACTCTTTATATTTTTGGGACTGAGAATACATGCGCTACTTTTACAACTGCTTTATTAAATGCTTTTGAAATACATTTTGAACTGTGAATACATGAAATGCTTTTATAAATGTTTGATGAGATAGACACAAGCAAAACATTCCTCGAATGAATTATGTGGACATGATAATTGTCACCATTGAATTATGTGGACGTGATAATTGCCACAATTGATATGAATATTTTTTCCCTGATTATTATTGCTTGGTAACCTAAGAATTAGGGAACATCACTAATTTTGAGAATTAGTGCATGCCTAATTGACGCGAATTCTAAAGGTAGCTACCGGGTTTAACACCCCTACCCAGAATGTTCACTAGACGGAAGGGCTAGTGGGCGTGGTGTTTAGTACTTCGAAGTTTATATGATTATTATTATACAGACGAGATGTTCTGTTTTGGGGATATTATTATGCGCATTATATGTTAAGGTCGGTTACCAAGCCAAATTATGAAAGCAATAAAAAGTGAATGTTATGTATCGAGAGAATGATTTTATACACAGGTTATGTGTATGTTATTTTTTTGTGCACGAGATATGTGTACGGTTACTAACATTTATGAAAGATGATTTCGTACACGAGAAAGGTGTACTGTATTTAAAAGATATCGCATGTACATTACAGGTGGGTATAGGATTCGAGCCCATTTGTACCATGCAGCATTTAAATCTTGTGGTCTATCAAAATGATGAATTTTATTATTTTATGATAAACCTATGAACTCACCCACCTTTTGATTGACACTTGAAAGCATGTTTATTCTCAGGTATGAAAGAAATCTTCCGCTGTGCAATTGCTCATTTTAAAGATATTACTTGGAGTCATTCATGACATATTTCAAAAGACGTTGCATTCGAGTCGTAGAGTTCATCAAGATTATTATTAAGTCAATTATAGTTGGATATATTATGAAATGGTATGCATGCCATCAACTTTCGATGTAATGAAAGATTGTCTTTTTAAAAATGAATGCAATGTTTGTAAAATGTATCATATAGAGGTCAAGTACCTCGCGATGTAATCAACTATTGTGAATCGTTTATATTGTATATGAACGGGTCATTAGATGAATGTTTATAGTCATTTGACTATTTGGTTGAGACCAGTTCGTGACAAGGTTCACAGAACAGGTTTGTTTATTTAATTTAGACTTCGTTTGGACTGCCAAATAATGTACGAAAGATATCAGATAACTGATAAATACCCGTGTGTTGCACAGTGTGGAAATTATCCACAATTAAGTGTCTAGAGCTGGCCATTTCTCTCACTTTCTAGATTATTCCCAAACACACACCCGTACCTTCATCTTCATCTAATCAAAACCCTAAAATCTAATCTTTGATCTAGAGCTTAAATTATTCACATCTTCTTGTTCTCTGTGATTTTGTGATCATTTTAAGGTAAGCATCTCTTAGATTCATGTAGTGATTCTTGCTCAAATTGGGTTTTTGTGTTCTTGAGTAAAAGTTAGGTTTTGATGCTTGATTCTTGATCTAAAGTGTTTTATATGTTCTATTGTTGTTAGAAATATGTTTTATATAGTTTATATGATGTTTTGAGAGTGGTTTTGGTGTTAGATCTTGCAAAAATCGAGTTTTTGGGCCAAAATGGCAAAAATCAGCGAGCTGGAATGTTCTAACAGCTCCCACACTTCTGACAGGTCACTCGTATGTGTGACTATGCATTTGAGGCTCAACCACGCGGTTGAGGACTCACTCGCACGAGTAAGGCCTCGTCCGCGCGAGTGAGCACTAGTCAGTTTTTGGTAAACTTGAAAAGGCTGTAACTTTCTAACCGTAACTCCGTTTTTAATGAATAAACTATCATTGGACTCATATTGAAATTTACTATCCAATGATAAGGTTTTAAGAAACTAAATAAAACTTTATTTTGATCAGAAAAAGGGATTTTATTGTGTATGTCGTGTTCTGTACTCGTTTGGTGTCGTTATTGACTGAGTTTATGTTGTAGACTTATAATATGATGAATATATGATAATATAACCTAGTTTATAGTATTTATAAATTATATTATTGATTAGAACACTATACTGACTTTGTTTCTGATATTTTCAAGTGATCAGGAGAAGTGAAGACTCAGAAATATAAGACCTCTGAGTACTTCTTGTGCTGGTTTTCGGTGAGTGGGTTAATCTAGGCGTTAAGGCATATAGTGACATGACCTAGACCATTGATCTAGTTGCTATGCTTAGAACCTTTGTTGTTGTGTGATGTGGACTATGACCTCGCGCGTTTATTGGACCGACCTTGCTTCTGATCAGGTCGGGAGAGATCAACCTTGCTTCTGATCAGGTTGGGCTCATTGAGGTTGTATGATTAATATAAGTCGGAATCACGCGTCGGTCGCGTGTGGAAGACTTATACTAGTGATACAGAGTTATGAGTTTTCGGTAGACTCTAGACTGATCAACTGGGATCGTTGGCCCGGCCAGGCCGCCGAGTCTCTCAATGGGTTGCTTCGGATTACCCAGATGGTTGCTTCTGATTGACCATTGCTTGCAGTTATAACGGTTGCTTTGGATTGACCATTGTTGAAGATGTGTTTATGCCTTAGTGGTCTTTGGATTTAATTGATTGTTGGATATTGTATTTGTATTGCTTTTATGTTGTATGTTAATGGTAGATTGCTATGTTTCTGCATGTTCTAGTAGTTATGTGATTAACTGTCTGATTAATTTGTTACTGCATGTTCTAGTGATTGTACCTATGTGTTTTAGCTGTTAGATTAGTCCATTCACTTAGCTTCGTGCTAACCCCTCCACCTTCCCCTTGCAGATTGTAGGTCTTTTGCTTTATGGACATGGGAGAAGATGGGCGTGTTGAGTTGTGTTCGACAAGTCTAGAACTCTGACGTTGTCTATATGAAATCGAATATTAACGTAACACCGGTTTTTGATAACAATGTATTTATGTATGAAGTGTAATAATTATGTTTATGCTTGTACGTAAGGGCACGTTTTGTAAATAAGACTACCACTGTGTTATATAAAAAAAAAGTACGGTGTTACATATATATATATATATATATATATATTACTTAATATTCACTCCTTATTGTAATTGTAATTGTGATTAATTATCATATACGAAATGATAAGTGATGTTGTAGTAAAGTAGTAAAAAAATGAAAATGTAATAATTATGCACTACTCATTATGTATACATAATTTATATTAATAATAATAATAATAATAATAATAATAATAATGATAATAATAATAATAATAATAATAATAATAATAATAATAATAATAATAATAATAATAATAATAATAATAATAATAATAATAATAATGTACGAAGTAAAATATATTCACTTAACATAATGGTTAAGAGTAATTCTCTATATTCCTTTATTTTTCTAATTGATGAAAGCAAGAAATTACATTTATTTATTTACATTCATTTATTTTGTAAATATAAATAAATTCATTTATTTATTTCAAGATAGTAACTATAAGTTATAAAAATAATTTAAAGTTGAGTTTTAAGATAGTGAGTTGAGTAGTAGTAAATACAGTTTGCTTATAGTAAAATCTTGATGATTCATAATTTAGTACATAATAATAATGTTTAATCTTTAAACATTACAGTATTATTTTTGATTTCAAGACACTAATTTTTAAAGCTTACTATATTTTTTGATTTAGATGATAATGCTGATGATCTACTTATACAAACGATACATTTATCTCTATCGACGTTGAATTTTTCATCTAAATACCTAATGAGAAATGTATTTTGAGTTCTTGATTCTTTATAACATAGAGTCTATGCGCATATAAGAGTTTTTTTCCATATTTATTCCTTTATTCTTGCATTATAATTGTGTTTTTAATTATTGTCAGTATTAAGAAAAAGAATGTTAAAGTGGCACATTAAAAAATATGGGGTCTTTTCTTAATATTGCATGGATAACATTTGATTTTGCTTATCCTTGAGGGATAAAACTTTTTTATACACATTGTTAAAATTGTTCGTGGTTGATTTTTATTTTTATATGATTATATATTGTATTATATGTATATTATATGTCCAATAATAAAGTGTACCTATAAATAACACCTGAATCTAAATTGTAATGCGCAAATGAATATGTACACGACAATTGTTATATATTAAACTAAGTAAAATAATTCAAAACAATTGATATTATCAAAAACGTTATAAAAATTGTATGTTCATTATAGTTAAATGTATGTAAACTTTGATAAATTTAATTGTGTTTATTGTGCTAATAATTTTTTGTTCATTTGAATTTTAATACATTAGTCATACATTTTACCAATGTGATGGTAACTATTTTCCTAATAGAAGAAACGATTTTTTTTGTTTACTTTGGTATTTATTGTTTATTTTGTGACATATCGGTTTTAAGTTGTTTGATTAAATATATAACCTTAATACATTTTATTATCGAAAGCTATGAGTTTGTATAGGACAACATCATGGTTTACACAAGATTTTATGTGATTATTTACGTTTGTTAATTGATTTTACATGAATTTGCAATGGCGTACTCATCAAAGATCTTAATCAACTCGATGATGGAATCATTCAAAAAATTATTATCAAAATCTTGAAATTTGAGGACAACCTGTGCAACGCACGGGCATTGTCTACTAGTAGTTTACAAATAGTGAGTTATTTGATATGGTTTATAAATATGTATAAAAGAAAATATCTATGTTCGAAATTCTTAAACAAATGGTTGTGTTTGGGAAAAAAAGCTAACTAAACCCAATCCCGCTTCGCAACAGAAAACCAACAAACACACAAAACCTCCGCTAAAACACAACATACAAAAAAACAAACTAAAAAAACCAAACGACCAAGGACTTAACTAACCAACCACGGATTTTTCTTTCAGATTCTTGAAAACCGGATTAGAAACCATACCATCCTCTTTGTTATAAATGACTTTCTTACCCCCGCGAGATTTAAAAGAATATCTCAACACATTCGTCTACCCGTCTCCGATGAGATACCCGAGGAAGGAGGAATCACACCACGCCTTGCTAACCCGTCAAAGAAACCAACATAGGCGATATGATCCATACGAGTCCTCCGAAATGCTACTAAAGTATCGTTTTACACTACCAACATCATAAGTTTTGTAACATTTCTTTCACTAAGGGAATAAAAATATTAACATTATTTTATTTATTTATTTATTTATTTATTAATATCATTAGTTTGTTATGAGTATTTTTCTCTCTTACCAGTCATACGAGTTTACCTTCAGTATCCTACTTCTCAAAGTGAGATGCAAAGTAAAACGAGGTTACATGTTTCTATATTTTCTGCCGAGTTTGTACTGCAGGGTTTCAACTTTCCGCTCGGGTCTTGGATAGTAGGGAATCATAAAACCTTTTCCATCTTTCATTATTCATTATTATTAATGGATAAAAGTTAGTTACTGAATGTGTATGAAACTGTTGAAGTTCTGAACATTGTTGTTGGTTCTATGGTTCAAATTTGAGCATTCCATATTCTTATGCAAAGTTTTACTTATCATATCGGCATAGTTCACATCTCTCAGTTTGGGGCATTTCGTATTCTACAAAAGTTGACAAGATGTAGAAAATGAGACCTTTGAAAAAAAGATTCAGGCGTAACACTTTGTAAATTTGGTTATGGCAACGTTAGCATCTGAAATTGGCCACATAACAATTGATAAAACTCAAATCTGGAAAGTAACAGAATAGTGTTACACTTGATAATATGTGCAAGTAATATATATGTCCAGATTATATTTCATGTGTTCCTAACCAGAACCCATAATAAGCAATTAAGCAGGATCACCACATGTACATGATACACGATCTACTCACAACAACCTATTGAGCAATTTCCTAACATCTAATTTTTATAACTGTAACATATAGGACCGTAGTAATTAGAAATGGATGAATATTCCTTGAATTATCTGTATCTTTAGTTCATTGGTTGCTTAGTTGATATTAAACGGTGTGGACATGATCAAGCACGTGCAAATTAACATCCCAATCTTTTCGTATGATTGGAACATCGAAGGAAGTTAAAAGACTTGCAAACAAGTAAACAAGACAGTTAAGTGACCAAGATAGATATTTCAAATTATTTTGGCTTTTAGCAGTTAGTTGCAAGTTGTAACCACATCTTTATTATGATCCAAATTATTCAAAAAAAAAAAAATTGAGGAATAGTAATGTATACATTTAAGAAAGCTCAACGGTCAGACCTCATAAGTAAATTGAATAGCAATCTCTGTAATGTGAGAAGTGTTAGAAGATACTTGTATAAAATGAGGGACAAAGATATATTAGGAATTAAGATAGATATAAAAAGGGTTATAGCACTGTTATAAACCGATACATTAGTTAAAAACAAGTAATCAACAATAAATCTTTCCTGCCTACATATAATAGTACTAATACCAACAAATTATTTTTTGCCTTTTGGAGACCCTTGACGATAACATTACTTCCACAAACTTGACAGTTGCGGTGGAGAGGTGTCAAAATGATAAAGCTGCACCTCTGAATTTGGCATCGTATTCGTACGGTTGCTGAATTTCATAAAGTTGTCAGATTATAATAGTCAAAATTGCAATAAGCATATAAGGAAAAAAAGTTAGGAAGAAATAATAAAGTATCATCCTGTATAACCAATGCCTTAAATCACTTGGATTAAAAAATTAGTGTATAATTTGGAATAACATCTGCATAGTTGACTGAATGTTGCTAAAAGAGTATGTCTTTTTAAATGAGTGTTGATCAATTGACGTTACGCAACTTAGAGAAAATTATATTTTAATACTTGATAGATGAAACTTGCAGAATTTTTTAAGATAAATGACTTACCAAGAAAATAGCGGAAATCATCTTGCGCGCAAACCATCTCTTATGCATCGCCTGTTGAGCTCGTGAGGCTGCCTCCACACTTTCAAATCTCAGATAAACATAACCAGCAGTGTGCCTGTCAGTCAAATGGTTAATTATATCGTTGTAAGGAAGAAAAACATATAATAGAGAATACTATAATGCTGTCCTCGACAACCATAAGAGGCTAAAAAAGGTTTAATCAGTAGATAATAAATAAAAAAACATGGTTCAACAAAATAAGAAAATTCGAACAAACATGTTTACAGTCCTTAGTCATAGACATACAGCCTGAACGTATATACGTTGTCAAGTAACAAACATGGACAGCATTACACAAAACTAAGAAAATATAGATGTGATAAATAAAAAATAAAATTAACAATAGACATACTTGTCAACATAGATATGATTCACTCTTCCATACTTTGAACATTCTTCTTCCACGTCCTCCTTTATGTCCAAATCAAAGTCTGGTTCAGTCTGTGAAATGTAATTTGAGTTAGATTCCTTTTACTCTAATTGTCTTTGTTTATTTTCATTCCCATTTCCATAAATAAGTACTAACTAGTCTAGAGGTCCGCGCTTCGCGGCGGATATTTGTAAGCATTTGTGTGTGAAGCGGAGATGTTGAAATCTACCACTACCCAATTTGACACCAATTATACACAACATTTAGACAACTGAAAGGCGTAAATATTTGTACTCTTGGGATGCATTCCTCCTGTTGTTGTATTTGTTGTAGAGGATTTCGATTGTTACGGATATACTACACTTGATCAGGTCTACAACGACTTCAACTTCGAGGTCCACAAAAACTTCAAATCTGCTTCAGGATGACATGTAAATTGGCAAACCTGCTCTTATAATGTATTGGGAAAGCAGAGTCTCTAATCGTTTACCTAAATTTGAAAATGACACCTTTTTAAAGCCTGAATGACAAAATTTGTGGTTACATTTAGCATATAAAGCACTCAATCAAACTAAAGAACTGAAACATAAGTCTTTTTAAATAACTGATATATGCTCACAAATAACAACAATAACTTACATCAAGAAATGCAAAAAATGAAACAAACGAATAATATCATATAACCTGGCAAACAGAAAATAGAAAATTAATAAAAAAAAATACCTTCATATTCATGTAGAATAGAAAGATGGCATGGTAACTGCTGGTAAGTGTGTGTGTTACCAACATCGGGATGATCAAAATTGATAGATCCCAAAGTACCTAATGCAATTAAGACGCAAATGAATAAAGAAAATTTGAAATATGTCTCCAAAGCAACGGCTCTAATCTGTAAGTAGGCAAAGCAGTTTGTCAGATTTTTTTTTCTTTACTACATTTCATTCCATTCCATACATGTACAATTAACATCATTATACTGACCTCATCTATGGGAAACAAAGAAAATTGGTCTACTGATATAAAAAGTTTGAAACTTGCATCCAAAATATTATTGAAGCTATGACTATATAAAACAAAGGCACAAATTTTATACACTTTAGTACACTTTGAGCGGCATTTACCCACTTGACCCAATTTATTTAAGTTTTTTTTTTTTTGATGGAAAATCGTGTGTACTTTTAAACTTTATAAACGCAGCGGAACGATAAAAATAAATATATTTTCATTCATTAATAAACATATTTTATTAATATTAAAATAAACATCATTTATTTTATTATAAACTTTCACACGATTAACGGTTCCCAACAAGATCCAATTACACCACTAATAATTGTCAAGTAAATAATTCACAAAGTAGAGTTTAGATATACCTTTAGCGAGTGATGCAAGAACGGTAGAAATCATTGTCCACATATAAGTTGAAACATATATTCAAAGTGTATGAATATCTCTATGGTAGATCCACACAGCACGTCAAACAAACACCGGAGACTGCTAGATCTTGAATCACCAAATAATGCAAACACCAAACACACACCTACTGTGTGTTTACGTCACAAGTAAACTAAGAAACAAAAGTTGTTTTTGTGTCTTGCCTTACGTGGCCATGCAAGGCTCAAAACAAGAATAATATGTTTGACCTTCATGGCTACATTCACAGAATTCGAAAAAACATATAAACGATTCATAGATTTTTCCGTATTCACTTGCGGCGTATTTTAAAGAAAAAATGAGTCGTCATTTATATGTAGGGTTTAGTTATTTAAGAATATATATAGTAAATATCTTTTATAACTTAACCACAAAGTAATTTGTTTTAGACATTCTAAAATAATAATTTGACTTGGACTAAAATTGCTAATTAACAATCAACACTTAATTAATAATTAGTCATCAATATTTAATAATTAATAATTCACATTTATTAATTAATAAATAATTATAATTAACTCAACAAGTTAATAACGTTCAACCTCATTTTTCTCTATTTGGTGATCATACATATGTATATACAATATATACATATAACCGGATGTGATGACCCGGAAATTTCGACTAAATTTAAACTTAATCTTAAATGATTAATGACTTCGACACGATAAGCAAAGCCTATGAAGTTGAATCTCAAAATTTTGAACTATTCAATTACCCTTCGGTTGTTCTCAACGATTCGCGAACCATTATATGTAAATAGATACATATATATATTATAACTTGAAAACGTAACAAAGTTTTAATTGCATGATACCGTACATTAAACTTATTGGTTTATATATCTATTTGAATATATATGATTTCAAGTTATTTAGTAAACGATAGTAACATTCGTTTATTGATTCGATTGATATTTAGATAAGTTAACTAAAGCGTTTAAGATGAATCAGTTAAACACTAATTTGTTACAGTGTTTTCAAATTGCCACATTACTCAAAATGCTACAGTGTTTTCGAAAATCACTATTTGCTACAGTGAAATTGACTTTGCTACAGTGAATTGCTACAGTAAAATTTGACTTTGCTACAGTAACTTTGCTACAGTAAACGCTATTATAAAAATGTATTTTAACAAATAGCGAGACGATGATTTATAGAAGTAAATGACCAAAACACTCGAAAGTTTAAGATACACTTTGAGTGATATAATTAAGGGATAATTTAAGGCTATTGATAAGGCTAAAAAGGAACATATATTTCATAGCATTATCCCCCAAGAAAGACAGGATTTTAGTTGTAATTGTTCCATATTCAAGTAATATTCGTTTATATTTAATAAGTGCGAAGACAAAAGGCGAAAACGAAGAATTGAAGACGGAAAGGTCCAAAATGCTCAAATGTACAAGATACAGTTAAAAAGGTTCAAATTATTGATGAAGAACGTCTAAAAATGACAAGAGTACAAGTTGCGGAACGCAAAGTACACGATATAAAATAGTACGCAAGGACGTCTGAAAATCCGGAACCGGGACCCGAGTCAAGAAGAAACGCCCGACGCAACGGACCAAAAATATCTAGTCTACTATGCACAAGAATAAAATATAATATATAAATAATTATATTAATTATTTATATATTTATATTTATTTTATATTATGTCGACAAGCTAGGAGCCAAAACAATGTGAGCTGTCCCTGGTCCTCATGCGAGTCGCATGGCCAGAAGGCCATTTCCATGCGAGTCGCATGACTCCAGATTTCAGGCCAGGTTCTATAAATTGCAACATTTTCTGCCGAGTAAAGAAAGAAAAAAAAACACACACATACATATTACTCCGTATTTATTTTATTTATTATTTATATTATTATTATTATTATTATTATTATTATTATTATTATTATTAATAATAAGATTATTATTAATCTTATTATTTTTTTTATTATTAGTGTTATTATTTTTGCGATACAAAAATAATAATGTACATCAAATATTACGACGGAGTGCTGTCCAAGTAATTTTCAAAATGAGTTTTCGAGCAAGCTAGAGCTAAGGAAATTATGGGTTATTGCCAAGGAGGTTATGGGTAATGTTCGGGGGTATTTTTTTGTGAATCAAACCTCGTGTTTATCATCTCCGATGCGTCTACGTGCTTTCCTGCAATATTGTATATCAATATTAAACAGTGAGTTTCATAAGATCCCTTTTACTCTCTACATTTTTGGGCTGAGAATACATGCAAATGTTTTATTAATCGATATACAATATTTATATGTGTGAGTTTCATTTGCTCCCTTTTTAATTGCTTTTGCAATATATGTTTTTGGGCTGAGAATACATGCACTTTATTTTAAACACAATGGATACAAGTACATACTAAATTCTACACTGAGTTTGAACCGAAAATCCCTTAGCTTTGGTAACTAGTAACTGCCAGTTATAAGAACTGGTGGGCGCGAGTAGTAGTATATGGATCCATAGGGCTTGATATCCCCGTCCGAGCTAGAGCACTAGCCTTTTAACGGACGTATGCTATTTGAGAAGCGTACACGTTGGTTTGCGTGTATTATTAAGATGATTATACAAAGGGTACAAATTATATAAGCATTAAAGTTTAGTTACCAGGGTGCTCAATTTTGTAGAACCGATTGATAAACGTTTCGGATGAAACAACTGAAATCTTGTGATCCACCTTTTATGTAAAACCTATTGATAAACGTTTTGAATAAAACAACTGAACTTTTGTAATCCACATTGATATACGGATTATGTGTAATATTAAAACTATGAACTCACCAACCTTTGTGTTGACACTTGAAGCATGTTTATTCTCAGGTTTCTAGAAGTCTTCCGCTGTTTGCTCATACGTGATACAAGTTATGTGCTTGGAGTCATACATGCTATATACAAGAAACTTGCATTCATCAAACCATTACCATGTATCTTATTTTGACTGTATTGTCAACAGATGTATTATTGTAAACCATTTAAATGGTGATTGTCTATACGTAGGAATCATCAGATGTAAAAAAAACCTGGAATTTATATATTCATTTATGAAATACCTTTTCAAACGAATGCAATGTTACAAAACGTATCACATAGAGGTCAAATACCTCGCAATGAAATCAATGAATGACGTGTTCGTCCATATGGATTTGGAGCGATCGTCACACCGAATATTAAGTGTCTATTGTGTGTGACCCCATAGGCTTGTATATAAGCAGTAGTATAGATTTGTGTTATGACGTGCACACTAAACCAACAAACTCTCACTTGTGCATGTCATAACATCTAGAAAACTATACAGACATATATTGGCGTCTAGCAACACGTCAATGCCCCCGAATATATACAAGTGTTTGTTTCAGCTAAACGAACTATCATTATTATTATTAAAAATGAATTATGATTAAGTGTCTATTGTCCCTTTATTGCCGATACCAGGTTGACATGAGACATGGATCTAGTCATCCTCATTTGTCAACCAATTATGTTTCTCGATCTAGAAAGACTGAATGTGATCACCAAGTTAAAATTGATCAACAATCATGATAGCTTGGACACGGCCGTGTAAATATCCATTCACTTTCATCGAGGGGCCCAGTGGTATCATACTCTCACGTAGAGGAATAAATCCCATTTTGATTATATGCGTTTGTCATGTACTTCACATCATACCCAAGGATGGCCTTTATAACTACCTTGTTCAGGACAGCGTTTAACCATATCAAAGTATAATATGTCATACAATCAAAAACCAACATATACATCTCAGGTCTAAGGACACAAAGACATAACCATTATGAGATTCACTATTGAAGACGATCCATGTAGTGACATCTCATAATTGGGTCATTCCAATATTCATCATCAATGAATACATATGAATTTTGGCCTCAACTAGTTAACTATTCACCATCAGTGAATAAAACCAAATTTCATAATAATCTTAATTCATGTTATTCCCATAACATGACCGATTATGGAGATTTAGAATACTCAACAATTATTCATGGATTAAACATGCTAATATAGAACACAGTGATATAAATGAAAACGAGCATACCGAGTATCTCAATTCATTAAGATAAAAGTGTTTAATGTTCTAGAAATATTCAAATACTAAATTACAAATGAAAAAGATCAGTAGCTTAACGAAGTCTAATATTACTAGCATGATCATCATGCTTGTTGTGCATCAAGGGCTTCGTGAACGGATCAGCTACGATATCATCTGTATGAACCTTAAGAATACTGATTTCATTCATCGTGACTTCACGAATGCAGTCAAACTTTTGAATAATGTGTCGGATACTTTTATGTACATATGATTCTTTCGAAAGTATACAACACTCGAACTATCACATTACACCTTTTATAGAAGATTAAATGTTAGGTACTACTCTGAGTTCCTAAACAAACTTCCTTATCCTGACAGCTTCCTGAGCAGCTTCTCAGGTAACAATGTATTCTGCCTTTTGTTGTAGATTGTTCAACCATGCTTTTCTTAGAGCTCTTCCAATCAACTGTCTTGCCCATCATGACAAAGAAACAATGTGATCGGATCCAGAATCATCTAGATCAGTTTAGAAACTAGCATCAGTATACATGTAATACACAAATCTTCTTCCAAACCGTCGTAAACCATGAACATATTTTTAGTACCCTGTAAATACTAAAGAATATTCTTAACAACAATCCAATGTTCTTAACCTAGATTTTGTTGATAACAACTCGTCAAACTCAAAAATAACGAGACATCATTTTAGTACATAACATGGCATACATAATGGATCATATAGCCGAAGCATATGGGATACATTTTATTCGTCTTATCTCATCGTGTGTGATAAGACTTTGAGACTTGCTCAAGGATATGCCCTTTTGAACATGCAATACTTCAAGGTTGGAGTAATGCATGCTAAATCTCTACAAGATAAGATATGTACATTAATTCAAACCAATAAGCTATTTGAATCTATTTCTATAGATCATGATTCCACGTATATAAGTAGCTTCTCCAATATCCTTTAAGGAAAAACATTTTCAAGCCAAGACTTAACATCTTGCAAGTTGAAATGTTATTTCCAATAAGTAGTATGTTATCAACATACAAGATCAAGAAGACTACTTTGCTCCCACTAGATTTAGTGTAAACCAAAGCTCATCTTGGTTTTGAGAAAAAGATCAAACTCTTTGATTTTCTCATCAAACTTAAGATTCAAGCTCATAGATGCTTGCTTTAATCCATTAATGGATTTTAGAAGCTTACACACTTTATTAGGATGCTTAGGATTTACAAACCTTTCTGGACAAACCATATATACATCCTCGCTTAGGTCACCATTTAGGAAATAGTTTTTGACATTCATTTTCCATATTTCATAATCATGAAAAACCTCAATGGCAATACGTATCCTAATTTATAAAGCTCGCGATTAGTGAAAAAAGTTTCATCATAACCTTTTTCCACGAATAGAGCTTTAAAAGTGTGTACATTTCCGTCCATGCCAGTCTTTACTTTGAAGACTCATTTACACCCTAATGTGTTACTATTGGGTAGAAGATTAATCAAGTCTCATACTTTATTATCTTTCATGGACAGCATCCTTGCATTCATAGTATCACGTCATTTGGCAGATTCTCATAATCTGATATGACCCTTCACGATAGCTAGAGGGTTCATCATAATCCCCTATATGAGGTTCATTTGAATTAATCAGAAGATAATACATCACGTCTATGAAGAGTTCTACTAGATCTATGACATGCAGGTGCAACACGTTCTCGCTCACCATCAGTGTGTTCAGCTTTAACGTGTGGATATCTAGTGTTTATAGAAGGTATGTTACTTTGTGTCTCTTGAATTTATTCAAGATCTACTTTACTCCCACTAAATTCTTGTAAGAGAAGATCTCTTAAAAAGAACTCAGCAGACCGAGTAGAAAATACGTTGTTTTCAGCTTAGTAGTAAAAGTAGTAACCCATTGTTTCCTTTAGGTATCACAAAGTGACATTGATACTTATGGGTTTTGTTTAAAGTGTCATGTTTCACATACACTTCACAATCCAGACTTTCAGACAAGACAACTTGGGACTCTTCCCATGCCATAGATCATACGGTGTCTTTTATACCTTTTTGGTTGGAACTATAATGAGTATGCTTGCTGCAAACTCAAATTTATATCTCAAAAAGACTGTGATATAGAGTAGTCAGACTCATCATAGATCAAAACCATATCAAGTGAAGTTCGATCCCTCCCCTTAAACACACTATTGTGTTGTGGTGTGTAAGGTGGAGTGAATTGTAAGACAATCCTACAATTCTATAGGTGGTCCAAAAACTCTTGACTCATATGCTCACTTCCTCCATCAGAGTGAAGTGATTTAATGGTCTCTCTAAGCTGATTCTTTACATCCTTTTGAAAGACTTCAAACCTTTCAAAAACTTCATGTTTATGTTTCAGCAAGTAAACATAACAATATCTACTACAACCATCGGTTATTGTAATGACGTAAGAGTCACCATTTCTAGACATTGTTCTAAAGGGCCACATACATCAGTATGCATTAGTCCTAAAAGATCTATAGCTCTTTCACATAAATCGTAGAAATCAGCTTTTGTCATCCTTTCACATAAACATTAATCACATACATCAAATGACTCAAAGTCAGTTGATTCCAAAAATCCATTAGAATGGAGTTTTGAAATGCCTTGTTTATATGACCAAGACGACAATTTCATAGATAGGTTTTATTCAAGTCTTGCTTGAATTGTTTGGCGGTACAGGTATACACATAATTTATCAATTGAAATCACACCATGTTTATCAATTTCAAAAATACCATTACGTGGATAGGCATTAAGATAGAAATACTATCCTTAGAAACTGAAAAACCAAAGTGCGTAAATGCAAGTTTAAAACCAGCATCTTTCAAACTATATTGCTCATATACTATGAACGTAATGACATTGTTCCAACAAAACAATAAGACCACTTGGAAGAGTAAGCTCATAGTGACCAATGGCTTCAACCGAAGCTTGATTCCCATTGCTCACTCGCAAATCTAGTGTACCTTTCTTCAGTCTATTACTTCTTCTCATTCCCTTTATATTGTTACAGGTGTGAAGGCCACAACCGATTAACAAAGATCCAGGAATCACTAGAAGAAGTATATAACTGTATATGAAATATACCTGAGTATGCTAGTCTTACTAGCATTGCCTTTTCTCAGCTCAGATTGGTGGATAGGACAACTTCCTTATCCAATTGTCAACCTTTCCAGAATGGAAACATTCGGCGTCTTTTGTTGGGCTTTCCTTGTTAGAAGGTGGAATAATTTTCCTGGCAAATGATTTATCATTTCCTTCCACAAAGTGTTCGGCTTATTCTTTTTTCACCCTTTAATCTTACTTCTCTTACTCATCGAACAACTTTCGATAAGCATTTTGCTAAGCAGCAGTAGCTACGCAAACAAGAGGATTGGATAAGGGTTCTAATTTTGTTCAACTTCCATTTATGATTGAGAACAGTTCTTAGATTGCAGTGCCAGTCTAAGAAGTTGAACATTGAGTATATCCTTCTTCAACAAAGAAGGAAGTGTGTTTTGGTTTACGTTTTCATTAGTTGACATCTACAACAGATATAAGATTCAATTTAGTATTTTCGATATTGAGCTTTAATAAATTAACTACCCAAGTTTTTATAATTTTAAAAACAATTAATTTACGAAAGCCTAAGATCCACATAGAGGTTCCATAGCCACATCTGTTGATCAGCTAGCAGTTATGGAGTCTATTGGTAGGTAGCGGGTACCAATTGCATTACAAGTGTAACTCTTAGATCTTTATGAGACCTAGAGATATATGTAGTCCAACAAACCACTATTATCTACTGGCATGTTTGTCTCATCCTTGCCTCGAACTCAGGTCTCACCGTGAATGCGCTTAAGTCGTCCAATTTGGAAACAGTGGAAATTCACGCTAGTCTCACTAGATCGAAAAATCCACCTCGTGGCTATAATTCAGCCTAGTCTCACTAGATCTGAAAAATAACGAGGAGTGTTTGCAAGCTCATTAGATGGCATGACTTAAATTTGACGGGTATTTTAAAAAAGTTTTTGTCAACGAATAATGCATGCACACAAGATTCGCTACATTATTAGTTAAAAAAATATTTTAACCAATTATATATGTCGGTTTTATTTGTGCGTCTAATTTGTTATTTAATTTATAGCATATAAAAATAACAAATACACAAACGTGTATCGTTTTAAAACAATTTTAAAAGATGTTACCCATATATATTATTTGAGTTTTAAAATCATCAATTTTAAACTCGTTAGAGTTTAACTTTTAAAATCATCAATTTTAATCTTTAAACTCGTTACGTGTTTTATTCAACATTTTCATCAAAAACATTTAGCATATACTATAATCAATAATTATATATATAAATGCGAAAAATAAAACACAATCATGCATAACACACATACATAGCCTAGCCCAAAATCCTATGCTTGATCCCATGAGCCGACATGGGATCAAGAAGTCAAACTAAGGACAATACCATAGCTCCCACTTGATTCAAGAACCAAATAAAGCTTGTGTCAAACTCCGTCATTGCTAACTTGATTCATTCGCCATCTTCTAAGCCAAAACCTCATGTCGTATCTTTATCTTCAATCTTTAATCTTCATCTTTTTACATTTATTTAAAATTGAAAAATACAACTAATCTAATACTTTTACAATTTAAAATAAACTAAATTACAAAACTATGAAATTGAAAATAAATACAATACAACTTTGGCTTCTATGGCCTCCAAATAAATCAAATAACCAACATGGCTTAAAACTGCCATGATCAACAATCACAACATATAATCACACAAACCAAACACATAGGTCGGGGCATCATGGGCTATGTATGCAAACTACATTTTTAATAACTACATTATCAAAACTTACATATGGCTTGTACATGGTTACAATGCATGAGTATAATCATGGAATAAAATAATCAACAATTATAACAATATTCAAGCCATAACAACAAAATCTTCAATTTAAAATAGTGATATTCTTTCAATCATATTTGTGCGTCATGAGGTTAAGTCTAGATCAACCGAGTTGACTTTAAAAACCAAAAAGGTTTTGACTTTCACCAATACACCACAAAGCTAGATCTAAATAATAATCACACGACACTTAAAATGGTGTAAAATCAGCTCTGATACCACTGATGGAAAATCGTGTGTACTTTTAAACTTTATAAACGCAGCGGAACGATAAAAATAAATATATTTTCATTCATTAATAAACATATTTTATTAATATTAAAATAAACATCATTTATTTTATTATAAACTTTCACACGATTAACGGTTCCCAACAAGATCCAATTACACCACTAATAATTGTCAAGTAAATAATTCACAATGTAGAGTTTAGATATACCTTTAGCGAGTGATGCAAGAACGGTAGAAATCATTGTCCACATATAAGTTGAAACATATATTCAAAGTGTATAAATATCTCTATGGTAGATCTACACAGCACGTCAAACAAACACCGGAGACTGCTAGATCTTGAATCACCAAATAATGCAAACACCAAACACACACCTACTGTGTGTTTACGTCACAAGTAAACTAAGAAACAAAAGTTGTTTTTGTGTCTTGCCTTACGTGGCCATGCAAGGCTCAAAACAAGAATAATATGTTTGACCTTCATGGCTACATTCACAGATTTCGAAAAAACATATAAACGATTCATAGATTTTTCCGTATTCACTTGCGGCGTATTTTAAAGAAAAAATGAGTCGTCATTTATATGTAGGGTTTAGTTATTTAAGAATATATATAGTAAATATCTTTTATAACTTAACCACAAAGTAATTTGTTTTAGACATTCTAAAATAATAATTTGACTTGGACTAAAATTGCTAATTAACAATCAACACTTAATTAATAATTAGTCATCAATATTTAATAATTAATAATTCACATTTATTAATTAATAAATAATTATAATTAACTCAACAAGTTAATAACGTTCAACCTCATTTTTCTCTATTTGGTGATCATACATATGTATATACAATATATACATATAACCGGATATCTAAGTGCCTATTGTGTGTGACCCCATAGGCTTGTATATAAGCAGTAGTATAGATTTGTGTTATGACGTGCACACTAAACCAACATTTTTTACTTTGCAGTTGACGATAAAACATAACCCAAATCAACTCATTACTAAAGCATTTGTAGCCGTAGATCCATTAAGGAAATGATACTAAAAAATTATATTGAGCAGATTGCAAAAAAGGAATAACAAAAACACACCTGATTCTTTCAATGGTTGACTTGAGAAACAATATTCGCAACATCATTACGAAACTCGGCATAAGAACTTTTGATATAAAATGAACCAAAATTTATAGATCTGGCAGGCCAAACAAAAAGTGCAACTTAATTACCATATGCTACAGTATACATATACATAAGTATACACATTATATTGAAGATAAAACTTACAGATCTATTAACTTTTACATTCATTTTGGAACTGGTATTCCACAATCAACGTCAGCTTCTTCATCATTCTCTCCATATTTATCTCAAATATATAAATATAAATAAACAGTTATAGCAATGATGACAAAGAAAATTACAATCACCTCGATTGTGAATATTCCACCGCCAGTTTCAACCCCACCATCTAGCTTCAACCCCATCACCTGCCCACCCTTGTCCACTTTATGTAGCAATATATTTGTTCCACTTTTGGCTACATTTTGGCAATAAGTCGTATAATGGATATGATAAAATTTGTTAGCAAATCATATAACTAACATCACCACCTTCCTCACTATCAACATCCAAACTATATACACACACAACAAAAAGACATTAAATACTCTATATAAAATACAAAAAGATATCTAATTTAAAATGTTTGGCAATGGAATATATAGTCACCTACTCACCTTACATATTTCAATGCATAAAGCTTCCTAATTGATTCAGGCAAAAAATTATAACTGAAACAACTGAAAGCCTAAATTTTTCGATTAAAAGTGCTTTTGGTCAACCCAACCCGCCCAAATTGTCCCAAATTGCCACATTTCCAAGTAAGAACTTCATGACCACGTAAGAACAACAATAGTTAGAAAATACACCTAAAACCAAATTTTCAAATCACTGTTTTCTCTCATCATTTCAATGGTCTTTGATCTAATTTTATTCAGTGCAAAAACTCTGCTTAGAACAACAATAAGAAAATAACGTTAATCAACCCTAAGTCTATGGCAATTTCAAATCATGAAACCGTAGATTAGAAAGAAGAACTTACAAATTTTTCGGTTTTCTTCTTCGTGATCTGCTTCAAGACGCACTCCATAATATATTTGTATATTTTAACCTCACCATCGTCGCTCACTTCTTCTACCAGCGCCATTGACGCCACCTCGAGTCTTAAGGCGGCAGCCTCCAGTAAAGGTATTGTTACAATACATAAGACATACGTATACACATTTAATGTTAGTAGGTAGTCGGTGCAATTAATGTAGTTAGTTGAAACGGTGCAATTAATGTAGTTAGTTGGGTTGGTGCATTTATTGGGCAGTCAGGTCTTGTATCTCGGGTCTATATATATCCTCGTTGTATGTTGTAAATATGTATTAATCAAGAGAGATGAAATTACAGAGAGTTTAGATGTTTGTAAATGTTAAATTACATGGTATCAGAGCGTACCTGGTAATGAGTTGAGTTCAATAAGTCACCACTGTCACCAAGTCATCACCGCCACCATCATAGCCACCCCAAGTCACCACCGTCTCTGAAATTGAACTATTTGAAGTCACTTTTAGATCTCACCACCCCCTCCAAACGTTCCAGAATGTCCCGAATTGTATAACTGAAAAGCACGAAATTTTTCTGACCACCGTAAGGCTTCTCACGCGCCGCCTACCTCCACCTGCTGCCGCCCACTCGACGGTGCGTGAGGGCACGTGTACGATTGTTCATCGCCATTTTTTTTCGATCATCTGTTTTGTGATTCCGAACAATATCCTTGAAGTATTGACCCGTTTGAACGTCGAAACTTCTGATCGGTTGTTTGAGTTACTGTTCTGCTTTTTGGGTGGTGCCTTTTTATTTTGTGTGTGAACAAATTGTGTCCAGTACTAGAGTGGGAGTCAGATATTTTATAAGTCATATTACTTTTACTTAATCTTGCACATCTTTTAGTTGGGCCCCATTTTATGAAGAAAAAAAAAGTTAGTTTTAAGTGACTGTTTTTTCTTTCCCGATTTGATGGATATTATAGATATGTTTGAAGTTTGTGGATTTGGTAGGATTTTGATTTGGTTATTTGTTAAGCTCTTACTATATCCATACATACTTGGTCCTGTGTATTTGTGGTCATTACACAAGGATGATGAAAAGAAATTCTCATCACAAGTGTAAAGTTCTTCCACATTCACTATCTCTGCAGAAGAATATAAAGAATATGTTCAATTAAAAGGATCCATAAAACTCGCGACACCATTTGCTGCTTTTACTGGATCAGGTAAGTTTAATACATGCCTATTATCATCGGCCTCTAAATGAGTCATCGATTCTGGTGCTTCAGATCACATGACAGGTGATCATCATCTTTTCTCCGACTTTAAATCACAACCATCTCATGTCACAATTGCAAATGGTACTACATCCCCTGTCCTTGGTTTCGGTACAGTCAATCTTACCCCATCTATTTCATTGTCATCAGTTTTACGTCTACCTAACTTCTCATTTAATTTGTTGTCTGTTAGCAAAATTACCCGAGATTTGAATTGTGTTGCTTTACTCTATCCTGATTATTGTGTCTTCCAGGATCTATCGACAAAGCAGATTATTGGTAAAGGAATGGTATCTGATGGCCTATACATACTTGAACCTGAAACTAAAATACCACGCTCTTTGGTATGCTCTAAGTCATCATCCCCTTATGAGATGCATTGTAGGTTGGGACATCCTTCTCTTCAGAGTATGAAGAAATTATGTCCTAAATTTTCTAATTTATCGTCTCTATTGTCACGACCCGGAAAATTTCGACTAATTTTAAATTAACTCTCGATACGATTTAATATCTTTGACACGATAAGCAAAGTCTGTTAGGTTGAGTCTCAAAAATTTTGAACTATTTCATATATTCAATTGACTTTCGACTATTTTCGACAATTCACAAACAACTGCTTGCAAATAGATATGTATATATAAATATATGTGAAACAATATTATACGATTTAGTTAATTAAATATAATATCTAATTTACAATATTATAAGACTTATTATTAAGGCGTAATTATATACATATAAGATTTTTTTTCCCGAATATAATTACACGTACAATTTTATATTACGAACTTATTAGTTTGCAAGATATTTAGTTTTTGAGGTTGACCTTGGTACGTATATTTGGCAAAATATGGTGATGCTTAGTATTAATAGGTCTCATGACATTTCATATCATATCGTGCTAAATATTACCTCATGGAGATTTGAATGAATACTGATAATAAATAAGCATGAGATTGAGACAAATATTTTAAACCAAAACTATATGTAGTTAGCACCTTCCCTAGGTTTAGAGACAAATAAGAAAAGCCTTATATATACAATAATAATAATAATAATAATAATAATAATAATAATAATAATAATAATAATAATAATAATAATAATAATAAAAATAATAATAATAATAATAATAATAATAATAATAATAATAATAATAATAATAATAATAATAATAATAATAATAATAATAATAATAATAATAATAATAATAATAATAATAATAAATAATTAAGGAGATCAATGTTTGGCATGTGAATCGTGGTTTGTCACAAGACTTTTTGTTGTTTATGTTTGTTTTTAACAACTTTTCATATGCATGTACATGCATCTAACTTTCCAGCACAATTTTCCATTTTTTTTTTTTTTTTAACTTCATGCTCTCCAAACTGTTTCTACTTTCTGCTTTTGTTGTAGTGGACCTATTGTTTAGTTCAAAGAACTTGGTTCTTGCTTTTCTTTATAAAATCATACTCGCATATATACATCTCTCGTGGAACAAGAACCTACAACTGCTATTTATACTCGTGCATACTACATATATTTTTTTTCCTGGTTTCTTTCCATTCGAGACAGACCCACACCATAACCACAACCACCTTTCGATTTGTCGCTGTTTCGAACCACCAAGCTACCACCCTCATCAACTTAAATCACTACCCTTTTACTTATTTCTACTTTGGTCACTCTTATCATCCTCATGAAATACCTACACCCAACACCATTAGTATCGTGAACAACCACCACCCTCGTAGCCCATGAAAATCTTCTACCACCGTCACATCACCACCTTCATCTCACTTCTAAGGAGACCATCGACTAACCACCACCAAGTCATCATTTTCACCACACTCAACAACCACCATAACCCACCACCTCAAACCCTTTAAACCACCACCATCCACCACGAGCAACTTCCATCGTCACTGTTAGTACCACCTACAGCCGTCTCCTCCAGCCACCGTCTCTACCATCATAAACCAAACCTTTCTTTTCTTCTTCTTCGCAAATCCACGAAAACCACACCTTGAATCAACCAAAACCACGTTTTTTGCTCGAGTTATTTGCCACAGCTATGCTATTACTTTCGAACAAGACCAGGCCAAACCTCTTTCTGCTACTACTGTTTCGTTTCAATCGAACGCAATACCCACGAAGTGATACAATGAAGGTGATGACACGCGAATAAGAGATTGATAATGATAAACAGTTAATGATACATAGATGATGACTGTGATGTTTCTGTTTCTTGTTTCCTTTCTAAGTCAAATGCTACTACTAAACGTATGTGGTACTGTTACGATGATGCTCCAAAGATGATGATGAACAGTGATGACTCACAAGAGTGATCGTGATATAAGATATAGATGATGATACGATATAATGAAGGTGATAAAGGATCACGATGATAATGATAATCAATAACCGGCAACTGTTTTCTTTTTGTCGTTGTTATGAACATCATCGGAATCCCATTTTTTTTCTCATTCCTAATCGTTCCTTGCTACTGTGTCTGATTTGAATTCGACTCAATATGCCCAACGAATTAATGGACTTCCTGATTTGGGCTGCAGTGTTTCCGTTTGGGCCGTGTTTCAATAATTGCTTCTTGGGCTGAAACCGCAATTAAAAGCCAATTAAGATGATGATAGATTATATGATGATACTCAGATTAGTTTATGATGTTAATAAAATGATAGATTAGGATTATGATAATATCACGAAGACAATAAAGTCTGATATGAAAATGGTATGATGATGGTGATGGAAGATGATGGGATTAGAAAAGATGGTTAAACTGTTCGTATATGTTATAAGGTTAGAAACACGAGTCTATACAGAAAAACACAATTGGTTCTATGGTTTGATGGTGGTTTGTTAGGTTAACGAGAGGTCTCAGGTTCGAGTCTGGGCAGTGGCAATTCTTTTTAGGAAGCATATTTGATCATTTAAAGGTAGTATTATTATAATCATTATTATCATTATAATTAAAATTATGAGAATTATCATTTTTATTAAAAGTAATATTTTTATTATTATTTTTATTATTATTATTAGTAATAAAATTTCATTAAAATTATCATTTATTATTAAATTTAATATTATTATTAAAACTATTATTTTTATTAAATTTATCATTATTATTATAATTACCATTATTTTTATTTTTATTATAATTATCATTATTTTAGTATTATTATAATTATTATATTAGCAAACACATAATGTTTTTATAAAACTATATTTATTATATATATCATATTACATACTAATATTTTTAAAACTAAAATATTATTATTATTTAAGTTACATCTAATATATAAAAATATCTTAATATAATCATATATATAAACTTTAATACATTATATATATTTTAGTTAAAACACTTTAATATGAATCTAAAATACAAATTTAGTATCTATTTAAAATACCTAATTAGATGTAACTAAGTTATTTATTAACAAATATTAATATACGAACTTGTTTAAATGTTATTATATGAGTTAATATATATACATATATATGATATAGGTTCGTGAATCCGAGGCCAACCCTATACTTGTTCAATGTCGTCATATGTATTTTTACTACAAAATACAGTATGGTGAGTTTCATTTGCTCCCTTTTTAATTGCTTTTGCAATATATATTTTTGGGCTGAGAATACATGCGCTGCTTTTATAAATGTTTACGAAATAGACACAAGTACTTGAAAATATATTCTACGTTGAGTTGTACCACTGGCATACTTCCCTGTAACTTAGTAACTACTATTTACATGAGGTATTGTAAACGCGAATCCTGTTGATAGATCTATCGGGCCTGACAACCCTAACCGGACTGGACGACCAGTATTCAACGGTTGCACAGTACTTCGTTTTGTAGGCTACACTTGGTACAGTGTAGTGAGATTTCATAATAAAGGGAATATGCGACGTTGATTAATAGTTAAGTATGGTTACCAAGTGCTCAACCACTTAGAATGCTTCACATACACTTGCGAGTGTATTATGTTTATGTATATAAAATCTTGTGGTCTATTAATATATTGAAATGATTGTTACGATAAACCTATGAACTCACCAACCTTTTGGTTGACACTTTTAAGCATGTTTATTCTCAGGTACGAATTAAGTCTTCCGCTGTGCATTTGCTCATTTTAAGGACATTACTTGGAGTCGATCATCGCAATGGGACCAAATGTTGATGACTTCGTCCAGGTGGATAAGGACGGGTTGTTTCATCTATATTATGAGTCATGTTAGTTTGCTAAACACCATCGAATCTACTTACCTCCCAGAGTCAATAAACGAGCTTCAGCTCCATTTGAATTGGTTCACTCTGATGTTTGGGAACCATGTTCAGTTACTTCCAAACTCGGTTTTAAGTACTTTGTTATCTTCATTGATGATTATTCTCATGTTACCTGGCTTTATTTGATGAAAAGTCGTTACGAAGTATTTACTCACTTTTGCTCATTTGTTACTGAAATAAAAACGCAATTTCAGGTTCCGGTTCAAACTTTGAGAAGTGATAATGCCAAGGAATTTCTTTCCGAATCATTTTCGTCATATATGCTTCAGAATGATATCCTTCACGAGTCATCTTGTGTTGACACACCAGCCCAAAATGGGGTTGCGGAACGAAAGAATCGACATCTTCTTGAAGTAGCTCGAGCACTTTTATTTCAAATGAATGTTCCAAAACCATTTTGGGCTGACGCTGTTTCAACTGCATGTTTCCTTATAAATCGAATGCCATCCGCTGTCCTTAATGGTGATATTCCATATTCAGTCTTGTTTCCCACAAAATATTTATTTCCGATTGAGCCAAAGATTTTTGGTAGTACTTGTTTTGTTCGGGACACTCAACCTCACCTCACTAAATTAGATCCAAAGTCCATCAAATGTGTGTTTCTTGGATATTCTCGTCTTCGGAAAGGGTATAGATGCTTTTCACCAACTCTCCAATGCTATGTTGTTTCCAGAGACGTCACATTTTGATGTGCGAGCGATGGTATACGAAATACTATTATATTTTATTACGAAATAATATTAAATACGATACAATTTTACACAATTTATTTATTTATTTATAGAACGAATATACCTAAACCTTGCTACAACACTTATAGGCAGTGTACCTAATCGTAGAGTAGTGTAGTTTTTAGTAAGTCCAGTTCGTTCCACATGGAGCTAGTGAATACGTACTATATTTTTAACAACTATATTTGTGTGTGTGTGTGTGTGTGTGTGTATATATATATATATATATATATATATATATATATAGTAATAATAATATATAAAAGGGGGGTTTACCGTTTAATGACCGGTTTGTCGATTTTATATTTTAAGCGTAAAGATAAATGACAATAATTAAAGTGTTTAAATAAATAACAATATTAAAATGACAATAAATAAAATGATAGTAAATAAAAATACGATGAGATATAAAATAGAACAATTATGCTTATTTAAACTTCCGTAACCATGATGTTTGACGTTTTGATTTTAATTTATTACTCTGGGTTAATTGTCCTTTTGTCCTGGATTATTTGAAACCTATCTGGTTTTTGCCCATAATAGTCCATCGGTCATAAATATAAAGTGCGAGTGTCCTCGTCAAATTATCCTTATACCCGAAGTCAAATATTCCAACTAATTAAGGATTTAAACTGTGATGCAGTTATCACTTCTGTCAACAATTACACCAGTTATCACTGTATGTAATCCACCCCTGTTTTGATTAGATATGAATATTAATTTACCCACTTGATCAGTTTGAATAATCAATTACCCAACCCGAATAATTAATTAAATGATTATAATAGATTCCGTATGAATGTCACTAAATAGGACAACCATAATCATTATTAATTATCAAGTTAATTAATTTGAAGATAGGTTCGACAGACTTCAATGAGTTGTTACTCAATTAGACAATACCTCCCATCTATTAATAGTCCATAGTCAAAGGCCCACTGTGACGATCGCTCCAAATCCATATGGATGAACACGTCATTCATCGATTTCATTGCGAGGTATTTGACCTCTATATGATACGTGTTGTAAACATTGCATTCTTTTGAAAAGGCACACCATAAATGAATATTTAAATCAAAGGTTTTCAACATCTGATGATTTGTACATATAGACAATCACCGTAAATAATAGTTTACAATAGTAATTCCGTTGACAATGCAGTCAAAATAAGATACATGGTGATGATTTGGTGAATGCAACGTTTCCTTGATAAATATGCCATGTAAGACTCCATGCACATAGCTTGTCTAACATATAAGCAAACATCAGAAGACTTCTAGGGAACCTGAGAATAAACATGCTAACAAGTGTCAACACAAAGGTTGGTGAGTTCATAGTTTTAGTGTTTCGCATAATCTGTATATAAAGGTGGATCACAAGATTTCAGTTGTTTCATCCAGAAACGTTAATCAAAATATTCTACAAGATTGAGCACCCTGGTAGCTAAAATTTAACGTTATAATAAGTACCCATGTTTTAACATACATGCAACCAACATGTTCAATACACGCAAACCAACGTGTACTAAACTCAAATAGCATACGTCTGTTTTAAAGTTCAGGCTAGGGTTTCTATACCTGGAACTGACTGGGATGTCAAGCCCTATGGATCCATATACTACTACTCGCGCCCACCAGTTCTTATAACTGGCAGTTACTAGTTACCAAAGCTAAGGGATTTTCGGTTTAAACTCAGTGTAGAATTTAGTATGTACTTGTATCCATTGCGTTTAAAATAAATTGCATGTATTCTCAGCCCAAAAATATAGATTGCAAAAGCAATTAAAAAGGGAGCAAATGAAACTCACCTTAGCAGCACATAAGGTCATTCATCAAAAAGTGACCGTAACTCGAAATGCAAGATTAACCGTAGATCTCAACCTAGAGAACATATGTTGGTCAATACATGTCTAATAAGCTAGGTTGGGTCATAGTGTATCACAATCCTAATGCTCGAGACTGACATGAAAAAGTTAACAAAAGTCATCTCAAAAGTCAACCTGACCCAATATGATCTTTAAATCTATACATGTTTATTATCATAGTATAAGTCTTGATAATTGAACGAATGTATAGTTTATCAAACTCAAAATATTATTTATTTCAGGAGCTATATTATATTTGAATTATCATGGCAATCGAAAATATTTTATTATTTCACATAGCTTTCCAATACTTGTAAAATCAGATTATAGTGTTTATAAAGCTTTAAAACATGATAAGACAGTCAACTTTGACAATTGTTCAATAAGACGAGACGTGCTTTATATAGAAATTCATTTACTCGATTAGTAATATTTGAAAATCCAATTTATTAATCTCATAAACAAGTTGTTTAAATATTAATTTACAATTTCAAACACAATTTCAATTAACATCAAACATAATTCAGTTGTCCATATCTTTTAATCCGTTCATCGAATTCACGCGATTTCTAAATGAAAAGTTAATAATTTTTCGCCAGCTTTCCAAAAACATGCATATCATATACTTTATATCAGTAGCATATGTATCAAATTCGTGATTCATCATAAACTATCTAACGACAAAATTAAAGCATACAAGCATGCATAAACATATATACTCGAGCACTAGACATGGATACACTATTAATATATAAAAGATAAGATATAAATGCTTACGTATCAATATTGTGATTCAATATTGCAGAAAAGTACGTAGACGCAACGGAGATGATAAACACTAGTTTGACCTTACGAGCTATACCTCCAAACAATACCCATAACCTCCATAGCTATAACCCATAATTTCCTTAGCTCTATCCCGCTTGTAAAACCCGTTTTTAAATAACTCGCGTGTACCCTCGTCGTAGTATTTTATGTATACTACTAATAATAACACTAATACTACTCATAATAATATTAAGATTAATATTAATCTTTTAATAATAATAATAATTTATAATTATAATATAAATAGAGAAAGATGTGCGAGAGATGGATGAATGAAATGTGACCAGATTATGTTCGATATTTAAAGATATGTTGCACCCACCTACCACCCATGCGATCGCATGAGAATGTGAGGGTGGCCTCATGCGATCGCATGAGCCAAATATCAAAATCATGTTCGTTTATTTTGCTTACCGACATCCTATTATGATTATTATATATATTATTTAATATATAATATATTTAATCTTTAGAATTAATTAAATATTATATTATATTTACGGCGTAGTAAAAATGTAATTTTTACTCAAATTACTCGTACGTTGTCACTCGACTCATGTACCACTTTCGATTTTTCGAGCGCACTTTCGTACGTTTAGAAAACTGGCCTTTTACGTTTAGTGACTCGTACCCTTATAAAAACAATAGATTTAAACAATGAAAATAATCCCACTCAAAGTGTAACTTTATTCATTTGAGTGTTTTAGTCATTTGCTTCTATAAATCAGTGACTCGTTGTTTATCAAAATATATTATTTTAAATCAGGGCGTTTTATGACTAAGTTAAAATATATATATATATTTTTAGTTAGAATTGTAAATTTGTACAATATATATATGTTTGAAATATTTATCTAATGATATAAAGATAAAGTTTAAACTTGGTCTGAAATTTCCGGGTCATCACAGTATCTACCCGTTAAAGAAATTTCGTCCCGAAATTTGAGTGAGGTCGTCATGGCTAACAATAAAAATGTTTTCATGACGAATATGAGTTGATAAATAGAATTTTATCACCGTTGAATAATATGGATAAAACAATCCGATTTCTCGAAGCGTATGAGAGAAGTTATCGTAAAAGAGTGAAATGAAAGAATAGAGATTCGTCTTAACTTTTGATGTAGTTACGATTGATTTCTGGAATTTAAGGAATATAAAATCTTCATAATCTAAATAAGATTTGATTCTTCGAAATTTAAGGAAATTAAGATTTCCTTTAAATGCGTAATCTGCCTCGATTGTTATGTCTGATATTTTGCTATAAATTAACCACTTCCGTTTCATTATTTTCACCACTCCTACATCTTTTTCCTTATTTCATACTTCCAAAAGATTGTGAAATGCTTAATCCAGTTCTGATTCTTGATATTTTCTTGGCTATCCTATCCTTCATTCTTCTTTTTCATCTGCCACCAGAGGAAGTTATTTTCTTCTACTATTACCTTGGGGTTATAGTATTTTTCATTCTCTCGTGTCTTTATATTGTTATACGCATTGATATACACGGTTTGTAATATATGTGTTGTTGTCAGGCTTTATATTTTCCCTTATATTTAGGAGCTCCATGCTTTCGTTTTTCCTTCCCGACTTCAAGTCAAGCGAATAATGGTCCAGAATTCGTAGCTATACATTTCGGAATGAACATAGTTAATGTTCTAAGAAAGAAATTGTAATGGCACGATCTTGATTTGTCAAATTACCAGAATATCTGGAAAAGACCGAATCATCAAGAAAATTATTTTCTTGATATATTTAGAGATTAAATAGAATGAAAGAGTTATGTAACATGGCTCATGATGAGGGTGTGATCTGTGAACCTTTATCACGTTCCATTAGAAACTCAGCATGACTTACTGTAATATAATCACGTTGATCAAGTGTCATTATATTATACTAACTCATGCTTCAATTCCCAACATTACTTCAAAACATCTATTTTTCGAATTTTTCAGATTTTAGAAACTAAAATAGTTTCTTTTATGATGTAACACAGATAGCGCGAAGAGATGAATGATTTCAGATAAGAATGGTTATAAAAAAATATCTTCAGAAATATGGAGGATATTTATAATGGAAGATACGATGATATTTTAGAATATTTAAGATAAGATGATGATGAAGAATATTGTCCGCAAGGATTTTAGAGTAAGAAGCAAGGTATTTGCTAAGGATTTCAGCAAACACTGAATCATTTGCAGACACTGAATCATTTGTATTCTTTGAAGGTAGATTTCATTTTTGTGATTTGTCCACAGCCTCCTTCATGGTCTGCTCAATCCGTTTTCCAGTTTCAAACCTTCTCTTTTTCTCAGCTTTACCACCATACTATTCTTTATCATCAAACTTTTGACTGTTAAGGTCGTTTACAGTTTTTGCTGCTTCATCAGCATTTTTCCAAAATTCGGAGAACTAGTTTCGTAGTTTGGGGTGTTTTTCAGAAACTTCACATTCGAAGTATGTAAGTCTAGAAGATAGATGTTATCTATATATAACTGTTGTCTTAGAAAATGCTGTGAGATTCAAAATACTGATTGCTAATTCTCGGTGGTTGTTATGGCAATTATTGTTACAAGATGTGGATGAGTATATGATAGGGTTTCAATGAGTATAAGGATTTTTCGAAAGGTCAAGGATTAATAAAGTTGTTGGTAAATTTACTGCTAATGTGGTGGAACATGAAAGGTTTCCCAGTAACAAGAACGTATATGTCAAGGTTATAATAAGGCTAATCTGAAAAGTCGAAGTTGATTAGTTGGGAGTGTGATAAAACTGGATACTTTGAAAAGAAATTGCAAGATTATTTTCGGTAATAACAATGCTAAAGGATCTTTCACAGTTTTGAAGTCAAAGTATAGCTTTGAAAGATGTAGAGATCTAAGAATGATATCACTTGTTAAATCTTGACTTGGATTCTGCTCTGTCAGAATATGTAATTGAATTTGAACAAGAATGGTTGTTCAGATTTCTATGAACGAATGTATAGCGTTGTGAAAGTAGTGTAGATAAAGATTTTTGAATAATCGAATGATGTACTATGTAACATATTAATTGTGAACTCAAATATTTCTCAGGTATTACCTACCCGTTAAAAAAATTTCACAATTAATACTTTGTACAAAGAATTTTCATTACAGTCTTTATAAAAATATATGTATGTATATTTTCATCAGATGTAATACAGACTTAATGAGTTAATATCATATTAAGCTCATTTGATTTTTAGCTTGAATTAGAAATAAATAATCACTAAAACATTAGAGATTACATAATCTTCACGGAGTATTTCATTAATGAAATCAATACTTCATTATTTGTTCTTATTGATATTCCTCGGTGAAGGATGTTGTTGCTTGTGGAATTCTTGCGAACTTCGCAAGGCACAGGTGATGTTTTCTGGAAAGTTTCGAGTACATCGAAAATGAAAATGTAAAATCTATTATGTAATTGAATAATACACTTGGTTTATTATAAAATGGAATTCATTGAGTTGAAACAGAGATTGTAGTTAACGAAGGTTAAGTTGTTAACGAAGGATGTACATCATAGCATATTAGTAATATGAATTTAACCGAGTAATATTTACCCTTTTCAATTTATACATAATAGCTTAGTATGAAAAGATATATTAGAATTTCCAAAATCTATATAATATATAAATTCTTTGGAAATAGTGAGTTAATATTTCATAACTCATTATCTTAATATACCCATTGGTGATTGTGGTGTCGATATCATCGGTGGTTATGGAGTTGGTGGAGCTTGTGGTGATACAGGTGTTGCTGGTGGTACTTCTGGTGGCGCTCGTATAACAAGTCTAGCTTGTAAATCACACACCATTCCTGTCAGGGTTTCTATTCTCCCCTCTACATCTATATTCATCTGATTTATGGTTAGAACTGGGATAAATAATCTCTAAGATTTTAGAGATTACATAATCGCCGTAGGATATTTCTCCAATGAAGTTATGAATCAATACTTTATCGGTTATTGTTGTTGGTACTCCTTGGTATCTATGGTGCGTATGACATTGATGTTCAAGGTACATATTGTGATGTTGAGGCTTGGGTGAGGATGTTGTTGGTGGTGGTAATGGTACTGTTGGTGTTGTTGTCGGTGGTACTGTTGATGCCGGTGATTCTGCTGGTGCTTGTAACCTTTGCACCATATTCTCCAAAGCCACTACCCGAGCGCGAAGCTCGTTGACTTCTTCTACTACACTGGGATGATTGTCGGTTCGGACGAGCGGATGAATAAGATTCAGAATTTGAGATAGTATATTATCGTGATGAGATACTCTGGAAATGAGAGAGAAAATGGTGTCTCGAACAGGTTCGCCGGTAAGTGCTTCAGGTTCTTCTCTAAGAGGGCAATGTGGTGGATGGAAGGGATCACCTTCTTATTGTCTCCAATGATTGAGGAAGCTACGAACCCATCCCCAATTCATCCAGAATAGGTGATGGCTGATTGGTTGATCCATTCCGGTTACACTGTCTTCGAAGTTCAGATGAATATCCATATCGGAATAGCTGTCGGAGTTTAAGGAATTTGAACTAGATACAGGATCTATTTTGTATAATTAGAGAGATGATTTTTGATATGAAATAGATTATAGAATTTAGATTGGTACTCTTCAATACATAATTTACATATGTATATATAATACCAAAATCCCGTAAATTACGAAGAAATTTTCGGAAGATGTCAGGAAAAGTTTACAGTAACAGATACGCTAAGATATTAATTTTTGTTTATACACTATTTATGCAATAAATGCAGGAAAATGTGTCTAGACTTAAGAATGATAAGCATGTAATTTCTGACAAGAAATGATATGCAAAACTTTTAACATGCAGACACGGTCGAAGTCCAGACATACTAATGCATCCTAACAACTATTAGTTAGACAAACTCATGCAAGACCTGGTTCACTAGTGTGATGACCCGGGAATTTCCGACCAAATTTAAACATAATCTTATATGATTCGACTCGATAAGCAAAGTCTATTAAACCGAGTCTCATTATGTTTGAACTATTTCATGATAACATTTGACCTTTAACTATTTCCGACGATTCACGAACCTTTAATTGTAACTAAGAATGTAAATATAAATAATTATATATAAAACTAATTATATTAGTATTAATGAACTATTAAGTAATTTTGTTATTATAAAAGATAACATTTAATAACTAAAGATTTTCATTTTGAATATATATAGTATATTGTATATAAATGATTCAAACATATTTTACCAACGTTATCAAAATATTAAATGTACAATGTTATACTTTGTAGTTAATTGTTTAATATACATAATTAATCATCTACTCAACATTTAAAACATGATTTTATATATATGGTAGTATACATATATACATAAATATAACTATATATATATATATGATTTTATACATAATTATTATATTATGTATATGTAGAAATTTATAATATATCTATGATGAAATAATGTACTATTTTAATAAATATATATAATACTTACATATATAAAACATTTATATTTTTCATAATTACATACATAAATATAATATAATTAGTATGTAAATAAATATTATAATATATTTATATTAAAATGCATAAATATATAATATTCAGTATATGTTACAATACATATTACATAATTATTAAATATTACATAATAATAGATGATATTAATAAATTAAATTTAAATACAAATATAGTTGTTGTAGTAATGTTATTTGTATCGTCAAATATCAATATTTGTATTCATAATATCACTTTATATCATATAAAGATGAAATTGGATGTATAAATTAGATTATTATTACTAATATTATTATTATCGATAAAATATTAATATTATCATAATTAGTATGGTATTATTATTATTATTATTATTATTATTATCATTTTTACAATTATTATTATCATTAATATTATATTTATCATTATTATTAATTTTATTAATATTATTAGATATTAATAGTATTGTTATTATATATTATTATTATTAATTAAAAAAACACAGTAGGGATCTATATTATACGCGTGACCTCTGTATCCTTTATCTCCATTATTATTATTTTTTTTGTTTCTTTCCTGCTCCCAACTCGTGAACCTGTGTTGACATTTTCTCCATTTTTTATCAACCGATCTCTATTATTACAACATGATTATGTATAATTGCAAATCAAATAAAAAGGAAATCCAATGGGATTAAAGAGCACAACGATATTTTTTTTTTCTTCTTCTCTGCACGCTCCAATTTTTTTTTCTCTTAATTCAATTTCGAATAAAGTTTCAAAATCTAAAAATGCAGAAAGGTTAGAAATCTTTCTTTGAATCTATCTGCAAAATCTCAACTCTCAAATCTTTATATCGATCTTGAATTTTGAAGTCAAAGTTTAGTTTAAAAAAAGTCAACAATTGTTCTTGAGACAAATTCGCGTTCGTGTATATGTTTCTGATCAAATTGACGATTCCAGTAGTTTTTATACATGTTTAGAAAACTATTTCGTGTTATAAACATTATCTATAATGTTATCTATTACGAAATCAATTTTTTTTGTTTTGTTCCAAGAACCGACGCTGCAGTAGGCCTTTAGTATTTTTTTTTTTATTTTAGAACCCAAATTATTTTTTTTTCTGTAATGTTTTGAAGCTTTAAAGGGAACCCCGATTTTTTTTTTTTTTTTTTTTGTTATTGATGTTTTGTTGAATCCATGAGACTTGTGGAGAAGAAGAGGAATAGAAGAAAAACAGTTTATATATAAAATTTAAATTCGATATTAGTACAGAGAATCAGAATTGGTGGGATGGTCGAGAGTGTTTGCGTGTGAGCATGTGGTCACGAGATCGAGTCCAGAGGACGGTAGTTTTTTTTTTTTTTTTTTTTGAAACTCTTTTCATGTGAGGTAGTTTTCTTTTCTAATTTTATTATTGTTATTATATATTAATTATTATTAGTATTATTATTATTATTGTGATTGTTTTGATTGTTATTGTTATTGTTATTATTAGTATCATACTTGTTATCATATTTGAAAGTATTATAGACATTACTATTATTATTATGATAGGTATTAATAATATTATTATTAGTAATAAACTTATCATTTTAGTATTTTATCATCATTAGGATTATGATTATGATTATCATTATTATTATTATGAAGGAAATAAAAATATATTATTATCATCAATATTAGAATTTGTACCGGTTTATAAATAATAGTATCATCAGTACATTTACAATTAATAATATCATATTTATCAGTATCATCATTAATATTTACTAGTATTATTATGATTATCATTTATCATTTTATAAATATTAGAACCCTTATTATTAACATAAGTATGGTATTATTATTAATATTATTTTAGAGTTATTATTATTAGTATCATTAACAGTTATCATTTTCATTTTTTTTTGCTATTAGTATTATCATTATTAATAAAATTATTATTATTATTAGTAAATCATTATTATCTAAATTATTATTTTAACAAATAAATCTTTTGTACACTATATATATACTTATGGTATATACTAGGATTGTATTAATAATTCACATAACAAACTAATAAAATTTCATAAATACAATACTAACCACAAATATATGTATATAAATATATTAATGTCACTATTTATATAAACGTAAATCATTATAGATATATATACATAAAATAGATATATATATAAAATATAACTTAAAATATAATATAAGTATACGTTTTAAAATAAAGGTTAGAATAAATTCTACAAAACTATAATATATAAATAATACATATTAATAAATGAAATTTTGTAACTTACATTATACGTATTAATATATACACAATTGATATAGGTTCGTGAATCCGAGGCCAACCCTGCATTGTTCAATGACGTCATATGTATTTTTACTACAAAATACAGTATCGTGAGTTTCATTTGCCTTTTTACCCTTTATATTTTTGGTCTGGGAATACATGCGCAACTTTTATAACTGTTTTACGAAATTGACACAAGTACGTGAAACTACATTCTATGGTTGGATTATCAAAGTCGAATATGCCCCTTTTTATTAAGTCTGGTAATCTAAGAATTAGGGAACAGACACCCTAATTGACGCGAATCCTAAAGATAGATCTATCGGGCCCAACAAGCCCCATCCAAAGTACCGGATGTTTTAGTACTTCGAAATTTATATCATGTCCGAAGGAGGATCCCGGAATGATGGGGATATTCTTATATATGCATATTGTTAATGTCGGTTACCAGGTGTTCAATCCATATGAATGATATTTTTGTCTCTATGCATGGGACGTATGTTTATGAGAAATGGAAATCTGAAATCTTGTGGTCTATTAAAATGATGGAAACGATTGTTTAAGTTAAACTAATGAACTCACCAACCTTTTGGTTGACACTTTAAAGCATGTTTATTCTCAGGTACGAAAGAAATCTTCCGCTGTGTATTTGCTCATTTTATAGATATTACTTGGAGTCATTCATGGCATATTTCAAAAGACGTTGCATTCGAGTCGTCGAGTTCATCAAGATTATTATCAAGTCAATTATAGTTGGATATATTATGAAATGGTATGCATGCCTGTCAACTTTCGATGTAATGAAAGTTTGTCTTTTCAAAAATGAATGCAATGTTTGTAAAATGTATCATATAGAGGTCAAGTACCTCGCGATGTAATCAACTGTTGTGAATCGTTTATAATCGATATGGACTTCGTCCGGATGGATTAGGACGGGTCTTCACAGTTGGTATCAGAGCGGTGGTCTTAGCGAACCAGGTCTTGCATTAGTGAGTCTAACTGATAGTCGTTAGAATGCATTAATGAGTCTGGACTTCGACCGTGTTTGCATGTCAAAAGTTTTGCTTATCATTTAGTATCGAAAAATTATTTGCTTATCATCCTTAAAGTCTAAGACACGTCTTACTGCCTTTATTGCATAGACAGTGTATAGTTAAATTCATATCTTAGCGTATCTGTTATTGTTACCTTTGCCTGACAGCTTCCGTAGATTCCTCCGTAGCTTATGGGATTTTAGTATTATATATGCATATGTAAATTACGTATTGCAGGGTACTAATCTACATCCTATAATCTATTTCTTATCGAAAATCCTTCATCTGATCGTACGAGATGAATCCCTCAACCAGTTCGAGTCCATCAGATTTCGATAGTTATTTCGATAGTTATTCCGACAGCTATTTCGATATGGATTTCCACTTGAGCTCCGAAAGCAGAGTAACCGGAATGAATCGATCAATTAGCCATCATCTATTCTGAATGAATTGGAGATGGGTTCGTAGTCGACTTAATCAATGGAAACGCGAAGAAGGCGATCATTTCCACTAACCAAATTCACCTCTTGACAATGAACCTAAAACGTTTACCGGCGAACCTGTTCGAGACACCATTTTCTCTCTCATTTCCAAAGTATCTCATCACGATCATATACTATCTCAGATTCTAAACCTCATTCATCCGCTCGTCCGAACCGACAATCATCCCGGTGTAATAGAAGAAGTTAACGAACTTCGCGCATAAGTTGTAGTCTTGGAAAATATGGTGCAAAACGTACCAGCTTCATCCAAATCACCGGCACCAACAGTACCACCAACAACCCAAATTTCAATATCACATGCCTCAACATCTCAATCTATACCTCGAGTATAATCATCATTCTACATGACATTCTACATCAGTTATCTTCGTTCGACATGGTGATTATGTAATCTCTAATGTTTTAGAGATTATTTATTCTAGTTCCAACTGAAAACTAAATGAGTTTAATATCATGTTAACTCATTAAATTCATGATTACATTTGAAGAAAATATATATGTATATATGTTTTCATAAAGATTGTAATTAAAAATTCTTTTGTACAAACTGTTAATAATAAAAATATTTTAACGGGTAGGTAATACCCGAGGAATATTTAAATTTCACATTAATAAGTTACACTGTATATTCTTCGAATCTGATTCAACAGTTATTCACTATCCTATTTACAACCACCGGGATACTTATCCATTCACCAAAGAATAACTATTTTCATTCAAATTCAATTTCATATTTGAATTTTGACCTATCAGAATCCAACAAGTGGCATAATGAAGAAATAATGGACACAATAAAAATTGATTAGAAACAGACTAATTAACAATATTAAATTTTATTAAGAAACCACGCTAACAAAATCCTAGCTAACTGTTCCTAGCTAACTGTTAATTCCGTATTACATTTTATTTATCGCAATTTATTTATCGCAATTTATATTCTCGCAATTTTATTTATTGTCATTTAATTTCTGTTATTTACTTTACGCACTTTATTTATCGTCATTTAATTTCTGTTATTTATTTTACGCACTTTAAATATCGGGACACGTTTACAAGGTTTTGACATATCATATCGACACATCTATATATATTATTTGGAATTACCATAGACACTCTATATGCAGTAATGATCGAGTTCTCTATACAGGGTTGAGGTTGATTCTATAATAATATATATACTTTGAGTTGTGATCGAGTCTGAGACATGTACACGGGTCACGATACGTATTAATTAATTCAAATATTATATATTAAACTATATATGAATGATTGCACTGTCAACTGTGGACTATCGACTGTGGACTAATAACATTGGACAATTAAAATGAATTAAAATATTGAATATAACATATGAAACTAAACAATTCTTCAAGTTTGCCACTTGATTTCGTCTTAAACCTCATTTGTATCTTCACGATTACATTCTGCGTTCAAACCTTTCATGATTCTTGAAAACACCTCAATCGATAGGATGAATCAACCGCACTTCATCTACGGAAGGAAAGATTTATGCATATAGTTATGCACCTGAGAAACTCTCGGCAATTGAGTAAAAGTTCAACACGTAGCCGCGTCAGATCCTTTGGCATTTATTAACAAAAACAACTTTGCGATCCCTTTTCAAAATTAGCCAATTTTGTCACAGCTCCAACAAGTCAACTTCGACTTTTCGTACGAAACAACCTTATTATAACATTTATATATACGCGTGCTCTTTTATTGTTACCAGGTAACCTTTCATATTCCATCATATTACCATCAGCGTTTAATCATCTAAAAACACAATTCTCCTGAAACCACCTCGGATTAATAACCGATGATTCAGATATCATAGCATTAAATGCAGAGGAAACAGAAAAATGGTAGATGGTCTAAACGGACAAAAGTTTGATGATAAAGAAAGGAGTGTTAGGAACGCTCGATAGAAAATTGGGTATTGAAAAACAGATTGAGTTACCCATGAAGGAGAACAAGGACAAATACAAGGACCAAATCCTATATTCAAAGGATTCAGGTAATTCTGGATCCGTTGAAATCTTTAGAGAATATCTTGCTCCGAAGTCATGTTAAAATCTTGCGGAAAATCTTTCTCCATCAACCGTCGAACTTAGAAATTCTAAAATATCATCATCAATATCTTTGATATTTCTGAGGATATTTTCATAAATATTCTCGTCCGAAATTATATACCTCTTCGTGCTTCCTGTGTATCAATATATTGGAAACATTCAATAGAAAATATAGTACCGAAAAGCAGATTATGCGAAACTATGAAGAAAGCCGTGGATAAATCACAAAGAATAAGTTTGACTTCAAAGAATCCAAATAATTCAATGTCTGCTAAAGTCTATAGTGAATAACTTGCTCCTTACTCTAAACCCTTGCAGACAATAGTTTCTATCATCCTCTGATCTTAGATATTCTGAGATATTATCGTACCTTTCATTATAAATATCCTCCATATTTCTGGAGATATTTTTATAACTATTCTTATCTGAAATCATTAATCTTTTCGTGCTATCAGTATTACATCATATAGAAACTGTTAGTTTCTATATTCTGTAAATTTTCAAGCTTAAAATATGAATGTTATTGTAGTAATGATGGGAACTGATGCATGAGTTAGTATAATATAATGACACTTGATCAACGTGATTATATTACAGTAAGTCATGCTGAGTTTCTAAATGAAACGTGATGATTCACAGATCATAACGTCATCATGTTCCATGTTACATAACTCTTTCATCCTACTTAACTCCGTAACAAATCAAGAAAATGTATTCTTGATGGTTCTATCTTCCGTGATGTTGATAAATTTGAAAATCAAATCGTGCTATCACGTTCCTTCATGCTTAGAACATTATAATCATTCGAAACTCTATATCTATAAATTCTGGACCATTATTCGCTTGACTTGAAGTCGGGAAGAGAAAACAAAAGCATAGAGCTTTGAAATATAAGGGAGAATATAAAGTCCGATAACAACACATAAATTACAAACCGTGTATATCAATGTTTATCGCAACATAAAGACACGGGAGAATTAAAAACATTATAATCCCGAGGGCGAAGTAGAAGAAAGCAGATTCCTCTGGTGGAAGTTGGAAAAGGAGAATGATTGTTGCGATAGTAAGGATGAGGACAAGGATCAGAACTGGATTAATCATTTTCAGAATCTTTTGGATGTATGAACTAAGAAAGAAAGTATAAGAATTGTGAGAATAATGGAAAGGAAGAGCTTAATTTATACTGGAAATATCAGACGTAGTAATCGGGGCAGATCACCGTATTTAATTAAAGAGATCTTAATTTTCATAAATCTCGAAGAATCAGATTTTATAGATCTTCAAGATTTTCTTTAAATCCCTTAAATTCCGGAATTTAACCAAGGCAATGTCAAAAGTTAAGACGCGCCTTATTTTCTAAATTCAAACCTGACTACGTCAAAAGTTAAAAACAAATCTTTGTTTCTCATTTCATCCTTTTGTGAATAGCTTCATTCGCACTCTTCGAATAATCGAATTATTTTTATCCATATTACTCAATGATGATAAAACTCAAGTTATCAACTCATATTCGTCAGGAAAACATATTTATTGTTAGCTATGACGACCTCACTCAAATTTCGGGACGAAATTTCTTTAACGGGTAGGTACTGTGATGACCCGGGAATTTCCGACCAAATTTAAACATAATCTTATATGATTCGACTCGATAAGCAAAGTCTATTAAACCGAGTCTCATTATGTTTGAACTATTTCATGATAACATTTGACCTTTAACTATTTCCGACGATTCACGAACCTTTAATTGTAACTAAGAATGTAAATATAAATAATTATATATAAAACTAATTATATTAGTATTAATGAACTATTAAGTAATTTTGTTATTATAAAAGATAACATTTAATAACTAAAGATTTTCATTTTGAATATATATAGTATATTGTATATAAATGATTCAAACATATTTTACCAACGTTATCAAAATATTAAATGTACAATGTTATACTTTGTAGTTAATTGTTTAATATACATAATTAATCATCTACTCAACATTTAAAACATGATTTTATATATATGGTAGTATACATATATACATAAATATAACTATATATATATATGATTTTATACATAATTATTATATTATGTATATGTAGAAATTTATAATATATCTATGATGAAATAATGTACTATTTTAATAAATATATATAATACTTACATATATAAAACATTTATATTTTTCATAATTACATACATAAGTATAATATAATTAGTATGTAAATAAATATTATAATATATTTATATTAAAATGCATAAATATATAATATTCAGTATATGTTACAATACATATTACATAATTATTAAATATTACATAATAATAGATGATATTAATAAATTAAATTTAAATACAAATATAGTTGTTGTAGTAATGTTATTTGTATCGTCAAATATCAATATTTGTATTCATAATATCACTTTATATCATATAAAGATGAAATTGGATGTATAAATTAGATTATTATTACTAATATTATTATTATCGATAAAATATTAATATTATCATAATTAGTATGGTATTATTATTATTATTATTATTATCATTTTTACAATTATTATTATCATTAATATTATATTTATCATTATTATTAATTTTATTAATATTATTAGATATTAATAGTATTGTTATTATATATTATTATTATTAATTAAAAAAACACAGTAGGGATCTATATTATACGCGTGACCTCTGTATCCTTTATCTCTATTATTATTAATTTTTTTTGTTTCTTTCCTGCTCCCAACTCGTGAACCTGTGTTGACATTTTCTCCATTTTTTATCAACCGATCTCTATTATTACAACATGATTATGTATAATTGCAAATCAAATAAAAAGGAAATCCAATGGGATTAAAGAGCACAGCGATATTTTTTTTTTCTTCTTCTCTGCACGCTCCAATTTTTTTTTCTCTTAATTCAATTTCGAATAAAGTTTCAAAATCTAAAAATGCAGAAAGGTTAGAAATCTTTCTTTGAATCTATCTGCAAAATCTCAACTCTCAAATCTTTATATCGATCTTGAATTTTGAAGTCAAAGTTTAGTTTAAAAAAAGTCAACAATTGTTCTTGAGACAAATTCGCGTTCGTGTATATGTTTCTGATCAAATTGACGATTCCAGTAGTTTTTATACATGTTTAGAAAACTATTTCGTGTTATAAACATTATCTATAATGTTATCTATTACGAAATCAATTTTTTTTGTTTTGTTCCAAGAACCGACGCTGCAGTAGGCCTTTAGTATTTTTTTTTTTTATTTTAGAACCCAAATTATTTTTTTTTCTGTAATGTTTTGAAGCTTTAAAGGGAACCCCGATTTTTTTTTTTTTTTTTTTTTTGTTATTGATGTTTTGTTGAATCCATGAGACTTGTGGAGAAGAAGAGGAATAGAAGAAAAACAGTTTATATATAAAATTTAAATTCGATATTAGTACAGAGAATCAGAATTGGTGGGATGGTCGAGAGTGTTTGCGTGTGAGCATGTGGTCACGAGATCGAGTCCAGAGGACGGTAGTTTTTTTTTTTTTTGAAACTCTTTTCATGTGAGATAGTTTTCTTTTCTAATTTTATTATTGTTATTATATATTAATTATTATTAGTATTATTATTATTATTGTGATTGTTTTGATTGTTATTGTTATTGTTATTATTAGTATCATACTTGTTATCATATTTGAAAGTATTATAGACATTACTATTATTATTATGATAGGTATTAATAATATTATTATTAGTAATAAACTTATCATTTTAGTATTTTATCATCATTAGGATTATGATTATGATTATCATTATTATTATTATGAAGGAAATAAAAATATATTATTATCATCAATATTAGAATTTGTACCGGTTTATAAATAATAGTATCATCAGTACATTTACAATTAATAATATCATATTTATCAGTATCATCATTAATATTTACTAGTATTATTATGATTATCATTTATCATTTTATAAATATTAGAACCCTTATTATTAACATAAGTATGGTATTAGTATTAATATTATTTTAGAGTTATTATTATTAGTATCATTAACAGTTATCATTTTCATTTTTTTTTGCTATTAGTATTATCATTATTAATAAAATTATTATTATTATTAGTAAATCATTATTATCTAAATTATTATTTTAACAAATAAATCTTTTGTACACTATATATATACTTATGGTATATACTAGGATTGTATTAATAATTCACATAACAAACTAATAAAATTTCATAAATACAATACTAACCACAAATATATGTATATAAATATATTAATGTCACTATTTATATAAACGTAAATCATTATAGATATATATACATAAAATAGATATATATATAAAATATAACTTAAAATATAATATAAGTATACGTTTTAAAATAAAGGTTAGAATAAATTCTACAAAACTATAATATATAAATAATACATATTAATAAATGAAATTTTGTAACTTACATTATACGTATTAATATATACACAATTGATATAGGTTCGTGAATCCGAGGCCAACCCTGCATTGTTCAATGACGTCATATGTATTTTTACTACAAAATACAGTATCGTGAGTTTCATTTGCCTTTTTACCCTTTATATTTTTGGGCTGAGAATACATGCGCAACTTTTATAACTGTTTTACGAAATTGACACAAGTACGTGAAACTACATTCTATGGTTGGATTATCAAAGTCGAATATGCCCCTTTTTATTAAGTCTGGTAATCTAAGAATTAGGGAACAGACACCCTAATTGACGCGAATCCTAAAGATAGATCTATCGGGCCCAACAAGCCCCATCCAAAGTACCGGATGTTTTAGTACTTCGAAATTTATATCATGTCCGAAGGAGGATCCCGGAATGATGGGGATATTCTTATATATGCATATTGTTAATGTCGGTTACCAGGTGTTCAATCCATATGAATGATATTTTTGTCTCTATGCATGGGACGTATGTTTATGAGAAATGGAAATCTGAAATCTTGTGGTCTATTAAAATGATGGAAACGATTGTTTAAGTTAAACTAATGAACTCACCAACCTTTTGGTTGACACTTTAAAGCATGTTTATTCTCAGGTACGAAAGAAATCTTCCGCTGTGTATTTGCTCATTTTATAGATATTACTTGGAGTCATTCATGGCATATTTCAAAAGACGTTGCATTCGAGTCGTCGAGTTCATCAAGATTATTATCAAGTCAATTATAGTTGGATATATTATGAAATGGTATGCATGCCTGTTAACTTTCGATGTAATGAAATTTTGTCTTTTCAAAAACGAATGCAATGTTTGTAAAATGTATCATATAGAGGTCAAGTACCTCGCGATGTAATCAACTGTTGTGAATCGTTTATAATCGATATGGACTTCGTCCGGATGGATTAGGACGGGTCTTCACAACTAGGACCAATGCTCTGATACCAACTGTGACGATCGCTCCAAATCCATATGGACGAACACGTCATTCATCGATTTCATTGCAAGGTATTTGACCTCTATATGATACGTTTTGTAAACATTGCATTCTTTTGAAAAGGCACACCATAAATGAATATTTAAATCAAAGGTTTTCGACATCTGATGATTTGTACATATAGACAATCACCGTAAATAATAGTTTATAATAGTAATTCCGTTGACAATGCAGTCAAAATAAGATACATGGTGATGATTTGGTGAATGCAACGTTTCCTTGATAAATATGCCATGTAAGACTCCATGCACATAGCTTGTCTAACATATAAGCAAACAGCGGAAGACTTCTAGGGAACCTGAGAATAAACATGCTAACAAGTGTCAACACAAAGGTTGGTGAGTTCATAGTTTTAGTGTTTCGCATAATCTGTATATAAAGGTGGATCACAAGATTTCAGTTGTTTCATCCAGAAACGTTTATCAAAATATTCTACAAGATTGAGCACCCTGGTAGCTAAAATTTAACGTTATAATAAGTACCGCTGTTTTAACATACATGCAACCAACATGTACAATACACGTAAACCAACGTGTACTAAACTCAAATAGCATACGTCTGTTTTATAGTTCAGGCTAGGGTTTTTATAACTGGAACAGACGGGGATGTCAAGCCCTATGGATCCATATACTACTACTCGCGCCCACCAGTTCTTATAACTGGCAGTTACTAGTTACCAAAGCTAAGGGATTTTCGGTTTAAACTCAGTGTAGAATTTAGTATGTACTTGTATCCATTGCGTTTAAAATAAATTGCATGTATTCTCAGCCCAAAAATATAGATTGCAAAAGCAATTAAAAAGGGAGCAAATGAAACTCACCTTAGCAGCACATAAGGTCATTCATCAAAAAGTGACCGTAACTCGGAATGCAAGATTAACCGTAGATCTCAACCTAGAGAACATATGTTGGTCAATACATGTCTAATAAGCTAGGTTGGGTCATAGTGTATCACAATCCTAATGCTCGAGACTGACATGAAAAAGTTAACAAAAGTCATCTCAAAAGTCAACCTGACCCAATATGATCTTTAAATCTATATATGTTTATTGTCATAGTATAAGTCTTGATAATTGAACGAATGTATAGTTTATCAAACTCAAAATATTATTTATTTCAGGAGCTATATTATATTTGAATTATCATGGCAATCGAAAATATTTTATTATTTCACATAGCTTTCCAATACTTGTAAAATCAGATTATAGTGTTTATAAAGCTTTAAAACATGATAAGACAGTCAACTTTGACAATTGTTCAATAAGACGAGACGTGCTTTATATAGAAATTCATTTACTCGATTAGTAATATTTGAAAATCCAATTTATTAATCTCATAAACAAGTTGTTTAAATATTAATTTACAATTTCAAACACAATTTCAATTAACTTCAAACATAATTCAGTTGTCCATATCTTTTAATCCGTTCATCGAATTCACGCGATTTCTAAATGAAAAGTTAATAATTTTTCGCCAGCTTTCCAAAAACATGCATATCATATACTTTATAACAGTAGCATATGTATCAAATTCGTGATTCATCATAAACTATCTAACGACAAAATTAAAGCATACAAGCATGCATAAACATATATACTCGAGCACTAGACATGGATACACTATTAATATATAAAAGATAAGATATAAATGCTTACGTATCAATATTGTGATTCAATATTGCAGAAAAGTACGTAGACGCAACGAAGATGATAAACACTAGTTTGACCTTACGAGCTATACCTCCAAACAATACCCATAACCTCCATAGCTATAACTCATAATTTCCTTAGCTCTATCCCGCTCGTAAAACCCGTTTTTAAATAACTCGCGTGTACCCTCGTCGTAGTATTTTATGTATACTACTAATAATAACACTAATACTACTCATAATAATATTAAGATTAATATTAATCTTTTAATAATAATAATAATTTATAATTATAATATAAATAGAGAAAGATGTGCGAGAGATGGATGAATGAAATGTGACCAGATTACGTTCGATATTTAAAGAGATGTTACACCCACCTACCACCCATGCGATCGCATGAGAATGTGAGGGTGGCCTCATGCGATCGCATGAGCCAAATATCAAAATCATGTTCGTTTATTTTTGCTTACCGACATCCTATTATGATTATTATATATATTATTTAATATATAATATATTTAATCTTTAGAATTAATTAAATATTATATTATATTTACGTGCGTAGTAAAAATTTTATTTTTACTCAAATGACTCGTACGTTGTCACTCGACTCATGTACCACTTTCAGTTTTTCGAGCGCACTTTCGTACGTTTAGAAAACTGGCCTTTTACATTTAGTGACTCGTACCCTTATAAAAACAATAGATTTAAACAATGAAAATAATCCCACTCAAAGTGCAACTTTATTCATTTGAGTGTTTTGGTCATTTGCTTCTATAAATCAGTGTCTCGTTGTTTATCAAAATATATTATTTTAAATCAGGGCGTTTTATGACTAAGTTAAAATATATATATATATATATATATATATATATATATATATATATATATAGTTTTATTTAGAATTGTAAATTTGTACAATATATATATGTTTGAAATATTTATCTAATGATATAAAGATAAAGTTTAAATTTGGTCTGAAATTTCCGGGTCATCACACCCACAAGTGTCGGTCTTTTGTTCAAACATTAATTATGGTACAAAATCCAATAACCCCGTCTTTAATATCTAGTCTAACATCACGATTACTTCGGCTCAAATAAGCATAATAATAACTTAGTTACGATACATTAATTTAAAAAAGAAGAACATAGCTTACAGTGATTATTTATTGCGTAGCGTTACACGGACAGAGTTTCGACTTTAAAACCCGTAACACATTTCTTACAATAACCCAAATTATTATTAATATTAAATTAAACTTTAATATTATAAATATAAATATATATCGTATATAGATAGAGAGATTGAGTGAAAAAGGGATGCAGAATTCGAGCAGAATGCGTGAGCTTTTATAGGCCCACTTTGAACTGTACAGCTCCGCGAGTGCGTTACTTTTGTGCCTTACAGCTCCGCGAGTGCGGAGCTTCGGATTACAGCTCACCAAATTGAGTTAAACGTGGGCTGCTGAATATTATAATATATAATATAATAATATATAATTTTATATAATTATATATATATTATATTATATTCTTGTGCATAATTGACTTGTAATTTTAGTACCGCTGAGTTGTACTTTGATGCTCGATTTATGTCTCAGTTTTGAATTTTCGAATGCCTTTTCGTACGCTTAGATATCTTATACTTTGCGTTTCGCGACTTGTACTCTTGTCATTTTTAGGCGTTTCTTATCAATAAATTGAACCACTTGAATTATATCTTGTACATTTGAGCTTTTTGGTCATTTGCATCTTCAGGTCATCATTTTCTTCTTTTGTCTTCGCACTTATTTATTTAAACGATTATTACATAAAAATAGAACAATAGTAACTAAAAGCTTAACATATTGGAAGGATATTGATACTAAATATATGTTCCTTTTTAGCATTATCAAATATTCCCACACTTGAACGTTGCTTGTCCTCAAGCAATACAGAACTTGAAATTAAATCACAATTCACTCGAATCACTTTTTTATTCTCACACTTTATACATCAGTGATTTTAATACGGCGGTATAAACAATGATAGTAACGATGTGGTTTACAGTCCCACATGACTATGAAAATGTAGATCCTTTAAGAAAATTGGATCTTTATGAAAATATTTGATCTTTTGAAAATTCATTCTAGCTTTTACCCTAGATAAGTTTTCCGGAATAACCCTTCACCGGTGTTTGCAAAATATTTTTGTGGGTTTTGTGGGTTTCAGATTTGACAATTTTAGCTCAAAACTTGTGATTTTGTGTCACCCACTTGCTAACCTTGTATTAGGAAAGCAACACGTCCAGTATACTTGTTCCGTATATTACCTTTTGGTAAACTGCCGTCCGGTTGTAAAGGAAAGCGTTGAACAAGCAACTGTTAAGGCAATGTCTAATGACATGCAGATGTTCATGGTCCACAATGTGTCGAATGCAATTACTATCCTTTGTAGGAGAAATAGTAAAGATCACCCTATAAATTTTTTGGTCTGGCACAAGGTCCTGTCTTTGACCATGCTATGCAACCACCGTTATTATGGTTGACACCCGATTTGGTTGAGGTGACCTAATGAATTCTGATGAATTCTCAGGATTTTACGTTCAACGATAATGAACGCATTGAAAATAGGTTTTCAGAAAACAAATCGGTTTTAATTTGATCAAAATATTTTCTCGTTCAAGCTCGAGTTTAGATATCATTGAATTCCATGAGTTTGTAATTCTCAATCTTTAAGGTCAATCTCAAGGATTGAGTAATATCAGTCTTAAAAGCTGATTTTTAATCTTTAAGGAGATTATCCTTTCTGGGGGTCTGATTCATTAGTCTTATCAAGCTAATTTGCACGGCGCCCTCCCCATTTTACGAGACAGATCCTCTCATGGATAGGATAAGTCTGACCACATGGCGACCCTGTTTGTTGCTGAGGTCCGTGGATTTCCTAATGATTTTAGAGATAACTTTATAGATTTTTCGTCAACCTACAGCTGGTCTGGACGAAAACTTCCTGACCTAAATCAAGAAGCGCGTGTCTTTTTCGGAATACTTTACTTCTTTTTAATGATGGAATTGATTAATCGTGTAGATCCATCTTTCTTTCAAATATATTACAGTAAATCGGGTAAAACTGATTAGTTTAGTCCAAAGCAAAAGTACCTGCAATAATCTTTTACAAATATGTGATATATGTTTTGAAGAACTTGGTAAATTCTTCCCACACTTAGCTTTTATTTATTCTTTTATTTGCCTTTTTATTCTCCTTTATTCCATTTTAAATGAATTCAAGCGTTTTGGGTTGTTTCTCCATTTATGTTCTCTCTGAGGTAACAATAATTTCGGTATTATAACCTAGTTTTATCGTTTATAAATATGTATAAACATGATTTTGAATTCATTTAGTTGAAATTTTTTCAAATTTTCACAAAATTTGACAATTAAACTAAGTGTAAACCCGAGAGAATTTATAACCCTTCCCCACACTTGAGATCTTGCAATGCCCTCATTTGTAAGAAATCAGTAAAAAATTTAAATTCATGAGGGTGATTAGTGTAGAAAAATGATTAAAAATACTGAGTTTGCAAACATATTGTTTTATATCACATTTGATATTTTACGTCCTGTCGTTAAAATTAGTAGCTTTTGCTGAACTTAATGTCAGTCTTTGAAAGTGCGCTGTTTTACCCTGTTTTGTACATAAGATAAACTACAAACATATATATAATATATATATATTTTTTTTATAAAACCTTTATTTATTAAAACATTTTAAATGAATAATTAAAATTTGTCGTTTTAAAACGAGTGTTTTAAAAACAAAATTTTTTGGGTTTTTTAATTTTTTTTGTTGCATACTTTAGATCAGTAATATTAAAAATAATGATAACAAAATTTTTCGCCCCGTCTTTGGGTAAAGCAATTTCGATTCTATGATCTAGTCTTTAACTCACGACAAATTTTAGAAATCAATTTTTAAACTTAATGAAATAAAGTAAATTTTGTTTTTAAATTCACACAAAACTTAAATTTAAAAAGCATATTAATTTCATACAAAACCTATAAAACAAAAATTCAGAATGGAGGGAGAAAACTAGTTCTTTAGTGTCTGCTAGTGGAAAAGACCAATCGAATTCCATTCTCGGAACTACACGAGAACAGAACAACTAACTATAGACAACGTTTTCTTTTTAGAACATTTGAATCTCCCCACACTTAGGTAGCTGTGGTGTCGAATTTGTGATTAACTTCATTGTCAATTTCTTTTGGACCATAATCAACTTGCATATCTGTGACTTTTGCTTTAAGCCATTGGTCGGATTCCTGTGTAATATTCACAAATTCAACCAGTTTTGCCTTTTCTTTAGGCGATAGATTGGATACTAACCGGTTACATAACGTAAAGTTCCCCTTGGTTCTAACATCGCGAATCCGTTTAATAAGTTTATTCATTGAACTATTAATAACGGGGTCATTTAATTTTGTATCAACAACAGGGTTCTTTGTTCTCAAGTAATCATTAGGTGTTACTTCATCTTCCCCACACTTAGGCGTTTTATTATTGTTAAGCACTACCGTTGGAGTTGATAAAACAATATGGTTCTTATCGATCGTTTTTGTTGGTTCAACGGTTTTGGTTGGTGGAGATTTAGCCTTTCGACTCACAAAGGTGACCGATTTGTCACCATCACTAAGTGTCATTCTACCCTCTCTTACATTAATGAACGCCTCGGTGGATGCTAAGAATGGTCGACCTAAAATTAGAGGAACACTTGAGTCATCTTCTATGTCAATGAAAATAAATTCGACTAAAAAGGTTAAATTACCCACTTGAACGAGTAGGTTGTCAGCAATTCTAACTGGGTGCCTAATAGTTTGATCAAAGAGTTGAACACTCATATCCGTTGGACTTAACTCACCTACTCCTAATCTCTTATATAATGAAAGAGGCATAACACTCACACTCGCACCTAAATCTGCTACTGCATCATACATGACACAATCACTAAGTAGACAAGGAACAATAAATTCACCCGGATCACCCAACCTGGGTGGAGGTTTTGGTGAAACTGTCTTCACCGGGTTTACTTTTACGGTTTTTGTTTCTTGCACTTTCTTATTCTTCTTCTTCTTTTCAGAGGTATCACAAACTTTATTACCTATCACTTGTTCATACTCAACACCTTTTCTTGGAAATGGGATGGGTGGTCTGTATGGTGCCACCACTGGCTTTACATACTCGGGTGGTGGTGGTGTTGTAACTTCTTCATTGTTACTCACATCTAAAACCTTCCCATCTTCTGATGCTGGTTTTTCAGAATTCATTGATACCATATTAACATTCTCATTTCGAGGATTTACTTCAGTATTACTCGGTTGCTTTCCTTGTTCCCTCTTACTCATCATGCTAGCAAGAGTACCTACGTGTTTTTCTAGATTCAAAATGTAAGCTTGTTGAGTTCTTAATGACTGATCAAACCTCTCATTTGTTTGGGTTTGAGATGTAATAAATTATGTTTGAGATTCCATTAGTTTTTATACCATTTCTTCCAGATTTGACTTTTTCTCTTCGGTTTGTGGTGGTGGTTTATACAAGCCAGGTCTTTGTTGATTGAAAGTGTTGTTTTGAGTTGGTTGGTTATTCGGACCTTGTTGGTTGTACGAGTTATTGTTGGGTCCATTTGGATTGTAAAGAATGTTTTGATTTCGATTAAAGTTTGGCCTTGGCGGTTGATAATTATTTTGATAATTATTTCCCGGCCTTTGGTTCATGTAGGAAACATTCTCTCGTTGTTCCATCGTTTGTTCAATGTGACAATCTTTCGTTAAGTGTGGTCCACCGCATTGCTCACAACTGATTCGTATTGCGTGAATATCTTTAGTCATCTTTTCCATTCATCTTTCGAAAGCATCTATTTTTGCTGAAACAGAATCAAAGTCATGGCTAGAATCGGCTCTAGCCGCTTTAGATGAACGAAAGATATCTTTTTCTTGATGCCATTCATGCGAGTGGGATGCTGTGTTATCAATGATTTTGTGAGCTTCGGTTGCGGTTTTCTTCATAATGGAACCACCAGCTGCTGTGTCGATGTCTTTTCGTGTAGTAACATCACAACCTTGGTAGAATATTTGTACTATTTGATAAGTATCTAAACCATGCTGAGGACATTCTCTCAACAACTTTCCGAATCTTGTCCACGCCTCATATAGAGTTTCATTTGGCTTTTGCGTGAACGTAACAATTTCTCCTTGAAGTCTCACGACTTTAGATACTGGAAAGAATCTTTTAAGAAATTTTTCAACTAAAACATCCCATGTATCAATCGCCCCTTCAGGTAACGATTCTAACCAATCTTTGGCTTCTCCCTTTAAAGTCCAGGGAAACAACATGAGATAGATCTGTTCATCCTCAACTTCTCTGATTTTGAATAGATTACAGATCCTATTAAAGGTTCGAAGATGTTCGTTTGGATCTTCTTTTGGCGTACCACTATATTGGCATTGATTAGTTACCATGTATAGGATTTGTCCTTTGATTTCATAATCTGGCGCATTAATGTCTGGCTTAATAATGGAGTGTCCTTAGCCCGTGCGTGTGGCTCTCATTCGATCTTCCATACTTAGAGGTTCCGTTACTTCCATAATTGAATTTGTTGAATACGAATTACTAGAGGATTCTGATTTAACGGTTTATGGTTCAGGAGGAATGATTAGTGGTTCAGGATCTTGGAATTGTCCTTGAATATCCTCCAGGTTCTCAATTGTGAAGTCGGGTTCAAAAAATGGATTATCGGAAATTTGAATTGGAGTACTTGTTCGACTAGATGATGATTCTAAAGAAAAATCAACGTCAACAATATTGGCTAGATGTCTTGATCGAGTTACAGGTGGTGAACGTATGAAAGGTGGTGAACGTTTTGCTCGGTGCATTCACTGAATATCCTATTAGTTATAAAAATAAAAATTATTAAAGTTATCAAATTAATAGACTTTTCTGATTTTGCCCACGTTTCGAATAGCCAATAGATGTAGCAGGTAGACAGGACCCTTTAAATCAGAAGCCCACAACTCGCCACTAACAAATCCAACTATTACTACGAACCATAAAATTTGGATGTCTATCAATTTAACCGCTTAAAATAATTTTTCGTCAAAATTTTGAACTAAAAATCTATGTCCTAAAAACTAGAGCGTAGAAATGAGAAAGAAAAAGAGTGCGTCGAAAAACGTAGAAAAATAAAAATAAGAAAGAAAAATGTCGAAACTTAAAAGTCTAAAAATTAAATCTAAAAAGTTGCGCCTAAAGGTATTAAAACTTAAATGCAATTCTATATCCAAAACGGCAATGACTTAATTAGGCACTAAAATAAATAAATGGCGTCGCAAAATTCTAAAGCGCCTAAATCTTAATTCTAAAGAAAAAGCACTTAAGGGATTTTACGGCAAAGCTTAAAAAGCTAAAAATCTATGGCAAATCTATAACTACGAAACTAATATTACGAATGACAAATATTAAAACTACGAATTTAAATGAATAAAAAGATACAAATTATAAAAACATATAAAATAAAAACGATAAAAATAAATTTTATATAAAAATATTATTTTTATATTATTATTATTATATAAAAATATTAATCTATATAGGATAAAGTACAAATTTAATTATAAGTTAAAAACTAATTAAAATAAATAGATAACCTAAATAAGTAATAAATTAAAATAATTAACCCTATATGTGCATTAAATGCTAGGGTTTTGACTGTGTATGACAGGCTCCGTGATTGCTGCGATTTATGCCTTTGTTTCTCCGCAATCGTGGAATTTAACAGTGATGGATCCGGTTTGGGCTTAAAACAGGTTCGGCCCAACTTAAATTTATTATTATTTTGGGCTTCTGTTGGGTTTCGAATTTAAATTGGCCCAATTCAATTTTTTTAATTTTTTTTTAAACTTATATATAAAATAAAATAAACTAATATTTTAAAAACTAAAAATAAAAACAAAATCTTAAAAATATATTATTTTTTTATTATTATTTTTTTTTATATTTTTATATTTTTTTTTCTCAAACTTATATTTTTACAAATATAGATTAAAAATATAGCGTTTCGCCGAGTCCCCGGCAGCGGTGCCAAAAACTTGATGTGCGAGCGATGGTATACGAAATACTATTATATTTTATTATGAAATAATATTAAATACGATATAATTTTACACAAGTTATTTATTTATTTATAGAATGGATATACCTAAACCTTGCTACAACACTTATAGGCAGTGTACCTAATCGTAGAGTAGTGTAGTTTTTAGTAAGTCCAGTTCGTTCCACAGGGAGCTAGTGAATACGTACTATATTTTTAACAACTATATATATATATATATATATATATATATATATATAGTAATAATAATATATAAAGGGGGGTTTACCGTTTAATGACTGGTTTGTCGATTTTATATTTTAAGCGTAAAGATAAATGACAATAATTAAAGTGTGTAAAATAAATAACGATATTAAAATGACAATAAATAAAATGATAGTAAATAAAAATACGATGAGATATAAAATAGAATAATTATGCTTATTTAAACTTCCGTAACCATGATGTTTGACATTTTGATTTTAATTTATTACTCTGGGTTAATTGTCCTTTTGTCCTGGATTATTTGAAACCTATCTGGTTTTTGTCCATAATAGTCCATCGGTCATAAATATAAAGTGCGAGTGTCCTCGTCAAATTACCCTTATACCAGAAGTCAAATATTCCAACTAATTAAAGATTTAAACTGTGACTCAGTTATCACTTCTGTCAACAATTACACCAGTTATCACTGTATGTAATCCATCCCTGTTTTGATTATATATGAATATTAATTTACCCACTTGATCAGTTTGAATAATCAATTACCCAACCCGAATAATTAATTAAATGATTATAATAGATTCCGTATGAATGTCACTAAATAGGACAACCATAATCATTATTAATTATTAAGTTAATTAATTTGAAGATAGGTTCGACAAACTCCAATGAGTTGTCACTCAATTAGACAATACCTCCCATCTATTAATAGTCCATAGCCAAATGCCCACAAGTGTCGGTCTTTTGTTCAAACATTAATTATGGTACAAAATCCAATAACCCCATCTTTAATATTTAGTCTAACATCACGATTACTTCGGCTCAAATAAGCCTAATAATAACTTAGTTACGATACATTAATTTAAAAAGGAAGAACATAGCTTACAGTGATTATTTATCGCGTAGCGTTACACGGACAGAGTTTCGACTTTAAAACCCGTAAAACATTTCTTACAATAACCCAAATTATTATTAATATTAAATTAAACTTTAATATTATAAATATAAATATATATCGTATATAGATAGAGAGATTGAGTGAAAAAAGTATGCAGAATTCGAGCAGAATGCGTGAGCTTTTATAGGCCCACTTTGAACTGTACAGCTCCGCGAGTGCGTTACTTTTGTGCCTTACAGCTCCGCGAGTGCGGAGCTTCGGATTCCAGCTCACCAAATTGAGTTAAACGTGGGCTGCTGAATATTATAATATATAATATAATAATATATAATTTATATAATTATATATATATTATATTATATTCTTGTGCATAGTTGACTTGTAATTTTAGCTCCGTTGAGTTGTACGTTGATGCTCGGTTTATGTCTCAGTTCCGAATTTTCGAACGCCTTTTCGTACGCTTAGATATCTTGTACTTTGCGTTTCGCGGCTTGTACTCTTGTCATTTTTAGGCGTTTCTTATCAATAAATTGAACCACTTGAATTATATCTTGTACATTTGAGCTTTTTGGTCATTTGCGTCTTCAAATCGTCGTTTTCTTCTTTTATCTTCGCACTTATTTATTTAAACGATTATTACATAAAAATAGAACAATAGTAACTAAAATCTTTACATATTGGAAGGATATTGGTACTAAATATATGTTTCTTTTTAGCATTATCACATTTCAAGAAGAATTACCATTCTTTTCCACAACAATTTCTCGCAATCATAAGGAGAGTGATGACTTATTGAGATATAGCATGAAAGTACCCACACCAGATCCCACACCATCAGAACAAACTGGCCATTTTCAATATATATACAGTCGACGTTCCCGTGCTACATTAGTGCCCGCTCCTGAGCCACAGTCATCGTCGGTAGATCCTCCCGGTGAGTCACCGAGTAATGTTTCTAGTGATATTCATGATACTCAATCTTCCGATTATGATTCTGATATACCGATTGCTCTTAGAAAGGTAAACGTAAGTGTACTTATCCTATTGCTTCCTTTGTCTCTTATGATAAATTGTCCGTCTCTTCTCATACTTTTGTTGCCACTTTAGACTCTGTCTCCATTTCAAAAACTGGTGGTGAAGCTTTGGCTCATTCTGGATGGCGTGCTGCTATGATTGAGGAAATGAATGCACTCAATCATAATGACACTTGGGCATTAGTTAACTTACCTGTTTCTAAAAAGGCAATTGATTGTAAGTGGGTCTTCACGGTAAAGGTTAATCCTGATGGTTCTTTGGCACGATTGAAAGCTCGTTTAGTTGCTAAGGGATATGCTCAAACGTATGGGGTGGATTATTCTGAGACCTTTTCTCCTGTTGCTAAACTCACATCTATCAGATTATTCATTTCTTTAGCTGCTACATATCAATGGACACTTCACCAATTTGATGTGAAGAATGCATTTTTACATGGATATTTGCAAGAAGAAGTCTATATGGAGCAACCACCTGGGTTTGTTGCTCAGGGGGAGTCTGGTAAAGTATGCAAATTACGAAAAGCAATTTACGATGTGAAGCAATCTCCTCGTGCTTGGTTCGGAAAATTCAATGAGGTAGTTAGAAACTTTGGCCTAAAAAGAAGTGCATATGATCACTCCGTATTCTTCGCTTCATCAAACTCTGGGTGCATCTTGCTTGTTGTTTATGTGGATGACATTGTAATTACTGGGAGTGATAAAGAAGGAATTCACAGGTTGAAAACATTCTTAAGTACTCAATTTCAAACGAAGGACCTTGGTCCTTTGAAATATTTTCTCGGTATTGAAGTCTCTCGAAATAAAAGAGGTATTTTCTTATCTCAGAGAAAGTATTGTCTTGATGTGCTTAGTTATTCTGGGATGATTAACGCAAAAACTTGTGAAACACCAATGATACCTAGTATAAAGTTAAAACCTGACGAAGGAGAACTTCTTATGAACCCAGAAAAATATAGAAGGATTGTCGGCAAGCTAAATTATCTTACACTCACCCATCCTAATATTGCTTTTCCGGTGAGTGTTGTTAGTCAGTTCTTGTCATCTCCGAGAACCTCACATTGGGATGCTGTCGCTCACATCTTAAAGTACTTAAAAGGTACACCTGGTCGTGGTCTTTTATACCAGAATCATGGTCATCACACTATCGAGGGATTTTCTGATGCTGATTATAATGGTGATCCTGCAACTAAATGGTCTACAACTGGTTATTGTGTCTTCATTGGAGGAAATCTTGTATCTTGGAATAGTAAGAAACAAAATGTGGTATCTCATTCAAGAGCGGAATCCGAGTATCGAGCCATGGCCCAGACAACTTGTGAACTTATTTGGGTTTGTAACCTTCTTAGCGAGATTGGTTTTGCTCAGTCCGAACCAATGAATTTGTGGTGTGATAACAAAGCAGCCATTCATATTGCAAGCAACCCCGTCTTCCATGAAAGGACCAAACATATTGAAGTTAACTGTCATTTTACTCGAGAAAAGTTAGAAGAATGAATTATTCAAACAACTCATATCAAAAGTAATGACCAGTTGGCTGACTTATTCACCAAAGCATTACCTAGAAATTGCATCTGTCAGTTTTGTGACAAGCTGGGCATGATCAATATCTATGCTCCAGCTTGAGGGGGAGTGTTACAATACATAAGACATACGTATACACATTTAATGTTAGTAGGTAGTCGGTGCAATTAATGTAGTTAGTTGAAACGGTGCAATTAATGTAGTTAGTTGGGTTGGTGCATTTATTGGGCAGTAAGGTCTTGTATCTCAGGTCTATATATATCCTCGTTGTATGTTGTAAATATGTATTAATCAAGAGAGATGAAATTACAGAGAGTTTAGATGTTTGTAAATGTTAAATTACATGTATCACCGCCTTGACAATTAGAGAGATAGAAATATGATGATAGGCTCAGTGAGCTGGATTTGGAGGCGGTGGAGTAGAGAAATAAATAATTCTGGTAATGAAAAGAATTAAACACTGAAGAATTACATCTAGAAGAGAGAGACAAAATAACATACCTCCAACATTATAAGCTCTGAGAAAACAGTCAATGAGCTACCAACATCCACAACAGTTGACATAATTTGATCACCTATTGCTACATGTAAAACATAAGCACAAACATTTATAACCACAATGTGTGATTAAATTACACAAATAACTGTTGCTATACGTTAGCTGTTATGTTTTACATTTATATCACACAAACTATCTTTAAAAATAACCATCACAACATAAACATAACACCAAATAGCAACCTACAAAACAACATATATTACCTTGTGCATGAAAAAACAGCCATATCAGATTCAATTTTCAGCCAGAAGATGGAAAGGAAACCTGTTAACATCAAACAAAGCAAATCATAAGTATCCACACATATTACCTTGCTTTAACTTGTACCTATAAACACGTATAGCTTCTATATTACATAAAACTAAAATATCTTCCTATCTTTAAAACTATTCTATCAAATACATAAAACAAAATTAACTGCAACACAAACTTTCAAATGCAATTCAGAGGAAAAACAGGGACGTCAGATTTAAACCTCAAAAAAGCCTCATCCGAGACATCAGATTCATTATTCATCATCTGAATCAACATCATTCTCATTATAAATATCATCTCCATCCATCGAAAGGGGTAAAACCCTAAATAAAACTACAAAACGATGGCATAGATTTTAGATGGTACTATAAACAATAAAATTAACGATTATAGAAACACCAGACATAGATTCAGTGTAAATACCATCATCCACCTACCTTTATCTTTAACAGCCATAGTAGCTGCAGTTCAGTCAAATTTGTTTGGCTGGTTTGGGAGATATGTTGGTGTCACCTTCATTTTGTCCTCCTCGAATTTAACAACAACCCTAATTCCTTTCTCCAATTCATGTCTTCCTTAATTAAGTTAGCAAATAAATCAAAATCAACACTTTCATGGGTCCATAATTTGTCTCAAAAGAAAGAACGGATAAATGAAAAAAAGAAGATAAGAAGAGACCTAACCATCTTTGTTGACGGCAGCAGGAGTGGCGATGGTGGAGCAGGATAAGTTGCGTCGATGTTGACGGTGGTAACATCGGTAGGAATGGTAATTTTGGTTAGATTTTGATCTGATGGGATCGAAGGTCGTAGAGTGAAGAAGAAGAAGATGATGAAGAAGATTCTCGGATTTGATGGGAGAACGGAGAGTGTTATAAAAAGGGTAAAACCGCTACAGTATAACATGAGATGGGGAGGTTTTAGCCAATAGGATTGTAGGGTTTTTACGCGATTTAGTGTGTGTGTGTATATATATATATATATATATATATATATATATATATATATATATATATATATATATATATATATATATATAAATTAGGAAAAAATCACTCTAACAAAGTAATACTAATAGTTATTTACTTTTATAAATAAATAAAATATGAAAAAATGTATGTATACTTTTAACGTATACATACACGAGTAAATAGGTATAAAAAATTTGTGAATTAGGTACTTAATTATGAACTATGATATTAGTAAATAAATAATAAATAAATTCTATATTCTTATACGATTTTGCTAACGACAGCCTTAAGGACTGTCGTTAACATGCATTGAATTATTGTAAATAGCAGTTATAAGTCATTTTTATAATGACTGTTATCAAAATGTATAAAATGCATTAATAAGCTCTTAGAGTTGTTGTTAGCAAAATTCTGGTAACAATACCTTAAAATTTTTAGACATCTAACCCAAATTTAACTATTGCTAATCGAAGAACTTTAAGATTAATTTAACCTTTTTAGATTTTCTTTTAATGTTGAGGATATAGAAAGATCTTTTTAATATGTACATTTTTCTGTATGTTATACTATGTATTTGTTAATAATACATCTGTAAATACAGATATAGATATAAATGCACTAGTGGGAGGTGATACTCACACACCAAGTTTTGATTTATACACACCTAAGTTACTATTATACCCTTACATACAATATGAAAGTTCAACTCCCTAAATAAACTTAGGGATATAAATGTAAGTTTTATGATCAAAAGTGTATATGGATCAAAACTGGGTGTGTGACTATCACCTCTCATATATTATGTACTTTTTCATAAGTCATTAAATGAAAAATAAAGTATAATAAAATGAAAATAAAATAAAATCATGAAGCAAATGATTGACCAATCATATCATTCGAAGTAGCAGAAAATATCAAAAAGTTCAAATTCACGGCTAATAGATAAGGAAATTTCATTAATTCATAAACTCGTATGTAATCATTGAACGAATGGATTGAATCTCATGCCCTTAAGTTCTTTAAGTCCGGATTCATCATTATGGACTAGATTAGTCTTTCTCGTGGATATTATTTCCCCTTTGCCAAGTTACGCGGCATGGATTTCGCCGATCGATGAATCGGATCTTGGCTCGCTGTCCCACCGTTCAAACTTGTGCCCTCGATTTCATCGGGGTAATAACCACTACTCTTGACTAAACTGAAGACATATCTAATTGAGTAACTTTTTGTTTGAGTAATTCTATAAATATTTTCCATACACTGTCGAACTTATTTTTATTTTATAGACTTTGAAAAGTCACATTTTTTTTTCTTTAAATCCTCAAAATAAAATTAAATATTGATTTACTTAATTAACACCATGAAAAACGAGAAATGATAAGAAAAGAAATTAAAGAAAAAATGAATAAGTATTTTTTTTTTTTTAAAATATATGAATGGATGAAATGATTTTAGTTCATTTTAATATTTCTTCGAATTCGAAATACAATTTTTTTTCATTTTTTTTAGACTTTTTTGCTCCGTTGGTCCTTAAGTTATACACGAAATTGCAATCCGAGTCCCTCAAGTCTTTAATTGAATTTTCGAGTCCTTTTAATTGCATAGTTTGGCAATCTGCGTCCCTCCGTCTACTTGCCGTCTAAATTGACCGTTAAGTGCCGTCAAGTGATTAACACGTGATGGACATTTTAGTCTTATTATTTCATTTCAGCCTTTTTTGCTCTGTTGATCCCCCGTTTTTAAAATGTTTAACCACGTCGATCCCTCAAGCCATTAAAAACGAGGGACCACTGGAGCAAAAAATCTTTTAATTTATATATTTATAGTATAATTATAAATATATTTACTTTAAAAAATCAAAAAATGTAATTATATTTACTTTTCTTTAATTTAATATACTCCGTATTGTTTAATTTTATTTATCTACTTTATAAATATATAAATATAAATTTAAAAACAAGATGAAATCAAAATTGGAATGAACCATTACTAAACTAAATTTGAGTTCGTAAAACTTGAAACTTGGTGTAAAAAGAGTGATATTTTGTGGACAAATGGGTTTCTGATCCAATTTCTTGGTTATGATCAATTTTTTATTTGTTTCAACAAATGCGTTTTTTTAGCACTTATTTAAAATTTAAATTGATGCAATTGCTTAGATTTGATGAAACGACCCCAAATCCGTTTACCAAAAATGAAGCACGTTTTTTTTTATATATATATAAGTTAGGTCCGAATATCCCGTTAATAATACATAACATTTTCAACTCTGTTTTAACCGAAAACATAATATCTTAACGTTACGTTTAACAACCTAATATAACCCTTGGTACACAAATGACACATTACAAAATTATTTGTAACAATGACCCAATTACACAAAACACGGGTGAATACTCGATAACCCAACCCAATACCAAGAGCATAATCCCGGGGACTACCAAATCCCCAATCCGCGTTCAAATCTCCGAAAGCTACCCCATCGAGCCCAAGCGTTCCTACAAATCTAGTCTAACGACTAGCTAGCCTTACAATCACAATACCTGTAAAAAGGTAAACAACGAGAGGGGTAAGCTAACGCTTAGTGAATGCAATAATTATACGTATACATATATAATCTACTTACTTGCAATCACTTACACAATACCGCATACAAGCTAGCAATTCAACAACCATGCAAACATCATGCATAAACTAATATTCGCAATTCACAATAAGCTAGCAACACCAATAGCATATAGTTTACAATTTAATATGCTAATACAAAATTCACACAACCATGGTTAACCAATTGTACGAAGGAATGGTACTCGAATTTCTCATCGGTGTTCATAACAACCATTAGTGTACAACAACATATAGCACTAACCCTTGGGCGGAACGACAACACATATCCGTTCATAACCACCGTTAGTGTACAACGTCATATATCACTAACTCGTGGGTGGTAAGGACAACACATATCCATTCATAAAATCCGTTAGTGTACAACGACATATATCACTAACTCGTGGGTAATAAGGACAACACATATCCATTCATAAATCTGTTAGTGTAAAACAACGTATATCACTAACTCGTGGGTGGTAAGGACAACACATATCCATCCCACACAAATAAATACATTATATACATACACGTATACTTATTCCACTCACCTCGAAATGCCCGCACAAGTCATGTATGTAAATCGCCTCCAGACGCCACCGAGCAAACCTTTACCTATAATACGCATATAGGTATACACATAATCAACATACATTCTCTACAAGAGAATTCGATGCCAACACCCTTAACCAAGAGTTTATACCTACCTCCACAATCCGCCCATTTAGACACCTAAAGTGGACTTCACCAATTACCACTACGGGTGGTAATTTAGACCAACACAACAAAGTACAATTTAACCCAAATCATACTTCACACCAATTAGACCAAACCTAGGTCTTAACACTAAATTACTACTTAGGTAGTAATCATTTCAAACACCAATTTCACCAAAAACCCCAACACGTGCAATATTGACCCATATTGCTTTTGACTACGTTTGACTTTTGTTAAAATGTCATTTTAACCCAAAAACACTTCCCACGATTTCTTTAATTCAAAAATGCCATTTAACACTTAACAAAAGTGTTTAACATCCATTTAGTCCAATTTTAGTGTCATCATCAGTTTGACCCAATTCAATTTACCCATTTTGACAAAAGTCACAAAACGTCCAAAATCACTAACGACTAGTGATTATATTTCCAAAATACCAATTAACATCTAAATCAAGTATTTACATACTTGATTCACCAAAACTTGACTCAAATCTTAGTTTGACACTAAATCAAAGTCAACACCCATTTTTGACCAACTAACATGTTCTTATGAACATCTATACACTAACACATTTATAATCTAGTGATTTACACCCAAAACCATGACCAAAATCGTCATCAAACCCTAACCCACCAATAACCGGTCAAAACCCATCTACTAACCACAAACAAACCCATTTCACAACTATTAAAGGGTTTCTAACAAAATCAAGCTCAAACCCTAATTTGAATATCAAAATCAAATAATGAATTTCGGAGTTAGAACATACCAACACTATCACAACGTAGCCGTAAACGAGGTGAACAACTTTAACACTTGCGACTTGACCCGATTCACTCTTCTTCTTCCTTAAATGGAGCTCTCTCTCTCTAAGCTCTTTCTCTCTCTCTAGATGGAAATGGGTGAAAGAGGTAAAAATGAGGATAAGATAAGCATTGGGTCAGTTTTGTGGCTCAAAAACCGACCCTCAAGTGAAAATACCAAAATACCCCTTTAAAACCCCAAATTTAAGGTTAAATTCGTAACCTGTCAGCACCAATATTGCGGCCGTAATCCATAAAATTGCGACCGTAATCCCCAATATTGCGGCCTTAATTTCCAATATTGCGGCTGTAACTTGGCTGTTTTCATATACATGTCTCCCTGCTCAAAAGTTGCGACCGTAAAGCCATAAATTGCGGCCGTAAGTTTTGGTTTTCAGGCCCTTTTTCGTTTTATGACTAGATTAAATAAACGTGGATAAAGTCAAGCACAATAAAGATCGAATACGCATCTTTGGACTTCGTACGTCGACCAAAACAACATGCCAAAGGAAAAACGGGGTGTTACATTTGATCATTTAAAGTGAGGGATATTTGGATGTTAAATATAATTATGTGAATGTTATATGAATTCATGAATAATTAATTGTAAAGGAAGGAGATGAAGTGTATGAAAGAAACAAATAAAAAATCGAATTAAAAATTTGAGGGACTTAGATTGCTATTTTGTGTATAAACGAAGTCAATAGAGCAAAAAAGTCGAAGAAAAGAGTAAAAAGACGATTTTAACCTCGCATGCATGACACATGTAAAGGGTTAACGACCAATTTAGACGGCAGGTATACAGAGTGACGCAGATTACAACTAAAATAACTCAAAAATCCAATAAAAAACTTGATTGATGAACTCGGATTGAAATTTCGTATAATTTGAAGATCAACCGAGTAAAAAAGTTTTTTTTTTTTTATTAGCCAAAAAAACTCGAGAACCGAGTGCGGTTGCTGTACGATCGAAATTCACTCTTACGATTCTAACTTTGAGCCCTATATACTCCGTACAACACAACTACTTTTATTTCATTTCATTTTTCATTAACAAGGTCAAGCAACAAATTTAATTCAAATTCATCATCTCCAACACTCAAGTTCCATGGTTGATCGTGCTGATCCTTTGCCTTTAGTCGCTCCTTCGATTATCATCGAACCTAATGATGTCGATCTAGAAGCTGGTCCAGGAGAAGAATTTCAGTGCCGAATTTGTCTAGAAACTGACGGTAGTTTTTAATTTTGATTCATTCTCGTTATTCAGCTCTAGATTTTTGGCTACTTTTGCAGTTTGTTATAAATTATCGGTTTTAACCACTTGATCCGTTGTTTTGCACTTTTAATTAGGCAAAAAAAAAAAAAAAAATATTTAACTTTTATGATGTTAGGGTTGCGTCAGGAATATGATTATGGTAGTTGTTAGTTTAATATTGATGTTTGCAGTATTCAAATACAGTAGTATCTTTATATTGATCATAACTGCGTTGGTGTTGTATATATGATACATTGTAATTATATGTTGTTTTTCTATAGCTGTTATAGTTATTTGTAGTTAGCAGTTTGTAATGAACTGCTTATGATTTATGAGGTTTGATGAATGGTTACATTTTCTTGTTGTTGCATTAGGTAGAGATTTTATTGCACCCTGCAAGTGTAGAGGTACATCAAAGTATGTTCACCGTGAGTGCCTTGATCACTGGCGTTCTGTAAAGGTAAGCCTTTGATGTCTTGTTCTGGTAATCCTTTGATGTCTTATTTCGTTAAGAAAAATGAAATTCATGTTTCATGGTATGGGGCCCTGCAAGGAACAGTATCATTTGGTATGTTATGTTGGTTGGAGGTACACTTAAGTTCATTAAGTTAAGCATGTATGCATATAGTTACAATTGTATGACGATATACGAGTAATTAACTTTTGGTACAATCTTTTTTTTATCGCCTCTCGTGAGGCTCTAGTGAGGCTTGAACCCACAACCTAATGGTTGGAAGGTTTGATAGGGGTGCCTTGGGTGCAGCAGGGACCAAACCTCCGGGTGTTGGGCTGTCCCCTTTAATTTAGAAGTCCTTTTATACATTAGCCCTTATAAATGTTAAATTTTTCAATACATATAAGGTAATCTTTTTAAACCCATGATCTTGAAACTAGCTAATTACAATTTAAAAACTTTGTCTCAGTCATATTCAACCATGTTATATAAATAATGGATTATGGATTATTATATAGGCCCTTCAAAATTTTGTGCCTTCAAAATTTTTGGGCCATCTTCGGTTGCACATTTTGCACATACCCCATTGTCCGCGTGATAACTTTCATGGCAACTTTGCACGTTGTGAGAATGGGGGATTTGGGAGAAAATGCCAGCTACAATGGTCTATTTGCCTCACACAAAAATATCTTAGAAGTATAAGATAAGATAACTAGATTAAACTAGGGGAACTGGTCTCTATTCTATTTGCACAAAGATGGGAGTGTTTGATTCTTGAATATATCAAATAAAGTAGATGCGAGTTTGTGAATAGTTTATACAGATGTTAGCCATAGTTAATTTCAAGTTCTATATTTTTTTCTTATCCAATATCTAACAGGAAGGATTTGCATTTGCTCATTGCACGACATGCAAGGCTCCCTATCATCTGAGAGTTCACGTTCTTGCTGATAGGAAGTGGAGAACCATGAAGTTCCGTTTCTTTGTGACGAGAGACATTTTGTTTATTTTCCTCTCTGTACAGCTTGTATGTCACACATTCTCATTTAAAAAATTGTTTACTCTGATGATGATCGTGTTACCAAATTATCCATCTATTGTCCTAATTCTATCACACTATTTTGTTTTCTGTTTTTATAGGTGATTTCAATATTGTCATATTTGGTGTACCTAGTTGATGGATATCAGATGTTTCGTCTTCGTCTTGCATGGGGTTTCGAAAGTGAAACCAGTTTTTACTACATATGTGGTAAAGTTGTCCCAACTTCATACCAATTTTTCTGTCCTATGCTCTTTCTTTCTCTTACACCTTGTAGTTATTGTTTCACATTGGGTTGATTCCTTTATAATATGAAGCCCATTTCTTGCTTCTTACTGTTAAAAGGAATAACCATGTAATAAACATAGGACTATTGCTAATTAGATGTATGAGCCCAAATTATGCATGATAAACAGGTACACTTACATATACAGAGAACACAATTCTCAAATGTTGTTTGAGGATGTATATCTAAATCAATGTCCTGGTGTGATTATTATGAGTCGGCTTTCTGGGTCATTCATTGAGGTTGTTGTGTGACCGGTTCTCTGATTATATATGTTTTGTGGGCTTATATTGCACTTGTTGATTAGCCATGTGTTTTTTTTGTATGGGTCATTTTCCGAATAACAAGATACATCTCATATTGTGTTAGTCACATATTAACACAATGTGTCTGCAGGTGCACTATTGTTTTTTGCTCTACTTGGTCTATCTGGATGTTTCATTACCTGTTACGATAGGAGAGTTCGTAATGATCTTGCTCAGCCTTGTCGAGAACTGTGTCTTTGTTGCTGTCAACCCGGGTAATATTTTATTACTGTTTAAACTTACTATTGGTCATTGTATGTTTACTTATTAAGATTAAGAGTATCATAAAAAGGATTAGAAAATAGTGGCTCAATCCTGTTGCTCGTATGATTAATATATTGTATTGTGTGAGTTTTGAATATATGATTGTTGCAGTGTTTGTGCAGACTGTCATTTACCTGGTACTCTCTGTGTGTGGACTGATTGTACCACATGCTTTGAAAGTTGTGCCAGTGCGACTGGTGAATGCGGTTGTTTAGGAGGTGCAGGAGAAGCGGGGTTACCATTAATATTTATAATGGCTATAGTTGTGCTTGGACTGTTTACTGTCATCGGTATATTCTATAGCGTGCTCGTGGCCACAATGGTTGGACAAAGAATTTGGCAGCGCCACTATCACATATTAGCAAAAAGAATGCTAACCAAAGTAAGTGATTTCCTTGCATTCATTCGTCTCTTAACATATAAATATAAATATATAGACAAAATTTCACTGTGGTTTGCATTGGATATCACTCTTGGTCCCTGTGCTTTTCTTTCGTCATTAAAGGTCCCTGTGGTTTTCACCTTAATTACCGGTGGTTCCTGTTCCTAACGCCCGTTAACTTTTACCTCTGAAATTAGGCATGTACAAGGCACACTAGGGTACAATTGTCCTTTCAGTTTTTTGCGGTTTGTTTATTAAAGGTCAATTTTACCTTACACATGCCTAATTTTAACAGAAAAAGTTAACGGGCGTTAGGGAGGGACAGTGACTACCGGTGATTAAGGTGAAAACCACATGGACCATCACTGATAAAAAAAAAGCATAGGGACCATGAGTGATATCCGATGCAAACCATAAGGACCATACATGAAATTTTGTCTTGTCAAATACAAATATAAATACTTGTATGCATGTATAAAAAGTATAATTGTGTGATAGTTGGTTACAGTGAGTTACTATATGAACATATAAACTTCATTAAATATAAAGTGTAATTTGTTTGTGAAAAATACAGGAGTACGTTGTGGAGGATGTTGATGGTGAGACAAGTGCATCTGATTGGTCTCCCCCACCTCTTCCACCGGAGCACATTCAGCAGCTTAAGACGCTTGGCCTGCTATAACTCAACAGAGGGTGTTAATGAAGAAATACTATACATGCTTGCGTTATTAGCCTAGTCCCCCTTATTATTGATGAACTGAATTAGAGTTGTCTTACTTGCCTAATTGCATGTAATGTTTTCATATTTGAAACATCATTTTCTTGCTAAATGTATCGCATGTAGCACACCATACAACTTCTAATGTATGAGGTTCATGTCATTATTAATATTATTGTGCTGGAAGTGACTGTTTATGACGAGTAGTTAGTGTGCCGGATGGATTCAAATGTTAATGTTAATAATTCTGTTCTGATTTGACTTGTTATCCAACTAAATAGGTCGAGGTCTGATTTCACCCATCTAAATAGCTTTATTATGACCTGATTGGTGAACACTCATCAGGGGTAGGAAAATAATTTCACACTACTGCATTATTTTCTTCTTTTTATCCGCTAGTGGCGTCGTTTGTTTTCTTTTTTCTCTATGTTCACTGAAAGTAACTAAGAAAGTAACCAAGAGTAATGTTCTTTCGTTATTATGCCTAATTAATGTTTGAATAAAATTTTTATACACATGTTAAAATAGGTGACTAATGGGAAATATTTGTTTTGTACCAATTATCAGAATACGTATTTAAATCATAACTCATAAACTAAAAAAAAATAAAAAAATATTCAGTATTATTATTATTGTTATCTGTACAAATGATTTTTCACTGCAACAATCGTTCACACACCTCTCGTTTTCAACAATTAAAGATGGCAACGGGATGGCCGGGTATAGATAATCGCGGCCTCAAACCCAATTAAGAAATATCGTCCCAAAACTTGGACTTATACGCGACTGGTTATCATTTATTTACTAATTGTTAATTGTTGAGTAAACGAGCATCCTACGAGTATCAGGGATCCCTATTAGTAGTTATGATCCATAAGAATTTATAATATTATCAACTATTATAATATATGTATATTATCAATTAATATTTATATTTTGTACTTTAAATTGGTCGGGTATACTCATTGAAATCAATTTTAATACGATTCAAGTATGCAAGTGTGTATCTAAAACTGTCCCTTAACTCATACCTGCACCTGCTAAAAAATTTAAATTCATCTTCATACCCAACTGTAGATCTGCAAACTCGAACTCAAAACCAAACCAAAAATATCGAGTTTCCGATTTTCCTATCGAATATAATACGGTTGCCATCCCTACTAACAACGTTTATTTAACACATGAAGATTTTTATTTCATCTCTTTATTCTCTATATTTCACAACCATTTACCAATTAAATAATTAAATAAAAATATCAAATTTATTGTCCGTAGATAAAAAAAACAAGCGATTTAAGAAAATATCATTATCACATTGTCATCTTAGTTTACCTTACAATTTTACCCCTTATTTATATGTATATAGTTAGATATTTATATTTATAGTTTTTTTGACGAAATAACGAGAACTCATAAAAACAGAAAATGTTTTAGAAAAGAAAACGAAAGTACTATAGAGACGTAGTTCGTTCATAGAAAGCGACTACCAACCAAGTATCTATACCGATACCGATACCGAGTCAAGCCTAAGATAAACCGAAACTAAACATTGAAGGCTTGGCTTCACGTGTTGGTTGTAAGGTAGGCGATCTCCCCTTTATCTATCTCGGTCTACCGGTTGGAAAAAACATGAGCAAGGAGCAAAGTTGGAAGTCCGTTATTGAGAAATTTCACTTGAAACTCACGAATTGGAAAGCGAGGTCGATTTCTTATGGTGGAAGATTAACGCTTGTGAAGTCGGTTCTTAGTAGTTTACCGTTATATTATTTCTCCCTTTTTCGTGCTCCCTTGAGTGTCCTAAAAAATTTAGAGAGTGTTAGAAGGAATTTTTTTTTGGGGCGGGACGGGTGAAAACTCAAAATTGTCTTGGGTTAAATGGGATGAGTGTTTGCTACCTTATGATTATGGGGGTCTTAATATTGGGTCTTTACGGGGGAAAAATCTCGCTCTTTTGGGAAAGTGGTTTTGGCGGGCTAAGACCGAGCCGAATGCACTTTGGGTTACGATTATTAGGAGTATTTATGGTTCTAACGGGCTACTTCCTCCTACGGGTCTCTCCGGATCGGTAGGAGTGGGTAGTGTTTGGTCCAATATTTTACGTGCAGGTTTCATGATCGAGAAATTGGACACAAACTTTGCTTCCTCTTTCATAAAGGTAATTGGTGACGGCGCGGACACTGATTTTTGGAATGATTCATGGCTTAGTGACGTGCCTTTAAAGCATAAATTCTCGAGGTTATTTCATTTGGATGAAGATTCGAAGGCAAGAGTTCAAGACCGGATTACGTGGATCGATCATAGTTTTATTTGCAACTTTCGGTGGAAAAGAGACATTTCGGGTCGAGCCATCAATGATCTCGACTCCCTTATGGCACTACTAAATAATTATGTGAAGCAAGATAAGGCCAAGGATTTGTGGAAGTGGAGCCTAGCGGGTAACGGTTTATTCTCTACAAGAAAGCTAGCAAGTATCATAGATGAAAGGATTCTCAACTACGGGTCGTATGTAAACAATGAAGAATTTTTGAAGAATAATTTGGTTCCTTTTAAAGTCGCGATCTTCATATGGAGAGCATTAAAAAGGCGGATCCCGGTTCTTACCGAACTTGATAAAAGAGGTATTGACTTGGATTCCGTTAGATGCCCTTTGTGTGAGGATAATGTTGAATCTATTGAGCACTCGTTAATTTTTTGTCGTTATGCGATGGACATTTGGGTTCGTGTTTATAAATGGTGGGGCCTAGGGGCGGTTTCAAACTTGAGTATTAGTGAATTGTTTAGAGGCAAATGCAACCGTTCTCTATCCCCGCTTTGGTCGAGTATTTGGCAATCTGTTGAGTGGACGTGCGGCTACCTAATATGGAAGAATCGCAATCAAAAGGTGTTTTCTAATTCATCTTGGTGTGGTCCGTCGGGTTTGATGGAAATCCAACTTAAATCTTTTGAATGGATTTTGTAGTGACCCGAACTTTTCCATGTTTATATATATTAAATGAAATTGATATTTACATGATTAAATGTTTCCAACATGTTAAGCAATCAAACTTGTTAAGACTTGATTAATTGAAATAGGTTTCATATAGACAATTGACCACCCAAGCTGACCGGTAATTCACGAACGTTAAAACTTGTAAAAACTATATGATGACATATATATGATTATATATATAGTTAACATGATATTATGATAAGTAAGTATCTCATTAGGTATTTTAACAATGCGTTATATACATAAAATTGAGTTTATTGAATTTAGAAACTCGAAACGATATATATAACGATTATCGTTATAACAACGTCCTACTAAATACGTATGAATCATATAAAGATATTGATACACTATGTTTAATCATGATAAATGATAAGTAAACATGTCATTAAGTTTATTAACAATGAACTACATATGTAAAAACAAGACTACTAACTTAATGATTTCGAAACGAGACATATATGTAACGATTATAGTTGTAACAACATTTAACTGTATATATATCATAATAAGATATATTAATATATCATAATATCATGATAATGTAATAATTTAACATCTCATTAGATATAATAAACATTGGGTTAATAACATTTAACATGATCGTTAACTTAAAGGTTTCAAATCAACATTTACATGTAACGACTAACGATGACTTAACGACTCAGTTAAAATGTATATACATGTAGTGTTTTAATATGTATTTATACACTTTTGAAAGACTTCAAGACATTTATCAAAATACTTCTATTTAACAAAAATGCTTACAATTACATCCTCGTTCAGTTTCATCAACAATTCTACTCGTATGCACCCGTATTCGTACTCGTACAATACACAGCTTTTTGATGTATGTACTATTGGTATATACATGATAATGCTAAAAACGAACATATATTTCATAGCATTATTCCTCAAGAAAGACAAGCTTTTAGTTGCAATTGTTCTATTTACAAGTGATATTCGTTTAAATAATAAAAGGTGAAGACAAAAGACAGATTCGACGAATTGAAGACGCAAACGACCAAAAAGCTCAAAAGAACAAAAGACAATCAAAAAGGTTCCAATTATTGATAAGAAACGTCTCAAAATCACAAGAGTACAAGATTCAAAACGCAAAGTACAAGATATTAAATTGTACGCGAGGACGTTCGAAAATCCGGAACCGGGACTAGAGTCAACTCTTAACGCTCGACGCAACGGACTAAAAATTACAAGTTAACTATGTATATAAATATAATATAATATATAATTAATTATATTAATTATATATATATTATATATATATAATAAAAACCGTCGGCAGCAGGAAACTCCAAGGGAGTGAATTGTAAATACCTCTCCGCGACTCGCGGAGTTTGAGGGGCATTTTGCCGCGAGTCGCGGAGCCCCAAAATTCACTTCTGGCTATAAAGCCAACCGAATTCTGATCGAATTTAACATCCTTTTTTTCTCAATCTCTCTCAATATATACGTAATATATATTTATATTTATAATTTATATTTTAATTTTAATTATAATTCTAATAATAAGGGTATGTTAGCGAATGTTGTAAGGGTGTAAGTCGAAATTCTGTCCGTGTAACGCTACGCTATTTTTAATCATTGTAAGTTATGTTCAACCTTTTTATATTAATGTCTCGTAGCTAAGTTATTATTATGCTTGTTTAAAACGAAGTAATCATGATGTTGGGCTAATTACTAAAATTGGGTAATTGGGCTTTGTACCATAATTGGGGTTTGGATAAAAGAACGACACTTGTGGAAACTAGACTATGGGCTATTAATGGGCTTTATATTTGTTTAACTAAATGAAAGTTTGTTAATGTTAATATAAAGATTTACAATTGGGCGTCCCTATAAATTACCATATACACTCGATCGGACACGATGGGCGGGGTATTTATATGTACGAATAATCGTTCATTTAACCGGACACGGGAATGGATTAATAGCCACTAGAATAATTAAAACAGGGGTGAAATTACATTCAAGGGTAATTGGTGTAATTGTTAACAAAGTAGTAAAACCTTGGTTTACACGCAGTCGATAACCTGGTGTATTCATTAAACAAAGTATTAAAACCTTGTTACAATTCGAATCCCCAATTAGTTGGAATATTTATCTTCGGGTATAATAATAATTTGACAAGGACACTTGCAATTTATATTTATGACTGATGGACTGTTATGGACAAAAACCAGACGGACATATTGAATAATCCAGGACAAAGGACAATTAACCCATGGGCATAAAACTAAAATCAACACGTCAAACATCATGATTACGGAAGTTTAAATAAGCATAATTCTTTTATTTCATATTTAATTTCCTTTATTTTATATTTAATTGCACTTCTAATTATCGCACTTTTATTTATTGTTATTTTATTTAATCGCACTTTTAATTATCGTACTTTTAATTATCGCAATTTAATTTTATCGCATTTTTATTATTCGCAATTTCATTATCGTTATTTACTTTACGATTTAATTTAAAGTCTTGTATTTATTTTATATTTTACATTAGGTTTTAACTGCGACTAAAGTTTTAAAATCGACAAACCGGTCATTAAACGGTAAAAACCCCTCTTTATAATAATAATATTACTTATATATATATTTGTATTTTTATAAAAGTAAACTAATATAGCGTTGAGCTTTGCTTAAAGATCTCCCTGTGGAACGAACCGGACTTACTAAAAACTACACTACTGTACGATTAGGTACACTGCCTATAAGTGTTGTAGCAAGGTTTAAGTATATCCATTCTATAAATAAATAAATATCTTGTGTAAAATTGTATCGTATTTAATAGTATTTCCTGCTAAAATTTAATAGTATTTTATACCCCTCTGCTTTGACATCAAGTATTTTTGGCGCCGCTGCCGGGGATTGTATCTTAAAAGCCGGAAGCGCAACGCTAATATATAAAAAAAAATTAAAATTTTAGTTACTTTTATTAAAAATTCGCTTTTGTAAAAATACGTTTTAAATATTCAAAAATATAAAAAGAAAAACAAAAATATAAGTATTTTTAGGATTTTGTTAAATATTTAAGTTTTATAAGTTTCTTTATTTCTATTTTAGTTTATAAAAATATAAGTTTTATTTTAAAATCGTTTATTTAAATTAAAAACAGAAAACAGAAAATAATAAAAAAAAAAAAAAAATAAATAAATAAAGAAAACGCGTAAAAACAAAACCTGTCAACTGAATTCCTGAACCCCGCGACTCGCGGGGTTTTCCTCTTTATTTGCCGCGACTCGCGGAGGCCTTCTGACACACGGACAAAAACCCTAATCACGGGTTATTTTTAATTATTATTATTATTAAAACCTAATTATTATTATTATTATTATTAATTTTAATTTTACTTTTACTTTTTATTTAATTTGTTATATTTATGTATTTAGTTAAATAAGTTTATTAAAATTGTAAAATTAATAGTTTTATTAAATAAATAATATAAAAATAATATTTTTATAAAAATTGTACTTTTTACAACTTTTTGTATATTTTTATATTTTGTACCTTTTTAATCGTTGTAGCGTAATATTTATATATTTAGCTCATATTTAATTTTAAACTTAGTTTTTGCTATAGTTATTTTTACTCCTAGATTTTTAGGCTTTGCTGTAGAATTCCTTAAGTGCTTTTTCTTTAGACTAAGATTTAGGTGCTTTAGAATTTTGCGACGCCTTTTTAAGTTTTAGTTTCTTTTTAAGTTATTTCCATTTGGGATTTAGTTTTTCCTGTAAGCTTTAATATTTTTAGACCTTTTACTATGTATCAATTATCATTCCAATTAGTAATTTCAATTTGCGATTATAATTTTAAGTTAGTTGTAGTAATAAGGTTAAATTAGTTAAGTATTTTTAAGTTTTGATAAGTTTCTTTTATTTTTCCGTCACCTTTTATTTTTCAACCATTTTTTTTCTTTTTCGACCTTTTGCGACGAACTCTTTGTCTTTCTTATTTCTCGCCATTCTAGTTTTTAGGACATAGAATTTTTTTTTCTACTTCTTATCTAAATTTCTTAAAATTACGAAAATTTATTTTAAGTGGTTAAATTGATAGACATCAAAATTTTCTGGTTCGTAGTAATAGTTGGATTTGTACGTGGACCGGGTTATTGGAGCCAAACAGTCCTCAATTATATTGAGACCAAACGAATCCTGCCCCTCTGCTGCATCTTTTGGCTATTCGAAACGTGGGCAAAATCAGAAAAGTCTATTGATTGGATAACTTATTATAATTTTTCTTTCCTTTTAAAAACTAATAGGATATTCAGTGAATGCACCGAGCAAGACGTTCATCACCTTTTATACGTTCACCACCTGTAACTCGATCAAGACATCGTTTAACAAATATAACCGCCGTTGATTTTTCTTTAGAATCGTCATCCAGTCGACCAAGTACTTCAGTCCAAATTTCCGATAATCCATTTTTTGAACCCGACCTCACAATTGAGAATCCAGAAAATATTCAGGAACGGTTCATAGATCCTGAACCATTAAACTTTCCTCCGGAACCACCAATCATTCAAACAGAGATTGTTGAGGAACGAACTATTAAATCAGAACCATCTAGTGATACCGAGTCAACAAATTCAATTATGGAGAATCTGGAACCTTTAAGTATGGAAGACCGAATGAGAGCTAAACGCACTGGCCAAGGTCACGCAATTACTCATCCAGACATTAATGCGCCAGATTATGAAATCAAAGGACAAATTCTACACATGGTAACTAATCAATGCCAATTTAGTGGTGCGCCGAAGGAAGATCCAAATGAACATCTACGTACCTTTAATAGGATCTGCACACTATTTAAAATCCGAGAAGTGGAGGATGAACAGATATATCTCATGTTATTTCCCTGGACTTTAAAGGGAGAAGCCAAAGATTGGTTGGAATCGTTACCTGAAGGAGCGATCGATACATGGGATGTTTTAATTGACAAATTTCTTAAACAATTCTTTCCTGCATCTAAAGCCGTAAGACTTCAAGCAGAAATTGTTACGTTCACACAGAAACCAAATGAAACTCTATATGAGGCGTGGACAAGATATGGAAAGTTATTAAGAGGATGTCCGCAACATGGTTTAGACACCTGTCAAATAGTACAAATATTCTACCGAGGATGCGACATCACTACAAGAAAAGACATAGATATAGCAGCTGGTGGTTCTATTATGAAGAAAACCGAAACTGATGCTTACAAAATTATTGATAACACTGCTTCCCACTCACATGAGTGGCACCAAGAAAAAGATATCATTAGATCATCTAAAGCAGCTAGAGCCGATTCTAGCCATGACTTAGATTCCATTTCCGCAAAGATAGATGCTTTCGAGAGACGAATGGAAAAGATGACTAAGGATATTCACTCTATACGAATTAGTTGTGAGCAGTGTGGAGGACCACATTTGACAAAAGATTGTCTCAATATTGAATTAACAATGGAACAAAGAGAGAATATTTCATACATAAACCAAAGGCCTGGAAATAATTATCAGAATAATTATCAACCGCCAAGACCGATTTACAATCAAAACCAGAATTATAACCGAAATATTCCATACAATAACCAACAAGGTCCTAGCAATCAACAAGTATCCAATAATACTTACAATCAGCAAAGACCGAATTTTCAAAACAAACCACCACAACAAACCGATGATAAAAAGCCGAATTTAGAAGATATGATGACGAAGCTAGTTGAAACTCAAACGCAGTTTTTCACATCTCAAAAACAAACCAATGAACAAAATGCTCAAGCATTTAGAAATCAACAAGCTTCTATTCAAAATCTAGAACAAGAAGTGAGTAACCTAGCAAGGTTAATAGGTGAAAGAAAACCGGGAAGTTTACCTAGTGATACAAATGCTAACCCCCGGAATGAAACAGCTAAAGCTATTACCACAAGAAGTGGTACAACACTTAAACCACCTGAAATACCTGTAACTTCTGATGAAACTATTCCTACTCCACAAGAACCACAACCTGATCAGGATAAGGAAAAAGAACCGGTAGTTGAAAAGGTTAATAAAGATAACACAGTTAAGGATAAACCTTATGTTAAACCATATCAACCACCACTTCCTTATCCGAGTAAAATGAAGAAAGAAAAACTTGAAGCCGAGCAATCCAAATTCTTGGATATGTTTAAACAGATAAATGTAAATCTTCCTTTCATTGATGTGATTTCAGGAATGCCAAGGTATGCTAAATTCTTGAAAGATCTAATCACAAATAGAAAGAAAATGGAAGAACTCTCGGCTGTTACTATGAATGCTAATTGTTCAGCAGTGCTGTTGAATAAGATACCAGAAAAACTATCTGATCCAGGAAGTTTCACAATTCCATGTTTTCTGGGTAGTCTTAGTTCAATAGAAGCATTAGCAGATTTAGGTGCTAGTATAAATCTAATGCCGTATTCACTATACGCTAAACTAGACCTTGGAGAATTGAAACCAACAAGAATAAGCATACAACTAGCCGATCGATCAATAAAATATCCTAGAGGGATAATGGAGAACATGCTAGTTAAAGTTGGTACTTTAGTATTTCCAGTAGATTTTGTTGTTTTGGACATGGAAGAAGATTCTCAAGTTCCTCTCATATTAGGAAGACCATTCTTAAACACGGCTAAAGCAATGATAGACGTGTTCGGTAAGAAACTGACCCTAAGTATAGAGGATGAGAGTGTTACCTTTTCAGTTGATAGAGCAATGCAACAACCACAATCTGCAGATGATACATGTTATTATATTCAAACTATAGATGCACATGCAGAATTATTAGAAGAATTTCCAGAATTACAAGGAACAGGAGAATGTTCTTTAGGAGAAAGTAATGAACCAATTGATGAAGCTGAAATGTTAGCTACACTTATAGCTAATGGATATGAACCAACAACAGAAGAAATTCAAATGCTAAAAGAAGAAGACAGATATCGATATAAATCATCGATAGAAGAACCTCCGAAATTAGAGTTAAAGCCACTTCCAAACCATTTGGAATACGCTTATTTACATGGTGAATCTGAATTACCTGTAATAATATCGTCTTCTCTTACTGAAAATGAGAAATCACAACTCATTTCTGTGTTGAAAGCTCATAAACCAGCCATTGCATGGAAGATTCATGATATTAAAGGAATAAGTCCTTCGTATTGCACACATAAAATCCTTATGGAAGAAGGTCATAAAACGTATGTGCAACGCCAACGAAGACTAAATCCTAATATGCAAGATGTAGTTAAGAAAGAGATTATTAAACTGCTAGATGCAGGTTTGATATATCCAATTTCTGATAGTCCATGGGTAAGCCCAGTTCAATGCGTGCCTAAGAAGGGTGGTATGACTGTCATCACAAATGAGAAAAATGAGCTTATTCCTACTAGGACTGTAACAGGATGGCGTGTATGTATTGATTATAGAAAATTAAATGACGCCACCAGAAAAGATCACTTTCCCTTACCTTTCATAGATCAAATGTTGGAAAGATTAGCCGGAAATAGTTACTACTGTTTTCTAGATGGATTTTCCGGATATTTTCAAATTCCAATAGCACCCGAGGACCAAGAGAAAACCACATTCACGTGCCCTTATGGTACTTTTGCTTACAAACGCATGCCATTTGGACTTTGTAACGCCCCTGCAACCTTTCAAAGGTGTATGATGGCGATTTTTCATGACATGATAGAAGAATGCATGGAAGTATTCATGGATGACTTTTCAGTCTTCGGTGATACATTTAAATCATGTCTAGTTAATCTGGAACGAATGCTAATTAGATGCGAAAAATCAAATCTAGTACTTAATTGGGAGAAATGCCATTTCATGGTTAAAGAAGGCATCGTTCTTGGACATAAAATTTCAAAAGAAGGAATTGAAGTGGATAGAGCTAAAGTAGATGTAATTGCTAAACTTCCACATCCCACCAATGTTAGAGGAGTTAGGAGTTTTCTAGGGCATGCCGGTTTTTACCGACGTTTCATAAAAGATTTTTCTAAAATTGCCACTCCTATGAATAAACTCCTAGAAAAGGATGCGCCATTCATCTTTTCAGATGAATGTATCAAATCTTTTAATATACTTAAAGAAAAACTCACTAATGCGCCGATCATGATAACACCAAATTGGAATCTACCATTTGAACTAATGTGCGATGCAAGTGATTTTGCAATGGGAGCCGTTTTAGGACAAAGGATTGAAAAACGATTTCAACCTATATATTATGCTAGTAAGACATTACAAGGAGCACAAACGAACTATACAACTACTGAAAAAGAACTCCTTGCTATTGTCTTTGCTTTTGACAAATTTCGATCATATCTCGTTCTAGCAAAAACGGTGGTCTATACCGACCATTCTGCTCTTAGATACCTATTTTCAAAACAAGATGCTAAACCAAGATTAATCCGTTGGATCTTACTCTTACAAGAGTTTGATATTGAAATCCGAGATAAAAAAGGAGCAGAAAATCTCGCCGCTGATCATCTTTCTCGTCTTGAAAATCCCGAATTAGAAGTTCTAAATGAATCGGCCATACAAGACAACTTTCCTGATGAATATCTATTGAAGATAGATTATAAAGAAATCCCATGGTTTGCAGACTATGCAAACTACTTAGTTTGTGGATTCCTTGAAAAAGGATTATCGTACCAAAGACGAAAGAAATTCTTCAGTGATATAAAACACTATTTCTGGGAAGATCCACATCTGTTTAAAAGTTGTCCCGATGGAATAATACGCCGATGTGTATTTGGAGATGAAGCTAGTAAAATATTAAACCATTGTCACACAGGACCAACAGGAGGGCATTATGGGCCTCAACTAACAGCAAGAAAAGTTTATGAAGCTGGATTCTATTGGCCTACAATTTACAAAGACTCACACCTTCTTTGCAAATCCTGTGATACATGTCAAAGGACCGGAAGAATAAGTCAACGTGATGAAATGCCACAAAATGTCATCCAAGTATGTGAAGTATTTGACATTTGGGGTATTGACTTTATGGGTCCATTTCCAAAATCTCATAATAATCTATATATACTCGTAGCCATTGATTATGTATCTAAATGGGCGGAAGCACAAGCTCTCCCAACTAACGATGCACGAGTTGTAGTCAACTTTTTAAAACGTCTTTTTGCAAGGTTTGGAACACCGAAAGCTTTAATAAGTGATCGGGGTACTCATTTCTGTAATAATCAACTTGAGAAAGTTCTTAAAAGATATGGAGTAACTCATAAAATCTCCACCGCATATCATCCACAAACAAGTGGACAAGTTGAAAATACAAACCGAGCTTTAAAACGTATTCTAGAGAAAACCGTAGGATCAAATCCGAAGGAATGGTCCATTAAATTGGAGGATGCACTCTGGGCTTTTAGAACAGCCTACAAAACTCCAATTGGAACCACACCTTTTAGACTTGTTTATGGAAAAGCATGTCATCTTCCAGTAGAAATTGAACACAAAGCATTTTGGGCTTTGAAGACATGTAATCTTGATTTACATGAAGCTGGACGTCTACGATTAAGTCAACTAAACGAATTAGAAGAATTAAGACATGAAGCATACGAAAATTCGTTAATCTATAAAGAAAGAACGAAGAAATGGCATGATAAAAGAATCAGAAGTTCAAAAGAATTTAAAGAAGGAGACAGAGTTCTTCTTTTCAATTCACGATTCAAGCTATTTCCTGGAAAATTGAAATCAAGATGGTCTGGACCATTCATAGTCAAAAGAGTTTTCACATACGGAACGATAGAATTAATAAATTCAAATGGGATTGAATTTAAAGTTAATGGTCACAGAGTTAAACATTACATACAGGGTCCGATGGAAGTCGACAACGAAGTTAATCACAATTTCGACACCACAGCTAACTAAGTGTGGGGAGAATCAAGTCTTTAAAGGATAATATGTATTTCTGTTAGAGTTAGATTGTCTGTTTTCGTGTAGTTCTCGAAAATGGAACACGTATGGTCTTTCCCTAGCAGACCCTAAAGAACTAGTCTTCTCCCCCCATTCTGAATTTTTATTTTTTTTAGGTTTTTACAAAATGAAGACTGCCTGTGAACTAAACCATGGTCTAATGCTACACGCTTTGATCACTAAACGTAATAATGACATACTCCCGAGTGAAATAGTATCAGTAATCAGAGAAAGAATGGACGGAGTTAGAAAAGGATCCAGATGCGAAGATAATAAGTTACAATTTGGTAAAGGAAAATCAAAATCCGCAGCGAAAAGAAGAGCACGACACCTAGAAAAATGTCACAAATGCGGAAAATGGTCACATGGAGGTAAATGTTCAAATAATCAAACCTATTCAAATACCGAATTTGTTACTTTATGCAGAGACGGACCGTTCATATGTTTAGAAGAAAAGACAATGAATGCTCGAGGTTACGCCTATGCAGCCATGGAAGACCAATTAAACCGACTATCTTATGAATATAATAGATCATATAACTAAGAAATCTATTTCACAGGTATGTCTGTATAGTTTTTATTTTTATTTTTACTTTTAACCTTTTGATAATAAACGCTAATTTGTTCGCTAAAAAGTATTAAATTGGTATTAAATAAAATTAGGTTTGGCGACCGAAATTATTGATATCCTTCAAAAATTTATTACATCACTGCGAAATTTAACGTTTATTCTTAAGGTATAAATATCTTTAATCAATCAACCCAAAATATTTCAAAAATTCGTCATGAGTTAAATTAGGTCTTGGAACCGAAATTACTTTACCGAAAAGAGGGGCGCATATTTTTGATAATATTTGATTGATTAAAGTGGGATAAAAAGACAAAAAGATTTTTAATTTTATTTTTACCATGTTTTTAAAATTAATATTTAAACCTTAAATTAATATTGTAAACTTTATATAAATAATATATTTAAAATTGTAAATATTTGAAAAATTAATATAAGTGTGGTATGAATTTATGAATTTTTAAATTAAGTTTGGTGTGAATTTTTAATTTTTAAAATATTAATTTTTAATTTTATGCATTTCAAATTTTAAGTTTGGTGTGAATTTTGAATTTTTAATTTTTAATTTTGAATTTTATATTTAAGTTGTGTGAATTTAAAAACAAAAATTTACTTTATCTCATTAAGTTAAAAATATGATTTTTAAAATTCGTCGTAAGTTGAAGACTAGGTCTTTGAACCGAAATTGCTTTACCCGAGGGAGGGACGAGAACTTTTATTATCATTATTTTTAATCTTATTGATTTAAAGTATGCCAAAAACATTAAAAAACCCAAAAAAAATCTTAGCTTTTAAAACAATCGCTACAAAAAGACAAATTTTAAAATTTTGTCGAGGGACGGACTAGGACATCGATCCGAAACGACCTCGTCCTAAATAACAAGGGAAACAAAATTTTAAAATTAATTTCTTAATTGTGTTATAAGTTAAGGATTATAAAAAAAAAAAAAAAAAAAAAAAAAAAAAAAAAAAATAATAATAAACTCCGCGACTCGCGGAGTTTGCAGTACAAACCTCCGCGACTCGCGGAGGGACCAAATTACAGAAAAAAAATAAAACAGCTGCACACGATCTGTACACACCACACACAAAAACACTGCAATTTTAACAGCGAAAAAACCCGAGAAAACCCACGAAAATCATCCCAAAAACTCGATTTTTCACCGTTAATCTTCAAATTTTTCACTACAATCATGTTGAGGAGGATCTTATCTAAGAATTACTCAAGAAAACAGGTACAATTACACCCCAAATCACCTTTAAATCCGAATTTTAGTGTGTTCTTGAGCATATTTTCATAATTTGAATTTTGTTAATTTTTAGTGTAATTAGTGTTAAATTGTTAGTATATTATGCATGTATAACCTAGATTGATGCTTGTTAACATGATTTGAAGCCAAAAACTTCAAATTCTTTAGAATCTAGGGTTTGTGTTCTTGAGCAATTTGGGGCTTTTTGATATAAACAGGTTATGGCCGATTTTTGTCATGAATTATTGCTAAATTGAGTAGTGTAACATGTCTAGGTAGTTAAAAGATCCAAACTTTGAGCCTAAACATGATTTTGAGAATTAAAGTGGACTTTTTCAAGTCCAAAATTCATGAACTTGATTTTTGAAAGATAATGCCATTTGAGACTTGTTTATTTGCTAGTAATGATTATTTTGACATGTTATTTGAGTTGAATGCTTATGAACTTGGCGAAAATTTTCATATATGCTTATTTGAAAAAGTGTAGATTTGATAAAAATGAGCTTAAGTTTGATATAAATTGATAATGTCATTGTAATTATTTTGATTGATGATTTTGCTGACACTAATGCATATTTGGATGCACAAAATTTATGTTTGATGTGTTTTGCAGAATGAAAGGGGTGAATCTTCATCCCAAGCCCGTCATGCTCCTGCTGAGAACTTGGAACAACAGGAGGTAGATAACTACTACAAGCAGGATGTACCTCATCCAGTCATGACCTTTTCAGATATGCACTTGGAACAGTTGCACCCGAACCTGAGATTTGACAGACTTTGGATAGATTATCCAAAATATCAACGGGGTTTGCATACTCTTCATTCCAAGGTTGTTGAGGTACCGAGGGTCATAGAATGGGGACCCTTGGAAGCTGTAGAATTGGCCGGGCCAATTAGGGAATTACTGGTACAGAGGTATGGTAATTCTTCTTTTAATGACTGGATATGTTTATTCACCATACGCAGACCTGTATATAAAGTATGGTGTGAAGAGTTGTTATGTAGTATGGAGTTGAATGATCGGGTAGCTAGTTTAACCGATCGTTCTTTTATTAGATTTTTGTTAGGCGGTTCGATGCGCCACATGTCTTTACTGGACATGGCTCAGGCTTTACGTATATATACGCCTGAGGAATTAGCGTCTGCCGATTGTAGAGGATTGATACTAAACGGTAGGAAAATAGATGAGAATTTTGATACACACGGTGTGTGGAGTCAAATGACAAGCCACCACCGTTTCAAAGGGGGAAACTACTCTTATTTGGATATAGATAGAGCCGAATTAAGAGTAATACATAGGTTTTTAGCTAATTCGATTACACAAAGGGGTAAAAACAAAGAAAAGGTAAATGAACAAGATTTGTTTTACCATATGTGTATTCGAGACCCACACAGCGCTGTAAGTATACCATATTGTGTGGGTTATTATTTATCAGCTATGGTTCGAGGGATGCGTCCACATAGCATAATAGGAGGTGGTATTTTTATTACTTTGATTGGTGAATATCTCGGTGTGGATATAAGTCGGGGGGGATTATTAGTAGAAGAGCCAGAACCCCGCGACACTATAGGTTTAAATGTATACCATGGTGCGAAAGTGTTGAAGCGGCGAAATAACGCCGCAGTACGATACAATGGTAGACATCCACAGGTAGAGAGAAACCAGGAACAAGGTAATGTAGGAGGGGGGCAAGAAATACATAGGTTTATAGCTTCTCAGGAATACGAAAATGCTAGACAGAGAGCATTTGAAGATTGGCAAGTTCATCAGAACCAGATCATAGCACATTGCCAACATATAGGTAGAAACTATATTCCTACACCGAAACCCGTCTTCCCTCCTTGGTCGATAGAGATGCAGCCACCATATCCTACGTATGACCCTGCCGAAGCATTCTATAGCACTTATGGTTATGCGTGGAACCCCTATTGGTACCAATATCATCCTTAGTTTACTTATTTTTTTATTATTTTGTAATTTGTAATTATTGATACATTTAATATTTTTGTTTATATTGTAATCATTTTTATAATTTCTAACTTTTATTCTTAGATTTTAATAATTTTTGAATGTGGGGTAATAAACCAAACTTCAAAAATATGTATATATGTTTGCAGTTTATCTTATGTACACAACAGGGTAAAACAACGCGTTTTCAAAGACTGGCATTAAGTTCAGCAAAAGCAAGTAATTTTGACGACAATGATGCAACATGTATGTGAAATAACAACAAGACGGAATGAACAAATGACGTGCACAATTTATCATTCAGCAAACAAACGCCAATATATTTGGAAACTTTGGTAAAAATTTAATCATTTTCACACAAATCACCCTCAATAATTTAAATTGTTACTGATTTCTTGCAAATGAGGGCATTGCAAGATCTTAAGTGTGGGAAGGGATTAAATTCTTTCGGATTTTAAAATTTTTATATTAAACACTTGGTTACCATTAAAAATACTAGTAAAGCAGTAGTTGTATTAGAATCTAGTGCTCTCTGATAAAAAAGAACAGCCCTAGTCTTATATACTGACTACCCAATTCTAGTAAAATTTTTCAAAATTTTCAATTAAATGAATTAAAATCATGTTTATACACATTTATGAACGATAAAACTAGGTTTTAACACCGAAATTATTGTTACCTCGGAAAGGACATAAATTGAGAAACAAACTAAAATGTTAAAATTCATTTAAAATGGAATAGAGGACGATAAAAAGAAAAATAAAAAGCCAAGTGTGGGAAAATTTACCAAATTATTTTAAACATATGTCACATATATCTGTAACAAATAACTGAAAATACTTTTGCTTTGGACTAAACTAAACTGTTTTACCCGATGAAAGAAAAGAAGAGATGGATCTACACGATGAATCAATTCCATCATTAAAAGGAAGTAAAGTCTTCCGAAAAAGACACGCGCTTCTTGATTTAGGTCATGAAGTTGTCGTTCAGACCAGCTGTAGGTTGACGAAAAATCTAGAAAAGTCATCACTAAAATCAGCAGGAAATCCACGGACCTCAGCATTAAACAGGGTCGCCAAGTGGTCAGATTTATCCTAACCATGAGAAGGATTTATCTCGTACAATGGGGGGGCACCATGCAAATTAGCTGGATAAGACTAATGAATCAGATCCCCAGAAAGGATAATCTCCTTAAAGATTAAAAAATCAGCTTTTAAGACTGATATTACTCAATCCTAGAGATTGACCTTAAAGATTGAGAATTACAAACTCATGGAATTCAATGATATCTAAACTCGAGCTTAAACGAGAAAATATTTTGATCAAAATTATAAACCGATTTGTTTTCTGAAAACCCTATTTTCAATGCGTTCATTACCATTGAACGTAAAATCCTAGGAATTCACCTGGAATTCATTAGGTCACCTGAACTAAATCGGGTGTCAACCGTAAGAACGGTGGTTGCATAACATGGTCAAAGACAGAACCTTGTGCCAGACCGAAAAATCATAGGATGAGCTTTACTATTGCTCCTACCAAGGATAGTAATTGCGTCCGACACGTTATAGACCATAATCAAAAGCATGTCACGGGACATTGCCTTAAACAGTTGCTTGTTCAACGCTTTCCTTTACAACCGGACGGTAGTTTGCCGAAAGGTAATATACGGAACAAGTAAACTGGACGTGTTGCTTTCCAAATACAAGGTTAGCAAGTGGGTGACACAAAACCGCAAGTTTTGAGCTAAAATTTTCAAATCTGAAACCCACAAAACCCACAAAAATATTTTGCAAACACCGGTAAAGGGTTATCCCGAAAAACTTATCTAGGGTAAAAACTAGATTTCAAAAGATCAAATGTTTTCATAAAGATCCAATTTCCTTAATGGATCTAAATTTTTATAGTCATGTGGGACTGTAAACCATATCGTTACTACCATTGTTTATACCGCCGTATAGAAATCACTGATGTACAAAGTGTGAAGAATAAAGAAGTGATTCTAGTATTTCAAGACAATATTGCTTGAGGACAAGCAACGCTCAAGTGTGGGAATATTTGATAATGCTAAAAACGAACATATATTTCATAGCATTATTCCTCAAGAAAGACAAGCTTTTAGTTGCAATTGTTCTATTTACAAGTGATATTCGTTTAAATAATAAAAGGTGAAGACAAAAGACAGATTCGACGAATTGAAGACGCAAACGACCAAAAAGCTCAAAAGAACAAAAGACAATCAAAAAGGTTCCAATTATTGATAAGAAACGTCTCAAAATCACAAGAGTACAAGATTCAAAACGCAAAGTACAAGATATTAAATTGTACGCGAGGACGTTCGAAAATCCGGAACCGGGACTAGAGTCAACTCTTAACGCTCGACGCAACGGACTAAAAATTACAAGTTAACTATGTATATAAATATAATATAATATATAATTAATTATATTAATTATATATATATTATATATATATAATAAAAACCGTCGGCAGCAGGAAACTCCAAGGGAGTGAATTGTAAATACCTCTCCGCGACTCGCGGAGTTTGAGGGGCATTTTGCCGCGAGTCGCGGAGCCCCAAAATTCACTTCTGGCTATAAAGCCAACCGAATTCTGATCGAATTTAACATCCTTTTTTTCTCAATCTCTCTCAATATATACGTAATATATATTTATATTTATAATTTATATTTTAATTTTAATTATAATTCTAATAATAAGGGTATGTTAGCGAATGTTGTAAGGGTGTAAGTCGAAATTCTGTCCGTGTAACGCTACGCTATTTTTAATCATTGTAAGTTATGTTCAACCTTTTTATATTAATGTCTCGTAGCTAAGTTATTATTATGCTTGTTTAAAACGAAGTAATCATGATGTTGGGCTAATTACTAAAATTGGGTAATTGGGCTTTGTACCATAATTGGGGTTTGGATAAAAGAACGACACTTGTGGAAACTAGACTATGGGCTATTAATGGGCTTTATATTTGTTTAACTAAATGAAAGTTTGTTAATGTTAATATAAAGATTTACAATTGGGCGTCCCTATAAATTACCATATACACTCGATCGGACACGATGGGCGGGGTATTTATATGTACGAATAATCGTTCATTTAACCGGACACGGGAATGGATTAATAGCCACTAGAATAATTAAAACAGGGGTGAAATTACATTCAAGGGTAATTGGTGTAATTGTTAACAAAGTAGTAAAACCTTGGTTTACACGCAGTCGATAACCTGGTGTATTCATTAAACAAAGTATTAAAACCTTGTTACAATTCGAATCCCCAATTAGTTGGAATATTTATCTTCGGGTATAATAATAATTTGACAAGGACACTTGCAATTTATATTTATGACTGATGGACTGTTATGGACAAAAACCAGACGGACATATTGAATAATCCAGGACAAAGGACAATTAACCCATGGGCATAAAACTAAAATCAACACGTCAAACATCATGATTACGGAAGTTTAAATAAGCATAATTCTTTTATTTCATATTTAATTTCCTTTATTTTATATTTAATTGCACTTCTAATTATCGCACTTTTATTTATTGTTATTTTATTTAATCGCACTTTTAATTATCGTACTTTTAATTATCGCAATTTAATTTTATCGCATTTTTATTATTCGCAATTTCATTATCGTTATTTACTTTACGATTTAATTTAAAGTCTTGTATTTATTTTATATTTTACATTAGGTTTTAACTGCGACTAAAGTTTTAAAATCGACAAACCGGTCATTAAACGGTAAAAACCCCTCTTTATAATAATAATATTACTTATATATATATTTGTATTTTTATAAAAGTAAACTAATATAGCGTTGAGCTTTGCTTAAAGATCTCCCTGTGGAACGAACCGGACTTACTAAAAACTACACTACTGTACGATTAGGTACACTGCCTATAAGTGTTGTAGCAAGGTTTAAGTATATCCATTCTATAAATAAATAAATATCTTGTGTAAAATTGTATCGTATTTAATAGTATTTCCTGCTAAAATTTAATAGTATTTTATACCCCTCTGCTTTGACATCAATACACTCCAATGATCAGCTCTTAGCAGCCCATGTGAGTCACCTAACACATGTGGGAACCATCATTTAGCAACTAGCATGAAATATCTCATAAAATTACAAAAATATTAGTAATCATTCATGACTTATTTACATGTAAACAAAATTACACATCCTTTATATCTAATCCATATACCAACGACCAAAAACACCTACAAACACTTTCATTCTTCAATTTTCTTCATCTAATTGATCTCTCTCAAGTTCTATCTTCAAGTTCTAAGTGTTCTTCATAAATTCTATAAGTTCTAGTTTCATAAAATCAAGAATACTTCCAAGTTTGCTAGCTTACTTCCAATCTTGTAAAGTGATCATCCAACCTCAAGAAATCTTTCTTATTTACAGTAAGATATCTTTCTAATACAAGGTAATACTCATATTCAAACTTTGGTTTAATTTCTATAACTATAACAATCTTATTTCGAGTGATGATCTTACTTGAACTTGTTTTCGTGTCATGATTCTGCTTCAAGAACTTTCAAGCCATCCAAGGATCCTTTGAAGCTAGATCCATTTGTCTCTTTTTCAGCAGGTTTATCCACAAAACTTGAGGTAGTAATGATGTTCATAACATCATTCGATTCATACATATAAAGCTATCTTATTCGAAGGTTTAAACTTGAAATCACTATAATATAGTTTAGTTAATTCTAAACTTGTTCGCAAACAAAAGTTAATCCTTCTAACTTGACTTTTAAAATCAACTAAACACATGTTCTATATCTATATAATTTGCTAACTTAATGATTTAAAACCTGAAAACACGAAAAATAAAACCGGACATACGCCGTCGTAGTAACACCGCGGGCTATTTTGGGTTTGATAATTAAAAACTATGATAAACTTTGATTTAAAAGTTGTTCTTCTGGGAAAATGATTTTTCTTATGAACATGAAACTATATCCAAAAATCATGGTTAAACTCAAAGTGGAAGTATGGTTTCCAAAATGGTCATCTAGACGTCGTTCTTTCGACTGAAATGACTACCTTTACAAAAATGACTTGTAACCTGTATTTCAGACTATAAACTTATAATTTTTATGTTTAGATTCATAAACTTAAGTTCAATATGAAACCATAGCAACTTGAAACACTCAAAACTGATTTAAAACGAAGAAGTTATGGGTAAAACAAGATTGGATATTTTTGCTTGTTGTAGCTACGTGAAAATTGGTAACAAATTTATATTAATCATATCCTAGCTAACTTATTTTGTATTATACATGTATTCTGATATATTATGTAATCTTGGGATACCATAGACACGTATGCAAATATTTTGACATATCATATCGACCCATCTATATATATTATTTGGAACAACCATAGACACTCTATATGCAGTAATGTTGGAGTTAGCTATACAGGGTTGAGGTTGATTCCAAAAATATATATACTTTGAGTTGTGATCTAGCCTGAGACGTGTATACACTGGGTCGTGGATTGATTCAAGATAATATATATCGATTTATTTCTGTACATCTAATTGTGGACAACTAGTTGTAGGTTACTAACGAGGACAGCTGACTTAATAAACTTAAAACATTAAAACGTATTAAAAATGTTGTAAATATATTTTGAACATACTTTGATATATATGTACATATTTGTTATAGGTTCGTGAATCGACCAGTGGCCAAGTCTTACTTCCCGACGAAGTAAAAATCTGTGAAAGTGAGTTATAGTCCCACTTTTAAAATCTAATATTTTGGGATGAGAATACATGCAATTTTATAAATGTTCTACGAAATAGACACAAGTAATTGAAACTACATTATATGGGTGAATGATCCAAGCAGAATATGCCCCTTTTGCTTGGTAACCTAAGAATTAGTAAACCGATCTACTAATTGACGCGAATCCTAAAGATAGATCTATTGGGCCTAACGAACCCCATCCAAAGTACCGGATGCTTTAGTACTTCGAATTCGTTTTTATCATGTCCGAAGGATTTCACGGAATGATAGGGGATATTCTTATATGCATCTTGTTAATGTCGGTTACCAGGTGTTCACCATATGAATGAATTTTATCTCTATGTATGGGATGTATATTGAAATATGAAATTCTGTGGTCTATTATTATGATTTGATAATATATAGGTTAAACCTATAACTCACCAACATTTTTGTTGACGTTTTAAGCATGTTTATTCTCAGGTAATTATTAAGAGCTTCCACTGTTGCATACTAAAATAAGGACAAGATTTGGAGTCCATGCTTGTATGATATTATGTAAAAACTGCATTCAAGAAACTTATTTTTGATGTAATATATTCTTATTGTAAACCATTATGTAATGGTCGTGTGTAAACGGTATATTTCAGATTATCATTATTTGATAATCTACGTAATGCTTTTTAAACCTTTATCGATAAAATAAAGGTTATGGTTGTTTTAAAAATGAATGCAGTCTTTGAAAAACGTCTCATATAGAGGTCAAAACCTCGCAACGAAATCAATTAATATGGAACGTTTATAATCAATATGAACGGGACATTTCAGATTTCTACTCGCTTGAAGAATCATAGTTTGGATTGGCTAGGTTGGATCTCGAATCCATGGTCTTGTATTGTGTAACGTAATTGTTTTGTAGTTGCCATCTCCGCAACTTGCTCTTCTTTGTTGTTTTTTTATTGGTCTTGATCTCTATTGTACGGGTTTCCCCCCCTAGCGGGCTTGTGGTAATATATTCTTGCTTTTTCGAAAGAAAAGAAAAAACAAAACAAACGAAAAAGACACAACATAATAATCAAAACTATCACAACATGACATGAATTAAGAAATCGATAAAGGAACTCAAAAGAACTCGGATATTCTTATTGAACACGCCGAATTTCGTCATTTCGGCACGTTGAACCGCGTATTAATTTACGACTAGAGTAAGTATTAAATTGAGGAAAGGGTAGGAAACTGCATTTTAACTAAGCGTCACTTTTGTTTCCTTAGATACACGAGCTCTATGTAAATCTTTCATTTCTTCTTACATGTGAGGGAATAGTCACCGATCCCCTGCTTGAAATTCAGTCACTCTAAGAAGAGGGCATCATATCAAGGTTAGGGCTTCTTCCAAATTTTCGTATTTTATTTATTTACAGTAAAGTAATAAATTAGTAATAACTTTTTTAGCTCGCTATGTGATGTACCAATTGGGTTACTTAAACCGAATGATTACTACGCCAAAATTAATAATGTTTCACCGAGAAGTATAAAATCCCTTTTCTAATAACAAGCTCGGGAGGATTGGGGCGAGGGTTAGGCCATGGGTTCGAGCCTTTTTCGGCCCATCCTATTAATCAATCTGTCTGAAGAATGTAGCTCCAGATTGACCTCGGGGGTTTTCTCCCGGATCCATTCAGGATTCAAACCCGGTTCGCCTGCCCTCGGGATGGTTTAAGGATCGGGTTCATGCAATGCGATTCGGGTTTCCTCCCGAAAGTGCGTGCGTGTGTGGCAAATTAGAGTATTCGATACCGACTGTTGCCTTAAAAAAATGATGTTGACGGTTGAGCTTACCATAATTGTGATTGGGGTTTAGGGTTTCACGGTTACGATTTGTTTCTTATACTCTATTTAGTTGCAAATTGCTTTATCTGTCACTTTTTTGAAAATAATCCATTATTATTTTTGAAATTCCATCGTGTACATTGAATTACATTACATTACTAATAATATTGAAGTTATATCTTTGTACATTAGACCATAAGAATTCATACATTATGATTGATCATCTGTGCTATCGATATACATTATTAAGCTTACACTACATTTGCCGTGCTTTTAGTTAGATGGAACCGGTTGATGGGATACCTCATAAAGAATTTAAGTTTGCACCAGAAAATGATTTTATTAGCAGAATGCCGGATAATGTGATAACTAATATTTTGGATCGTTTGCCAATTCAAGAGGCGGTGAGAACTGATATCTTGTCGAGAACCTGGAGGTATAAATGGACTATGCTTACCCAACTTGTATTTGATATAGACTTATTTAGGTATTTAATACAACGAGATGGAAAAAATGTATGTGAGAAGAGTTTGAGTAGACTTCTGCTTTACTTTAAAGGCACTATAACAAAGTTTGTATCTTCTTCCAAAACTTCAAAAACTTAATCTAGATTTTTCTCGGTGCAAGGTAAGGCTAAATTGGGCGTTTCATATATTTTCGGTTGTTATTATTTTGTATCATATGTTATCGAAATGATTTGTGGCTCCCCAAATTTGCAGACACTTAACATAAAGGTGAGTTGATTATGCTTATCAGTTAAAACAATGCCCATTAATGCGTGCATCTGAACAGTAATTTTGTTATTAAATCATGCAGGCTACATACCAGGATTAATTCAAAGATTATAGATATTCTGGTTCAGAGTTTGATTGCAGCAACATAGGCCAATTGCAACTTCAGAAGGTTGTGATTGATGATATAAGAGGTTCAGCAAACGAAGCACATTTGATAAAATATATACTTGCTTGTTCCCCTTTGCTAAAGAAGATTGTTCTTAACCCCGTCTACACTGGTCAAGATGACAGTCTAAGATTTTGGCTTGCTAGGAAGTTGTTGAGGTTCCATCGAGTCGCACCTGTAGCTGAAATAGACTTAAAAGGATATAATTGTGATAACTAGTTTGAATTCATCTTTTCTATATTATGTCAATTTTGCAAACCTTATGGCTACAACAACAATTAGGGCCGTCTCGCTAATTTTGGAGGCCCTGTTCGAAACTTAAAATGGGACCCTATAAATGTTAATTTTTTCAATACGTATAATATATAATACTATGATAGCGTAATCAATAGAATTAAAAATTTTCAAAACAACCGTTGCAAAGTTTTATTCTCAAATGGTTGTCAACTCGTTATAGTTATATTATTGTTTATATAAAACCGTAATCCCAACATTATTTGTAACGAAGTAATTGGTCAACTCTTTATAGTCAATACCCCCATTATATTGTTTTTAATACCTATAAACGTCAATCTATTAAGTCTTTCTTGTTAAATGATAGACCGCAAGTAAGATATTCCGTTACGATGTACGTATAAATGAATTACTACATATGTTTATCAAAATTTTGGGCACCTTAAAAATTTGGGGTCCTGTGCGGCTGCACACTTCGCACATGCACCGAAGACACCCCTAACAACAATAGTGTTACGTATTTTAGTTTTAATTGATGTTGAATCTAGTTGAATTGAATATTTAATGATGGTGATGGTTCTTGTTTCTTTCTTAAGCGGGCATTCTGTTATGAAGTATTTGAAGTAGAATAAGGAGAAATTAATGTGACATTTGAATTGAAATTGTCGCTTTACATAAAAGAAAGGAAAAAAATTATTGAATGGGGATGTGTTTAACATGCAACGGTCCTGTAATCAAATGTTAACAATCTAAAATATATTTTTTAATATGATACAAATTTACAATCTAAAACGGCATTGGAAACATCAGTAGCCTCGATACAGTCATGCTATCAACAATACAAGTAACACGAGTAACTAACCAACTACTGGTTGTTTCCCAAGCTATTTTAAAGATATAATAAGAAAGGGTTTATAAAAAAAATATAGCTAAAATTACTTACTAACAAATGCAAACCGTCTTACTCAATTCCCTACGCTTGTTCTGCCTCATGTGTACTGCCTTAGTGACACATAAAGATCTGTTTGCCATCTAATTCTACCCTAAAATGTGAAAAGAGTTGGCTTGCATTAGGCATGTTAGCCATAATATTTTCAAATTCTTGATGATGATAACGAATTTAGTTTCACCAATGATATATGTACTGCTACAAAGCGGCTACTTATACTTGTACCCTCCTGGCTGCCTATTGCTTTAGAGCACAAATATACGTTTCAGGCAGACGTACTCCCAAGTGGCCATGTTGTTGATGCGCGCTAGAAGATTGTATTGGCTTTTTATTCAGTGGGTAGAATGGAAAGTATTTGGGGAGAGGATTGTATGGAGTTTGAACCGGAAAGATGGTTGTCCGACTAAGGAAAGATAAAACATGAACCGTCTTATAAGTTTACCGCGTTTCATGCGGGGCCAAGGACATGTCTAGGTAAGGACAAGGTTGGAGAATTCGGATCTCAGAGAGATCTCGTTTGGACTTTTTAGGGAGATCTCGGCATCTCGGAATAATCTCGGGGAGATCTCGGACGTTGACTTACGTTGGCTTTATAGTTTTTTTTAATAAAAATATACATAAAAACATAAATATATGTATATTTATAAACGTTTTTACGAGATTTTACAAAATATTCGAGAAATGAGCGAGAAAATCTTAGAAATTAGAATTTTACAAGAAAATCTTACAAATTAGCAAGAAAATCCGAGAAATCGTGGATTTGACTAAGTTTGACCCCGCTGACCGAGAAATCTCGGGAGATGAACATCTCGTCTCGGTTGCCTTCTAAAAACGAGATCTCGGGAAAGATCTCGGGGGATTTACAACACTGGGTAAGGATATAGCTTTTTTTTAAATGAAAAATGGTGGCTATTGCTGTCGTTAGTAATTATCGAGTCGAATTAGTGAAATACGTATCAAAGCGAACAAAGCTTGCACACAATTTCGCATGTGAGCTCGAGTCGGTCAAATAATGCAAAGGACGTAGCATATTAGTTCCTTCTGCAACTGCACGTATGTATCATATTCTAAAAGAGGTAATTATTATTTATCGTGCAGGTAATGGTTTACAGTGATTTCTCTATTATGTAATGTGGAGTTTCAAGTATGTAATTCAACAAATACTTATGATTATCATGCAATAACAATATAACAATATCCTAAAATAACAGAACTTGATACCCAGTATATATAGATATAACTCCATAAAACAAAGAACAATCTTGTCCAAAATGCAAGTTGTACGAGACAATGCTCACAAAAAACATAAAAAATACTAACGTTGTCTGCTCAAAGAAAAAATACAGATCGAAGCTCATATTGGCATGGCAAAAACTTATGATCATAACCAAACCAGCTCTTCCTTGACCACTAGTGCTCGAACCGTTTCCTTCCTAAGAGCATCACCTGCAGACCTGCAAACATGTGGTTATATCATACTCTACTAGGGGTGTTCGAAACCGGATATCCTAAAATTCGGATAATGGATTTGGATATCTGATATCCGACATCCGAATCCGAAAATATCGGATATCCGGTTGATCTAATCTACTGCTTCATGGGCTTCCCCTGAGCACTCAGTTTGGCGGCAACTTGTTCATCGGAAAGGGGTAAGTAGTAGATACGAGGAGTGGCTCTCGTCTTTTTAAACAGATCGTCTAATGTAAGCATTGGAGGTTCAATTTTCTCAGGAGGGGGAGAAAGTGCTCGGGTTCTTGTTGGTGGGGCGGATAATGGTGGAGGAGGTGGGAGAGAAGGTGGTGGAGGGAGTGGTTGTTTCTGTCGGGGAGAGGGTTGTGGCGGTTGCATGGTGGTGACTGGCGGTACAGTGGCGGTAGGAGGGATGGGAGATGGTGGTGGTGGTGGGTTGATCCGATCCTTGACCTCTTGTGGGTCCACGAAATCTGCCATTAGAAGACGTCCACCGTTTACTGGCCATTGTAAGTTGCATAGGGCATTTCGCGTCTCTATAGCTTCTTCCTCGGATGCATACTGCAATGAATAGCATATAATCTTAAGAATGTCAATAGCTAAATGAATCATATCATAATCTATACGATTTAAAGGTTCTAAATGACAATAACATGTTTAATAATTATTCCAAATGAACAATATGAATGACGTAAAATTACATTATTAACCTTTTACATTATTAAAAAAGTCAATATAGTTGTTTGATAAGTGATATAATATAATTTAACAATGATACTACAAAAAAAATTGTGCTTAAAAGTCTTATAAGTGTTCCAACTCGTGTTGAACAATTCAACATCATATGTCATTCACAGGTCGGAAACATACGCGGTTCAGCATTCAGTGTTAAAATTTTCAAATATGAACCATTCAATTAAGAGGTAAACAAACAAACCCTAAATGGCAGATAGATGGACTTTTAATGAACACACAATTCAAGAGTTGTGTAAGAGATAGAAATGAGAACTTACCGAAACGTAACAGTGGGTTTTAATTTGATCCATCCAGAAACTAACAACTGTACCCGTTTTGCCAAGAAGTTCTTGCACAGCTTTCAAAGTGAAAGGGCGCAGAAAATGGTCAATTCGTAGAGAATTAGTTGGAGATTTCAACGAAGGCGGGACTGAAAGTATAGCAAATGAACGAGTCTCAGAGTCAATTTTATTTATTATAACATATTGCACAAATAGCGAAACATAACGTACCGACACGCTCCTTTGGCATTTCTTGAATAGCTGTGGGCTCCGCTCTAGAAAAGGTGCGTTTGGTAGGAGTCTGAAATGCATCTTTAGGTGTAGTAGAGGTTGAATGATTAGCAGAATGTTGTTCGGGTACCTTAACACCTTCTGTATTCCACCTGCGCTGCCTCTTTATTGTCTCATTTTTTTCTGCAGCTTCCTGGTCTGTCATTACAAGCAATTTAGTATTCACCATTATTAAAATCAAAAAAGGAGTAAAACGGTAATGAAACTTGTATTTAACCGAGAACAGGTTGCATGTTAGAATAACAGCCAATGTCACATAAAAGGACATAGCCAATATTGGCCCTTCAATATATTTTATCTTACTTTAGCCTCTATTGTTTGTCATGTCAACGCTTTAATCATTCAATTTTATCAAATGCACCCTTAGGCACTAGGAAAGTAAACTAGTCTGAGCCGAGTAAAAAAGAAAACTTCAAGTTTGATCATTAACAGTTATGTAGAGCATATACTCGACACTCAGATCAAGGTTGAAGAAGACGCAAGACGAAGACGAGTCGCTCAGGATCTTGAAAGGTCACGACGGGTCGAGACGGACTTCGACCAACATTGACTTTTAACTATAAATATATTAAATATAAATATTTCAAATATAAAAAATTTTAAACATAAATATAAATAGATAGAATTAAACGATTCATAAATAAAATGATAGGGTTTTAGTTTATATAATACGGAGTACACAGGTTTTTTATGATGTTTGCTATAATGTATTTATTAAATATTAAATTAAATTATCTTTAAAGGATGCTATATAATAATGTGTTTTTCCCAGCTAGGTTTTATAGGGGCTAGGGATTTTAGTTTACACTAAAATGAGGCCAGACAAAAAGTCAACTTTTGAGCGACATTGACCTGAGTTTTTAATGTTGACCGACTAATTAGACGTTTTTGGGCGAAACGGGGCGGGCTAGTCACCAAACCACCACAACTGCCATTTGCAACCATGACTCAGATACAGAGGTCTAAAGGCTAAACAACAAAATGGTAGCACTTGCAATGGTATGTGAATCATAAAGAGCACCGCTAAGACGTAACAATTTCAGGTAAAACTGGTAACATAATAAAAAAAGATTCTCGATATATGTTATTAAGATAAAACTCACCATGAGGCTTTCTTTTTATCGATGTCACACCAGGACCAGTTTTATCTTCAATGTGCAAAACATTCTTGTCACCAGTTGCACCCTCAACCGAAACATGAACCGCTTCATCTTCCTTTACTTCAATTTTCTCACTTGTATCTCCCACTTCATCAGGACTAATCATTAAATCAGTTTGCTTACTCTCTAAACCATCCTCTTCCATTGATTCATCACCAGAACTTCGATCCAGGTTTAATTTTTCTGCAGACTCCATATCCCCACTATCATTTTTCTTGCAAATAACAACACTTTCATCATTGTTATCATCTTTCTCTTCACCCACTGCAACCTTTACATCATCCGCAACAACATGATTTTTCCCGTCTATACTTTCAGTAACATTTTTCTCTTCGGCAGGAGCCTCGTCCATATGATGATCGTCAACAAATTCTGATTTGCTAGGCTGAACATTTATTTCTAATTTCACATCATCAGCACTAACATCATCTTTTATTTCATCCTTTTCAATATTTGTTACAGTATCAATGGAAACAGAATCAGACTGTACTTTGCTGACCTCAACTACATCTAGACTTTCAAGAACATTATTCTCTTCGGCTGGAGCCTCGTCCATATCATGATCGGCAATCTCAACAGATTCTGATTTGCTAGGCTTAACGTCTAGTTCTAATTTGACATCATCAGCAATTACATTATCTTTTATTTCATTCTTTTCATTATTTGTTACAGTATCAATAGAAATAGATTCAGATTGTACTTTGCTGACCTCAACTACCTGGTCGCCACTAATCAGATCTGATGAACCAGGTGCAACTTGTTCTTCAAGCTTCGACTCCCCGTTCGTTGCCTGTTGGTTTAAACCGCCACCAGATTCTTCAGATACAAAAACAGTATTGGTGGTGGTGGTTGTTGTTGCTTCAACTGAAATTTCTTCAACTACCTTAACTGATTCAATTTGAGTAAAATCAGAACCACCTTCACCATCTGTAACTGTTTTTTCAGCCAAGGGATTCAAACCATCACCAGTATGAACAGTATCCAAACCCATCTCAACATCTGTTTTTTCATCCCCGGTACGATCCACAACACCTGTGGCTTCCTCTGCCACGTCATCAGATTGAACCTCAGGTTGAGCCTCATTGTCTAACTCAATCTGGAGATTTTTCTTAGCCTCGTCCATTTCGGCTCGTACAACTCCATCCAACCTCTTAACCAATTCTTCTTTCAATCCCCTTGTCGGTAATTCACGTTTCTTAAGTTCTTCTTTTAACTCGGTTACTTTCCATTGATCCAATGGTCGGTTTTCAAGAACCACATATGGCGAAGCCGACTTTTTATCCGACTCTTTCCCCATATTCAACGCTTAATACCTAGCAAAAAATCAAAGTGCACAGATATAATCATATACTCCGTAGTAAACATAAATTTATTTAAAAAAACAGAACTGTAGGCATAGATATATATACATATATAGTGTATAATATATGCAAAGTGAAGACCTAATTAACAAACTAAAAAGGTATCAAATTGAAACATTAAACACCTAGCATAATCTACATGTTTATAATCAATATAATCATATACTCCGTAGTAAACATAAATTTATCTTTAAGTAACAGAACTGTAGGCATAGATATATATTCATATATAGTACTCCGTATATAATAGTATATGCAAAGTGAACACCTAATTAACAAACTAAAAAAGGTCTCAAATTGAAACATTGCAACACCTAGCAAAATTTAAATGATTATAATCAAAATAATCATATACTCCGTGGTAAACATAAATTTATCTTAAAAAACAGAACTGTAGGCATAGATATATATACATATATAGTGTATAATATATGTAAAGTGAATACCTAATTAACAAACTAAAAAAGGTCTCAAATTGAAACATTAAACACCTAGCAAAATCTAAATGATTATAATTAATAATGAAAATTAAATAAACTGTAAATAGAGAACTCACAACGAGGATTAATTTAACAACGGATGGTACAGATTTAGTAAGTCCCGAACACTAATTGATAGGTGCAAAAAATCGAAACCCTAGCACACAAAAACAACGATCAGGAAAACAAAAATCTAGAAAACCAGTAACAAATTAGCAACAGTAAATAGGTAAATAAATCATGGATTAGGGCAAGAAATCATGTTTTTGTTTTAAAAAAAAATAATAATTTTATTTTGAAAGGGAAAAAGGATAGTAATATGGTCAATAAATATGTTAAAGTAAAGATTTTTTTTTCCGCTTTGGTGATTGAAAAATTGGCAGCTAAACGTCGATTGTTCGTTTTTGAAATTATAATCAATTTAATTAACGATGGGAGAATGGTGGTGATAAATAGGGGCGACGATGAAAGGAAGCAGTCGATTGTGTAAAATTAGGGTTTTTGCGTCTAATTTTTGTGGTTGCGGCAATCAGAACATATGAATGCACAAAATGCGAGGCGTTCCGGTAATTACGATTTATATATTTTGCCCTATTGTAATTATATTATATTATTATATTATATTATATTATATTACATTATATTATATTATATTATATATTATATTTTATATTATACTATTGTCACAATCCAACAATTTTATGGCCCAACCCACTAAGTCTATGGCCCAATATGTGAAAATCAAAGAAGGCCCAAGAACCTCATGGAAGTTCACTAGAACTTTCCCATGAGTTCTTCCATGGAATGGTATAGAATGTCCATAGAAATATCTAGATACATGAAGCTTCTAGTTCTTAGATCTTAGCCATCCATTGTATTTAATCCTAGCCATCCATTTTGTGATATGAGTAGTATAAATAGGGGTGGCCTCATTTGGCACACCACACCTCAAATCTCAAACATTCTCTCTTGTAAAGCATTCTCAAGCAATATAAGTATTTTCTTCAATTCCACTTGTTCTATAATATTTTCTCTTTTGGTTACTTGAATCGTTATAAGGTCCGAGTAAGGCTGACTTAGTAGAGACTAAGTGCCGCACGTGAGCTTATCGAGATAAGTCCGTGACATTTGGTATCAAGAGCAAGGTCGATTCAAGGAGATGGCAACCGAGACCGAGAAGAATGTGAGCGCAACAAGTGGTGTGATGGGTGATGAGACTCATGGCCGGGTAGAGACTCGCCAAGGAGCCAAGAAGAACCGAGGTACGTCCAAAGACTTTGTCGCAAACTTGGACAAAAGGATCATGGATGTAGAGACATCCATGGACGACGTGAAAGCAAAGGTCGAAGACGTCCACCAACGTTTGGATGGTTTGGACGGGGACTTTGACGAATTGAAAGATGATTGCAAGAGTGCAATCAACGTGCTAGACGTTGACATGCGACGTGAGATCCATGACTTAAGGGGTATGCTCATGGGTGAGATTACGAAGTTGCGAGGCGAAATGGAGGGGGAGGTCTCCACTATTCACCAACGCCTCGTGGATTTACAAACCAACATGAACTCTTGTTTGAGATTCATGGCTAGTGGGGGTGGCAACACTGGATGCAATGCTCTGAAGGTGGACGTTCCCAAGCCGTCACCGTTCGTGGGGAAGCGGGAAGCCCGGGCGGTTGATGATTTTATATGGGAGATGGAACAATACTTGGAGGGAGTCAACATAGTGGATGATGCAATGAAGATAAAGACGGCAACCCGTTACCTGAAGGATACCGCAGCGTTATGGTGGCGTCGTCGATATGGAGATATCGAGAAAGGTACGGTTACTATTGATACTTGGGATGATTTCCTTACCGAACTTAAGAATCAATTCTACCCCAAGAATGCTCAAAAGGATGCGATGAGTCGTCTACGTAAATTACATCATTCCGGGACGATTCGGGAGTATATTAAAGAATTCACGAACCTTAGCCTGGAGGTCCCAGATATTCCCGATGATATTCTTCTCTTCTATTTTCTCGATGGTTTGCAACCTTGGGCTAAAACGGAGTTGGAGAGACGAGGAGTCCAAGACGTTGCAACCGCAATTGCTCAAGCGGAGGCACTAGTCGACCATGCTAATAGGAAAGATTCGTTCAAGTCAAAAGATAAGAAGGTGAGCCGTGAGAAAGGTGGGGGAGATAAGCCCACCCAATCAAGGAATGATAATACACGTAAGCCACCAACCGGGAATAACAAGAGCATAAAAACTTCTTACAAGAATGATGGATGTTTCATATGTGATGGACCGCATAGAGCCCGCGATTGTCCGAAGAAAGCTAGCCTTCATGCTATGGAAGCTCAAAAGGCGGGTTGTCAGGATGAGGAGCGGTGCATAGGATCAATGCATATCCTCAACGCAATCAAGGCCAAGACGGAGATACCCAAGGTAGTGGCTAAAGGACTCCAATTCGTAGATATTAACATTTGTGGAGATCGGGTACGAGCTTTGGTGGATACGGGAGCAACTCATAACTTTATCTCCACCGATGAAGCCAAAAGGCTAGGACTTAAGGAAACAAAAGAGAGTGGCATGATGAAGACGGTGAACACGAGTGCCAGACCGATTAGTGGGGTGGCTAAAGACGTATATGTGAAGATTGGAGAATGGGAAGGAATGATTGATCTCTCGGTCGTGCCTATGGACGACTTCAAGTTGGTACTTGGGATGGAGTTCCTAGATAAGGTACGCGGTTTCCCTATGCCGTTTGCTAATTCACTGTGTATCTTGGATGGTGAGAAGACTTGTATGGTGTCAACCGAACGTGGAAGCAAGAGTGCATCCAAGTCACTTTCGGCCATGCAATTCAAGAAGGGGTACAACAAGAATGAGACATGCTATTTAGCGGTAGCAAAGCAAGAGACGATTGAAGATAAGGGAAAACTAGAGGTACCCAAGGAAATTGAGAAGGTCCTTGATGAGTTCAAGGATGTCATGCCCAAGGAGTTACCAAAGAAGTTACCACCTAGAAGGGAGGTTGACCATGCGATCGAGTTGGAGCCGGGATCAAAACCACCTTCCAAAGCCCCATACCGAATGCCACCACCCGAGTTAGAGGAGCTGCGAAGACAACTCAAGGAGTTGCTGGATGCGGGATACATCCGACCGTCAAAATCCCCGTATGGTGCTCCGGTGCTATTTCAAAAAAAGAAGGATGGGTCCTTGCGGATGTGTATAGATTACCGGGCACTCAACAAGGTAACTATCAAGAACAAATACCCAATCCCACTTATTGCTGATTTGTTCGATCAACTTGGGAAGGCGAGATACTTCTCCAAGTTAGACTTGAGATCGGGATATTATCAAGTCCGAATTGCCGAAGGAGATGAGGCTAAGACCACATGCGTGACGAGGTATGGCGCTTATGAATTCCTAGTCATGCCCTTTGGTTTAACCAATGCCCCTGCCACATTTTGTACTTTGATGAACAAATTATTCCACCCGTTCCTCGACAAGTTTGTCGTGGTGTACTTGGATGACATAGTCGTGTATAGCGACACCATGGAAGATCATGTGAGGCACTTGAAGCAAGTATTCCAAGTACTAAGGGACAACGAGTTGTATGTGAAGCTAGAGAAATGTTCATTCGGATTAGAGGAGGTGGATTTTCTTGGACATAGAATTAAAAATGGGAAGTTACTCATGGATGGGGCTAAGGTCAAGGCAATTCAAGAGTGGGAGGCACCAACGAAGGTGACTGATTTACGATCTTTCCTTGGTTTAGTAAACTACTATCGTCATTTTATCAAGGGATACTCGGCGAAAGCGGCTCCATTGACAGAATTGTTAAAGAAGAATAAAGCTTGGTTGTGGGATGAGAAATGTCAAGCAGCATTCGAGGAGTTGAAAGGAGCTGTCATGGAAGAACCGGTGTTGAGACTTCCGGATGTGACCATTCCGTTCGAGTTACACACAGACGCATCGGACTTTGCTATTGGAGGAGTTCTAATGCAAGAAGGTCACCCAATCGCGTTCGAAAGTCGAAAGCTTAACGAGGCGGAAAGGAAGTACACTGTGCAAGAGAAAGAGATGACAGCGATTATTCATTGTTTGAGGACATGGAGGCATTATCTTTTGGGATCAAGGTTCGTGATCAAGACGGATAATGTGGCAACGAGTTATTTTCAAACCCAAAAGAAGTTGAGTCCCAAACAAGCTCGTTGGCAAGACTTCTTAGCTGAATTTGACTATGTGTTGGAGTATAAGCCTGGGAAAGCCAATGTGGTAGCTGATGCCCTAAGTCGTAAGGCGGAGTTTGCAGCGATCACAAAACCACAATTCTTCCTTCAAGATTGTATAAAGGAGGGATTAGAGCATGATTCTATAGCCAAAAACCTTGTTGGATTGGCTCGAGATGGGAAAACGCGAAGGTTTTGGCTCAAAGGTGATCTATTATTCACCAAAGGAGACCGGTTATATGTGCCTAAGTGGGGTGATCTTAGACGGACAATCTTGAAGGAGTGTCATGATTCAAAGTGGGCTGGTCATCCAGGTATCAAGAGGACGCTGGCATTAGTAGAAGGCACTTATTATTGGCCAAGGATGGAAGACGACGTAGAGACGTACGTGCGGACATGCCTAATATGCCAACAAGACAAAATAGAGCAACGCCAACCAGGAGGACTATTACAGCCGCTACCTACACCGAAAGGACCATGGGAGAGTGTTTCCATGGACTTCATTACTTGCTTACCCAAGTCGGAAGGGTGTGGGAGTATTATAGTCGTGGTAGACCGGTTTTCTAAGTATGGTACCTTCATAGCCGCATCATCCGAAGTTACCTCGGATGAAACCGCAAAACTATTTTTCAAGAATGTGGTGAAGTATTGGGGGATACCGCATGTGATAGTAAGTGATCGAGATCCGAGGTTCACAGGGCGTTTTTGGACGGAGTTGTTCAAGATCATGGGGACAGACTTGAATTTCTCCACGAGTTTTCATCCCCAAACGGACGGACAAACAGAAAGGGTGAAACCGCAAAACTATTTTTCAAGAATGTGGTGAAGTATTGGGGGATACCGCATGTGATAGTAAGTGATCGAGATCCGAGGTTCACAGGGCGTTTTTGGACGGAGTTGTTCAAGATCATGGGGACAGACTTGAATTTCTCCACGAGTTTTCATCCCCAAACGGACGGACAAACAGAAAGGGTGAATGCACTATTGGAGCTCTATCTTCGACACTATGTAAGTGCAAATCAACATGATTGGGCTAAGCTCCTTGATATTGCTCAGTTCTCTTATAACATGCAAAGGAGTGAGTCCACGGGGAAGAGTCCTTTTGAGTTGGTGACAGGACGCCAACCTTTGACCCCAAATGCTTTGGCCGCTTCATATGATGGAAGCAGCCCAGCCGCTTATAGAACGATGAAGGAGTGGCACGAACAAGCCGACTTGGCCCGAGCATCACTAGATAAGGCGGCCAAGAAAATGAAGAAATGGGCGGATGAGAAAAGGCGACATGTTGAGTTCAAAGTTGGGGACCAAGTGATGGTGAAGCTTTTACCTCAACAATTCAAAACATTTAGGAAGGTGCACAAAGGATTGATCCGGAGATATGAAGGCCCATTCCCAGTAATTAGACGTGTTGGGAACGTATCTTATCGAGTCCAACTACCGCCCAAGTTAAAGATTCATCCAGTCTTCCACGTAAGTTTTCTAAAACCTTATCATGGGGACGAGGAAGAACCAGAACGAGGAGTTTCCAAACGAGCACCAATGGCAGTTGCGACTTCGTTTGATCGTGAGGTGGAAGATATCTTGTTACATCGAACGGTACGAAGACGAGGTGTGCCGAGCTATAGAGAATACCTAGTTAAGTGGCGTAACTTACCCGATAGTGAAGCAAGCTGGGAGGCCGAAGACCTATTGTGGCAGTTCACAGACAAAATCAAGAAGTATCACGAGGATCACACGACGAGGACGTCGTGAGCTTAGGTGGGGGAGAATGTCACAATCCAACAATTTTATGGCCCAACCCACTAAGTCTATGGCCCAATATGTGAAAATCAAAGAAGGCCCAAGAACCTCATGGAAGTTCACTAGAACTTTCCCATGAGTTCTTCCATGGAATGGTATAGAATGTCCATAGAAATATCTAGATACATGAAGCTTCTAGTTCTTAGATCTTAGCCATCCATTGTATTTAATCCTAGCCATCCATTTTGTGATATGAGTAGTATAAATAGGGGTGGCCTCATTTGGCACACCACACCTCAAATCTCAAACATTCTCTCTTGTAAAGCATTCTCAAGCAATATAAGTATTTTCTTCAATTCCACTTGTTCTATAATATTTTCTCTTTTGGTTACTTGAATCGTTATAAGGTCCGAGTAAGGCTGACTTAGTAGAGACTAAGTGCCGCACGTGAGCTTATCGAGATAAGTCCGTGACACTATACTTACATACTAAACCTCATCCCATTTTTTGTCGTTTCAGTTTTACCGAATTGGCGTTTTGAGTTTGCGTTCACACTACAAATGGTCCTCCAACTTTCGCACAAAATACACAACAACCCCTCAGCTTTACACTTTTTTAGGGGTAAAAAACGTAAATTTATAATTTAATTAAAATAAAAAAACCTTACTCCACCCGAATTTATAGCGGGCCCTATCTTACATACTAAACCTCATCCCATTTTTTGTCGTTTCAGTTTTACCGAATTGTCGTTTTGAGTTTGCGTTCACACTACAAATGGTCCTCCAACTTTCGCACAAAATACACAACAACCCCTCAGCTTTACACTTTTTTAGGGGTAAAAAACGTAAATTTATAATTTAATTAAAATAAAAAAACCTTACTCCACCCGAATTTATAACGGGCCCTATCTTCTCGCTCGGTGCGAGTTAAATTTTTCCGAGGCCACCGTTCAACTCGAAAAAATCTCACGAACCCAACGGGACTAACTATATGCAAAACGGACATCGTTAAAAAAACACTAAATAACGGGCCCTATATTCACGCTCGGTGCGAGTTAAATTTTTCCGAGACCACCGTTCAACTCGAAATAATTTTACGAACACAACGCGACTAACTATACGCGAAACGGACATCGTTAAAAAAAATAAATATTTCGGGCTATATTACATACATATATATACATATACAACACGACTAACTATACGCGAAACGGACATCGTATATCCAAATTGGACCGCGCGTCGAATACAACCGCAGCAACGCGCGGTCGGATTTTTTCTAGTTAAGTGTCAAATTGTAATTGAGTGTCAAAATTTAAAATTTTCAGTCTTGGTATTGACTCACACCATCGTTATGTCATATTTGACACCCTATACCAAACGCCAAGGGCTTCAAAATTCGTCAACTCATAGTCAAATATCATTTTTGACGCTTTATAAGTTGTGGTTTTACAATTTACGTTTGTCATTATCAATAAAAAATGATATTTCTCTTGTTGTACTTAGAAAGACGTTTATTACTTGTTCGTGATTTTTTTTTTAAAAAAAAATTTCATTGAATTCAGATACCTTTTTATTTTCTTTATTTCATATGATCAAGTATGTTTAGTGTAATTAGGGGATTAAATGGTAACTATTAAATAATCATGTAAACTCGTATCAATATCTTAATATGACTTTTTTTTTTTTTTTGAAAAGCGAAAATTATATAAATAATGACACTTCATCAAACCGATGAAGGCCCAAAAAACAACAAACAAGGGGAGCAAACTCGGGCCCAACCTAAACAAAACAACCTAACTAAGGGATCGAGCGTGCTAGCCTAGCCGAAGCTGAAAACACACCAACCCAATAAACAAGATAAAACACACCAAATACAGTAACAAACAACAATAAGAAATGGACTCTGGCCGATAACAAAACCAACAAAGAACACCATTAAACATCTAAAACCCTAACAACTAAAATAGGCATTTATTAAAAGCGAAGCGATTCAATTCTTTCGTCACAATTAACCATTTGACAAATCTTTTAGAAGTGGTCGAGAATGTATAAAATAAACAAACTAAGTTATTTTATTATTAATATTATGTAGTATTTAATAATAACTAGTAAAATGGGCCCGCGCGATGCCGCGGGGCGTTTGGGTTGCGTATTCATAGTTAACGGAGCGTATGTATTATAGGTGTGTATATGTATTGAATATAGTCCGAGGTATTGAGCGTTTTTTAGAAATGTCCGTTTCGGGTATAGTTAGTCCCGTTGTGTTCGTAATTTTTTTTTTTTTGAGTTGAACTGTGGGTTCGAAAAAATTTAACGCGAGTCGAACGAAAAGATACGTCCCGTTGAAATTGTAGGTGAAGTTTGTTTAAGATTTTTAAATAAAATAAGAAGTTTATATTTTGCACCCCTGATTTGGGGGTTGAACCTGAAAATTGGGCAAAGTTGGAGGAGGTGTTTTTTTTTTTGTTGTCGTTTTGACCAATTTTGGCCGATGTGTGGTCCAAAACGACCAAAAAACTCACGTCCGTTGGTATATATGGTTAATAATTGATGGTTAATGGTTAATTAATATTAACATATGATATAAGTAGCATAAGTGAGTATTAGGAAGTTGACCAATGCTACTAGAAGTAAAAAAGAGTACGACATTTGTTGGAGATATGAAGAACTTTAAACAATTAGAGGGAAGATTCCAGGAAACTCACACGAAGCTTCCACGAAGTTGTTAGGAAACTCACATGTAGCTTCCACGAAGTTGTCAGGAAACTCACATGTAGCCTCCATGAAGCTGTTAGGAAACTCACATGAAGCTTCAAGGAATTGTTTTTAGCTTACTCCTTAAACCATTCTATAAATAGACCCTCTTGTAACTCATTGTAAACACACCACAAATATTCAGTAAATACATTCTCTAGTTGGTCTGTGGACTAAAACAATCACAACGATTGCATATAACCACATTATCTCTTGTGTCGATTTACATTTCTTGCATTTATAATCTTTCGTTCATTAAGTGGGTTAGTAATCTTGTAGAATTACTATCGGTGAGTGATCCTGTTGAATCACTTGCGTTATTTTGGGTCCTAATATCCTTACAACTGGTATCAGAGCACAAGGTTTCGTTAAGGGAACGATGGCGGAAGACGGGAAGTTTAGAATCGACCGATTCGACGGGAGAGACTTTGGCTTTTGGAAGATGCAAATTGAAGATTACTTGTATCAAAAGAAGCTACACCAACCCTTGTTAGAGACCAAGCCTGAAAGCATGAACGATGCCGATTGGACGCTTTTGGATCGTTAAGCTTTGGGCGCTATTCGTCTCTCACTTGCTAAGAACGTTGCATACAACGTTGTGAATGAGAAGACGACGTTTGCTTGCTTGAAAGCACTCTCTAACATGTATGAGAAACCTACCGCTTCTAATAATGTATTTCCCATGCGTCAATTGTTCAATACAAAGATGAAGGAAGGTACGAGTGCAACGGATCATATCAATGAATTTAATAATATCGTTTCAAGGCTTGAATCGGTAGAGATTAAGTTTGATGATGAACTAAAAGCACTAATCTTGCTTTCATCATTACCGAAAAGTTGGTCGGGTACGGTTACCGCAGTTAGTAGCTCTACGGGAACTACTAAGCTAGCGTTTGAAGGAATAAGGGATTTGATTCTTGGTGAAGATACTCGTAGGAGAAACTCGGGGGAATCGACATCCGGTTCCTTGTTAAGTACAGACAACCGTGGTAGGAAATTTGATCGCGGTGAGAAGAAGGGTAGAAAGAAGTCTAAAAAGAGGTATCCATCGAAAGATAGAAGTGAAGCTGTTTGTTGGGGTTGCAATAAAAAAGGACACTTTCAAAGGAATTGTAAAAATGGTCCGGCGAAAGGTGTGAACTTGACCGCGGAAGAAAGTGATGATGCACTTTTATGTAGTGTTGAAAATTCTATGGAGTCTTGGATTTTGGATTCGGGAGCTTCGTTTCATGCTACTCATGTCAAAAGCATGATGAAGAATTTCCGTTCATATCAAGGCAAGGTGAGATTGGCGAACGACAAACAACTCAATATAGAGGGCATTGGAGATGTTGTATTGAAGACTACTCTTGGCTCTAATTGGACCTTGAAAAACGTAAGGTACATTCCTAAATTAAAAAGGAAACTTATTTCGGTTGGTCAATTAGATGATGAAGGTAACGCGGTTACTTTTGAAAACCGCCAATGGAAGGTGGTTAAGGGTAGTTGTGTCGTGGCTCGTGGACATAAAAGGGGAACTCTTTATATGGTTGAAGTGTTTGATGAAGATACGGTGGTTGCTACAGTTAATGTTGAGTCCGAATCAACTCTATGGCACCGAAGACTCGGACATATGAGTGAGAAGGGTATGAAGATGCTTGTTTCGAGTGGGAGAATTCCGGATTTGAAAAAGGTAGAACTTGGGTTTTGCGAACCATGTGTATACGGAAAGCAAAAGAAGGTGACTTTTGGGAAATCAGGGAATGCACCTAAGTTGGAGAAATTGAAGCATGTTCATACGGATGTGTTTGGTCCAACCAGTGTAGAATCACATGGAGGTTCTCGCTATTATGTCACCTTCATTGACGACTCCACTCGAAAGGTATGGGTTTATTTTCTTAAAGCTAAATCTGATGTATTTAATACATTTGTGAAGTGGAAAGCTATGGTAGAAAATGAGACTAACTTGAAAGTCAAGTGCTTGAAGTCGGATAATGGAGGGGAATATGGTAGTCTTGAGTTTAAAGACCATTGTGCAAAGCTCGGTATTAGAATGTTGAAAACGGTACCGGAGACACCGCAACACAATGGGGTCGCCGAACGTATGAATCGTACGTTAAATGAAAGGGCTAAGAGTATGAGACTACATGCCGGTTTGCCTAAGATGTTTTGGGCAGATGCGGTTAATACGGCAGCTTATTTGATTAACAGGAGACCCTCAACACCGTTGGGTTTCCGAATTCCCGAGGAAGAATGGCAAGGTAAGAAGGTGAGTTATGGTCACCTTAGGATCTTTGGGTGTAATGCATATGTGAAGACCAAAGATGCGGATAGAGACAAGCTTGAAGCTAAGTCAAATAAGTGTATTTTCATTGGCTACGGGTCGGATGAAACGGGTTATCGTTGTTGGGATAACGAGGCTAGAAAAGTAATTCGTTCTCGCGATGTTACTTTTGATGAAGATTCGGTCTATGGCAAACCGGAAACGGGGAGTCCTAAACCGGGTCATGTTACTTTTGACGATGTTTCTATTGATGATCTTACAGGTTCTAGTGGGAGTACGGGAAACAATGAATTTCCAATGAACGGTGAGGAGTCGGAAAATGCTCATGATGGGGATGGTTCGGAAAGTGGTGATGATTTCGAACATAGTACGAGTTCTAGTGATGAGGAGGATACAAATGAAACCGGTCCAACCATTCCGGTTACTCCTACACTAAGACGCTCGACTAGAGTGCCCAAACCTAATCCTAGGTATTCTCCATCAGCAAACTACTTGCTCTATACCGAGAATGGTGAACCCGAAAGTTACTTTGAGGCAAGGAAGACAAAAGAATCCATACAATGGGAGCTTGCCATGAAAGAAGAGATGGGGTCACTTGAGAAGAATAAAACTTGGTCACTAGTGAAATTACCTCATGATAAAAGGGCGTTGCAAAGTAAATGGGTGTATCGAATCAAGAATGAGTTGGATGGCAAGAAAAGGTACAAGGCTCGTTTGGTGGTTAAAGGCTTTCAACAAAAGAAAGGAGTTGACTACCAAGAGATATTTTCACCGGTGGTGAAGATGACTACTATTCGTTTGGTACTTTCTATGGTTGCATCTGAGGACTTACATCTAGAGCAACTAGATGTGAAGACCGTATTCTTACAAGGTAACCTTGATGAAGAGATCTATATGAGGCAACCCGAGGGCTTTGAGGTAAAGGGTAAAGAGAAGTGGGTTTGTAAGCTAAAGAAAAGTTTGTATGGATTGAAGCAAGCACCTCGGCAATGGTACTTAAAGTTTGACGAGTTTATGAAGAAGATTGGTTTCTTAAGATGTGAAGCGGATCACTGTTGCTACTTGAAGAAATTCAAGTCTTCTTACATAATCTTATTGTTGTATGTTGATGACATGTTACTTGCAGGTTCCAACATGTCCGAAATCAACAAGTTGAAAGGATTACTTTCCCATGAGTTCGAGATGAAAGATCTTGGTGGTGCTAGGCAAATACTTGGCATGAGTATTGTGCGTGATCGTGTGAAGGGTACTCTATACTTGTCTCAATCCAAATATATTGAGAAAGTTGTAGAGAGGTTTAACATGGAAAATTCAAAGGCTCGTTCTATGCATTTGAGTAGCACGATAAAGCTATCGAAAAGTCAATCACCTAAAACGGAAGAAGACAAAATGGAGATGGAAAAGGTTCCATATGCATCGGCCGTGGGTAGTATTATGTATGTCATGGTTTGTACAAGACCCGATATTGCTCAAGCAGTGGGAGTTGTAAGTCGTTATATGTCTAATCCGGGGAAAGAGCATTGGGAAGCGGTCAAATGGTTGCTTCGTTATTTGAAAGGTACTTCTAATATGGGATTGTGTTTCTCCAAAAACAATCTCATACTTATGGGTTATGCGGATGCTGATTTGGGTGGATGTGATGATTCGGGGAAAAGCACTACGGGTTATGTTTTCACAATTGGGAAGACGACGGTTAGTTGGATGTCTCGACTACAAAAGAGTGTTGCTTTGTCAACTACCGAGGCCGAATATATGGCTATTGCAGAAGCTTCTAAAGAGCTTGTTTGGTTGAAGAACTTCTTAGGTGAGTTGGGTAAAAGACAAGACTATTGCGTCATGTATTGTGATAATCAAAGTGCAATACATCTTGGGAAGAATCCGGTGTTTCATAGTCGTACGAAACACATCAAGATAAGGTATCATTTTATTTGACAACATATAAATGATGGTACTTTATTATTGGAGAAAATCCTTGGTACGAAGAATCCTGCTGATATGTTTACTAAGGTTGTTACGACAGAGAAATTGAGGTTTTGCATTACCTCAATTGGTCTTCTAATGAATTGATGAGAGAAGACCCCAACTAGAGAATTAGAAAGTTAAAGTTTCAATTATAACAAGTAGTGTTGAAGACCTTGTATCGAAAGTCTGCTCATCCGAAGTATGTGTTGAGTGTGCGTGTCCCAAATGAAGTTTGGCGGTATAATGGTGGTTTAACGTTCTTGGTTAGATCGTTGATATTTTGGGTTGACGAAGGTTGGGTTTGTTCAAAGTCTCCAAGTGGGAGATTGTTGGAGATATGGAGAACTTTAAACAATTAGAGGGAAGATTTCAGGAAACTCACACGAAGCTTCCACGAAGTTGTTAGGAAACTCACATGTAGCTTCCACGAAGTTGTTAGGAAACTCACATGTAGCTTCCACGAAGCTGTCAGGAAACTCACATGTAGCCTCCATGAAGCTGTCAGGAAACTCACATGAAGCTTCAAGGAATTGTTTTTAGCTTACTCCTTAAACCATTCTATAAATAGACCATCTTGTAACTCATTGTAAACACACCACAAATATTCAGTAAATACATTCTCTAGTTGGTCCGTGGACTAAAACAATCACAACGATTGCATATAACCACGTTATCTCTTGTGTCGATTTACATTTCTTGCATTTATAATCTTTCGTTCATTAAGTGGGTTAGTAATCTTGTAGAATTACTATCGGTGAGTGATCTTGTTGAATCACTTGCGTTGTTTTGGGTCCTAATATCCTTACAACATTTACAAAGCTTTTGCAGGGGTACATTGGTCAATCAAATGACAAGAATTGATTTTTGAAAATCCCGTTTTCACACAGTAACCCCCTTGTTACTTCTCCATTTCTGCGTTTTCAGCCCCATAAAACGTATAAAAACAATTTTCATTATTTATTTGCCAAACACTAAAACTTGATTATTCACGACTTCCAAATGTGATAATTAAAAACTCTATCTTCAAACGCCAATCCAAACACCCCCGAGGTATTTTTATCCAAATCTATGTTGTTGGTACCTGATATCTATTTCATTTGCAGAAGATAATCATTCCATTCCATGTATCTATATTTATATGTCTATTTATTTTGTAATTAGATTTAACGCATTAGTTTTTTATAGAATCGTTAAAAAGGAACATAAAAGTGTTTTTATAGAACCCCACTCGACCCACCAATGTCCTGTTGGGTTAATTGGTTTATGCAAAGTTTTTGATTAATTAATATTTATTAGTTATATGTTTGCATGTTAATTAATTTTTTTATCTAGTTGCTAATTAGTGGGAATTAGTGATCATATTGACTGATATCATGGTGTACGTGAGATGCCATGATATAGTTAGTTTATGATAATGGGTAGCAGTCCGCTAATTTAGTTTTTGGCATAGCACGTGCATTTATCGTTTTAGTGAATACCGATTCTTTAAGTAAAATGGTTAGTGGATTTAATGCATACATATTGTATTGTAGTGACTTTTGGGCTATAAATAGCCAATTGTTTTTATGAATAAAAGTAATAGAAGGAACCATGTAGTCTTCTGTATTATTTCGTTTCTTTATTTTTTGCATACTAAAATAATAGTAGTTTGATTTTGGTTAGTACTTTAATTTGATTTGGGGCTTGTGTTCCAACATGTCCCTCTTCACATAGAGTAGCCTCATTTTCTTCTACTCTTTTTGTGCTTCCTTAAAATCCGAACTTGTCCATTGTCATTGACCCATCATTCATCTTTTGATTAAGTTGCAATCCAGTATTCTTTCTTGAATATGTAGACACTATGTATATCAAATTCTCAAAGTTCATCAACTTATGTGTCATTATCTGAGTAAATATACGCATTGAGATCATTATGTATTAATGACAAAATATTGTTTGTTTATTATTTCTTTTGTTATTAGAATTACATTAACCAGGGCTTACATTATTGCAAACATGATTACTAACTTGAAATGTGATTTAGAAACCTTACTTTAATTGAAACAAGAAGTAATTAAATATCTACTGTAAGTGATGCAAACCCATACTATTATACAAGTTTCTAAGTTACGTTCCTTCGATCCGTTAAAAGTGTATGTTACTACTCCGTATAAATAAACATCTATACATATATAAATATTGACTCCTTAGTCAATAAATGAGCTCCATATAAATGTAGGTATTTACCTCAAAAAAATAATTTTCCCCTCAAAATAAAACAAATTATTATATTATTTATTAGGTTTCTTCAATTCTTAATTATCTTAATTATTAAAAAAAGTTTAAAAAAAAAACCGCCGGCCCAAATGCTTTCATTTAACTATGTTTCTTCCTAGGTTTGGTCAAAAAAAAAAAAAATAATTTCAATGCGATTAAAACAAACCGCCTCCCTTCTCTTCTTCCCCTCTGTCGATCCTTCCATTACCCCTTGCATTAACTTCAATTTCATTATGTTCATTGATTTCTATCCCAATTGGTTCAATTGCAATTGTCTGTTACTTCTGCATGTAACCAAACGAATCGCTTTGTAGCCTTCGGTTTCAATTGCATCTAAATTCAGAATGTGGTTCACCTCCCCTATACGGTACAATTCTTTGTGTGTATAAATTTCAATTGCCTGCTTTATTGTTATGCATATTAATAACTAATAATTCAATTTCTATTGCAATGGCATCTGGTAAAGCTAAGGTTGCATCTGAGGTTAACACAAACGCATACGCCTTCCTCAATGAGTTGGAAATAGGAAAACAATCGCAGGTCAAGCTGATGATCTGCAGAAGTTGGGACACACATACGGTTTACGGGAGATATTTGAGCACGGATTTTATTGCCTCAGACGAAAAGGTATGTATAGATATGGGCCATTGATTTCTTAAATCCGATTATGACTATATTTGTTAAGTGTTAACTGTATTTTTCCCTCATGCACCGAGTCTTTTCCCTATTGCCTAGGATTGTTATGGTTAATTGTTTCTGTAACTTCGCCTCCTTGCACATTAAGTTGGGTACCTGAGTCCCCTATAATAGCCATTGTAGAGGGTTAGTGTGATGTATTGGGAATTTTTTAAAATTGGGGAACTTCATGGTACTCTGGTTATACAAATTATATACCTGTGTTCAGCGACGCCCCCCCATTTTCTTACTGAATCTATGGATTATGTAAGTGTTTTGTTTGGTCATGCAGGGCAACATCATTCAGTTGACTGCCAAAAGCAATGTTGCACATCACTTCATTGCCCGACTAAAGGACGGTGTTGTTTACTTGCTGCATGGCTTTGATGTCATCGCCAACCGAACTGAATATCGTATCATGAAGGACAACAGCCTCATGATCGAGCTCACCGGCTCCACTTTCCTCAGGAGACAGTCAACTTCTGACACCACGGGCTTTACGCGCCATCCCTTCAATTGTATTGAACTCGAGGACTTGGAGCCTACAATGGGCAAATTTGTTGTCGGTATAAATTTCAACACTCTTTCCCTTTTTAATACATTACATTTTTCCCAATTAATGTACTCCTCATCTATCATTATCTTTTAGATGTAGTTGGCTATGCTGTGAACATTGGTGCACCCGATCCGCATAAAGCAGGATCCAACACTCTTGAATTTGATCTGGCTAACGAGAGGTAAGCTCACACTTTTTCTTTTGACACCGAATCTCAACTACTGTACCAGGCCACAATTCCATGTTTCAGCCCATATTCCGTTTCTTTAAAGTTGTTAGTTTTAGCTTTCGATTGTTTGCCTTCTGAATGGACCAAGTTTTTGCAATGTCTTAGTTTCATTCGTCTCCGCTTCATAACTTTGCTGCTATGCTAAAGACCGTTTCAATTAATACAATTGCTATTTCCCACCCAAAAAAAAAACCAACCACTTTTTAATTTTAGTATTTAACCTGCCGTCTTAGCGACAAGGCCATGAGGTAAAAAAACTACTTTCTCACAGTCTACCTACATTGTGGCATTTGAAAGCGTATATTACGTTACATAAATCGACTTGCTAATCGTCGAATAACTGATCACCAATTTAAATGTGTAAATGCTTAGTAACAGGTACATGATTAAGAATCTAACGCAACGTTTAGGTTCACAGAAATAAAATAGGAAAAATAGGTTTAGATTTTCCCTAGGCAATCTTTGATACACTCAAATCCTATCGCTGTCAATCGTGATATAATTGTTGTTCACCGACCAAATCACACCATGCACCTACTAGGATAAGAGTTGGCTGATATTTATTTATATGCAGGGGTAAAGCGATCCGAACTACACTTTGGGGCAGTTTGGGGCCCGCCTTCCTGGAGAGGCAGCCCTCCGCACCTGCATCCTACTACATTCTCTTGAGCTCGGTTACCGTCAAACAGGGTTACAATAGTAGGTTTTGGCCATCACCAACCTCATCTTTGTAAGATTTATAATATGCTGTACTAAATTTAGCTCCCATTCATTCGTAGATGCGATAACTCTCTCAAGCACGTCCGCCACACTTCTTATAGACGACCTCCAAATACCAGCACTCAGTGAATTCAAGCAGAGAGTAAGGTATTACTTACAATTACATCACCAACTTTGTTTATATGTTGTCTATTACCACCCGCCTTAACTTACAGCTCGACTATCCTTGCAGTGCCATTGAAACCCCCGTGATTGTTCAACCTTCTGCTCCAGGGTGGCAGTTGCCGCCGCCAACTGAGGGGACACTTCGTGAGCTTCTAGATATGGTACGCAAGGGCAAGAAGAACATCGTGAGTATTGCTAAAACTTTGTTTTCACCCACTACTCCCATTTAATGTAGTCAGCTCGCCTAAATCACATTTATTTGATACACGTTTAGACAGGGGACGCATTCAAATGTAAGGTTGAAATTGTCAACATCCGGATGAAAAACTTTTGGTACTACAATACTTGCAGTGTTTGTCAAGCAAGAAAGGGTCTCGAAAGGAGATCTGGACACCACTGGTGTGAATCGTGCCAGGCTAATGTTCCTGAACCAATCACCAGGTATTTGTCACCTTTTCCGCCACACTGGACATTATTTACAAGAGGTTCTTCCTTCAAAACCTCGGTTGTCATCCTGATTAATTTTATACCAACTGCTAATCAACAGGTTCCGCGTTATATGTGACGTTAGAGATGAGACGGCGAAAACGGTTATCGTGCTCTTCGACGACACTGCCGAGACGTTGACCAAGAGCACTGCGAAGGCTCTACTAGCTGAAGTCGATGAGGTAATAAACGACATTTACATTCACTTTGTTTGGCCACTGTCACCTGTCTAACAATACGTATAATCTTCAGGAAACATGTAACACTGTGCTTCCGAATGCACTTGCAAACCTGCTAGGGACCACACAATTGGTCCTGTTGAAGACGGCATCGTACTATGATCAGGGCCCGTACGAGAGTTTCAATTGTATTAAGGTTTATGTGGACGAGCTGGTTCCCACAGAGCAGCCCTCCCCAACTGACATGAAAAGGCCTGCACTACCAGGGTCAACGTCATCCTCGGTAGTTGCTCCCGCATTTTCAACGCCCAAAGCACCAAAGAGGGCCATAGAGGTCCCTACACCAGCAAAGGATTTGGAGCGTTCCAATCGGCGCAAGTAAGTGTCCTCTTCTCCCCGTCCTCCGGTTTGTATATCTGCCACCAACACATACACACACAGAGCCACGTATATAAATATATATATATATGTATATATATAAATATATACATATATATATCCCTATACATGTATATATGAATTCCTGTATTCATGTATGTGTGTATATATATATACATGTATATATACACATATGTATATATGTATGTATATATGTCTATATGTTTGTATTTGTATGTCTGTATGATCATCGATTAATGCACAAACAACCCTACACATACCCTGTGCTCTTCGTTACACTTCTGTATCAACTCTTACATCTACCTTTTATACTGTTGGTTAGGTTTGTTGTCACGACCGACTCGGAGGATGAAGACCCTGCTGATGAAGATAGCCAGCCTGAGAAGGAGTCTGTGTGCTCTGAATAGTAGGTTTCGCTTGATTTGTCAATAAATAGCTCACCTATTGAGCCCTTTCCTTTATGTCATTGGAAGTTTTGAACATGGTTTGTTTGGAGTACTTTTTTTTGTGTGTTTATGATGCAACTTTAATAAACATAATGTGCGGTTTCTAAATGTAATTTCCATTGCTATATATAGCATTTGCTCCACTCTTTAGCTCCACAATCCATTTTCCCTATATTGGGCTGTTGTAACCAACAACAATGGTCTAAGGTGCACTTTTTGCCTCCAACTAAAAAAGCTGACATTGGTTGATAGATAAATCTATATTAGAGTGCTAAATTGTCGGCCACTATGAACCGTTAGTCATGATGCAACATTTGCTAAAGAGTCACCATTTATACTGTGGCAGGAGGCCTTATGATCAGGGTGTCTATTTTACCCTGCATTATTAGTAGTTAATTACTGCTAACCAACCCATCTGCACTTACTTTTATAGATACGTTCGAACCTATTATCGCAAACTGCCATTTTGCAACATGCAAACACTTTATGCCTACCTTTGTTGCTGTATACGTTCGTAACGTTGTTAGATGCCTGCCTACTTTTCGATGGCATTCATGTTTTCTGATCCTTTCACCTTTTTGTAAGTTATAGTAACCCTTATGCTAATCAATTGTTTGGAAATACAAAGAGTTGTTGTTCCATTAAAAGCTCCCACACCTCTAAGGCCCATTGTCTGAATACATACACTTTATAAGACCCTCCTCTCCTTCATCAACCTATATACTTTAGCCTGACCAAAAAAAGTTAGACCCAACCCAAAAAACATTGCTTTTATATGGCTACAACTGATATTGCATCATCTTCCAACAGTATTCCCAAAGGTAGGTCATTTGTTGTTTTCATGTTTATGTTTATGTTTATGTTTATATAGTTTACTAAATTAACCTTTGCTTACTTTGAAAAAATTGAAATAGCAGGCAGTTTTGAGAATGTACCCCTTGCAGACTTATTCAATGGTCCTATAACCTTTTACTCAGCAACTGCCCCTACAACTGATGGTAGAACCAGGGTGTTTTGCGGCTTGAAGTTAAATGAAACAGCTCTGCAGCCAGGTATTGCATCTGCTAAGATTCAATATTATATATTTATCAGCCTGCAGTTGTCTGTCAGTTACATACACGACCCTCACAGACCTCATATGCCAGATACATATACACGGATGTTTTGTGTATACATATATACCTGCATACAGATACATATACATATCCCCATACTTATGTATGTAAATGCATATATAACTGTTTGGATATATAAACAAGGCTCTTTACCTATATATATGTATAAATATGTGCATATATATATATATATATATATATATATATATATATATATATATATATATATATATATATATATATATATATATATACATATAGATGTATATATATAGGTGTATACAGATATATATGTTTATATACATACATATATATATATTTGCATACATATGTACATATCTGTGTATATATTTATGTGTGTATATATATATATATATATATATATATATACATATATATATATATATATATATGTGTGTGTGTGTATATATATATATATATATATATATATATATATGTATGTATGTATGTATACACACACAAAGGTTTTTCAACTTCTTTTAACAAACCCTACTAATTATGCTAATTAATTATAGGATGCTTTAACCTTTTTTTTTAATTACTAACCCTTATGCTAATCAATTGAGTTGAATTACCAAGAACTGTTGTTCCATCAAAAGCTCACACACCTCTTAGGACCATTGTCTGAATACATACAATTTATAAGACCCTCATCTACTTCATCAGCCTATATACTTGAGCCTGCCCAAAAAAAAGGCAAGCGCCAACCCCAAAAACATCCATTTAATATGGCTAGACCTGATATTACATCATCTTCCACCAACATTCCCAAAGGTACGTCATTTGTTGTTTTCATGCTTATGTTTATGCTTATGTTCATATAGTTTCCTAAATTTACCTTGACTTACTTTTTAAAAATTGAAATAGCAGATAGTTTTCAGAATGTATCCCTTGCAGACTTCCTCAATGGTCCTTTGACATTTGACTCAACCACTGTCCCTACAGCTGATGGTAGAACACGGACGTTTTGTGGATTGAAGTTAAATGAAACACCCCTTAGGCCAGGTATCGCATCTGCTCTAACTCAATGTTATATAATTATCAGCCTTCTGTTATCTGTCAGTTACATACATGACCCTCACAGACCTCCTATGCCAGATACATATACACGGATGTTTTGTGCATACATATATATACCGGCATACAGATACATATACATAACTCTATATTTATATATGTAAATGTATATATAACTATTTAGATATATAAACAAGTGTCTTAACCTATATATATGTGAGCTTACATATATGTATGTTTATAGATGTATACATACACAGATTCATGTATATATATCTGTATATAAGTCTATTACCTCTACTTACTTTTCAAAAATTGAAATAGCAGGCCGTTTTCAGAATGTCTCCTTTCCAGACTTATGCAGTGGTCCTATAACATTTTACTCAGAACCTTTTCCTACAACTGATGGCAGAACACGGATGTTTTGTGGATTGAAGTTAAATGAAACAACCCTCGAGCCAGGTATTGCATCTGCTATTATTCAATATTATATTTTTATCAGCCTGCTTTTGTTTGTCAATTACACACATGACACTCACAGACCTCATATGACAGGAAATCTTCTTTTAAACAGCGATCGCCAGGCCCATACAAGTAGACCAACAAGTAAGACACATGTTACATAACATTTCCCTTCTCCTATTATGTGGTCTCATTCATAAACTCTAATATTTCTTCTTCAACAGGTAGATTAGGTACACAGAAACCGCGGCATGGTAAACCTACTTTGCAAAGCGCACTAAATTCATCAGGTTCATATTCGCCCCTCTAACCACTTATTGAATGCACAACCCACTTTTAGTGAGTATTTAAGTAGTGGGTTTTGGGTGTTTCAGCGTTACAGCCCATTTGGCACACTTTGTCCACTTACTTGATAACCTAAAACTTTGTTTGCTCATTCTTTTAGGTACACCCGTGTCTTACTATTACCAAGGACCTCCAGCCCATAAATGCCGTAACTGTGACGCTACGATGTGGTACGAAGAAAGGAACAACAAACCCAAACATACAAGAAATCCGTCCTTCTCAATGTGCTGCCAAAGTGGCAAAGTATTGCTACCGAAATTAAACGAACCTCCCACATTGTTAAAAAACCTGCTTGACTACAACGACCCCACGGGCGCAAAATTTCGGGAACAAATAAGGATTTATAATAGCATGTTTTCTTTCACGTCGTTTGGTGCTAAGATCGACCACTCTGTCAACCGGGGTCGGGGTCCTTATACATTTCGTATAAGTGGTCAAGCATACCATAAAATCGGTTCACTTTTACCAGAGGAGGGTGGCCGGCCAAAATACGCACAATTGTACTTTTATGACACTCAAAATGAAGTAAAAAAACGTATGTCTGCTTTCGTTGGTGATGATTCCCGCACGACAATTGATGAAACCCTTACACGTAACTTGATTGCCATGCTCGATGAATCGAGCGCTGTCGCACAAGCTTTTCGTATGGCACGTGATTGGTCAGCTAACAATACAATGTCAGATTGTGGGCTCCGTTTACTCGCAAAGGTTACAATCTCGCGCCAATATAACACGCCAAACGTCGCTGAGGTCGCTGCGTTGATTACCGGGGACTTTGGCCACTGTAACTCAACAAGGGATATCATTGTTCAAAAAAAAAATAACACCCCACAGCGCATATCTGAACTTCACCAGTTATATATGGCATTGCAATACCCATTGCTATTTCCCTATGGTGAAACCGGTTACCATGAAGAGATCCCGTATCACACAAACAGTGGCAGAAGGCAAACAACCCGTGGCCACGTTACTATGCGAGAATATTACTGTTACCGAATTCAGCAACGGGAAAGCGAGGGCACAACAATTCTTAGAGGAGGTCGGTTATTCCAGCAATACTTGGTTGACGCGTACACCGCCGTAGAAGAACAAAGGTTGAAGTGGCTACGACATCACCAAAATGAACTTCGGCTTGATTTGTATAGCAATGTTTGTGACGCTGTTACAAGGGGAGATACATCAGCCACTTCAATTGGGAAACGCATTATTCTGCCGTCCTCGCACACAGGCAGCCCACGGTACATGGTTCAAAACTACCAGGATGCAATGGCTTTATGCCGGGAATATGATAACCCCGATTTGTTTATCACTTTCACTTCCAACCCGCGCTGGCCCGAGGTCGATACGATGATCTCCTATATCGATGGGCAAAAATCAGCTGACCGACCCGACATTGTCGCTCGAGTATTCAAGATGAAACTAGACGACCTCATGGCTGACATAATGAAAAAACAAATTTTTGGCACATGCCAAGCAGGTATTTTTCCCGACTGTTTTCCTGTATTATAATATTATTATATTTCAGAAATCGTAATAAACTATTATAAATGTCCATATTTTTTTTGAATATTCTGTTTAAGCTCATGTTATCTATTTATATATTTTATGTATATTTTTTAACACATTTCCCTATTTATTAATAATAAGTTTTAATTACATATTTTTACATTTTAGTCGACAGCTTATATTAAAAATAATTTGCTCCTCACCAGATCCTATTCTATATAATTGGCAACTTCAAATTTTTTCGCAATGTTTACAATCCTACATGATACATACACTTTCATTAGCAGGCCCACAGTTTACTACCATTTTGTTAATTGAATTCCATTGTTACAGGTATTCATATCATTGAGTTCCAGAAACGGGGCCTGCCACATGTACACATGTTAATATGGTTGATCTCTGCTCACAAATGCAAAACACCCGCTGCTATTGATGACGTAATAACAGCTGAGATTCCATCTGAGAAAGATGATCCGGAGGGGTTTCGGGCCGTTACTGAATACATGTTACATGGTCCGTGCGGTGGCGTCCATATGAACGCTCCCTGCATTATTGATCGACAATGTTCCAAGCATTTTCCGAAGCCGTATTGTACAGAAACTACAATTGACGAGGAAGGATATGCTAACTATAGGCGACGAAACAATGGCGTCAGGTTCACTAAAAACAACACCCCCCTTGACAACAGCTCCGTTGTCCCCTACAACAGGTACCTGTTACTAAAATACAATGCCCATATCAACGTTGAGTGGTGTAATCGGTCTCGGGCAATAAAATACTTATTCAAATATTTAAACAAGGGCCCTGATCGAGCAACAATTGTCATCCAAGAAAATCTAATTCCGGGTGATGAGTCCAGTGGAGACAAGGTTATTGATGTTGATGAGATAAAAAATTATCTAGATTGCCGTTATTTATCCCCCTGCGAGGCTGTTTGGAGACTGTTTTCGTTCGACATCCACTACTCTAAACCATCCGTCATTAAGCTGTCATACCACCTGCCAAATCAGCAATCGATCACTCTCCATGACTCACAAAAACTGCCTGCACTTTTACAAAGGGAAAGTATTAAAGAGACGATGTTCACCCAATGGTTTGAATTGAACAAGCAAGATGAGTTTGCACGTACCCTGACTTATGCAAAAATCCCTACACATTATGTATGGAATCAAGATGCTAAAATATGGAGCCCGAGAAAACTTAGAACCTGCATCGGTCGCATTGTCTACTCAAACCCTGCATCGGGGGAACGTTACTACCTGCGTATGTTACTAAATATAGTTAAGGGCCCCCGGTGTTTTGAAGAACTACGTACAGTGAACGGTGTTTTGCACCGAACGTTTAAAGACGCGTGCTTTGCATATGGGTTAGTAAATGACGACAAGGAATGGACCGAGGCTATCTCAGAAGCAAAAATATGGGCTACGGGTTCACAGCTACGTGAGTTATTTGTTACTATGTTACTCTTTTGTAACATAAGCAAACCGCTTCAACTATGGGAATCAAGTTGGGAGGCTTTGTCAGACGGCATCTTGCATAAAAGAAGGAAACTATTTAACTTCCCTGATCTAATTCTGACAGAATCCCAAATTAAAAATTATTGTCTGTTGGAATTACAAGCCTTATTAAATAGAAATGGCAAGTCCCTGGATGATTACCCCGACCTACCACAGCCCGATCCATCTATGCTAACCCAAATGGACAACCGTTTAATTCGGGAGGAGCTAAACTACAATATAAAAGAAATGCACCTGCTCCATGAAAACCTGTTCCGTTCACTCAATCCCGAACAACTAACGATATATCAACGGGTTATAGATGCAGTTACTACAAAAAAAGGAGGCCTCTTTTTCTTATACGGTCCCGGGGGGACTGGCAAAACATTCCTGTATAATACCGTTCTCGCAAAACTAAGATCAGAAAGGCTGATTGTTCTCGCAGTTGCATCCTCAGGTACGTACATTACTTGGGTTTTTTTTTAGGCATTACATTATCATAAATATTTACCACAAACAGTGACTTTCATTTCATGAAAACTTAATAACAAGCCTCCTGTCTCAACAACAGGTATTGCATCTCTCCTATTGCCCGGCGGCCGGACTGCCCATAGCCGATTTGTGATCCCCCTAGAACTTATGGAAAACAGTACATGTGGAATTAAACAAAAAACACACCTAGCGGCGCTTATCCAAGAGGTTAGCTTAATTATTTGGGATGAGGCTCCCATGACGCAGCGACACGCTTTCGAAGCGTTAGATAAAACATTAAGAGATATTTTAGGAGCTAAAGATGATGCAAACAGGTTTAAGTTATTCGGCGGAATGCCTATCTTATTGGGCGGCGACTTCAGACAAATACTCCCCGTTGTTACAAAAGGTAAAAGACAAGAGGTCGTCCACGCGTGCATCAATAGATCAGATTTATGGGAGCATTGCGAGCTTCATACACTTTCGCGTATTATGCGGGTCAACGAACACACAGTCGATGGTCAAATTGATGCCCGCAAATGCACTTTCAACCAATGGGTTCTAGATATAGGTGAAGGGAAGGTCCCCGCATTGTGTAAAGATGGAGAGGATGAACCAACCTGGATACGCATCCCCGCTGAATTCATTGTCAAATCTGACAAACCCCCCATTGAGGCAATTGTAGACACAATATTCCCAAACTTCATTAGTAGCCAAGAAGATGAAGATTATCTGCGTGAAAGGGCAATTTTGACCCCTAGAAATGACGATGCTGCTGAAATCAATAAACATATGTTCAAAAAATTGCAAGGTGCAAAGATGACGTTTAAAAGCTCGGATGAAATTTGCAAGGGCTCAACCGACAACATCGACCAACACTATTCATACCTGGTTGAATTCTTAAACAAGCTAAATTTCCCCGGCGTACCCCCACACAAACTGAAACTCAAAATTGGACAGCCAGTCATGCTACTACGCAATCTCAGCCCTAGCACAGGGATGTGTAATGGCACACGCCTCATCATAACCGACTTTACCAAGTTTGTCCTTCACGCTCGAATCATCACTGGATCACATATAGGGAAAATGGTCATAATCCCTAGAATAGTCCTTACTTCAACAGAAAAAAAATGGCCCTTTGTCATGCAGCGAATCCAGTTCCCAGTGCGGCCATGTTATGCGATGACGATAAACAAAAGTCAAGGGCAATCGTTGAAATTAGTAGGCCTATACCTCCCTAAACCTGTATTCAGCCACGGTCAATTGTATGTAGCTCTCTCACGCGTAACCGACCCCGATGGCCTGAAAATCGTGATGATGGATGACAGTTCTGATTGTTTAAAGGACCACACAAGAAATATCGTATACAAGGAAACGTTCAACAACTTAAACCACCAACTATAACGGTAACACTTAAGCCTACTTATAATTTCGATTTTAATTGAATATTATCACTTTATTTTTCTTAACCCTAATTAGCAGTAACCTCCTTACACACAACATTCACACACTATAATTCTAAAAACTCGGAACCTAACTGGTGCTGGAATGCCGATTTCCCATACCTTATATTTTTAACTAAAAAACCTTTTGCAGGAAACCCGCGCCTCCGTGTTAACAGGCACAATGCAAATTATATCCGGCCCGTTACTTCCTTTTACATAAGGTACACTTTCATCTATTTTCATAAATGTTAACAATGTGCTGACATTCAAGGTATAAAGACCCTGCTAATCTGTTTACAATTGTGATTTTGTATGTTGGAAGATAGTGTAATTTTTTATGGATGTTATCATTATTGATAGGGGTAGATTCAAGATAATGACTTTTGTATACTGATTCTAAATCTTTTTACTGTTAGCATTACTTATAGCATTCTTTATGCAACTTTTTTTTTAAAGTATATAGTCGCTATATCTTATGTGTCGGGTAGTAATGTAAGTTTCCATTCATTTCGGAATTCATGATACAATAACTGTGATACATACAATAACTGTGATACAGACTTCATCCATTGTAGAAAAGTCACCTGATTAATTTCATAAAATGGGAATCATTGCAGGCATTAGATTTACATGATTGCAGAAGGGAGACAAGTTGGAGTAAGACTTTTGTTTAGCTTAGTTAATAACATACAAGCTTATGGTGGAAAAACTCAATATGTAAAATGGGCATGGGATGAAGGTGACTCTTTGTCTGGCCCTTAGCCTGAATTTTATTACTTTTCATCTTCACACAATATTTCATTCACTTGCATACATTGTAGTTTTAACAAGTCGCTCAACTGCAGGTCAGCTCCTTTTGAACAGCCAGGAAAGTACCCACCGCCTGATCATTGGAGTCACCTACTTATGAATACAACAATGCTGCAACATAATGCTCAGTTCATGGATCTTCCTTGCAAATTTTCATTTTACAGTTATGTTTACTCATGTGTATGTGTATGTGTACGGACTCGACTTAATAATTGGTTCATTTATATTTTACTTTGTCCACTACATTTTTGGATAAAATCTCTAGCACAATGTTGCACGTTTAACCGCCTTGCAACAAAACCTCCACTTTTACAGCAAAAACCACACCCTCCTGGACCCAGCCTTCAAGCCATGGCACAACCGAACGTAACACATCAACCGTTATCCTCTTCGTGCAACGCACGGGCAATAAACCTAGTCTAACTAATAAGTAACATACAAGCATTGTAATAATTTTTATTGGAAAAAATTATGCCAATGGTACCTGTGGTTTGTTTACATTTTCATGACAAAACCTTAACTTTAATTTTTGCATCGTTGGTACCTATATTTTGCTTAAGTTTCGTGGTTAGTACCTCAGGATAATGCTTGTTAGGTTTTTAAGGTTAACCCCTCACATGTGCCACACATGTGAGGGTAATTTTGTCACTTCAATAATATATTTCATTTAATCCAAATTGAACCTTATTTTCACTAAGGTTTCACAAATATGACATCTGGTGGCATTATGACAAAATTTAATCCAAACTATACATAGTTCTATTTAATCCAAATTTAATCCAAACTATACATCTGGTGAGATCTGGTGACACTTATTTAATCCAAATGACATCTGGTGGCATTAGGGGTGTTCAAAACCGGATATTCGAATTTTTGGATATCCGAATTTCGGATATCCGAAATTTCGGATAGTGGATTTTGCCATCCGAAATCCGAATCCGAAATTTCGGATATCCGGTTTTCGGATATCCGAAATTTCGGATTCGGATTATCCGAATATCCGAAATTTTTTTAATAGTTAAAACAAATATAATGTAATATATATCACAAGTTCACAACACAAACAACACATGTAGATTACACAAAGCCTGAATCCCAAAACGAACATAACATATTACAAATCATCCAAAAGTACTTTTAAACCGAAGTTCTAACATCCAAATTACGAAACACTAACATAAAGCGCTAAAATCAGAGATCTTCAATTCTTCAATCTTTTCAACTCCGATCATCAAAAGAACCATACAAAAGCACTGCCTGTAGAATGGCAGATTACATCATTAGGGCCAAGATGGACATACAAAATCAAAATACCTATTTGGCCAAATTAAAATACAAGAGCCACCATATCAGTAGCCATATGGAAACTTTAAGTAGCAAACATTAAAAAAAATACATTAACAGTAGCCATCTTTTTATGCTATAAGCCAAGGATAAAAGTATTACCTAGAAATAAAAGTGTATCCATTGTTTCAGCAAGTCAGTTTCACTGTTTCACTGTTTCAGCAAATCACAATACACATTAGTTTCAGCAAAAAATAGTATTTATGAATCACAATTCACAATTTCACAATAAGTATTATATGAATACAAGTCACTGTCAGTTTCATGTTTTAGCAAAAAAGAGTATTTATTAATCACATTCTCACAATACACATTATTCATTTTCAATACTTCTTTAGTAGTAATAGTTCTCTGCTTTATCCATCTGCATCCGAAACATATATCATATTATATGAGAGTAGTTACAAAATTAATCATTGAATATCAAAGTCAAAGTAAAATGCATATAGAATTTCTTAATAAATCATCACAACAAAACAGCATATTTAGCTTTCAATGACATTCACTATCATTCAATATCAAAGTAAGCTTCTTGCTTCATCAGTCATCACTCATCACTCATCAGAAACAGTAAAAAGTAAAAACACAAATTATGCATAAATGCTTTCTAATATGAAAAGTTGCAGCCTAAATCGACAGTAAAAACACACACATTATGCATAAATGCTTTCTAGTAAAAACACACAATTCATTACAAGTATAAATATTAAACAATCAGCAAATTTATAATTAATTATAAGCCCTAATCGACCAAGATCCGCAGGGAGTTAGAATGATGAGTGACGACTGATAAAATTGGTAATACGTCGTGTTACAGATTATTAAAAGCCCTAATTGCTGAGATGAAACTTACCTTGAAATCTTGAATAGTGGGGATAGATGCAGTAACACAGGGAGGTAGAATGAAGATGAGATGAAAGACGATGAAGATTAGATCTAGGGTTCGTGATATTTGAGTCGTGAGAGAGTGAAACGGTGTTGCAATTTTAGATCTAGGGTTATTTTAGATTTTAATTCGTGATATATACTGAACTAATGAGTTATGACCTGATGATGTAGTGAACTAGTGATGGATATTTTGATGGGCCACTAATAGAAACCCAATGGGCCACTAAAAAAATTAATTACCAGTCCATTAAATTTCGGATATTGGATTATCCGATTATCCGAAAATTTTGAAAAATTGATCCGATATCTGAATCCGAAAATCTGGATATCCGATTTTCGGATATCCGAAAATCCGGATATCCGAATTTTCAGGTATTTTCGGATCGGGTTTTTGGATTATTCGGATTACGAATTCGGATTCGGATATTATGAACACCCCTAGGTGGCATTACAAAATTATGCAGTCATATTACCAACAAATAGTTCTATGCAGTCAAAATTTCTTTGGGTACCTTTTAACCCATATGTACTCATACCCATATTTAGTGTTAGAATTAGTTGTAGTGTTTTGATTAATTAGAAGTGTTGATTAGTTTTGATGTTTGAATGTTTTGAGGGGATGTTTATAAGAGAAATATTGAAGATTTGTTGTTTAGAAAGAAATGATTTTATTGATTTAGAATTGTGTTGTGAATGTGTGTTTGTGTTGTTGTTCAAATGCTAACACTTTATGCCTATTTATAGGCTTACAATGTGAGTTAAAATATCTAGATATTTTGATATAAATATCTAGATATTTTTATTTATAATATCTAGATATTTTTGTTTATAATATCTAGATATTTTTGTTACAAATATCTATTTAACTAATTATAGAATATTCTAGAAAAACATTAATATCTTAACACTCCTCCTTAATGTTTTTCGGTGTTACTCCGAGTATGTTGAGTAAGAACTCGAACTTTGGTCTTGGTAGTGCTTTGGTGAATATGTCTGCAATCTGCTCTTCAGTCTTGCAGTATTTTAATTCAATATCTTTCTTGGCGGAGACTTCTCGTAAGAAGTGATATTTGATATCAATGTGTTTTGTTCTACCATGGAACACTGGATTCTTTGCCATCGCGATTGCAGACTTGTTGTTGTAGAATATTTGTGCAGCGTCGTCTTGTTTTTCGTCCATGTCTTCTAGAATTCTCCTTAGCCATATAGCTTGATTAGCTGAGTTTGAAGCTGCTACATACTCGGCTTCGACTGATGATTGTGCCACCGTTTCTTGTTTCTTTGATGTCCATGAGAATACACGAGATCCAAGTGTGAATGCGTATCCGGAAGTACTTCTCATGTCATCCACCGATCCGGCCCAATCACTATCAGTGTATCCATGAAGCTTCGAGTCTATAGTGGGCTTGTACCATATTCCGTAGTTCATGGTACCTTGCAAGTATCTTAGTACTCTTTTAGAAGCTTCGTAATGTATTTGAGTAGGGTTTTGCATGTACATGGATAGCAGACTCGTTGCGTACATGATGTCTGGTCTTGTTGCTGTTAGATATAGTAGACTTTCAATGAGACTTCTGAATCTTGAAGCATCCGCTTTCTCCGATCCATCTTCTTGTCTCATCTTCTCATTGGCAACTAGTGGCGTGGCTACGGTTTTGCAACCGTATAGTTTAAACTTTTTCAGGAGGTTTTCTGTGTATTTCTTTTGACAAATGAAGATGCCTTCATTTTCTTGACTAATTTCGATGCCAAGAAAATAGCGCATCAAACCAAGGTCGCTCATCTCGAACGTTTTCATCATGTCTTCCTTAAACTCTTGTATCATTCTCTCATTGTTTCCCGTATATATAAGATCATCTACATACAAGGAAATAATGAGAGTGTCAGAGTTACCTTGGGTTTTGATATAGAGTGTGGGCTTACTTTGACTCCTCCTGAATCCTGAACTTGTGAAGTAGCTGTCAATTCGACTGTACCATGCGCGTGGCGCTTGTTTTAGTCCATATAAGGCTTTCTTTAGCTTCAGGACTTTGTCTTCATTTCCTTTCTGAATGAACCCTTGTGGTTGCTCTACGTATATTTCTTCTTCGAGAAACCCATTTAGAAAAGCTGATTTCACATCTAGCTGGTAAATCTTCCACCTTCGTTGAGCTGCTATCGCCACAAGTGCTCTTATAGTATCAAGTCGTGCTACGGGTGTGAAAGTTTCATTGTAGTCGACTCCAGGCTGTTGTGAATAGCCTTTAGCTACTAGCCTTACTTTGTGTTTTGGTATAGAACCATCAGGATTGAGCTTTGTTTTGTAAACCCACTTAACTCCAATGATTTCTTTATCTGTGGGATGATCAACTAACTCCCATGTGTTGTTTTTCTCGATCATTCTGATTTCTTCGTTCATAGCAGTCACCCATTTTTCATCTTTGGCTGCAACTTCATAGCTTTCATGTTCTATGGTTGTAAAGTTACATGCCTCGTATACCTCTGCTAACGCTTTGACTCTTCCAGGTGTGGACTCTGGACTTGACTCGTCTTGCGCCAAAAGTAATCTTGTCGACGAATAAGTTAGTGTAGTAGGACTTATTTCTCCGGTACTTTCCTGTTATTGAGAATGCTCCATTTGTAGTGGTTGTTGAGCTGGAGTTTCCATAGATATCTGCGGCAGATATGTTTTGTAGTGACCCGAATTTTTCCATGTTTATATATATTAATTGAGATTGATATTTACATGATTAAATGTTTCCAACATGTTAAGCAATCAAACTTGTTAAGACTTGATTAATTGAAATATGTTTCATATAGACAATTGACCACCCAAGTTGACCGGTGATTCACGAACGTTAAAACTTGTAAAAACTATATGATGACATATATATGGATATATATATAGTTAACATGATACTATGATAAGTAAACATATCATTAAGTATATTAACAATGAACTACATATGTAAAAACAAGACTACTAACTTAATGATTTTTAAACGAGACATATATGTAACGATTATCGTTGTAAAGACATTTAATGTATATATATCATATTAAGAGATATTCATACATGATAATAACATGATAATATAATAATTTAAAATCTCATTTGATATTATAAACATTGGGTTAACAACATTTAACAAGATCGTTAACCTAAAGGTTTCAAAACAACACTTACATGTAACGACTAACGATGACTTAACGACTCAGTTAAAATGTATATACATGTAGTGTTTTAATATGTATTTATACACTTTTGAAAGACTTCAATACACTTATCAAAATACTTCTACTTAACAAAAATGCTTACAATTACATCCTCGTTCAGTTTCATCAACAATTCTACTCGTATGCACCCGTATTCGTACTCGTACAATACACAGCTTTTAGATGTATGTACTATTGGTATATACACTCCAATGATCAGCTCTTAGCAGCCCATGTGAGTCACCTAACACATGTGGGAACCATCATTTGGCAACTAGCATGAAATATCTCATAAAATTACAAAAATATGAGTAATCATTCATGACTTATTTACATGAAAACAAAATTACATATCCTTTATATCTAATTCATACACCAACGACCAAAAACACCTACAAACACTTTCATTCTTCAATTTTCTTCATCTAATTGATCTCTCTCAAGTTCTATCTTCAAGTTCTAAGTGTTCTTCATGTATTCTACAAGTTCTAGTTACATAAAATCAAGAATACTTTCAAGTTTGCTAGCTCACTTCCAATCTTGTAAGGTGATCATCCAACCTCAAGAAATCTTTGTTTCTTACAGTAGGTTATCATTCTAATACAAGGTAATAATCATATTCAAACTTTGGTTCAATTTCTATAACTATAACAATCTTATTTCAAGTGATGATCTTACTTGAACTTGTTTTCGTGTCATGATTCTGCTTCAAGAACTTCGAGCCATCCAAGGATCCGTTGAAGCTAGATCCATTTTTCTCTTTTCCAGTAGTTTTATCCAAGGAACTTAAGGTAGTAATGATGTTCATAACATCATTCGATTCATACATATAAAGCTATCTTATTCGAAGGTTTAAACTTGTAATCACTAGAACATAGTTTAGTTAATTCTAAACTTGTTCGCAAATAAAAGTTAATCCTTCTAACTTGACTTTTAAAATCAACTAAACACATGTTATATATCTATATGATATGCTAACTTAATGATTTAAAACCTGGAAACACGAAAAACACCGTAAAACCGGATTTACGCCGTCGTAGTAACACTGCGGGCTGTTTTGGATTAGTTAATTAAAAACTATGATAAACTTTGATTTAAAAGTTTTTATTCTGAGAAAATGATTTTTATTATGAACATGAAACTATATTCAAAAATTATGGTTAAACTCAAAGTGGAAGTATGTTTTCTAAAATGGTCATCTAGACGTCGTTCTTTCGACTGAAATGACTACCTTTACAAAAACGACTTGTAACTTATTTTTCCGACTATAAATATATACTTTTTCTGTTTAGATTCATAAAATAGAGTTCAATATGAAACCATAGCAATTTGATTCACTCAAAACGGATTTAAAATGAAGAAGTTATGGATAAAACAAGATTGGATAATTTTTCTCATTTTAGCTACGTGAAAATTGGTAACAAATCTATTCCAACCATAACTTAATCAACTTGTATTGTATATTATGTAATCTTGAGATACCATAAACACGTATACAATGTTTCGACCTATCATGTCGACACATCTATATATATTTCGGAACAACCATAGACACTCTATATGTGAATGTTGGAGTTAGCTATACAGGGTTGAGGTTGATTCCAAAATATATATAGTTTGAGTTGTGATCAATACTGAGATACGTATACACTGGGTCGTGGATTGATTCAAGATAATATTTATCGATTTATTTCTGTACATCTAACTGTGGACAACTAGTTGTAGGTTACTAACGAGGACAGCTGACTTAATAAACTTAAAACATCAAAATATAAAACTCAAACTATATATATTTTGGAATCAACCTCAACCCTGTATAGCTAACTCCAACATTCACATATAGAGTGTCTATGGTTGTTCCGAAATATATATAGATGTGTCGACATGATAGGTCGAAACATTGTATACGTGTCTATGGTATCTCAAGATTACATAATATACAATACAAGTTGATTAAGTTATGGTTGGAATAGATTTGTTACCAATTTTCACGTAGCTAAAATGAGAAAAATTATCCAATCTTGTTTTACATATAACTTCTTCATTTTAAATCCGTTTTGAGTGAATCAAATTGCTATGGTTTCATATTGAACTCTATTTTATGAATCTAAACAGAAAAATTATAGGTTTATAGTCAGAAAAATAAGTTACAAGTCGTTTTTATAAAGGTAGTCATTTCAGTCGAAAGAACGACGTCTAGATGACCATTTTAGAAAACATACTTCCACTTTGAGTTTAACCATAATTTTTGGATATAGTTTCATGTTCATAATAAAAATCATTTTCTCAGAATAAAAACTTTTAAATCAAAGTTTATCATAGTTTTTAATTAACTAACCCAAAACAGCCCGCGGTGTTACTACGACGGCGTAAATCCGGTTTTACGGTGTTTTTCGTGTTTCCAGGTTTTAAATCATTAAGTTAGCATATCATATAGATATAGAACATGTGTTTAGTTGATTTTAAAATTCAAGTTAGAAGGATTAACTTTTGTTTGCGAACAAGTTTAGAATTAACTAAACTATGTTCTAGTGATTACTAGTTTAAACCTTCGAATAAGATAGGTTTATATGTATGAATCGAATGATGTTATGAACATCATTACTACCTTAAGTTCCTTAGATAAACCTACTGGAAAATAGAAAAATGGATCTAGCTTCAATGGATCCTTGGATGGCTCGAAGTTCTTGAAGCAGAATCATGACACGAAAACAAGTTCAAGTAAGATCATCACTTGAAATAAGATTGTTATAGTTATAGAAATTGAACCAAAGTTTGAATATGATTATTACCTTGTATTAGAATGATAACTTACTGTAATAAACAAAGATTTATTGAGGTTGGATGATCACCTTACAAGATTGGAAGTGAACTAGCAAACTTGAAAGTATTCTTGATTTTATGTAACTAGAACTTGTAGAATATATGAAGAACACTTAGAACTTGAAGATAGAACTTGAGAGAGATCAATTAGATGAAGAAAATTGAAGAATGAAAGTGTTTGTAGGTGTTTTTGGTCGTTGGTGTATGGATTAGATATAAAGGATATGTAATTTTGTTTTCATGTAAATAAGTCATGAATGATTACTCATATTTTTGTAATTTTATGAGATATTTCATGCTAGTTGCCAAATGATGGTTCCCACATGTGTTAGGTGACTCACATGGGCTGCTAAGAGCTGATCATTGGAGTGTATATACCAATAGTACATACATCTAAAAGCTGTGTATTGTACGAGTACGAATACGGGTGCATACGAGTAGAATTGTTGATGAAACTGAACGAGGATGTAATTGTAAGCATTTTTGTTAAGTAGAAGTATTTTGATAAGTGTATTGAAGTCTTTAAAAAGTGTATAAATACATATTAAAACACTACATGTATATACATTTTAACTGAGTCGTTAAGTCATCGTTAGTCGTTACATGTAAGTGTTGTTTTGAAACCTTTAGGTTAACGATCTTGTTAAATGTTGTTAACCCAATGTTTATAATATCAAATGAGATTTTAAATTATTATATTATCATGATATTATCATGTATGAATATCTCTTAATATGATATATATACATTAAATGTCTTTACAACGATAATCGTTACATATATGTCTCGTTTAAAAATCATTAAGTTAGTAGTCTTGTTTTTACATATGTAGTTCATTGTTAATATACTTAATGATATGTTTACTTATCATAGTATCATGTTAACTATATATATATCCATATATATGTCATCATATAGTTTTTACAAGTTTTAACGTTCGTGAATCACCGGTCAACTTGGGTGGTCAATTGTCTATATGAAACATATTTCAATTAATCAAGTCTTAACAAGTTTGATTGCTTAACATGTTGGAATCATTTAATCATGTAAATATCAATCTTAATTAATATATATAAACATGGAAAAGTTCGGGTCACTACAGTACCTACCCGTTAAATAAATTTCGTCCCGAAATTTTAAGCTGTTGAAGGTGTTGACGAATCTTCTGGAAATAGATGCGGGTATTTCTTCTTCATCTGATCTTCACGCTCCCAGGTGAACTCGGGTCCTCTACGAGCATTCCATCGAACCTTAACAATTGGTATCTTGTTTTGCTTAAGTCTTTTAACCTCACGATCCATTATTTCGACGGGTTCTTCGATGAATTGGAGTTTTTCGTTGATTTGGATTTCATCTAACGGAATAGTGAGATCTTCTTTAGCAAAATATTTCTTCAAATTTGAGACGTGGAAAGTGTTATGTACAGCCGCGAGTTGTTGAGGTAGCTCAAGTCGGTAAGCTACTGGTCCGACACGATCAATAATCTTGAATGGTCCAATATACCTTGGATTTAATTTCCCTCGTTTACCAAATCGAACAACGCCTTTCCAAGGTGCAACTTTAAGCATGACCATCTCTCCAATTTCAAATTCTATATCTTTTCTTTTAATGTCAGCGTAGCTCTTTTGTCGACTTTGGGCGGTTTTCAACCGTTGTTGAATCTGGATGATCTTCTCGGTAGTTTCTTGTATAATCTCCGGACCCGTAATCTGTCTATCTCCCACTTCACTCTAACAAATTGGAGACCTGCACTTTCTACCATAAAGTGCTTCAAACGGCGCCATCTCAATGCTTGAATGGTAGCTGTTGTTGTAGGAAAATTCTGCTAACGGTAGATGTCGATCCCAACTGTTTCCGAAATCAATAACACATGCTCGTAGCATGTCTTCAAGCGTTTGTATCGTCCTTTCGCTCTGCCCATCAGTTTGTGGATGATAGGCAGTACTCATGTCTAGACGAGTTCCTAATGCTTGCTGTAATGTCTGCCAGAATCTTGAAATAAATCTGCCATCCCTATCAGAGATAATAGAGATTGGTATTCCATGTCTGGAGACGACTTCCTTCAAATACAGTCGTGCTAACTTCTCCATCTTGTCATCTTCTCTTATTGGCAGGAAGTGTGCTGATTTGGTGAGACGATCAACTATTACCCAAATAGTATCAAAACCACTTGCAGTCCTTGGCAATTTAGTGATGAAATCCATGGTAATGTTTTCCCATTTCCATTCCGGGATTTCAGGTTGTTGAAGTAGACCTGATGGTTTCTGATGCTCAGCTTTGACCTTAGAACATGTCAAACATTCTCCTACGTATTAAGCAACATCGGCTTTCATACCCGGCCACCAAAAATGTTTCTTAAGATCCTTGTACATCTTCCCCGTTCCAGGATGTATTGAGTATCTGGTTTTATGAGCTTCTCTAAGTACCATTTCTCTCATATCTCCAAATTTTGGTACCCAAATTCTTTCAGCCCTATACCGGGTTCGTTCCACAGGGAAATCTTTAAACAAAGCTCAACGCTATATTAGTTTACTTTTATAAAAATACAATATATATATATATATATATATATATATATATATATATATATATATATATATATATATATATATATATATATATATATATGTAATATTATTATTATAAAGGGGGGTTTTTACCGTTTAATGACCGGTTTGTCGATTTTAAGACTTTAGTCGCAGTTAAAACCTAATGTAAAATATAAAATAAATACAAGACTTAAATTAAAGCGTAAAATAAATAACGATAATGAAATTGCAATAAAAGTGCGATAAAATAAAATTGCGATAATTAAAAAGTACGATAATTAAAAGTGCGATTAAATACAATAACAATAAAAATGCGATAATTAGAAGTGCAATTAAATATAAAATAAAGGAAATTAAATATGAAATAAAAGAATTATGCTTATTTAAACTTCCGTAATCATGATGTTTGACGTGTTGATTTTAGTTTTATGCCCATGGGTTAATTGTCCTTTGTCCTGGATTATTTAATATGTCCGTCTGGTTTTTGTCCATAACAGTCCATCAGTCATAAATATAAAATGCGAGTGTCCTCGTCAAATTATTATTATACCCGAAGTTAAATATTCCAACTAATTGGGGATTCGAATTGTAACAAGGTTTTAATACTTTGTTTAATGAATACACCAGGTTATCGACTGCGTGTAAACCAAGGTTTTACTACTTTGTTAACAATTACACCAATTACCCTTGAATGTAATTTCACCCCTGTTTTAATTATTCTAGTGGCTATTAATCCATTCCCGTGTCCGGTTAAATGAACGATTATTCGTACATATAAATACCCCGCCCATCGTGTCCGATCGAGTGTATATGGTAATTTATAGGGACGCCCAATTGTAAATCTTTATATTAACATTAACAAACTATCATTTAGTTAAACAAATATAAAGCCCATTAATAGCCCATAGTCTAATTTCCACAAGTGTCGTTCTTTTGTCCAAACCCCAATTATGGTACAAAGCCCAATTACCCAATTTTAGTAATAAGCCCAACATCATGATTACTTCGTTTTAAATAAGCATAATAATAACTTAGCTACGAGACATTAATGTAAAAAGGTTGAACATAACTTACAATGATTAAAAATAGCGTAGCGTTACACGGACAGAATTTTGACTTACACCCTTACAATATTCGCTAACATACTCTTATTATTAGAATTATAATTAAAATTAAAATTAAAATATAAATTATATATATATATTTTACGTATATATGAGAGAAGAGAGAAAAAGATATTGAATTGTGATCAGAATTCGGTTGGCTTTATAGGGATTTTCGATTTTTGGGGCTCCGCGACTCGCGGTAAAATCCTCTTCAAACTCCGCGAGTCGCGGAGAATGAATTTACAGCTCAGTCCTTGGAGTCTTTCTCTGCCGACGGTTTTTATTTATAAATATAATATATATATAATTAATATAATTAATTATATATTATATTATATTTATATACCTAGTTAACTTGTAATTTTTAGTCCGTTGCGTCGAGCGTTAAGAGTTGACTCTGGTCCCGGTTCCGGATTTTCGAACGTCCTTGCGTACAATTTAATATCTTGTACTTTGCGTTTTGAATCTTGTACTCTTGTAATTTCGAGACGTTTCTTATCAATAATTGGAACCTTTTTGATTGTCTTTTGTACTTTTGAGCTTTTTGGTCGTTTGCGTCTTCAATTCGTCGAATCTGTCTTTTGTCTTCACCTTTTATTATTTAAACTAATATCACTTGTAAATAGAACAATTGCAACTAAAAGCTTGTCTTTCTTGAGGAATAATGCTATGAAATATATGTTCGTTTTTAGCATTATCAAATATTCCCACACTTGAGCGTTGCTTGTCCTCAAGCAATATCGTCTTGAAATACTAGAATCACTTCTTTATTCTTCACACTTTGTACATCAGTGATTTCTATACGGCGGTATAAACAATGGTAGTAACGATATGGTTTACAGTCCCACATGACTATAAAAATTTAGATCCATTAAGGAAATTGGATCTTTATGAAAACATTTGATCTTTTGAAAATTAAATCTAGTTTTTACCCTAGATAAGTTTTCCGGAATAACCCTTTACCGGTGTTTGCAAAATATTTTTGTGGGTTTGGTGGGTTTCAGAATTGAAAATTTTAGCTCAAAACTTGCTGTTTTGTGTCACCCACTTGCTAACCTTGTATTAGGAAAGCAACACGCCCAGTTTACTTGTTCCGTATATTACCTTTCGGCAAACTACCGTCCGGTTGTAAAGGAAAGCGTTGAACAAGCAACTGTTAAGGCAATGTCCTGTGACATGCTTTTGATTATGGTCTATAACGTGTCGGACGCAATTACTATCCTTGGTAGGAGCAATAGTAAAGCTCACCCTTATAATTTTTCGGTCTGGCACAAGGTCCTGTCTTTAACCACTATGCAACCACCGTTCTTACGGTTGACACCCGATTTAGTTCAGGTGACCTAATGAATTCCAGGTGAATTCCTAGGATTTTACGTTCAATGGTAATGAACGCATTGAAAATAGGGTTTTCAGAAAACAAATCGGTTTGTAATTTTGATCAAAATATTTTCTCGTTCAAGCTCGAGTTTAGATATCATTGAATTCCATGAGTTTGTAATTCTCAATCTTTAAGGTCAATCTCTAGGATTGAGTAATATCAGTCTTAAAAGCTGATTTTTAATCTTTAAGGAGATTATCCTTTCTGGGGATCTGATTCATTAGTCTTATCCAGCTAATTTTCATGGTGCCCCCCATTGTACGAGATAAATCCTTCTCATGGTTAGGATAAATCTGACCACTTGGCGACCCTGTTTAATGCTGAGGTCCGTGGATTTCCTGCTGATTTTAGTGATGACTTTTCTAGATTTTTCGTCAACCTACAGCTGGTCTGGACGACAACTTCATGACCTAAATCAAGAAGCGCGTGTCTTTTTCGGAAGACTTTACTTCCTTTTAATGATGGAATTGATTTATCATGTAGATCCATCTCTTCTTTTCTTTCATCGGGTAAAAACAGTTTAGTTTAGTCCAAAGCAAAAGTATTTTCAGTTATTTGTTACAGATATATGTGACATATGTTTAAAATAACTTGGTAAATTTCCCCACACTTGGCTTTTTATTTTTCTTTTTATCGTCCTCTATTCCATTTTAAATGAATTTTGACATTTTAGTTTGTTTCTTAATTTATGTCCTTTCCGAGGTAACAATAATTTCGGTGTTAAAACCTAGTTTTATCGTTCATAAATATGTATAAACATGATTTTGAATTCATTTAATTGAAAATTTTGAAAAATTTTACTAGAATTGGGTAGTCAGTATATAAGACTAGGGCTGTTCTTTTTTATCAGAGAGCACTAGATTCTAATACAACTACTGCTTTACTAGTATTTTTAATGGTAACCAAGTGTTTAAGATAAAAATTTTTAAAATCCGAAAGAATTTAACCCCTTCCCACACTTAAGATCTTGCAATGCCCTCATTTGCAAGAAATCAGTAACAATTTAAATTATTGAGGGTGATTAGTGTGAAAATGATTAAATTTTACCAAAGTTTCCAAATATATTGGCGTTTGTTTGCTGAATGATAAATGGTGCACATCATTTGTTCATTCCGTCTTGTTGTTATTTCACATATATTTTGCATCTTGTCGTCAAAATTAGTTGCTTTTGCTGAACTTAATGCCAGTCTTTGAAAATGCGTTGTTTTACCCTGTTGTGTACATAAGATAAACTGCAAACATATATACATATTTTTGAAGTTTGGTATATTACCCCACATTCAAAAATTATTAAAATCTAAGAATAAAAGTTAGATAATTATAAAAATGATTACAATATTAACAAAAGTATTAAACGTATCAATAATTACAAATTACAAAATAATAAAAAAAAATAAAAAAAAATAATAAGTATACTAAGGATGATATTGGTACCAATAGGGGTTCCAGGCATAACCATAGGTGCTATAGAATGCTTCGGCAGGGTCATACGTAGGATATGGTGGCTGCATCTCTATAGACCAAGGAGGGAAGATGGGTTTCGGTGTAGGAATATAGTTTCTACCTATATGTTGGCAATGAGCTATGATTTGGTTCTGATGAACTTGCCAATCTTCAAATGCTCTCTGTCTAGCATTTTCGTATTCCTGAGAAGCTATAAACCTATGCATTTCTTGCATCTCATTCCCCCCTCCTACATTACCTTGCTGTTGGTTTCTCTCCAACTGTGGATGTCTACCATGGTATCGTACTGCGGCGTTATTTCGCCTCTTCAAAACTTTCGCACCATGGTATACATTTAAACCTATAGTATCGCGGGGTTCTGGTTCTTCTACTAATAATCCCCCCGACTTATATCCACACCGAGATATTCACCAATCAAAGTAATAAAAATACCACCTCCTATTATGCTATGCGGTCGCATCCCCCGAACCATAGCTGATAAATAATAACCCACACAATATGGTATACTTACAGCGCTTTGTGGGTCTCGAATACACATATAGTAAAATAAATCCTGTTCATTTACTTTTTCCTTGTTTTTACCCCTTTGTGTAATCGAATTAGCTAAAAACCTATGTATCACTCTTAATTCGGCTCTATCTATATCCAAATAAGAGTAATTTCCCCCTTTGAAACGGTGATGGCTTGTCATTTGACTCCACACACCGTGTGTATCAAAATTTTCATCTATCTTTCTACCGTTTAGTATCAATCCTCTACAATCGGCAGACGCTAACTCCTCAGGCGTATATATACGTAAAGCCTGAGCCATGTCCAGTAAAGACATGTGGCGCATCGAACCGCCTAACAAAAATCTAATAAAAGAACGATCGGTTAAACTAGCTACCCGATCATTCAACTCTATACTACATAACAATTCTTTACACCATACTTTATATACAGGTCTACGTATGGTGAATAAACATACCCAGTCATTAAAAGAAGAATTACCATACCTCTGTACAAGTAATTCCCTAATTGGCCCGGCCAATTCTACAGCTTCTAAGGGTCCCCATTCTATGACCCTCGGTACCTCAACAACCTTAGAATGAAGAGTATGCAAACCCCTTTGATATTTTGGATAATCTATCCAAAGTCTGTCAAATCTCAGGTTCGGGTGCAACTCTTCCAAGTGCATATCGGAAAAGGTCATGACTGGATGAGGTATATCCTGCTTGTAGTAGTTATCCACCTCCTGTTGTTCCAAATTCTCAGCAGGAGCATTGCGGGCTTGGGATGAAGATTCACCCCTTTCATTCTGCAAAACACATCAAACACAATTTTTGTGCATCCAAATATGCATTAGTGTCAGCAAAATCATCAATCAAAATAATTACAATGACATTATCAATTTATATCAAACATAAGCTCATTTTCACATTTTTATCAAATCTACACTTTTTCAAATAAGCATATACGAAAATGTTCGCCAAGTTCATAAACATTCAACTCAAATAACATGTCAAAATAATCATTACTAGCAATTAAACAAGTCTCAAATGGCATTATCTTTCAAAAATCAAGTTCATGAATTTTAGACTTGAAAAAGTCCACTTTAATTCTCAAAATCATGTTTAGGCTCAAAGTTTGGATCATTTAACTACCTAAACATGTTACACTACTTAATTTAGCAACAATTCATGACAAAAATCGGCCATAACCTGTTTATATCAAAAAGCCCCAAATTGCTCAAGAACACAAACCCTAGATTACTCAAAATTTGAAGTTTAAGGCTTCTAATCATGTTAAACAACATCAATCTAGGTTATACAAGCATAATACATAAACAATTTAAGCCTAATTACACTAAAAAGTATCAAAATCAAATTGGGGAAAAATTTGCTCAAGAACACCAAATTTCGGATTAAATGGTATTTAGGTGTAGAAATTTACCATTTTTCTTGAGTAATTCTTAGATAGCATCCTTCTCAACATGATTTTAGCAAAAGATTTGGTGATTAACGGTTAAAAATTGTGATTTTGGGGGTGTTTTTTGGTGTATTTTCGGCAGTATGTTCGCTGTGTTTTTTGAGTTTTGGGTTGGGGACTGAAACTGATCGTTCAGCTCTTTTTATTTTTTTCTGTAATCCGGCCCCTCCGCGAGTCGCGGCGAAATGCACTTCAAACTCCGCGACTCGCGGAGTTTGTTTGTTTGTTTTTTTTTATATAATCATTAACTTTTGAAAACAATTAAGAAATTAATTTTAAAATTTTGTTTCCCTTATTATTTAGGACGAGGTCGTTTCGGATCGATGTCCTAGTCCGTCCCTCGACAAAATTTAAAAATTTGTCTTTTTGTAGCGATTGTTTTAAAAGCTAAGATTTTTGGGTTTTTTTTAATGTTTTTGGCATACTTTAAATCAATAAGATTAAAAATAATGATAATAAAGTTCTCGTCCCTCCCTTGGGTAAAGCAATTTCGGTTCAAAGACCTAGTCTTCAACTTACGACGAATTTTAAAAATCATATTCTTAACTTAATGAGATAAAGTAAATTTTTGTTTTTAAATTCACACAACTTAAATATAAAATTCAAAATTAAAAATTAAAAATTAAAAATTAAAAATTCACACCAAACTTAAAATTTGAAATGCATAAAATTAAAAATTCATATTTTAAAAATTAAAAATTCACACCAAACTTAATTTAAAAATTCATATTATAAATTCATACCGAACTTATATTAATTTTTCAAATATTTACAATTTTAAATATATTGTTTTTACAAAGTTTACAATATTAATTTAAGATTTAAATATTAATTTTAAAAACATGGTAAAAAAAAATCTTTTTGTCTTTTTATCCCACTTTAATCAATCAAATATTATCAAAAATATGCGCCCCTCTTTTCGGTAAAGTAATTTCGGTTCCAAGACCTAATTTAACTCATGACGAATTTTTGAAATATTTTGGGTTGATTGTTTAAAGATATTTATACCTTAAGAATAAACGTTAAATTTTGCAGTGATGTAATAAATTTTTGAATGATATCAATAATTTCGGTCGCCAAACCTAATTTTATTTAATACCAATTTAATACTTTTTAGCGAACAAATTAGCGTTTATTATCAAAAGGTTAAAAAAAAAAAAAAAAAAAAAAAAAACTGTACAGACATACCTGTGAAATAGATTTCTTAGTTATATGATCTATCCCATTCATAAGATAGTCGGTTTAATTGATTTTCCATGGCTACATAGGCGTAACCTCGAGCATTCAGTGTCTTTTCTTCTAAACATATGAACGGTCCGTCTCTGCATAAAGTAACAAATTCGGTATTTGAATAGGTTTGATTATTTGAACATTTACCTCCATGTGACCATTTTCCGCATTTGTGACATCTTTCTAGGTGTCGTGCTCTTCTTTTCGCTGCGGATTTTGATTTTCCTTTACCAAATTGTAACTTATTATCTTCGCATCTGGATTCTTTTCTAACTCCGTCCATTCTTTCTCTGATTACTGATACTATTTCACTCGGGAGTATGTCATTATTACGTTTAGTGATCAAAGCGTGTAGCATTAGACCATGGTTTAGTTCACAGGCAGTCTTCATTTTGTAAAAACCTAAAAAAAATAAAAATTCAGAATGGGGGGAGAAGACTAGTTCTTTAGGGTCTGCTAGGGAAAGACCATTCGGGTTCCATTTTCGAGAACTACACGAAAACAGACAATCTAACTCTAACAGAAATACATATTATCCTTTAAAGACTTGATTCTCCCCACACTTAATTAGCTGTGTTGTCGAAATTGTGATTAACTTGGTTGTCGACTTCCATCGGACCATGTATGTAATGTTTAACTCTGTGACCATTAACTTTAAATTCAATCCCATTTGAATTTATTAATTCTATCATTCCGTATGGGAAAACTCTTTTGACTATGAATGGTCCAGACCATCTTGATTTCAATTTTCCAGGAAATAGCTTGAATCGTGAATTGAAAAGAAGAACTCTGTCTCCTTCTTTAAATTCTTTTGAACTTCTGATTCTTTTATCATGCCATTTCTTCGTTCTTTCCTTATAGATTAACGAATTTTCGTATGCTTTATGTCTTAATTCTTCTAATTCGTTTAGTTGACTTAATCGTAGACGTCCGGCTTCATGTAAATCAAGATTACATGTCTTCAAAGCCCAAAATGCTTTGTGTTCAATTTCTACTGGAAGATGACATGCTTTTCCATAAACAAGTCTAAAAGGTGTGGTTCCAATTGGAGTTTTGTAGGCTGTTCTAAAAGCCCAGAGTGCATCCTCCAATTTAATGGACCATTCCTTCGGATTTGATCCTACGGTTTTCTCTAGAATACGTTTTAAAGCTCGGTTGGTATTTTCAACTTGTCCACTTGTTTGTGGATGATATGCGGTGGAGATTTTATGAGTTACTCCATATCTTTTAAGAACTTTCTCAAGTTGATTATTACAGAAATGAGTACCCCGATCACTTATTAAAGCTTTCGGTGTTCCAAACTTGCAAAAAGACGTTTTAAAAAGTTGACTACAACTCGTGCATCGTTAGTTGGGAGAGCTTGTGCTTCCGCCCATTTAGATACATAATCAATGGCTACGAGTATATATAGATTATTATTAGATTTTGGAAATGGACCCATAAAGTCAATACCCCAAATGTCAAATACTTCACATACTTGGATGACATTTTGTGGCATTTCATCACGTTGACTTATTTTTCTGGCCCTTTGACATGCATCACAGGATTTGCAAAGAAGGTGTGCGTCTTTGTAAATTGTAGGCCAATAGAATCCAGCTTCATAAACTTTTCTTGCTGTTAGCTGAGGCCCATAATGCCCTCCTGTTGGTCCTGTGTGACAATGGTTTAAAATTTTACTAGCTTCATCTCCAAATACACATCGGCGTATTATTCCATCGGGACAACTTTTAAACAGATGTGGATCTTCCCAGAAATAGTGTTTTATATCACTGAAGAATTTCTTTCGTCTTTGGTACGATAATCCTTTTTCAAGGAATCCACAAACTAAGTAGTTTGCATAGTCTGCAAACCATGGGATTTCTTTATAATCTATCTTCAATAGATATTCATCAGGAAAGTTGTCTTGTATGGCTGATTCATTTAGAACTTCTAATTCGGGATTTTCAAGACGAGAAAGATGATCAGCGGCGAGATTTTTTGCTCCTCTTTTATCTCGGATTTCAATATCAAACTCTTGTAAGAGTAAGATCTAACGGATTAATCTTGGTTTAGCATCTTGTTTTGAAAATAGGTATCTAAGAGCAGAATGGTCGGTATAGACCACCGTTTTTGCTAGAACGAGATATGATCGAAATTTGTCAAAAGCAAAGACAATAGCAAGGAGTTCTTTTTCAGTAGTTGTATAGTTTGTTTGTGCTCCTTGTAATGTCTTACTAGCATAATATATAGGTTGAAATCGTTTTTCAATCCTTTGTCCTAAAACGGCTCCCATTGCAAAATCACTTGCATCGCACATTAGTTCAAATGGTAGATTCCAATTTGGTGTTATCATGATCGGTGCATTAGTGAGTTTCTCTTTAAGAATATTAAAAGATTTGATACACTCATCTAAAAAGATGAATGGAGCATCCTTTTCTAGGAGTTTATTCATAGGAGTGGCAATTTTAGAAAAATCTTTTATGAAACGTCGGTAAAAACCGGCATGCCCTAGAAAACTCCTAACTCCTCTAACATTTGTGGGATGTGGAAGTTTAGCAATTACATCTACTTTAGCTCTATCCACTTCAATTCCTTCTTTTGAAATTTTATGTCCAAGAACGATGCCTTCTTTAACCATGAAATGGCATTTCTCCCAATTAAGTACTAGATTTGATTTTTCGCATCTAATTAGCATTCGTTCCAGATTAACTAGACATGATTTAAATGTATCACCGAAGACTGAAAAGTCATCCATGAATACTTCCATGCATTCTTCTATCATGTCGTGAAAAATCGCCATCATACACCTTTGAAAGGTTGCAGGGGCGTTGCAAAGTCCAAATGGCATGCGTTTGTAAGCAAAAGTACCATAAGGGCACGTGAATGTGGTTTTCTCTTGATCTTCGGGTGCTATTGGAATTTGAAAATATCCGGAAAATCCATCTAGAAAACAATAGTAACTATTTCCGGCTAATCTTTCCAACATTTGATCTATGAAAGGTAAGGGAAAGTGATCTTTTCTGGTGGCGTCATTTAATTTTCTATAATCAATACATACACGCCATCCTGTTACAGTCCTAGTAGGAATAAGCTCATTTTTCTCATTTGTAATGACAGTCATGCCACCCTTCTTAGGCACGCATTGAACTGGGCTTACCCATGGACTATCAAAAATTGGATATATCAAACCTGCATCTAGCAGTTTAATAATCTCTTTCTTAACTACATCTTGCATATTAGGATTTAGTCTTCGTTGGCGTTGCACATACGTTTTATGACCTTCTTCCATAAGGATTTTATGTGTGCAATACGAAGGACTTATTCCTTTAATATCATGAATCTTCCATGCAATGGCTGGTTTATGAGCTTTCAACACAGAAATGAGTTGTGATTTCTCATTTTCAGTAAGAGAAGACGATATTATTATAGGTAATTTAGATTCACCATGTAAATAAGCGTATTCCAAATGGTTTGGAAGTGGCTTTAAGTCTAATTTCGGAGGTTCTTCTATCGATGATTTATATCGATATCTGTCTTCTTCTTTTAGCATTTGAATTTCTTCTGTTGTTGGTTCATATCCATTAGCTATAAGTGTAGCTAACATTTCAGCTTCATCAATTAGTTCATTACCTTCTCCTAAAGAACATTCTCCTGTTCCTTGTAATTCTGGAAATTCTTCTAATAATTCTGCATGTGCATCTATAGTTTGAATATAATAACATGTATCATCTGCAGATTGTGGTTGTTGCATTGCTCTATCAACTGAAAAGGTAACACTCTCATCCTCTATACTTAGGGTCAGTTTCTTACCGAACACGTCTATCATTGCTTTAGCCGTGTTTAAGAATGGTCTTCCTAATATGAGAGGAACTTGAGAATCTTCTTCCATGTCCAAAACAACAAAATCTACTGGAAATACTAAAGTACCAACTTTAACTAGCATGTTCTCCATTATCCCTCTAGGATATTTTATTGATCTATCGGCTAGTTGTATGCTTATTCTGGTTGGTTTCAATTCTCCAAGGTCTAGTTTAGCGTATAGTGAATACGGCATTAGATTTATACTAGCACCTAAGTCTGCCAATGCTTCTATTGAACTAAGACTACCCAGAAAACATGGAATTGTGAAACTTCCTGGATCAGATAATTTTTCTGGTATCTTATTCAACAGCACTGCTGAACAATTAGCATTCATAGTAACAGCCGAGAGTTCTTCCATTTTCTTTCTATTTGAGATTAGATCTTTCAAGAATTTAGCATATCTTGGCATTTCTGAAATCACATCAATGAAAGGAAGATTTACATTTATCTGTTTAAACATATCCAAGAATTTGGATTGCTCGGCTTCAAGTTTTTCTTTCTTCATTTTACTCGGGTAAGGAAGTGGTGGTTGGTATGGTTTAACATAAGGTTTATCCTTTACTGTGTTATCTTCATTAACCTTTTCAACTACCGGTTCTTTTTCCTTATCTTGATCAGGTTGTGGTTCTTGTGGAGTAGGAATAGTTTCATCAGAAGTTACAGGTATTTCAGGTGATTTAAGTGTTGTACCACTTCTTGTGGTAATAGCTTTAGCTGATTCATTCCTGGGGTTAGCATTTGTATCACTAGGTAGACTTCCCGGTTTTCTTTCACCTATTAACCTTGCTAGGTTACTTACTTCTTGTTCCAGATTTTGAATAGAAGCTTGTTGATTTCTAAATGCTTGAGCATTTTGTTCATTTGTTTGTTTTTGAGATGTGAAAAACTGTGTTTGAGTTTCAACTAGCTTCGTCATCATATCTTCTAAATTTGGTTTTTTATCATCGGTTTGTTGTGGTGGTTTGTTTTGAAAATTAGATCTTTGCTGATTATAAGTATTATTGGATACTTGTTGATTGCTAGGACCTTGTTGGTTGTTGTATGGAATATTTCGGTTATAATTCTGGTTTTGATTGTAAATCGGTCTTGGCGGTTGATAATTATTCTGATAATTATTTCCAGGCCTTTGGTTTATGTATGAAATATTCTCTCTTTGTTCCATTGTTAATTCAATACTGAGACAATCTTTTGTCAAATGTGGTCCTCCACACTGCTCACAACTAATTCGTATTGAGTGAATATCTTTAGTCATCTTTTCCATTCGTCTCTCCACAGCATCTATCTTTGCGGAAATGGAATCTAAGTCATGGCTAGAATCGGCTCTAGCTGCTTTAGATGATCTAATGATATCTTTTTCTTGCTGCCACTCATGTGAGTGGGAAGCAGTGTTATCAATAATTTTGTAAGCATCAGTTTCGGTTTTCTTCATAATAGAACCACCAGCTGCTATATCTATGTCTTTTCTTGTAGTGATGTCGCATCCTTGGTAGAATATTTGTACTATTTGACAGGTGTCTAAACCATGTTGCGGACATCCTCTTAACAACTTTTCATATCTTGTCCACGCCTCGTATAGAGTTTCATTTGGTTTCTGTGTGAACGTAACAATTTCTGCTTGAAGTCTTACGGCTTTAGATGCAGGAAAGAATTGTTTAAGAAATTTGTCAACTAAAACATCCCATGTATCAATCGCCCCTTCAGGTAACGATTCCAACCAATCTTTGGCTTCTCCCTTTAAAGTCCAGGGAAATAACATGAGATATATCTGTTCATCCTCCACTTCTCGGATTTTAAATAGTGTGCAGATCCTATTAAAGGTACGTAGATGTTCATTTGGATCTTCCTTCGGCGCACCACTAAATTGGCATTGATTAGTCACCATGTGTAGAATTTGTCCTTTGATTTCATAATCTGGCGCATTAATGTCTGGATGAGTAATTGCGTGACCTTGGCCAGTGCGTTTAGCTCTCATTCGGTCTTCCATACTTAAAGGTTCCAGATTCTCCATAATTGAATTTGTTGAATCGGTATCACTAGATGATTCTGATTTAATGGTTCGTTCCTCAACAATCTCTGTTTGAATGATTGGTGGCTCCGGAGGAAAGTTTAATGGTTCAGGATCTATGAACCGTTCCTGAATATTTTCCGGATTCTCAATTGTGATGTCGGGTTCAAAAAATGGATTATCGGAAATTTGAACTGAAGTACTTGGTCGACTGGATGACGATTCTAAAGAAAAATCAACGGCGGTTATATTTGCTAAATGTCTTGATCTAGTTACAGGTGGTGAACGTACAAAAGGTGATGAACGTCTTGCTCGGTGCATTCACTGAATATCCTATTAGTTTTTAAAAAGGAAAGAAAAATTATAATAAGTTATCCAATCAATAGACTTTTCTGATTTTGCCCACGTTTCGAATAGCCAAAAGATGCAGCAGAGGGGCAGGATTCGTTTGGTCTCAATATAATTGAGGACTGTTTGGCTCCAATAACCCGGTCCACGTACAAATCCAACTATTACTACGAACCAGAAAATTTTGATGTCTATCAATTTAACCACTCAAAATAAATTTTCGTAATTTTAAGAAATTTAGATAAGAAGTAGAAAAAATTCTAAGTCCTAAAAACTAGGATGGCGAGAAATAAGAGAGAAAAAGAGTTCGTCGCAAAAGGTAGAAAAAGAAAAAAAATGGTTGAAAAATAAAAGGTGACGGAAAAAAAATAAAAGAAACTTATCAAAACTTAAAAAAATACTTAACTAACCTAACCTTATTACTACAACTAACTTAAAATTATAATCGCAAATTGAAATTACTAATTGGAATGATAATTGATACATAGTAAAAGGTGTCTAAAAATATTAAAGCTTACAGGAAAAACTAAATCCCAAATGGAAATAACTTAAAAAGAAACTAAAACTTAAAAAGGCGTCGCAAAATTCTAAAGCACCTAAATCTTAGTCTAAGGAAAAAGCACTTAAGAAATTCTACGGCAAAGCCTAAAAATCTAGGAGTAAAAATAACTATAGCAAAAACTAAGTTTAAAATTAAATATGAGCTAAAAATACAAAAGTTATGCTACAACGATTAAAAAGGGACAAATTATAAAAATATACAAAAAGTTGTAAAAATTACAATTTTTATAAAAATATTATTTTTATATTATTTATTTAATAAAACTACTAATTTTACAATTTAATTAAACTTATTTAAACTAAAAATACAAATTAAATAAAAAGAAATTTTAAAATAAAACTTAATTATAATAATAATACATAATTAGGGTTTATATTAATAATAATTAATAATAATCCGTAATAAATGCTGAATTAGGGCTTCTGTCGGCGTGTCAGAAAGTCTCCGCGAGTCGCGGTATTTATTGCATCAAACCCCGCGAGTCGCGGGGTTTCAAATTTCAGCTGACAGCTTATAATTTCAACGCGTTTTTTTCTTTATTTATTTATTTATTTTTTTTCTGTTTTCTGTTTTTTTCTATAAATAAAAGATAGTTAATAAAACTTATATTTTTATAAACTAAAATAAAAATAAAGAAACTTATAAAACTTAAATAATTTAAAAAAAATACTTATATTTTTGTTTTTCTTTTTATATTTTTGAATAATTAACACGTATTTTTACAAAAACGAATTTTTAATAGAAGTAAGCTAAATTTTTTTTTTTTTTTTTTTTTATATATTAGCGTTCCGCTTCCGGCTTTTAAGAGATGTCCCCGGCAGCGGCGCCAAAAATACTTGATGTTATGCGAGGTGTATACGAAATAGTTTATATTTTACTAGGAAAAACTATTAAATACGATACAATTTTACACAAGATATTTTTTTATTTATAGAATGGATATACTTAAACCTTGCTACAACACTTATAGGCAGTGTACCTAATCGTACAGTAGTGTAGTTTTTAGTAAGTCCGGTTCGTTCCACAGGGAAATCTTTAAACAAAGCTCAACGCTATATTAGTTTACTTTTATAAAAATACAAATATATATATATATGTAATATTATTATTATAAAGGGGGGTTTTTACCGTTTAATGACCGGTTTGTCGATTTTAAGACTTTAGTCGCAGTTAAAACCTAATGTAAAATATAAAATAAATACAAGACTTAAATTAAAGCGTAAAATAAATAACGATAATGAAATTGCAATAAAAGTGCGATAAAATGAAATTGCGATAATTAAAAAGTACGATAATTAAAAGTGCGATTAAATACAATAACAATAAAAATGCGATAATTAGAAGTGCAATTAAATATAAAATAAAGGAAATTAAATATGAAATAAAAGAATTATGCTTATTTAAACTTCCGTAATCATGATGTTTGACGTGTTGATTTTAGTTTTATGCCCATGGGTTAATTGTCCTTTGTCCTGGATTATTTAATATGTCCGTCTGGTTTTTGTCCATCACAGTCCATCAGTCATAAATATAAAATACGAGTGTCCTCGTCAAATTATTATTATACCCGAAGTTAAATATTCCAACTAATTGGGGATTCGAATTGTAACAAGGTTTTAATACTTTGTTTAATGAATACACCAGGTTATCGACTGCGTGTAAACCAAGGTTTTACTACTTTGTTAACAATTACACCAATTACCCTTGAATGTAATTTCACCCCTGTTTTAATTATTCTAGTGGCTATTAATCCATTCCCGTATCCGGTTAAATGAACGATTATTCGTACATATAAATACCCCCCCATCGTGTCCGATCGAGTGTATATGGTAATTTATAGGGACGCCCAATTGTAAATCTTTATATTAACATTAACAAACTATCATTTAGTTAAACAAATATAAAGCCCATTAATAGCCCATAGTCTAATTTCCACAAGTGTCGTTCTTTTGTCCAAACCCCAATTATGGTACAAAGCCCAATTACCCAATTTTAGTAATTAGCCCAACATCATGATTACTTCGTTTTAAATAAGCATAATAATAACTTAGCTACGAGACATTAATGTAAAAAGGTTGAACATAACTTACAATGATTAAAAATAGCGTAGCGTTACACGGACAGAATTTCGACTTACACCCTTACAATATTCGCTAACATACCCTTATTATTAGAATTATAATTAAAATTAAAATTAAAATATAAATTATATATATATATTTTACGTATATATGAGAGAAGAGAGAAAAAGATATTGAATTGTGATCAGAATTCGGTTGGCTTTATAGGGATTTTCGATTTTTGGGGCTCCGCGACTCGCGGTAAAATCCTCTTCAAACTCCGCGAGTCGCGGAGAATGAATTTACAGCTCAGTCCTTGGAGTCTTTCTCTGCCGACGATTTTTATTTATAAATATAATATATATATATAATTAATATAATTAATTATATATTATATTATATTTATATACCTAGTTAACTTGTAATTTTTAGTCCGTTGCGTCGAGCGTTAAGAGTTGACTCTGGTCCCGGTTCCGGATTTTCGAACGTCCTTGCGTACAATTTAATATCTTGTACTTTGCGTTTTGAATCTTGTACTCTTGTAATTTCGAGACGTTTCTTATCAATAATTGAAACCTTTTTGATTGTCTTTTGTACTTTTGAGCTTTTTGGTCGTTTGCGTCTTCAATTCGTCGAATCTGTCTTTTGTCTTCACCTTTTATTATTTAAACTAATATCACTTGTAAATAGAACAATTGCAACTAAAAGCTTGTCTTTCTTGAGGAATAATGCTATGAAATATATGTTCGTTTTTAGCATTATCAGTATGGTCCACACACTCGGTTCATAAGGTCCATGAACACAGCTGGTGCATTAGTTAAACCAAACGGCATGACCATAAACTCGTAATGACCGTAACGTGTTCTGAAAGCAGTCTTTGGAATATCATCTTCTTTCACCCGCATTTGATGATACCCGGAACGTAAGTCAATCTTTGAATAAACAGACGAGCCTTGTAGTTGATCAAATAAGTCGTCGATTCTCGGTAGTGGGTAGCGGTTCTTGATGGTAAGTTTGTTCAACTCTCGGTAGTCGATACACAACCTGAATGTACCATCTTTCTTCTTGACAAACAAAACAGGAGCTCCCCACGGTGATGTGCTTGGTCGAATGAAACCACGCTCTAAAAGTTCTTTTAATTGGCTTTGCAGTTCTTTCATCTCGCTGGGTGCGAGTCTGTAAGGAGCACGAGCTATTGGTGCAGCTCCTGGTACAAGATCTATTTGAAATTCAACGGATCGATGTGGGGGTAATCCCGGTAATTCTTTCGGAAATACATCGGGAAATTCTTTTGCAATGGGAACATCATTGATGCTCTTTTCTTCAGTTTGTACTTTCTCGACGTGTGCTAGAACAGCATAGCAACCTTTTCTTATTAGTTTTTGTGCCTTCAAATTACTAATAAGATGTAGCTTCGTGTTGCCCTTTTCTCCGTACACCATTAAGGGTTTTCCTTTTTCTCGTATAATGCGAATTGCATTTTTGTAACAAACGATCTCTGCTTTCACTTCTTTCAACCAGTCCATACCGATTATCACATCAAAACTCCCTAACTCTACTGGTATCAAATCAATCTTAAATGTTTCGCTAACCAGTTTAATTTCTCGATTCCGACATATATTATCTGCTGAAATTAATTTACCATTTGCTAATTCGAGTAAAAATTTACTATCCAAAGGCGTCAATGGACAACTTAATTTAGCACAAAAATCTCTACTCATATAGCTTCTATCCGCACCCGAATCAAATAAAACGTAAGCAGATTTATTGTCAATAAGAAACGTACTCGTAACAAGCTCCGGGTCTTCCTGTGCCTCTGCCGCATTAATATTGAAAACTCTTCTGCGGCCTTGTCCATTCGTGTTCTCCTGGTTTGGGCAATTTCTAATAATGTGGCCCATTTTTCCACATTTATAACAAACTACATTGGCATAACTTGCTCCGACACTACTTGCTCCGCCATTACTCGTTCCGACACCATTTGTTCCTTTCGTTCTATTAACCCCTGGTCCGTAGCCCTCACACTTCACCGCTTTATGACCATTTCTTTTACACTTGTTGCAAAATTTGGTGCAGAACCCCGAGTGATACTTTTCACACCTTTGGCATAGCTGCTTCTGATTGTTGTTGTTGTTGCGGTTATTATTGTTGTTGGGATGATTGTTATAGTTGCTGTTGTTGTTGTTGTTGTAGTTGTTGTTATTGTTGTTGTTGTTGGGTTGTTTGTTGTAGTTGCGATTGATGTTGCGATTGTTGAGATAATTGTTGCGATTATTGTTGTAATTTCTGTTGTTGTTGTATTGGTGATTCTTATCACCGTTTTCCTCCCACTTTCTTTTGACTTGCTTCACATTGGCCTCTTCAGCAGTCTGTTCTTTAATTCTTTCTTCAATCTGGTTCACTAGTTTGTGAGCCATTCTACATGCCTGTTGTATGGAGGCGGGCTCGTGTGAACTTATATCTTCTTGGATTCTTTCCGGTAATCCTTTCACAAACGCGTCGATCTTCTCTTCCTCATCTTCGAATGCTCCCGGACACAAAAGGCACAATTCTGTGAATCGTCTTTCGTACGTGGTAATATCAAATCCTTGGGTTCGTAACCCTCTAAGTTCTGTCTTGAGCTTATTGACCTCGGTTCTGGGACGGTACTTCTCGTTCATCAAGTGCTTGAATGCTGACCACGGTAGTGCGTACGCATCGTCTTGTCCCACTTGCTCTAGATAGGTATTCCACCATGTTAACGCAGAACCTGTGAAGGTATGCGTAGCGTACTTCACTTTGTCCTCTTCAGTACACTTACTTATGGCAAACACCGATTCGACCTTCTCGGTCCACCGTTTCAATCCGATCGGTCCTTCGGTTCCATCAAATTCTAAAGGTTTGCAGGCAGTGAATTCTTTGTAGGTGCATCCTACACGATTTCCTGTACTGCTAGATCCAAGGTTATTGTTGGTATGTAGCGCAGCCTGTACTGCGGCTATGTTTGAAGCTAGAAAAGTACGGAATTCCTCTTCATTCATATTCACGGTGTGTCGAGTAGTCGGTGCCATTTCCTTCAAAATAGTCAAATGGAACAAGTTAATCATACAGAATATTAAGAGTAGTTAATAGTATTTCGTAGCATAATATGAACTCATTTATAAAAGCTTTTTCTTCATATTAGCGTTTTATAAGTTTAAATTCGGGTAGTACCTACCCGTTAAGTTCATACTTAGTAGCTAATATACAATTCAACTACTACAATTCTATATGAAAAACTGATTATAATAATATTTCGCGTTCAAACTTTCACACAATATTTTACAAACTTACAATACCGCTTATTTTACATATAGCATGAAATATAGCACACAATAAATTTGATACAAGATGGTTGTGAAGATAATTCTAGCTAGTACACAAGTCGTTCAGCAAAGGCAATAAAGACACGTAATTCATACGTCCAGAAACAAGTCATGCATTCTGGTTTTACTAGGATTACTTCCCATCCTTGGTCTTGTGGAACATAACCATTATGGCCGTTGATAATACAGCGTGTTGTAACGTCGTCAAAGGGACGAGGGTTACGTAATGTCCAACAGTCCCGTAACAATCTAAAAACCTCATTTCTTACCCCAATTACCGACTCCGTCACTTGTGGGAACGTTTTGTTTAATAGTTGTAGCCCGATGTTCTTGTTCTCACTTTGGTGAGAAGCGAACATTACTAGTCCATAAGCATAACATGCTTCTTTATGTTGCATGTTAGCCGCTTTTTCTAAATCACGAAGTCCAATATTCGGATATATTGAGTCAAAATAATATCTTAACCCATTGCGTAAAATAGCATTTGGGTTCCCCGCAATATATGCGTCAAAGTAAACACATCGTAATTTATGGATTTCCCAATGTGATATCCCCCATCTTTCGAACGAAAGCCTTTTATAAACCAAGGCATTCTTGGAACGTTCTTCGAATGTCTTACAAACTGATCTCGCCTTAAATAGTTGTGCCGAAGAATTCTGACCGACTCTAGACAAGATTTCATCAATCATGTCTCCGGGTAGGTCTCTTAAAATATTGGGTTGTCTATCCATTTTGTGTTTTTATACTGTAAAATAGACAAGAGTTAGATTCATAAAAAAAAATACTTATTAATACAAGCAATTTTTACATATATCATAAAGCATAAGCACACTATATTACATATATTACACCACACGAATACAACTATCTTATTCCGACTCGCTTGTTTCTTCTTCTTCGGTTTTGGTTCGTTTTGCCAAGTTTCTAGGGATATATGATGTTCCCCTAATACGAGCCGTAATTTTCCACATTGGTTTAGAAAAACCTGGTGGTTTAGAGGTTCCCGGGTTATTGTTACAACTTAAGGACTTCGGGGGTTGACGATACATATAAAGTTCATCGGGGTTGGAATTAGATTTCTCTATTTTTATGCCCTTTCCCTTATTATTTTCTTTTGCCTTTTTAAATTCAGTTGGGGTAATTTCTATAACATCATCGAAATTCTCGTCGGAATCCGATTCATCGGAGAATTGGTAATCCTCCCAATATTTTGCTTCCTTGGCAGAAACACCATTGACCATAATTAACTTTGGTCGGTTGGTTGAGGATTTTCTTTTACTTAACCGTTTTATTATTTCCCCCACCGGTTCTATTTCTTCATCCGGTTCCGATTCTTCTTCCGGTTTCGATTCTTCTTCCGGTTCCGACTCTTCTTCCGGTTCCTCTTCGGGAACTTGTGAATCAGTCCACGAATCATTCCAATATACATTTGACTCTTCATTATTATTAGGTGAGTCAATGGGACTTGTTTTAGAGGTAGACATCTATCACATAATATCAAACGCGTTAAGAGATTAATATATCACATAATATTCACATGTTAAAAATATATAGTTTCCAGCAAAATTTGTTAAGCAATCATTTTTCAAGTAAACACGGTCGAAGTCCAGACTCACTAATGCATCCTAACAAACTCGATAAGACACACTAATGCAAAATTCTGGTTCTCTAAGACCAACGCTCGGATACCAACTGAAATGTCCCGTTCTTATTGATTAAAAACGTTCCATATTAATTGATTTCGTTGCGAGGTTTTGACCTCTATATGAGACGGTTTTCAAAGACTGCATTCATTTTAAAACAAACCATAACCTTTATTTCATCAATAAAGGTTTAAAAAGCTTTACGTAGATTATCAAATAATGATAATCTAAAATATCCTGTTTACACACGACCATTACATAATGGTTTACAATACAAATATGTTACAACAAAATAAGTTTCTTGAATGCAGTTTTTACACAATATCATACAAGCATGGACTCCAAATCTTGTCCTTATTTAAGTATGCGATAGCGGAAGCTCTTAATAATCACCTGAGAATAAACATGCTTAAAACGTCAACAAAAATGTTGGTGAGTTATAGGTTTAACCTATATATATCAAATCATAATAATAGACCACAAGATTTCATATTTCAATACACATCCCATACATAGAGATAAAAATCATTCATATGGTGAACACCTGGTAACCGACATTAACAAGATGCATATATAAGAATATCCCCATCATTCCGGGACACCCTTCGGATATGATATAAATTTCGAAGTACTAAAGCATCCGGTACTTTGGATGGGGTTTGTTAGGCCCAATAGATCTATCTTTAGGATTCGCGTCAATTAGGGTGTCTGTTCCCTAATTCTTAGATTGCCAGACTTAATAAAAAGGGGCATATTCGATTTCGATAATTCAACCATAGAATGTAGTTTCACGTACTTGTGTCTATTTTGTAAATCATTTATAAAACCTGCATGTATTTTCATCCCAAAAATATTAGATTTTAAAAGTGGGACTATAACTCACTTTCACAGATTTTTACTTCGTCGAGAAGTAAGACTTGGCCACTGGTTGATTCATGAACCTATAACAATATATACATATATATCAAAGTATGTTCAAAATATATTTACAACACTTTTAATATATTTTGATGTTTTAAGTTTATTAAGTCAGCTGTCCTCGTTAGTAACCTACAACTAGTTGTCCACAGTTAGATGTACAGAAATAAATCGATAAATATTATCTTGAATCAATCCACGACCCAGTGTATACATATCTCAGTATTGATTACAACACAAACTATATATATTTTGGAATCAACCTCAACCCTGTATAGCTAACTCCAACATTCACATATAGAGTGTCTATGGTTGTTCCGAAATATATATAGATGTGTCGACATGATAGGTCGAAACATTGTATACGTGTCTATGGTATCTCAAGATTACATAATATACAATACAAGTTGATTAAGTTATGGTTGGAATAGATTTGTTACCAATTTTCACGTAGCTAAAATGAGAAAAATTATCCAATCTTGTTTTACCCATAACTTCTTCATTTTAAATCCGTTTTGAGTGAATCAAATTGCTATAGTTTTATATTGAACTCTATTTTATGAATCTAAACAGAAAAAGTATAGATTTATAGTCAGAAAAATAAGTTACAAGTCGTTTTTGTAAAGGTAGTCATTTCAGTCGAAAGAACGACGTCTAGATGACCATTTTAGAAAACATACTTCCACTTTGAGTTTAACCATAATTTTTGGATATAGTTTCATGTTTATAATAAAAATCATTTTCTCAGAATAACAACTTTTAAATCAAAGTTTATCATAGTATTTAATTAACTAACCCAAAACAGCCCGCGGTGTTACTACGACGGCGTAAATCCGGTTTTACGGTTTTTTTCGTGTTTCCAGGTTTTAAATCATTAAGTTAGCATATCATATAGATATATAACATGTGTTTAGTTGATTTTAAAAGTCAAGTTAGAAGGATTAACTTTTGTTTGCGAACAAGTTTAGAATTAACTAAACTATGTTCTAGTGATTACAAGTTTAAACCTTCGAATAAGATAGCTTTATATGTATGAATTGAATGATGTTATGAACATCATTACTACCTTAAGTTCCTTGGATAAACTTACTGGAAAAGAGAAAAATGGATCAAGCTTCAACGGATCCTTGGATGGCTCGAAGTTCTTGAAGCAGAATCATGACACGAAAACAAGTTCAAGTAAGATCATCACTTGAAATAAGATTGTTATAGTTATAGAAATTGAACCAAAGTTTGAATATGATTATTACCTTGTATTAGAATGATAACCTACTGTAAGAAACAAAGATTTCTTGAGGTTGGATGATCACCTTACAAGATTGGAAGTGAGCTAGCAAACTTGAAAGTATTCTTGATTTTATGTAACTAGAACTTGTAGAATATATGAAGAACACTTAGAACTTGAAGATAGAACTTGAGAGAGATCAATTATATGAAGAAAATTGAAGAATGAAAGTGTTTGTAGGTGTTTTTGGTCGTTGGTGTATGGATTAGATATAAAGGATATGTAATTTTGTTTTCATGTAAATAAGTCATGAATGATTACTCATATTTTTGTAATTTTATGAGACATTTCATGCTAGTTGCCAAATGATGGTTCCCACATGTGTTAGGTGACTCACATGGGCTGCTAAGAGCTGATCATTGGAGTGTATATACCAATAGTACATACATCTAAAAGCTGTGTATTGTACGAGTACGAATACGGGTGCATACGAGTAGAATTGTTGATGAAACTGAACGAGGATGTAATTGTAAGCATTTTTGTTAAGTAGAAGTATTTTGATAAGTGTATTGAAGTATTTCAAAAGTGTATAAATGCATATTAAAACACTACATGTATATACATTTTAACTGAGTCGTTAAGTCATCGTTAGTCGTTACATGTAAGTGTTGTTTTGAAACCTTTAGGTTAACGATCTTGTTAAACGTTGTTAACCCAATGTTTATAATATCAAATGAGATTTTAAATTATTATATTATCATGTATGAATATCTCTTAATATGATATATATACATTAAATGTCTTTACAACGATAATCGTTACATATATGTCTCGTTTAAAAATCATTAAGTTAGTAGTCTTGTTTTTACATATGTAGTTCATTGTTAATATACTTAATGATATGTTTACTTATCATAGTATCATGTTAACTATATATATATCCATATATATGTCATCATATAGTTTTTACAAGTTTTAACGTTCGTGAATCACCGGTCAACTTGGGTGGTCAATTGTCTATATGAAACATATTTCAATTAATCAAGTCTTAACAAGTTTGATTGCTTAACATGTTGGAATCATTTAATCATGTAAATATCAATCTCAATTAATATATATAAACATGGAAAAGTTCGGGTCACTACATCATGTTTGTCTTTCAACTTTGTCTTTCTCCCAGTTCCAAGAAGCGTCTTCGTCAAACTCCACATCTCAGTTGATCATGATCTTATTTGTCTTCAAGTTATAGACTCGGTAGCCTTTTGACTGTGTGCTATAGCCCAATAATATTCCCTTCTCTGATTTTTCTTGGAGCTTGTGACGTTTCTCCTTAGGAACATGGATGTAGCAGATAGATCCAAATACTCGTAGATGTTTCGCCGACGGTTTTCTTCCACTCCATGCCTCTATCGGAGTCTTATTTTCTACGGCTTTTGTGGGACATCGATTTAGTATATATACAACTGTGTATACAGCTTCAGCCCAGAAACTGTTTGGAAGGCCTTTTTCATGTATCATTGTTTTGGCCATTTCCATTACAGCTCTATTTTTTGCGTTCAGAGACACCATTTTGTTCTGGAGCGTAACCAACTGTGAGTTGGCGTTTAACACCTTCATCTTCGCAAAATTTATTAAATTGTGTAGAGGTGTATGTAGTGACCCGAACTTTTCCATGTATATATATATATATATATATATATATTAAATGAAATTGTTATTTACATGATTAAGTGTTTCCAACATGTTAAGCAATCAAACTTGTTAAGACTTGATTAATTGAAATAGGTTTCATATAGACAATTGACCACCCAAGTTGACCGGTGATTCACGAACGTTAAACTTGTAAAAACTATACGATGACATATATATGGTTATATATATAGTTAACATGATTTTATTATAAGTATGTATCTCATTAGGTATTTTAACAATGAGTTATATACATAAAAATGAGACTATTAATTTAAGAAACTCGAAAACGATATATATATAACGATTATCGTTATAACAACGTCTTACTAGATACATATGAATCATATTAAGATATTGATACACTTGGTTAATTATGTTAAATGATAAGTAAATATATTATTAAGTGTATTAACAATGAAATACATATGTAAAAATAAGACTACTAACTTAATGATTTCGAAACGAGACATATATGTAACGATTATCGTTGTAACGACATTTAACTGTATATATATCATACTAAGATATATTATATATCATAATATCATGATAATATAACAATTTAACATCTCATTTGTTATAATAAACAATGGGTTAACAACAATTAACAAGATCGTTAACCTAAAGGTTTCAAAACAACATTTACATGTAACGACTAACGATGACTTAACGACTCAGTTAAAATGTATATACATGTAGTGTTTTAATATGTATTCATACACTTTTTAAAGACTTCAAGACACTTATCAAAATACTTCTACTTAACAAAAATGCTTACAATTACATCCTCGTTCAGTTTCATCAACAATTCTACTCGTATGCACCCGTATTCGTACTCGTACAATACACAGCTTTTAGATGTATGTACTATTGGTATATACACTCCAATGATCAGCTCTTAGCAGCCCATGTGAGTCACCTAACATATGTGGGAACCATCATTTGGCAACTAGCATGAAATATCTCATAAAATTAGAAAAATATGAGTAATCATTCATGACTTATTTACATGAAAACAAAATTACATATCCTTTATATCTAATCCATACACCAACGACCAAAAACACCTACAAACACTTTCATTCTTCAATTTTCTTCATCTAATTGATCTCTCTCAAGTTATATCTTCAAGTTCTAAGTGTTCTTCATAAATTCCAAAAGTTCTAGTTTCATAAAATCAAGAATACTTCCAAGATTGCAAGTTTACTTCCAAGTTTTCTAAATCCATTCCAAGTAATCATCCAAGATCAAGAAACCTTTGTTACTTATAGTAGGTTATCTTTCTAATACAAGGTAATAATCATATTCCAACTTTAATTCAATTTCTATAACTATAACAATCTTATTTCGAGTGGAAATCTTACTTGAAATTATTTTCGTGTCATGATTCTGCTTCAAGAACTTTCAAGCCATCCAAGGATCCTTTGAAGCTAGATCTATTTTTCTCATTTCCAGTAGGTTTATCTAAGGAACTTGAGGTAGTAATTATGTTCATAACATCATTCGATTCATACATATAAAGCTATCTTATTCGAAGGTTTAAACTAGTAATCACTAGAACATAGTTTAGTTAATTCTAAACTTGTTCGCAAAGAAAAGTTAATCCTTCCAACTTGACTTTTAAAATCAACTAAACACATGTTCTATATCTATATGATATTCTAACTTAATGATTTAAAACCTGAAAACACGAAAAACACCGTAAAACCAGATTTACGCCGTCGTAGTAACACCGCGGGCTGTTTTGAGTTAGTTAATTAAAAACTATGATAAACTTTGATTTAAAAGTTTTTATTTTGGGAAAATGATTTTTATTATGAACATAAAACTATATCCAAAAATTATGGTTAAACTCAAAGTGGAAGTATGTTTTCTAAAATGGTCATCTAGACGTCGTTATTTCGACTGAAATGACTACCTTTACAAAAACGACTTGTAACTTATTTTTACGACTATAAACCTATACTTTTTCTGTTTAGATTCATAAAATAGAGTTCAATATGAAACCATAGCAATTTGATTCACTCAAAACGGATTTAAAATGAAGAAGTTATGGGTAAAACAAGATTGGATAATTTTTCTCATTTTAGCTACGTGAAAATTGGTAACAAATCTATTCCAACCATAACTTAATCAACTTGTATTGTATATTATGTAATCTTGAGATACCATAGACACGTATACAATGTTTCGACCTATCATGTCAACACATCTATATATATTTCGGAACAACCATTGACACTCTATATGTGAATGTTGGAGTTAGCTATACAGGGTTGAAGTTGATTCCAAAATATATATAGTTTGAGTTGTGATCAATACTGAGATACGTATACACTAGGTCGTGGATTGATTCAAGATAATATTTATCGATTTATTTCTGTACATCTAACTGTGGACAACTAGTTGTAGGTTACTAACGAGGACAGCTGACTTAATAAACTTAAAACATCAAAATATATTAAAAGTGTTGTAAATATATTTTGAACATACTTTGATATATATGTATATATTGTTATAGGTTCGTGAATCAACCAGTGGCCAAGTCTTACTTCCCGACGAAGTAAAAATCTGTGAAAGTGAGTTATAGTCCCACTTTTAAAATCTAATATTTTTGGGATGAGAATACATGCAGGTTTTATAAATGATTTACAAAATAGACACAAGTACGTGAAACTACATTCTATGGTTGAATTATCGAAATCGAATATGCCCCTTTTTATTAAGTCTGGTAATCTAAGAATTAGGGAACAGACACCCTAATTGACGCGAATCCTAAAGATAGATCTATTGGGCCTAACAAACCCCATCCAAAGTACCGGATGCTTTAGTACTTCGAAATTTATATCATATCCGAAGGGTGTCCCGGAATGATGGGGATATTCTTATATATGCATCTTGTTAATGTCGGTTACCAGGTGTTCACCATATGAATGATTTTTATCTCTATGTATGGGATGTGTATTGAAATATGAAATCTTGTGGTCTATTGTTACGATTTGATATATATAGGTTAAACCTATAACTCACCAACATTTTTGTTGACGTTTAAAGCATGTTTATTCTCAGGTGAATACTAAGAGCTTCTGCTGTTGCATACTAAAATAAGGACAAGATTTGGAGTCCATGTTTGTATGATATTGTGTAAAAACTGCATTCAAGAAACTGATTTCAATGTAACATATTTGTATTGTAAACCATTATGTAATGGTCGTGTGTAAACAGGATATTTTAGATTATCATTATTTGATAATCTACATAAAGCTTTTTAAAACTTTATTTATGAAATAAAGGTTATGGTTTGTTTTAAAAATGAATGCAGTCTTTGAAAAACGTCTCATATAGAGGTCAAAACCTCGCAACGAAATCAATTATTATGGAACGTTTTTAATCAATAAGAACGAGACATTTCAGTTGGTATCAGAGCTGGTATAATGCTGTCCATGTGTGGCGGGTTAGTCGTAAAGGAGGTTCTCACAGTGTTACCTGTGACGAAGCATTGGCTCTTACTCCTTGCGATCCCTTACGAGGGTTGGCAGTAGCCGAGAGGCAGGCCCTAAAATCAGTATCTGAGGTACACTCAGTGGTCACCAGGCGGTTAGCTGGGAAGGCACTGGGTGGGACGGTGGTTGTCCCCAACTGTATTTCAGTTGGTATCCGAGCGTTGGTCTTAGAGAACCAGAAAATTTGCATTAGTGTGTCTTATCGAGTTTGTTAGGATGCATTAGTGAGTTTGGACTTCGACCGTGTTTTCTTTAAAAATGATTGCTTAACATTTTTGTTGGAAACTATATATTATTAACATGTATATATTATGTGATATATTAATATCTTAACATGTTTGATATTGTGTGATAGATGTCTACCTCTAGCACAAATCCCATTGACTCACCTAATAATAACGAAGAGTCGAATATATATTGGACTGATTCACAAGTTCCCGAAGAAGAACCGGAAGAAGAATCAGAACTGGAAGAAGAAGCAGAACCGGAAGAGGAGGAACCGGAGGAGGAAATAAAACTGGTGGGGGGAAATAATAAAACGGTTAAGGAAAAGAAAATCCTCAACCAACCGACCAAGGTTAATTATGGTCAATGGTGTTTCCGCCAAGGAAGCAAAATATTGGGAGGATTACCAATTCTCCGATGAATCGGATTCCGACGAGAATTCCGATGATGTTATAGAAATTACCCCAACTGAATTTAAAAAGGCAAAAGAAAATAATAAGGGAAAGGGCATAAAAATAGAGAAATCTAATTCCAACCCCGATGAACTTTATATGTATCGTCAACCCCCGAAGCCCTTAAGTTGTAACAATGACCCGGGAACCTCTAAACCACCAGGTTTTTCTAAACATTTGTGGAAAACGACAGCTCGTATTAGGGGAACATCATATATCCCTAGAAACTTGGCAAAACGAACCAAAACCGAAGAAGAAGAAACGAGCGAGTCGGAATAAGATAGTTGTATTCGTGTGGTGTAATATATGTAATATAGTGTGCTTATGCTTTATGATATATGTAAAAAATTGCTTGTATTAATAAGTATATTTTTTTATGAATCTAACTCTTGTCTATTTTACAGTATAAAAACACAAAATGGATAGACAACCCAATATTTTAAGAGACCTACCGGAGACATGATTGATGAAATCTTGTCTAGAGTCGGTCAGAATTCTTCGGCACAACTATTTACGGTGAAATCAGTTTGTAAGACATTCGAAGAATGTTCCAAGAATGTCTTGGTTTATAAGAGACTTTCATTTGAAAGATGGGGGATATCACATTGGGAAACCCATAAGTTACGATGTGTTTACTTTGACGCATATATTGCGGGGAACCCAAATGCTATTTTACGCAACGGGTTAAGAAATTATTTTGACTCAATTTATCCGAATATAGGACTTCATGATTTAGAAAAAGCTGCTAACATGCAACATAAAGAAGCATGCTATGCTTACGGGTTAGTAATGTTCGCTTCTCACCAAAGTGAGAAAAAGAACATCGGGCTACAACTATTAAACAAAACATTCCCACAAGTGACGAAGTCGGTAATTGGGGTAAGAAATGAGGTTTTTAGGCTATTACGAGACTGTTGGTCATTACGTAACCCTCGTACCTTTGACGACGTTATAACACGCTGTCTTATCAACGGCCATAATGGTTATGTTCCACAAGACCAAGGATGGGAAGTAGTCCTAGTAAAACCAGAATGCATGACTTGTTTCTGGACGTATGAATTACTTGTCTTTATTGCCTTTGCTGAATGACTTGTGTACTAGCTAGAATTATCTTCACAACTATCTTGTATCAAAGTTATTGTGTGCTATATTTCATGCTTTATGTAAAATAAGCGGTATTGTAAGTTTGTAAAATATTGTATAAAAGTTTGAACGCGAAATATTATTATAATCAGTTTTTCATATAGAATTGTAGTAGTTGAATTGTATATTAGCTACTAAGTATGAACTTAACGGGTAGGTACTACCCGAATTTAAACTTATAAAAAGCTAATATGAAGAAAAAGCTTTTATAAATGAGTTCATATTATGCTACGAAATACTATTAACTACTCTTAATATTCTGTATGATTAACTTGTTCCATTTGACTATTTTGAAGGAAATGGCACCGACTACTCGACACACCGTGAATATGAATGAAGAGGAATTCCGTACTTTTCTAGCTTCAAACATAGCCGCAGTACAGGCTGCGCTACATACTAATAATAACCTTGGATCTAGCAGTACAGGAAATCGTGTAGGATGCACCTACAAAGAATTCACTGCCTGCAAACCTTTGGAATTTGATGGAACCGAAGGACCGATCGGATTGAAACGGTGGACCGAGAAGGTCGAATCGGTGTTTGCCATAAGTAAGTGTACTGAAGAGGACAAAGTGAAGTACGCTACGCATACCTTCACAGGTTCTGCGTTAACATGGTGGAATACCTATCTAGAGCAAGTGGGACAAGATGATGCGTACGCACTACCGTGGTCAGCATTCAAGCACTTGATGAACGAGAAGTACCGTCCCAGAACCGAGGTCAATAAGCTCAAGACAGAACTTAGAGGGTTACGAACCCAAGGATTTGATATTACCACGTACGAAAGACGATTCACAGAATTGTGCCTATTGTGTCCGGGAGCGTTCGAAGATGAGGAAGAGAAGATCGACGCGTTTGTGAAAGGATTACCGGAAAGAATCCAAGAAGATATAAGTTCACACCAGCCCGCCTCCATACAACAGGCATGTAGAATGGCTCACAAACTAGTGAACCAGATTGAGGAAAGAATTAAAGAACAGATGGCTGAAGAGGCCAATGTGAAGCAAGTCAAAAGAAAGTGAGAGGAAAACGGTGATAAGAATCACCAATACAACAACAACAGCAATTACAATAATAATCGCAACAATTATCCCAACAATCGCAACATCAATCGCAACTACAACAAACGGCCCAACAACAACAACAACAACAACAACAACAACAACAACAACAACAACAACAACAACAACAGCAACTACAACAATCATCCCAACAACAATAACAACCGCAACAACAACAACAATCAGAAGCAGCTATGCCAAAGGTGTGAAAAGTATCATTCGGGGTTCTACACCAAATTTTGCAACAAGTGTAAAAGAAATGGTCATAGCGCTGCGAAGTGTGAGGTCTACGGACCAGGGGTTAACAGAACGAAAGGAACAAATGGTGTCGGAACGAGTAATGGCGGAGCAAGTAGTGTCGGAGCAAGTTATGCCAATGTAGTTTGTTATAAATGTGGAAAACCGGGCCACATTATTAGAAATTGCCCGAACCAGAAGAACACGAATGGACAAGGCCGCGGAAGAGTTTTCAATATTAATGCGGCAGAGGCACAGGAAGACCCGAAGCTTGTTACGGGTACGTTTCTTATTGACAATAAATCTGCTTACGTTTTATTTGATTCGGGTGCGGATAGAAGCTATATGAGTAGAGATTTTTGTGCTAAATTAAGTTGTCCATTGACGCCGTTGGATAGTAAATTTTTACTCGAATTAACAAACGGTAAATTAATTTCAGCAGATAATATATGCCGGAATCGAGAAATTAAACTGGGCAGCGAAATATTTAAGATTGATTTGATACCAGTAGAGTTAGGGAGTTTTGATGTAATAGTTGGCATGGACTGGCTGAAGAAGGTGAAAGCAGAGATCGTATGTTATAAAAATACAATTCGCATTGTACGAGAAGAAGGAGAACCCTTAATGGTGTACGGAGAAAAGGGCAACATGAAGCTACATCTTATTAGTAATTTGAAGGCACAAAAACTAATAAGAAAAGGTTGCTATGCTGTTCTAGCACACGTCAAGAAAGTACAAACTGAAGAAAAGAGCATCAATGATGTTCCCGTCGCAAAAGAATTTCCCGATGTATTTCCGAAAGAATTACCGGGACTACCTCCACATCGATCTGTTGAATTTCAAATAGATCTTGTACCAGGACCTGCACCAATAACTCGTGCTCCTTATAGACTCGTACCCAGCGAGATGAAAGAACTGCAAAGCCAACTGCAAGAACTATTAGAACGTGGTTTCATTCGACCAAGCACATCACCATGGGGAGCTCCTATTTTGTTTGTCAAGAAGAAGGATGGTACATTTAGGTTGTGTATTGACTACGGAGAGTTGAACAAACTTACCATCAAAAACCGTTATCCACTGCCGAGAATTGACGACTTATTTGATCAACTACAAGGCTTGTCGGTTTATTCGAAGATCGATTTACGTTCTGGATATCATCAAATGCGAGTAAAGGAGGATGATATTCCAAAAACTGCTTTTAGGACGCGTTATGGTCATTACGAGTTTATGGTTATGCCGTTTGGATTGACTAACGCACCAGCTGTGTTCATGGACCTTATGAACCGAGTGTGTGGGCCATATCTTGACAAGTTTGTCATTGTTTTTATCGATGACATACTTATTTACTCAAAGAATGATCAAGGGCACGAAGAACATTTGAGAAAAGTGCTAGAAGTATTGAGGAAAGAAAAACTGTACGCTAAGTTTTCAAAGTGTGCATTTTGGTCGGAAGAAGTTCAATTCCTCGGTCACATAGTGAACAAAGAAGGTATCCAGGTGGACTCGGCAAAGATCGAAACCGTTGAAAAGTGGGAAACCCCAAAAACTCCGAAGCATATACGTCAATTTTTAGGATTGGCTGGTTACTACAGAAGATTCATCCAAAATTTCTCCAAAATAGCAAAACCATTGACTGCATTAACGCATAAAGGGAAGAAATTTGAATGGAAGGATGAACAAGAGAAAGCGTTTCAATTATTGAAGAAAAAGCTAACTACAGCACCTATATTGTCATTGTCTGAAGGGAATGATGATTTTGTGATTTATTGTGATGCATCAAAGTAAGGTCTCAGTTGTGTATTAATGCAACGGATGAAGGTGATTGCTTATGCGTCTAGACAATTGAAGATTCACGAGCAAAATTATACGACGCATGATTTGGAATTAGGCGTGGTTGTTTTTGCATTAAAGACTTGGAGGCACTACTTATATGGGGTCAAAAGTATTATATATACCGACCACAAAAGTCTTCAACACATATTTAATCAGAAACAACTGAATATGAGGCAGCGTAGGTGGATTGAATTGTTGAATGATTACGAATTTGAGATTCGTTACCACCCGGGGAAGGCAAATGTGGTAGCCGACGTCTTAAGCAGAAAGGACAGAGAACCCATTCGAGTAAAATCTATGAATATAATGATTCACACTAACCTTACTACTCAAATAAAGGAGGCGCAACAAGGAGTTTTAAAAGAGGGAAATTTATAGGATGAAATACCCAAAGGATCGGAGAAGCATCTTAATATTCGGGAAGACGGAACCCGGTATAGGGCTGAAAGGATTTGGGTACCAAAATTTGGAGATATGAGAGAAATGGTACTTAGAGAAGCTCATAAAACCAGATACTCAATACATCCTGGAACGGGGAAGATGTACAAGAATCTCAAGAAACATTTTTGGTGGCCGGGTATGAAAGCCGATGTTGCTAAATACGTAGGAGAATGTTTGACGTGTTCTAAGGTCAAAGCTGAGCATCAGAAATCATCAGGTCTACTTCAACAACCCGAAATCCCGGAATGGAAATAGGAAAACATTACCATGGATTTCATCACTAAATTGCCAAGGACTGCAAGTGGTTTTGATACTATTTGGGTAATAGTTGATCGTCTCACCAAATCAGCACACTTCCTGCCAATAAGAGAAGATGACAAGATGGAGAAGTTAGCACGACTGTATTTGAAGGAAGTCGTCTCCAGACATGGAATACCAATCTCTATTATCTCTGATAGGGATGGCAGATTTATTTCAAGATTCTGGCAGACATTACAGCAAGCATTGGGAACTCGTCTAGACATGAGTACTGCCTATCATCCACAAACTGATGGGTAGAGCGAAAGGACGATACAAACGCTTGAAGACATGCTACGAGCTTGTGTTATTGATTTCGGAAACAGTTGGGATCGACATCTACCGTTAGCAGAATTTTCCTACAACAACAGCTACCATTCAAGCATTGAGATGGCGCCGTTTGAAGCACTTTATGGTAGAAAGTGCAGGTCTCCGATTTGTTGGAGTGAAGTGGGGGATAGACAGATTACGGGTCCGGAGATAATACAAGAAACTACCGAGAAAATCATCCAAATTCAACAAAGATTGAAAACCGCCCAGAGTCGAGAAAAGAGCTACGCGGACAGTAAAAGAAAAGATATAGAGTTTGAAATTGGAGAAATGGTCATGCTTAAGGTTTCACCTTGGAAAGGCATTGTTCGATTTGGTAAACAGGGGAAACTAAATCCAAGGTACATTGGACCATTCAAGATTATAGATCGTGTCGGACCAGTAGCTTACCAACTGGAGCTACCTCAACAACTCGCGGCTGTACATAACACTTTCCACGTCTCAAATTTGAAGAAATGTTTTGCTAAAGAAGATCTCACTATTCCGTTGGACGAAATCTAAATCAATGAAAAACTTCAATTCATTGAAGAACCCGTCGAAATAATGGATCGTGAGGTTAAGAGACTTAAACAAAACAAGATACCGATTGTTAAGGTTCGATGGAATGCTTGATAAGGCTAAAAAGGAACATATATTTCATAGCAATATCCCTTCTAAATAATAGGTTTTCATATGTAATTGTATTATATTTTCATTGTAATTGTTTAAATAAATAAGTGCGAAGACAAAAGGCGAAAACGAAGATTTGAAGACACAAACGTCCAAAAAGCTCAAATGTACAAGATACAATTCAAAAGGTTCAATTTATTGATGAGAAACATCTAAAAATGACATGAGTACAAGTTACAAAACGTAAAGTACAAGATATTAAATTATACGAAAGGACGTTCGAAAATCCGGAACCGGTACCCGAGCCAACTATCAACGCTCGACGCAACGGAGCTGAAAGTACAAGTCAACTATGCACAAGAATATAATATAATATTTAAATAATTCATAATAAGAATAATAATAAATAATAAAAAGTTGTTAATTGAGCATAGTTAAGGGGTCATAAGTGAAAATTTCAAATCACCAATTGCCTATAAAATGGAATTCACGGAGTAATGAAAAAATACACCTTTCTTCATATTTCTTTCTCTCTTCTGTAATATGTAATATATATTTATATTATAATTTTAATGTAAGTTAATTTTAATAATAAAGTTATGGTTTAGTTGGGTTATTGTAAGAAATATTTTACGGGTTTTAAGTCGAAATTCTGTCCGTGCAACGCTACACGATTAATAATCACTGTAAGTTATGTTCTTCCTTTTTAAATTAATGTCTCGTAACTAAGTTATTATTATGCTTATTTGAGCCGAAGTAATCGTGATGTTGGGCTAAAATATTAAGACGGGGTTATTGAACTTTGTACCATAATTAAGGTTTGGGCAAAAGACCGACACTTGTGGAAATTGGACTATTGACTATTAATAGATGGGGGTATTGTCTAATTGAGTGACAACTCATTGGAGTCTGTCGAACCTATCTTCAAATTAATTATCCTAATAATTAATAATGATTATGGTTCTCCTATTTAGTGACGTTGTCCTATTATAATCATTTAATTAATTATTCGGGTTGGGTAATTGATTATTCAAACTGATCAAGTGGGTAAATTAATATTCATATCTAATCAAAACAGGGGTGGATTACATACAGTGATAACTGGTGTAATTGTTGACAGAAGTGATAACTGCGTCACAGTTTAAATCCTTAATTAGTTGGAATATTTGACTTCGGGTATAAGGGTAATTTGACGAGGACACTCGCACTTTATATTTATGACCGATGGACTATTATGGACAAAAACCAGATAGGTATCAAATAAACCAGGACAAAGGACAATTAACCCGAGTAACAATTAATTAAAATCAAAACGTCAAACATCATGATTACGAAAGTTTAAATAAGCATAATCCTTTTATTTCATATTCTATCGCAATTTTATTTATTGTTATTTTATTTATCGTCATTTATTTATTTTACGCACTTTAATTATTGTCATTTATCTTTACGCTTAAAAATATAAAATCGACAAACCGGTCATTAAACGGTAAAAACCCCCCTTTTATAATAATATTACTACTTATATATATATATATATATATATATATATATATATATATATATATATATATATATATATATATATATATATATATATATATATATATTTATATAAATATAGTTTTATAAAAATATAGTACGTAATCACTAGCTCCCTGTGGAACGAACCGGACTTACTAAAAACTACACTACTCTACGATTAGGTACACTGCCTATAGTGTTGTAGCAAGGTTTAGGTATATCCCATCCGTAAATTAATAAAACTTGTGTCATATTTTGTAGTATTTCCTAGTAAAAATAATACTATTTCGTACCCTCACGCTACATCATCAAGTTTTTGGCGCCGCTGCCGGGGAGCGCTACGCTATATTTTTAATTTATATCTGTAAAAATATAGTTATAAAAAAAGTAATTTCGGGGACACTTTTTGTGTTTTCACGGGGTATTTAAGTTTTTTTTTTTAGTTTTTGATTGATTAAAGATATATTAATTTAAATATAATAATTTAATAAATATAATAATATAATAATATTGAAATAAAATATAATAATATAATAATATTTTAGAATCAAATTTGATACGTAAAAGTTTTAAAAGTTTTAAAAAGTTTTAAAAAGTCGTATTTATTAAATATTTCAGGGGTATATTATGTAACTTATAATTAATAATTTCTACAATGTCGCTTTCATGTAAATAGTAAATTAATTAATTTCTTTCCTTTACTATTTTGAATCGTAAAAGTTTTAAAAAGTCGTATTTATTAAATATTTCAGGGGTATATTATGTAACTTGCAATTAATAATTTCTATCATGTCGCTTTCATGTGAATTGTAAATTAATTAATTTCTTTTCATTTACTATTCATGAATAGTAAATGAGTTAAAAAAAAGTTTTGAAAAAAAAATAATAATAATAAAAAAATTATTAATTCCTTTTAAAAAAAAATTGTATAAAAAAAATCATTTTTTTTAAAGAAAAAAAAATTCATTTTAAAAAAAAAAATTGTAAAAAAATCATTTTTTTTTAAAGAAAATTTTTTTTTTAAAAAAAGTTTTAAAAAAAAATATATAAAAAAAAAATTTTAAAAAAAAAATTTAAAATCCTCAAAAAACGAAATATAAGTTTAGTTTTGCCATAGTTATTTTTATTTCTAGAATTTTTAGGTTTGCCGTAAAATCCCTTAAGTGCTTATTCCTTAGACTAAGATTTATGTGCTTTAGAATTTTGCGACGCCGTTTTTCGCGCTACTTTCTTATTTTTATTTTTCGACGCCTATTTTTCGACCTTTTATTTTTCGACCTTTTTCGACGCGTTTTTTTTTCTTTCTTATTTCTCGCTATTCTAGTTTTAGGATAAGATTTTTATTCTACTTCTTATCTAAATTTCTTAAAATTACGAAAATTTATTTTAAGTGGTTAAATTGATAGACATCAAAATTTTATGGTTCGTAGTAATAGTTGGATTTGTACGTGGACCGGGTTATTGGAGCCAAACAGTACTCAATTATATTGAGACCAAACGAATCCTGCCCCTCTGCTGCATCTTTTGGCTATTCGAAACGTGGGCAAAATCAGAAAAGTCTATTAATTGGATAACTTATGTAATTTTTCTTTCCTTTTAAAAACTAATAGGATATTCAGTGAATGCACCGAGTAAAACGTTCACCACCTTTCATACGTTCACCACTTATAACTCGATCAAGACATCTAGCCAATATTGTCGCCGTTGATTTTTCTTTAGAATCATCATCTAGTCGACCAAGAACTCCAACTCAAATTTCCGATAATCCATCTTTTGAACCCGACCTCACAATTGAGAATCCGGAGGATATTCAAGGACAATTCCAAGATCCTGAACCACTAATCATTCCTCCTGAACCACAAACCGTTAAATCAGAATCTTCTAGTGATTCGTATTCAACAAATTTAATTATGGAAGTAACGGAACCTCTAAGTATGGAAGATCGAATGAGAGCCACACGCACGGGCCAAGGTCACGCCATTATTCAGCCAGATGTTAGAGCATCAGATTTTGAAATCAAAGGACAAATCCTACACATGATCACCAATCAGTGTCAATTTGGTGGTACAACAAAAGAAGATCCAAACGAACATCTTCGAACTTTTAATCGGATTTGTAATCTCTTTAAAATCCGAGAAGTTGAGGATGAAACTATTTATCTTATGTTGTTCCCATGGACTTTAAAGGGAGAAGCCAAAGATTGGTTAGAATCATTACCTGAAGGAACGATTGACACATGGGATGTTTTAGTTGAGAAATTTCTTCAAAGATTCTTTCCGGCATCTAAAGCCGTGAGATTTCAAGGAGAAATTGCCACGTTCGTGCAAAAACCAAATGAAACATTATATGAGGCGTGGACAAGATTCGGAAGGATGTTGAGAGGATGTCCTCAACACGGATTAGATACTTTTCAAATAGTGCAAATCTTCTATAAAGGCGTAAACATCGCTACACGAAAAGATATCGACACAACAGCTGGTGGTTCTATTATGAAGAAAACCGAAACTGATGCTTACAAAATTATTGATAACACTGCTTCCCACTCACATGAGTGGCACCAAGAAAAAGATATCGTTAGATCATCTAAAGCAGCTAGAGCCGATTCTAGCCATAACTTTGATTCTGTTTCCGCAAAAATAGATGCTTTTGAGAGACGAATGGAAAAGATGACTAAAGACATTCACGTAATACGAATCAGTTGTGAGCAATGCGGTGGACCACACTTAATGAAAGACTGTCACATTGAACAAACGATGGAACAACGTGAGAATGTTGTCTACATGAACCAAAGGCTGGAAAATAGTTATCAGAATAATTATCAACCGCCAAGGCCAAACTTCAATCGAAATCAAAACATTCTTTACAATCCAAAAGGACCCGACAATAACTTGTATAACCAACAAGGTCCGAATAACCAACCAACTCAAAACAACACTTTCAATCAACAAAGATCTGGCTTGTATAAACCACCACAACAAACCGAAGAGAAAAAGTCAAATCTGGAAGAAGTGGTATTTAAGCTAGTTGAATCTCAAACACAATTTATTGAAACTCAAACTCAAACTAATAAGAGGTTTGATCAGTCATTTAGAACTCAACAAGCTTCTATTTTGAATCTAGAAAAACAAGTAGGTACTCTTGTTAGATTGATGAGTGAAAGGAAACAAGGAAAGCTACCGAGTAATACTGAAGTAAATCTTCGGAATGAAAATGTTAATATGGTATCAACAAATTCTGAAAAACCAGCATCAGAAGATGGGGAGGTTTTAGATGTAAGTAACAATGAAGAAGTTACACCACCACCACCACCCGAGTATGTAAAGCCAGTGGTGGCACCATACAGACCACCCATCCCGTTTCCAAGAAAAGGAGTTGAGTATGAGCAAGTAATAGGTAATAAAGTTTGTGATACCTCTGGAAAGAAGAAGAAGAAGAATAAGAAAGTGCAAGAAATAAAAACCGTAGAAGTAAACCCGGTGAAGACAGTTCCACCAAAACCTCTACCTAGGATAGGTGATCCAGGTGAATTTATTGTTCCTTGTCTACTTAGTGACTGTGTCATGTATGATGCACTAGCAGATTTAGGTGCGAGTGTAAGTATTATGCCTCTTTCATTATATAAGAGATTAGGTGTAGGTGAGTTAACTCCAACGGATATGAGTGTTCGACTCCTTGATCAAACCATTAAGCACCCAGTTGGAATTGCTGACAACCTACCCGTTCAAGTAGGTAATTTAACCTTTCTAGTCGAATTCATTGTCATTGACATAGAAGAGGACTCAAACGTTCCTCTAATTTTAGGTCGACCATTCTTAGCGTCCACCGGGGCATTATTTGATGTAAGAAAGGGTAGAATGACACTTAGTAATGATGAGAAATCGATCACCTTTATGATTCGAAAGTCTAAATATCCACAAACCAAAACCGTTGAACCGACAAAAACGATTGGTAAGAACCATGTTGTTTTACCAACTCCAACGGTAATGCTTAACAATAATAGAACGCCTAAGTGTGGGGAAAATGAAGTAACACCTAATGATGACTTGATAATAAAGAACCCCATAGTTGATACGAAATTAAATGACCCCGTTATTAACAGTTCAATGAAGAAACTTTTTAAACGGGTTATTGATGCTAAAAGTAAGGGGAACTTTAAGTTATATAACCGGTTAGTATCCAATCTGTCGCCAAAAGAAAAGGCGAAGCTAGTTGAATTTGTGGATATTACGGAAAAAGCTGGTCACTGGCTTAAAGCAAAAGTCACAGATATGCAAGTTGATTATGGTCCAAGAGAAATTGACGATGAAGTTAATCACAATTTCGACACCACATCAACCTAAGTGTGAGGAGATTCAAATATTCTAAAAAGAAAATGCTGTTTGGAGTTAATTGTTCTGTTCTCGTGTAGTTCCGAGAATGGAATCCGATTGGTCTTTTCCACTAGCAGACACTAAAGAACTAGTTTTCTCCCCCCATTCTGAATTTTTTTGTTTTTTAGGTTTTATATGAAATTAATATGTTTTCTTTTTAAGTTTTGTGTGAATTTAAAAACAAAAATTTACTTTATTTCATTAAGTTGAAAAAAAATGATTTCTAAAATTCGTCGTGAGTTGAAGACTAGGTCGTTGAGCCGAAATTACTTTACCCGAGGGCGGGGCGAAAAATTTTGTCATCATTATTTTTAATTTTATTGATTTAAAGTATGCAAAAAAAAAATATATTTGATTTTATAAATTTTTGAACGTGGGGTAATATACCCAACTTTAAAAATATGTATATATGTTTGTATTTTATCATGTAAACAACAGGGTAAAACAACGCACTTTCAAAGACTAACATTAAGTTCAGCAAAAGCTACTGATTTTGACGACAAGATGCAAAACAACAAATGTGATATAATAAATGAAGGAATGAACGATGAGGCGCGCCATCTATCATTCGACGAGCTTTGTAATTACAAACTGAGTATTTTTAATCACTTTCCTACACTAATCACCCTCATGAATTTATAATTATAGTCCGATTTCATGCAAATGAGGGCATTACATGATCTCAAGTGTGGGGAAGGGTTATAAATTCTCTCGGGTTTATACTTGGCTTATTTTCTAAATATTATGAAAATTTTAAAATTTTTTAACTAAATGAATTCAAAATCATGTTTATACATATTTATGAACGATAAAACTAGGTGTTAATGCCGAAATTATTGTTACCTCGGAAAGGACATAAATTGAGAAACAACTAAAATGCTTGAATTTATTTATTAAGATATAAAAAGACGCATGAAAAAAGCCAAGTGTGGGGAGAATGTACCAAGTTATTCAATTAAAAACTATCTATCACATGTTTTTGTAAAGTTATTGCAGGTGCTTTTACTTTGGACTAAATTAACTGGTTTACCCGATTTACTGTAAGAAAGATGGATCTACACGATGAATCAATTCCATCATTAAAAGGAAGTAAAGTCTTCCGAAAAAGAAACGTGCTTCTTGATTTAGGTCATGAAGTTGTCGTCCAGACCAGCTGTAGATTGACGAAAAATCTAGAAAAGTCATCTCTAAAATCAGCAGGAAATCCACGGACCTCAGCATCAAACAGGGTCGCCAAGTGGTCAGACTTATCCTAACCATGAGAGGATATGTCTCGTAAAATGGGGAGGGCACCGTGCAAATTAGCTTGATAAGACTAATGAATCAAATTCCCAGAAAGGATAATCTCCTTAAAGATCAAAAATCAGCTTTTAAGACTGATATTATTCAATCCTTGAGATTGACTTTAAAGATTGAGAATTACAAACTCATGGAATTCGATGATATCTAAACTCGAGCTTGAACGAGAAAATATTTTGATCAAATTAAAACCGATTTGTTTTCTGAAAACCCATTTTCAATGCGTTCATTACCATTGAATGTAAAATCCTGAGAATTCATCAGAATTCATTAGGTCACCTGAACCAAATCGGGTGTCAACCGTAAGAAACGGTGGTTGCATAGCATGGTCGGAGACAGGACCTTGTGCCAGACCGAAAAATCATAGGATGATCTTTACTATTGCTCCTACAAAGGATAGTACTAGCATCCGACACGTTTTAAGACCATAATCATATGCATGTCATTATGCATTGCCTTAACAGTTTCTTGTTCATCGCTTTCCTTTACAACCGGACGGTAGTTTACCGAAAGGTAATATACGGAACAAGTAAACTGGACGTGTTGCTTTCCCAATACAAGGTTAGCAAGTGGGTAACACAAAACCACAAGTGTTGAGCTAAAATTTTCAAATCTGAAACCCACACAACCCACAAAAATATTTTGCAAACACCGGTGAAGGGTTATTCCGGAAAACTTATCTAGGGTAAAAGCTAGATTAAATTTTCAAAAAGATCAAATGTTTTCATAAAGATCCAATTTCCTTAAGGATCTACATTTTCATAGTCATGTGGGACTGTAAACCACCTTTTAAATGTGCACTTTGCTTTGGAAACCGAAAGTAAATCGGCTATTTGATTGCAAGTGTCGTTGACCTAAACCCGAGGCAACTGTGGATGACACACCCACCTTTAACCATGGTTCTATCGTTACTATCATTGTTTATACCACCATATCAAAATCACTAATGTACAAAGTGTGATGAATAAAAAAGTGATTCATGTATGTTTTTATTTCAAGTTCTGTATTGCTTGAGGACAAGCAACGCTCAAGTGTGGGGATATTTGATAAGGCTAAAAAGGAACATATATTTCATAGCAATATCCCTTCTAAATAATAGGTTTTCATATGTAATTGTATTATATTTTCATTGTAATTGTTTAAATAAATAAGTGCGAAGACAAAAGGCGAAAACGAAGATTTGAAGACACAAACGTCCAAAAAGCTCAAATGTACAAGATACAATTCAAAAGGTTCAATTTATTGATGAGAAATATCTAAAAATGACAAGAGTACAAGTTACAAAACGCAAAGTACAAGATATTAAATTATACGAAAGGACGTTCGAAAATCCGGAACCGGTACCCGAGCCAACTATCAACGCTCGACGCAACGGAGCTGAAAGTACAAGTCAACTATGCACAAGAATATAATATAATATTTAAATAATTCATAATAAGAATAATAATAAATAATAAAAAGTTGTTAATTGAGCATAGTTAAGGGGTCATAAGTGAAAATTTCAAATCACCAATTGCCTATAAAATGGAATTCACGGAGTAATGAAAAAATACACCTTTCTTCATATTTCTTTCTCTCTTCTGTAATATGTAATATATATTTATATTATAATTTTAATGTAAGTTAATTTTAATAATAAAGTTATGGTTTAGTTGGGTTATTGTAAGAAATATTTTACGGGTTTTAAGTCGAAATTCTGTCCGTGCAACGCTACACGATTAATAATCACTGTAAGTTATGTTCTTCCTTTTTAAATTAATGTCTCGTAACTAAGTTATTATTATGCTTATTTGAGCCGAAGTAATCGTGATGTTGGGCTAAAATATTAAGACGGGGTTATTGAACTTTGTACCATAATTAAGGTTTGGGCAAAAGACCGACACTTGTGGAAATTGGACTATTGACTATTAATAGATGGGGGGTATTGTCTAATTGAGTGACAACTCATTGGAGTCTGTCGAACCTATCTTCAAATTAATTATCCTAATAATTAATAATGATTATGGTTCTCCTATTTAGTGACGTTGTCCTATTATAATCATTTAATTAATTATTCGGGTTGGGTAATTGATTATTCAAACTGATCAAGTAGGTAAATTAATATTCATATCTAATCAAAACAGGGGTGGATTACATACAGTGATAACTGGTGTAATTGTTGACAGAAGTGATAACTGCGTCACAGTTTAAATCCTTAATTAGTTGGAATATTTGACTTCGAGTATAAGGGTAATTTGACGAGGACACTCGCACTTTATATTTATGACCGATGGACTATTATGGACAAAAACCAGATAGGTATCAAATAAACCAGGACAAAGGACAATTAACCCGAGTAACAATTAATTAAAATCAAAACGTCAAACATCATGATTACGAAAGTTTAAATAAGCATAATCCTTTTATTTCATATTCTATCGCAATTTTATTTATTGTTATTTTATTTATCGTCATTTATTTATTTTATGCACTTTAATTATTGTCATTTATCTTTACGCTTAAAAATATAAAATCGACAAACCGGTCATTAAACGGTAAAAACCCCCCTTTTATAATAATATTACTACTTATATATATATATATATTTATATAAATATAGTTTTATAAAAATATAGTACGTAATCACTAGCTCCCTGTGGAACGAACCGGACTTACTAAAAACTACACTACTCTACGATTAGGTACACTGCCTATAGTGTTGTAGCAAGGTTTAGGTATATCCCATCCGTAAATTAATAAAACTTGTGTCATATTTTGTAGTATTTCCTAGTAAAAATAATACTATTTCGTACCCTCACGCTACCTCATCAATGCTCGTAGAGGACCCAAGTTCACCTGGGAGCGTGAAGATCAGATGAAGAAGAAATACCCGCATTTATTTCCAGAAGATACGTCAACACCTCCAACTGCTTAAAATTTCGGGACGAAATTTATTTAACAGGTAGGTACTGTAGAGACCCGAACTTTTCCATGTTTATATATATATTAAATGAAATTGTTATTTACATGATTAAGTGTTTCCAACATGTTAAGCAATCAAACTTGTTAAGACTTTATTAATTGAAATAGGTTTCATATAGACAATTGACCACCCAAGTTGACCGGTGATTCACGAACGTTAAAACTTGTAAAAACTATACGATGACATATATATGGTTATATATATAGTTAACATGATTTTATTATAAGTATGTATCTAATTAGGTATTTTAACAATGAGTTATATACATAAAAATGAGACTATTAATTTAAGAAACTCGAAAACGATATATATAACGATTATCGTTATAACAACGTCTTACTAGGTACATATGAATCATATTAAGATATTGATACACTTGGTTAATTATGTTAAATGATAAGTAAATATATTATTAAGTGTATTAACAATGAAATACATATGTAAAAATAAGACTACTAACTTAATGATTTCGAAACGAGACATATATGTAACGATTATCGTTGTAACGACATTTAACTGTATATATATCATACTAAGATATATTATATATCATAATATCATGATAATATAATAATTTAACATCTCATTTGTTATAATAAACAATGGGTTAACAACAATCAACAAGATCGTTAACCTAAAGGTTTCAAAACAACATTTACATGTAACGACTAACGATGACTTAACGACTCAGTTAAAATGTATATACATGTAGTGTTTTAATATGTATTCATACACTTTTGAAAGACTTCAAGACACTTATCAAAATACTTCTACTTAACAAAAATGCTTACAATTACATCCTCGTTCAGTTTCATCAACAATTCTACTCGTATGCACCCGTATTCGTACTCGTACAATACACAGCTTTTAGATGTATGTACTATTGGTATATACACTCCATTGATCAGCTCTTAGAAGGCCATGTGAGTCACCTAACACATGTGGGAACCATCATTTGGCAACTAGCATGAAATATCTCATAAAATTACAAAAATATGAGTAATCATTCATGACTTATTTACATGAAAACAAAATTACATATCCTTTATATCTAATCCATACACCAACGACCAAAAACACCTACAAACACTTTCATTCTTCAATTTTATTTATATAATTGATCTCTCTCAAGTTCTATCTTCAAGTTCTAAGTGTTCTTCATAAATTCCAAAAGTTCTAGTTTCATAAAATCAAGAATACTTCCAAGATTGCAAGTGTACTTCCAAGTTTTCTAAATCCATTCCAAGTAATCATCCAAGATCAAGAAACCTTTGTTACTTACAGTAGGTTATCTTTCTAATACAAGGTAATAATCATATTCAAACTTTAATTCAATTTCTATAACTATAACAATCTTATTTCGAGTGGAAATCTTACTTGAAATTGTTTTCGTGTCATGATTCTGCTTCAAGAACTTTCAAGCCATCCAAGGATCCTTTGAAGCTAGATCTATTTTTCTCATTTCCAGTAGGTTTATCCAAGGAAATTGAGGTAGTAATGATATTCATAACATCATTCAATTCATACATATAAAGCTATCTTATTCGAAGGTTTAAACTTGTAATCACTAGAACATAGTTTAGTTAATTCTAAACTTGTTCGCAAATAAAAGTTAATCCTTCTAACTTGACTTTTAAAATCAACTAAATACATGTTCTATATCTATATGATATGCTAAGTTAATGATTTAAAACCTGGAAACACGAAAAATACCGTAAAACCGGATTTACGCCGTCGTAGTAACACCGCGGGCTGTTTTGGGTTAGTTAATTAAAAACTATGATAAACTTTGATTTAAAAGTTGTTATTCTGGGAAAATGATTTTTATTATTAACATAAAACTATATCCAAAAATTATGGTTAAACTCAAAGTGGAAGTTTGTTTTCTAAAATGGTCATCTAGACGTCGTTATTTCGACTGAAATGACTACCTTTACAAAAACGACTTGTAACTTATTTTTCCGACTATAAACCTATACTTTTTCTATTTAGATTCATAAAATAGAGTTCAATATGAAACCATAGCAATTTGATTCACTCAAAACGGATTTAAAATGAAGAAGTTATGGGTAAAACAAGATTGGATAATTTTTCTCATTTTAGCTACGTGAAAATTGGTAACAAATCTATTCCAACCATAACTTAATCAACTTGTATTGTATATTATGTAATCTTGAGATACCATAGACACGTATACAATGTTTCGACCTATCATGTCCACACATCTATATATATTTCGGAACAACCATAGACACTCTATATGTGAATGTTGGAGTTAGCTATACAGGGTTGAGGTTGATTCCAAAATATATATAGTTTGAGTTGTGATCAATACTGAGATACGTATACACTGGGTCGTGGATTGATTCAAGATAATATTTATCGATTTATTTCTGTACATCTAACTGTGGACAACTAGTTGTAGGTTACTAACGAGGACAGCTGACTTAATAAACTTAAAATATCAAAATATATTAAAAGTGTTGTAAATATATTTTGAACATACTTTGATATATATGTATATATTGTTATAGGTTCGTGAATCAACCAGTGGCCAAGTCTTACTTCCCGACGAAGTAAAAATCTGTGAAAGTGAGTTATAGTCCCACTTTTAAAATCTAATATTTTTGGGATGAGAATACATGCAGGTTTTATAAATGATTTACAAAATAGACACAAGTACGTGAAACTACATTCTATGGTTGAATTATCGAAATCGAATATGCCCCTTTTTATTAAGTCTGGTAATCTAAGAATTAGGGAACAGACACCCTAATTGACGCGAATCCTAAAGATAGATCTATTGGGCCTAACAAACTCCATCCAAAGTACCGGATGCTTTAGTACTTCGAAATTTATATCATATCCGAAGGGTGTCCCGGAATGATGGGGATATTCTTATATATGCATCTTGTTAATGTCGGTTACCAGGTGTTCACCATATGAATGATTTTTATCTCTATGTATGGGATGTGTATTGAAATATGAAATCTTGTGGTCTATTGTTACGATTTGATATATATAGGTTAAACCTATAACTCACCAACATTTTTGTTGACGTTTAAAGCATGTTTATTCTCAGGTGAATACTAAGAGCTTCCGCTGTTGCATACTAAAATAAGGACAAGATTTGGAGTCCATGTTTGTATGATATTGTGTAAAAACTGCATTCAAGGAACTGATTTCGATGTAACATATTTGTATTATAAACCATTATGTAATGGTCGTGTGTAAACAGGATATTTTAGATTATCATTATTTGATAATCTACGTAAAGCTTTTTAAACCTTTATTTATGAAATAAAGGTTATGGTTTGTTTTAAAAATGAATGCAGTCTTTGAAAAACGTCTCATATAGAGGTCAAAACCTCGCAACGAAATCAATTAATATGGAACGTTTTTAATCAATAAGAACGGGACATTTCAGTGTATTCTTTTCCTCTATCGCTCCTTAGTGTTTTTATATAATGGCCACTACTTTTTTCTACGAAGTTCTTAAACTTCTTGATTATCGTAAATACTTCCGATTTTTCACGCATGAAATAAACCCACGTCATTCTTGAATAGTCATCAATGAAGAGAATAAAGTACCTGTTTTGTTTAAGAGACGGGGTCCTCATTGGTCCACATACATCAGTGTGCACCAACTCATGTATACCTTTCGCTCTCCAAGCTTTGCCACGAGGGAAAGGTTTTCGATGTTGCTTGCCCATCATACAACTTTCACACGTGTCAGTGATCTCTTCTATGTTAGGTAAGTCTCTCATCATATTCTTCTGTTGGAGGATTTTTAGTGCGTGAAAGTTAAAGTGGCCAAATCTTCGATGCCATAGCCATGATTCTTCAACTTGAACTTTCATGGTTGTGTCTTGGATATACTGCCAACGAAGCGAAAAGTTGCGGTTCTCCATTGGCACTTCAGCTATTAATTTATAATTGTTTTTCTTGTCACGAATAACACATGATTTATCTTTGTAGTGTAAAGAGTATCCGTGCTCCATCATTTGGCCAACACTTAGCAGGTTACTTGCAAGGCTTGGTACTAAAAGAACGTCATTAACAGATCGAGTGACGTTATTAGTTTGAACAGTTATCGTACCTTTGCCTTTAGTGTCAACAAGCGCTCCATTTCCTAGTTTGACGCGGGACTTTACAGAGGTGTTGATACTATCAAATAACTTTTCATCTCCTCTCATGTGGTTGCTGCACCCACTGTCGATCAACCAAGTATCGTCCCTCTGTTTATTTGCGACATGGCATGCATAGAATAGCTGATTTTTGTTCTCCGGTATATCTTCACTTTCTTCTGTGAAGTTAGCTCGATGATTTTGTTTTAAACGACAATCTTTTTCTAGATGCCCAAATCTTTTGCAGTTATTGCATTGTGACTTCCCTTTATGGAAACAATCTTTCTCCAAGTGGTTTGTCCTTTTGCAAATCCCACATGGAGGGTAGCTTTTTCTTTTTTGATCGAACCCGGTTCTGGGTTTTGCTCCTCCTCTCGAATTTTCTTCAAGATTTCTTTTCCCCCCATTATTAGATTTTTGAGACCTTAATTTGAGTTTAGACTGAAAGGCACTTTCGAGTGAGTTTTCATTGCGCCGACTCAGTCTAGCCTCGTATGCTTCAAGAGAGCCAATTAATTCTGGTACCGACAGAGTCTCGATGTCTTTCGACTCTTCGATAGCAGTAATGACATGATCGTATTTTTCTGTCATACTGATAAGTATTTTTTCTACGATCCTCTTATCAGTTATATTATCTCCATAGGCTCTCATTTGATTTACTATTTCTTTAATTCTAGAATAGTAATCTTTCACGGTCTCAGTCTCGTTCATATTTAAATTTTCAAAATCTCGTCTTAGAGTTAGTAGTTTGACGGATCTCACCTTGACATTTCCTTGAAATTCTTCTTGAAGGATCTTCCACGCCTCTTTGGCTGTCGTAGCTCCCATGATTTGTGGAAAGATAGACGGTGTCAAGGCTTGTTGAATGTAGCCAAGAGCAGCAGCATTTCTTACAACTTTTTTGTTGTATTTTTCTTGTTCTTCCGCAGACAGAGTTTCGACGTCTTTTGGAGTTGTGAACCCGACTTCGACAATATCCCACAAGCTTTGTGCTTGGAAATATGTCTTCATTCGGATACTCCAAAAATCATAGTTGTCACCATCAAAGATGGGGACGGGAATATTGTACGCACCAACGGTAGTTATGGTGTACTCGAACAAACGCCCAATATGGCTCTTGATACCACTTGTTAGAATTAGTTGTAGTGTTTTGATTAATTAGAAGTGTTGATTAGTTTTGATGTTTGAATGTTTTGAGAGGATGTTTATAAGAGAAATATTGAAGATTTGTTGTTTAGAAAGAAATAATTTTATTAATTTAAAATTGTGTTGTGAATGTATGTTTGTGTTGTTGTTCAAATGCTAACACTTTATGCCTATTTATAGGCTTACAATGTAAGTTAAAATATCTAGATATTTTGATATAAATATCTAGATATTTTTTGTAAATAATATCTAGATATTTATTTATTAGAAATATCTAGATATTTTTATTTATAATATCTAGATATTTTTGTTTATAATATCTAGATATTTTTGTTACAAATATCTATTTAACTAATTATAGAATATTCTAGAAAAACATTAATATCTTAACATTTGGCTACAAGCTTTCATCAGATTAGTGTACGGAGAGAATAACAGCGGAGTACGGCGGCGACGTACGATTGAGGAAAGTAATAAGTGACGGCGGCGACGCGCAAATCATATGATTGTGATACACACGATTGATATTAATGAGATTTATCTATATAATAGATATTGCGAACATACAATACATACATATCTGAAATAGGTGGTATTTATTTATGCAAGTAATATTGGTGAAGGTGAATGCGATGTTTAAACAGCTAAAATAGGTGTAAACATTCTAAATTGTTGGTTTTAGGGTGCAAATCCGATCAGGTGGTGATGGGGATGGGATGATTGTGGTGATGGTGTGGTGTGGTGATGGTTTAATTTTGGGAATAAATTAAGTGGTAATGTGAAGAGGTATTATTTTGAGTTATAATATATCTGAATGGGTGTGTTTGGTTTTGATTTTGTGTTTAATTTAATTGTTTAATTAGTTTGGATCTGAATAATAGATATGGATGAAATTAAGCAATTGACAAAAATACATATACATATATGCACAAAGGATGAATCAGATATGGAAATAAATTAGGGAAGGAAAGGAGATGATGAAATGGCGATGCACATGACAGAAATAAATTATTGAAGTGACAAAATTACCCTCATATGCGTGGCATATGTGAGGGGGTTAACCTTAAAATCTAACAGACATTATCATGATGTAACAACCACGAAACTTAAGCAAAATATAAGTACCAACGATGCAAAAAATAAAGTTAAAGTTTTGTTCTGAAAATGTAAACAAACCACAGGCGGTGTAATTTTTTCTTTTTATTGACTATAAAACATATCATAAACCAACACACTGATGATCATATTCTGTAGATATGAACTTATTCAATTACATAATAAACATAACATAGTACTCCGTAGTATACAAAAGCTATCGTTTAATTAGGATCAGATACTGCTTTTGATGGCGTCACTGTATCCATTTCCTTGATCATAGAACCTGTCCCACACCATCACCCCACCGTATTTTGAAGAAGTCTTAATCGACGGAAGAATCTGAGACGTAAGTACATCTGGTGGAATATATCCACTGCCAGCAGCACCAGTAGCAGCGGGTAGACCCAAAAAAATTTGATTGGTGTTCACTTGGGTCCACTCATTCCAACTAGCCAATAAAGCATCACCATTTGTCGTGTACTCACATTGCTCGTTGTTATAAAATTGCACCCACACATAATCATACAACCCCTCCCTAATTGACGTAATCAGTTGGTTATCTGTGAACGGGCACTGAGGTGCAGCAGATAAATAAACTTTCTTTTGCGAGCCGTATGCCGTTAGTGCCTTAGCCAGGTCAGACCAGTACTGATCTGTCCCTTGCTCGATGTCAAAATCAATTCCATCTAAAACAGCATTTCCCAACGGTCGGGAATCCGACTGGCCACCTAGAAACTTGTTCCACAAGTAATCAGCAACTTGTTGGGCATCTTGAGGTGAAGATAACGAGTAGCTTCCTACTTCTCCTCCTAACGAAAGAAACACCTTCACACCTTGGTTTTGGCATGCTTGTATGTCGGAGGTTAAACTGGAGCAGGTGGAAGCAGGATCACAATGGCCTGCTAGGTTTAAGGTTGGTGTTTGACCATTGCCGAAATTATTTAAGAAACCGATGTTGATGAATTGGTAGTTTCCGGTGGCACATGCGCTGGATAAGCTTCCTTCATCGGTGTGTTGGCCCCAATACGTAGCTATGCCGGCTGCTTCTGAGGGTTTCGACACTGACAAAAGAATGCTGAAAATTAGTATGAGCATTGTGGAAGATTTTGAATAACTTGATGCCATATTAATTTTCCTCTTTGGTGTTTTGAATTGTATACGAGTGTTGGTAATGGTATTAATATTATATGGTGCTGGAAATTTATAAGGGTACACAAGTAAAGTAGCGTGTTAGGTAGGTTAAGCTTGTGGAAATTTTGTTGGTTTAATTCAAGTCTTTAGAAAAATCCGTCGTACGTTGTGGAAAAGTCATCGTAGACAGTCACAGATGCATGCGAAATAATTAAATTTAACCAAACCAATAAAAGTTAGTTACGTCCTATATTCCTATATATTATTTATTTTTGGGAAAGACAAATTATACGAATATTAAAAAAATAACTAGTAAAGAGAGTTAGAGTAAAATTACAAAAGTCTGAGAATTATACATATACTAGGTTTTTGAACCCGTGCGTTGCATAGGTGTGTAAAAAACCGTGCTAAAAATTATTTTTGCATTTAACATTTGTATGTAAATGACGTACTAAAAAATATAAAAAATATAAGAATTTATTTAAGAGCCCGTAGTGTTGACAAATTTTAAAAATTCTTTTAAACTACTCCATGTCCATATTACTTGTGTATAATTGTGCATATGTTTCTTTGACAAGAATCTAACGTTATTTTTATAGTTTTATTTTTATAAAATTGAGTTTTTTTATGTTTTTTAATAGATGGTGTAAATAAACACTAATAATATACATGAAGTATATATGTATCACACTTACATTTTAGTGTTTGATGATAATGAAAAAAAAAAACGGTTGTTAATTAAATATTTTATTAGCTATAAGTATTAATCAGACATATTAAGGTAAATAAATAACATAACATATAAAAAATATATCACGATGCAAATTCTTAATTGGGATTCGCAGTCCTAAATTTTCGAAACTAATTCATATATTAAACTATAATTATGTAATACTCCTAAAATAAATTTGGAATCTCTTTAAATATAGTGTATATGATAATTACTATAAATAATAAGTTAACCACAATTTGCCATATAAGCAAATTTAACCAGAATTAATAATAGACTGATACATAGGATTATTGGCACGCGCTTTATAATAATAATAATATAATATATGTATACATAGATTATTTGTGTAGCAACTTTTGGTTCATGATGATGGAAACGACATCCCAAAATAAATTTACAAAACTGACCCCTCAACTATCGTCCAAACTATAATTTTTTTAAGGGTAGAAATCGTCAAATCATTATTCTATTAAAAAACCTTAACCAAACTTCACCACAATTTTTAACGGGCCGTATCTTCCCGCTCGCCGAACGTTAAATTTTTTCGGCATCATCGTTCAACTCGGAATAATTTTATGAACACAAGCAACTAACTATACGCGAAACGGACACCTTTTTAAAAGGGGAGGTGATCCGTACACCACCTCTATTTTGCCATACACCACTAAATAAATTTTTTGGACATTTTTATCCTTCCTTTTGTTCACCACCAACTCCCCTTAACTTCTCAAAGGAAGGGTAAAACTGTCTAAATAATTGTTTTGGTGGTGTATGGCAAAAACAAGGTGGTGTACGGATCAACTCCCTTTTAAAAATCGCTAAACACCCGACATCTAAAACAGGGCTTAATACATGAGCTGTTTTCGCTTCTATATATACATAATGTCACGTTAACTATCAATATGCAACCCGAAAGGCTCTGCCGCAATGCGCGAGCCGATCCGAATCTCGTTACAATTACAAACAAAACTACTAGAATTTATTGATAGTAGCAGTTATATTTTTTAAGCAAACGAAGTACGTTTGTGCAACGGTTAACAATAACAGCATAATAATAATAAAAACATAATGCTAAATCTTTACCTTCCAAGCAAATAGAAAATCCCATATGACCAGTCAAATTATTATTTGAACTATAGTCATGAGGCACATTCATGAGCCAAAAGTATAACTATTTAGATGTAAAAAGCTTATTAGCACATAGGTTACAGTAGGCAACACATGATAAACCAACAACAATTGAAGGCCAAAGTGATTTATACATGTTAAAGTGATTTTTAACCATTTCGCCTAATTTACCTAAGAAAGTTTGGTCAGGCGAAAACTTAAAGCACACTTGACGAGTTTTGATTGGTTTAGAGATTACGCCTAAACCGCCTACAAATATTTCGGCTAATACGTTTAAAAAAGTTGGGATAGGCGAAATGTTTTAAAAATTTGAGAAAAAAAAGATGAGGCGAAAGTTTTTGAAGACGTAGTGCGTTTTGATCGGATACAAGGACTTTCGCCTAACTCGTCTAGACATTAGGCGAAATGTATGTCTATGATTGAAAATGTACTCTGACACTGCTTATTTTTGAGAGAGATGGTGAAATATGCTTATTTGAGTAAATTTCTCTATTATCAAACATTGCGCTTATCATAAAATTAGAATTGCCAAAAATTTGATCATTTCGAAAGCACCATAACCACCAAAAAATAGAAACTAAAATGCCCTACTACACAAACGATCCTTTTGAAACTTGGAGTCGTGCCACTTATCATACCAAGAGAAAAGATTTTCTAGTGAATTACATAAGGGACGAAACTTACCTAAGACAGGTAGGGACATCCGCCCCAACAGGAGATAACAAAAATTTACACTAAAAATAAGATTTTTATTAGTGTTTACGTCCTCTGTCAATGAAATATTTATTAAGTTTTTACACCTGCCCCATTTGTATTTAGGATCAAGTTCCGCCAGTGATTACGTACATGTCATGAAATGCCTACCCATGTCCAAATGAGGTCCCATAATTGACTAGTTGACAGGTTATAGTAACACCATTTAGACCACAGATAAGGGGGCGTTTGTCCTCCAACCCACTTGGAGATGTTCCCACAAGCGCCCCACAAACGCTTGTAGTGGGGCGTTTGTGGCCAAAATCTTGTTGGGCGTTGGTGTTTGACAAACGGAAGTTGTTGGTGGCGTTTTTGTTTTTTTATATATATGAATTTTTTTAATTTTTTTCTTATCTTTTCACCACTTTTTAACTCAAAATCGAATTATGTTTTCTCACATCACTGACAACTTTTCCAACAACTTTTCTCATTACAGTTACCCTTCCCTCCATTATTGTTACGTTAACGGCATAACTCTAAAAACCACTTATTCACTCCACGTCAGTGCAACCATTATCTATAGTCTAATCATTAACCGTTATATTTAAAATTTATAATATAATAACAATAATATTGATGTAATTACTCCTCTTAGTACTATTATTAATTATTAATATATTAGTGTTGTTATTATTATGTTATATTATTATATAACTATATAATTATACATTATTATTATATATAATAATAATTGTTAATATAACGAGAATGAATAATATGTAACTGTTATACATTTAAATTGTGTATAGATCTAATACATCATTTATTAAAACAAGTCACAATTTCATTGTCAAATGTTTCAATCTTTTTATAATATGAATCAATAATATTTTAGATTCGAACCGTATATTACACTAAAGGGTATTTGGCCTAGCTGTACCGAGCAGTCTCTCTGATCTTGAAGTCATGAGTTCGAGTCATGTTGATGTGTGCGAGGTGGTGTACAAAATAGTTATATTTTTACTACAAAATACTATTAAATACGATACAATTTTACACAAGATATTTATTTATTTATAGAATGGATATACCTAAATCTTGCTACAACACTTATAGGCAGTGTACCTAATCGTACAGTAGTGTAGTTTTTAGTAAGTCCGGTTCGTTCCACAGGGAGACTTAGCCAAGTCTAACGCTATATTAGTTTTAACTTATAATTGTAAAAATACAAATATATATATAAGTAGTATTATTATTATAAAAAGGGGTTTTTACCGTTTAATGACCGGTTTGTCGATTTTAAAACTTAAGTCGCAGTTAAAACCTAATGTAAAATATTAAATATATAAAAGACTTAATTTAAAGCGTAAAGTAAATAACGATAATGAAATTGCGATAAATAAAAATGCGATAAATAAAATGACAATAAATAAAAGTGCGATAATTAAAAGTGCAATTAAATATGAAATAAAATAAATTATGCTTATTTAAACTTCCGTAATCATGATGTTTGACGTGTTGATTTTAGTTTATTCCCATGGGTTAATTGTCCTTTATCCTTGATTATTTGATATGTCCATACGGATTTGTCCATAATAGTCCATCAGTCATAATCATAAAATGCGGAAGTCTTCGTCAAATTATTCTTATTCCCGAAGTCAAATATTCCAACTAATTGGGGATTCGAATTATAACAAGGTCTTAATACTTTTTTTAATGAATACACCAGGTTATCGACTGCGTGTAGTCCAAGGTTTTACTACTTTGTTAACAATTACACCAATTACCCTTGAATGTAATCCACCCCTGTTTCAACAAGTCTATTAACTATTAATCCAGTTCCGTGTCTGGTAAAATGAACAATTATTGGTATTTATAGATATCTCGCCCACCGTGCCCAGTCAAGCGTATGTGGTTATATATAAATACGTCAAATTATAAGTCTATATATTAAATCAACGAGGTATCATTTAGTTAATATAAAACCCATTAATAGTCCATAGTCTAATTTCTACAAGTGTCGTTCTTTTATCCAAACCCCAATTATGGTCCAAAGCCCAATTACCCAATTTTAATATTTAGTCCAACATCACGATTACTTCGGCTTAAATAAGCATAATAATAACTTAACTACGTGACATTAATTTAAAAAGGTTGAACATAACTTACAATGATTAATAATAGCGTAGCGTTACACGGACAGAATTTCGACTTACACCCTTACAACATTCGCTAAAATACCCTTATTATTAGAATTTAAAATTAAAATTAAAATTATGTTGTAAATTTAGTAGTTAAATATGGATAGTAATTAGTCAAATACGGATAGTAAAATTTGTACTATATATATGTGCATAATGTAAGTTATAAAAGCATACATATACATTAAATACATCACACCTCTCTTCAACCTCTTTCTCTCCTATATCTTCTACAACACATCTCTCTTTTATTGGTTCTTTCAATTTGAATATATTGAACCAGACCACTAAAGGTAGTTATAAGCCTACTGAAATATAACACGTTATCAGCACGAAGTGCTCCGTATAATCAAGGTTTATCTAAGCAAGCACACGTCACTAATCAAGGTAAGAAATTATCCAACTTTTATTAACTTCACTAACATTTATATTTATGTTATTTAAGTTATATATGGTCGGTTATACCGCCTGAATTATATTTCTGTAATCTAACTTTCATTAACTTCACTAACATTTATATTTATGTTATTTAAGTTATATATGGTCGGTTATACCGCCTGAATTATATTTTCTGTAATCTAACTCTTATTAACTTCACTAACATTTATATTTATGTTAATAAGACCTCATGATTGTACGCAACACGTCATTTGACAACACGGTACTTTATGTACGCAACACGTCATTTGACAACACGGTACCATGGGTCGAGATTAATTCCGATCAATACGAATACGATGGGGGTCTTTATATGTTATCTAACATTTATGATTACTTATGCAATTAATCATTATTTATTTCATGCATACTAATGTTTATTCTTAAAAGTAAATCTTAAAAGTTAAAATAAGAAAAAGTAGTTTGTATTTTTATTAAAAATAAATCTTAAAAGTTAAAATAAGAAAAGTAGTTTGTATTTTTATTAAAAATAAATCTTAAAAGTTAAAATAAGAAAAGTAGTTTGTATTTTTATTAAAAGTAAATCTTAAAAGTTAAAATAAGAAAAAGTAGTTTGTATTTTTATTAAAAGTAAATCTTAAAAGTTAAAATAAGAAAAAAAAAAATTGTCCTTTATATTACTCATACGCGTTTTGATATAGTGACTTTATTCGTTAACGTCAACTAACGACGTTACAACGGTCATATATATATAACGGTTGTTAACGTCAACTGACGACGTTACAACAACTATATTTTTTAAATATAAAATAAACATCTCCGTTTTCACATTTTCACAAATCAATCTTCATTTTTCAGATTACTACTCTCAAAAAGTTTTTGTAAAAATGATTCACACAAGGATAATTTTTTCTATTGTATTGGTCATATTAACTATCATCATTTTTGCTAATATACCACCGGGTGAACCTATATTCTATCATGCCCTTGTGGTTTTATTATTTGTAATCATACCATTATTCTGTTGTTTGCTACTTATGAATTTAAAATGATTCTAATTTCATTTTATTATTTGTCTATGAATAAAAGTTGATTATGATTATGATTTATGTTATTCATCTTTTTGATAATAGAAAATGTCGAATTTGAAAAGACTTAAATTTGCTCATTTAGAACAAGTGGGAACAACTACTTAACATGGGTTATGAATGTAGAAAAACATCTCGAATCAAACGGTATTTTAGAAACCCTGAATGAAAATAACAATTATTCCGAACAAGAGAAAGCAATAGTAAGTATTTTTCTTAGCAAACATATTGACGAGTCCTTAGAATCTACATATTATATGATCGAAAATCCAAGTGTATTATGGAAAATACTCAAAGATAGATACGATATTAATTATCAAAAAAATAAAATAAAAAAAATAACGGTGATCCATGAAAGAATAAAATTAAAGATATTAGTAGACGCTCTTATAAGAATTCCGGAGATTCTTATTAATGATCTGGTAACGTGGATCATCAGTCTAGTATTTCTTGAATACATGAACATCTTGTTTAGCTCTACAAATAAGTCCCAAAAGAAAAGAAAACGAGAGTGGATCTGTTGACAAATCTTGATTAAATTAACCCTGAGCTACCTTGAAACTTGAATGGTTTGAATTTTCTAAGATGCCTAGTTTTTTTATGTATCACTCATAAATAAATGGTTTTAGACCATAACGCATATGTTTTATTAAGTGTTATCTTTTATGTACTTCAGATTATAACTTGTTTGCAGGTAATATAATTTGATTATCTTGCTGAAATATAACTTATTATTTGCTTATCTTATTTGAAATTTTAGTATGAATCCTGCTGAAATACAACATCAATTAAATGGTAAAGACCTATGTATTGCAGATAGTAGTAACATACACACTATGATCAAATCTAAGAAATATTTCATTGATTTAAATCAAATGAAGGAATTATAAATACTATATCAGCTCTTGCAAACTTGATATAAGGAACGAAAAAGGCAAAATTTCATATTACCAAATGGTACGAATTTTTCTGGTAAACAATGTCTTGTTTTCTCCCAAATCAAAGAGAAATTTGTTAAGTTTCTCTGATATATATCATAATGGATATGATTATCAGTCAATGATAATCGAAAATGAGAAATATCTATGTAGCACCGAAAAGCGCATATGATAAAAAGCGCATATGATGAAAAGCGCAGCACATATAATTAAAAGCGCATATAATGAAAAGTGCATATGACGAAAAGCGCATCACATATGATTAAAAGCGCATATGGTGAAAATGATATATGATGAAAAGCACATATGGTGATTAATGAAAATCACATATGGTGATTAATGAAAAGCACATATAGTGATTAATGAAAAGCACATATAGTGATTAACGAAAAGCACATATGGTGATTAATGAAAAGCACATATGGCGATTAATGAAAAGCACATTGAGAAATAATCACCAATGTTTCTTGAAAGAATTCAAGGGTATATATATGGACCAATTCATCCATCATGTGGACCATTTTTCTAATAGACGCATCTAACGCATGGTCTCATATTTGTGTGTTATCAAGCCGTAATATGGCATTTGCAAAGTTTCTTGCACAAATTATTAAATTAAGAACATATTATTTCGATTACACCATTAAAAGGATGAGACTTGATAATGCTGATGAGTTAACATCTCAAGCTTTTAATGATTATTATATGTCTACAAGGATTGTTATTGAACATCCAGTTTCTCATGTGCATACACAAAATTGGTTTAGCTGAATCAATAGATAAACACTTACAACTAATAACTAGACAATTAGAAATGAGTACAAAACTCTCAATATTTATATGGGGACATGTAAATTTACATGATGTGACATTAATTCGCATTAAATCAAGTGCAAGTTATAAATATTCTCCATTACCAACTTAATTTTGGTGGAGACCAAATATTTTCCATCTTAGAACATTTGGTTGTGCAGTGTATTTTTAATTGAACAATCACAACAAATGGTTCCTCAAAGAAGGATTGAAATATATGTTAGATATGAAACTTCTTCAATCATAATATATATTGAACCCATGACGGGTGATGTTTTTACAGCAAGTTTTGTCGATTGTCACTTTAATGAAACATTGTTCCCTATATTAGGGGGAGAAATGAAATATAAATAAAATGATGTTTCATGGTGTGAACATCAATTAAGGAATATTGATCATCGCACAAAAGAATGCGAAAAGAAAGTTCAAATATAATGCATATGCAAGAACTTGCAAATTAATTACTTTATGCATTTAAAGATACAAAAAATAAGTGACTAAATCATATATATACCAGCAGTAAATGCTTCAGCTAGAATTGAAATTACAAAAGCTGGCAATAATGTCACTTATGAGTCTTTGCTACGGCAGAAACGTGGGAGACCAATTGGTTCCAAAGATAAAAATGCTCGAAAAAGAAAATCAGCTGATAATGAGGTAAAAGAAAGTGTTCAAGAAGAACCACAAATCAATACTCCTTCTGCAGAGGATATTGATAAATGTAAATACATAAATTGCAATAAATTATGCAATATTATGAAACTGAAATGAAATGAAAAATCTTGATGAGATATTTCATATAATGTTACAATGACATCATGAATAAAGATGATGATCTGGAACCAAAATCTGTCATTGAATATCAAAATAGACGTGATTGAACTCAGCGGAAAGGAGCAATACGAGCTGAATTAGAATCGCTCAATAAAAGAAAAGTTTTTGGATCAATCGTTATCACTTTTAAAGATGTGAAACAATGGGATACAAATGAATTTTTATCCGAAAAGAAATGTGCAAATGAAGTTACAAGGCAAAACTAGACTTGTAACTCAAGATTTCCCACAAAGACCAGAAATGAATTAGGAGAAAAACTTATCCTCCTATAATGAATATAATTACTTATTAGATACTTAATCAACCTGGTAGTTATTTAAATGCATCTCATGGATGTTGTTACTACTTATCTGTATGGATCACTTAATAGTGATATATATATATATGAATATACCTGAAGGGTTAAGGTATCATAAGCATCTAATGCAAAACCCAATGGAATATATTCCATTAAATCACAAAGATTTCTAAATGGGTTTATACAATCGGGACGTATGTGGTATAATTGATTAAATTACTACTTGATAAGAAAAGGGTATACATATAAACTTATTTGCACGTGTGTTTTATAAAAACAATGTTCGGATATGTGATCATAGCTGTTTATATCAATTATCTTAAATAAAGAAATCTATGAAGCCATTCAACTTCTAAAGAAAGATTTTAAAATTAAAAAAAATCAAGTATTACGTTGATTTATATATTGAGCATATAACTAATGACTTACTTATACATCAAACAACTTATACCGAAAAGATTTTAAAATATTTTAATATGGACAAGACAAAAACCATTAAGTACTCATATGGTTGTTAGATCTTAATATTGATACTAATCCATTTCATCCTCTAGAAGATCATGAAGATCTTCTTGGTTCAAAAGTTCCATATTTTAGTGCAATTGGAGCTCTTATGTATCTTACAAATTATACAAGATCTGACATTTCTTTTGCAGTTAATTTGTTGACAAGGTTCAGCTCAGCCCCTACCAAAAGACATTGGAATGGGATCAAACAAATAGTTTGATACCTTCGGGGAACTATTGATTTATAATTATTTTATTCTAACAACTCGAAACAAGATTTGTTTGGTTATACAGATGCAGATTATTTATCTGATCTACATAAAGCTAAATCTCAAACTGGATATGTATTCCTAAATGGAGGCACCGCAATATCATGACGTTCTCAAAACAAACACTTGTTGCAACATCATCAAATCATGCCGAAGTGATTGCATTACATGAAGCTACTCGGGAATGATTTTAGTTAAGATCAATGATACAAATCATTATTGATTCTTGTGGACTAGAACGCTATAAAAGCCCAACAACTATCTATGAAGATAATACAGCTTACATAGTACAAATGAAAGAAGAGTATCAAAAATGACAGAACAAAACATAAATGCTGATGAGGCGCTAAAGCTATAAACGGTCTTAACGGTCATAAGTTTGATGGAAAAGAATGGTATATTGGTAAGGCTCAGAAAAAGACTGAAAGGGAATAGGAATTGAAACAACAGTTTGAGCAAACCATGAAGGAGACCGTAGACAAATCACAAGGGTCAAACTTGTACATAAAAGATTTAGATGATACAGTTTCAGATGAAAACCTCAGATTCTTCTCATATACTCAAGATCTCGTAAAAGACAACCAGATTAAAATGAGATACGTTCAATCAACAACTCTGCTGATCTTTATACCAAAGCACTGTCAATCGCTTTTTTCAAAACATACGTTCACAATATTGGCATGAGGCAAGTTCAAAAGATGTGACGACTCAGCGTTGTCTACTTGAGGGGGAGTCAACTCTATGCTGCACTCTTTTTCCCTTAGCTAAAGTTTTATCCCACTGGGTTTTCTTTAGCAAGGTTTTTAACGAGGCAGTATTAATTGCTCTTTAAAAAAAATTACCATCCAAGGGGGAGTGTTGTAAATTTAGTAGTTAAATATGGATGGTAATTAGTCAAATATTGTGACGACCCGGAAATTTTCGACCAAATTTAAACTTTAATCTTTATATTATTCCGACACGATAAGCAAAGTTTGTTAAGTTAAATCTCAAGAATTTTAAACTGTGTTCATACATTCATTATAACCTCGTCCAAATTCCAACGAGTCACGAACCGTTATATATAAATAGATATGTATATGTATATATATATTATAACTTGAGAATATTAATAAAGTATTAAACGTATAATACTTTACACGAACGTATTTGTTTCAATATGATTTTCGACGAAATTAAAAAGAAATATATTAAATGATTGAATTATCAGAAACATTGAATTATGATTACAAGTCTCTGTTGAGAGGTCCACTATGATTTGAGAAAATCTATTCCTCTTAACGATATTCAGAATAATTTGTAAAGCTATTTATAAATAAAAACAAAAAGTGTCATTTACGAAAGTTAGACAAAAGTTAGTGGAGAATTGGTTTCCATAATATTCTATTAATCTATTTTCAAACGTACAAAGACGTTTTCAGTTTAAAAAGAACTTTATTATTAAAACGTATATAACTTTTGTAAATATCTAGAATCACTTTTGACAACTTATTACTTAACCAGTATAATAAATATAACGATATTTATATTTTATTTCATTAAATATATATAACGATTTAAATTAATATTATATATATGTATAGGCGTATTATACATACATAGTTTTTATACTTTTACTATACTTTAACTTTACATTTACTTTACTTTTACTTTACTTTAACTTTAATAATTCACTTTAATAATTCATACTTTAATAATTCACTTTAATAATTCACTTTAATAATTCATACTTTAATAATTCACTTTAATAATTCATACTTTAATAATTCACTTTAATAATTCACTTTAATAATTCATACTTTAATAATTCACTTTAATAATTCATACTTTAATAATTCACTTTAATAATTCATACTTTAATAATTCACTTTAATAATTCACTTTAATAATTCACTTTAATAATTCAAAAATCTATTATAAATAGAATTCAATAGGTTTCATTATTTCATAGAAACTTGAAAATATATTTCTCTAAACTCTCTCAATCGATTTATATATATATATATATATATATATATATATATATATATATATATATATATATATATATATATATATATATATATATATATATATATTTGCTCTGTATTATTTCAAGATATTATTAGTATACATAAAATATTACGACGGAGTGCTGTCAGAGTGATTTCAAAATAGTTTTTTGAATGAGTCGAAGCTAAGAAAATTATGGGTTATAGCTATGGAGGTGATGGGTATGGTTCATGGGTATGTTCGTGAGGTCAATCTAGTGTTTATCATCTCCGTTGCGTCTACGTACTTTCCTGCAATATTGATACGTTCGTGAATCCGAGGCCAACCTTGCACTTGTTAAATGGCGTTATATGTATTTTTACTACGAAATACAGTATTGTATTAAAGAAATCTTCCGCTGTGCATTAGCTCATTTTAAGGATATTACTTGGAGTCATTCATGGCATATTTTGAAAGACGTTGCATTCGAGTCATTGAGTTCATCAAGATTATTATTAAGCCAATTATAGTTGGATGTATTATGAAATGGTGTGCATGCCGTCAACTTTCGTTGTAAAGAAAGTTTGTCTTTTAAAAACGAATGCAATGTTTGTAAAATGTATCATATAGAGGTCAAATACCTCGCGATGTAATCAACTATTGTGAATCGTTTATAATGTATATGAACGGGTTCTTTCAGTTGGTATCAGAGCGATGGTCTTAGCGAACCAGGTCTGCATTAGTGTGTCTAACTGATAGTCGTTAGGATGCATTAGTGAGTCTGGACTTCGACCGTGTCTGCATTTCAAAAGTTTTGCTCATCATTCTTGTCGGAAATTACCTGCTTATCATTCTTAGTCTAGACACATCTTATTGCATTGATTGCATGAATAGTGTATAGAAAAAATTCATATCTTAGCGTATCTGCTAATTCATATCTTAGCGTATCTGTTACTGTAAACTTTGCCTGACATATTCCGTAAATTCCTCCGTAATCTACGAAACCTTTTGCTCTATATAATTAGAATGCCTCCCGATAGCCGAAAAATCATTTCATATCGAAAAATTCTTTATTCAATCGTACGAAATGGAATTCGTCATTAGTTCAAGTCCCTCGGATTCCGAAATGGAATCCCACTCAAGTTCCGAAAGCAGTGTGACCGGAATGGATCAACCAATTAGTCATCATCTATTCTGGATGAATTGGGGATGGGTTCGTAGCCTCCTTAATCATTGGAGACAAGAAGAAGGTGATCCCTTCCATCCACCACATTGCCCTCTTGGCGAAGAACCTGAAGCACTTACCGGTAACCTATCCGAAACACCATTTTCTTTCTTATTTTTAGAGTATCTCGTCACGATTACATACTACACCAAATTCTAGATTTTATTTATCCGCTCGTCCGAACCGACAATCACCCCGGTGTAATAGAAGAAGTCAACGAGCTTCGCGCTCGGGTAGTGGCTTTGGAGAATATGGTGCAAAGGTTACAAACACCAGCAGTAGCAGCAGCATAAATAGTAATACCATCAGCAACACCAACAGTACTATCACCACCACCAACAACAACATCCACATCCCACACCGCAACATCACAATATGTATCTCAAACATCAACGTCATACGCCCTGTAAATATCCAAGAATATCAACAACAACAAACGATGAAGTATTAATTCATAAACTTCATTGAAGAAATATCTCTGTAGCAGTTATGTAATCTCCAAAATCTTAGAGATTATTTAATTCTGACCGTAAATCGAATGAGTGAACGGAGATGGTAGAGTAGAAACTTTGATCGAAAATGGTGTACGATTTACAAGCTAGAATTGTTTTACGAACAGCATCAACAGGACCGTAGCATCAACAACACAGTCAGTGCCGTCAGTATCGTCAGAATCAACAGCACCTGTAACATCACAAACTCTGTCAGTTCAAGAATCATTGTGGACATCATTACGAATCAACAACAAATATATTGTATCAACGAGTTATGAAGTATTAACTCATTTCCAATCGAAAGATTTATATGTATATTTTATATGTATAAATTTTTAAACCATAATAAATCTTCCCGTACTAAGCTATTATGTGTGAATCTTAACTACTCAGTTAATTCATATTACAAATATGCAATGATGTACGTCCTTCGTCATATGTTTGATTTTACACTTTCATCATCGATGTACTCGAAACTTTTCAAATAACATCATTCGTACCTTGCGAAGTTCACAAGAATTTCACGAAAACCAACAAATAACAAAGTAATGATTCATAATTTCAATATTATTGAAGAAATACTTATGCAATTTATAAAGTTTTAGGGATTACTCAATTCTTGTTCCAACCATAAAACAAATGAGTTTAATTTAATATTAACTCATTAAATCTATGTTACATCTAAAGAAAATATACACATATATTTTCATAAAGACTGTAATAAACTTCTTTTGTACAAAATATTAATTGTGAAAATTTTTTTAACGGGTAGGTAATACCCGAGAAATATATAAATTCACAATTAATATATTACATTTTTCGAAACTGATTCAGCAATCATCAACTATACTCCCTACTTTCACAACAATATCCATTCTTTCATATAAATCAAAACAATCATACTCATTCAAATTCAATTACATATTCTAATTTTGAAATCGCATAATTCAATTCGAAATATAACCAGTATTATCACTCTGAGATTCCTATATCTTTTAAAGCTATACTTTGACTTCAAAACTGTGTTAGAACATCATGTGTATTAACGATTACAATATGTGCTCAAACCCTTTGAAATTCCTGAAGACACTTCAACTAAGGAACAATCGAGATGATAATCCAACCACATGTTACCCACAGTTATACACCTGAAAAACTCTCAAAACCCAAGTCATAGTTCGACACGTATCCGTGTTAGACCCTTTGGCATTTACTAGCTAAAATAACTTTTCAATTCCGTTTCAAAATAGACAGTTTTGTCACAGCTCCAGCAAGTCAACTTCGACTTCTCAATCAAAACAGTCTTATTATAACCTCGATAGATACGTTGCCCTTTCGCCAACGTTACCAGGGAATCGTTTATATTCACCACATTAGCAATAAGCTTACCAATAACTTCACTGATCTTTGACTTTCCAAAAAAAAAATCATTATAATTATCAAAACCCTATCATATACTCATTCGTACCTTATAACAAGAATTGCCATACCAATTATTGAGAATCAGCAATCAGTATTTTGAAACCTCGCAGCATGTCTACATCAACAATTACATATACACACAACGTCTACCTCCAAGACTTACATTCTTTGAATGAGAAATTTCTGAAAAACACCCTAAACTGCGAACCAGTTCTCGAAATTTTGAAAATGCTGATGAAGCAGCAAAAACTGTAAACGACCTTAACAGTAAAAAGTTGGATGATAAAGGATAGTATATTGGCAAAGCTCAGAAAAAGAGAAGCTTTGGAACTGGAAAACGGATTGAGCAAAGTATGAAGGAGGCTGTGGACAAATCACAAAGGCTCAACCTGCCTTCAAAGAATCCAAATGAGTCAGTACTTGCTGAAGTCATTAACGAATACCTTGCTCCTGACTTTAAACCCCTGCGGACAATATCCTTCATCATCCTCTGATATTAGACATTCTAAGATATCATCGTATCTTTCATTATAAATATCATCCATACTTCTGAAGATATTTTTATAATTATTCTTATCTGAAATCATTTACCTCTTCACGCTATCTGTATTATATCATAAAAGAAACTATTTTAGTTTCTAAATTCTGAAACATTCGAGTTTAAAATAGGAATATTCTTGAAGAAGTGTTGGGAGCTGAAGCATGAGTTAGTATAATATAATGACACTTGATCAACGTGATTATATTACAGTAATTCATGCTGAGTTTCTAAATGGAACATGATGATTCACAGATCATAACATCATCATGGGCTGTGTTACACGACTCTTGTATTCTCTTTGATCTCTAAATATCAAGAAAATATTTCTTGATGATTCGGCCTTTTCCGAGGTATTCTGGTAATTTGACAAGTCAAGATCGTGCCATTACAATTTCCTTCCTAGAACATTAACAATATTCATCCGAAATTTGTATCTGCGAATTCTGGACCATTACAAGCGGTGCTTAATCGCAAGAAGAAGAAACGAAAGGACAAAGCTCCGAACTAGAAATGGGAGTATAAATCATAGCAAATAGAAGAGAGCATTAACTGTGGATGACAATGATTATAGAAGAAGCAAGGACTTTGAAATATAAGGGAAGCTATAAAACCCAACAACAACCCAGAAATCACAAACCGTATATATCAATGCATATAGCAATATAAAGACACGGGAGAACTAAAAACACTATAAAACCAAGAGTATAGTAGAAGAAAATAGATTCTTCCAGAGGCAGATGAAAAAGAAGAGCAACAGATATGAAAGTGATGAGTATATCAAGAATCAGCATTGGATGAAGCATATTGACAAATACTTTAAAATATGAGTTGAGAAGGTGTGAGTTGTAAGAAAACAAATGAGGTGGATTTATAGTGAAATATCCGACAGAGAAATCAAAATGGATTATCGCATTAATTCGAAGAGGATCATAATTTCCTTAATCGCCAAATAATCAAATCTAATATAGATTACAAAGATTTTCTTTTCGGAGATCAATCGTGATGACGTCAAAAGATACGACGAATCACTATTATCTTATTTCATTTATTTACGATAACTTCACTCACATGCTTCGAGTAATCGAATTATTTTATCCATTCTTCTTGAACATGATAAAACTCTATAATCGTTATAATAACATTCTCATTGTTAGTCATGACGACCTCTATCAAATTTCGGGGACGAAATTTCTTTAACGGGTAGGTACTGTGACGACCCGGAAATTTCCGACCAAATTTAAACTTTAATCTTTATATTATTCCGACACGATAAGCAAAGTTTGTTAAGTTAAATCTCAAGAATTTTAAACTGTGTTCATACATTCATTATAACCTCGACCAAATTCCGACGAGTCACGAACCGTTATATATAAATAGATATGTATATGTATATATATATTATAACTTGAGAATATTAATAAAGTATTAAACGTATAATACTTTACACGAACGTATTTGTTTCAATATGATTTTCGACGAAATTAAAAAGAAATATATTAAATGATTGAATTATCAGAAACATTGAATTATGATTACAAGTCTCTGTTGAGAGGTCCACTATGATTTGAGAAAATCTATTCCTCTTAACGATATTCAGAATAATTTGTAAAGCTATTTATAAATAAAAACAAAAAGTGTCATTTACGAAAGTTAGACAAAAGTTAGTGGAGAATTGGTTTCCATAATATTCTATTAATCTATTTTCAAACGTACAAAGACGTTTTCAGTTTAAAAAGAACTTTATTATTAAAATGTATATAACTTTTGTAAATATCTAGAATCACTTTTGACAACTTATTACTTAACCAGTATAATAAATATAACGATATTTATATTTTATTTCATTAAATATATATAACGATTTAAATTAATATTATATATATGTATAGGCGTATTATACATACATAGTTTTTATACTTTTACTATACTTTAACTTTACCTTTACTTTACTTTTACTTTACTTTAACTTTAATAATTCACTTTAATAATTCATACTTTAATAATTCACTTTAATAATTCACTTTAATAATTCATACTTTAATAATTCACTTTAATAATTCATACTTTAATAATTTACTTTAATAATTCATACTTTAATAATTCACTTTAATAATTCATACTTTAATAATTCACTTTAATAATTCATACTTTAATAATTCACTTTAATAATTCAAAAATCTATTATAAATAGAATTCAATAGGTTTCATTATTTCATAAAAACTTGAAAATATATTTCTCTAAACTCTCTCAATCGATTTATATATATATATATATATTTGCTCTGTATTATTTCAAGATATTATTAGTATACATAAAATATTACGACGGAGTGCTGTCAGAGTGATTTCAAAATAGTTTTTTGAATGAGTCGAAGCTAAGAAAATTATGGGTTATAGCTATGGAGGTGATGGGTATGGTTCATGGGTATGCTCGTGAGGTCAATCTAGTGTTTATCATCTCCGTTGCGTCTACGTACTTTCCTGCAATATTGAATCTCAATATTGATACGTTCGTGAATCCGAGGCCAACCTTGCACTTGTTAAATGGCGTTATATGTATTTTTACTACGAAATACAGTATTGTATTAAAGAAATCTTCCGCTGTGCATTAGCTCATTTTAAGGATATTACTTGGAGTCATTCATGGCATATTTTGAAAGACGTTGCATTCGAGTCATTGAGTTCATCAAGATTATTATTAAGCCAATTATAGTTGGATGTATTATGAAATGGTGTGCATGCCGTCAACTTTCGTTGTAAAGAAAGTTTGTCTTTTAAAAACGAATGCAATGTTTGTAAAATGTATCATATAGAGGTCAAATACCTCGCAATGTAATCAACTATTGTGAATCGTTTATAATGTATATGAACGGGTTCTTTCAAATATGGATAGTAAAATTTGTACTATATATATGTGCATAATGTAAGTTACAAAAACATGCATATACATTAAATACATCACACCTCTTCAACCTCTTTCTCTCCTATATCTTCTACAACACATCTCTTTTTTATTGGTTCTTTCAATTTGAATATATTGAACCAGGCCACTAAAGGTAGTTATAAGCCTACTGAAATATAACAAATTATAATATATATATATATATATATATATATATATATATATATATATATATATATATATATATATATATATATATATATATATTATACGAGTGAGATAGAGAGATAGATGTATTGAAAAAGGTATATATTTGATCAACCAAAACTGCGAATTTATATCAGTGTGGCCTGATACCTACTGCCATGCGATCGCATGGAAAATGCACCTCCAGGCCATGCGATCGCATGGCCTCTTTTTCCAGTTCACATGAGCTTGTTTTCTTTCTTGCCGACGGTTTTTAATATAATATATAATATATAAATAATTTATAGAATTATTTAAATATTATATTATATTATATTTGTGTGCATAGTTAACTTGTAATTTTAGTCTGTTGCGTCGAGCGTTGAGAGTTGACTCTGGTCCCGGTTCCGGTTTTTCGAACGTGCTTGCGTACAATTTAATATCTTGTATTTTGCGTTTCGCGTCTTGTACTCTTGTAATTTTGAGACGTTTCTCATCAATAATTTGAACCACTTTGATTGTACTTTGTACTTTTTAGCTTTTTGGTCGTTTGCGTCTTCAATTCGTCGAATCTGTCTTTTGTCTTCACCTTTTATTATTTAAACGAATATTACTTGTAAATAGAACAATTGCAACTAAAAGCTTGTCTTTTTTGAGGGATAATGCTATGAAATATATGTTCGTTTTTAGCATTATCAAATATTCCCACACCTGAGCGTTGCTTGTCCTCAAGCAATATAGTCTTGAAATAAAAATACTAGAATCACTTCTTTATTCTTCACACTTTGTACATCAGTGATTTCTATACGGCGGTATGAACAATGGTAGTAACGATGTGGTTTACAGTCCCACATGACTATAAAAATTTAGATCCTTTAGGAAATTGGATCTTTATGAAAACATTTGATCTTTTTAAAAATTAAATCTAGCTTTTACCCTAGATAAGTTTTCTGGAATAACCCTTCACTGGTGTTTGCAAAATGTTTTTGTGGGTTTGGTGGGTTTCAAATTTGAAAATTTTAGCTCAAAACTTGCGATTTTGTGTCACCCACTTGCTAACCTTGTATTGGGAAAGCAACATGTCCAGTTTACTTGCTCCGTATATTACCTTTCGGTAAACTACCGTCCGGTTGTAAAGGAAAGCGTTGAACAAGCAACTGTTAAGGCAATGTCCCCTGACATGCTTTTAATTATGGTCTATAACGTGTCGGATGCAATTACTATTCTTTGTAGGAGCAATAGTAAAGCTCACCCTTATGGTTTTTCGGTCTGGCACAAGGTCCCGTCTTCGACCATACTATGCAACTACCGTTCTTACGGTTGACACCCGATTTGGTTCAGGTGACCTAATGAATTCCAGGTGAATTCCTAGGATTTTACGTTCATTGGTAATGAACGCATTGAAAATAGGGTTTTCAGAAAACAAATCGGTTTGTAATTTTGATCAAAATATTTTCTCGTTCAAGCTCGAGTTTAGATATCATCGAATTCCATGAGTTTGAATTCTCAATCTTTAAAAGTCAATCTCTAGGATTGAGTAATATCAGTCTTAAAAGCTGATTTCTGATCTTTAAGGAGATTATCCTTTTTGGGGGTCTGATTCATTAGTCTTATCAAGCTAATTTGCACGGCGCCCTCCCCATTTTACGAGACAGATCCTCTCATGGTTAGGATAAGTCTGACCACTTGGCGACCCTGTTTGATGCTGAGGTCCGTGGATTTCCAGCTGATTTTTGAGAAAACTTTTCAAGGTTTTTCGTAGACTCTACAACTGGTCTGGACGATAACTTTCTGACCTAAATCAAGAAGCGCGTTTCTTTTTTGGAAGACTTTACTTTCTTTTAATGATGAAATTGATTCATCATGTAGATCCATCTTTCTTTCAAATATATTACAGTTTTTCGGGTAAAATAGTTAATTTTGTCCAAAACAAAAGTATCTTCAATTATTTGTACACAAATATGTGATATATGTTCAAAATAACTTGGTAAATTTTTCCCACACTTGGCTTTTATTTTCTTTTTTATTGTCCTCTATTCCATTTTAAATGAATTCTAATATTTTGGTTTGTTTCTCAATTTATGTCCTTTCCGAGGTAACAATAATTTCGGTATTAACACCTAGTTTTATCGTTCATAAATATGTATAAACATGATTTTGAATTCATTTATTTGAAAAATTTTGAAAAATTTTACTAGAATTGGGTAGTCAGTATATAAGACTAGGGTTGTTCTTTATTATCAGAGAGCACTAGATTCTAATACAACTACTGCGTTACTAGTATTTTTAATGGTAACCAAGTGTATAAGTTAAAAATTTTAAAAATCCGAAATAATTTAATCCCTTCCCACACTTAAGATCTTGCAATGCCCTCATTTGCAAGAAATTAGTAACAATTTAAATTATTGAGGGTGATTAGCGTAGAAAAATGATTAAATTTTACCAAAGTTTCCAAACATATTGGCGTTTGTTTGTTGAATGATAAATGGTGCACATCATTTGTTCATTCCTTCTTGTTGTTACATCACATTCGTTTTTCATTTTGTCGTCAAAATCAGTAGCTTTTGCTGAACTTAATGTCAGTCTTTGAAAATGCGCTGTTTTACCCTGTTGTATACAATTGATAATATACATACATACAAATATAAACATGCATGGTAATTTGAAATGGGACTTAAAATCCCACTTTCAAATCAAATATGAAATATTAGTACAACAAATAAAAATATTAAACATTACAATAAAAGTATCAAAATATAATGTGTTTAAACATAAATAAATAGAAATAATAAAAAGATAAAAATCATAGAAATCACCAACAGGAACTATATCAATCTGGATAGGGGTTCCAGTTCATGTTGTCGTCCGGGTTCCATGGTTGGTGATAGGTGTACTGGTAGGCCTGGTTAGGGTCGTAGAGAGTATATGGTGGTCTCATCTCGAGCTGGTGTGGAGGATAGTAAGCGGGTCGGGTCGGTACATAGTGATCCTGAGGTGACAGCCGGCTCATGATCTGATGCTGATGATAGTCCCATCTATCATGCTGTCGTTTCCTGGAATGCTCGTAATCATTTCGGGCTTGCCACTGCTCCATCTGACTAAATCTCTCCCCGTTTGTCATATCTACCTCATCTACATGCTGGTAGATGTCAGTCATAGCCTCCCTAATGACATTCCTAATGTCATCCGCTTCCTCCATTTCCTCATCTGAACCTCTCTCTACCTGTGGATGACGACCTTCATAGGGTACTGCCTGGTTTCGTCTGCTCTTTAATACCTTAGCACCCTGATAGACCTTCAATCCTAAAGGCTCAACCTGTTCCCTACATTACAAAAGTGGACCCCCTTGGTCCCTATCTACACTTAAATACTCTCCAATGAGAGTAACAAAAATACCTCCTCCTATTATTCCTCCTTTCTGTATTCCTTCTATCATCTTAGACAAATAAAAACCAACACAGTAAGGGATATTAACAAAGCCTCTTGGGTCTCGAATACACTTTAGGTAAAATAAATCATGTAAGGTCATTTTCTCCTTGTTGTGACCTCTCTGTGTAATCGAGTTAGCCAAAAATCTATGAATTATACGAAGCTCGGCTTTGTTAATATGTAAGTATGAGTGTTTTCCTCCCATCGTAAAAACATTATAATCTGACATATGCCTCCAGACGGCGTTCGCGTCAAAATTCCTATCTACCCTTTCACCACGATAAATCAAATTCATACAATTGGGTAGTAGTAATTCACCAGGAGTATCTATCTGCAAATCCCTGGCCATGTCCAGCATGGACATCCTGTACATCCTACGGCCAAGTATAAATCTAAGAAAACTTTTATCATCTAATCTATCTACATCTGTATTTAACGCTATAGTACTCAAAAGCTCAATACACCATTCCTTATATACAGGTCTACGAATGGTGAATAGACATTCCCAATCGTGAAAAGAAGAGCTGCCATACCTTTGGATCAAATGCTGTCTAACTGAGTTAGTAAGTTGGACCCTTTCCAAAGGCTCCCAATCGATTACCCTTGGCACTTCTACATTTTTTGGTATCAATTTGAATTTGTTACTTTGATATGTTGGGTAATCTCTCCAGCTTCTATCGAATCTCAGATTAGGATGCAACGTGTGTTCAGGAATCGTTGGGTATTCTGCTGGCGGATGCATCGGAAATACTATAAAGGCATCAACAAATTGTAGCGGATCATAATAAGGTACGTGTTGATCAGGTTGCTGTTGTTGTTCCTGTTATGGTTCTTGTTCGGGTTCTGGCTCGTATTGTGGCTCATATTCTGGTTCAGGTTCTGGTTGTGGTTGTCTAGATGATGATGATGCACCTCCAGTTTCAGTATATTTCTGCAAAACACATTAAACACAAAATTTATGCATCCAAATATGCATTAGTGTTAGCAAAATAACAACTTAAAAAAAATCATAATGACATGTTTAATCAAAATTAAACTTATGCTCATTTTCACAATTTTATCAATTCTACACTTTTTCAAATAAGCATATATGAAAATGTATACAAAGTTCATAAGCATTTAACTAAAATAACATGTCAAAATAGTCATTACTAGCAGTTAAACAAGTCTCAAATGGCATTTACATTAATTTAATCAAGTTCATGAATTTTAGACTTAAAAAGTCCACTTTAATTCTCAAAAATCATGTTTAGGATCAAAGTTTGGATCATTTAGCTACCTAAACATGTTACATTACTTAATTTAGCAATAATTCATGACAAAAATCGGCCATAACCTGTTTATATCAAAAAGCCCCAAATTGCTCAAGAACACACAACCCTAGATTTCTAAATTTTTTGAAGTTTTTGGCTTCAAATCATGTTAAATAGCATCAGTCTAGGTTATACATGCATAATATACTAACAATTTAACTCTAATTACACTAGAATTTAATAAAATCAAATTAGGTAAAATATTGGTAAATATCACAAAAATTAAGAATTTTAAGAGTTTAGGGGTGTAATTTCTACCTTCTTGTTGAAAAATCCGAACCTAGGCATGATTGTAGCGGATTGTAGGACAAAATTTGGTTGAATTTGGTGAAAAAATGGCGATTTTAGGAGTGTATATGTGTGTATGTTCGTATGTGTGTGGGTGTTTGAAGTGAGACAGAACACAGCTCGCTGGAGCTTTTGATCCTGGCCTGAATTCCAGCCTCATGCGATCGCATGAGGTTACAGGGTAAATCTCATGCGATCGCATGAGGTCCCCCCTTTTTTTTTATTTATAAAAACCTTATAACTTTTAAAACATAAATTAATAAAATTTTAAAAATTTGTTTCTTTTTAGGAGTGAGGGTGTTTCGGATCGTTGTCCTAGTCCGTCCCTCGACAAAATTTTAAAATTTGTCAATTCAAAGCGTTGTTTTAAAAGCAAAGATTTTTGGATTTTTTAAATGTTTTTGGCATACTTTAATTCAATAAGATTAAAAATAATGATAATAAAAGTTCTCGTCCCTCCCTTGGGTAAAACAATTTCGGTTCAACGACCTAGTTTTCAACTTAGTGAAATAAAGTAAATTTTTGTTTTTAAATTCACACCAAACTTAAATTTAAAATGCATAAAATTAAAAATTCATATTATTAAAATTTTTATACATACAAACTTTATATTAAAAATATTAATTTTTCAAATATTTACAAACTTAAATATATTGATTTAAAAAGTTTACAATAATAATTTAATATTAATATATTAATTTTAAAAACAAAGTAAAAATAAAAATTAAAAATCTTTTTGGTCTTTTATCCCACTTTAATCAATCAAATATTATCAAAAATATACGCCTCTTTTTTCGGTAAAGTAATTTCAGCTATATTACCTAGTTTTACTCCTGACGAATTTCTGAAATATTTTGGGTTGATTGATTAAAGATATTTATACCTTAAGAATAAATGGTAAATTTCGCAGTGATGTAATAAATTTTTGTATGATATCAATAATTTCGGTTACGCATACCTAATTTTATTGAATACCAATTTAATACTTTATAGCGAATGATTTAGCGTTTATTATCAAAAGCTTAAAAGCAATAAAATAAAAATAAAAACTGTACAAACTTACCTGTGAGAAAGAATTCTCAGTGACCTGCTTTAGCCCACTCATAAGATAGTCATACTAATTGGTTTTCCATAGCTACATAGGCATAACCTCGAGCATTCAACGATTTTTCTTCGAAACATATGAGCGGTCCTTCTCTGCATAAAGTAACGAACTCGGTATTGGAATATGTCTGATTCGTCGAGCATTTTCCTTCGTGTGACCATTTTCCACATTTGTGACATCTTTCAAGGTGTCGTGCTCTTCTTTTCGCTGCGGATTTTGATTTTCCTTTACCAAAATGTAACTTATTATGATCGTTCCTGAGTTCTTTTCTTACTCTGTCCAATTTGGCTCTTATTACTGATACCAGGTCACTCTGGAGTGTGTCATTATTACGTTTAGTGATCAAAGCGTGTAGCATTAAACTATGGTTCAGATCAAAGGAATTCTTCATCTCGTAAAACCTAAAAAAAAAAAAAAATTCAGAATGGGGGGAGAAGACTATTTCTTTAGGATCTGCTAGGGAAAGACCATTCGGATTCCATTCTAGAGAACTACACGAAAACAGAATATCTAACTCTAACAGAAATACATATTACCCTAAAAAGATTCGAATCTCCCCACACTTAGTTAGATGTGGTGTTGAAATTGTGATTAACGTTATTTTCAATTGGATCATCAACAACTTGTATATCTCTGATTTTTGCTTCAATCCATTTATTGATTTCCTCTGTAACTTTCACAAATTCAACTAACATTGCCTTTTCTTTTGGCGATAAATTGGATACTAATTGGTTATATATGATTATATATGTATATGTGTATATATATTATAACTTGAAACGTAAACAAAATATTAGATTAAATACTTTATATGATTGTATCTGTTTCAAAATGTTTATCAATGGAATTAGAAGATAAGATCAAATGATTGAATTATCAGATATATTGAATTATGATTACAAGTCTCTGTTGAAAGGCCCACGTTGATTTGAGAAATCTTTCCATTTTAACAACATTCGAAAAATGGTAAAGTGATTTATAAATAAGAACAAATTGTCAATCATTGAGAACTAGACAAAGGATAGTGGAAGATTGAATCTTATAAAGACTCGATTGATCTATTTAGTTTCAAACGTACAAAACGTTTTCAGTTTAAAAAGAACTTTATTATTAAAACGTATATAACTTTTATAAATATCTAGAACCACTTTTGACAACTCATTACTTAACTAGTATGATAAAGATAACGATATTTATATTTTATTTTATTAAATATATATAACGATTTAAATTAATATTATATATATTTATACGCGTATTATACGTACATAGTTTTATACTTTTACTATACTTAAATTTTACCTTTACTTTATTTTTACTTTACTTTAACTTTAATAATTCATACTTTAATAATTTACTTTAATAATTCATACTTTAATAATTTACTTTAATAATTCACTTTAATAATTTATACTTTAATAATTCACTTTAATAATTCATACTTTAATAATTCACTTTAATAATTCAAAAATCTATTATAAATAGAATTAAATAGGTTTCATTATTTCATAGAAACTTGAAAATATTTTTCTCTAAACTCTCTCAATCGATTTACATATATATATTTACTCCATATTATTTCAAGATATTATTAGTATACATAAAATATTACGACGGAGTGCTGTCCGAGTGATTTTGAAATTGTTTTTATAGTGGGATAGGATTAAGGAAATTATGGGTTATAGCTATGGAGGTAATTGAGTATGGTTCATGGGTATGCTCGTGAGGTCAATATAGTGTTTATAATTTTCGTTGCGTCTACGTACCTTTCCTGCAATATTGAATCTCAATATTGATACGTGAGTACTCATAATTTAACTTTTGCATACTAATAGTGTATCCCTGACTAGTGCTCGAGTATTTAGGATTATGCATGCTTGTACTTTTGAGATTGCCCTTAGACAGGTTAGGTTGAATCTTGAATTAGTTACACTTGCGGTTGAGATAAGGTATAAGATATGCATGTCCTTGGAAAGCTAGCGAAAAATTAAGAACTTTTCCTTTAGATATCGAATGGTTTCGATGAACGGATTAGAAGTTATAATCAATTGAATTTTCGATATTTTTATTAAAAATGATTATTATTATCGTCGTTTTTATCGTCGTTCTAGTTTTATCTTATTATTATCATTATTATTATCTTTATTAATAAAAGGGATTTATCATTAAAAATTGTTATTTTTTTATTATTACTATCGTTAAAGTTATAATTAGTATTATTATTATTATCCAATTATTATTATTATTATTATTGGTATTATTATTATTATTATCATTATTAATATATATATATATCATTATTTAAAAATGGTTATTGTTATTGTTATTATTATTATTACTACTATATTATCATTAAGATAATTATTAGTATTATCGTTAATAATGTTATAGTAACTATCATTATTAATATTAGTGTAATTAAAACAAATATTTGTAACACCTAATTATTTTGATTACTATTATTATCATTATTATGAACACGATATAAAAGACGATTAAAAGCTATTAAACGAAACGATTAGGAAATAATGGGTAAGAGTATCATGATAAAATTAAAATATTAGTATTAAAAGTATCGTTCTTATATTTTTATCATTACTATTATTATTAAAAGTATCGTTAGTATTAAAACTATCATTTTAACAAAAATTATCATTTTAATAGAAATGTCATTGTTACTATAAAATATCATTATTATTATTATTTTAAAATTGAATTATTATTTTAAAGATAATATTAAAAATTATCGTAAATATTAAAGTTATCATAATTAGAATTATCGTTTTATCATAATGTCATCTTAGTAATTATAAATATTGATATTTTTATAATAATAATCATTATTACAAAATAATACAACTTTTACTTACTATCATTATAGATATTATTTTATCAAATAAATATGTGATACAAACATATTTTACTACGTGTAATAACTTACTTTAATAATACCTATCATATTATCTTTATGATATTAAATGAACCCTATAAATTTTATTACTTAATATATATAAAAGTATATTTTATTATATAAATTTAATATAAAATTTTATTTATTAATAAATAAATTATATTATTTACTCTAATAAATCTTTTAAAAATATTTAAAAATATAAAACGACGATATTTAAACTATATATTAATCATGTATAGATTTTTGGAAATTATTTTGAGTCAAATTTACTTTTGTTGACTTTTGCATATTAGTCTCGAGCATTAGGATTGTGGTACACTATGACTTGACCTAATTTGTTAGACAAATATTGACCAACACATAAATATATATAATTAATTTAGATTCGTGAATCCGAGGCCAACCTTGCACTTGTTCAATGACGTTATATGTATTTTTACTACGAAATACAGTATGGTGAGTTTCATTTGCCTTTTTACCCTTTATATTTTTGGGCTGAGAATACATGCGCATTTTTTATAAATGATTTACAAAATAGACACAAGTACGTGAAACTACATTCTATGGTCGAATTATCAAAATCGAATATGCCCCTTTTTATTAAGTCTGGTAATCTAAGAATTAGGGAACAGACACCCTAATTGACGCGAATCCTAAAGATAGATCTATGGGCCCGACGAACCCCATCCAAAATACCGGATGCTTTAGTACTTCGATGTTGTTTTTATCATGTCCGAAGGATTTCCCGGAATGATAGGGGATATTCTTATATGCATCTTGTTAATGTCGGTTACCAGGTGTTCAATCCATATGAATGATTATTTTTGTCTCTATGCATGGGACGTATATTTTATGAGAACTGTAAATGAAAATCTTGTGGTCTATTAAAATGATGGAAATAAATGATTATGATAAACTAATGAACTCACCAACCTTTTGGTTGACACTTTAAAGCATGTTTATTCTCAGGTGTTAAAGAAATCTTCCGCTGTGCATTTGCTCATTTTAAAGATATTACTTGGAATCTTTCATAGCATATTTCGAAGAACGTTGCATTCGGGTCATTGAGTTCATCAAAGATTATTATTAAATCAATTTACAGTTGGATAGTGGATATTATGAAATGGTATGCATGCCTGTCAATTTTCGTTGTAAAGAAATATTGTCTTTTAAAAACGAATGTAATGTTTGTAAAATGTATCATATAGAGGTCAACTACCTCACAATGTAATCAACTATTGTGAATCGTTTATAATGTATATGAACGGGTCCTTTCACAATACCCCAAATGTCAAATACTTCACATACTTGAATGACATTTTGTGGCATTTCATTACGTTGACTTATTTTTCCGGCCCTTTGACAAGCATCACAGGATTTGCAAAGAAGGTGTGCATCTTTGAAAATTGTAGGCCAATAGAATCTAGCATCGTAAACTTTTCTTACTGTGAGCTGAGACCCATAATGCCCTCCTGTTGGTCCTGTGTGACAATGGTTTAAGATTTGACTAGCTTCATCCCCAAATACACATCGACGTATTATTCCATCGGGACAACTTTTAAACAAATGTGGATCTTCCCAGAAATAGTGTTTTATATCACTAAAGAATTTCTTTCGTTTTTGGTACGACAACCCTTTTTCAAGGAATCCACATACTAAGTTGCATATCTAGGCATTCCTGAAATCACATCAATGAAAGGAAGATTAACATTTATTTGTTTAAACATATCCAAGAATTTGGATTGCTCGGCTTCAAGTCTCTCTTTTCTCATTTTACTTGGGTAAGGAAGTGGTGGTTGGTATGGTTTAACATAAGGTTTAGCCTTAATTGTGTTATCTTCATTAACCTTTTCAACTACCGGTTCTGTTTCCTTTTCTTGCTCAGATTGTGGTTCTTGTGGAGTAGGAATAGCGTCATCAGAAATTACAGGTATTTCAGGTGGTTTAAGTGTAATACCACTTCTTGTGGTAATAGCTTTAGCTATTACATTCCGGGGGTTAGCATTTGTATCACTAGGTAGATTTCCCGGTTTTCTTTTACCTATCAACCTTGCTAGGTTGCTCACTTCTTGTTCCAGATTTTGAATAGAAGCTTGTTGATTTCTAAATGCTTGAGTATTTTGTTCATTGGTTTGTTTCTGAGATGTGAAAAATTGAGTTTGAGATTCAACTAGCTTCGTCATCATGTTTTCTAAATTTGGCTTTTTATCATCGATTTGTGGTGGTTTGTTTTGAAAAATAGGTCTTTGCTGATTTTAAGTATTGTTGGATACTTGTTGGTTGCTAGGACCTTGTTGGTTGTTATATGGAACATTTCGGTTATAGTTCTGATTTTGATTGTAGATTGGTCTTTATTCTGATAATTATTTCCAGGCCTTTGGTTTATGTATGAAACATTCTCTCTTTGTTCCATTGTTAGTTCAATACTGAGACAATCTTTTGTCAAATGTGGTCCTCCACACTGCTCACAACTAATTCGTATTGAGTGGATATCTTTAGTCATCTTTTCCATTCGTCTCTCGACAGCATCTATCTTTGCAGAAATGGAATCAAAGTCATGGCTAGAATCGGCTCTAGCTGCTTTAGATGATCTAACGATATCTTTTTCTTAATGCCACTCATGTGAGTGGGAAGCAGTGTTATCAATAATTTTGTAAGCGTCAGTTGCGGTTTTCTTCATAATGGAACCACCAGCTGCAATATCTATGTCTTTCCTTGTAGTGATGTCGCATCCTTGGTAGAATATTTGTACTATTTGACAGGTGTCTAAACCATGTTGCGGACATCCTCTCAATAACTTTCCAAATCTGGTCCACGCTTCATATAGAGTTTCATTTGGCTTTTGTGTGAACGTAACAATTTCTCCTTGAAGTCTCACGGCTTTAGATGCCGGAAAGAATTGTTTAAGAAATTTTTCAACTAAAACGTCCCATGTATCAATCGCCCCTTCAGGTAACGATTCTAACCAATCTTTGGCTTCTCCCTTTAAAGTCCAGTGAAATAACATGAGATATATCTGTTCATCCTCAACTTCTCGGATTTTAAATAGTGTACAGATCCTATTAAAGGTACGAAGATATTCATTTGGACCTTCCTTCGGTGCACCACTAAATTGGCATTGATTAGTCACCATGTGTAGAATTTATCCTTTAATTTCATAGTCTGGCGCATTAATGTCTGGTTGAGTAATTGCGTGACCTTGGCCAGTGCATTTAGCTCGCATTCGGTCTTCCATACTTAGAGGTTCCAGATTTTCCATGATTGAATCTGTTGAATCTGAATCACTAGAGGATTCTGATTTAATGGGTTATTCCTCGACAATTTCTGTTTGAATGATTGGTGGTTCCGGATGAAATATTAGTGGTTCAGGATCTCTGAATTGTCCCTGAATATCCTCCGGATTCTCAATTGTGAGGTCGGGTTCAAAAAATGGATTATCGGAAATTTGAATTGGAGTACTTGGTTGACTGGATGACGATTCTAAAAAAAAAATCAACGGCGACAATATTGGCTAGATGTCTTGACCGAGTTACAGGTGGTGAACGTACAAAAGGTGGTGAACGTTTTTCTCGGTGCATTCACTTAATATCCTATTAGTTAAAAAAAATAAAAATTATATAAGTTATCAAATTAATAGACTTTTCTGCTTTTGCCCACGTTTCGAATAGCCAATAGATGCAGCAGGGAGCCAGAACCCTTTAAATCGGAAGCTCACAACTCAGCCACTAACAAATCCAACTATTACTACGAAGCAGAAAATTTTGGATGTCTATCAATTTAACCACTTAAAATAATTTTTCGTTGAAATTTAAAAAAAATTTAGAGAAGAAATAGAAAATTCTAAGTTCTAAAAACTAGAGCGTCGAGAAATAAGAAAGAAAAAGAGCGCGTCAAAAAACGTCGAAAAATAAAAGGTCAAAAAATAATAAAAAGAACGTAGCGCGTCGGAACTTAAAAGTCTAAAAACTAAGAATTAAAAGTTGCGTCTAAAGGTATTAAAGCTTAAAAGAAATTCTATATCCAAAACGGCAATAACTTAAAAAGTACTAAAATTTAAAAACAGCGTCGCAAAATTCTAAAGCACATAAATCTTAGTCTAAAGAAAAAGTACTTAAGGGTTTTTACGGCAAAGCCTAAGAGTCTAGAAATAAAAATAACTATGGCAAAAACTATGACTTAAAACTAAATACGAACGAAAAATACAAATATTACGCTAAAACAAATAAAAAGATACAAAATATAAAAATAAACTTAAAGTTGTAAAAAGTACAATTTTTATAAAAATATTATTTTTATATTATTTATTTTATAAAAGTATTAATTTTATATATTAATTAAAACTAGATTAAAACTAAATAAAACAAACTAAATAATAAAACTAAACTAAATATTTAAATACACTAACCCTAATTAGGGTTTTAATTAAATAATAATAATAATTAAAAACTCCGTAATTATTGCTCGGATCAGGGCTGTCAGATAAGGCCAAGCAATCGCATGGTCTACGCATTAAAAATCCATGCGGTCGCATGGAGTAGGGTTTTGGGCCAGGTGTTGTGTAACGACCCGCACTTTTTCGATCATTCTATACTTATAAGATTAATATTTACATAAATTAAACCTTGCCAACATGATAAGCAATCCAAATTGTCGAGATTTATATTTCCGAAAAGAGTTTTACACAACGTTTGACCGTCTAGTTTGACCGATGATATCACGAACTATACAATATATGATAATTGTACGTTTGTGTATATAAATGTATATATACATATTTAACATGATTAATAAATGTTTTAATATCTCATTTTGTATTAATAACAACAAGTTATATGTGTATTTTGAAACTACTAACTTAAGTTTTCAAAACGATAACTATACGTAACGTTATTTGACATAAATACTTAAGACTTATAATGTTTATACATATATCGTATAAGTAATGTATTTAATCACTTTTAAGAACTTAAATACATAAAATCATATAAGTGTATTCACAAAAGATAGCTATATTTGAATCCTCATTCCATTTTTCACAAAATTTCTATACGTATACCTAGAGTATTTGTACTCGTATCATACCAAGCTTCTATACGTATTTACTAATAGTAAATACACATCAAAATCACCACCTAACCAGCCATTATTCATGCCATGAGGGCTAGGTAATTGAACTTGGAAGCAATTAGGACTAGATACATAAAATTATCACTTGAAATTTTGTCTCCATACTCCCCCATTCACGTTTTTTTAAAGGGTTAGGAGTAACCCATTTTTGATTCATTTTACTCCAAGTATCTAGCCAAAACACACACATACTTATGAACCCTAAAACACCTTAACCACCTCAGCTCATAACCTTGAAGATCTAGCTTCAAAAACCATACTAAAACACCATAAGAAAACCATACAAAAACACTTCAAGAAAACCCTCCAAGAACACCAACTTACTTCCAATCTTTCATCCACTTCTATCACCCTTTTGATTCTAGCTTCTTACTTCTCTTTTACAGCAACTTCATCCAAGGAACTTGAGGTAGAATATATGTTCATAACCTTATTCGATTCATATATATATAGCTATCATATTTTGTGGTATACAAGTTTAACAACAAGAACATAGTTTGAATGTTTTCAAACTTGTTTGCAAACTAAATAGATCCTTCTAACTTAACTTTTAAAATACTTCAAGACCTGTAATATAACTTATGTATATGCTAATTTAACAAGGTAAAACTTGGTTTTTCAAAGTATAGGTATTTTTAGAAAAATGGTCATTAAATGATTTTGTTGTAACGAAAATGATTAACTTCATAAGTTTCACTAAAGTTTGACCTATGCCGTGTGATTTTGAATACAAACTAAGGTATTTACAGTTCATAGTCTTAAAGAGGGACTCGATCCAAGGAGATGGCAAGTTGAATCAACGAAAACGGACTTGTAACGAAGAAACTATGACCGAAACAAAATTGGTTATCCAAGGCTTAAATGACTTCGGGATTCATTGGAAAAATTTACATAAAATCACATACTTCTAAGATAACATGATATTTTATATATATGTACTCATAATTCAATTTCATATGGTTCAGGATCACCCGTAAGCAACACGAGAAGATTAATCATAAGATCCCATGATTGTACGCAACACGTCATTTGACAACACCGGTACCATGGGTCAAGATTAATCTCGACCAATACATTTATGATGGGGTTTTACGGGAGTTTTATTTATTTCGTTGGGGGTTGTATTTATTCATTGCGGGTATATTAAACATCTAAAAATGAACCATTAAAAATTGAATTGCTAACCTCGGACTGCTAACTTCGGACTAAGGAAATATTCAAAGTATTAAAAGTATAACAAGTATATATATATAACGTTTGTTTAAAATGAAAACATATTGATATATTATATATGGATAGGTTCGTGATATCAACCGGAAGACCGAGTCAAATTATTTATATCATCAAGACAAAAGTGAGTATATAGTCCCACTTTTAAACTCTAAATATTTCGGGATGAGAATACATGTACTTTATGTTTTACGCTATGGACACAAGTAACTGAAAAATATATTCTACGTTGAGTTGTACCACTGGCATACTTCCCTGTAGCTTGGTAACTAATATTTACAGCGGTATTGTAAACGCGAATCCTGTTGATAGATCTATCGGGCCTGACAACCCCAACCGGACTGGACGACCAGTATTCAACGGTTGCACAGTACTTCGTTTTGTGACTACACTTGGTACGGTGTAGTAAGATTTCATATTAAAGGGAATATGCGACGTGAAAATGTTAAGTATGGTTACCGAGTGCTCAACCACTTAGAATACTTTTATTAAACTGTTTATATACGAAATCTTGTGGTCTATATATATATTGCTGCCGGCATTAAACCTATATCTCACCAACTTTATGTTGACCTTTTTAAAACATGTCTATTCTCAGGTGATTTCTAAAGCTTCCGCTGTATCATGTTGGATCTAACCAGGATCTTGCGTACGCATGTTTGTGTCAAAAATAAAACTGCATATCCGAGATGTTGCATTGTAAAATATGCTAGAAACTGTGTTGTTGTCATCATTTGTAAAGTTTGTAAGTCGAAGATTATCGCTAAACGTTAATCTTCTTTTTATTGTCTTAAGCTTGTAACAAAAATAATGGTTATGGTTTGTAATGTATAATATATGCAGTTTTCTTTCAAAAATGTCTCACATAGAGGTCAATACCTCGCAATGAAATCATACGTTATCTAACGCGTTCTTATGGTTAAGGACGGGTTATGACATGTGGTATCAGAGCGTTGGTCTTAGCGAACCAGGTTTGCATTAGTGTGTCTAACCGATAAGTCGTTAGGATACATTAGTAAGTCTGGACTTTGACCGGGTCTGATTTAAAAACCATTGCTTATCATTGTTGGTTAAAATTTATATGTAAATATTATGTAGTACTAATGGGTTAGTTGTTATATGATAGATGTCGGGCTCAAAACTTGTTATCACATTCAGCGATTCCGAACCAGAATCTTCAGATTGTGTTTCAGTCATTAACATATCCGATGACGAAAATGGTATTTTTGGGGAAGACTCACAATTTCCAGATGAACCAACTATAGAAATATCGGAAAGTGAACCCGAGGAGGAAAGTGAACCCGAAGAGGAAAGTGAACCCGAGGAGGAAAGTGAACCCGAAGAGGAAAGTGAACCCGAGGAAGAAATACTAGAAATTACGAAAGAAAAATTCGATCAAGGAAAGAAACGAAAAGCGAATGAATTAGAAAATTCAAATCCCGAACTTAGTAAGAATGACGTAGCACCAATTCCACTCAACACTACCACCCCTATTCCCGCTATTCCTATTAGTGCAATCCCCGCATCTAGTTCTTCGGCTCCTCAGCCAAAACGTAGGCAGACAGCTAGGATAAGCGTTAGGCCATTCATTGGAACTAAACGCCCTAGAAAATAGACCGAACGATGCACTGCCGTATTAAGCCATGGAATCATATAATGTTTTGTATAATATTATTAGTGTGGTTTGCTTAAAGTTTGATGTAAGATAAGCATATGTAAAATAGCGAAGTATGAAATGCAATAATTTTCCATGGTTAAGTATTATTTAGATTGTAGTAATTGATTCTGTACTAAGCTATTAAGTATGAACATTAACGGGTAGGTACTACCCAAGATATAATTATAAAACGCTAATAAGAAGAAAAGGCTTTTATAATAATACCTGGTTCATATTATTAACAAGCTATAAATGTACTATAAATACACACTACATCTATAATAATCCATGTGAATAATTATTTTCTTTCATTAGGAAATGGCGCGATTGAACCGAATGACGGAACAAGAAGTCGAGAACTTCATCAACCAGCGAGTCAACGATAGAATGCTATGGGTCGAAGCTGCAAGAGCTACTGCAGCTAATCCAAATCCTCGCGTAGGATGCTCCTACAAGACGTTTCAAGCTTGCAAACCTTCATCATTCAGTGGAACGGAAGGACCTATCGGTTTAACCCGATGGATAGAAAAGATGGAGACGGTGTTCAAAATCAGCGGTTGTGATGAAAAAGACATGACCAAGTATGCATCGTGCACTTTACAAGATAGTGCACTCACATGGTGGAAGAATTATGTGAAGGCGGTAGGAGGAGATGCAGCTTATGATACTCCATGGGAAGAATTCAAAGCAATGATAATCACCGAGTATTGTCCAAGGAATGAGGTTATTAAGTTAGAAGATGAGTTACGAAGTTTGAAGGTGGTTGGTACTGAAATCACCAACTACAATCAGCGATTCATGGAATTGGTTTTACTATGTCCTGAATTGGTTCCAACCGAAGCACGGAAGATTGAAATGTACAAAGGTGGTTTGCCCAAAAAGGTCAAGGCAAACGTTACAGCATCGAAACCTAAGACAATTCATGAAGCTATAACCATGGCAAACGAGCTAATGGATCAGGTCATTTTGGACAAGAAAGCATTCAATACTGAGGTGAAGGTATTGGGGAACAAGAAAAAGTGGAATGGAGGTTATGATCGAGGTAACCAACAACAACCTTATAAGAAACAAGAAACCACGAAAGGTGCGGGTAGCGGTTCAGGCTTTGGTTACAAAGGACAAAGTCCTTTATGCAACCGTTGTCACAAACATCATTTTGGTTACTGTAGTGTGTTGTGCACTAAATGCAATAGACAGGGACATCTTGCTGAAGATTGTAAGGCTCTCGTTACAAATGTAAATGGTAACAAGACTCCTGCCACCAACGCAAATAGAACTGCTTTGGCTAACATTACTTGTTTTGGGTGTGGAAAACAAGGTCACTACAAGAGCCAGTGCCCGAATCAGAATGGCGGACCTGCACGAGGAAGAGCGTTTGTTATTAATGCTAGAGAGGCACGAGAAGACCCGGAACTTGTTACGGGTACGTTTACCATTAATAACTTATCAGCATCTATTTTATTTGATACTGGCGCCGATAGAAGTTACGTGTGTATAAATTTTTACACTAAATTGAATTGTTCATCATTACCTCTAGATGCTAAGTACTTGATTGAGTTAGCTAATGGTAAGCTAATTAAAGCCGATAAAATTTGTCGTGATTGTGAAATAAATCTAGCCGGAGAAACGTTTAAAATCGACTTAATACCCGTGGAATTAGGAGGTTTTGATGTAATAGTCGGCATGGACTGGATGTCCAAAATAGGAGCGGAAATTGTTTGTGCCAAGAAGGCAATTCGTATTCCTGGTAAGGATAAAATACCGGTGATGATTTATGGAGAGAAGGGTAAGTCAAAGCTAAAACTCATTAGCTGTTTGAAAGCCAAGAAGTGTTTAGAAAAGGGATGTTACGCTATTTTAGCACATGTTAATAAAGTCGAAAAGAAAGAAAAGTGCATCAACGACGTGCCTGTGGCAAGAGATTTTCCTGAAGTTTTTCCGGAAGAGTTGCCGGGATTACCTCCATTTAGATCGGTAGAATTTCAAATAGATTTAGTACCAGGAGCTGCACCAGTGGCTCGTGCTCCATATAGACTTGCACCGTCCGAGTTAAAAGAACTTCAAAGTCAGTTAAAAGAATTACTGGACCGTGGATTCATACGACCGAGTACTTCACCGTGGGGAGCTCCAATTTTATTTGTTAAGAAGAAAGATGGATCTTTTAGGATGTGTATAGACTATCGTGAATTAAATAAGTTAACTATCAAGAATCGGTATCCACTACCGAGAATTGATGACTTATTTGATCAATTGCAAGGATCATGTGTTTATTCAAAAATCGACTTAAGATCGGGCTATCATCAACTACGCGTCAAAGAAGAGGATATTCCGAAAACTGCTTTTCGGACACGTTATGGTCATTACGAATTTTTGGTTATGCCGTTTGGATTGACGAATGCGCCAGCTGTATTCATGGACCTCATGAATCGAGTTTGTAGTCCGTATTTAGATAAGTTTGTTATCGTTTTCATTGATGATATTCTTATCTATTCCAAGAATGAGCAAGAGCATGAAGAGCATTTAAGGTTGATACTGGAGTTGTTGAGAAAAGAACAACTTTATGCTAAATTTTCTAAGTGTGCTTTCTGGTTGAAAGAAGTGCAATTTCTTGGTCACGTTGTTAATAGCGAAGGAATTCAGGTTGATCCAGCAAAAACTGAAGCTATTGAAAAATGGGAGACTCCTAAGACACCAACGCAGATACGTCAATTTTTGGGTTTAGCCGGTTATTATAGAAGGTTTATTCAAGATTTTTCCCGAATAGCTAAGCCGCTGACAACATTAACGCAAAAAGGGAAGAAATACGAATGGACCTCGGAGCAGGAGAACGCATTTCAATTACTGAAGAAGAAGTTAACTACGGCGCCTATTTTATCGTTACCTGAAGGGAACGATGATTTTGAAATATATTGTGACGCTTCGCGACAAGGTTTTGGTTGTGTTCTTATGCAACGAAAGAAAGTAATTGCATTTGCATCTCGACAATTGAAGATTCACGAGCGGAATTATACGACGCATGATCTAGAATTGGGAGCAGTCGTGTTTGCATTGAAGATGTGGAGACACTACTTGTATGGGGTTAAATTCACTGTGTTTACTGATCATAAAAGCCTTCAACATATTTTTGATCAGAAACAGCTGAACATGAGGCAACGTAGGTGGGTCGAGCTGATAAACGACTATGATTGTGAAATTCGTTATCATCCCGGGAAGGCGAACGTGGTGGCCGATGCTCTAAGCAGAAAGGAACGAGAACCAATCCGAGTACGAGCGATGAACATAAAAATTCGCATGAATCTCAACTCACAAATCAAAGAAGTTCAACGAGAAGCACTTACTAAAGAAAATATAGGAAATGAAATAATGAAGAAGTATGAGAAGCAACTCGTTATGCGGGAAGATGGAATTCGATATTTTGCAAATCGTATTTGGGTACCGAAGTTGGGTGGATTAAGGAAGTTGATATTGAACGAGGCACATAAGACAAGATATTCGATACATCCTGGAGTTGGAAAGATGTACCAAGATCTTAAGACGCATTATTGGTGGCCTAATTTGAAGATAGACGTTGCAACATATGTTGGGGAGTGTTTAACTTGTTCTAAGGTCAAAGCAGAACACCAGAAGCCGTCAGGGTTACTTCAACAACCAGAAATCCCAGAATGGAAATGGGATGGTATTACCATGGATTTCATCACGAAGTTACCAAAGACTGCCTGGGGATACGACACCATTTGGGTGATTGTTGATCGTCTCACCAAGTCTGCACATTTCTTGCCTATAAAGGAAACGGATAGAATGGAGAAACTATTACGATTGTATATAAAGGAAGTTGTTTCAAGGCATGGGATACCTATTTCCATTATATCCGATCGTGATAGTAGATTTACCTCAAAGTTTTGGCAATCACTACAGGAGGCATTAGGAACTCGTTTGGATATGAGTACCGCATATCATCCGCAGACCGACGGGCAGAGTGAAAGAACAATTCAAACTCTTGAAGACATGCTCAGGGCATGTGTGATCGATTTTGGAAACGGTTGGGATAAATATCTACCGTTAGCAGAATTCTCGTATAATAATAGTTATCATGCGAGCATTGGAGCTGCGCCATTCGAAGCATTGTATGGAAGGAAGTGTAGATCTCCTATCTGTTGGAATGAAGTAGGAGATCGACAATTAACTGGTCCCGAGATCATACATGAAACGACTGAGAAGATAGTGCAAATCAAGGAGAGATTAAAAACAGCCCGCAGTCGCCAAAAGAGCTACGCCGATGTCCGAAGGAAACCATTAAAGTTTCAGGTCGGGGACATGGTTATGCTAAAGGTGTCACCTTGGAAAGGTGTAATACGTTTCGGCAAAAGGGGTAAACTGAACCCAAGATACGTAGGCCCGTTTAAGATCATCGAACGCATTGGACCGGTAGCTTATCGACTCGAGTTACCACAACAACTCGCCGGAGTACATAATACCTTTCACGTCTCAAACCTTAAGAAGTGTCTTGCAAAGGAAGACCTCACCATTCCTCTTGAGGAAATCCATGTCGACGAGAAACTACAATTCGTCGAAGAACCAATCGAAATCATGGACCGTGAAGTTAAACAGCTCAAACAGAGCAATATACCGATTGTTAAGGTTCGTTGGAATGCTAGAAGAGGTCCCGAGTTTACTTGGGAACGAGAGGATCAGATGAAGCAAAAGTATCCACACTTGTTTCTCGATGACGCAAAATAGGTACAATTTTAAAATTTCGGGACGAAATTTATTTAACGGGGAGGTAATGTAACGACCCGCACTTTTTCGATCATTCTATACTTATAAGATTAATATTTACATAAATTAAACCTTGCCAACATGATAAGCAATCCAAATTGTCGAGATTTATATTTCCGAAAAGAGTTTTACACAACGTTTGACCGTCTAGTTTGACCGATGATATCACGAACTATACAATATATGATAATTGTACGTTTGTGTATATAAATGTATATATACATATTTAACATGATTAATAAATGTTTTAATATCTCATTTTGTATTAATAACAACAAGTTATATGTGTATTTTGAAACTACTAACTTAAGTTTTCAAAACGATAACTATACGTAACGTTATTTGACATAAATACTTAAGACTTATAATGTTTATACATATATCGTATAAGTAATGTATTTAATCACTTTTAAGAACTTAAATACATAAAATCATATAAGTGTATTCACAAAAGATAGCTATATTTGAATCCTCATTCCATTTTTCACAAAATTTCTATACGTATACCTAGAGTATTTGTACTCGTATCATACCAAGCTTCTATACGTATTTACTAATAGTAAATACACATCAAAATCACCACCTAACCAGCCATTATTCATGCCATGAGGGCTAGGTAATTGAACTTGGAAGCAATTAGGACTAGATACATAAAATTATCACTTGAAATTTTGTCTCCATACTCCCCCATTCACGTTTTTTTAAAGGGTTAGGAGTAACCCATTTTTGATTCATTTTACTCCAAGTATCTAGCCAAAACACACACATACTTATGAACCCTAAAACACCTTAACCACCTCAGCTCATAACCTTGAAGATCTAGCTTCAAAAACCATACTAAAACACCATAAGAAAACCATACAAAAACACTTCAAGAAAACCCTCCAAGAACACCAACTTACTTCCAATCTTTCATCCACTTCTATCACCCTTTTGATTCTAGCTTCTTACTTCTCTTTTACAGCAACTTCATCCAAGGAACTTGAGGTAGAATATATGTTCATAACCTTATTCGATTCATATATATATAGCTATCATATTTTGTGGTATACAAGTTTAACAACAAGAACATAGTTTGAATGTTTTCAAACTTGTTTGCAAACTAAATAGATCCTTCTAACTTAACTTTTAAAATACTTCAAGACCTGTAATATAACTTATGTATATGCTAATTTAACAAGGTAAAACTTGGTTTTTCAAAGTATAGGTATTTTTAGAAAAATGGTCATTAAATGATTTTGTTGTAACGAAAATGATTAACTTCATAAGTTTCACTAAAGTTTGACCTATGCCGTGTGATTTTGAATACAAACTAAGGTATTTACAGTTCATAGTCTTAAAGAGGGACTCGATCCAAGGAGATGGCAAGTTGAATCAACGAAAACGGACTTGTAACGAAGAAACTATGACCGAAACAAAATTGGTTATCCAAGGCTTAAATGACTTCGGGATTCATTGGAAAAATTTACATAAAATCACATACTTCTAAGATAACATGATATTTTATATATATGTACTCATAATTCAATTTCATATGGTTCAGGATCACCCGTAAGCAACACGAGAAGATTAATCATAAGATCCCATGATTGTACGCAACACGTCATTTGACAACACCGGTACCATGGGTCAAGATTAATCTCGACCAATACATTTATGATGGGGTTTTACGGGAGTTTTATTTATTTCGTTGGGGGTTGTATTTATTCATTGCGGGTATATTAAACATCTAAAAATGAACCATTAAAAATTGAATTGCTAACCTCGGACTGCTAACTTCGGACTAAGGAAATATTCAAAGTATTAAAAGTATAACAAGTATATATATATAACGTTTGTTTAAAATGAAAACATATTGATATATTATATATGGATAGGTTCGTGATATCAACCGGAAGACCGAGTCAAATTATTTATATCATCAAGACAAAAGTGAGTATATAGTCCCACTTTTAAACTCTAAATATTTCGGGATGAGAATACATGTACTTTATGTTTTACGCTATGGACACAAGTAACTGAAAAATATATTCTACGTTGAGTTGTACCACTGGCATACTTCCCTGTAGCTTGGTAACTAATATTTACAGCGGTATTGTAAACGCGAATCCTGTTGATAGATCTATCGGGCCTGACAACCCCAACCGGACTGGACGACCAGTATTCAACGGTTGCACAGTACTTCGTTTTGTGACTACACTTGGTACGGTGTAGTAAGATTTCATATTAAAGGGAATATGCGACGTGAAAATGTTAAGTATGGTTACCGAGTGCTCAACCACTTAGAATACTTTTATTAAACTGTTTATATACGAAATCTTGTGGTCTATATATATATTGCTGCCGGCATTAAACCTATATCTCACCAACTTTATGTTGACCTTTTTAAAACATGTCTATTCTCAGGTGATTTCTAAAGCTTCCGCTGTATCATGTTGGATCTAACCAGGATCTTGCGTACGCATGTTTGTGTCAAAAATAAAACTGCATATCCGAGATGTTGCATTGTAAAATATGCTAGAAACCGTGTTGTTGTCATCATTTGTAAAGTTTGTAAGTCGAAGATTATCGCTAAACGTTAATCTTCTTTTTATTGTCTTAAGCTTGTAACAAAAATAATGGTTATGGTTTGTAATGTATAATATATGCAGTTTTCTTTCAAAAATGTCTCACATAGAGGTCAATACCTCGCAATGAAATCATACGTTATCTAACGCGTTCTTATGGTTAAGGACGGGTTATGACATGTTGGGCTGCTACAGTACCAGGCCGAGTAATTTTATATTTTTTTCTGTTTTAATTTTCTGTTTTAAAATTTATAAAAAGTAATTATATAAATTAAATAAAACTTATATTTTTAAAAACTAAAAATAGAAATAGAAATATTTTATAATTTTATATATTTTTAAACAACTCTTAAATATATATATATATATATATATATATATATATATATATATATATATATATATATATATATATATATATTGTTTTTCTTTTTATATTTTTGTATTTTTAATATTTAAAACGTATATTTTTTTATACAAAGAACTTAAAAAATCTTTATAGCGTTGTGCTTTCGGCGTTTTAGTTTCCCCGGCAACGGCGCCAAAAATACTTGATGTGTGCGAGGTGGTGTACAAAATAGTTATATTTTTACTACAAAATACTATTAAATACGATACAATTTTATACAAGATATTTATTTATTTATAGAATGGATATACCTAAACCTTCCTACAACACTTATAGGCAGTGTACCTAATCGTACAGTAGTGTAGTTTTTAGTAAGTCCGGTTCGTTCCACAGGGAGACTTAGCCAAGTCTAACGCTATATTAGTTTTAACTTATAATTGTAAAAATACAAATATATATATAAGTAGTATTATTATTATAAAAGGGGGTTTTTACCGTTTAATGACCGGTTTGTCGATTTTAAAACTTAAGTCGCAGTTAAAACCTAATGTAAAATATTAAATATATAAAAGACTTAATTTAAAGCGTAAAGTAAATAACGATAATGAAATTGCGATAAATAAAAATGCGATAAATAAAATGACAATAAATAAAAGTGCGATAATTAAAAGTGCAATTAAATATGAAATAAAATAAATTATGCTTATTTAAACTTCCGTAATCATGATGTTTGACGTGTTGATTTTAGTTTATTCCCATGGGTTAATTGTCCTTTATCCTGGATTATTTGATATGTCCATACGGATTTGTCCATAATAGTCCATCAGTCATAATCATAAAATGCGGAAGTCTTCGTCAAATTATTCTTATTCCCGAAGTCAAATATTCCAACTAATTGGGGATTCGAATTGTAACAAGGTCTTAATACTTTGTTTAATGAATACACCAGGTTATCGACTACGTGTAGTCCAAGGTTTTACTACTTTGTTAACAATTACACCAATTACCCTTGAATGTAATCCACCCCTGTTTCAACAAGTCTATTAACTATTAATCCAGTTCCATGTCCGGTAAAATGAACAATTATTGGTATTTATAGATATCCCGCCCACCGTGCCCAGTCAAGCGTATGTGGTTATATATAAATACGTCAAATTATAAGTCTATATATTAAATCGACGAGGTATCATTTAGTTAATATAAAACCCATTAATAGCCCATTGTCTAATTTCTACAAGTGTCGTTCTTTTATCCAAACCCCAATCATGGTCCAAAGCCCAATTACCCAATTTTAATATTTAGTCCAACATCACGATTACTTCGGCTTAAATAAGCATAATAATAACTTAACTACGAGACATTAGTTTAAAAAGGTTGAACATAACTTACAATGATTAATAATAGTGTAGCGTTACACGGACAGAATTTCGACTTACACCCTTACAACATTCGCTAAAATACCCTTATTATTATAATTTAAAATTAAAATTAAAATTATAATATATATATATTATACGAGTGAGATAGAGAGATAGATGTATTGAAAAAGGTATATATTTGATCAACCAAAACTGCGAATTTATAGGAGTGTGGCTTGATACCTACTGCCATGCGATCGCATGGAAAATGCACCTCCAGGCCATGTGATCGCATGACCTCTTTTTCCAGCTCACATGAGCTTGTTTTCTTTCTTGCCGACGGTTTTTAATATAATATATAATATATAAATAATTTATAGAATTATTTAAATATTATATTATATTTGTGTGCATAGTTAACTTGTAATTTTTAGTCCGTTGCGTCTAGCGTTGAGAGTTGACTCTGGTCCCGGTTCCGATTTTTCGAACGTCCTTGCGTACAATTTAATATCTTGTATTTTGCGTTTCGCGTCTTGTACTCTTGTAATTTTGAGACGTTTCTCATCAATAATTTGAACCACTTTGATTGTACTTTGTACTTTTTAGCTTTTTGGTCGTTTGCGTCTTTAATTCGTCGAATCTGTCTTTTGTCTTCACCTTTTATTATTTAAACGAATATTAATTGTAAATAGAACAATTGCAACTAAAAGCTTGTCTTTCTTGAGGGATAATGCTATGAAATATATGTTCGTTTTTAGCATTATCACATGTTTAGAACATAATTGGTGTAAAATTAAGTAGATAGCGTGAGTTTTTCGTTTCTAAAAAATAAAACCGTATTATACTCTTATAAAATACATATTATTATTGCTATTATTATTATTATTATTATTATTATTATTATTATTATTATTATTATAAATTATATATTATATTATATTATATATATTATTCTGTATCTATAGTTTCTATTAAAATCCTATATTGATGATTTTATTATTAAGCTAGTTTCTTTGTTAAGGAAAAATTAAAAAGAAAAAGGAAAAAATCTAAGCCCTTAAGGTGATGTCATTAATCTAATTAATGACTAATTAAATTAAATCTACTTATTTATTTATTTCATGTTTTCGGGAAAAAAATTCACTCTCATTGATTATTAATTAAATTATTATTATATTATTATTCAAATTCAAATATGAGTTCTCTTTACGAGATTAATTACGTTATATATGTATACGAAATACACGTCTCAATAAAAGGTTCTATGTAGACTTTTATGACAAGAAAAATAGTAATTGTGATGAAAATTGGAAGATGGTGGTGAGAGATGAGATGACCCGTCCTAATCCATAAGGACGAATACAATAACATATGATTATATTGCGAGGTATTTGACCTATAAATGATACATTTTACAAACATTGCATTCGTTTTTAAAAGACAAACTTTCATTACATCGAAAGTTAACAGGCATGCATATCATTTCATAATATATTAATGACTTAACAATAATCTTGTTGAACTCAACGACTCGAATGCAACGTCTTTGGAAATATGTCATGAATGACTCCAAGTAATATCTCTAAAATGAGCAAATGCACAACGGAAGATTTCTTTAATACCTGAGAATAAACATGCTTTAAAGTGTCAACCAAAAGGTTGGTGAGTTTATTAGTTTATCATAATCGATCATTTCCATAATTTTAATAGACCATAAGATTTTCTTTTTATAAACATAATCCTCAAGCAGAATCCTCTCGTTCGCATTGAGGTAAAATCATTCATATGGTGAACACCTGGTAACCGACATTAACAAGATGCATATAGAATATCCTCAAAATAGAATCCTCTCGTCTGTATAATAATAAGTCGAAGTACTAAAGCATCCGTACCTTGGATGGGGTTTGTTAGGCCCATAGATCTATCTTTAGGATTCGCGTTAAATAGGGGTACTGTTCCCTAATTCTTAGGTTACCAAGCTAAAAAGGGGCATATTCGATTCGATAATCCAACCATAGAATGTAGTTTCGATTACTTGTGTCTATTTCGTAAAACATTTAAAAAAGCAGCGCATGTATTCTCAGTCCCAAAAATATATATTGCAAAAACATTTAAAAAGTGAGCAAACGAAACTCACAATACTGTAATTCGTAGCAATTATGCATATGACGGCACTGAACAAGTGCAGGGTTGGCCTCGGATTCACGAACCTATATTAAGTATATATATTTATATGTTGGTCAATATATGTCTAACAATTTAGGTCAAGTCGTAGTGTATCACAATCCTAATGCTCGAGGTTATCATGCAAAAGTCAACAAAAGTCAATTTGACCCAAAATGACTTCCAAAATCTATACATGTTTATTATATACATAAATATAGTCGTTATATATATTTAAATATATTTATCAGATTTTACTAGAGTAAATAATACAAGTCATTTAATAATAAATAAAAATATATTAAAGTTTATATATTAAGAAATTATACCTATATATATTTTAAGTAATAAAATTCATAAGGTTCACTTGATATCATAAAAATATAGTGGTATGTATTATTAAGGTAATTATATTACGTGTGGTAAAAATACCTTTGTACTACTTATTTATTTGATAAAATAATATTGATAATAACAATAATGAGTAAAAGTTATATTTTTGTAATAATAATAATTATTATTGTTCTACTAATAATGATAATAACAATATTTATTTACTAAAGATGATTATGATAAAATGATAATTCTAATCATGATAATAATAACGATTATTTTTAATAATAAGTATAACGATAATAATATTTTATATAAAAAATAATAATTCTATTTAAAGATGACAATTTTTAATAATAAAAATATTAAAATAATTATGATATTTTATAATAACAGTGATATTTCTATTTAAAAAAAATGATAATTTTAATAAAAAAATGATGGTTTTAATATTAATGATGGTTTTAATAATAATAATGACGATAAAAAAATAATAAAATGATAGTTTTGATAAAAATATTAATTATTTTAATAATATTAATAATAATAATAATAATAATAATAATATTATTATTATTATTATTGATTATTAGATAATAATAATAATAATAACGATAATAACGACGATAACGATAACGATAACGATAATCATTTTAACAATAATACTTTAAAATTATAGATAATTCAATTGACGATATCTTTTAATCCGTTCATCGAAATCATACACTTTCTAAATGAAAAGTTTTTAATTTTTCGTCAACTTTCCAACGACATGCATACCATATACCTTATCTCAGTAGCATATGTATTAAATTCATGATTCAACATACATTATATAACGACGCAATTAAATATACAAGCATGCATAATCAAATATACTCGAGCACTAGTCAGAGATACATTATTAATATATGAAAGTTAAGTTATGAGTGCTCACGTATCAATATTGAGATTCAATATTGCAGGAAAGTACATAGACGTGACGGAGATGATAAACACTAGTTTGACCTCACGAGCATACCCCCGAACATTACCCATAACCTCCATAGCTATAACCCATAATTTTCTTAGCTCTATCCCGCTCATAAAACCCGTTTTGAAATAACTCGCGCATAACCTCGTCGTAGTATTTTATGTAATAATAATACGAATACTACTCATAATAATAAGATTAATAATAATAATAATCTTTATAATAATAATAATAATAATAATAATAATAATAATAATAATATTAATAATATTAATAATAATAATAATAATAATAATAATAATAATAATAATAATAATAATAATAATAATAATAATAATAATATGAATAATATACGGAGTAATATCACTCTATCTGTTTTATATGTGTGTGTGCAACGAGAGAAAACCAGCTCGATATATAAAGGATTTTTGTGGCCGATACTCATGCAATCGCATGAGTGTCCTTTGTAGTTTCCATGCGATCGCGTGGACGTTCTCTACAGCTCAGATTCGTTTAAAACATGGGCGGCCAATGGATTTTTATATTATATATATTATATATTTAATTTATATAATTAATTATATATTATATTATATTTATGAATATAGACGACTTGTAATTTTAGTTCTGAAACTTGTACGTTTACGCTCGACTTATGTCTCGGTTCCGGTTTCTCGAACTCGTTTTCGTACGCTTAGAAAACTAGCATTTCACGTTACGCGACGTGTACCATTATCAATAATTAGACTTAAATTAATGGAAAACTAACCCACTCAAAGTGTAATCTAATCTTTTGAGTGTTTTGGTCATTTGCTTCTGTAAATCGATGTTTCGCTGTTTACCAAAATATATTATTTTAAAACAAAACGTTTCATAACTTATGTTATTATTATATCTTATTACTTTGTAAAATATATTTTCATTTCGAAATATAAATTCTAAATATTCATTTAATAGTATTTAGTTTTTCAAAAGTAATTATATTTCAACGTTCATTTATAATCATTTAAATAATAGAAAAATATTATGTCGTAACACGTTTACGAACAATATATATATATATATATATATATATATATATATATATATATATATATATATATATATATATATATATAGCTTAAATTCTTTTAATTCTATAAAACAATTTACTTTTAATAACAACAGGTTTTAGTAACTCAGTTACTGAAATCATTTCATAAGTTTGAAACTAAATAAAATAAATATTATAAATTTTAGTTTTTCAAAACTAATTATATTTGACTTATTTTAAAGGTTGTAATAAATAAACCTTGTTAATTCATAAAACATTATAGGAAAGTAGATTTACATATAAAGTCCAATGAATAAATAAACATATGAAATCATCTTAATGTAACTTGTCAAATGGGTTTATTTTATCGGCAACCATTAACTCAATAATTTAATCTACATAAATTAAATTTTATGAAGGTTAAATGATTTAACTTATCCAGATTCACGAGGAAATTATTGTAAGGTATGAATTAGGAATCTCCATTAACCTTTGTCTAGTTCCCGTTAATTGACACATTTATTCTTACTTGTAATTCACTTTATCAAATATTCTGAATACCGTTAAAAACGAAAGGTTTCCTAAATCAAAGTGGACCTCTCAACAAAGACACATAAATCATATTATAAAGAATCTTGATAACTCAATCATTTGATATTATCTTCTAACCTATTGAAACAAATACGTTCATGTAAAGTATTATACGCTTAATACTTTGTTAACATTCTCAAGTTATATATATATATATATATATATATATATATATATATATATATATATATATATATAGTGGTAGGATCAAGAGGGAAGTAACCATTCGGGGGGAAGCGGGGGGAAGCAAAAACTTTTTTTTTCGTTTTTTGAAAAAACTTTGTTCACGAACATTATAGATGAGATGAAAATATGAACATTTAGTAGAGACACTTTGTGATAAATGTTTTTATTTTGGCGAGAAAATGCTCAAATAAGTAATATATAACAATTATCGTGTTTTTCGAGCGTATTTTGAGGTTTTAGCTATTGGGGTTTAGATATTAGGGTTTAGATATTAGGGTTTATAGGGTTTAGATATTAGGGTTTAGAAATTTAGGGTTTAGATTTAGGATTTAAACCCCAATATCTAAACCCTAAACCCTAAACCCTAAATTTCTAAACCCTAATATCTAAACCCTATAAACCCTAAAATCTAAACCCTAATATCTAAACCCCAATAGCTAAAACCTCAAAATACGCTCGAAAAACACGATACTTGTTATATATTACTTCTTCGAGTGTTTTCCCGCCAAAATAAAAACATTTATCACAAAGTGTCTCTACTAAATGTTCATATTTTCATCTCATCTATAATGTTCGTGAACAAAGTTTTTTTTAAAAACGAAAAGAAAAAAAGTTTTTGCTGAAATGTCCCGTTCTTATTAATTAAAAACGTTCCATATTAATTGATTTCGTTGCGAGGTTTTGACCTCTATATGAGACGTTTTCCAAAGACTGCATTCATTTTTAAAACAAACCATAACCTTTATTTCATAGATAAAGGTTTTAAAAAGCTTTAAGTAGATTATCAAATAATGATAATCTAAAATATCCTGTTTACACACGACCATTACATAATGGTTTACAATACAAATATGTTACAACAAAATAAGTTTCTTGAATGCAGTTTTTACACAATATCATACAAGCATGGACTCCAAATCTCGTCCTTATTTAATTATGCGACAGCGGAAGCTCTTAATAATCACCTGAGAATAAACATGCTTAAAACGTCAACAAAAATGTTGGTGAGTTATAGGTTTAACCTATATATATCAAATCATAATAATAGACCACAAGATTTCATATTTCAATACACATCCCATACATAGAGATAAAAATCATTCATATGGTGAACACCTGGTAACCGACATTAACAAGATGCATATATAAGAATATCCCCATCATTTCGGGACACCCTTCGGATATGATATAAATTTCGAAGTACTAAAGCATCCGGTACTTTGGATGGGGTTTGTTAGGTCCAATAGATCTATCTTTAGGATTCGCGTCAATTAGGGTGTCTGTTCCCTAATTCTTAGATTACCAGACTTAATAAAAAGGGGCATATTCGATTTTGATAATTCAACCATAGAATGTAGTTTCACGTACTTGTGTCTATTTTGTAAATCATTTATAAAACCTGCATGTATTCTCATCCCAAAAATATTAGATTTTAAAAGTGGGACTATAACTCACTTTCACAGATTTTTACTTCGTCGGGAAGTAAGACTTGGCCACTGGTTGATTCACGAACCTATAACAATATATACATATATATCAAAGTATGTTTAAAATATATTTACAACACTTTTAATATATTTTGATGTTTTAAGTTTATTAAGTCAGCTGTCCTCGTTAGTAACCTACAACTAGTTGTCCACAGTTAGATGTACAGAAATAAATCGATAAATATTATCTTGAATCAATCCATGACCCAGTGTATACGTATCTCAGTATTGATCACAACTCAAACTATATATATTTTGGAATCAACCTCAACCCTGTATAGTTAACTCCAACATTCACATATAGAGTGTCTATGGTTGTTCCGAAATATATATAGATGTGTCGACATGATAGGTCGAAATATTGTATACGTGTCTATGGTATCTCAAGATTACATAATATACAATACAAGTTGATTAAGTTATGGTTGGAATAGATTTGTTACCAATTTTCACGTAGCTAAAATGAGAAAACTTATCCAATCTTGTTTTACCCATAACTTCTTCATTTTAAATCCGTTTTGAGTGAATCAAATTGCTATGGTTTCATATTGAACTCTATTTTATGAATCCAAACAAAAAAAGTATAGGTTTATAGTCGGAAAAATAAGTTACAAGTCGTTTTTGTAAAGGTAGTCATTTCAGTCGAAAGAACGACGTCTAGATGACCATTTTAGAAAACATACTTCCACTTTGAGTTTAACCATAATTTTTGGATATAGTTTCATGTTCATAATAAAAATCATTTTCTCAGAATAACAACTTTTAAATCAAAGTTTATCATAGTTTTTAATTAACTAACCCAAAACAGCCCGCGGTGTTACTACGACGGCGTAAATCCGGTTTTACGGTGTTTTTCGTGTTTCCAGGTTTTAAATCATTAAGTTAGCATATCATATAGATATAGAACATGTGTTTAGTTTATTTTAAAAGTCAAGTTAGAAGGATTAACTTTTGTTTGCGAACAAGTTTAGAATTAACTAAACTATGTTCTAGTGATTACAAGTTTAAACCTTCGAATAAGATAGCTTTATATGTATGAATCGAATGGTGTTATGAACATCATTACTACCTTAAGTTCCTTGGATAAACCTACTGAAAAAGAGAAAAATGGATCTAGCTTCAACGGATCCTTGGATGGCTCGAAGTTCTTGAAGCAGAATCATGACACGAAAACAAGTTCAAGTAAGATCATCATTTGAAATAAGATTGTTATAGTTATAGAAATTGAACCAAAGTTTGAATATGATTATTACCTTGTATTAGAATGATAACCTACTGTAAGAAACAAAGATTTCTTGAGGTTGGATGATCACCTTACAAGATTGGAAGTGAGCTAGCAAACTTGAAAGTATTCTTGATTTTATGTAACTAGAACTTGTAGAATATATGAAGAACACTTAAAACTTGAAGATAGAACTTGAGAGAGATCAATTAGATGAAGAAAATTGAAGAATGAAAGTGTTTGTAGGTGTTTTTGGTCGTTGGTGTATGGATTAGATATAAAGGATATGTAATTTTGTTTTCATATAAATAAGTCATGAATGATTACTCATATTTTTGTAATTTTATGAGATATTTCATGCTAGTTGCCAAATGATAGTTTCCACATATATGTCATCATATAGTTTTTACAAGTTTTAAAAATCATTAAGTTACTAGTCTTGTTTTTATATATGTAGTTCATTGTTAATATACTTAATGATATGTTTACTTATCATAGTATCATGTTAACTATATATATATATATCCATATATATGTCATCATATAGTTTTTACAAGTTTTAACGTTCGTGAATCACCGGTCAACTTGGGTGGTCAATTGTCTATATGAAACATATTTCAATTAATCAAGTCTTAACAAGTTTGATTGCTTAACATGTTGGAAACATTTAATCATGTAAATATCAATCTCAATTAATATATATAAACATGGAAAAGTTCGGGTCACTACATTTGCTTCCCCCGCTTCCCCCCGAATGGTTACTTCCCTCTTGATCCTACCATTATATATATATATATATATATATATATATATATATATATATATATATATATATATATATATATATATATATAAAATCATATCCATTTCTATAATGGTTCGTGAATCGTTGGAATTTGGTCGAGGTTAAATGAATGTATGAACACAGTTTAAAATTCTTGAGATTCAACTTAACAAACTTTGCTTATCGTGTAGGAATAATATAAAAATAAAGTTTAAATTTGGTAGGAAATTTTCGGGTTGTCACAAGAGAATATATGTAGTTCATTTATTCCGACCAAGTTAAGTACATCAATGTGTCTGTAAAAACAACGAGAAGTTTCTTAGTCGAAATCCGTCAGGTCATTAAACTAAATGACTTTAGCGTTTAAATTCACTTAATACTTAAAATATATCATTAAACTGTTTCATTTAAACAAACCCGTAATTCCACAGGTCATTTCACTAGTGTAGTAGTATATACTTATCAATTTCTTAATCGGAACAATTTTTTTTTATTTACGAAAAGAAAGAAATACATTAAGCAAAAAAACTTCATAAAAAGTGAAGAGACCAAACAAGGATACATAACAACCGGAAGCTAAACACATTATTCATAAGAGAGATGATATTTTCACTTGTATTTTTTATTCATTTACCATTATTTAATATTTTTTTTCAAAAATACCCTACATTAAATTCTAATATGAAATATGTGTAATAGACTATTTAGGAGTATAAATTAGTAATTTTAACACCAAATCAAATTTAATGTTCGAAATATCAATTCCCTACTCAAAAAGCTAAGCTTATCTATTTGAAAATATAAGTGAAAATATAAGTGAAGCAATCCGGAACCTAGGGAATTGAATCTAAATGAATACCCCTTATCTATTTGAACTCGTATTTACTTTCTTTGTTTTAATTAATTTTAAATCAAAACCCCATTTTACAACTAAAATCTCTAGAATAATTATTAGTCTTTTTAATCCTAAACTCTGCTCCGTGTGAACGAATTCGTAACTATATTTCAATAAGATTAGGTGTGTTTTTGGCATATCAGGATGAAACAAACTTTCCTCGATTAAGATACCACTTCTTCCGAAACTCATATACGTGTGCATCCTCTTGCTAAATTTGGACTAGTCAACCTAATAAGTGATTATTTGAACAAATTAGCTTTAATCATTACAAGTAAAATATTACCATGCTCTATATGTTTAGGTTATACATATGTTCATCACTAAGTTTCAAGTTAGGAACACAATGTCACTAGCTATACGCAAAACGGACGCTTTTTAAAAAACGCTAAATATTTGGGGTACTTTTCATACACGTTTATTTTGCGTTATATTTTTAAAAATCGACAACTCCATAGCGAAAAGTGTAGATGCACATATATTGTTAATTTAAAATAACATTAAATTTTTCACGAGTTATACCTTTTAGTTCGACTCGAGTTGCGCTTCAACGATATCATCGTTCGCTACAAAATAATTTTACAAACTAAACGCAATAAAATACATTGAAAACCGAAACAACGGCGCGAAGCGAGGGTTCAACACTAGTTACCTTATATTTTCATTTATATTTTTTATTCATTCACCATTATTTAATTCTTTTTTTCAGAAATACCCTTCATTAAATCCTAATATGAAATATGTGTAATAGACCATTTAAGAGTACAAATTAATAAATTTATAACTGAATTTATCAAATTTAATGTTCGAAATATCAATTCCCTACTCAAAAAAAGCTAAGCTTTATGAATTACATTTTTTTTTAAATTTCCAGATCACAATTTATGTATACATTCGCTGACCGAATATCCATCGCCATTTTTCCCGCCATTTACGCTTTCACTTTTCTCCCCCGTCCACAAACCACCGTCTTCTCCGATCAATTACACCGTTACATCCGTCCTCCGACGATGTCCTTACCAAGCTCCGATGCTCAAACCGTTACCGAACATGAAAATACAGATTCCGTTAATTCATACAACGATCTCTGCTACGATCTATCGTCTCTCCAAGACCTCGCTTGCCGTGGCTCATGGCGGTCAATACTCGATAAGGTAGCTCAAGCACGTTCTGGATCTCTCCTTTCTAAACCTCATGAACACCTCGTGTATCTATCGTACAATGCAATAGCTCTCACTAAACTACGTCGTTTTTCTGAAGCAGTAGCTGAGGTTGAACTAGTAGAAAAAGGATTAGATATATATAGATACGAAATGCATCCGCATCATTATCCTAATCGCCATGGATCCATGGTTCCTTTCGTTCTCCGCTGGTTACACGCTGAATTGCCTTCTAAATTAGGTAAACCTCACGAATCGTTAGATCGATTTTACACATTGCTTCAATTTATCAGAGAGAAATTAAGTAATTGTTTAGAAAATGTGCCACGTCAAGTGTGGCGGAACAGAGAGTGTTTAGTGATTAATTCGATAATTAGTCATCATTTAAGTTATAAGCAATATGGCGTGTGTTTGGATTTAATGAAGGATTTGATTAACGGTGAAACGAATGATAGTATTGCTAGTGCCATATTATGGTCAAAATTAGGGTTTGTACAATTGCAATTTGGGGATTTGGAAGGTGCTAAGGGGTCTTTTGGTGTAATTGAGGGGATTGTTAAGGATTTGAAAGGAGAAAATGAAACTGAGATTGAGATTATGATTAAGATGAAGAACCTGGTGAATCGGAATAATGCGTTGATGTTTATGGTTGAGAAGGATTATGCGTCGGCAGTTAGGGAGTATCAGGAGTGTATTGATAGAGATAGTTCAGACGTGATTGCGATTAATAATAAGGCTCTTTGTTTGATGTACATGCGTGATTTGTCGGATTCTATTAAGGTGATGGAGAATGCGTTAGAGAGGATACCTACTTCGGCTTTGAATGAGACGTTTGTGGTGAATTTGTGTAGTATGTATGAGTTGGCTTATGTTAATCACTCGGATATAAAGAAGACGCTTGGTAGTTGGATTGCTCGTGTAGCCCCTGATGATTTTGATACTTCCTGTACTCGAATATGAGGTATATAAGTGATCTCTTTAGCCTTTTGATGTGTATGTTCATCTAAATGTGTGTTTTTGGTACCCGATTTCTATTTCATTTGCAGAAGATGATCAGTATATGTCTGTTTATTCTTTTGGGATGTTCATTGTTAATTCAGCTATGACATTGCGTTTCTAACTGAATTAATTGTTTGGATATGTATCCAGTTAAGTTGACATGATAGGTTTCTGTTGGTCTAATATTTGCTTAAAGTCGACGAATCAGCTTCTTTCCTGATTTGTTTGAAGGCGCGTTACAGCATTCTGGTTTTTACATATTGTTTATTTTGTTTATTCTAATTAGGAGGAAACAGCAAAGATTAAGACAGCTAGCAAGGCATACAAGACTATAATATCAGACAGTGATTGCCTAGTTTGATGTTTTCACCAAGTGATTTGGAGATTCTCTTTATTGCGTCGGTTGTTAGGCGTTAAAACTAACCCCTAATAAAAGTTCCTTTTCGTTTAATTAGTAATCCAGGACATCAAATTTGTTTTTGTGCTTTTTTTTTTTAACGGCAAAATTGATTATATTAGAAAACGGCAAGGCGCTAAGAGAGAAAAAAATTACAAAGGCCTTTGTGCTTTATTGTTGGTTTCACCTGGCAGAGTTTTGTTATGATTGGTTCTAACTTGTAAAGCTCTGGTTTATCTTTGTGTAATAATGTGTTGACTTCATTTATTTACATGTTGCATTCGATGAACCAAAAAACTTGCAACTTGGATCGAGCCACTAACAGATTATGGTATTTCGAAATAGATTATTACTTTGCTAAGAAATCTGTAGTATTTCTTTTTTATAATTTTAACAGTAAATAATTCAGCTTAAACTACTTGTTTCAAATAACACTTGTGCTTTTTACCCGGTAAATTTATTACTAGAGTAATTTCATTCTGTCCTGATTGGTTTTTTGACTTTTTTCCATAAGGTTTTCAAAGGAAACTCATTTTGAGGGGGAAAAGGGACGGACGATTTCCCATTGTTTCTGTGAACAACGATTCAGATTCACTATATTCTAACAATACTGCATTTTACGTAAAATAAAGTGTCCACATAAAATTACCGTGTTGCAAAATTGCACCAATATTGCACCAACTCAATGATAGCACTAAGGTATATTATCACCCGCTTTGTTTCTTTACTACTACGTAATATAATTGGTCCACTTCATTATATATACAATGTTTTTGTGAGTGTAAAATATCTCAATATAATATGCCAGTCGTATAACGCTTAAGAAGCAAAGAAATGTCAAAGTAAAAATTAGAAAATTCATATATCAAAAAGGGATATAAATACCCATTCCTTCCCAAAGAATTTACCCTAGAAATTTTTGTTAATATTAGAATTTATTTGATAAATATTAGTTTTGTTCTTATGTTTAAAGTAAGTTTGGTTGAATTTAATGAGAAATTAAGTGACATAAGGAAAATGTAAGCGACATTTCTTAAGGTTGTCGTTAACAAATGCTTTATTATTAATAAATTTAGTGATATTTATTATTTAATACTCATAATTAATTTTTACAAACAAACAATTATTTTGAAACATAACAGTTAAGAAATTATGTTGGAATCAAAGGAGTATGTTGTAACAGTACCAAATATTTTCCCTAAAGTGAAATTTTAATTATTCTCTTTTCTTCTTTTTGATTTTGTTTTATTTTATAGTCTTTTTTGTACCTAAACTAAGATTTTTCTAATGATAATTCTTAAGAATGTCTTTAAGGTGCTTATATAATACAGTACTATTTGATTAACTGTCATTAAAAGTTAATATATTAACAACAGAAAAATCCATAATACTAACATGAAGCCATACTACTTCAAAATAACTACTCTTTGACTCTAAGTCAACCCTCTATGCCAAAAGGCAAGTAGCCCAATGCCCCCCTAGTTTACCCCCAAGTTAACAACCACCACAACCACCCAGTCTTATCCAATCACAAACTAGAATCAAAATCTGTAGCATATCCTCTCCCCAAATGCTCCCCTTTTGCTTCTCTTTTTCCTCAAACCAACCATAACCATAACCATAATCTGCCCAATTTCATATCATATCATATCACCCAAACCAAACCAATCATGTCTTCAGCAGCATCTGCAACTTTTTGCCTAACCCAACCTTCTTCATCTTCATCTCCCAGACCAAAACTACCTCAACTCATTTTCCCTTTCAAACCCTACACTTTCTCACCACTTCACAAACACTCCAAACTCCAACTCACTATCAACTCCACTGATGTCTCCAAAGAAGACAGACCCATTCTCGACCCATTACCAGAACCCGAACCTGAACCCGAACAATTCGAAACTTTTGAGACCCAAGATGAGTTTGATAAACGCAGACTAGAAGAAAAGTTTGCAGTGTTGAACACAGGTATATATGAGTGTCGTTCATGTGGGTATTTGTATAATGAGGCTGCAGGTGACCCATCTTACCCAATTGCACCTGGTTTACCATTTGATAAATTGCCTGATGATTGGAGGTGTGCTACTTGTGGTGCTGCAAAGACTTTTTTTCAGAGTAAAAGTGTTGAAATTGCTGGTTTTGCTCAGAATCAGCAATATGGGCTTGGTGGGAATACGCTTACTTCAGGTCAAAAGGCGATTTTAATCTATGGTAGTCTTTTCTTCTTCTTTGTATTGTTCTTGTCTGGCTATTTTATTCAATGAGTTCAAATATGAATATATACTATGGTTGGTTTTGGTTATTGGTATAGTGTTTAAACAACTTTTTTTTTTTTTTTTTTTTTTTGGTAATTTGTGTAACCTTTCATAAGTTTTGAATTTGTTGTGTTCAAAGGTTAATACCAAAAAATTTGGAAAGTGAGAATATGTTTTTATCATATGTAATTGGTTAATGGTTTCAGTTATGATTGATGGAAAATATAATTAACACATGATGAATTAGAAGCATACAAATTCCTGTCTTGAATCTGTTTATCAGTCGAAGTAAAAATGTGTAGCCTTTAAAGGATCTTGATCCCTTAATTCGTGCTTTGAAAATGGATGAAGACTTGAAACTTGTGCCAACTTTGAGTTCCATATTCTCATTTGTTCAATGTAGGCTTGCAACGAAAATAAACTAGTTATTAGCCTATTATTCGTGTAGGGTGTAAAGCAGGCACTCATTATGTTTTTGTTACGTTAGAAAAGAATATGATCTATTAGATGAGACCTCTTGGTATGCAAATTGTTTGTGATGAGTGTATGTGTATATGTATGCAATATGGTTGATCGTACGTATCCCGGTCACGGAAGACGTACGACTGCACTTACTCACGTTGTTGGTGAACGTCTTAACAAAAGTCGTTCTTCGTTAACGAAGACAATCGGATCCGAATCAGATTTGAGTATGGATTGGTTGTCTTAGTCAATTCTAGAGAGAAAAAGTATATAAACTATGAGAGATTCCAAATGTCTTCCTAATGGAGGCCTAAGTAGCCTATTTATTGGCGAGGAACAAGGCTATTCTCCATATAACACGACATGTTCTGATTGGCCAGTCAACTCTTAAGACTCGGTGTTGACTGGTTAATCCATGGATATTCAAAGCATGGAGCTTACGTGGCATCTTGGATGGATGACGCACACTGCCACGTCACATGGGGCTTACGCGTACGCTATACGTATTTTAGCGTGGTCACCACCGACCTGATAGCTTTTGATCACGTTTATGGTAAATGATTTTTATTCCTTAAACGGTTTGTTTTATGAAATAGTACACGCTGAACAGATGGCATATCACTAGTGGTAGTTTCTGGGCTGTATAAAAACGGTTCAGGGGCGCTTGCAAAACTAATTACGTGTGTCAATCAGAACCCGTTTTGACACGTTATCCAATCGATTAACTTATTCCTGTCTCTCCCTTTAAGCAAGGATAAGTAATAGTTATTCTATGAAAAGTGAACATTAGAAGCTCAAAGCACATGATTAAAGTTTAATGTATTGCATTACCAAAAATGAATTTGTGTTATAAAAGTAGGGCACTGAGAGGAAGATTTGGGGACGCTTAATTCGATCAAGAGAGAGCTTAGACCGCTTCTAACCATAACACACTTGTGAGAGGAAGTTTGAGGGACGCTGGAGGTTCATCAATTTGATGAAATTTATAAATAAACATATAGGCAACATCAGCAAATAAAAATAAGATTAAATGTTATCAATTACAATGAAAACTAATAGTTTCGAACAACATATATTAATGGCAACAGTTTTCCGTTTAAATATACTACTTTAATTTAATACTAATACTAATAACACATAAGGAGTATCTTACTTCCTTAAAATGCTCACCTGCCTACTGCACGCCACCCGACATTGAGGTAGCGAGGATCTTACTTCCTTAAAACACTTGTATCAAGTATATAATGTAACACTAAAGTACAAATTACAATAAATTTATATTCCAGATTCCGGATATTGTGAAGCTCGTGTCTTTGTTTGATAAATCTTCTTTACTTGTTGATTATTATCCATTGTCATGGAAGGTCTATTGATCCATGTAGTCGGTGGGGTTGAAAGGTTACCAAAGTTCTGGTTTCGGGTGGTTTGTGGTTGCACCATCCTAACCGGATACGTTCTGTTTCTGGGCCCACTTTCCATAGATAAACCAGCCATACCATTATTTAGATATTGGAACTGATCTTGATATGTGTAACTTTCTTGGGGTTTTAAACCCTGTCTAGTATTGTGTTGAAAGTGATTAGGAGTGACCCCAAATCTGGGCCTGGGGATTGGGCCCCTAGGATTAGGATAATTGTGATAATAATTTGGATCCTCGTTGTACTTCCTCTGGTAACCCGAGGGTCCAGCTTGTCTAGGTCTATGTTGCAGATTGTTGCTTGGGCCATTTGGCCCATTTGGACCATTTCTGTACTGAGATTGGTCATAGAACCCATGTGAATTACTACTGGATCTGATATTCAGTGAGTTATTTAAAAGACGGTGAGCGGCTTCTCCTAACACGTTTCCGTGTATTGCCCCGGGTACTTGAGGCCTGAAAAAGAGCAACATGATGAATTTAGAACACGTAAACACATAAACAGCATGACGAAATTTTAAGTCGGATTGATTATTTATCAGTGGGTCAATTTAGGCACTGTTTTTTTTTTTTTTTTTTTTTTTTTTTTTTTGAAAAGCAGCAAAATTTAGGCACTGTTTCTAAACAAATAATGGTCAACTAAAAGAATAGCCGCAAAGGAACATAAAATGTCATTCAATGCATAAATGTCAACTAAAAGATTCAACTGTACCTATTATTATAACTGTTTTGCGGGCGACGACCAGTATTGTCTTCGTGCCATAAAATAGGAAGAGGCTTTATATCAATAGGTTTCAAAATCTGCAGTCAAACATTTATCCGTAGAAGTCAATGTACATTATCTTATCCATAAAGGTGGCTTCACCAAGTTTATTAACAAGACATCATTGTTAAGTATTGTATATCATTAACCAAACACACACAGACAAATATAAGATAAAAAACTAAAAAATAAAAAACTAAAAAAATATCACCTTCTTTGGCATGGTTACTCCAGTTGGCGGTTCGTGAATATGTTTATGAGGAGCTGGATTGATATAAGTAACGTTTCTGAAAGATAAAAAAAAGAATGATTAAATCAATGAAAATTGGATTTGTAACCATTATATTTAGATATAAGAAACTTACAGGGCACGATTATCCATAATATCAGCCAAGCCAGTAACAGGAGATTGAACTACCTGTCTCCAACCATTTCTCTCGCACAACCATAAGTAACCGTTCATTCCACCACTGCATTAAATCACACAAGATATTACAACTTACATAAAATAAAATATAAATAAAATATAAATAAAATAATATAAAAAAAGTGAAAAGAATAAAGCAGAAATAGCCTACCTGGCATATACATCAACTGGCCAGACGTATCTTTGACTTGGGTGCGTATGATAGAAAAAGTTGTAATATGCACCAATTTGTTGGGCCAAGCTATTATATGGAGATACATATAATAAATCATAACAAATGCTATTTCGTGCTTGCTCTTCAACCTGGAAAAAAAAACATTAACATGTGATCAAGAACAGAAGTTAGTGCTTTGCAAAAATTTGAAATGTAGACACCATAACATGTGATCGATAGCACTTTTAGACACCATAATGTTGAAATGTAACAAAATACCGAACTGTTAAAGTATCTTCAAGTTTTCTTGTTTCGGTGAGTAGCTTCTTCTCATCAATGAATGGCAATTTGGCTACACCCTGTTTTCATGGAAAACAAATATTAAAATACAGAAATAGCAAAACAGTAAAACTAATCGAACAATATTTGGTTAACAAACACGAAATTACCTGCCATGAAAAACGCTTTCCGTTCAAATCGATGTCAAAATCTACATGTACATATAAATCTCTTAACATTATTTCAACAGTAACTTTCTTCTCTAATTTTACATCAGAACTCACTAGCAATTAAAAAATGGTAAAATTTACCAAAAGGGTAGAAGTCAATTATAGGTGATGATGGATCAGTCATAAGTTTTCTGTAATTGTGAGGTAGAGCATTTGAACTGTAGAATGAAACAACAGTTAATAAATGAACAATCTACACTAAATAGAATGCGAGCAAAATAAAAAAAAATAAAAAAAATATGAATTTGAGACTGGTAAATGTGAAATACCTTGCAGCTGGCAGGGTTCCCATAAGCTGATCAAAGGGTTTAAAGGGCTCTCCCAAGAAAAAGGTTATTTCAAGATCAGCTAAATCTTTAAGATCAGATGCAAATGGGGCATAATGATACGGGTAATACCTGAAAAAAGGTCAGACAATTGAACATAATGACACATATAAACTTAACTGAAAAAAACAAACTTCCAATACTACAAATATAGGAAAATCATATCACTACAGTTTACACCAAGTTCAAAGCAATTAAAAATATGAAGGTGAAACAAATAACAGTAATAGTAGCGTGGTATGTATATTGACTAAATTATACATTGAACTGCTAAGAATAATAATACTCCATATAAGGTGTGTTTGGCAAAACTAGCTGTTAGCTTTTAGCTAATAGCTAATAGTTGGTAGCTTGTAGCTATTAGCTTTTTATATGTATTTAGGTGTTTGGCAGGATAGCTGTTAAAATAAAGTGTAAAATGACAAAACGCTATGAGCTTTTTCTCAAAGGTTAGTTCTATTCGTTTCCAGCTTTTAGCTTTTTTCCTCCCTCAAAAAGTTTTAAGCTCTTGTAACCAAACGGAGCTTTTTACTTGATAGGAGCTTTTTCATAAAAGCTAGAAGCTAAATGCTCCAAAAAGCGATGTGCCAAACATGCCCATAGTTACGCAGTAACCTAAATATATTTTTATTTTCAGTTTTCACATTACTTCAATTGGTGAATTTGTCATCTCAAATATAGTGCGCACCTTCTACAAACAGGTAAAAATTTTCCATTTGTTACGGTTTAACACATTGTATGGACCCGATAACTTAATTGAAACATAGTGATGAATTCACTACACACAGCTTTGTACATGTCAGCAAACACAAAAGGGGCAGAAAAAGCACAAAAATAAACAAAGTTTTATGTACCATTGCCAAGAACAGACGCCTTGATAGTAGTACCGACAAACCCAGCATAATCCTTCCACATAACTCAGTACCTGTCATAGGCAACTTATGATATAAAGATGATAAAGGTAAATGTGTGTATTCCATTAATGAAATTTATAGCTGAAGGAGGATATAAGCTAAGAATTAAAGTTTATTTGTTCTTCTTTTTGGAATTAGAAAAGAAAAAAGACTTGTTTTTTTTTTAACTCACCATTTGCCTTTTAACTTCTTCAACCTTCTTTGGATCTGACAGATTTAACTTCTCATTATAATACCTTTCCTTGTATCCAGGTTCCCCCAATCTAATCTGAAAATTAGAGAGAAAAAAGTGATTATGTCTATCATCTGCATTTTAACGAAAATTTTACTCTACTAGTAAGCACCACAAGTTTAAAACTAAAGGCTTATGATTGATACAGAATATGTTTTCAGTAAGAAGAATAAACTTAGCATAGTATTCTAAATAATATGAAACTGCTTAAAATATAGCATGACTTTAAAAAACCTCTTAAGTACTACAAATTACAGATAAGAAATTTTACCTTATCCTCAACCGGAACCACGGGCTCCTCATCAACCTCTTCTCTTGCTCTACGTCTTTCTTCATTGTTCTCATATGCCTATTTTTACAAAAATTAAAAAAAAAAGGATTAAACAACTTTATATTCTATATTAATTAGAATAAAGGACTATAATATAATGCCCTATGGGAAATGTACATAAATATATTCAGTTACAGTACCAGCAGGGAAAAAAAAAATAACAAAAAGTATACCTTGTGAATGCGGGCCCGCTTTTGAAATATTTGGTCTTCATGGACTGCAACAGCCTGAATAAAGTGCTCAACTCTGTCCAGCAAGACCTGAAACTTAGACGTTGGTATATACATACAAAAGAAAAAGAGTTCCAAAAATATGATTACAGCCACCCACTATCATGTGCACATTCTAGATGAACTCATACACATTGAAGTAGCAAAAGAACCTCAGTTAAGCGGATTGAATGTTTCAAATCTATCAAAATTTATCTTTTGACTAAACTAAAGCATCAATAATCATGTAAATTTATTACGAAATTAATATTTATGTGATTGTTTGGTGTATGAAATCAGCCCTAGTGACCAACATGTAAGCTACCAGAACCGTCCAGATCACTAGATATTGTTTACAATTACTGTAAGTAATCAAGAAGTCAAAAAAACAAGAACACTAAAATAGTAGTACATAATTAAATAGCAAAAACTCAAACAGAAAAAATTTCATCATACGATCAAAAGAAGGCACAATTACCTCCCCTGAGTCGGTAAGGTAACCACCCATAGCAGAAAACTCTCTTCTATAGATTTGTGTCAGCAAATTTATAGCACCCTAAATTATCATAAAAAGAAAAAAAAGAATACAAATCTGTTAACATAAATACATAGGACAGATCGTATGGTTAATTGTAACGAATATATGAATGACACGTGTATCAAAAACAGTGTCCAACTTATCTGTCTATCTATTCTCATGTACATGAAACACTAATATAATAGCAAAAGAAACCTAGAAAATGATATTTCAATCATAACAGTTTCCTAACAGTTATACCTCTCGAATCTCTAATGTTGGCATATGTGGAAGAAAATCATTGCCCACAAAAAAGCAAATAAATACAAAATCATCCACCAGTCTTTCCAAGTTGACCTCAAAAGGAGGATTTGGGATCTCAAGATCATATTGCAAATATTCGCGCAACACCCAAATGTTGAGAAACTGCCCACAAAGATCAAAAGATAAAACGAGTCAGTAATGCCAAAACATTTTACTATAAGGTGCCAAATTGAAACTAGGCTATCTGAGAATCTGACCTGATACTTCTTTTTGTGAATTGGAATATCATTAACAGCCTTCCCATTCACATCACCACGACATTCAGCAGCCAAATGACCTACTTGACCACATTGAAAACATTTCTCCTGCTGACCTGGCATTGTGATCACCTGACAAACAAATAAAGTTAAACAATTTTTGTCCATTTTGTTTAAAAAAATGATTTTGTTAAATTAGAACTCCAGAAAGACCACTATTAGGCATTAGATGTACACTTCATCTAACTTTTAACCTGGGCAACACATTGGAACAATTGCCTTTCGGTTGATTCTTTATTTTCTTTTATTTTACCCATTCAATATAGAACACAAACCAAACAGGACCAATAGTAAGTTAAAGGGGTCAAAATTAAAATTCCTAACAACATGCTAATAACTAACCTCTCTTAATATTGAGAAGTGGACCTCATGAGTAGCTAAAGCCAGCATAATAAGATCTGCATCCTAATAATATATACCACATAATTCAGTAACAAATAAAAAACAAAAATGGCCGATATAAGATGGAAAAGAAAAATAAAAATCGATTCTTCAACTCACCAAACCATAGAGGCAGTGTCGAGTGTTGGGATTGAAACCAGGAAGGTTACGCTGTAACCGAATGAACGACATTACTTTGTGCTCTCCCTCACCAGGAACATTTGAGTCAGAAAGAATCACCTTAAAAAAAAAAATCCACAAATATAAATATAAAGAGAACAAAACTAACCAAAAGCATAACAGTAAAATGAAAAGAAAGCTAAAAGAATAATCCAACAAGAATAACACTTTAGGACACTTTTAATCCATAGGACCCGTTCCCTATATAGCTGAACGATTTTTATTTAAACCTTTTGAAATCAAAACATAACCCAAACTGACCCGTTTATACTACAATAGAAACTACAGGGTAAAGAAGCCTCAATCAACCTTTGTATACTGCCAACCAGGATTATGATTCAATCTACATTGTATATAATACTGAAGGGCTACAGAGAGCACAGACATAAACTGTGTGCCAGGTGTGATGACATTTGAATCAGATGTTTCAGGTTTCTCTTTAAAAGCAAGTGCAGCTCCCTGAAGTTCAAATTCGTTCCTTAGCCTTTCTTCTTCAGCTTCCTAATAAAGAAATCAAAGCTTAGTTTACTGACTTTATAATTAGTTCAAATGTTCAATCCCATCAACAAATAAAAGAAGAAATCTCACTGCTTCAGCAGCGTCTTTAGCAGCCCTAAACCGACGAGACCGTTGTTGATTCATTTTGGCTCTGGGAGCCACACCGTCTGCAGAAAACGGAAGTTCATACAACTGAGAGCTAGTTCATATTTATGAACAGATCACAAAATTGCAAGAAAACAATAATTTACCTATTGCCATATAGAGTATTTTTCTGGGCCGCACCAATGAGAAGAGATGGTCAATGTACTCAAATATTGACTTAAATACGTCATCATATGTAGCAGGAGCAGGCTGCATTAGCAATATTAAGTGATTATGTAATAATACACGTCAGACAAATAAAAATAAAAATAAAAATAAAAATAATTTAGATACACAGTTCAAATTTATGATGCTGAATACGAACAGCAGCCCCAAATCTAACATAAATAATCAATTTCTACATTCAGAATACAATAATTTTATACTTAAACATATATATATATATATATATATATATATATATATATATATATATATATATATATATATACCTTTCCTTCCGGATGAAAGCACGGATGAATAATTCCATTCATATCAAGATACAAATTATCAAATTCCATGTTATTAGGATTTGGTTTCAACAATTCAACGCCATTAACAACACATCCTTCAGCTTCTACAACATCCGCAATTGATTTAGGGTAGCGGTCAGCCAACCACCGATAAAACGCTGGTACGCCCATTGAATTTGATTTTTAATTTTAGTTGATTTGTGTGCAACTCGCTGTATGTATATGCTGTGTGTGTTTGAAGAAAGAGGAAGGTAATGAATAACAGTAACTGATTAAGTATACGTATACGTATATATATGTATATATAGGTATCTTTTAGATTGACCGAATTTTGTCAAAATTGGATAAATAGGGTTACCGATTTGGATATTTGGTTGCGATCGTGACGAAAGGTGAAATATATACGACAAAATCAGATGTTTGACAGCAACTCAAGTTGCGGTGAGTATTAAGTGGTGATAAAAACCCCCCTCAAGATTTGTATGTTGCTTTTATTAGTCCCTTTAAGCTTAGCTCTTGCTTAAAATCGGGTTTAGCCTATTATAAGGTTGGTTTATCATCTATCTATCATCTATCTATAGTTTCTATTAAATAAAATTTAAAGTGATGATGTTATTATTAGAGTAAATCTTTTATTAAGAAAAATTAAAAAGAAAAAGAAAAAAAACCTAAGCATGGTGAGTGATATCATTAATATAAATAATTTTAAATTAAAATTAAATCTTATTAGTCAATTATTATTATTAAATCTTATTAATAATTAGTTTAATTATTAAAACTAATTAAATTATTTTGAATTATTTTGAATTGAGTACGAGAAGATATAAAAGCTATTCTAAAATGACGATGTCATTATTAGGGTAAAATCCTTTGTTAAGAAAAAATCAAAAAGAAAAAGAAAAAAAATCTAAGCATGGTGGGTGATGTTATTAATCTAAATAATTTTAAATTAAAATTAAATCTTATTAATTAATTATTATTATTAAATCTTATTAATAATTATTTTAATTATTAAAACTAATTAAATAATTTTGATTTATTTTGAATTGAGTACGAGAAGATATAAAAGCTAGGCAGAAGGAAATCAATTCTATATTTATATTTTAATTTACACTTTTAAAATAAAATGACAACCAATATTATCTCTTATGATTGGATGTGGATTGTTTAAGTGTTTGATGAAATGTTCAGCTGACGAGTTTTTCTATGATTCCACGGGTCATTAAACTAAATGACTTTAACATTTACATTCACTTAATACCTAAAACGTATCATTAAACTGATTCGTTTAAACAAACTCGTGGTATTAAACTAAATGACTTTAGCATTTACATTCACTTAATACCTAAAACATATCATTAAACTATTTCGTTTAAACAACCCGTGATTACACGGGTCATTTCACTAGTTTGGTTTTATTATGCTTTAATTCATTTGATTAATTGTTACTGCTTATTCCAAAATATTATTGCCTTTTAGAATTGAAAAATATGTTAAAATCTTAGTCGAATTAGGGGAGCTTTAACAAAACATATAGGATCACAATTTTGTTGTTATTATTTTGTTTTTTTTTTATTTATTATTTTTTTTTTTTTATAAAAGACAAGTCTCCCAAACTCGGCTCATGGAAATTGAATTTGAATTTGAATTTTCATTAGAGATTCTCAATATTACAATCAACAAAACAATCCTTGAGATTTTTCTGTACCTTGTATTTAATTCAACAAGGTTTGATGGTACTTACGAACTACTTCGTATTTTTTGTTACATAGTTACGTGTATTCAGTGTTGTAAAAGACGGCCGAAACAGGCGTCGCAATGGTTTTATAATGCTACCATTGCAATGGACTTAAAAACGGGTAGAAAACGGTCAACAACGTCAAAAAGACGGTCAACAACGACCGAGACGTTAAAAAAACAGCCGAGACGATCGAGACGAATGTTGATCAATGTTGACTTTTAAATAAATTTCGAAAATAAACATTTCAAACATAACATTTCAAATTAAAGGCAAATATTTATGTTTACTTTGAAAAATTTATGTTTGAAATGTTTATCTTTGAAACATATATAAAAAGTCAACGTTGGTCAATATCTGCCTCGACCCCGTTTTTTTCGTTGCGACGTTTTAAGGTCCTACCGTTTCGACCCCGTCTCGCGTGTATTTATGAAACAAATATCTATTTGACAAAATTTAACATATATCGCAGCCACCTTGCATGCCTTAGGCAACCGATTACCTATCATACATTTCAGGAATCAACGAATTAATTAATTAATGATTAAACATTATATAGCTGGTGTTATGCATGTAACAGAATCTCAGTAAGTAATGAACACGGTCAGCTACTTGTGATTTAAACATTACGCTTGTTTATGGTGAAAATTGATGCCAAAAATGTCATAATCAAGACCAACTCTCATCACTAATTTGTTTCAACTTATTGTAGTTGATAAAAAGATTATACTTTCTAGCTTTCATAATCTAGCTAACAGAGTTATTAGCCTTATCAATGTGTTTTTATCATCTAACTTGAGTCTATTCCATGGAAGCTGTGTAATCATATCTTAGGAATGTGTTTAGTTACAGATAAGCTTCTTGATATATTTAAAACTTCTACATAATTTCAATCCTTTAGAAACTACTAATATTCAAAACATAAACAAAAATAAGAAGAACAATAAAAAAAATGCATTGCAATTACAGTGGCACTGCGTACAGGAGATGATGGGTGGTGCCGGATGACTGTGACGGGTGGTCACTGACTAGACGCCCCTACCAGTGACTGAAATTCTTTCAACTTTCAAGACATCAGGAGACAAATTAACGTAACAAATGATAACAACAAAATATCGTTAAAATGCTCTCAAAATCGTAGTTACAAGTAGAAAACTGAGTTTCATCTGTATCCATCTGATTTACTACTTCCTTCAGGTATGTTACTTTTTCGAATTTTCTTCCGATCTGGACTGGGTGCTGATTTGTTGTTGTCCAATAGTTTCCCACTTTTGGCAATGGCAAGGATGAGTTCAAGTTGTTTTTGCTGTTGATCCTGTACACATGAGAACATATCAAGAACTAAAATTACACTCTGAAGAATTAGTTATAACTGTATGAATGAATAGCTAATGTGCTAAATATGGTTATTATTAAACTTTAAATTAAACTGTAGAAGAATTACAACAGAAAGTTTAATCCTTTAAACAAAGTATTTTAATTTTAAGAGGTTCAATGTATTTAAAGAACACTTTGGGCAACTTTTGACTGGTTTGACCTGTATTGTTTTTAGCTAAACCTTTTGATTCCCCCCATTTGGCCCACGGTTCAGCCTACCAACTTTGGACACTTATGTTAATCAGAGATAAATGAGTATTTTCCACTTAAAAGGTGTAACTAAACCCATTGTACACAAAAAATGTAAAAAGTAAAAGAGTATAAAAATCTCAATAGAGAACAACCTACCAACTTTGGACACAATGGAACACCACAAACTACTGTACTAAATTAATTATAATAAACTATAACTGATTAACAGTATTGACTTTGCCCTTTTGATAACTTAAAATAACATTGACGCTCTCTGAGATTGTTGCAAACACACTTTGTATAACACTGAGCTTAATAACACATTAGTTAGCTCCTATTTTTATGTATTCTGTCCAATTATTATCTTGAAAGGTAAGGTATTATGCTCCACCACGCAGGGCATAAAACTCTTTTTAACACAGCCAGTTTTCATTATGGATATTCAAACCAAAGGTTCACCAGTTACCTGCATTGCCAACAAAACTTTCTGAATTTCAGCTAGCTCTTTCTCCAGATTGTCACCTTGCATTGTCAGTGCACGAGTGGCCTCTGAATTCTTCTGAGCCAATTCTGCAGTCTAAAACCAGAAAAATCTAAAATACTGTTACAACAAAGACTCCAAAAAAAAAATTGCTATGGCCAAAACCAATTGCTTGTTACCTGAACTTGTTAAAGACCTAAAGGGATTCTACGTCTACATGGCGATATACCTGGCTCCTTGCCTACTGAACAGATACAACTATAAAACTAAAAAAGACATACACCGTTACTTAAAACAAGTTCATAACAGCTTAAAGCTTTCATCTTTATTTGCTATAGAAGCATGAAATCAGAAATGTTACGTCCTAAATGTGATTCTCTTATTTAAAGTTCAATCTTGTACTAAATTCAACTATCTGTATACATGTAATTTATTATCATCGTGCATTCAGTTGCATTACTACTTTGTAACTCTTACATCTCTAAATACTTCAAAGTTGAAACTCTAATAAAACAACATTTTTAGACCAAATCACAATTCGTCAAATGTTAACAAAATAGCACCACAAAATACCTGAGCTATGGGCTCCTTCATAGACTTCCTAGTAACCCGAAACCGAATTCCCAATTTCTCAAGCTGCCTTAACAAAACCCTAATAATAGTAGCTGAACTCCTTAAATCCTCTTCAACTTTCTCAATCCTATCAACCAGATTAACAGCAGATGAACCCGGCCTACTAAACCCTAAACAAACTCTCCTCCACTGCCGTCTCCGAATCACAACACCGATCACAATTCCGGCCACTAATAACACCGGTTGCCATACTGAAACTCTCCCAAACCACTCTATCAAAACAGGTTTCTGAGAATTAGAAAAACTTGAATTAATAACAAACCCTAGCGAAAGAACAGCAGAAGAAGCAAGACAGATTAATTCAGCTACAGATAATAAATCATCTGTATCTAACTTATCAGGTGTTAAAATGTACTTTTCGTCATAAGCGGAATCTGATTCGAAAGCTCTAACTGAACGTAAGTTAAAAGGGAGTGTTTTTAATGTTTTGTAATTAGGGTAAATTGTGAAGTTAATGTTAGGGGTCGGAGGTTTTAAGTTGAAGAATATGCGAGTGTGAGTGCGTGATTGATGGGGAATTAGGTTTTGAAATGTGATTGACATTGTATTGTATGAAGGTGTAAAAAGTAGGTATAAATTGGGGATGAGATTGTGATAAGGTGATTAGGGTTTTGAAAATTGATCGGAAAATTTGGGGGAAATATATGATGTGGCGATTATGCCAACGGTTGGTCGCTTGGCGCCTAGGAATATCCGATGACTAGCATTTTTATTACTACAATATTAAAATATTAAATTAAATTGAATTAAGGATTAAATTACACTAATACTCGTCATTATCGTTATATATTTCACTTAAAAATAATTTAAATTTAGGATTAGTTATTAGTTACATTAATTTTAATATTATGATGATAGATATATATATATATAGATATAGATATAGATATAGATATAGATATAAAAGTAACACATTATTTTAATGCTTGTTCGGTTTTATATTCATTGTATTTTTCACCTTATTAGTTACTGTATTTTATAAAAAAGAAAAACATTAGATCAAAATAAAGTCAACTGATGGAAGTTATTGAGCAGAAGATGAAGCTGTATTCTCATCCTTTTAGTTCCTGCTCTCGTCGTGTTCGTCTTGCTCTCAACTTAAAAGGTTGCTTCTCACTTTCCCAACAACTTATTATTTATGATATACTCAGATATTACTATTGCTATTTTATTTTTTCAATTTCCTACCTATTTATTTAATTAATTTTCAGTAGTATGTACAATACAGTAGACAAAAGTAGTCACTGATTTTAGTATCATGTTGTATTCATGTAAACTTTCAGGTCTCGATTATGAATGCATCAATATTACCTCCTTCCATGATCCTGGTAAATGTATACACTAATAAACTTTACATTTCATTATTTTTCTCTTATTAATATATATTAATGACTACTTTTAACTTCAAATTTGATTTAATGTGCCGTTCTGAAAAAAAAAAATGATTTAATGTTATGAGAAAGTTGAGTTTAGTTGTTAGCCATAGCCCATAGGTAAATGGAGGGGGATTAATTGTTTAGGCTACTTGGGAGTTTGAGCTTTTATTTGCTTGTAAATGAGTCGAGCTACTCGACTTTGACTCGTCAAAAGTTCGATTTGATTCGAGCTACTTGAGATCGAATGGTCATATAATTTGAAGATCGTTTTTAGTAAACGAGCTCGAACTTATATAACATCAAACGAGTTAAGTTCGAGCTTAATATATTATCCTTAAAATGAGCTCGAGCTTAAATTTTATTTGTTTTTTTTTTACATCAGTTTGGGATCACCCAGGGGGACTTAACCACCCACGCGTTCATCTCCCGTAGTTGCATACCCCGCCCCCAACTACTGCCCTGGAGGAAACCCGGACCAATCCTAGGGCATGGACGGTAAAACCCCCCTCCCCGTTGCCCCCGCACTAAGCGAAAGGCGACCTGGGTGGATACTTCGGGTCAGGGCAGCGGAGTCGAACTCCTGACCTCTCGTTAAGAGAGGCAGACTACTACCAGATGAGCTTACATTTTATTTGTAATAATATGCAAATCATTCAGTGTAGTCCAATGAGACAATAATATAGTGTTGTGATTAGAACGCCTTTTTCCTTCAAAAACTCAGTACAGGGCTTATTTCATGAACAACTTTAAAAATTTAGGGGCTAACTTTATGATGTTGTAGAATTTTTGGAGGTCAATCCTATGGGTTATGTACCTGCACTGATGGATGGCACTACTGCAGTTTCAGATTCTTATGCCATATTATTAGTGAGCCAATAATTATTATAATTTTTTATTTTTTATATTTAACTTCCTTCTCATATAATGCATCTAATAGGATTTTTATGTCATTTACAGTATCTGGAAGAGAAATATCCGCAACACGCTTTGTTACCTCAAGATCTTATGAAAAAAACTATCAACTACCAGGTAATTTGTTGCATTATGTTAACTTATATGTTATGATTATGCAAATCTTTAATTTATATCACTAACCACTTGTCTGTCCTAAGGTTGCAAGTATTGTTTCTTCAAGTATTCAGCCTCTTCAGAATACAATCCTAGTTGTGAGTATAAACTTCTGATTATTGCCGATTCTTATTTCTCAATTTGACATTATCTTTTTCGTGTTCAAATTTGATGCTTGAAATTTTGCAGAATTATATCGGGGAACTTGTTAGTCCTGATGAGAAGCTTCCATGGGCTCAACATCATATCAGGAAAGGGTTTGTAGGTAAAAGTTAAAATTTAATTATCAAAGTAACTTATGTTTAAGGATCGGGTTCTTGCAATGTGATTCGGGGTTCCTCCCGAAAGCACGTGCGTGCGTGGCAAATGAGAGTATTCGATGCCGACTACTTGCCTTTCAAAAAAAACCCATTGCAGGCTTGGGGTTTAGGTCATGGGTTCGAGCCTCGCTTTGCCCATCCTATTAATCAATCTACCTGAAAGATGGAGCTCCAGATTGACCTCTGAGGGGGGTTTTCTCCCGGATCCATTCAGGATTCAAACCCGGTCTGCGTGCCCCTCGGGATGGTTTAAGGATCGGGTTCCTGCAATGTGATTCGGGTTTCCTCCCGAAAGCGCGTGTGTGCGTGGCAAATGATAGTATTCGATGCCGACTACTTTCCTTTCAAAAATAAAAATAAATAAAAAAATAAAAATTATCAATTGGGTTCCTTGTGCAATCTATCCTATAATTTTTACAGCAAATTAATGGCAACCATCTCTATTTGTTCTAAGTTTTTGTGATCACTTTTGCAGCTCTTGAGAAGCTGTTAGTGAAGTATGCTGGAAAATATGCTACTGGGGATGAAATTTACCTGGTTTGTGTTTAGTGATTAACTGATTAACTGATTACTTATATACAAAAAATTGTTTACTATTTTTGATTAGTTGGAATATTCTTCTATCAAATCACTTGTGTTTGTCACATTTATATCTTATTGGTTACCTGCAGGCAGACTTGTATCTGGCGCCCCAATTATATAACGCAATCTACCGCTTTTTGCTTGATATGGTAATATCTGCTACTAAGTACTACTAATATGTGAACTTTATTTTAATCGGTTTTTATCAATTGTATATAACTGTCAGAATTTTCTTATTTAAAGAGCTTTACTTTTTGTTTTAAGTTTTATGATTTTCTTATTGTGTTCCTTTATTATTTACTGTGTTTCATTATGCTGACTAGTAAACATTCTTCATTTTTTGGAACAGACCGAGTTCCCACTCCTACTTAAATTGAATAAGGCGTACAGCGAAACGCCATCTTTTCAACAAATTATATGCTAAAACACTGCAACAACACACAGGGTAAGTGAAGTAACTGATACTTTTATTTTTCTTTTCGAGATTGTTTTTGAACGTGAGTTTTGTATCAGTAAAAATGAGTATGCATATCATGTGGCAGTTGCAGTTAAGAAGAAGCACTCTAAAAGCCTCTAGCTACGAGCTTATTATATGCTCTGTTTCCTTTTGTAAGTTACTTGTTATTGTAGTTTATCATGTAAACGACCCTTGTATTATAATCACGAAGTTTGAATAATACATCATAAGAGTTTGTTAACAAAAAGAACAATGTAAGTCTGCTACTTATTATGGAAAACGACATTTTTAACATAATTCGAATGTCAATGCAACACTCGCTGATTACGAATTATTTGTCATGTTCATTGCTACGTTTGAATGGAGGACGATAGTTAAAATTGGCTAAGGAGTTGCAGGTGGTGCTCGAGAAGCTAGAAATTATCAAATTAATGAAATGAAAGATAATGTTATATCGCCGTGTTAATGTTTTTCAAGAATACTGATTAGTGTAATTTAAGCCGATATATTATTATTTTTGATACATCATCAGGTTACTGTATGCAATTTTATCAAAAAAGCCCTTTAAATAATAAAACTGTTCACCGTTAACGTGATTAAAAGCCATTAGGCCGTAATCACACTATAATCCGGATAGCGTACACATAAGCCCATTGGACATCGTTCAACAAGTAAGCCCGATTAACATAACAGACTCCGTCGTCCGTCAACGATGCCACGGAGGCTCCCGGCTCCAGTTCGTAATATTCAGGGGTTGACCAGTCAAGTCCGAGTTTTAAGGGTTGACTGCTTGCTAAACTATATTCCCGGTTAGCGAGAGTCAATCGGATCATGATCATGGCGCGTGTTATAAAGAGGTCAAGCCTTTGGCTTAATTTGTCTATAAATAGGACACTTGGCCTACACTAGTAGAACACTTAAATCTTTGAAAACTCATATACTTTCTCTCTCTCTAATAAAATGTTTCTCCCTCTAATAAAATGTTTTTCTCTCTAAAAACTGAGCACGCCAATTACCCAGGTTCAGATTACATTTGGATCCGAAAATCATTGTTAACGGAGAACGACTTCTGTTAATCCGTTCACCATCAACGTGACTAAGTGCACTTGTACACAACTGGTGTCCATAATTGGTACGATCAATGTTAAAGTCTAATATTGTAATTAGACCTGATATATACAAATACAATTACAATTAATAAAGCTCATATGTTTCATAGCTTATACGATTTAATCTTTGATTAAAGAATTAAATCCACTTATAATATATGAGTAATATCCCCATGCCCTTTGTATTCTTGTGTGTGAAATATAATTGCCTTTCAAAAAAAAATAATATATGAGTAATATTTATATTTAGTTAACTTTAAAGAAGAAGAGTAAATGAATTCCACTCAAATGAAATCCAATCATCATAGCTTTCGGATTGGGCTCCTGCTCGTTGGTTTTGTTTTTGTATAGTTCTTGTATTTTTCTTATACTAATATCATTGCTTGCTTTGCTTAAAAAAAAAAAAATCATAGATTCATAGTTATATAGTCTATATAATAACAAGTTAAATTGAATACTATATATTATTATTTTTTTACTCTAATTAACGTAGAATACTATTTTAGTTTTAATTTTAAGTCTATCTTCGTGTATGTGCACGGTATCTTAACATTATTAAACTTAACTTTGTATACTTTTCGTTAAACCAAATATTAGTCATGTATCCATATTACATAAGGAATATTCACCCTCTCAAGATTGTTGAAAATGTCGAAATGAGATATATTGTACACTCCACTAGAAATGTCGAAATAAGATGGTTTTTTTTTTTTTAATTGAAATCATTGTTAAATTGTATGTACTCTGGGTATGCTTTCATATGTTTTATCTCCCCCAAATCAAATAAGATATTTAATTTGGTGCCAAATGACACAGATGTCAAGTTATTTTTATAAAATTAAATCTCTCATTTTTTAAGGTTACATTTTTCAAGGTTGGTTTACCGACTTTTAAAACAGAAAGTGTGATAGCTAAGTACGTGACCAAGGTTATAGCAATAATAATGATTTTAATGAAGCCTTCATGGAGAACTTTATTTCACTCATGTTCAAGTCTTTGTAGAAAATTATTCGGTCTCTGATTATTGTCTAGATGGCTATTGCGGATTCTGTCTACGATCAAGTTCACTATTTCCATCGACATATTATTAATATATGTGTAAACATACAATTAAAAACAAAATAACATAAAATATTAAACGGTTAAATATTTTCCTTTAATTTCCTTTGTAATACTTCTCCCTATTGTTTCTTTTCACTTCCTTTGTTTTCCATTCATTTTCATTTAAAAAAGACTCACAAATGTAATACATTTTTAATCTATCTATAGTTTCTATTAAATCTCTAAAATGATGATGTAATAAATAGGTTAATTTCTTTGTTAAGAATAAATTAAAAAGAAAAAGAAAAAAATCTAAGCCCTCAAGCTGATGTCATTAATATTAATTAATTAAATATAGAAAAATTAACAATAAATAAACACAGATTTCTTTCAGTATATATATTGTGTAACCCTAATTTAAAATTTATTATAAACTAATTTATTCCACCGTCAAATAGGGTTTCCACCCTTCAAATTGGTAGAGAACGGATCAGCTTTTATTGATCTACAAAATCAAAGCACCAAGCTCCATGCTTTCATAATGTTTGTTAATGATTGTTTTGTTGTTGGAAATATGTACAGGTACACAATAGTGACGAATCAACTTTTTATGTTTCTATCTGTGTCTAATATGGCTGCGGTGGCTGAAATCTATAGTTATAATTTCTATATAGGTAAGTTGAAGTTTTGGGGTTGATTTAGATTTTATCTTGTCAGTTCTAATCTTATGTCTAATTGTTGTTTATGCCCTTTCTTATCAATAGTTATGTTGATAGGTGTGATTATATAGTATAATTTCACATTCTAAAGTCATTAGAGTGTATAGGTTTTGCTTGAAATTTTATGAATTCTAATTCGTGAAGTTGCAAGGTGAATGTGAACACACTATCTTGTAAGTATGATACTTGAACTGCAGTTCTTCTCTTACTGTTTTATTGCATTATTTTCTACGTAGTTACTACTAACCTATGTCATGAGATTTGGTCCGTACGCAAATTTTTTTGGGTTAAGCTTAAAAGGATCCAATCAGTGAAAGTTTCATGGAAAATGGCAAGGTAACTCTGTTATTATTAGCATTAGTTAGAAATTGATCAAAGGTAAATGCTTACAAGGGGTTTTGAATGTGTGAAATTTTGTAATGTTAGAGCTACTTAATGAGGTATCGTTATCATCATCACAATAACATTTAAATTTTAACTTTATGTCAATAACTACATGTGGTGTACATGCTATATCCATTTTGGTGTATCAAATTGGCCATGGGATCGGATAAGATTGACTTATATTAGGTGTGATGATAAGGAGTAAATATGATCTTATTTTTGAGGGTATAACCAATTATTTTAGGTTGGTAATTTTGACCCATGTTAGTGCAAGAATATGACTGTTTATTAGTATTATCTTTCAGTTTTATACTAATATGTTAGTTTGTACATCTTTTTGACTGTGATATTTTGTAAGACCCGAATATTTATTTTGTATACTTGTTTATTAAAGGCATATGAGATCGGGCTTCGTTGAATATTTATATATATTAAAATTGGAAAAGAGCTGAATCTGTCAATCTGCGCGCCGCGCAAACGCGCTGACAGAACCTATCTTGTTTTATTTATTTTAAATGAAGGGTATTTGGGTAATTTCACATGGGGCCGGATTTGTGGGCATTATCAGTTGGTTTAGATCCAACTTTGGATCATTTCACATCCATTCATCATCCTCATCCATTCTTAGAGAGAGAGAGAGGTCTAGAGAGAGATTTGAGGTTTTGGGGAAGAAGAAGCTCGAATCGATCAAAGTCTCGGGTTTTAAAGTTGTTCCTTTCGTTCTCGGCTACGCGGTGATAGTATTGGTAAGCTCAAACTCCGAATTTCATTTATTTAATTTGATATTCAAGTTAGGGTTTTGAGTTAATTTGTTGTAATACCCTTTTAGGTGATGAAATGGGTTTAGTGATGCTAGTAATCGGGTTTATTGTTAATTGTTGGTGGATTTTGGGTTGGTGAACAAATTGGCCATGTTTAGAACTTGAAATTTAGTTTAATCACTTTAGTTAGCGATTATGGAAGTATTGGAACCCATTGGAGGTTGTTTGGTTGACTAACTTTGACTTTGGGTCAAATTAGGGTTTGGTGGTGACTATGACCCGATTGGCGATTTAATGAGGTTTATAAACTTAAAATGGATTAAGTTGAAGTATAGAACCGAGTTAAATGTGTTTTGGTGTCAAAACTTGTAAAGGATGAGATTTTGGCCTTTATGGGTCAAAATTAGGGTTTAAGTGTCAAAATGGGTATGACACGTGTTTAACACTTGAGTTCGGGTTTAATTGGCATATTATGACCATTCTCACTTGTGTTAGTGATTATTGGTTAATTTTGGGCGCGTTTTGTACTTGGAAGTGCATTTGGGTCAAATTTGCACTAAGTGTCAATTTGGGTTGATTTGTGAATCCATTCTAAGTGTATTGTTGTAATTATGATAATGGAATAGGTATTTTCCATTGGCGAGTTGCAGATTATTTGGAAGCTTTCATCAAGACTTCAAGGTGAGTGATAATATCCTATATGCATATGTATGTGTAGGATGGGTGCGGGTCGGGTGAGGTGATTCTCGGTTATAGAGCTCACTTCACATATAGGTGGATTTGAAGGACTTGTGTATGAGTCCAATTGGCACGTTTGTGCGTCTTGGTTGACCATCTTTGGCGAAGTACACGTTTGTGTGCACGTTATCACACTTGGTTGTGATTTGGTTGTTATAACCCTAATGGCGAAGGGTTGATATGGTTGTGTGGTGGATTTTATAATCCCGTGACCTTGGGTTTTAGTATTGTGAAATGAATCTCGGGTAGTGCGGATTCATGGTGACTCGGGTTGTTCGGTCACCTTATTGGAGGTAATGAATCTCGGGTAGTGCGGATTCATGATGACTCGGGTTGTTCGGTCATCTTATGGTTGAGAAGTGAATTTCGGGTTGTGCGAATTCACAAGGCTCGGGTTGTTCGGCCAATGTTCGTGTGTTTGAGGTTAAGGGGTTAACCTTGTTCGTTTATATTGTTATATATATATTAATGTGTTGTTGTGTTGTAGCTAACCCTCCGGGTGTAGCTATTTGGCGATTTTACTTTGTCGTTGGTGGACTATCTTTTGTGTTGTATCTTTAGCTCGTTGCTTAGATCGTACGGTATGCTTAGTGTAGACGCTTTATACTTGGATGCTTCGGTATGCGGTATTTGTTTTGTGTGGCGTATTCATTTTATACATATATATGTATGTAGTATATTATCATTCACTAAGCACTAGCTTACTCTCTCGTTGTTGATTATTTTTATAGATTTTGTAGTGACCCGAACTTTTCCATGTTTATATACATTAATTGAGATTGATGTTTACATGATTAAATGTTTCCAACATGTTAAGCAATCAAACTTGTTAAGACTTGATTAATTGAAATAGGTTTCATATAGACAATTGACCACCCAAGTTGACCGGTGATTCATGAACGTTAAAACTTGTAAAAAAAAACTATATGATGACATATATATGGTTATATATATAGTTAACATGATATTATGATAAGTAAACATATCATTAATTATATTAACAATGAACTACATATGTAAAAACAAGACTACTAACTTAATGATTTTGAAACGAGACATATATGTAACGTTTATCGTTGTAACGACATTTAATGTATATATATCATATTAAGAGATATTCGTACATCATAATATCATGATAATATAATAATTTAAAATCTCTTTTGATATTATAAACATTGGGTTAACAACATTTAACAAGATCGTTAACCTAAAGGTTTCAAAACAACACTTACATGTAACGACTAACGATGACTTAACGACTCAGTTAAAATGTATATACATGTAGTGTTTTAATATGTATTTATACACTTTTGAAAGACTTCAATACACTTATCAAAATACTTCTACTTAACAAAAATGCTTACAATTACATTCTCGTTCAGTTTCATCAACAATTCTACTCGTATGCACCCGTATTCGTACTCGTACAATACACAGCTTTTAGATGTATGTACTATTGGTATATACACTCCAATGATCAGCTCTTAGCAGCCCATGTGAGTCACCTAACACATGTGGGAACCATCATTTGGCAACTAGCATGAAATATCTCATAAGATTACAAAAATATGAGTAATCATTCATGACTTATTTACATGAAAACAAAATTACATATCCTTTATATCTAATCCATACACCAACGACCAAAAACACCTACAAACACTTTCATTCTTCAATTTTCTTCATCTAATTGAACTCTCTCAAGTTCTATCTTCAAGTTCTAAGTGTTCTTCATAAATTCCAAAAGTTCTAGTTTCATAAAATCAAGAATACTTTCAAGTTTGCTAGCTCACTTCCAATCTTGTAAGGTGATCATCCAACCTCAAGAAATCTTTGTTTCTTACAGTAGGTTATCATTCTAATACAAGGTAAAAATCATATTCAAACTTTGATTCAATTTCTATAACTATAACAATCTTATTTCAAGTGATGATCTTACTTGAACTTGTTTTCGTGTCATGATTTTGCTTCAAAAACTTTGAGCCATCCAAGGATCCATTGAAGCTAGATCCATTCTTCTCTTTTCCAGTAGGTTCATCCAAGGAACTTAAGGTAGTAATGATGTTCATAACATCATTCGATTCATACATATAAAGCTATCTTATTCGAAGGTTTAAACTTGTAATCACTAGAACATAGTTTAGTTAATTCTAAACTTGTTCGCAAACAAAAGTTAATCCTTCTAACTTGACTTTTAAAATCAACTAAACACATGTTCTATATCTATATGATATGCTAACTTAATGATTTAAAACCTGGAAACACGAAAAACACCGTAAAACCGGATTTACGCCGTCGTAGTAACACCGCGGGCTGTTTTGGGTTAGTTAATTAAAAACTATGATAAACTTTGATTTAAAAGTTGTTATTCTGAGAAAATGATTTTTATTATGAACATGAAACTATATCCAAAAATTATGGTTAAACTCAAAGTGGAAGTATGTTTTCTAAAATGGTCATCTAGACGTCGTTCTTTCGACTGAAATGACTACCTTTACAAAAACGACTTGTAACTTATTTTTCCGACTAGAAACCTATACTTTTTTTGTTTAGATTCATAAAATAGAGTTCAATATGAAACCATAGCAATTTGATTCACTCAAAACGGATTTAAAATGAAGAAGTTATGGGTAAAACAAGATTGGATAATTTTTCTCATTTTAGCTACGTGAAAATTGGTAACAAATCTATTCCAACCATAACTTAATCAACTTGTATTATATATTATGTAATCTTGAGATACCATAGACACGTATACAATGTTTCGACCTATCATGTCGACACATCTATATATATTTCGGAACAACCATAGACACTCTATGTGTGAATGTTGGAGTTAGCTATACAGGGTTGAGGTTGATTCCAAAATATATATAGTTTGAGTTGTGATCAATACTGAGATACGTATACACTGGGTCGTGGATTGATTCAAGATAATATTTATCGATTTATTTCTGTACATCTAACTGTGGACAACTAGTTGTAGGTTACTAACGAGGACAGCTGGCTTAATAAACTTAAAACATCAAAATATATTAAAAGTGTTGTAAATATATTTTGAACATACTTTGATATATATGTATATATTGTTATAGGTTCGTGAATCAACCAGTGGCCAAGTCTTACTTCCCGACGAAGTAAAAATCTGTGAAAGTGAGTTATAGTCCCACTTTTAAAATCTAATATTTTTGGGATGAGAATACATGCAGGTTTTATAAATGATTTACAAAATAGACACAAGTACGTGAAACTACATTCTATGGTTGAATTATCGAAATCGAATATGCCCCTTTATATTAAGTCTGGTAATCTAAGAATTAGGGAACAGACACCCTAATTGACGCGAATCCTAAAGATAGATCTATTGGGCCTAACAAACCCCATCCAAAGTACCGGATGCTTTAGTACTTCGAAATTTATATCATATCCGAAGGGTGTCCCGGAATGATGGGGATATTCTTATATATGCATCTTGTTATTGTCGGTTACCAGGTGTTCACCATATGAATGATTTTTATCTCTATGTATGGGATGTGTATTGAAATATGAAATCTTGTGGTCTATTGTTACGATTTGATATATATAGGTTAAACCTATAACTCACCAACATTTTTGTTGACGTTTTAAGCATGTTTATTCTCAGGTGATTATTAAGAGCTTCCGCTGTCGCATACTTAAATAAGGACAAGATTTGGAGTTCATGCTTGTATGATATTGTGTAAAAACTGCATTCAAGAAACTTATTTTGTTGTAACATATTTGTATTGTAAACCAATATGTAATGGTCGTGTGCAAACAGGATATTTTAGATTATCATTATTTGATAATCTACGTAAAGCTTTTTTTAAACCTTTATTGATGAAATAAAGGTTATGGGTTGTTTAAAAATGAATGCAGTCTTTGAAAAACGTCTCATATAGAGGTCAAAACCTCGCAACGAAATCAATTAATATGGAACGTTTTTAATCAATAAGAACGGGACATTTCAGTTGGTATCCGAGCGTTGGTCTTAGAGAACCAGAAAATTTGCATTAGTGTGTCTTATCGAGTTTGTTAGGATGCATTAGTGAGTCTGGACTTCGACCGTGTTTTCTTTAAAAATGATTGCTTAACATTTTTGTTGAAAACTACATATTTTTAACATATGAATATTATGTGATATATTAATCTCTTAACGTGTTTGATATTATGTGATAGATGTCTACCTCTAGAACAAGTCCCATTGACTCACCTAATAATAATGAAGAGTCAAATGTAAATTGGAATGATTTGTGGACTGATTCACAAGTTCCCGAAGAGGAACCGGAAGAAGAGTCGGAACCGGAAGAAGAATCGGAACCGGAAGAAGAATCGGAACCGGATGAAGAAATAGAACCGGTGGGGGAAATAATAAAACGGTTAAGTAAAAGAAAATCCTCAACCAACCGACCAAAGTTAATTATGGTCAATGGTGTTTCCGCCAAGGAAGCAAAATATTGGGAGGATTACCAATTCTCCGATGAATCGGATTCCGACGAGAATTCCGATGATGTTATAGAAATTACCCCAACTGAATTTAAAAAGGCAAAAAAAAATAATAAGGGAAAGGGCATAAAAATAGAGAAATCTAATTCCAACCCCGATGAACTTTATATGTATCGTCAACCCCCGAAGTCCTTAAGTTGTAACAATGACCCGGGAACCTCTAAACCACCAGGTTTTTCTAAACCAATGTGGACAACGACGGCTCGTATTAGGGGAACATCATATATCCCTAGAAACTTGGCAAAACGAACCAAAACCGAAGAAGAAGAAACGAGCGAGTCGGAATAAGATAGTTGTATTCGTGTGGTGTAATATATGGAATATAGTGTTCTTATGCTTTATGATATATGTAAAAATTGCTTGTATTAATAAGTATTTTTTTTATGAATCTAACTCTTGTCTATTTTACAGTTTAAAAACACAAAATGGATAGACAACCCAATATTTTAAGAGACCTACCCGGAGACATGATTGATGAAATCTTGTCTAGAGTCGGCCAGAATTCTTCGGCACAACTATTTAAGGCGAGATCAGTTTGTAAGACATTCGAAGAACGTTCCAAGAATGTCTTGGTTTATAAGAGACTTTCGTTTGAAAGATGGGGGATATCACATTGGGAAACCCATAAGTTACGATGTGTTTACTTTGACGCATATATTGCGGGGAACCCAAATGCTATTTTACGCAACGGGTTAAGAAATTATTTTGACTCAATATATCCGAATATTGGACTTCGTGATTTAGAAAAAGCGGCTAACATGCAACATAAAGAAGCATGTTATGCTTACGGATTAGTAATGTTCGCTTCTCACCAAAGTGAGAACAAGAACATCGGGCTACAACTATTAAACAAAACGTTTCCACAAGTGACGGAGTCGGTAATTGGGGTAAGAAATGAGGTTTTTAGATTATTACGGGACTGTTGGACATTACGTAACCCTCGTCCCTTTGATGACGTTACAACACGCTGTCTTATCAACGGCCATAACGGTTATGTTGCACAAGACCAAGGATGGGAAGTAGTCCTAGTAAAACCAGAATGCATGACTTGTTTCTGGACGTATGAATTACGTGTCTTTATTGCCTTTGCTGAACGACTTGTGTACTAGCTAGAATTGTCTTCACAACTATCTTGTATCAAAGTTATTGTGTGCTATATTTCATGCTTTATGTAAAATAAGCGGTATTGTAAGTTTGTAAAATATTGTATAAAAGTTTGAACGCGAAATATTATTATAATCAGTTTTTCATATAGAATTATAGTAGTTGAATTGTATATTAGCTACTAAGTATGAACTTAACGGGTAGGTACTACCCGAATTTAAACTTATAAAACGCTAATATGAAGAAAAAGCTTTTATAAATGAGTTCATATTATGCTACGAAATACTATTAACTACTCTTAATATTCTGTATGATTAACTTGTTCCATTTAACTATTTTGAAGGAAATGGCACCGACTACTCGACACACCGTGAATATGAATGAAGAGGAATTCCGTACTTTTCTAGCTTCAAACATAGCCGCAGTACAGGCTGCGCTACATACCAACAATAACCTTGGATCTAGCAGTACAGGAAATCGTGTAGGATGCACCTACAAAGAATTCACTGCCTGCAAACCTTTGGAATTTGATGGAACCGAAGGACCGATCGGATTGAAACGGTGGACCGAGAAGGTCGAATCGGTGTTTGCCATAAGTAAGTGTACTGAAGAGGACAAAGTGAAGTACGCTACGCATACCTTCACAGGTTCTGCGTTAACATGGTGGAATACCTATCTAGAGCAAGTGGGACAAGATGATGCGTACGCACTACCGTGGTCAGCATTCAAGCACTTGATGAACGAGAAGTACCGTCCCAGAACCGAGGTCAATAAGCTCAAGACAGAACTTAGAGGGTTACGAACCCAAGGATTTGATATTACCACGTACGAAAGACGATTCACAGAATTGTGCCTATTGTGTCCGGGAGCATTCGAAGATGAGGAAGAGAAGATCGACGCGTTTGTGAAAGGATTACCGGAAAGAATCCAAGAAGATATAAGTTCACACGAGCTCGCCTCCATACAACAGGCATGTAGAATGGCTCACAAACTAGTGAACCAGATTGAAGAAAGAATTAAAGAACAGACTGCTGAAGAGGCCAATGTGAAGCAAGTCAAAAGAAAGTGGGAGGAAAACGGTGATAAGAATCACCAATACAACAACAACAGCAATTACAACAATAATCGCAACAATTATCCCAACAATCGCAACATCAATCGCAACTACAACAAACGGCCCAACAACAACAACAACAACAACAGCAACTACAACAATCATCCCAACAACAATAATAACCGCAACAACAACAACAATCAGAAGCAGCTATGCCAAAGGTGTGAAAAGAATCACTCGGGGTTCTGCACCAAATTTTGCAACAAGTGTAAAAGAAATGGTCATAGCGCGGCGAAGTGTGAGGTCTACGGACCAGGGGTTAATAGAACGAAAGGAACAAATGGTGTCGGAACGAGTAATGGTGGAGCAAGTAGTGTCGGAGCAAGTTATGCCAATGTAGTTTGTTATAAATGTGGAAAACCAGGCCACATTATTAGAAATTGCCCGAACCAGGAGAACACGAATGGACAAGGCCGTGGAAGAGTTTTCAATATTAATGCGGTAGAGGCACAGGAAGACCCGGAGCTTGTTACGGGTACGTTTCTTATTGACAATAAATCTGCTTACGTTTTATTTGATTCGGGTGCGGATAGAAGCTATATGAGTAGAGATTTTTGTGCTAAATTAAGTTGTCCATTGACGCCTTTGGATAGTAAATTTTTACTCGAATTAGCAAATGGTAAATTAATTTCAGCAGATAATATATGTCGGAATCGAGAAATTAAACTGGTTAGCGAAACATTTAAGATTGATTTGATACCAGTAGAGTTAGGGAGTTTTGATGTGATAATCGGTATGGACTGGTTGAAAGAAGTGAAAGCGGAGATCGTTTGTTACAAAAATGCAATTCGCATTATACGAGAAAAAGGAAAACCCTTAATGGTGTACGGAGAAAAGGGCAACACGAAGCTACATCTTATTAGTAATTTGAAGGCACAAAAACTAATAAGAAAAGGTTGCTATGCTGTTCTAGCACACGTCGAGAAAGTACAAACTGAAGAAAAGAGCATCAATGATGTTCCCATTGCAAAAGAATTTCCCGATGTATTTCCGAAAGAATTACCGGGATTACCCCCACATCGATCCGTTGAATTTCAAATAGATCTTGTACCAGGAGCTGCACCAATAGCTCGTGCTCCTTACAGACTCGCACCCAGCGAGATGAAAGAACTGCAAAGCCAATTACAAGAACTTTTAGAGCGTGGTTTCATTCGACCAAGCACATCACCGTGGGGAGCTCCTGTTTTGTTTGTCAAGAAGAAAGATGGTACATTCAGGTTGTGTATCGACTACCGAGAGTTGAACAAACTTACCATCAAGAACCGCTACCCACTACCGAGAATCGACGACTTATTTGATCAATTACAAGGCTCGTCTGTTTATTCAAAGATTGACTTACGTTCCGGGTATCATCAAATGCGGGTGAAAGAAGATGATATTCCAAAGACTGCTTTCAGAACACGTTACGGTCATTACGAGTTTATGGTCATGCCGTTTGGTTTAACTAATGCACCAGCTGTGTTCATGGACCTTATGAACCGAGTGTGTGGACCATACCTTGACAAGTTTGTCATTGTTTTCATTGATGACATACTTATTTACTCAAAGAATGACCAAGAACACGGTGAACATTTGAGAAAGGTGTTAGAAGTATTGAGGAAGGAAGAATTGTACGCTAAGTTTTCAAAGTGTGCATTTTGGTTGGAAGAAGTTCAATTCCTCGGTCACATAGTGAACAAAGAAGGTATTAAGGTGGATCCGGCAAAGATAGAAACTGTTGAAAAGTGGGAAACCCCGAAAACTCCGAAACACATACGCCAGTTTTTAGGACTAGCTGGTTACTACAGAAGGTTCATCCAAGACTTTTCCAGAATAGCAAAACCCTTGACTGCATTAACGCATAAAGGGAAGAAATTTGAATGGAATGATGAACAAGAGAAAGCGTTTCAGTTATTGAAGAAAAAGCTAACTACGGCACCTATATTGTCATTGCCTGAAGGGAATGATGATTTTGTGATTTATTGTGACGCATCAAAGCAAGGTCTCGGTTGTGTATTAATGCAACGAACGAAGGTGATTGCTTATGCGTCTAGACAATTGAAGATTCACGAACAAAATTATACGACGCATGATTTGGAATTAGGCGCGGTTGTTTTTGCATTAAAGACTTGGAGGCACTACTTATATGGGGTCAAAAGTATTATATATACCGACCACAAAAGTCTTCAACACATATTTAATCAGAAACAACTGAATATGAGGCAGCGTAGGTGGATTGAATTATTGAATGATTACGATTTTGATATTCGTTACCACCCGGGGAAGGCAAATGTGGTAGCCGATGCCTTGAGCAGGAAGGATAGAGAACCCATTCGAGTAAAATCTATGAATATAATGATTCATAATAACATTACTACTCAAATAAAGGAGGCGCAACAAGGAGTTTTAAAAGAGGGAAATTTAAAGGATGAAATACCCAAAGGATCGGAGAAGCATCTTAATATTCGGGAAGACGGAACCCGGTATAGGGCTGAAAGGATTTGGGTACCAAAATTTGGAGATATGAGAGAAATGGTACTTAGAGAAGCTCATAAAACCAGATACTCAATACATCCTGGAACGGGGAAGATGTACAAGGATCTCAAGAAACATTTTTGGTGGCCGGGTATGAAAGCTGATGTTGCTAAATACGTAGGAGAATGTTTGACGTGTTCTAAGGTCAAAGCTGAGCATCAGAAACCATCAGGTCTACTTCAACAACCCGAAATCCCGGAATGGAAATGGGAAAACATTACCATGGATTTCATCACTAAATTGCCAAGGACTGCAAGTGGTTTTGATACTATTTGGGTAATAGTTGATCGTCTCACCAAATCAGCACACTTCCTACCAATAAGAGAAGATGACAAGATGGAGAAGTTAGCACGACTGTATTTGAAGGAAGTCGTCTCCAGACATGGAATACCAATCTCTATTATCTCTGATAGGGATGGCAGATTTATTTCAAGATTCTGGCAGACATTACAACAAGCATTAGGAACTCGTCTAGACATGAGTACTGCCTATCATCCACAAACTGATGGGCAGAGCGAAAGGACGATACAAACGCTTGAAGACATGCTACGAGCATGTGTTATTGATTTCGGAAACAGTTGGGATCGACATCTACCGTTAGCAGAATTTTCCTACAACAACAGCTACCATTCAAGCATTGAGATGGCGCCGTTCGAAGCACTTTATGGTAGAAAGTGCAGGTCTCCGATTTGTTGGAGTGAGGTGGGGGATAGACAGATTACGGGTCCGGAGATTATACAAGAAACTACCGAGAAGATCATCCAAATTCAACAACGGTTGAAAACCGCCCAAAGTCGACAAAAGAGCTACGCTGACATTAAAAGAAAAGATATAGAATTTGAAATTGGAGAGATGGTCATGCTTAAAGTTGCACCTTGGAAAGGCGTTGTTCGATTTGGTAAACGAGGGAAATTAAATCCAAGGTATATTGGACCATTCAAGATTATTGATCGTGTCGGACCAGTAGCATACCGACTTGAGTTACCTCAACAACTCGCGGCTGTACATAACACTTTTCACGTCTCGAATTTGAAGAAATGTTTTGCTAAAGAAGATCTCACTATTCCGTTAGATGAAATCCAAATCAACGAAAAACTTCAATTCATCGAAGAACCCGTCGAAATAATGGATCGTGAGGTTAAAAGACTTAAGCAAAACAAGATACCAATTGTTAAGGTTCGATGGAATGCTCGTAGAGGACCCGAGTTCACCTGGGAGCGTGAAGATCAGATGAAGAAGAAATACCCGCATCTATTTCCAGAAGATTCGTCAACACCTTCAACAGCTTAAAATTTCGGGACGAAATTTATTTAACGGGTAGGTACTGTAGTGACCCGAACTTTTCCATGTTTATATACATTAATTGAGATTGATGTTTACATGATTAAATGTTTCCAACATGTTAAGCAATCAAACTTGTTAAGACTTGATTAATTGAAATAGGTTTCATATAGACAATTGACCACCCAAGTTGACCGGTGATTCATGAACGTTAAAACTTGTAAAAAAAAACTATATGATGACATATATATGGTTATATATATAGTTAACATGATATTATGATAAGTAAACATATCATTAATTATATTAACAATGAACTACATATGTAAAAACAAGACTACTAACTTAATGATTTTGAAACGAGACATATATGTAACGTTTATCGTTGTAACGACATTTAATGTATATATATCATATTAAGAGATATTCGTACATCATAATATCATGATAATATAATAATTTAAAATCTCTTTTGATATTATAAACATTGGGTTAACAACATTTAACAAGATCGTTAACCTAAAGGTTTCAAAACAACACTTACATGTAACGACTAACGATGACTTAACGACTCAGTTAAAATGTATATACATGTAGTGTTTTAATATGTATTTATACACTTTTGAAAGACTTCAATACACTTATCAAAATACTTCTACTTAACAAAAATGCTTACAATTACATTCTCGTTCAGTTTCATCAACAATTCTACTCGTATGCACCCGTATTCGTACTCGTACAATACACAGCTTTTAGATGTATGTACTATTGGTATATACACTCCAATGATCAGCTCTTAGCAGCCCATGTGAGTCACCTAACACATGTGGGAACCATCATTTGGCAACTAGCATGAAATATCTCATAAGATTACAAAAATATGAGTAATCATTCATGACTTATTTACATGAAAACAAAATTACATATCCTTTATATCTAATCCATACACCAACGACCAAAAACACCTACAAACACTTTCATTCTTCAATTTTCTTCATCTAATTGAACTCTCTCAAGTTCTATCTTCAAGTTCTAAGTGTTCTTCATAAATTCCAAAAGTTCTAGTTTCATAAAATCAAGAATACTTTCAAGTTTGCTAGCTCACTTCCAATCTTGTAAGGTGATCATCCAACCTCAAGAAATCTTTGTTTCTTACAGTAGGTTATCATTCTAATACAAGGTAAAAATCATATTCAAACTTTGATTCAATTTCTATAACTATAACAATCTTATTTCAAGTGATGATCTTACTTGAACTTGTTTTCGTGTCATGATTTTGCTTCAAGAACTTTGAGCCATCCAAGGATCCATTGAAGCTAGATCCATTCTTCTCTTTTCCAGTAGGTTCATCCAAGGAACTTAAGGTAGTAATGATGTTCATAACATCATTCGATTCATACATATAAAGCTATCTTATTCGAAGGTTTAAACTTGTAATCACTAGAACATAGTTTAGTTAATTCTAAACTTGTTCGCAAACAAAAGTTAATCCTTCTAACTTGACTTTTAAAATCAACTAAACACATGTTCTATATCTATATGATATGCTAACTTAATGATTTAAAACCTGGAAACACGAAAAACACCGTAAAACCGGATTTACGCCGTCGTAGTAACACCGCGGGCTGTTTTGGGTTAGTTAATTAAAAACTATGATAAACTTTGATTTAAAAGTTGTTATTCTGAGAAAATGATTTTTATTATGAACATGAAACTATATCCAAAAATTATGGTTAAACTCAAAGTGGAAGTATGTTTTCTAAAATGGTCATCTAGACGTCGTTCTTTCGACTGAAATGACTACCTTTACAAAAACGACTTGTAACTTATTTTTCCGACTAGAAACCTATACTTTTTTTGTTTAGATTCATAAAATAGAGTTCAATATGAAACCATAGCAATTTGATTCACTCAAAACGGATTTAAAATGAAGAAGTTATGGGTAAAACAAGATTGGATAATTTTTCTCATTTTAGCTACGTGAAAATTGGTAACAAATCTATTCCAACCATAACTTAATCAACTTGTATTATATATTATGTAATCTTGAGATACCATAGACACGTATACAATGTTTCGACCTATCATGTCGACACATCTATATATATTTCGGAACAACCATAGACACTCTATGTGTGAATGTTGGAGTTAGCTATACAGGGTTGAGGTTGATTCCAAAATATATATAGTTTGAGTTGTGATCAATACTGAGATACGTATACACTGGGTCGTGGATTGATTCAAGATAATATTTATCGATTTATTTCTGTACATCTAACTGTGGACAACTAGTTGTAGGTTACTAACGAGGACAGCTGACTTAATAAACTTAAAACATCAAAATATATTAAAAGTGTTGTAAATATATTTTGAACATACTTTGATATATATGTATATATTGTTATAGGTTCGTGAATCAACCAGTGGCCAAGTCTTACTTCCCGACGAAGTAAAAATCTGTGAAAGTGAGTTATAGTCCCACTTTTAAAATCTAATATTTTTGGGATGAGAATACATGCAGGTTTTATAAATGATTTACAAAATAGACACAAGTACGTGAAACTACATTCTATGGTTGAATTATCGAAATCGAATATGCCCCTTTTTATTAAGTCTGGTAATCTAAGAATTAGGGAACAGACACCCTAATTGACGCGAATCCTAAAGATAGATCTATTGGGCCTAACAAACCCCATCCAAAGTACCGGATGCTTTAGTACTTCGAAATTTATATCATATCCGAAGGGTGTCCCGGAATGATGGGGATATTCTTATATATGCATCTTGTTATTGTCGGTTACCAGGTGTTCACCATATGAATGATTTTTATCTCTATGTATGGGATGTGTATTGAAATATGAAATCTTGTGGTCTATTGTTACGATTTGATATATATAGGTTAAACCTATAACTCACCAACATTTTTGTTGACGTTTTAAGCATGTTTATTCTCAGGTGATTATTAAGAGCTTCCGCTGTCGCATACTTAAATAAGGACAAGATTTGGAGTCCATGCTTGTATGATATTGTGTAAAAACTGCATTCAAGAAACTTATTTTGTTGTAACATATTTGTATTGTAAACCAATATGTAATGGTCGTGTGCAAACAGGATATTTTAGATTATCATTATTTGATAATCTACGTAAAGCTTTTTTTAAACCTTTATTGATGAAATAAAGGTTATGGGTTGTTTAAAAATGAATGCAGTCTTTGAAAAACGTCTCATATAGAGGTCAAAACCTCGCAACGAAATCAATTAATATGGAACGTTTTTAATCAATAAGAACGGGACATTTCAGATTTCATGCGGACGGTGGCTCGGGTAAGTGCGAGGACTAGAACACTTTCATAGCTTGCTTTAGAGACTTGCTTTTGGATCGTTTAGGATTGGGTAGCGTATCCCAGATCGTCATGCTCGGCTTTGTGTTGTATTAAAGTCTTAAAGTCGAAAATTGTATTTTGGTACTTAAGGTGGTAAAATGGGTCGATGTGGGACCCGCTTCGTAAACTTAATTTTATTAATTAAACGTGTTAGTTTTATATGTATGAATTCATGGTTAAAAGCGTTTTGGCTAAAAACGTCGGGAACGGGTCAAACATTTTGGCATTTTAAGTAAAACGGGACAGCGGGCTGCCAGACAGGTTCTGCGCGCCGCGCAACCTGTCGGCGCGCCGCGCAAATGGGTCAGTCAGCAAATTTTTTTTTTTGTCATGAAATTTAACGGGGCTTTATACGCGGTATGGTTTGGGTTGTTACAAGTGGTATCAGAGCCTGGTCTAAGGGATTTAGGTGACTTGAGATAGGTGCCTAGACTTAGACTTTTGTGTGCGCGTAATTTGTTGCGGGACTTGTAGGATTACGGGTCAGGAACGGGTTTAGTTAGTGCCTTGTTTATAGGTCGACTAACGTTTATATTAGTAATGCGGATATTATTAATATATTATTTGTGTTGTGGTGTAAATCTCGCGTGTGCTTCTGTCGCGTAGAATTTTGTTTGTGTTTGTTTATAGCATCGAGCGAGGCGGTCGTTGTACTAACGAGTCGATGCGGCGTGCGTGCGTAATAAGAACTTGCAGACCTTATTACGGGTGCAAATCGTGTCTAACAAGTGATGTACGACGAGTGTTTAGCAAGATGGGGTGGTGTTGTGCGTGTCGTTTTATACGTGCGTGGACTAATCGTTTTGCATTCTTTAGAATGACGACGCGAAACGAGACCGAGACGAATGACACGGAATTTAACGCTAGAGTTGCGGCCGCCGTTGCGGAGCAAATGAGAGCGTTTCGAGAAGAAATGGATGGGAAGTATTCCGAATTCCAAAATAGGGGTGAAATGGAGCGTTGTCTTAAGAGCTTCATGAGGACTAGACCCCCGATGTATGATGGGAAACCGGATCCTTTGGTGAGTACGACTTGGGTTTCGGATGTCGAAGGGTGTTTTCGTACTATGGAATGCCCTCCCGAGAAAAAGACGAGACTCGCTACTAGTTTGTTGCGGGGTAGGTCGAAGGATTGGTTGGATGGCAAGATTGATCTTGTCGGTGGTGAGACGTTTATGGCATTATCATGGGACGAATTTAAGGAGGAATTCTTCGAGGAGTTCCGAACTTCAGCCGATTTATCGGAATTGCGTTGTGAGTTGCGAAATTTGCAACAGGGTTCTATGGACTTGAATACTTTAAAGACGACTTTTATGTCGAAGGCTCGTTTTTGCCCGGAATATTTGGGGAACGATCGTTTGTTGATGGAGGATTTCTATCGAACTTTGAGCGATGACTTGAAAAGCAAAATTAGCCGGGGTTACGCGAAGTCGTTTGCGGAGTTATTTGCGGTGGCTAGAGGTTTCGAGTCTTATACGCGATCGAAAAAGGACGAACCTTCAAGTGAGGGAAGGGTTGTTTCTTATGGTGCTCCGAGTAAGAGGACTAAGGGTTCGAGTGCGAGTACGAGTAAAGTGGTAAAGGGCGCGGTGGAATCTCGTGCGCCTAGATGTTTCAATTGTGGCGTTAGGGGTCACAAGTTGTGGGAATGCACGATGCCGAGAAGTGAAGGCGGAATGTGCTACTATTGTCATAAAGAGGGACATCGCAAGCCGGATTGTCCCGAGTTGGCGGCGGCGAATGCCGCAAGGAGACGTTGAGGTACGTTTCGTTTTGATAAATATGTCTTTGAATATTTATTTATGTGGCGTTTATGATCGGACTTGTTAATTGCATAGTGATTTGCATGTTATGGTTAAGGGTGACGTTCCTAACGGAAGTACCCTATGGTGATGTTTGGTTGTTGGATGAAGGGCGTAAGACTTGGTGTAACCAAGCATCCCTTAGTATTTGGGAAATGTTTCTACAAGCCACGGAAATGGTTTTGGTGTTCGATTGTTAAGCGCGTGTTCGCTTTTGGTGTTGAAGTGATGAACCATGAGGTTCGTCGGGTGATTGGAACCTTTGAGGCCGAGTGTTTAAAATCTCGATGTGTTTTGGTAATGGAGTCTTTATGACGCGACATTAGGTGCCTCTTTTATACCTACTAGCGTGGTGTCGACTCCGATGGTGTTGTGGTTACATTGTACTTAGGGTACCGGGAGAAACCCGTAGGTACATGAGCGACTAGGTGAAACTTGACAAACTAAAGCAATTGGATAATTGCGAGGGTATGGTTTGTGTAATCGTGGTACACTTTTCGTTCGAAGTGTTTAAGGATTGATTGAAATCCTTCGTGTGCTCAAGGTTAGAGCAAGGTGTGGTGATGGGTCGTGTGTACCCAATTGTTGGTAAAGTCTACCTTTGGTAGCATCGTATGGGTGTACGAGTTGTGATATAGGAACGTGTTTCCAAATGGGGGAGTCGCACTCCTGCGCGAGGAAAGTGTTAGTGTGATATTTCGGATGATGATTTTGGTAGATCTGGAATTTTTACCGAGACCTAGTTTTGGTCGATTTGTGGTAGAGTACGATTTCGGATAAATTGTACTTATGGTTTAGATTGGAATTACCACCGAGGTGGTAATGTGGTAAACCTCGTTGAGAGATAATGGTCGTGTTTGGTGAGCAAGGTGAAATCCTTCGGTTAAGGAAGGTGTGTGTCGGGTTCTCTTTTGGAGAATTCTTGTTCGGTACCTATGTTTGATATAGGTGGTTCTTGCTCGATTATGGTATGTGGTTGATGAAGCATGACCTTCGGGGTCCGCTGACTTCATCGTAGTATTGTGGATTAATGAAGCATGACTTTCGGGTCCGCTGACTTCATTATAGTATGGTTACGTGATGGAGCATGATCTTTAGGGTCCGCTAACTTCATCATGGGAGTACGTGATTGATGGAGCATGATCTTTAGGGTCCGCTGACTTCGTCATGAGCGTGGTGTTAAGATCGGTGAAGCATGATCTTCGGGTCCGCTGACTTCATCCGGTATTGAGATTGGTGGAGCATGACCTTCGGGGTCCGCTGACTTCATCAAGAGAGTTGTGTTGTGGGACGTGAATATCGGGTTGTTCGTATTCACAATATTTCGGGTAGTACGATTGTCCCTGTTGGTTGGGCTCATAGTTTGAGGTAGTGAATGTCGGGTGGTTCGGATTCACTAAGGCTCGGGTTGTACGGCCATCCTCGGTTATACTATGTGGCGGTGGTAGTGAATATCGGTTTGCGCGTATTCACGATGACTCGGGTTGTGCGGTCATTTCGTTGTGAGATATATGGATTGGGTTGGTGGATTTCGGGTTGTGCGAATTCACTAAGGTTCGGGTTGTTTCGACCATCCTCCATATGTGTTTTGGCTCGGGTTGTTTCTGCCATGTTGAGTTGTAATCTATTGGTTGTTTGATACACCAATGGTGGGGTCGTAAGGACCATGTTGTGGGAACTATCGGTCGTTTTATGCGTTGATGGTGGGGTCGTGAGGACCACGTGGTATGATTAGTGATGCGATAGCCGTGTTTCGCTCACATGTTTGTTACGGGTGTGACGATGGACGATTTCGTACACCTTGGGATTTGTGTTCCCATAGCCGCTTTGGGCGCTATCGGTTTCTAACCGTGGATTGTGTTGTTACGGTAGTTGCGTATGGGTCGTATTGCGCACTACAATGGATGATTCGTGATTGGTGGTATCCGTAAGGATTCTTTTGGTTCGGTCTTCATTGTTTCGGGTCGTTGACCTTAGGTTGAGACTTGGTTGCTTTTAGAGTTGTACTCGGTATTAGCATGCTAAGGGATTGACATCCCGGTACGAGATTAGTTGAGTTTTCCTGATGTTAGGGTAAGAGCATGGTTTTAGTGCTCGGATTGTGGACTTGAGAAGTCGCGGGTGACGATTTAGTTGTGGAAGGCGATTCGTTGGAAAGAATTGCTTAGGAAGTCGGATTGAGACTTATGTCGAGAACCGTAGGGTGAGGTCTGTTTGGTTAAGTGATGAGGATCACGAGGACGTGATCGAGTTTAAGTGGGGGAGAGTTGTAAGACCCGAATATTTATTTTGTATACTTGTTTATTAAAGGCATATGAGATCGGGCTTCGTTGAATATTTATATATATTAAAATTGGAAAAGAGCTGAATCTGTCAATCTGCGCGCCGCGCAAAGCGGCCGCGCGCCGCGCAAACGCGCTGACAGAACCTATCTTGTTTTATTTATTTTAAATGAAGGGTATTTGGGTAATTTCACATGGGGCCGGATTTGTGGGCATTATCAGTTGGTTTAGATCCAACTTTGGATCATTTCACATCCATTCATCATCCTCATCCATTCTTAGAGAGAGAGAGAGGTCTAGAGAGAGATTTGAGATTTTGGGGAAGAAGAAGCTCGAATCGATCAAAGTCTCGGGTTTTAAAGTTGTTCCTTTCGTTCTCGGCTACGCGGTGATAGTATTGGTAAGCTCAAACTCCGAATTTCATTTATTTAATTTGATATTCAAGTTAGGGTTTTGAGTTAATTTGTTGTAATACCCTTTTAGGTGATGAAATGGGTTTAGTGATGCTAGTAATCGGGTTTATTGTTAATTGTTGGTGGATTTTGGGTTGGTGAACAAATTGGCCATGTTTAGAACTTGAAATTTAGTTTAATCACTTTAGTTAGCGATTATGGAAGTATTGGAACCCATTGGAGGTTGTTTGGTTGACTAACTTTGACTTTGGGTCAAATTAGGGTTTGGTGGTGACTATGACCCGATTGGCGATTTAATGAGGTTTATAAACTTAAAATGGATTAAGTTGAAGTATAGAACCGAGTTAAATGTGTTTTGGTGTCAAAACTTGTAAAGGATGAGATTTTGGCCTTTATGGGTCAAAATTAGGGTTTAAGTGTCAAAATGGGTATGACACGTGTTTAACACTTGAGTTCGGGTTTAATTGGCATATTATGACCATTCTCACTTGTGTTAGTGATTATTGGTTAATTTTGGGCGCGTTTTGTACTTGGAAGTGCATTTGGGTCAAATTTGCACTAAGTGTCAATTTGGGTTGATTTGTGAATCCATTCTAAGTGTATTGTTGTAATTATGATAATGGAATAGGTATTTTCCATTGGCGAGTTGCAGATTATTTGGAAGCTTTCATCAAGACTTCAAGGTGAGTGATAATATCCTATATGCATATGTATGTGTAGGATGGGTGCGGGTCGGGTGAGGTGATTCTCGGTTATAGAGCTCACTTCACATATAGGTGGATTTGAAGGACTTGTGTATGAGTCCAATTGGCACGTTTGTGCGTCTTGGTTGACCATCTTTGGCGAAGTACACGTTTGTGTGCACGTTATCACACTTGGTTGTGATTTGGTTGTTATAACCCTAATGGCGAAGGGTTGATATGGTTGTGTGGTGGATTTTATAATCCCGTGACCGTGGGTTTTAGTATTGTGAAATGAATCTCGGGTAGTGCGGATTCATGGTGACTCGGGTTGTTCGGTCACCTTATTGGAGGTAATGAATCTCGGGTAGTGCGGATTCATGATGACTCGGGTTGTTCGGTCATCTTATGGTTGAGAAGTGAATTTCGGGTTGTGCGAATTCACAAGGCTCGGGTTGTTCGGCCAATGTTCGTGTGTTTGAGGTTAAGGGGTTAACCTTGTTCGTTTATATTGTTATATATATATTAATGTGTTGTTGTGTTGTAGCTAACCCTCCGGGTGTAGCTATTTGGCGATGTTTACTTTGTCGTTGGTGGACTATCTTTTGTGTTGTATCTTTAGCTCGTTGCTTAGATCATACGGTATGCTTAGTGTAGACGCTTTATACTTGGATGCTTCGGTATGCGGTATTTGTTTTGTGTGGCGTATTCATTTTATACATATATATGTATGTAGTATATTATCATTCACTAAGCACTAGCTTACTCTCTCGTTGTTGATTATTTTTATAGATTTCATGCGGACGGTGGCTCGGGTAAGTGCGAGGACTAGAAGACTTTCATAGCTTGCTTTAGAGACTTGCTTTTGGATCGTTTAGGATTGGGTAGCGTATCCCCGATCGTCATGCTCGGCTTTGTGTTGTATTAAAGTCTTAAAGTCGAAAATTGTATTTTGGTACTTAAGGTGGTAAAATGGGTCGATGTGGGACCCGCTTCGTAAACTTAATTTTATTAATTAAACGTGTTAGTTTTATATGTATGAATTCATGGTTAAAAGCGTTTTGGCTAAAAACGTCGGGAACGGGTCAAACATTTTGGCATTTTAAGTAAAACGGGACAGCGGGCTGCCAGACAGGTTCTGCGCGCCGCGCAACCTGTCGGCGCGCCGCGCAAATGGGTCAGTCAGCAAAATTTTTTTTTTGTCATGAAATTTAACGGGGTTTTATACGCGGTATGGTTTGGGTTGTTACATATTTTTATGTATTTTCTAAAATACATAGAAAATTTGGCCTTTATTAGTTAACTTCATTTTTCATCTGTCAGGCTTCGTGAATTCTGCTCCACAATCTTTGATCAAATGTATTTTCTAAATGGAGGTATGTATGATGTTTTATATTTGTTGGAACTTATTGTTTGTCCTCATTTATATTAATGAGGAGTTTATTGCACTATTAGTGCTTCTGATGATACAAATATTGGTGGTCGTTTTATGTAAATTATTGATTATTGATAGGTTAATGGCAGAAATGGTATGTGCTTCTTTTATCATTATAGTTGTTAATGCTAAAAAAAAGTTGGGTATAGTTTCTTTGGTACGCTCTATCTTGATTTCCTTATCACACTCATCATAGTAGGTAGCCTGCCATGTGTATTTTTGAGTATCACTTCAAAATTAAAACTTATCTATGCTATGTTATCGAATTCGGTTCTCTGATATCAAATATTATATCAAAATTCAGTTTGTATGCAAAACCTCATGAACAAATTAGATAAACATATTATTTGTGACCACTGACTAATATATACTAATGTTTTACAGTGCCTGGAAAGACGCAAAACCTCACGATTACACATTTTTGTCAATAGCACTTCGGTTATGGTAGCAAAAGGGTTTTTCAGGGTTGAACATAGATTAAAAGAAGGGGTTGTCATGTAATTTTAACCCACTCATAAGTAAGTGGGTCAATATTACCACTTCTAATTTTCATGATTGTTTTTTTTGTAACGACCCTGGAATTTCCAACGTTTATTTATTAATAAATATTATTATTAATACGTGTGATAAAACGAATGTATGTCATTACATTTACATGTTGCCATGATTGCCCGAACTTGACTTTTAAGTGCCCGAAATGTCTTTGTGACACACGAAACTTGCACGAATAATATTTTCAAGTATTATTTACATTCATGATTAGTTTTATTAATCATTTTAATTAACTAAAGTTGTTGGTTAATTACTTGGGCTTTAAATGGATTAATTTGTTAATTAAGTGAACTTGGGCTTTAGTAGTGAAATGGACTTATGACTTTGGGCTTCCAAGCCCACCCTACATTATTAGTGGACTTAGTTAGCCCACTCTTCCACTTATAAGTATTACTTGAAACATTAACTAGTTAGTTTTAACAATTAGAATCTAGTTAGTTGTTCTTCCCATGCATGCACCCATTTTAACCACCTTTAAGGACAACTACATGCTTGTAACCATCAAACACTTGCTCCCCTCCCTTCCTTTCTGCTGCAGCCGTGACTTTCAAGGGGGATAGAAGGGATTCAAATCTTTTTTTACTTACTACTTGCTCACTTGTTACTCTCATTCAAACACACACAAAATCCTCTCAACTTTTCCTCTCTTTTTCTCTCTAGATTGTAAGCATTATGAACTTCTTTTCTTCCTTTTCTTTTCTTACAAAACTGAATTTATACACCTTAAATCATCATCATCTTTGTTGTTTGATTACTTGTTAGTTATAGTTGTTTACTTACTTGTTGTTGTTACATACTGGTTACAAGAATCAACTTTCTAGTTAGATTCTTCTTTTATCTTGTAATTACAAGAACACTCAAGAACATAGCTTACTAGTTATGATTCTTGATAATGCTAAAAACGAACATATATTTCATAACATTATTCCTCAAGAAAGACAAGCTTTTAGTTGCAATTGTTCTATTTACAAGTGATATTCGTTTAAATAATAAAAGGTGAAGACAAAAGACAGATTCGACGAATTGAAGACGCAAACGACCAAAAAGCTCAAAAGTACAAAAGACAATCAAAGAGGTTCCAATTATTGATAAGAAACGTCTCGAAATTACAAAAGTACAAGATTCAAAACGCAAAGTACAAGATATTAAATTGTACGCAAGGACGTTCGAAAATCCGGAACCGGGACATGAGTCAACTCTCAACGCTCGACGCAACGGACTAAAAATTACAAGTTAACTATGTATATAAATATAATATAATATATAATTAATTATATTAATTATATATATATATTATATTTATAAATAAAAACCGTCGGCAGAGAAAGACTCCAAAGGGGAGAGCTGTAAAAACAAACTCCGCGACTCGCGGAGTTTGAAGGCCAAAATGGCCGCGAGTCGCGGAGCCCCCAGTTTTGAAACTCCCTATAAAGCAAACCGAAATCTGATCATTTTCATCATCTTTTTCTTCTTCTTCTCATACGTAAATTATATATATATATTTATATTTTATATTTTAATTTTAATTATAATTCTAATAATAAGGGTATGTTAGCGAATATTGTAAGGGTGTAAGTCGAAATTCTGTCCGTGTAACGCTACGCTATTTTTAATCATTGTAAGTTATGTTCAACCTTTTTATATTAATGTCTCGTAGCTAAGTTATTATTATGCTTATTTAATCCGAAGTAATCATGATGTTGGGCTAATTACTAAAATTGGGTAATTGGGCTTTGTACCATAATTGGGGTTTGGACAAAAGAACGACACTTGTGGAAATTAGACTATGGGCTATTAATGGGCTTTATATTTGTTTAACTAAATGATAGTTTGTTAATGTTAATATAAAGATTTACAATTGGGCGTCCCTATAAATTACCATATACACTCGATCGGACACGATGGGCGGGGTATTTATATGTACGAATAATCGTTCATTTAACCGGACACGGGAATGGATTAATAGCCACTAGAATAATTAAAACAGGGGTGAAATTACATTCAAGGGTAATTGGTGTAATTGCTAACAAAGTAGTAAAACCTTGGTTTACACGCAGTTGATAACCTGGTGTATTCATTAAACAAAGTATTAAAACCTTGTTACAATTCGAATCCCCAATTAGTTGGAATATTTAACTTCGGGTATAAGAATAATTTGATGAGGACACTCGCACTTTATATTTATGACTGATGGACTGTTATGGACAAAAACCAGACGGACATATTAAATAATCCAGGATAAAGGACAATTAACCCATGGGCATAAAACTAAAATCAACACGTCAAACATCATGATTACGGAAGTTTAAATAAGCATAATTCTTTTATTTCATATTTAATTTCCTTTATTTTATATTTAATTGCACTTCTAATTATCGCATTTTTATTGTTATTGTATTTAATTGCACTTTTAATTATCGTACTTTTTAATTATCGCAAGTTTATTTTATCGCACTTTTATTATTCGCAATTTCATTATCGTTATTTACTTTACGCTTAAAATTAAGTCTTGTATTTATTTATTATTTTACATTTGGTTTTAACTGCGACTAAAGTTTTAAAATCGACAAACCGGTCATTAAACGGTAAAAACCCCCCTTTATAATAATAATATTACTTATATATATGTTTGTATTTTATAAAAGTAAACTAATATAGCGTTGAGCTTTGTTTAAAAAAGATTCCCTGTGGAACGAACCGGACTTACTAAAAACTACACTACTGTACGATTAGGTACACTGCCTATAAGTGTTGTAGCAAGGTTTAAGTATATCCGTTCTCTAAATAAATAAATATCTTGTGTAAAATTGTATCGTATTTAATAGTATTTCCTGCTAAAATTAATAACTATTTTATATACGCCCCACTGCACATCAAGTATTTTTTGGCGCCGCTGCCGGGGAACTCTCTTAAAAGCCGGAAGCGCAACACTAATATAAAAAAAAAAAAAAATTTAGTTAACTTTTATTAAAATTCGTTTTTGTAAAAATACGTTTTAATTATTCGAAAATATAAAAAGAAAAACAAAAATTTATGTATTTTTAAGAGTTTGATAAATATAAGTTTTATTTTGTAAAAATATGAGTTTTATTTAATTTATTTTATAAATATATTTTATAAATATAAAAAACCGAAAAAAAAGAAAAAATATATATATATATAAATCTATTTTTTTTATTGTTATAAAGTATTTTATTTTTATCTTAGTTATTAAAGATAAGTTTTATTTAGATTACATAAATATTTTAATAAGATAATATAAACAGAAAATTAAAAAAAAAAAAACGCGTAAATTAAAACTGCTCCAGAGTTGAATTTCTGAACCCCGCGACTCGCGGGGTTTGATGCAATAAATACCGCGACTCGCGGAGATTTTCTGACAGGCGACAAAACCCTAATTCAGCATTAATTACGGATAATTATTAATTATTATTATTATTTAACCCTAATTATTATTATTATTATTATTAGTTTTATTTTAACTTTTACTTTTTAATTAATTTGTATTTTTAGTTTAATTAATTTATTTAAATTGTAAAATTAATAGTTTTATTAAATAAATAATATAAAAATAATATTTTTATAAAAATTGTACTTTTTACAACTTTTTGTATATTTTTATATTTTGTCCCTTTTTAATCGTTGTAGCGTAATATTTGTATTTTTCGCTCATATTTAATTTTAAACTTAGTTTTTGCCATAGTCATTTTTACTCCTAGATTTTTAGGCTTTGCCGTAAAATTTCTTAAGTGCTTTTTCTTTAGACTAAGATTTAGGTGCTTTAGAATTTTGCGACGCCTTTTTAAGTTTTAGTTTCTTCTTAAGTTATTTCCATTTGGGATTTAGTTTTTCCTGTAAGCTTTAATATTTTTAGACACCTTTTACTATGTATCAATTATCATTCCAATTAGTAATCTTAATTTGCGATTATAATTTTAAGCTAGTTGTAGTAATAAGGTTAGGTTAGTCAAGTATTTTTAAGTTTTATAAGTTTCTTTAATTTTTTCGTCACCTTTTATTTTTCAACCATTTTTCTTTTTCGACCTTTTTCGACGAACTCTTTTTCTTTCTTATTTCTCGCTATTCTAGTTTTAGGACATAGATTTTTATTCTACTTCTTATCTAAATTTCTTAAAATTACGAAAATTTATTTTGAGTGGTTAAATTGATAGACATCAAAATTTTCTGGTTCGTAGTAATAGTTGGATTTGTACGTGGACCGGGTTATTGGAGCCAAACAGTCCTCAATTATATTGAGACCAAACGAATCCTGCCCCTCTGCTGCATCTTTTGGCTATTCGAAACGTGGGCAAAATCAGAAAAGTCTATTAATTGGATAACTTATTATAATTTTTCTTTTCTTTTTTTAAAACTAATAGGATATTCAGTGAATGCACCGAGCAAGACGTTCATCACCTTTTGTACGTTCACCACCTGTAACTAGATCAAGACATTTAGCAAATATAACCGCCGTTGATTTTTCTTTAGAATCGTCATCCAGTAGACCAAGTACTTCAGTTCAAATTTCCGATAATCCATTTTTTGAACCCGACCTCACAATTGAGAATCCGGAAAATATTCAGGAACGGTTCGTAGATCCTGAACCATTAAACTTTCCTCCGGAGCCACCAATTATTCAAACAGAGATTGTTGAGGAACGAACCATTAAATCAGAATCATCTAGTGATTCCGATTCAACAAATTCAATTATGGAGAATCTGGAATCTTTAAGTATGGAAGACCGAATGAGAGCTAAACGCACTGGCGAAGGTCACGCAATTACTCATCCAGAAATTAATGCGCCAGATTATGAAATCAAAGGACAAATTCTACACATGGTGACTAATCAATGCCAATTTAGTGGTGCGCCGAAGGAAGATCCAAATGAACATCTACGTACCTTTAATAGGATCTGCACACTATTTAAAATCCGAGAAGTAGAGGATGAACAGATATATCTCATGTTATTTCCCTGGACTTTAAAGGGAGAAGCCAAAGATTGGTTGGAATCGTTACCTGAAGGGGCGATCGATACATGGGACGTCTTAGTTGACAAATTTCTTAAACAATTCTTTCCTGCATCTAAAGCCGTAAGACTTCAAGCAGAAATTGTTACGTTCACACAGAAACCAAATGAAACTCTATATGAGGCGTGGACTAGATATGGAAAGTTGTTAAGAGGATGTCCGCAACATGGTTTAGACACCTGTCAAATAGTACAAATATTCTACCAAGGATGTGACATCACTACAAGGAAAGACATAGATATAGCAGCTGGTGGTTCTATTATGAAGAAAACCGAAACTGATGCTTACAAAATTATTGATAATACTGCTTCCCACTCACATGAGTGGCACCAAGAAAAAGACATCGTTAGATCATCTAAAGCAGCTAGAGCCGATTCTAGCCATGACTTAGATTCCATTTCCGCAAAGATAGATGCTGTGGAAAGACGAATGGAAAAGATGACTAAAGATATTCACTCAATACGAATTAGTTGTGAGCAGTGTGGAGGACCACATTTGACAAAAGATTGTCTCAGTATTGAATTAACAATGGAACAAAGAGATAATATTTCATACATAAACCAAAGGCCTGGAAATAATTATCAGAATAATTATCAACCGCCAAGACCGATTTACAATCAAAACCAAAATTATAACCGAAATATTCCATACAACAACCAACAAGGTCCTAGCAATCAACTAGTATCCAATAATACTTATAATCAGCAAAGACCTAATTTTCAAAACAAACCACCACAACAAACCGATGATAAAAATCCGAATTTAGAAGATATGATGACAAAGCTAGTTGAAACTCAAACGCAGTTTTTCACATCTCAGAAACAAACCAATGAACAAAATGCTCAAGCATTTAGAAATCAACAAGCTTCTATTCAAAATCTGGAACAAGAAGTAAGTAACCTAGCAAGGTTAATAGGTGAAAGAAAACCGGGAAGTCTACCTAGTGATACAAATGCTAACCCCAGGAATGAAACAGCTAAAGCCATTACCACAAGAAGTGGTACAACACTTAAACCACCTGAAATACCTGTAACTTCTGATGAAACTATTCCTACTCCACAAGAACCATAACCTGATCAAGATAAGGAAAAAGAACCGGTAGTTGAGAAGGTTAATGAAGATAACACAGTTAAGGCTAAACCTTATGTTAAACCATACCAACCACCACTTCCTTATCCGTGTAAAATGAAGAAAGAGAAACTTGAAGCCGAGCAATCCAAATTCTTGGATATGTTTAAACAGATAAATGTAAATCTTCCTTTCATTGATGTGATTTCAGGAATGCCTAGATATGCTAAATTCTTGAAAGATCTAATCTCAAATAGAAAGAAAATGGAAGAACTCTCGGCTGTTACTATGAATGCTAATTGTTCAGCAGTGCTGTTGAATAAGATACCAGAAAAACTATCTGATCCAGGAAGTTTCACAATTCCATGTTTTCTGGGTAGTCTTAGTTCAATAGAAGCATTGGCAGACTTAGGTGCTAGTATAAATCTAATGCCGTATTCACTATACACTAAACTAGACCTTGGAGAATTGAAACCAACCAGAATAAGCATACAACTAGCCGATAGATCAATAAAATATCCTAGAGGGATAATGGAGAACATGCTAGTTAAAGTTGGTACTTTAGTATTTCCAGTAGATTTTGTTGTTTTGGACATGGAAGAAGATTCTCAAGTTCCTCTCATATTAGGAAGACCATTCTTAAACACGGCTAAAGCAATGATAGACGTGTTCGGTAAGAAACTGACCCTAAGTATAGAGGATGAGAGTGTTACCTTTTCAGTTGATAGAGCAATGCAACAACCACAATCTGCAGATGATACATGTTATTATATTCAAACTATAGATGCACATGCAGAATTATTAGAAGAATTTCCAGAATTACAAGGAACAGGAGAATGTTCTTTAGGAGAAGGTAATGAACCAATTGATGAAGCTGAAATGTTAGCTACACTTATAGCTAATGGATATGAACCAACAACAGAAGAAATTCAAATGCTAAAAGAAGAAGACAGATATCGATACAAATCATCGATAGAAGAACCTCCGAAATTAGAGTTAAAGCCACTTCCAAACCATTTGGAATACGCTTATTTACATGGTGAATCTGAATTACCTGTAATAATATCGTCTTCTCTTACTGAAAATGAGAAATCACAACTCATTTCTGTGTTGAAAGCTCATAAACCAGCCATTGCATGGAAGATTCATGATATTAAAGGAATAAGTCCTTCGTATTGCACAAATAAAATCTTTATGGAAGAAGGTCATAAAACGTATGTGCAACGCTAACGAAGACTAAATCCTAATATGCAAGATGTAGTTAAAAAAGAGATTATTAAACTGCTAGATGCAGGTTTAATTTATCCAATCTCTGATAGTCCATGGGTAAGCCCAGTTCAATGCGTACCTAAGAAGGGTGGCATGACTGTCATTACAAATGAGAAAAATGAGCTTATTCCTACTAGGACTGTAACAGGATGGCGTGTATGTATTGATTATAGAAAATTAAATGATGCCACCAGAAAAGATCACTTTCCCTTACCTTTCATAGATCAAATGTTGGAAAGATTAGCCGGAAATAGTTACTATTGTTTTCTAGATGGATTTTCCGGATATTTTCAAATTCCAATAGCACCCGAAGATCAAGAGAAAACCACATTCACGTGCCCTTATGGTACTTTTGCTTACAAACGCATGCCATTTGGACTTTGTAACGCCCCTGCAACCTTTCAAAGGTGTATGATGGCGATTTTTCACGACATGATAGAAGAATGCATGGAAGTATTCATGGATGACTTTTCAGTCTTCGGTGATACATTTAAATCATGTCTAGTTAATCTGGAACGAATGCTAATTAGATGCGAAAAATCAAATCTAGTTCTTAATTGGGAGAAATGCCATTTCATGGTTAAAGAAGGCATCGTTCTTGGACATAAAATTTCAAAAGAAGGAATTGAAGTGGATAGAGCTAAAGTAGATGTAATTGCTAAACTTCCACATCCCACCAATGTTAGAGGAGTTAGGAGTTTTCTAGGGCATGCCGGTTTTTACCGACGTTTCATAAAAGATTTTTCTAAAATTGCCACTCCTATGAATAAACTCCTAGAAAAGGATGCTCCATTCATCTTTTCAGATGAGTGTATCAAATCTTTTAATATTCTTAAAGAGAAACTCACTAATGCGCCGATCATGATAACACCAAATTGGAATCTACCATTTGAACTAATGTGCTATGCAAGTGATTTTGCAATGGGAGCCGTTTTAGGACAAAGGATTGAAAAACGATTTCAACCTATATATTATGCCAGTAAGACGTTACAAGGAGCACAAACGAACTATACAACTACTGAAAAAGAACTCCTTGCTATTATCTTTGCTTTTGACAAATTTCGATCATATCTCGTTCTAGCAAAAACGGTGGTCTATACCGACCATTCTGCTCTTAGATACCTATTTTCAAAACAAGATGCTAAACTAAGATTAATCCGTTGGATCTTACTCTTACAAGAGTTTGATATTGAAATCCGAGATAAAAGAGGAGCAGAAAATCTCACCGCTGATCATCTTTCTCGTCTTGAAAATCCTGAGTTAGAAGTTCTAAATGAATCGGCCATACAAGACAACTTTCCTGATGAATATCTATTGAAGATAGATTATAAAGAAATCCCATGGTTTGCAGACTATGCAAATTATTTAGTATGTGGATTCCTTGAAAAAGGATTATCGTACCAAAGACGAAAGAAATTCTTCAGTGATATAAAACACTATTTTTGGGAAGATCCACATCTGTTTAAAAGTTGTCCCGATGGAATAATACGCCGATGTGTATTTGGAGATGAAGCTAGTAAAATATTAAACCATTGTCACACAGGACCAACAGGAGGGCATTATGGGCCTCAACTAACAGCAAGAAAAGTTTATGAAGCTGGATTCTATTGGCCAACAATTTACAAAGACGCACACCTTCTTTGCAAATCCTGTGATGCATGTCAAAGGGCCGGAAAAATAAGTCAACGTGATGAAATGCCACAAAATGTCATCCAAGTATGTGAAGTATTTGACATTTGGGGTATTGACTTTATGGGTCCATTTCCAAAATCTCATAATAATCTATATATACTCGTAGCCATTGATTATGTATCTAAATGGGCGGAAGCACAAGCTCTCCCAACTAACGATGCACGAGTTGTAGTCAACTTTTTAAAACGTCTTTTTGCAAGGTTTGGAACACCGAAAGCTTTAATAAGTGATCGGGGTACTCATTTCTGTAATAATCAACTTGAGAAAGTTCTTAAAAGATATGGAGTAACTCATAAAATCTCCACCGCATATCATCCACAAACAAGTGGACAAGTTGAAAACACCAACCGAGCTTTAAAACGTATTCTAGAGAAAACCGTAGGATCAAATCCGAAGGAATGGTCCATTAAATTGGAGGATGCACTCTGGGCTTTTAGAACAGCCTACAAAACTCCAATTGGAACCACACCTTTTAGACTTGTTTATGGAAAAGCATGTCATCTTCCAGTAGAAATTGAACACAAAGCATTTTGGGCTTTGAAGACATGTAATCTTGATTTACATGAAGCCGGACGTCTACGATTAAGTCAACTAAATGAATTAGAAGAATTAAGACATGAAGCATACGAAAATTTGTTAATCTATAAAGAAAGAACGAAGAAATGGCATGATAAAAGAATCAGAAGTTCAAAAGAATTTAAAGAAGGAGACAAAGTTCTTCTTTTCAATTCACGATTCAAGCTATTTCCAGGAAAATTGAAATCAAGATGGTCTGGACCATTCATAGTCAAAAGAGTTTTCCCCTACGGAACGATAGAATTGATAAATTCAAATGGGATTGAATTTAAAGTTAATGGTCACAGAGTTAAACATTACATACATGGTCCGATGGAAGTCGACAACGAAGTTAATCACAATTTTGACACCACAGCTAACTAAGTGTGGGGAGAATCAAAGGGGTATATGTATTTCTGTTAGAGTTAGATTGTCTGTTTTCGTGTAGTTCTCGAAAATGGAACCCGAATGGTCTTTCCCTAGCAGACCCTAAAGAACTAGTCTTCTCCCCTCATTCTGAATTTTTATTTTTTTTTAGGTTTTTACAAAATGAAGACTGCCTGTGAACTAAACCATGGTCTAATGCTACACGCTTTGATCACTAAAAGAAATAATGACATACTACCAAGTGAAATAGTATCAGTAATCAGAGAAAGAATGGACGGAGTTAGAAAAGAATCCAGATGCGAAGATAATAAGTTACAATTTGGTAAAGGAAAATCAAAATCCGCAGCGAAAAGAAGAGCACGACACCTAGAAAGATGTCACAAATGCGGAAAATGGTCACATGGAGGTAAATGTTCAAATAATCAAACCTATTCAAATACCGAATTTGTTACTTTATGCAGAGACGGACCGTTCATATGTTTAGAAGAAAAGACACTGAATGCTCGAGGTTACGCCTATGTAGCCATGGAAAACCAATTAAACCGACTATCTTATGAATGGGATAGATCATATAACTAAGAAATCTATTTCACAGGTATGTTTGTACAGTTTTTATTTTTATTTTTATTTTTAACCTTTTGATAATAAACGCTAATTTGTTCGCTAAAAAGTATTAAATTGGTATTGAATAAAATTAGGTTTGGCGACCGAAATTATTGATATCATTCAAAAATTTATTACATCACTGCGAAATTTAACGTTTATTCTTAAGGTATAAATATCTTTAATCAATCAACTCAAAATATTTCAAAAATTCGTCATGAGTTAAATTAGGTCTTAGAACCGAAATTACTTTACCGAAAAGAGGGGCGCATATTTTTGATAATATTTGATTGATTAAAGTGGGATAAAAAGACAAAAAGATTTTTAATTTTATTTTTACCATGTTTTTAAAATTAATATTTAAATCTTAAATTAATATTGTAAACTTTGTAAAAAAAAAATATTTTTAAAATTGTAAATATTTGAAAAATTAATATAAGTTTGGTGTGAATTTATAATATGAATTTTTAAAATTAAGTTTGGTGTGAATTTTTGATTTTATGCATTTCAAATATTAAGTTTGGTGTGAATTTTTAATATTAATTTTGAATTTTATATTTAAGTTGTGTGAATTTAAAAACAAAAATTTACTTTATCTCATTAAGTTAAAAATATGATTTTTAAAATTCGTCGTAAGTTGAAGACTAGGTCTTTGAACCGAAATTGCTTTACCCGAGGGAGGGACGAGAACTTTTATTATCATTATTTTTAATCTTATTGAATTAAGGTATGCCAAAAACATTAAAAAAACCCAAAAATCTTAGCTTTTAAAACAATCGCTACAAAAAGACAAATTTTAAAATTTTGTCGAAGGACGGACTAGGACATCGATCCGAAACGACCTCGTCCTAAATAACAAGGGAAACAAAATTTTAAAATTAATTACTTAATTGTTTTAATAAGTTAAAGATTATAAAAAAAAAAAAAAAAAATACCAAACTCCGCGACTCGCGGAGTTTGGAGCTTTAATCTCCGCGACTCGCGGAGGGGTCGAAAAATCAGAAAAAAATATAAACACCCGAACTGATCAGTCACAACACAGAAAAAAAAAAACTGCAAAAACCTGCGCGAAAAACCCGAAAAATACACCCCAAAATCACAATTTTTAACCGTTAATCATCAAATCTTTTGCTAAAATCATGTTGAGAAGGATGCTATCTAAGAATTACTCAAGAAAAACGGTAAATTTCTACACCTAAACACCATTTAATCCGAAATTTGGTGTTCTTGAGCAATTTTTTCCCCAATTTGATTTTGATGCTTTTTAGTGTAATTAGGCTTAAATTGTTTATGTATTATGCTTGTATAACCTAGATTGATGCTGTTTAACATGATTAGAAGCCTTAAACTTCAAATTTTGAGTAATCTAGGGTTTGTGTTCTTGAGCAAATTTGGGGCTTTTTGATATAAACAGGTTATGGCCGATTTTTGTCATGAATTGTTGCTAAATTGAGTAGTGTAACATGTCTAGGTAGTTAAATGATCCAAACTTTGAGCCTAAACATGATTTTGAGAATTAAAGTGGACTTTTTCAAGTCTAAAATTCATGAACTTGATTTTTGAAAGATAATGCCATTTGAAACTTGTTTAATTGCTAGTAATGATTATTTTGACATGTTATTTGAGTTGAATGCTTATGAACTTGGCGAACATTTTCGTATATGCTTATTTGAAAAAGTGTAGATTTGATGAAAATGTGAAAATAAGCTTAAGTTTAAAATGTCATTGTAATTATTTTGATTGATGATTTTGCTGACACTAATGCATATTTGGAAGCACAAAAATTGTGTTTGATGTGTTTTGCAGACTGAAAGGGGTGAATCTTCATCCCAAGCCCGCAATGCTCCTGCTGAGAATATGGAACAACAGGAGGTGGATAACTACTACAAGCAGGATATACCTCATTCAGTCATGACCTTTTCCGATATGCACTTGGAAGAGTTGCACCCGAACCTGAGATTTGACAGAATTTGGATAGATTATCCAAAATATCAAAGGGGTTTGCATACTCTTCATTCTAAGGTTGTTGAGGTACCAAGGGTCATAGAATGGGGACCCTTAGAAGCTGTAGAATTGGCCGGGCCAATTAGGGAATTACTTGTACAGAGGTATGGTAATTCTACTTTTAATGACTGGGCACGTTTATTCACCATGCGTAGACCTGTATATAAAGTATGGTGTGAAGAATTGTTATGTAGTATAGAGTTGAATGATCGGGTAGCTAGTTTAACCGATCGTTCTTTTATTAGATTTTTGTTAGGCGGTTCGATGCGCCACATGTCTTTACTGGACATGGCTCAGGCTTTACGTATATATACGCCTGAGGAGTTAGCGTCTGCCGATTGTAGAGGATTGATACTAAACGGTAGAAAGATAGATGAAAATTTTGATACACACGGTGTGTGGAGTCAAATGACAAGCCATCACCGTTTCAAAGGGAGAAATTACTCTTATTTGGATATAGATAGAGCCGAATTAAGAGTGATACATAGGTTTTTAGCTAATTCGATTACACAAAGGGGTAAGAACAAGGAAAAAGTAAATGAACAGGATTTGTTTTACCATATGTGTATTCGAGACCCACAAAGCGCTGTAAGTATACCGTATTGTGTGGGTTATTATTTATCAGCTATGGTTCGGGGGATGCGACCGCATAGCATAATAGGAGGTGGTATTTTTATTACTTTGATTGGTGAATATCTCGGTGTGGATATAAGTCGGGGGGGATTATTAGTAGAAGAACCAGAACCCCGCGATACTATAGGTTTAAATGTATACCATGGTGCGAAAGTTTTGAAGAGGCGAAATAACGCCGCAGTACGATACCATGGTAGACATCCACAGGTGGAGAGAAACCAACAGCAAGGTAATGTAGGAGGGGGGAATGAGATGCAAGAAATGCAAAGGTTTATAGCTTCTCAGGAATACGAAAATGCTAGACAGAGAGCATTTGAAGATTGGCAAGTTCATCAGAACCAAATCATAGCTCATTGCCAACATATAGATAGAAACTATATTCCTACACCGAAACCCATCTTCCCTCCCTGGTCTATAGAGATGCAGCCACCATATCCTACGTATGACCCTGCCGAAGTATTCTATAGCACCTATGGTTATGCCTGGAACCCCTATTGGTACCAGTATCATCCCTAGTATACTTATTTTTTTTATTATTTTTTTTTGTAATTTGTAATTATTGATACGTTTAATACTTTTGTTAATATTGTAATAGTTTTTATAATTGTCTAACTTTTATTCTTAGATTTTAATAATTTTTGAATGTGGGGTAATATACCAAACTTCAAAAATATGTATATATGTTTGCAGTTTATCTTATGTACACAACAGGGTAAAACAACGCGTTTTCAAAGACTGGCATTAAGTTCAGCAAAAGCAACTAATTTTGACGACAAGATGCAAAATATATGTGAAATAACAACAAGACGGAATGAACAAATGATGTGCACCATTTATCATTCAGCAAACAAACGCCGATATATTTGGAAACTTTGGTAAAAATTTAATCATTTTCACACAAATCACCCTCAAAAATTTAAATTGTTACTGATTTCTTGCAAATGAGGGCATTGCAAGATCTTGAGTGTGGGAAGGGGATAAATTCTTTCGGATTTTAAAATTTTTTACTTTATACACTTGGTTACCATTAAAAATACTAGTAAAGCAGTAGTTGTATTAGAATCTAGTGCTCTCTGATAATAAAGAACAGCCCTAGTCTTATATACTGACTACCCAATTCTAGTAAAAAATTTTAAAAATTTTCAATTAAATGAACTCAAAATCATGTTTATACATATTTATGAACGATAAAACTAGGTTTTAACACCGAAATTATTGTTACCTCGGAAAGGACATAAATTGAGAAACAAACTAAAATGTTAAAATTCATTAAAATGGAATAGAGGACAATAAAAAGGAAAATAAAAGCCAAGTGTGGGAAAATTTACCAAGTTATCTTAAACATATGTCACATATATCTGTAACAAATAACTGAAAATACTTTTGCTTTGGACTAAACTAAACTGTTTTACCCGATGAAAGAAAAGGAGAGATGGATCTACACGATGAATCAATTCCATCATTAAAAGGAAGTAAAGTCTTCCGAAAAAGACACGCGCTTCTTGATTTAGGTCATGAAGTTGTCGTCCAGACCAGCTGTAGGTTGACGAAAAATCTAGAAAAGTTATCACTAAAATCAGCAGGAAATCCACGGACCTCAGCATTAAACAGGGTCGCCAAGTGGTCAGATTTATCCTAACCATGAGAAGGATTTATCTCGTAAAATGGGGGGGCACCATGCAAATTAGCTGGATAAGACTAATAAATCAGATCCCCAGAAAGGATAATCTCCTTAAAGATTAAAAATCAGCTTTTAAGTCTGATATTACTCAATCCTAGAGATTGACCTTAAAGATTGAGAATTCAAACTCATGGAATTCAATGATATCTAAACTCGAGCTTGAACGAGAAAATATTTTGATCAAAATTACAAACCGATTTGTTTTCTGAAAACCCTATTTTCAATGCGTTCATTACCATTGAACGTAAAATCCTAGGAATTCACCTGGAATTCATTAGGTCACCTGAACTAAAACGGGTGTCAACCGTAAGAACGGTGGTTGCATAGTGGTCAAAGACAGGACCTTGTGCCATACCGAAAAATCATAAGGGTGAGCTTTACTATTGCTCCTACCAAGGATAGTAATTGCGTCCGACACGTTATAGACCATAATTAAAAGCATGTCAGGGGACATAGCCTTAACAATTGCTTGTTCAACGCTTTCCTTTACAACCGGACGGTAGTTTACCGAAAGGTAATATACGGGACAAGTGAATTGGACGTGTTGCTTTCCAAATACAAGGTTAGCAAGTGGGTGACACAAAACCATAAGTTTTGAGCTAAAATTTTCAATTCTGAAACCCACCAAACCCACAAAAATATTTTGCAAACACCGGTAAAGGGTTATTCCGGAAAACTTATCTAGGGTAAAAACTAGATTTAATTTTCAAAAGATCAAATGTTTTCATAAAGATCCAATTTCCTTAATGGATCTAAATTTTTATAGTCATGTGGGACTGTAAACCATATCGTTACTACCATTGTTTAGACCGACGTATAGAAAATCACTGATGTACAAAGTGTGAAGAATAAAGAAGTGATTCTAGTATTTCAAGACGATATTACTTGAGGACAAACAACGCTCAAGTGTGGGAATATTTGATAATGCTAAAAACGAACATATATTTCATAACATTATTCCTCAAAAAAGACAAGCTTTTAGTTGCAATTGTTCTATTTACAAGTGATATTCGTTTAAATAATAAAAGGTGAAGACAAAAGACAGATTCGACGAATTGAAGACGCAAACGACCAAAAAGCTCAAAAGTACAAAAGACAATCAAAGAGGTTCCAATTATTGATAAGAAACGTCTCGAAATTACAAAAGTACAAGATTCAAAACGCAAAGTACAAGATATTAAATTGTACGCAAGGACGTTCGAAAATCCGGAACCGGGACATGAGTCAACTCTCAACGCTCGACGCAACGGACTAAAAATTACAAGTTAACTATGTATATAAATATAATATAATATATAATTAATTATATTAATTATATATATATTATATTTATAAATAAAAACCGTCGGCAGAGAAAGACTCCAAAGGGGAGAGCTGTAAAAACAAACTCCGCGACTCGCGGAGTTTGAAGGCCAAAATGGCCGCGAGTCGCGGAGCCCCCAGTTTTGAAACTCCCTATAAAGCAAACCGAAATCTGATCATTTTCATCATCTTTTTCTTCTTCTTCTCATACGTAAATTATATATATATATTTATATTTTATATTTTAATTTTAATTATAATTCTAATAATAAGGGTATGTTAGCGAATATTTTAAGGGTGTAAGTCGAAATTCTGTCCGTGTAACGCTACGCTATTTTTAATCATTGTAAGTTATGTTCAACCTTTTTATATTAATGTCTCGTAGCTAAGTTATTATTATGCTTATTTAATCCGAAGTAATCATGATGTTGGGCTAATTACTAAAATTGGGTAATTGGGCTTTGTACCATAATTGGGGTTTGGACAAAAGAACGACACTTGTGGAAATTAGACTATGGGCTATTAATGGGCTTTATATTTGTTTAACTAAATGATAGTTTGTTAATGTTAATATAAAGATTTACAATTGGGCGTCCCTATAAATTACCATATACACTCGATCGGACACGTTGGGCGGGGTATTTATATGTACGAATAATCGTTCATTTAACCGGACACGGGAATGGATTAATAGCCACTAGAATAATTAAAACAGGGGTGAAATTACATTCAAGGGTAATTGGTGTAATTGCTAACAAAGTAGTAAAACCTTGGTTTACACGCAGTTGATAACCTGGTGTATTCATTAAACAAAGTATTAAAACCTTGTTACAATTCGAATCCCCAATTAGTTGGAATATTTAACTTCGGGTATAAGAATAATTTGATGAGGACACTCGCACTTTATATTTATGACTGATGGACTGTTATGGACAAAAACCAGACGGACATATTAAATAATCCAGGACAAAGGACAATTAACCCATGTGCATAAAACTAAAATCAACACGTCAAACATCATGATTACGGAAGTTTAAATAAGCATAATTCTTTTATTTCATATTTAATTTCCTTTATTTTATATTTAATTGCACTTCTAATTATCGCATTTTTATTGTTATTGTATTTAATTGCACTTTACTTATCGTACTTTTTAATTATCGCAAGTTTATTTTATCGCACTTTTATTATTCGCAATTTCATTATCGTTATTTACTTTACGCTTAAAATTAAGTCTTGTATTTATTTATTATTTTACATTTGATTTTAACTGCGACTAAAATTTTAAAATCGACAAACCGGTCATTAAACGGTAAAAACCCCCCTTTATAATAATAATATTACTTATATATATGTTTGTATTTTATAAAAGTAAACTAATATAGCGTTGAGCTTTGTTTAAAAAAGATTCCCTGTGGAACGAACCGGACTTACTAAAAACTACACTACTGTACGATTAGGTACACTGCCTATAAGTGTTGTAGCAAGGTTTAAGTATATCCGTTCTCTAAATAAATAAATATCTTGTGTAAAATTGTATCGTATTTAATAGTATTTCCTGCTAAAATTAATAACTATTTTATATACGCCCCGCTGCACATCAATTCTACATATACTTTCTTAAAAGATTGCAAGTTCATGTGTTGATTAAACTCATACTTGAAGTTCATGAAGTAAACTTTAAAGTTTACTTTCTAAAGATCAAACTTTAGTTTGAATCTTTAAAGTATGAACAACCATGAATAATTTACTTGTTTATTTAGTTACTTGCACTTTAATTTGATGTTTGCTGGTTATTATTGGTCAAGTGTTACTAGTTAACCTTGATCTCATTAATCTTGAACTAAAAGTTAACTTTGAAAGTTCAAGAACACACAAATAAGTTTTCTTTAAAAATAACTTTGTATACTTATGCTTGATCTAGACTTTTGGGTCTTGGATCTTCAAGATCTAACTAAGGAACTATGTTCTACATCTTAAGATCTTGATTAGTTAGTTTACTTTCAAGTTTGTAACTTGTTATTAGCTTTAAAGTTCATGTAGGTGTTAGATCTAAGACCTTGATGTAACTTTGGTTCATCAAACTTCATACAACTCTTAAGTGAGTTGTGCTTCATGTCTTAGACTTGCACTAGGGTTATGATGGTCAAGACTTGGTTAAGATGATGTAGACACATCAATGAGTTGTACACTTGAAGCTATATGAATCAAGGACGAGAACCATGATGAACATCAAGCACCAAGACCACCGGAACTCACTTAAACTTACTGTTTCTGTCCAAAACCTACTGACCTGCTGTTTCTGTAACAGACCAGCAGACATGGGCTGTTCTAACCATGATTTTTAGATAGATCTTTTCGAGTAGATAACTTTTCATATAGGACTTGTCTTAATCCGAGTTACGGTTTAGGATTTATGGCCCTCCGAGCGTCACTATGTCTTTTAACGTTGTGCAGAAATTTCAGACCTACTCGCACTTAAACCGTCACCACGGTTAAACGAAGACGAGTTTGCTTCTGTAAATTTTACCACACTTAAGGGACTCATATACGGAGCCATGGCCACTGGTCTCACCTTAATTCAGTAAGGGTAGAGGCCGTGGTGACTGATCGAAGTCAGCCTTTGTTTTAAACTACTTTCATAAACGAAACCTACTTTACGCCTTTTGTTTAATGATGAATGATGATGACCCTTAAGACCTTAATTACATACTTTTAAACCTATTAAGACGATTTACTGACTTAGTACTATTTGACTTAGGTTGAGGACTTCGGACCGTTTACTTGCACACCTTTCCCGACTACTACTTTACCGCTACATATCATTATGAGTTATAGCATTCCCTTTTTATTTTAACTTATTTTGGGAACTGAGAATACATGCGGATTTTATGTTTTACATACTAGGCACGAGTACTTAAACTTTATATATGTGTGGGTTATACAACGGCATAAACATTCCCTTTAGCTCGGTAACGTTTAATCATTGGTTTTTGAACCTTGAACGCGAATCTTAGATATGGATCCATAGGGTTTGACATCCCCATTCGGGCTAGTCGCGCTAGCATTTAACGAGTGTTTAATACTTTGTAGAAATACGCACTTGCCAAGTGTACTTTCAGGGGGTATAAACGTTAAGTTAGTTACCAAGTGCCCACGGTGAACATATACTTTATCATACTGTTTTGAAACGCTCTTTGTAGCACTGAAATCTCGTGGCCTACCTTACTTACTGTTATACTTAAACTATAGCTCACCAACCGTTGTGTTGACGTTTTTAAGCATGTTTTTCTCAGGTGCTTGAGGTTAGCTTCCGCTGTGTACTAGTCGTACTGTAGACACCCGCTGCTTAGAGTTGCTATCGCATGAACTACTTTATTTTGCATTCAAACATTCGTACTTTTGAACTATGACTTGTAACGACCATTGTGGTCACATACACTTATTAATTGCTTCTACTTAGTGGAGCATGTTTTTGAAATGTAAAACATTTGATGTCGGTTATGACATCACCTTTTTATCGTGAATGCAACTTCTTTTGTTACAGCATATAGTACTTAACCTTGTAATGATCCTGTTGTTAATTATTCGTACACGATGGTTTTGTACGGGGCATCACATTTGGTATCAGAGCATTGGTTGTAGGGAATTAGGTTGCATTAGTGAGTCTAAGACCGACCCGAGTAGGATTCACTAATAGGACTAATCTACAACTTGCTAGTTTACTTGTTTCCGCTGAGCTTACTACATGCTAATGCTTACTTTTTCTGCTATATACCGTATGCTACTACATGATATCACTACTGCATGATGCTACTTGCTTTTGATTGCATGCTACTTTCATACGAATTGCTGTTATTGCCATGCTAGTTACTGTTATACATGATTTAAACTGTTGGCCTATTAATTGCTTGCTTTATGACATACTGACATGGAAAATTTATTTTTCCTTGTTCAGATGTCGGATGTTCCACCTACTGGCATTTCGGGCAGTACAGACTCAGACCCCGTCGCCCTACCTACTGCTACACCTGCTGCTGCTACTGCCGATACACCGGCCCCGACACCCACTAGTGATTCCGACGCTTCTACTTCCGGAGCTGGTACTAGTGCACCTGCCCCAGTGTCTGCTCCCGGACCCTCGAGGTCACAGCCCCGCATTGGTGGTATTGAGATCCCCGCGGAGTTCGGGGAAGGGCCGTTTTGTAACCACATGCGCACGCCTTGCCGATGCACTCCCGACGGACGTTTAGTCGTGATTCCGCCAGGAAGACACAGACAGATGTTGGCCGCCTTCGGACGCTTCGGATTACCAGCTCAGCCACCAGTGTCACCCCTACACGATTCGGATGACTCATCATCCGTCGATTCTTCATCATCAGACGACTCCGGCGATGATGAGGATCCTGCTGATAGACCTATTCAGGCACCCTCCACCCCGCCGAAGAAGCGGTACCGTTTCGACGGCACCGTCATTCTAGGGGTGAATGGAGGTCGTGCTTTTACTGACGCATTTGGCCATCGTCGTAGGGTTGCTGCTCGTAAACGAGTTGTGCCATACCCTGCCGACCCACAGATACGTAAGGTTCCCCGTTACGTATTGACTATTCCTGGAACCGTACCACCTAGATTTAGATACGGACCACTTACATCTAGGGACGTACCGTCTACATCTGGAACCGGACCATCTACATCAGCACCACCTGCACCACCCGCCCCACCTGCACCGCCTGCCCCACCAGCTCCCTCTAACGAGGAACTGATGAGGTAGATTGAGACTCTCCGAGCTCGAGTCACTGAGCTCGAGGAGCAGTTGGCTCGAGGGGCAGTTCACCCGCCTTCACCGTAGGACCTTGTATTTAGATTTCATGATGTAATCTAGATATAGTTTCATGTATTTCATATGTATTGTACGAACTTATTCAGATGTATGAAACTTATTATTATTAATGAATGGAACTTTGCATTATTTAATTCTTGCATGATGTTCTATTTACATTGCTGTACGATGATTCTGTGGTATTTGTACCTAGATGCATTATTTAATAACATGTGATGTTTAGATTCCATGTTGGTCACTATATACTGTATTATTACTACTTGCATACTGGATTTTGACTTGAGTCAAAATTTTTGTATAGAATACCATGGCTAACGGAAGATCCACACCTATCGCCGCCCAGATTGAGGACATGATCAACGAACGGGTCGCTGCAGCCCTAGCAGAAAGAAATCTTCAAGTTCCACCGCCACCACCACCAGTTATCCTACCCGTTCGAAATGGGTGTACTTACAAGGAATTCCAGATATGCAAACCGTATAACTTCAGCGGCACCGAGGGACCGGTTGGTCTCACCAGATGGTTCGAGAAACTTAAATCAGTATTCCGAGTTAGCAACTGTTCGGAGGATAATAAAACCAAGTTTGCTTCTTGCACGCTTTCTGATGGCGCGCTTACATGGTGGAATACCATGGCCCAAGCGCAAGGAATCGATGAGGCGTATGCTACGCCTTAGGAAGAGTTTAAATGTGCTATGATTGAGGAATACTGTCCGAGAACCGAGGTTCAAAAGATGGAGATTGAATTCATGCAACATAAGGCCGTAGGAAACGATCTTGACAGCTACAACCGTAGGTTTTTGGAGTTAGCGCTGATGTGTCCAACTATGGTCACCCCCGAATTCAAACGAATGGAGCGATACTTTTGGGGACTTCCTAAGTCCATCAAGGGGAATGTCACCTCATCCAAACCACCGACTGTTCCCGAAGCAATGCGCATGGCGCATACTCTCATGAATCAGATTCTTATTGATGAGCCGGAGAAGGCTAAGTTTGAGGCTGGTAGTAGCGAAAAGAGGAAATGGGACAACAACCACAACAACAACAACAACAACAACAACAACAACAGGGGGAGAAACTACGATCAAACCCCCGCCAAGAGGCACAACAACGGTGGAAACCCTAATCCCAACAACAACACCAACACCAACCTGAACTACAAAGGAACCTTACCTCAATGCAAGCGATGTTACAAACACCACACTGGGTATTGCAATGTTGTATGTGAGAAGTGCCAACGGGCAGGGCACATCGGGAAGGACTGCAAGGTCACTACTTTGAATGGGAAGCCAAACACCAATGGGTCGAAGAAGTGCTACGAATGCGGGCAGACGGGCCATTTCAGAAACGCAGGCCCCAACAAGCGAAAAGATGGCGGACCACCCCGTGGACGAGCTTTTAATGTTAATGCAAGGGATGCACGCGATAACCCCGACTTGATGACAGGTATATTCACAATCAACAATCTTTTAGCTTCTGTCTTATTTGATACTGGTGCGGATAGAATTTATGTATGTAGACATTTTTGCGATAAGATTAATTGGTCATTAGTCCCATTAAAAGAAAGTATGCTTGTCGAGGTCGCAAATGGAAAACTTGAAAAGGTTGACCATATTAGTCGTGGAGCTATTATCAACATAGCTGGTGCAGATTTCGAAATTGATTTGATACCTATCAAACTGGGAAGTTTTGACGTGATCGTCGGTATGGATTGGTTGAGCAAGATAAAGGCCGATATAATCTGCGGAGATAAAGCACTTCGCATACCACAAGGAGATGGCGAACCACTGGTTATCTATGGAGAAAGATGTACCTCGAAGTTGAACCTCATTAGTTGCATGAAAGCGTAAAAGATTATGAAGAAGGGACGTTTTGCTGTCCTAGCACATGTGAAAGCGGTAGAAACTGAGGTGAAGAGCGTGAATGACGTTCGAATTGTGAACGAATTTTCCGATGTCTTCCCAGAGGAATTGCCTGGATTACCGCCGCAGAGAGCAGTAGAGTTTCAGATTGACTTAGTGCCAGGAGCTGCACCTGTAGCTCGCGCACCTTATAGACTCGCACCTTCCGAGATGCAAGAATTACAGAGTCAACTACAAGAGCTGTTCGACCGTGGATTTATCCAACCAAGTTTCTCGCCTTGGGGCGCACCTGTGTTGTTTGTGAAGAAGAAGGATGGATCCTTCTGTATGTGTATCAACTACCGTGAACTCAACAAATTGACTATCAAGAATCGGTATCCTCTTCCACGAATTGACGATCTTTTTGATCAACTACAAGGATCGAGCTTTTATTCAAAGATCAATTTGCGATCCGGATATCACCAGCTGAGGGTGAAGGAAAGTGATGTGATGAAAACTGTATTCAGGACCCGTTATGGTCATTATGAGTTTCTCGTGATGCCATTCGGTTTGACAAATGCACCTGCCGTGTTCATGGACCTCATGAATCGTGTTTGCAAGCCTTACTTGGACAAGTTTGTTATCGTCTTCATAGATGATATCCTCATCTACTCTAAGAGCGAAGAAGAACATGAGCAACACCTCCGATTAGTGCTTGAACTCTTAAGACAAGAGCAACTTTACGCCAAATTCTCCAAGTGTGAATTTTGGTTGAAGGAAGTACAATTTTTGGGTCATGTTGTAAGCGACCAGGGTATCAAAGTTGATCCCGCCAAGATTGAAGCCATCAGCAAGTGGGAGACCCCCACTACTCCGACGCATATTCACCAATTCCTAGGTCTCTCCGGTTATTACCGAAGATTCATCGAAGGATTTTCTCTGATTGCGCGTCCTTTGACTGCACTGACTCACAAGGGCAAGAAGTTCATTTGGGAACCCGCACACGAATCAGCATTTCAAACTTTGAAGAAGAAGTTAACCACCGCACCTATCCTATCACTTCCTGAAGGCAGTGACGACTTTGTTGTTTATTTTGATGCATCGAAGAGTGGTTTTGGTTGTGTACTGATGCAACGATCAAAGGTTATTGCCTATGCCTCCCGCCAATTGAAGATTCACGAGCGGAACTACACTACACATGATCTTGAACTTGGAGCCGTTGTCTTTGCGCTTAAATTGTGGAGACACTATTTGTATGGAACTAAGAGCACTATCTTCACCGATCACAAGAGTCTCCAGCACATCTTTGATCAGAAGCAACTGAATATGAGACAACGTCAATGGATCGAGACGCTCAACGACTACGATTGTGAACTCCGTTATCACCCTGGCAAGGCCAATGTTGTAGCTGACGCTTTAAGCCGAAAGGAGAGGACGACACCCCTTCGTGTTAGGGCTCTGAACATCACCATCCATTCGAACCTCAACAGCCAGATCAAAGTAGCCCAAGATGAGGCTCTCAAAGAGGAGAACATATCTCACGAACATTTGAACATACTTGTCTCTCGATTCGAGGTTAGGGAGTCTGGACTCCGATGTTATGCCGGAAGAATTTGGGTACCTTATTATGGAGATCTACGAAACCTGATACTTGATGAAGCACACAAATCGAGATATTCGATTCACCCCGGTGCGAGCAAGATGTACCACGACCTTAAAGAACAGTATTGGTGGCCGAATCTTAAGAAGGACGTTGCGACTTATGTTGGTAAGTGTTTGACTTGCTCAAAGGTTAAAGCCGAGCATCAGAGACCTTCTGGTTTACTCCAACAGCCGGAGATCCCACAATGGAAGTGGGAAAGGATCACAATGGATTTCATTACCAAGCTGCCGAAGACGGTGGGCGGATACGATACTATTTGGGTTATCGTTGACCGCCTTACCAAATCTGCACACTTTCTAGAGATGAAGGAAACAGATACGATGGAAAGACTTGCTCAATTATACATTAAGGAGGTAGTATCTCGTCATGGTGTACCTTTATCGATCATCTCCGATCGCGATCCCCGTTTTGCTTCTAGATTTTGGCGTTCTTTGCAAGAAGCCATGGGAACTCGTCTCGACATGAGTACTGCTTATCATCCTCAGACTGACGGGAAAAGTGAACGAACAATTCAGACCTTGGAGGACATGCTGCGTGCATGTGTCATTGATTTTGGAAAGGCCCGGGAAAGGCATTTGCCACTCGCCGAATTCTCGTACAACAACAGTTATCACTCGAGCATTAATGCTGCACCTTTTGAAGCATTGTATGGCCGTAAGTGCCGATCTCCTATTTGTTGGGCCGAAGTAGGCGAAAAGCAAATCACCGGACCTGAGGTAGTCCACGAAACGACGGAGAAGATTGCTCAGATTCAAGCTAGACTTAAGACTGCCCGTGATCGCCAAAAGAGTTATGCCGATCTTAAACGTAAAGACTTTGAATTCAAGGTTGGTGATCGTGTAATGTTAAAGGTTGCACCTTGGAAAGGTGTGATCCGTTTTGGAAAACGTGGAAAGTTGAACCCACGATACATTGGTCCTTTTGAAATCTTGGAACGTGTTGGACCCGTTGCTTACCGTTTGGATCTACCAGCACAATTGAGCTCAGTTCATCCTACCTTCCATGTGTCAAACTTGAAGAAGTGTCTTGCTGTGATGACCCGGAAATTTCTGACCAAATTTAAACTTAATCTTTGTATGATTAACATTTCCGATACGATAAGCAAAGTCTGTAAAACTGAATCTCAAAATTTTTGAACTACTTTTATATATTTAAATACCCTTCAGTTGTTTTCGACGATTCGCGAACAATTATATGTAAATAGATACATATATACAATAACTTGAAAAGGTAACAATGTATTAATTATTTGATACCGTACATTAAACTTATTGGTTTAAATATCTATTTGAATATATATGATAAGTTGAAATATTTATTATTAAAATTTATTTATAAATAACTTTCAATGTGTATTTAAAAACTGATTTATGTATATTAAAAAGATATATACATATATATAATTTCAAGTTATTTAGTAAACGATAGTAACATTCATTTATTGATTCGATTGATATTTAGATAAGTTAACTAAAGCGTTTAAGATGAACCAGTAAAACACTAATTTGCTGCAGTATTTTCAAATTGCTACAGTACCCAAAATGCTACAGTGTTTTCAAAAATCACTATTTGCTACAGTGAATTGCTACATTAAAAATTGACTTTGCTACAGTAACTTTGCTACAGTAAAACACTATTTAAAATGAAAATGTATACATGTATATGTATATATAACGAGGCGATAATTTATAGAAGTAAATGACCAAAACACTCGAAAGTTTAAGATATACTTTGAGTGATATAATTTAGGGATAATTTAAGGCTATATTTTGACAAAGGTACGTGTCCCAAAATGTAAATTACAAGTTTTCTCAGCGTATGAAGGGACACTCGAAAAATCGGAACCGGGACATAAGTCACGTAATGACGTACGACTTATCGGAACAAAATTTACAAATCAACTGTGCACGTGAATTTAATATAATATATAATTAATTATATAAATTAAATATATTATATTAATATAATAATATGTCGACGAACTAGTGTACAAAACATATGTGAGCTGGAAATTGGTCCCATGCGATCGCATGAGAATAACCCATCAAAGACATGCGATCGCATGGCTATGGGGGACAGGCCACATCTATAAATTCGAGCGTTTCTCTGATTTTTTTTTTTATTTATTCTTCATTCTTCCTCCGTATTATTAGTTATATTTATTATTATTATTATTATTATTATTATTATTATTATTATTATTATTATTATTATTATTATTATTATTATTATTATTATTATTATTATTATTATTATTATTATTAAGATTAATAATATTATTAATCTTATTATTATTAGTAGTATTATACATAAAATACTACGACGAGGTTATGAGCGTGTCACTTTCAAAATGAGTTTTCAAGCGGGATAAAGCTAAGGAAATTATGGGTTATTACCAAGGAGGTTATGGGTAATGTTCGGGGGTATATTTGTGAATCAAACCTAGTGTTTATCATCTCCGTTACGTCTACGTACTTTCCTACAATATTGAATCTCAATACTGATACGTTGAGATCTACGGTTATTTGGTAATCCAAGTTTCGGTCACATTTTGGTGAACGACTATATATGCTGCTAAGGTGAGTTTCATTGATCCCTTTTTAATTGCTTTTGCAATATATATTTTTGGGCTGAGAATACATGCAATTTATTTTAAACGCAATGGATACAAGTACATACTTAATTCTACACTGAGTTTGAACCGAAAATCCCTTAGCTTTGGTAACTAGTAGCTGCCAGTACATAGGATATGGACTGGTGGGCGCGAATAACAGTATATGGATCCATAGGGCTTGACATCCCCATCCGAGCTAGAGCGCTAGCCTTTTAACGGATGTGTGTTATTTGAGTTTAGGACACGTTGGTTTGCGTGTATTAAAACGAATGGGGTATTTATCATTATAACGTTAAAGCTTAGTTACCAGGGTGCTCTATTACGTAGAATCTATTGACAAACTTTTGATAAATGTTTCTGGATGAAACAACTGAAATCTTGTGATCCACTTTTATATACAGATTATGCGAAACACTAAAACTATGAACTCACCAACCTTTGTGTTGACACTTGTTAGCATGTTTATTCTCAGGTTTCCTAGAAGTCTTCCGCTGTTTGCTTATATGTTAGACAAGCTATGTGCATGGAGTCGTACATGCCATATTTTTCAAGGAAACGTTGCATTCACCAAATCATCACCATGTATCTTATTTTGACTGCATTGTCAACGGAAGTACTATTGTAAACTATTATTTACAGTGATTGTCTATATGTAGAAATCATCAGATGTCAAAAACCTTTGATTTAAATATTCATTTATGGTATGCCTTTTCAAAAGAATGCAATGTTTACAAAACGTATCATATAGAGGTCAAATACCTCGCAATGAAATCGATGAATGACGTGTTCGTCCATATGGATTTGGAGCGATCGTCACACTTGCTGCACCAGAACTTATCATACCATTGGAAGAACTTACAATTGATGACAAACTCCACTTTGTGCAGTAACCTGTTGAAATTATGGATCGTGAGATCAAAACTTTGAAACGCAACAAGATTCCGATCGTCCGAGTGTGATGGAATGCCAAACGAGGACCTGAGTTTACTTGGGAGCGAGAGGATCAAATGATGCGAAAGTATCCTCACCTTTTCCCGACTCCTCCATCTACCTCAGCTTAAATTTCGGGACGAAATTTTCTTTAACAGGTGGGTAATGTAACGACCCTGGAATTTCCAACGTTTATTTATTAATAATTATTATTATTAATACGTGTGATAAAACGAATGTATGTCATTACATTTACATGTTGCCATGATTGCCCGAACTTGACTTTTAAGTACCCGAAACGTCTTTGTGACACACGAAACTTGCACGAATAATATTTTCAAGTATTATTTACATTCATGATTAGTTTTATTAATCATTTTAATTAACTAAAGTTGTTGGTTAATTACTTGGGCTTTAAATGGATTAATTTGTTAATTAAGTGAACTTGGGCTTTAGTAGTGAAATGGACTTATGACTTTGGGCTTCCAAGCCCACCCTACATTATTAGTGGACTTAGTTAGTGAAATGTCCCGTTCTTATTGATTAAAAACGTTCCATATTAATTGATTTCGTTGCGAGGTTTTGACCTCTATATGAGACGTTTTTCAAAGACTGCATTCATTTTAAAACAAACCATAACCTTTATTTCATCAATAAAGGTTTAAAAAGCTTTACGTAGATTATCAAATAATGATAATCTAAAATATCTTGTTTACATACGACCATTACATAATGGTTTACAATACAAATATGTTAAAACAAAATAAGTTTCTTGAATGCAGTTTTTACACAATATCATACAAGCATGGACTCCAAATCTCGTCCTTATTTAAGTATGCGACAGCGGAAGCTCTTAATAATCACCTGAGAATAAACATGCTTAAAACGTCAACAAAAATGTTGGTGAGTTATAGGTTTAACCTATATATATCAAATCGTAACAATAGACCACAAGATTTCATATTTCAATACACATCCCATACATAGAGATAAAAATCATTCATATGGTGAACACCTGGTAACCGACATTAACAAGATGCATATATAAGAATATCCCCATCATTCCGGGACACCCTTCGGATATGATATAAATTTCGAAGTACTAAAGCATCCGGTACTTTGGATGGGGTTTGTTAGGCCCAATAGATCTATCTTTAGGATTCGCGTCAATTAGGGTGTCTGTTCCCTAATTCTTAGATTACCAGACTTAATAAAAAGGGGCATATTCGATTTCGATAATTCAACCATAGAATGTAGTTTCACGTACTTGTGTCTATTTTGTAAATCATTTATAAAACCTGCATGTATTCTCATTCCAAAAATATTAGATTTTAAAAGTGGGACTATAACTCACTTTCACAGATTTTTACTTCGTCGGGAAGTAAGACTTGGCCACTGGTTGATTCACGAACCTATAACAATATATACATATATATCAAAGTATGTTCAAAATATATTTACAACACTTTTAATATATTTTGATGTTTTAAGTTTACTAAGTCAGCTGTCCTCGTTAGTAACCTACAACTAGTTGTCCACAGTTAGATATACAGAAATAAATCTATAAATATTATCTTGAATCATTCCACGACCCAGTGTATACGTATCTCAGTATTGATCACAACTCAAACTATACATATTTTGGAATCAACCTCAACCCTGTATAGCTAACTCCAACATTCACATATAGAGTGTCTATGGTTGTTCCGAAATATATATAGATATGTCGACATGATAGGTCGAAACATTGTATACGTGTCTATGGTATCTCAAGATTACATAATATACAATACAAGTTGATTAAGTTATGGTTGGAATAGATTTGTTACCAATTTTCACGTAGCTAAAATGAGAAAAATTATCCAATCTTGTTTTACCCATAACTTCTTCATTTTAAATCCGTTTTGAGTGAATCAAATTGCTATGGTTTCATATTGAACTCTATTTTATGAATCTAAACAGAAAAAGTATAGGTTTATAGTCGGAAAAATAAGTTACAAGTCGTTTTTGTAAAGGTAGTCATTTCAGTCGAAAGAACGACGTCTAGATGACCATTTTAGAAAACATACTTCCACTTTGAGTTTAACCATAATTTTTGGATATAGTTTCATGTTCATAATAAGAATCATTTTCTCAGAATAACAACTTTTAAATCAAAGTTTATCATAGTTTTTAATTAACTAACCCAAAACAGCCCGCGGTGTTACTACGACGGCGTAAATCCGGTTTTACGGTGTTTTTCGTGTTTCCAGGTTTTAAATCATTAAGTTAGCATATCATATAGATATAGAACATGTGTTTAGTTGATTTTAAAAGTCAAGTTAGAAGGATTAACTTTTGTTTGCGAACAAGTTTAGAATTAACTAAACTATGTTCTAGTGATTACAAGCTTAAACCTTCGAATAAGATAGCTTTATATGTATGAATCGAATGATGTTATGAACATCATTACTACCTTAAGTTCCTTGGATAAACCTACTGGAAAAGTGAAAAATGGATCTAGCTTCAACGGATCCTTAGATGGCTCGAAGTTCTTGAAGCAGAATCATGACACGAAAACAAGTTCAAGTAAGATCATCACTTGAAATAAGATTGTTATAGTTATAGAAATTGAACCAAAGTTTGAATATGATTATTACCTTGTATTAGAATGATAACCTATTGTAAGAAATAAAGATTTCTTGAGGTTGGATGATCACCTTACAAGATTGGAAGTGAGCTAGCAAACTTGAAAGTATTCTTGATTTTATGTAACTAGAACTTGTAGAATATATGAAGAACACTTAGAACTTGAAGATAGAACTTGAGAGAGATTAATTAGATGAAGAAAATTGAAGAATGAAAGTGTTTGTAGGTGTTTTTGGTCGTTGGTGTATGGATTAGATATAAAGGATATGTAATTTTGTTTTCATGTAAATAAGTCATGAATGATTACTCATATTTTTGTAATTTTATGAGATATTTCATGCTAGTTGCCAAATGATGGTTCCCACATGTGTTAGGTGACTCACATGGGCTGCTAAGAGCTGATCATTGGAGTGTATATACCAATAGTACATACATCTAAAAGCTGTGTATTGTACGAGTACGAATACGGGTGCATACGAGTAGAATTGTTGATGAAACTGAACGAGGATGTAATTGTAAGCATTTTTGTTAAGTAGAAGTATTTTGATAAGTGTATTGAAGTCTTTCAAAAGTATATAAATACATATTAAAACACTACATGTATATACATTTTAACTGAGTCGTTAAGTCATCGTTAGTCGTTACATGTAAATGTTGTTTTGAAACCTTTAGGTTAACGATCTTGTTAAATGTTGTTAACCTAATGTTTATAATATCAAAAGAGATTTTAAATTATTATATTATCATGATATTATGATGTACGAATATCTCTTAATATGATATATATACATTAAATGTCGTTACAACGACAATCGTTACATATATGTCTCGTTTCAAAATCATTAAGTTAGTAGTCTTGTTTTTACATATGTAGTTCATTGTTAATATAATTAATGATATGTTTACTTATCATAATATCATGTTAACTATATATATAACCATATATATGTCATCATATAGTTTTTACAAGTTTTAACGTTCGTGAATCACCGGTCAACTTGGGTGGTCAATTGTCTATATGAAACCTATTTCAATTAATCAAGTCTTAACAAGTTTGATTGCTTAACATGTTGGAAACATTTAATCATGTAAATATCAATCTCAATTAATATATATAAACATGGAAAAGTTCGGGTCACTACAGTACCTACCCGTTAAATAAATTTCGTCCCGAAATTTTAAGCTGTTGAAGGTGTTGACGAATCTTCTGGAAATAGATGCGGGTATTTCTTTTTCATCTGATCTTCACGCTCCCAGGTGAACTCGGGTCCTCTACAAGCATTCCATCGAACCTTAACAATTGGTATCTTGTTTTGCTTAAGTCTTTTAACCTCACGATCCATTATTTCGACGGGTTCTTCGATGAATTGAAGTTTTTCGTTGATTTGAATTTCATATAACGGAATAGTGAGATCTTCTTTAGCAAAATATTTCTTCAAATTCGAGACGTGGAAAGTGTTATGTACAGCCGCGAGTTGTTGAGGTAACTCAAGTCGGTAAGCTACTGGTCCGACACGATCAATAATCTTGAATGGTCCAATATACCTTGGATTTAATTTCCCTCGTTTACCAAATCGAACAACGCCTTTCCAAGGTGCAACTTTAAGCATGACCATCTCTCCAATTTCAAATTCTATATCTTTTCTTTTAATGTCAGCGTAGCTCTTTTGTCGACTTTGGGCGGTTTTCAACCGTTGTTGAATTTGGATGATCTTCTCGGTAGTTTCTTGTATAATCTCCGGACCCGTAATCTGTCTATCCCCCACTTCACTCCAACAAATCGGAGACCTGCACTTTCTACCATAAAGTGCTTCAAACGGCGCCATCTCAATGCTTGAATGGTAGCTGTTGTTGTAGGAAAATTCTGCTAACGGTAGATGTCGATCCCAACTGTTTCCGAAATCAATAACACATGCTCGTAGCATATCTTCAAGCGTTTGTATCGTCCTTTCGCTCTGCCCATCAGTTTGTGGATGATAGGCAGTACTCATGTCTAGACGAGTTCCTAATGCTTGCTGTAATGTCTGCCAGAATCTTGAAATAAATCTGGCATCCCTATCAGAGATAATAGAGATTGGTATTCCATGTCTGGAGACGACTTCCTTCAAATACAGTCGTGCTAACTTCTCCATCTTGTCATCTTCTCTTATTGTCAGGAAGTGTGCTGATTTGGTGAGACGATCAACTATTACCCAAATAGTATCAAAACCACTTGCAGTCCTTGGCAATTTAGTGATGAAATCCATGGTAATGTTTTCCCATTTCCATTCTGGGATTTCGGGTTGTTGAAGTAGACCTGATGGTTTCTGATGCTCAGCTTTGACCTTAGAACACGTCAAAAATTCTCCTACGTATTTAGCAACATCAGCTTTCATACCCGGCCACCAAAAATGTTTCTTGAGATCCTTGTACATCTTCCCCGTTCCAGGATGTATTGAGTATCTGGTTTTATGAGCTTCTCTAAGTACCATTTCTCTCATATCTCCAAATTTTGGTACCCAAATCCTTTCAGCCCTATACCGGGTTCCGTCTTCCCGAATATTAAGATGCTTCTCCGATCCTTTGGGTATTTCATCCTTTAAATTTCCCTCTTTTAAAACTCCTTGTTGCGCCTCCTTTATTTGAGTAGTAAGGTTATTATGAATCATTATATTCATAGATTTTACTCGAATGGGTTCTCTGTCCTTCCTGCTCAAGGCATCAGCTACCACATTTGCCTTCCCCGGGTGGTAACGAATCTCAAAGTCGTAATCATTCAACAATTCAATCCACCTACGCTGCCTCATATTCAGTTGTTTCTGATTAAATATGTGTTGAAGACTTTTGTGGTCGGTATATATAATACTTTTAACCCCATATAAGTAGTGCCTCCAAGTCTTTAATGCAAAAACAACCGCGCCTAATTCCAAATCATGCGTCGTATAATTTTGTTCGTGAATCTTCAATTGTCTAGACGCATAAGCAATCACCTTCATTCGTTGCATTAATACACAACCGAGACCTTGCTTTGATGCATCACAATAAATCACAAAATCATCATTCCCTTCAGGCAATGACAATATAGGTGCCGTAGTTAGCTTTTTCTTCAATAACTGAAACGCTTTCTCTTGTTCATCATTCCATTCAAATTTCTTCCCTTTATGCGTTAATGCAGTCAAGGGTTTTGCTATTCTGGAAAAGTCTTGGATGAACCTTCTGTAGTAACCAGCTAGTCTTAAAAACTGGCGTATGTGTTTCGGAGTTTTCGGGGTTTCCCACTTTTCAACAGTTTCTATCTTTGCCGGATCCACCTTAATACCTTCTTTGTTCACTATGTGACCGAGGAATTGAACTTCTTCCAACCAAAATGCACACTTTGAAAACTTAGCGTACAATTCTTCCTTCCTCAATACTTCTAACACCTTTCTCAAATGTTCACCGTGTTCTTGGTCATTCTTTGAGTAAATAAGTATGTCATCAATGAAAACAATGACAAACTTGTCAAGGTATGGTCCACACACTCGGTTCATAAGGTCCATGAACACAGCTGGTGCATTAGTTAAACCAAACGGCATGACCATAAACTCGTAATGACCGTAACGTGTTCTGAAAGCAGTCTTTGGAATATCATCTTCTTTCACCCGCATTTGATGATACCCGGAACGTAAGTCAATCTTTGAATAAACAGACGAGCCTTGTAGTTGATCAAATAAGTCATCGATTCTCGGTAGTGGGTAGCGGTTCTTGATGGTAAGTTTGTTCAACTCTCGGTAGTCGATACACAACCTGAATGTACCATCTTTCTTCTTGACAAACAAAACAGGAGCTCCCCACGGTGATGTGCTTGGTCGAATGAAACCACGCTCTAAAAGTTCTTGTAATTGGCTTTACAGTTCTTTCATCTCACTGGGTGCAAGTCTGTAAGGAGCACGAGCTATTGGTGCAGCTCCTGGTACAAGATCTATTTGAAATTCAACGGATCGATGTGGGGGTAATCCCGGTAATTCTTTCGGAAATACATCGGGAAATTCTTTTGCAATGGGAACATCATTGATGCTCTTTTCTTCAGTTTGTACTTTCTCGACATGTGCTAGAACAGCATAGCAACCTTTTCTTATTAGTTTTTGTTCCTTCAAATTACTAATAAGATGTAGCTTCGTGTTGCCCTTTTCTCCGTACACCATTAAGGGTTTTCCTTTTTCTCGTATAATGCGAATTGCATTTTTGTAACAAACGATCTCTGCTTTCACTTCTTTCAACCAGTCCATACCGATTATCACATCAAAACTCCCTAACTCTACTGGTATCAAGTCAATCTTAAATGTTTCGCTAACCAGTTTAATTTCTCGATTCCGACATATATTATCTGCTGAAATTAATTTACCATTTGCTAATTCGAGTAAAAATTTACTATCCAAAGGTGTCAATGGACAACTTAATTTAGCACAAAAATCTCTACTCATATAGCTTCTATCCGCACCCGAATCAAATAAAACGTAAGCAGATTTATTGTCAATAAGAAACGTACCCGTAACAAGCTCCGGGTCTTCTTGTGCCTCTACCGCATTAATATTGAAAACTCTTCCGCGGCCTTGTCCATTCGTGTTCTCCTGGTTCGGGCAATTTCTAATAATGTGGCCCGGTTTTCCACATTTATAACAAACTACATTGGCATAACTTGCTCCGAAACTACTTGCTCCGCCATTACTCGTTCCGACACCATTTGTTCCTTTCGTTCTATTAACCCCTGGTCCGTAGACCTCACACTTCGCCGCGCTATGACCATTTCTTTTACACTTGTTGCAAAATTTGGTGCAGAACCCCGAGTGATACTTTTCACACCTTTGGCATAGCTGCTTCTGATTGTTGTTGTTATTGCGGTTATTATTGTTGTTGGGATGATTGTTGTAGTTGTTGTTGTTGTTGTTGTTGTGGTTGTTGTTGGGCCGTTTGTTGTAGTTGCGATTGATGTTGCGATTGTTGGGATAATTGTTGCGATTATTGTTGTAATTGTTGTTGTTGTTGTTGTTGTTGTATTGGTGATTCTTATCACCGTTTTCCTCCCACTTTCTTTTGACTTGCTTCACATTGGCCTCTTCAGCAGTCTGTTCTTTAATTCTTTCTTCAATCTGGTTAACTAGTTTGTGAGCCATTCTACATGCCTGTTGTATGGAAGCGGGCTCATGTGAACTTATATCTTCTTGGATTCTTTCCGGTAATCCTTTCACAAATGCGTCGATCTTCTCTTCCTCATCTTCGAATGCTCCCGGACACAATAGGCACAATTCTGTGAATCGTCTTTCGTACGTGGTAATATCAAATCCTTGGGTTCTTAACCCTCTAAGTTCTGTCTTGAGCTTATTGACCTCGGTTCTGGGACGGTACTTCTCGTTCATCAAGTGCTTGAATGCTGACCACGGTAGTGCATACGCATCGTCTTGTCCCACTTGCTCTAGATAGGTATTCCACCATGTTAACGCAGAACCTGTGAAGGTATGCGTAGCGTACTTCACTTTGTCCTCTTCAGTACACTTACTTATGGCAAACACCGAGTCGACCTTCTCGGTCCACCGTTTCAATCCGATCGGTCCTTCGGTTCCATCAAATTCCAAAGGTTTGCAGGCAGTGAATTCTTTGTAGGTGCATCCTACACGATTTCCTGTACTACTAGATCCAAGGTTATTGTTGGTATGTAGCGCAGCCTGTACTGCGGCTATGTTTGAAGCTAGAAAAGTACGGAATTCCTCTTCATTCATATTCACGGTGTGTCGAGTAGTCGGTGCCATTTCCTTCAAAATAGTCAAATGGAACAAGTTAATCATACAGAATATTAAGAGTAGTTAATAGTATTTCGTAGCATAATATGAACTCATTTATAAAAGCTTTTTCTTCATATTAGCATTTTATAAGTTTAAATTCGGGTAGTACCTACCCGTTAAGTTCATACTTAGTAGCTAATATACAATTCAACTACTACAATTCTATATGAAAAACTGATTATAATAATATTTCGCGTTCAAACCTTTACACAATAATTTACAAACTTACAATACCGCTTATTTTACATATAGCATGAAATATAGCACACAATAAATTTGATACAAGATGGTTGTGAAGATAATTCTAGCTAGTACACAAGTCGTTCAGCAAAGGCAATAAAGACACGTAATTCATACGTCCAGAAACAAGTCATGCATTCTGGTTTTACTAGGATTACTTCCCATCCTTGGTCTTGTGGAACATAACCGTTATGGCCGTTGATAAGACAGCGTGTTGTAACGTCGTCAAAGGGACGAGGGTTACGTAATGTCCAACAGTCCCGTAATAATCTAAAAACCTCATTTCTTACCCCAATTACCGACTCCGTCAATTGTGGAAACGTTTTGTTTAATAGTTGTAGCCCGATGTTCTTGTTCTCACTTTGGTGAGAAGCGAACATTACTAATCCGTAAGCATAACATGCTTCTTTATGTTGCATGTTAGCCGCTTTTTCTAAATCACGAAGTCCAATATTCGGATATATTGAGTCAAAATAATTTCTTAACCCATTGCGTAAAATAGCATTTGGGTTCCCCACAATATATGCGTCAAAGTAAACACATCGTAACTTATGGGTTTCCCAATGTGATATCCCCCATCTTTCAAATGAAAGTCTCTTATAAACCAAGACATTCTTGGAACGTTCTTCGAATGTCTTACAAACTGATCTCGCCTTAAATAGTTGTGCCGAGGAATTCTGGCCGACTCTAGACAAGATTTCATCAATCATGTCTCCGAGTAGGTCTCTTAAAATATTGGGTTGTCTATCCATTTTGTGTTTTTATACTGTAAAATAGACAAGAGTTAGATTCATAAAAAAATACTTATTAATACAAGCAATTTTTACATATATCATAAAGCATAAGCACACTATATTACATATATTACACCACACGAATACAACTATCTTATTCCGACTCGCTTGTTTCTTCTTCTTCGGTTTTGGTTCGTTTTGCCAAGTTTCTAGGGATATATGATGTTCCCCTAATACGAGCCGTCGTTATCCACATTGGTTTAGAAAAACCTGGTGGTTTAGAGGTTCCCGGGTCATTGTTACAACTTAAGGACTTCGGGGGCTGACGATACATATAAAGTTCATCGGGGTTGGAATTAGATTTCTCTATTTTTATGCCCTTTCCCTTATTATTTTCTTTTGCCTTTTTAAATTCAGTTGGGGTAATTTCTATAACATCATCGGAATTCTCGTCGGAATCCGATTCATCGGAGAATTGGTAATCCTCCCAATATATTGCTTCCTTGGCGGAAACACCATTGACCATAATTAACCTTGGTCGGTTGGTTGAGGATTTTCTTTTACTTAACCGTTTTATTATTTCCCCCACCGGTTCTATTTCTTCATCCTGTTCCGATTCTTCTTCCGGTTCCGATTCTTCTTCCGGTTCCGACTCTTCTTCCGGTTCCTCTTCGGGAACTTGTGAATCAGTCCACGAATCATTCCAATTTACATTTGACTCTTCATTATTATTAGGTGAGTCAATGGGACTTGTTCTAGAGGTAGACATCTATCACATAATATCAAACGCGTTAAGAGATTAATATATCACATAATATTCACATGTTAAAAATATATAGTTTCCAACAAAATTTGTTAAGCAATCATTTTTCAAGTAAACACGGTCGAAGTCCAGACTCACTAACGCATCCTAACAAACTCGATAAGACACACTAATGCAAAATTCTGGTTCTCTAAGACCAACGCTCGGATACCAACTGAAATGTCCCGTTCTTATTGATTAAAAACGTTCCATATTAATTGATTTCGTTGCGAGGTTTTGACCTCTATATGAGACGTTTTTCAAAGACTGCATTCATTTTAAAAACAAACCATAACCTTTATTTCATCAATAAAGGTTTAAAAAGCTTTACGTAGATTATCAAATAATGATAATCTAAAATATCCTGTTTACACACGACCATTACATAATGGTTTACAATACAAATATGTTAAAACAAAATAAGTTTCTTGAATGCAGTTTTTACACAATATCATACAAACATGGACTCCAAATCTCGTCCTTATTTAAGTATGCGACAGCGGAAGCTCTTAATAATCACCTGAGAATAAACATGCTTAAAACGTCAACAAAAATGTTGGTGAGTTATAGGTTTAACCTATATATATCAAATCGTAACAATAGACCACAAGATTTCATATTTCAATACACATCCCATACATAGAGATAAAAATCATTCATATGGTGAACACCTGGTAACCGACATTAACAAGATGCATATATAAGAATATCCCCATCATTCCGGGACACCCTTCGGATATGATATAAATTTCGAAGTACTAAAGCATCCGGTACTTTGGATGGGGTTTGTTAGGCCCAATAGATCTATCTTTAGGATTCGCGTCAATTAGGGTGTCTGTTCCCTAATTCTTAGATTACCAGACTTAATAAAAAGGGGCATATTCGATTTCGATAATTCAACCATAGAATGTAGTTTCACGTACTTGTGTCTATTTTGTAAATCATTTATAAAACCTGCATGTATTCTCATTCCAAAAATATTAGATTTTAAAAGTGGGACTATAACTCACTTTCACAGATTTTTACTTCGTCGGGAAGTAAGACTTGGCCACTGGTTGATTCACGAACCTATAACAATATATACATATATATCAAAGTATGTTCAAAATATATTTACAACACTTTTAATATATTTTGATGTTTTAAGTTTACTAAGTCAGCTGTCCTCGTTAGTAACCTACAACTAGTTGTCCACAGTTAGATATACAGAAATAAATCTATAAATATTATCTTGAATCATTCCACGACCCAGTGTATACGTATCTCAGTATTGATCACAACTCAAACTATACATATTTTGGAATCAACCTCAACCCTGTATAGCTAACTCCAACATTCACATATAGAGTGTCTATGGTTGTTCCGAAATATATATAGATGTGTCGACATGATAGGTCGAAACATTGTATACGTGTCTATGGTATCTCAAGATTACATAATATACAATACAAGTTGATTAAGTTATGGTTGGAATAGATTTGTTACCAATTTTCACGTAGCTAAAATGAGAAAAATTATCCAATCTTGTTTTACCCATAACTTCTTCATTTTAAATCCGTTTTGAGTGAATCAAATTGCTATGGTTTCATATTGAACTCTATTTTATGAATCTAAACAGAAAAAGTATAGGTTTATAGTCGGAAAAATAAGTTACAAGTCGTTTTTGTAAAGGTAGTCATTTCAGTCGAAAGAACGACGTCTAGATGACCATTTTAGAAAACATACTTCCACTTTGAGTTTAACCATAATTTTTGGATATAGTTTCATGTTCATAATAAGAATCATTTTCTCAGAATAACAACTTTTAAATCAAAGTTTATCATAGTTTTTAATTAACTAACCCAAAACAGCCCGCGGTGTTACTACGACGGCGTAAATCCGGTTTTACGGTGTTTTTCGTGTTTCCAGGTTTTAAATCATTAAGTTAGCATATCATATAGATATAGAACATGTGTTTAGTTGATTTTAAAAGTCAAGTTAGAAGGATTAACTTTTGTTTGCGAACAAGTTTAGAATTAACTAAACTATGTTCTAGTGATTACAAGCTTAAACCTTCGAATAAGATAGCTTTATATGTATGAATCGAATGATGTTATGAACATCATTACTACCTTAAGTTCCTTGGATAAACCTACTGGAAAAGTGAAAAATGGATCTAGCTTCAACGGATCCTTGGATGGCTCGAAGTTCTTGAAGCAGAATCATGACACGAAAACAAGTTCAAGTAAGATCATCACTTGAAATAAGATTGTTATAGTTATAGAAATTGAACCAAAGTTTGAATATGATTATTACCTTGTATTAGAATGATAACCTACTGTAAGAAACAAAGATTTCTTGAGGTTGGATGATCACCTTACAAGATTGGAAGTGAGCTAGCAAACTTGAAAGTATTCTTGATTTTATGTAACTAGAACTTGTAGAATATATGAAGAACACTTAGAACTTGAAGATAGAACTTGAGAGAGATTAATTAGATGAAGAAAATTGAAGAATGAAAGTGTTTGTAGGTGTTTTTGGTCGTTGGTGTATGGATTAGATATAAAGGATATGTAATTTTGTTTTCATGTAAATAAGTCATGAATGATTACTCATATTTTTGTAATTTTATGAGATATTTCATGCTAGTTGCCAAATGATGGTTCCCACATGTGTTAGGTGACTCACATGGGCTGCTAAGAGCTGATCATTGGAGTGTATATACCAATAGTACATACATCTAAAAGCTGTGTATTGTACGAGTACGAATACGGGTGCATACGAGTAGAATTGTTGATGAAACTGAACGAGGATGTAATTGTAAGCATTTTTGTTAAGTAGAAGTATTTTGATAAGTGTATTGAAGTCTTTCAAAAGTGTATAAATACATATTAAAACACTACATGTATATACATTTTAACTGAGTCGTTAAGTCATCGTTAGTCGTTACATGTAAATGTTGTTTTGAAACCTTTAGGTTAACGATCTTGTTAAATGTTGTTAACCCAATGTTTATAATATCAAAAGAGATTTTAAATTATTATATTATCATGATATTATGATGTACGAATATCTCTTAATATGATATATATACATTAAATGTCGTTACAACGATAATCGTTACATATATGTCTCGTTTCAAAATCATTAAGTTAGTAGTCTTGTTTTTACATATGTAGTTCATTGTTAATATAATTAATGATATGTTTACTTATCATAATATCATGTTAACTATATATATAACCATATATATGTCATCATATAGTTTTTACAAGTTTTAACGTTCGTGAATCACCGGTCAACTTGGGTGGTCAATTGTCTATATGAAACCTATTTCAATTAATCAAGTCTTAACAAGTTTGATTGCTTAACATGTTGGAAACATTTAATCATGTAAATATCAATCTCAATTAATATATATAAACATGGAAAAGTTCGGGTCACTACAGTTAGCCCACTCTTCCACTTATAAGTATTACTTGAAACATTAACTAGTTAGTTTTAACAATTAGAATCTAGTTAGTTGTTCTTCCCATGCATGCACCCATTTTAACCACCTTTAAGGACAACTACATGCTTGTAACCATCAAACACTTGCTCCCCTCCCTTCCTTTCTGCTGCAGCCGTGACTTTCAAGGGGGATAGAAGGGATTCAAATCTTTTTTTTACTTACTACTTGATCACTTGTTACCCTCATTCAAACACACACAAAATCCTCTCAACTTTTCCTCTCTTTTTCTCTCTAGATTGTAAGCATTATGAACTTCTTTTCTTCCTTTTCTTTTCTTACAAAACTGAATTTATACACCTTAAATCATCATTATCTTTGTTGTTTGATTACTTGTTAGTTATAGTTGTTTACTTACTTGTTGTTGTTACATACTTGTTACAAGAATCAACTTTCTAGTTAGATTCTTCTTTTATCTTGTAATTACAAGAACACTCAAGAACATAGCTTACTAGTTATGATTCTACATATACTTTCTTAAAAGATTGCAAGTTCATGTGTTGATTAAACTCATACTTGAAGTTCATGAAGTAAACTTTAAAGTTTACTTTCTAAAGATCAAACTTTGGTTTGAATCTTTAAAGTATGAACAACCATGAATAATTTACTTGTTTATTTAGTTACTTGCACTTTAATTTGATGTTTGTTGGTTATTATTGGTCAAGTGTTACTAGTTAACCTTGATCTCATTAATCTTGAACTAAAAGTTAACTTTGAAAGTTCAAGAACACACAAATAAGTTTTCTTTAAAAATAACTTTGTATACTTATGCTTGATCTAGACTTTTGGGTCTTGGATCTTCAAGATCTAACTAAGGAACTATGTTCTACATCTTAAGATCTTGATTAGTTAGTTTACTTTCAAGTTTGTAACTTGTTATTAGCTTTATAGTTCATGTAGGTGTTAGATCTAAGACCTTGATGTAACTTTGGTTCATCAAACTTCATACAACTCTTAAGTGAGTTGTGCTTCATGTCTTAGACTTGCACTAGGGTTATGATGGTCAAGACTTGGTTAAGATGATGTAGACACATCAATGAGTTGTACACTTGAAGCTATATGCATCAAGGACGAGAACCATGATGAACATCAAGCACCAAGACCACCGGAACTCACTTAAACTTACTGTTTCTGTCCAAAACCTACTGACCTGCTGTTTCTGTAATAGACCAGCAGACATGGGCTGTTCTAACCATGATTTTTAGATAGATCTTTTCGAGTAGATAACTTTTCATATAGGACTTGTCTTAATCCGAGTTACGGTTTAGGATTTATGGCCCTCCGAGCGTCACTATGTCTTTTAACGTTGTGCAGAAATTTCAGACCTACTCGCACTTAAACCGTCACCACGGTTAAACGAAGACGAGTTTGCTTCTGTAAATTTTACCACACTTAAGGGACTCATATACGGAGCCATGGCCACTGGTCTCACCTTAATTCAGTAAGGTTAGAGGCCGTGGTGACTGATCGAAGTCAGCCTTTGTTTTAAACTACTTTCATAAACGAAACCTACTTTACGCCTTTTGTTTAATGATGAATGATGATGACCCTTAAGACCTTAATTACATACTTTTAAACCTATTAAGACGATTTACTGACTTAGTACTATTTGACTTAGGTTGAGGACTTCGGACCGTTTACTTGCACACCTTTCCCGACTACTACTTTACCGCTACATATCATTGTGAGTTATAGCATTCCCTTTTTACTTTAACTTATTTTGGGAACTGAGAATACATGCGGATTTTATGTTTTACATACTAGGCACGAGTACTTAAACTTTATATATGTGTGGGTTATACAACGGCATAAACATTCCCTTTAGCTCGGTAACGTTTAATCATTGGTTTTTGAACCTTGAACGCGAATCTTAGATATGGATCCATAGGGTTTGACATCCCCATTCGGGCTAGTCGCGCTAGCATTTAACGAGTGTTTAATACTTTGTAGAAATACGCACTTGCCAAGTGTACTTTCAGGGGGTATAAACGTTAAGTTAGTTACCAAGTGCCCACGGTTAACATATACTTTATCATACTGTTTTGAAACGCTCTTTGTAGCACTGAAATCTCGTGGCCTACCTTACTTACTGTTATACTTAAACTATAGCTCACCAACCTTTGTGTTGACGTTTTTAAGCATGTTTTTCTCAGGTGCTTGAGGTTAGCTTCCGCTGTGTACTAGTCGTGCTGTAGACACCCGCTGCTTAGAGTTGCTATCGCATGAACTACTTTATTTTGCATTCAAACATTCGTACTTTTGAACTATGACTTGTAACGACCATTGTCGTCACATACACTTATTAATTGCTTCTACTTAGTGGAGCATGTTTTTGAAATGTAAAACATTTGATGTCGGTTATGACATCACCTTTTTATCGTGAATGCAACTTCTTTTGTTACAACATATAGTACTTAACCTTGTAATGATCCTGTTGTTGATGATTCGTACACGATGGTTTTGTACGGGGCATCACATTTTTAGTCCAGTACTTATCAATTTTGTTTGATTGGTTGTACGCGTAAGGGCAAAAATTTCATGAAAAGAACATAAAATATTAAAAAAAAAAAAAAACACAACATCAGGAATATGTATGAAGTGTGATTCTTCTTACTCTTATGTTGTATCACTTCTTTTTATATGGAATTGATTGGAAGGTTGCAGTGTATATTTGATATTACATCAAAATTTCAGTTTATATGCAAAAACTCTAGATGAACATATTATTTGTGTCCATTGACTAATGTATACAATACTGTTTGCAGATGTCTGGAAAGATTCTGCTACTGGCTTCAAATCCTCATGACTAACAAACTAGGTTACATCTCCCTTTTCTTGATTCATAAACTGTTATTCTTTTCATGATAAAGATGATGATAGAAAAGAATTTCTCACCCTATTAAGTACTGTCAAGGTAAATATTTCTTCAAACTTTGCATCATTAAAAGTTCATTTGATAAACTTTATTGTTTAAGTTTTTATTTAAAAATAAAAAAGTAAGAGTTTGTGATCATGGTTTTAAATTCTTAAGGTTGTTTTCCATTTTGTACATTAAGGTTTTGTATTTTCAGACTATTATTTTGGATAATAGTTTTTGTTGGTGGTTGTTTTCATTAAAACATTGTTGTTTACTATGTTTGGCGAATTGAACGAATTATGTTATTTTATAGCATCCACATTTTTTGTCAAATTTAATTCATCAACTATAACATATCATTAAACGATTGTTCTTTTATAAACCCGTGTTTCCACGGGTCCTGAAACTAATTAAAAAAATCTAAGCCCTTAAAGTGATGTCATTATTCTAATTAATGACTAATTAATTAAATCTACTTATTTATTTATTTCATGTTTTTCGGAAAAAAATTCACTTTCATTTTATTAATTATTATTATATTATTATTCAAATTCAAATATGAGTTATCTTTACGAGATTAATTACGTTATATATGTATGCGAAATACACGTCTCAATAAAAGGTTAATTACATCAATGTGGAGATGATGATGAGAGAATTAATGTAGTTCATTTATTCTTACCAAGTTAATTACATCAATATGTTTGTAAAAACAACGAGAAGTTTTTTAGTCGGAATCTGTCGTGTCATTAAACTAAATGAATTTAGCATTTAAATTCACTTAATACCTAAAATATATCATTAAACTGTTTCATTTAAACAAACCCGTGATTTCACGGGTCATTTCACTAGTTTATCTTAATTTCCATCACTGAAATGCTAATTATTCATCGTTTACATTTGTTGATAGTGTGTTTGTTACATATGGGTTTGGGGTTAATTTTGGGAACTAGGTTCTTGACGCTGAATTGTACTTTCTGGTCATCAAATTTTATAGTTTTTATTTATATGTTATAAAAAGTCATAAAAGTTGTTTTTAGAATGTGAATGTTAATGGTATACGGAATCAATATACTCATTGCATTACTAGTGTTTGTTTTTTATTCTTAAAATGTAACCAGGTAATGGAACACAAATGCAAAGACATGTTATCTACATATACATTCAAATTGCATCGTGACCACCAACAAACAAAAATTATCTGCAAATCACCTTCCTGTATGTTTGAAAAAAAATTATGTTTGATTTAAGAGGATATTATGAGCTAAAAAATAATCTTTTATGGATATATTATTGATGTTTTGGAAAAGAAATTTGATTCTGAACTTTAAACTTACAATGATAAAAATATAAGTGATAGGCGTGATCAACGCATAAAAAATAAAATAAAATTGTAAATGATGTAAGTTGATTATTAATGGTTGAAAGCACAGATACATATACATATGGGCCAAGGCAGCCCATCAAAACTAAAACTAAATATCCTGTACAGAAGTAATGTTTGCTCCAGTCCACGGTCCACACCGAAACCCAAACCCAAACCCAAACCCAAACCCAAACCCAAACCCAAACCCGCTTTTACATCCCATGTTTCTCCAAAATTTGTAAGTCTCATTCTCTTTCTACGGTTTATAACAATAGCAATTTAATTGTATTTCAATTTGTACAACTAAAATGGGGTAAATGGGGCAGCGTACCTGAATCGTGAAGGAGATACAATCGACCCTTTTTTTTTTTTTTTTTTTTTTTTGAACGGCAAGTTTGCATCAGTCCGGACCGAAGCCTAGTCATCATTTGCACACACACACACGTTCGGGCAGGAAACCCGAACCACACTCAGGGGATCCGACCCTTAAACATCCCATACGGGGCAGGCGGGCCGGACCTTAGTCCCGGAGCGGGTCGGTAAAACCTTCCCTTTGGGCCACCCTCAAGGAATTTCTTTCAAATAATATCCTTTGTAGGTGACGAGGCTCGAACCCGAGACCTCTAGCCCGGCGGGGGTGCTAGGCACCACCACATGTCCACTGAGCCAAAGCTGCGGGGACGATACAATCGAGCTTTTAACCCAACTTTTTAGTTCTGAAGCTTATAAGTGTAGTTGTGATACAGGGTAGTGAGATGAAATGTTAATTTTTGGGCCGTAGTAAATTGTAAAAGCAACAAGATTTAGATTGCTAATACCTTGAATCTTCTAAATTGTGAAGGTAAAAAATCGGGTCTTATAAGCGAAACGGAAAAAAACTATTGACACAAACGTGACCCACTCAGTTACCACTAACTTCATCGGGTTAAACTCCCCAAAATATTTAACTCAACTAATTCCCAAGTCCACTAACCCAAGTAAGTTTAAACGGCATCTTTTAACCTTTATAGTAAACTTAAAAAGACACTCCAACACCTTCACTATATATTTTTGTTTTTTGAAAAGCAAGTGAAGTATTTTATTAATATATGCGTCCTACCACAATGCGTTAGGTCGACCTCAATATACACGAAAACTAAACAATAACATGAACTATGTGGGAGGAAAGGAGAGGCCGAGATTGCAACCCATCCTCATATACAAGCTTAAGGTAAATATGTGTCCGGCTTGGTGAGCCAAATGTCCCTGTCGATATTAGTCTCTTTTATTTTTCGCGGAATCCAATAAAAAGAAATTACTTGAATTTCACTAAGATTCACCAGAGTGTTCCAACATTTACCGTTAAAGACTATGTTGTTCCGATTTTTCCAAATGATATAACAAGTAATCCAAATGAGTTGCTTGCCAAATTAAAGCGTCAACATCCGCCATCCGGGTTCGCATGAATTAGTTCGAATATAGTGAACCCCGAGAAGTTGCCCCGATTCCACCATTTAAAAACACATATCCAAACTTCTGGTGCATGCGAACAAAATATTAAGGAGTGTTCCACCGATTCTATGTCATTGTCACAAAGAGGGCATCGAACACTATGAGAAAGAAGTCAAGAAGAAAACGTCGAGTTAAAGGGGCTGAGATGGAGAAATTTGGTGAATTTATCAAGGATGCTTAGTGAGGTTTGGGAGAAGATGGGTGCTAATCGCTCGTCATTCGTTTGATTGGTCAACCTCTTTTTTGTCGATCTTCTTTGGTCTTTGTATTGCTTGTGTATTTTTGTTGTCTAGATTTTTTAGTTGTCGCGAGCTTGGTTTGTTTTCTTGTATTGTTTTAAGCTCGATTTTCGTTTTGGATGTACGTTTTTCGAAGCTTCAATTTTTGTTGAAGTCTCTTGCTTTATATAAACTAGATGAAGACCCGCGAATTCGCAGGGCTTCGTGAGAGTTTAATCAAAAGTAATGTTTATAATGAATGTATTAAACTAAAGTAGTAGTGTTAATTGTCATATATATATATATATATATATATATATATATATATATATATATATATATATATATATATATATATATATATATGCATGATCAATGGGGAAGTAACCAATCGGGGGGAAGCAGGGGGAAGCAAAATTTTTTTTTTCGTTTTTTTGATTTTTTTTTTCCGGCATCAAGATCACACGAAAATATGAACATTTAGAAGAGACACTTCGTGATGAATGTTATTATTTAGGCGGAAAAACGATCGACAAAAATAACATTCAAGATAATATTGTTAGTGAAGAATATGAACGTTTTTTTTCTTCATGTTTTGTGAAGTAAAATTTAGCCCGATTTAGAGTTTAGGGTTTGGTGTTTTGGGTTTATTCCATAAACCCAAAACACCAAACCCTAAACCCTAAACCGTTCGTGTTAAAAACTGAATCTAAATCCTAAATCTAAACCCTATATTTCTAAACCCTAATATCTAAACCCCAATAGCTAAAACCTCAAAATACGCTCAAAAAACACGATAATTGTTATATATTACTTCTTCGAGCGTTTTCCCGCCAAAATAAAAACATTTATCACAAAGTATCTCTACTAAATGTTCATATTTTCATCTCATCTATAATGTTCGTGAACAAAGTTTTTTCAAAAAACGAAAAAAAAAAAGTTTTTGCTTCCCCCCGAATGGTTACTTCCCTCTTGATCCTACCACTATATATATAGGGGCAAGATCAATGGGGAAGTAACCAATCGGGGGTAAGCGGGGGGAAGCAAAAAAAATAAAAAATTTTGTTTTTTGAAAAAACTGTTCACGAACATTATAGATTGGATGAAAATAAAAACATTTAGAAAAGACACTTCGTGATGAATGTTAATATTTAAACATATCTAAAACATTAATGGCTTCAGTTAAATGGGTTTGACTTTATTTTGCCAAAGATTGAACATCAGAACATTGACTAATGTTTTTCGGTTAAGTAAATCCAATTCAAATGAGATCGGGTTTTTGATTGACAACAAAACGAAAACGCAGTCAATTTTTTTTTTTTTTAATAAAGGTCATTAAATTAATGATGAAATTGTGATTGAAAAATCTAGAATGTTCGGATTTGAAACATTTTTACTGTAATCGACATATCAATTGACATGAGTAATTAAAGTTGGCTTGGAATGGATGGGAATTAGGGCAGAGGTAGATAGGCAGGAAGAAAACTCAGTTGAAAGAATTCAAAGGGAACTGTAAACAAAATAATTTATATTTAGTCTATAAGGGCAATTTAGGAAGTTACACCAAATAATGTTGGATTTATCAAAATGGAGTGGGGAAATATCACTACCCAACACTTAAATACACACACATATTTTGAGACCTAACATACCATGTCTTAATGCAATAATAATTTGTTGAAAACAAAATGTAGCATAAGTCGACCCATTTATAAGTAAATGGGTCGACTTATGCTACATTTTGTTTAACCACTATCCAACCCATTAGTAATAAGTATTACTACCATTACTGATATTGAACTAATAAAAATAAGATATAATTATGAATGGTTTGAAAATAAGTACTGCGGACAGTCGTCAGTCCAAGATACCTTCCCGGAGTAGGTGTACGGCCTCTGCGTCTCCTGGCCTGCAGTTTCAAAAGAAAAATATGACAAATGAAGCTCCTACGGTTATGAATGTAAACTCCAAGGTATACAAATGTTTAGAAGAGGTTGTAAGTCGATAAAAGCGTACTTTTTATCCATACAACTTGAGCTACCATCTTATAACCATGACTATTGGAACAACCTTTATCTTTAACAATTACCGCTAATATCACCAGCCAGAAGCTTTTTCCGTTCTTAGATATAGTTCCATATTTTGCACAATGCATAACTTCGCCATTTCCAACTACTGGGAGATGCTTATAAGAAGATATGAAAGTTTATAAATGTACATTAAGTAAATCATTTTGATAATATTCATACAATATACATACCTTATCAAATCTCGTGTTCCCCGTCCAGTTATACAAATCAGATGGAGATATACATTCTTGAGATTGGAAATTAGTTGAAAGAGTAAATACATACCTAATTCCCACAAAAAGATGTTTAGATCCTGATAGAAACTAAATCATCCGATGATTTTCCCGAATGCAGAGTGGACGCAGCTCCAATATGAGTTGTGATGGTATACGGTTCAGCTGCAATATAATAATCACGATTTTTTTTTTTTTTTTTGAAGAATGAAAATAAACTTTCACATGCAAATATTGACTCTATCCTTCAAATTGAAGATCGACTATCAACTAAAGTTCAATCATAAAAAAATGAAAAAGTATGTAACCTGTAGCTGCGGCTCTTGCTATAACTACGACTGCGGCTTCTACCTCGTCGAGGTGGAGGAGTCCTCGAGTAGCTTCGCCCACGCCTTCTCTCAACACTAAATAAAACAACAACAAAAAACAAAAACAAAAAACTAAATCACAGAAACATGGCTTCACAAATGATGGCAAACAATTTAAAGACATATTTAATAAACTCACAGTTTCTTCGGGCTGTTCTGACAATGTCTCTCTATATGGCCTCGATCACCACAACGATAAGATTTGTTCTTCCAGTCATCAGCTTTACAATCTCGAGCCCAGTGACCATCAAGTCCACAATTAAAGTAGGGACCCGCACCACGAGGAGGACCTCTGCCAAGATAGTCACGTGACCCGCCCACATAACCACCACTGCCATGTGGCACATGTATGTCAACGGGTACCGAATGAAGTCGATGGCTAGTAAATAAATAATAATACATTAGAATGAATAGCATACCCATTTGGCAAATTAAACTATGATTCGGCTTCCATCCACGTCACAGCCATTGAAGCTGTACCGAGCATCATCAGCATCTCTCGGGTCCTTGAATTCTTAGACTCATACAAAAAAAAAAAAGGAGAGAAACGGAATTGCAAAACCATACCCATGAATCAAGAAAAAACAATATAAGTATAGTGAGTACATACCACAAATGCATAGTCACGCATCGTATCCACATCACGTACTCTGCGTAAACGGCGCCAAAAACAATAAGGTCATCCTAAGATTAAGTACCAAAACAGTTAATACTCGCCCAAACACCACGAGATTGTTCCTAATTCCATCAAAAGTTATGCAAAAACAATTTACAAAGAGTCGTCAATGTCTCTTATGGAAGCTGCAAGAATAGCAACTCATTCTACCAGGGCTGCATCTCACCATTTACCTCCAGGTTGGGATAAACCCATAAACCTTCAGAAAGATCATCAGGTTAAATTTACTTGACACTTGGCAAGGGGCAGTTTTTCCATAGCATTGGTTATAAATATTCAAGACAATACTACACCCTTTAGTGTGTCTATATAGTTTATACTACAAAAATTTAGCTAATAAAAAGTCCATCTTATTTTTTTAAAGGATAACAATATCTCAACTACTTTAACGAAACTCACCATAGGATAAGAACACTACCTTAATAACTTGGGTAAAGGAGAAGTACACATAAGACGATTAAGAATGGATGAAAAAGATATGAACGTTACAATTGCATGAAGTTTTAATATGCTGCAAAAAAAGAAAAAAAACTTATTAGAATAAAAACATTAAAATATTTGAAGGTATTCCACGTCTTAATCGAACAAAGTCAGTTAGATTTATGACATTATAAATTTGATAATTCACATACCTAATTGAACTTTTAACCATTGTATCAGTTTATAATTAAAAGATATTGTAATTCAAAGAAATACAAAACCTTAAAAGCCTAGTGAACCCTTCTTCAACCATCTTCATCCCATACCTTGAAAACACAAATGTAAATATTGCACTGTTGAATCCTTCCTGGCCCTTGATTGCATAATTATTGTTTCTAACCCAAACAGGTTCCTTTACCATTTTGCACGTGTTTACCAACAGGTTCCTTTAACTTTTTTAGGTAGTTGCTGACATACAGTCGTGTAAGATTAATGATTAGACGAAGAAGTTCAGCTAACCCCGAAGTTTCACTCTTTAAAGCCTGCAAATTGGTAAAAAAATAAAAAATTAAACAACTGATTATACATGTTAGATAACAATCGAAATCATTGTTATAGTAAATAAACCTATTAAGGGGTAAAACATGTTTGCGAGTTGCGACAAAGTGTACATTTATGGTATGGGTCAAAATGAATTGCTAACAGGCCAATGTGTAGGAACTCCATGGCACACAGAGCTGTTTGAATTCACAATCTTACCTCTAAGATATTGAAAGCAGATAGACCTACCATCAATGCATGATGCAGTGCCTACCATGTTAGTAAACTCAACTTCATTATAATCTGCCATAACTATCATGTTTTGACAGTTTTAGAAACATGACATATAAGTCAAAAAGCACCACAATTTGTAGGAACATCAAGATTTTAGTTATAATTGATACAAAATGATAATATATCAAGATTTTAGTCATGTAACTTAATAAGCTCCAAGTGCCAATGTCTTGTCCTCGTCTTTCAATCCCATTTTCTTTGTTAACTATCTCACTGTGTTGTCACATCTTTCAATCCCATTTCCTGCTTCAGGCAAGATCGCCGATTATTTTAAGAGTCTGCTTATCAGTAATCGAACATAGAAACCCACTTTTAAAGTGGCTACCCAAATTTTTATGCCAAGGAGCACCTATATAATCTAAGTTCATAGAAACATAAATATAAACTCATATTTATCAGCACCTATATCCACTTTATTGGTGTGCACTTGTTTACTTATATTCAATTTCGAGCCACTGGAAGATTGTCAATTTATCAGTTCTTCTTTTTTCAATATTATCAGTCATTCTTGGTTCTTCTTTTTTCAATATTGAACAACAACATTGTACTCAACACAGCACATCGAACAAAATTCATAGAAAAATAGAAATACAAATAAAAAGGACGTTTTAGTCACCTGACTGCAACTGAATTGTTTAATAGAAGATGAAAATCATCCTGCAATTTCATTTATTCAAGCATTTAGTGTAAATTAGTTACCTTGAAGATTGTAGCAGAATCATCGATGGCAAAAGACCAATTTAACGGCGATCTAGGGTTTATCGAATCAATGATCAGAACCCTAATTGCATCTATAGCGTTTATGCATATCTGCGATACGAATTCTGACACATTGGTGTCGCTCACGAATAAACGATCAGAGCCCTAACATGGATGGTTTGTGTCAGATACGAAATCCGATTGCATCTGTAACGATTATGTATATTTGTCGATTTGAATTTCAACGACCCTATTTTCCCTGATTGTTCCGTATTGTTTTGTGTGGAAAAGGGTATACAGGGGATTTTAATTGACTTAGGAAGACTTATCACGTGATTTCAAAGATGAGGGGTGATGGATGGATGTGATTTAAGGATAGTTTTTGATGGATGGCTAGGATGTGATTTGTAGTAGAGTTATCACTCAATTAGCACACTCATTATTTTGTTGCTTGTTCGGTTTTATTTTCATTGTATTTTTCACCTTATTAATTTCTTTTTTTTTTTTTTCTACAAAAGAAAAAATATTAGATCAAAATAAAGTCAACTGATGGAAGTTATTGAGCAGAAGATGAAGCTGTATTCTCATCCTTTTAGTTCCTGCTCTCGTCGTGTTCGTCTTGCTCTCGAATTAAAAGGTTGTTTCTCAACCACTTATTACTTATGATATACTCAGATATTAGTATATTCATTTTTTTTTTTTTTTAAATTTTCTACATATTTATTTATTTAATTAATTTCCAGTAGTATGCACAATACAGTAGACAAAAGTAGTAACTGATTTTAGTTTTTTGCTGTATTCATGTAAAATTACGGTTGACGGCGTAAGAAGAAGGGGTAGACCTACGCGTAGGTGGGAAGATAGGATAAAGCTAGACTTGAAGGAGCTCTTATTGACCGAGGACATGACCTCTGATAGGGTTGCGTGGAGGACTAGAATTAGAATTGACGAGTAGGTTTTTTGGTTTTGTTTGTGTGTTTGTGGTTTTGTGGGTCTGTGTGGGTATCTTCTTTCACTCTGCTCTTTGCTCTTTGCTGGTTTTTTTTTTTTTTTTTTTTTTTTCTCTAGACCCATGCATCGATGGTGTAAGTTTGGACATGTGGGTTTCTATGTGTATGTATGGATGTTCGTGTTTGTATGTATGTATTTAACTTTGTTCGCAAGTTTATGTTTGGTTGTTTGTATGTTCGCTTGTTTTGCTTTTCTGCTTGTCTTTGATTGTATTTATGTATTTATGTATGTTTGTATTTATGTATGGTTGTATGTTTATATGTATGTATAGTTATATGTTTGGTTGTATGTATATTCGTATGTTTGTATGTATATCCGTATGTTGGTATGTATATTCGTATGTTTGTATGTTTTATATCTATGTATGCGTATGTTGGTTTTCCCGTATGTATGCTTGTTGGGTAGATACTGTTTTATGTATGTTTGTATGTTAATTCTTATAGAATGGCTTGCTATGTTGTGTTTTTATCTGTATGTGGACATATATGTTTATTTCTCACTTAATGCAGCTTTACTTTATTCGTCCTGTGCTCCGCAGTACACTCTAAGGTACGTTTTTCTTTTTTCTTTTTTACGGCGCTGTTTCGGGAGCCATCAGCAAGCGTCTAATTATTGGCGACTTGACTGTCGCTTAGAGCCTAAATCGAATTCCAGGCAACATTTTAAAACCCATGGAAATTCGTTCCACCATTTTCATGGCGTTGGCATTTTTTTTTTTTTTTTTTTTTTTTTTTTTTTTTTTTTGGCCGGAGGTCCGTTGCAAGCAATCTCTTTATCCGTCGAACATAGAGAGGGAGGACTTTCCCTACCCTTGTGAGTGTTTCACTCGGGGTGGTGAAATGACTTCTCTTTGTCCTAGGGTAGAGGTAGGATTGTCTACGTCTCACCTCCCCCATACCCTACAAGTGTGGGATTGGGTATTGTTGTTGTTGTTGTTGATTATGAATGCATCAATATTACCTCCCTCCAAGATCCAGGTAAAGAGAATATATATACACACTAATAAACTTTTCATTGCATTATTTCATTGCATCAATAAACTTTTCAGGTAAAGAGAATATTACCTCCCTCCAGATCAGCTCGTCACATACTTTGGAGATCGTTTCTAGTAAACGAGCTCGAGCTCATATAACATCAAAGGAGTTGAGGTCGAGGCCTCGAGCTCAATATATTATGCTTAAAACAAGCCGAGCTCGAGCTCGGCTCATTTACACTCTTTTGTGTAAAAGGCCTAACCTGTATAACTGTATTTATGTGATTTTTACTAGACTTTTTTTCTGACTATCTTAAAGATGTTTACTTATCGAGGTTTGAACCTAAGATTTTCAGGTGCTAGGATACCTCACAAATATATAACGCGACAAGAACAACATTTGTAGTAAAATGTAAATTATTTGTTGTAGTCCAATAAATCAATAATCTAGTATAATCTAGTGTTGTGACTAGAATGCCTTTATCCTATAAAAACTGAGTTCTGAGGTTATTTCATGAACAACTTTAAAAATTTAGGGGCTAACTTTATGATCTTGTAGAATTTTTGGAGGTCAATCCTATGGGTTATGTACCTGCACTGATGGATGGCACTACTGCAGTTTCAGATTCTTATGCCATACTATTAGTGAGCCAATTATTATTATTATTATAATTATAATTTTATTTTATATTTAACTTTCTTCTCGTATAATGCATCTAATAGGATTTTTTATGTCATTTACAGTATCTGGAAGAGAAATATCCGCAACACGCTTTGTTACCTCAAGATCTTATAAAAAAATCAATAAATTACCAGGTAATTTAGTTGCATTATGTTAACTTATATGCTATGATTATGCAAATCTTTAATTTAAAACACTAACCACTTGTCTGTCGTAAGGTCGCAAGTATCGTTTCTTCCAGTATTCAGCCTCTTCAGAATATAAGTTTAGTTGTGAGTATAAACTTCTGATAATTTTTGGTTCTTATTTCTCAATCAATTTGGCTGTATCTTTTTCGTGTTGAAATTTGATGCTTGAAATTTTGCAGGAATATATTGGGGAACGTGTTAGTCCTGATGAGAAGCTTCCATGGGCTCAACATCATATCAGGAAAGGGTTTGTAGGTAAAAATTAAAATTTTAATAATCAATCGGGTGCCTTCTGCAATCTATCGTATAATTTTTACAGCCAATTAATGGCAGTCATGGCTATGTGTTCCAACTAAGTGATCACTTTTGCAGCTCTTGAGAAACTGTTGGTGAACTATGCTGGAAAATATGCTACTGGAGATGAAATTTACCTGGTCTGTGTTTAGTGATTTTGTGATTACTTATTTTCAAAAAAATAAAATAAAATAAAAATTGTTTACTAATTTTATGATCAGTTGGAATATTCTTCTATTAAATCAGTTACGTTTGTCACATATATCTTATTGGTTACTTGCAGGCAGACTTGTATCTAGCACCCCAATTATATAACTCAATCTACCGCTTCAAGCTTGATATGGTAATATCATCTACTAATATGTGAACTTTATCTTAATCAGTTTTTTTTTTTTTTTTTTTTTTATCAATTGTATATGTCAGAATTTTCTTATTTAAAGAGGATTACTTTTTTTTTTTTTTTTTTTTAATGTTATGACATTTTCAATTGTGTTCCTTTATTCATTACTGTGTTTCATCATTCCGAGTAGTAAACATTCTTCATTGTTTGGAACAGACCGAGTTCCCACTCCTACTTAAATTGAACAAGACGTACAGCGAAACGCCATCTTTTCAACAAATTATTTGTTGAAACACTGCAACAACACACAGGGTGAGTTAAGTAACTGATACATATATTTTTCTTTTCTAGATTGCTTATGAACTTGAGTTTTTGTATAGTAAAATGAGTATGCATATCATGTGGCAGTTGCAGTTAAGAAGAAGCACTCTAAAAGCCTCTACAAGCTTATTCTATGCTTTGTTTCCTTTTGTAAGTTACTTGTTATTGTAGTTTATCTTGTAAGCGTCCCTTGTATTATAATCACGAAGTTTGAAAAATACATCATAAGTTTGTTAACAACGAACAAGAATAATATGGAAAACGACATTTAACATAATTTGAATGTCAATATAACACTCGCTGATTACGAATTATTTGTCATGTTCATTGCTACGTATGAATGGAGAACGATAGTTAAAATTGGCTAAGGAGTTGCAGGTGGTGCTCCAGAGGTTAGAAGATAATGAAATGGTAGATAATGTTATATCGCCATATTAGACTTGATATATACAGATACAATTACAATTAATAAAGTTCATATGTTTTATAGCTCATTTGATTTAATCATTGATTAAAGAATTAAATCCAGTTATAATATATAAATAAATTTCACTCAAATGAAATACAATCAACATAGTCATATAGTCTATATAAAGTTAAATTGAATACTATATATTATTTTTAGGAAAATACTAATGACAGCTCTTAGGGATGTCGTTAAGATGCATAAATAATTTGTATATAGCGGTTACGTTTGATTTTAATGTGACGGTTATTAAATTGTACAGACTTTTATGCACCTTAATGACAACCTTTAGGGTTGTCGTTAGCATTTTTCTTATTTTTTTTACACTAATTAACGTAGAATACTATTTAGTTTTAATTTTAAGTCTATTTCCATGTATGTGCACAGTATCTTAACATTATTAAACTTAACTTTGTACACTTTTTATTAAACCAAATATTAGTCATCTATCCATATTACATAAGGAATATTCACCTTTTCAAGATTACATCGAAAATATTAAAATGGGATATACGGTAAACTCCACTGGAAAATGTCGAAATAGAATAGTTCTTGATTGCAATCATTGTTAAGTTGTACGTATACTCCTATCCTGTCTGGAGACAGGATATGCTTTCATATTTCATATGTTTTATCTCCCCAAAATCAAAATTAGATATTTAATTTGGCGCCAAATGACACAGATGTCAAGTTATTTTTTACTCCGTATAAAATTGAAGCTCTCATTTTAAGGTTACGCTTTTCAAGGTTGGTTTATCGACTTTTAAAATATAAAGTATGATAGCTAAGTACGTGACCAAGGTTATAGCAATAATAACGATTTTAATGGAACCTTCACGGAGAACTTTATTTCGCTCATGTTCAAGTCTTTGTAGTTGCTCAGTCTCTTATTATTGTCTAGATGGTTGTTGCGGATTTGTCTACGATCAAGTCCACTATTTCCATCGACATATTTGTAATATATTTGTAATCTTCATTTCCATCATTAAAATTCGAATTATTCATCATTTACATTTGTTGCAGTCTTTGGTTTATGCTCTTAACTAGAAAATAATGAAATGGTAGATAATATTATATCATCATGTTGATCTTATTTAAAAAATATTTGTTAGTTTAACTTAAGCAAATATGTTTAATGATACGTCATCCGTTCAGTGTATACAATTGTATCAAAAAGCCCTTTAAAGAGTAAAACCATTTAACGTAAACGTGATTAAAAGCTATTAGGCCGTAAGCATGCTATAATCCAGATAGCGTACACACCGTTAGACATTGTTTAACGAGTAAGCCCCAATTAACATAACGAACCGCGTCATCCATCAAAGATGCCACGAAACCGAATATTCAGAGATTGAGCAGTTAACTCGAGTCTTAAAGTTTGACTGGTCAACCAGATCATGATCATGGTGTATATTATAAAGAGGTCAAGCCTTGAACTTTGTCTATAAATAGAAGACTTGGACCTCCATTAGGAGAACAATTGGAATCAGTCAGAACTCATATATTTTATCTCTGATAAAGTGTTTCTCTTTGTAGAAACTATGCAAGACAACCTGTCCGGGTTTAGATTATAGTTGAATTCGATAGTCATTGTTAACGGAAATTGACTTCTGTTAAGATGTTCACTATCAACGACCATCAACGTGACTAAGTGACTAAGTGCACTTGTACACAAACCGATGACTGAAGTTGGTATGATCAATGTTAACGTCTAACATTGTAATTAGCCTTGATATATACAATATACAAATACAATTAAATAGTAAAATTCATTTGATTAAAAATGACATTGACAACAAACAACTTTTGATAAGTGTCAGAGCAAGAACGATGCAATATATTTCTCATGAAGTTGCTGTTAAATTTCAAGAATTAAAGATTGTAATGGTAACTTGTATTGATCAGTTTGTGTTTTCATAAACTTGAATTGATTCAATTTACATGGCTAAGTGTTTCTTTATATACAAAAGTCCTAACAGCTAATTCCTAATTAAAGTATGGATCCAATATGCTTTTTGGAACCACTTTACATTAAGGGAAATTGTTGTCTTTGTGCCTGAGTTGTTAGCCGTTTGAATCTGCTGACTTTTTTCTTGGGCTGTTGCTTTATGTTCATTTGTGACCCTCTATACTTGGAAAGGATGAGAACACTTTCTCTGATCCAAAGTTAAGTTTCCTTTAAAGGAAATTCAGGTATGCTGATTTTATTTGATGTTCTCTAACATTCCCCCTCAAGTTGAATAGTGGGGTTCCCGATATTCAACTTGACAAGAACTTCGCTAAAGAGTCTTCCATTTACTGACTTGGTGAGGATGTCGACTAGTTGATCTTCTGATCTGATTGACGGAAGAGAAATAATTTCGCCATCTAACTTTTCTTTGATAAAATGTCTATCTATTTCAACATGTTTAGTGCGGTCATTTTGAACGGGCTTTTCTGAAATGGCACTTGCTGCTTCATTGTCGCAGAAAATTTGAATAGCTTCTTGAGGTGGAAAACCGATCTCTGTCAGCAACTTCTTGATCCATAAGGCTTCGACTACTCCTTTTGTTATCCCTCTAAATTCTGACTTGGCACTTGAGAGTGAGACAACCTTTTATTTCTTACTTCTCCATGAAACTAGATTGCCCCCGAAAAGTGTGAAGAATCCGAATGTAGATCTTCTATCTCCTTTTTCTTCAGTCCAGCTCGCATCTGTATATATCTGAGTCTTCAGGTGTCCATTTCTTTTAAAAACAACTCCATGATATGTTGTTTTCTTTAAATATTTGATGATTCTCATTACAGATTCCATATGGTGAACCTGTGGTTGATGCATGAATTGACTTACAACTCCAACTGCATGTGGTATATCTGGTAGAGTGTGAGCAAGATAGATGAGTTTTCCCACCATCCTTTGGTTTGCCCTTTATTAGCAAGATCAGCTTCATCTTCCATATATAGCTTTTGGTTTGGAATCATTGGAGTATCAGCTGGTTTGCAATCAATCATACATGTCTCTGCAAGAAAATCAAGAATATACTTCTTTTGACAGATAAATATTCCCTGTTGGGATCGCAATACCTCAATCCTCAAAAAATATTTAAGTCTGCCCAAGTCTTTCATTTCAAATTCTTTAAGGCTGTATTCTCGAGTTCTTTTTTCAGCTGAAAGGAGTGAAAAAGAAAGGGGATGAGAGTGTTTTACTATCCTTCCTAATCCGCTCAAAAATGGGTGGAGAGTGTTGTTAACAAAATATAACTATACTATCATTTCTAATCATCTACTCTCTTCTCCTTTCCGCTTAAAATAAAAACTCGAGAATCACTATTATTTTTTAATCTGTCCGTTTTCTTTCCTTTCTGTCAAAAGAAAAACTCCAGAATGCAGCGTAAATAAGTTCATTTTTAAGTTGGATATTTCCTCTTTATCATTTCCTGTTATTATCATATCATCAACATAAATGATTAAGCATGTAATTAAATTTCCTTTTCATTTAAAAAAGAGAGTATGATCCGAGTTACTTTGTTTGAAATCACATTTTTTCATAAATAAAGTAAATCTCCCAAACCAAGCCCGTGGAATCATGGAGGAGCTTCCCCATTTTTGAAGTTTCCGGAGAATCACGGAGGAGCTTCCATATATACTTCTTCTTTTAGTTCACCATGTAGAAAGGCATGGAAAGAGTATGGAAGTCGGGAGGGTATGGAATTGGGAAAGAGTATCTTTAGGGGTTTTTGTGCCCAAAACTTTAGTAGGTAAATGGTTGATAAGATAGGTAGCAGAAGCAAGAGCTTCGGGTCAAAAACTCTTCGGAACTTTAGATTCAATTAATAAAGTTCTTGTCATTTCTAAGAGTAGTCGATTTTTCGTTTGGCTACTCCATTTTGTTCAGGAGTGTGAGCGCAAGATGTTTGGTGAATAATCCGTTTTCTTTGCAAAATTGTTTCATTGAAGTAATGACATATTTACCCCCATTATCGGATCTCAAAATTTGTATATTCTTGTTAAATTGGGTTTGTATCATTTTATAAAAATGGGAAAACTTTTCAAACACTTCAGATTTGTGAGTCAAAAAGTAAATCCAAGTCATGCGTGAATGGTCATCAATAAATAGGACAAAATATCGAAAATTTTTTCCCCCAATAACCGGTGCAGGACCCCATACATCCGAATGGATTAAAGCAAAAGGTACATCTTTCCTTGTAGTACTAGGTTTAAAAGTACTTCGGTGGTTTTTAGCCAAAATGCAACACAATTTAAAGTAACATTGGATGGAAAATGACTTGGAAATAAAGCATGTAAGTATCCGGCAGATGGGTGACCCAACCTCCTATGCGATAACCAAGCTTCCCTCGTAGGTGTTCCGTGAGCAAGCATAACGGTACCTTGTTGGGTTACTTCGTTCACATAGTACAACCCGCCTCGTTCGGTACCACACCCAATAATCACCCCAGTTCTAATATCTTGAAGGATACAGAAGGTGAGGTGTAATAACACGGAACAATTTAATTCTTTTGTAACGTGGCTAACAGATAATAGTTTATGAGACAGAGTTGGAATATATAAACAATTAGATAATTTCATAGTCGGAGTAATTTCGATTTTTCCACCCCCTTCTACTTGTACAATCCCCCCATTGACAGTTTGAATTTTATTAATCCGGGGTTGTGATTCGAAACAAAAGTCGGATTTTTCAAAACTCATGGTGTGAGTTGCACCGCAATCAAAAATCCAATCACTATTTTTAATTCCGCTTGTAACAATATTAGCCGTTCCTTGAAAAGCTTGAGTATCTAAATTATAAGATTTTAAAGTTTTATTGGAAAAGTTACTGTCATTTGTATGAGATTGTAAAATATTGGGGGTTGTCTTCATATTTTGAGGACTACTACATGGCAAATATGTAATTTGATAAGACGTAAAAAATAAGGGATTTTGGGCCTTTTGACATTTAAAAGCTTTATGGACTTTAATATGGCCTTGGTTCATTTTTCTATCATAACATTGGGCTTTAGTCAAATTGCATTGGTTCAGTAAAGTGGATGATTCATTTAATTTCACAAATGAACCGGGTTTAACCATTTTAGACATAAAACATGGATATGAAAAATTAGGGTTCAAGTGTTTATTCTCCCTTTTGGCCGTATGGAGAAATTTTGAGCTAAAAATGGGATTAAACCCTCTCTCTGATCGTTTTTTGAGATGAACAATCAGGATTTATCCTTGCATCATCATCAATCAATATCTGAGAAGAGTAATTCGGGTTTAACCATCTTGCTCCAACCGATTGTTGGGTTTTGGCTTTATAAATATGGTTTGAGGGTATTTTTCTCACCCATTCGACCAGATTTTTGCAATTTATATGCACAATTAGGGCTTGAGGGTTTTATCTTCACCCTTTTAGCTGTTCTATGTATTTGAGATGAGAGATTAAAGTTCAACTTACCGTTCGTTGATATATGAGCTAAAAAATAGTGATTTTTCTGGTTGATTATTGAAGTGCCGTTTCCGGTAGCCTCACGATTGTCTCGGCGGTTTCTCCAGTCCCCACCGTTGCCGCCATCTCAGACGTCTTCAACTTTTTACCTTCTTGGTTGACTATGAATTCTTCGGTTTTGATGGTAACCGGTGGTGAATGACAGAGAACATTAAGGTAAGTGTTTCTGATAAGCCTTGATTGTTTGGATTTCATACTTTGTGTGTTGAAATCGTTGCAGCTGGTTTGATTAATTGAGCCACCTTCATTATTTGACATGGCAGCTATGTTCATCGAGCTACCGTCAATTCTTGACATGGCAGCTTGAATTTTTTCTGGTAAATGATTGAAGCTAAAAAAACGGTTGTATTGATCCCTCGATCTACACCGTACTCTCTGATACCATGTTTATTTTCAAGAATTAAAGATTGTAATGGTAATTTGTATTGATCAGTTTGTGTTTTTATAAACTTGAATTGATTCAACTTACATGGCTAAGTGTTTCTTTATATACAAAAGTCCTAACAGCTAATTCCTAATTAAAGTATGGATCCAATATGTGAAACAACCCAACCCGTATTCAACACGACAAATTTTTTCTTTTAAAATTAATAAACCGCCCAATTAAATGGTAACATTATGTAAACCGTTCCATACAACACGTTCAAAACAATACAACAAGTTTAATGTTTACAAAGAAGGCACGAAGGCCCTTAATCAAATGTAATGTAAGTTCGACCCATTAACATGATAGTTTTAATCCAAACGACACCCGAGCATGGTTTGAGGCTAAACTACCCAAAATCCTAGGTCGACTTCCAAAAGCTTCAACAAGCATCCAACAAGGGGAAACTAGTGCCCAACAACCCTTTCCCTTTCTCCATACCTGCATCTAAAAAGTAAAGAACGAGAGGGATAAGCTAATGCTTAGTGAATGCAATAATTATACGTTTACATATATAACCTACTTACATGCAATCACTTACACATTTACCGCATACATGCTAGCAATACAATTAATCATACCATCACAAGTATAATGCTAAACCTTCGACCACACAAGCTAGCATAACAATAGCATATAACTCGAACAATATAATATGCTACATTACAACGCCCAACCATGGTTAACCAATAGTACAAAGGAATGGTACTCGAATTTCCCATCGGTGTTCATAACAACCGTTAGGGTACTTAACACGTCGTACACTAACCCCACGTGTGGCATCTTAACACGTCGATACTTCACCCCGGGTGGTGTCTTAACACGTCGACACTTTACCCATTACATCTCTTGGAGTGGCATCTTAACACGTCGATACTTCACCCCCGAGTGGTGTCTTAACACGTCGACACTTCACTCGCCACGTGAGATGTGGTGTCTTAACACGTCGACACTTCACAACTCATGCTTCACAAATAAATACATTATATATGCACGCATATAATTATTCCACTTACCTTATCACGTCGGTGGTGATTAAACACTTCCGAAAGCTTCAAGCGAAGTACCTAATACATTAAGTAACCAAATCAGCAAACAAACTAGTGGAACCAACCACCAACACGTAACTCTTGAGCATTTAATGAACCAATGCATTAAATGACCCATTTACACCAAAACGGCCCATTAAAGGTCAAGACTCATCATCAATCACCAAAAGCTAGTGATTAAAGGCTACTAACACCAACTAACACAAATTATGGGTATTTCATACCCATCCTACCCAAATAGGTCAACAATTGCCCATTTGACCCATTTTAACACTTATACTTACAATTTTAGTCAAACTTAACCCATTTACAAATCTTTCATCATTTTACAAGTGTATTAGTGACTAACAACACAATTAACACTTACAAACCTCAATTTACATGACCAAACCCTAGATTATAGCTATTAGTGTTTCCTTACATCAATTTAACCCAAATTCACCCATTTAACCCCCAAATGGGTCTTACAAGTCCCAAATGAACAGACCCTAGCCATAAATCAACTAAAACTCAAAACACGGAGTTAAGACTTACCAACACTATCAAATCGTAACTAAGAACGAGGAGAACAATTTTCTTTCTTGCTCCTAAGATTGAATCACAAATCTTCACCCTCAAATCTCACTTTGAATCTAAATGGGTTTTGTGTTTTGAGAGAAAATAGAGAAAGAAAAGAGAAGAAAATGAAGAAATGAGATAAGTGGCTGGTATTTGAGCCACAATCTGATCCATACGCGAAAAGATGAAAATACCCTTAGGCCACCCCTTTTTAAATCAGAAAAACGAATCAGATCGCCAGTATGGTCGCGGCGCGACCCCGATTCTCCGCTGCGCGGCATATCACACAATTTTTGAGCTGTTTTTATCCACTCCTGATCTTGGTTCTAGTTCATCGTCGCGGCGCGACCCCTCCTCACCGCGACGCGACAAAGGGCACCATCTGACCAATTTCGACAACTTAAACCAACTATTGATTTACACGACTTGTTCACTTCGTTCTCGCTTCTTATATACATCTAAACTTCACCATAAAGCCTCACTCGACTTAACACCATCAAACCCCATGCATATACTTATACATGCATACATTCTCAAGTGTATATATATATATATATATATATATATATATATATATATATATATATATATATATATATATATATATATATATATATATCGTGTACATCAAACTAAAACTTTAAATCATTTAATCACATATACAAACGAAATATAACGTTCTAACGATTAAATATGTACCTTAAGACATGTATGAAGAAAACGGGATGTTACAACTCTCCCCCACTTGAATCGGAGCGCGTCCTCGCGATCCAAACCGCATGACAAGCTGGAAGGTAAACCAAAACAAACTCTTCGGATTCCCACGTAAACTCGGAACCTTTTCGATGTCGCCATTGCACCTTGAAAGTTCTAACTTCCTTGTTTCGCAACATTTTAACCTTTTCATCAAGGATTGCAATCGGCTCTTCAACATACTCTAATTTGTTGTTCAAAGCAATCTCATCTAACGGCACCCGAGTCGAGTCATCCGCAAGACACTTACGGAGATGGGAAACATGAAATGTGTTATGGATTTCCGCAAGTTCTTCGGGTAACTCTAGTCTATAAGCAACCTCACCAACACGAGCCAAAACCTTGAAAGGACCAATAAACCGAGGAGCTAACTTTCCTCGTTTTCGAAACCGAATAACACCCTTCCATGGCGAAACCTTAAGCATCACCATGTCACCTTCTTGAAACTCAATCGGTCGCCTTCCTTTATCGGCATAAGATTTTTGTCTATCTTGCGCCGCCTTAAGTCGAGCCCGAATCATCTCAATCTTACTATTCATCTCTAAAACCAAATCGGTACTCCCGATTTCTCGTTGACCCACTTCACCCCAACAAATAGGAGTTCGACACCTACACCCATAAAGCATTTCATAAGGTGGCATTCCAATACTAGCATGGTAACTATTATTGTATGAGAATTCCACCAAAGGCAATGTGATGACCCGGGAATTTCCGACCAAATTTAAACTTAATCTTTATACGATTTCGAGACGATAAGCAAAGTCTGTAAAGTTGAGTCTTTAAATTTTTAGAACAGGTTACATGAAACTATTTGACCTTAGACTATTCCAGGTGATTCACAAACAATTGTATGTAAATATATATAAATTTTATACAAAAGAAATGTTATATATATTGTAATTAATAGATATTAAAGACTGGGACTGAGACACGGCCCGGACTCCCGCGGGGGGCAGCAGTGGGGAATCTTGGACAATGGGCGAAAGCCCGATCCAGCAATATCGCGTGAGTGAAGAAGGGCAATGCCGCTTGTAAAGCTCTTTCGTCGAGTGCGCGATCATGACAAGACTCGAGGAAGAAGCCCCGGCTAACTCCGTATTCAATATATGATAGTTTGGAAATAAGATATAATTAATAAATTGTATTATAGTAAATTATATTAAAATTATTATTATTACTTTCATGAATATTATTTTTAATATTAATATCAATTATTTATAGTATTAAGCCTAGTATAAAATATATATTTATAAAATTTAATATGAATAAGTTGTTATATTATTAATATCATTATAATATTAATATTATTATTATAACTAGTAGTATTATTAATATCATTTATAAGACTATTAATATCATTGTTATTACTGGTATTTGAACTTATTAAAAATTATCATTTTAGTTAATATTAATATTAGGATAATTATTACTACTTGGACTATTATTATGTTATTATTGATAATAATATTCAATATTATCATTTTGTATTATTAATAGAGTGGTTATTATTAATTTTACTTTTATAAAAGGAAAAATCAAGGAAAGGAAATTGATTCAGAGTTGGTATCTATCAAACTGTATGCAAACGTGTTTCTTGTCTATAACTTTACAATTAGAATCGAAATCCAACACATATATATATATCCAAAATTCTGTTTCCTATCAAGATCACCTTTTATTTTTATTTTTCTTTACTTTGTTGTCTGATTGAGAAATTAATACCACCTACACTATGTAATCGATCAATTCATGTATTAAATAAAATATCTCAATTCCTTTTCACTATCTTTTTCAAACAACCACTTGTATATAACTTTATTTATAATCATGCAGTTGATATTGTTAGTCAAGACTAGGGGCTCCAATGATATTTTTGTTTTTGTTTTTTGTTCACATGAATATACATATACATATATGATGATATCAAACATGCATAATCTCTTCTTTTATTTAACTTCTACAAACCATACACCAATACACACCTAGAAACTTCATTATTTTCCTTCTCTTCTATACTAACCGAGACATATACATGCTTGATCGATTGCTGTGCAGCTGCTAATTACCCTCTGTAGCCCAAACATAATCCAAAACCCAATTACTATTTTTCTGTGTTAAAAACACCCCAACAATCACACACGTATACCTGCAGCTGCTGCTATACTTCGTTTCTCTTCTGTTTACCATCAAAACTGCACAAAAACATAAATAAGTTGCTGCACCTGCTCGCTACTACTGCTGTCCAGTTGTTGCTATTTGCTGCTATGTTTCTGTCAGGTACCAACACACTCAACAACTATAAAATACTAGACCAAAACAAAGTCATTTATAATTTGTTACATTGACAATGAACAACAAGTCAAAAATGGCCAAAGAGGCAACCTGTTTGACCAGGAACACCAGTTACCCATATTCAACCCAAACCCATTTCGATAATCAATCTAAAATTTACTCGTTCCTGCTAGTAGAGTTTAAACCATCTGCTTTCTGTTTCACTTAACACACCAAACCACCATCTGTGTTGCTGCACGATCATCCCCGGCTGCTGTGGTTATATGTTTTCTGTTCAACCTGCAAAGAAAACCAACACACCACCACAACCATCAACCTCTTGAACCCACTTCACCACCTACATCTTTATGATGCTGCTGTTTTTGCTTTCTGTTTCAGGTTACCATTTAAACTCCTACAGCTCGAATCAAATCACTTTGAGAAGGTATATACCATAATAATCATCTTCAATTAGCAAAAGAGTAATTTAATTAACCTTTATAAATTCTGACAATTTAACAATCGAAAATAACATATCAAATTCTCAATTAAACAATAGAAATTCTGGTGAGTTCGATAGAGAAAGATCAAGAACTGTGAATGATAAAGAGGACCACGATAATTTAAAGAACATCTTCGATTGCTGCTATTGTTCTAATAATAAAAATAAAAATAATAATAATAATAATAATAATAATAATAATAATAATAATAATAATAAATAAATAAATAAAATGTATACTTAAATTATGAAGGGATTTAGAGAAATTAAGAAAAACAACACCTAATCGTTTACCTATTTGATCAATTAAAGAATCGATTACATAATCAATTGATGAAGAAGGAACGACGATGAATCTGATATAGCGAATTGACGACCTGCGATTCGTGTTGCTTAAAGCTTGAACGAGGTTAATGATGAGCAAATAAACCCCTGAACATAGGTGATCGTTTGATCGATTGATGAATCGAGGAACCCTAACCCGTTCCCACGTTGCACCCTGCTTATTCGATCTGTTTTTGAGCCGACGAAGGAAACCCCAATTTCCTTTATTAAGTATAAATATAATTATAATTATAATTATTATTATTACAATTATATTATATTATTCTATTTATTATTATTATTCTATTATTATTAATGTTATTATAATTATTAAAATTATTATTATTTTAAGTATTGTATGACAAATAATATGAATAGCATCATTGCCATTATTAATAAGTATTATTAAGATATATTATTATTAAGATGATCATTTTTTAATAAACTATCATTTATTAAAAAAAAAATTTATATCATTTTATTATTAAAATCATTATTATTATTATCATAAGTATTATTATTATAAATATTATCACCATTAATATTAAGGTTAAGATTATTATTGCTATTATTACTATTATTAAAAATATTACTTAATAAACAAGGACATTTATGTAAAAAAATATATTGTACATCTATACCAATATTAGATACTATTTTATTTAATGAAATGTTATCATTATTAAGTAACAAATAATATATAAATAAATTTTAAATTGAATCATATCATATATATATATATATATATATATATATATATATATATATATATATATATATATATATATAGTAAATCTTAAAATATAACTAAATATATATAACTTATTTGATTACGATTATATGTTTTAATATTTATATAAATGATATAGGTTCGTGAATCCGAGGCCAACCCTGTATTGTTCAGTTGTTCAATGTTGTCATATGTATTTTTACTACAGAATACATTAGGTGAGTTTCATTTGCTCCCTTTTTAAATGCTTTTGCAATATATATTTTTGGGACTGAGAATACATGCGCTGCTTTTATAAATGTTTTACGAAATAGGCACAAGTAATCGAAACTACATTCTATGGTTGGATTATCGAATCGAATATCACTCTTTTTAGTCTGGTAATCTAAGAATTAGGGAACAGACACCCTAATTGACGCGAATCCTAAAGATAGATCTATCGGGCCCAACAAGCCCCATCCAAAGTACCGGATGCTTTAGTACTTCGAAATTTATATCATGTCCGAAGGAGGATCCCGGAATGATGGGGATATTCTTATATGCATATTGTAAATGTCGGTTACCAGGTGTTCAATCCATATGAATGATACTTTTGTCTCTATGCACGGGACGTATGTTTATGAGAAATGGAAATATGAAATCTTGTGGTCTATTAAAAATTATGAAATGATTATTTATGATAACCTAATGAACTCACCAACCTTTTGGTTGACACTTTAAAGCATGTTTATTCTCAGGTACGAAAGAAATCTTCCGCTGTGCTTATGCTCATCTTAGTGATATTACTTGGAGTCATTCATGACATATTTCAAAAGACGTTGCATTCGAGTCGTTGAGTTCATCAAGATTATTATTAAGTCAATTATAGTAAGATATATTATGAAATGGTATGCATATCATCAACTTTCGATGTAATGAAAGATTGTCTTTTCAAAAACGAATGCAATGTTTGTAAAATGTATCATATAGAGGTCAAGTACCTCGCGATGTAATTAACTGTTGTGAATCGTTTATAATCGATATGGACTTCGTCCGGATGGATTTGGACGGGTCATGACAGGCAAGTGCTCATCCCAACTACCACCGAAATCAATAACACACGCCCTTAACATATCCTCCAACGTTTGATTCGTACGCTCGGTTTGACCGTCCGTTTGAGGATGATACGCCGTGCTCATCTTCAATTGAGTACCCATATCTTCATGAAACTTATTCCAAAACCGAGACGTGAAACGAGTATCTCGATCCGAAACAATAGATATAGGAACCCCATGCCTCGATATCACCTCCTTGATAAACAACTTGGACAAAATCTCCGATGATATCGTTTCCCGAATGGGAAGAAACAAGGCACTCTTCGTCAATCGATCTACTATCACCCAAATCGTATCAAATTGGGTTCTCGCCGTCTTTGGTAACTTGGTAATGAAGTCCATGGTAATGTGCTCCCATTTCCATTTTGGAACTTCCAACGGTTGTAACATACCATACGGCTTTTGGTGTTCGGCCTTAACTTGTAAACACGTGACGCATTGTTCAACATACTTAACAACATCACTTTTCAAGCTGGGCCACCAATACTCCTTCTTCAAATCAAGGTACATCTTTGTTGCACCCGGATGAACGGAATACTTTGACTTATGTGCTTCATCAAGTAGCACCTTTCGGTAATCGCCCATCTTAGGTACCCATACTCTACCTTAAAAGGACAACAAACCATACGGGCCTAAGGTAATGGACTCCGTTTGTCCCATGATTCGTTCCTCATGTTTGTTGTTAACAAAAGCTTCGATTTGAATCTCACCGAGCTTCATAAGAAAATCGTTAGTAATAATCATGCGTAACGATCCTACTCGTATTGCCGGATGTTGACTCTTTCGACTTAACGCATCCGCGACTACATTCGCCTTACCCGGATGATAAAGTATCTCACAATCATAATCCTTCAACACATCCATCCACCTACATTGACGATAATTCAAATCTCATTGATTAAAGAGATGTTTCAATCTCTTATGATCCGAATAAATCGTACACTTGACACCATACAAATAGTTGCGCCAAATTTTCAATGCATGAACCACCGCCGCCAATTCAAGATTATGAGTCAGGTATCTCCTTTCGTGTTCCTTTAATTGTCAAGAGGCGTAAGCGATGACTTTACCTCTTTGCATTAGAACACACCCGATCCCATTTAATGAGGCATCACAATAAACCGTCATATCTTCAATTCCCTCCGGTAATACCAACACCGGAGCTTGACACAATTTCTCCTTTAACCATTGGAAAGCAATTTCTTGCTCATTATCCCAATTAAACCTTACGTTCTTTCTTGTCAATTTCGTCAAAGGAGAAGCGATCTTAGAAAAGTCTTGATAAACCGACGATAATAACCGGCCAATCCGAGAAAACTTCAAATTTCTGTAGGCGTAGTCGGTTTTTCCCAATTCTTCACCGTCTCTATTTTCTCCGGATCTACTTGAATACCATCTTTATTTACAATATGGCCAAGGAATTGCACTTCCCTTAGCCAAATTCACATTTGGAGAATTTAGCATACAACTTCTCCTTCTGCAATGTCTTCAACACTTCACGCAAATGGTGTTCATGTTCCTTCATACTCTTAGAATAAACAAGTATGTCGTCAATGAACACAATTACCGACTTGTGTAACGACCCGACCTTTTCAACTTTTATTTATATATATTACTTTCACGAAACTGCGTATTTGTGCGTACTAATTTAGATTTTATTCTGGGATCATTAATTATGTTAATTACCTTCGTTAATGCCTTACAACGTGCTTTTAAGTATTTAGTTGCTTAACGTAATCCTTGAATGCATTTACGACCGTTAGTGTCACTTATCGTTTAAAACGAGATACGTACTTGGTACACGGAAAACTTTTATCATAATTGGGATATTATGACTACGTAAACTTAATTGTTATTTATTATAAAAATTACTTGGCTTAAGGGCTTATTTAATTATGCTTAGTGGTTACTAATGCTTACTAGTTACCTTAATGGACTATACCTTAGTGGACTTTCAAGGCCCGACCTACTTACTTGATGGACTCACTAAATGGACTAGTTAATGGACTAAATTAGTCCATGAAGCATAAGATAAAACCCAATTAGAGTGTAAGACAAAGTTAGGCATGCTTGGTACTACTACTTACATGTTTTAATATTTTGTTCCATGCCACCCAACATGTACATCCACCACCATGTACTACCACCCAATAGCAAGCAAATGGTCCCCCCACCACCCCATGAAACCGTCGCCTACAAGGGCACCCACCACACCACCATTTCATTTCAAACACTCTCATTTCATTTTAAAAACACACACTTCTTTTCTCTCAAATTTCTCTCTAACTTTTCTCTCAACTTTTCTTGAAGAACTTGAAGGTTTAAACACTTTTCTCTCTTCTTTTTCTTCTTTCAAAACCGTAATCATCATCATCTTCATTTATTTTTGGATTTTGGTTCTTATAACTCAAATCCTCATGTTATCTTGCAATCTTTAATCACTTTTATGATAAAGAAGCAAGAACAAGGATCAAAGCTTTGTAGCTTTTGGTTCTACATGAAACTTGTAACAAATCTAAGGATCAAATACTTTAAGATCCTCTATATGTTCAAGTATTGGAACTTTAAAGTTCATTTCATGAAGATTCAAGCTTTTGACTTGATATCTTTTTGTATAAAGGATCCAAACTTGAACTTGTTTTTTTTAACTTTAAATTTATCATTTATGTATATAGAATTCGATTTATATAAGTTACTTGGTCAAAGATTACTTGTTAACTTTGATCTCATAAATCTTGTAACCAAAGTCTAACTTTGAAAGTTCAAGAACAAGAAAGTTTAAGCTTACTAGTTTATAACTTTCACTCATCTAAGATTGATCTAAGTTTCATAACTTATGGTCATCTAACTTGTTAAAATAAGAGTTCATTAATTTGTGTTCACTTTACTTTACAAAATCTAAGTTTCATAACTTATAGAAGTGTAAAGTTGAAAGTCTAAGTGTTTTGACTTAGGGTTTCACCAAGAACATGAGATCTAGACTTTTTAGTCTACGATCTTTAATACTTAGTTAAGATCTAATCTCTCTAGCTTAAGGTCTTGCTTATTTAGTTTGATTCGAAGTTTATAGCTTAATAAGACTTGCATTTGAGTTGAAACTAAGAAAATTGATGTAACTTTGGTTCATCACCTTGCTCAAACTCTCACATGAGTTGTGTTTTAAATTCTTAGTCTTGACTCTTGTGTGTTGATGGTAAAACCTTGGTCAAAGTGATGCTAACACATCAATGAGTTGTACACTTGAAGCTACAAGCATCAAGGATGAGAACCGTGATGAGCATCAAGCACCAAGAATTCCACCGGAGCACTTGTTTACTGTTTTCAGGGTCTGATCAGGCCCCTGGGCTACTGTAAAAGTTGATTTCCAGATAGTTCGGTTCGATTAGATGACTTTTCGTTTAAGACTCGTCTTAATCCGATATACGGTTTAGGATTTATAGCCTTCCGAAAGTCACTACGCCCTTGTAACGTTGTGCTGAAAATTCTGACCTACTCGCACTTAAACCATCTCCACGGTCAAACGAAGACGAATTAGGTTATGAAAATTGGTCAGCAGTTAGAGGACTCACATACGGAGCCATGGCCACTGGCCTCACTTCATTTCAGTTTGTATAGTGGTCGTAGAAGCTGAACGAAGTCAACTTTTGTTTCGGTCTCTATTCTTGATTGAAAACTTACTTTACTTTTTACGTATGATGTTGATGATGATGATACTTAAGACTTAATTTACGCACTTTCAAACCTTTGGGAACGACTTACTAACTTAGTAACTTTTGACTTAGGTTGAGGACCTTTCGGACTGACTTACTTGCTTACTTATCTCGTATCGACTTTTACTGCATTTACCACTGTGAGTTATAGCTCCCTTTTTTACTTCAACTATTTTTAGGACTGAGAATACATGCGCTTTTTATGTTTTACTTACTAGGCACGAGTACTTAAACTTTTATATGTTTGGGTTATATAACGGCATAAACTTTCCCCTTAGCTCGGTAACGTTTAGTCATTGGTTTTTGAACCGGTGAACGCGAATCTTAGATATGGATCCATAGGGTTTGACATCCCCACTCGGGCTAGTCGCACTAGCATTTAACGGGTGTTTAATACTTCGTAAACATACGCACTCGCCAAGTGTACTTTTAGGGGGTGATATTTACGTTAAGTTAGTTACCAAGTGCCCACAGTTAAGCATATACTTTTCATACTGTTTTGAATACGAAATCTCGTGGCCTACATTACATTACTGTTACAATTAAACTATTTCTCACCAACATTTGTGTTGACTTTTAAGCATGTTATTTCTCAGGTGCTTAGACGTATGTTGATTCCGCTGTACTAGACTCTCGGTGTTAGATTTTCGCTGCTATGCTTAAAGATGTCTCAATTACGAAACTTTTTACTTTGCATTCAAACTTATGTTACATTTGAACAATGGCTTGTAATGACCTTAGTGTCACGTACTTGTGTTAACGCTTTCTATTCGTAGAAGCACGCTATCTTTTATAAAACGTTATCCTTCCATGAATGCAAACTTGTTTTAAAATAGCATATAGTGTTGTAACCTTGTAATGGACCTGTTGTTGAAGATCCGTACACGATGATTTTGTATGGGGCATCACATTTGGTATCAGAGCAATGGTTGTAGGGAATTAGGTTGCATTAGGGAGTCTTGACCGAGCCGAGTAGGATTCGCTAATAGGACTAATCTACAACTTGCTTGTTTACTTGTTTCTGCGGAACTTGCTGCATGCTACTGCTTACTTTTACTGCCATGTGGACTTATTGTATGCTACTGTTTATTTTCACTACTGCATGCTACTATCTACCTTTGATTGCATGTTACTTTTGTTTAATACTGTTCATATTGCCATGCTATGTACTGCCAGGATGCTGTAGTGCCTAATTACGTGCTTGCTATATGTCTTACTGACATGGAAAAAGTTATTTTTCCTTGTTCAGATGTCGAACATACCGCCCATTATCGTTGATTTGGAGAGTGACTCAGATTCGTCTGCTGCATCACCTACCATTGTTGCTGACTCACAGATCCCGTCACCGCTACCCTCCGACGACTCTGGCGATTCACCTTCCAGTGGACTCGTGCTTGACCTGATTGACGTCTCAGATGGAGACGAGGATCCCGCGGAGATTCCAGCTCCACCCAGCCTTAGACTCCCGGAGCCACAGCACCAATCCGGTGGTAGTGTGATCCCTGGGGGAGACGGAGACGGTCCTTTCCGTAATGAGAGTGGACATTGGGTCAGACGCACCGCTGACGGACGTGTCGTGCCAATTCCACCTGGCAGATATCGACTTATGACCACCGGCCAGGCACATCCACCCTCAGATGATTCAGATGATTCATCATCCGATGACACCAGCGAGGAGGATCCCGAGGAGGATTCTGAGGAGGACTCCGAGGAGGAGCCCGTGCAGCCACCCTCTACCCCGCCGAAGAAGCGGTACCGCTTTGATGGTACTGTTATTCCAGGGGTTAATGGAGGTAAGCAGTTCATGAACGCACGTGGATTGTTGGTTAGGGTCACCGCCCGTAAGCGGGTTGTACCATATCCTGCTGATCCATTCGTGCGTAAGGTCACTCGTTATGCGCCTTCTACTTCTGGCACTGCACCATCTGCACCACCGGCGCCACCTGCACCATCCGCACCACCTGTCCTACCAGCATCTCCCACCGTCGAGGAGCTGACGAGGGAAGTGCATACCCTCCGTGCTCGGGTAACTGAGCTCGAGGACCAGATGACCCACCTGATGGACATCATTTACCCACCATCACCATAGGGCTATTGTATTAGGTTTCATTATGTAATACCGTTAGTAGTTTCATGTTTTATTCATGTATTGTACGAACCTTATGGAGATGTATGCAACCTTCTTATTAATGAATGGAACTTAATGTTGTTTAATTATTATACGATGTTTATTTAAGATGTTGCATGTTGGCTTATGTGCTATCTGCTGCTGTTTGCCCTGCTTAGTTAACGTGTATTATGATGTTTCCATGTTGATTACCTTATACTATAATATTTATATTGGGTGCTGGATTTTGACTTAAGTCGAAATTTTGTTTAGAAGATCAATGGAAAACGGAAGAGTTCCAAGGGAAACGTCCACAGCGGCACAGATTGAGGAGATGATAGCTGCTCGAGTAGCCGCAGCTATGGCGGATATCAACCCCCAAGCTCCACCGGCTACCCAGAACGTTCATTACGGGTGCACTTATAAGGAATTCCAGAGCTGCAAGCCCCACAATTTCAGTGGTACTGCCAGTTGAGCTGACTAGATGGTTTGAAAAGTTGGAAGCTGTTTTCCGCGTGAGCAACTGTTCCGAAGCAAACAAAACTAAGTACGCCTCCTGCACGCTGTCGGATGGCGCTTTAACCTGGTAGAACACACTCGCCCAGGCTAAGGGAATTGACGGGGCTTTTGCTACACCACGGGAGGAGTTTAAGAGTGCTATGATCGAGGAGTACTGTCCCAGAACCGAACTTCAGAAGATGGAAGCGGAGTTTTGGGAACTGAAAGTTGTAGGAACTGATCTTGATGGCTATAACCGAAGGTCCTTGGAGTTAACTTTGATGTGCCCCACGATGGTTACTCCTGAATTTAAGCGAATGGAACAGTATTTGTGGGGACTCCCCAAGACCATTCAGGGAAATGTCACCTCTTCGAAACCAGCAGATGTCCCGGAAGCTATGCGCATGGTGCACACCCTGATGAATCAAATTACCCAGAAAGAGCCAGAAAAGGTGAAATCGGAGTTGGGAACTAGTAATGGGAAACGTAAGTGGGACGGAAACAAGGAAAAAGGTCTTTGATCTAAACCCAGCTAAGAGGTATGAGAACTTCAAGGGAAACAACGACTGGAAGAATCCTAACCCGAACCTTAGCTCGAACCCTAACTACAAAGGTAGCCTTCCGCAGTGCAAGAGATGCTACAAGCATCATACTGGGTACTGCAACGTGGTATGTGAAAAGTGTAAGCGGACTAGACATATCGGCAAGGATTGCAAGATTAACCCCTCAGCTGTGAGGATAACTCCGAATGGGCCAAAGAAATGTTTGAATGCGGCCAACAGGGCCACTTTAAGAATGATTGTCCGAACAAGAAGAAGGATGGCGGGCCAGCACGTGGGAGAGTCTTCAACTTGAATGCCATGGATGCCCGTGAGGATCCTGACTTGGTCACAGGTACATCCACTATTAATAAACTATTAGCTTTTGTCTTGTTTGATACTGGTGCCTATAGGAGTTATGTAGATAGACATTTTTGCTCTAAGATAGATTGGTCGTTAGTACCTTTGAAGGAGAGTATGCTCGTTGAAGTAGCCAATGGGAAACTTGAGAAAGTTGACCAAATTAGCCGAGGAGGTATTATAAACTTAGCTGGAGCGGAATTTGAGATAGATTTGATACCCATTAAGTTGGGAAGCTTTGATGTGATAGTTGGCATGGACTGGTTGTCCAAAGTACAAGCAGAAGTCATCTGTGGAGAAAAGATTATTCGTATACCACGCGAAGACGGTGTGCCATTAATTGTATACGGAGAGAGATGTAGCCCAAAGTTGAACCTTATCAGTTGCATGAAGGCACAAAAGATTATGAGAAAGGGGCGTTTTGCTGTTCTGGCGCATGTAAAGAAGTTAGAAACGGAGGAGAAAAGCGTAGATGATGTACGAATAGTGAACGAATTTCCCGATGTCTTTCCAGAAGAATTGCCAAAATTACCCCCCACCGAGATCAGTAGAGTTTCAGATTGATCTAGTACCAGGAGCTGCACCTGTAGCCCGCGCACCTTATTGACTTGCACCTTCCGAAACGCAAGAGTTGCAGAGTCAACTGCAAGAACTGCTAGACCGTGGATTCATCCAACCAAGCTCTTCGCCTTGGGGCGCACCTGTGTTATTTGTAAAGAAGAAGGACAGATCTTTCCGCATGTGTATTGATTACCGTGAACTGAACAAGTTGACGATCAAGAATCGGTATCCCCTTCGCAGAATTGACGATCTTTTCGATCAGCTGCAAGGATCCAGCGTTTACTCTAAGATCGATTTGCGATCAGGTTATCATCAGTTGAGGGTGAAGGAGAGCGATGCATTTAAGACTACATTCCGAACTTGTTATGGTCATTATGAGTTTCTCGTGATGCCATTCGGTTTAACCAACGCACCTGCCGTGTTTATGGATCTCATGAATCGCGTATGCAAGCCGTACCTGGACAAGTTCGTTATTGTCTTCATAGATGATATCCTCATCTACTCTAAAAGCGAAGAAGAACACGAACAATATCTCCGACTCATGCTTGAACTCTTGAGACAAGAGCAACTCTATGCCAAATTCTCCAAGTGTGAATTTTGGTTGAAGGAAGTCCAATTTCTTGGTCATGTCGTAAGTGATCAAGGTATCAAGGTCGATCCCGCAAAGATCGAAGCCATCAGCAAGTGGGAAACCCCCACTACTCCTACTCATATTCGTCAATTTTTAGGTCTCGCCGGTTATTACCGCAGATTCATTGAAGGTTTCTCTCTGATTGCACGTCCATTAACTGCATTGACTCACAAAGGGAAGAAGTTCTTTTGGGCAATAGAACAAGAGTCTGCATTTCAAACCCTGAAGCAAAAGTTAACATCCGCACCTATCTTATCACTTCCCGAAGGCAGTGATGACTTCATTGTGTACTGCGATGCCTCGAAACATGGTTTTGGTTGTGTGTTGATGCAACGAACAAAGGTTATTGCTTCGCCTCCCGCCAACTGAAGATTCACGAGCGAAACTACACTACTCACGATCTCGAACTTGGTGCTGTCGTCTTTGCGCTCAAACTGTGGAGACACTATCTTTATGGAACCAAAAGTACTATCTTCACCGATCACAAGAGCCTCCAACACATATTCGATCAGAAACAACTGAACATGAGACAGCGACGGTGGATCGAGACGCTGAACGACTATGATTGTGAACTTCGTTACCATCCTGGCAAGGCAAATGTTGTAGCCGATGCTTTGAGCCGAAAGGAAAGAATGGTACCGCTTCGTGTCCGAGCCTTGAACATCACCATCCATTCGAATCTCAATAGCCAAATCCAAGTAGCCCAAGATGAGGCTCTCAAAGAGGAGAATATTTCTCATGAACACTTGAACATTCTCGTCTCTTGATTCGAGGTTAAGGAGACTGGACTCCGATATTTTGCCGGAAGGATTTGGGTGCCTAGTTATGGGGATTTACGAAGTCTTATTCTGGACGAAGCCCACAAGTCAAGATATTCGATTCATCCAGGAGCCGGTAAGATGTACCACGATCTCAAGGAACAGTATTGGTGGCCTAATCTTAAGAAGGACGTTGCTACTTATGTTTGGAAGTGTTTGACTTGTTCAAAAGTTAAGGCCGAACATCAAAGGCCATCAGGGTTACTTCAGCAACCAGAAATCCCGCAATGGAAATGGGAAAGGATAACGATGGACTTCATCACGGTAGGCGGATACGATACCATCTGGGTTATCATTGACCGTTTTACCAAATCTGCTCACTTCCTAGCCATGATAGAAACGGATACGATGGAAAAACTCGCTCAACTATACATAAAGGAAATTGTATCTCGTCATGGTGTGCCCTTATCGATTATTTCAGACCGAGATGCCCGTTTCGCTTCTAGATTTTGGCGATCCTTGCAAGAAGCCTTGGGAACACGTCTCGACATGAGTACTGCACATCACCCGCAGACCGAGGGACAAAGCGAACGCATGATTCAAACTTTGGAGGACATGTTGAGTGCTTGTGTTATTGATTTCGGGAAAGCTTGGGAGAAGCATTTACCGCTAGCCGAATTTTCTTACAACAACAGCTATCATTCGAGTATTAATGCCGCACCTTTCGAAGCATTGTATGGCCGTAAGTGCAGTTCTCCTATTTGTTGGGCCGAAGTAGGCGAAAAGCAAATCACCGGACCTGAACTCGTCCATGAAACAACTGAGAAGATTGTCCAAATTCAAGTGAGGCTCAAGACGGCCTGTGATCGAAAAAAGAGCTATGCCGACCTTAAACGTAAAGATTTCGAATTCCAAGTGGGTGACTGCGTAATGTTGAAAGTAGCACCTTGGAAAGGTGTAATCCATTTCGGAAAGCGTGGAAAGTTAAATCCGCGATACATTGGTCCTTTTGAAATCTTGGAGCGTATTGGACCCGTCGCGTACCGTTTGGATCTTCCGACACAATTGAGTTCCGTTCATCCTACTTTTCATGTGTCAAAAATGAAGAAGTGTCTTGCTGAACCAGAACTTGTCATCCCTCTTGACGAGCTTACGATTGATGACAAACTCCACTTCGTGGAAGAACCCGTTAAAATTATGGACCGTGAGGTCAAGACCTTGAAATGTAACAAGATTCCAATCGTCCGAGTCTGATGGAATGCAAAATGAGGACCTGAGTTTACTTTGGAACGAGAGGATCAAATGATGTAGAAGTATCCTCACCTTTTCCCGACTCCACCATCTACCTCAGCTTAAATTTTGGGACGAAATTTTCTTTAACAGGTGGGTAATGTAACGACCCGACCTTTTCAACTTTTATTTATATTTATTACTTTCACAAAACTGCGTATTTGTGCGTACTAATTTAGATTTTATTCTGGGATTATTAATTATGTTAATTACCTTCGTTAATGCCTTACAACGTGCTTTTAAGTATTTAGTTGCTTAACGTGATCCTTGAATGCGTTTACGACCGTTAGTGCCACTTATCGTTTAAAACGTACTTGGTACACGGTAAACTTTTGTCATAATTGGGATATTATGACTACGTAAACTTAATTGTTATTTATTATAACAATTACTTAGCTTAAGGGCTTATTTAATTATGCTTAGTGGTTACTAATGCTTACTAGTTACCTTAATGGACTATACCTTAGTGGACTTCCAAGGCCCAACCTACTTACTTGATGGACTCACTAAATGGACTAGTTAATGGACTAAATTAGCCCATGAAGCATAAGACAAACCCAATTAGAGTGTAAGACAAAGTTAGGCATGCTTGGTACTACTACTTACATGTTTTAGCATTTTGTTCCATGCCACCCAACATGTACATCCACCACCATGTACTACCACCCAATAGCAAGCAAATGGTCCCCCCCACCACCCCATGAAACCGTCGGCCTACAAGGGCACCCACCACACCACCATTTCATTTCAAACACTCTCATTTCATTTCAAAAACACACACTTCTTTTCTCTCAAATTTCTCTCTAACTTTTCTCTCAACTTTTCTTGAAGAACTTGAAGGTTTAAACACTTTTCCCTCTTCTTTTTCTTCTTTCAAAACCGTAATAATCATCATCATCTTCATTTATTTTTGGATTTTGGTTCTTATAACTCAAATCCTCATGTTATCTTGCAATCTTTAATCACTTTTATGATAAAGAAGCAAGAACAAGGATCAAAGCTTTGTAGCTTTTGGTTCTACATGAAACTTGTAACAAATCTAAGGATCAAATACTTTAAGATCCTCTTTATGTTCAAGTATTGAAACTTTAAAGTTCATTTCATGAAGATTCAAGCTTGTGACTTGATATCTTTTTGTATAAAGGATCAAAACTTGAACTTGTTTATTTTTAACTTTAAATTTATCATTTATGTATATAGAATTCGATTTATATAAGTTACTTGGTCAAAGATTACTTGTTAACTTTGATCTCATAAATCTTGTAACCAAAGTCTAACTTTGAAAGTTCAAGAACAAGAAAGTTTAAGCTTACTAATTTATAACTTTCACTCATCAAATATTGATCTAAGTTTTATAACTTATGGTCATCTAACTTGTTAAAACAAGAGTTCATTAATTTGTGTTCACTTTACTTTAGAAAATCTAAGTTTCATAACTTATGGTAGTGTAAAGTTGAAAGTCTAAGTGTTTTGACTTAGGGTTTCACCAAGAACATGAGATCTAGACTTTTTAGTCTAAGATCTTTAATACTTAGTTAAGATCTAAGCTCTCTAGCTTAAGGTCTTGCTTATTTAGTTTGATTCTAAGTTTATAGCTTAATAAGACTTGCATTTGAGTTGAAACTAAGAAAATTGATGTAACTTTGGTTCATCACCTTGCTCAAACTCTCACATGAGTTGTGTTTTAAATTCTTAGTCTTGACTCTTGTGTGTTGATGGTAAAACCTTGGTCAAAGTGATGCTAACACATCAATGAGTTGTACACTTGAAGTTACAAGCATCAAGGATGAGAACCGTGATGAGCATCAAGCACCAAGAATTCCACCGGAGCACTTGTTTACTGTTTTCAAGGTCTGATCATGACCCTGGGCTACTGGAAAAGTTGATTTCCAGATATTTCGGTTCTAGTAGATGACTTTTCGTTTAAGACTCGTTTTAATCCGATTTACGGTTTAGGATTTATAGCCTTCCGAAAGTCACTACGCCCTTGTAACGTTGTGCTGAAAATTCTGACCTACTCGCACTTAAACCGTCGCCACGGTCAAACGAAGACGAGTTAGGTTCTGAAAATTGGTCAGCCGTTAGAGGACTCACATACGGAGCCATGGCCACTAGCCTCACGTCATTTTAGTTTGTATAGAGGTCGTAGAAGCTGAACGAAGTCAGCCTTTGTTTTGGTCTCTATTCTTGATTGAAAACTTACTTTACTTTTTACGTATGATGTTGATGATGATGATACTTAAGACTTAATTTACGTACTTTCAAACCTTTGGGAACTTAGTAGCTTTTGACTTAGGTTGAGGACCTTTCAGATTGACTTACTTGCTTACTTATCTCGTATCGACTTTTACTGCATTTACCACTGTGAGTTATAGCTCCCTTTTTACTTCAACTATTTTTGAGACTGAGAATACATGCGCTTTTTATGTTTTACTTACTAGGCACGAGTACTTAAACTTTTATATGTGTGGGTTATATAACGGCATAAACTTTCCCCTTAGCTCGGTAACGTTTAGTCATTGATTTTTGAACCGGTGAACGCGAATCTTAGATATGGATCCATAGGGTTTGACATCCCCACTCGGGCTAGTCGCGCTAGCATTTAACGGGTGTTTAATACTTCGTAAACATACGCACTCGTCAAGTGTACTTTTAGGGGGTGATATTTACGTTAAGTTATTTACCAAGTGCCTACGGTTAAACATATACTTTTCATACTGTTTTGAATACGAAATCTCGTGGCCTACATTACATTACTGTTACAATTAAACTATAGCTCACCAACATTTGTGTTGACTTTTTAGCATGTTATGTCTTAGGTGCTTAGACGTATGTTGCTTCCGCAGTACTAGACTCTCAGTGTTAGATTTCCGCTGCTATGCTTAGAGATGTCTCAATTACGAAACTTTTTACTTTGTATTCAAACTTATGTTACATTTGAACAATGGCTTGTAATGACCTTATTGTCACGTACTTGTGTTAACGCTTTCTATTCATAGAAGCACGCTATCTTTTGTAAAACGTTATCCTTCCATGAATGCAAACTTGTTTTAAAACAGCATATAGTGTTGTAACCTTGTAATGGACCTGTTGTTGATGATCCGTACACGATGGTTTTGTACAGGGCATCACAACTTGTCCAACATAGGTTGGCACACTCGGTTCATGAGATCCATGAATGCCGCCGGTGCATTCGTAAGACCAAAAGGCATAACCACAAACTAAAAATGCCCGTAACGTGTTCGAAAAGTCGTTTACTCTATGTCTTCCTCACGGACCCGCACTTGGTGATAGCCGGACCGTAAGTCAATCTTAGAAAAATACGTTGCACCTTGGAGTTGGTCAAACAAATCGTCAATCCGAGGCAATGGATAACGATTCTTGATCGTCACTTTGTTCAACTCCCGATAATCGATGCACATCCGCATACTACCATCTTTCTTCTTCACAAATAAAACCGGAGTTCCCCAAGGCGAAGCACTCGGTCGGATAAAACCCTTTTCAAGCAACTCTTGGGTTTGATTTAACAACTCTTGCATTTCCGTCGGTGCTAAATGATAAGGAGTGTTAGCAATGGGAGTAGCTCCCGGAACCAACTCAATGCAAAATTCAACTTGTCTTTCCGCCGGATCACCCGGTAACTCATCCGGATAAACATCTTCAAATTCATTAACCACCAGAATTTCACGAATGGATGGTGGCTCATCACGAGTATCAACACATGGGCAAGAAAAACCATACCACCACTCTTAAGAAAACGTTGCGCCCGTGAATAAGTGCATAATGGTACGAGTCTTCTTCGCTTATCGCCATGAATAATCAACTCTCCCCCACTTGGGGTCTTTACGCGAATGAACTTTTCGTGGCATGCAATATCGACCCTATAACGATCGAGCCAATCCGTACCAACAACAATATCAAACTCACCCAAAGTCATCGGAATGAGATCAATTTTAAACGTTTCGGTACTAAACACAACATTATAATCCTCACACACATCAACCCCTAGCACCGTCTTGCCATCCGCTATTTCGACTTCTACCGGATGACTTAGCTAGCGGTTTGTTAAGCTTAGACACAAATCGAGGCGACACAAAAGACAAATTAGCACCGCTATCAAATAATATCCTTGCCGGATTAGAGTTAACCATGAAAGTACCTGAGAGGACTTCATTGGATTGCTTGGCCTCATCATTGGTCATTAAATAATTTCGCCCCCGAGCCGTACCCGCCGCTTTCTCCAACTTCTTAACATGATCACCCCGCAACTCGGGACACTCCGTCCTTCGGTGTCTATCTTTACCACAATTAAAACAAGTGAGATTGGTTGTAGATGATGGTTTCGGGCAATCACGAGCCATATGACCCTTTTGTCCACAATTGTAGCACGTATAAGTAAAACCTTCGGAAGCATCTTTCTTCACACTACCAACACTCTCGGTTGCACCTTTACTCTTTTTGTTTGAATGACTAGTAGCTTCAAACTTTCTTTTGCCAAAAGTAAAGCCACTCTTTCTCAAAACGAGCGACTCAAAACCCTTGGCCATGTCGAACAACTCATCAAAACTTTTCACCACGTTTACACTAATCTTCTCTTGATAGCTATCGTTCAAGGTTCGATAAAAGTCCTCCTTCAACATATGATCATTACCGACATACTCCGGGCAAAATTGGGTCTTTGCCAAGAAAGTGGACCTGTTCAAGTCCATCGACCCTTGCCTCAAAGTACGCAACTCGTCTTTAAGCCTTGAAAGATCGGCCGAAGTTCGGTACTCTTTGAAAAATTCCGCCTTGAATTCATCCCACGTGAATTCCATACATTGCTCTTCACCATAAAGTTGGATTTTCGCTTCCCACCACAACTTGGCATCACCCCTTAACATGCTACGACCATAACTTGTCTTCTTATCGAGAGGGCATTCACAAGTACGAAAGGCCCCCTCCATATCGGAGATCCAACGGGCACTCTTAAGTGGGTCCCATTCGCCCTCAAAAGTGGGAGATTGAGCATCTTTGAAATTCTTGTAGAAAAAGTCTCGTCTTCCAACATTATCCTCATGAAGGACAACCTTAATTTGTTCCTTGACTAGATTGACTACTTGCTCGTCAATCGAATCTAAGAACATCTTCTTAACATCCTCTAAAAAGGCCGCATGACGCCTTTGCATAATGGCCTCAACCTTGGCCGTAAACTCGGGGTCCTCACTCGTGCCCCCATTTTCGTTATCGGGTCCGTTTCTTGTCTTCATTCTATAAAACGAAATAGGTTAAACAACGAAACGAAAAGAAACGACACATATTTATCACACTGTCCCATCTTGCTCAATACTCGTCGTACATCGCTTGTTTGACACGACTTGAACCCGTAACAATGGTAGCTAGTCATTGTTACGCGAGCACGTCGCATTAACTTGCTAGTACAACGTCTATCTCGCTTGATGATTACAACCACAACACAAAACAATTAGCGCAAGGTTAGTTCACATAAACCTAAGCACTAACAAATCCCGATCCAACCCGAAGTCCTACAAGTCCCGCATAAGCGCACACACAATAAAGTCTAAGTCTAGGAACCTATCTCAAGTCGCCTAAATCCCTTAGACCATGCTCTGATACCACTTGAAACAACCCAACCCGTATTCAACACGACAAATTTTTTTTTTTAAATTAATAAACCATTAACGCCCAATTAAATGGTTACATAATGTAAACCGTTCCATACAACACGTTCAAAACAATACAACAAGTTTAATGTTTACAAAGAAGGCACGAAGGCCCTAAATCAAATGTAATGTAAGTTCGACCTATTAACATGATAGTTTTAATCCAAACGACACCCGAGCATGGTTTGGGGCTAAACTACCCAAAACGCTAGGTCGGCTTCCAAAAGCTTCAACAAGCATCCAACAAGGGGAAACTAGTGCCCAACAACCCCTTTCCCTTTCTCCGCACCTGCATCTAAAAAGTAAACAACGAGAGGGGTAAGCTAATGCTTAGTGAATGCAATAATTATATGTTTACATATATAACCTACTTACCTGCAATCACTTACACATTTACCGCATACATGCTAGCAATACAATTAATCATACCATCATAAGTATAATGCTAAACCTTCGACCACACAAGCTAGCATAACAATAGCATATAACTCGAACAATATAATATGCTACATTACAACGCCCAACCATGGTTAACCAATAGTACAAAGGAATGGTACTCGAATTTCCCATCGGTGTTCATAACAACCGTTAGGGTACTTAACACGTCGTACACTAACCCCACGGGTGGCATCTTAACACGTCGATACTTCACCCCTGGTGGTGTCTTAACACGTCGAAACTTCATCCATTATATCTCTTGGAGTGGCATCTTAACACGTCGATACTTCACCCCCGAGTGGTGTCTTAACATGTCGACACTTCACTCGCCACGTGAGATGTGGTGTCTTAACACGTCGACACTTCACAACTCATGCTACACAAATAAATACATTATATATGCACGCATATAATTATTCCACTCACTTTATCACGTCGGTGGTGATTAAACACTTTCGAAAGCTTCAAACGAAGTACCTAATACATTAAGTACCCAAATCAATAAACAAACTAGTGGAACCAACCACTAACACTTAACTCTTGAGCATTTAATGACCCAATGCATTAAATGACCAATTTACACCAAAACCGCCCATTAAAGGCCAAGACTCATCATCAATCACCAAAAGCTAGTGATTAAAGTCTACTAACACCAACTAACACAAATTATGGGTATTTCATACCCATCCTACCCAACTAGGTCAACAATTGCCCATTTGACCCATTTTAACACTTATACTTACAATTTTGGTCAAACTTAACCCATTTACAAATCTTTCATCATTTTACAAGTGTATTAGTGACTAACAACACAATTAACACTTACAAACCTCAATTTACATGACCAAACCCTAGATTATAGCTATTAGGGTTTCCTTACATCAATTTAACTCAAATTCACCCATTTAACACCCCAAATGGGTCTTACAAGTCTCAAATGAACAAACCCTAGCCATAAATCAACTAAAACTCAAAACACGGAGTTAAGACTTACCAACACTATCAAATCGTAGCTAAGAACGAGGAGAACAATTTTTCTTCTTGCTCCTAAGATCGAATCACAAATCTTCACCCTCAAATCTCACTTTGAATCTAAATGGGTTTTGTGTTTTGAGAGAAAATAGAGAAAGAAAAGAGAAAAGAAAATGAAGAAATGAGATAAGTGGATGGTATTTGAGCCACAATCTGATCCATACGCGAAAAGACGAAAATACCCTTAGGCCACCCCTTTTTAAATCAGAAAAACGAATCAGATCGCCAGTATGGTCGCGGCGCGACCCCGATTCTCCGCGGTGTAGTGACCCGAACTTTTCCATGTTTATATATATATTAAATGAAATTGTTATTTACATGATTAAGTGTTTCCAACATGTTAAGCAATCAAACTTGTTAAGACTTGATTAATTGAAATAGGTTTCATATAGACAATTGACCACCCAAGTTGACCGGTGATTCACGAACGTTAAAACTTGTAAAAACTATACGATGACATATATATGGTTATATATATAGTTAACATGATTTTATTATAAGTATGTATCTCATTAGGTATTTTAACAATGAGTTATATACATAAAAATGAGACTATTAATTTAAGAAACTCGAAAACGATATATATAACGATTATCGTTATAACAACGTCTTACTAGGTACATATGAATCATATTAAGATATTGATACACTTGGTTAATTATGTTAAATGATAAGTAAATATATTATTAAGTGTATTAACAATGAAATACATATGTAAAAATAAGACTACTAACTTAATGATTTCGAAACGAGACATATATGTAACGATTATCGTTGTAACGACATTTAACTGTATATATATCATACTAAGATATATTATATATCATAATATCATGATAATATAACAATTTAACATCTCATTTGTTATAATAAACAATGGGTTAACAACATTCAACAAGATCGTTAACCTAAAGGTTTCAAAACAACATTTACATGTAACGACTAACGATGACTTAACGACTCAGTTAAAATGTATATACATGTAGTGTTTTAATATGTATTCATACACTTTTGAAAGACTTCAAGACACTTATCAAAATACTTCTACTTAACAAAAATGCTTACAATTACATCCTCGTTCAGTTTCATCAACAATTCTACTCGTATGCACCCGTATTCGTACTCGTACAATACACAGCTTTTAGATGTATGTACTATTGGTATATACACTCCAATGATCAGCTCTTAGCAGCCCATGTGAGTCACCTAACACATGTGGGAACCATCATTTGGCAACTAGCATGAAATATCTCATAAAATTACAAAAATATGAGTAATCATTCATGACTTATTTACATGAAAACAAAATTACATATCCTTTATATCTAATCCATACACCAACGACCAAAAACACCTACAAACACTTTCATTCTTCAATTTTCTTCATCTAATTGATCTCTCTCAAGTTCTATCTTCAAGTTCTAAGTGTTCTTCATAAATTCCAAAAGTTATAGTTTCATAAAATCAAGAATACTTCCAAGATTGCAAGTTTACTTCCAAGTTTTCTAAATCCATTCCAAGTAATCATCCAAGATCAAGAAACCTTTGTTACTTACAGTAGGTTATCTTTCTAATACAAGGTAATAATCATATTCAAACTTTAATTCAATTTCTATAACTATAACAATCTTATTTCGAGTGGAAATCTTACTTGAAATTGTTTTCGTGTCATGATTCTGCTTCAAGAACTTTCAAGCCATCCAAGGATCCTTTGAAGCTAGATCTATTTTTCTCATTTCCAATAGGTTTATCCAAGGAACTTGAGGTAGTAATGATGTTCATAACATCATTCGATTCATACATATAAAGCTATCTTATTCGAAGGTTTAAACTTGTAATCACTAGAACATAGTTTAGTTAATTCTAAACTTGTTCGCAAATAAAAGTTAATACTTCTAACTTGACTTTTAAAATCAACTAAACACATGTTCTATATCTATATGATATGCTAACTTAATGATTTAAAACCTGGAAACACGAAAAACACCGTAAAATCGGATTTACGCCGTCGTAGTAACACCGCGGGCTGTTTTGGGTTAGTTAATTAAAAACTATGATAAACTTTGATTTAAAAGTTGTTATTCTGGGAAAATGATTTTTATTATGAACATGAAACTATATCCAAAAATTATGGTTAAACTCAAAGTGGAAGTATGTTTTCTAAAATGGTCATCTAGACGTCGTTCTTTCGACTGAAATGACTACCTTTACAAAAACGGCTTGTAACTTATTTTTCCGACTATAAACCTATACTTTTTCTGTTTAGATTCATAAAATAGAGTTCAATATGAAACCATAGCAATTTGATTCACTCAAAACGGATTTAAAATGAAGAAGTTATGGGTAAAACAAGATTGGATAATTTTTCTCATTTTAGCTACGTGAAAATTGGTAACAAATCTATTCCAATCATAACTTAATCAACTTGTATTGTATATTATGTAATCTTGAGATACCATAGACACGTATACAATGTTTCGACCTATCATGTCGACACATCTATATATATTTCGGAACAACCATAGACACTCTATATGTGAATGTTGGAGTTAGCTATACAGGGTTGAGGTTGATTCCAAAATATATATAGTTTGAGTTGTGATCAATACTGAGATACGTATACATTGGGTTGTGTATTGATTCAAGATAATATTTATCGATTTATTTCTGTACATCTAACTGTGGACAACTAGTTGTAGGTTACTAACGAGGACAGCTGACTTAATAAACTTAAAACATCAAAATATATTAAAAGTATTGTAAATATATTTTGAACATACTTTGATATATATGTATATATTGTTATAGGTTCGTGAATCAACCAGTGGCCAAGTCTTACTTCCCGACGAAGTAAAAATATGTGAAAGTGAGTTATAGTCCCACTTTTAAAATCTAATATTTTTGGGATGAGAATACATGCAGGTTTTATAAATGATTTACAAAATAGACACAAGTACGTGAAACTACATTCTATGGTTGAATTATCGAAATCGAATATGCCCCTTTTTATTAAGTCTGGTAATCTAAGAATTAGGGAACAGACACCCTAATTGACGCGAATCCTAAAGATAGATCTATTGGGCCTAACAAACCCCATCCAAAGTACCGGATGCTTTAGTACTTCGAAATTTATATCATATCCGAAGGGTGTCCCGGAATGATGGGGATATTCTTATATATGCATCTTGTTAATGTCGGTTACCAGGTGTTCACCATATGAATGATTTTTATCTCTATGTATGGGATGTGTATTGAAATATGAAATCTTGTGGTCTATTGTTATGATTTGATATATATAGGTTAAACCTATAACTCACCAACATTTTTGTTGACGTTTAAAGCATGTTTATTCTCAGGTGAATACTAAGAGCTTCCGCTGTTGCATACTAAAATAAGGACAAGATTTGGAGTCCATGTTTGTATGATATTGTGTAAAAACTGCATTCAAGAAATTGATTTCGATGTAACATATTTGTATTGTAAACCATTATGTAATGGTCGTGTGTAAACAGGATATTTTAGATTATCATTATTTGATAATCTACGTAAAGCTTTTTAAACCTTTATTTATGAAATAAAGGTTATGGTTTATTTTAAAATGAATGCAGTCTTTGAAAAATGTCTCATATAGAGGTCAAAACCTCGCAACGAAATCAATTAAAATGGAACGGTTTTAATCAATAAGAACGGGACATTTCAGTTGGTATCCGAGCGTTGGTCTTAGAGAACCAGAAAATTTGTATTAGTGTGTCTTATCGAGTTTGTTAGGATGCATTAGTGAGTCTGGACTTCGACCGTGTTTTCTTTAAAAATGATTGCTTAACATTTTTGTTGGAAACTATATATTATTAACATGTATATATTATGTGATATATTAATCTCTTAACATGTTTGATATTGTGTGATAGATGTCTACCTCTAGCACAAATCCCATTGACTCACCTAATAATAACGAAGAGTCGAATATATATTGGACTGATTCACAAGTTCCCGAAGAAGAACCAGAAGAAGAATCAGAACCGGAAGAAGAATCAGAACCGGAAAAGGAGGAACCGGAGGAGGAAATAGAACCGGTGGGGGAAATAATAAAACGGTTAAGTAAAAGAAAATCCTCAACCAACCGACCAAGGTTAATTATGGTCAATGGTATTTCCGCCAAGGAAGAAAAATATTGGGAGGATTACCAATTCTCCGATGAATCGATTCTGACGAGAATTCCGATGATGTTATAGAAATTAGCCCAACTGAATTTAAAAAGGCAAAAGAAAATAATTAGGGAAAGGGCATAAAAATAGAGAAATCTAATTCCAACCCCGATGAACTTTATATGTATCGTCAACCCCCGAAGCCCTTAAGTTGTAACGATGACCCGGGAACCTCTAAACCACCAGGTTTTTCTAAACCGTTGTGGAAAACGACAGCTCGTATTAGGGGAACATCATATATCCCTAGAAACTTGGCAAAAAGAACCAAAATCGAAGAAGAAGAAACGAGCGAGTCGGAATAAGATAGTTGTATTCGTGTGGTGTAATATATGTAATATAGTGTGCTTATGCTTTATGATATATGTAAAAATTGCTTGTATTAATAAGTATTTTTTTTATGAATCTAACTCTTGTCTATTTTACAGTATAAAAACACAAAATGGATAGACAACCCAATATTTTAAGAGACCTACCCGGAGACATGATTGATGAAATCTTGTCTAGAGTCGGTCAGAATTCTTCGGCACAACTATTTGCGGCGAAATCAGTTTGTAAGACATTCGAAGAACGTTCCAAGAATGTCTTGGTTTATAAGAGACTTTCGTTTGAAAGATGGGGGATATCACATTGGGAAACCCATAAGTTACGATGTGTTTACTTTGACGCATATATTGCGGGGAACCCAAATGCTATTTTACGCAACGGGTTAAGAAATTATTTTGACTCAATGTATCCGAATATAGGACTTCATGATTTAGAAAAAGCGGCTAACATGCAACATAAAGAAACATGCTATGCTTACGGGTTAGTAATGTTCGCTTCTCACCAAAGTGAGAAAAAGAACATCGGGCTACAACTATTAAACAAAACGTTCCCACAAGTGACGGAGTCGGTAATTGAGGTAAGAAATGAGGTTTTTAGGTTATTACGAGACTGTTGGTCATTACGTAACCCTCGTCCCTTTGACGACGTTACAACACGCTGTCTTATCAACGGCCATAACGGTTATGTTCCACAAGACCAAGGATGGGAAGTAATCCTAGTAAAATCAGAATGCATGACTTGTTTCTGGACGTATGAATTACGTGTCTTTATTGCCTTTGCTGAACGACTTGTGTACTAGCTAGAATTATCTTCACAACTATCTTGTATCAAAGTTATTGTGTGCTATATTTCATGCTTTATGTAAAATAAGCGGTATTGTAAGTTTGTAAATTATTGTATAAAAGTTTGAACGCGAAATATTATTATAATCAGTTTTTCATATAGAATTGTAGTAGTTGAATTGTATATTAGCTACTAAGTATGAACTTAACGGGTAGGTACTACCCGAATTTAAACTTATAAAACGCTAATATGAAGAAAAAGCTTTTATAAATGAGTTCATATTATGCTACGAAATACTATTAACTACTCTTAATATTCTGTATGATTAACTTGTTCCATTTGACTATTTTGAAGGAAATGGCACCGACTACTCGACACACCGTGAATATGAATGAAGAGGAATTCCGTACTTTTCTAGTTTCAAACATAGCCGCAGTACAGGAAATCGTGTAGGATGCACCTACAAAGAATTCACTGCCTGCAAACCTTTGGAATTTGATGGAAACGAAGGACCGATCGGATTGAAACGGTGGACCGAGAAGGTCGAATCGGTGTTTGCCATAAGTAAGTATACTGAAGAGGATAAAGTGAAGTACGCTACGCATACCTTCACAGGTTCTGCGTTAACATGGTGGAATACCTATCTAGAGCAAGTGGGACAAGATGATGCGTACGCACTACCGTGGTCAGCATTCAAGCACTTGATGAACGAGAAGTACCGTCCCAGAACCGAGGTCAATAAGCTCAAGACAGAACTTAGAGGGTTACGAACCCAAGGATTTGATATTACCACGTACGAAAGACGATTCACAGAATTGTGCCTATTGTGTCCGGGAGCGTTCGAAGATGAGGAAGAGAAGATCGACGCGTTTGTGAAAGGATTACCGGAAAGAATCCAAGAAGATATAAGTTCACACGAGCCCGCCTCCATACAACAGGCATGTAGAATGGCTCACAAACTAGTGAACCAGATTGAGGAAAGAATTAAAGAACAGACGGCTGAAGAGGCCAATGTGAAGCAAGTCAAAAGAAAGTGGGAGGAAAATGGTGATAAGAATCACCAATACAACAACAACAGCAATTACAATAATAATCGCAACAATTATCCCAACAATCGCAACATCAATCGCAACTACAACAAACAGCCCAACAACAACAATAACAACAACAACAACAACAACAACAACAACAACAACAACAACAACAACAACAACTACAACAATCATCTCAACAACAATAACAACCGCAACAACAACAAAAATCAGAAGCAGCTATGCCAAAGGTGTGAAAAGTATCACTCGGGGTTCTGCACCAAATTTTGCAACAAGTGTAAAAGAAATGGTCATAGCGCGGCGAAGTGTGAGGTCTACGGACCAGGGGTTAACAGAACGAAAGGAACAAATGGTGTCGGAACGAGTAATGGCGGAGCAAGTAGTGTCGGAGCAAGTTATGCCAACGTAGTTTGTTATAAATGTGGAAAATCGGGCCACATTATTAGAAATTGCCCGAACCAGGAGAACACGAATAGACAAGGCCGCGGAAGAGTTTTCAATATTAATGCGACAGAGGCACAGGAAGACCCGGAGCTTGTTACGGGTACGTTTCTTATTGACAATAAATCTGCTTACGTTTTATTTGATTCGGGTGCGGATAGAAGCTATATGAGTAGAGATTTTTGTACTAAATTAAGTTGTCCATTGACGCCGTTGGATAGTAAATTTTTACTCGAATTAGCAAACTGTAAATTAATTTCAGCAGATAATATATGCCGGAATTGAGAAATTAAACTAGGTAGCGAAATATTTAAGATTGATTTGATACCAGTAGAGTTAGGGAGTTTTGATGTAATAGTTGGCATGGACTGGCTGAAGAAGGTGAAAGCAGAGATCGTATGTTATAAAAATGCAATTCGCATTGTACGAGAAGAAGGAGAACCCTTAATGGTGTACGGAGAAAAGGGCAACATGAAGCTACATCTTATTAGTAATTTGAAGGCACAAAAACTAATAAGAAAAGGTTGCTATGCTGTTCTAGCACACGTCGAGAAAGTACAAACTGAAGAAAAGAGCATCAATGATGTTCCCGTCGCAAAAGAATTTCCCGATGTATTTTCGAAAGAATTACCGGGACTACCTCCACATCGATCTGTTGAATTTCAAATAGATCTTGTACCAGGAGCTGCACCAATAGCTCGTGCTCCTTATAGACTCGCACCCAACGAGATGAAAGAACTGCAAAGCCAACTGCAAGAACTATTAGAACGTGGTTTCATTCGACCAAGCACATCACCATGGGGAGCTCCTGTTTTGTTTGTCAAGAAGAAGGATGGTACATTTAGGTTGTGTATTGACTACAGAGAGTTGAACAAACTTACCATCAAAAACCGTTATCAACTGCCGAGAATTGACGACTTATTTGATCAACTACAAGGCTCGTCGGTTTATTCGAAGATCGATTTACGTTCTGGATATCATCAAATGCGAGTAAAGGAGGATGATATTCCAAAAACTGCTTTTAGGACGCGTTATGGTCATTACGAGTTTATGGTTATGCCGTTTGGATTGACTAACGCACCAGCTGTGTTCATGGACCTTATGAACCGAGTGTGTGGGCCATATCTTGACAAGTTTGTCATTGTTTTCATCGATGACATACTTATTTACTCAAAGAATGATCAAGAGCACGAAGAACATTTGAGAAAAGTGCTAGAAGTATTGAGGAAAGAAAAACTGTACGCTAAGTTTTCAAAGTGTGCATTTTGGTTGGAAGAAGTTCAATTCCTCGGTCACATAGTGAACAAAGAAGGTATCCAGGTGGACCCGGCAAAGATCGAAACCGTTGAAAAGTGGGAAACCCCAAAAACTCCGAAGCATATACGTCAATTTTTAGGATTGGCTGGTTACTACAGAAGATTCATCCAAGATTTCTCCAAAATAGCAAAACCCTTGACTGCATTAACGCATAAAGGGAAGAAATTTGAATGGAAGGATGAACAAGAGAAGGCGTTTCAATTATTGAAGAAAAAGCTAACTACGGCACCTATATTGTCATTGCCTGAAGGGAATGATGATTTTGTGATTTATTGTGACGCATCAAAGCAAGGTCTCGGTTGTGTATTAATGCAACGGACGAAGGTGATTGCTTATGCGTCTAGACAATTGAAGATTCACGAGCAAAATTATACGACCCATGATTTGGAATTAGGCGCGGTTGTTTTTGCATTAAAGACTTGGAGGCACTACTTATATGGGGTTAAAAGTATTATATATACCGACCACAAAAGTCTTCAACACATATTTAATCAGAAACAACTGAATATGAGGCAGCGTAGGTGGATTGAATTGTTGAATGATTACGACTTTGAGATTCGTTACCACCCGGGGAAGGCAAATGTGGTAGCCGACGCCTTGAGTAGAAAGGACAGAGAACCCATTCGAGTAAAATCTATGAATATAATGATTCACACTAACCTTACTACTCAAATAAAGGAGGCGCAACAAGGAGTTTTAAAAGAGGGAAATTTAAAGGATGAAATACCCAAAGGATCGGAGAAGCATCTTAATATTCGGGAAGACGGAACCCGGTATAGGGCTGAAAGAATTTGGGTATCAAAATTTGGAGATATGAGACAAATGGTACTTAGAGAAGCTCATAAAACCAGATACTCAATACATCCTGGAACGGGGAAGATGTACAAGGATCTTAAGAAACATTTTTGGTGGCCAGGTATGAAAGCCGATATTGCTAAATATGTAGGAGAATGTTTGACGTGTTCTAAGGTCAAAGCTGAACATCAGAAACCATCAGGTCTACTACAACAACCTGAAATCCCGGAATGAAAATGGGAAAACATTACCATGGATTTCATTACTAAATTGCCAAGGACTGCAAGTGGTTATGATACTATTTGGGTAATAGTTGATCGTCTCACCAAGTCAGCACACTTCCTGCCAATAAGAGAAGATGACAAGATGGAGAAGTTAGCACGACTGTATTTGAAGGAAGTCGTCTCCAGACATGGAATACCAATCTCTATTATCTCTGATAGGGATGGCAGATTTATTTCAAGATTCTGGCAGACATTACAGCAAGCATTGGGAACTCGTCTAGACATGAGTACTGCCTATCATCCATAAACTGATGGGCAGAGCGAAAGGACGATACAAACGCTTGAAGACATGCTACGAGCTTGTATTATTGATTTCGAAAACAGTTGGGATCGACATCTACCGTTAGCAGAATTTTCCTACAACAACAGCTACCATTCAAGCATTGAGATGGCGCCGTTTGAAGCACTTTATGGTAGAAAGTGCAGGTCTCCGATTTGTTGGAGTGAAGTGGGGGATAGACAGATTACGGGTCCGGAGATAATACAAGAAACTACCGAGAAAATCATCCAAATTCAACAAAGATTGAAAACCGCCCAGAGTCGACAAAAGAGCTACGCGGACAGTAAAAGAAAAGATATAGAATTTGAAATTGGAGAAATGGTCATGCTTAAGGTTTCGCCTTGGAAAGGCGTTGTTCGATTTGGTAAACGGGGGAAACTAAATCCAAGGTACATTGGACCATTCAAGATTATAGATCGTGTCGGACCAGTAGCTTACCAACTGGAGCTACCTCAACAACTCGCGGCTGTACATAACACTTTCCACGTCTCAAATTTGAAGAAATGTTTTGCTAAAGAAGATCTCACTATTCCGTTGGATGAAATCCAAATCAATGAAAAACTTCAATTCATTGAAGAACCCGTCGAAATAATGGATCGTGAGGTTAAGAGACTTAAACAAAACAAGATACCGATTGTTAAGGTTCGATGGAATGCTCGTAGAGGACCCGAGTTCACCTGGGAGCGTGAAGATCAGATGAAGAAGAAATACCCGCATTTATTTCCTGAAGATACGTCAACACCTCCAACTGCTTAAAATTTCGGGACGAAATTTATTTAACGGGTAGGTACTGTAGTGACCCGAACTTTTCCATGTTTATATATATATATATTAAATGAAATTGTTATTTACATGATTAAGTGTTTCCAACATGTTAAGCAATCAAACTTGTTAAGACTTGATTAATTGAAATAGGTTTCATATAGACAATTGACCACCCAAGTTGACCGGTGATTCACGAACGTTAAAACTTGTAAAAACTATACGATGACATATATATGGTTATATATATAGTTAACATGATTTTATTATAAGTATGTATCTCATTAGGTATTTTAACAATGAGTTATATACATAAAAATGAGACTATTAATTTAAGAAACTCGAAAACGATATATATAACGATTATCGTTATAACAACGTCTTACTAGGTACATATGAATCATATTAAGATATTGATACACTTGGTTAATTATGTTAAATGCTAAGTAAATATATTATTAAGTGTATTAACAATGAAATACATATGTAAAAATAAGACTACTAACTTAATGATTTCGAAACGAGACATATATGTAACGATTATCGTTGTAACGACATTTAACTGTATATATATCATACTAAGTTATATTATATATCATAATATCATGATAATATAACAATTTAACATCTCATTTGTTATAATAAACAATGGGTTAACAACATTCAACAAGATCGTTAACCTAAAGGTTTCAAAACAACATTTACATGTAACGACTAACGATGACTTAACGACTCAGTTAAAATGTATATACATGTAGTGTTTTAATATGTATTCATACACTTTTGAAAGACTTCAAGACACTTATCAAAATACTTCTACTTAACAAAAATGCTTACAATTACATCCTCGTTCAGTTTCATCAACAATTCTACTCGTATGCACCCGTATTCGTACTCGTACAATACACAGCTTTTAGATGTATGTACTATTGGTATATACACTCCAATGATCAGCTCTTAGCAGCCCATGTGAGTCACCTAACTCATGTGGGAACCATCATTTGGCAACTAGCATGAAATATCTCATAAAATTACAAAAATATGAGTAATCATTCATGACTTATTTACATGAAAACAAAATTACATATCCTTTATATCTAATCCATACACCAACGACCAAAAATACCTACAAACACTTTCATTCTTCAATTTTCTTCATCTAATTGATCTCTCTCAAGTTCTATCTTCAAGTTCTAAGTGTTCTTCATAAATTCCAAAAGTTATAGTTTCATAAAATCAAGAATACTTTCAAGATTGCAAGTTTACTTCCAAGTTTTCTAAATCCATTCCAAGTAATCATCCAAGATCAAGAAACCTTTGTTACTTACAGTAGGTTATCTTTCTAATACAAGGTAATAATCATATTCAAACTTTAATTCAATTTCTATAACTATAACAATCTTATTTCGAGTGGAAATCTTACTTGAAATTGTTTTCGTGTCATGATTCTGCTTCAAGAACTTTCAAGCCATCCAAGGATCCTTTGAAGCTAGATCTATTTTTCTCATTTCCAATAGGTTTATCCAAGGAACTTGAGGTAGTAATGATGTTCATAACATCATTCGATTCATACATATAAAGCTATCTTATTCGAAGGTTTAAACTTGTAATCACTAGAACATAGTTTAGTTAATTTTAAACTTGTTCGCAAATAAAAGTTAATCCTTCTAACTTGACTTTTAAAATCAACTAAACACATGTTCTATATCTATATGATATGCTAACTTAATGATTTAAAACCTGGAAACACGAAAAACACCGTAAAATTGGATTTACGCCGTCGTAGTAACACCGCGGGCTGTTTTGGGTTAGTTAATTAAAAACTATGATAAACTTTGATTTAAAAGTTGTTATTCTGGGAAAATGATTTTTATTATGAACATGAAACTATATCCAAAAATTATGGTTAAACTCAAAGTGGAAGTATGTTTTCTAAAATGGTCATTTAGACGTCGTTCTTTCGACTGAAATGACTACCTTTACAAAAACGACTTGTAACTTATTTTTCCGACTATAAACCTATACTTTTTCTGTTTAGATTCATAAAATAGAGTTCAATATGAAACCATAGCAATTTGATTCACTCAAAACGGATTTAAAATGAAGAAGTTATGGGTAAAACAAGATTGGATAATTTTTCTCATTTTAGCTACGTGAAAATTGGTAACAAATCTATTCCAACCATAACTTAATCAACTTGTATTGTATATTATGTAATCTTGAGATACCATAGACACGTATACAATGTTTCGACCTATCATGTCGACACATCTATATATATTTCGGAACAACCATAGACACTCTATATGTGAATGTTGGAGTTAGCTATACAGGGTTGAGGTTGATTCCAAAATATATATAGTTTGAGTTGTGATCAATACTGAGATAAAACAAAGAGTTCGAAAATAAAACACCGAGTATGTTAGTACTTTTTCTATTCTTCGAACTCAACCACACAATTTGGATCTGGGTTGGAATAACAATTAAATAACCGAAAAAGGGTATATAATTGTAGGTCATTTTATTTCAGGGGGTTCTTCAAAAACTCGCAGTTTGATGTATTGTCCAAAATATAAAAAAATCACAACTTTCCAATTTCAGATCAAAATCGAAACTGAAATCAGCTAACCCCAAAACACGGCCTACAAGATTATGAAATTTTCATTTTTCTTTATTCAATTTGAACAGTCAAATACGTTCCCCACTTAATTTTTGTTTTTTCCACACGGTCAAACTTCAATAAAGATTGAACCTTTCTCAAAACTAGGGTTTAGTATCATCTGGGTGTTTGTTTATCTGAAAAACCCAATTGAATCCAAGTGACTTTTTTAGGTTTTAGAAAGAAACTTTTATTCTGATTTATTGATTTTCGTTGAAGTATGACGGTTGGGGAGCCACGGAACGGTATGGATATCGCATACGATGCCGTTTCTGGTGCTTCTGCAGGTATGTTTGTGTATCTATATTTACATCATGGCAGTGATGAGCATATTATGACAACTTGGAGCAAGCAGAAGCGTAATGTCAAATACTTTTGCAAAGTTGACAACGAGGGCACGACAACCACCACCTCGACTAATTGAGAAAGAATTGTGATTATTATTGTGATAGCATACACTGGGTTGTGGATTGATTCAAGATAATATTTATCGATTTATTTCTGTACATCTAACTGTGGACAACTAGTTGTAGGTTACTAACAAGGACAGCTGACTTAATAAACTTAAAACATCAAAATATATTAAAAGTATTGTAAATATATTTTGAACATACTTTGATATATATGTATATATTGTTATAGGTTCGTGAATCAACCAGTGGCCAAGTCTTACTTCCCGACGAAGTAAAAATCTGTGAAAGTGAGTTATAGTCCCACTTTTAAAATCTAATATTTTTGGGATAAGAATACATGCAGGTTTTATAAATGATTTACAAAATAGACACAAGTACGTGAAACTACATTCTATGGTTGAATTATCGAAATCGAATATGCCCCTTTTTATTAAGTCTGGTAATCTAAGAATTAGGGAACAGACACCCTAATTGACGCGAATCCTAAAGATAGATCTATTGGGCCTAACAAACCCCATCCAAAGTACCGGATGCTTTAGTACTTCGAAATTTATATCATATCCGAAGGGTGTCCCGGAATGATGGGGATATTCTTATATATGCATCTTGTTAATGTCGGTTACCAGGTGTTCACCATATGAATGATTTTTATCTCTATGTATGGGATGTGTATTGAAATATGAAATCTTGTGGTCTATTGTTACGATTTGATATATATAGGTTAAACCTATAACTCACCAACATTTTTGTTGACGTTTAAAGCATGTTTATTCTCAGGTGAATACTAAGAGCTTCCGCTGTTGCATACTAAAATAAAGACAAGATTTGGAGTCCATGTTTGTATGATATTGTGTAAAAACTGCATTCAAGAAACTGATTTCGATGTAACATATTTGTATTGTAAACCATTATGTAATGGTCGTGTGTAAACAGGATATTTTAGATTATCATTATTTGATAATCTACGTAAAGCTTTTTAAACCTTTATTTATGAAATAAAGGTTATGGTTTATTTTAAAATGAATGCAGTCTTTGAAAACGTCTCATATAGAGGTCAAAACCTCGCAACGAAATCAATTAAAATGGAACGTTTTTAATCAATAAGAACGGGACATTTCACGCGGCGCGGCATATCACACAATTTTCGAGCTATTTTAATCCACTCCTGATCTTGGTTCTAGTTCATCGTCGCGGCGTGACCCCTCCTCACCGTGGCGCGACAAAGGGCACCATCTGATCAATTTCGACAACTTAAACCAACTATTGATTTACACGACTTGTACACTTCGTTCTCGCTTCCTATATACATCTAAACTTCACCATAAAGCCTCACTCGACTTAACACCATCAAAACCCATGCATATACTTATACATGCATACATTCTCAAGTATATATATCTATATCGTGTACATCAAACTAAAACTTTAAATCATTTAATCACATATACAAACGAAATATAACGTTCTAACGATTAAATATGTACCTTAAGACATGTATGAAGAAAACGGGATGTTACAATATGCTTTTTGGAACCACTTTAAATTAAGAGAAATTGTTGTCTTTGTGCCTGACTTGTTAGCCGTTTGAATCTGCTGACTTTTGTCTTGGGCTGTTCCTTTATGTTCACTTGTGACCCTCTATACTTGGAAAGGATGAGAACACTTTCTCTGATTCAAAGTTAAGTTTCCTTTAAAGGAAATTCAGGTATGTTGATTTTATTTGATGTTCTCTAACAATTGCAAATTGCATATTATATATAAAAAAGGATTACATTTTTTAAAATTATCTATTACTTTATATAGATTTTGCCTAATCAATAATGGAAAAAAATGTTGTTTTGATGGTCCCTTAAAAATAATATAATTTTTATACCCAACCACCACGTGAAGCGATTCTTGGATTACTATTCTATAATCATCGTTCATCACCATATTAATTTTACACTGTTGTACACACTTATCTTTATGTGAGTGATACCAACCACCACGAGATGTGATTTTAAGACTACTCCCTACAGCTAGTTACCCGTTAGTTACTCGCCCATTATCCGTCACTACCCGTAACTAATCATAGGCACGAGCTAGTTACCCGCCTTAGTTATCCGCTTTCACCATGGATTTAACAGAGGTATGGGGCTTAGTTATAGAATTTGTGGGTCCCAATGGCTTTTTATTAATTAGACTTGATGTTTTATTGCTTGTATGTTGTATATTAAGAGAGGTATTGTTTTAGTCATAATAGAGAGTGTTTAATTATGAGTTAGTTATAGAATATTGGTGTTGATGTGGCGCTAATGTGGAAAGTTAAGTGGATGACTGACCTTATCTTATGTGACAGATACTTTAATCACTCCGTATTTTTACACTTGTAAATCTTTATATCATATATATTGGCTTATACCTTTGCGTGTATCTTTTCGTAGCGCTGAGCAGCAAACCAAGCTAAACCAACCATAACCGTATTAACAGATAAAACCAAAGCAAATTAACCAAACCGAAGATTTAACTACGAAGTTGGTTAACACTCATGGGCGAATCCAAAGGTATTTTTCAAATTGTATGAGACACCATTTAACTTAAATATAAGACCCCATATATTTTTTGAAGTTTATAGGTTTTTTAGCTGAACCACCATTATACTCTTCAAACTGTAAATGACGCTACTATTTTTAAGGGTTTAAGCTACTCAGTAGTCATCTATAAATTCTTTTAAGATCCTAAAATGATAATGTCATCATTAAAGCTAATCCACCTTTCATTTCACTTGATCAATGGTTATACAAACATTGCCGATGTCATAAAATATTATTAATTGTAATTAAAATAAACCACTGTCATACTTTATTAATTGTAAATAAAAAAATTCTCGTCAAATTTTTTGAAACAAAAATTCACCTTAATTCTTTATGAAAACAATGTTAATCGTCTATTTAATAGCTATTAAACCCACAACTAGTTTAGTGACTCGTGAATTCACGGGTTATGATAAAAGACATACACAATATTTAACAAAACAAAAAAACACTACTAAAAAAATGTGGAAATTGTTATCACTTCCAATTCAATTGCTATCATTAAATCAAATATGGTGATACTATATAGCATCAAACATGTCCACATAAAAATTGAAATAGTTGAAATTTGAATAATAAAAATGCCAAAACAGTTTCTTCATGCAGCAATTCATGTAAATGAAATTATAGAACTTTTTAACAATAGCCACAACCAGTGGCACAAAAAAAAAAAAAACAAATACTACAATGTATCGACAATTGTAAAGCTCATTTACATAATTCTTAGGCAAATGAATGTACATCCAGGACAATGCTCAAAACCATCTTCCTCCTAGCGTTTCATTATAAACTGTTAGATAAGAACCACAGCCAAGTCAGCTCTAGATAAATTTAAACAACTCTGGACAACGTGGAACAACTAATTACCAAAAGAATACTTACAACTAATTACCAAATGACAACTACAATTAAGTTTTTCTTGATAAACATAAGGTGAATAATATCATACAAAATTCATACAACTAATCCCATTAATAAAAGGGGGAGACATACTACAACTTCATCTACAATGGTAAAAGAATATTTGGTGAGATGCTAGAGAATGAAGAACAATTAAGATTAAGATATTCGAAAAAAGAATAAGGAAAATCAAATAGGACACATTTAGACATTAAGTAAGTTACCTGTTGTTCCGCGGTTTGCACAAAAGCAATATAAGTAGACCGGTTCTTGTATAATCTCTCCAAAAGCATGTAGAATGAAATGATTCAGGTAACCAGCTCATAAGGCAAAGGGTGAAGATCCAACCCAAGTTGTTTATCGAACTTTTGACAGTCAACAAAATTATAGAACTAAGTTTATAGAAGTAAATTCTATTCTATTTAGTCTGATAGAATCCGAAATGCATCATCATTAGCACAAACATAGCTTTGTTTAAACTTGTTCTTATTGAAGAATATGATTACAAAACATTTCTTGGCTGCTAAAACATTCACAATGGTTAAATAACTCTAGGCAAATATTTCCATCCAAAAATATTCGTACCTCAGGATGCAATATGTTTTCTAGTTTCTTCATTCAAGTGTCTTTATTTTCTCAAACAATATTAAATATTAACTTGATGTATGAAAATTTAAACAAAATTAGCACTAAGGAACTTATACAAATTCTAAACCAACAAAATCAGATCCAATCATAATATCATCACATAAATGGAGTAATGAAATCAAACCCTACACTACATACCTTGGTTATCATCTTGCATCGATTGAAAACCTGCTACAATAAACATACTGAAACTTAAAAATCAAATCAACAACAACAGTATAATTCTATCTTCTGATTGAAACCCTAAAGTACACTCAATCGAGTAATTGTTAGAAAAAAGAAAGAAACATTATATGAATATATAAAAACTATAAAACGAAATTGAAATATTACCTGACAAATAGTCCTGATATGATCCTATCTTCTGATTGAATCTGAAATGTTAAAAAAGTTTGTGAATATAGAAGAAGATAAAAGAAACATTTGGGATTTGAAAGATAAAAATGAGAAATAATTTTTAGAGGCGTGGCTTATTGGAGTAGATGGGTCATGGACTCATGGGTGGGGTGTGTGATAACTAATGTCTTCTTGAATACGTTTAAAAAAAAAAAAACTAAATTCAAAATAATACTGTAAATGATGATTCTGCATCACCAATTTTTAAATTTATTTATTTTAAATATTACATCATTTGGTGGCATGGTACAATTGTTAGAAACATATATTACAACCTTTTAAAACATATATGAGATCACCCCAAACTCCTTTTTTAAAGATAAGAATTTTACAACACATCTGACATCACCCCAAACTCTCTTTTTAAAAGATAAGAATAGATCTGTTACAGAATTCATCTACGTTTATTTCTTCTACAGCTTACTATTCAACCCACAACAGTTTTCTTTATCTTGACTCTGGAAAAATTCTTTTTGTATATGAGATGATTGGTGTTATATCAGTTTTTTTTTTCGATCAAATGTTATCAACTAAGCCTTATCCTTATTCTGTTTTCTTTATGAATTCTCCTCCAATTGAGTTCTCTATCCTTAACTGAATTCAAGAAATTATAACATCAAAGTGAAGGAATTTAACAAGTTCATAAAACAACATGTTCTTTAAGTTTACATGTATTAAAAACCATTTTATGATAGTTAATATAAGCGGAAGCATGATAATGAGTACATGTTTATGTTCAACCATTTAGTTAAATTCCTTGTGAATATCAAGTCTTGAAACATATGCTTACAAATAAAAGGGAAGATGAGAAATGTACCTCCTCAAGCTTGTTGAGGGTTGTTTACAAGGTTGCAAGATGATGAAGAAGATGATGTAGAATGAGCTTCTAACTTGAAGCTTCAAGTGTGTAATACCCCAAGCCTTTAATTACCAAACCTTTGCACTTTAGTTAGGACTTATTAGCACTTGATTAGAGCTTGCAAAAACTAAATAATGAACTCCTTTTGGACCCAATTACGCCACGGCAACAGCAGCCAGGAAAATAAGTGTTATGCAGTTTTTTTTGCTCTCTTTTGATGTGTATTTGCAAGTGTGTATTTTGAAAATGGTCAAGCCTTGCATGTATATGGAAATGGGACATGTAATTGACCAAGAAGGAATCTCTAGCACACTTGCTTCCAACTCCAATGCCACTACCCCTTTGTTTATAAAAGGTTTATTTTATAAAATTTAGATTTTATAAAATTTATTTTTATAAAACTTCCATATTTATTTATGTACATTTTATTATATAAAACCCATTTATATAAAATGTAACATAAATTTATTAATTATTTAACCTATAAATAATTAAATCCATATTATATAAATTATTCCATAATTTATATATATATATATATACATGTACACATCAAGTAGATTTCAGAAAACCGTTTTTCTTAAAGTTCAAGTGCCGCGTATCTAATCAATGATCCAATCGCTAAGATTAAATACAAATAAGGTTTCGGTAAGCTTGTTATTGGGTCAAAACATATTAGCCACGTTAATTTAATATGTCTCTCGGGCATACGAAATACCTTCAATCTCCCACTTGCACGAGAAACATAAGAAATTAATGCAAGTGATGGATACCACCTAACGACCGTCCATCACCCCCAATATGTTATGACTTTGTGCCATTCAATAACATCATCCCTTTCGAGTTCCCATCTCGAATATGAATAGGTGAATCTTTTCATTACATCCTTTCGTCCTAGATGTCATGTCAAATCCAAGAGACATAGAGTGATCACTCTCTTCTAGATTTAACTTTATCAGGCCTTAAAAATCTGACTCTCAACGAATAAGAGGGACAAATTCCATCATGACTACATACGTCCTAAATATATACCTTGCATTATACCTGAGCTCTTCCTTATGAACTACCATATTTCAGAATAGCGAAGGAAAGAATCAAGGTATAATACTTGGTAAATATCCGAACCCAATATGTATCTCAGGTCAGAGGATACAATGATATTCGCCTTTACTCAAGACTACATGTGATCAACCACAAAGGCTCCATTTAGTAAGTCTTGAGGGCGGGTCTTCCAATATTTGTATCCAACAAATATCTATGAACCTTGGTAGCAACCTTGCCCCACATTCATCCCGTAAATGTACACCAATCCAAGTTCATAATAGTCTAAACCTTACACTTGCTCCCACAAATGTGATTGACTACGGAATTTAGAATAATTACTTATTCATGGATAAAATATGCAAAATAGGAACATAACTCAAAATAAATTAATGCCATAATTATATTAATGAGTTTGAACAATTTCGTTCCGTTACAATACTTAAAACAGATCATAACCAATCACTAGAATATCGAAGCCCTAATGCACAAACATGTCCTTGATGTTTTGCACCATGTAAGAGTTTCGTGAGTGGATCCGCTATATTAAGATCTGTGTGAACCTTGCGAATACATATCTTTCCTTTTTCAACCTCATCCCTTATGTAGTTGAATCTCCGCTTAATGTGATGGGTCTTTTGGTGAGCACGAGGTTCCTTGATTTGAGCAATCGCACACTCGTTGTCACAAAAGATCTCAAGAGGGTCCTGAATGGAAGGGACTACTCCTAAGTCGTCGATGAATTTCTTCATCCATGCAGCTTCCTGAGCTGCCAATGAGGCGGCAATGTACTCCGACTCTGTAGTGGATAATGCAACGACATCCTGTTTTGAACTCTTCCAAGAGACCGCACCACCATTTAACGTGAAGACATAACCGGACTGTGATCGAGAATCATCGCGATCAGTTTGGAAACTCGCGTCCACGTAACCTTTTACAGCGAGTTCCTCCTCACCAGACCCATATATTAGAAACATATCCTTAGTCCTCCTAAGGTATTTCAATATACTTTTGACAGCAATCCAATGACTGTTGCCTGGGTTATTCTGGTATCTACTTGTCAGGCTAAGAGCGCATGACACATCCGGTCTAGTGCATATCATCGCATACATGATTGACCCAATAGCAGATGCATAAGGGACTCACTTCATTCTCTCTTGTTCATCTTTCGTGGTAGGGCACTGAGATAAACTGAGAGGCGTTCCTCTTTGAATAGGTACCAAACCACTCTTAGAGTTCTCCATCTTGAACCTTTTCAAGACTTTTTCAATGTATGCACTTTGATTCAAACCTATCAGCTTCTTAGATCTATTCCTGTATATCCCAATCCCCAAAACATATTGTGCTTCTCCAAGATCCTTAATGGAGAAGCATTTACTTAGCCAAGTTTTAACTCCTTGCATTGCCGGAACATCATTTCCAAATAACAATATATCATCCACATATAGTACAAGGAACATGATAGTGCTCCCACTAGCTTTCTTATATACACAAGCTTCATCACTATTTTTAATGAAGCCAAATTTCTCGGCTTCCTCATTAAAACGATGATTCCACATTCTAGATGCTTGTTTCAATCCGTAGATTGACTTCTTTAACTTGCATACCTTTTTAGGATATTTCGGATCAACAAAACCTTCAGGCTGAACCATACAGACATCTTCCACAAGATATCCATTTAGGAAAGCGGTCTTGACATCCATTTGCCATATTTCATAATCATAATGAGCAGCAATGGCAAATAATATCCTAATAGACTTTAGCATTGCCACAGGCGAAAAAGTTTCATCATAGTCAACCCCTTGAGTTTAAGTGAAACCTTTTGCTACAAGTCTAGCTTTATATGTATCCAAGTTTCCATGTACGTCGGTTTTCATTTTGAAAAGCCACTTACAATCAACTAGCCTTGAGCCAGTAGGTTGTACAACCAGTTCCCAAACTTGATTGTCATACATGGATTGCATCTCGGCGTTCATGGCTTCCTGCCATTTATCTTTATCAATCCTTGATAAAGCATCTTGGTAGTTTGCTGGTTCATCCAAATCAACCATATAGCAACCATCCATGAGAAACCCATATCTCTCAGGAGGATTACTAATCCTACCAGATTTGCGAACGTCTTGTGTATTTTGATCATCCATTTGATCACTTTCAACATTTTCATGTTGAGTGCTAGTATCAACCAATTGTGTATCATCTACTTGATTTCGAACCTCCTCAAGATCTATCTTCCTTTCACTATCACCTTCCATTAGGAACTTAGTTTCAAGGAATTCAGCCTTCCGAGCAACAAATACATTCTGCTCGGAAGGATCATAGAAATAATATCCCATATTATCCTTGGGATATCCTATGAAGATACACTTCGTGGATCGAGCATTCAACTTATTAGGGACGTAACGCTTAGGGTAAGCTTCACATCCCCATACCTTTAAGTATGATAGAGATGGAGGTTTTCCAAACCACATCTCATGAGGTGTTCGTTCCACTTTCTTGGTTGGGGCCATATTTAAAATACGAGCTTCAGAGCATAGACAATAACCCCAAAATGATAGAGGTAACGAGCTTCTAGCCATCATAGATCGAACCATATCCATTAGGGTTCGGTTCCTCCTTTCGGAAACTCCATTAAGTTGTGGTGTCCCGGGTGGAGTAAGTTGCGAGATAATCCCACAACTTCTAAGATGATCTTGGAAAGCATCGCTTAAGTATTCACCTCCTCTATCGGTACGAAGTACCTTGATTGTCTTATTGAGTTGATTTTGTACTTCGTTTTGATATTCCTTGAATGCCTCAAAAGTTCGTCCTTGTGTCTTAATAAGTAGACATATCCGAAACGACTGAAGTCATCAATGAAAGTAACGAAGTATCTTTCACCATTCCTAGTTATGGGCTTAAAGGGTCCACATACATCCGAGTGTATTAATCCCAATAAGTCCTTAGCCCTTTCATAGGTCCCTTTGAAAGGTGCTTTAGTCATTTTGCCTTGTAAACAAGATTCACATACGTCAAACGAGTCTTGTTCATTTGATTTCAAAAGTCCATTCTTTTGAAGTGTATGCATTCGGTTCTTGTTTATGTGACCAAGGCGACAATGCCATAAGTAGGAATCACTCAAATCCCTTTTGAGTTTCTTGGTGTTCGTATGGAACATTGAGCTACTGCATGAAGTGTCATTATGAACCAATTCATAAATACCATTCGAAGGCGAAGCCTTAAAATAGAACATATTATCTAAAGAAACATGGATATCATCATTAATGAAATTAAGATTAAAACCATATTGTTTCAAACGGGATACAGAAATAATGTTTCGAGATAAATCGGGTGCATACAAAACATTTTTCAAAATAAGCTCCAAACCACTTGGTAGCTTTAAAACAAAGTCTCCTTGAGCTTTCACTTGCACCCTTGCTCCATTTCCCATGAAGAGACTTGTCGTTCCCGGTTCTCGATCACTTCTTTTGAACCCCTGCAAAGAATTGCAAATATGAGTTCCACATCCTGTGTCTAATACCCATGTATTAGAAGAAGTAATACTAAGCTCAATGTATACCATATATACATTACCTGAGGTTTGCCCTGCATCCCTCTTTTCCTTCAACTCCTTAAGGTAGACCGGGCAGTTTCGTTTCCAGTGACCCATTTCACCGCAACCGAAGCACGGATCTTCCTTGGGGTTAGCTTTACCGGCAACCTTTTGCTTCTTGTTGTTGGTTGGGGTAACCATCTTCCCCTTTCCCTTGCCCTTGCCTTGGTAGGCGGGTCCTTTCCTCTTAGACGCCTTCGGCTTAGGAGTGTTATTGTTTTTGGACCCGCCTTCATTGATCGTAAACACGGGTGAAGCCCTTTTACCCATGCTCGCTTCGGCCGTCTTAAGCATGGCATGTAATTCGCCGATGCTCTTATCCCATCCATTCATGTTATATTTTAACACGAATGTGTCAAACCTCTTTGACAATGAGTTAAGGATAAGGTCCGTGGCTAATTCATTAGACACGTTACAATTTAGACGGTTTGCTCGATCAATAAGGCTTTTCATCTTAAGGATATAAGATGAAACGGATTGGGAGTCGTCCATCCGACATGCATGAAGCGCTCGGACCGTTTCAAAGCGCTCGACACGAGCTTGTTGAAGGAACATCTCCTTCAACTGTGTGATCATGTCGTATGCACTATGATGCTCGAAGTCCTTTTGGAGTTCGGGTATCATAGTCCCAAGCATGAGGCAAGAAACTTGCAACGAATCGGTGCAATATTTCTCCCAATATGCCATGGCTTCCGTATCATCCTCGTCCGGTTGATCGGGAATGGGGTCCTCCAACACATACGCCCTGTCCTCTAGTTTGAGGACGATTCTTAGATTGCGGAACCAATCCATGAAGTTTGTATGGTTGAGTTTTTCCTTTTCGAGGATTGACCTCAACGATAGGTTGTTAAAGTTAATAGGTGCATTAGGAATGTTGTTGTTGTTATTGGCGGCCATCTACAAAATGTAACAAAGTTGTTTAAGTATCAATTTTAATTTAACAATCAATACCCTTTAAATCCAATTGATATTAAATTTTTAGAATCCAACGGTAAACCAAATTTCGGTTAGGTGACCTTTATCCCGTCATTTGATTTAGCTAGGTAGTCATTATATGACAATTGCAATCCTTTTGCAACTTCTAAGTTATGGGATCATGCAATCCTTTTGCATGGCATATTATCCCATCAACGCCTATTTGTTCATCATGCTTCGGTGACCCTAAGTTCATGATTCCCAAATCAAGTCGTCCTACTTGTGCTAACGTGTAAAATCAACATACTAGTGGTTAGGTGACCTTTATCCCACAAGTGTGCGAAATTCACCTCAATCATATTAGTTTGCTCATAACGGTTAGGTGACCTGTATCCCATTAAGAGTTCCCTAATATTTTTAAGTGTTTGCACAAAAGGATGGCGTTTAACTTGTTTGCCTTGTTTGTTAAAGGGATTTTAAGTTTTCATTATTTCTAGTTTGAGAAAACTTTTATGCCATACACCAACATGCATTTAGTGTATGGTATTTATGAAAATCCATTTACATGTCATGTAATTTGCCAATTACTTGATATAAACCATTTTATATATATGTGATCCTTTTCTTGTTCTTAATAACCATTTATTAAGGTCTTTAGTTGCTTTTAATTTAACCAATTAAATTGTCGTTTTGCATGTCATTAATATGTCTAATTTAACCAATTAAATTGTCGTTTTGCTTGTTGTTATCTTGTAATTAATTGTATCAACCAAACATACAAACACAATAAACATACAAACAACCACACATGCAAAACAAGTTTGTTCACAATCTAGCCATTTTGGTGGACATTTGTTTAGCCGAAAACAAATGTCACCGGGTTAAGGGGTAAAATACAAAGTAGGAGATTTCAAATCTCCCACTTAACCTTGCATCCATATGCTCCTTGTGTTCTTCAAGTCTTCATCATCTTGTATCTTCATTTTACAAAATATGTATCCTAATACATTTTTATCTAGAAAATGAAAATACAACCTATTCTATTTTACATACCAAATGTAAAACAAATTACATAGCCAAAATAAATATCACATGCCATATGAATCATACAATTCATTCAAACATTCAACCAAACACAAGGTCAAGGCTATGATTGTGAACATTAATTTAACAACAAATATGAACCAAATGGCAAGTCCAAAACTACCATTTGGACCCTCCCAAAATCGGCCATAATAGGGTACCCACCCAAAACCCAAAATTTTTGCATTCCATTTTCATGCATGTACTTAGAATGCAAGTATAGTGGGTTTAAAGACCATATATAGGAAGCATATTTCATAGACTTCGGCTCTAGATACCATTGAAGGAATTTAACAAGTTCATAAAACAACATGTTCTTTAAGTTTACATGTATTAAAAACCATTTTATGATAGTTAATATAAGCGGAAGCATGATAATGAGTACATGTTTATGTTCAACCATTTAGTTAAATTCCTTGTGAATATCAAGTCTTGAAACATATGCTTACAAATAAAAGGGAAGATGAGAAATGTACCTCCTCAAGCTTGTTGAGGGTTGTTTACAAGGTTGCAAGATGATGAAGAAGATGATGTAGAATGAGCTTCTAACTTGAAGCTTCAAGTGTGTAATACCCCAAGTCTTTAATTACCAAACCTTTGCACTTTAGTTAGGACTTATTAGCACTTGATTAGAGCTTGCAAAAACTAAATAATGAACTCCTTTTGGACCCAATTACGCCACGGCAACAGCAGCCAGGAAAATAAGTGTTATGCAGTTTTTTTTGCTCTCTTTTGATGTGTATTTGCAAGTGTGTATTTTGAAAATGGTCAAGCCTTGCATGTATATGGAAATGGGACATGTAATTGACCAAGAAGGAATCTCTAGCACACTTGCTTCCAACTCCAATGCCACTACCCCTTTGTTTATAAAAGGTTTATTTTATAAAATTTAGATTTTATAAAATTTATTTTTATAAAACTTCCATATTTATTTATGTACATTTTATTATATAAAACCCATTTATATAAAATGTAACATAAATTTATTAATTATTTAACCTATAAATAATTAAATCCATATTATATAAATTATTCCATAATTTATATATATATACATGTACACATCAAGTAGATTTCAGAAAACCGTTTTTCTTAAAGTTCAAGTGCCGCGTATCTAATCAATGATCCAATCGCTAAGATTAAATACGAATAAGGTTTCGGTAAGCTTGTTATTGGGTATGACCCGACTTGGATCAAAACATATTAGCCACGTTAATTTAATATGTCTCTCGGGCATACGAAATACCTTCACAAAGTTCATTTGCTTTGCTCCATTCCCTGAGATCGTACTTTTATTTTGATGTTCCAACAAGTAATTCTGAATTATCATTAATTTTTTTTGTTATTGACTTTAAACTTCAATTCATGATTTTTTAATCAAAAAGAACTAACAGGGTTGAGATATTTGTAATTTATAATGAAATTTTAGATCTTTATACTTTCAAATGTATGTAGAGAAGTAGATGTAGCTAGCAAAAGGATAAAAGGATAATGAAACCTTTTCACATATGAAGATTGTCGGTCTCTATTATCTTTCAGTCATGTTTTTGCTTATTTTTATTTGCAAATTTATCCATGCTTCTATTTTTTCAAAAGCGGTCGTTTGTGCTTCACACTTTTCTCAATGCTACTTGATTCTTCAAGTGAGTCTTCAATTAAGTTTATTCTGTTTATGCAGAGTGAGGTTGAATGGCATATTTAACTGTTTCATTGAACGTCAACAACGCACACCACGTGTTTGATAATATGTCCACAATAAAAAGAGTTTAAAATGTTTAAAATTTTTTATTTTGAATTTTGATTATATAATATTCTAGTGTAGCAGGAACCTTTATATATTTTTCTAACAAACAAATAATTGTTAAGATTTAGTAGTTTATAACTATCTTTAGTGGCCTATACTTAGTAATAAGACTTCTTACTAATATATATTGACAAGGAGTAAAGAAGAGAAGTAAGAAAAACTTTCTATTATGAAAGCATCGGTGCAAGTTTACAAGTATAGATCCATGGTGTATTTATACTACAAAATTACCATGTATGTACAATTATTTAGCTTAGGGTAAAGGTATAGTAACAAGTGATATGGAACAAAATTCATCATCCATTTAGTCAACTAGCTTGTCTACTCAATAATTATAACACTCCCCATTGGATGACAATTTTGTTTCATTAGAGATCAACTTGTACTGCCTCGTTAAAAACCTTGCTAAAGAAAACCCAGTGGGAAAAAACTTTAGCTAAGGGAAAAAGAGTGCAGCATAGAGTTGACTCCCCCTCAAGTAGACATCGCTGAGCTGTAACATCTTTTGAACATGCCTCGTGCCAATATCGTGAATGTGTTTTCTGAAAGTAGCATTTGGGAGTGCTTTGGTGAAAAGGTCGGCAGAGTTGTTACTGGATTGAACATATCTCATTTCAATCTGGTTGTCTTTAATGAGATTTTGAGTATATGAGAAGAATCTAGGAGGTATGTGTTTTGTTCGATCACTTTTTATATACCCTTCTTTCATCTGTGCTATGCAAGCTGCATTATCTTCATAGATAGTTGTTGGACTTTTAACGCGTTCTAATCCACAAGAATCAGTAATGATTTGTGTCATAGATCTCAACCAAAAACATTCTCGAGTAGCTTCATGTAATGCAATCACTTCGGCATGATTTGATGATGTTGCAATAAGTGTTTGTTTTTGAGAACGCCATGATATTGCGGTACCTCCATTTAGGAATACATATTTAGTTTGAGATTTAGCTTTATACGGATCAGATAAATAACCTGCATCTGCATAACCAACCAAATCTTGTTTTGAATCATTAGAATAAAATAATCCTAAATCAGTAGTTCCTCGAAGGTATCGAAATATGTGTTTGATCCCATTCCAGTGTCTTTTGGTAGGAGCTGAGCTGAACCTTGCCAACAAATTAATTGCAAAAGAAATGTCAGGTCTTGTACAATTTGTAAGATACATAAGAGCTCCAATTGCACTAAGATATGGAACTTCTGAACTAAGAACATGTTCATGTTCTTCTTGGGGACAAAATGGATCAGTGTCGACATTGAGTGATCTAACCACCGTAGGAGTACTTAATGGTTTTGCCTTGTCCATATTGAAACGTTTTAAAACCTTTTCGGTATAAGTTGTTTGATGTACAAGTAAACCATTAGGCATATGCTCAATTTGTAAACCAAGTCAATACTTAGTTTTTCCGAGATCTTTCATTTCAAATTCTTTCTTTAGAAGTTGAATGACTTCATGAATCTCTTTATTTGTACCTATAATGTTAAGATCATCGACATAAATAGCTATGATCACATATCCGGATGTTGTTTTCTTAATGAAAACACATGGGCAAATAAGATTATTTGTATACCTTTTGCTTATCAAGTAATCACTTAATCGGTTATACCACATGCGTCCCGATTATTTCAACCCATATAAGGATCTTTGTAATTTAATTGAGTACATTTCCTTGGGTTTTGTACTATATGTTTCAGGTATCTTAAATCCTTCAGGAACCTTCATATATATATATATATATATATATATATATATATATATATATATATATATATATATATATATATATATATATATATATATATATATATATATATCACTATCAAGTGATCCATATAGATAAGCAGTAACAACATCCATGAGAAGCATTTCTAAGTTCTTAGAAACTGCCAGGCTGATTAAGTATCTAAAAGTAATTGCATCCATAACAGGAGAATAAGTTTCCTCATAATCAATTCCTGGTCTTTGTGAAAAACCTTGAGCTACAAGTCTAGCTTTATACCTTGTAACTTCATTTTTCTCATTTCTTTTCCGGACAAAAATCCATCTGTATCCCACAGGTTTCACATCTTTAGGTGTGAGAATGATAGATCCGAAAACTTTTTTTTTATTGAGTGATTCTAATTCAGCTCGTATTGCTTCTTTTCATTGAGCCCAATCTTGTCTATTTTGACATTCAATGACAGATTTTGGTTCTGGATCATCATCATTCATGATGTCATATGCAACATTAAATGAAAATTGCTCATCAAGATTTTTCATTTCATTTCGGTTTCATACTATTTTTAAATGAGCATAATTGATTGCAATTTCTGTATTGACATCATCAATCTTCTCTGCAGTAGGAGTACTGATTTGTGGTTCTTCTTGAATACTTTCTTTTGCCTCATTATCAGCTGATTTTCTTTTTCGAGAATTTTTATCCTTTGAACCAATTGGTCTCCCACGTTTCTGGCGTGGCAAAGATTCATGAGTGACGTTATTGCAAGATTTTGGAATTTCAATTCGAGCTGGAGTATTTACTGCTGGTATACATGATTTTGTCACCCTTTTTGTATCTGTAAATGTATCAGGCAATTGATTTGCAAGTTCTTGTATATGCATTATCTTTTAAACTTCTGTCTCGCATTCTTTTGTGCGAGGGTCAAGATACATTAATTGAGGTTCACACCATGAAACATCATTTTCTTTATTTTTCATTTCTCCCCCTAATCTAGGGAACAATGACAATCAGCAAAACGTGCTGTAAAAATATCAACTGTCATGGGTTTAATATATCTTATGATTGAATATGTTTCATATCCAATATATATTCCCAACCTCCTTTGAGGTCCCATCTTTGTACGTTGTGGTGGTGCAATTGGAACATATACTGCAAAAACAAATATTCTAAGATGGGAAATGTTTGGCTCTTGGCCAAAAGCAAGTCGTAGGGGAGAATATTTATGATTGCACTTGGTCTAATGCGAATTCATGTTGCAGCATATAAAATTGCATGACCCCATATAGATATAAGGAGTTTTGTTCTCATTATAAATGGTCTAGCGATTAACTGTAAACGTTTAATCAGTGATTTAGCTAAACCATTTTGTGTATGCACATGAGCAACAAAATGTTCAACAACAATTCCTATAGATGAGCAATAGTCATTAAATGCTTGAGATGTAAACTTACCAGCATTATCAAGTCTTACGCTTTTAATGGTGTAATAAGGAAAATGTGCTCTCAATTTAATAATTTGGGCAAGAAATTTTGCAAATGCCACATTACGGCTTGATAACAGACAAGCATGAGACCATCTGCTAGATGCGTCTATTAGAACCATGAAATATCTAAATAGTCCACATGGTGGATGAATTGGTCCACATATATCACCTTGAATTCTTTCAAGAAACATTGGTGATTCTTTCTCAACCTTAAGTGGTGAGGGTCTAGTTATCAATTTTCCAAGAGAGCAAGATGTACATGGAACCATTGTATCATGATGAATTTTTTTATCCTTTAGTGGATGTCTATGAGTACATTCAATAATCCTTTTCATCATTGTTGATCCTGGATGGTATAATCTGTTATGCCATAAACTGAATACACCAGGATCAATATATTTTTCATTAACTACCATATGTGTTTCTGGTACATTTATATGTGTATAATGTAATCCAGAACTAAGTCTTGGCAGTTTTTCAACCACATGACTCTTGTCAGTGATACTTAAATATTTCTCATTTTCTGTTGTCACTGACTGATAATCATATCCATTAAGGTATATGTCGGAGAAACTCAATAAATTTCTGCTTGACTTGGGAGAAAATAAGGCATAATTTATTAAAAATTTCGTACTATTTGGTAGTATGTAATTTGCCTTTCCTATCCCTTTTATCAAGTTAGCAGGTCCTGATATTGTGTGTATAGTTCCTTCCGTTAGTTTTAGATCAATAAAATATTTCTCGGATTTAAGTATAGTGTGTGTAGTTCCACTGTCTGCTATACAGAGATCTCCACCACTTGATTGATGTTATATTCCAGCAAAATTCATATTGAACTTCATATATAAAAAATAAATAGTGAGTACATTAATATTAATATTACACAATATTTTACACGCAAATAGATAGTACTGAAACATTTAGCAAACATAATGACAAAGACATACGATATTAAATCGTTTATTTTTTGAAAGACACACAACAACTTAAACATTCAAGAAATCTTCTTATAAATCAGATGGTTTCTCAGTGAATGTTGGATCGATGTTATCCGCAAAGTTTACTTCCTTTTCTTTACCTTTCAGCGAATCCTGATACATCTTAACAAGATGTTTAGATGTTCGGCAAGTATTAGCCCAATGGCCCATTCTACCACATCTGTAACAAGATTCTTCAGAATTTTTAGAAGAATTTTCTTCAACATCTTGTTTGGTGGGCTTGTTTTGTGGTTAATATTTATATTTTCGTGGATTATTATTTTTTTGACCACCACGGCCACGACCACGACCACACCCACGTCCATTACCATTACTATTACCATAAGGATGGTTTCTACCATAGTTATGGTTTTTGGCATGATGATGGTGATGGTTATTATGACCACGACCTTGCCTGCGTCCTTGTCCCTGTTTATAATTATTTGCAGTATTTGCTTTAGGGATTGCAAGTGTACCAGTAGGACGTGATTGCTGATTTTTCATTAATAGCTCATCATTTTGCTCTGCAACTAAGAGATATGAATTAAGTTCAGGATATGTGTTGAACTTTAGCATTCTCAAATTTCTTTACACTGTGATGTTGGCAGCATTCATTGTGGAGAAAGTTTTCTCCAACATGTCTGCATCACTTATTTCATGTGTAAGTTGTGAGACTGTATTATACAGAGCTGAGTTGTATTCATTTACTTTCTTAAAGTCTTGGAACCTTAATGTTCTTCATTGATCCATAGCAGCTGGAAGTAAAATTTCTCTTTGATTATTGAATCTGCTTTTGAGACTTTCCCATAAAACATGGGGATCTTCTACAGACACATAATTATTTTGTAAGCATTCATCAATATGTTGATGAATAAAGCAACATGCCGTTGCTTGTTCTTTTTCAGAACAAGTGTTGTTTTCATTTATGGTTTCAAGAATGCCAATTGATTTAAGATGCATTTTTACTTTTATAACCCATGGCATGTAGTTGTTTCCAGTTGATTCTAAAGGAGTAAATTTAAGCTTTTCCAGATTCGACATTTTCTATTATCAAAAATTAAAACAAAAAACATGATAAATTAGAATCAATTTATATTCATAAGTAGCAAACAACAGAATAATGGCAGAATTATAAATATTAAAACGGCAAGGGAATGGTAGAATAAATAAACTTCATCTCGTGGTATACTGAAAACAAGGATGATACATATCATGACCAATACAATAGGGAAAATCATCCTCGGGTGAATCATCTTTACAAAAACTTTTGAGAGTAGTAATCTGAGAAAAATGAAGATTGATTTGTGAAAATGTGAAACGGAGATGTTTAATTTATATTTGAAAAATATAGTCGTTGTAACGTCGTTAGTTGACGTTAACAACCGTTATGTATATATGATTGTTGTAACGTCGTTAGTTAACGTTAGCGACTGTTATGTATCCGTTGTATTAAAAATGATTTTAATAAAAGGATTTATTAATATAAATACTATAAATACATATAGTATAGATACGTTTAGTATGTATACATTTAGTATAAATACGAAGATTAAGAGAATAAACATTTTATGCATAAATAATAAATTTAAGAATAAAAATTAGTAACAAGGAGTAAAGAAGAGAAGTAAGAAAAACTTTCTATTATGAAAGCATTGGTGCAAGTTTACAAGTATAGATCCATGGTGTATTTATACTACAAAATTACCATGTATGTACAATTATTTAGCTTAGGGTAAAGGTATAGTAACAAGTGATGTGGAACAAAATTCATCATCCATTTAGTCAATTAGCTTGTCTACTCAATAATTATAACAACAATGATATTTGTTTCCGTAAATGATTTGTTGCATAATATTACAAATTGTAATAGTGTTCATGTTTTGGACTACTTTGAAACCTTGAGAAACAAGATGAGTGATATCGGCTATAAAGTCACATTTTCACTTCGGTATTGAGGCCCAAACACAATAAAATTTCAAGTTTTATCGCCAAAATACTCGCTTTGTCGGTTAAAAGTGAAAATCAAGTTATTACGAAGCTGGTGCAAAAAGAATCAAGAGGATCGGAGCTAAAACGAAGATTCTAGAGCGAAAATGGTGAAAGATAAGTTACGACCCCGGAAACCAAGTTACGATCCCGGAAACAAGCAAAACGATCCAAGCAAAACATCCGACCAGGGTGCCATACGGCCTGCCAACATAAAAACGGCCTGCCATCAAAACGACCTGGCTAAACGGCTTGCGTGGCAAAACGGCCTGGCCATACGGCTTGCCATACAGTCTGCCAGCCGTATTCCAGCAAAAACCAAGTCTATTTAAAGGGCATTTGTCATCCATTTTTACACACACTTCAATTCACTTCTCTCTCTCTCTCTATCTCTCTCTCTCTCTCTCTCTCTTTCTATAATATTAGTCATACTTTCAAAGTCTTCGAATCCGTGCGGGAAACCTAGTACCCGGAGAAGAACGTCGAAGTTTGTATTAGGATCGGTCTGGAGTTTGAAGTTCTCACTTTTGTATTCGAAACTCGTTTAATCTACTGGTACTTATATCCTCTGTCTTTATATAATGTCTTTTATTATTATGATTTGTGATATTGTTACCATGATTAGCGAGTAGTTATCTTTAGTGTATGCTATGATTAGTTAGTTATTATGCCGAAATAATGTTATGGATTGTGTATATTGTTAAGATGCTTTTCGATTATGCTTTAAACTCAATCGCTTTTCCATCTAATAGAATGTAGTTATCAGCTCTGTTATTGGGAAGTCGCAAACCCCAATTCAGAGTACACTATCTGTGTCACCCCTTGGTAAGAGAAGTCTATCGGATACAACATAAGTTTGACTGAGGCACAACGGTTGTAGTAAGTCCACTGAGCCTTGGATTCTGACTAAGGACTCTTTCGTAGTGAACATCTAACTAGGACCATAGTACATTGTTGGTCCTAGACCATGCTAGTGTAGTCACTAAGAATATAAACTTCGTACGTACATGCTGAAGCACAACGGTTGCTGTAAGATGTACCTCTGCTAAGTAAGGACATGGAACCCGGTCAGTGCTGATTAGTACACTTCACCATAACGTGGTCTCAAGCATTGCACCCCACTTGATGGATTCTTAGTTAATTAAGGAACTGTTTGTTTAAACACATAAATGATTGGACCGTTAGGATAACTGAACGTATTCATGGAAGTCAAACCGACTTGACCATGGTGTTCTTTATGGTTGAACTCTTTTTAAGGGCCTAACTACCTCTTTAAAACCAATCATTAACGAAAGCATCGAAACACATCACGTATCTTGGATATGGATACCTTGTACTTCATTGTGCTTAAGAAAGTTTAGACCTTTGTGGAATGTTAATACGTCACCCAACCGAGTCGCTCAATTGGATGAATCGTTTGAACATATATGCATGTAGTCAGACTACACGGGCGTTGGGGGTAAGGGACGTTGCAATTTATTCAGAATCTTCAAGCCTAATACATTACCCAGTGACATGTCTTATGACAGTGGCGGTAGGACCAGTGTAATGAATACAAAGTCACTACCTGTGACACTGCTAAAATTTTTTTATACGTAGCTGAAACATTTATTAATTAATTACATAGCACACTTTGATCATTCCGGACAACCAGTGTCACGTGTAATTTCAATAAAATATGTGTTTGTACGGAGAAGACGTATTTACAATATGTTTACAAAAGATCACTGTTTAAAACAAAGCATGACCACATCAGAGTTGACTCATGTCAAACATAACATCACCATGCCGTCTTCTCCCCAAAAGTGATATCTACAAAAGTTAATAACCTGCAAGGATGAGATGGAGAGGAATTAGCACGAAGCTAAGTGAGTACGACTAACTACAGGTAATAGTATACAGGAACCGTCATACTAATCATGTCACAAAGTCTAACACACAAACATCACCCAAGTGCCGTCTACAGAGACTCTGGCGGTTCGGCCAAACCATTAACTACCAGTTGATCGGACTGGGGCTTACCAGAAGTTCCTCCACCACCGTATGTATATATATAATCCATACGCGACGGACGCATCATTCACATATATATACACCTCGATTGTCTAGGCTACCACATGAGGAACCCAACCCGCAGGTTGATCTCTCCTACCGAGGCTACCACACAATAGGGACGCACTGGGCTCCAGCAGACAAGCATCAACTAACATGTAGTCATCACAACATACTAACTAACTGTAACGACCCTGGATTTTTCGACTTATATTTATTAATATTTATTATTAATACTTGCATGTTAATAAATGTATTCTTATTCATTTTACTTGTTACCGTATTTGACTTTCCATGTCCCGACTCGTCTTTTCAACACGTGCTTTTCTCGAATAATATTTCGAATATTATTTACGTACATAATTAATTATTATTAATTATTCCTAATTAACTAATGTAAGTAGTTAATTACTTGGGCTTTTATTAATTTGTTGCTTACTTATACTTGGCCTATATTATTGGACTTGGAAGCCCACCCTACAACACTTAATGTAAGCCCACTATTATGCTAATGATACATTAAGCTTAAACAAGGATTAATTAGCTAAATGAGGAGACAAAAATGTTCAAGCATGCATGACCTCTTTCCCATACATTTAACCTCATTACTCTTCCAAGCATACACCATACTCCCACATTTGAAAGTTGAATTTTGACCTCCCCATTTGAGCTCCAAAACCGATGGTTTGCAAGGGAGGGAGTGAGTTCAAGTTTTTTTTTTTTTTTTATTACTTATATGTTAGCTTCTATTTCATTTCACACACACACCTTTCTTACACTACTCTCACTCTAAGACTTTTCTCTCTAATTGTAAGTAATATGATTTATTTTCTTCTTCTTTTTCCCTTTGAAAACCGAATACATTCATCATCATCATACTAGTTGCTTGTTATTGATAAAGATCAAACTTTATAGTTTGTATTTTCATGAATCTTGTTTCTTCCATCCTTAGTTTGATGAGAAGTCAAGAACAAGAATCTAAGCTTGTTAGCTTATGGTTCTACACTTGAAGTTTATCTTTTCTTTCTTTTAAATTCGTGATTTATTTAATTTTGGTCAAGTATTACTAGTTAAACTTGATCTCATTTTTCTTGAAACTAAAGTTAAGCTTTATAAGTTCAAGAACATGAAAGTTAAACTTTCTAGTTATAACTTCATACACTTATGTTAGATCTAAGTTTCTATAGCTTATGGTCTTCCAATTTTGTTGTAAACAAAAGCTTATAAGCTTACATACATTTTACAAGATAAAAATCTAAGTTTCATAACTTATAGTTTTATTAAAGTAAAGATCCAAGTTCCATAACTTAGGGTTTAACTTAAGAACACTAGATCTAGACTTTCTAGTCTAGGATCTTCAAGATCTAACTAAGATCTAAGTTCTACAACTTAAGATCTTGTTTATTTAGTTTACTTTCAAGTTTATAGCTTAATATTACTACTAGAACTCATGTATGTGTCGGATCTAAGATTTTGATGTAATTTTGGTTCATCAACCTTCATACAACCCTTAAATGAGTTGTGCTACATATCTTAGACATACACTAGTGTCATGATGGTCAAAACTTGATAAAAATGATGCAAACACATCAACGAGTTGTACACTTGAAGCTATAAGCATCAAGGATGAGAACCGTGATGAGCATCAAGCACCAACAACCCACCGAACACTTTGTTTACTGTTTTCTGGGTCTGATCATGCTTCCTGGGCTACTGGAAAGTTGATTTCCAGTTAGTTCGGTTTGACTAGATGATTTTACATTTAGGCCTCGTCTTAATCTGACTTACGGTTTAGGATTTATAGCCTTCCAAAAGTCACTACGCCATTATAACGTTGTGCTGAAATTTCTGACCTACTAGCACTTAAACCGTCACAACGGTCAAACGAAGATGAGTTTGGTTCTGAAAATTGGTCAACAACTAGGGGACTCACATACGGAGCCATGGCCACTGGTCTCACCTCATTTCAGTTTGTATATAGGTCGTGGAGGCTGAACGAAATCAGCCTTTGTTTCGAACTCTATTCTTGATTGAAACTTACTTTACCCTTTTTGACTTATGATGAATGATGATGATACTTAAGACCTAATTTACATACTTTTAAACCTTTGGGAACGATTTACTGACTTAGTAACTTTTGACTTAGGTTGAGGACCTTTTGGACCAACTACTTGCTTACTTATCTCGTACCGACTTTAATACTTTTCACTGTGAGTTATAGCATCCCTTTTTACTTTAACTATTTTGGGAACTGAGAATACATGTGCTTTTTACGTTTTACATACTAGGCACGAGTACTTAAACTTTATATATGTGTGGGTTATACAACGGCATAAACTTTCCCCTTAGCTCGGTAATATTTAGTCATTGGTCTTTGAACCGATGAACGCGAATCTTAAATATAGATCCATAGAGTTTGACATCCCCACTTGGGCTAGTAGCGCTAGCATTTAACGGGCGTTTAATACTTCGTAAACTTACTTACTCGCCAAGTGTACTTTTAGGGGGTGTTATTACGTTAAGTTAGTTACCAAGTGCCCACGGTTGAACATATACTTTTCATACTGTTTTGAGACACTGAAATCTCGTGGCCTACCTTACATTACTGTTATATTTAAACTATAGCTCACCAACATTTGTGTTGACATTTTTAAGCATGTTTTCTCAGGTGCTTAGAGGTTTGATACTTCCGCTGTAGTTGTATTGCTGTGTAGGCACCCGCTGCTTCTGTTAGAATGTCTCCGCATGAAATATTTATTTTGCATTCAAACTATGTTACTTTTGAAACAATGAATTTGTAATGACCTACGGGTTTCGTACTTATGTTAATTGCTTCTATTCGTAGAAGCCTACTTTCGTTGTAAAACATTTGACGTTGGTTATGACGTCACCTTTTCTTATGAATGCAAACTTATTTTAAAACAGCATATATTGTTTGACCTTGCAATGATCCTGTTGTTGATGATCTGTACACGTTAATTTTGTACGGGGCATCACATCTGGTAGGGTCAGTTGACATGTCATCCCAGAAAGTCTTTTGGGACGACATGTCGTCCCAAATATTGCGCGTGAAAGCTTTATCATTTTGGAACCAAAATTTTGGCACGGGATAAACATAAAAAAATAAAAAAATGCCAGATTTTTTTCCAGCCGACCTTTTAGGGACAACAGTCTAGCGAGAAAATTTTCTTTTTTGGAGTCAATTTTTTTTCACAAGAAAAATAAAAAAGGTAATATCTTTTCGGGACGACATGTCGCCCCAAAAGGTTGTCCGGAAAAAAATGGTCAAACTTTTCAAAAAAGCCAAACCATTTTTTGTCTTTTAGAGGACTTTATGGGACGACATGATGTCATCACGAAAAGTGTCGTCCTAATTGTACATTTTCTTGTAGTGAGAGCAGCTTTTTGTCTTTTGTCATGAATCATGATGAAGACAAATAGACAACGAGATTTCTTACATACGTTTAACATGATTACATACCAATCTTAAAAAAATTGGTAGACCGTTCGTGGACGCACGCGGATAGTTGGTTAGGGTTACCGCCCGTAAACGGGTTGTGCCTTACCCTGCTGATCCATTCGTGCATAAGGCTTCCCGTTACGCACCGTCTACTTCTGGTGCTTGACCGTCTGCACCACCAGCTCCACCAGCATCGTCTACACCACCAGCTCCACCTATACCATCTGCACCGCCTGCCCCACCAGCATCCCCCATCATCGAGGAACTGACGAGGGAAGTGCATATCCTCCGTGATCGGGTAACTGAGCTCGAGGATCAGGTGTCCCACATGATGGACATCCTTTATCCACTGTCACCATAGGGCTGTTGTATTAGATTTCATTATGTAATCTCGTTTATAGTTTCATGTTTTACTCATGTATTGTACGAACCGTATGCGAATGTATGCAACTTTCTTATTTAATGAATGGAACTTTGTGTTGTTTAATTTCTGTACGGTGTTTATTTACGTTACTGTATGATGATTTTGTGGTATCTGTATCTAGTTGCATTACTTAATTAACATGCGATGTGTTGATTCCATGTTGGTTACCATATACCGTATTACTATTTATTGAATGCTGGATTTTGACTTAAGTTGAAATTTCTGTTTCGAAGATCAATGGCAAACGGAAGATCATCGCCCACAGCAGCACAGATTGAGGAGATGATAACTGAACGAGTAGCCGCATCTATAGCGGAGATCAACCCCCAAGCTCCACCTGTTAACCAGCACAATCATAACGGGTGCACCTATAAGGAATTTCAAAGTTGCAAGCCCCACAATTTCAGTGGTACTGAGGGGCCGGTTGGACTGACAAGGTGGTTTGAGAAATTGGAAGCCGTGTTCCGTGTGAGCAACTGCTCAGAAACGAACAAGACTAAGTATGCCTCCTGTACACTGTCGGACGGCGCTTTAACCTGGTGGAACACGCTTGCTCAGGCTTAGGGTATTGACGAGGCTTATGCTACACCGTGGGAGGAATTTAAGGGGGCTATGATATAGGAGTACTGCCCCAGAACAGAGATTCAGAAAATGGAAGCTGAGTTTTGGGAGTTTAAGGTTGTGGGAACCGATCTTGACGGTAATAACCGAAGGTACTTGGAACTAGCTTTGATGTGTCCCACGATAGTTACCCTAAAATTTAAGCGAATGGAACGGTATTTGTGGGGACTTTCCAAGTCCATTCAGGGAAATGTCACCTCCTCGAAACCAGCTGATGTCCCGAAAGCTATGCGCATGGCGCACACCCTGATGAACCAAATTACCATCAAAGAACCAGAAAAGGGGAAATCCGAATCGGGAGCTAGTAATGAGAAACGTAAGTGGGACAGCAACAAGGCAAGGGTCTTTGATCAAAACCTAGCTAAGAGGCATGAAAGTTTCAAGGGAAACAACTCCAACCAGAACCGTAGCTCGAACCCTAAATACAAGGGTAGTCTCCCGCAGCGCAAGAGATGCTACAAGCATCATACCGGGTACTGCAACGTGGTCTATGAAAAGTGTAAAAGGACAGGACATATTGATGTGCGTAGAGGTGTATACGAAATTGTTATATTTTTACTACAAAATACTATTAAATACGATACAATTTTACACAAGTTATTTATTTATTTATAGAGTGGATATACCCTAAACCTTGCCACAACACTTATAGGCAGTGTACCTAATCGTACAATAGTGTAGTTTTTAGTAAGTCCGGTTCGTTCCACAGGGAGCTAGCCAAGTTTAACGCTATATTTTTAAAACTATATTTGTATAAATATAAATATAAGTAGTATTATTATTATAAAAGGGGGTTTTTACCGTTTAATGACCGGTTTGTCGATTTTAAAACTTCAGTCGCAGTTAAAACCTAATGTAAAATATTAAAAATATAAAAGACTTAATTTAAAGTGTAAAGTAAATGACAATAATGAAATTGCGATAAATAAAATGACGATAAATAAAATTGCAATAATTAAAAAGTACGATAATTAAAATGACAATAAATTAAAGTGCGATAATTAAAAGTGCCATTAAATATGAAATAAAGGAATTATGCTTATTTAAACTTCCGTAATCATGATGTTTGATGAGTTGATTTTAGTTTATTACCATGGGTTAATTGTCCTTTGTCCTGGATTATTCAATATGTCCGTCTGGTTTTTGTCCATAACAGTCCATCAGTTATAAATATAAAGTGCGAGTGTCCTCGTCAAATTATCCTTATATCCGAAGTCAAATATTCCAACTAATTGGGGACTTAAATTATAATTACACCAATTTTCCTTGTATATAATTCACCCCTATTTTAATAAGTCCATTGACTATTAATCCATTCCCGTGTCCGGTTAAATGAACGATTATTAGTACTTATAAATATCTCGCCCATCGTGTCCGATCGAGTGTATGTGGTTATTTATAGGTACATCCAATTGTAAATCTTTATATTAAATTAACGAACTATTATTCAATTAAACAAATATAAAGCCCATTAATAGCCCATAGTCTAATTTCCACAAGTGTCGTTCTTTTGTCCATACCCCAATTATGGTACAAAGCCCAATTATCTCGTCTTAAATATTTAGCCCAACATCATGATTACTTCGATTTAAATAAGCATAATAATAACTTAGCTACGAGACACTAATTTAAAAAGGTTGAACATAACTTACAATGATTAATAATAGCGTAGCGTTACATGGACAGAATTTTGACTTACACCCTTACAACATTCGCTAACATACCCTTATTATTATTAAAATTAAAATTAATATATATATATATATATATATATATATATATATATATATATATATATATATATATATATATATATATATATATATATATATATATATATATATATATATATATATTACGTTGAGATAGAGAGATAGAGAAAAGATGATGTTTAGTTCGACCAAAACTGCGAAATTTATAGGACCTGACCCAAAATTTGGGGCCATGCGGTCGCATAGAGATTGTTCTTGCTGGCCATGCGATCGCATGGCCTGGAATTCCAGCTCACATTCGATTGTTTGCTTCTTGCCGACGGTTTTATTAAATAATATAATATATAAATAATTTTAAGAATTAATTATATATTATATTATATTCATGTGCATAGTTGACTTGTAAATTTTAGTCCTTTGCGTCGAGCGTTGAGAGTTGACTCTGGTCCCGGTTCTGGATTTTCGAACGTCCTTGCGTACAATTTAATATCTTGTATTTTGCGTTTTGCGTCTTGTACTCTTGTAATTTTGAGACGTTTCTCATCAATAATTTGAATCACTTTGATTGTACTTTATACTTTTTAGCTTTTGGTCGTTTGCGTCTTCAATTCGTCGAATCTGTCTTTTGTCTTCACCTTTTATTATTTAAACAAATATCACTTGTAAATAGAACAATTGCAACTAAAAGCTTGTCTTTCTTGAGGGATAATGCTATGAAATATATGTTCGTTTTTAGCATTATCAAATATTCTCACACTTGAGCATTGCTTATCCTCAAGCAATATAGTCTTGAAATAAAACTTTACTAGAATCACTTCTTTATTCTTCACACTTTGTACATCAGTGAATTTAATACGGCGGTATGAACAATGGTAGTAACGATGTGGTTTACAGTCCCACATGACTATGAAAATTTAGATCCTTTAGGAAATTGGATCTTTATGAAAACATTTGATCTTTTGAAAATTCAATCTAGCTTTTACCCTAGATAAGTTTTCCGAAATAACCCTTCACCGGTGTTTGCAAATTATTTTTGTGGGTTTTGTGGGTTTCAGATTTGAAAATTTTAGCTCAAAACTTGCGGTTTTGTGTCACCCACTTGCTAACCTTGTATTGGGAAAGCAACACGTCCAGTATACTTGCTCCGTATATTACCTTTCGGTAAACTACTGTCCGGTTGTAAAGGAAAGCGTTGAACAAGTAACTGTTAAGGCAATGTCCCATGACATGCTTTCAATTATGGTCTATAACGTGTCGGATGCAATTACTATCCTTTGTATTTGCAATAGTAAAGCTCACCCTATGGTTATTCGATCTGGCACAAGGTCCTGTCTTTGACCATGCTATGCAACCACCGTTCTTACGGTTGACACCCGATTTTGTTCAGGTGACCTAATGAATTCTGATGAATTCTCAGGATTTTACGTTCAATGGTAATGAACGCATTGAAAATGGGTTTTCAGAAAACAAATCGGTTTGTAATTTTGATCAAAATATTTTCTCGTTCAAGCTAGAGTTTAGATATCATCGAATTCCATGAGTTTATAATTCTCAATCTTTAAAAGTCAATCTCAAGGATTGAGTAATATCAGTCTTAAAAGCTGATTTTTGATCTTTAAGGAGATTATCCTTTCTGGGGATCTGATTCATTAGTCTTATCAAGCTAATTTGCACGGCGCCCTCCCCATTTTACGAGACAGATCCTCTCATGGTTAGGATAAGTCTGACCACTTGGCGACCCTGTTTGATGCTGAGGTCCGTGGATTTCCAGCTAATTTTCGAGAAAACTTTTCAAGATTTTTCGTAGACTCTACAACTGGTCTGGACGACAACTTCCTGACCTAAATCAAGAAGCGCGTGTCTTTTTCGAAAGACTTTACTTCCTTTTAATGATGGAATTGATTCGTCTTGTAGATCCATCTTTCTTTCAAATATATTACAATTTACCGGGTAAAACGGTTAATTTTGTCCAAAACAAAAGTATCTTCAATTATTTTTACAAAAATATGTGATATATGTTTTAAATAACTTGGTAAATTTTTCCCACACTTGGCTTTTATTTTCCTTTCTTTGCCTTTTTATTGTCCTCTATTCCATTTTAAATGAATTCTAACATTTTGGGTTGTTTCTCAATTTATGTCCTTTCCGAGGTAACAATAATTTCGGTGTTAACACCTAGTTTTATCATTCATAAATATGTATAAATATGATTTTGAATTCATTTATTTGAAAATTTTGAAAAATTTTACTAGAATTGGGTAGTCAGTATATAAGACTAGGGCTGTTCTTTATTATCAGAGAGCACTAGATTCTAATACAACTACTGCGTTACTAGTATTTTTTAATGGTAGCCAAGTGTTTAAGTCAAAAATTTTTAAAATCCGAAAGAATTTAACCCCTTCCCACACTTAAGATCTTGCAATGCCCTCATTTGCAAGAAATCAGTAACAATTTAAATTATTGAGGGTGATTAGCGTAGAAAATTAATTAAATTTTACCAAAGTTTCCAAACATATTGGCGTTTGTTTGTTGAATGATAAATGGCGCACATCATTTGTTCATTCCGTCTTGTTGTTACATCACATTTGTTTTTTGTTTTGTAGTCAAAATTAGTAGCTTTTGCTGAACTTAATGCCAGTCTTTGAAAATGCCCTGATTTACCCTGTTGTGTACAATTGACAATATACATACATACAAATAATAACATGCATGGTAATTTGAAATGGGACTTAACATCCCACTTTCAAATCAAATATGAAATATTAGTACAACATAATAAAAATATTAAACATTACGTTAAAAGTATCACAATATAATATGTTTAAACATAAATAAATACAAATAATAAAAAAATAAATACAAATTACCAACGAGAACTATATCAATCTGGATAGGGGTTCCAGTTCATGTCGTCGGGCGGGTTCCATGGTTGGTTATAGGTGTACTGATAGGCCTGGTTAGGGTCGTAGAGAGTAAATGGTGGTCGCATATCGGGCTGGTGTGGAGGATAGTAAGCAGGTCGGGTCGGTACGTAGTGATCCTGAGGTGATAGCTGGCTCATGATCTGATGTTGATGATAGTGCCATCTATCATGCTGTCGTTGCCTAGAATGCTCGTACACATCCTGGGCGTGCCACTGCTCGTATCGACTATGTCTATCCTCGTTTGTCATTTCTAACTCATCTATACGCTGGTAGACGTCAGTCATAGCCTCCCTAATGACATCCCTAATGTCATCTGCTTCCTCCATTTCCTCATCTGAACCTCTCTCTACCTGAGGATGACTACTGTAGTGACCCGACAAAATCGTCATTGACGGCGCCATCTACTTAGGTCCCGTTACATGGTCATAAGTCTTTAAAACAACGTTTGACCAAAAGTATGTCGCATTCATTTCAAAATTAAAGATGTTTCAAGGTTTACAAAATAGTTCGACAACTAGTTACATAACAAAGTTTAAAGTACAAATGAAACATATGCGACACAATTTGAAAGTAGTTAAAAGACGCTCCACGTATGCATGTATACTCGACATCCAAGCAAGTATCAAAAGTAATGAGCGGAAGCATGTATCATTAGGCATTCAAGGACCTGAGAAAACATAAAAGAATCTGTCAACAAAAACGTTGGTGAAATCATAGTTGTATGCATAAAGTATATTTGTATCGCAAGGTTTAGTATAAATCGTTTATCAAGCGTATACATCTCAAAAGATGTGTTTGTATCACGAGCACCCAATTATCAAGCTTAACTGAATCTTACCTCTGCATAATAGTGTTAGAACCTACACTATACATCGAAAGTACGTTTCATTCATCTGAATGAGGGTTCGTCAAACCCGCATGGCCACACAACATAATTTCTCGCTTACACCCTACAAGTGTAACTAATGATAATTGGACTTGAGGATTTTCGTTCTAATTCGTATGTATCTTTGCCTTCGTATAGTATTCAAAGTATCAAAGTATGAAAAGTATATATATACATGTGAAAAGTATATATAAGTATGTAATGTATATGTTTTCTCATCCCACGATTTTAAAAGTATAAAAGTATTTGAAAAGTGGGGCTATGATCTCACCTTGAGTGTATGAATGTAAATTTACTTCAACAAGTAACGTGTGCAAGAACAATGCTAGTCTCGACCTAAACAAATAGGTTGTATCAATAACGATAGTCACGATTGGTCAAAGATGTTCAATTAGTCCTATGGCTCAATAAGACTCGATTATGTAGCATGTGAATCAAATTGTCAAGTTTCATGCAAGATACAAGTATAGGATCATGTTAGAAAGATTGCATAATCATTCGGTTAAGTTTGACAAAAAGTCAAACTTTGGTCGATCAAAGTCAACAAAAAAGTCAACGAGTTCGGGTCGGGTCCCGAACTATTTTTCTGTGCTAATTATTCATATATAAGCATGTTAGAACAAGTCTCATGTGAATCGGAGGTCCATAGCATGCCAAACATTTTACGTGAAATGGACTACGAAAACAGAACCTGGAACACGGCTTAGGTCGCGCCGCGACCCAGGATTGCCGCGTCGCGGCATTGGTCGTGTGCTGGTACCTGGTCAGTCTCAATTGTTCAAGTCCCAATTCAAAACTCTTTCAAGCATAAATTACAAACCGCAATCACTTAGAACTCGCATCTTATATCGTTAGAAAGCTAATTTGACAAGGAACACAACTAAACACATTTCACCAACCGAAAACATTATTTGCAATAACCAACTTTTCAAATCAAATGATCAATCAATGCACACATTTAATACTTCAATTTTTACAAGTGCACATTTATGATTCGGGCATTTAATGCATACATAGAACAAGCCGTTTTGTAGATAATCAAGCATACAATACAACTAACTACTTACTAACAATAATTCATGGCATTCAATGCATCAAATATTCATTTCAAGCTTATCAAACCCTAACCCAAATTCACCAAAATCACTAATCAAGTTTATGGAGTTTTCTCAAGCAACCTACACATCAAATTGAAGCTAGTGCTACTAGGAACACATTTAATACATGCATTTATAACATTTAACAACATTCAAGCAACCAATTCACCAAATTAAACACACCAAAGTCCATATTCAAGTTAGTTATTTCAAATAATGAAATCGAGCATATAAATCATATAATCATGTTAGACTTGAGCCATAGACACTAATTAACAACTTTATAACTTAAAAACATCAAGAACACAAAATCTAGTGATTTTAGAAAGTTACCCAAATGTAATGAAATCGGTATGGAATCGAAGAGGAAGTTGCAAGGATTCCAAATATGTAATTTGTTTTGTCAAACACTTGCTAGATCATGAGTGGATGATGAGTTCTTGTAATGAAGATTGAGAGGAATTTGAGAAGTATTGAAAGAAAAGGGAAAATGAAAATGGAAATTAATGAATGGTGGAGAAAGGGTGTTGACTAGTTGACCTAGTCACACCTTTGATCACTTTGCAACAATGGTCCCTCTAGTTTCATTCGGGTGCGTGAATTACCTAAACGAGATAATTTAAAACGCGTATTAACGAGAGATGTTATAAACCTATAACGGAGTTTAAAAATAGTATAACAGAAAAGTAAATGGAAAAAGGCGGGATGTTACATTACCTACTCCTTAAAAGAAATTTCGTCCCAAAATTTAAGTAGGCGTAGTAGTCGTTGTTTCTTCCTCGGGATGTTGCGTTTCGGAATTTGCGAATAGATGAGGATACTTCCTTTGCATTTGATCTTGTCTTTCCCAAGTAAACTCGGGTCCCCTTTTGGCGTTCCAACGGACCTTGACAATTGGAATTCGGCTTTGTTTTAACGTTTTGACGGAGGTGTCCACAATTTCAACCAGTTCCTCCACGAAATGAAGTTTGTCCTCAATAGTAAGCTCCTCGAGAGGAATGACGATATCGGGTTTGGCAAGGCACTTTTTCAAGTTAGATACATGGAAAGTAGGATGAACGGAGCTCAACTGAGGCGAAATATCTAAACGATAAGCAACGGTTCCAACACGCTCCAAGCTTTCGAAAGGACCAATATACCGCGGATTTAGCTTCCCGCGTTTCCCGAAACGGATTACCCTTTCCAAGGTGCGACTTTTAACATTACACGATCACCGACTTGAAATTCGAGGTCGTTACGTCGTTCTTTTGACGACTTCGGGCCGTCCTAAGCCTATCTCGGATTTGAACGATTTTCTCGGTTGTTTCATGAATGAGTTCGGGTCCGGTGATTTGTGTGTCACCTACTTCGGCCCAACAAAGTGGAGAACGACATTTTCGGCCATATAAAGCTTCGAATGGTGCGGCGTTAATACTCGCGTGATAACTATTATTGTAGGAGAATTCGGGGAGAGGTAAGTGCTTGTCCCAAGCTTTCCCAAAATCGACAACACAAGCTCGTAACATATCCTCCAAGGTTTGTATTGTACGTTCACTTTGCCCATCGATTTGTGGATGATAGGCGGTGCTCATATCTAAACGCGTTCCTAACGCTTCTTGTAAAGTACGCCAAAATCTAGAAACAAAACGGCCATCTAGGTCGGAGATAATCGATAAAGGTACACCATGACGGGCTACGATCTCTTTGATGTAAAGTTGTGCAATTTTCTCCATTTTGTCGGTTTCTTTCATGGCGAGAAAGTGTGCGGATTTGGTGAGACGGTCAACAATGACCCAAATAGTATCATAACCGCCCGACGTTTTCGGTAGCTTGGTGATAAAATCCATCGTTATCCTTTTCCACTTCCATTGCGGGATTTCGGGTTGTTGAAGTAGTCCGGACGATCTTTGATGTTCGGCTTTGACTTTGGAGCAAGTTAGGCACTTTCCAACATAAGTAGCAATGTCCTTTTTAATGTTCGGCCACCAATATTGTTCTTTAAGGTCATGGTACATCTTATTGGCACCGGGGTGAATCGAGTATCGTGACTTATGGGCTTTGTCTAAAATAAGGCTTCGCAAGTCCCCGTAACTAGGCACCCAAATTCTTCCGGCGAAATATCGGAGTCCGGTTTCTTTAACTTCGAATCGAGAGGTGAGGACGTTCAAGTGTTCGAGGGAGATGTTTTCATCCTTGAGAGCCTCGTCTTGGGCTACACGAATTTAACTATTGAGGTTGGTGTGAATGGTGATGTTTAAAGCTCGGACACAAAGAGGCACTGCTCTCTCCTTTCGACTTAAGGTATCGGCTACTACGTTCGCCTTCCCGGGATGGTAACGAAGCTCACAATCATAATCGTTTAAAGTTTTAATCCACCTTCGTTGTCTCATGTTTAGTTGCTTTTGATCAAAGATGTGTTGAAGGCTTTTGTGATTGGTGAAGATGGTACTTTTGGTTCCATAAAGATAATGTCTCCACATTTTAAGTGCGAAGACAACGGCTCCGAGTTCGAGATCATGTGTCGTGTAGTTTCGTTCATGAATTTTGAGTTGTCGAGAGGCATAAGCAATGACTTTCTTTCGTTGCATCAATACACACCCAAAACCATGTTTCGAGGCATTGCAATATACAACAAAATCGTCATTGCCTTCGGGAAGTGACAAGATAGGAGCGGTGGTTAGCTTTGTTTTCAAGAATTGAAATGCGGATTCTTGTTCGGTTGCCCAAATGAATTTCTTTCCCTTGTGAGTTAACGCGGTTAGAGGACGAGCAACCAAAGAGAAATCCTTGATAAATCTACGGTAATATCCGGCGAGACCCAAAAATTGATGAATGTGAGTAGGAGTAGTAGGAGTCTCCCATTTACTAATGGCTTCGATTTTTGATGGATCGACTTTAATACCTTGATCACTTACAACATGACCAAGAAATTGAACTTCCTTCAACCAAAATTCACACTTGGAGAATTTGGCATAGAGTCGTTCGTGTCTCAAGAGTTCAAGCACAAGTCAGAGATATTGTTCGTGTTCTTCTTCGCTTTTAGAATAGACCAAGATGTCATCAATGAACACAATAACGAATTTATCGAGATACTGTTTGCACACGCGGTTCATAAGATCCATGAACACCGCCGGTGCGTTAGTGAGACCAAATGGCATTACAAGAAATTCATAACTACCATAACGAGTCCGGAAGGCGGTTTTGGAGACATCTTCCCCCTTAACCCTTAATTGATGATAACCCGAGCGGAGGTCGATTTTAGAATATACACGAGATCCTTGTAGTTGATCAAAGAGGTCATCGATGCGAGGAAGAGGATATCGGTTCTTAACCGTCAATCTATTTAGTTCACAATAATCGTTGCACATTCGTAGGGATCCGTCTTTCTTTTTAACAAACAAAATCGGAGCGCCCCATGGTCGGTCAAAGTCAACGAAAAAGTCAACGCGTTCGGGTCGGGTCCCAAACTATTTTTCTGTGCTAATTATTCATATATAAGCATGTTAGAACAAGTCTCATGTGAATCGGAGGTCCATAGCATGACAAACATTTTACGTGAAATGGACTACGAAAACAGAACCTGGAACACGGCTTAGGTCGCGCCGCGACCCAGGATTGCCGCGCCGCAACATTGGTCGTGTGCTGGTACCTGGTCAGTCTCAATTGTTCAAGTCCCAATTCAAAACTCTTTCAAGCATAAATTACAAACCGCAATCACTTAGAACTCTCATCTTATATCGTTAGAAAGCTAATTTGACAAGGAACACAACTAAACACATTTCACCAACCGAAAACATTATTTGCAATAACTGACTTTTCAAATAAAATGATCAATCAATGCACACATTTAATTCTTCAATTTTTACAAGTGCACATTTATGATTCGGGCATTTAATGCATACATAGAACACGCCGTTTTGTAGATAATCAAGCATACAGTACAACTAACTACTTACTAACAATAATTCATGGCATTCAATGCATCAAATATTCATTTCAAGCTTATCAAACCCTAACCCAAATTCACCAAAATCACTAATCAAGTTTATGGAGTTTTCTCAAGCAACCTACACATCAAATTGAAGCTAGTGCTACTAGGAACACATTTAATACATGCATCTATAACATTTAACAACATTCAAGCAACCAATTCACCAAATCAAACACACCAAAGTCCATATTCAAGTTAGTTATTTCAAATAACGAAATCGAGCATATAAATCATATAATCATGTTAGACTTGAGCCATAGACACTAATTAACAACTTTATAACTTAAAAACATCAAGAACACAAAATCTAGTGATTTTAGAAAGTTACCCAAATGTAATGAAATCGGTATGGAATCGAAGAGGAAGTTGCAAGGATTCCAAATATGTAATTTGTTTTGTCAAACACTTGCTAGATCATGAGTGGATGATGAGTTCTTGTAATGGAGATTGAGAGGAATTTGAGAAGTATTGAAAGAAAAGGGAAAATGAAAATGGAAATTAATGAATGGTGGAGAAAGGGTGTTGACTAGTTGACCTAGTCACACCTTTGATCACTTTGCAACAATGGTCCCTCTAGTTTCATTCGGGTGCGTGAATTACCTAAACGAGATAATTTAAAACGCGTATTAACGGGAGATGTTATAAACATATAACGGAGTTTAAAAATAGTATAACGGAAAAGTAAACGGAAAAAGGCGGGGTGTTACAACTACCATCATATGGTATTGCCTGATTGCGTCTGCTCTTTAATACCTTAGCACCCTGATAGAACTTCAATCCTAAAGTATCATCCTGTTCCCTACATACCAAAAGTGGACCCCCTTTATCCCTATCTACACCCAAATACTCTCCAATGAGAGTAATAAAAATACCTCCTCCTATTATTCCCCCATCCTGTATTCTGGCTACCACTTTGGACAGATAAAAACCCACACAGTAGGGGATATTGACAAAGCTTCTATTGTTTCGAATACACTTAAGGTAAAATAAGTCATGTAAGGTCATCTTCTCCTTGTTTTTACCTCTTTGTGTAATCGAATTAGCTAAAAATCTATGTATAATACGTAGCTCTGCTTTGTTAATATCTAAATAGGAGTATCTTCCTCCCAGCGAAAAGACATTATAATTTGACATACGCCTCCAAATGGCGTTCGCGTCAAAATTCCTATCTACCCGCTCCCCATGATAAATCAAATTTGTACAATTGGGTAGTAGTAATTCACCGGGAGTGTAAATCTGTAAAGCCCTGGCCATGTCCTGCATGGACATCCTATACATCCTACGGACAAGTATAAATCTAAGAAAACTTCTATTATCTAACCTATCTACATCCGCATTAAGTGAAATAGTACTCATAAGCTCAACGCACCACTCTTTATATACAGGCCTACGAATGGTGAATAAACGTTCCCAATCGGGAAAAGAATAGCCGCCATACCTTTGGATCAAATGCTGTCTAACTAAGTTAACTAGCTGGACCCTTTCCAAAGGCTCCCAATCGATTACCCTCGGCACTTCTACATTTTTCGGTATCAGTTTAAATTTGTTACTTTGATACGTCAGGTAATCTCTCCAACTTCGATCAAATCTCAAATTAGGATGCAACTATTCTTCATGAATCGTCGGGTGTGCTACTATCGGATGAATCGAAAAAATTACGTAGGCATTAACATATTCTTGCTGCGGATCATAATATGGTACGTGTTGATCAGGTTGTTGTTGTTGTTGTTCCTGTTGTTGCTCCGGTTCATATTGCATTTCTGGTTCAGGTTCTGGAGCAGGTTGTCTAGATGATGACGATGCACCATCAGTATCGGTATTTTTCTGCAAAACACATTAAACACAAAATTTATGCATCCAAACATGCATTAGTGTTAGCAAAATAACAACTTAAAACAATTACAATAACATGTTCAATCAAAATTAAACTTATACACATTTTTCACAATTTTCACAATTCTACACTTTTTCAAATAAGCATATATGAAAATGTTTACAAAGTTCATCAGCATTCAACTCAAATAACATGTTAAAACAACCATTACTAGCAATTAAGCAAGTTTCAAATGGCATTTACATCAATTTAACCAAGTTCATGAATTTTAGACCTAAAAAGTCCACTTTAATTCTCAAAAATCATGTTTAGGATCAAAGTTTGGATCATATAGCTACCTAAAGATATTACACTACTTAATTTAGCAATAATTCATGACAAAAATAGGCCATAACCTGTTTATATCAAAAAGCCCCAAATTGCTCAAGAACACAAACCCTAGATTTCTAATTTTTTTGAAGTTTTTGGCTTCAAATCATGTTAAATAGTATCAATCTAGGTTATACATGCATAATATACTAACAATTTAACTCTAATTACACTAGAAATTGACAAAATTAAATTAGGTAAAATATTGGTAATTATCACAAAAACTAAGAAATTTAAGAGTTTAGGGGTATAATTTTTACCTTCTTGCTAAAAAATCCGAACCTAGGCATGATTAGAGCGAATTGTAGGACGAAATTTGGTTGAATTTGGTGAAAAAATGGTGATTTGAGGAGTGTATGTGTGTGTATTGTGATGAGAACAGAGACAGTCGCTGGACTTTTGTTCCTGACCTGATTTTTCACTCCATGCGATCACATGGATTTTACAAGGGAACCCCATGCGATCGCATGGGGTCTGATATTTTTTTTTTAAATAAAAACCTTGTACTAATTAAAACAAAATAATTAATTAATTTTAAAAATTTGTTTCTTTTACGAATGAGGGTGTTTCGGATCGTTGTCCTAGTCCGTCCCTCGACAAAATTTTAAAATTTGTTACTTTTTAAGCGTCGTTTTAAAAGCAAAGATTTTTGGGTTTTTTTAATGTTTTTTGCATACTTTAATTTAATAAGATTAAAAATAATGATAATAAAATTTCTCGTCCCACCTTCGGGTAAAGCAATTTCGGTTCAACGACCTAGTTTTCAACTCACGACGAATTTTTAAATATCAAAATTTTAACTTAATGAAATAAAGTAAATTTTTGTTTTTAAATTCACACCAAACTTAAATTTAAAATGCATAAAATTAAAAATTCATATTATTAAAATTAAAAATTCACACCAAATTTATATTATATTTTTGTTTTTATACATACAAACTTATATTAAAAATATTAATTTTTCAAATATTTACAAACTTAAATATATTGATTTTAAAAATTTACAATATTAATTTAATATTTATATATTAATTTTAAAAACATGGTAAAAATTAAAATTAAAAATCTTTTTGGTCTTTTATCCCACTTTAATCAATCAAATATTATCAAAAATATACGACCCTCTTTTCGGTAAAGTAATTTCGGTTCCATAACCTAGTTTTACTCCTGATGAATTTTTGAAATATTTTGAGTTGATTGATTAAAGATATTTATACCTTAAGAATAAACGGTAAATTTCGCAGTAATGTAATAAATTTTTGTATGATATCAATAATTTCGGTTATGCATACTTGTGAGGGTATCAAATAAAAATTTTGATTACGCATACCTGGACCATACTTTCGGTAAATTCAGCGTTTATTATCAAAAGGTTAAAAGCAATAAAAATAAAAATAAAAACTGTACATACTTACCTGTGAGATAGAATTCTCAGAGACCTGCTTTAGTTGACTGATAGGAGAGTCGTGTGATTTGGTTTTCCATAGCTACGTAAGCATAACCTCGATTCTTCAATATCTTTTTTCTAAACATATGAACGGTCCTTCTCTGCATAGATTAACAAATTCGGTATTTGAATATGTTTGATTATTTGAACATTTACCTTCGTGTGACCATTTTCCGCATTTATAACATCTTTCAAGGTGTCGTGCTCTTCTTTTTGTTGCGGATTTTGATTTTCCTTTACCAAAATGTATCTTATGATGATCTTTTCTGAGTTCTTTTCTTACTCCGTCCATTTTGCCTTTTATGAATGATACCAATTCACTCAGAAGGGTGTCATTATTACGTTTAGTAATCATAGCGTGTAGCATTAGACCATGGTTCAGATCAAAGGAATTCTTCATCTCGTAAAACCTAAAAAAAATAAAAATTTAGAATGGGTGGAGAAGACTAGTTCTTTATTGTCTGCTAGGGAAAGACCATACGGATTCCATTTTCAGAAACTACACGAAAACAGAATATCTAACTCTAACAGAAATATATATTACCCTAAAAAGATTCGAACCTTCCCACACTTAGTTAGCTGTGGTGTCGAAATTGTGATTAACTTCATCTTCAACTTACATTAGATTATCTATGTAATGTTTAACTCTATGACCATTAACCTTAAATTCAATCCCATTTGAATTTATTAGTTCTACTGTTCCGTACGGGAAAACTCTTTTGACTATGAATGGTCCAGACCATCTTGATTTCAATTTTCCAGGAAATAGCTTGAATCGTGAATTGAAAAGAAGAACTCTGTCTTCTTCTTTAAATTCTTTTAAACTTCTGATTCTTTTATCATGCCATTTCTTCGTTCTTTCTTTATATATTAACAAATTTTCATATGCTTCATGTCTTAATTCTTCTAATTCATTTAGTTGACTTAACCGTAGACGTCCGGCTTCATGTAAATCAAGGTTACATGTCTTCAAAGCCCAAAATGCTTTATGTTCAATTTCTACTGGAAGATGACATGCTTTTCCGTAAACGAGTTTAAAAGGTGTGGTTCCAATTGGAGTTTTGTAGGCTGTTCTAAAAGCCCAGAGTGCATCTTCCAATTTCATGGATCATTCCTTCGAATTTGATCCTACGGTTTTCTCTAGAATACGTTTTAATGCTCAGTTGGTATTTTCAACTTGTCCACTTGTTTGTGGATGATAAGCGGTCGAGATTTTATGAGTTACTCCATATCTTTTGAGAACTTTCTCAAGTTGATTATTACAAAAATGAGTACCCCGATCACTTATTAAAGCTTTCGGTGTTCCAAACCTAGCAAAAATCCATTTTAAAAAGTTGACTACAACTCGTACATCGTTAGTTGGGAGAGCTTGTGCTTCCGCCCATTTAGATACATAATCAATGGCAACGAGAATGTATAGATTATTATGAGATTTTGGAAATGGACCCATAAAGTCAATACCCCAAATGTCAAATACTTCACATACTTGAATGACATTTTGTGGCATTTCATCACGTTGACTTATTTTTCCGGCCCTTTGACATGCATAACAGGATTTGCAAAGAAGGTGTGCGTCTTTGAAAATTGTAGGCCAGTAGAATCCAGCATCGTAAACTTTTCTTGCTGTAAGTTGAGGCCCATAATGCCCTCCTGTTGGTCCTGTGTGACAATGGTTTAAGATTTGACTGGCTTCATCTCCGAATACACATCGGCGTATTATTCCATCGGGACAACTTTTAAACAAATGTGGATCTTCCCAGAAATAGTGTTTTATATCACTAAAGAATTTCTTTCGTTTTTGGTATGACAACCCTTTTTCAAGGAATCCACATACTAAGTAGTTTGCATAGTCTGCAAACCATGAAATTTTACTATAATCTATCTTCAATAGATATTCATCAGGAAAGTTATCTTGTATGGCCGATTCATTTAGAACTTCTAATTCAGGATTTTCAAGACGAGAAAGATGATCAGCGGCGAGATTTTCTACTCCCTTTTTGTCTCGGATTTAAATATCGAATTCTTGTAAGAGTAAGATCCAACGGATTAATCGTGATTTAGCATCTTGTTTTGAAAATAGGTATCTAAGAGCAGAATGGTCAGTATAGACCACCGTTTTTGCTAGAACGAGATATGAACGAAATTTGTCAAAAGCAAAGACAATGGCAAGGAGTTCTTTTTCAGTAGTCGTGCAATTTGTTTGTGCTCCTTGTAACGTCTTACTAGCATAATAAATATATTGAAATTGTTTTTCAATCCTTTGTCCTAAAACGGCTCCCATTGCAAAATCACTTGCATCGCACATGAGTTCAAACGGTAGATTCCAATTTGGAGTTATCATGATCGGCGCATTAGTGAGTTTTTCTTTAAGAATATTAAAGGATTTGATGCATTCATCTGAAAAGATGAATGTAGCATCCTTTTCTAGGTGTTTATTCATAGGAGTGGCAATTTTAGAAAAAATATTTTATGAAACGTCGGTAAAAACCGGCATGCCCTAGAAAACTCCTAACTCCTCTAACATTGATGGGATGTGAAAGTTTAGCAATTACATCTACTTTAGCTCTATCCACTTCAATTTCTTTGAAATTTTATGTCCAAGAACGATGCCTTCTTTAACCATGAAATGGCATTTCTCCCAATTAAGAACTAGATTTGATTGTTCGGATCTAATAAGCATTCGTTCAAGATTAACTAGACATGTTTCAAAAATATCACCGAAGACTGAAAAGTCATCCATGAAAACTTCCATGCATTCTTCTATCATGTCGTGAAAAATCGCCATCATGCACCTTTGAAAGGTTGCAGGGGCGTTGTAAAGTCCAAATGGCATGCGTTTGTAAGCAAAAGTACCATAAGGGCACGTGAATGTGGTTTTCTCTTGGTCCTCGGGTGCTATTGGAATTTGAAAATATCTGAAAAAACCATCAAGAAAACAATAGTAACTATTTCCAGCTAATCTTTCCAACATTTGATCAATGAAAGGTAAGGGAAAGTGATCTTTTCTGGTGGCATCATTTAATTTTCTATAATCAATACAAATACGCCATCCTGTTACAGTCCTAGTAGGAATAAGCTCATTTTTTCATTTGTGATGACAGTCATGCCACCCTTCTTAGGTACGCATTGAACTGGGCTTACCCATGGACTATCAGAGATTGGATAAATTAAACCTGCATCGAGCAGTTTAATAATTTCTTTCTTAACAACATCTTGCATATTAGGATTTAGTCTTCGTTGGCGTTGCACATACGTTTTATGACCTTCTTCCATAAGGATTATATGTGTGCAATATGAAGGACTTATACCTTTAATGTCATGAATCTTCCATGCAATAGCTGGTTTATGAGCTTTTAGCACAGTAATGAGTCGAGATTTTTCATTTTCAGTAAGAGAAGACGATATTATTACAGGTAATTCAGATTCACCATGTAAATAAGTGTATTCCAAATGGTTTGGAAGTGGCTTTAACTCTAATGTCGGTGGTTCTTCTATCGATGATTTATATCGATATCTATCTTCCTCTTTTAGCATTTGAATTTCTTCTGTTGTTGGTTCATATCCATTAGCCATAAGTGTAGCTAACATTTCAGTTTCATCAATTGGTTCAGTTCCTTCTCCTAAAGAACATTCTCCTGTTCCTTGTAATTCTGGAAATTCTTCTAACAATTCTGCATGTGAATCTATAGTTTGAATATAATAACATGTATCATCTGCAGATTGCGGCTGTTGCATGGCTCTATCAACAAAAAGGTAACACTCTCGTCCTCTATACTTAGGGTCATTTTCTTACCAAACATGTCTATTATTGCTTTAGCCGTGTTTAAGAATGGTCTTCCTAATATGAGAGGAACTCGAGAATCTTCTTCCATGTCCAGAATAACAAAATCTACTGGAAATACTAAAGTACCAACTTTAACTAGCATGTTTTCCATTATCCCTCTAGGATATTTTACTGATCGTTCGGCTAGTTGTATGCTTATTCGTGTTGGTTTCAATTCTTCGAGATCTAGTTTAGCGTATAGTGAATACCGCACTAAATTTATACTAGCACCTAAATCTGCCAATGCTTCTATTGAACTAAGACTACCCAGAAAACATGGAATTGTGAAACTTCCTGGATATAAAAGTTTTTCTGGTATCTTATTCAACAGCACTGCAGAATAATTAGCATTCATAGTAACAGCTGAGAGTTCTTCCATTTTCTTTCTATTTGTGATTAGATCTTTCAAGAATTTGGCATATCTAGGCATTCCTGAAATCACATCAATGAAAGGAAGATTGACATTTTTTTGTTTAAACATATCCAAAAATTTGGATTGCTCGGCTTCAAGTCTTTCTTTTCTCATTTTACTCGAGTAAGGAAGTGGTGGTTGGTATGGTTTAACATAAGGTTTTGCCTTAACTGTGTTATCTTCATTAACCTTTTCAACTACCGGTTCTGTTTCCTTATCTTGCTCAGGTTGTGGTTCTTGTGGAGTAAGAATAGAGTCATCAAAAATTACAGGCATTTCAGGTGGTTTAAGTATAATACCACTTCTTGTGGTAATGGCTTTAGCTGTTTCATTCCGGGGGTTAGCATTTGTATCACTAGGTAGACTTCCCGGTTTTCTTTCACCTATCAACCTTGCTAGGTTGCTCACTTCTTGTTCCAAATTTTGAATAGAAGCTTGTTGATTTCTAAATGCTTGAGCATTTTGTTCATTCGCTTGTTTCTGAGATGTGAAAAATTGAGTTTGAGATTCAACTAGCTTTGACATCATATCTTCTAAATTTGGCTTTTTATCATCGGTTTGTGGTGGTTTATTTTGAAAAATAAGTCTTTGCTGATTGTAAGTATTGTTGGATACTTGTTGATTACTAGGACCTTGTTGGTTGTTGTATGGAACATTTTGGTTATAATTCTGATTTTGATTGTAGATTGGTCTTGGCGGTTGATAATTATTCTGATAATTATTTCCAGACCTTTGGTTTATATATGAAACATTCTCTCTTTGTTCTATTGTTTGTTCAATACTGAGACAATCTTTTGTCAAATGTGGTCCTCCACACTGCTCACAACTAATTCGTATTGAGTGAATATCCTTAGTCATCTTTTCCATTCGTCTCTCAACAGCATCTATCTTTGCAGAAATGGAATCGAAGTCATGGCTAGAATCGGCTCTAGCTGCTTTAGATGATCTAACGATATCTTTTTCTTGGTGCCGCTCATGTGAGTGGGAAGCAGTGTTATCAATAATTTTGTAAGCTTCAGTTGCGGTTTTCTTCATAATGGAACCACCAGCTGCTATATCGATGTCTTTTCGTGTAGTGATGTCGCGTCCTTGGTAGAATATTTGTACTGTTTGATAAGTGTCTAAACCATGTTGCGGACATCCTCTTAACAACTTTCCAAATCTTTTCCACGCCTCATATAGAGTTTCATTTGGCTTTTGCGTGAACGTAACAATTTCTCCTTGAAGTCTTACGGCTTTAGATGCCGGAAAGAATTGTTTAAGAAATTTTTCAACTAAAACGTCCCATGTATCAATCGCCCCTTCAGGTAACGATTCTAACCAATCTTTGGCTTCTCCCTTTAAAGTCCAGGGAAATAACATGAGATATATCTGGTCATCCTCCACTTCTCGGATTTTAAATAAAGTACAGATCCTATTAAAGGTTCGAAGATGTTGGTTTGGATCTTCCTTCGGCGCACTACTAAATTGGCATTTATTAGTTACCATGTGTAGGATTTGTCCTTTGATTTCATAATCTGGCACATTAATGTCTGGTTGAGTAATTGCGTGACCTTGGCCAGTGCGTTTAGCTCTCATTCGGTTTTTCATACTTAGAGGTTCCAGATTTTTCATGATTGAATTTGTTGAATCTGAATCACTAGAGGATTCTGACTTAATGGTTTGTTCCTCGACAATCTCTGTTTGAATGATTGGTGGTTCCGGAGGAAAGATTAGTGGTTCAGGATCTCTGAAATGTCCCTCAATATCCTCCAGATTCTCAATTGTGAGGTCGGGTTCAAAAAATGGATTATCGAAAATTTGAATTGGAGTACTTGGTCGACTGGATGATGATTCTAAAGAAAAATCAACGGCGACAATATTGGCCAGATGTCTTGATAGAGTTACAGGTGGTGAACGTATAAAAGATGGTGAACGTTTTGCTCGGTGCATTCACTGAATATCCTATTAGTTATAAAAATAAAAATTATATAAGTTATCAAATTAATAAACTTTTCTGATTTTGCCCACGTTTCGAATAGCCAATAGATGCAGCAGGTAGCCATGACCCTTTAAATCGGAAGCCCACAACTCGCCACTAACAAATCCAACTATTACTACGAACCAGAAAATTTTGGATGTCTATCAATTTAACCACTTAAAATAATTTTTCGTCGAAATTTAAAGAAATTTTAGAGAAGAAATAGAAAATTCTATGTCCTAAAAACTAAAGCGTTGAGAAATAAGAAAGAAAAAGAGCACGTCGAAAAAACGTCGAAAAATAAAATGTCAAAAAATAATAAAAAGAACGTAGCGCGTCGAAACTTAAAAGTCTAAAAACTAAAAATTAAAACTTACGTCTAAAGGTATTAAAGCTTAAAAGGAATTCTATATCCAAAACGGCAATAACTAAAAAAAAAAATACTAAAATCTTAAAACGGCGTCGCAAAATTCTAAAGCACCTAAATCTTAGTCTAAAGAAAAAGCACTTAAGGGATTTTACGGCAAAGCCTAAAAATCTAGATAAACATAACTACGGCAAATACTATATCTTAAAACTAATTACGAGCGAAAAAAATATACAACTTACGAATTAAACTAATAAAAAGATACGGAAAAATAAAACTAAAGTTATAAAATTACAATTTTTTATAAAAATATTATTTTTATATTATTTATTTTATAAAAGTAATAAGTTTATATATTTAATAAAACTAAATAAAACTTAAAATACAAATTAAAACTAAAAACTAAAGTAATTAATATTATAATTAACCCTAATTAGGGTTTATAATAAATTATTAATATTCCGTAATTAATGTTGTACCAGGTCAATTCTGGCGTGTCAGAACCCTTCATGCGGTCGCATGAGTTTTGGTGTACGGATCCATGCGGTCGCATGAATTAAAAAAAATCGAGTCAGATTATTTGGGCTGCTACAGTGTAGCCCGAATATAATTTTAAATAATTTTTTTTTTCAGTTTTAAATTTTCAGTTTTAATATTTATATAAAATATTTATATAAATTAAATAAAAACTTATATTTTTACAAACTAAAAATAGAAATAGAAATATTTTATAATTTATATATTTTGAATAATTCTTAAAAATATATATATTTTGTTTCTCTTTTTATATTTTTGTTTTTTTTAAAAATTAAAACGTATTTTTACAAAAGTAAATTAAAAATCTTTTTTTTATATATAGCGTTTCGCTTCCGGCGTTTAAGCAGTCCCCGGCAGCGGCGCCAAAAATACTTGATGTGCGTAGAGGTGTATACGAAATAGTTATATTTTTACTACAAAATACTATTAAATACGATACAATTTTACACAAGTTATTTATTTATTTATAGAGTGAATATACCTAAACCTTGCTACAACACTTATAGGCAGTGTACCTAATCGTACAGTAGTGTAGTTTTTAGTAAGTCCGGTTCATTCCACAGGGAGCTAGCCAAGTTTAACGCTATATTTTTAAAACTATATTTGTATAAATATAAATATAAATATAAGTAGTATTATTATTATAAAATGGGGTTTTTACCGTTTAATGATCGGTTTGTCGATTTTAAAACTTTATTCGCAGTTAAAACCTAATGTAAAATATTAAAAATATAAAAGACTTAATTTAAAGTGTAAAGTAAATGACAATAATGAAATTGCGATAAATAAAATGACGATAAATAAAATTGCGATAATTAAAAAGTACGATAATTAAAATGACAATAAATTAAAGTGCGATAATTAAAAGTGCAATTAAATATGAAATAAAGGAATTATGCTTATTTAAACTTCCGTAATCATGATGTTTGACGTGTCAATTTTAGTTTATTACCATGGGTTAATTGTCCTTTATCCTGGATTATTCAATATGTCCGTATGGTTTTTGTCCATAACAGTCCACCAGTCATAAATATAAAGTACGAGTGTCCTCGTCAAATTATCCATATATCCGAAGTCAAATATTCCAACTAATTGGGGACTTAAACTATAATTACACCAATTTTCCTTGTATATAATTCACCCTTGTTTTAATAAGTCCATTGACTATTAATCCATTTCCGTGTCCGATTAAATGAACGATTATTAGTACTTATAAATACCCCGCCCATCGTATCCGATCGAGTGTATGTGGTTATTAATAGGTACGTCCAATTGTAAATCTTTATATTAAATTAATGAACTATCATTCAATTAAACAAATATAAAGCCCATTAATAGCCCATAGTCTAATTTCCACAAGTGTCGTTCTTTTGTCCAAACCCCAATTATGGTACAAAGCCCAATTACCCCATCTTAAATATTTAGCCCAACATCATGATTACTTCGATTTAAATAAGCATAATAATAACTTAGCTACGAGACATTAATTTAAAAAGGTTGAACATAATTTACAATGATTAATAATAGCGTAGCGTTACACGGACAGAATTTCGACTTACACCCGTACAACATTCGCTAACATACCCTTATTAAAATTAAAATTAAAATTAAAATTAATATACATATATATATATATATATATATATATATATATATATATATATATATATATATATATATTACGTTGAGATAGAGAGATAGAGAAAAGATGATGTTTAGTTCGACCAAAACTGCGAAATTTATAGGACCTGACCCAAAATTTGGGGCCATGCGATCGCATGGCCTGGGATTCCAGCTCACGTTCGATTGTTTGCTTCTTGCCGACGGTTTTATTAAATAATATAATATATAAATAATTTTAAGAATTAATTATATATTATATTATATTCATGTGCATAGTGACTTGTAATTTTTAGTCCGTTTCGAGCGTTGAGAGTTGACTCTGGTCCCGGTTCCGGATTTTCGAACGTCCTTGCGTACAATTTAATATCTTGTATTTTGCATTTTGCGTCTTGTACTCTTGTAATTTTGAGACGTTTCTCATCAATAATTTGAACCACTTTGATTGTACTTTATACTTTTTAGATTTTTGGTCGTTTGCGTCTTCAATTCGTCGAATCTGTCTTTTGTCTTCACCTTTTACTATTTAAACGAATATCACTTGTAAATAGAATAATTTCAACTAAAAGCTTGCCTTTCTTGAGGGATAATGCTATGAAATATATGTTCGTTTTTAGCATTATCACATATTGGCAAAGACTGCAAGTTCACCACCCCAACTGTGAAGACAAACCCTACTGGACCAAGAAAATGCTATGAGTGTGGACAACAGGGCCACTTCAGGAATGAATGTCCCAACAAGAGAAAGGACGGCGGGCCAGCGCGTGGAAGAGCTTTCAACGTAAACGCAAGGGATGCCCGTGAGAACCCCGACTTGGTTACAGGTATATTCACTATCAACAATCTATTAGCTTCTGTCCTATTTGATACTGGTGCCGATATGAGTTATGTATGTAGACACTTTTGCTCTAAGATGAATTGGTCATTAGTTCCTTTAAAGGAGAGTATGCTTGATGAGGTAGCCAATGGAAAACTTGAGAAAGTTGACCAAATTAGCCGAGGAGGTATTATCAACATAGCTGGTGTGGATTTCGAGATTGACTTGATACCCATCAAATTGGGAAGTTTTGACGTGATTTTCGGTATGGATTGGTTGACCAAGGTAAGGGCCGACATTATTTGTGGAGATAAAGCTATTCATATACCATACGGAGATGGTGAGCCACTGATTATTTACGGAGAGAGATGTAACTCGAAGCTGAACCTCATTAGTTGCATGAAAGTACAAAAGATCATGAAGAAAGGACGTCTTGCTGTTCTAGCACATGTGAAAACATTAGAAACCGAGGTGAAGAGCGTGGACGATGTACGAATTGTGAACGAATTTCCCGATGTCTTTCCGGAAGAATTTCCTGGATTACCGCCAATGAGGGCAGTGGAGTTTCAGATCGATTTAGTGCCAGGAGCTGCACCTGTAGCTCACGCACCTTATCGACTCGCACCTTCTGAAATGCAAGAGTTGCAGAGTCAACTACAAGAACTGCTAGACCATGGATTTATTCAACCAAGTTCATCGCCTTGGGGCGCACTTGTTTTATTTGTGAAGAAGAAGGACAAATCTTTCCGCATGTGTATCGATTATCGTGAGCTGAACAAATTGACGATCAAGAATCGGTATCCCCTTCCCCAAATTGACGATATTTTCGATCAGCTGCAAGGATCAAGCATTTACTCTAAGATCGATTTGCGATCCGGTTATCACTAGTTGAGGGTGAAGGAGAGTGATGTGATGAAAACTGCGTTCAGAACCCGTTATGGTCACTATGAGTTTCTCGTGATGCCATTCGGTTTAACCAACGCACCTGCCGTGTTTATGGATCTCATGAATCATGTATGCAAGCCATACCTGGATAAGTTCATTATCGTCTTCATAGATGATATCCTCATCTACTCCAAAAGCGAAGAAGAACATGAGCAACATCTTCGACTAGTGTTGGAACTCTTGAGACAAGAGCAACTTTATGCCAAATTCTCCAAGTGTGAGTTTTGGTTGAAGGAAGTCCAATTCCTGGGTCATATTGTGAGCGATCAAGGTATCAAAGTTGATCCCACAAAGATCGAAGCTATCAGCAAGTGGGAAACCCCCACTACTCCGACTCATATCCGCCAATTTTTAAGTCTCCCCGGTTACTACCGAAGATTTATTGAAGGTTTCTCTCTGATTGTGCGTCATTTGACCGCACTGACTCACAAAGGGAAGAAGTTTGTTTGGGAAACTGAACACGAATCAACATTTCAAACCTTGAAGCAGAAGTTAACCACCGCGCCTATCTTATCACTTCCTGAAGGCAGTGACGATTTCGTCGTATATTGTGATGCCTCGAAAAATGGTTTTGGTTGCGTATTGATGCAAAGGACGAAGGTCATTGCTTATGCTTCTCGTCAACTAAGGATTCACGAGCGAAACTACACTACTCACGATCTCGAACTTGGAGCCGTTGTTTTTGCGCTCAAATTATGGAGACACTATCTTTATGGAACTAAAAGTACTATTTTCACCGACCACAAAATCCTCCAACACATATTCGATCAGAAACAACTGAACATGAGACAGCGACGACGGATCGAGACACTGAACGACTATGATTGTGAACTTTGTTACCATCCTGGCAAGGCCAATGTTGTAGCCGACGCTTGGAGCCGAAAGGAGAGGATGACACCTCTTCGTGTCCACGCCCTGAACATCACCATCCATTCAAATCTCAATAGCCAAAATTCGAGTAGCCCAAGATGAGGCTCTCAAGGAGGAGAATATTTCTCATGAACACTTGAATATTCTCGTCTCTCGATTCGAGGTTAAGGAGACTGGACTCCGATACTTCGCCGAAAGAATTTGGGTGCCTAGTTATGGGGATTTGCGAAGCCTCATTCTAGACGAAGCCCACAAGTCAAGATATTCGATTCATCCAGGAGCCGGTAAAATATACCACGATCTCAAGGAACAATATTGGTGGCCTAATCATAAGAAGGATGTTGCAACTTATGTTGGGAAGTGTTTGACTTGCTCGAAAGTTAAGGCCGAACATCAGAGGCCCTCTGGGTTACTTCAGCAACCGGAAATCCTGCAATGGAAGTGGGAAAGGATAACGATGGACTTCATCACGAAACTACCAAAGACGGTGGGCGGATACGATACCATCTGGGCTATCATTGACCGTCTTACCAAATCTGCACACTTCTTAGCCATGAAGGAAACGGATACGATGGAGAGACTCGCTCAACTATACATAAAGGAAACTGTATCTCGTCATGGTGTGCCCTTATCGATTATTTCAGACCGAGATGCCCGTCTTGCTTCCAGATTTTGGCGTTCTTTGCAAGAAGCCTTGGGGACTCGTCTCCACATGAGTAATGCGTATCACCCACAGACCGACGGACAAAGCAAATGCACGATTCAGACTTTGGAGGACATGTTGCGTGCTTGTGTTATTGATTTCAGAAAGGCTTGGGAAAGACATTTGCCGCTAGACGAATATTCTTACAACAACAGTTATCATTCGAGTATTAATGCCGCACCTTTCGAAGCGTTGTATGGCTGCAAATGCTGTTCTCCTATTTGTTGGGCCGAAGTAGGCGAAAAGAAAATCACCGGACCCGAGTTAGTCCATGAAACAACTGAGAAGATTGCCCAAATTCAAGTGAGACTCAAGACGGCCCGTGATCGCCAAAAGAGTTATGCCGACCTTAAACGTAAAGACTTCGAATTCAACATGGGTGACCATGTAATGTTGAAGGTCGCGCCTTGGAAAGGTGTGATCCGTTTTGGAAAACGTGGAAAGCTCAACCCGCGATACATTGGTCCTTTCGAAATCTTGGAGCGTGTTGGACCCGTTGCTTACCGTTTGAATCTTCCGACTCAATTGAGCTCAGTTCATCCTACCTTCCACGTATCGAATTTGAAGAAGTGTCTTGCTGAACCAGAACTTGTCATACCACTGTAGAAACTTACGATTGATGACAAACTCCACTTCGTGGAAGAACCTGTCGAAATTATGGACCATGAGGTCAAAACTTTGAAACGCAACAAGATTCCGATCGTCCGAGTCCGATGGAATGCCAAACGAGGACCCGAGTTTACCTGGGAACGAGAGGATCAAATGATGCAGAAGTATCCTCACCTTTTCCCAACTCCTCCATTTACCTCAGCTTAAAATTTCAGGACGAAATTTTCTTTAACAGGTGGGTAATGTAACGACGCTGGATTTTCCGACTTATATTTATTAATATTTAATATTAATACTTGCGTGTTAATAAATGTATTCTTATACATTTTACTTGTTACCGTATTTGACTTTACATGTCCCGACTCGTCTTTTTGACACGTGCTTTTCTCGAATAATATTTCGAATATTATTTACGTACATAATTAATTATTATTAATTATTCCTAATTAACTAATGTAAGTAGTTAATTACTTGGGCTTTTATTAATTTGTTGCTTACTTATACTTGGGCCTATATTATTGGACTTGGAAGCCCACCCTACAACACTTAATGGACTACTAGTAAGCCCACTATTATGCTAATGATACATTAAGCTTAAACAAGGATTAATTAGCTAAATGAGGAGACAAAAATGATCAAGCATGCATGACCTCTTTCCCATACATTTAACCTTATTACTCTTCCAAGCATACACCATACTCCCACACTTGAAAGTTGAATTTTGACCTCCCCATTTGAGCTCCAAAACCGACGGTTTGTAAGGGAGGGAGTGAGTTCATTTTTTCTTTTTCTTTTTGTTACTTATATGTTAGCTTCTATTTCATTTCACACACACACACCCCTTTCTTACACTACTCTCACTCTAAGACTTTTCTCTCTAATTGTAAGTAATATGATTTATTTTCTTCTTCTTTTTCCCTTTGAAAACCGAATACATTCATCATCATCATACTAGTTGCTTGTTGTTGATAAAGATCAAACTTTATAGTTTGTATCTTCATGAATCTTGTTTCTTCCATCCTTAGTTTGATGAGAAGTCAAGAACAAGAATCTAAGATTGTTAGCTTATGGTTCTACACTTGAAGTTCATCTTTTCTTTCTTTTAAATTCGTGATTTATTTAATTTTGGTCAAGTATTACTAGTTAAACTTGATCTCATTTTTCTTGAAACTAAAGTTAAGCTTTGTAAGTTCAAGAACATGGAAGTTAAACTTTCTAGTTATAACTTCATACACTTATGTTAGATCTAAGTTTCTATCGCTTATGGTCTTCCAATTTTGTTGTAAACAAAAGCTTATAAGCTTACATAAATTTTACAAGATAAAAATCTAAGTTTCATAACTTATGGTTTTAATAAAGTAAAGATCCAAGTTCCATAACTTAGGGTTTAACTTAAGAACACTAGATCTAGACTTTCTAGTCTAGGATCTTCAAGATCTAACTAAGATCTAAGTTCTACAACTTAAGATCTTGTTTATTTAGTTTACTTTCAAGTTTATAGCTTAATATTACTACTAGAACTCATGTATGTGTCGGATCTAAGATTTTGATGTAACTTTGGTTCATTAACCTTCATACAACCCTTAAATGAGTTGTGCTAAATATCTTAGACATACACTAGTGTCATTATGGTCAAAAATTAGTAAAGATAATGCAAACACATCAACAAGTTGTACACTTGAAGCTATAAGCATCAAGGATGAGAACCGTGATGAGCATCAAGCACCAACAAGCCAATGGAACACTTTGCTTACTGTTTTCTGGGTCTGATCAGGCTTCTTGGGCTACTGGAAAGCTGATTTCCAGTTAGTTCGGTTCGATTAGATAATTTTCCGTTTAGGCCTCATCTTAATCCGACTTACGGTTTAGGATTTATAGCCTTCCGAAATTCACTACGCCCTTATAACGCTGTGCTGAAATTTCTGACCTACTCGCACTTAAACCATCACCACGGTCAAACAAAGACGAGTTTGGTTCTGGAAATTTGTCAGCAACTAGGGGACTCACGTACTGAGCCATGGCCATTGGTCTCACCTCATTTCAGTTTGTATAGAGGTCGTGGCGGATGAACGAAGTCAGCCTTTGTTTCGAACTCTATTCTTGATTGAAACTTACATTACCCTTTTTGACTTATGATGAATGATGATGATACTTAAGACCTAATTTACATACTTTTAAACCTTTGGGAATGATTTACTGACTTAGTAACTTTTGACTTAGGTTGAGGACCTTTCGGACCAACTACTTGCTTACTTATCTCGTACCGACTTTACTACTTTTCACTGTGAGTTATAGCATCCCTTTTTACTTTAACTATTTTGGGAAATGAGAATACATGGGCTTTTTACGTTTTACATACTAGGCACGAGTACTTAAACTTTATATATTTGTGGGTTATACAACGGCATAAACTTTCCCCTTAGCTCAGTAACGTTTAGTCATTGGTCTTTGAACCGGTGAACGCGAATCTTAGATATGGATCCATAGGGTTTGACATCCCCACTCGGGCTAGTAGCGCTAGCATTTAACGGGTGTTTAATACTTCGTAAACTTACGCACTCGTCAAGTGTATTTTTAGGGGGTGTTATTACGTTAAGTTAGTTACCAAGTGCCCACGGTTGAACATATACTTTTCATACTGTTTTGAAACACTGAAATCTAGTGGCCTACCTTACATTACTGTTATATTTAAACTATAGCTCACCAACATTCGTGTTGACGTTTTTAAGCATGTTTTCTCAGGTGCTTAGAGGTTTGATGCTTCCGCTGTAGCTGTATTGCTGTGTAGACACCCGCTGCTTCTGTTAGAGATGTTTTCCCATGAAACATTTATTTTGCATTCAAACTATGTTACTTTTGAAACAATGAATTTGTAATGACCTACGGGTCTCGTACTTATGTTAATTGCTTCTATTCGTAGAAGCCTACTTTCGTTGTAAAACATTTGACGTTGGTTATGACGTCACCTTTTCTTATGAATGCAAACTTATTTTAAAACAGCATATAGTGTTTGACCTTGTAATGATCCTGTTGTTGATGATCCGTACACGTTAATTTTGTACGGGGCGTCACACTAACCATAGTAGCAAGTATATCTAACAAGCATGGCAATCATAATATAACATGCTACTCTATACTATATACTCCAGTTAGTCCCACTCACCAAATACCAGCAACCAGCTCAGACAATCTACTACTGAGCGACTTCCTTATCTTTATCACCTAAACATAAGGCAAATCAAGTTAGTTGCTGTCCGTTAACACCAAACAACACAGTACAAAAATTTTTGTATCAAAAAGCGCTCGCTAAAAATTCACTATAATGCATCACTGATCAACATCCGTATGGTTGCACACGCATCCGTACGGTTACAATATATAACCGTGAGGTTGCAAGTTTCTGGCCCGGTTGCACAACACTGCTGCATTCTTACGGTTACAGTTGCATCCGTACGGTTACACCATGCACCCGTACGGTTGCAATATGCAACCTTGCGGTTGCATTAATCAGCAGTAGCAACAACAAAACCTACGGGTTTCAAGCACAAATCACCAATTCTTGTTCTAGAGCTCGTTTTTGACATTCAAATTACCCACAACTCGACAACAACATAGTTTAGACTATAAACCCACAATTTTGACATCAAAACAACATCAATTTAAAGTTTTTTGACCCAAATTCACACTTTCAACTAACTCACACAAAAACCAAATTTTTTCAAAGATTAGAGCATGAAATGTTATGATTCTTACCTTGATAGAATCAGTAAATCACAGAGAAAAAGAAGATATGATTAATTTGAGCTCAAGAACAAGATCTAGCAATTAGGGTTTTGATTAGGTGAAGATGAGAGTATGGAGTGTTTATAGAAGTTTCAAGAAAATGTAAGAAAAGGCTAGTGTCTTGATTATATAATAGTGTTAAACACAATACCCCATCACACACGTGTATTTACCAGTTATCTGATATCTTTCGTACGTAATTTGACTGCCCTAACGGAGTCCAAATTAAATAAATAAACCTGTTCTGTGACCCTTGTCACAAACTGGTCCTAACTACAACATTACATAATAATAAATATTGAAATAAAAATTAAAACATATATTAACTCAACACAAGCTTAGATGGTAAATTAGTAATATTACAACTAGGCCCAATTGAGGATGTTACACTACATATTCATGAGCCAGCATTCCATAACCTCGACAAAGTAACTAACAAAATCATAGCATTCACTTGCTTTAACCTCATCTGAATTACAAATTTTAGCGCATTTACTTTATTTTATCTTATAAGCAAGAAAACCCGAATTTAGGTAATACACAACTACTCCTTCTCTTTAGGATTATCTTAAGTTATAATTATAGGTTCGATTCTACTAATATCTTAGAAATTCGACCCTAGGTCCTATTTCCCTTACTCACCATAATAAGGAGTAGTACGATTTAGACTCCGCTAAATATAGATTTTAAACTATTGCTCCACCTCCCGATAGCTGATTCTGACGACTTGCGGCCTAACGATTAGTAGCGGTACCAGGATTTTTTTCACCGGGGGCAAAAAAAAAAAAAATTAAAACCGTAGCAAGTTTTTTGGTCAAAATATGGAGGTTTTGGGGCAAAAAAATGGAGGTTTTTAGCTAAATTATGGAGGTTTGGGGCAAAATTTGAAAGTTTGTGGGCAAAATTTGAAGGTTTTGAGGTAAATTTTGGAGATTTTTGGACAAAATTTGAAGGTTTTGGGGCAAAATATGTAAGTTTTGGGGCAAAATATGTAGATTTTGGGGGAAAAAAAATCCACCGAGGGCAAAGTTGAAAAATCCAAAAATTTTACACTGAAAATTGCAAATCCACTGGGCGCGGCTGCCCCCGCTTGTCCCTTCATAAAATCGCCCCTGCTAACGATACCGCATAAATAAAACCGTCCGTTTCAGTCATATCAATGAGATACCAGCTTTTTTATAGTTTTAATCACAAAATTTAGAGTTCCATCATCTTTAATAGTTGTAAAAATGATATTTGTTAAAGTAACACTGTTGTGGTTGTAGATCCTTAGATTCAATTATCAATTATCAATTATCAATATCAATTATCAATATCAATATCAATTATCAATTATCAATATCAATATCAATATCAATTTTAATGGTTCCGGGCCTCATAAGATCTACCCGTAAAGCCACTAGCTAGAAGTTCGTGGAGGATTTAGATATAAAGTGCAGTGTACTCTGGATGAGTTGCGTTAATATGCAATGAGATGTACGAAATGTGGGTATATGTAAAAAGCATTTTATTATGTGAGTAAGTCTACTGGCCACGTGTAACTGATAAGTGATAACCATGTGAGTGACATAAACATCTAATTGCGATTATTTACATTAGTAAAATATTGAAGTAGTCCTCATTACCATGTACTTTTTGAATATTTTCTCGCCATGACCTTGGGAAGATTAGGTGGTCAAAATTATCGATGGTGGTTTCATTATCATTATATCATAATATATCTTGAACTTGTGACATTATCGATGCCTGATTGTAGTTGCAAAGTCAACTATGCAGACGGATATTTGGAACGCACAAATGGAGAATGTTAATGTTGATAAGTTTCTTAATCAAACTCATACAGCGTGCATTAAGATCATTCACTACTGAAAAAACGATTTTTCCGGACGATGGATCCGGACGACTTATCGTCACAGAAAGCCTTTCCGGACAGCACATCGTCAGGGATGTGTCGTCTAGAAAGGTTCGTCCCGGAAAGTTTTTCGGGACGGCATTTTATTTTCCAGACGGAGGGTGGGGCCCACATTGACTTTCAACGCTAGCTTTCGTGGACGATATTTCCGGACGACTTATGGAGACGATAAATCGTCCCGAAAGATTTTGGATTAAAATAATATTATATTATTATTAATAATTATTAATTGATAACAGAAAAATAAATTAATCCTGGACGCTTCTTCCTGGACGACAAGTCGTCCGGAAAGGTTTCTGCTGTTTCCGGAAGTATTTATTTCAGCTATTTCCAGCCGTATTCTATATGGCACATTTCAAATATCCAAAACTGCTACATAAATAAGATTATAGTTTCACAAAATACCACAATAACATTAAAAAGAAGTATCCAAACACGACAATAATTATCCATACATTTTAAAATTCGGAAAAACTACCAAATCAACTAATATCGTTTACAAAACATAAACTTAACATAATTGTCTTCAAACAACCGGAAAAACACCCAACAAAAGCATAATTGTCTTCAAACACACCAAACAAATTACAAATCGGCAAATCCATCATCATACAAATCTTCATCATTGTTACGGCTCGGGCGCGGAGTATTGGAATTGGAAGTACCGGTAGTATACCCAAAATTTGGTTGAATATCGGGAGGGACTACAAAATTATTAAAACGAAAGATTTGTTCAATTTGACTTGCCGTGTAGTATGGTTCCATTGATGGTTGTCTACTCTGACTGGTAGAAGATGAAGATGCGGAATTACTTGCCGACTTTGGTAACTTTGGCCCCACTCCGCGTTGGTGTTTGGTTCGATCACCCAAAACTTCTTCCATGATATCGGTCTCGTCTCTTCTCGGTTGTTCTTTTAGCAATTGCTTCATTCTTGTCTACAAGGTTAAACAAATATTAATATATATATATATATATATATATATATATATATATATATATATATATATATATATATATATACGTTTCGGGACTTATATATATATATATATATATATATATATATATATATATATATATATATATATATATATATATATATATATATATATATATACCATTTGACTTATACTTATATTTATATTTATAAGTAATACACCAAAATCTATGAAAATTTATTACTTACGTAGTGCTGTTTTGGTTTGAAACCTTTAGTCCACCCGGTTCCGTCCTTGGGTTTGTGCAAGAGCTTGTAATTTTTGATAGGACCGAAAGGTTCCGGGTGCCTTATCTTATTCTCGTTCTACAAACACAAAAAAATAACTTAAATGTATATAAATCAAATAACATATTTTCTAAAATTTTATCATTAATGTAAAACAATAAAAACAAGGAGGTTTAAGTAATTTACCATATGTTTAACTATCGATTTGATTCCATGCAAACTGTGGTATTGGACCTTAGACCGGTTTTTTTGCATTTTGCTCACAACGCTTTTGGTATTCTTCGTTAAGCATCACGTCAACAAAAGGATTCCAGAGTTCGACTTCAACGTCCGGTGGTGGGTGGGAACGAACAAAATCAATATTATTAGGATATTGGCTTTCAATGTTTTTGTAATAACCTTGTGTTCACTTTTTTTCGTTTTTCCATCTATCCCCCGCTATCTTGTTAACAGCAGCTCGGAATAGTTGTTCTTTATCCGATTCTAGCCAAGGTTCAATTTTAAAGAAATTCTACGAAAAAAATAGTAGATATATTAGAAGATTGTATATAAGAAACGCATATATATATATATATATATATATATATATATATATATATATATATATATATATATATATATATATATATATATATATATATATATATATATATATATATGTATATGTATAAGTACTAATTAATTAAACTTACGCGGATATCAATCCAAACTAATTCTTTTGAAGACCTTGGCCCATCCGCCCAACACTCGTAATGTTTCGGGAACTTCGGGGACCTTACAACACTAGATATCAAATTAACAAACATTGAACTATTGGGGCCTATCAGATTAACGGTATTCCACGTAAAATCAAAGTCAATATCGAGTCGTCCTTGAGCATCGTACATTTTTCGTAAACCAATGTTTTTTGATTTTCCCCGTTTACACCGTGTATTAGGTTAGGGTTCGTTATCTTGGCCCCCGGCCCCCATACCGATCATTAGGAAAATGAGAGCAAAGAAATTCATCTGCATAAATACAAATAAAGTGAATAGAACAATGATATATACATATACATTTATACATATATATATATATATATATACATATATATAATGTATATATATAGATGTATACATCTATATATATACATATATACATATATATACATATATGCATAAATATACATTAAACTATAGTTTTTTTTAACGACTAATATATATATATATATATATATATATATATATATATATATTAGTCGTTAAAAAAAACTATAGTTTAATATATATTTACGCATATATATATATATATATATATATATATATATATATATATATATATATATATATATATATACATATGTGTGTGTGTGTGTATACATATACATATATTTCATGTGGAAAATTTAAAAAGACATTCATAGAAATAACATTCATATAAATATTAAACATTTGGTTACAACAACAAGCGTTTTTTGATAAATGACAAGAATTACACATCAATTATCATCATCATCGCTAGAGTAAGCTTCATTTTGAGGAATTTGGGGATTTTGCTCATCGTCAGCCACCACATCATCATCATCATCACATATGTCATGAGGAAGGGAAAAAGGTTCTAAATCACAAATGTCATCATCATCATCATCATCATCATCATCATTAACTTCATGTGTTGATGGATTAACTTCATGTGTTGGTGGATTAAACTGAATTGGTATTGATTCTCCGGATACACTCATACTTGTATAAGTCATATTATCTAAATCAGCATCAAGGCTAAGATCGGATGAATTGGTTTTGTGTATAACATCTCGTATGGTGTCTTCGATAATGTCTCTATCCCAGAGTTTTCGATGATGTACCTCATGAACGACCTTCCAGCTGCTAGAGGTTTTGGAAGGATCATCGATGTAAAAGACTTGTTGAGCTTGTGTTGCAAAAATGTGTTGATCAAATTGGTACCACTCATCTTTCGTGTCAATACTAGTTATGCTATTCACTTTAACTGTACGTTTACGGTTCCGGGTGTTCTCAGTATTGAACCACCGGCATCTGAATAACACAACACTAAATGCACCACCATAATGCAACTCAACAATATCTTCCAACCGACCATAATACTTAGAGACAGGAGCACCGACATCTGCGAGTGTTGCAATTCCATTATTTTGTGTTGTGCGTCGATCATCGCGATTGCTAACCACAAACCTGACACCATTCACATTGCAGGCATTGTAATGTTTTGAGGTACCCACCAGTCCTTCAGCTAGACAGATCAATTCATCGCTATACATCGATCCGTCAACTGACCGTAGTTCACGTATCTATTAAAAAATAAAAAAAAATATATAAAGTTTGAATAAAAATAGTTATCAAATGTAAATTAATATATATATATATATATATATATATATATATATATATATATATATATATATATATATATATATATATATATAGAGAGAGAGAGAGAGAGAGAGAGAGAGACAATGAGTTTACATGGTTGGTGAACCAACTAGGAAAATTTGTTTTCATGTCCAAAATTGGGGTTCTCTGCTTTAAACTGACTGTAAATGTTCAAAGAGAATTGTTAGTATGATCAACGTTTACAAAGTTAAGTCATTATAAATTCATATTTTAGTAAAATGACTTACTTTTTGTATTCTTCGATGTCAGAACAATTGTCGAGTACATACCAGTGAAGTTTATCCTGAATATCCCGGGCCAGAGATTTGAACACACCTTTACTGATAAATTTACATAACGAGTTGAACACACGAAACTCACATGACCTAATTGGCCCGTCCGCATATCTGTCAGGATGATTAAATCTCGTCTGTATACCTTCAAGAGACATTGAACATGCAATTAATGCTTCATCGGCAACGTACCCCTCAGCTATACAACCTTCAGGCTTAGCTTTATTTCTAACATAATTTTTTAGTTTTTTCATGTATCTCTTAATTGGATACATCCACCTCATGTAAACAGACCCTCTATATATAGCCTCTTCCGGTAAATGCATCACCAAATGAATCATTATGTCGAAAAAACGGGAGGATAAATTAACTCGAGAGTACATAACAGTTTAATCAATTGTTTTTGAGCTTTCAACATGTCTGCCACCATTAACTCTCGAGCACAAATTTGCTTAAAGAATGCACATAGCTGCATTATTGGTGTAGAGATAGTTTCGTCTAAAAACGCGTTAACTCCGACCAGTAATAATTGTTGCATCATGATATGGCAATCATGAGATTTCATGTTCGTAATGTTGGTATTATTCTTGTTCACTTTATGCCTGAAGTTTGATCCAAACCCATTTAGAAGTTTTACTTCTTTAATAAATTTACAAAAACTTACACTGTCTTCGGGTTTTAAAGAGTATTTGGGAAGAGGTTTGAAGAATTGCCTATCTTTTTTACCTTAGGTTTTAGGTTTGAGCCACAAATCTTTTCGAATTCCCAATTTTTCCAAGTTAACTCGTGCATTGTGAGTGTCTTTGGACTTGTCATTCATTAATAAGGTACCCAAAATAGCCTACAACATATTCTTTTCAATATGCATGACATCCAAGTTGTGTTGCAGTGGAAGATATTTTCTGTGAAGACCCGTCCTAATCCATCCGGACGAAGTCCATATCGATTATAAACGATTCACAACAGTTGATTACATCGCGAGGTACTTGACCTCTATATGATACATTTTACAAATATTGCATTCGTTTTTGAAAAGACAATCTTTCATTACATCGAAAGTTGACAACTTGCATACCATTTCGTAATATATCTTACTATAATTGACTTAATAATAATCTTGATGAACTCAACGACTCAAATGCAACGTTTTTTTTTTAAATATGTCATGAATGACTCCAAGTAATATCTCTAAGATGAGCAAATGCACAGCGGAAGATTTCTTTCGTACCTGAGAATAAACATGCTTTAAAGTGTCAACCAAAAGGTTGGTGAGTTCATTAGTTTAACATAAATAATTATTTCCATCATTTTAATAGACCACAAGATTTTCATTTCTCATAAATATATGTCCCATGCATAGAGACAAAAATATCATTCATATGGATTGAACACCTGGTAACCGACATTCACATTATACATATAAGAATATCCCCATCATTCCGGGATCCTCCTTCAGACATGATATAAATTTCGAAGTACTAAAGCATCCGGTACTTTAGATGGGGCTTGTTGGGCCCGATAGATCTATCTTTAGAGTTCGCGTTAATTAGGGTGTCTGTTCCCTAATTCTTAGATTACCAGACTAAAAGGGGCATATTCGATTTCGATCATTCAACCATATAATGTAATTTCGATTACTTGTGTCTATTTCGTAAAACAGTTATAAAAACAGCGCATGTATTCTCAGTCCCAAAAATGTAAAGAGTAAAAGGCAAATGAAACTCACCATATTGTATTTTGTAGTAAAAATACATATAACGACATTAAACAACTGAACAATGCAGGATTGGCCTTGGATTCACGAACCTATATAATTTGTATTAATATACATAATTGTAATCGAACAAAAAAAAATATATATGTATTTACCATTAATGATTTAACCTTTATATTATTAACTTATATATATATTTTTAATTATTTCATTAAGTGTATTCTTTTTGTATATAAAAAACATTTGTATGGTTAAGTTATGTATGTTAAATATATTTATATATATATATATATATATATATATATATATATATATATATATATATATATATATATATATATATATATATATATATATATATATATATATATATATATATATATATATATCAATATTATTTGTTTGTCAAAACTAGTAATTGTAATAATACTTAAATTAATATTTGTAATGGTAAAAATGATAATACTTGTTATTACTAATAAAAATAATAATGTTTGTGAAAAATAATAACACAATGTATTGTTTCAAAATGGTAATATTATTAATAATCCTAATTCTTATATTAATAATAATAAGATTAATGATAAAAATAATACTTATAATAATATTAATAACAGTAATTCTTAATAAAAATGTAAATTTTACTAACTAAGATAATGAAAATTATAGTCTTGATAATAATACCTAATACCTAATATCAATAATAATAATAATAATAATAATTGTAACTATAATCATAAAATTATGTGATACTTAATACTTGTATAATATTTATAATAATATTTACAATCATAATACTAATAAAAATAATAATAATCATAATTGTAATAATAACAATAATAATAACAATAATAATAATAATAATAATAATAATAATAATAATAATAATAATAATAATAATAATAATAATAAAATTTCATATTGAAAACTACCTCATAAAGTCTGTAAAAAAAATAATGCCACGAGCAGGGCTCGAACCCGAGACCTCTCGCTCATCCACAAACACACTTAACCAATGCACCTCTTATGTAATTCTGATTTAAAAAGACACCTAAATTTATTTAATCCCTAAATACCGGTTTTCTCCTCCCTCTTCTTACATTCGACAACCCAGTAACCATATGATGATCCTGGCCCAACTAGCATAGTAAGTACTCGGCCCAACAACAATTTACACAAGCCCAATTATTTTAAAAGAAATCGAAGCAAGCAGCCCAACAGTGATGATCCAGTAGCTCGATTTCTTCACTGATTTAATTAGGTATGTGTTGATCAAAAAAATACAACCAACAACCACAGGCTGTAACCCCAATCGATTTCCTCTTTCTTTTAATATTTAAGTAGGTGTATTTGTTTAGGGTTGTCGGCCATTAGATGATAAAGGGTTCCACTTGTTGATAAAGTTCCATTAATATCCTATATCTATGTTGACAAGGCTCTAATTATATTCAATCATTTTCGTTTCATTAAGAACTCAACTGAAGGAAACTATGCAGCAACAGATACGCATTTTATAACAGTGTTTTGTTCGAATGAAATAGGAAAGAGAAACGTGTAAGTAGAAGTCAATATGTCTTGTGGGTTCATGAAGTAAAACAGAAACCGTCAACAACGTGCAGCAATTTAAGGTGGTCTGTGGTGGTTTGTGATGCATTTGTTTGGTTGGCATGAAGAAACAGTAAAAAAAATCAGTTGGTAACGTTTTCATAGCTGGACAGAAGAAAGAAAGAAAAAGAAAGAAAAAAAATACGTAAGCAAGCAGATGCAGCCGTGAATTAAGTTTTAATGGTGGTTAAATGGGTGTTGTTCTTTGTTCAAATCAAAATAGAAAATAACATCTGCAGTTGGTGGTTCTTGGTTATGAAGAGGATAGAGAGACGAGAGTGGGGTGGTGAATGGATCGTGGGTACACGAGTGATGAGTAAGAACAATTTGGTTTTCAGTTTGTTGGTTGTTCGCAATGGTCGAAGAAACAGAAGAATGTACGAGTGTGTTAATGGTTGTGTTTTGGTTGAATGGGGGTGATGGTGTTTGGTGACGGACGTGGTTGATGGTGATCGAATGTATTCTCAATAAGATAGAGATGATGCATATATAATTGTGTATGTTGACAGATTTATTCCTTTAAGAATGAACAAAAAGAAAATGTTAAAACTTGATTTAGACCTGCAACTGTTTTTGGCTTCAGCTGCAGAGATCAAACTTGATTCGTACGACTAATTAAACAAAGCTCAATCACCTATAGTTTTTGGAAAACAATGGAAAGCAGAATACTAAATTTCTGTATTTATGTTTACGTATATATCTGTACGTATATATATCTATATATATCTTTATATCATTATATCTTTATCTTTATCTCTTTGTAAGTATATATATATAAATTTCTGTATTTTATATATGTATATGTATTTATATATGTGTATTTTATAATTTGGTTATACGTATCTAAGTATATATATATATATATATATATATATATATATATATATATATATATATATATATATATCTAATTTTCTTATTTTTGATGATTAACTAATATAATTATATTAATACTATTAATATTGATAATACTAATAATAATATTATTAGTAATAATATTATTGATAAAGACTAATAATAAATGATAACTAATAATATAATAATATACAATAACAATAATGTTACTTTCAATTACTAGTAATAATATCAATACTAACAATTACAAAAATAATGATAATAATATTTCAAACTTGAAATTAAATATAATACCATTTATGTAATATTATATTATGTGATGACATTTATTGTATTGTTAATATGTATATATATATCACAATCTATATATAATATTAACTATGTATAGAAATCATATTTACATATAGATTTATTTTAATCACAACTTTATCGTTTTATATAATATTTTACTTAATCAATTCAATTGATTAATTTTTTTTCTATTACTTAAAGTTATTATATATACTTATATTTATTTTTACATATTCATTTACACACAATTGTTCGTGAATCCTCGGGAATGGTCAAGGTTAACTAATTACATGAATATAGATTTCAAAACTTTCGAGACTCAACATTACAGATTTTGCTTATCGTGTCGAAATCATATAAGATTAAGTTTAAATTTGGTCAGAAATTCCCGGGTCATCACAGTACCCACCCGTTAAAGAAATTTCGTCCCGAAATTTGAGTTAGGTCGTCATGGCTAACAATAAATATGTTTTCCTGACGAATATGAGCTGATAAATAGAGTTTTATCATTATTGAATAATACAGATAAAATAATTCGATTAATCGAAGAGCACGAATGAAGCTATCACAAAAGAGTGAAATGAATAAATGAAGTTTCGTTTTAACTTTTGACGTTGTCTTGGTTGAGTTTAGAAAATAAGGTGCGTCTTAACTTTTGACGTTAACTTGGTTGAATTCCGAAATTCAAGGTATTTAAAGAAAATCTTCAAAATTTAAAAGATTTGATTCTTCGGCGAATAAGGAAATTAAGATTTCTATAATTAATTACGGTGATCTGCCTCGATTACTCTGACTGATATTTCCATTATAAATTAACTCTTCCGTTCCATTATTCTCACCATTCCTATATTTTCTTTTTCTTCGTTCATACATCCATAAGATTGTGAAAATGCTTAATCCAGTTCTCATCCTTGATATTTTCCTAATTATCATTTCTGTCATTCTTCTTTTCAATCTTTCATCAGAAAAATCTGTTTACTCTTACTATTACCTTGGGGTGATACTATTCTTAATTCTACCGTGTCTTTATATTGCTATTCGTATTAATACCCACGATTTGTAATTTATGGGTTGTTATCGGGCTTTATATCTCCCCTAATATTTCAATGTCCCTATTTCTGTTCCATATAAACACTGTCATCCATAGTTAATACTCCCTCCTATTTGCTGCGATTCATACTCCAATTTCTATTTCAGAGCCTTGTCCCTCCGTTTCTTCTTCTTACGATTAGACATCTCTTGTAATGGTCCAGAATTCGCAGATATAAGTTTTAGAATGAACATTGTTGATGTTCTAAGAAGGGAATGGTAATGGCACGATCTTGATTTGTTAAATTACCAGAATACCCTGGGAAAAATAGGACTATCAAGAAAAACATGTTCTTGATACGTTTATAGAATTAGACAGAATGTAAGAGTCGTGTAACATGGCACATGATGACGTTATGATCTGTGAATCATCACGTTCCATTTAGAAACTCAGCATGACTTACTGTAATATAATCACGTTGATCAAGTGTCATTATATTATACTAACTCATGCATCAGTTCCTAATACTACTTCAAAACATTCATACTTTAAATTCGAATTTTTAAAGAAATTTAGAAACTAAAATGGTTTCCTTTATGATGTAATATAGATAGCAGGAAGAGATAAATAATTTCGGACGAGAATATTTTTGAAAATATCCTCAGAAATATCGAATATATTTATGTTGATATTTTGGAATTTCTAAGATCGAAGGTTGATGATGAAAAATTTTCCGCAAGATTTTAACATGACTTCGGAGCAAGATATTCTCTAAAGATTTCAACGGAGCCAGAATTACCTGATTCCTTTGAATATAGGGTTTGGTCCTTGTATTTGTAGTTGGTTTCCTTCATGGATAGCTCAATCTGTTTTCCAATACCCAATTTTCTATCGAGCGTTCCTAACACTCCTTTCTTTATCATCAAACTTTTGGTCATTTAGACCATCTATCATTTTTCTGTTTCCTCTGCATTTAATGCTATGATATCTGAATCATCGGTTATTAATCCGAGGTGGTTTCAGGAAAATTGTGTTTTTAGATGATTAAACGCTGATGGTAATATGGTGGAATATGAAAGGTTCCCTGGTAACAATAAAAAAGCACGCGTATATATCAACGTTATAATAAGGTTATTTAGTACAAAAAGTCGAAGTTGTCTTGCTGGAGCTGTGACAAAACTGGCTATCTCGAACTGCAGATGCAAAGTTATTTTCGGTAATAATAACGCTAAAGGAATTAGCACAGCTACATGTTAAACGTTTACTCAGGTTCCGAGTGTTTTCAGGTGCATAACTATATGCATCAATCTTTTCTCCCGTAAATGAAATGCGGTTGGTTCATCCTCTAGATTGAGGTGTTTTCAAGAATCATGAAAGGTTTGAACGCAGAATGTAATCGTGAAGATACAAATGATGTTTAAGACGAAATCAAGTGGCAACTTGAAGAATTGTTTAGTTTCATATGTTATAATCAATATTTTAATTCATTTTAATTGTCCAATGTTATTAGTCCACAGTCAATAGTCCACAGTTGACAGTCCAATAATTCATATATAGTTTAATATATAATATTCGAATTAATTAATACGTATCGTGACCCGTGTACATGTCTCAGACTCGATCACAACTCAAACTATATATATTATTGTAGAATCAACCTCAACCCTGTATAGAGAACTCGATCATTACTGCATATAGAGTGTCTATGGTGATTCCAAATAATATATATAGATGCGTCGATATGATATGTCAAAACCTTGTATACGTGTCCCGATATTTAAAGTGCGTAAAATAAATAACAGAAAATAAATGACGATAAATAAAGTGCGTAAAGTAAATAACAGAAATTAAATGATATAAATAAAATTGCGAGAATGTAAATTGCGATAATTAAATTGCGATAAATAAAATGTAATCAGTTAGCTAGGAACAGTTAGCGTGGATTCTTAACAAAATTTCTCATAGTTAATCTGTTGGTTTCTAACAAATTTTATTTTATCAAATGTTTTCTTCATTATGCCACTTGTTGGATTCTGGTAAATCAAAATCCAAATATGAAATTGGATGAATATGATTATTCTGTGGTGAACGGATTTTTATATCGGTGGATGTAAGTAGGATAGTAAATGACTGTTGAATTAGGTTCGAAAGAATGTACATTGTAACTTATTAATGTGAAATCTGGGTATTCCTCGGGTATTACCTACCCGTTAAAATATTTTCACAATTAACACTTTGTACGAAAAAAATATTATAATTGCAATCTTTATGAAAACATATATATATATATTTTCTTCAGATGTAATCATGGATTCATTGAGTTAATATGATATTAAACTCATTTGGTTTACCGTTAGAACTAGAATACATAGTCTCTAAAACATTTAGATATTACTTAATCGCCATGAAGAACGAATATAATCAATGTAGAATGATACGTAGAACGATGATTATACTCGAGGTACAGAATGAGATGTTGAGGCATGTGATGTTGAAACTTTGGTTGTTGTTGGTGGTACTGTTGGTGCTGATGATGTTGCTGAAGCTGGTAAGTTTCGCACCATGTTTTCTAAATTGATTACTCGAGCGCGAAGCTCGTTGACTTCTTCCATTATTTCAGGATGATCGTCGGTCGAAACGAGTGGATGAATAAGGTTTAGAATTTTAGATAGAATATAATTGTGGCGAGATACTCTGGAAATGAGTGTGAAAATGGTGTTTCGAGTGGGTTCGCCGGTAAGTGCTTCAGGTTCTTCGCCAAGAGGTGAGTTTGGTTGATGGAAAGGATCACCTTCTTTTTGTCTCCAACGATTAAGTAGGCTACAAACTCATCAGATGAATTGGTTGATTCATTCTGGTGACACTGCTTTCGGAGCTTAGGTGAAACTCCATATCGGAATAGTTGTCAGAATAACTATCGGAATAGCTATCGAAATCTGAGTGACTCGAACTGGTTGCGGAATTCATCTCGTACGATCAGATCGTATAATTTCGATAAGAACTAGATTATAGGATGTAGATTAGTACCCTACAATACATAATTTACATATGCATATAATACTAAAATCCCATAAGTTACGGAGGAATCTACGGAAGCTGTCAGGCAAAGATAACAATAACATATATGCTAAGATATGAATTAGCAGGTACGCTAAGATACGAATTTTGTCTATACACTATTCATGCAATCATTGCAGTAAGATGTGTCTAGACTAAAAATGATAAGCAGGTAATTTCCTAAGGATGATAAACAGATGATTTCCGACAAAAATGATAAGCAAAACTTTTGACATGCAGACACGGTCGAAGTCCAGACTCACTAATGCATCTAAACATCTATTAGTTAGACACTCTAATGCAAGACCTGGTTCGCTAAGACCACCGCTCTGATACCAACTGTGAAGACCCGTCCTAATCCATCCGGACGAAGTCCATATCGATTATAAACGATTCACAACAGTTGATTACATCGCGAGGTACTTGACATATATATGATACATTTTACAAACATTGCATTCGTTTTTGAAAAGACAATCTTTCATTACATCGAAAGTTGACAACTTGCATACCATTTCGTAATATATCTTACTATAATTGACTTAATAATAATCTTGATGAACTCAACGACTCGAATGCAACGTTTTTTTTTGAAATATGTCATGAATGACTCCAAGTAATATCTCTAAGATGAGCAAATGCACAGCGGAAGATTTCTTTCGTACCTGAGAATAAACATGCTTTAAAGTGTCAACCAAAAGGTTGGTGAGTTCATTAGTTTAACATAAATAATTATTTCCATCATTTTAATAGACCACAAGATTTTCATTTCTCATAAATATATGTCCCATGCATAGAGACAAAAATATCATTCATATGGATTGAACACCTGGTAACCGACATTCACATTATACATATAAGAATATCCCCATCATTCCGAGATCCTCCTTCGGACATGATATAAATTTCGAAGTACTAAAGCATCCGGTACTTTGGATGGGGCTTGTTGGGCCCGATAGATCTATCTTTAGAGTTCGCGTCAATCAGGGTGTCTGTTCCCTAATTCTTAGATTACCAGACTAAAAGGAGCATATTCGATTTCGATCATTCAACCATATAATGTAATTTCGATTACTTGTGTCTATTTCGTAAAACAGTTATAAAAACAGCGCATGTATTCTCAGTCCCAAAAATGTAAAGAGTAAAAGGCAAATGAAACTCACCATACTGTATTTTGTAGTAAAAATACATATAACGACATTAAACAACTGAACAATGCAGGATTGGCCTTGGATTCACGAACCTATATAATTTGTATTAATATACATAATTGTAATCGAACAAAAAAATATTTATGTATTTACCATTAATGATTTAACCTTTATATTATTAACTTATATATATATTTTTAATTATTTCATTAAGTGTATTCTTTTTGTATATAAAAAACATTTGTATGGTTAAGTTATGTATGTTAAATATATTTATATATATATATCAATATTATTTGTTTGTCAAAACTAGTAATTGTAATAATACTTAAATTAATATTTTTAATGGTAAAAATGATAATACTTGTTATTACTAATAAAAATAATAATGTTTGTAAAAAATAATAACATAATGTATTGTTTCAAAATATATTATTAATAATCCTAATTCTTATATTAATAATAATAAGATTAATGATAAAAATAATACTTATAATAATATTTATAACAGTAATTCTTAATAAAAATGTAAATTTTACTAACTAAGATAATGAAAATTATAGTCTTGATAATAATACCTAATACCTAATATCAATAATAATAATAATAATAATAATAATAATAATAATAATAATAATAATAATAATAATAATAATAATAATAATAATTGTGACTATAATCATAAAATTATGTGATACTTAATACTTGTATAATATTTATAATAATATTTACAATCATAATACTAACAAAAATAATAATAATCATAATTGTAATAATAACAATAATAATAACAATAATAATAATAATAATAATAATAATAATAATAATAATAATAATAATAATAATAATAATAATAATAATAATAATAATAATAATAATAATAAAATTTGATATTGAAAACTACCTCATAAAGTCTGTAAAAAAAATAATGCCACGAACAGGGCTCGAACCCGAGACCTCTCGCTCATCCACAAACACACTTAACCAATGCACCTCTTATGAAATTTTGATTTAAAAAGACACCTAAATTTATTTAATCCCTAAATACCGGTTTTCTCCTCCCTCTTCTTACATTCGACAACCACAGCAACCATATGATGATCCTGGCCCAACTAGCATAGTAAGTACTCGGCCCAACATCGATTTACACAAGCCCAATTAGTTTAAAAGAAACCGAAGCAAGCAGCCCAACAGTGATGATCCAGTAGCTCGATTTCTTCACTAATTTAATTAGGTATGTGTTTGATCAAAAAAATACAACCAACAATCACAGGCTGTAACCCCAATCGATTTCCTCTTTCTTTTAATATTTAAGTGGGTTTATTTGTTTAGGGTTGTCGGCCATTAGATGATAAAGGGTTCCACTTGTTGATAAAGTTCCATTAATATCCTATATCTATGTTGACAAGGCTCTAATTATATTCAATCATTTTCGTTTCATTAAGAACTCAACCGAAGGAAACTATGCAGCAACAGATACGCGTTTTATAACAGTGTTTTTTTCGAATGAAATAGGAAAGAGAAAAGTGTAAGTAGAAGTCAATATGTCTTGTGGGTTCATGAAGTAAAACAGAAACCGTCAACAACGTGCAGCAATTTAAGGTGGTCTGTGGTGGTTTGTGATGCAGTTGTTTGGTTGGCATGAAGAAACAGTAAAAAAAATCAGTTGGTAACGTTTTCATAGCTGGACAGAAGAAAGAAAGAAAATGAAAGAAAAAAATATGTAAGCAAGCAGATGCAGCCGTGAATTAAGTTTTAATGGTGGTTAAATGGGTGTTGTTGTTTGTTCAAATCAAAATAGAAAATAACATCTGCAGTTGGTGGTTCTTGGTTATGAAGAGGAGAGAGAGACGAGAGTGGGGTGGTGAATGGATCGTGGGTACACGAGTGATGAGTAAGAACAATTTGGTTTTTGGTTTGTTGGTTGTTTGCAACGGTCGAAGAAACAGAAGAAGGTACGAGTGTGTTAATGGTTGTGTTTTGGTTGAATGGGGGTGATGGTGTTTGGTGGCGGACGTGGTTGATGGTGATCGAATGTATTCTCAATAAGATAGAGATGATGCATATATAATTGTGTATGTTGACAGATTTATTCCTTTAAGAATGAACAAAAAGAAAACGTTAAAACTTGATTTAGACCTGCAACTGTTTTTGGCTTCTGCTGCAGAGATCAAACTTCATTCGTACGACTAATTAAACAAAGCTCAATCACCTATAGTTTTTGGAAAACAATGGAAAACAGAATACTAAATTTCTGTATTTATGTTTACGTATATATCTGTACGTATATATATCTATATATATATCTTTATATCATTATATCTTTATATTTATCTCTTTGTAAGTATATATATATATATATATATATATATATATATATATATATATATATATATATATATATATATATATATAAATTTCTGTATTTTATATATGTATATATATTTATATATGTGTATTTTATAATTTGGTTATACGTATCTAAGTATATATTATATATATATATATATATATATATATATATATATATATATATATATATATATATATATATATATATCTAATTTTCTTATTTTTGATGACTAACTAATATAATTATATTAATACTATTAATATTGATAATACTAATAATTATATTATTAGTAATAATATTATTGATAAAGACTAATAATAAATGATAACTAATAATATAATAATATACAATAACAATAATGATACTTTCAATTACTAGTAATAATATCAATACTAACAATTACAAAAATAATGATAATAATATTTCAAACTTGAAATTAAATATAATACCATTTATGTAATATTATATTATGTGATGACATTTATTGTATTGTTAATATGTATATATATATCACAATCTATATATAATATTAACTATGTATAGAAATCATATTTACATATAGATTTATTTTAATCACAACTTTATCGTTTTATATAATATTTTACTTAATCAATTCAATTGATTAATTTGTTTTCTATTACTTAAAATTATTATATATACTTATATTTATTTTTACATATTCATTTACACACAATTGTTCGTGAATCCTCGGGAATGGTCAAGGTTAACTAATTACATGAATATAGATTTCTAAACTTTCGAGACTCAACATTACAGATTTTGCTTATCGTGTCAAAATCATATAAGATTAAGTTTAAATTTGGTCAGAAATTCCCGGGTCATCACATTTTCAATACTCAAGTTCCCGAAAAATAGAAATTTTAGTCCAGTTGTGACGACATTTAGGGGGACGGTTTTCTTTTTTCACCAACATTTGTATGATTTTTTTCGGGATTTACCAACTGGCAACAAATCTGTAAGTTGGTTTTCGATATCAGCTATTTTGAACTTTCTAGGTTTAGAGGTATGATCAACCTTACCATTGAATTCTAAGCTTTCTCTGTATGGGTGACTCGATTCAAGGTTCGGTTTGTGACTGACAAAAACATTTTTTTTTCACACGCATAGCAGGAGTGTCCTCGTTACATGTAGGGCATGCTTTATAGCCTTGGCTACTCTAACCGGACAAACTACTACGGGCAGGATAATCGTTTATGGTCCAATAAGCATTGCTTTCATTTGAAAATACGTGTTTGTAACTGAGTCATGTGTAACAACCCCTTCGGACCATAAAATCTTCAGTTCATCAACTAAAGGCCTCAAGTAAACATCAATATCTTTTCCAGGTGATTTAGGACCAGGAATTAATAGAGTCAACATGAGAGAACTTTCTTTCATACATATCCACGGCGGCGTATTGTACGTTGTCAATATTACTGGCCACATGCTGTAAGGATTATTCATGTTGCCGAATGGATTGAAACCATCAGCAGCCAACCCTAGTTGAACGTTTCTGTGTTTACGTGCTAAATTTGGATATCTTTTGTCAATTTCTTTCCAAGATTGACCATCTACCGGATGACGCATCTTACTCTCTTCATTGCATCGCCCAGTAGCATGCTAAGTCATATCCTTTGCAGTGTATCAATGTTTTAGTCTTGGAGTTATTGGAAAATAACGCAAAACTTTATTAGGAACTTTCTTCCCCGTTGTGCGTTCATCTTTCCATCTACTCTCGTTACATATTGGACAGTTTTCCAAATCCTGGTATTCTTTATAAAACAAACAACAATCATTCTTACAAGCATGTATCGCTTGATACCCTAAACCAATCTTTCTCATCCACTTTGTAAGTAACTAGAGAGGGGGGTGAATAGTTACTTGATACATTTTATAAAACTTTTTCGATTAATCAAGTATTTTGATTGTTTTGACTAATCACTTTAACTCAAACTTTGATGTGTGTTGTGTTTATGTTCAAGAGTATGTAAGTTGTAGAGTAAAGAACATAACACAAATATTTATAGTGGTTCGGGTGGATGTTAACTAATCCACCTTAATCCACTCTCCGATTCACTAATCGGGATTTCGCTTCACTAAAGCTTCATTCTTCAAATCCAGTGAAGAATCCGTTGCAAGCCTTGTACTTATACCTTGACAACAAGTCTAATCTTTCAGTCCCTTCGAAAGATTAATCCTAACTTAGATCAACTCATCTTTACCTTGTACAAGTATTAATCTCCAATGAGATTAATCAACTTCCAAGTTCCCGTTAAGGAAGATGATAGCTAAGCTAGTGTATGCTTCTCGTTACAAGTACAAAACCTACACTAGTAATGTTAATGATCCTAAGACAATTCTAAGAACATTACAATACTAAGTAAACTTACAAGATATGAAAGTGTTTAGAAAGTTTACAAATTAAATTTTATATCTCTAAGATTATAGAATCATCTCTTGCTTGATCGCAATATGATTGTAGTTTAAGAGCTTTGTGATCACTGGAATAAGGGCTTTGAAGTATGAAAGAGGGCCAAGTTCAAATGATCTCCAAGACTTGCTATTTATAGGGAAATTCAAAATATAGCCGTTAGTCCTGCGGTCGTGGTCACGGTCGACCGTCCATCGACCGTGCGTGCTCCAGTCCAAAAATTCTATCCGTTGTATAGCCGTTTGACTCAGTTCAAAACTTGCTTCTTTGGACTTATTACTTCCTTGATAACCTGCAAAAGATACCTAGCATCCTATACAAGTCTAGCATGCAATAAATGGAAGTAATTTAGGTTCCATTCACTTGAAAGTGACTTGACACTCTCAAAGTGGTAAACCAAACATTCTTGGAGAAGTGTCTTGATTGTCATTTGAGGCAATCTCAGATTTGTCATAAGAGTTTAGTTGTATTCAACACACATGGATGATTTCTAATTGGCTAGTCAACACTACATTAACTTCTCTCATTCAATTGACCACTTAATCAATGTTTATTCCTTCAATTCAAATTTAAGTATCAATTAATTGAATGTAAGTATGATGTCTTATCTAATTAAGCATATTAATCATGTTAAGACATCATACAAGTAAGTATTAAATCATGTTGCTTGACTTTAGCCATTTTACATTTTATAGCTCAATTATGTGTGTTAGTGGGCTTTGCATTTCAAGTAACCAAATACACTTATGACCAAATGACACTTGAGGAGTATGAACAACTTGGACCATTTGAACTTTAAATCATGTTTAACATATCAAAACATATAACAAGAACACAAAGCATGTTAAGTATGTTTATCACATTAAACAAGTTTCACAAAGCACATTAAACATGTTAGAACAAATAAACATATAACAAGAACACAAAGCATGTTAAGTTTTATTATGTAAGAACAAGTTTTACTAGTGACCTTTACCATGTTGGAATCAGTAAACATATAACAAGAACACAAAGCATGTTAAATATTTATCATGTTAGCACAAGTCACATTTATTATATTGATGAGTATTAGACAATTAGGCAATTAGCATGTAGACAAGTAATACTCACATTTAATCATGTCAAGAGTTTATCTTAGTTCAAAGATCAAATAAATGCAAGTGTGCACAACAACTAGAACAAAGCTTTCATAAGCTTGATTCTAGTGTGTCACATAGCTTTGATTAATGTATAAGCATACATTAATGTCCAACACATGTACAAGGGCTGAGCAACACTAGATTGGGACTTGGTGACCATCTTAAGTATGTCTAAATGTGATTTAGGTGCACAAATCTTCATTGGTTGATTTTGTCAAAATGTCACATAACTAGTCATATAGTGTAATTAGTGTTCTAGTGACATAACCCTACATGTGTTACAACTTGTTGATCTTCATAAGTATGTTTATATAGATTTCTGTCAAGACCCGTCCTAATCCATCCGGACGTAGTCCATATTGATTACAAACGATTCACAATAGTTGATTACATCGCGAGGTACTTGACCTCTATATGATACATTTTACAAACATTGCATTCGTTTTTAAAAGACAAACTTTCAATTACATCGACAGTTAACAACATGCATACCATTTCATAATATATCTTACTATAATTGACTTAATAATAATCTTGATGAACTCAATGACTCGAATGCAACGTCTTTTGAAATATGTCATGAATGACTCCAAATAATATCTCTAAGATGAGCAAATGCACAGCGGAAGATTTCTTTCGTACCTGAGAATGAACATGCTTTAAAGTGTCAACCAAAAGGTTGGTGAGTTCATTAGTTTAACATAAATAATCATTTCCTTCATTTTAATAGACCACAAGATTTCATATTTCCATTTCTCATAAACATACGTCCCATGCATAGAGACAAAAATATCATTCATATGGATTGAGCACCTGGTAACCGACATTCACAATTTGTATACAAGAATATCCCCATCATTCCGGGATCCTCCTTCGGACATGATATAAATTTCGAAGTACTAAAGCATCCGGTAATTTGGATGGGGCTTGTTGGGCCCGATAGATCTATCTTTAGAGTTCGCGTCAATTAGGGTGTCTGTTCCCTAATTCTTAGATTACCAGACTTAATAAAAAGGGGCATATTCGATTTCGATAAATTAACCATATAATGTAGTTTCAATTACTTGTGTCTATTTCGTAAAACATTTATAAAAGTTGCGCATGTATTCTCAGCCCAAAAATATAAAGGGTAAAAAGGCAAATGAAACTCACGCATATAAATATTGTAAAACAGTTAATAAAGCATTTGCATGTATTCTCAGCCCAAAAATATAAAGAGTAAAAAGGGCAAATGAAACTCACGCATATAAATATTGTAAAACAGTTAATAAAGCATTTGCATGTATTCTCAGCCCAAAAATGTAAAGAGTAAAAAAGGGCAAATGAAACTCACAATACTGTATTTTGTAGTAAAAATACATATGACGACATTGAACAATGCAGGGTTGGCCTCGGATTCACGAACCTATAACAATCGTATATATATTAATACATATACTTGTAATCGAATAATTTCATTTATTAATCTTATAATATTTATATGCTGAGTGTTGTAATTATATGAAATTTATGATAAACCCTAATTAATATATATATATATATATATATATATATATATATATATATATATATATATTTTATGCATATTTTATATCTTAAATTATAAGTTATCTATTTATTTTATTTATTTTATATATACTTTTAAAGTAGTTAATATTTATACTTATGATTATATATATATATATATATATATATATATATATATATATATATATATATATATATATATATATATATATATATATATATATATATATATATATATAGATGTAATTAGTATTTTATCAAAAGTCAATAATTTACTATATGTAAAAATGTTAATATACTCGATATATAATTATATTTAATCTGAACATCAGTATATTTTTATATACAATATTTATTTGCTATGAAAATGATAATAATAAAAATGATAGTTTTCAATCATAATAATAATAATAATACTAATAACAATCTTAATGATAATACTAATATTAATAATAGTGTTAATAATGATATAAGTGGTAACTAATACATATTTTGGCATTAATAATAATAATAATTATGATACATTTGATAATAATAATAATAATAACTAATGATAATAATAATAATAATAATAATTAATATTAATAGGGAAACTACCTCACAATTAAAGAGTCCCAAAAAGAGTAAAGCTGCCCACACCCGGGCTCGAACCCGCGACCTCCCGCTCACCCATTACATCCTCATACCCTTCGTTCATTGGAGTTTTTCTGATTTATGGTGCATATTAATTTCATTTAACCCGAATCCTCGGCCCATTTTCTAAATCACATACGGCCCAAGGAATCATAGAAAAATGGCAGTCTATTAAGGAACTTAAATTCGGCCCAACTAGGATTTGAAAGGTAACGGCCCAATACTTTATTTTGATAACAACCCAGTTTTAAAAAAAACTGTACAATTGTCCAGGCTGAGTATCGAACTAGGGACCTCTCAAAAATCCACAAACTTCCTAAACCAATACACTGCTTCCATATTTCTGATATTCTACTAACCTATAATAAATATATATCTCGTTTCTGTGTGTCATCTCCTTCCCCATCATACTTACATCGACCAGTGAACTAATCATATTTATAACAGCTAAACCTTTGTTTGGTTTAAGACTCGAATTAAAACAGAACAACAATCAATGAATCGTTTACAGATAAAACAAAACAAAAAAAAATATAAAAAGTGCAGTACCGACGTTTTGAAGAACACGAGGACTTTAATCATGATATTGAAATCTAGACATTTTTAGGTAGAAGTTACAACATGAAATCTATAGTAAATCGTTATTGGAAACTCTTTGAAGCATCAATTGAACTTGAAACATATACATGAACTCGAATTCGATTGTAGAACATTCTTTGACTTTTTCAATTTAATACTTTGACTCAAAAATTCAAAACCAAAACATTGAATTGGGACCGAAGATTTTACAGAAAGTTTACCCTTACGAACCCTAACATAACTGTTATAATAGATTTTGGAATGGTATTTGATTTCGTGGTTTTGCTGGAACGTGATACAAACAGAGGGACCGAAGGGTTTTTGAGTTTTTCTGTTTAAACTCATCAAATGGAATTAGCTGTAATTGATAGGGATGAGAGTAGTTAGAATGATTGTAATTGAGATAATTAATAAAGATTATTTGCTGTTTTATAAATCCACAAGTAGTCGACAGAATATGAAGCCAGAGAGTAACGAACAAAGAAGAAAAAAACAAACAAAATATTAAAAGCAGTTTCTGATAGTGAAAGAAATCACGCGATGTATAGTGGTTTTATATAACTGTGTTTATATTTCGGTATATATATTATATATATATATCATATAAGTATATTGATAATATTAAATAATAAAAACAATAATGATAATATTAAAAATGACAATAATATTAGTAGTAATGATAATTATTATTAATAATAACTTTTAAACATAAAATAAAAATGATGATATTAATAATAATCCTAATATAATTAAGAATCATGATAATTATTTGAATGATGACTAAAATGATAATACTATAATGTTACTAAAATAAATTTCATGTATCACCTTGCAAATATATATATATATATATATATATATATATATATATATATATATATATATATATATATATATATATATATATATATATATATTAATAATAATATTAAATATACTCATATAGATATTATTATTAATATTTATTTTACTAATACTAATGAAGGTAATGGTAATATAACAACACTATTTCATCTTGTAAGTCAAATTTAGTATTTTAGTATTACAATTTATTACTTATGTAATATTTAATAATAATACTACTTGATAATAATACTATTAATGATAATAATATTAATGTAACTATTATATTCAAATTTGCAATTAAGTTTAATATATACCATTTTTTATTTATATAATATTATATTCTATGATGACATTTTCAGAATAGTTATTATTTATATATTATATATATATATATTTAATAGAAATCATATATATATATTCATAATAACATATATAATTATATATATCTATTTATTTTAACAATAGCTTAATTATTCTAAGTATTATTTTACATTTTTGTTTTTAATTAAATAAAATATAGTATACTAATTTAAAATATTATATATATACTTATTTATATTTATATAATATATAAACATCTTTATTTACAACAAATGTTTGTGAATCGTCGGGAATAGTCAAAGTCAAATGCATTCATGGAAATAGTTCAAACATTATGAGACTTAGTTTAATAGACTTTGCTTATCGTATCAAAATCATATAAAGATTTAGTTTAAATTTAGTCGGAAATTCCCGGGTCGTCACAGTACCTACCCGTTAAAGAAATTTCGTCCCGAAATTTGAGTGAGGTCGTCATGACTAACAATAAAAATGTTTTCATGACGAATACGAGTTGGTAAATAGAGTTTTATCATTATTGATTAAATATAGATAAAACGGCTCGATTATGCGGAGCGTACGAGTGAAGCTATCACAAAATAGTGAAATGAAAGGATAAAGATCTGTCTTAGCTTTTGACAGAGTCAAGGTTGAATTCCGGAATTCAAAGAATTTAAAGAAAATCTTCAAAATCTAAAAGATTTGATTCTTCGGCGAATAAGAAAATTAAGATCTCTATAATTAAATACGGTGATCTGCCTCGATTACTCTGTCTAATATTTCCCTTATAAATTAAACTTTTCCTTTCCATTATTTTCACCATTCCAATACTTTTCTTCTTAGTTCGTACATCCAAAGGATTGTGAAAATGCTTAATCCAGTTCTAATCCTTGTTCTTATTCTGATTATCGCAATGATCGTTCTTATTTTCCAATTCCCACCAGAAGAATCTGTTTATTCCTACTATGCTCTAGGGATTATTGTATTTATAATCCTCCCGTGTCTTTATATTGTTATACGCACTGATATCCACAGTTTGTAATTTCGGTGTTGTCATTGGACTTTATATTTTCTCTTATACTTCGAAGTCCTTGCTTCTGTTTTTCTATAATCATTGTCATCCTCAGTTAATACTCCCCCTATTTGCTTCGATTTATACTCTAATTTCTATTTCGGAGCTTCATGCTTTTGTTTACTTTTCGCAAGTAGCGGTCCAGAATTCATAGGTATGAAGTTTCGAATTATCATAATATACAAGGTAGAAAGGAAAGGTAGTAGCACGATTTGTTTTGTCAAATTACCTGAATCACTGAGAATAGAACTATCAAGAATATATTTTCTTGATATGTTCAGAAGTTAAGCACAATGAAAGAGTTATGTAACATGGCACATGATGACGTTATAATCTGTGAATCATCGCGTCCCATTAGAAACTCAGCATGACTTACTGTAATATAATCACGTTGATCAAGTGTCATTATATTATACTAACTCATGCTTCAGTTCCCAACATTACTTCAATAACATTCATATTTTAAGATCGAAAGTTTACAGAATATAGAAACTAACAGTTTCTATATGATGTAATACTGATAGCACGAAGAGATTAATGATTTCAGATAAGAATCGTTATAAAAATATCTCCAGAAATATGGAGGATATTTATAATGAAAGATACGATAATATCTCAGAATATTTTAGATCAGAGGATGATAGAAACTATTATCTGCAAAGGTTTAGAGTAAGGAGCAAGATATTCGTTAAAGGTTTCATCAGATCCAGAATTACCTGGATTCTTTGAATATATGGTATGGTACTTGTATTTGTCCTTGGTCTCCTTCGTGGTTAGCTCAATCCGTTTTCCAGTTCCAACTTTTCTGAGCTTTTCCAACATACTATTCTTTATCATCAAACTTTCGATGATTAAGGTCGTTTACGGTTGTCTATGGTTTCTGTTGCTTCATTCAGCTTTTTCAACATTCAGAGTATTGATTTGTGACTGAGTGCTTTTCAGAATGAGAGATCATAATTCTAAGAGATAAATGTCATACATATAACTGTTGATGTAAATATGTTGTGAGTTTTCAAAGTACTGATTGCTGATTCCTGGTAATTGTTATGGCAGTTCTCGTTACAAGATGCGGATGAGTACATGACGAGACTTCAATAGATAAATATAGTGATTTGTCAGAGGGATTTAAACTAAGGAGCAACGAGGTTACTGGTACGTCTGCTGGTAATATGATGGAATATAAAAGGTTCCCCGACATCAATAAAAGAGCACGCATATATATCAAGGTTATAATAAGGTTGTTTTGAACGAAAATCGAAGTTGTCTTGCTGGAGCTGTGACAAAATTTGCTATTTTGAAGAATAACATCAAAGTTATTTTGGGTAATAATAACACTAAAGAAATTAGCACAGTTATGTGTTAAACGTTTACTCAGATTCCGAGTGTTTTCAGGTGCATAACTATATGCATTGATCTTTTCTTCCGTAGATGAAGTGCAGTTGATTTATCCTTTCGATTGAGGCGTTTTCAAGAATCATGAAAGGTTTGAACGCAGATTGTAATCGTCAAGATACAATTGAGGTTTAAGACGAAATCAAGTGGCAAACTTGAAGAATTGTTTAGTTTCATATGTTATAATCAATATTTTAATTCATTTAATTGTCTAATGTCGACGGTGCACAGTTGATAGTCCACAATTATCAGTCCAATAATTCATATATAGTTTAATATATAATATTCGAATTAATTAACATGTGTCGTGACCCGTATACGTCTCAGACTCGATCACAACTCAAACTATATATATTATTATAGAATCAACCTCAACCCTGTATAGCTAACTCCCGCATTACTGCATATAGAGTGTCTATGGTTATTCCAAATAATATATATAGATGGGTCGATATGATATGTCAAAACCTTGTATACGTGTCCCGATATTTAAAGTGCGTAAAATAAATAACAGAAATTAAATGACGATAAATAAAATTGCGAGAATATAAATTGCGATAAATAAACTGTGATAAATAAATTGCGATAAAATAAAATGTAGTACGGAATTAACAGTTAGCTAGGAACAGTTAGCTAGGATCTTGTTAGCGTGGTTTCTTAACAAAATTTCATATTGTTAATTAGTCTGTTTCTAATCAATTCCTCTTTTTTTTTGTCCATTATTTCTTTAGTATGCCACTTGTTGGATTCTGATAGGTCAAAATCCAAATATGAAATTGAATTTGAATGAAAATAGTTATTCTTTGGTGAATGGATACGTATATCGGTGGTTGTAAATAGGATAGTAAATGATCGTTGAATCAAATTCGAAGAATGTACAGTGTAACTTATTAATGTGAAATCTAAATATTCCTCGGGTATTACCTACCCGTTAAAATATTTTCATCATTAACAGTTTGCACGAAAGAATGTTTAATTACAATTTTTATGAAAATATATATACATATATATTTTCTTCAGATGTAATCATGGATTTAATGAGTCAATATGATATTAAACTCATTTGATTTACCGTTAGAACAAGAATATATAATCTCTAAAATATTAGAGATTACATAATCGCCATGTCAAATGAAGATAAATGATGTAGAACGATTCATAGAACGATGATTATACTCGAGGTACAGAATGAGATGTTGAGGTGTGTGATGTTGAAACTTGGTTTGTTGGTGGTATTGTTGGGGCTAGTGATGTTGCTGAAGCTGGTAAGTTTTGCACCATATTCTCCAAATTGATTACTCGAGCGCAAAGTTCGTTGACTTATTACTCCAGGAGGATTGTCGGTCAGAACGAGCGGATGAATAAGGTTCATATTTTGTGGATAGAATATAATCTTGTTGAGTTACCCTGGAAATGAGACTGAAAATGGTGTCTCGAACAAGTTCGCCGGTAAACGCTCCAGGTTCATTGTCAAGAGGTGAATTCAGTTGGTGGAAAGGAAAAGATCGCCTTCTTCTCGTGTCCATTGATTTGGTCGACTATGAAACCATCAGATGAATTGGGGGATGGCTGATTGGTTGATTCATTCCGGTGACACTGCTTTCGGAGCTTGAGTGAAACTCTATGTCGGAATAGCTGTCGGAATAACTATCGGAATAGTTATCGGAATCTAAGGGACTCGAACTGGTTGAGGGATTCATCTCGTACGATCAGATGAAGGATTTTTGATAAGAAATAGATTATAGGATGTAGATTAGTACCCTGCAATACATAATTTACATATGCATATATAATACTAAAATCCCATAAGTTACGGAGGAATCTACGGAATATGTAAGGCAAAGTTTATAGTAACAGATACGCTAAGATATGAATTAGCAGATACGCTAAGATATGAATTTTTGTCTATACACTATTCATGTAGTCATTGCAATAAAACGTGTCTAGACTAAGAATAATGAGCAGGTAATTTCCTAAAGATGATAAGCAGATGATTTCTGACAAAAACGATAAGCAAAACTTTTGACATGCAGACACGGTCGAAGTCCAGACTCACTAATGCATCTAAACAACTATCAGTTAGACACACTAATTCAAGACCTGGTTCGCTAAGACCACCGCTCTGATACCAACTATCAAGACCCATCCTAATCCATCCGGACGTAGTCCATATTGATTACAAACGATTCACAATAGTTGATTACATCGCGAGGTACTTGACCTCTATATGATACATTTTACAAACATTGCATTCGTTTTTAAAAGACAAACTTTCAATTACATCGACAGTTAACAACATGCATACCATTTCGTAATATATCTTACTATAATTGACTTAATAATAATCTTGATGAACTCAATGACTCGAATGCAACGTCTTTTGAAATATGTCATGAATGACTCCAAATAATATCTCTAAGATGAGCAAATGCACAACGGAAGATTTCTTTCGTACCTGAGAATGAACATGCTTTAAAGTGTCAACCAAAAGGTTGGTGAGTTCATTAGTTTAACATAAATAATCATTTTCTTCATTTTAATAGACCACAAGATTTCATATTTCCATTTCTCATAAACATACGTCCCATGCATAGAGACAAAAATATCATTCATATGGATTGAGCACATGGTAACTGACATTCACAATTTGTATACAAGAATATCCCCATCATTCCGGGATCCTCCTTCGAACATGATATAAATTTCAAAGTACTAAAGCATCCGGTACTTTGGATGGGGCTTGTTGGGTCTGATAGATCTATCTTTAGAGTTCGCGTCAATTAGGGTGTCTGTTCCCTAATTCTTAGATTACCAGACTTAATAAAAAGGGGCATATTCGATTTCGATAATTCAACCATATAATGTAGTTTCAATTACTTGTGTCTATTTCGAAAAACATTTATAAAAGTTGCGCATGTATTCTCAGCCCAAAAATATAAAGGGTAAAAAGGCAAATGAAACTCACGCATATAAATATTGTAAAACAGTTAATAAAGCATTTGCATGTATTCTCAGCCCAAAAATGTAAAGAGTAAAAAGGGCAAATGAAACTCACGCATATAAATATTGTAAAACAGTTAATAAAGCATTTGCATGTATTCTCAGTCCAAAAATGTAAAGAGTAAAAAAGGGCAAATGAAACTCACAATACTGTATTTTGTAGTAAAAATACATATGACGATATTGAACAATGCAGGGTTGGCCTCGGATTCACGAACCTATAACAATCGTATATATATTAATACATATACTTGTAATCGAATAATTTCATTTATTAATCTTATAATATTTATATGCTGAGTGTTGTAATTATATGAAATTTATGATAAACCCTAATTAATATATATATATATATATATATATATATATATATATATATATATATATATATATTTTATGTATATTTTATATCTTAAATTATAAGTTATCTATTTATTTTATTTACTTTATATATACTTTTAAAGTAGTTAATATTTATACTTATGATTATATATATATATATATATATATATATATATATATATATATATATATATATATATATATATATATATATATATATATATATATATATATATATATATATATATATATAGATGTAATTAGTATTTTATCAAAAGTCAATAATTTACTATATGTAAAAATGTTAATATACTCGATATATAATTATATTTAATCTGAACATCAGTATATTTTTATATACAATATTTATTTGCTATGAAAATGATAATAATAAAAATGATAGTTTTCAATCATAATAATAATAATAATACTAATAACAATCTTAATGATAATACTAATATTAATAATAGTGTTAATAATGATATAAGTGGTAACTAATACATATTTTGGCATTAATAATAATAATAATTATGATACATTTGATAATAATAATAATAATAACTAATGATAACAATAATAATAATAATAATAATAATAATTAATATTAATAGGGAAACTACCTCACAATTAAAGAGTCCCAAAAAGAGTAAAGCTGCCCACACCCGTGCTCGAACCCGCGACCTCCCGCTCACCCATTACATCCTCATACCCTTCGTTCATTGGAGTTTTTCTGATTTATGGTGCATATTAATTTCATTTAACCCGAATCCTTGGCCCATTTTCTAAATCACATACGGCCCAAGGAATCATAGAAAAATGGCAGTCTATTAAGGAACTTAAATTCGGCCCAACTAGGATTTGAAAGGTAACGGCCTAATACTTCATTTTGATAACAACCCAGTTTTAAAAAAAACTGTACAATTGTCCAGGCTGAGTATCGAACTAGGGACCTCTCGAAAATCCACAAACTTCCTAAACCAACACACTGCTTCCATATTTATGATATTCTACTAACCTATAATAAATATATATCTCGTTTCTGTGTGTCATCTCCTTCCCCATCATACTTACATCGACCAGTGACTTAATCATATTTATAACAGCTAAACCTTTGTTTGGTTTAAGACTCGAATTAAAACAGAACAACAATCAATGAATCGTTTACAGATAAAACAAAACAAAAAAAAAATATAAAAAGTGCAGTACCGACGTTTTGAAGAACACGAGGACTTTAATCATGATATTGAAATCTAGACATTTTTAGGTAGAAGTTACAACATGAAATCTATAGTAAATCGTTATTGGAAACTCTTTGAAGCATCAATTGAACTTGAAACATATACATAAACTCGAATTCGATTGTAGAACATTCTTTGACTTTTTCAATTTAATACTTTGACTCAAAAATTCAAAACCAAAACATTGAATTGGGACCGAAGATTTTACAGAAAGTTTACCCTTACGAACCCTAACATAACTGTTATAATAGATTTTGGAATGGTATTTGATTTCGTGGTTTTGCTGGAACGTGATACAAACAGAGGGACCGAAGGTTTTTTGAGTTTTTCGGTTTAAACTCATCAAATGGAATTAGCTGTAATTGATAGGGATGAGAGTAGTTAGAATGATTGTAATTGAGATAATTAATAAAGATTATTTGCTGTTTTATAAATCCACATGTAGTCGACAGAATATGAAGCCAGAGAGTAACGAACAAAGAAGAAAAAAACAAACAAAATATTAAAAGCAGTTTCTGATAGTGAAAGAAATCACGCGATGTATAGTGGTTTTATATAACTGTGTTTATATTTCAGTATATATATTATATATATATATATATATATATATATATATATATATATATATATATATATATATATATATATATATATATATATATATATATATATATATATATCATATAAGTATATTGATAATATTAAATAATAAAAACAATAATGATAATATTAAAAATAACAATAATATTAGTAGTAATGATAATTATTATTAATAATAACTTTTAAACATAAAATAAAAATGATGATATTAATAATAATCCTAATATAATTAAGAATCATGATAATTATTTGAATGATGACTAAAATGATAATACTATAATGTTACTAAAATAAATTTCATGTATCACCTTGCAAATATATATATAAATATATATATATATATATATATATATATATAAATATATATATATATATATATATATATTAATAATATTAAATATACTCATATAGATATTATTATTAATATTTATTTTACTAATACTAATGAAGGTAATGGTAATATAACAACACTATTTCATCTTGTAAGTCAAATTTAGTATTTTAGTATTACAATTTATTACTTATGTAATATTTAATAATAATACTACTTGATAATAATACTATTAATGATAATAATATTAATGTAATTATTATATTCAAATTTGCAATTAAGTTTAATATATACCATTTTTTATTTATATAATATTATATTCTATGATGACATTTTCAGAATAGTTATTATTTATATATTATATATATATTTAATAGAAATCATATATAGATTCATAATAACATATATAATTATATATATCTATTTATTTTAACAATAGCTTAATTATTCTAAGTATTATTTTACATTTTTGTTTTCAATTAAATAAAATATAGTATACTAATTTAAAATATTATATATATACTTATTTATATTTATATAATATATAAACATCTTTATTTACAACAAATGTTTGTGAATCGTCGAGAATAGTTGTAAGACCCAAATATTTATTGTACATATTGTATTTATGGTGTACGATGCGTATATGAAGTGTACGAAGCATGTACGTGCTGTTTGCTCGAATGTCGAAGAAAACTGGACGTTGCTGGAGGTACAAGGGGTGTGCGTATCTTTTCAACCCCAAATAAAGTTTGAGTTGATGTTTCAAAGCCTTACCATTGGAAAGGAAATCTTATTACGTTTCCAACGATATTTGGTTCATCAAAAACGGAGCTACGGTCAAAAAGTTATGGCCAAAACAAGTTTCTGGAATCTGACCTGCAGTGTGGAGCGGCGCGCGACCTTTTGGCGCGGCGCGCCGAATGGGTCTGATGCGTTTTTTTCAGCATTTTAAGTGCCTAAATGAAGGGTATTATGGTCCTTTCACTTGTGGACGGATTTGTGGCTTTTAGATCAGTTTTGGATCTAGTTTTGGATCATATTTCAAGTCCATAAACACTCTCATTTCATTCTTAGAGAGGGAGAGATTTCTAGTGAGAGATTAGGCAATTTGAAGAAGAAGGAGCACGAATCGATTTAAAGTCCAAGTGTTAAAGTTGTGCACATCGTTCTTAGCCACATTTTGGTTGTTTTGGTAAGTCCTAACTCCAAGTTTTCATATTATGATTAGTGTTTATAATTGGGGTTTTGATTAGGGTGTTCTTGAGTAAACCCACTAGTTGATAATTGGATGATTGAATTAGTAAGTGGTGTTAGTAACCATTGTTGGTGGGTTTGTAAAACTAAATTAGTTGATGAAATCACTAGCTACTTGGATTGTTGGTGATTAGAGGTGTAAACTTACAATTTGGTGTTTTGACTAGTTTTAGGTCAAAATGGGTTTTTGAGTAAACGACCCTATAAATGGCGTTTAAGGGCTAAAAGAGTTAAGATTAGCTATTTCGGGAGCGCGGGATGTGATTTCATAAGTTTTGGACTTGTGAGTATCGTTTTATGCATATTAGGGTGTAAAACACACTTTAGGACCAAATGGGCGGGTCGTGTGTTTAAATGAGTGATCGAATGACCAAACCATGTTTAAATGATGTTGTTGAGGCATAATCACAAGTCATTTGTGATTATGAAGGTTTTCGAGCGAAAAATGGTCTTTGGTCAAAGTTGGTCAATAGGATGTTCTAGAAGAACATAAGTGTTGTTCGAGTCGAATAAGCATTTTGTGTAGCTTATTTGCATTGATACTTTGCGTAGGTGATTTGCGTGAAGTCGGTGGAAGAAGTAAGATCGCGGATACGTTCTTCAAGTGTTCAAGGTGAGTGGAATATTTATACATGTATGTATGTGGTTTATTTACTCGTACGCGATGTGGGCCTTTGGCGCCACTTCGTGAGTATTGGATGTTATGTCACAAGTTGGTGACTTATTTGGGATTTGGGTGAAGAGAACTACGGGTCGGTAGTATCTCGCTAGGTGCCTCACAAGTTGGTGACACCTCATGGTGGTTCACAAGGCGGTGACCCTTATTAGATGTTCGTTAGGTGATTACAAGTCGGTAATACCTATTAGTGTTCACAAGTCGGTGACACTTTGTGGTGGATCACAAGTCGGTGATGCCTTAGGTCGGGGAAGTGATTCACAAGTCGGTGACACTTCATAGTGCTCACAAGTCGGTGGCACTTAGTGGTGCTTCACAAGTCGGTGACACCTCTTGGAGGTTCACAAGTCGGTGGCCTCATATGTAATGGCGGGTGGTGCACAAGTCGGTGACACCCTATAGTGTTCACAAGTCGGTGACACTTGGTGGTACTTCACAAGTCGGTGATGCCACACGGCGTTCACAAGTCGGTGACGCCTTATGATGAGTCACAAGTCGGTGACATTACTTAGTGTTCACAAGTCGGTGACACTAGGTGGGGCTTCACAAGTCGGTGATGCTACATGGTGATTCACAAGTCGGTGACACCATATGACGAGTCACAAGTCGGTGACATGATACGAGTGAGACTCGATGAACTTGGTCGGCTACAAGTCGGTAGTAGCAAGCGGCGAACGGTTAGCGTGTTTATGCCTTTTATGTTTAGTATATTATTGTGTTGATTATTATACTAACGTTATTGCTAGTCGTGTGTTTGTTGATGCTAGCTCGTTTATCATTGTATATGTGGTTTGTAAGTGGATGCGTGTAGGTAAATTACATATGTATATGTATAAGTATTGCATTCACTAAGCATTAGCTTACCCTCTCGTTGTTTACATTTTTAGGTTCGAAGGCGGACGTGGCAAGGGTATGCTCGGGATTAGATGATTATCCCTTTTGATGCTTGATTGGCTTACTCTTGGATTCGACCTAGGATTTGGGTAGTTTATCCCCAACATCATGCTCGTAGTTTTTGTTGGAACGTAAACTTTTGTGGTCGAACTTGTATTTTTGTACTCAAAGGGTAATTTGGGCGTATGTGGGCCCGGGTTTGTAAAACATCATTTTATGTTTGATTCGTGTTAGTTTTCATATATTGAACATGTGGTTAAAAGCGTTTTGCCTAAATATGTCGGGAACTAGTTAAACATTTTCGCATTAAAAAGTCCCGGGGACAGCCCGTTTTGGCGCGGCGCGCCAGGAAGGGGGCGCGGCGCGCGAGTTGCAGCAACAGGAAATTTTTTTTACTCCGTATTTTCACGTGGTTTAGTCGTGGGTTGGTTTGGGTTGTTACAAGTGGTATCAGAGCATGGTCTAAGGGATTTAGGTGACTTGAGATAGGCGCCTAGACTTAGACTTTTGTGTGTGCTATTATGCGGGACTTGTAGGATTGCGGGTCGGTTCGGGTTTCTAGTTTGTGCCTTTGAGAATAGGTGCTTTAACTACGTGTTGTCTATGTTGCTACTAACCGTGTTGTTTTGCGTTGAATATCTAGCGAGATGGTTGTTGTATTCATGAGCTCGGCATGGCGTGTGAGCGTAATAATGCGTCGCGAACATTATTACGGTTGCAAGCCAAGTCATGCAAGTGATGTACAACAATTATTGGACTAGATGGGATGCGCGAACGTTGTCATACTTATATGAATGTGATTATTGTTCATGGCGGTGTATGTGACTTATTTGTGTTGCGTTCCTAATCGAATTCATTTCTTAGAATGAGGACAAGGAACGGACATGATAACGAAGATCAAAGCGATGACTCCGAGTTCACGGCCAAAGTCGAGGCCATTATACAAAGTCAACGAGCGGCTCTTCTAGAGGACGTTAGAGGGATGTTCCGGGACTCGATTAAAGAGGAATTAGTCGATATGGTTAAGGAACAAGTTAAGATTGCTCTTCAAGAAGATAATGTGAAAAGGCGGGACTTTTACTATAAGAACTTCAAGGATGCTCAACCTCCCACTTTCGAGGGAGAGCGGGATCCGCTTAAGAGTGCTCGATGGATCTCCGATATGGAGGGGGCTTTTCGTACTAGTGAGTGCCCTCTCGATAAGAAGACGAGGTATGGTAGTAGTATGTTGAGGGGCGACGCCAAGTTGTGGTGGGACGCGAAAATCCAACTTTATGGTGAGGAACAATGTATGGACTTTACATGGGACGAGTTTAAGGCAGAATTTTTCAATGAGTATCGAACTTCGGCCGATCTTTCTAGGCTTAAGGACGAGTTGCGTGCTTTGAAGCAAGGGTCAATGGATTTAAACACTCTCAAATCCGTTTTCTTATCAAAGACCCAATTTTGCCCGGAGTATGTCGGTAACGATAAGATGTTGAAAGAGGATTTCTATCGAATCTTGAACGATGGTTACCAAGAGAAGATTAGCATGAACGTGGTGAAAAATTTTGACGAGTTGTTTGACATGGCGAAAGGTTTTGAGACGCTTGTTCTAAGGAAAAGTGTTTCCGATACTAGTAAGCGGAAGTTCGAGACTACGATGTTTTCGAACAAGAAAAGTAAAAGCGCTACCGAAGGCGTCGGAAGCGTAAAGGTGAATGACGCGGGTGGTTCTAAGTTCGCGTGTTATAATTGTGGGCAAACGGGGCATAAGTCTCGTGATTGTCCGTCGGGGAAGGTCACATGTTTTAAGTGCCGGAAAGAGGGACACCGGAGGTCGGAGTGTCCCGAGTTGAAGTGATGACTCTCGCGACGTGTATGTAAGGTATTATTTGATTTTGGTACCTACCTTATTTTGTTGTATGCGTGACCTTGTGTTTGGGTTGGTTTACCCATGTGTTGTAGTGACTAGCTAAGCCGGGTTAGTCCTTGCGTTTCGATTAGCCATGTCGGGTTAATTAATTGGATGTTAGGTGTTGACCGAGTCGGGTTGACCTAGTGTATTTGACTTAACCAAGTCGGGTTAGTCAATTGTTGTTAGAGGTTTGACCAAGTCGGGTTGGCCTAGTGTATTTGACTTAACTAAGTCGGGTTAGTCAATTGTTGTTAGAGGTTTGACCAAGTCGGGTTGACCTAGTGGATTTGACTTAACCGAGTCGGGTTAAACATTTGTTGTTAGGAGAGTGTTGACCAAGTCGGGTTGACCTAATGTGTACGAGTTGACCGAGTCGGGTTAATTGATTTGGTGGTAAATTTTGATCGAGGCGGATTGACCGAGCGTATTTGACTAACCGGGTCGGGTTAGTTAAATTTTATAAAGGATTGACCAAGAGAGTTGACTTAACCAAGCCGGGTTAATCAACAAGTGTTAGAGGGTTGACTAAGTTGAGAGTTGACCGGGAGTATTTGACTTAACCGAGTCGGGTGGTCACTAGATACTAAGTGTTGACTTGGTCGGATTGGTTTAGGATGTTGACTTATCAACATCGGGATTAGTTGCTGTTATTGGAAGCTCAGCCGAGTCGGGCGTAACCATGACGTGGTAAGAGATTATTTACATTGCTTCCAATTACATGACGTTGTGACAAGGGGTTGACGTGATAGTTGACCTTGATGTTAGTGAGGCTTGTGTGCTATGTGGGAAATTCCTTCGTGTGAGGTGATGAAGGAACATCGTGTTTTATCCGGAAGAGTTTACGGTAACGGGGTCGAGTTAACCCGATGTTTCGTAAAGACTACCTTGCGGGTAGCGTTAATTGATGTACAATGTACAAGTCGAGTTGACTTTGGGTCATTGATTGATGAGTTTATGGAACAAGGTACCAAGTGGGGGAGTTTCACTCCCGCACGAAAGTGTTTGTGGACGAAAATTCCGAATGGTGTTCGTGTTAAATTCGGAATTTTGTGTCGAGACCTAGGATTGGTCGGTTCAATGTAGAGTTCGGTTCGGATTAAAGCGCCTTTTTGGATAAGATTAAGTTGCTACTCGAGGTAAGAATGTGGTGAACTCTAGTAAAGAGGCGACTTGTTGAATTTCTTCTTGTTTAAGAAGGTGGTGAGCGAGGTGTAGCGCTCGAAATCGTGGTATTGATGGGTCGTTAGCGGTGATCTTAATCAAAATGGCAATTTATGGAGAGAAGTTGCCAAAGGAGTTATGAAAAAATATGAGAATTTTGGAAACGTTCGAAAGGTTTCGAGTTTGTGAGCGAGTCGAAGGACCGCGAAGTGTATGTCTGAATGGTTAAGTTACGAAGATCACGAGGGCGTGATCGAGTTTAAGTGGGGGAGAGTTGTAAGACCCAAATATTTATTGTACATATTGTATTTATGGTGTACGATGCGTATATGAAGTGTACGAAGCATGTACGTGCTGCTTGCTCGAATGTCGAAGAAAACTGGACGTTGCTGGAGGTACAAGGGGTGTGCGTATCTTTTCAACCCCAAATAAAGTTTGAGTTGATGTTTCAAAGCCTTACCATTGGAAAGGAAATCTTATTACGTTTCCAACGATATTTGGTTCATCGAAAACGGAGCTACGGTCAAAAAGTTATGGCCAAAACAAGTTTCTGGAATCTGACCTGCAGTGTGGAGCGGCGCGCGACCTTTTGGCGCGGCGCGCCGAATGGGTCTGATGCGTTTTTTTCAGCATTTTAAGTGCCTAAATGAAGGGTATTATGGTCCTTTCACTTGTGGACGGATTTGTGGCTTTTAGATCAGTTTTGGATCTAGTTTTGGATCATATTTCAAGTCCATAAACACTCTCATTTCATTCTTAGAGAGGGAGAGATTTCTAGTGAGAGATTAGGAAATTTGAAGAAGAAGGAGCACGAATCGATTTAAAGTCCAAGTGTTAAAGTTGTGCACATCGTTCTTAGCCACATTTTGGTTGTTTTGGTAAGTCCTAACTCCAAGTTTTCATATTATGATTAGTGTTTATAATTGGGGTTTTGATTAGGGTGTTCTTAAGTAAACCCACTAGTTGATAATTGGATGATTGAATTAGTAAGTGGTGTTAGTAACCATTGTTGGTGGGTTTGTAAAACTAAATTAGTTGATGAAATCACTAGCTACTTGGATTGTTGGTGATTAGAGGTGTAAACTTACAATTTGGTGTTTTGACTAGTTTTAGGTCAAAATGGGTTTTTGAGTAAACGACCCTATAAATGGCGTTTAAGGGCTAAAAGAGTTAAGATTAGCTATTTCGGGAGCGCGGGATGTGATTTCATAAGTTTTGGACTTGTGAGTATCGTTTTATGCATATTAGGGTGTAAAACACACTTTAGGACCAAATGGGCGGGTCGTGTGTTTAAATGAGTGATCGAATGACCAAACCATGTTTAAATGATGTTGTTGAGGCATAATCACAAGTCATTTGTGATTATGAAGGTTTTCGAGCGAAAAATGGTCTTTGGTCAAAGTTGGTCAATAGGATGTTCTAGAAGAACATAAGTGTTGTTCGAGTCGAATAAGCATTTTGTGTAGCTTATTTGCATTGATACTTTGCGTAGGTGATTTGCGTGAAGTCGGTGGAAGAAGTAAGATCGCGGATACGTTCTTCAAGTGTTCAAGGTGAGTGGAATATTTATACATGTATGTATGTGGTTTATTTACTCGTACGCGATGTGGGCCTTTGGCGCCACTTCGTGAGTATTGGATGTTATGTCACAAGTTGGTGACTTATTTGGGATTTGGGTGAAGAGAACTACGGGTCGGTAGTATCTCGCTAGGTGCCTCACAAGTTGGTGACACCTCATGGTGGTTCACAAGGCGGTGACCCTTATTAGATGTTCGTTAGGTGATTACAAGTCGGTAATACCTATTAGTGTTCACAAGTCGGTGACACTTTGTGGTGGATCACAAGTCGGTGATGCCTTAGGTCGGGGAAGTGATTCACAAGTCGGTGACACTTCATAGTGCTCACAAGTCGGTGGCACTTAGTGGTGCTTCACAAGTCGGTGACACCTCTTGGAGGTTCACAAGTCGGTGGCCTCATATGTAATGGCGGGTGGTGCACAAGTCGGTGACACCCTATAGTGTTCACAAGTCGGTGACACTTGGTGGTACTTCACAAGTCGGTGATGCCACACGGCGTTCACAAGTCGGTGACGCCTTATGATGAGTCACAAGTCGGTGACATTACTTAGTGTTCACAAGTCGGTGACACTAGGTGGGGCTTCACAAGTCGGTGATGCTACATGGTGATTCACAAGTCGGTGACACCATATGACGAGTCACAAGTCGGTGACATGATACGAGTGAGACTCGATGAACTTGGTCGGCTACAAGTCGGTAGTAGCAAGCGGCGAACGGTTAGCGTGTTTATGCCTTTTATGTTTAGTATATTATTGTGTTGATTATTATACTAACGTTATTGCTAGTCGTGTGTTTGTTGATGCTAGCTCGTTTATCATTGTATATGTGGTTTGTAAGTGGATGCGTGTAGGTAAATTACATATGTATATGTATAAGTATTGCATTCACTAAGCATTAGCTTACCCTCTCGTTGTTTACATTTTTAGGTTCGAAGGCGGACGTGGCAAGGGTATGCTCGGGATTAGATGATTATCCCTTTTGATGCTTGATTGGCTTACTCTTGGATTCGACCTAGGATTTGGGTAGTTTATCCCCAACATCATGCTCGTAGTTTTTGTTGGAACGTAAACTTTTGTGGTCGAACTTGTATTTTTGTACTCAAAGGGTAATTTGGGCGTATGTGGGCCCGGGTTTGTAAAACATCATTTTATGTTTGATTCGTGTTAGTTTTCATATATTGAACATGTGGTTAAAAGCGTTTTGCCTAAATATGTCGGGAACTAGTTAAACATTTTCGCATTAAAAAGTCCCGGGGACAGCCCGTTTTGGCGCGGCGCGCCAGGAAGGGGGCGCGGCGCGCGAGTTGCAGCAACAGGAAATTTTTTTTACTCCGTATTTTCACGTGGTTTAGTCGTGGGTTGGTTTGGGTTGTTACAATAGTCAAAGTCAAATGCATTCATGGAAATAGTTCAAACATTATGAGACTTAGTTTAATAGACTTTGCTTATCGTATCAAAATCATATAAAGATTTAGTTTAAATTTAGTCGGAAATTCCCGGGTCGTCACAATTTCAAGATCACAAGTTAACGTATAACACTTATGTGTTATTGCTAATTACGGTTAAAACGTCATTAATGTGTCATTAGGTGTGATTAACCAATTTTATCGCTTTTATGACCAAACCTCTTTTGGATATGAAAACGGCACCAATTCTAAGTATGTTGAACTATGTTTCATGAATTACAGATGCCCGGAAGTGGGAGATTTATTGGGATGAAAACCTTAACAGCAAGATTTGCGGGTCCCACCACGGTTGATCGTGTAACTGGTTTTCATAAAACAGCGTTGCAATCTTGCTGACGGTCCTACGGTCGATCCTGCGGTCAGCCGTACTTTGACCGCGCGTATTCTAATCCAATTTTATTTTCAGTTTGTTTTGGTCATTTGCAAGATCAAGCATGGATTAGTGAACTTGCGTGTTTTATGTTAAGATATTTAACATCACTTAAGTCTATGTGTCATCATCAAAACATCGTTATCGGTTAAGCGTAATATTGTCGTTTAGTTCTTAACCCGATATTCAACCAACACACTTCTTAGATTCGTAAAATGATTTCGGAATTGTGTTATTTGGGGGATGTGATTGTATGAGTAATTCTAACAATTGGTCGAATGAAGTATTCGTCCATTTGTTCAAGACCTTAATGTGTGTTAACTTGGCTAAAAACTCTAATAAGGACAACTTGCTACCGGGATATAGCTCGGTTTGGGTGGAGTCAATTAAATCCTCAAGACCAGTTGCGGTCGTGTCATTCATATCTCATTGTCATTCGGACCTTCCTCGTCAAAATTAGGAACTTCCTCCAACTGAATATCGTGCAAGAAATTTCTTAGAGGGTCCGTTGTGTTGTGTACTTCGGGTGGTCGTGGTAGTTCACCGTGATGCCGCAACATAGTATAAGAGGGTTCAAACCCATGTTTAATTATATGGTCTTTTATATGTTTAGGTTTAAGAAAAACCGTATTACCACAATGTTTACATGGGCGACTACACTTACCGTGTAAATCCAAATAGTTTTTACACCTCTCAATAAATGCATTAAGATCAATGATAAAGTGAGGATTAAATGAATGTCGTATAGTAGTCCACCTTTTATCAATCGTCATAGATATTCCCTAATTAAATCAACTTTAAAACAGCAAAAAACTTTAAAATTAAAAACACTTAATATATGTATAATCAAAGTCGGGTGGTCCAACTATGGAAGGCAACATAACCCACTCTCTGAATGTTTTATCTCAACTATGGATGCGCACAACTATTTTACTAGTTAGCAAAAATTCGGCAGCATTTCCCCTAAACTCCCCAAATACGTCGTATTAAACACATATTTATAGGAGTAAAGGGAAAATGTGTACCAAAATTTTTGTAACTAGTAAATTCGTTATACGCATCTACATCCTAAAAGAGACAAAATACACAGAATGCAGTCCCAAAAAGGGGACATTTCAAAGTTAATTTCTAATAAATTAACCTTGGACGGGTATTCTATAGGATTGATTAATTTCGAACCTAAGGTACAACTATTCTGAAATTAACCACTAAACCTAACAATGTTCATAAAACAATAAGCATAAACATAAACATAAACATAAACAATAACATTTACACTTATACTTATACTTATACTTATACAATGTTCATAAAACAATAAGCATAAACATAAACATAAACAATAACATTTATACTTATACTTAGACTTATACTTATACAATGTTCATAAAACAATAAGCATAAACATAAACATACAACTATTACTAACTAAATATATACTTAATTTTCTAATTTACTAACTAAACATACAACTTTCATCACCAAACCCATCAATTTACTAACTAAATATATACTTAATTTTCTAATTAAAAAAATACATAACTAAACATAATCAACATGCATAACTAAACCTAACTTAATTTTCAGTTTATATTAATTAAAAAATATTAATTTTCAACATACATAACTAAACATGAAATTAACAAAATAAGCATGAAATTAACCCTATAATTTCGATATACATATTGAAACTAACAAACTAAGCATGAAATTCATGAGCCTAAACATAATCACACACAACAATCTTCAAAATATACTCCCAAAAATTTGGATTTCATAGATATAACTCAAAGCACCAAAATTTAATTTTTTAAAAATAAATGAAGAACATACATTTGTTAGTGTTTTAGGAGTAAGATTATGTTGGATTTGGTGTGTAATAGCTATCAATTGCTCGAAAATGCTCAAAATCGTCGAAAGTCTCTTAGATTTTGGAGTAATTCTTTTTTGATAGAGTGAGTATAGACCGACAGCCTCGTTTAGCCTTTTGTCAAAACAAATTTTCGGACGACTTTTTCCAAACGATTTGTCATGTGGGAAGGCCGTGGAGGGAAACGAAAACTGGCCCGCCAGTTTTTCGTGAAATTTTTAAATAATTAATTATTTTAATTTATTTTTATTTATTAATAAAATCTATATAATTACTTAAGTATTTAATTAAAAATTACTTCAAAATAATTTTTAATTACTTAAATATTATTTTTAATTACTTTTAAATTATAAAATTACTTAAAAATTATTTTTGAAAACTTAAAAAATTATATTTAATTACTTTTAAAATTACTTTTAATTAATTAAAAATTACTTTTATTTAATTAAAAATTAACTTTAATCACTTAAATAATTTTTTAATTACTTATAAATTATATAAATTAGATCCTAATAAAACCCTAATTAAATCCTAATATAACCATACTTAAACCCTAATTAAATTTTAAAAAACTCTTAAACCTAATTAAACCCTAGCTAATTAAATTCTTATTTAATCCCTAAACGATCCAGTCTGGCGGGCCACTTTAGGTGGGAAATATTGGGCGGGAAAATGGATGGTGGCTTTTGGGCGGGAAAATTCTTCTATATAATAACCCCACTAATCACAACACTTTGTGACTGCAACAATATGAATCAAGATTACCAGTTTGGTCCAGAAGAAACTTTTGTTGTTAAATTTTGTCGAACTTGTGGTTCAAATATGGTCGTCAAAACTTGCTTGACGGATGATTACCAGTACGGTCGACGATATTATGGTTGTAGTGGTCGGTCCAGGTACTTGATGCATGAGCGTTGTAGAAGGCGACAAATTTGGATTAATCCGCTCTGGCCTGATAGGGTGCTTGAAGTGATACCAGAATTGTTAAGGTCCAAAAGAGCTCTAGAACGTTCACTCAAAATCGCAAAGCATCAATCAAAAATGTTGAAACTGATGTTAATTTCTAGTTTTGTAGTATTTGTGTTGTGTTTCATTTTCAAGTAACTGATGTAATTTATTTTGGAGTATTGTGTTGTAGTTTGGAAGTATTGTGTTGTAGTTTAGAAGTTCCATTTAATGGTAGAAATATCTCATTTATATATGTGATTCAGTTTCTAATTCAAGCTTCAACCCTAATTAAGAGGCTGTAGAAGATGTGAACTCACTTAGAAACCTCAAAACGTTAATGTTGTTAATGAAATACGATCTACAAGTCGTGATGTAAGAGATCAAGAAATACGAGATAGAAACATTCATGACCAACTTTGAAATAATCTCGCTTAAAGTGATACCAGAATTGTTAAGGTCCAATAGTTTATAGTTAACAATTATGTGTTATATTATACGCCATAAACACTAAACACTATTTAAACCCTATTAATTATACTCTATACCCTAAACCCTACTTAACCCCTAATTTAACCCTAATTCACATTCATCTACTACACTAACATCCGATAACGACGTTAATGATGTTAATGCACAGAGATTCTTTATTGATCAAAGCTGTGAAACACAAATGCTTTATTTAAAGCTGTATTCAACATAGATTGTTTATTGATCAAAGCTGTGAAACAGAGATGCTTTATTTAAAGTTGTATTCAACATAGAATCTTTATTGATTAAACCTGTGAAACAGAGATGCTTTATATAAAGCTGTATTCCACAGAGATTCTTTATTGATCAAATCTGTGAAACATAGATGCTTTATTTAAAGCTGTATTCAACAGAGATTCTTTAAGTAAAGTTGTTTTCAACACCTGTATTCTTCCTCTATAAATACAACCCCTCAATTCTCAACAAATCACACCCCATACACCTATTTCTTAATTTACTAAACTTCCCACATTCAAGTTCAAAATGAGTCAAATGTCTGTTATGCTACAAGTTAACTACAGTGGTGAATTCGACCGAGAGGTCAAGAATTACTCTGGTGGTGGGCAATAGGTGTATTGTTTAAACGTCCGAAATTATCAATTGTCCGATCTGCTAGCATTTCTCAAAGAAGACATACCTATTGACCACAAACAAGTATGTTTTTTCAAGGAGTCCGACAAGCCAGCCACTCTTCTTGAAGAGGAGGAAGACTGGAATGAGCTTGTTGGTAGAGCAGTGACCCGTAATGAAACAAGCAAGGTGTACATCGAATTCTAGGACGACAGCGAATGCGTTGTGTATTTTGATGAAGAGGACTATGTACCTTCCGGGCCACAATACGATACGGATGGCAAGTTCTATTCGGATGATTCGGATGACAAGTTCCCTTCGTATGATTCGGATGATTTCTAGATGTTTAAGATGTATTCTCGTTGTGATTGTGTTAGTCATGTTTGTGTTTAGCCATGTTTGTGTTTACTTTCAACAAAAATGTAACCTTGTTTGGTGTTTTAATAAAAGTGATGTAAAAAAAATAATCTTTTATAATTAGTAATAATAATAATAGTAATATTAATAAATTTAATAATAACAATACACCATTAGAATACACCGACACATAACACCGTTACAATACACCGTTACATAAAAACGTTACATTACACCGTTACATAACAACGTTACATAACACCGTTACGTACACCGACACATAAACACCGTTACATTAGGGAGGGAAAAATTTAGGCGGGAAACATTTGTGCGGGAATTCTTGGTGGCAGTTTGTGGATCTACTTAAAGAGTAGCCATACACACTCTTTTCATCCATATCTACCCATTCAAGTCTCTCTATCTCTATCTCTACAATCACACTCTGAATCAACCAACAAATAATTGACCTATTAGTGAAGATCGACAAGTCAGACTACAATATTTTCCAGAGATCGATCGTGAATTCAGAAGAATGGGTTGTCTTCTTTTCCTTTTTCTTGATAAGTTTTTTTTTCCGGCACTCATGCATCAATTCTATTCCAACTTTGAATTCACGAATGAACAATTGGTGAGGTTTCAAATCTATGACAGACAACACGAGTATACTCTTGAAAAATTTGGTATGCTATTGGGCGTACCATTTGAAGGTAAAAATATCTATTTTTCCAGTGAAGACCTCGAAGATCTTCCTCTGGATATTACAAAATATGACATGGCCATACTTGTGTGTCGTACTGAGGTTCCATTCAAAACCGTAGAACGTTCAGGCATCCTTGACGAATATCTTCGTCCGGAAAATATTGCTATAAGAAATGTAATTATTAGGAGTAACATGTACCACCGCGAACGAAATGTCACTCGATTGTCAATGACTAAAGCATGTATTCACTGGTGCATAACTCACAACATCCAAGTAAATATTGCTCATTTGGTCGCTTCCCGAATGAATCAACTTCGTTATGCAGAAACATGACCTCATCTTCCGTACGGAGCATTTCTGAACCGTGTATTTACTAGTATTGGTGTGGTTGAAGGTCTGGTGGGATGACGTCCGATAACCACGTTACCTATCGACCGGTCCTTCATTTCTGAAACATCGGCAACATCGAGCTCAGGTTCTGAAAGTTCGTCCACTAAATCGAATGCTCGTAGTCATCCTCGTCGTCGTTATTAGTGTGTTTCAATACCATTTACTTTGTTGCCGTGTGCTTGAAGTGTGTTTAATTCAGTAAGTGTGTTTAAATTTAGTAAGTGTGTTTAATTTTAGTAGTGTGCTTGAAGGATATGTAGGATGACGTCTGATAAGTACTTTACCTATCGTTGAATTTGTATTATATTAATTTAATGTTTGTCGTTGAATTTGTTGTGTTTAAATCAAAAAAATTCGTTTGTCTACTTAAATATTGCTCTTTATATATAATAATCGATTTATCTACTTAAAATCCGTTTTCTTTCAAAACAAATGACAACAACATAACAATTTCATTCAACATAACTAATACAAACGATACAAATACAAACGAGACACAAATACAAACGAGACACAAATACAAACGATACAAACACAAACGATACAAATAATACCCAAGTTAACTAACTAACTTAACGAAAAGTTAAAAAAGTTTTTTTGTCTTTCAAAACTAAATAAAGAGAAATGCGATCGGAACGCCAACTCAGGATTTCTTTTATACCGTTCCACTGATCGTTGGTACAGAGATATGTGGCGGACAATTCCGAAACACAGTCATCTTCATAAAACAAGACGTCCGTGTGTTCGAACGGAACATTTTCTTTCAAAAAGGTTAAAAGCTCCTTTAAACCAACGTCGCGAACGTCAATGTTTTTGAACGTAGCTTTTGAACCACGTGTATAATCGTAAAGTTTCATTTCATTACGGAATTCACTTCCGTAATACACTTCGATTGAGACAATCATCGGCGAAAGGGTCACCATTTTGAGTTTGGAAGTGTGATAATGCAGTTTAAGTGGATATATGGTTATGGATATGTGTTGGATATGTGTTGAGGATGGAGTATAAGTAGGCAGATCGACTGGTCGTCCCAAAAGGCATTCCAGACGACAAGTCGTCCCCAAAGGCATTCCAGACGACTAGTCGTCCGGAGAAAAAAGGCGCGAAACTTTCCTTTTTTGGAGCTAATTTTCGCCAGTACAATAATTGGGTGTCTATTTTTTCGGACGACATTGGGTCGTCCGGGAAAAGCTGGTCAAACCATTCAGGAAAAAGTGAATGAAAAAGCAGAAAAATTTGTAGGTTTGTGGCTTTTTGGGGACGACTTATGTCGTCCGAAATTACCCTTGTCCGGAAAAATCATTTTTCTAGTAGTGGTTGTTAATGTACATAATGAAAGTACTATTATTATTCTTCATGTAACTCTTAACAGCTTAATATGAGCTTCAGTTGATTTTCTAAATATGGCGCACCATATAGTTCTCGATAAATTATATTGCCTAGGTGGGTTACTTATGGTTGCATTTTTATGATCTTCTTCCTTTTTGCATATTCAGTAGTATGCTTCAACGTTGACAATGATGAGTCGATAACATTCTTGAATGCGGGGTAACAGAAGTTGACTTTTGGCTACTAACAAGAATTGAGGGTTCGCGCGTTGCTGCTCTAAGGTTTATGTGATTTTAACGCTAGCTATCGATTTTAACGAAAAAAAGTATGAAACCAATTAAACTGAATTAACTTTTGATAAATCTACACTGCTTGCATGTGAGCTCTGGTTAGTTTCCATAATTCTCACCGAGTGGATCAGGTCCTTCAATTGAAATCCCCGCAGCCCCCGATGTGGCTGCAACTGCTGCTGCTGCTTCTTGACGGCGTACACGCAAAACCAAATGTTATGAACTGCAAAAGAAACACCAAAAGTGTAAAAAAAAAAAAAACAAACTTAAACAACTTAAATAACAAAGAAGATGCTACAACGTATTCTGCATGAGATGCAATAAGAAGTTAATCATACACCACAACAACGACACATAATGAACATAATATTAATAAATTAATATTAACTAAGGGCAAAAAGTCATTTACCACTAGACCCGATTCGAGGTTGTTACAACTTTGGATTTCATGCCTTAAGCTAATATCATAATCTTTTGCATCATCTCTTTCCTTCTGTTGTAGACACTTTTGTTTCCTCTGCTTCAAATACCTTTCTAGTCTACAAATTAGTACATAGATAGTCACGATGATATAAAAGAATAATATTGAGCACCTTTGTTATTAATGTTCAGGTACTTACTTTAATTTTTGCTTGACACTTTATAATGTTTACCTTAAGTTGGGAACATGTTCCTTTTCGCTAATAGAATTGTACATGCATTACAAAAAATGACATTGTGACATGAAATGAAAGTATCGAGTGATCAAATAATGATAGTTTATACCTGGTTAGTTTACCAGGCTGTCATTTTCGTCAAATAATGATGCTTTCTTTTGCCTTTTCCTTATTGACACACGACTCTTCTCTTTTATTGCAGTTGATACGAAACTGATTAGTTAACCACAATGTGACGACCCGGAAATTTCTGACCAAATTTAAACTTTATCTTTAAATGATTTAATATTTTCGACACGATAAGCAAAGTCTGTAATGTTGAGTCTCAAAGTTTTGGAACTATATTCATGTAATCAATTATTCTTTGACTGTTCTCGAAGATTCATGAACAATATATATAACTTAATGTGCATATATATATATATATATATATATATATATATATATATATATATATATATATATATATATATATATATATATATATATATATATATATATATATATATATGATTTCAAGTTATTTAGTAAACGATAGTAACATTTGATTATTGATTCGATTGATATTTAGATAAGTTAACTAAAACGTTTAAGATGAACCAGTAAAACACTAATTTGCTACAGTATTTTCGAATTGCTACAGTACCCGAAAAGCTACAGTGTTTTCGAAAATCACTATTTGCTACAGTAAAAAAACTTTGCTACAGTAAAACACTATTTCAAAATAAAAATGTATATATGTATGTGTATATACTACGAGACGATGATTTATAGAAGCAAATAACCAAAACACTTAATTGATTAAAGCTACACTTCGAGTGACATAGTTTATCAATGATTAAGTTTAATTTTTGATAAAGGTACACATCGCGTAACGAAAATTACTAGTTTTCTAAGCGTACAAAAATGCATTCGAGAAACCGGAACCGGGACATAAGTCGAGTGACAACGTACGAGTCATCGGACCAAAAATTACAAGTCTACTATGCACGTGAATTTAATATAATATATAATTAATTATATAAATTAAATATATTATATATATTATATAATAATATGTCGACAAGCTAAACAACAAACGATCATGAGCTGGAAATAGGGGCCATGCGATCGCATGGTTTCCCCTCACATTTCCCATGCGATCGCATGGTGTGAGTTGGTGGCTCAAGTCTATAAAATTCGACGTTTTGGTTTATTTGTTGCACACTTCCTCTAATCTTATATTACACCGTAATTATTTATTTATTTTATTATTAATTATTATTATTAATCCTAATATTATTAGTAGTATTGGTATTAATATTATTAGTATTATACATAAAATACTACGACGAAGTCATGAGCGTGTCACTTTCAAAATGGGTTTTCAAGCGGGATATAGCTAAGGAAACTATGGATTATAATTATGGAGGTTATGGGTAATCTTCGCGGGTATTATTTGCAAGTCAAACCTAGTGTTTATCATCTCTGTTGCGTCTACGTACTTTCCTGCTATATTGAATCACACTATTGATACGTGAGCATTCATATCTTATCTTTTATATATTAATAGTGTATCCATGGCTAGTGCTCGAGTATATATGTTTATGCATGCTTGTATGCAAAATTTCGTCATTAAACAGTTTATGATGAATCACGAATTAAATACATATATTACTGATAAAAGGTTTATGATATGCATGTTTTTGGAAAGCTGGCGAAAAATCAATAACTTTTCATTTAGAAATCGCGTAATTTCGATGAACAAATTTAAAGATATGGTCAACTGAATTATGATTAACATTAATTGAAATTGCTTTTGAATCTGCAATTGATATTTAAACAACTTGTTTATAAGATTGATAAATTGAATTTTCAAATATTACTAATAGAGTAAGTGAATTTTTATATAAGTCACGTCTCGTCTTGTTGAGCAATTGTCAAAACTGATTGTTTTATCGTATTTTAAAGCCTTATAAAAACTATAGTTTAATTTTACACGAATTGGGAAACTATGTGAAATGTTAAAATGTTTCGATTGACATGATCATTCAACTATAGTATTGAGTCAAATTGACTTTTTGAAATGACTTTTGATAACTTTTGTATGTCGATCTCGAGCATTAGGATTGTGATACACTATGACCTGACCTAGCTTGATAGACATTTATTGACCAACATATGTTCTCTAGGTTGAGATCTACGGTTATTTGGTATTCCGAGTTTCAGTCACATTTCGGTGAACGACTTTATGTGCTGCTAAGGTGAGTTTCATTTGCTCCCTTTTTAATTGCTTTTGCAATCTATATTTTTGGGCTGAGAATACATGCACTTTATTTTAAATGCAATGGATACAAGTACATACTAAATTCTACACCGAGTTTGAACCGAAAATTCCTTAGCTTTGGTAACTAGTAACTGCCGGTTATAAGAACTGGTGGGCGCGAGTAGTTATATATGGATCCATAGGGCTTGACATCCCCGTCTGTTCCAGGTATAGAAACCCTAGCCTGAACTATAAAACGGACGTATACTATTTGAGTTTAGTACACGTTGGTTTGCGTGTATTGTACATGTTGGTTGCATGTATGTTAAAACAGGGGTACTTATTATGACGTTAAAGCTTAGTTACCAGGGTGCTCAATCTTGTAGAATATTTTGATAAACGTTTCTGGATGAAACAACTGAAATCTTGTGATCTACCTTTATGTACAGATTATGCAAAATATTAAAACTATGAACTCACCAACCTTTGTGTTGACACTTGTTTGCATGTTTATTCTCAGGTTCCCTAGAAGTCTTCCACTGTTTGCTTATATGTTAGACAAGCTATGTGCATGGAGTCTTACATGGCATATTTTTCAAGGAAACGTTGCATTCACCAAATCATCACCATGTATCTTATTTTGAATGCATTTTCAACGGAAGTACTATTGTAAACTATTATTTACGGTGATTGTCTATATGTAGAAATCATCAGATGTCGAAAACCTTTGATTTAAATATTCATTTATGGTGTGCCTTTTCAAAAGAATGCAATGTTTACAAAACGTATCATATAGAGGTCAAATACCTCGCAATGAAATCGATGAATGACGTGTTCGTCCATATGGATTTGGGGCGATCGTCACAGTTGGTATCAGAGCGTTAGTCCTAGCGAACCAGGTCTTGCATGAGTATGTCTAACTGATAGTTGTTAAGATGCATTAGTAAGTCTGGACTTCGACCGTGTCTGCATGTTAAAAGTTTTGCTTATCATTTCTTGTCGAAAATTACATGCTTATCATTCTTAAGTCTAGACACGTTTTCCTGCATTTATTGCATAAATAGTGTATAGACAAAAATTCATATCTTAGCGTATCTGTTACTGTAAACTTTTCCTGACATCTTCTGAAAATTTCTCCGTGATTTATGGAATTTGGTATTATATATACATATGTAAATTATGTATTGAAGAATACCAAACTAAATTCTATAATCTAATTCATATCAAAAATCATCTCCCTAATTATACAAGATAGATCCCGTATCTAGTTCAAATTCCTTAAACTCTGACAGCTATTCTGATATGGATATTCACCTGAATTCCGAAGACAGTGTAACCGGAATGGATCAACCAATCAGCCATCACCTATTCTGAATGAATTGGGGATGGGTTCGTAGCCTACTTAATCATTGGAGATAAGAAGAAGGTGATCCCTTCCATCCACCACATTCCCCTCTTGGCGAAGAACCTGAAGCACTTACCGGAGAACCTGTTCGAGACACCATTTTCTCTCTCATTTCCAGAGTATCTCGTCACGATAATATACTATCTCAAATTCTGAATCTTATTCATCCGCTCGTCCGAACCAACAATCATCCCGATGTAATAGAAGAAGTCAACGAGCTTCGCTCTCGGGTAGTGGCTTTGTAGAATATGGTGCAAAGGTTATAAGCACCAGCAGCATCACCGGCATCAACAGTACCACCGACAACAACACCAACAGTACCATTACCACCACCAACAACAACCGCACCTCAAACCTCAACTTCACAATCTGTCCCATGAGCATCAACGTCATATGACCTATAGATACCAAGGAATATCAACAACAACAAACGATGAAGTATTGATTCATAACTTCATCGAAGAAATATTCTGCAGAGAATATGTAGTTTCTAAAAGTTTTAGAGATTATATATTGTAAATTAGTAGTGGGCGGATAGAAATAATAAAGTGAAACCCTGACAGGAATAGTGCGCGATTTACAAGCTAGACTTGTTATACAAGCAGCATCAACAGTACCGTCAGCATCACCAGCACGTCAGTACTATCAGCATCGTCAGCACTAGCAGCACCTATAACATCACGATTTCCACCAGTTCCATAATCACCAACATCATCACAAATCAACAACACATATATTGTATCAACGAGTTATGAAGTATTAACTCATTTTCTCTGAAGAAATTATATGTATATTTTATATATATATGTGAAAATTGAAATCAAAATAAATCTTTTCGTACTAAGCTATTACATGTGAATCATAACTGGTAGGTACTACTCGATTAGTTCATGTTACTAATATGCTATACATCCTTCGTTAATGACTTAACAATCATTAACTATAATCTCTACTTCGACTTAATAGATTCCATTTCATAATAAATCAAGTGTATTATTCAAATACATGATTGATTTTAACACTTTCATTTTCAATGTACTTGAAACTTTTCAGAAAATATCATTCGTACCTTGTGAAGTTAGCAAGAGTTCCATAAGCACCAACATGATTCACTGAGGAAATATCAATAAAGCTGAATAACGAAGTATTGATTACATTAGTAAAATACTCCACGAAGATTATGAAATCTTTAATGTTTTAGAGATTATTCATTTCTAATCCAGCCAAAAATTAAATGAGCTTAATATGATATTAACTCATTAAATCTGTATTACATCTGAAGAAAATATTCACACATATATTTTCATAAAGACTGTAGTAAAATTCTTCTGTACAAAATATTACTTGTGAAATTTTTAACGGGTAGGTAATACCCGAAAAATATATAAGTTCACAATTAATATGTTACACTGTACATTCTTCAATTTTGATTCAAAAATTATTGACTATACCCACTACTTTCACAACGCTATACATTCATTCATAGAAATCTGAACAACCATTCTTATTCAAATTCAATTACAGAACAGAATCCAAGTCAAGATTTAACAAGTGACATCATTCTTAGATCTCTATATTTTTCAAAGCTATACTTTGACTTCAAAACTGTGAAAGATCCTTTAGCATTGTTATTACCGAAAATAATCTTGCAATCCCTGTTCAAGTATCCAGTTTTACCACACTTCCAACCAGTCAACTTTGACTTTTCAGATTAGCCTTATTATAACCTTGACATATACGTTCTTGTTACTGGGGAACCTTTCATGTTCCACCACATTAGCAGTAAATTTACCAACAACTTCATTGATCCCTGACCTTCTGAAAAATCATTATACTTATTGAAACCCTATCATGTACTCATTCACATCTTGTAACAGTAATTGTCATACCAACTACCGGGAATTAGCAATCAGTATTCCGAATTTCGCAGCAATTCTACGCCAACAGTTATATATATACATATAATGTCTATCTTATAGACTTACATACTTCGAATGTGAAGTTTCTGAAAAACACCCCAAACTGATAAACTAGTTCTCCGAATTTTGGAAAAATGCTGATGAAGCAGCAAAAACTGTAAACGACCTTAACAACCAAAAGTTTGATGATAAAGAATAGTGTGTTGGCAAAGCTCAGAAAAAGAGAAGGTTTGGAACTGGAAAACGGATTGAGCAGACCATGAAGGAGGCTGTGGACAAATCACAAAGACTAAACCTGCCTTCAAAGAATCCAAATGATTCAGTGTCTGCTGAAGTCATTAACGAATACGTTGCTCTTGACTCTAAACCTTTACGAACAAATCTTCTTCATCATCCTTCAATATTAGAAATTCTAAGATATCATCGTGTCTTTCATTATAAATATCTTCGATATTCCTGAAGATATTTTCACAACTATTCTTATCTGAAATCATTTATCTCTTTGCGCTATCTGTATTACATCATAAAAGAAACTATTTTAGTCTCTAAATCCTGAAAATTTTGAAAAATGGATGTTTTTGAAGTAGTGTTGGGAATTGAAGCATGAGTTAGTATAATATGATGACACTTGATCAACGTGATTATATTACAGTAAGTCATGCTGAGTTTCTAATGGGACATGATAAAGATTCACGGATCATACCCTCATTATGAACCATGTTACATAACTCTTTCATTCTTTTTAACCTCTAAATATATCAAGAAAATATTTTTCTTGATGATTCGGTCTTTTTCGAATATTCTGGTAATTTGACAAATCAAGATCGTGCCATTACAATTTCTTTCTTAGAACATTGACTATGTTCATTCCGAAATGCATAACTACGAATTCTGGACCATTATCCGCTTGACTTAAGGTCGGGAAGAGAAAATAAAAGCATGAAGCTCCGAAATATAATGGAGAATAAAAAGCCCGATAAAAACCCCGAAATTACAAACCGTGTATATCAATGCGTATAGCAATATAAAGACACGGGAGAATGAAAAACACTATAACCCCAAGGTAATAGTAGAAGAAAATAACCTCCTCTGGTGGCAGATGAAAAAGAAGAATGAAGGATACGATAGCCAAGAAAATATCAAGAATCAGAACTGGATTAAGCATTTTCAAAATCTATTAGGAAGTATGAAATAAGGAAGAAGCTTATAGGAGTGGTGAAAATAAATGAAACGGAAGAGGTCAATTTATAGTGAAATATCAGACATAGCAATCGAGGCAGATTACGCATTTAATTAAAGAAGATCTTAATCTCCTTAATTCCCGAAGAATCAAATCTTATTTAGAATATGAAGATTTTCTATTCCTTAAATTTCGAAAATCAATCGTTACTACGTCAAAAATTAAGATGAATCTCTATTCTTTCATTTCACTCTTTTACGATAATTTCTCTCATACGCTTCGAGTAATTGGATTGTTTTATCCATAATATTCAATGGTGATAAAACTCTAATTATCAACTCATATTCGTCATGAAAACATTTTTATTGTTAGCCATGACGACCTCACTCAAATTTCGGGACGAAATTTCTTTAACGGTTAGGTACTGTGACGACCCAGAAATTTCTGACCAAATTTAAACTTTATCTTTAAATGATTTAATGTTTTTGACACGATAAGCAAAGTCTGTAATGTTGAGTCTCAAAGTTTTGGAACTATATTCATGTAATCAATTATTCTTTGACTGTTCTCGAAGATTCACGAACAATATATATAACTTAATGTGCATATATATATATATATATATATATATATATATATATATATATATATATATATATATGATTTCAAGTTATTTAGTAAACGATAGTAACATTCGATTATTGATTCGATTGATATTTAGATAAGTTAACTAAAACATTTAAGATGAAGCAGTAAAACACTAATTTGCTACAGTATTTTTGAATTGCTACAGTACCCGAAAAGCTACAGTGTTTTCGAAAATCACTATTTGCTATAGTAAAAAGAAACTTTGCTACAGTAACTTTGCTACAGTAAAACACTATTTCAAAGTGAAAATGTATATATGTATGTGTATATACTACGAGACGATGATTTATAGAAGTAAATAACCAAAACACTTAATTGATTAAAGCTACACTTCGAGTGACATAGTTTATCAATGATTATGTTTAATTTTTGATAAAGGTACACGTCGCGAAACGAAAATTACTAGTTTTCTAAGCGTACAAAAATGCATTCGAGAAATCGGAACCGGGACATAAGTCGAGTGACAACGTACGAGTCATCGGACCAAAAATTACAAGTCAACTATGCACGTGAATTTAATATAATATATAATTAATTATATAAATTAAATATATTATATATATTATATAATAATATGTCAACAAGCTAAACAACAAACGATCATGAGCTGGAAATAGGGGCCATGCGATCGCATGGTTTCCCCTCACATTTCCCATGCGATCGCATGGTGTGAGTTGGTGGCTCAAGTCTATAAAATTCGACGTTTTGGTTTATTTGTTGCACACTTCCTCTAATCTTATATTACACCGTAATTATTTATTTATTTTATTATTAATTATTATTATTAATCCTAATATTATTAGTAGTATTGGTATTAATATTATTAGTATTATACATAAAATACTACGACGAAGTCATGAGCGTGTCACTTTCAAAATGGGGTTTCAAGCGTGATATAGCTAAGGAAACTATGGATTATAATTATGGAGGTTATGGGTAATGTTCGCGGGTATTATTTGCAAGTCAAACCTAGTGTTTATCATCTCTGTTGCGTCTACGTACTTTCCTGCTATATTGAATCACAATATTGATACGTGAGCATTCATATCTTATCTTTTATATATTAATAGTGTATCTATGGCTAGTGCTCGAGTATATATGTTTATGCATGCTTGTATGCTAAATTTTGTCATTAAATAGTTTATGATGAATCACGAATTAAATACATATATTACTGATAAAAGGTTTATGATATGCATGTTTTTGGAAAGCTGGCGAAAAATCAATAACTTTTCATTTAGAAATCGCGTAATTTCGATGAACGAATTTAAAGATATGGTCAACTGAATTATGATTAACATTAATTGAAATTGCTTTTGAATCTGCAATTGATATTTAAACAACTTGTTTATAAGATTGATAAATTGAATTTTCAAATATTACTAATAGAGTAAGTGAATTTTTATATAAGTCACGTCTCGTCTTGTTGAGCAATTGTCAAAACTGATTGTTTTATCGTATTTTAAAGCCTTATAAAAACTATAGTTTAATTTTACACGAATTGGGAAACTATGTGAAATGTTAAAATGTTTCGATTGACATGATCATTCAACTATAGTATTGAGTCAAATTGACTTTTTGAAATGACTTTTGATAACTTTTGTATGTCGATCTCGAGCATTAGGATTGTGATACACTATGACCTGACCTAGCTTGATAGACATTTATTGACCAACATATGTTCTCTAGGTTGAGATCTACGGTTATTTGGTATTCCGAGTTTCAGTCACATTTCGGTGAACGACTTTATGTGCTGCTAAGGTGAGTTTCATTTGCTCCCTTTTTAATTGCTTTTGCAATCTATATTTTTGGGCTGAGAATACATGCACTTTATTTTAAATGCAATGGATACAAGTACATACTAAATTCTACACCGAGTTTGAACCGAAAATTCCTTAGCTTTGGTAACTAGTAACTGCCGGTTATAAGAACTGGTGGGCGCGATTAGTTATATATGGATCCATAGGGCTTGACATCCCCGTCTGTTCCAGGTATAGAAACCCTAGCCTGAACTATAAAACGGACGTATACTATTTGAGTTTAGTACACGTTGGTTTGCGTGTATTGTACATGTTGGTTGCATGTATGTTAAAACAGGGGTACTTATTATGACGTTAAAGCTTAGTTACCAGGGTGCTCAATCTTGTAGAATATTTTGATAAACGTTTCTGGATGAAACAACTGAAATCTTGTGATCCACCTTTATGTACAGATTTTGCAAAACATTAAAACTATGAACTCATCAACCTTTGTGTTGACACTTGTTAGCATGTTTATTCTCAGGTTCTCTAGAAGTCTTCCGCTGTTTGCTTATATGTTAGACAAGCTATGTGCATGGAGTTTTACATGACATATTTTTCAAGGAAACGTTGCATTCACCAAATCATCACCATGTATCTTATTTTGACTGCATTGTCAATGGAAGTACTATTGTAAACTATTATTTACGGTGATTGTCTATATGTAGAAATCATCATATGTTGAAAACCTTTGATGTAAATATTCATTTATGGTGTGCCTTTTCAAAAGAATGCAATGTTTACAAAACGTTTCATATAGAGGTCAAATACCTCGCAATGAAATCGATGAATGACGTGTTCGTCTATATAGATTTGGAGCGATCGTCAGACTCAAAATAGCCAAATAGCCATAACTAAAATACATTTAATACAAACACTATGGGGTAAATACTACAATTTAACATTGTAATATTCATATTGCAAGTTCATATCACAAATCCAAACACCAACAAAAAAAAAAGTGGTTACTAAAGATTACCATCGCTGCTAATGTGGTGGCTACACTGACACCTACTCCACCAAAGATTGTTAACACACAATTCTTAAAATCACTAATATTAATAAATTAATATTAACTAAGGGTAAAAAGTCATTTACCGCTAGGCCCGATTCGAGGTTGTTGCAACTTTGGATTTCATGCCTTAAGCTAGTATCATAATCTTTTGCATCATCTCCTTCCTTCTGTTGTAGACACTTTTGTTTCCTCTGCTTCAAATACCTTTCTAGTATACAAATAAGTAAATAGATATTCACAATGATATAAAAGAATAACATTGAGCACCTTTGTTATTAATGTTCATGTACTTACTTTAATATTTACTGGACACTTTGTAATGTTTACCTTAAGTTGGGAACATGTTCCTTTTCGCTAATATAATTGTACATGCATTACAAAAAATGACATTGTGACATGAAATGAAAGCATTGAGTGATCAAATAATGATAGTTTATACTTGGTTAGTTTACCTGGCTGCCATTTTCGTCAAATAATGATGCTTTCTTTTGCCTTTTCCTTATTGACACACGATTCTTCTCTTTTATTGCAGTTGATACGAAACTGATTAGTTAACCTCAAAATAGCCAAATAGCCATAACTAAAATACAATTAATACAAATACTATGGGGTAAATACTACAATTTAACATTGTAATATTCATATTGCAAGTTCATATCACAAATTCAAACACCAACAAAAAAGTGGTTACTAAAGATTACCATCGTTGCTAATGTGGTGGCTACACTGACACCTACTCCACCAAAGATTGTAGCGCTTGCTGCGGTGACCAATGATGTTGCTCCATTATTCATAACACTAATAGTGATAACAAAAATGTAACTCTCAAACAGAACATTACGGCGCTTACAGATGGAAAAAAAAACCTCTCAAACAGCTTAAAGTCTCCATGAACTATTTCTAGAACTTGAGACATGGGATTTATTTCTGCATAAACAGTAGCAGTGGAAATACTTATGCTAATTAGTTAATAGTTCTTTTCTGATCTATGTTTACATTAAATAACAAAAATTAAAAAAATGCACAATCTTAACACAAAACAGTTAAAAAGTTCTATGTAATGAACCTTTATATTCAGGGGCAAGTTGTTCATCTTCCAAGATTTTTACTGTGATTTTCTCAAACTCTATCCCATTCATTCTTCAAAATACATAAAACACAATTACAGTCATAAAAAATAGTTTTTTTAAAATCAAGAATCATTCCAACAATAAATCAAAACATGCTTAAACCTTAATTCACACAATGTAAAAATTAAAAAAAAAATTACATGAACAAATTATGACGTATTAGATCAATAGCGGAATTGATGTTACCTGATTGTAATAAGTGTGTTGGTGTAAGGCGACGCAGAAGACAAAGCTTTTAGGGTTTTTTGTTCTTGTACGATGGAATACCTGAAAATTCACAATAATAACATTCACCACTAAATCCATGATTAGGACATGGTGCCTAAAATTCTCATTGGCATTACATCGAACACCTTGCGTGCTTATAGAAGCTTAAAAAATCAAAATTGATAAAATAACTTACCTACTGAAATATAATTCAAGTGAAGATAATAACCTGCAACAAAAAGCACATAACATCGAAATATAAAACCTAACAAATTGTATGAAAGAATAACTAAGCATCTAATTTAATCAAACTCGAGAATTCATTGCTGGAGGATAAGAAGAAGCACCTCTTAGACCAATGACAGTGGCAGCGGAGCTGGCCACGATGACGATGATCGTCAGAGCTTGAGCAACGGTGGGTCAGTTTTAGGGCATGTTTAAGGAAAAATTGTGAGAGAAATGGACCGAATAAATTAAAAGAAGAAAGCAGAAGGAAAGAATTGTAGTGACCCGAAATTTTCCATGTTTATATATATTAATTGAGATTGATATTTACATGATTAAATGTTTACAACATGTTAAGCAATCAAACTTGTTAAGGCTTGATTAATTGAAATATGTTTCATATAGACAATTGACCACCCAAGTTGACCGGCGATTCACGAACGTTAAAACTTGTAAAAACGACATGACGATATATATATGGATATACATATGGTTAACATGAGATTATGATAAGTAAGTATCTCCATAAGTATATTAACAATGAGTTATATACATATAAACAAGACTACTAACTTAAGGATTTCGAAACGAGACATATATGTAACGATTATCGTTGTAACGACATTTAAATGTATATATATCATATTAAGATATATTAATATATCATAATATCATGATAATATAATAATTTAACATCTCATTAGATATAATAAACAATGGGTTAACAACATTAATTGAGATCGTTAACTTAAAGGTTTCAAAACAACACTTACATGTAACGACTAACGATGACTTAACGACTCAGTTAAAATGTATATACATGTAGTGTATTTAGATGTATTAAAATACTTTTGGAAGACTTCAAGACATATATCAAAACACTCATACTTAACGAAAATGGTTACAGTTACTTTTCCATTCTTTTCTTTCATCAAGAATTCTAGTCGTATTCTTACCCGTATTATACACAGCTTCAAAACGTACTTACTATGGGTATATACCAATAGGAACTAGCATGGGATTCCACTCTTGATTATGTCATGTATGAATAATCAATTTTAACTTCTACCATGAGCTTGTCAACTAACTAGAACTCCTTTTAACCCCACTCACCACTCACCAATTACCACTCATCATTCACTCCATTTCACTTCTAATTCTCTTTCTAATTCTCTCTCAACACACACACACTATTATGAACGTATTTTTCCAGTAGTTAATCATCATCTTCATCAAAAATCACTTCAAGAATCAAGCTATAATCATCATAGGAAGAACACTTCAAGAACACTTCAAAAATCCCTTCAAGTTTACTAATTTACTTCCAAGCTTTCTAATCCATTCCAAGTAATCATCTAAGATCAAGAAACCTTTGTTATATACAGTAGGTTATATTTCTTATTCAAGGTAATATTCATATTCAAACTTTGATTCAATTTCTATAACTATAAACTATCTTAATTCGAGTAAAAATCTTACTTGAACTTGTTTTTGTGTCATGATCCTACTTCAAGAACTTTCAAGCCATCCAAGATCCTTTGAAGCTAGATCATTTCTTGTCACTTCCAGTAGGTTTACCTACTAAACTTGAGGTAGTAATGATGTTCATAACATCATTCGATTCATATATATAAAACTATCTTATTCGAAGGTTTAAACTCGTAATCACTAGAACATAGTTTAGTTAATTCTAAACTTGTTCGCAAACAAAAGTTAATCCCTCTAACTTGACTTTTAAAATTAACTAAACACATGTTCTATATCTATATGATATGCTAACTTAATGATTTAAAACCTGGAAACACGAAAAACACCGTAAAACCGGATTTACGCCGTCGTAGTAACACCGCGGGCTGTTTTGGGTTAGTTAATTAAAAACTATGATAAACTTTGACTTAAAAGTTGTTATTCTGAGAAAATGATTTTTATTATGAACATGAAACTATATCCAAAAATTATGGTTAAACTCAAAGTGGAAGTATGTTTTCTAAAATGGTCATCTAGACGTCGTTCTTTCGACTGAAATGACTACCTTTACAAAAACGACTTGTAACTTATTTTTCCGACTATAAACCTATACTTTTTCTGTTTAGATTCATAAAATAGAGTTCAATATGAAACCATAGCAATTTGATTCACTCAAAACGGATTTAAAATGAAGAAGTTATGGGTAAAACAAGATTGGATAATTTTTCTCATTTTAGCTACGTGAAAATTGGTAACAAATCTATTCCAACCATAACTTAATCAACTTGTATTGTATATTATGTAATCTTGAGATACCATAGACACGTATACAATGTTTCAACCTATCATGTCGACACATCTATATATATTTCGGAACAACCATAGACACTCTATATGTGAATGTTGGAGTTAGCTATACAGGGTTGAGGTTGATTCCAAAATATATATAATTTGAGTTGTGATCAATACTGAGATACATATACACTGGGTCGTGGATTGATTCAAGATAATATTTATCGATTTATTTCTGTACATCTAACTGTGGACAACTAGTTGTAGGTTACTAACGAGGATAGCTGACTTAATAAACTTAAAACATCAAAATATATTAAAAGTGTTGTAAATATATTCTGAACATACTTTAATATATATGTATATATTGTTATAGGTTCGTGAATCAACAGTGGCCAAGTCTTACTTCTCGACGAAGTAAAAATCTGTGAAAGTGAGTTATAGTCCCACTTTTAAAATCTAATATTTTTGGGATGAGAATACATGCAGGTTTTATAAATAATTTACAAAATAGACACAAGTACGTGAAACTACATTCTATGGTTGAATTATTGAAATCGAATATGCCCCTTTTTATTAAGTCTGGTAATCTAAGAATTAGGGAACAGACACCCTAATTGACGCGAATCCTAAAGATAGATCTATTGGGCCTTACAAACCCCATCCAAAGTACCGGATGCTTTAGTACTTCGAAATTTATATCATATCCGAAGGGTGTCCCGGAATGATGGGGATATTCTTATATATGCATCTTGTAATGTCGGTTACCAGGTGTTCACCATATGAATGATTTTTATCTCTATGTATGGGATGTGTGTATGAAATCTTGTGGTCTATTGTTACGATTTGATATATATAGGTTAAACCTATAACTCACCAACATTTTTGTTGACGTTTAAAGCATGTTTATTCTCCGGTGAATATTAAGAGCTTCTGCTGTTGCATACTAAAATAAGGACAAGATTTGGAGTCCATGTTTGTATGATATTGTGTAAAAACTGCATTCAAGAAACTGATTTTGATGTAACATATTTGTATTGTAAACCATTATGTAATGGTCGTGTGTAAGCAGGATATTTTAGATTATCATTATTTGATAATCTACGTAAAGCTTTTTAAACCTTTATTTATGAAATAAAGGTTATGGTTTGTTTTAAAAATGAATGCAGTCTTTGAAAAACGTCTCATATAGAGGTCAAAACCTCGCAACGAAATCAATTAAAACGGGACATTTCAGTTGGTATCCGAGAGTTGGTCTTAGAGAACCAGAATTTTGCATTAGTGTGTCTTATCGAGTTTGTTAGGATGCATTAGTGAGTCTGGACTTCGACCGTGTTTACTTGAAAAATGATTGCTTAACAAATTTTGTTGGAAACTATATATTTTTAACATGTGAATATTATGTGATATATTAATCTCTTAACGCGTTTGATATTATGTGATAGATGTCTACCTCTAGAACAAGTCCCATTGACTCACCTAATAATAATGAAGAGTCAAATGTAAATTGGAATGATTCGTGGACTGATTCACAAGTTTCCGAAGAGGAACCGGAAGAAGAGTCGGAACCAGAAGAAGAATCGGAACCGGAAGAAGAATCGGAACCGGATGAAGAAATAGAACCGGTGGGGGAAATAATAAAATGGTTAAGTAAAAGAAAATCCTCAACCAACCGACCAAGGTTAATTATGGTCAATGGTGTTTCCGCTAAGGAAGCAAAATATTGGGAGGATTACCAATTCTCCGATGAATCGGATTCTGACGAGAATTCCGATGATGTTATAGAAATTACCCCAACTGAATTTAAAAAGGCAAAAGAAAATAATAAGGGAAAGGGCATAAAAATAGAGAAATCTAATTCCAACCCCGATGAACTTTATATGTATCGTCAACCCCCGAAGTCCTTAAGTTGTAACAATGACCCGGGAACCTCTAAACCACCAGGTTTTTCTAAACCAATGTGGAAAACGACGGCTCGTATTAGGGGAACATCATATATCCCTAGAAACTTGGCAAAACGAACCAAAACCGAAGAAGAAGAAACAAGCGAGTCGGAATAAGATAGTTGTATTCGTGTGGTGTAATATATGTAATATAGTGTGCTTATGCTTTATGATATATGTAAAAATTGCTTGTATTAATAAGTATTTTTTTTATGAATCTAACTCTTGTCTATTTTACAGTATAAAAACACAAAATGGATAGACAACCCAATATTTTAAGAGACCTACCCGGAGACATGATTGATGAAATCTTGTCTAGAGTCGGTCAGAATTCTTCGGCACAACTATTTAAGGCGAGATCAGTTTGTAAGACATTCGAAGAACGTTCCAAGAATGCCTTGGTTTATAAAAGGCTTTTGTTCGAAAGATGGGGGATATCACATTGGGAAATCCATAAGTTACGATGTGTTTACTTTGACGCATATATTGCGGGGAACCCAAATGCTATTTTACGCAATGGGTTAAGAAATTATTTTGACTCAATATATCCGAATATTGGACTTCGTGATTTAGAAAAAGCGACTAACATGCAACATAAAGAAGCATGTTATGCTTACGGATTAGTAATGTTCGCTTCTCACCAAAGTGAGAACAAGAACATCGGCCTACAACTATTAAACAAAACATTTCCACAAGTGATGGAGTCGGTAATTGGGGTAAGAAATGAGGTTTTTAGATTGTTACGGGACTGTTGGACATTACGTAACCCTCGTCCCTTTGACGACGTTATAACACGCTGTCTTATCAACGGCCATAACGGTTATGTTCCACAAGACCAAGGATGGGAAGTAGTCCTAGTAAAACCAGAATGCATGACTTGTTTCTGGACGTATGAATTACGTGTCTTTATTGCCTTTGCTGAACGACTTATGTACTAGCTAGAATTATCTTCACAACTATCTTGTATCAAAGTTATTGTGTGCTATATTTCATGCTTTATGTAAAATAAGCGGTATTGTAAGTTTGTAAAATATTGTATAAAAGTTTGAATGCGAAATATTATTATAATCAGTTTTTCATATAGAATTGTAGTAGTTGAATTGTATATTAGCTACTAAGTATGAACTTAACGGGTGGGTACTACCCGAATTTAAACTTATAAAACGCTAATATGAAGAAAAAGCTTTTATAAATGAATTCATATTATGCTACGAAATACTATTAACTACTCTTAATATTCTGTATGATTAACTTGTTCCATTTGACTATTTTGAAGGAAATGGCGCCGACTACTCGACACACCGTGAATATGAATGAAGAGGAATTACGTATTTTTCTAGCTTCAAACATAGCCGCAGTACAGGCCGCGCTACATACCAACCATAACTTTGGATCTAGCAGTACAGGAAATCGTATAGGATGCACCTACAAAGAATTCACTGCCTGCAAACCTTTGGAATTTGATGGAACCGAAGGACCGATCGGATTGAAACGGTGGACCGAGAAGGTCGAATCGGTGTTTGCCATAAGTAAGTGTACTGAAGAGGATAAAGTAAAGTACGCTACGCATACCTTCACAGGTTCTGCGTTAACATGGTGGAATACCTATCTAGAGCAAGTGGGACAAGACGATGCGTACGCACTACCGTGGTCAGCATTCAAGCACTTGATGAACGAGAAGTACCGTCCCAGAACCGAGGTCAATAAGCTCAAGACAGAACTTAGAGGGTTACGAACCCAAGGATTTGATATTACCGCGTACGAAAGACGATTCACAGAATTGTGCCTATTGTGTCCGGGAGCATTCGAAGATGAGGAAGAGAAGATCGACGCGTTTGTGAAAGGTTTACCGGAAAGAATCCAAGAATATATAAGTTCACACGAGCCCGCCTCCATACAACAGACATGTAGAATGGCTCACAAACTAGTGAACCAGATTGAAGAAAGAATTAAAGAACAGACTGCTGAAGAGGCCAATGTGAAGCAAGTCAAAAGAAAGTGGGAGGAAAACGGTGATAAGAATCACCAATACAACAACAACAGCAATTACAACAATAATCGCAACAATTATCCCAACAATCGCAACATCAATCGCAACTACAATAAACGGCCCAACAACAACAACAACAACAACAACAACAGCAACTACAACAATCATCCCAACAACAATAATAACCGAAACAACAACAACAATCAGAAGTAGCTATGCCAAAGGTGTGAAAAGTATCACTCGGGGTTCTGCACCAAATTTTGCAACAAGTGTAAAAGAAATGGTCATAGCGCGGCGAAGTGTGAGGTCTACGGACCAGGGGTTAATAGAACGAAAGGAACAAATGGTGTCGGAACGAGTAATGGCAGAGCAAGTAGTATCGGAACAAGTTATGCCAATGTAGTTTGTTATAAATGTGGAAAACCGGGCCACATTATTAGAAATTGCCCGAACCAGGAGAACACGAATGGACAAGGCCGCGGAAGAGTTTTCAATATTAATGCGGCAGAGGCACAGGAAGACCCGGAGCTTGTTACGGGTACGTTTCTTAATGAAAATAAATCTGCTTACGTTTTATTTGATTCGGGTGTGGATAGAAGCTATATGAGTAGAGATTTTTGTGCTAAATTAAGTTGTCCATTGACGCCTTTGGATAGTAAATTTTTACTCGAATTAGCAAATGGTAAATTAATTTCAGCAGATAATATATGTCGGAATCGAGAAATTAAACTGGTTAGCGAAACATTTAATATTGACTTGATACCAGTAGAGTTAGGGAGTTTTGATGTGATAATCGGTATGGACTGGTTGAAAGAAGTGAAAGCAGAGATCGTTTGTTACAAAAATGCAATTCGCATTATACGAGAAAAAGGAAAACCCTTAATGGTGTACGGAGAAAAGGGCAACACGAAGCTACATCTTATTAGTAATTTGAAGGCACAAAAACTAATAAGAAAAGGTTGCTATGCTGTTCTAGCACACGTCGAGAAAGTACAAACTGAAGAAAAGAGCATCAATGATGTTCCCGTCGCAAAAGAATTTCCCGATGTATTTCCAAAGAATTACCGGGATTACCCCCACATCGATCCGTTGAATTTCAAATAGATCTTGTACCAGGAGCTGCACCAATAGCTCGTGCTCCTTACAGACTCGCACCCAGCGAGATGAAAGAACTGCAAAGCCAATTACAAGAACTTTTAGAGCATGGTTTCATTCGACCAAGCACATCACCGTGGGGAGCTCCTTTTTTGTTTGTCAAGAAGAAAGATGGTACATTCAGGTTGTGTATCGATTACCGAGAGTTGAACAAACTTACCATCAAGAACCGCTACCCACTACCGAGAATCGACGACTTATTTGATCAACTACAAGGCTCGTCTGTTTATTCAAAGATTGACTTACGTTCCGGGTATCATCAAATGCGGGTGAAAGAAGATGATATTCCAAAGACTGCTTTCAGAACACGTTACGGTCATTACGGGTTTATGGTCATGCCATTTGGTTTAACTAATGCACCAGCTGTGTTCATGGACCTTATGAACCGAGTGTGTGGACCATACCTTGACAAGTTTGTCATTGTTTTCATTGATGACATACTTATTTACTCAAAGAATGACCAAGAACACGGTGAACATTTGAGAAAGGTGTTAGAAGTATTGAGGAAGGAAGAATTGTACGCTAAATTTTCAAAGTGTGCATTTTGGTTGGAAGAAGTTCAATTCCTCGGTCACATAGTGAACAAAAAGGGTATTAAGGTGGATCTGGCAAAGATAGAAACTGTTGAAAAGTGGGAAACCCCGAAAACTCCGAAACACATACGCCAGTTTTTAGGACTAGCTGGTTACTACAGAAGGTTCATCCAAGACTTTTCCAGAATAGCAAAACCCTTGACTGCATTAACGCATAGAGGGAATAAATTTGAATGGAAGGATGAACAAGAGAAAGCGTTTCAGTTATTGAAGAAAAAGCTAACTACGGCACCTATATTGTCATTGCCTGAAGGGAATGATGATTTTGTGATTTATTGTGACGCATCAAAGCAAGGTCTCGGTTGTGTATTAATGCAACGAACGAAGGTGATTGCTTATGCGTCTAGACAATTGAAGATTCACGAGAAAAATTATACGACGCATGATTTGGAATTAGGCGCGGTTGTTTTTTCATTAAAGACTTGGAGGCACTACTTATATGGGGTCAAAAGTATTATATATACCGACCACAAAAGTCTTCAACACATATTTAATCAGAAACAACTGAATATGAGGCAGCGTAGGTGGATTGAATTGTTGAATGATTACGACTTTGAGATTCGTTACCACCCGGGGAAGGCAAATGTGGTAGCCGATGCCTTGAGCAGGAAGGACAGTGAACCCATTCGAGTAAAATCTATGAATATAATGATTCATAATAACCTTACTACTCAAATAAAGGAGGCGCAACAAGGAGTTTTAAAAGAAGGAAATTTAAAGGATGAAATACCCAAAGGATCGGAGCAGCATCTTAATATTCGGGAAGACGGAACCCGGTATAGGGCTGAAAGGATTTGGGTACCAAAATTTGGAGATATGAGAGAAATGGTACTTAGAGAAGCTCATAAAACCAGATACTCAATACATCCTTGAACAGGGAAGATGTACAAGGATCTCAAGAAACATTTTTGGTGGCCGGGTATGAAAGCCGATGTTGCTAAATACGTAGGAGAATGTTTGACGTGTTCTAAGGTCAAAGCTGAGCATCAGAAACCATCAGGTCTACTTTAACAACCCGAAATCCCAGAATGGAAATGGGAAACATTACCATGGATTTCATCACTAAATTGCCAAGGACTGCAAGTGGTTTTGATACTATTTGGGTAATAGTTGATCGTCTCACCAAATCAGCACACTTCCTGCCAATAAGAGAAGATGACAAGATGGAGAAGTTAGCACGACTGTATTTGAAGGAAGTCGTCTCCAGACATGGAATACCAATCTCTATTATCTCTGATAGGGATGGCAGATTTATTTCAAGATTCTGGCAGACATTACAGCAAGCATTAGGAACTCGTCTAGACATGAGTACTGCCTATCATCCACAAACTGATGGGCAGAGCGAAAGGACAATACAAACGCTTGAAGACATGCTACGAGCATGTGTTATTGATTTCGGAAATAGTTGGGATCGACATCTACCGTTAGCAGAATTTTCCTACAACAACAGCTACCATTCAAGCATTGAGATGGCGCCGTTTGAAGCACTTTATGGTAGAAAGTGCAGGTCTCCGATTTGTTGGAGTGAAGTGGGGGATAGACAGATTACGGGTCCGGAGATTATACAAGAAACTACCGAGAAGATCATCCAAATTCAACAACGGTTGAAAACAGCCCAAAGTCGACAAAAGAGCTACGCTGACATTAAAAGAAAAGATATAGAATTTGAAATTGGAGAGATGGTCATGCTTAAAGTTGCACCTTGGAAAGGCGTTGTTCGATTTGGTAAACGAGGGAAATTAAATCCAAGGTATATTGGACCATTCAAGATTATTGATCGTGTCGGACCAGTAGCTTACCGACTTGAGTTACCTCAACAACTCACGGCTGTACATAACACTTTTCACGTCTCGAATTTGAAGAAATGTTTTGCTAAAGAAGATCTCACTATTCTGTTAGATGAAATCCAAATCAACGAAAAACTCCAATTCATCGAAGAACCCGTCGAAATAATGGATCGTGAGGTTAAAAGACTTAAGCAAAACAAGATACCAATTGTTAAGGTTCGATGGAATGCTCTGTAACATCCCGCATTTTTCCGTTAAATTTCTTTAACGCCCGTCTTTTTCTTTTTAAATAATACCCTTCGTATCTAGATTCGTATCCTTTGTTATGTAACATTTTAAATATTCTCGTTGTTGGAAGATAACGTCTCCCGTACTCTCGTGTAATTTAAATTATTCGATCGGTTAAATCCCGCACCCGCTTCTAAACTCGAGGGACTAAAATTGACACGGGGCAAACTAGTTGACTAGGTCAACTAGTCCACCCCAATCACCACCATTCAATCCCTCCATCTCTCTCTCTTTCTCTCTAGCAAGAACACACACACACAACACCCAATTCAATCATTCATCATCTAAATTCGATCTAGGAGGCTTACAACAAAACAAATTACATATTTGGAATCCTCTCTTCATTCTCTACAATTTGATACCAACTTCATCTCGTTTGGGTAACATTTCTAAAACTCTAGATTTCTCTAAATTCGTGTTTTTGATTTGAAATGGTGTTAGTTAGTGTCTATGGCTCAAGTCTAACATGAATATATGTTTGGTTTGCTCGATTTGTTGTTTTTGGAGTAACTAGCATGAACTTGAAATGGGTTTGCTTAATCCTTGATTTTGGATGAGTTAATGTTGTTAGATTGTTAAAGTGCATGTTTTAATTGTGTTACTAGTATCACTAGCTTCGTTTTGATGCGTAGGTTGATTAAGAAAACTTCAAAAACATGAATATTGATTTTGTGATGTTTGACTAGGGTTTGATAGTTCTTGACATGAACTTTTGATGCTTGAATGTCATGGAATGTTAATTGTTAGTGATTAGTTGTAATGTATGCTTAATTACCTTCGAAACGGCATATCGTATGTGTAAATTGGATTCCCGAAACTTAAAATGCAGTTGATGAACTTGAAACTTTGAAAATGGACTTTTAAACGATCACTTGACGAGAAATCGGTTATGGAAAATGTTGTTTTTGTTTGATGAAACATGTTTAGTTGTGTTCCTTGTCAAAAGAGCTTTCCAACGGTATAAGATACGCTTTCTAATTGTTTACGGTTTGAGTTTTGCGTTTGTTTGAAATTTTACCAAGCCTTGAACAAGTGAAACAGGCCTGGGACCAGGTCACGGCCATTGTCGCGGCGCGACAGGCCTGGCCGCGGCGCGGCATAAGCCGTGCCCAGCTTCTGTCTCCGGTGACCATTTTATGGAAAATGTTTGGCATACTACGGACCTCCGATTCACATGAAACTTGTTCTAACATGTTCACATATGATTAAAAACCTCAGAAAAATAGTTCGGAACCCGACCCGAACGTGTTGACTTTCGTTGACTTTGACCGACCAAAGTTTGACTTTTAATCAAACTTAACCAAATATTTGTGCAATCGTTCTAACATGTTTTTATACTTGTACCTTGCATGAAACATGACAATTTGATTCACATGCTATTATGATCGAGTCTTAACGAGCCATAGGACTAATTGAACATCTTTGACCTATCGTGTTTACCGTTATTGATACAACCTATATGTTTAGGTCAAGACTAGCATTGTTCTTTGCACACATTTACTTGTTGAAGTACCTTGCTACTCGTGCATTCAAGGTGAGATCATAGTCCCACTTTTACTCTTTTTGAACTTATATTTGGGATGAGAAAACATAAACGATTCTTTTGAACTAAGTGAACACAAGAACGGGAAAACAAACATTCTACATACGAGTTTAGAACAAAATCCTCAATTCGATTATCATTAGTTACACTTGCCGGGTGTAAGCGAGAACTTATGTTATATGGCCATATGGGTTGACAACCCTCATCCTTGACGGTTCGCTACCGTCTACGGATGAAATATATTTTCGAGAATCAGTGTTTGTTCTAGCACTAAGTGATGGGGTATACAATGGAAGGAATGTTAAGCTTTGATAATTGGGTGCTCGTGAAACAAACTTTTGGAATGTATTACTATTATTTCATTGATGCAAATCTTGTGGTTCACTTGTACTTACTTACTTAAACCTATGATTTCACCAACGTTTTCGTTGACAGATTTCTATGTTTTTCTCAGGTCTTGCACAATATGTGATACATGCTTCCGCTCATTATTTTGATACTTGCATTGGATGTCGAGTATATATGCATACATGGAGCGTCTTTTGGATACTTTTAAATTGTGTCGCATAAGTTTCATTTGTACTTAAAACTTGGTATCGTAACTTGTGGTGGAACTATTCTTGTAAAACTTGAACAACCTTTACATTTGAAATGAATGCGACATATCTTTTGGTCAAACGTTGTTTTAAAGACTTATGACCACGTAACGGGACCTAAGTAGACGGCGCCGTCAATGACGATTTGGTCGGGTCGCTACAGATGGTATCAGAGCTGGTTTAACCTTAGCCGTAAAGGTAGTCACGCGCGCCGGCTGTCAGGCCGGGCACTCATACGGACTATGCTTTTTGGCGGGTTAATCGTAGAGGGGGTTCTCACAGTGTTACCTGTGACGAAGCATTGGCTCTTACCCCTTGCGATCCCTTGGAATTTGAGGGTTGGCAGTTTGGCAGAAATGCGGGCCGTAAAATCAGTGTCTGAGGTACACTCAGTGGTCACCAAGCGGTTAGCTGGAAAGGCACTGGGTGGGTTTCTACCCCATCTGTCGCTACAGATGGTATCAGAGCCTTGGTTGTAGGGATTTAGAGTTCATTTGTGTTCACCCCGAGTCATAGGGTACATAGGTGAATCTAGACTACAACCGGCATATAGACTGAAGTAGGAATTATTTGACTAATTGTGCATTTATACTCGAACTCTTCTATCATATCTAACTCGTATTCGATCTTGATCTTACGTTGATAAATTTTGTTGGTGCGCCACCTTGACTTTATGAAGTAATGTTAAATGCACATGAGAATCAGGGTAATATAATTTCCGGGATTATATTACGGTGATTCACATGGACGTTCCGACATTATGACATAGAGAATTTAAGGTGAGTCAAGGAAAATTTTCTCTCTATCCTTATTCCATGCCACGGTTAGTATTGTTGAAAATACTAACCAACGATATTCTTGCCTCATGAAGGAACAATGGCTCACCAAGGTCAACACAATACTCCTCTCGAAACTCTAGAACCAGCTCTTCAACGAATGATAACCACCGCCGTGGGTACGACCGTGGCCGATCACTTTTCTAACAACAACAATCATGGAACCGGTAATTCAAACGAAGGTTGCTCCTACAAGAACTTCATGAAGTACAATCCTTCCACTTTCGATGGAACCGGAGGACCGGTTACTCTCACCCGATGGTTTGAACAAATGGAGACCGTTTTTAACACAAGCGGTTGTCGAGACCAAGATAAGGTCAAGTTTTCCACCCTCACTTTCACCGGTATTGCTCTCTCATGGTGGAACACGTATGTACAATCAGTGGGTATCGATGAAGCCCTTACACTCTCTTGGACCGAATTAAGAGAAAGAATGATCACCGAATACTTCCCGCGCGATGAGACTCGAAGGCTCGAGCAAGGGCTAAGGAATTTAAGAACGGTCGGGAATGACCTCGGAGCTTATAATCAACGGTTTACCGAACTAGTCTCAATGTGTCCAAATCTCATGACTCCCGAATCCCTAAGAGTCGAACTTTACATGGATGGCCTCCCTAAGAGCATTCAACACAAGGTAATGACATCTCAACCCACTAACCTACAAGAGGCTTTAACAATGGCCCGCCAAGCCTTAGAAACGGTGAATGAAATGGAAGCACCGGCACCAATGGTCGAGAACCACCCGAGTAACAACAAAAGAACATGGGAAGCCTCTCAATCAAGCAACCACAACAATAACAACAACCCCGCCAAGAAACCTTTTACCTCCAACGACAAGAAAGGCTATGCCGGAAAACTGCCTTTTTGTGACGAATGCCACAAGCATCACTTTGAAGGATGTGGCAGGTTTCGCCACCGGCGCCAAGGACCCGTCGCTCGAAAGATGCCCAACGCGCACAGAACGGGTGCTTGCTTCGAATGTGGCCAACTGGGTCATTTTAGGAATGTGTGCCCAATTAAGAAAATCAACCCCAACGCACGCCGTTGAACCTTCGACATCGACACCAAGGATGCCCGGAACGACGATGGACTAGTAACGGGTACGTTTCTTCACAACAAACCGTATATTTCATACTTGTTCGATTCGATTACCGCTAGACGTTTTATAACCAAGGATTTGACTCATGCTCTTTATATTTCACCTCTTTCCCCCAGATACTACTTAGACGATTTAAGTGACCGACGGAAAAATATTGTGTGCCTATAAATTTTATTGGAGGAAATACGTTAAGACTTTTGACTTGACACCTATAGAACTAGGGAGCTCGGAACCTATTCGTTAAAAAAAAAAAAAAAAAAAAAAAAAAAATGTTTCCCCATCATCTTGTATAGATTATTGTGAACTGAGTAATTTTCGGTTGGAAACCGATACCCTCTCCCTCGCATCCATGACCTCATGATTATTTGCACGAATCCCGTATGTTCCAAATCGACCTCCGTTCCGGTTATCGTCAATTGGGGGTTAAGTGAGACGATGTCTCCTAAGCCACTTTCCGAACTCGCAACGTTAGTTGTAAATCTCTCTTAGTACCGCTTGATTTATTTAGGGCTCGCCCATATCCATAAACCTCTTGAACCGCGTATGCAAATTCATATAGACTAATCTGTTATCGTATTTATAGATGACATCTTAACTTATTTAAGTAAAGAAGGAAAACGAACAACATCACCATCTTACGCTCGAACTTTTGAGAAAAGAGCAACTTTATACCAAATTCTCCGAGTGAGAATTTCTGTTGAACGAAGTCCAATTTTCTAGACCATGAAGTTAATGGTCAAGGCATTACAATCAATCTCGAAATCAAGCCACATGTAATCAGGAAACTCTCCCAACTCAGACTTGTATTCGTAAAAATCTTAGATCTCACCGGTTGTTACCGAAGATTCATTTCTGACTTTTCTCGTATTACACGACTTTAATCTCTCCGCGATCGAACCTTGAGCGTGATTCTTCACACCAACAATTCTAGCTAAATTCGTACAACACCAGATGGGACTCAAATATGGAAATATTTCTACTTGGACGCCGAAAGGCATACTCCCTCGACTCGAAATCAACGGGACGGAAATTCGTTATTTTGCACGAAGAATTCGAATACTAAATTGTGGATCCGATCAATATTCTTGTCATCACGTACCACACTACATACCTCTGTTATTTCACCGTTACCGTCTGATATTACTGGAAATTAAGATAACACACAATCCAACGATACTTCACTCTTCTTTGACTTAACGCCCTTGTGTTTCTGATAATCGGTCAACTATTATTCAACCCCGAACTATACAACTACGTGTACTACCTCGTTTCTCTTTCAGACTTCAACTTTTGACAACTAGAGACACGTTATAGCAACCTCGAGATGTAAACTCATCCTATTCTAAGTCCTCATTTCACTACTATCTTTACCGTTCGCATTTCCGTTTAAAGAAACTCCTTGTAACATTTCTCCATGGATAGAGAAACTCCTCATATTACATAAGTATTCACCACGAGGGTGAATAGCCCTAACGAACATTTTTCGAACCCTAACTAACTTGTTCAAACGTATCTTAAGAGATTCTATTCCAACACGGTGTATCTTTGTCAATTATTCCGTATCGAAATACTCGTTTCACTTCTAGTTTTACAAGAAACCTTGGAGACCCGCTTAGACATGAGTACCGCGTACCACCCATAAACAGATGAACCGAACAAACGAACGATTTACGTCTTCGAAAGACATGTTTCAAACTTGCATGGTCGCTTTTAGTAGATCCCTCTTACAACAGTAGTTACCACTCGTGTGTTCACACGCACTTTCCGAAATCCTATATGACCGCTAATGTCATACCCCTATTCGTTGGACCAAAGCATGTGGCAAACAAAACACCGAATCTTAACTCATCCAAGAAACAACAATTGAGATAATCCAAGTCCGAGAAGGGCTCGAGACGACCCGTAGTCGCCCAAAAGAGTCATACCAAACTTAGATGAAAACCTCACAAATCCCAGTGTGTAACCGCGTAATATTGAGAAACCGCACCTTGGAAAGGTGTAATCCATTTTGGGAAATCGAGAAAGGCTATATCCGCAATATCGAACCTTTTGAAACCTTGGGGCGTATTGGAACCGCTCCCTATCGTTTAGAACTTCCGACTCAATTAAGTTTCCGTTTACCCTACATTTCGTGTAACAAACTTAGAAACGTGTCCTGCGGAACAGGAACGTGCAATCCTTCTAGATGCACCAACTATTGATGACAAACTCCTCCTCATAGGAAAAACCGGCTGAACTTGTGGATCGTAAAACCAAGCCCTAATACAACGTAACACCCCGACTATCCGGATTCGTGGAATGTCCAAGAAAGTACCTTCAATCATTCGTAGAGTTACTACACTAGGTCTCGAGTAAGACACATCGACTATTACTTCCAACTAAATTTCGGGACGAAATTTCTTTTGAGGTGTGGATAATGTAACATCCCGCATTTTTCCGTTAAATTTCTTTAACGCCCGTCTTTTTCTTTTTAAATAATACCCTTCGTATCTAGATTCATATCCTTTGTTATGTAACATTTTAAATATTCTCGTTGTTGGAAGATAACGTCTCCCGTACTCTCGTGTAATTTAAATTATTCGATCGGTTAAATCCCGCACCCGCTTCTAAACTCGAGGGACTAAAATTGACACGGGGCAAACTAGTTGACTAGGTCAACTAGTCCACCCCAATCACCACCATTCAATCCCTCCATCTCTCTCTCTTTCTCTCTAGCAAGAACACACACACACAACACCCAATTCAATCATTCATCATCTAAATTCGATCTAGGAGGCTTACAACAAAACAAATTACATATTTGGAATCCTCTCTTCATTCTCTACAATTTGATACCAACTTCATCTCGTTTGGGTAACATTTCTAAAACTCTAGATTTCTCTAAATTCATGTTTTTGATTTGAAATGGTGTTAGTTAGTGTCTATGGCTCAAGTCTAACATGAATATATGTTTGGTTTGCTCGATTTGTTGTTTTTGGAGTAACTAGCATGAACTTGAAATGGGTTTGCTTAATCCTTGATTTTGGATGAGTTAATGTTGTTAGATTGTTAAAGTGCATGTTTTAATTGTGTTACTAGTATCACTAGCTTCGTTTTGATGCGTAGGTTGATTAAGAAAACTTCAAAAACATGAATATTGATTTTGTGATGTTTGACTAGGGTTTGATAGTTCTTGACATGAACTTTTGATGCTTGAATGTCATGGAATGTTAATTGTTAGTGATTAGTTGTAATGTATGCTTAATTACCTTCGAAACGGCATATCGTATGTGTAAATTGGATTCCCGAAACTTAAAATGCAGTTGATGAACTTGAAACTTTGAAAATGGACTTTTAAACGATCACTTGACGAGAAATCGGTTATGGAAAATGTTGTTTTTGTTTGATGAAACATGTTTAGTTGTGTTCCTTGTCAAAAGAGCTTTCCAACGGTATAAGATACGCTTTCTAATTGTTTACGGTTTGAGTTTTGCGTTTGTTTGAAATTTTACCAAGCCTTGAACAAGTGAAACAGGCCTGGGACCAGGTCACGGCCATTGTCGCGGCGCGACAGGCCTGGCCGCGGCGCGGCATAAGCCGTGCCCAGCTTCTGTCTCCGGTGACCATTTTATGGAAAATGTTTGGCATACTACGGACCTCCGATTCACATGAAACTTGTTCTAACATGTTCACATATGATTAAAAACCTCAGAAAAATAGTTCGGAACCCGACCCGAACGTGTTGACTTTCGTTGACTTTGACCGACCAAAGTTTGACTTTTAATCAAACTTAACCAAATATTTGTGCAATCGTTCTAACATGTTTTTATACTTGTACCTTGCATGAAACATGACAATTTGATTCACATGCTATTATGATCGAGTCTTAACGAGCCATAGGACTAATTGAACATCTTTGACCTATCGTGTTTACCGTTATTGATACAACCTATATGTTTAGGTCAAGACTAGCATTGTTCTTTGCACACATTTACTTGTTGAAGTACCTTGCTACTCGTGCATTCAAGGTGAGATCATAGTCCCACTTTTACTCTTTTTGAACTTATATTTGGGATGAGAAAACATAAACGATTCTTTTGAACTAAGTGAACACAAGAACGGGAAAACAAACATTCTACATACGAGTTTAGAACAAAATCCTCAATTCGATTATCATTAGTTACACTTGCCGGGTGTAAGCGAGAACTTATGTTATATGGCCATATGGGTTGACAACCCTCATCCTTGACGGTTCGCTACCGTCTACGGATGAAATATATTTTCGAGAATCAGTGTTTGTTCTAGCACTAAGTGATGGGGTATACAATGGAAGGAATGTTAAGCTTTGATAATTGGGTGCTCGTGAAACAAACTTTTGGAATGTATTACTATTATTTCATTGATGCAAATCTTGTGGTTCACTTGTACTTACTTACTTAAACCTATGATTTCACCAACGTTTTCGTTGACAGATTTCTATGTTTTTCTCAGGTCTTGCACAATATGTGATACATGCTTCCGCTCATTATTTTGATACTTGCATTGGATGTCGAGTATATATGCATACATGGAGCGTCTTTTGGATACTTTTAAATTGTGTCGCATAAGTTTCATTTGTACTTAAAACTTGGTATCGTAACTTGTGGTGGAACTATTCTTGTAAAACTTGAACAACCTTTACATTTGAAATGAATGCGACATATCTTTTGGTCAAACGTTGTTTTAAAGACTTATGACCACGTAACGGGACCTAAGTAGACGGCGCCGTCAATGACGATTTGGTCGGGTCGCTACATGCTCGTAGAGAACCCGAGTTCACCTGGGAGCGTGAAGATCAGATAAAGAAGAAATACCCGCATCTATTTCCAGAAGATTCGTCAACACCTTCAACAGCTTAAAATTTCGGGACGAAATTTATTTAACGGGTAGGTACTGTAGTTACCCGAACTTTTCCATGTTTATATATATTAATTGAGATTGATATTTACATGATTAAATGTTTCCAACATGTTAAGCAATCAAACTTGTTAAGGCTTGATTAATTGAAATATGTTTCATATAGACAATTGACCACCCAAGTTGACCGGCGATTCACGAACGTTAAAACTTGTAAAAACGACATGACGATATATATATGGATATACATATGGTTAACATGAGATTATGATAAGTAAGTATCTCCATAAGTATATTAACAATGAGTTATATACATATAAACAAGACTACTAACTTAAGGATTTCGAAACGAGACATATATGTAACGATTATCGTTGTAACGACATTTAAATGTATATATATCATATTAAGATATATTAATATATCATAATATCATGATAATATAATAATTTAACATCTCATTAGATATAATAAACAATGGGTTAACAACATTAATTGAGATAGTTAACTTAAAGGTTTCAAAACAACACTTACATGTAACGACTAACGATGACTTAACGACTCAGTTAAAATGTATATACATGTAGTGTATTTAGATGTATTAAAATACTTTTGGAAGACTTCAAGACATTTATCAAAACACTCATACTTAACGAAAATGGTTACAGTTACTTTCCCATTCTTTTCTTTCATCAAGAATTCTAGTCGTATTCTTACCCGTATTATACACAGCTTCAAAACGTACTTACTATGGGTATATACCAATAGGAACTAGCATGTGATTCCACTCTTGATTATGTCATGTATGACTAATCAATTTTAACTTCTACCATGAGCTAGTCAACTAACTAGAACTCCTTTTAACCCCACTCACCACTCACCAATTACCACTCATCATTCACTCCATTTCACTTCCAATTCTCTTTCTAATTCTCTCTCAACACATACACACACTATTATGAACGTATTTTTCCAGTAGTTAATCATCATCTTCATCAAAAATCACTTCAAGAATCAAGCTATAATCATCATAGGAAGAACACTTCAAGAACACTTCAAAAATCCCTTCAAGTTTACTAATTTACTTCCAAGCTTTCTAATCCATTCCAAGTAATCATCTAAGATCAAGAAACCTTTGTTATATACAGTAGGTTATCTTTCTTATTCAAGGTAATATTCATATTCAAACTTTGATTCAATTTCTATAACTATAAACTATCTTAATTCGAGTAAAAATCTTACTTGAACTTGTTTTTGTGTCATGATCCTACTTCAAGAACTTTCAAGCCATCCAAGATCCTTTGAAGCTAGATCATTTCTTGTCACTTTCAGTAGGTTTACCTACTAAACTTTAGGTTGTAATGATGTTCATAACATCATTCGATTCATATATATATAAAACTATCTTATTCGAAGGTTTAAACTCGTAATCACTAGAACATAGTTTAGTTAATTCTAAACTTGTTCGCAAACAAAAGTTAATCCTTCTAACTTGACTTTTAAAATTAACTAAACACATGTTCTATATCTATATGATATGCTAACTTAATGATTTAAAACCTGGAAACACGAAAAACACCGTAAAACCGGATTTACGCCGTCGTAGTAACACCGCGGGCTGTTTTGGGTTAGTTAATTAAAAACTATGATAAACTTTGATTTAAAAGTTGTTATTCTGAGAAAATGATTTTTATTATGAACATGAAACTATATCCAAAAATTATGGTTAAACTCAAAGTGGAAGTATGTTTTCTAAAATGGTCATCTAGACGTCGTTCTTTCGACTGAAATGACTACCTTTACAAAAACGACTTGTAACTTATTTTTTCGACTATAAACCTATACTTTTTCTGTTTAGATTCATAAAATAGAGTTCAATATGAAACCATAGCAATTTGATTCACTCAAAACGGATTTAAAATGAAGAAGTTATGGGTAAAACAAGATTGGATAATTTTTCTCATTTTAGCTACGTGAAAATTGGTAACAAATCTATTCCAACCATAACTTAATCAACTTGTATTGTATATTATGTAATCTTGAGATACCATAGACACGTATACAATGTTTCAACCTATCATGTCGACACATCTATATATATTTCGGAACAACCATAGACACTCTATATGTGAATGTTGGAGTTAGCTATACAGGGTTGAGGTTGATTCCAAAATATATATAGTTTGAGTTGTGATCAATACTGAGATACATATACACTGGGTCGTGGATTGATTCAAGATAATATTTATCGATTTATTTCTGTACATCTAACTGTGGACAACTAGTTGTAGGTTACTAACGAGGACAGCTGACTTAATAAACTTAAAACATCAAAATATATTAAAAGTGTTGTAAATATATTCTGAACATACTTTAATATATATGTATATATTGTTATAGGTTCGTGAATCAACAGTGGCCAAGTCTTACTTCTCGACGAAGTAAAAATCTGTGAAAGTGAGTTATAGTCCCACTTTTAAAATCTAATATTTTTGGGATGAGAATACATGCAGGTTTTATAAATAATTTACAAAATAGACACAAGTACGTGAAACTACATTCTATGGTTGAATTATCGAAATCGAATGTGCCCCTTTTTATTAAGTCTGGTAATCTAAGAATTAGGGAACAGACACCCTAATTGACGCGAATCCTAAAGATAGATCTATTGGGCCTAACAAACCCCATCCAAAGTACCGGATGCTTTAGTACTTCGAAATTTATATCATATCCGAAGGGTGTCCCGGAATGATGGGGATATTCTTATATATGCATCTTGTTAATGTCGGTTACCAGGTGTTCACCATATGAATGATTTTTATCTCTATGTATGGGATGTGTATTGAAATATGAAATCTTGTGGTCTATTGTTACGATTTGATATATATAGGTTAAACCTATAACTCACCAACATTTTTGTTGACGTTTAAAGCATGTTTATTCTCAGGTGAATATTAAGAGCTTCCGCTGTTGCATACTAAAATAAGGACAAGATTTGGAGTCCATGTTTGTATGATATTGTTTAAAAACTGCATTCAAGAAACTGATTTCGATGTAACATATTTGTATTGTAAACCATTATGTAATGGTCGTGTGTAAGCAGGATATTTTAGATTATCATTATTTGATAATCTACGTAAAACTTTTAAACCTTTATTTATGAAATAAAGGTTATGGTTTGTTTTAAAAATGAATGCAGTCTTTGAAAAACGTCTCATATAGAGGTCAAAAGCTCGCAACGAAATCAATTAATATGGAACGTTTTAATCAATAAGAACGGGACATTTCAAGAATTGGAGCAAGAAATGGACCGAATAAATTAAAAGAAGAAAGCAGAAGGAAAGAATTGGAGCAAGAAGGTAAGGGATAAGGTATGGGAGGAGGTGAGGGGAGAAGAGATGGCTGGAACAGGAGACAGTCGTTTGTTTTTTAAGTAAAGAAAAGAGAAGAAGAGGAGGTTTGTGTGGATGAGAATGAACCAAATGGTGAATAGTATGTCTTTGTGAGAGGAAGACTGCCACGTGGATGAATGGGAGTGCATAAAACACACTTGTATTTAGTAGTAGGATAATTACGGAGAGAAGAGCTAGCATCACCTATCAATTTTCTCGAGGATGAATGGTATCTTTACTAATTTACTATTAGCATCGAAAAAATCTTATTTACATGCTTACTTAGCATTGCTCTAAAATCACTTTTACACATTTAAGACCATTTAATATTGGGTTAAGGCTGCTCAAGGGTCACATACTTTTTTTTTGTCCCGATGTAGGCCATATACTAAAAAAATACTAATGTAGGTCATATACTTTCAAAAAGTGTATCGATGTAAACAAAAGGTAACCTTTTACCGGCTAAACATGTCACCTTTTGTTTACATCGATACACTTTTTGAAAGTATCTGACCACATTAGTATTTTTTGGGTATATAGCTTATCTATAGTTAATATTAAACCTCTAAAATGATGATGTCATTATTAGGCTAATTTCTTTATTAAGAAAAAATCAAAAAGAAAAAGAAAAAAATCTAAGCATGGTGGGTGATGTCATTAATCTAAATAATTTTGAATTAAAATTAAATCTTATTAATTAATTATTATTATTAAATCTTATTAAAAAGTATTTTAATTATTAAAATTAAATAATTTTGAATAATTTTAATTAATTATTTTGAATTGAGTACGAGAAGGTATAAACGATAGGCAGAAGGAAAACAATTCTAAATTTATATTTTAATTTACACTTTTAAAATAAAATGACATCCAATATTATCTCTTATGATTTGATGTGGATTGTTTAATATGCATTTTAGGTCTTTGATGAAATGTTCAGCTAGCGAGTTTCTTAGTCGGACTCTGTGATTCCACGGGTCATTAAACTAAAAAACTTTAGAATTTACGTTCACTCATGTGACGCCCCGTACTAAATCATCATGTACGGACCATCAACAACAGGATCATTACAAGGTTAAGTACTATATGCGTTTTCAAAACAGAGTTTACATTTATAAATAAAAGTGACGTCATAACATACGTCAATTGTTTTACAAATCAAAAGTATGCTTCGCTAAGTAGAAGCATTAAATAAGTATACGTGACCATAATGGTCGTTACATAACATAAGTTCATAAGTAAAAAGTTTGAATGCAACATAAGTAGTCATGCGATAACAACTCTAGGCAGCGGGTTCTACAGCACGACTAGTAAGATAGCGGAAGCGACTTCAAACACCTGAGAAAATACATGCTTAAAAAGGTCAACACAAAGGTTGGTGAGCTATAGTTTAAGTATAACAGTAATGTAAGTAGGCCACGAGATTTCGGTGCTACAACGAGCGATTCAAAAGTATGTAAAAGTATATGCTTAACCGTGGGCACCCGGTAACTAACTTAACGTTTAATGTACCCCCTTAAAGTGCACTTGGCAAGTGCGTATAACCTCGAAGTATTAAACACTCGTTAAATGCTAGCGCTACTAGCCCGAGTGGGGATGTCAAACCCTATGGATCCATATCTAAGATTCGCGTTCACGGTTCAAAAACCAATGATTAAACGTTACCGAGCTAAAGGGAATGTTTCTGCCGTTATATAACCCACACATATATAAAGTTTAAGTACTCGTGCCTAGTATGTAAAACATAAAATCCGCATGCATTCTCAGTTCCCAAAATAAGTTAAAGTAAAAAGGGAATGCTATAACTCACAATGATTAGTAGTAATGGTAAGGTAGTAGTCGGAAAGTGGTGTGCAAGTAACGGTCCAAACGTCCTCAACCTAAGTCAAATAGCACTAAGTCAATAAGTCGTCTCAAAAGGTTTACAAGTACGTAATTAAGGTCATAAGGGTCATCATCAATCATCATTAAACAAAAGGTAACAAGTAAGACTCGTTTATGAAAGTCGTTTAAAACAAAGGCTGACTTCGGTCAGTCACCACGGCCTCTACCCTTACTGAATTAAGGTGAGACCAGTGGTCATGGCTCCGTCTATGAGTCCCTTAAGTGTGGTAAAATTTACAGAAGCAAACTCGTCTTGGTTTGACCGTGGCGACGGTCTAAGTGCGAGTAGGTCAGAAATTTCTGCACAACGTTAAAGGACATGGTAACGATCGGAGGGCCATAAATCCTAAACCGTAACTCGGATTAAGACGAGTCCTATATGAAAAGTTATCTACTCGAAAAGTTCTATCTAAAAATCAAGGTTAGAACAGCCCAGGTCTGATGGTCTGTTCCAGAAGCAGTAGGTCAGAAACTTTTGGACAGAAACAGTGGGTTTTAGGTGAGTTCCGGTGTCTTGGTGCTTGATGCTCATCATGGTTCTCATCCTTGATGCGTATAGCTTCAAGTGTACAACTCGTTGATGTGTTAACATCATTTTGACCAAGGTTTGTCCATCATAACTCAAGTGCAAGTGTTGTAAGTGTTTGATGAACCAAGGTTACATGTAAGTTTATGAACAAGTTCATGAACACTAAGAAAGATCACAACCAAGTGTTGGATCCATGATACTTGCACCAAAGTGTAAGCTCTTGTTGGTTTCATGTCCTTGTTCAAATGTGTAGTAAGCAACTAACAATAAGAAATAAATAAAAAAATGAATGATAAACCTAAACCAACCATGAAGGTGGTATTCTAGTAACATACAACAAACAAGAACACAAGTAACAATTATAAAGATTATAGACTTTAAATCTTTTGAAACAAAATATGTAGAACATAACTAGATAGATTATGTTCTTGAATGTTCTTGTTATAACAAGATAAAGATGAAGAAATCAAACTAGTAAGTTTGTTCTTGAAAGTTAGAAAGTAAGTAACATATAACTAGTAACTACATGTATTCAAACATTAAGTAAGAACAAGTAAACAAACAACAATTGATGATGATGTTTAAGGGTTGTATAAATTCAGTTTTAAGAAGAAAAGAAGAAAAGAAAAAGTCTTCAAGATTACTTACAAGAACAAAGAACTTGAGAGGAAAAGAGAGAAGAAAATTGCAAGTAAAGTGTATGTGTGTTTGAATGAGAGATACAAGGAATGAAGTAATGAATAAATGAAAGCATAAGACCTCTCTAAAGGCCTCCAATTTTCGGCCAGCTGCAGCAAAATAGGGGGAAGAGGTTTGTTTTGTGGTTACTAAGGTGTTAAAGCTTCAAAAGTTGGTTAAAGAGTGGTTATACATGGGGATTATGGCATGACTAGATTCCAAATGTTCAAACCAACTAGTTACAAGTCCTAAGTAATACTTACACTTTGAAAGAGTGGGCTAAAGGTCCATTAATAAATGTAGGGTGGGCTTGTGAGTCTTATTCAAGAGTCCATTACACTAATTAAAGCCCAAGTTGCAAATAATCCAAATAAGTTCAACTTAAGCCCAAGTAATTAACTAACCATCTTAGTTAATTAAAATGATTAATAAAATTAATCATGAATGTAAATAATACCTTAAAATATTATTCGTGCAAGTTCCGGGTGTCACAAAGACGTTTCGGGCATTTAAAGTTCAAGTATGGGCAATTAAAGCAACATGTAAATGTAATAACATACATTCGTTTAATCAAGCGTATTAATAATAATAATTATTAATAAATAACGTTGGTAAAACCAGGGTCGTTACATTACCCACCTGTTAAAGAAAATTTCGTCCCGAAATTTTAAGCTGAAGTAGATGGAGGAGTCGGGAAAAGATGAGGATATTTCCGCATCATTTGATCTTCTCGTTCCCAAGTAAACTCAGGTCCTCGTTTGGCATTCCATCGTACTCGTACAATCGGAATCTTGTTGCGTTTCAAAGTTTTGATCTCACGATCCATAATCTCAACAGGTTCCTCCACAAAGTGGAGTTTGTCATCGATAGTAAGTTCTTCCAAAGGTATGATGAGTTCGGGTGCAGCAAGACACTTCTTCAAGTTTGACACATGGAAGGTAGGATGAACTGAGCTCAATTGTGCTGGTAGATCCAAACGGTATGCAACTGGTCCAACACGTTCCAAGATCTCGAAAGGACCAATGTATCGTGGGTTCAACTTTCCGCGTTTTCCAAAACGGATCACACCTTTCCAAGGTGCAACCTTCAACATTACACGATCACCAACATTAAATTCAAAGTCTTTCCGTTTAAGATCGGCATAGCTCTTTTGGCGATCACGGGCAGTCTTAAGTCTAGCTTGGATCTGAGCAATCTTCTCTGTGGTTTCGTGAACTACCTCGGGTCCGGTGATTTGCTTTTCGCCTACTTCGGCCCAACAAATAGGAGATCGGCACTTACGACCATACAATGCTTCAAAAGGTGCAGCATTAATGCTTGAGTGATAACTGTTATTGTACGAGAATTCGGCGAGTGGCAAGTGCCTTTCCCAGGCCTTTCCAAAATCAATGACACATGCACGCAGCATGTCCTCCAAGGTCTGAATCGTTCGTTCACTTTGCCCGTCAGTCTGAGGATGATAAGCAGTACTCATGTCAAGACGAGTTCCCATGGCTTCTTGCAAAGAACGCCAAAATCTGGAAGCAAAACGGGGATCGCGATCGGAGATGATTGATAAAGGTACACCATGACGAGATACAACCTCTTTGATGTACAGCTGAGCAAGTCTTTCCATTGTATCAGTTTCCTTCATCGCTAGGAAGTGTGCAGATTTGGTGAGGCGGTCAACAATAACCCAAATAGTATCGCATCCGCCCACCGTCTTCGGCAGCTTAGTAATGAAATCCATTGTGATCCTTTCCCACTTCCATTGTGGGATTTCTGGCTGTTGAAGTAACCCAGAAGGTCTCTGATGCTCGGCTTTAACCTTCGAGCAAGTCAAACACTTACCAACATAAGTCGCAACGTCCTTCTTAAGATTCGGCCACCAATACTGTTCTTTAAGGTCGTGGTACATCTTACCTGCACCGGGGTGAATCGAATATCTCGATTTGTGTGCTTCATCAAGTATCAGGCTTCGTAGATCTCCATAGTAAGGTACCCAAATTCTTCTGGCATAACATCGGAGTCCAGACTCTCTAACCTCGAATCGAGAGACAAGTATGTTCAAATGCTCGTGAGATATGTTCTCCTCCTTGAGAGCCTCAACTTGGGCTACTCTGATCTGGTTGTTGAGGTTCGAATGGATGGTGATGTTCAGAGCCCTAACACGGAGAGGTGCCGTCCTCTCCTTTCGGCTTAAAGCGTCAGCTACAACATTGGCCTTGCCAGGGTGATAACGGAGTTCACAATCGTAGTCGTTGAGCGTCTCGATCCATCGACGCTGTCTCATATTCAATTGCTTCTGATCGAAGATGTGCTGGAGACTCTTGTGATCGGTGAAGATAGTGCTCTTAGTTCCATACAAATAATGTCTCCACAATTTGAGTGCAAAGACAACGGCTCCAAGTTCAAGATCATGTGTAGTGTAGTTCCGCTCGTGAATCTTCAATTGGCGGGAGGCATAGGCAATAACCTTTGATCGTTGCATCAGTACACAACCAAAACCACTCTTCGATGCATCGCAATAAACAACAAAGTCGTCACTGCCTTCAGGAAGTGATAGGATAGGTGCGGAGGTTAACTTCTTCTTCAAAGTTTGAAATGCTGATTCGTGTGTGGGTTCCCAAATGAACTTCTTGCCCTTGTGAGTCAGTGCGGTCAAAGGACGCGCAATCAGAGAAAATCCTTCGATAAACCTTCGATAATAACCGGCGAGACCTAGAAATTGGCGAATATGCGTTGGAGTAGTGGGGGTCTCCCACTTGCTGATGGCTTCAATCTTGGCGGGATCAACTTTGATACCCTGGTCGCTCACAACATGACCCAAAAACTGTACTTCCTTCAACCAAAATTCGCACTTGGAGAATTTGGCGTAAAGTTGCTCTTGTCTTAAGAGTTCAAGCACTAATCGGAGGTGTTGCTCATGTTCTTCTTCGCTCTTAGAGTAGATGAGGATATCATCTATGAAGACGATAACAAACTTATCCAAGTAAGGCTTGCAGACACGATTCATGAGATCCATGAACACGGCGGGGGCATTTGTCAAACCGAATGGCATCACGAGGAACTCATAATGACCATAACGGGTCCTGAATGCAGTTTTCATCACGTCACTTTCCTTCACCCTCAGCTGGTGATATCCGGATCGCAAATCGATCTTTGAATAAACGCTCGATCCTTGTAGTTGATCAAAAAGATCATCAATTCGTGGAAGAGGATATCGATTCTTGATAGTCAATTTGTTGAGTTCACGGTAGTCGATACACATACGGAAGGATCCATCCTTCTTCTTTACAAACAACACAGGTGCGCCCCAAGGCGAGAAGCTTGGTTGGATAAACCCTCGATCTAATAGCTCTTGTAGTTGACTCTGTAATTCTTGCATCTCGGAGGGTGCGAGTCTATAAGGTGCGCGAGCTACAGGTGCAGCTCCTGGCACTAAGTCAATCTGAAACTCTACTGCCCTCGGTGGCGGTAATCCAGGCAGTTCTTCGGGAAAGACATCGGAAAACTCGTTCACAATACGCACATCGTTCACGTTCTTCACCTCAGTTTCTACCGCTTTCACATGTGCTAGGACAGCAAAGCGTCCCTTCTTCATAATCTTTTGTGCTTTCACGCAACTAATGAGGTTCAACTTCGAGGTACATCTCTCTCCATAGATAACCAGTGGTTCGCCATCTCCTTGTGGTATGCGAAGTGCTTTATCTCCACAGATAACATCGGCCTTTATCTTGCTCAACCAATCCATACCGACGATCGCGTCAAAACTTCCCAGTTTGATAGGTATCAAATCAATTTCGAAATCTGCACCAGCTATGTTGATAATAGCTCCACGACTAATATGGTCAACCTTTTCAAGTTTTCCATTGGCGACCTCGACAAGCATACTTTCCTTCAAAGGAACTAACGACCAATCTAACTTATCACAAAAATGTCTACACACATAGCTCCTATCGGCACCAGTATCAAATAGGACAGAAGCTAAAAGATTGTTGATCTTGAATATACCTGTCACCAAGTCGGGGTTGTCGCGAGCGTCCCTTGCATTAACATTGAAGGCTCTAGCACGTGGTGGTCCGCCATCCTTACGCTTGTTAGGACACTCGTTTCTGAAATGGCCCGTCTTTCCACATTCATAACACTTCTTAGGCCCATTGTTGTTGTGGTTTGGCTTCACGTTCAAAGTGGTAACCTTGCAATCCTTGCCAACATGTCCAGATCGTTGGCACTTCTCACAGATAACATTGCAATACCCAGTGTGGTGCTTGTAGCACCTATTGCATTGTGGTAAGGTTCCTTTGTAGTTCGGATTGGTGCGGTTGTTGTTGTTGGGGTTGGTGTTGTTGTTGTGCATGTTGTTGTTTTGCCTGAACCCTTCATGTCGTTTTGCCGGGTTTTGATCATGGTTCCTACCCCTGTTGTTGTTGTGGTTGTTGTCCCATTTCCTCTTTTCACCGCTAACAGTTTCAAATTTAGCCTTCTCCGGCTCGTCAAGGATGATTTGATTCAAGAGAGTATGCGCCATGCGCATTGCTTCGGGAACACTTGGTGGCTTGGATGAGGTAACATTACCCTTGATGGACTTAGGAAGTCCCGAGAAGTATTTCTCTAAACGCTTAAATTCGGGGGTGACCATGGTTGGACACATAAGAGCCAATTCCAAAAACCTACGGTTGTAGCTGTTAAGGTCGTTCCCTACGGTTTTCAATTGCATAAATTCGATCTCCATCTTTTGAATCTCGGTTCTCGGACAGTATTCCTCGATCATAGCACATTTAAATTCTTCCCAAGGCGTAGCATACGCCTCATCAATTCCTTTCGCTTGGGCCATGGTATTCCACCATGTGAGCGCGCCATCAGACAGCGTGCAAGATGCAAATTTCGTTTTGTTAGCCTCAGAACAATTGCTAACCCTGAATACCGATTCCAACTTTTCGAACCATCTGGTGAGACCGACGGGTCCCTCAGTGCCACTGAAGTAGTGTGGCTTGCAGTTTTGGAATTCCTTGTAAGTACACCCATCTCGGACGACAGGTGGATTGACAGGCGGTGGTGGTGGAACTTGGGGTTGTCTTTCAGCTAGTGCAGCAGCGACACGCTCGTTAATCATGTCCTCAATCTGGGCGGCGGTAGGTGTGGTTCTTCCGTTGGCCATGATGTTCTATACAAACATTTTGACTCAAGTCAAAATCCATTATGCAAATAATAATAATATAGTATATAACAACCAACATGAAAACAGCACAACACATGTTGATTAAGTAATGCAAGCATATATAAGTACCACAAAACCATGATATGATAACGTAAATAGAACACTTGCGCACAAAGAAACAACACAAATTCCATTCATTAATGATAATAAGTTCATACATTACAATAAGTCCGTACATTACATAAGTGAAATATGAAATTACAAAAAGAGATTACAATACAGAATCTAGTACAAAGTCCTACGGCGATGGTGGGTACAAGATGTCCAAAACATGAGCCAACTGCTCCTCGAGCTCAGTAACTCGAGTCTGGAGAATCTCAATCTCCCGCCTCATTTCCTCATTAGAGGAAGACGATGGGGCAGGTGGTGCTGGCGGTGCAGGTGGAGCCGGTGGTGCTGAAGTGGATGGTCCGGCTCTAGGTGGAGACGGTAATATCAGTGGGTCGGCGGGGTACGGCACCAGCCGTTTACGAGCAGTGATCCTACGACGCCGACCATAAGCGTCAGTGACAGTACGACCAGGAATTATGCCAGCGAAGCGATACCGCTTCTTCGGCGGGGTAGAAGGTGCCTGAATCGGTCGGTCAGCGGGATCCTCCTCATCACTGGAGTCGTCAGATGAGGTGTCGTCTGAAGAAGCATCGGCGGAAGAACCGTCGTCTGAATCATGCGGTGGTGGCGCGGGTGGTTCAACGTATCCGAAAGCGGCCAACATCTGTCGGTGTCGGCCTGGCGTAATAACGGCTAAGCGGCCGTCGGCAGTGCGTCGGCAAGGTGTGCGAAAGTGATTACGGAAGGGTCCTTCCCCGAACTCCGCGGGGATCTCCATGCCACCAATGCGAGCCAGTTGCCTCAGGGGTCTGGAAGAAGACGCCGGGATAGGCACACTAGAGCTAGCTCCAGAACTAGAGGCGCCGGGGTCGCCAGTGGGTGTCAGGGCCGGAATGTCAGCAGCAGCAGCAGCAGCAACAGGTGCAGCAGTGGGTGGAACAACGGGGCCTGAGCCGCCCGGGATGTCAGTAGGTGGAACGTCCGACATCTGAACAAGGAAAAATAAATTTTCCATGTCAGTATGTCATAAAGCAAGCAAATAATAGGCCAACAGTTTATATCATGTATAACAATAAGTAGCATGGCAATATCAGTAATCGTATGAAACTAGCATGCAATTGAAAGCAAGTAATAGCATGCAGTAGTGAAATCACGTAGTAGCATACGGCATATAGCAGTAACAGTAAGCAGCAGCATGCAGTAAGTTCAGCGGAAACAAGTAAACTAACAAGTTGTAGATTAGCCCTATTAGTGAATCCTACACGGGTCGGTCTTAGACTCACTAATGCATCCTAATTCCCTACAACCAATGCTCTGATACCAAATGTGACGCCCCGTACTAAATCATCATGTACGGACCATCAACAACAGGATCATTACAAGGTTAAGTACTATATGCGTTTTCAAAACAGAGTTTACATTTATAAATAAAAGTGACGTCATAACATACGTCAATTGTTTTACAAATCAAAAGTATGCTTCGCTAAGTAGAAGCATTAAATAAGTATACGTGACCATAATGGTCGTTACATAACATAAGTTCATAAGTAAAAAGTTTGAATGCAACATAAGTAGTCATGCGATAACAACTCTAGGCAGCGGGTTCTACAGCACGACTAGTAAGATAGCGGAAGCGACTTCAAACACCTGAGAAAATACATGCTTAAAAAGGTCAACACAAAGGTTGGTGAGCTATAGTTTAAGTATAACAGTAATGTAAGTAGGCCACGAGATTTCGGTGCTACAACGAGCGATTCAAAAGTATGTAAAAGTATATGCTTAACCGTGGGCACCCGGTAACTAACTTAACGTTTAATGTACCCCCTTAAAGTGCACTTGGCAAGTGCGTATAACCTCGAAGTATTAAACACTCGTTAAATGCTAGCGCTACTAGCCCGAGTGGGGATGTCAAACCCTATGGATCCATATCTAAGATTCGCGTTCACGGTTCAAAAACCAATGATTAAACGTTACCGAGCTAAAGGGAATGTTTCTGCCGTTATATAACCCACACATATATAAAGTTTAAGTACTCGTGCCTAGTATGTAAAACATAAAATCCGCATGCATTCTCAGTTCCCAAAATAAGTTAAAGTAAAAAGGGAATGCTATAACTCACAATGATTAGTAGTAATGGTAAGGTAGTAGTCGGAAAGTGGTGTGCAAGTAACGGTCCAAACGTCCTCAACCTAAGTCAAATAGCACTAAGTCAATAAGTCGTCTCAAAAGGTTTACAAGTACGTAATTAAGGTCATAAGGGTCATCATCAATCATCATTAAACAAAAGGTAACAAGTAAGACTCGTTTATGAAAGTCGTTTAAAACAAAGGCTGACTTCGGTCAGTCACCACGGCCTCTACCCTTACTGAATTAAGGTGAGACCAGTGGTCATGGCTCCGTCTATGAGTCCCTTAAGTGTGGTAAAATTTACAGAAGCAAACTCGTCTTGGTTTGACCGTGGCGACGGTCTAAGTGCGAGTAGGTCAGAAATTTCTGCACAACGTTAAAGGACATGGTAACGATCGGAGGGCCATAAATCCTAAACCGTAACTCGGATTAAGACGAGTCCTATATGAAAAGTTATCTACTCGAAAAGTTCTATCTAAAAATCAAGGTTAGAACAGCCCAGGTCTGATGGTCTGTTCCAGAAGCAGTAGGTCAGAAACTTTTGGACAGAAACAGTGGGTTTTAGGTGAGTTCCGGTGTCTTGGTGCTTGATGCTCATCATGGTTCTCATCCTTGATGCGTATAGCTTCAAGTGTACAACTCGTTGATGTGTTAACATCATTTTGACCAAGGTTTGTCCATCATAACTCAAGTGCAAGTGTTGTAAGTGTTTGATGAACCAAGGTTACATGTAAGTTTATGAACAAGTTCATGAACACTAAGAAAGATCACAACCAAGTGTTGGATCCATGATACTTGCACCAAAGTGTAAGCTCTTGTTGGTTTCATGTCCTTGTTCAAATGTGTAGTAAGCAACTAACAATAAGAAATAAATAAAAAAATGAATGATAAACCTAAACCAACCATGAAGGTGGTATTCTAGTAACATACAACAAACAAGAACACAAGTAACAATTATAAAGATTATAGACTTTAAATCTTTTGAAACAAAATATGTAGAACATAACTAGATAGATTATGTTCTTGAATGTTCTTGTTATAACAAGATAAAGATGAAGAAATCAAACTAGTAAGTTTGTTCTTGAAAGTTAGAAAGTAAGTAACATATAACTAGTAACTACATGTATTCAAACATTAAGTAAGAACAAGTAAACAAACAACAATTGATGATGATGTTTAAGGGTTGTATAAATTCAGTTTTAAGAAGAAAAGAAGAAAAGAAAAAGTCTTCAAGATTACTTACAAGAACAAAGAACTTGAGAGGAAAAGAGAGAAGAAAATTGCAAGTAAAGTGTATGTGTGTTTGAATGAGAGATACAAGGAATGAAGTAATGAATAAATGAAAGCATAAGACCTCTCTAAAGGCCTCCAATTTTCGGCCAGCTGCAGCAAAATAGGGGGAAGAGGTTTGTTTTGTGGTTACTAAGGTGTTAAAGCTTCAAAAGTTGGTTAAAGAGTGGTTATACATGGGGATTATGGCATGACTAGATTCCAAATGTTCAAACCAACTAGTTACAAGTCCTAAGTAATACTTACACTTTGAAAGAGTGGGCTAAAGGTCCATTAATAAATGTAGGGTGGGCTTGTGAGTCTTATTCAAGAGTCCATTACACTAATTAAAGCCCAAGTTGCAAATAATCCAAATAAGTTCAACTTAAGCCCAAGTAATTAACTAACCATCTTAGTTAATTAAAATGATTAATAAAATTAATCATGAATGTAAATAATACCTTAAAATATTATTCGTGCAAGTTCCGGGTGTCACAAAGACGTTTCGGGCATTTAAAGTTCAAGTATGGGCAATTAAAGCAACATGTAAATGTAATAACATACATTCGTTTAATCAAGCGTATTAATAATAATAATTATTAATAAATAACGTTGGTAAAACCAGGGTCGTTACAACTCAATACCTAAAACATAACATTAAACTGTTTCGTTTAAACAAACCCGTGGTTCCACGGGTCATTTCACTAGTATTGGAACAATAAAAAAGTATACTTTTTTTAAAGCTCAATCTACAAAATCGATCAAGGATGATTCTCTTAACAATTTTACTTCAGATTAGTGAATCATAACATCAAACGAAGTTTCGCACATCATCAGAACTGATAATTAACAACAAATCCATAGAGTTTGATTTCGAGTTCATCCTTTACCGAAAATCGTGCCCGATTTGAGCACCGGATCAATCTGAAAGGTTATAGCGAAATGTAAAAATACAGATGTTATCGAAATCTCTTCGTGAAACTATATGTAGATTTACAGCTCTTAAATTGAAGAAATAGATCCGAATTTCGAAGTCAAAGTTTCGGAAAAAAGTCAAACGAACAACCTTATTTATCAGGTCAACAAGTTAAGTTGATTTACATTAACACATTTTTTTTAGAGTTTATGGACTATAATAGTATTTTTTTGGGTATATGGCCTACATCCGGACAAAAAAAGGCATATGACCCTTGAGTAGCCTTAACCCTTTAATATTTTACGATTAGTGATATGTTTTGTATGGCAAAGTTGACGCATCTATTGTTTTATTTAGATGTTCTTAAAAATCTTGCAATAACCTTTGTCTATTGAATTTGAAATTAGCTGAATGATGTCTCTTTTTTTGTCGATGGTGTCTGAAGAAACGATAGAGAGGAATTCAAAATGTCTGAAAAAACGATGGATTTAAAAATGTCGTTCAAATCTTGAACATTTGATGTCATAAGTTACTTTAAAACGTCAAAAAAAAAATTTATATTATTATAGATTTATAACATTAAATGTATAAATGTTACGAATTTTAATAACGATAACTTTTTTACACCTTGTAATTAGTTCTTCATTTTTAGCCGCTTTTCTCCGTGAATAAATTTGTTAACCTAATAACATGTTAAAAAACAAGTTAAATCAATCACGCTATGAAATCTAAACAAACATAAAATAAACTAGTGAAATGACCCGTGAAATCACGGGTTTGTTTTAATAAAATAATTTAATGATATGTTTTAGGTATTAAGTGAACGTAAATGTTAAAGTCATTTAGTTTAATGACTCGTGGAACCACAGATTCCGACTAAGAAACTTGTCATTGTTTTTACAAACATATTGATATACTTAACTTGGTCAGAATAAATGAACTACATTTATTCTCCCACGACCTTCTTCTAATTTTCATCACAATTGCTATTTTCGTTGTCATAAAAGTCTACATTACAACATTTTATTGAGACGTGTATTTTGTATACATGTGTAACGTAATTAATCTGGTAAAAAAACCCATAGTTAAATAATAATAATAAAAAATTTTGCTCTAAAATTGAGTATTTATATTTTTAATAATAATTATTAGTAATAACAAATGTCTCCTTATTTTTATTAAAAAAAATTAAAATTACAATTATTATATGAAGGTGGTATAATATGTTTCAAAGTTTGTACATGTGTTAATGGGGTCTTTTGTAAAAGATTGTATAATTTTTTTAAAGTTTGTACATATGGTCACGTGGATGTTATATCATAATTTTAAAAAGTGATCCGATATTTTGTGTTTAAAAAGTTGACTAATGAATGATATTTTGTCGTGTTTAAGAAATTTTATTTTAAGTATGTTTTAAGAGATTTGATATTTCCACACAAATATATCATACAATATCAGTCACAATCTGACTTGGCATTTTAGCAACATAAATTATTTAGTTGTTATGATTGAAGAAAAGAATAAGATATGATGCAGAAGATAATAACGTTCGTTAAAAGTAATACGGAATAATTATTTAGTTGTTATTATGAAAAGGAAAAACTAATTTATTAATAAAGTAGAAGATAAATAATTACTTCTTTTTAATTAATTTATTTTAATTAGTGTTTATGACATCATCTACATGTCTTCTAATTTTTTCTTTTTTCGTTTGATTTATTTTTATAAAGAATAATTGCTTATTTATGACATCACAAGGATAGAGATTTAATATTAACTATAGATACTATTATTGTTTTTGTTGATTTTTTTAAACTTATATATCAATCATCAACATCTATATTATTATATCATTTAAAAATAATTTTTTTAAATGACTCGTAGTTTCATGAGTCCTTTAACTAGTATACTTTTATATTTGTTCCAATGTAGATTATATATTCATAAAGTGTTTTAATCAAAAGATAAACACTTTTCGGGGGATGTAATTTTTTTCGTTATTTTTTTTTATTTTTTTTTTCAAACATTAAGATCAGATGAAAATATGAACATTAAAAAACACTTTGTGATAAATGTTATATTTTTGGCGGAAAAATGCTCGAAGAAATAAATGATAACATGCATAATGAGTAATGTTTAGAGTTTTTTTAAGGGTTTAGAAATTAGGGTTTAGGGTTTAGATTGAATTTTTAATATGAACGATTTAGAGTTTTGGATTTTGGGTTTAGGGACTAAATTCAAAACAGTAAACCTTAAACCATAAACTCTAAATCGGGCTAAAATTTTAAAAAAAAATTCACATAAGATGAAAAAAAAACGGTGAAAAAAACTCTAATTAAAACATTGCTCATGATGCATGTTATCATTTATTTCTTCGAGCGTTTTTCCACCAAAATAATAACATTCATTGTCTTTTTTAAATATTCATATTTTCATGTGATCTTAATGTTTGAAAAAAATAAAAAATAAAAAATTTACTTCTCATTTTTTCCAAAAAAGTGTTTCCCTCTTGATTAGTCCCCTACTAAAAAACACACTATTGTAGGTCATGTATTTTAAAAAAGTGTGTTAATATAAACCAACTTAACTTGTTAACCTGATAAAAAAAGTATTTGTTAAAAAATAATTCATGATTGGTCCCCAAACTTTTTAATTCATACATGTTTCAGATCTTCATCTTCATCATCATCATTTTAGGAAGAAAAAAAAACCCCAAATTCCATCTTCATCTTCAACTTTTCCTTCGTTATTAATCAATTCATGATTAGTAACAAATATTGCTGAAAATCGAAAACTCATTCGGTTTAACTGTTGCGAACTGGTGAGGTCTACGTCACAACTCAGTTGTGTTTTGAAAAAAGTAAAAATGGTGATGTGTGAACAATGATCTTGTGATACTACTTGCAGAGTTTCATATTCAAACTTCATGATTTGGACTCTAATTTCGAGTCAAAGTTCAAAGCCAAAAAGTCAAACTGTTGTTCTTCGATCGAATTCATGAGCTATATGGTGTTTCAAGCAATGATGATGATCGAAGAGCATTGAGTGATGAGTTTACAACATTTGTTATGAAGGAATCATGACTTAGAAACATCTAAAATTCGAAGTTTGATTTTTAGATCTCAAACCTTCAACCGTCGCTATTCTTCATCGGAGCTCAACTTTAGATGCAATTTTTTTATGAATTGATTACAGTTTCATATTCGTTAATGCTTTATGATTGATTGCTAATGGATTCATTGTCAGAATATCTTCGAATCAAAATCATCGAATATGATTGTTTTGAAGAACAGTTGGTGGTCATCTGATTATCAGACGACGTAAGCATAAGCAGATGCAGATTCATATTTTTATTCTCGGACATGAAATTTGATTGTTACTGGATCAACATCCTTTAACTTTAAGGAGTGCACATGCAAAGTATACAAACCACATGGACTGTAAGTATAATATTTCAATTTAAAAAATGATCATAATCAGTTTAACCGGTCTAACAGGTAACCGGCCACCTTTTAGTTACATTAGTACACTTTTTCAAATAACATAGCCTATAATAGTATTTTTCTGGGTATATATCCAACATTAGAACAAAAATAAAAGTATATATCTACTGAGTAGCTTAAACCCTAATTTTAACTATCGGACCTCGTATATATTTTTAGAATTTATGATTTTTTCAAGTAAACAACCACAAGTAACATTCAGATACAATCAGTACTAGAATTTTTTTTTGAGAGACCATATTGAATTTTGATATGACTAAAACTGACAGTTTTGATTATGCGGTGTCGTTAGGTCGCAAGACGTCGGAATTAGCTATCAGAAGAGGGGCAGTGGTTTTTAATTTATATTTAGCGGGGCTAAATCGTACTACTCCTTATTATGGTGAGTAAGGAAAGTATGACCTAGGGTCGAAGTTTTAAGAAGTCGACAGAATCGAACCTATCAGCTTAGGATATTTCTAAAGTAGAGGAGTAGTTGTAAATTACCTAATTTTGAGTTTTCTAGTTTATAAGATAAAATAAAGTAAATGCGCTAAAATTCGTAATTCGGATAAGGTTAAAGCAAGTGCATACTATGATTTTGTTAGTTATTTTGTCGAGATTATGAGATGTTGGCTCATGAATAGGTATTGACTCTGTAATTATTACACTGGTCCAACTGCCCGTGTCATAAGATATGTCACTGAGTAATGCATTAGGCTTGAAGATTATGAATAGACAGCAAAGTCCCATACCCCCGACGCCCGTGCATCTTGACTACATGCATACACGTTCAAACGGCTCATCCAATTGAGCGACTCGGTTAGGTGATGTATTAACGTTACAAAAAGGTCTAACCTTTCTTAAGCATAATAAAGACAAGGTATTCCATATCCGAGAGACACGATGTGTGTCGATGCTTTCGTTAATGATTGGTTTTAAAAGATAGTTAGGCCTTAAAAAGAGTTTAACCATAAAGAACACCATGGCCAAGTCGGTGTGACTTCCATGAACACGTTCTGTTATCCTAACGGTCCAATCCTATATGAGTTTAAACAAATAGTTCTTTAATTAACTATGAATCCCTCAAGCGGGATGCAATGCTTGACACCGCGTTATGGTAAACTGTACTAATCAGCACTGCCCGGATTGCATGGCCTTACTTAGCAGAGGTACTACTTACAACAACCGTTTTGCTTCAGCGCCACATGCGAAGTTTATACGCTTGGTGACTACACTAGCATGGTCTAGGACTGACAATATATTGTGGGCCTAGTTAGATGTTTCACTACGAAAGAGTCCTCAGTCGGAATCCAAAACTCGGTGGGCTTACTACAACCAGTGTGCCTCAGTCAAGCTTGCGTTGTATCCGGCATAATTCTATTACCAAGGGGTGACACATATAGTGTACTTTGAATCAGGGTTCGCGACTTTCCAATAACAGAGCCAATAACTACGTTCTATTAGTTGGAAAAGTGATTGAGTTTAAAGCATAATCGGAAAAGCAGCTTAACAACATACACAAACCATAATATTATTTCGGCATTATAACTAACTACATCATAGCATACACTAAAGATAACTACTCGCTAATCATGGTAACATTATCATAGATCATAATAATGGAAGACATTATATAAAGATAAATGATAGAAGTATCAGTAGATTAAACGAGTTCTGAAAGTACAAAAGTGACAACTTCAAACTCCAGACCGATCCTAATACAATCTTCGGCGTTCTTCTCCGGGTACTAAATTTCCCGCTCGGAGTCGAAGATCTTTGAAACGACCCAACCCATCGTATTCCGGCCCATATTGTTTTTAACGTAATAATATTTACAGCATTTAGGTCCCAATTATGTTTCCAAAAACATTTTCATTACAATAGTAAGTTTAATCGACTTTAAAACATTGATAAGGCTAAAAAGGAACATATATTTCATAGCATTATCCCCCAAGAAAGACAGGATTTTAGTTGTAATTGTTCCATATTCAAGTAATATTCGTTTATATTTAATAAGTGCGAAGACAAAAGGCGAAAACGAAGAATTGAAGACGGAAAGGTCCAAAATGCTCAAATGTACAAGATACAATTAAAGTGGTTCAAATTATTGATGAAGAACGTCTAAAAATGACAAGAGTACAAGTTGCGGAACGCAAAGTACACGATATAAAATAATACGCGAAGACGTCCGAAAATCCGGAACCGGGACCCGAGCCAAGAAGAAACGCGCGACGCAACGGACCAAAAATATCTAGTCTACTATGCATATAAATATAATATAATATATAAATAATTATTAAAATTATTTATATTTTATTTATATTTAATATTATGTCGACAAGCTATGAGACAAATCAATGTGAGCTGTCCAGGGTGGCCATGCGACTCGCATGGCCAGAAGGCTATTTCCCATGCGAGTCGCATGAGGATCAGAATCAGGCCTGGTTTATAAATTTGCCAGTTTTCGTTCGTTTTTACACACACCCATAAAATAAAATAATAATAATACTCCATAGTATAATATATATATAATATAGATTAGTGTTATATTAGATTAGTTCGGGTTATGTAAAGGTTATTTTACGGGTTTTAAAGTCGAAGCTCTGTCCGTGTAACACTACGCGATAAATAATCAATGTAAGCTATGTTCTCCTTTTTAAATTAATGTCTCGTACTTAAGTTATTATTATGCTTATTTGAGCCGAAGTAATCATGATGTTGAGCTAAATATTAAAGATGGGGTAATTGGGTTTTGTACCATAATTGGGGTTTGGACAAAAGAACGACACTTGTGGAAATTAGACTATGGGCTATTAATGGGCTTTATATTAAATTAACAATACCTCGTTAATTTAATATAAAGGTTATAATTTGACGTATCTATATATAACCACATACGCTTAATCGGACACGATGGGCGGGATATTTATAAGTACGAATTATTGTTCATTTGACCGGACACGGGGATGGATTAATAGTCAATGGACTCATTAAAACAGGGGTGGATTACATTCAAGGGTAATTGGTGTAATTGTTAACAAAGTATTTAAACCTTGGTTTACACACAGTCGATAACCTGGTGTATTCATTAAGCAAAGTATTAAGACCTTGTTACAGTTCGAATCCCTAGTTAGTTGGAATATTTGACTTCGGGTATAAGGTTAAATTTGCCGAGCAGTTTATAATTATGACCGATGAACTATTATGGACAAAAACCAGATAGGTTTCAAATACATCCAGGACAAAGGACAATTAGCTCAGGACAATAAATTAAAATCAAAACGTCAAACATCATGGTTACGGAAGTTTAAATAAGCATAATATATTTTATTTCATTTTTTCTCGTACTTTTATTTATTGTCATTTCAATTATTGTTATTTATTTTATATTGTTATTTAAATATCGTCATTTACTATACGCTTCGCTTAAAATATAAATCGACAAACCGGTCATTAAACGGTAAAACCCCCACTTTTATATATTATTATATATATATTTATATATTTTTGTACAAATATAATTATATAAAAATAAGTGTTTCATAAGCCCGTCTCCCTGTGGAACGAACCGGACTTACTAAAAACTATACTACTCCGCGACTAGGTACACTGCCTATTGTGTTGTAGCAAGGTTTTGGTATATCCATTTTGTAAATATTTAATTAAAACTTGTTAAATTTTGTAGTATTCCGTATTAAAAATATAGTATATTTCGTAACCCCACGCTACGACATCAAGTTTTTGGCGCCGCTGCCGGGGATCGAACCCGGGTCACCCGCGTGACAGGCGGGAATACTTACCACTATAAATAAATAAATAAGTATATCCATTCTATAAATAAATAAATATCTTGTGTAAAATTGTATCGTATTTAATAGTTTTTCCTAGTAAAATATAAAGCTATTTTATATACACCTCGCATAACATCAAGTTTTTGGCGCCGCTGCCGGGGAGTCGGCGAAATATTTATTTACATTTTTAGAAAAACAATATAAAATCTATAAAAAAAAAAATTTAAAAATTTAAAAACCGAAAAAAAAATAATTGCTTTTATATATTTTTAAGATTTTTATTTATGAAAATATAAAATATTTCTATTTTTAGTTTTATAAAAATATAAGTTTTTATTTATTTTATATATATTTTGCTTTAAATATAAAACAAAATAAAAATAAATAATAAATAATAAATAATACGAACTGACCTGTCATTTTTTTTGAACCCTTCTTGAACTGAACCAGCAGGTCATGCGAGTCGCATGACCTTTTCTCTTAGACCCATGCGAGTCGCATGAGGGGTTCTGACAGGCCCACTCACTTGACCTAAAAACGCATTTATTACGTTTTATTTTATTATTATTATTATAACCCTAGTTTTTATTATTATTATTATTATTTTTAGATAATTTAATTTATATTTACTTTTAATTAGTTTTAAATTTATAAACTTAATACTTTTATAATATAAAATATAAAAATAATATTTTTATAAAACTAATAATTTTTATAAACTTTTTATTAACTTTTATATTTTGTATCTTTTATTTATTTTTAGCGTAATTTTTGTATTTTTATCATTCGTGCTTAGTTTTAAGTCTAGTTTTTGCCGTAGTTTCATTTTTATTTCTAGAATTTTTAGGCATTGCCGTAAAATCCCTTAAGTGCTTATTCCTTAGACTAAGATTTAGGTGCTTTAGAATTTTGCGACGCTGTTTTTCACTTTAGTTTTACCTGTAGACCTTTAGGTGCAACTTTTTAGATATAATTTTTAGACTTTTAAGTTCCGACGTTTTTCTTTCTTATTTTTATTTTTCGACACTTTTCGACGCGCAATCTTTTTCTTTCTTATTTCTCGACATTCTAGTTTTTAGGACTTAGAATTTTCTCTACTTCTTATCTAATTCTCCAAACGGAAAGAAAAATTATTTAAGTGGTTAAATTAATGGACGTTGACATTTTTCTGGTTCGTAGTAATAGTTGGATTTGTTAGTGGCTAGTTGTGGGCTTCCGATTTAAAGGGTCCTGACTACCTGCTGCATCTTTTGGCTATTCGAAACGTGGGCAAAATCAGAAAAGTCTATTAATTGGATAACTTATATAAGTTTTTCTAAATTTTATAACTAATAGGATAATTCGTGATTGTACCACATTGTAGCTAAAATTTGGCCATCGCAATAAAATGGAAAATTTTGAAAGCAAGGCCTTGGAAACTCTTTTTGAACTCCAAAATCAATTAAATCAATACTCTCAACCGAGTGTTGATGACAATTCATTCAGTCAATCTTGGATCGCGAACGATGAAACAATAACTGGTTGTGAAATCTGTGGAGATTATCACTCAACATGGGAATGTTACTATTACGTTCCTATGGAAAATTACGCACCCACAGAACCTGCATGGAACGATTATGAAGAACGCAATTCAAACTGGGATTATTCCCAAGAATATATCCAAACTCAACAACCAGAAGACGAGGAAAATTACGTGTCCGAAAATTCTTTAGATCATATGAAAATCAAACTCGAAGAACTCGATGCTCAAAATGAACAAATGAGCGAGTTTGTAAACCGGCAAGCTGAAACTCTATCAGACTACACACCTGTTGATCTGAGGAGTATTGTTCAAGAAAATCTCAAATCATCGAATTTTGATGAATTCGAGAGCTCCGAAATCACCAACTATCCCGATGATACTTTTTATTCAGTTTTACCAATTTCACAACATATCGACACATTAGCCTCTACCGACGAAATCATCGATCCACCAATGGATGAAGAAGAAGTAAGGGTGACAAATTGGTACTCTTGGGAAAACGATAACGTTGAAAATTTTACCCCCGAGACCAAAGTGGTGGGACCGATAAGTACCATTAATGAAGAAGAATCTACTTCGATCCCGAAATTCACCATTCCACAACCTTCCAACCCAATATTCTCAATAGACAAATCATCTACCGAAGATGAACTAAGAACTGTAATAGATAATGACACCTCAAATTTTACCCAAATGGGTAATAGAGGTGAAAACTTTGATCCCGAGAATGAACGGAAGGAAATGTTAGGAATTGACCACCCTATAGGAATATGTATGTCAGTATATAACGATCTATTTGACCAAGAACCAGAAAAGAGACATATCCATTTACTAAAAGCTACACTTAAAAAAGAATTAAGTAGGGACGATCAACGGGTGAGTCTAAACTTTAAACCCATTGATATATTATACACCACCCGAGATATAAATAACTGGCTCACTATTTTAATTCGAGGAACTTATTCCACCGACTTCACATATCGTCAGCTAAAGTGTAGGGAAGTCTAACCCCACTTAACGTTAAATTAGGGGTTCGGGTTAGTGCATAACTCGTTAATAAACATGCATGATAAGTTAGGGTAAAAGACGCATTTTCAAAGATTAGCAAACTGTTCAAAAAAGCAACCATTTTTGAAGAAAAACATGTGTGATAAAATAAGAAGGAATGAACGATGAGGCGCGCCATCTATCATTCGACGAGCTTTGTAAGTACAAACTAGGTATTCTTAATCACTTTTCTACACTAATCACCCTCATGAATTTATAATTATAGTCTGATTTCATGCAAATGAGGGCATTGCATGATCTCAAGTGTGGGGAAGGGTTATAAATTCTCTCGGGTTTACACTTAGTTTATTTGCCAAATTTTGTGAAAATTTGAAAAATTTTCAATTAAATGAAGTCAAAATCATGTTTATATATATTTATGAACGATGAAAACTAGGTGTTAATACCGAAATTATCGTTACCTCGAAAAGGACATAAATTGAGAAACAACCCAAAATGCTTGAATTCATTTAAGAATGGAATAAAGGAGAATAAAAAGGCAAAGAAAGAAACTAAGTGTGGGGAGAATATACCAAGTCATTCAATTAAGAACTATCTATCACATGTTTCTGTAAAGTTATTGCAGGTGTTTTGTTTTGGACTAAATTAACTGTTTTACCTGATTTACTGTAATGAGAGATGGATCTACACGATGAATCAATTCCATCATTAAAAGGAAGTAAAGTCTTCCGAAAAAGACACGCGCTTCTTGATTTAGGTCAAGAAGTTGTCGTCCAGACCAGCTGTAGGTTGACGAAAAATCTAGAAAAGTCATTTCTAAAATCAGCAGGAAATCCACGGACCTCCGCATCAAACAGGGTCGCCAAGTGGTCAGATTTATCCTAACCATGAGAAGGATTTATCTCGTACAATGGGGAGGCACCGTGCAAATTAGCTTGATAAGACTAATGAATCAGATCCCCAGAAAGGATAATCTCCTTAAAAGATTAAAAATCAGCTTTTAAGCCTGATATTACTCAATCCTTGAGATTGACCTTAAAGATTGAGAATTACAAACTCATGGAATTCGATGATATCTAAACTCGAGCTTGAACGAGAAAATATTTTGATCAAAAATACAAACCGATTTGTTTTCTGAAAAACCATTTTCAATGCGTTCATTACCATTGAACGTAAAATCCTAAGAAATTCACCTTGAATTCATTAGGTCACCTGAACCAAAACGGGTGTCAACCGTAAGAACGGTGGTTGCATAGCATGGTCAGAGACAGGACCTTGTGCCAGACCGAAAAATCATAGGATGATCTTTACTATTGCTCCTACCAAGGATAGTTCTAGCATCCGACACGTTTTTAGACCATGAACAAATGCATGTCATTAGACATTGCCTTAACAGTTTCTTGTTCATCGCTTTCCTTTACAACCGGACGGTAGTTTACCGAAAGGTAATATACGGAACAAGTAAACTGGATGTGTGCTTTCCGATACCAGGATAGCAGTGGATTACACGAACCTAAAAGTTTTAAGCCAAAATATTGATCCACAAATATATTTTGCAACACCAAAGAATGGATTAAATCAGAAAACTTGTCTAGGGTAAAATCTAGCTTGAATTTTCAAAAGATCAAATGTTTTCATAAAGATCCAATTTCCTTAAGGATCTACATTTTTATAGTCATGTGGGACTGTAAACCGCCTTTCAAATGTGCACTTTGCTTTGGAAACCGAAAGTAAATCGGCTATTTGATTGTAAGTGTCGTTGACCTAAACCCAAGGCAACTGTGGATGACACACCCACCTTTAACCATGGTTCTATCATTACTATCATTGTTTATACCGATCTATCTAAATCACTGATGTACAAAGTGTGAAGAATAAAGAAGTGATTCGTGTGATGTATTATATTATTTCAAGACTGTATTGCTTGAGGACAAGCAACGTTCAAGTGTGGGGATATTGATAAGGCTAAAAAGGAACGTATATTTCATAGCATTATCCCCCAAGAAAGACAGGATTTTAGTTGTAATTGTTCCATATTCAAGTAATATTCGTTTATATTTAATAAGTGCGAAGACAAAAGGCGAAAACGAAGAATTGAAGACGGAAAGGTCCAAAATGCTCAAATGTACAAGATACAATTAAAGTGGTTCAAATTATTGATGAAGAACGTCTAAAAATGACAAGAGTACAAGTTGCGGAACGCAAAGTACACGATATAAAATAATACGCGAAGACGTCCGAAAATCCGGAACCGGGACCCGAGCCAAGAAGAAACGCGCGACGCAACGGACCAAAAATATCTAGTCTACTATGCATATAAATATAATATAATATATAAATAATTATTAAAATTATTTATATTTTATTTATATTTAATATTATGTCGGCAAGCTATGAGACAAATCAATGTGAGCTGTCCAGGGTGGCCATGCGACTCGCATGGCCAGAAGGCTATTTCCCATGCGAGTCGCATGAGGATCAGAATCAGGCCTGGTCTATAAATTTGCCAGTTTTCGTTCGTTTTTACACACACCCATAAAATAAAATAATAATAATACTCCATAGTATAATATATATATATATATATAATATAGATTAGTGTTATATTAGATTAGTTCGGGTTATGTAAAGGTTATTTTACGGGTTTTAAAGTCGGAGCTCTGTCCGTGTAACACTACGCGATAAATAATCAATGTAAGCTATGTTCTCCTTTTTAAATTAATGTCTCGTACTTAAGTTATTATTATGCTTATTTGAGCCGAAGTAATCATGATGTTGAGCTAAATATTAAAGATGGGGTAATTGGGTTTTGTACCATAATTGGGGTTTGGACAAAAGAACGACACTTGTGGAAATTAGACTATGGGCTATTAATGGGCTTTATATTAAATTAACAATACCTCGTTAATTTAATATAAAGGTTATAATTTGACGTATCTATATATAACCACATACGCTTAATCGGACACGATGGGCGGGATATTTATAAGTACGAATTATTGTTCATTTGACCGGACACGGGGATGGATTAATAGTCAATGGACTCATTAAAACAGGGGTGGATTACATTCAAGGGTAATTGGTGTAATTGTTAACAAAGTATTTAAACCTTGGTTTACACACAGTCGATAACCTGGTGTATTCATTAAGCAAAGTATTAAGACCTTGTTACAGTTCGAATCCCTAGTTAGTTGGAATATTTGACTTCGGGTATAAGGTTAAATTTGCCGAGCAGTTTATAATTATGACCGATGAACTATTATGGACAAAAACCAGATAGGTTTCAAATACATCCAGGACAAAGGACAATTAGCCCAGGACAATAAATTAAAATCAAAACGTCAAACATCATGGTTACGGAAGTTTAAATAAGCATAATATATTTTATTTCATTTTTTCTCGTACTTTTATTTATTGTCATTTCAATTATTGTTATTTATTTTATATTGTTATTTAAATATCGTCATTTACTATACGCTTCGCTTAAAATATAAATCGACAAACCGGTCATTAAACGGTAAAACCCCCACTTTTATATATTATTATATATATATTTATATATTTTTGTACAAATATAATTATATAAAAATAAGTGTTTCATAAGCCCGTCTCCCTGTGGAACGAACCGGACTTACTAAAAACTATACTACTCCGCGACTAGGTACACTGCCTATTGTGTTGTAGCAAGGTTTTGGTATATCCATTTTGTAAATATTTAATTAAAACTTGTTAAATTTTGTAGTATTCTGTATTAAAAATATAGTATATTTCGTAACCCCACGCTACGACATCAAACATACATTACATAAGTTGAAATACAAAACGGGCATACAACCCAAGACCCATTTGACATAACCAAAAAGGTAAACCTTGACCCGACTATTTTACTTTTCAACAAAACCGAGCATGGTGATTGAGAACGCTAGCCAATCCTAATCAAAAGTCTAAAGCACAAACTTCTAAAGCAACCCGCAAAGCACTAGTCCCCATGCTTACCCAAGCCGCCACCTTGCGAACCTATAAAAATTTAAACAACGAGAGGGTAAGCTAATGCTTAGTGAGTGAGAATATACTACACACATACATATGCATAAAATGGACACACCACACAATAATAATCGAATAGCACATACCGGAGTCCGAGCATAAATACAAGCTAATCTAAACACACCGTTCGAACGTAATGCGACAAGCTAACAAATCAACCATGTATGTGCACCACAACCTATATGAACAAAGCCATCAAGCTATACCCGAAGGGTTAGCCACATCACAACAATACGGCAATATATATATATATATATATATATATATATATATATATATATATATATATATATATATATATATATATATATATATATATATATATATATATATATATATATATATATATATAATGCGTAAACCGCCCAAGGTTAACCCCTTATCCCAATACCAAATGAAGATTGGCCGAAACTACACGAGCCTTAGTAAGTCCACACCACACGCGACTACTATCTTCAATACCATTACAACATCGAGGTTGGCTAAACATGCACGAGCGCCAGTGAATCCGTACCACACGTGACCACTACCTCAATAAGATGACCGAATCTACACGCGTCATCGTGAATCCGCACCACATGTAACTCACCTCCCAAATCAAAACCCACGGTCCCGGGATTATAAAAATCCACATCATCGGGGTTAATCAACCGCAAACCAAAAACCAAACCCACGCCGTCGGGATTATATAAATCCACATCATCGGGGTTATCCAAATCACAAGCCCATGTGATAACGTACACACAAAGTGTGCACCTCGCCAAAGGTGGTCAACCAAAATGCACAACTGTGCCAATTGGGCCTATTACACAAGCCCATAAAATCAACCTATTTGTGAAGTGAGCTCTATAGTCGAGGATCACTTCACCCGACCCGCACCCATCCTATTCATACATATACACATAGTATATCGACAATCACCTTGAAATCTTGATGAATGCAATATCACAATCCGTAATCGCCAATGGAAAGTACCTATTCCATTTAACACATAACAAGCAACACGATTAGTGTGACGACCCAGAAATTTCCGACCAAATTTAAACTTTAATCTTTATATTATTCAGACACGATAAGCAAAGTTTGTTAAGTTAAATCTCTAGAATTTTAAACTGTGTTCATACATTCATTATAATCTCGACCAAATTCCGACGATTCACGAACCGTTATATATAAATAGATATGTATATGTATATATATATTATAACTTGAGAATATTAATAAAGTATTAAACGTATAATACTTTACACGAACGTATTTGTTTCAATATGATTTTCGACGAAAAAAATATATTAAATGATTGAATTATCAGAAACATTGAATTATGATTACAAGTCTCTGTTGAGAGGTCCACTATGATTTGAGAAAATCTATTCCTCTTAACGATATTCAGAATAATTTGTAAAGCTATTTATAAATAAAAACAAAAAGTGTCATTTACGAAAGTTAGACAAAAGTTAGTGGAGAATTGGTTTCCATAATATTCTATTAATCTATTTTCAAACATACAAAGACGTTTTCAGTTTAAAAAGAACTTTATTATTAAAACGTATATAACTTTTATAAATATCTAGAATCACTTTTGAAAACTCATTACATAACCAGTATAATAAATATAACGATATTCATATTTTATTTCATTAAATATATATAACGATTTAAATTAATATTATGTCATTTAATTGTTGATCAGCTAGTCGATTTAAAAAAAAAAAAAAAACAACGAGGCCCATGATTTTATTTGGACAGATGGAATACTTGTTGGTTGGGCTTATTAATTGGGTCGTGGTATTTTGTTGTTGAACTTTCAAATTAGGCCAAGTTATAGAGATACGGTTATATAGATATAAGCTGTGGGTTAAAACAGAAATGAAAGGGTAGCAGACTGGTTAGGCGTGATTTGGTTTAAGCGGAAGTTCTTGGGTTCGAGTCCGGTTTATGGCATTTTTTTTTGAAAGCTTGTTCTTCAAAGGTTGTACTCTATTATTATTATTATTATTATTATTATTATTATTATTATTATTATTATTATTATTATTATTATTATTATTATTATTATTATTATTATTATTATTATTATTATTATTATTATTATTATTATTACCACAAATATTAGTATTATTATTGGAAAATCATTATTTTTATAATTATTATTATCAACATTCATTATTATTAAAAATTGACATATTTATTAAAAGTATCATTTTAACTCTATCATCATTATTATTTTTAACATCACTAATATTATTTTAGTATTATTATAATTTTAACAAACAAACAAATGATATATATATACAAAAATATATTTAATACATATAACATAACAAAATCTATATTTTTATTTATATTAAGTATATAAAATGAATATATGAAACATATAGGTTATTAATATAAGAATATTATAATTAATAAATTTATATATATATAAATTTGTTCGATTATGTGACGACCCGGAAATTTCCGACCAAATTTAAACTTTAATCTTTATATTATTCCGACACGATAAGCAAAGTTTGTTAAGTTAAATCTCAAGAATTTTAAACTGTGTTCATACATTCATTATAACCTCGACCAAATTCCAACGATTCACGAACCGTTATATATAAATAGATATGTATATGTATATGTATATATATATATATATATATATATATATATATATTATAACTTGAGAATATTAATAAAGTATTAAACGTATAATACTTTACACGAACGTATTTGTTTCAATATGATTTTCGACGAAATTAAAAAAAATATATTAAATGATTGAATTATCAGAAACATTGAATTATGATTACAAGTCTCTGTTGAGAGGTCCACTATGATTTGAGAAAATCTATTCCTCTTAACTATATTCAGAATAATTTGTAAAACTATTTATAAATAAAAACAAAAAGTGTCATTTACGAAAGTTAGACAAAAGTTAGTGGAGAATTGGTTTCCATAATATTCTATTAATCTATTTTCAAACGTACAAAGACGTTTTCAGTTTAAAAAGAACTTTATTATTAAAACGTATATAACTTTTATAAATATCTAGAATCACTTTTGATAACTCATTACTTAACCAGTATAATAAATATAACGATATTTATATTTTATTTCATTAAATATATATAACGATTTAAATTAATATTATATATATTTATACGCGTATTATACATACATAGTTTTTATACTTTTACTATACTTTAACTTTACCTTTACTTTACTTTTACTTTACTTTAACTTTAATAATTTACTATAATAATTCATACTTTAATAATTCATACTTTAATAATTCACTTTAATAATTCATACTTTAATAATTCACTTTAATAATTCATACTTTAATAATTCACTTTAATAATTCACTTTAATAATTCAAAAATCTATTATAAATAGAATTCAATAGGTTTCATTATTTCATAGAAACTTGAAAATATATTTCTCTAAACTCTCTCAATCGATTTATATATATATATATATATATATATATATATATATATATATATATATATATATATATATATATATATATATATATATATATATATATTTGCTCTGTATTATTTCAAGATATTATTAGTATACATAAAATATTACGACGAAGTGCTGTCCGAGTGATTTCAAAATAGTTTTTTTTGAATGAGTCGAAGCTAAGGAAATTATGGGTTATAGCTATGGAGGTGATGGGTATGGTTCATGGGTATGCTCGTGAGGTCAATCTAGTGTTTATCATCTCCATTGCGTCTACGTACTTTCCTGCAATATTGAATCTCAATATTGATACGTTCGTGAATCCGAGGCCAACCTTGCACTTATTAAATGACGTTATATGTATTTTTACTACGAAATACAGTATTGTGAGTTTCATTTGCTCCCTTTTATATATATTTTTGGGACTGAGAATACATGCGTTGTTTTTATAAATATTTTACGAAAAAGGCACAAGTACTAAAACTAATTCTACGTGGGTTTAAACCAGAAATATACCCTTAGCTTGGTAACATTAAACTACTTGTCTATGTACGGTAGGCCCGAATCCTAAAGATAGATCTATTGGGCCTGACAAACCCCATCCTGACTATGGGATGCTTTAGTACTTCGAGGTTATTTTAAACACACCTGATCTGGTGTACTTCAGAGGGTAAAACATGAACGTTAAGGCTTGTTACCGGGTGCCTACAACTTATAGAATACTTTTATACACTTGCGAGTGTACATATATTTATAAACGGAAATCTTGTGGTCTATTAATATATTGAAATGATTTTTATGATAAACCTGTGAACTCACCAACCTTTTGGTTGACACTTTAAAGCATGTTTATTCTCAGGTATTAAAGAAATCTTCCGCTGTGCATTAGCTCATTTTAAGGATATTACTTGGAGTCATTCATGGCATATTTTGAAAGACGTTGCATTCGAGTCATTGAGTTCATCAAGATTATTATTAAGCCAATTATAGTTGGATGTATTATGAAATGGTGTGCATGCCGTCAACTTTCGTTGTAAAGAAAGTTTGTCTTTTAAAAACGAATGCAATGTTTGTAAAATGTATCATATAGAGGTCAAATACCTCGCGATGTAATCAACTATTGTGAATCGTTTATAATGTATATGAACGGGTCCTTTCAGTTAGTTTCAGAGCGGTGGTCTTAGCGAACCAGGTCTACATTAGTGTGTCTAACTGATAGTCGTTAGGATGCATTAGTGAGTCTGGACTTCGACCGTGTCTGCATTTCAAAAGTTTTGCTCATCATTCTTGTCGGAAATTACCTGCTTATCATTCTTAGTCTAGACACATCTTATTGCATTGATTGCATGAATAGTGTATAGACAAAATTCATATCTTAGCGTATCTGCTAATTCATATCTTAGCGTATCTGTTACTGTAAACTTTGCCTGACATATTCCGTAAATTCCTCCGTAATCTACGAAACCTTTTGCTCTATATAATTAGAATACCACCCGATAGCCGGAAAATCATTTCATATCGAAAAATTCTTTATTCAATCGTACGAAATGGAATTCGTCATTAGTTCAAGTCCCTCGGATTCCGAAATGGAATCCCACTCAAGTTTCGAAAGCAGTGTGACCGGAATGGATCAACCAATTAGTCATCATCTATTTTGGATGAATTGGGGATGGGTTCGTAGCCTCCTTAATCATTGGAGACAAGAAGAAGGTGATCCCTTCCATCCACCACATTGCCCTCTTGGCGAAGAACCTGAAGCACTTACCGGCGAACCTATCCGAAACACCATTTTCTCTCTTATTTCTAGAGTATCTCGTCACGATTACATACTACACCAAATTCTAGATTTTATTTATCCGCTCGTCCGAACCGACAATCACCCCGGTGTAATAGAAGAAGTCAACGAGCTTCACGCTCGGGTAGTGGCTTTGGAGAATATGGTGCAAAGGTTACAAACACCAGCAGCACCAGCAGCATAAATAGTACCACCATCAGCAACACCAACAGTACCATCACCACCACCAACAACAACATCCACATCCCACACCGCAACATCACAATATGTATCTCAAACATGAACGTCATACGCCCTGTAAATATCCAGGAATATCAACAACAACAAACTATGAAGTATTAATTCATAAACTTCATTGAAGAGATATCTCTGCGGCAGCTATATAATCTCCAAAATCTTAGAGATTATTTAATTCTGACCGTAAATCGGATGAGTGAATGGAGATGGTAGAGTAGAAACTTTGATCGAAAATGGTGTACGATTTACAAGCTAGAATTGTTTTACCAACAGCATCAACAGGACCGTAGCATCATCAACACAGTCAGTGCCGTCAGTATCGTCAGAATCAACAGCACCTGTAACATCACAAACTCTGTCAGTTCAAGAATCATTGTGGACATCATTACGAATCAACAACAAATATATTGTATCAACGAGTTATGAAGTATTAACTCATTTCCAATCGAAAGATTTATATGTATATTTTATATGTATAAATTTTTAAACCATAATAAATCTTCCCGTACTAAGCTATTATGTGTGAATCTTAACTACTCAGTTAATTCATATTACAAATATGCAATGATGTACGTCCTTCGTCCGCAACTTAACCATCGTTAATTACAATCTCTGTCTCAATTCAATAAAAAATCCAATTTATAATAAATCAAGTGTATTATTCGAATATATGTTTGATTTTACGCTTTCATCATCGATGTACTCGAAACTTTTCAAATAACATCATTCGTACCTTGCGAAGTTCACAAGAATTTCACGAAAACCAACAAATAACAAAGTAATGATTCATAATTTCAATATTATTGAAGAAATACTTATGCAATTTATAAAGTTTTAGGGATTACTCAATTCTAGTTCCAACCATAAAACAAATGAGTTTAATTTAATATTAACTCATTAAATCTATATTACATCTAAAGAAAATATACACATATATTTTCATAAAGACGGTAATAAAATTCTTTTGTACAAAATATTAATTGTGAAATTTTTTTAACGGGTAGGTAATACCCGAGAGATATATAAATTCACAATTAATATATTACATTTTTCGAAACTGATTCAGCAATCATCAACTATACTCCCTACTTTCACAACAATATCCATTCTTTCATATAAATCAAAACAATCATACTCATTCAAATTCAATTACATATTCTGATTTTGAAATCGCATAATTCAATTCGAAATATAACCAGTATCATCACTCTTAGATTCCTATATCTTTCAAAGCTATACTTTGACTTCAAAACTGTGTTAGAACATCATATGTATTAACGATTACAATATGTGCTCAAACCCTTCGAAATTCCTGAAGACACTTCAACTAAGGAACAATCGAGATGATGATCCAACCACATGTTACCCACAGTTATACACCTGAAAAACTCTCAAAACCCAAGTCATAGTTCGACACGTATCCGTGTTAGACCCTTTGGCATTTACTAGCTAAAATAACTTTTCAATTCCGTTTCAAAATAGACAGTTTTGTCACAGCTCCAGCAAGTCATCTTCGACTTCTCAATCAAAACAGTCTTATTATAACCTCGATAGATACGTTGCCCTTTCGCCAACGTTACCGGGGAATCGTTTATATTCACCACATTAGCAATAAACTTACCAACAACTTCATTGATCTTTGACTTTCCAAAAAAAAAAATCATTATAATTATCGAAACCCTATCATATACTCATTCGTACCTTATAACAAGAATTGCCATACCAATTATTGGTGTATACACCGATCTGTCTGGTGGAAATAGCAAACATCTTTGCCTGTCTAGAAAGATCGATTGGTCGGTCAAATTTGAAGGTAACGCTCTCCCCATATGATCGTAAGATCAAGGTTTGATTGTACACATCAATGACAGTCCTAGCCGTGTTCATGAAAGGTCTTCCTAATACTATTGGTGTATGTAGGTTTTCCTTAATATCAATCACTACGAAATCTGTAGGATACAAGAATTTGTTGACTTTTACCAAGACGTTCTCAACTATGCCTTTAGGATATCCGATTGTGTGCTCAGCAAGTTGGATTGTCATTTTGGTTGGTGTTAAGTCTCCTAGCTCTAATCTCTTGTAAAGAGAAGAGGGTATGAAGTTGATACTTGCTCCTAAATGTGCTAGTGCATGAATGGTTCTAGTTTGGTAGATTGAACATGGGAAAATGAATAGACCCATATCTCCTAGATTTTTGGGTAGAGAGTTTCTGAGCAATTTTGATTATTCTTCACTCAGTGGAATTTTGTTGGAGTATGGTATCCTTTCCTTTGTAGAGAGAAACCTTCGTATATATCTCTTTTGGTAAGGTACCTTAGACATGTTGTGTATGAATCTACTGTCAAGCTTGTAGGTATTAAACTTTGATCGTTCTTCCATTACTCTTCCAGGATAAGATACACGAACTGAATTCTGAGTGGGCAGCTTCTGAGTATTTGTCGATTTGTTCTTAAGCCGGGCTAACCTTCCCCTTGGTTCTTCCTTTAGGATTATGGAATCCATTTGCTTAGCTTCTTCTATGTGGGGATTTTGGATAGTGTTACTAGGTAATCTCCTTTGCGGTCGGGTTTCAAGGTGTTGTGATGACTGTCCGAGATGCGTTTCTAGACTTTTGAGCAGAGCCAATTGGTTTTGCATGAGTATCTCTGTCTGGTCTTGTCTAGACGCGGTTCTATGAATTAGCTATTGTTGTTCTTGAATGAACCGAGTTAAATGATCATCAGTCCCGAGAGCAGGTTGGCTACTTTCGTAATTTGGGTGGTTGGAGAGTTTTCCTCCGCTGGTGGTCCAGTGAGTGGAAGTGGTTGATTGTAGGTCAATTGAGGTTGTTGTGGTGGATAAGGTAGGTAACGATAGCGAAAAGGTTGGTTATTTCTCTGAAATTGATTATCTCTGGATTGTTGATTAAATCCGGGATTTGTTTGACGAGCAGGGTATTGAACATAACAGACTGAACCGTCAGGATTCTCGTACTCAACTTGATATTCTTCTATAGGTTGCGGGTTGGTACAGTTAGTGCAGTACCAAGCCTAGTTAACCTGTTTTGGTTGCGTCTTCAAGTCTCCGAGTTGTTTGGCAAGATACTCCATCTTGTCCGTGAGGGATTTTGTAACAACCCGACTTTTTCCGTTACTATCGTTACTTGTCCGTTAAGTATTTAACGGTGATTACTTACACTTTGTGTGTTTAATGGATTTAAATACATAATTGATCCTAGTGGATTACTTGAGTTAATATGTTTATATTAATTGATGAACTTGTTTCGACTGACGGAATATCTAGAAAACGACACGATTAAGATAATCGCCTAGAAAGCTTTTCAGTTTACGGAACTCAGAAAAACGATAAAATAATTATTTCTAATAATTATTGACTTTATGAAAAACTTATTTAAATTATTATTTATTTAGTAAATTAAACCCGGTGAATTCGTTTCAACGACTAGTTAACGTTCCGGAGACCCGGTACGGTTAACGGCACTCGAAACGGACCACGCGCATACAAGAAAATAACGAAACGAATGGTATTTCACTTTTAATAATTATTTTATGTAATTATTATGTTTTAAGAATACTTTTAATTTATTAGAAGTTTTAAGAATTTAAAACGAGTAGAATTCGCTAGAACGCTCGTTTAACGATCCGATTTGCGTTTTCAGCCAACGACACCTAACGGGCTACGCTATAAATGTGCCAACTAGTTAATATTAGCCTAAATATCTTATTATATGTTCCTAGGGCCGAAATTATCCTTTGCATATCCATTTATTTTAAGTTTTGGGCCTTTTGAGTATTTAATCCAAACATAAACCTAGTTAAGTCCACATTTATCAAATTAGACAAAAACCCTTCTTCCTCCCTCCCATAACCACGACTATGATCAGCCCCCAACACCCTCTACATGTCGACATCTCAATCATCCTTAATCATCCTGAATTTTTGCTTGTTTGATTAAACTTTCTATACGAAAGTGCTTCCTTTGATCGTCTTCTACACGTATCTACTTGCAATTTTTGATTTTAAGGTATAATTGAAAACCCTAATCTTATTAGATCTGATTTTTGTTCAATCACATAGTATAATCAAGGCTAGTGCTCAATTAATGGTGTCTTGTGTTGTTAATTATCGTTTGATTGCTTGATTAACGTTGTTTGCATGAAAAACGAATTTGTTTCTTGTAGATCTGATAAAATTGACATTAGAACTGATCTTGTAATATGTTTAGATGAATATATCTCAAAAATTTATTAATTTTGAACTTTGATTTTGCATGATTTCATTATCGTATGCTCAAGATATGCTTAATCGAAGTTTTCGTTAGGGTTTACATGATATCCGAATTTTCTAACTTGAATGCTTTATGATTTTGTTAAAGAAAAGTGTACTACTGTACTCTTTGTGAAAAATCATGCATGTAGGACTCAAGATTTGCGTCAAACGCTTTTGTAATGCTTCCGTTATGTCAAAACGAAGATTTGGTTTTTAAAGAGAGCTGAATCAGTTTTCAAACTTACATAAAAATTTCTAGAGTGAACTAAGAATTGTTTGAGGCATTAATATTCTGTAATATGTTATTTTACATGTTTCTTGAGATATTTCATTTGTATGTTAACCTCTAAATACGTGAATTGCTATGTGATAAAGGCTCGACCAAATGACGTGTCTGATTAACGTGTAAAACTGGAAGGTCAGTAAAGATTGGGTAAACTGTACAAATTGGCTAAAGAAATGTTTCTGATTATTTTATCATAAAAACTTTGAGATGTTTGGAGATGACTCCAATTGGACGTTCGATAAAATCTATTTTCTATATTTTTTGAGAAATGTTTAAAAAACTGACGCGCGGGCAGAAATTGCTGTAATGAACTATGATTAGACCCTTTCTGATATTGGACTTTTATATATCGTATGAGGCTTTGTCTGGACTTTTTGGAATCTATTTTAAGTATAGTTATGATCTGGAGTTAGTCGTAATTTTATGAGTGATGTGCTATGAGCTATGGTTGTTCCTTTCTACGACGTACATATTTCTAAAGCATGCTTTAAAATGAAAAAGTGCAATTTGCTTTACTATGAGTTGTAAAACGATATTTGACCTAGGTTTGACTGGTTGACCATGATTGCATGACCTACTGTGATGTTGACTGTCATTGAACACTTTGACTGAGTTGACTTTTGAGTTGCCTTTGGTTGACTTGCTTGGATTAGTTGACTTTTACTTGTTCGTTGAGTCAGTCTGAGCACTAGGACTTTGCGTACACTATGGGTTGACATTGTATGACCTATATGTGTATACTTAAGATGACCTATTTGACTAGGTTGCATTATTGGTAGAGATTATTCGACTACAGTACGTTTTGCTAAGATATTTCAGGTGCTTTTGCTAAGGTGAGTCTACAGTCCCTTTTTCAGTAACATTTTTGGGATGAGATACATGCTGCTTTTGAAACTATTTCTTAAACTGTTTTTACAACTATTTTACATATTAGGCATGAGTAACTTACCAAGAATATACATATGAGTTCAGATCAAAAATCCCTTAGCTTAATTATATTAGTTACTTTGTAAGCTCGACTTGTAGGGACGGTACCGTTAGGTTTGACAAACCTCACCGCAACATAAACTGGTGCTTATTTTGTTGTTACTCATACACTTGATCGGTGTATTGCCATGATAGGGTAAACTAAGACGTGTGGTTCGGCTCACGCAAAGGTTAAAGCTTTATAATCAAGTGCTCATGATAAGTGTATATTATTACGAAGCTTTTCAAAAATCTCGTGGCCTAACTTACGAAGAACGTTACTTAAAATTGATGTTTACGAACTTGAAACTAGACATGATAATGTCTACAAACAAATGAAACAAAAAGAACTTTTTGATGTCACTCACAGTTGAAACTTGACATCTTACAAACAGTTTATTACTTAGCATTTGCTATATGCAAACTTTTGAGATTAAACCTTAGCGGTTTATTCAAATAAACAATTTTGAGAAATGATTTTCGACAAACGATTTATGGAAACTTTTTTATGAAACATACGAGAACTATTTACTCAAACCTGTAGATTCACTCAACTTTATGTTGATTCGTTTTGCATGTTTTATCTCAGGTATTAGTTGCTTCCGCTATAGATCATTGCTATTACGTAGAAGTCAAGCCGAGCACTGGACCAGAGTTAATATTCCGTTAATGGATTTTGATGGGGAGTTACAGTTGGTATCAGAGCTTTGGCTATAGGGAACTAGGAAACATTAGTGTGTCTAACCGTAGCGCGCATTAGTGGGTCTAGTCTATAGCCGTGTACTTAGAATAACTGTTATACGCCATGCTTGCACTGTTTGCTCTACTATGCTACACGTAGGGCTACATATTATATATCACATGCATATACGCATCTCTACCCATAATGATATGAACTTGGACTAGATATATGATATCACGAATAATGTACGTACACACGACACGACACTTAAGAGAATTATGTTGACTATGCTATCTTGAACTTATGGAGTAATGTTGAATGGATATGTGAGATAGCTTAATGTAATGACCGGGATTACATTACGGTAACTCATATAGAAGTTCCAACATCACAAAATAAGGAATTGGTAGCGAGTCAAGTAGATTACTAGGATAAACACCGTTTAGAACATGAACCGTATAATCTCAAATATGAGTAGAAATTTACACTGTGCGCATTCATTGTTATTATAACCTATAAGAAACGTATAATCACATCACAACTCGTCACTACTCGACACTGTCCTCCACCACCGATCACTACTTGGAGCTACGAAGACACTGCTAGGACATATTCATCATCTCCTACCACTACTTATCGTTGCTTACTACTACATAACGCCGCCTCTCACTGCTAGTCTCGACCGATCACCTACCTCTCACTACTTGTCATCACTAGTTACTACTTGATGACACCCATTGCTACTTACCATTACTAAATACTACTCATACTACTAGCACCTCCACGATTTACTACTAGATACTATGCATCACGACTCATTTCTGATGTATCTTTAGAGAATGAATTCCTTGTAACAGCCTGCGAAATCCATTGTAGATATTGTCTACTTGACTTCCGACTTTCCTATCATTCAGCCACCCGTGGCTTCACGATTTTGCTTTCCAATACTAGTCTACCGGAAGAGGTATTCACGCCTTCCCTCATAAAGGGTATTCCGTTCTTCTTCCCCACCGATGTGGACAAGTCTGATAACTCACCCTGCTTTCAACATAAACTTCAATAAAGTTCATCAAGAATAAGTTCTTACACAACAATCATAATGCTTATGTCCTACTGACATCAGTGCCGATAGAAACTTTATCGCTAGAGAATTCTGTCACAACATTTGGAATCCAATATCTATCTTAGGCAACGTGAACCCTATCATTGCTTTAAAAATTTGATCGTACCATCCCATCGTAAATGTCTCTCACCCGAAACTCACGTCAAGCTTTAATCGACGATTGCTCCTAAACCTTTGCAAATTAGAAGCTAAGACCCATACCGTTAAGCTCATGACAACTTTCTGAACCGAACAGTACTTTTTTTGACGATTGGCGAGCCATTACAATAGAAATCTACTTGAGTGATGTTTGGAGTTAAATTATTTTACTTGGACTACCATATTTCTTTTATTTGACCTTGTGGTTGGAATGGACCGGTTACCTAATGACACAACCGAGGCTGTTGCGACCAGAAGGCCATTCGAATTCCTTTTACCGAAGATGAATCAATGATGGTGTACGTGGAGAATATCAGTACACCGTTGCGTTACGTTAATTGCTCGAAGGCCCAGAAGTACATGAGATAAGGATGTCTCGCAATTCTGGCACACGTGAGCAAAGTTGAATCAGCAGTTAAGAGACCTGAATATTTCCCAACCGTTAGAAATTTTCCTTAAGGTCCTTTAGAGAGAATTTCCTGTCCTCCACCGTATAGAGACGTAAGAATTGCAGATTGACTTAATGCCGGGAGTGGCGCCTGTAGCACGTGCACTGAATAGGCTTGCACCTTCAGGATTGAAAGAGCTATCTAGTCAGTTATGAGAGCTTTTAGACAAGGATTCATTCGATCGGGTTCTTCGCCATGGGGAGCTCCAGTTCTTTTTGTAAAGAAGAAAGAAGGATCTATGAGACTCTGTATCGATTAAAGAGAATCGAATAAGCTGACTATCAAGAATAGATATCTGTTACCGAGGATTGATGATTTGTTTGATCAATTGCAAGGATCAACATGTTACTCTAAGATCGATCTATGGTCAGGTTATCATCAGATGAGAATAAAGGAGACATATATACCGAAGACAGCGTTCAGGACACGCTATGGACATCATGAGTTCACAATAATGCTGTTTGTTTTGTCGAACACACCGGCTGTGTTCATGGATCTCATGAACCGTGTGTGTAAGTAATATCTAGACAAGTTTGTTATTTTGTTTTTCGATGATATTCTTGTATACTCTAAGGATGAGGAAGAACATGAACAACATCTCCGTTTGTTACTAGAGATGCTCAGGAAGGAGCAGATGTATGCAAAATATTCAAAGTGTGACTTTTGGTTACAAGAAGTTTAATTTTTGGGTCATATCGTAGGTGTCAATTGTATTCAAGTTGATACTGCGAAGATAGAAACGGTCAAGAAGTGGGAGACTCCTAAGACGCCAACGAAGATACGACAATTCTTAGGTTACGCCGGCTATTATAGAAGATTCATTGAGGGATTTTCAACTATTGCACGACCGTTAACAGCTTTGACACACAAGGGTAAGAAGTATGAATGGACTGAGCTGCATGAGTCCGCATTTCAGTTGTTAAAAGAGAAATTAACTACTGTCCCTATTTTGTCTTTACCGAAAGGAGTGAAGATTTCGTGCCTTACTGTGATGTTTTACGACAGGGTTTTGATTGCGTGTTGATGCAACGAAAGAAAGTGATTAACTATGGATCACGACAAATGAAGGTACATGAACGGAATTATACGACTCATGATTTGGAACTTGGTGCTATGGTCTTTGCTTTGAAGATGTGGAGACACTACTTGTATGGTACTAAGTTTAATGTTTTCACGGATCACAAGAGTTTGCAACATATTTTCGACTAGACACAGCTTAATACGAGGTTGAGACGTTGGATGGAGATATTGAATGACTACGACTGCGAGAATTACTATTATCCTGGCAAGGCTAATGCAGTTGCAGATGCTTTGAGTAGGAAGGAAAAGGCTAAATCTCTCCGAGTTAGAGCATTGAACATGACTGTCCGAACGAATCTTACTCCTCAGATACGCGATGCACAGCTAGAGGCATTAAAAGAAGAGAATGTTGCTATTAAGTCACTCAGAGGAATGGATAAGAAATTCAATGTTCGAGAAGATGGAACTCGATATTTCATAGATAGAATTAGGGCACCGAAGTTTGGCGGATTAAGGGAACTAGTGCTAGATGAAGCACACAAGACGAGGTATTCTATTCACCTTAGATCCGACCAGATGTACCAAGAACTTAAGGCACTGTACTGGTGGCCTAATATGAAAGCAGATATAGCAACCTATGTTAGTAAGTGCTTAACGTGTGCTTAAGTAAAAGCAGAGCATCAGAAACTGTCAGGCCTGCTGACACAGCTGAAGATTCCTCAGTGGAAATGGGAATGTATTGCAATGGACTTCATTACTAAGTTACCCAAGATTTTGGTGGGAGGTTACGATTCGAATTGGGTTATCATTGACCATCTCACAAAGTCTGCTCATTTCCTAACGATTAAGGAAACGGATAAGATGGAGAAGTTGGCAAAAATCTGTATAAAGGAAGTAGTTTCCCGACATGGAGTGCTGATATCCATTATTTCTGACAGAGACAGCATATTTACATCTAGATTCTGGCAAGCATTGCAAGAGGCAATGGGAACTCGTTTAAATATGAGTACATCTTATGTAACGACCTGACTTTTTTGACTTACTTTTGTGCTTGTTACTTTCACGAGACTACGTATTTGTGCGTACTTAGCGAGTTTATGCTCTGGGATCTTATTTCATGATAATTACTTTGGTTAATATCTTACAATGTGCTATTAAGTGTGTAATCACTTAACTTGATCCCCGAATGCTTTTACGACCGTTAGCGTCACTTGTCGTTTGAAACGAGCTATGTACTTGATACACGTTTAACTTTTGTCATAATCGGAATATTATGACTACATAATACTAATTGTTATTTCCTAATAACAATTACTTGGGTTTTTGGATGCTTAATTATGCTTAGTAATTTACTAGAACACACTAGTTAGTCTTGTTGGACTTTCTACCTTGTTGGACTTTAGCCCACCCTACTCTAGCTAGTGGACTATTTAATTAGCGTAATTATTAATGGATTATGACCCATTTATATGTAAGACAAATACCCATTTATAAGAGCCAACATACTAGCATTTTTGTTAACCATTATCACTAATGTTGCGTGGGATCCCAACATAAGCATCAACTTTAGACCACCATTAACCAAAAAGTAAAAGTTGTCCCCCACTTATCCCCCTTGGAACCTACGGCCTCCGCTCCCATATTTCACTATATATACCATGCTATCCTACCATTTCACACTTGATCTCATTCACAATTTACACACACTTACTCTCTTATTTTCTCTTTAGTCTTTCTCACTCTAAAAATTGTAAGTTTTAAGTTTTATTCTCTTCTTTTCTTCTTCTTATACATGACATCATCATCATTCTTGTAAGATCAAGCTCTTTAGCTTTTTGATCTTGTTATATCTTGTAGATTCAAACTTGGGTTTGAATCATTCAAGAACATGGAAGATTCAAGCTTTCTAGCTTTGAATCTTCACTTATTTTATTAGATCTAAATCTTTTAGCTTATAATCTCTTTATTTTGTTGTAAAGATCAAAACTTGTATTTATGATCTTCATGTAACTTGAAGATCTAGCTTCACGCTTCAAGGATCTTCAAGAACAATCAAGATTCAAGCTTTCTAGCTTTGAATCTTCGTTACTTTTGTTAGATCTAAGCTTTCTAGCTTATGGTCTCTTTATTTTGTTATAAAGATCTAAACTTGTGTTTATAGTCTTCATGAAACTTGAAGATCTAGCTTTATGCTTTCAAGATCTTCAAGAACATAAAAGATTCAAGCTTTCTAGCTTTGTAATCTCATAACTTTTGTGAAAAGGATCCAAGCTCTCTAGCTTAGGGTTCCATTACTTTGTTTGATCAAATTTATGTCTTGTTTGTTTGATTGAATGAAAGTTTGTAGCTTTTGTTGTAGAGAGAATTTGTGTTTGTGTTAAAGACTAAGAATATGATGTAACATTGGTTCATCATCCTTCTAAAACTCTTAAGTGAGTTGAATTCTTACTTAGTCTTGACATTTTATGTGTTGATGGTTGAATCTTGGTCAAAGTTGTAGAGACCCGTCCTAATCTATAAGGACGAATACAATAACATATGGTTACATTGCGAGGTACTTGACCTCTATATGATACATTTTACAAACATTGCATTCGTTTTTAAAAGTCAAACTTTCATTTCATCGAAAGTTGACGGCATGCATACCATTTTCATAATATATATCCAACTATAATTGACTTATTAATAATCTTGATGAACTCAACGACTCGAATGCAACGTCTTTTGAAATATGTCATGAATGACTCCAAATAATATCTCTAAAATGAGCAAATGCACAGCGGAAGATTTCTTTAATACCTGAGAAAAAACATGCTTTCAAGTATCAACCAAAAGGTTGGTGAGTTCATTGATTTATCATAATCAATTATTTCCATAATTTTAATAGACCACAAGATTTTCATTTTATAAACATAATCCCCAAGCAGAATCCTCTCGTCTGCATTAAGGTAAAATCATTCATACGGCGAACACCTGGTAACCGACATTAACAAGATGCATATAGAATATCCCCAAAACAGAATCCTCTCGTCTGTATAATAATAAGTCGAAGTACTAAAGCATCCGTACCTCGGATAGGGTTTGTTAGGCCCATAGATCTATCTTTAGGATTCGCGTCAATTAGGGATACTGTTCCCTAATTCTTAGGTTACCAAGCTAAAAAGGGGCATATTCGATTCGATAATCCAACCATAGAATGTAGTTTCGATTACTTGTGTCTATTTTGTAAAACATTTATAAAAGCAACGCATGTATTCTCAGTCCCAAAAATATATATTGCAAAAGCATTTAAAAAGGGAGCAAATGAAACTCACTATATAATATTTTGTAGTAAAAATATTCATACGACGATACTGAACAATGCAGGGTTGGCCTCGGATTCACGAACCTATAACAGTTATATATATATTAAAACATATAATAACACTAACAAGTTGATATATTAATAATTTACATATCATATTACTAGTTAAGTTATATTTATCCTATGTATTTTAGGTAGTTAATATTTATTTCTATATTACATTTATTAATATTAATATAGTAAATACTTATTAAAGTAGTTTAATAATATCTATCATTTATCATAATATATTACAAATAGAAATTTATTTCAATGTTTATATATCATAAGAATATATATTTATATTAATTAATATATTTTATATATAGCTTACTTAATGTCATAAAAATTTAGTAATATATAATATTAATATATTTGTAATGTATTTTTGTAAAATAATATTTATTTGTAATAATAACAATAATATTGATAATAAAAATGATACTTTTGGTAATGATAATTTTTTATATAAATGGTATTAATAATAATTTCAATAATGATACTAATAGTAATAACCTAAATGATAATAATAATGTTAATTCTAATATCAATGTTAGTAATAATAATAATAACAATAATTTTATTAATCATTTTAATACTAAGGATAATAATTTTACTAGAAATGATAATAATAATAATAATAATAATAATAATGATATTACTAGTACTAATAATAATGATAATAATATTAATTGTATTAACAATACTAATAACTATGTTCTTCATATATATTAGTAATAACCTAATAACAATAATAACTAATAATAATAATAACAATAATAATAATAATAATAATAATAATAATAATAATAATAATAATAATAATAATAATAATAATAATAATAATAATAATAATAATAATAATAATAATAATGATGAGTAATAAGTAAACTACCTCAATGAAGTAGCCCTAAAAAAAATGCCCAAGCCCGGGTTTGAACCCGCGACGTCCCGCTAACCCGATAACAACCTAACCACTTCGTTGTTACTTCATATCTGATTTAATAACCAAACTAATTATCTTAACCCGTTCTCTTATTCCATCTTCTTCTTCATCATGAACACAAACAAAAATCATCTAGATTTTCCATTGTTATTGTTGATATCAGTTTCATTATCGTCATCATTTTACATAATCAATATCATTACCTTTTCCTAATCCTAATCTAATCATCCTCTTCTTTAAACATCTCGGTTAACAACATTGTTATCATCATGATCTTATTCTGCTCATCATGATTCTACTCTTAAATCATTATCAACCTCGTTCTCGTTTTCACAGGATCCATCATCATCATCTCTTGTTACTGTCGTTATTTATCAAAGCATCATCTATCTCGTTTTTGTTTAATTATTAACGATATCATGTATATAATCATCATAAACCTTGTTGTTTAACGTCATCTTCGTAGAAAACTATAACATCTACATGAGTGGAATCTTGGGCCACTCTAAAATTAATTTAGATTAAATGACACGTTTAGCATTTGGATCTCGGCCCACTCATACACAAAATCCCTCGGCCCAAAAAGAAAAAAAACAGAAGTATGGTGGCCCAATCTACAAATATATGTGGTATGCTCTCTACCAAATTTAGAAACGACAATAGGTAACAAGCAATAGCAGCCGAAATATTACTCACCAATTTGTACAAGTGGGATTTATTTATTTAAGAAATTTGTCGGCCAATAAGAATGAAAAGGAACGTGCCATAACTTTAAACTATCATCGTTCGTAATCACTTTTTCATCATGCTCGATATCTATCACAGCTCACCATTACTTTCTTTACTTCCTTCGATCACAATTAAAATAGAAATGAAACATGCAGTTGGTGGTTATTGTGAAGGTAGTTATTTGGTTATCGATTCAAAACAGAAAACCGAAGCATTTGGTGGGTGTTAGTGAGGTTCTCTAATGGAGGTTTGGTTTACGGTGAACGATCAATAAACATATGGGTTTTGTTTGATGAAGATCGATGGTGGTTAACTAGGTGGTGACTTGGGTTTCCGGTCGACAAACAGTGTCACCTCAATAGTAATGGGTGTTGGAACAAGTTGGTGTTCGTTTCCATTAATGGTGATGAAGTGGGTTTGGTTTTGATTTCCAACTTTGGCAAACCATGACTCAACCCCTCTAACAAAATGTATGCTTTACACCATTTCTATTTCCAATCGTATGAAATAAGACACATTCCAAATAGACGCCGATCAAGCGTGCTCCGACAAAAGAATTCACTTGAGTGCAAAGAGTAAAAGTGCAAAGAGTAAAGAATCAATATGTGTGGTTTAGATTGTCTTGGGTTGCAACTTGGTCTGATCGAAATGGTAACAAAAACTGCTTGTATTCAATTAGCAATATGCAGTTCCATGATGAAAGTGATGATGGTTATGTTTGTTTAAAGATAAGAAACATAAGTATCGATTAGTTCGATGGCGTTTTATTGTATTAGAATAAGGAAATGGCGGGGTGTGATGGTAATCCGATAGGACAGAAAAATGGTGAGGTGCTGATTTATATACGGGTTTAGTGATGGTTAACCGTGGTTCTCGTTGTTGGCTCGTCAAAAGAAGTAGATAGATGGTCATGGTGATCATGGGTTTGAAGTGGGTTGTAATACTTGACAAAGAAGAGTGATTGAAGATGGCACAAGTGATTTTCAATATATGCAGTTTACTCATTGTATAAATATATATATATATATATATATATATATATATATATATATATATATATATATATATATATATATATATATATATATATATATATATATATATATATATAGAGAATATTAGATATAGGTAAGAATTAATAATAATATATGGAAATCATACTTTGTATGGAGTCAGTGAATGATTTGAAAAGAGCAAAAGCGCACAGTGATCACACAGTAATCTTCAATCAATATCTAAAATTTAATCACGGGAAAGGAATAGAAAGAGGAAAAGTGATAGTGATGTATAACCATTTGTAATATTGGATGTTATTGGTGATCGAAACGTGTAACGGAAAGGAAAGAATACAAACTAGTGGGGTTTGATATGTTTTTAAATATCTTCCTGTATGTATGTTATAAAATCTCCCGATCTCACATGTATAAGAGCATATAGGTATATAGATAATAAATATAGATATATAATAACATAACGTAGAATATAATAATAAATCACTTGTTAATGTGAATTGAAAAGAACACTAAATCTAATCTGTAATATGGAAGAAATATCTATCAATCAAGCATAGTAATCAATTAATTATTTAAAATTATTAAATAGAAATCACATTAATTATTAGCGCTCAATTTCAGGTAAAATATGCGAAGTGTTAAAATTTAACAAATAGCTCCTTAATATATTTCTAATAAGCCTATAATTGATATAGCTCAATTTCGGATCACCGTTTATTTTAAAATCATAAGTTTGAATTTAACTTGCTTAATATCAATCGGAACATCAAACGAGTATTACAATCATTTAATATTTATTTTTAATATACTTTATATATATAGATATATTTTAAATAATAATTATTATAATATCTTATTTTTATTTTATTAATTTTTAATAACAACAACATATAATACTTCAAATTATATTTCGAATTATTATTTATATATATACATACACACATATCTATTTACAATTAATTATTCGTGAATCGTCGGCCACAGTCCAAAGATAAATGATTACATGAAAATAGTTTACACATTTTAATATTCAACATTACAGACTTTGCTTATCGTGTCAAAAATCAAATAAGAATTAAGTTTAAATTTGGTCAGAAATTTCCAAGTCGTCACAGTACCTACCCGTTAAAGAAATTTCGTCTCAAAATTTGATTGGGATGATCATGGCTGACAATAAGTATGTTTTCATGACTCATATGAGTTGATAAATAGAGTTTTATCCCCAGTGAGTAATATAGATAAAACGATATGATTTTTGTGAAGAGTACGAGTGAAGCTATCACAAAAGATTGTAGATTCGTCATATCTTTTGACGTAGACAGGATTGATTTCCAGAGTTCAAGGGATTTGGAGAAAATTCTTGTAATAAGATTTGATTCATTGGTAATTAGAGAATTTAGGATCCTCTTTGGTTAAATGCGATGATCTGTCTTGATTGTTTTGTCGGATTTTTCGCTATAAATCCACCCTCTTTGTTTCCTTTATATTTTGGAGCTTCATAAATTTTGTTTTCTCTTCCTGACTTTAAGTCAAGCGATTAATGGTCCAGAATTCATAGGTATGAAGTTTTGAATGAACATGACTAATGTTCTAAGAGAGAAATTGTAATAGTACGATCTTGATTGGTTAAATTAGTAGATTTCAAGAGAAAAGATAGAACTATCAGGAAGATATATTCTTGATATATTTGGAGATTAGTTAGAATGTAAGAGTCATGTAACATGGCACATGATGACGTTATAGTCTGTGAATCATCACGTTCCATTAGAAACTCAGCATGACTTACTGTAATATAATCATGGTGATCATGTGTCATTATATTATACTAACTCATGATTCAGTTCCCAACACTACTTCAAAAACATTCATACTTTAAAATTCGATTTTTTTTCCAGAATTTAGAAACTAAAATAGTTTCTTTTCTGATGTAACGCTGATATCGCGAAGCGATGAATGATTTCAGATAAGAATAGTTATGAAAATATCTTCAGAAATATCGAGGATATTTATAATGAAAGATACGATGATATCTTAGGATTTCTAATATCAAAGGATGATGAAGAGGATTTGTCCGCAAAGGTTTAGAGTCAGGAGCAAGATATTCATTAATGACTTCAGCAGACACTGAAACATTTGGATTCTTTGAAGGCAAGTTTAGTCTTTGTGATTTTTCCACCGCCTCCTTCATGGTTTGCTCAATCCATTTTTCAGTATCAACTTTTCTGAGCTTTGCCAACATACTATTCTTTATCACCAGACTTTCGACGGTTAGGTCGTTTACAGTTTTTGCTGCTTCATCAGTATTTTCAAAATTCAGAGTATTGATTCATAGACTGGGTGCTTTTCAGAATTTTAAAATGGAAGATTTTATTTCTAAGGGATAAATGTTATATGTATACATATAACTATTGATGTAGACATGCTGCGAGTTTCCAAAGTACTGATCGCTGATTCCCAGTAATTGGTATGACAGTTCTCGTTACAAGATGCGGATGATTATATGATAGGATTTTAATGAACAAATATAATGGTTATTCAGAAAGACTTAAGCCAATGAGTAATGAAGTTGCTGGTAAGCTTACTGCTAATGCGGTGGAATATAAACAGTTCCCTGGTAACGATGACGAAAGGCAAATTATATATCAAAGTTATAATAAGGTTTATTCGAATGAAAAGTTGAAGTTAATTTGTTAACGTGGATTTTGTTAGCGTGGATTCTTAACAAAATTTCTCATAGTTAATTTGTTTGTTTCTAACAAATTTTATTTTTTTCCAATGTTTTCTTCATTATGCCACTTGTTGGATTCTGATAGGTCAAAATCCAAATATGAAATTGAATGAAAATGGTTATTCTGCGGTGAACGGATACGTATATATGTGAATGTAAGCAGAATAGTAAATGGCCGTTGAATCAGATTCGAAGAATGTACAGTGTAATTTATTAGTGTGAAATCTAAATATTCCTCGGGTATTACCTACCTGTTAAAATATTTTCACCATCAACAGTTTGTGCAAATGAATTTTTAATTTCAATCTTTATGAAAACATATATACATATATATTTTTTTTCAGATGTAATCGTGGATTTAATGAGTTAATATGATACTAATCTCATTTGCTTTTCAGTTTGAGCTAGAATAAATAATCTCTAAGACTTTAGAGATTACATAATCGCCATGAAGAACAAAGATAATTGATGTAGAACGATACGTAGAATGATGATTATACTCAAGGTACAGAATGAGATGTTGAGGCATGGATTGTTGATGGTAGTGGTGCTGTTACTGGTGGTACTGTTGGTGCCGATGATGTTGTTGAAGCTGGTAAATTTTGCACCATATTCTACAAATTGATTACTCGAGCATGAAGTTCGTTGACTTCTTCTATTATTCCGGGAAGATTGTCGGTCGAAAAGAACGGATGAATAAGGTTTAGAATCTTAGATAGAATATAATCGTGGTGAGATATTCGGGAAATGAGGGTGAAAATGGTGTTTTGGACTGGTTTGCCGGTAAGTGCTTCAGGTTCATCGCCAAGAGGGGAATTCAGTTGGTGGAAAGGATCGCCTTCTTCTCGTCTCCATTGATTAAGTCGACTACGAACCCATCCCCAATTCATCCAGAATTTGATGATGACTAATTGGTTGATCCATTTCATTTACGCTGCTTTCGGAGCTTAGGTGAATATCCATATCAGAATAGCTGTCGGAATCCGAGGAACTTGAACTAGTTGCGAGTTCCGTCTTGTACGGTTAGATAAAGGGTTTTTTGATATGAAATGATTTTCAGATATTGGATGATATTCTAATTACATAGAATACCTATATATAGTACAGGAGTTCCCGTAGATTACGGAGGAATTTTCGAAAGCTGTCAGGCAAAGTTTACAGTAACAGATACGCTAAATTCGAATTTATCTATACACTATCTATGCAATAGAGGTAGTAAGACGTGTCTAGACTTTAAGGATGATAAGCAAGTAATTTTTGACACAAAATGATAAGCAAAACTTTTTACATGCAGACACGGTCAAAGTCCAGACCCACTAATGCATGTAAACAACTATCAGTTAGACACACTAATGTAAGACCTGGTTCGCTAAGACCACCGCTCTGATACCACCTGTTGATAGTGGGGACGCATCCCACTCAGTGCCTTCCCAGTTAACCACCTGGTGACCACTTAGCGTACCTCAGACACTGATTTTACGGCCCTGCCTCTCAGCAAAACCAACCATATTCGGACCGCGAGGGGTAAGAGCCAATGCTTCGTCAAAGGTAACAGTGTGAGAACCCCCTCTACGATTAAGCCGACGACACAGCTTAAATCAGCTCTGATACCACCTCTAGAGACCCGTCCTAATCCATAAGGATGAATACAATAACATATGTGTAACACCCTGATTTTTTTTTTTAAAACACAGCGGAAGACTGAATTTACATAAATACCCTTAGATGATGTTTACAAACCATAGTTATCAAATCATCTTAGTTAACATTATTATAACATTCTAAAACGTCGGTGTTACTTAAAAATGTTACAAAATAGAAAACATCAGAGTTCAGCTTGTAGTCAAACATGTCTTCAACCCGTCCGCAACACCCATCCTAATCAGCAGTACCTAAACCTGCAAGGGTGGAAAATGTGGGGGAATTAGCACAACAGCTAAGTGAATGAGTACTATCTAACAGACCAAGCATAAGCAACTGTGCGAGTGAAGAATCACTCATGCGAGTGAAGGCTCACTCATGTGAGTGACAAGGAACATCAATAGCAACATGTAATGACATATTCCAACCTATATTCATCATATATTCTTTCATTCATAAGCCTATATCAAGAATTCAACCCATAATAACCTATTAACGCATGCTCACTAGACACACACGCTAATACCTCTATTTATGGCCCAAATAAATTTTGATATAGCTTTTAAAAAGTTTACCATTGGAAAGTATTTTTCATTACGATTCCAACGATACTAGATTCATCAAAAACGGAGTTACGATTTGAAAGTTATGACCAAAACAAGTTTCCACAAATCTGACCCTGTGCTCACACGAGTGACTGAGGTCTCACTCGTGCGAGTGAGTCCTCACATGCGCGGTTGACCCTCACAAGTGTGGTCACTCATGCGGGTGACATGTCACTCTTGTGGGAGCTGAAGAACAGCTCCTGCACGCTGATTTTCATCAAAAAACCCATTTTACACCCAAACCCATTTCTTTAAGAATTAAAGCAAGAATTCAAATACACAAACCTGGATTGATGATCACAAGGATGAAAGAAATCAGATTCTAAAGCTTCTAAATCCAATATCTTACTTGGATTCAATTAGGGTTTGAGAGTGATAAAAGTTAGGTACGGGTTTTCTTGAGAAATATCTAGAAATGAGAAGGAATAAGCAGTTTACACTCTTAAGTGGGTATTAAAACCCATACCCCACAATATACGGGTATTTATCAGTTATCTAAAATCTTTCGTACTTCATTAGGAGGCCCTAACGAAGTCCAAATTAAACAAATAAACCATTTCTGTGACCCTTATCACAAACTGGTCTTAACCACATAATCAATTAATAATAAACATATTATTAAAATAAAAGCATATTTTTACCACAATTATAAACCTAAGGGTAATTAAGTAATCTTACATCTAACCCCGGTTTCAGTCTGTTACAAATCCACCCCCCTTAAAGAGATTCCGTCCTCGGAATCTGGTCTTGGTCAAACAGATGAGGGTAACGGGTCTTCAATAACTCTTCTGTCTCCCACGTCAAGTTAGACCCTAAGCTGTGTTTCCATTCTACTAAAACCATCAGGATCTCTTTCTTTCTTAACTTAATAACTTTTCTATCGACCACTTGAATTGGTTCCTCAACCAACTTGTTACTCAAATCAACTTTCAAATCTACCAGCGGTACAATCTGTACCTCGTCATCGACTTTACACTTACGCAAATAACACACGTTGAAGGTATTATGAATACTAGCTAACTCAGGAGGAAGATCTAACACAACTGTCTGATAATTCAGAATCTCACTAATTGGAAATGGCCCAATGTACCTTGGTGCAAGCTTACCACGTTTATCAAATCTGATAACCCCTTTCCACGGTGAAACCTTAAGATACACACGATCACCCACATTAAAAGTTACCGGACGTCTATGTGGATCTGTATACATCTTTTGTCTATCTCTTGTAGTGACCCGAACTTTTCCATGTTTATATATATTAATTGAGATTGATATTTACATGGTTAAATGTTTCCAACATGTTAAGCAATCAAACTTGTTAAGACTTGATTAATTGAAATATGTTTCATATCGACAATTGACCACCCAAGTTGACCGGTGATTCACGAACGTTAAAACTTGTAAAAACTATATGATGACATATATATGGATATATATATAGTTAACATGATACTATGATAAGTAAACATATCATTAAGTATATTAACAATGAACTACATATGTAAAAACAAGACTACTAACTTAATGATTTTTAAACGAGACATATATGTAACGATTATCGTTGTAAAGACATTTAATGTATATATATCATATTAAGAGATATTCATACATGATAATATCATGATAATATAATAATTTAAAATCTCATTTGATATTATAAACATTGGGTTAACAACATTTAACAAGATCGTTAACCTAAAGGTTTCAAAACAACACTTACATGTAACGACTAACGATGACTTAACGACTCAGTTAAAATGTATATACATGTAGTGTTTTAATATGTATTTATACACTTTTGAAAGACTTCAATACACTTATCAAAATACTTCTACTTAACAAAAATGCTTACAATTACATCCTCATTCAGTTTCATCAACAATTCTACTCGTATGCACCCGTATTCGTACTCGTACAATACACAGCTTTTAGATGTATGTACTATTGGTATATACACTCCAATGATCAGCTCTTAGCAGCCCATGTGAGTCACCTAACACATGTGGGAACCATCATTTGGCAACTAGCATGAAATATCTCATAAAATTACAAAAATATGAGTAATCATTCATGACTTATTTACATGAAAATAAAATTACATATCCTTTATATCTAATCCATACACCAACGACCAAAAACACCTACAAACACTTTCATTCTTCAATTTTATTCTTCTAATTGATCTCTCTCAAGTTCTATCTTCAAGTTCTAAGTGTTCTTCATATATTCTACAAGTTCTAGTTACATAAAATCAAGAATACTTTCAAGTTTGCTAGCTCACTTCCAATCTTGTAAGGTGATCATCCAACCTCAAGAAATCTTTGTTTCTTACAGTAGGTTATCATTCTAATACAAGGTAATAATTATATTCAAACTTTGGTTCAATTTCTATAACTATAACAATCTTATTTCAAGTGATGATCTTACTTGAACTTGTTTTCGTGTCTTGATTCTGCTTCAAGAACTTCGAGCCATCCAAGGATCCGTTGAAGCTAGATCCATTTTTCTCTTTTCCAGTAGGTTTACCCAAGGAACTTAAGGTAGTAATAATGTTCATAACATCATTCGATTCATATATATAAAGCTATCTTATTCGAAGGTTTAAACTTGTAATCACCAGAACATAGTTTAGTTAATTCTAAACTTGTTCGCAAACAAAAGTTAATCCTTCTAACTTGACTTTTAAAATCAACTAAACACATGTTATATATCTATATTATATGCTAACTTAATGATTTAAAACCTGGAAACACGAAAAACACCGTAAAACCGGATTTACGCCGTCGTAGTAGCACCGCGGGCTATTTTGGGTTAGTTAATTAAAAACTATGATAAACTTTGATTTAAAAGTTGTTATTCTGAGAAAATGATTTTTATTATGAACATGAAACTATATCCAAAAATTATGGTTAAACTCAAAGTGGAAGTATGTTTTCTGAAATGGTCATCTAGACGTCGTTCTTTCGACTGAAATGACTACCTTTACAAAAACGACTTGTAACTTATTTTCCCAACTATAAACCTATACTTTTTCTGTTTGGATTCATAAAATAGAGTTCAATATGAAACCATAGCAATTTGATTCACTCAAAACGGATTTAAAGTGAAGAAGTTATGGGTAAAACAAGATTGGATAATTTTTCTCATTTTAGCTACGTGAAAATTGGTAACAAATTTATTCCAACCATAACTTAATCAACTTGTATTGTATATTATGTAATCTTGAGATACCATAGACACGTATACAATGTTTCGACCTATCATGTCGACACATCTATATATATTTCGGAACAACCATAGACACTCTATATGTGAATGTTGGAGTTAGCTATACAGGGTTGAGGTTGATTCCAAAATATATATAGTTTGAGTTGTGATCAATACTGAGATACGTATACACTGGGTAGTGGATTGATTCAAGATAATATTTATCGATTTATTTCTGTACATCTAACTGTGGACAACTAGTTGTAGGTTACTAACGAGGACAGCTGACTTAATAAACTTAAAACATCAAAATATATTAAAAGTGTTGTAAATATATTTTGAACATACTTTGATATATATGTGAAATGTCCCGTTCTTATTGATTAAAAACGTTCCATATTAATTGATTTCGTTGCGAGGTTTTGACCTCTATATGAGACGTTTTTCAAAGATTGCATTCATTTTTAAAACAAACCATAACCTTTATTTTATAAATGAAGGTTTAAAAAGTTTTACGTAGATTATCAAATAATGATAATCTAAAATATCCTGTTTACACACGACCATTACATAATGGTTTACAATACAAATATGTTATATCGAAATCAGTTTCTTGAATGCAGTTTTTACACAATATCATACAAACATGGACTCCAAATCTTGTCCTTATTTTAGTATGCAACAGCGGAAGCTCTTAATATTCACCTGAGAATAAACATGCTTTAAACGTCAACAAAAATGTTGGTGAGTTATAGGTTTAACCTATATATATCAAATCGTAACAATAGACCACAAGATTTCATATTTCAATACACATCCCATACATAGAGATAAAAATCATTCATATGGTGAACACCTGGTAACCGACATTAACAAGATGCATATATAAGAATATCCCCATCATTTCGGGACACCCTTCGGATATGATATAAATTTCGAAGTACTAAAGCATCCGGTACTTTGGATGGGGTTTGTTAGGCCCAATAGATCTATCTTTAGGATTCGCGTCAATTAGGGTGTCTGTTCCCTAATTCTTAGATTACCAGACTTAATAAAAAGGGGCATATTCGATTTCGATAATTCAACCATAGAATGTAGTTTCACGTACTTGTGTCTATTTTGTAAATCATTTATAAAACCTGCATGTATTCTTATCCCAAAAATATTAGATTTTAAAAGTGGGACTATAACTCACTTTCACATATTTTTACTTCGTCGGGAAGTAAGACTTGGTCACTGGATGATTCACGAACCTATAACAATATATACATATATATCAAAGTATGTTCAAAATATATTTACAACACTTTTAATATATTTTGATGTTTTAAGTTTATTAAGTCGGCTGTCCTCGTTAGTAACCTACAACTAGTTGTCCACAGTTAGATGTACAGAAATAAATCGATAAATATTATCTTGAATCAATCCACGACCCAGAGAATGATGAGTGGTAATTGGTGAGTGGTGAGTGGGGTTAAAAGGAGTTCTAGTTAGTTGACTAGCTCATGGTAGAAGTTAAAATTGATTAGTCATACATGAAATAATCAAGAGTGGAATCCCATGCTAGTTCCTATTGGTATATACCCATAGTAAGTACGTTTTGAAGCTGTGTATAATACGGGTAAGAATACGACTAGAATTCTTGATGAAAGAAAAGAATGGGAAAGTAACTGTAACCATTTTCGTTAAGTATGAGTGTTTTGATATATGTCTTGAAGTCTTCCAAAAGTATTTTAATACATCTAAATACCCTACATGTATATACATTTTAACTGAGTCGTTAAGTCATCGTTAGTCGTTACATTAAGTGTTGTTTTGAAACCTTTAAGTTAACGATCTCAATTAATGTTGTTAACCCATTGTTTATTATATCTAATGAGATGTTAAATTATTATATTATCATGATATTATGATATATTAATATATCTTAATATGATATATATACATTTAAATATCGTTACAACTATAATCGTTACATATATGTCTCGTTTCGAAATCCTTAAGTTAGTAGTCTTGTTTATATGTATATAACTCATTGTTAATATACTTATGGAGATACTTACTTATCATAATCTCATGTTAACCATATGTATATCCATATATATATCGTCATATCGTTTTTACAAGTTTTAACGTTCGTGAATCGCCGGTCAACTTGGGTGGTCAATTGTCTATAAGAAACATATTTCAATTAATCAAGTCTTAACAAGTTTGATTGGTTAACATGTTGGAAACATTTAATCATGTAAATATCAATCTCAATTAATATATATAAACATGGAAAAGTTCGGGTCACTACAGTACCTACCCGTTAAATAAATTTCGTCCCGAAATTTTAAGCTGTTGAAGGTGTTGACGAATCTTCTGGAAATAGATGTGGGTATTTCTTCTTCATCTGATCTTCACGCTCCCAGGTGAACTCGGGTCCTCTACGAGCATTCCATCGAACCTTAACAATTGGTATCTTGTTTTGCTTAAGTCTTTTAACCTCACGATCCATTATTTCGACGGGTTCTTCGATGAATTGAAGTTTTTCGTTGATTTGGATTTCATCTAACGGAATAGTGAGATCTTCTTTAGCAAAACATTTCTTCAAATTCGAGACGTGGAAAGTGCTATGTACAGCCGCGAGTTGTTGAGGTAACTCTAGTCGGTAAGCTACTGGTCCGACACGATCAATAATCTTGAATGGTCCAATATACCTTGGATTTAATTTCCCTCGTTTACCAAATCGAACAACGCCTTTCCAAGGTGCAACTTTAAGCATGACCATCTCTCCAATTTCAAATTCTATATCTTTTCTTTTAATGTCAGCGTAGCTCTTTTGTCGACTTTGGGCGGTTTTCAACCGTTGTTGAATTTGGATGATCTTCTCGGTAGTTTCTTGTATAATCTCCGGACCCGTAATCTGTCTATCCCCCACTTCACTCCAACAAATCGAAGACCTGCACTTTCTACCATAAAGTGCTTCAAACGGCGCCATCTCATTGCTTGAATGGTAGCTGTTGTTGTAGGAAAATTCTGCTAACGGTAGATGTCGATCCCAACTGTTTCCGAAATCAATAACACATGCTCATAGCATGTCTTCAAGCGTTTGTATCGTCCTTTCGCTCTGCCCATCAGTTTGTGGATGATAGGCAGTACTCATGTCTAGACGAGTTCCTAATGCTTGCTGTAATGTCTGCCAGAATCTTGAAATAAATCTGCCATCCCTATCAGAGATAATAGAGATTGGTATTCCATGTCTGGAGATGACTTCCTTCAAATACAGTCGTGTTACTTCTCCATCTTGTCATCTTCTCTTATTGGCAGGAAGTGTGCTGATTTGGTGAGACGATCAACTATTACCCAAATAGTATCAAAACCACTTGCAGTCCTTGGCAATTTAGTGATGAAATCCATGGTAATGTTTTCCCATTTCCATTCTGGGATTTCGGGTTGTTGAAGTAGACCTGATGGTTTCTGATGCTCAGCTTTGACATTAGAACACGTCAAACATTCTCCTACGTATTTAGCAACATCGGCTTTCATACCCGGCCACCAAAAATGTTTCTTGAGATCCTTGTACATCTTCCCCATTCCAGGATGTATTGAGTATCTGGTTTTATGAGCTTCTCTAAGTACCATTTCTCTCATATCTCCAAATTTTGGTACCCAGATCCTTTCAGCCCTATACCGGGTTCCGTCTTCCCGAATATTAAGATGCTTCTCCGATCCTTTGGGTATTTCATCCTTTAAATTTCCTTCTTTTAAAACTCCTTGTTGCGCCTCCTTTATTTGAGTAGTAAGGTTATTATGAATCATTATATTCATAGATTTTACTCGAATGGGTTCTCTGTCCTTCCTGTTCAAGGCATCGGCTACCACATTTGCCTTCCCCGGGTGGTAACGAATCTCAAAGTCGTAATCATTCAACAATTCAATCCACCTACGCTGCCTCTTATTCAGTTGTTTCTGATTAAATATGTGTTGAAGACTTTTGTGGTCGGTATATATAATACTTTTGACCCCATATAAGTAGTGCCTCCAAGTCTTTAATGCAAAAACAACCGCGCCTAATTCCAAATCATGCGTCGTATAATTTTGCTCGTGAATCTTCAATTGTCTAGACGCATAAGCAATCACCTTCGTTCGTTGCATTAATGCACAACCGAGACCTTGCTTTGATGCATCACAATAAATCACAAAATCATCATTCCCTTCAGGCAATGACAATATAGGTGCCGTAGTTAGCTTTTTCTTCAATAACTGAAACGCTTTCTCTTGTTCATCATTCCATTCAAATTTCTTCCCTTTATGCGTTAATGCAGTCAAGGGTATTGCTATTCTGGAAAAGTCTTGGATGAACCTTCTGTAGTAACCAGCTAGTCCTAAAAATTGGCGTATGTGTTTCGGAGTTTTCGGGGTTTCCCACTTTTCAACAGTTTCTATCTTTGCCGGATCCACCTTAATACCTTCTTTGTTCACTATGTGACCGAGGAATTGAACTTCTTCCAACCAAAATGCACACTTTGAAAACTTAGTGTACAATTCTTCCTTCCTCAATACTTCTAACACCTTTCTCAAATGTTCACCGTGTTCTTGGTCATTCTTTGAGTAAATAAGTATGTCATCAATGAAAACAGTGACAAACTTGTCAAGGTATGGTCCACACACTCGGTTCATAAGGTCTATGAACACAGCTGGTGCATTAGTTAAACCAAACGGCATGACCATAAACTCGTAATGACTGTAACGTGTTCTGAAAGTAGTCTTTGGAATATCATCTTCTTTCACCCGCATTTGATGATACCCGAAACGTAAGTTAATCTTTGAATAAACATACGAGCCTTGTAGTTGATCAAATAAGTCGTCGATTCTCGGTAGTGGGTAGCGGTTCTTGATGGTAAGTTTGTTCAACTCTCGGTAGTCGATACACAACCTGAATGTACCATCTTTCTTCTTAACAAACAAAACAGGAGCTCCCCACGGTGATGTGCTTGGTCGAATGAAACCACGCTCTAAAAGTTCTTGTAATTGGCTTTGCAGTTCTTTCATCTCGCTGGGTGCGAGTCTGTAAGGAGCACGAGCTATTGGTGCAGCTCCTGGTACAAGATCTATTTGAAATTCAACGGATCGATGTGGGGGTAATCCCGGTAATTCTTTCGGAAATACATCGGGAAATTCTTTTGCAATGGGAACATCATTGATGCTCTTTTCTTCAGTTTGTACTTTTTCGACGTGTGCTAGAACAGCATAGCAACCTTTTCTTATTAGTTTTTGTGCCTTCAAATTACTAATAAGATGTAACTTCGTGTTGCCCTTTTCTCCGTACACCATTAAGGGTTTTCCTTTTTCTCGTATAATGCGAATTGCATTTTTGTAACAAACGATCTCTGCTTTCACTTCTTTCAACCAGTCCATACCGATTATCACATCAAAACTCCCTAACTCTACTGGTATCAAATCAATCTTAAATGTTTCGCTAACCAGTTTAATTTCTCGATTCCGACATATATTATCTGCTGAAATTAATTTACCATTTGCTAATTCGAGTAAAAATTTACTATCCAAAGGCGTCAATGGACAACTTAATTTAGCACAAAAATCTCTACTCATATAGCTTCTATCCGCACCCGAATCAAATAAAACGTAAGCAGATTTATTGTCAATAAGAAACGTACCCGTAACAAGCTCCGGGTCTTCCTGTGCCTCTGCCGCATTAATATTGAAAACTCTTCCGCGGCCTTGTCCATTCGTGTTCTCCTGGTTCGGGCAATTTCTAATGATGTGGCCTGGTTTTCCACATTTATAACAAACTACATTGGCATAACTTGCTCCGACACTACTTGCTCCGCAATTACTCGTTCCGACACCATTTGTTCCTTTCGTTCTATTAACCCCTGGTCCGTAGACCTCACACTTCACCGTGCTATGACCATTTCTTTTACACTTGTTGCAAAATTTGGTGCAGAACCCCGAGTGATACTTTTCACACCTTTGGCATAGCTGCTTCTGATTGTTGTTGTTGTTGTTGCGGTTATTATTGTTGTTGGAATGATTGTTGTAGTTGCTGTTGTTGTTGTTGTTGTTGGGCCGTTTGTTGTAGTTGCGATTGATGTTGCGATTGTTGGGATAATTGTTGCGATTATTGTTATAATTGCTGTTGTTGTATTGGTGATTCTTATCACCGTTTTCCACCCACTTTCTTTTGACTTGCTTCACATTGGCCTCTTCAGTAGTCTGTTTTTTAATTCTTTCTTCAATCTGGTTCACTAGTTTGTGAGCCATTCTACATGACTGTTGTTTGGAGGCGGGCTCGTGTGAACTTATATCTTCTTGGATTCTTTCCGGTAATCCTTTCACAAACGCGTCGATCTTCTCTTCCTCATCTTCGAATGCTCCCGGACACAATAGGCACAATTCTGTGAATCGTCTTTCGTACGTGGTAATATCAAATCCTTGGGTTCGTAACCCTCTAAGTTCTGTCTTGAGCTTATTGACCTCCGTTCTGGGACGGTACTTCTCGTTCATCAAGTGCTTGAATGCTGACCACGATAGTGCGTACGCATCATCTTGTCCCACTTGCTCTAGATAGGTATTCCACCATGTTAACGCAGAACCTGTGAAGGTATGCGTAGCGTACTTCACTTTGTCCTCTTCAGTACACTTACTTATGGCAAACACCGATTCGACCTTCTCGGTCCACCGTTTCAATTCGATCGGTCCTTCGGTTCCATCAAATTCCAAAGATTTGCAGGCAGTGAATTCTTTGTAGGTGCATCTTACACGATTTCCTGTACTGCTAGATCCAAGGTTATTGTTGGTATGTAGCGCAGCCTGTACTGCGGCTATGTTTGAAGCTAGAAAAGTACGGAATTCCTCTTCATTCATATTCACGGTGTGTCGAGTAGTCGGTGCCATTTCCTTCAAAATAGTCAAATGGAACAAGTTAATCATACAGAATATTAAGAGTAGTTAATAGTATTTCGTAGCATAATATGAACTCACTTATAAAAGCTTTTTCTTCATATTAGCGTTTTATAAGTTTAAATTCGGGTAGTACCTACCCGTTAAGTTCATACTTAGTAGCTAATATACAATTCAACTACTACAATTCTATATGAAAAATTGATTATAATAATATTTCGCGTTCAAACTTTTACACAATATTTTACAAACTTACAATACCGCTTATTTTACATATAGCATGAAATATAGCACACAATAAATTTGATACAAGATGGTTGTGAAGATAATTCTAGCTAGTACACAAGTCGTTCAGCAAAGGCAATAAAGACACGTAATTCATACGTCCAGAAACAAGTCATGCATTCTGGTTTTACTAGGATTACTTCCCATCCTTGGTCTTGTGGAACATAACCGTTATGGCCGTTGATAAGACAGCGTGTTGTAACGTCATCAAAGGGACGAGGGTTACGTAATGTCCAACAGTCCCGTAACAATCTAAAAACCTCATTTCTTACCCCAATTACCGACTCCGTCACTTGTGGGAACGTTTTGTTTAATAGTTGTAGGCCGATGTTCTTGTTCTCACTTTGGTGAGAAGCGAACATTACTAATCCGTAAGCATAACATGTTTCTTTATGTTGCATGTTAGCCGCTTTTTCTAAATCACGAAGTCCAATATTCGGATATATTGAGTCAAAATAATTTCTTAACCCATTTCGTAAAATAGCATTTGGGTTCCCCGCATTATATGCGTCAAAGTAAACACATCGTAACTTATGGATTTCCCAATGTGATATCCCCCATCTTTCGAACGAAAGCCTTTTATAAACCAAGGCATTCTTGGAACGTTCTTCGAATGTCTTACAAACTGATCTCGCCTTAAATAGTTGTGCCGAAGAATTCTGACCGACTCTAGACAAGATTTCATCAATCATGTCTCCGGGTAGGTCTCTTAAAATATTGGGTTGTCTATCCATTTTGTGTTTTTATACTGTAAAATAGACAAGAGTTAGATTCATAAAAAAATACTTATTAATACAAGCAATTTTTACATATATCATAAAGCATAAGCACACTATATTACATATATTACACCACACGAATACAACTATCTTATTCCGACTCGCTTGTTTCTTCTTCTTCGGTTTTGGTTCGTTTTTTCAAGTTTCTAGGGATATATGATGTTTCCCTAATACGAGCCGTCATTTTCCACATTGGTTTAGAAAAACCTGGTGGTTTAGAAGTTCCCGGGTCATTGTTACAACTTAAGGACTTCGGGGGTTGACGATACCTATAAAGTTCATCGGGGTTGGAATTAGATTTCTCTATTTTTATGCCCTTTCCCTTGATATATATGTGAAATGTCCCGTTCTTATTGATTAAAAACGTTCCATATTAATTGATTTCGTTGCGAGGTTTTGACCTCTATATGAGACGTTTTTCAAAGATTGCATTCATTTTTAAAACAAACCATAACCTTTATTTTATAAATGAAGGTTTAAAAAGTTTTACGTAGATTATCAAATAATGATAATCTAAAATATCCTGTTTACACACGACCATTACATAATGGTTTACAATACAAATATTCACCACAAGATATATATAGGTTAAACCTATAATTCACCAACATTTTTGTTGACGTTTGAAGCATGTTTATTCTCAGGTGAATACTGAGAGCTTCCGCTGTTGCATACTAAAATAAGGACAAGATTTGGAGTCCATGTTTGTATGATATTGTGTAAAAACTGCATTCAAGAAACTGATTTCGATGTAACATATTTGTATTGTAAACCATTATGTAATGGTCGTGTGTAAACAGGATATTTTAGATTATCATTATTTGATAATCTACATAAAGCTTTTTAAACCTTTATTTATGAAATAAAGGTTATGGTTTGTTTTAAAATGAATGCATTCTTTGAAAAACGTCTCATATAGAGGTCAAAACCTCGCAACGAAATCAATTAATATGGAACGTTTTTAATCAATAAGAACGGGACATTTCAGTTGGTATCAGAGCGTTGGTCTTAGAGAACCAGAATTTTGCATTAGTGTGTCTTATCGAGTTTGTTAGGATGCATTAGTGAGTCTGGACTTCGACCGTGTTTACTTGAAAAATGATTGCTTAACAAATTTTGTTGGAAACTATATATTTTTAACATGTGAATATTATGTGATATATTAATATCTTAACGCGTTTGATATTATGTGATAGATGTCTACCTCTAGAACAAGTCCCATTGACTCACCTAATAATAATGAAGAGTCAAATGTAAATTGGAATGATTCGTGGACTGATTCACAAGTTCCCGAAGAGGAACCGGAAGAAGAGTCGGAACCGGAAGAAGAATCGGAACCGGAAGAAGAATCGGAACCGGATGAAGAAATAGAACCGGTGGGGGAAATAATAAAACGGTTAAGTAAAAGAAAATCATCAACCAACCAACCAAGGTTAATTATGGTCAATGGTGTTTCCGCCAAGGAAGCAAAATATTGGGAGGATTACCAATTCTCCGATGAATCGGATTCCGACGAGAATTCCAATGATGTTATAGAAATTACCCCAACTGAATTTAAAAAGGCAAAAGAAAATAATAAGGGAAAGGGCATAAAAATAGAGAAATCTAATTCTAACCCCGATGAACTTTATATGTATCGTCAACCCCCGAAGTCCTTAAGTTGTAACAATGACCCGGGAACCTCTAAACCACCAGGTTTTTCTAAACCAATGTGGAAAACGACGGCTCGTATTAGGGGAACATCATATATCCCTAGAAACTTGGCAAAACGAACCAAAACCGAAGAAGAAGAAACAAGCGAGTCGGAATAAGATAGGTGTATTCGTGTGGTGTAATATATGTAATATAGTGTGCTTATGCTTTATGATATATGTAAAAATTGCTTGTATTAATAAGTATTTTTTTATGAATCTAACTCTTGTCTATTTTACAGTATAAAAACACAAAATGGATAGACAACCCAATATTTTAAGAGACCTACCCGGAGACATGATTGATGAAATCTTGTCTAGAGTCGGTCAGAATTCTTCGGCACAACTATTTAAGGCGAGATCAGTTTGTAAGACATTCGAAGAACGTTCCAAGAATGCCTTGGTTTATAAAAGACTTTCGTTCGAAAGATGGGGGATATCACATTGGGAAATCCATAAGTTACGATGTGTTTACTTTGACGCATATATTGCGGGAAACCCAAATGCTATTTTACGCAATGGGTTAAGAAATTATTTTGACTCAATATATCCGAATATTGGACTTCGTGATTTAGAAAAAGCTGCTAACATGCAACATAAAGAAGCATGTTATGCTTACGGATTAGTAATGTTCGCTTCTCACCAAAGTGAGAACAAGAACATCGGGCTACAACTATTAAACAAAACGTTCCCACAAGTGACGGAGTCGGTAATTGGGGTAAGAAATGAGGTTTTTAGATTGTTACGGGATTGTTGGACATTACGTAACCCTCGTCCCTTTGACGACGTTACAACACGCTGTCTTATCAACGGCCATAACGGTTATGTTCCACAAGACCAAGGATGGGAAGTAATCCTAGTAAAACCAGAATGCATGACTTGTTTCTGGACGTATGAATTACGTGTCTTTATTGCCTTTGCTGAACGACTTGTGTACTAGCTAGAATTATCTTCACAACCATCTTGTATCAAATTTATTGTGTGCTATATTTCATGCTATATGTAAAATAAGCGGTATTGTAAGTTTGTAAAATATTGTGTAAAAGTTTGAACGCAAAATATTATTATAATAAGTTTTTCATATAGAATTTTAGTAGTTGAATTGTATATTAGCTACTAAGTATGAACTTAACGGGTAGGTACTACCCGAATTTAAACTTATGAAATGCTAATATGAAGAAAAAGCTTTTATAAATGAGTTCATATTATGCTACGAAATACTATTAACTACTCTTAATATTCTGTATGATTAACTTGTTCCATTTGACTATTTTGAAGGAAATGGCACCGACTACTCGACACACCGTGAATATGAATGAAGAGGAATTCCGTAATTTTCTAGCTTCAAACATAGCCGCAGTACAGGCTGCGCTACATACCAACAATAACCTTGGATCTAGCAGTACATGAAATCGTGTAGGATGCACCTACAAAGAATTCACTGCCTGCAAACCTTTGGAATTTGATGGAACCGAAGGACCGATCGGATTGAAACGGTGGACCGAGAAGGTCGAATCGGTGTTTGCCATAAGTAAGTGTAATGAAGAGGACAAAGTGAAGTACGCTACGCATACCTTCACAGGTTCTGCATTAACATGGTGGAATACCTATCTAGAGCAAGTGGGACAAGACGATGCGTACGCACTATCGTGGTCAGCATTCAAGCACTTGATGAACGAGAAGTACCATCCCAGAACAGAGGTCAATAAGCTCAAGACAGAACTTAGAGGGTTACGAACCCAAGGATTTGATATTACCACGTACGAAAGACGATTCACAGAATTGTGCCTATTGTGTCCGGGAGCATTCGAAGATGAGGAAGAGAAGATCGACGCGTTTGTGAAAGGATTACCGGAAAGAATCCAAGAAGATATAAGTTCACACGAGCCCACCTCCATACAACAGGCATGTAGAATGGCTCATAAACTAGTGAACCAGATTGAAGAAAGAATTAAAGAACAGACTGCTGAAGAGGCCAATGTGAAGCAAGTCAAAAGAAAGTGGGAGGAAAATGGTGATAAGAATCACCAATACAATAACAACAGCAATTACAACAATAATCACAACAATTATCCCAACAATCGCAACATCAATCGCAACTACAACAAACGGCCCAACAACAACAACAACAACAACAACAACTACAACAATCATCCCAACAACAATAATAACCGCAACAACAACAACAATCAGAAGCAGCTATGCCAAAGGTGTGAAAAGTATCACTCGGGGTTCTGCACCAAATTTTGCAACAAGTGTAAAAGAAATGGTCATAGCGCGGCAAAGTGTGAGGTCTACGGACCAGGGGTTAATAGAACGAAAGGAACAAATGGTGTCGGAACGAGTAATGCCGGAGCAAGTAGTGTCAGAGCAAGTTATGCCAATGTAGTTTGTTATAAATGTGGAAAACCGGGCCACATTATTAGAAATTGCCCGAACCAGGAGAACACGAATGGACAAGGCCGCAGAAGAGTTTTCAATATTAATGCGGCAGAGGTACAGGAAGACCCGGAGCTTGTTACGGGTACGTTTCTTATTGACAATAAATCTGCTTACGTTTTATTTGATTCGGGTGCGGATAGAAGCTATATGAGTAGAGATTTTTGTGCTAAATTAAGTTGTCCATTGACGCCTTTGGATAGTAAATTTTTACTCAAATTAGCAAATGGTAAATTAATTTCAGCAGATAATATATGTCGGAATCGAGAAATTAAACTGGTTAGCGAAACATTTAAGATTGATTTGATACCAGTAGAGTTAGGGAGTTTTGATGTGATAATCGGTATGGACTGGTTGAAAGAAGTGAAAGCAGAGATCGTTTGTTACAAAAATGCAATTCGCATTATACGAGAAAAAGGAAAACCCTTAATGGTGTACGGAGAAAAGGGCAACACGAAGCTACATCTTATTAGTAATTTGAAGGCACAAAAACTAATAAGAAAAGGTTGCTATGCTATTCTAGCACACGTCGAGAAAGTACAAACTGAAGAAAAGAGCATCAATGATGTTCCCATTGCAAAAGAATTTCCCGATGTATTTCCGAAAGAATTACCGGGATTACCCCCACATCGATCCGTTGAATTTCGAATAGATCTTGTACCAGGAGCTGCACCAATAGCTCGTGCTCCTTACAGACTCGCACCCAGCGAGATGAAAGAACTGCAAAGCCAATTACAAGAACTTTTAGAGCGTGGTTTCATTCGACCAAGCACATCACCGTGGGGAGCTCCTGTTTTGTTTGTCAAGAAGAAAGATGGTACATTCAGGTTGTGTATCGACTACCGAGAGTTGAACAAACTTACCATCAAGAACCGCTACCCACTACCGAGAATCGACGACTTATTTGATCAACTACAAGGCTCGTCTGTTTATTCAAAGATTGACTTACGTTCCGGGTATCATCAAATGCGGGTGAAAGAAGATGATATTCCAAAGACTGCTTTCAGAACACGTTACGGTCATTACGAGTTTATGGTCATGCCGTTTGGTTTAACTAATGCACCAGCTGTGTTCATGGACCTTATGAACCGAGTGTGTGGACCATACCTTGACAAGTTTGTCATTGTTTTCATTGATGACATACTTATTTACTCAAAGAATGACCAAGAACATGGTGAACATTTGAGAAAGGTGTTAGAAGTATTGAGGAAGGAAGAATTGTATGCCAAGTTTTCAAAGTGTGCATTTTGGTTGGAAGAAGTTCAATTCCTCGGTCACATAGTGAACACAGAAGGTATTAAGGTGGATCCGGCAAAGATAGAAACTGTTGAAAAGTGGGAAACCCCGAAAACTCCGAAACACATACGCCAGTTTTTAGGACTAGCTGGTTACTACAGAAGGTTCATCCAAGACTTTTCCAGAATAGCAAAACCCTTGACTGCATTAACGCATAAAGGGAAGAAATTTGAATGGAATGATGAACAAGAGAAAGCGTTTCAGTTATTGAAGAAAAAGCTAACTACGGCACCTATATTGTCATTGCCTGAAGGGAATGATGATTTTGTGATTTATTGTGACGCATCAAAGCAAGGTCTCGGTTGTGTATTAATGCAACGAACGAAGGTGATTGCTTATGCGTCTAGACAATTGAAGATTCACGAACAAAATTATACGACGCATGATTTGGAATTAGGCGCGGTTGTTTTTGCATTAAAGACTTGGAGGCACTACTTATATGGGGTCAAAAGTATTATATATACCGACCACAAAAGTCTTCAACACATATTTAATCAGAAACAACTGAATATGAGGCAGCGTAGGTGGATTGAATTATTGAATGATTACGACTTTGAGATTCATTACCACCCGGGGAAGGCAAATGTGGTAGCCGATGCCTTGAGCAGGAAGGACAGAGAACCCATTCGAGTAAAATCTATGAATATAATGATTCATAATAACATTACTACTCAAATAAAGGAGGCACAACAAGGAGTTTTAAAAGAGAGAAATTTAAAGGATGAAATACCCAAAGGATCGGAGAAGCATCTTAATATTCGGGAAGACGGAACCCGGTATAGGGCTGAAAGGATTTGGGTACCAAAATTTGGAGATATGAGAGAAATGGTACTTAGAGAAGCTCATAAAACCAGATACTCAATACATCCTGGAACGGGGAAGATGTACAAGGATCTCAAGAAACATTTTTGGTGGCCGGGTATGAAAGACGATGTTGCTAAATACGTAGGAGAATGTTTGACGTGTTCTAAGGTCAAAGCTGAGCATCAGAAACCATCAGGTCTACTTCAAAAACCCGAAATCCCGGAATGGAAATGGGAAAACATTACCATGGATTTCATCACTAAATTGCCAAGGACTGCAAGTGGTTTTGATACAATTTGGGTAATAGTTGATCGTCTCACCAAATCAGCACACTTCCTGCCAATAAGAGAAGATGACAAGATGGAGAAGTTAGCACGACTGTATTTGAAGGAAGTCGTCTCCAGACATGGAATACCAATCTCTATTATCTCTGATAGGGATGGCAGATTTATTTCAAGATTCTGGCAGACATTACAGCAAGCATTAGGAACTCGTCTAGACATGAGTACTACCTATCATCCATAAACTGATGGGCAGAGCGAAAGGACGATACAAATGCTTGAAGACATGCTACGAGCATGTGTTATTGATTTCGAAAACAGTTGGGATCGACATCTACCGTTAGCAGAATTTTCCTACAACAACAGCTACCATTCAAGCATTGAGATGGCGCCGTTTGAAGCACTTTATGGTAGAAAGTGCAGGTCTCCGATTTGTTGGAGTGAAGTAGGGGATAGACAAATTACGGGTCCGGAGATTATACAAGAAACTACCGAGAAGATCATCCAAATTCAACAACGGTTGAAAACTGCCCAAAGTCGACAAAAGAGCTACGCTGACATTAAAAGAAAAGATATAGAATTTAAAATTGGAGAGATGGTCATGCTTAAAGTTGCACCTTGGAAAGGCGTTGTTCGATTTGGTAAACGAGGGAAATTAAATCCAAGGTATATTGGACCATTCAAGATTATTGATCGTGTCGGACCAGTAGCTTACCGACTTGAGTTACCTCAACAACTCGCGGCTGTACATAACACTTTCCACGTCTCGAATTTGAAGAAATGTTTTGCTAAAGAAGATCTCACTATTCCGTTAGATGAAATCCAAATCAACGAAAAACTTGAATTCATCGAAGAACCCGTCGAAATAACGGATCGTGAGGTTAAAAGACTTAAGCAAAACAAGATACCAATTGTTAAGGTTCGATGGAATGCTCGTAGAGGACCCGAGTTCACCTGGGAGCGTGAAGATCAGATGAAGAAGAAATACCCGCATCTATTTCCAGAAGATTCGTCAACACCTTCAACAGCTTAAAATTTAGGGACGAAATTTATTTAATGGGTAGGTACTGTAGTGACCCGAACTTTTCCATGTTTATATATATTAATTGAGATTGATATTTACATGATTAAATGTTTCCAACATGTTAAGCAACCAAACTTGTTAAGACTTGATTAATTGAAATATGTTTCATATAGACAATTGACCACCCAAGTTGACCGGTGATTCACGAACGTTAAAACTTGTAAAAACTATATGATGACATATATATGGATATATATATAGTTAACATGATACTATGATAAGTAAACATATCATTAAGTATATTAACAATGAACTACATATGTAAAAACAAGACTACTAACTTAATGATTTTTAAACGAGACATATATGTAACGATTATCGTTGTAAAGACATTTAATGTATATATATCATATTAAGAGATATTCATACATGATAATATCATGATAATATAATAATTTAAAATCTCATTTAATATTATAAACATTGGGTTAACAACATTTAACAAGATCGTTAACCTAAAGGTTTCAAAACAACACTTACATGTAACGACTAACGATGACTTAACGACTCAGTTAAAATGTATATACATGTAGTGTTTTAATATGTATTTATACACTTTTGAAAGACTTCAATACACTTATCAAAATACTTCTACTTAACAAAACTGCTTACAATTACATCCTCGTTCAGTTTCATCAACAATTCTACTCGTATGCACCCGTATTCGTACTCGTACAATACACATCTTTTAGATGTATGTAATATTGGTATATACACTCCAATGATCAGCTCTTAGCAGCCCATTTGAGTAACCTAACACATGTGGGAACCATCATTTGGCAACTAGCATGAAATATCTCATAAAATTACAAAAATATGAGTAATCATTCATGACTTATTTACATGAAAATAAAATTACATATCCTTTATATCTAATCCATACACCAACGACCAAAACCACCTACGAACACTTTAATTCTTCAATTTTCTTCTTCTAATTGATCTCTCTCAAGTTCTATCTTCAAGTTCTAAGTGTTCTTCATATATTCTACAAGTTCTAGTTACATAAAATCAAGAATACTTTCAAGTTTGCTAGCTCACTTCCAATCTTGTAAGGTGATCATCCAACCTCAAGAAATCTTTGTTTCTTACAGTAGGTTATCATTCTAATACAAGGTAATAATCATATTCAAACTTTATTTCAATTTCTATAACTATAACAATATTATTTCAAGTGATGATCTTACTTGAACTTGTTTTCGTGTCATGATTCTGCTTTAAGAACTTCGAGCCATCCAAGGATCCGTTGAAGCTAGATCCATTTTTCACTTTTCCAGTAGGTTTATCCAAGGAACTTAAGGTAGTAATGATGTTCATAACATCATTCGATTCATATATATAAAGCTATCTTATTCGAAGGTTTAAACTTGTAATCACTAGAACATAGTTTAGTTAATTCTAAACTTGTTCGCAAACAAAAGTTAATCCTTCTAACTTGACTTTTAAAATCAACTAAACACATGTTATATATCTATATGATATGCTAACTTAATGATTTAAAACCTGGAAACACGAAAAACACCGTAAAACCGGATTTACGCCGTCGTAGTAACACCGCGGGCTGTTTTGGGTTAGTTAATTAAAAACTATGATAAACTTTGATTTAAAATTTGTTATTCTGAGAAAATGATTTTTATTATGAACATGAAACTATATCCAAAAATTATGGTTAAACTCAAAGTGGAAGTATGTTTTCTGAAATGGTCATCTAGACGTCGTTCTTTCGACTGAAATGACTACCTTTACAAAAACGACTTGTAACTTATTTTCCCAACTATAAACCTATACTTTTTCTGTTTAGATTCATAAAATAGAGTTCAATATGAAACCATAGCAATTTGATTCACTCAAAACGGATTTAAAATGAAGAAGTTATGGGTAAAACAAGATTGGATAATTTTTCTCATTTTAGCTACGTGAAAATTGGTAACAAATCTATTCCAACCATAACTTAATCAACTTGTATTGTATATTATGTAATCTTGAGATACCATAGACACGTATACAATGTTTCGACCTATCATGTCGACACATCTATATATATTTCGGAACAACCATAGACACTCTATATGTGAATGTTGGAGTTAGCTATACAGGGTTGAGGTTGATTCCAAAATATATATAGTTTGAGTTGTGATCAATACTGAGATACGTATACACTGGGTCGTGGATTGATTCAAGATAATATTTATCGATTTATTTCTGTACATCTAACTGTGGACAACTAGTTGTAGGTTACTAACGAGGACAGCTGACTTAATAAACTTAAAACATCAAAATATATTAAAAGTATTGTAAATATATTTTGAACATACTTTGATATATATGTATATATTGTTATAGGTTCGTAAATCAACCAGTGGCCAAGTCTTACTTCCCGACGAAGTAAAAATCTGTGAAAGTGAGTTATAGTCCCACTTTTAAAATCTAATATTTTTGGGATGAGAATACATGCAGGTTTTATAAATGATTTACAAAATAGACACAAGTACGTGAAACTACATTCTATGGTTGAATTATCGAAATCGAATATGCCCTTTTATAAAGTCTGGTAATCTAAGAATTAGGGAACAGACACCCTAATTGACGCGAATCCTAAAGATAGATCTATTGGGCCTAACAAACCCCATCCAAAGTACCGGATGCTTTAGTACTTCGAAATTTATATCATATCCGAAGGGTGTCCCGGAATGATGGGGATATTCTTATATATGCATCTTGTTAATGTCGGTTACCATGTGTTCACCATATGAATGATTTTTATCTCTATGTATGGGATGTGTATTGAAATATGAAATCTTGTGGTCTATTGTTACGATTTGATATATATAGGTTAAACCTATAACTCACCAACATTTTTGTTGACGTTTAAAGCATGTTTATTCTCAGGTGAATACTAAGAGCTTCCGCTGTTGCATACTAAAATAAGGACAAGATTTGGAGTCCATGTTTGTATGATATTGTGTAAAAACTGCATTCAAGAAACTGATTTCGATGTAACATATTTGTATTGTAAACCATTATGTAATGGTCGTGTGTAAACAGGATATTTTAGATTATCATTATTTGATAATCTACATAAAGCTTTTTAAACCTTTATTTATGAAATAAAGGTTATGGTTTGTTTTAAAATGAATGCAGTCTTTGAAAAATGTCTCATATAGAGGTCAAAACCTCGCAACGAAATCAATTAATATGGAACGTTTTTAATCAATAAGAACGGGACATTTCATCTCTGGCAGCTTTCAACTTTTCTCGCGCGATAGCAACTTTTTCGGCTGTCGTTTGAACAATTTCGGGACCAGCAAACTGTTTCTCTCCAGCTTCTAACCAACAAGTCGGAGTTCTACAATGACGGCCGTACAACATTTCGTAAGGCAGCATTCCTATGCTCGAATGATAAGAATTGTTATACGCGAATTCAACCAACGGCAAATGTGTATCCCACGAACCACCATATTCTAATACCCATGCTCTTAACATATCCTCTAGTGTCTGTATCGTTCATTCACTCTGACCATCTGTCTGAGGATGATATGTTGTACTCAGATTCACACGTGTACCCAGATTCTGTTGTAGACTGTTCCAGAAGTTCGATACAAATCTAGAATCCCTATCTGACACAATCAATAATGGCACACCATGCCGACTAATTATCTCTTTCACATATAAATCGGCAAGTTCGCTTAATGACGCTGTCTCACGAGTAGCAAGAAAATGAGCACTCTTGGTCAAACGATCAACTATTACCCAAATCATATCGTGTTTTCTCTGAGTTCTAGGTAATTTTGTCGCAAAATCCATCGTGATATGCTCCCATTTCCACTCTGGAATCTTTAACTGACGCAACGAACCATACGGTTTCTGGTGTTCTGCCTTCACTTGTGCGCAAATATGACACTTTTCAACAAAACAAGCGATGTCTGACTTCATGGTCGGCCACCAATACATAAGGTCATGATACATCTTATTACTGCCTGGATGTACTGTCAATCTGGATTTGTGAGCTTCAGTCATGATCAAATCCCTCAAGTCTCCAAGCATAGGCACCCAAATGCAGTTATTTAAAGTTTTGAGTCCACGAGAATCATCAATTAGGTCAAATTTTCGTTTAGTCATAAGTTCAGATTTAATATGTTCATCCTCCAAAGCACAGGCTTGAACAGTTCGTAATTGGTCAATCAAATCTGAAGTTATACTCAAACGCAGAAATTTCACATTCTCATCAAACTTTTTACGACTTAGTGCATCTGCTACGACATTTGCTTTACCCGGATGGTACCTGATTTCACAATCATAGTCTTTGATAAGTTCTATCCACAGTCTCTGTTGCATATTCAGTTCTTTCTGCGTGAAAATATGCTGGAGGCTCTTATGGTCTGTACATATTACACACTTTGTACCATATAAGTAATGTCTCCAAAGCTTCAACGCAAATACCACTGCAGCCATTTCTAAATCATGGACCGGATAGTTACGTTCATGTGTCTTTAACTGATGAGAAGCGTACGCAATAACTTTATCTCACTGCATCAGTACACATCCCAACCCGGCAAATGACGCATCACAATAAACCACAAAGTCATCTGAACCCTCTGGCAATGCTAACACTGGAGCTTGACACAATAATTGTTTCAGAGTCTGAAAGGCCTGTTCCTATTGATCACCCCATCGGAAACTTACATCTTTTCTAGTAAATCTGGTTAACGGACCTGCTATTTTAGAAAAATCTTTTATAAACCAGCGATAATAACCCGCAAGACCCAAGAAACTCTTAACTTCTGTTGGCGTATTTGGCGAATTCCAACTCATTACCGCTTCTATTTTTGACGGATCCACTTTAATACCTGCTTCACAAATAACATGACCCAGAAACTGCACTTCTCGAAGCCAAAACTCAAACTTCGAGAACTTAGCGTATAACTGCTCTTTCTTTAACAACTCTAACACTAACCGAAGATATGACGCATGATCAGCTTCTGTCTTTGAATATACTAATATATCATCGATAGACACAATAATAAACTGATCTAAATACGGTTTACAAACCCTGTTCATCAGATCCATGAAGACTGCCGGGGCATTTTTTAACCCAAATGGCATAACCAAGAACTCGTAATGCCCATATCTAGTTCTGAATGCTGTTTTCGATATATCTGATTCTGCAACCCGAACCTGATGATACACAGATCTTAGATCTATCTTTGAAAAGTACGACGCACCCTGAAGCTGATGGAACAGATCATCGATTCTAGGCAACGAATACTTATTCTTAACCGTTCTCTTATTCAATTCTCGATAATCTATACACATTCTTAACGAACCATCTTTCTTCTTTACAAACAACACTGGTGCACCCCACGGCGAGGAACTTGGTCTTATAAACCCCCTGTCTAACAGTTCCTGTATCTGAGACATCATCTCTCTAATTTTGGAAGGTGCTAACCTATAAGGAACCTTAGCTACTGGAGTTGTTCCAGGAACCAACTCAATCTTATATTCTACTTCTCTTACCGGCGGCAACTCCGGTAATTCATCAGGAAACACCTCAGGAAATTCCGAAACCACCAGAATATCAGTGACAGATCTCTTCTCCATCTTAGCATCAATAACATAAGCCATAAAAGACTCACACCCCTTCGAAAGGGACTTCTTTGCCTTCATTATAGAAACCAACGGAAAACTGAACCCACTTCGTTCCCCTCGGGCCACAATACGGGTTCCATCGATCAAACGGAAAGTCACAATCTTCTTATCACACTTAATGTGGGCATTATGTAGGCTCATCCAGTTCATCCCTAACACTACATCAAAACTAGGGATAGGCAACACTAAACAGGACATAGCAAGCGGTCTACCATCAATTTCTATACTAGCTCCAGACACATACGTTGTGACTAGAACCATCTTACCATCAGCTACCTCTACTCTAACAGGCTCAGGCAGCACAGTAGCAGGTAACCCTAACTTAGTACAGAAATCTATAGACATAAATGTCCTATTTGCACCTGAATCAAACAATACTCTAGCAGGTATTGAGTTGATCAAGAACATACCGGTTATGATGTCATCATTTTTCGTTGCGGCCTCAACTGTCATCTGAAAGGCCCTTATTTCTGCAGTCGGCGGGTTCTTTCTCTTCTGTCCACTTGAGGCTGTGGAACCCCCGACAGATGCTGAACGCACCCCTGACCCTGCCCCGAAACTTACCCTCTTTGATGCCTGACAACTGGCTGAACGGTGACTGATAGTGCTCCAAATGAACATATATTTAGTAGCAATATCCTCCCAATATGTAAATTATTTAGTTGTAATTGTCCTATTTTAAGTTGTAATCGTTTATATTAAATAAGTGCGAAGACAAAAGGCAAAAACGACGATTTGAAGACGCAAATGACCAAAAAGCTCAAATGTACAAGATACAATCCAAGTGGTTCAAATTATTGATGAAGAACGTCTAAAAAAGATAAGAGTACAAGTTACAAAAAGCAAAGTACAAGATATTAAATTGTACGCAAGGACGTTCGAAAATCCGGAACCAGGACATGAGTCAACTATCAACGCCTGACGCAACGGACTAAAAATTACAAGTCTACTATGCACAAGAATATAATATAATATATAAATAATTATATTAATTATTTATATTTTATATTTATATATATAAAACGTCGGCAAAGAAGATCCAAAGGGGTGTGAGCTGTATTCCATATCCCCGCGACTCGCGGAGTTCTCAGGCACAAAGTGCCGCGACTCGCGGAGCACAGAAATTTCAGAATCCCTATAAAAGGTCGCGAATTCTGCCGAGTTTAAATATATAATAATAATAATACTCCCTAGTATAATATAAGTAAATATATATATATATGTATATATAGTATAGATTAGTGTTATATTAGATTAGTTTGGGTTATGTAAAAGTTATTTTTACGGGTTTTTAAAGTCGGAGCTCTGTCCGTGTAACACTACGCGATAAATAATCAATGTAAGCTATGTTCTCCTTTTTAAATTAATGTCTCGTACTTAAGTTATTATTATGCTTATTTGAGCCAAAGTAATCATGATGTTAGACTAAATATTAAAGACGGGGTAATTGGGTTTTGTACCATAATTGGGGTTTGGACAAAAGAACGACACTTGTGGAAATTAGACTATGGGCTATTAATGGGCTTTATATTAAATTAACGATACCTCATTAATTTAATATAAAGGTTATGATTTGAAGTATCTATATATAACCACATACGCTTAATCGGACACGATGGGCGGGATATTTATAAGTACGAATTATTGTTCATTTGACCGGACACGAGAATGGATTAATAGTCAATGGACTCATTAAAATAGGGGTGGATTACATTCAAGGGTAATTGGTGTAATTGTTAACAAAGTATTAAAACCTTGGTTTACACACAGTCGATAACCTGGTGTATTCATTAAGCAAAGTATTAAGACCTTGTTACAGTTCGAATCCCCAGTTAGTTGGAATATTTGACTTCGGGTATAAGGTTAAATTTGCCGAGCAGTTTATAATTATGACCGATGAACTATTATGGACAAAAACCAGATAGGTTTCAAATACATCCAGGACAAAGGACAATTAGCCCAGGACAATAAATTAAAATCAAAACGTCAAACATCATGGTTACGGAAGTTTAAATAAGCATAATATATTTTATTTCATTTTTCCTCGTACTTTTATTTATTGTCATTTCAATTATTGTTATTTATTTTATATTGTTATTTAAATATCGTCATTTACTATACGCTTCGCTTAAAATATAAATCGACAAACCGGTCATTAAACGGTAAACCCCTTTTTATATATTATTATATATAATTATATATATTTTGTACAAATATAGTTGTTTAAAAATATAGTGTGCAATAAGCCCGCTCCCTGTGGAACGAACCGGACTTACTAAAAACTATACTACTCTACGATTAGGTACACTGCCTATAGTGTTGTAGCAAGGTTTAGGTATATCCCATTTGTAAATAAATAATTAAAACTTGTGTAATTTGTAACGTATTTCGTAGTAAAATATAGTACTATCACGTACCCCCACGCTACCACATCAAGTTTTTGGCGCCGCTGCCGGGGAGTTGGCAAAACTCTATATTTTTAATTCATTTTTGTATAAATATATATTATTTTTAGAAAAACAATATAAAATCCTAAAAAAAAAAAAAAAAAAAAAAAAAAAAACATCGAATTTCAAACTGTACCAGAGTTGAATTCTGGAACCCCGCGACTCGCGGGGTTTGCAGCTTCGGGAACCGCGACTCGCGGAGCCGTCTGACACGAACCTGGTCCAGTAATTAATACGATTTAGGTTTTAATTATTTATTATTATTATTATTAAACCTAATTAGGTTTTATATATAATATTATTTAGTTTAAGTTTTTAATTAATTTGTAATATTAAATTTTAATTAGTTTTATTTATATATAAAAATTAATACTATTATAAAATAAATAATATAAAAATAATATTTTTATAAAAATTGTATTTTTTTACAACTTTTTGTATATTTTTATATTTTGTCCCTTTTTAATCATTTTAGCGTAATATTTGTATTTTCCGCTCATATTTAGTTTTAAACTTAGTTTTTGCCATAGTTATTTTTACTTCTAGATTTTTAGGCTTTGCCGTAAAATCCCTTAAGTGCTTTTTCTTTAGACTAAGATTTAGGTGCTTTAGAATTTTGCGACGCCGTTTTTATATTTTAGTATCTTTTTAAGTTATTACCATTTGGGATATAGTTTTTCTTTTAAGCTTTAATATTTTTAGACGCAACTTTTAATTCTTAGTTTTTAATTCCTTTTTAAGTTACGACGCGCTATTTTCTTATTTTTATTTTTCGACGCGCATTGTTTTTCTTTCTTATTTCTCGACGCTTTAGTTTTTAGGACTTAGAAATTTTCTCTATTTCTTATCTAATATCTCAAACAGAAAGAAAAATTATTTAAGTGGTTAAATTAATGGACGTTGACACTTTTCTGCTTCGTAGTAATAGTTGGATTTGTTAGTGGCTGAGTTGTGAGCTTCCGATTTAAAGGGTTCTGGCTCCCTGCTGCATCTTTTGGCTATTCGAAACGTGGGCAAAAGCAGAAAAGTCTATTAATTGGACAACTTATATAAGTTTTTCTATTTTTATAACTAATAGGATAATTAGTAAATGCACCACATTGTAGCTAAAATTTGGCCATCGCAATAAAATGGAAAATTTTGAAAACAAGGCTATGGAAACTCTTTTTGATATCCAAAATCAATTAAATCAATACTCTCAAACGGGTGTTGATGATAATTCGTTCGGTCAATCTTGGATCACGAATGACGAAACAATAACTGGTTGTGAAATCTGTGGAGATTATCACTCGACATGGGAATGTTATTATTATGTTCCTATGGAAAATTACGCACCCACGGAACCTGAATGGAACGATTACGAAGAATACAATTCAAATTGGGATTATTCCCAAGAATATATCCAAACTCAACAACCAGAAGACGAGGAAAATTATGTGCCTGAAAATTCTTTAGACAATATGAAAATCAAACTCGAAGAACTCAATGCTCAAAATGAACAAATGAGAGAGTTTGTAAACCGGCAAGCTGAAACTCTATCAGACTACATACCTGTTAATCTGAGGAGTATTGTGCAAGAAAATCTCATATCATCGAATTTTGATGAATTCGAGAGCTCCGAAATCACCAACTATCCCGATGATACTTTTTATTCAGCTTTACCAATTTCACAACATATCGACACATTAGCCTCTACCGACGAAATCAACGATCCATCAATGGATGAAGAAGAAGAAGTAAGGGTGACAAATTGGTACTCTTGGGAAAACGATAACATTGAAAATTTTACCCCCGAGACCAAAATGGAGGGACTGATAAGGACCGTTAATGAAGAAGAATTTACTTCGATCCCGAAATTCACTATTCAACAACCTTCCAACCCAATATTCTCAATAGACGAGTCATCTACCGAAGATGAACTACGAGCTTTAATAGATAATGACACCTCGGATTTCACCCAAATGGGTAATAGAGGTGAAAACTTTGATCACGAGAATAAAAGGAAGGAAATATTAGGAATTGTCCACCCTATAGAAATATGTATGTCGGTGTATATCGATCCATTTGACCAAGAACCAGAAAAGAGATATATCCATTTACTAAAAGCTACACTTAAAAAAGAATTAAGTAGTGACAATCGGGCGAGTCTAAACTTTAAACCCATTGATATAATATATACCACCCGAGATGTAAATAACTGGCTCACTATTCTAATTCGTGGAACTTATTCTACCGACTTCACATGTCGTCAGCTAAGTGTGGGGAAGTCTAACCCCATTTAACGTTAAATTAGGGGTTCGGGTTAGTGCATAACTCGTTAAATAAACATGAATAATAAATTAGGGTAAAAGACGCATTTTCAAATATTAGCAAACAGTTCAGAAAAGCAACCATTTTTGAAGAAAAACATGTGTGAAATAACAAAAGAAGGAATGAACGATGAGGCGCGCCATCTATCATTCGACGAGCTTTGTAATTACAAACTGGGTATTTTCAATCACTTTTCTACACTAATCACCCTCATGAATTTATAATTATAGTCTGATTTCATGCAAATGAGGGCATTGCATGATCTCAAGTGTGGGGAAGGGTTATAAATTCTCTCGGGTTTATACTTGGTTTATTTGCCAAATTTTATGAAAATTTGAAAAATTTTCAACTAAATGAATTTAAAATCATGTTTATATATATTTATGAACGGTGAAAACTAGGTGTTAATACCGAAATTATCGTTACCTCGGAAAGGACATAAATTGAGAAACACCCTAAAACGATTGAATTCATTTAAAATAGAATAAAGGAGAATAAAAAGGCAAAGAAAGAAACTAAGTGTGGGGAGAATGTACCAAGTTATTCAATTAAAAACTATCTATCACATGTTTCTGTAAAGTTTATTGCAAGTGCTTTTATTTTGGACTAAATTAACTGTTTTACCCGATTTACTGTAATGAAAGATGGATCTACACGATGAATCAATTCCATCATTTAAAGGAAGTAAAGTCTTCCGAAAAAGAAACGCGCTTCTTGATTTAGGTCAAGAAGTTGTCGTTCAGACCAGCTGTAGGTTGACGAAAAATCTAGAAAAGTCAACACTAAAATCAGCAGGAAATCCACGGACCTCAGCATAAAACAGGGTCGCCAGGTGGTCAGATTTATCCTAACCATGAGAAGGATTTATCTCGTACAATGGGGGGGCACCGTGCAAATTAGCTTGATAAGACTAATGAATCAGATCCCCAGAAAGGATAATCTCCTTAAAGATTAAAAATCAGCTCTTAAGCCTGATATTACTCAATCCTTGAGATTGACCTTAAAGATTGAGAATTACAAACTCATGGAATTCAATGATATCTAAACTCGAGCTTGAACGAGAAAATATTTTGATCAAATTATAAACCGATTTGTTTTCTGAAAACCCATTTTCAATGCGTTCATTACCATTGAACGTAAAATCCTAGGAATTCACCTGGAATTCATTAGGTCACCTGAACCAAATCGGGTGTCAACCGTAAGAACGGTGGTTGCATAGCATGGTCGAAGACAGGACCTTGTGCCAGACCGAAAAATTATAAGGGTAAGCTTTACTATTGCTCCTACAAAGGATAGTAATTGCGTCCAACACGTTATAGACCATAATTAAAAGCATGTCAGGGGACATTGCCTTAACAGTTGCTTGTTCAACGCTTTCCTTTACAACCGGATGGTAGTTTACCGAAAGGTAATATACGGAGCAAGTAAACTGGACGTGTTGCTTTCCTAATACAAGGTTAGCAAGTGGGTGACACAAAACCATAAGTTTTGAGCTAAAATTTTCAAATCTGAAACCCACAAAACCCACAAAAATATTTTGCAAACACCGGTGAAGGGTTATTCCGGAAAACTTATCTAGGGTAAAAGCTAGATTGAATTTTCAAAAGATCAAATGTTTTCATAAAGATCCAATTTCCTTAAGGATCTACATTTTCATAGTCATGTGGGACTGTAAACCGCCTTTCAAATGTGCACTTTGCTTTGGAAACTGAAAGTAAATCGGCTATTTGATTGCAAGTGTCGTTGACCTAAACCCGAGGCAACTGTGGATGACACACCCACCTTTAACCATGGTTCTATCGTTACTATCATTGTTTATACCACCATATCAAAATCACTAATGTACAAAGTGTGATGAATAAAAAAGTAATTCATGTATGTTTTTATTTCAAGTTCTGTATTGCTTGAGGACAAGCAACGTTCAAGTGTGGGGATATTTGATAGTGCTCCAAATGAACATATATTTAGTAGCAATATCCTCCCAATATGTAAATTATTTAGTTGTAATTGTCCTATTTTAAGTTGTAATCGTTTATATTAAATAAGTGCGAAGACAAAAGGCGAAAACGACGATTTGAAGACGCAAATGACCAAAAAGCTCAAATGTACAAGATACAATCCAAGTGGTTCAAATTATTGATGAAGAACGTCTAAAAAAGATAAGAGTACAAGTTACAAAACGCAAAGTACAAGATATTAAATTGTACGCAAGGACGTTCGAAAATCCGGAACCAGGACATGAGTCAACTATCAACGCCTGACGCAACGGACTAAAAATTACAAGTCTACTATGCACAAGAATATAATATAATATATAAATAATTATATTAATTATTTATATTTTATATTTATATATATAAAACGTCGGCAAAGAAGATCCAAAGGGGTGTGAGCTGTATTCCATATCCCCGCGACTCGCGGAGTTCTCAGGCACAAAGTGCCGCGACTCGCGGAGCACAGAAATTTCAGAATCCCTATAAAAGGTCGCGAATTCTGCCGAGTTTAAATATATAATAATAATAATACTCCCTAGTATGATATAAATAAATATATATATGTATATATAGTATAGATTAGTGTTATATTAGATTAGTTTGGGTTATGTAAAAGTTATTTTTACGGGTTTTTAAAGTCGGAGCTCTGTCCGTGTAACACTACGCGATAAATAATCAATGTAAGCTATGTTCTCCTTTTTAAATTAATGTCTCGTACTTAAGTTATTATTATGCTTATTTGAGCCAAAGTAATCATGATGTTAGACTAAATATTAAAGACGGGGTAATTGGGTTTTGTACCATAATTGGGGTTTGGACAAAAGAACGACACTTGTGGAAATTAGACTATGGGCTATTAATGGGCTTTATATTAAATTAACGATACCTCGTTAATTTAATATAAAGGTTATGATTTGAAGTATCTATATATAACCACATACGCTTAATCGGACACGATGGGCGGGATATTTATAAGTACGAATTATTGTTCATTTGACCGGACACGAGAATGGATTAATAGTCAATGGACTCATTAAAATAGGGGTGGATTACATTCAAGGGTAATTGGTGTAATTGTTAACAAAGTATTAAAACCTTGGTTTACACACAGTCGATAACCTGGTGTATTCATTAAGCAAAGTATTAAGACCTTGTTACAGTTCGAATCCCCAGTTAGTTGGAATATTTGACTTCGGGTATAAGGTTAAATTTGCCGAGCAGTTTATAATTATGACCGATGAACTATTATGGACAAAAACCAGATAGGTTTCAAATACATCCAGGACAAAGGACAATTAGCCCAGGACAATAAATTAAAATCAAAACGTCAAACATCATGGTTACGGAAGTTTAAATAAGCATAATATATTTTATTTCATTTTTCCTCGTACTTTTATTTATTGTCATTTCAATTATTGTTATTTATTTTATATTGTTATTTAAATATCGTCATTTACTATACGCTTCGCTTAAAATATAAATCGACAAACCGGTCATTAAACGGTAAACCCCCTTTTATATATTATTATATATAATTATATATATTTTGTACAAATATAGTTGTTTAAAAATATAGTGTGCAATAAGCCCGCTCCCTGTGGAACGAACCGGACTTACTAAAAACTATACTACTCTACGATTAGGTACACTGCCTATAGTGTTGTAGCAAGGTTTAGGTATATCCCATTTGTAAATAAATAATTAAAACTTGTGTAATTTGTAACGTATTTCGTAGTAAAATATAGTACTATCACGTACCCCCACGCTACCACATCAGTGACTCGACTGTACAACTCCAACAGACATTTTCCCTGAAGGAACACCCCTGAGATTCATGACCTACCATTCCACATCTCAAACATCTTCTTGTTGCCTCTGAACACTGACCACTATGTGAAGACTTACAACCTTTACACCAATCTTTCTTTCCAGAACCTGAACCTGAACCACCTTGATTACCCTTACCCTTTTGTCTAAACCCAAACGATTTCTTAGACTTTGAACCCGATTGACTGGTAGACTGACTACCCTGCGGTGCAATGTTTCCCCAGTTCATTCCTTTAGCTGCTCTTACATCACTTTCAACCATCTTTGCCATCAAAAAAGCTTGAGACAACGTCGGTGCTGACCTCACAAAGGTCCAGTACTCTGGCAAGATCATGTTTACGAAATGCTGAATTCTTGATTGTTCATCAGGCACCCATTGTTGCACAAACCTTAACTTGTCCATGCATTTCTCAATCACCTCATCAATTGACATCTGCGACGTCATCCGCATTTCAAGGAACTCCATCTTAATTCTGTTCATGTCAAACACGTTGCAGTATTGTTCACATACCTTACTGTAAAACTGTTCCCAAGTAATCATTTTGACTTGCTCTGGGGGGGGCACTAGCTATCACAGAATCCCACCACACTATAGCCCTATCCTTCAACAATCTGCTGGCATAAGTCACTTTCAACTCCGGCTCACACTGACAGGCATCAAATGCCTTTTCAACCTCCCGTAACCAATTGAGAGTCACGGCTGGGTCAGTACTTCCTGAGAAAGGAGAAGGTCCACAATCCCTGAACTGTTTAAAGGTACATCGTTTTAGTGGCTGGTATTGTTGTTGGAATTGCTGTTGTGGGAATGGTTGTTGGTATATATGTGGCTGAACTTGGTTCATCATCATGGGATTTTGATATTGGTAGTAGTTCTATGGTGGCATGATATGCTGAGGAAATTGGTTCTGTAATGGGTATTGATACTGGTTCTGGTTTGTCTGTGGTACGGCATGTGACTGTGCAGTGGCAAAACCTGGCGGTGTATCCTCATTACTCGACTGTCTAGTTAACTCAAGCTCAGTAATCTTTTCCTGAGCTTCCTTAAACTTACTTTCAAGCTCATGTACATAATCAGCATCATAAACCTCTGCCTCATCCTCCACATCTGGAGTACTGAACGTTTCGGGGTGGATCGGGTTTGTAGCGCTCGCATCTCTGTTATCTGCCGTCTGTGCTACAAAACACTTGCACAAAAGTTTAGTGGATAACTGTTAGTTTCCTAAACACTAACATTCACAACATCCTACATTCACTTAGCCCCCATCCCACGGACATGTTTGACTTAACTTAGGGTTTAGGAACAAATACGCGCACGTACTTGCTGCTAAACCACGCTCTGATACCACATTTGTAACACCCTGATTTTTTTTTAAAACACAGCGGAAGACTGAATTTACATAAATACCCTTAGATGACATTTACAAACCATAGTTATCAAATCATCTTAGTTAACGTTATTATAACATTCTAAAACGTCGGTGTTACTTAAAAATGTTACAAAATAGAAAACACCAGAGTTCAGCTTGTAGTCAAACATGTCTTCAACCCGTCCGTAACACCCATCCTAATCAGTAGTACCTAAACCTGCAAGGGTGGAAAATGTGGGGGAATTAGCACAACAGCTAAGTGAATGAGTACTATCTAACAGACCAAGCATAAGCAACTGAACATGCAAGGGTCACAACTATGCTAACGTCCTGAACTAGCATACAACAACTGACAATATGAGGATCGGCGGCTTGTACGAGCACACGACTTAGTTGATCAAGCTACAGTCTACCGATAGTCCGTTTTACTGATTCCATTGCATAACTGTCCAGACGCAACACATGCGTCCTTCTATGCTATACTGAACAATCAGTAACATCATGACCTAACCAGGCTACCACAGTCAACCTCATATCAACCCTACCTTGCCGCCTTGGTGGGTTCCCAACCTTGCCGCGTCGATTGGTGTCCAACTAACAGTGCGCACATCAGATCACAGATAAACAGTCATGCAATCGTCCTAACTAGCATGGCAATATCTAACTACGCATGGTAATCATACAGAACATAAACATAATATAAAGAGTCTAAACAAGTAGCGTGTCAGCTACTTAATACTCTATCCGGAGATAGACCCACTCACCAATTACCAGCAACAGCTCAGATTCTGACTACTGAGCTTTCTCCTTATCTTTTCCACCTGAGAATGGATATAACGCAGACAGTAATAATGTCTTGATAACAAACCAACAACAAGACAATAACATCAATAAACATGCATTTGAACACTTATCTACCTGACCAGTCAACCGTACGAGTGACTCTCACCCCCACGTTTGAGGAACCTCAACCGTACAGTTGAATCCTCACTCGTAGGCTTGGTCCTTGGTTAAATATCCAATTAAACAACAGTAGATTCGTACGATTGACCGCCTCAACCGTATGAGTGAAAGCACACTCGTGCGAGTGAAGAATCACTCGTGCGAGTGAAGGATCACTCATGTGAGTGACAAGGAACATCAATAGCAACATGTAATGACATATTCCAACCTATATTCATCATATATTCTTTCATTCATAAGCCTATATCAAGAATTCAACCCATAATAACCTATTAACGCATGCTCAATAGACACACACGCTAATACCTCTATTTCTGGCCTAAAATTTGATATAGCTTCTAAAAAGTTTACCATTGGGAAGGATTTTTCATTAAGATTCCAACGATACTTGATTCATCAAAAACGGAGTTACAGTTTGAAAGTTATGACCAAAACAAGTTTCCACAAATCTGACCCTGTGCTCACACGAGTGACTGAGGTCTCACTCGTGCGAGTGAGTCCTCACACGCGCGGTTTACCCTCACAAGTGTGGTCACTCGTGCGGGTGACCTGTCACTCGTGTGGGAGCTGAAAAACAGCTCCTGCACGCTGATTTTCACATTTTTGGCCCAAAAACTCGATTTTTTCAAGTTCTAACCTCAAAACCACTTGAAAAACGTCATATAAATCATATAACAACTATTTTTAACATCAATTGAGCATAACAAACACAAATTACTAAGATCCAAGCTCATATTCATCAAAAACCCCATTTTACACCCAAACCCATTTCTTTAGGAATTAAAGCAAGAATTCAAACACACAAACCTGGATTGATGATCACAAGGATGAAAGAAATCATATTCTGAAGCTTCTAAATCCAATATCTTACTTAGATTCAATTAGGGTTTGAGAGTGATAAAAGTTATGTACGGGTTTTCTTGAGAAATATCTAGAAATGAGAAGGAATAAGCAGTTTACACTCTTAAGTGGGTATTAAAACCCATACCCCACAACACACGGGTATTTATCAGTTGTCTAAAATCTTTCGTACTTCGTTAGGAGGCCCTAACGGAGTCCAAATTAAACAAATAAACCATTTATGTGACCCTTATCACAAACTTGTCTTAACCACCTAATCAATTAATAATAAACATATTATTAAAATAAAAGCATATTTTTACCACAATTATAAACCTAAGGGTAATTAAGTAATCTTACATCTAACCCCAGTTTCAGTCTTTTACAATATGGTTACATTGCGAGGTACTTGATCTCTATATGATACATTTTACAAATATTGCATTCGTTTTTAAAAGACAAACTTTTATTTCATCGAAAGTTGACGGCATGTGTAACGACCCGACTTCTTTGACTTATATGATTACTTGTTACTTTTACGAAACTGCGTATTTGTACGTGCTAAGTTAGATTAACTACTGGGATCATTAATTTTGTTAATTACTTTCGTTGATGCCTTATAACGTGTTTTTAAGTACTAGGTTACTTAACGTGATCCTTGATTTCATTTACGACCATTAATGTCTCTTATTGATTAAAACGAGCTACGAACTTGGTACACGATAAACTTTTTCCATGATTGGGATATTATGGCTACGTAAACGTAATTGTTGCTTATTAATGACAATTACTTAGTTTTATGGTTCCTTAATTATGCTTAGGTGTTTACTTGGGCTTACTAGTTACCTTATTAGACTTAGCATCTTATTGGACTTCCATGGCCCAACCTACTCAAATTAGTGGACCACTTAATGGGTTAATTAGCCCATGAAATTAATAATTAAGTCCATGAAGTAATGAGACAATTATCATGCATGTTTGTGTACTAATACTAGTATTATGTCTCAAACCACCCAACATGTACAACCACCACCATGTACCACCATCCAATAGCAAGCCATGGTCCCCCTTGCTCCCTTGGCCGTCGGCGACCCAACACACACACCCTCACTTTATTTTTTTAAGGCTTATTACATTCTCATTCACTTCATTTCAAACACACACACTTATCCTCTCAATTTTCTCTCTACTTTCTCTCATCATTTCTTGAAGAAAACTTGAAGGTTTGAATCTTTTTCTCTTCCTTTTTTCTTCCCAAAACCGTAAATCACCATCATCATTATCTATTTTTGGATATTGGTTTTTATAACTTCAATCCTCATGTGATCTTGCATTCTTTGATCTCTTTTATGATAAAGAAGCAAGAACAAGGATCAAAGCTTTATATCTTTTGATTCTACATGAACTTATTACAACTTTTAAGATCAAGTTACTTTATGATCTTCTTTATATTCAAGTATTGGAACTTTGAAGTTCATTTCATGAAGAGTCAAGTTTATGACTTGATATGTTTTTACATAAAGGATCCTTACTTGAACTTGTTTACTTTTAACTTTAAATCTATTATTATTGTTATGGAATTTGATTTGTTTGAGTTACTTGGTCAAAGATTACTTGTTAACTTTGATCTCATAAATCTTGTAACCAAAGTCTAACTTTGAAGGTTCAAGAACAAGAAAGTTTAGGCTTACTAGTTTATAACTTTCACACAAGTAAGATTGATCTAAGATATATAACTTATGGTCATCTAACTTGTTAAAACAAGAATTTATTTATTTATGCTCACTTTACTTTACAAAATCTAAGTTTCATAGCTTATGATTGTGTAAAGTGGAAAGTCTAAGTGTTTTGACTTAGGGTTTCACCAAGAACATGGGATCTAGACTTTTTAGTCTAATATCTTTAATGACTAGTTAAGATCTAAGCTCTCTAGCTTAGTGATAGTACTTAGTGAAGCTTACTTTTGGATTGTAAAACATTCGACGTTTGTTATGACGTCACTTTTATTAATGAATGCAAACTCTGTTTTGAAAAAGCATATAGTACTTAACCTTGTAATGATCCTGTTGATGATGGTCCGTACATGATGATTTAGTACGGGGCGTCACACCCGCTGCTTTGATTAGAGATGTCTATGCATGAAACTTTTACCTTGCATTCACAAACTATGTTACTTTTGAACAATGAATTTGTAATGACCCTTGGGTCTCGTACTTATGTTAATTGCTTTCTATTCGTAGAAGCACGCTACCTTTTGTAAAATGTTATCTTTCCTTAAATGCAAACTTGTTTAAAACAGCATATAGTATTGTAACCGTGTGATGCTCCTGTTGATGATGATCCGTACAGGTTGATTTTATACGGGGCGTCGCATTTGGTATCAGAGCATTGGTTGTAGGGAATTAGGTTGCATTAGTGAGTCTAGACCAGACCGAGTAGGATTCACTAATAGGACTAATCTACAACTTGCTTGTTTACCTATTTCTGCAAAACTGCTGCATGTTACTGCTTACTTATACTGCCGTATGATCTTGCTACTTGATACTACTTACCTTTACTGCTATGTGAACTTGCTGTATGCTCTTGCTTATACTTGTTACTGCATGCTACTGTCTGCTTTCGATTACATGTTACTTTGCTTAGTACTGTTGATATTGCCATACTATGTATTGCTGTAGACGATCTAGGTTGCTGTAGTGCCTAATACATGCTTGCTATATGTCTTACTGACATGGAAAAATTTATTTTTCCTTGTTCAGATGACGGATATACCACCCATTATCAACGACTTGGAGAGTGACTAATATACATCTGCTATTTCGCCTCCTATTGTTGCTGACTCACAGATCCCGTCGCCGCTACACTGCGACGACTCCGGCGATTCGTATTCTAGGAACAGTAGCCACACACCTGACTTGATGGTCATCTCAGACAGAGACGAGGACCCAGAGGAGATTCCAGCTCCACCTAGCCCTAGACTCCCGGGGCCACAGCACCATCCCGGTGGTACTGTGATTCCTGGGGGAAATGGGGACGGTCCTTTTCGTAATGAGCGAGGACATTGGGTCAGACGCCTTGCTGATGGACGTGTCGTGCCAATCCCACCCGACAGATATCGACTTATGACCACCGTACGGGCAGATCCACCTTCAGATGATTCGAACGATTCCTCATCCGATGACTCAAGCGAAGAGGATTCCGAGAAGGACTCCGAGGAGGAGCCCGTGCAGCCGCCCTCTACCCCACCAAAGAAGCGGTACCGCTTTGATGGCACTATTATTCCAGGGGTTAATGGAGGTAAGTCATTCGTTAACGCACATGGACTGAGGGTTAGGGTCACCGCCCGCAAGCGGGTTATGCCGTATCCCGCTGATCCATTCGTGCGTAAGGTCATCCGTTTTATGCCATCTACTTTTGGTACTGCACCCTCCGCTCCATCTGCACCACCTGCCCCACCAGCATCTCCTACCGTCGAGGAACTGATGAGGGAATTGCATACCCTCCGTGCTCGAGTGACTGAGCTCGAGGACCAGATGTCCCACATAATGGACATCATTTACCCACCATCACCATAGAGGTATTGTATTAGATTTCATTATGTAATTCCATTAGTAGTTTCATGTTTTATTCAAATATTGTACGAACCTTATGAAGATGTATGCAACTTCTTATTAATGAATGAAATTACTGTTGTTTGAATTACTGTACAGCATTTTTACTTAAATTATAACATGATGATTTTCGTGCTATCTACAACTAGCTTACCATGCTTAGATGACGTGTAATGTGATGTTTCCAAATTGATTACCTTATACCATAGCATTATGAATTACTGAATGCTGGATTTTGACTTAAGTCAAAATATTTGTTTAGAAGATCAATGGCAAATGGAAGAGTTCCAAGGGACTTGCCCAGAGCAGCTCAGATTGAGGTGATGATAGCTGCTCGAGTAGCCGCGGCTATGGCAGATGCCAACCCCTAAGCTCCATTGGCTAACCAGAACATTCAGAATGGGTGCACTTATAAGGAATTCCAGAGCTGCAAGCCCCACAATTTCAGTGGTACTGAAGGGCCAGTTGGGCTGACAAGATGGTTTGAGAAATAGGAAGCTGTGTTCCATGTGAGTAACTGCTCCGAAGTGAACAAAACTAAGTACGCCTCCTGCACACTGTTGGATGGTGCTTTAACCTGGTGGAACATACTCGCCCAGCCTCAAGGAATTGATGAGGCTTATGCTACCCCATGGGAGGAGTATAATAGTACTATGATTGAGGAGTACTGCCCCAGAACCGAAATTCAGAAAATGGAAGGAACTGACCTTGATGGCTATAACCAAAGGTACTTGGAGTTGGTTTTGATGTGCCCCACGATGGTTACTCCTGAATTTAAGCGAATGGAACGGTATTTGTGGGAACTTCCTAAGACCATTCAGGGAAATGTCACCTCTTCGAAGCCAGTAAATGTCTCGGAAGCTATGCGCATGGTGCACACCCTAATGAACCAGATCACCCAACAAGAGCCATAAAAGGCGAGATCAGAATCGGGAGCCAGTAATGGGAAATGTAAGTGGGACGAAAATAAGGGAAAAGTCTTTGATCAAAACCCAGCTAAGAGGTATGAAAATTTCAAGGGAAACAATGACTGGAGAAACCCTAACCCGAAACCTAGCTCGAACCCTAACTATAAAGTTACCCTTCCTCATTGTAAGAGATGCTACAAGTATCACACTGGATACTGCAACATGGTATGTGAAAAGTGTAAGAGAACTGGACACACCGGCAAAGACTGTAAGATCACCACCCCAGCTGTGAGAACAAATCCAAATGGGCCGAAGAAGTGTTTTGAATGCGGTCAGCAGGGTTACTTTAAGAATGAATGTCCTAACAAGAAGAAGGATGGCGGGCCAGCACGTGGAAGAGTCTTCAACATGAATGCTAGAGATGCCAGTGAGGATCCTGACTTGGTTACAGGTACATTCACTTTCAATAAACTATTAGCTTCTGTCTTGTTTGGTACTGGTGCCGATAGGAGTTATGTATGTAGACACTTTTGCTCTAGGATAGATTGGTCATTAGTACCTTTGGACGAGAGTATGCTTGTAGAGGTAGCCAATGGGAAACTTGAGAAAGTTGACCAAATTGGCCGAGGAGGTATAATAAACTTAGCTGGAGTGGATTTTGAGATTGATTTGATACCCATTAAGTTGGAAAGCTTTGATGTGATAGTTGGTATGGGGACTGGTTGTCCAAAGTAAAAGCCAAAGTTATCTGTGGAAAGAAGATTCTTCGTATACCTTGCGAAGACGGTGTACCATTGATTGTTTATGAAGAGAGATGTAGCCTGATGCTGAACCTTATTAGTTTTATGAAAGCGCAGAAGTTCGTGAGAAAAGGGCGTTTTGCTATCTTAGTGCATGTGAAGAAGTTGGAGACCGAGGAGAAAAGCGTAGATGATGTGCGAATTGTGAACGAATTTACCGACGTCTTTCCAGAAGAACTGCCGGGATTACCCCCACCAAGATCATTAGAGTTTCATATCGATTTCGTACCAGGAGCTGCACCTGTAGCTCGCGCGCCTTATCAACTCGCACCTTTCGAAATGCAAGAGTTGCAGAGTCAATTGCAAAAGCTATTAGACCGCGGATTCATCCAACCAAGCTCTTCACCTTGGGGCGCACCTGTCTTGTTTGTAAAGAAGAAGGACAGATCTTTCCGCATGTGTATTGATTACCGCGAACTCAACAAGTTGACGATCAAGAATCGGTATCCCCTTCCTAGGATTGACAATCTTTTCGATCAGCTGCAAGGATCAAGCGTTTACTCTAAGATCGATTTATGATCAGGTTATCAGCAGTTGAGGGTGAAGGAGAGCAATTTACTTTAGACTGCATTCCGAACTCGTTATGGTCATTATGAGTTTTTTGTGATGCCATTCGGTTTGACCAACGCACCTGCCGTGTTTATGGATCTCATGAATCGTGTACGCAAGCCATACCTGGACAAGTTCGTTATCGTTTTTATAGATGATATCCTCATATACTCCAAAAGTGAAGCAGAACATGAACAACATCTTCGACTAGTGTTGGAACTCTTGAGACAAGAGCAACTTTATGCCAAATTCTCCAAGTGTGAATATTGGTTGAAGGAAGTCCAATTTTTGGGTCATATCGTGAGCGATCAGGGTATCAAAGTCGATTCCGCAAAGATCGAAGCTATCAGCAAGTGGGAAACCCCCACTACTCAGACTCATATCCGCCAATTTTTAGGTCTCACCTGTTATTAATGAAGATTCATCGAAGGTTTCTCTCTATTTGCACGACCATTAACCGCATTGACTCATAAGAGAAAGAAGTTCGTTTGGGCAACCGAACAAGAGTCAGCATTCTAAACTCTGAAGCAGAAATTAACCACCGCACCTATATTATCCCTTCCTGAAGGTAGTGATGACTTCGTCATGTATTGTGACGCCTCGAAACATGGTTTTGGTTGCGTGTTGATGCAACGAACAAAGGTTATTGCTTACGCCTCTCGACAACTGAAGATTCACGAGCAAAATTACACAACGCACGATCTTGAACTTGGAGCTATTATTTTCGCACTCAAACTGTGGAGACATTATCTTTATGGAATAAAGAGTACTATCTTCACCGACCACAAAAGCCTCCAACACATCTTTGATCAGAAGCAACTGAATGTGAGACAGCGTCGATGGATCGAGACGTTGAACGATTATGATTGTGAGCTCCGTTACCATCCTGGCAACGCGAATGTTGTAGCCAATGCCTTAAGCCGAAAGGAGAGAATGGTACCTCTTCATGTCCGAGCCTTGAACATCACCATTCATTCAAATCTCAATAACCAGATCCGCGTAGCTCAAGATGAGGCTATCAAGGAGGAGAATATTTCTCATGAGCACTTGAACATTCTCGTCTCTCGATTCGAAGTCAAGGAGACTGGACTCCGATATTTCGCCGGAAGGATTTAAGTGCCTAGTTATGGGGATTTACAAAGCCTTATTCTAGATGAAGCCCACAAGTCAAGATATTCGATACATCCAGGAGTCGGTAAGATGTACCACAATCTCAAGGAATAGTATTGGTGGCCTAATCTTAAGAAGGATGTCGCTACTTACGTTGGGAAGTGTTTGACTTGTTCGAAAGTTAAGGCCGAACATCAAAGGCCATCTGGGTTACTTCAACAACCAGAAATCCCTCAATGGAAGTGGGAAATGATAACAATGGACTTCATTACGAAACTACCAAAGACGGTGGGCAGATATGATACCATCTGGGTTATCATTGACCGTCTTATCAAATATGCACACTTCTTAGCCATGAAGGAAACTGATACGATGGACAAACTCGCGCAACTATACATAAAGGAAATTGTATCTCGTCATGGTGTGCCCTTATCGATTATTTCAGATCGAGATACCCGTTTCGCTTCTAAATTTTGGCGTTCTTTGCAAGAAGCCTTGTGAACACGTCTTGACATGAGTACCGCATATCACTCGCAGACCGACGGACAAAGCGAACGCACGATTCAAACTTTGGAGGACATGCTGCGTGCTTGTGTTATTGATTTTGGCAAAGCTTGGGAGAAGCAGTTACCACTAGCCGAATTTTATTACAACAACAGCTACCATTCGAGCATTAATGCCGCACCTTTCCAAGCATTGTATGGCCGCAAGTGTCGATCTCCTATTTGTTAGGCCGAAGTAGGCGAGAAGCAAATCACCGGACCCGAACTCGTTCATGAAACAACCGAGAAAATTGTTCAAATTTAAGCGAGGCTCAAGACGGCCCGTGATCGTCAAAAGAGTTATGCAGACCTTAAACGAAAAGACTTCGAATTCAACGTGGGTGACCGCATTATGCTGAAGGTCACACCTTGGAAAGGTGTAATCCGATTCGGAAAGCGTGGAAAGTTAAACCCGCGATATATTGGTCCTTTTGAAATCTTGGAGCATATTGGACCCGTTGCTTACCGTTTGGATCTTCCGACACAATTGAGCTCCGTTCATCCTACTTTTCACGTGTCGAATCTGAAGAAGTGTCATGCTGAGCCAGAACTTGTCATACCACTAGAAGAGCTTTCGATTGATGACAAACTCCACTTTGTGGAAGAACCCGTCGAAATTATGGACCGTGGGTCAAAACCTTGAAACGCAACAAGATTCCTATCGTCCGAGTCTGATGGAATGCAAAACGAGGACCCGAGTTTACTTAGGAACGAGAGGATCAAATGATGCAGAAGTATCTTCACCTATTTTCGACTCCACCACCTACCTCAGTTTAAATTTCGGGACGAAATTTTCATTAACAGGTGGGTAATGTTACGATCCAACTTCTTCGACTTATATGATTACTTGTTACTTTTACGAAACTGCATATTTGTGCGTGCTAAGTTAGATTAACTACTGGGATCATTAATTTTGTTAATTACTTTCGTTGATGCCTTATAACGTGTTTTTAAGTACTAGGTTACTTAACGTGATCCTTGATTTCATTTACGACCATTAGTGTCACTTATTGATTAAAACGAGCTACGAACTTGGTACACGATAAACTTTTTCCATGATTGGGATTTTATGGCTACGTAAATGTAATTGTTGCTTATTAATGACAATTACTTAGTTTTATGGTGCCTTAATTATCCTTAGGTGTTTACTTGGGCTTACTAGTTACCTTATTGGACTTAGCATCTTATTGGACTTCCATAGCCCAACCTACTCAACTTAGTGGACCACTTAATGGGTTAAATAGCCCATGAAATTAATAATTAAGTCCATGAAGTAATGAGACAATTATCATGCATGCTTGTGTACTAATACTAGTATTATGTCTCAAACCACCCAACATGTACAACCACCACCATGTACCACCATCCAATAGCAAGCCATGGTCCCCCCTTTGCTCCCTTGGCCGTCGGCCAACCCACACACACACACACCCTCACTTTATTTTTTTAAGGCTTATTACATTCTCAGTAACTTCATTTCAAACACACACACTTATCCTCTCAATTTTCTCTCTACTTTCTCTCATCATTTCTTGAAGGTTTGAATCTTTTTCTCTTCCTTTTTTCTTCCCAAAACCGTAAATCACCATCATCATTATCTATTTTTGGATTTTGGTTTTTATAACTTCAACCCTCATGTGATCTTGCATGCTTTGATCTCTTTTATGATAAAGAAGCAAGAACAAGGATCAAAGCTTTGTAGCTTTTGATTCTACATGAACTTATTACAACTTTTAAGATCAAGTTACTTTATGATCTTCTTTATATTCAAGTATTGGAACTTTGAAGTTCATTTCATGAAGATTCAAGTTTATGACTTGATATCTTTTTACATAAAGGATCCTTACTTGAACTTGTTTACTTTTAACTTTAAATCTATTATTATTGTTATGGAATTTGATTTGTTTGAGTTACTTGGTCAAAGATTACTTGTTAACCTTGATGTCATAAATCTTATAACCAAAGTCTAACTTTGAAGGTTCAAGAACAAGAAAGTTTAGGCTTACTAGTTTATAACTTTCACACATGTAAGATTGATCTAAGATATATAACTTATGGTTATCTAACTTGTTAAAACAAGAATTTATTTATTTATGCTCACTTTACTTTACAAAATCTAAGTTTCATAGCTTATGGTGGTGTAAAGTGGAAATTCTAAGTGTTTTGACTTAGGGTTTCACCAAGAACATGGGATCTAAACTTTTTAGTCTAAGATCTTTAATGACTAGTTAAGATCTAAACTCTCTAGCTTAGGTCTTGCTTATTTAGTTTAATTCAAAGTTTATAGCTTAACAAGACTTGTAATTGTGTTGAAACTAAGAAAAGTGATGCAACTTTGGTTCATCACCTTGCTCAAACACTCACATGAGTTGTGTTTTGATTCTTAGTCTTGATCATTGTGTGTTTATGGTAGAACCTTGGTCATAGTGATGAAAACACATCAACGAGTTGTACACTTGAAGCTATAAGCATCAAGGATGAGAACCGTGATGAGCATCAGGCGCCAAGAACCCTACCGGAGCATTGTTTACTGTTTTGTGGATCTGATCAGTCACCTGGGCTACTGGAAAAGTTTATTTTCAGTTATTTCGGTTCGATTAGATGATTTTCCATTTAGGCCTCTTCTTAATCCGATATACGTTTTAGGATTTATAGCCTTCCGAAAGTCACTACGCCCTTGTAACGTTGTGCTGAAATTTCTGACCTACTCGCACTTAAACCATCGCCACGGTCAAACGAATACGAGTTAGGTTCTGGAAATTAATCAGCTGTTAGAGGACTCATATACGGAGCCTTGGCCACTGGTCTCATGTCATTTCAGTTTGTATATAGGTCGTAGCAGCTGAATGAAGTCAGCCTTTGTTTCGATCTCTATTCTTGATTTAAATCTTACTTTACTTTTTACGTATGATGTTGATGATGATGACACTTATGATTTAACTTACATAATTTTAAACCCTTTTGGGACAACTTACTGACTTAGTAACTTTTGACTTAGGTTGAGGACCTTTCGGACCGACTTACTTGCTTACTTACCTTGTATCGACTTTTACCGCATTTTCACTGTGAGTTATAGCATCCCTTTTTACTTTAACTATTTTTGGGACTGAGAATACATGCGCTTTTTATGTTTTACTTACTAGGCACGAGTACTTAAACTTTATATATGTGTGGGTGATATAACATCATAAACTCTCCCCTTAGCTCGGTAACGTTTAGTCATTGGTTTTTGAACCTGTGAACGCGAATCTTAGATATGGATCCATAGGGTTTGACATCCCCACTCGGGCTAGTCGCGCTAGCATTTAACGGGTGTTTAATACTTCGAGAACATATGCACTCGCCAATTGTACTTTTAGGGGGTGATATTTACGTTAAGTTAGTTACCAAGTGCCCACAGTTAAGCATATACTTTTCATACTGTTTTGAATACGAAATCTCGTGGCCTACATTACATTACTGTTACAATTAAACTATAGCTCACCAACATTCGTGTTGACTTTTTAAGCATGTTATTTCTCAGGTGCTTAGACGTTTGATGCTTCCGCTGTATTAGTCTCGTTGTTAGACTTTCTGTGTAGACTCCCGCTGCTTTGATTAGAGATGTCTCTGCATGAAACTTTTACCTTGCATTCACAAACTATGTTACTTTTGAACAATGAATTTGTAATGAACCTTGGGTCTCGTACTTATGTTAATTGCTTTCTATTTGTAGAAGCACACTACCTTTTGTAAATCGTTATCTTTCCATGAATGCAAACTTGTTTTAAAACAACATATAGTATTGTAACCGTGTGATGATCATGTTGATGATGATCCGTACACGTTGATTTTGTACGGGGCGTCATAGCATGCATACCATTTTCATAATATATATCCAACTATAATTGACTTATTAATAATCTTGATGAACTCAACGACTCGAATGCAACGTCTTTTGAAATATGTCATGAATGACTCCAAGTAATATCTCTAAAATGAGCAAATGCACAGCGGAAGATTTCTTTAATACCTGGGAATAAACATGCTTTCAAGTGTCAACTAAAAGGTTGGTGAGATTATTGGCTTATCATAATCAATCATTTCCATAATTTTAATAGACCACAAGATTTTCATTTTATAAACATAATCCCCAAGCAGAATCCTCTCGTCTGCATTAAGGTAAAATCATTCATACGGTGAACACCTGGTAACCGACATTAACAAGATGCATATAGATTATCCCCAAAACAGAATCCTCTCGTCTGTATAATAATACGTCGAAGTACTAAAGCATCCGTACCTCGGATGGGGTTTGTTAGGCCCATAGATCTATCTTTAGGATTCGCGTCAATTAGGGGTACTGTTCCCTAATTCTTAGGTTACCAAGCTAAAAAGGGCATATTCGATTCGATAATCCAACCATGGAATATAGTTCCAATTACTTGTGTCTATTTCGTAAAACATTTATAAAAGCAACGCATGTATTCTCAGTCCCAAAAATATATATTGCAAAAGCATTTAAAAAGGGAGCAAATGAAACTCACTATATAATATTTTGTAGTAAAAATATTCATACGACGATACTGAACAATGCAGGGTTGGCCTCGGATTCACGAACCTATAACAGTTATATATATATTAAAACATATAATAACACTAACGAGTTGATATATTAATAATTTACATATCATATTACTAATTAAGTTATATTTATCCTATGTATTTTAGGTAGTTAATATTTATTTCTATATTACATTTATTAATATTAATATAGTAAATACTTATTAAAGTAGTTTAATAATATTTATCATTTATCATAATATATTACAAATAGAAATTTATTTCAATGTTTATATATCATAAGAATATATATTTATATTAATTGATATATTTTATATATAGCTTACTTAATGTCATAAAAATTTAGAAATATATAATATTAATATATTTGTAATGTATTTTTGTAAAATAATATTTATTTGTAATAATAACAATAATATTGATAATAAAAATGATACTTTTGGTAATGATAATTTTTAATATAAATGGTATTAATAATAATTTCAATAATGATACTAATAATAATAACCTAAATGATAATAATAATGTTAATTCTAATATCAATGTTAGTAATAATAATAATAACAATAATTTTATTAATCATTTTAATACTAAGGATAATAATTTTAACAGAAATGATAATAATAATAATAATAATAATAATAATAATAATAATAATAATAATAATAATAATGATATTACTAATACTAATAATAATGATAATAATATTAATTGTATTAACAATACTAATAACTATGTTCTTCATATATTAGTAATAACCTAATAACAATAATAACTAATAATAACAATATAATAATAATAATAATAATAATAATAATAATAATAATAATAATAATAATAATAATAATAATAATAATAATAATAATAATAATAATAATAATAATAATAATAATAATAATAATAATAATAATAAAATGAGTAATAAGTAAACTACCTCAATGAAGTAGCCCTTAAAAAAAATGCCGAAGTCCGAGTTTGAACCCGCGACGTCCCACTAACCCGATAACAACCTAACCACTCCGCTGTTACTTCATATCTGATTTAATAACCAAACTAATTATCTTAACTCGTTCTCTTATTCCATCTTCTTCTTCATCATGAACACAAACAAAAATCATCTAGATTTTCCATTGTTATCGTTGATATCAGTTTCATTATCGTCATCATATTACATAATCAATATCATTACCTTTTCCTAATCCTAATCTAATCATCCTCTTCTTTAAACATCTCTGTTAAGTACCTTGTTATCATCATGATCCTATTCTGCTCATCACGATTCTACTCTTAAATCATTATCAACCTCATTCTCGTTTTCACAGGATCCATCATCATCATCTCTTGTTACTGTCGTTATTTATCAAAGCATCATCTATCTCGTTTTTGTTTAATTATTAACGATATCATGTATATAATCATCATAAACCTTGTTGTTTAACGACATCTTCGCAGAAAACTATAACAGCTACACGAGTGGAGTCTTGGGCCACTCTAAAATTAATTTAGATTAAATGACACGTTTAGCATTTAGATCTCGGCCCACTCATACACAAAATCCCTCGGCCCAAAAAGAAAAAAAACAGAAGTATGGTGGCCCAATCTACAAATATATGAGGTGTGCTCTCTACTAAATTTAGAAACGGCAATAGGTAACAAGAAATAGCAGCCGAAATATTACTCACCAATTTATACAAGTGGGATTTATTTATTTATGAAATTTGTCGGCCAATAAGAATGAAAAGGAACGTGCCATAACTTTAAACTATCATCGTTCGTAATCACTTTTTCATCATGCTCGATATCTATCACAGCTCACCATTACTTTCTTTACTTCCTTCGATCACAATTAAAACAGAAATGAAACGTACAGTTGGTGGTTATTGTGAAGGTGGTTATTTGGTTATCGATTCAAAACAGAAAACTGAAGCATTTGGTGGGTGTTAGTGAGGTTCTCTAATGGAGGTTTGGTTTACGGTGAACGATCAACAAACATATGGGTTTTGTTTGATGAAGATCGGTGGTGGTTAACTAGGTGGTGACTTGGGTTTCCGGTCGACAAACATTATCACCTCAATAGTAATGGGTGTTGGAACAAGTTGGTGTTCGTTTCCATTAATGGTGATGACGTGGGTTTGGTTTTGATTTCCAACTTTGGCAAACCACGACTCAACCCCTCTAACAAAACGTATGCTTTACACCATTTATGTTTCCAATCGTATGAAATAAGACACATTCCAAATAGACGCTGATCAAGCGTGCTCCGATAAAAGAATTCACTTGAGTGCAAAGAGTAAAAGTGCAAAGAGTAAAGAATCAATATGTGTGGTTTAGATTGTCTTGGGTTGCAACTTAGTCTGATCGAAATGGTAATAGAAACTGCTTGTATTCGATTAGCAGTATGCAGTTCCATGATGAAAGTGATGATAGTTATGTTTGTTTAAAGATAAGAAACATAAGTATCGATTAGTTCGATGCCGTTTTATTGTATTAAAATAAGGAAATGGCGGGGTGTGATGGTAATCCAATAGGACAGAAAAATGGTGAGGTGGTGATTTGTATACGAGTTTGGTGATGGTTAACCGTGGTTCTCATTGTTGGCTCGTCAAAAGAAGTAGATAGATGGTCATGGTGATCATGGGTTTGAAGTGGGTTGTAATACTTGACAAAGAAGATTGATTGAAGATGGCACAAGTGATTTTCAATATACGCAGTTTACTCATTGTATAAATATATATATAGAATATTAGATATAGGTAAGAATTAATAATAATATATAGAAATCATACTTTGTATGGAGTCGGTGAATGATTTGAAAAGAGCAAAAGCGTACAGTGATCACACAGTAATCTTCAATCAATATCTAAAATTTAATCACGGGAAAGGAATAGAAAGAGGAAAAGTGATAGTGATGTATAACCATTTGTGATATTGGATGTTATTAGTGATCGAAACGTGTAACGGAAAGGAAAGAATACAAACCAGTGGGGTTTGATATGTTTTCAAATATCTTCCTGTATGTATGTTATAAAATCTCCCGATCTCACATGTATAAGAGCATATAGGTATATAGATAATAAATATAGATATATAATAACATAACGTAGAATATAATAATAAATCACTTGTTAATGTGAATTGAAAGGAACACTAAATCTAATCTGTAATATGGAAGAAATATCTATCAATCAAGCATACTAATCAATTAATTATTTAAAATTATTAAATAGAAATCACATTAATTATTAGCGCTCAATTTCAGGTAAAATATGTGAAGTGTTAAAATTTAAGAAATAGCTCCTTAATATATTTCTAATAAGTCTATAATTGATATAGCTCAATTTCGGATCACCGTTTATTTTAAAATCATAAGTTTGAATTTAACTTGCTTAATATCAATCGGAACATCAAACGAGTATTACAATCATTTAATATTTATTTTTAATATACTTTATATATATATATAGATATATTTTAAATAATAATTATTATAATATCCTATTTTTATTTTATTAATTTTTAATAACAACAACATATAATACTTCAAATTATATTTCGAATTATTATTTATATATATACATACACGCATATCTATTTACAATTAATTGTTCGTGAATCGTCGACCACAGTCCAAAGATAAATGATTAAATGAAAATAGTTTACAAATTTTAATATTCAACATTACAGACTTTGCTTATCGTGTCGAAAATCAAATAAGAATTAAGTTTAAATTTGGTCGGAAATTTCCGGGTCGTCACAAAAGTGATGCTAACACATCAATGAGTTGTACACTTGAAGCTACAAGCATCAAGGATGAGAACCGTGATGAGCATCAAGCACCAAGAATCCCACCGGAGCACTTGTTTACTATTTTTCGGGGTCTGATCAGACTCTTTGGGCTTCTGGAAAATTGATTTTCAGATAGTTTGTTTTGAGTAGATGACTTTTCATTTAAGACTCACCAAAATCCGATATACAGTTTAAGATTTATAGCCTTCCGAAAAGTACTACGCCTTTGTAATGTTGTGCTGAAATTTCTGACCTACTCGCACTTGAACCGTCGCCACGGTCAAACGAAGACAAGTTAGGTTCTGAAAATTGGTCAGCGGTTAGAGGACTCACATACGGAGCCTTGTCCACTGACTACACTTCTTTTCGATTTGTATAGAGGTCGTAACAGCTGTCCAAAGTCAGCCTATTGTTTCGATCTCTATTCTTGTTCAACTTACTTTAGCTTTTATGAATGATGAATGATGATGATGATGATGATGATGATGATGATGATGATGATGATGATGATGATGATGACACTTAAACTTAATTTATGCACTTTTAAACCTTTGGGGACAATATACTGACTTAGTAACCTTTGACTTAGGTTGACGACCTTTCGGACTGACTTACTACTTGCATACTTTTTGTATCGACTTTTACTGCTTATTCACTGTGAGTTATAGCATCCCTTACTACTTTTACTATTTTTGAGACTGAGAATACATGCGCTTTTTACGTTTTACATACTAGACACGAGTACTTAAACTTTACATATGTGTGGGTAACATAACGGCACAAAGATTCCCCTGAGCTCGGTAACGTTTAATCACTGGTTTCCTAACCGTGAACGCGAAACTTAGATATGGATCCATAGGGTTTTACATCCCCACTCGGGCTAGTCACGCTAGCATTCAACGGGTATTTAATACTTCGAGGAAAACGCACTCGCCAAGTGCACTTTTAGGGGGTGATATACATACGTTAAGTCTAGTTACCGGGTGCCCACGGTTAAGCATATACTTTTCATACTGATTTGAAATACTGATTTAAAATACTGGTTGAAGCACTGAAATCTCGTGGTCTACATTACATTACTGATTACAAACAAACTATAGCTCACCAACATTCGTGTTGACTTTTTAAGCGTGTATTTCTCAGGTGCTTAGACGTTGTTGCTTCCGCTGTTAGACTTGCTGTCTTGGTGTTATAGACTTGCCATTACGGACTTGCTGTGTTAGACTTCCGCTGCATTACTTAGAGATGTCTCAATCATGGAAATTTTATTTTGCATTCGTAACTTACGTTATCTTCAAACAATGGCTTTGTAACGACCTTTGGGTCTCATACTTATGTTAATGCTTCTATTCATAGGAAACACGTTATCTTTTGTAAAACAATTGAAGGTATCTTTTGTAAAACAGTTGAAGTTATCTTTTCATGAATGCAAAACTGATTTTTAAACAGCATATAGTGGTTGACCTTGTAATGATCCTGTTGTTGATGATCCGTACACGATGATTTTGTACGGGGCGTCACATTTGGTATCAGAGCATTGGTTGTAGGGAATTAGGTTGCATTAGTGAGTCTTGACCGAGTCGAGTAGGATTCACTAATAGGACTAATCTACAACTTGCTCGTTTACTTGTTTCTGCAGAACCTGCTGCATGCTACTGCTTACTTTTACTACTATGTGAACTTGCTGTATGCTATTGCTTATTCTCACTACTGCATGCTACTATCTGCTTTATGCATGTTACTTCTTCTTAATACTGTTATTATTGTCATGTTATGTACTGTTGTAGACGATCTTGGCTGCTGTAGTTATTATGCCTGAATACGTGCTTGCTTCATGTCTGCTATTCGCTGTACCGACTTGAAAAACTTATCTTTCCTAGTTCAGATGTTTTTCTGAACCCTTTTCCCACTCGTCTAACCTTGAGGACTAGTATTGTAACCCACCTGTTACTACCGTTCCACCGTTCTAGAGATCGAAACATTTCTTCACGCAATCTAGGAGGAGTACCCCTCGGATTACACGCCCACTAAAGTTGATCCCCGGAAGAGGAGATATGTGAGGACTTATCAGAGTAACCGCACCCAAGCTCACCCTAATTAGCCACGTACAACGTATGAACATTAGAAGGTTGTTCAGTTTCTGCAGGATGACTCGTATCCCGTACGCTTTCATGACCGTCACTTATCTCTTTCATTCTTCACCACTACTCGATGATCTAACGACACTTCTGGACTTAGGTCCCTAACACTCCTAGGCATTGGAGAAGTCGGGAGGACATCTCCTTTCACAAGGTCAGAGTGCCTTCTACTGATGCTCAGCCATACCCAAAGACTTGGGAGTCGCCTCAAAACATATCGTATTACTACTTGCTACACAAATAACTCGGCGCGAGACCCAAATTGAATTTCTAGAAAGGAACCTAACGACGTTACCTGAACCCGAACATTTTGAAGAAATTTTGGGACATTTAGGCATTGATGCATGACCTATGGAACCTACGCGCCCACACCGGGAAACCGTGAGATTAATTACGTAGATTTTGTTTTAGCATAGATAAAGCACCGTTAGATGAAATTGAGTAGAGCTTGAAGTGATCACGTTATATTGACCATATGGACTGATATTGGAATGAACGTACGATTTAGTACAATATAATGACGCCAGGCCAGCGTGATCATATTGAAGTAAATCATGCAGAAGTCCTAACGTCACTATATAAGGAATATGAAGAGATTCAAAGGAAATTTTGGTAGGAATCACTTGAGTATACGCATTATGGTCTGTTAAAGGTAGGGAAAGAATAAACACTTAGCCTAGATACTGTATAAAGAGGGCCTTTATTGCAAAATTGATAACCCAAAAATTGGTAATAGATATAGACACCCTGGATACTTAAGGAAAAAGTTTTCAAATAGGAAAAACTTTGAACTTACTTGCGGTAGAGCAATCGTTATCTCAGCTATGAAAACTCGCATGGATCCTGATATAATTAGGGTACATTTTGTCACGACGTTTTATTGTCTCGGAGTAGTTTAATACTAGAGCGATAGAAACCTTATATCTAAGAACCTTAGTGTTATGACTAATAAGCCATTAACAACCATGAGAGTTAAGTATTCTATAGGACAAGCTAATGGTAAGCTGGCAAAGATAGAGGAATAATTTAAGTTAGTACTTTAAAATTAACAGGTGGGTCATTTGGAGATGACCTCATGTCAGCAAAACTTGGAAATTTTAAAGTAGTAGTTGGAAAGGATTAGTTACCTATGCACAAGCAGATGTTATTTAAGAAGATTGATGAATTTTTCACGGCAGTATAATAAGATTTGGTTGGAATGAACCTTAGATTATCCTAACACTCATCAAGTTAGGATGCTTGATGTAAAAGTTGGATGGACTTTAGGATTAACCTAATACTCATCAAGTTAGGAAGCTTGATGTAAAAGTTGGATGGACTTTAGGATTAACCTAATACTCATCAAGTTAGGAAGCTTGATGTAAAAGTTGGAATGGACTTTAGGATTAACCTAATACTCATCAAGTTAGGAAGCTTTGATGAAATAGTTGGAACAGACTGACTTTCAAGGATGAAACCGAAAGTTATTTATAGTAAGAAGATTATTCGTATACCTCGCGAGAATGGTGAGCCATTAATAGTTTACTGGGAGAGGAGTAGCCCGAAATCCTACAATGGAAATGGGAAGGAATAACAATGGATTTCATCATGAAGCTACCGAAAATGGTAGGCAGTTATGACACTACTTGGGTTATTGGTGATCGTCTCACCAAATCTGCTCACTTTCTAGCCGTGAAAGAAACTGATACAATGGACAAACTTGCACAACGATACATAAAGGAAATTGTATCCCGTCAATTCAGCAATTTCGATTCTATATTAAAGACTACCCAAGAATCTTATTTGATACTCGTTCTTACGCGACTCTGAATCCTAACTTATTCCGAGATATTTCTTAATCGATAATAATCACACCATCACCCTTCTTACTTCAATATTAGTCATACCAGTTCGAAATTTCCAAAATCAATGGGTAGTTAATTTCCATCCTCATACTCTCCCTTTCGTATCTCACTTATAAGCAACAACTTTACACTTAAGCATTTTTGGTCGAAAGACTTATGCCCTACTAATAGTCATCAACCACATTTAAATTCAATAGTTTTTATTACCTCAAATATCACTCGAAATTTTCAAGAGTCTTTTACTCAATCCTGATCAATTTTTTTCTAACTTGTAACCTCCGAAATATGAAAATTTTGTTTGCCAAAATTTTTCACACACTATTTTACTGTGCGATCCTCCCAAAGTTTTATAAAAATAAATTTATTTTATTGTCATTCATACAAATTTTAGAAACCGTATATCTTATATATAATAAAGTAAATAATTACTTATTTTTGGCTAATACATATGAAATTTTACTTTCACTTTTACAAATCCAATCCTTTATTCAAAAGATATTTTACTTAGAATAGTACATGTTGTACATAACTCTAATTTACTAAGAACTTCATTTCTTTTCTTACGTTGTCACCTTAAACAATTTCTATAAAATTTTCGTTGCTTGTTATATAAAAATTTCTTTCGTTGCTTATTCGTATCCAAGTCATCATGAAGACTTTACAACCGTCAAAATTGAGAGATTCATGTGTGTGTATGTGATGAAGGCACTTACTACCACGTCATTCAGAGCCTTCGAGCATCTACTAACACTTAAACCATTCAAAATTTTTGCGTTACCCCAAGGATCTTATTTGCCACACCTGTTAGAACGATGTTCTTTCTTACATAACTCTAAGTCCTGACTTATTCCAAGGGATTCTCATTTAGTGATATTAACACCATCAGCGTTATGACTTTAATATTAGTCATAACCTGTTTGACATTTTGCAAAGTCAAGAAGCGATTAACTTCTCGTCCTCATGCTCTATCCTTCATACCTCACTTTTAGCAACGGCTTCGCACGTGAATATTTTTGGCCCAAAGACTTGTGTCCTGATAATTATCAAAACTACATTTAATTCATTAGTTTTCATTATTTAGAACATGTCACCCAATGATTCAAAGATTTTTCACTCGATCTTTTTCAACTTGTAACCTCTTAAATACGAAAAACTATGTTTATCAAAAATTTTACACGTTGTTTATTTGTGCGGTCCTCACGAGATTTATGGACAAATGAAAACAATAAAAATTTTCCTGTCACTTATGCGATTTATAAAATCATATATGTATATATGTATATATATATATATATATATATATATATATATATATATATATATATATATATAGATAATTAAGTTAATCAATTTACCTTTACTTATTTTGGTTAGTACATACTAATTTATACCTTCAAATTATTTAAAAATCGCTCCTTTATCAAGTTGTTTAACTTAAGACAAATAGTTTTGTGCAAAATGGTACATGTTGTACATACTTCAAAATTTACTAAGAACTTCATTCAATTATGTTGTCACATCATACGTTTAAAGGTTTTTCAAAACTTTCTTGGTTGATTTTATTAAAGATTTTCGTATTAGACTACACCATGTATAGACCACACTCCTTCTCGCCCTCCGTTAGGGATGAAACTTACCATTAAGATCTTTGTTAAAAACTCTTGAGCCACTTTAGATGGCAGATTTATAAAATTTGTTAGGAAGTCTTTGCGCTCGTAAAATGTTCTTCTTAAGGTTAGACATGGAAAAAAAACGCGGGCCGATAAATCAGTTTTCTGAGGTACACTCGGTGGTCACCCTATTGTAGGAAAGGCACTAGGTGGGTTTCTACTTTCGATATTTCACGGCGAATCACAACCCCCTCGTAAACATCATCTCTATGAATCAGTAGGTTGAGGTACAAGGAATCGTTTTTGAGATTCTTTTCACTTAGAGTAAACCATTCTTTATGACCAAGGGTTTACGTATCTTCTCATCCGTGCATCCCCTTAAGTATAAGTATAAATTCAGAACAAACTGCTCGAAGAGTTCAACTCTCGTTCAAAGATCACACCTTTCGTGTGATTTTCTTTCGGAAATGTAATATAGATTACTTTAGAAATTTAAGAATCATGTTATCCTCTTAGAAGGGACAACTTAAGATGTCTATAACACAGATGTGGTTACTCTACATATTCCTTCCTTCATTGGTTGCAACTATATGTTGTTCTAGTTAATATTAACCATAACTTCAACATGTAACTGAAAGGATAAAGTTACATTATGGAACTGTGCTTTCATTCCATCCAAGGATAAGTTCACACGCAGTATGATGTGATCACTATGTTTTCCATTCTACCTGTCAGCCTTGTATTGCGATATAAGCGCTCAATGTTTTAGATTTCATAGATAGAATTAGGGCACCGAAGTTTGGCGGATTAAGGGAACTAGTACTAGATGAAGCACACAAGACGAGGTATTCTATTTACCCTAGATCCGACCAGATGTAACAAGAACTTAAGGCACTGTACTGGTGGCCTAATATGAAAGCAGATATAGCAACCTATGTTAGTAAGTGCTCAACGTGTGCTTAAGTAAAAGCAGAGCATCAGAAACCGTCAGGCCTGCTGACACAGCTGAAGATTCCTCAGTGGAAATGGGAATGTATTGCAATGGACTTCATTACTAAGTTACCCAAGATGGTGGGAGGTTACGATCCGAATTGGGTTATCATTGATCGTCTCACAAAGTCTGCTCATTTCCTAACGATTAAGAAAACGGATAAGATGGAGAAGTTGGCACAAATCTGTATAAAGGAAGTAGTTTCCCGACATGGAGTGCCGATATCCATTATTTCTGACACAGATAGCATATTTACATCTAGATTCTGGCAAGCATTGAAAGAGGCAATGGGAACTCGTTTAAATATGAGTACAGCTTATGTAACGACCTGAATTTTTCGACTTACTTTTGTGCTTGTTACTTTCACGAAACTGCGTATTTGTGCGTACTGAGCGAGTTTATGCTCCGGGATCTTACTTCATGATAATTACTTTGGTTAATATCTTACAACGTGCTATTAAGTGTGTAATCACTTAACTTAATCCCCGAATGCTTTTACGACTGTTAGCGTCACTTGTCGTTTGAAACGATCTATGTACTTGGTACACGTTTAACTTTTGTCATAATCGGAATATTATGACTACGTAATACTAATTGTTATTTCCTAATAATAATTAATTGGGTTTTTGGATGCTTAATTAAGCTTAGTAATTTACTAGAACACACTAGTTAGTCTTGTTGGACTTTCTACCTTGTTGGACTTTAGCCCACCCTACTCTAGCTAGTGGACTATTTAATTAGCCCAATTATTGATGGATTATGACCCATTTATATGTAAGACAAATACCCATTTATAAGAGCCAACATACTAGCATTTTTGTTAACCATTATCACTAATGTTGCATGGGATCCCAACATAAGCACCAACTTTAGACCACCATTAACCAAAAAGCAAAAGTTTTCCCCCACTTGTCCCCTTTGGAACCTATGGCCTCCCCTCCCATATTTCACTATAAATACCATGCTATTTCCTACCATTTCACACTTGATCTCATTCACAATTTACACACACTTACTCTCTTATTTTCTCTCTAGTCTTTCTCACTCTAAAAATTGTAAGTTTTAAGTTTTATTCTCTTCTTTTCTTCTTCTTATACACGACATCATCATCATTCTTGTAAGATCAAGCTCTTTAGCTTTTTGATCTTGTTATATCTTGTAGATTCAAACTTGGGTTTGAATCCTTCAAGAACATGGAAGATTCAAGCTTTCTAGCTTTGAATCTTCACTTATTTTATTAGATCTAAATCTTTTAGCTTATAATCTCTTTATTTTGTTGTAAAGATCAAAACTTGTGTTTATGATCTTCATGTAACTTGAAGATCTAGCTTCACGCTTCAAGGATCTTCAAGAACAATCAAGATTCAAGCTTTCTAGCTTTGAATCTTCATTACTTTTGTTAGATCTAAGCTTTCTAGCTTATGGTCTCTTTATTTTGTTATAAAGATCTAAACTTGTGTTTATGGTCTTCATGAAACTTGAAGATCTAGCTTTATGCTTTCAAGATCTTCAAGAACATAAAAGATTCAAGCTTTCTAGCTTTGTAATCTCATAACTTTTGTGAAAAGGATCCAAGCTCTCTAGCTTAGGGTTCCATTACTTTGTTTGATCAAATTTATGTCTTGTTTGTTTGATTGAATGAAAGTTTGTAGCTTTTGTTGTAGATAGAATTTGTGTTTGTGTTAAAGACTAAGAATATGATGTAACATTGGTTCATCATCCTTCTAAAACTCTTAAGTGAGTTGAATTCTTACTTAGTCTTGACATTTTGTGTGTTGATGGTTGAATCTTGGTCAAAGTGATGCTAACACATCAATGAGTTGTACACTTGAAGCTACAAGCATCAAGGATGAGAACCGTGATGAGCATCAAGCACCAAGAACCCCACCGAAGCACTTGTTTACTGTTTTTCGTGGTCTGATCAGACTCTTTGGGCTTCTGGAAAATTTATTTTCAGAAGTTCATTTCGAGTAGATGACTTTTCGTTTAAGACTCACCAAAATCCGATATACGGTTTAGGATTTATAGCCTTCCGAAAAGTACTACGCCTTTGTAACGTTGTGCTGAAATTTCTGACCTACTCGCACTTAAACCGTCGCCACGGTCAAACGAAGACGAGTTAGGTTCTGAAAATTGGTCAGCGGTTATAGGACTCACATACCGAGCCTTGGCCACTGACTACACATCTTTTCGACTTGTATAGAGATTGTAACAGCTGTCCAAAGTCAGCCTATTGTTTCGATCTCTATTCTTGTTCAACTTACTTTAGCTTTTATGAATGATGAATGATGATGATGATGATGATGATGATGATGATGATGATGACACTTAAACTTAATTTATGCACTTTTAAACCTTTGGGGACAATATACCGACTTAGTGACCTTTGACTTAGGTTGACGACCTTTCGGACCGACTTACTACTTGCATACTTTTTGTATCGACTTTTACTGCTTATTTACTGTGAGTTATAGCATTCCTTACTACTTTTACTATTTTTGGGACTAAGAATACATGCGCTTTTTACGTTTTACATACTAGACACGAGTACTTAAATTTTACATATGTGTGGGTAACATAACGGCACAAAGATTCCCCTTAGCTCGGTAACGTTTAATCATTGGTTTCCTAACCGTGAACGTGAATCTTAGATATGGATCCATAGGGTTTGACATCCCCACTCGGGCTAGTCGCGCTAGCATTCAACAGGTGTTTAATACTTCAAGGACAAACGCACTCGCCAAGTGCACTTTTAGGGGGTGATATACATACGTTAAGTCTAGTTACCGGGTGCCCACGGTTAAGCATATACTTTTCATACTGATTTGAAATACTAATTTAAACTGCTGGTTGAAGCACTAAAATCTCGTGGTCTACATTACATTACTGATTACAAACAAACTATAGCTCACCAACATTCGTGTTGACTTTTTAAGCGTGTATTTCTCAGGTGCTTAGACGTTGTTGCTTCTGCTGTTAGACTTGCTGTCTTGGTGTTATAGACTTGTCGTTACAGACTTGCTATGTTAGACTTCCGCTGCATTACTTAGAGATGTCTCAATCATGGAAATTTTATTTTGTATTTTTAACTTACGTTATTTTCAAACAATGGCTTTGTAATGACCTTTGGGCCTCATACTTATGTTAATGCTTCTATTCATAGGAAGCACATTATCTTTTGTAAAACAATTGAAGTTATCTTTTTCTGAATGCAAAACTGGTTTTTAAACAGCATATAGTGGTTGACCTTGTAATGATCCTGTTGTTGATGATCCGTACACGATGATTTTGTACGGGGCGTCACAGCTTATCACCCTCAAACAGATGATCAAAGTTAGAGAACCATCCAAACACTAGAAGACATGTTAAGAGCATGTGTGATTAACTTTGGAAGCGGATGGAATGTACATCTACCACTAGCGAAATTCTCGTACAACAATAGTTATCACACGAACATAAAAGACGCGCCTTTCGAGATGCTATACGGGAGAAAGTGTAGTACGTTTTAGAAACGAGGCAAGTTGAGTCCAAGGTACATTGGACCCTTTGAGATCATTGAACATATTAGACATGTAACCTACAGATTGAATCTACTTCAAGAACCCAACGAAATTCATGACACGTTTCATGTGTCGAACTTGAAGAAGAGCTTACGAGAATCTAATAATTCCTTTCAAAAAGATACAATTTGATAGTAGACTTCATTTCGTAGAGGAACCTATTGAAATTACGGACCGTAAGGTCAAACGTTTAAAGCAGAGCAACATACCGATTGTTAAAACATCGGAGGAACGCCCGTAGAGGAACAGAATTCACGTGGGAGCGTGAAGATTAGATGAGGAAAAAGTATCCGCAACTGTTTCCCGAGGAGACGACTACAGCGGACGTGCGCTAAAATTTCGGGACGAAATTTTTCATAACAAGTGGGTAATGTAACAACCCGACTTTTTCCGTTACTATCGTTACTTGTCCGTTAAGTATTTAACGGTGATTATTTACACTTTGTGTATTTAATGGAATTAAATTCATACTTGATCCTAGTGGATTACTTGAGTTAATATGTTTATATTAATTGATGAACTTGTTTCGAATGACGAAATACCTAGAAAACGACACGATTAAGATAATCGCCTAGAAAACTTTTCAATTTACGGAACTCAGAAAAACGATAAAATAATTATTTCTAATAATTATTGACGTTATGAAAAAATTATTTAATTTATTATTTATGTAGTAAATTAAACCCGATGAATTCGTTTCAACGACTAGTTAACGTTCCGGAGACCCGGTACGGTTAACGGCACTCGAAACGGACCACGCGCATACATGAAAATAACGAAACAAATGGTATTTCACTTTTAATAATTATTTTACGTAATTATTATGTTTTAAGAATACATTTAATTTATTAGAAGTTTTAAGAATTTAAAACGCGTAGAATTCGCTAGAACGCTCGTTTAACGACCCGGTTTACGTTTTCCGCCAACGACACCTAACGGGCTACGCTATAAATGTGCCAACTAGTTAATACTAGCCCAAATATCTTATTATTTGTTCTAAGGTCGGAAGTTATCCTTTGCATATCTATTTATTTTAAGTTTTGGGCCTTTTGAGTATTTGATCCAAACATAAACCTAGTTAAGTCCACATTTATCAAATTAGACAAAAACCCTTCTTCCTCCCTCCCATAACCACGACTATGATCAGCCCTCAACACCCTCTACATGTCAAAATCTCAATCATCCTCAATCACCATGAATTTTTGCTTGTTTGATTAAACCTTCTATACGAAAGTGCTTCCTTTGATCGTCTTCTACACGTATCTACTTGCAATTTGTGATTCTAAGGTATAATTGAAAACCCTAATCTTATTAGATCTGATTTTTGTTCAATTACATAGTGTAATCAAGGCTAGTGCTCAATTAAAGGTGTCTTGTGTTGTTAATTATCGTTTGATTGCTTGATTAATGTTGTTTGCATGAAAAACGAATTTGTTTCTTTTATATATGATAAAATTGAAATGAGAACTGATCTTTTAATATGTTTAGATGAATAGATCTCGAAAATTTATTAATTTTGGACTTTGATTTTGCATGATTTCATTATCGTATGCTCAAGATATGCTTAATCGAAGTTTTCGTTAGGGTTTACATGATATCCGAATTTTCTGACTTGAATGCTTTGTGATTTTGTTAAATAAAAGTGAACCACTGTACGCTTTGTGAAAAATCATGCACGTAGGACTCAAGATTTGCGTCAAACGCTTTTGTAATGCTTCCGTTATGTCAAAACGAAGATTTTGTTTTTAAAGAGAGCCGAATCAGTTTTCAAACTTACATAAAAATTGCTAGAGTGAACTAGAAATTGTTTGAGGCTTTAATATTCTGGAATATGTTATTTTACATGTTTCTTGAGATATTTCATTTGTATGTTAACCTCTGAATACGTGAATTGCTATGTGATAAAGGCTCGACCAAATGACATGTCTGATTAACGTGTAAAACTGGAAGGTCAGTAAATATTGGGTCAACTGTACAAATTGGCTAAAGCAATATTTCTGATTATTTTATCACAAAAACTTTGAGATGTTTGGAGATGACTCCAATTGGCCGTTCATCAAAATACACTTTCTATATTTTTTGAGAAATGTTTAAAAACTGACGCGCGGACAGAAATTGCTGTAATGAACTATGATTAGACCCTTTCTGATATTGGACTTTCATATATCGTATGAGGATTTGGCCAGACTTTTTGGAATCTGTTTTAAGTATAGTTATGATCTGGAGTTGGTCGTAAATTTATGAGTGATGTGCTATGAGCTATGGTTGTTTCTTTCTACGACGTACATATTTCTAAAGCATGCTTTAAAATGCAAAAGTGCAATTTGCTTTACTATGAGTTGTAAAACGATATTTGACCAAGGTTTGACTTGTTGACCATGATTGCATGACCTACTGATATGTTGACTTTCATTGACCACTTCGACTGAGTTGACTTTTGAGTTGACTTTGGTTGACTTTTATTGACTTGCTTGGATTAGTTGACTTTTACTTGTTCGTTGAGTCAGTCTGAGCACTAGGACTTTGCGTACACTATGGGTTGACATTGTATGACCTATATGTGTATACTTCAGATGACCTATTTGATTAGGTTGCGTTGTTGGTAGAGATTGTTCGACTACAGTACGTTTTGCTAAGATATTTCAGGTGCTTTTGTTAAGGTGAGTCTACAGTCCCTTTTTCAGCAACATTTTTGGGATGAGATACATGCTGCTTTTGAAACTATTTCTTAAACTATTTTTATAACTATTTTACATATTAGGCACGAGTAACTTACCAAGAATATACATATGAGTTCAGATCAAAAATCCCTTAGCTTGATTATATTAGTTACTTTGTAAGCTCGACTTATAGGGACGGTACCGTTAGGTTTGACAAACCTCGCCGCAACATAAACTGGTGCTTATTTTGTTGTTACTCGTACACTTAATCGATGTATCGCCATGATAGGGTAAACTAAGACGTGTGGCTCGGCTCACGTAAAGGTTAAAGCTTTATAATCAAGTGCTCATGATAAGTGTATATTATTATGAAGCTTTTCAGAAATCTCGTGGCCTAACTTACGAAGAATGTTACTTAAACTTGATGTTTACGAACTTGAAACTAGACATGATAATGTCTACAAACAGATGAAACAAAAAGAACTTTTTGATGTCACTCACAGTTGAAACTTGACATCTTACAAACAGTTTATTACTTAGCATTTGCTATATGCAAACTTTTGAGATTAAACCTTAGCGGTCTATTCAGATAAACAATTTTGAGAAATGATATTCGACAAATGATTTATGGAAACTATTTTATGAAACATACGAGAACTATTTACTCAAACCTGTAGATTCACTCAACTTTATGTTGATCCGTTTTGCATGTTTTATCTCAGGTATTAGTTGCTTCCGCTGTAGATCATTGCTATTACGTAGAAGTCAAGCCGAGCATTGGGACCAGAGTTAACATTCTGTTAATGGATTTTGCCGGGGTGTTACAGATTTGATGGCCTCCGTTTGATTATTACGTGCGAAGAGTGGAGCATATGATGAAGTTGTTTCATCACTGTTCCAGTCATGATGATGCATTGTCATGTTTTCGAGCAACTTCCATGCTTCATCTGCGGTTTGGTTCATCATATTTGCGTGAGCTGCTGCATCGATCGTCGTCCTATGATTTACCGTAAGACCATTATAGAAGGTACAATTTTGAGTTGAAGTTCTAGATAGTGATTAGGGCATTTTCTTCAGCAGGGATTTGAATCTCTCCCATGCGGTGAGAGTTAGGGTCGTCATTCGGTAATCCATGAAATTGACATCCATTTTGGATGAGCTATATATAATGATGTTTTAACTCGAATGAGTGTCCTTGGATCTTCGGGAATATGATTGGTCCTCCTCGACCCTCAATCGAAGGTTTGGTGTTTTATGCAAGAGTAACGCGTAACTCCATTCGTGTTTCTGATTCGTTCTACCTTGCGTGCTTTAGATATTATTGCGTCTGGATCAGGTACGAATAACAACGACCCTAGTCTAGATTGGGTATGTGTTATACATTGAGTATGCCTTTTTTTATTAGGTAGATATATAAGTTTTCCTAATTTAGTCTAAAGTTATCCTAATCTAAGTTAATCTAAGGTAATCTAAGGTAAGTATCCTAAGTTTAATATGTCTTTGGTTCTTGCTATTGATTCCCTGGTATTTCGATAACATAGCCTCGCACGAATTATTCAACAAACCAAGTAGCCAGATCGACTACGTAGAGGCAGGATCCTTTTGGTCTCAATATAATAGGCGACTGTTCGGAAAATCCAACAACCAAGTTCGTGTATAATTATCTTCTTTAGACACCACTCAAAGCTTGTAAATAGGTTTGATAGAAGCAGTATTGTCTTATACCAGTTCCCCGGCAGCGGCGCCAAAAACTCTCTCCTCTCTTGATATGACCAAAACTTGAAATGTCCCGTTCTTATTGATTAAAAACGTTCCATATTAATTGATTTCGTTGCGAGGTTTTGACCTCTATATGAGACGTTTTTCAAAGACTGCATTCATTTTTAAAACAAACCATAACCTTTATTTCATAAATAAAGGTTTAAAAAGCTTTACGTAGATTATCAAATAATGATAATCTAAAATATCCTGTTTACACACGACCATTACATAATGGTTTACAATACAAATATGTTACATCGAAATTAGTTTCTTGAATGCAGTTTTTACACAATATCATACAAACATGGACTCCAAATCTTGTCCTTATTTTAGTATGCAACAGCGGAAGCTCTTAGTATTCACCTGAGAATAAACATGCTTTAAACGCCAACAAAAATGTTGGTGAGTTATAGGTTTAACCTATATATATCAAATCGTAACAATAGACCACAAGATTTCATATTTCAATACACATCCCATACATAGAGATAAAAATCAATCATATGGTGAACACCTGGTAACCGACATTAACAAGATGCATATATAAGAATATCCCCATCATTCCGGGACACCCTTCGAATATGATATAAATTTCGAAGTACTAAAGCATCCGGTACTTTGGATGGGCTTGTTGGGCCCAATAGATCTATCTTTAGGATTCGCGTCAATTAGGGTGTCTGTTCCCTAATTCTTAGATTACCAGACTTAATAAAAAGGGGCATATTCGATTTCGATAATTCAACCATAGAATGTAGTTTCACGTACTTGTGTCTATTTTGTAAATCATTTATAAAACCTGCATGTATTCTCATCCCAAAAATATTAGATTTTAAAAGTGGGACTATAACTCACTTTCACAGATTTTTACTTCGTCGGGAAGTAAGACTTGGCCACTGGTCGATTCACGAACCTATAACAAATATGTACATATATATCAAAGTATGTTCAAAATATATTTACAACACTTTTAATATATTTTGATGTTTTAAGTTTATTAAGTCAGCTGTCCTCGTTAGTAACCTACAACTAGTTGTCCACGGTTAGATGTACAGAAATAAATCGATATATATTATCTTGAATCAATCCACGACCCCGTGTATACATATCTCAGTATTGATCACAACTCAAACTATATATATTTTGGAATCAACCTCAACCCTGTATAGCTAACTCCAACATTCACATATAGAGTGTCTATGGTTGTTCCGAAATATATATAGATGTGTCGACATGATAGGTCGAAACATTGTATACGTGTCTATGGTATCTCAAGATTACATAATATACAATACAAGTTGATTAAGTTATGGTTGGAATAGATTTGTTACCAATTTTCACGTAGCTAAAATGAGAAAAATTATCCAATCTTGTTTTACCCATAACTTCTCCATTTTAAATCCGTTTTGAGTGAATCAAATTGCTATGGTTTCATATTGAACTCTATTTTATGAATATAAACAGAAAAAGTATAGGTTTATAGTCGGAAATATAAGTTACAAGTCATTTTTGTAAAGGTAGTCATTTCAGTCGAAAGAACGACGTCTAGATGACCATTTTAGAAAACATACTTACACTTTGAGTTTAACCATGATTTTTGGATATAGTTTCATGTTCATAAGAAAAATAATTTTCCCAGAATAACAACTTTTAAATCAAAGTTTATCATAGTTTTTAATTAACTAACCCAAAACAGCCCGCGGTGTTACTACGACGGCGTAAATTCGCTTTTACAGTGTTTTTCGTGTTTCCAGGTTTTAAATCATTAAGTTAGCATATCATATAGATATAGAACATGTGTTTAGTTGATTTTAAAAGTCAAGTTAGAAGGATTAACTTTTGTTTGCGAACAAGTTTAGAATTAACTAAACTATGTTCTAGTGATTACAAGTTTAAACCTTCGAATAAGATAGCTTTATATGTATGAATCGAATGATGTTATGAACATCATTACTACCTTAAGTTCCTTGGATAAACCTATTGGAAAAGAGAAAAATGGATCTAGCTTCAACGGATCCTTGGATGGCTCGAAGTTCTTGAAGCAGAATCATGATACGAAAACAAGTTCAAGTAAGATCATCACTTGAAATAAGATTGTTATAGTTATAGAAATTGAACCAAAGTTTGAATATGATTATTACTTTGTATTAGAATGATAACCTACTGTAAGAAAAAAAGATTTCTTGAGGTTGGATGATCACCTTACAAGACTGGAAGTGAGCTAGCACACTTGAAAGTATTCTTGATTTTATGTAACTAGAACTTGTAGAATTTATGAAGAACACTTAGAACTTGAAGATAGAACTTGAGAGAGATCAATTAGATGAAGAAAATTGAAGAATGAAAGTGTTTGTAGGTGTTTTTGGTCGTTGGTATATGGATTAGATATAAAGGATATGTAATTTTGTTTTCATGTAAATAAGTCCTGAATGATTAATCATTTTTTTGTAATTTTATGAGATATTTCATGCTAGTTGCCAAATGATGGTTCCCACATGTGTTAGGTGACTCACATGGGCTGTTAATAGCTGATCATTGGAGTGTATATACCAATAGTACATACATCTAAAAGATGTGTATTTTACGAGTACGAATACGGGTGCATACTAGTAGAATTGTTGATGAAACTGAACGAGGATGTAATTGTAAGCTTTTTTGTTAAGTGGAAGTATTTTGATAAGTGTATGGAAGTCTTTCAAAACTGTATAAATACATATTAAAACACTACATGTATATACATTTTAACTGAGTCGTTAAGTCATCGTTAGTCGTTATATGTAAGTGTTGTTTTGAAACCTTTAGGTTAACGATCTTGTTAAATGTTGTTAACCCAATGTTTATAATATCAAATGAGATTTTAAATTATTATATTATCATGATATTATCATGTATGAATATCTCTTAATATGATATATATACATTAAATGTCTTTACAACGATAATCGTTACATATATGTCTCGTTTAAAAATCATTAAGTTAGTAGTCTTGTTTTTACATATGTAGTTCATTGTTAATATACTGAATGATATGTTTACTTATCATAATATCATGTTAACTATATATATATCCATATATATGTCATCATATAGTTTTTACAAGTTTTAACGTTCGTGAATCACCGGTCAACTTGGGTGGTCAATTGTCTATATGAAACCTATTTCAATTAATCAAGTCTTAACAAGTTTGATTGCTTAACATGTTGGAAACATTTAATCATGTAAATATCAATCTCAATTAATATATATAAACATGGAAAAGTTTGGGTCACTACAGTACCTACCCGTTAAATAAATTTCGTCCCGAAATTTTAAGCTGTTGAAGGTGTTGACGAATCTTCTGGAAATAGATGCGGGTATTTCTTCTTCATCTGATCTTCACGCTCCCAGGTGAACTCGGGTCCTCTATGAGCATTCCATCAAACCTTAACAATCAGTATCTTGTTTTGTTTAAGTCTCTTAACCTCACGATCCATTATTTCGACGGGTTCTTCAATGAATTGAAGTTTTTCATTGATTTGGATTTCGTCCAACAGAATAGTGAGATCTTCTTTAGCAAAACATTTCTTCAAATTTGAGACGTGGAAAGTGTTATGTACAGCCGCGAGTTGTTGTGGTAGCTCCAGTTGGTAAGCTACTGGTCCGACACGATCTATAATCTTGAATGGTCCAATGTACCTTGGATTTAGTTTCCCCCGTTTACCAAATCGAACAACGCCTTTCCAAGGTGAAACCTTAAGCATGACCATTTCTCTAATTTCAAACTCTATATCTTTTCTTTTACTATCCGCGTAGCTCTTTTGTCGACTCTGGGCGGTTTTCAATCTTTGTTGAATTTGGATGATTTTCTCGGTAGTTTCTTGTATTATCTCTGGACCCGTAATCTGTCTATCTCCCACTTCACTCCAACAAATCAGAGACCTGTACTTTCTACCATAAAGTGCTTCAAACGGTGCCATCTCAATGCTTGAATGGTAGCTGTTGTTGTAGGAAAATTCTGCTAACGGTAGATGTCGATCCCAACTGTTTCCGAAATCAATAACACATGCTTGTAGCATGTCTTCAAGCATTTGTATCGTCCTTTCACTCTGCCCATCAGTTTGTTGATGATAGGCAGTACTCATGTCTAGACGAGTTCCTAATGCTTGCTGTAATGTCTGCCAGAATCTTGAAATAAATCTGCCATCCCTATCAGAGATAATAGAGATTGGTATTCCATGTCTGGAGACAACTTCCTTCAAATACAGTCGTGCTAACTTCTCCATCTTGTCATCTTCTCTTATTGGCAGGAAGTGTGCTGACTTGGTGAGACGATCAACTATTACCCAAATAGTATCATAACCACTTGCAGTCCTTGGCAATTTAATAATGAAATCCATGGTAATGTTTTCCCATTTCCATTCCGGAATTTCAGGTTGTTGTAGTAGACCTGATGGTTTCTGATGTTCAGCTTTGACCTTAGAACACGTCAAACATTCTCCTACATATTTAGCACTATCGGCTTTCATACCTGGCCACCAAAAATGTTTCTTAAGATCCTTGTACATCTTCCCCGTTCCAGGATGTATTGAGTATCTGGTTTTATGAGCTTCTCTAAGTACCATTTCTCTCATATCTCCAAATTTTGGTACCCAAATTCTTTCAGCCCTATACCGGGTTCCGTCTTCCCGAATATTAAGATGCTTCTCCGATCCTTTGGGTATTTCATCCTTTAAATTTCCCTCTTTTAAAACTCCTTGTTGCGCCTCCATTATTTGAGTAGTAAGGTTAGTGTGAATCATTATATTCATAGATTTTACTCGAATGGGTTCTCTGTCCTTTCTGCTCAAGGCGCCGGCTACCACATTTGCCTTCCCCGGGTGGTAACGAATCTTAAAGTCATAATCATTCAACAATTCAATCCACCTACGCTGCCTCATATTCGGTTGTTTCTGATTAAATATGTGTTGAAGACTTTTGTGGTCGGTATATATAATACTTTTGACCCCATATAAGTAGTGCCTCCGAGTCTTTAATGCAAAAACAACCGCGCCTAATTCCAAATCATGCGTCGTATAATTTTGTTCGTGAATCTTCAATTGTCTAGACGCATAAGCAGTCACCTTCGTCCGTTGCATTAATACACAACCGAGACCTTGCTTTGATGCATCACAATAAATCACAAAATCATCATTCCCTTCAGGCAATGACAATATAGGTGCCGTAGTTAGCTTTTTCTTCAATAACCGAAACGCTTTCTCTTGTTCATCATTCCATTCAAATTTCTTCCCTTTATGCGTTAATGCAGTCAAGGGTTTTGCTATTCTGGAAAAGTCTTGGATGAACCTTCTGTAGTAACCAGCTAGTCCTAAAAACTGGCGTATGTGTTTCGGAGTTTTCGGGGTTTCCCACTTTTCAACAGTTTCTATCTTTGCCGGATCCACCTTAATACCTTCTTTGTTCACTATGTGACCGAGAAATTGAACTTCTTCCAACCAAAATGCACACTTTGAAAACTTAGCGTACAATTCTTCCTTCCTCAATACTTCTAACACCTTTCTCAAATGTTCACCGTGTTCTTGGTCATTCTTAGAGTAAATAAGTATGTCATCAATGAAAACAATGACAAACTTGTCAAGGTATGGTCCACACACGCGGTTCATAAGGTCCATGAACACAGCTGGTGCATTAGTTAAACCAAACGGCATGACCATAAACTCGTAATGACCGTAACGTGTTCTGAAAGCAGTCTTTGGAATATCATCTTCTTTCACCCGCATTTGATGATACCCGGAACGTAAGTCAATCTTTGAATAAACAGACGAGCCTTGTAGTTGATCAAATAAGTCGTCGATTCTCGGTAGTAGGTAGCGGTTCTTGATGGTAAGTTTGTTCAACTCTCGGTAGTCGATACACAACCTGAATATACCATCTTTCTTCTTGACAAACAAAACAGGAGCTCCCCACGGTGATGTGCTTGGTCGAATGAAACCACGCTCTAAAAGTTCTTGTAATTGGCTTTGCAGTTCTTTCATATCGCTGGGTGCGAGTCTGTAAGGAGAACGAGCTATTGGTGCAGCTCCTGGTACAAGATCTATTTGAAATTCAACAGATCGATGTGGGGGTAATCCCGGTAATTCTTTCGGAAATACATCGGGAAATTCTTTTGTAACGGGAACATCATTGATGCTCTTTTCTTCAGTTTGTACTTTCTCGACGTGTGCTAGAACAGCATAGCAACCTTTTCTTATTAGTTTTTGTGCCTTCAAATTACTAATAAGATGTAGCTTCGTGTTGCCCTTTTCTCCGTACACCATTAAGGGTTTTCCATTTTCTCGTATAATGCGAATTGCATTTTTGTAACAAACGATCTCTGCTTTCACTTCTTTCAACCAGTCCATACCGATTATCACATCAAAACTCCCTAACTCTACTGGTATCAAATCAATCTTAAATGTTTCGCTAACCAATTTAATTTCTCGATTCCGACATATATTATCTGCTGAAATTAATTTACCATTTGCTAATTCGAGTAAAAATTTACTATCCAAAGGCGTCAATGGACAACTTAATTTAGCACAAAAATCTCTACTCATATAGCTTCTATCCGCACCCGAATCAATTAAAACGTAATCAGATTTATTGTCAATAAGAAACGTACCCGTAACAAGCTCCGGGTCTTCCTGTGCCTCTGCCGCATTAATATTGAAAACTCTTCCGCGGCCTTGTCCATTCGTGTTCTCCTGGTTCGGGCAATTTCTAATAATGTGGCCCGGTTTTCCACATTTATAACAAACTACATTGGCATAACATGCTCCGACACTACTTGCTCCGCCATTACTCGTTCCGACACCATTTGTTCCTTTCATTCTATTAACCCCTGGTCCGTAGACCTCACACTTCGCCGCGCTATGACCATTTCTTTTACACTTGTTGCAAAATTTGGTGCAGAACCCTGAGTGATACTTTTCACACCTTTGCCATAGCTGCTTCTAATTGTTGTTGTTGTTGTTGCGGTTATTATTGTTGTTGGAATGATTGTTGTAGTTGCTGTTGTTGTTGTTGTTGTTGGGCCGTTTGTTGTAGTTGCGATTGATGTTGCGATTGTTGGGATAATTGTTGCGATTATTGTTGTAATTGCTGTTGTTATTGTATTGGTGATTCTTATCACCGTTTTCCTCCCACTTTCTTTTGACTTGCTTCACATTGGCCTCTTCAGCAGTCTGTTCTTTAATTCTTTCTTCAATCTAGTTCACTTGATTATGAGCCATTCTACATGCCTGTTGTATGGAGGCGGGCTCATGTGAACTTATATCTTCTTGGATTCTTTTCGGTAATCCTTTCACAAACGCGTCGATCTTCTCTTCCTCATCTTCGAACTCTCCCGGACACAATAGGCACAATTCTGTGAATCGTCTTTCGTACGTGGTAATATCAAATCCTTGGGTTCGTAACCCTCTAAGTTCTGTCTTGAGCTTATTGACCTCGGTTCTCGGACGGTACTTCTCGTTCATCAAGTGCTTGAATGCTGACCACGGTAGTGCGTACGCATCATCTTGTCCCACTTGCTCTAGATAGGTATTCCACCATGTTAACGCAGAACCTGTGAAGGTATGCGTAGCGTACTTCACTTTGTCCTCTTCAGTACACTTACTTATGGCAAACACCGATTCGACCTTCTCGGTCCACCGTTTCAATCCGATCGGTCCTTCTGTTCCATCAAATTCCAAAGGTTTGCAGGTAGTGAATTCTTTGTAGGTGCATCCTACACGATTTCCTGTACTGCTAGATCCAAGGTTATTGTTGGTATGTAGTGCGGCCTGTACTGCGGCTATGTTTGAAGCAAGAAAGGTACGAAATTCCTCTTCACTCATATTCAAGGTGTGTCGAGTAGTCGGTGCCATTTCCTTCAAAATAGTCAAATGAAACGAGTTAATCATATAGAATATCAAGAGTAGTCAATAGTATTTCGTAGCGTAATATGAACTTATTTATAAAAGCTCTTTCTTCATATTAGCATTTTATACTCTTTAATTCGGGTAGTACCTACCCGTTAAGTTCATACTTAGTAGCTAACATACCATTTCAACTACTACAATTCTATATGAAAAACTAATCACAAAAAAAAATATATATCATATTCAAACCTTTATACAATAACTTACAAACTTACAATACTGCTATTTTACATATAGCATGAAATATAGCACATAAAACTTTGATACAAAGTAGTTGCGAAGATAATTCTAGTTAATAAATAAGGCGCTCAGCAAAGGCAACAAAGACACGTAATTCATACGTCCAGAAACAAGTCATGCATTCTGGTTTTACTAATACTACTTCCCATCCTTGGTCTTGTGGAACGTAACCGTTGTGACCGATAGTATGACAACGTGTTGTAACGTCGTCGAAAGGATGAAGGTTACGTAATGTCCAACAGTCCCGTAACAATCTAAAAACCTCATTTCTTACCCCAATTACCGACTCCGTCACTTGTGGGAACGTTTTGTTTAATAGTTGTAGCCCGATGTTCTTTTTCTCACTTTGGTGAGAAGCGAACATTACTAACCCGTAAGCATAGCATGCTTCTTTATGTTGCATGTTAGCCGCTTTTTCTAAATCATGAAGTCCTATATTCGGATACATTGAGTCAAAATAATTTCTTAACTCGTTGCGTAAAATAGCATTTGGGTTCCCTGTAATATATGCGTCAAAGTAAACACATCGTAACTTATGGGTTTCCCAATGTGATATCCCCCATCTTTCAAACGAAAGTCTCTTATAAACCAAGACATTCTTGGAACGTTCTTCGAATGTCTTACAAACTTATTTCGCCGTAAATAGTTGTGCCGAAGAATTCTGACCGACTCTAGACAAGATTTCATCAATCATGTCTCCGGGTAGGTCTCTTAAAATATTGGGTTGTCTATCAATTTTGTGTTTTTATACTGTAAAATAGACAAGAGTTAGATTTATAAAAAAAATACTTATTAATACAAGCAATTTTTACATATATCATAAAGCATAAGCACACTATATTACATATATTACACCACATGAATACAACTATCTTATTCCGACTCGCTCATTTCTTCTTCTTCTTCTTCTGTTTTGGTTCGTTTTGCCAAGTTTCTAGGGATATATGATGTTCCCCTAATACAAGCGGTCGTTTTCCACAACGGTTTAGAAAAACCTGGTGGTTTAGAGGTTCTCGGGTCATTGTTACAACTTAAGGGCTTCGGGGGTTGACGATACATATAAAGTTCATCGGGATTGGAATTAGATTTCTCTATTTTTATGCCCTTTCCCTTATTATTTTCTTTTGCCTTTTTAAATTCAGTTGGGGTAATTTCTATAACATCATCGGAATTCTCGTCAGAATCCGATTCATCGGAGAATTGGTAATCCTCCCAATATTTTGCTTCCTTGGTGGAAACACCATTGACCATAATTAACCTTGGTCGGTTGGTTGAGGATTTTCTTTTACTTAACCGTTTTATTATTTCCCCCACCGGTTCTATTTCCTCCTCCGGTTACTCCTCTTCCGGTTCTGATTCTTCTTCCGGTTCTTCTTCGGGAACTTGTGAATCAGTCCAATATATATTCGACTCTTCGTTATTATTAAGTGAGTCAATGGGATTTGTGCTAGCGGTAGACATCTATCACACAATATCAAACATGTTAAGAGATTAATATATCACATAATATATACATGTTATTAATATATAGTTTCCAAAAAAAATGTTAAGCAATCATTTTTAAAGAAAACACGGTCGAATTCCAGACTCACTAATGCATCCTAACAAACTCGATAAGACACACTAATGCAAATTTTCTGGTTCTCTAAGACCAACGCTCGGATACCAACTGAAATGTCCCGTTCTTATTGATTAAAAACGTTCCATATTAATTGATTTCGTTGCGAGGTTTTGACCTCTATATGAGACGTTTTTCAAAGACTGCATTCATTTTTAAAAAAAACCATAACCTTTATTTCATAAATAAAGGTTTAAAAAGCTTTACGTAGATTATCAAATAATGATAATCTAAAATATCCTGTTTACACACGACCATTACATAATGGTTTACAATACAAATATGTTACATCGAAATTAGTTTCTTGAATGCAGTTTTTACACAATATCATACAAACATGGACTCCAAATCTTGTCCTTATTTTAGTATGCAACAGCGGAAGCTCTTAGTATTCACCTGAGAATAAACATGCTTTAAACGTCAACAAAAATATTGGTGAGTTATAGGTTTAACCTATATATATCAAATCGTAACAATAGACCACAAAATTTCATATTTCAATACACATCCCATAACTTCTTCATTTTAAATCCGTTTTGAGTGAATCAAATTGCTATGGTTTCATATTGAACTCTATTTTATGAATATAAACAGAAAAAGTATAGGTTTATAGCCGGAAATATAAGTTACAAGTCGTTTTTGTAAAGGTAGTCATTTCAGTCGAAAGAACGACGTCTAGATGACCATTTTAGAAAACATACTTACACTTTGAGTTTAACCATGATTTTTGGATATAGTTTCATGTTCATAATAAAAATCATTTTCCCAGAAGAACAACTTTTAAATCAAAGTTTATCATAGTTTTTAATTAACTAACCCAAAACAGCCCGCGGTGTTACTACGACGGCGTAAATTCGGTTTTACAGTGTTTTTCGTGTTTCCAGGTTTTAAATCATTAAATTAGCATATCATATAGATATAGAACATGTGTTTAGTTGATTTTAAAAGTCAAGTTAGAAGGATTAACTTTTGTTTGCGAACAAGTTTAGAATTAACTAAACTATGTTCTAGTGATTACAAGTTTAAACCTTCGAATAAGATAGCGTTATATGTATGAATCGAATGATGTTATGAACATCATTACTACCTTAAGTTCCTTGGATAAACCTACTGGAAAAGAGAAAAATGGATCTAGCTTCAATGGATCCTTGGATGGCTCGAAGTTCTTGAAGCAGAATCATGACACGAAAACAAGTTCAAGTAAGATCATCACTTGAAATAAGATTGTTATAGTTATAGAAATTGAACCAAAGTTTGAATATGATTATTACCTTGTATTAGAATGATAACCTACTGTAAGAAACAAAGATTTCTTGAGGTTGGATGATCACCTTACAAGATTGGAAGTGAGCTAGCAAACTTGAAAGTATTCTTGATTTTATGTAACTATAACTTGTAGAATTTATGAAGAACACTTAGAACTTGAAGATAGAACTTGAGAGAGATCAATTAGATGAATAAAATTAAAGAATGAAAGTGTTTGTAGGTGTTTTTGGTCGTTGGTGTATGGATTAGATATAAAGGATATGTAATTTTGTTTTCATGTAAATAAGTCATGAATGATTACTCATTTTTTTGTAATTTTATGAGATATTTCATGCTAGTTGCCAAATGATAGTTCCCACATGTGTTAGGTGACTCACATGGGCTGCTAAGAGCTGATCATTAGAGTGTATATACCATTAGTACATACATCTAAAAGCTGTGTATTGTACGAGTACGAATACGGGTGAATACGAGTAGAATTGTTGATGAAACTGAACGAGGATGTAATTGTAAGCATTTTTGTTAAGTGGAAGTATTTTGATAAGTTTATGGAAGTCTTTCAAAAGTGTATTATAAATACATATTAAAACACTACATGTATATACATTTTAACTGAGTCGTTAAGTCATCGTTAGTCGTTATATGTAAGTGTTGTTTTGAAACCTTTAGGTTAACGATCTTGTTAAATGTTGTTAACCCAATGTTTATAATATCAAATGAGATTTTAAATTATTATATTATTATGATATTATCATGTATTAATATCTCTTAATATGATATATATACATTAAATGTCTTTACAACGATAACCGTTACATATATGTCTGGTTTAAAAATCATTAAGTTAGTAGTCTTGTTTTTACATATGTAGTTCATTGTAAATATACTTAATGATATGTTTACTTATCATAATATCATGTTAACTATATATATATATATATATATATCCATATATATGTCATCATATAGTTTTTACAAGTTTTAACGTTCGTGAATCACCGGTCAACTTGGGTGGTCAATTGTCTATATGAAACCTATTTCAATTAATCAAGTCTTAACAAGTTTGATTGCTTAACATGTTGAAAACATTTAATCATGTAAATATCAATCTCAATTAATATATATAAACATGAAAAAGTTCGGGTCACTACAAAACTGACGGTTTTGATTATGCAGTGTCGTTAGGTCGCAAGACGTCGGAATTACCTATCAGAAGAGGGGAAGTGGTTTTAAATTTATATTTTGCGGGGCCTAAATCGTACTACTCATTATTTTGGTGAGTAAGGGAAGTATGACCTAGGGTCAAATTTTTAAAAAGTTAGCAGAATCGAACCTAGTAAGGAGTCCTATGAAAGAGTCCTCAGTCGGAATCCAAAGCTCAGTGAACTTACTACAACCGGTGTGCCTCAGTCAAGCTTGCGTTGTATCCGACATAATTCTCTTACCAAGGGGTGACTCAGATAGTGTACTCCGAATCCGGGTTCGTGACTTCCCAATAACAAAGCCAATAACTACGTTCTATTAGTTGGAAAAACGATTGAGTTTAAAGCATAATCGAAAAGCATCTTAACAACAAACACAAACCACAATATTATTTCGGTATAACTAACTACATCATAGCATACACTAAAGATAACTACTCGCTAAGCATGGTAACAATATCATAGATCATAATAATGGATGACATTATATAAAGATAAATGATAGAAGTACAAGTAGATTAAACGAGTTTCGAAAGTACAAAAGTGAAAATTTCAAACTCCAGACCGCTCCTAATACAATCTTCGGTGTTGCTATCCGGGTACTAAATTTCCCGCTCGGAGTCGAAGACCTTGAAAGTATGACTAATTATTGTAGAAAGAGAGAGAAAGAAGTGAATTGTAGTGTGAGAAAAATGAGATGACAAATGGCCTATTTATAGAAATGATTTTGGCTGGAAATGCCTGGCATGCCAGTGTGGCAAGCCAGCGCCACAGGCCGGCGTGGGTGCCCGGAGTCTGGCAAGCCGGTGCCCATGCCCGTTTTAATTGCCCGGTGTTGGTTGATCTGGCAAGCCGGCGCCAAAATGGCAAGCCGGCCTGACAAGCCGGTGTGGCAGGCCATTTTTGGTGCTGGTTTGCTGCTTTGCTTGGATCGTCTTGCTTGTTCCCGGGATCGTAACTTGATTTCCGGGGTCGTAACTTGTCTTTCACTGTTTTCGCTCTAAAATCTTCGTTTTAGCTCCGTTTTACTTGAATCTTTTTGCATCGCCTTTGTAATTACTTGATCTACAAAATTAATCGACAAAGCGATTATTTTGGCGATAAAGTTTGGAACTTTATTATTTTCGGGCCTTAATATCGGGGTAAAAACGTAACTTTTTAGCCGATATCAAATTTTATTTCTGAAATCGCCACTGATAACACATATGAGTTAACCGAATTTTATGGGACGACTAGGAAAATAAAGGATACATGCATCACTATAACCGAACCGCCCCATTATCATTGAATAAATCATTTCATTTGATTAATTTATAACTATATCTATATATTTTATAATTATATACATATACATATACGTAACTTACTTACCATTGACCAAGTCTCCAAATCATGTATTGAATATGAAAAAATATATTACATTTTTATATATATATACTAGTGAAATGACCCGTGAAATCACGGGTTTGTTTAAACGAAACAGCTTAATGATATGTTTTAAGTATTAAGTGAACGTAAATTCCAAAGTTATTTAGTTTAATGACCCGTGAAATCACAGAGTTCGACTAAGAAACTCGTCAGCTGAACATTTCATCAAACACCTAAAATGCATATTAAATTATCTACATCCAATCATAAGAGATAATATCGATTGTCATTTTATTTTAAAATGTAAATTAAAATATAAATTTAGAATTGGTTTCCTTCTGCCTAGCTCTTATACATTCTCGTACTCAATTCAAAATAATTAAATAAAATAATTCAAAATTATTTAATTTTAATAATTAAAATAATTATTAATAAGATTTAATAATAATAATTAATTGATAAAATTTAATTTTAATTCAAAATCATTTAAATTAATGACATCACCCACCATGTTTAGATTTTTTCTTTTTCTTTTTGATTTTTTCTTAACAAAGGAATTAGCCTAATAATGACATCATCATTATAAAATTTTAATATATATATATATATATATATATATATATATATATATATATATATATATATGTGTGTGTGTGTGTGTGTGTGTGTGTGTGTGTGTGTGTGTGTGTGTGTGTGTGTTCCAATATTAGTTTGATTTCCTTTAGAAATTTTTCTTGTGTACCATTGACAAGGGATTTGGATACGAGTTTTAGTTTGATTGCTCGTTCGTACAATTGACACTGGATTTTATGTGACGACTCTAATTTTTTCGACTAGATTTTCTCATTTAGTTCGATTAAATAGCATTGCGGGTAAGTAAATGGTTATTTTCAAACCTTTGATTTTTCTTGGTGTTTATACATTCACACAACCCTTAGATACACCCTTATATCTATACATATACAACAATAACCTCGGTAAAACCCACATATCTAGCTAAAACTCAACCATACAGAGTTTTTTGCTAATTCACAAGGAAACATGACATGTAAACAGTTTGAGAAAGTTATGTAAACATCTAATACAATGTGGAAATAAGAATTTTACTTAAAATCATACAATGTGGAAATAAGAATTTTACCTAAAATCATACAATGTGGAAAAAAGAACTTTACCTAAAATCGTCATTGTCCTATCCATAAATTGAATACTCGATCATTTGATTTCACACGATCATTTGATTTTACATGAGTTAGTAGTACAAAATATCATCAAACTCCTCAATTTACCCTCATTTGTTATTTAACGATCAAATAAATTCAGTTATTACTTATAGAAAAAGGGGAAAATAAAAATTCATTAAACCAATTTTAAATCCAATAAAATTTAGCTTGTCATTTTCGAAGTAATATAATTTGTAGTAGTTGTAAGTCAAATGTGTAATAAATGTATCATTAAAATGTCATAAAAAGCATATGAATAAACATTTGTATTTACTAGAAATGTGTCATAAATGTGTTATAAAGTATGTGGTATAAAACCAAGTTTTATACATATTCATAATCATAAGTTATAGAATTGATATATATTTTAAGAGGATATAATTTTATAATGAGGAAGAGTTTGTTGTTTCTGTTTATTTACATGCTCATTGTTGTTGCTTCTGGAGAACAAAAAGAAAAATGCCGTGCTTATGGTTAGATCACTTGATGTATTTATATCTAAATCTTTTATTTTATTATTAACCACAGTTGCTATATTTTTATACAAAATAACTAAAAATCTTGCTCAACATTTATAATTTTATTTTTTGTTAAACAGGTGGTGGGTTTTATACTACTGCATATGATCTTTCTCCAAACTGTGATGATCATCAATGTGATGAAGTGTGTGTACATAGCGTTCCTCCTAAAGGAGCCTTATCTTATGCTGGATGTCATTGCACTTATTGTATTTGTTGTATCACAGATAATTATTGATATAATAAATGTTTAGTATACAGATGTTGATTAAATAAATTAATTAATTTTCTATTATAATTTAAAAAGCTTCACATCTAATCAAGAATCGTTTTAAAAGAATACAATTCACATGATCTTAAAATGTATCTCAAAATGTATGTATAAGAGTCTTTAGTCAAAAGTTTAAACAAGAACCACAAAAAGGACGAGAACTATGAAAACTTTTAATCTACAAAGATTTTTGCATTTGAGTAGATTGAATCACCTATAAATGTTAATGAATAGTAAGAATAAACATAAAATAGTTTTAAAAAATTTATATATATATATATATATATATATATATATATATATATATATATATATATATATATATATATATATATATATATATATATATATATATATATATATATATATATATATATATATATATATATATATATATAGTTTCTCGTTCACATGTGCATATTGGTTTGTAAACATGTGAACATTTCATATAATTAACTATTTAACATGTAATTTGTGATAATGAACATATGTTTGTTGATTATATGAGCATTAGTTAACATTTACATCTAATTTGTTGCATTTAAATGCATAAAAACTATAAAATTAAATAGTTCTCGACCTTTTAGTGGTTCTCGTTAGAACCTGCCCATATATCTTTATTTTTAAATTGAAATGTTATAATGTGATAAACTGATAATCCGCCCGACCATCTCAGGGCCGCATGGGTGACAGCTATGGTAGAAAAATGGTTGGGCAACGTTCGATGTTTAAGTCTAATACATATGCGTTCATTTCAATTTGACAAAACTGCGTCATTGGTCTCTCAATTTTGTCCCAAAAAACACATGTAACATTTTTCTTTTTTGTTAGCCTCGTTGACCTTCATTTATCATTTTGTGACACGGATGACCTTGAGACTAACTACTGTTAATATTTTCGGTTAAATCCTACATATGTAGGCAGTGACGTATCTAGGATTGATAGTCACTGGTATCACATGTTAAAAACCCCAAAATATTTCTACTAGATGTCTTACTTCAATGGTATGTCGTGCAACCACTGGGCCTAAAGTAAATCCGCTCATATATGTGGGGGTATTTTTGTCAACACAGCTCTAACTATAAAGGTAAGAAGTTTTTCTAGTTTTACAAGTTTAGCCGAATTTTCAATATATATATATATATATATATATATATATATATATATATATATATATATATATATATATATATATATATATATATATATATATATATTCTATTATAATGCTAAAATGATGACAACATAAAAAAGCAATTTCCTTTGTTAAAAAAATTTAAAATAAAAAAGAAAAAATCTAAGCACTCTAGATGATGTGATAATTGTATTTATTTAACAATAAAAAAAATCATATTAACTATAATAAATATTTTAAAAATACAAAAAGCATTATAAATATGGAATTGTTGCAATTTTTTGAATATATATTTTCAAATTAAATTCCAGAATTTATGGGCATAAAATCGCTTACAGTTACGATATTTGATATAGTTACCTTTTTTTGAATTTCGTATTTACATATTAATTATTTATTTGTATACGTAACTGTATATGTAATGTAAATTGAGGTTATTGTGGTCATATTTATTTTAATATGGTTATTGTGATTTATTTAAACACATGTCAAGATTAAATAATTATATTAAATATTAAATTTAAATAATTTTGAATTATTTTAATTAATTATTTTAAATTGAGTACGAGTAGGTATAAAAACTAGGTAGGAGGAAACCAATTCTAAATTTATATTTTAATTTACACATGACAATCAATATTGTCTCTTATGATTGGATATGGATTGTTTAATATGCATTTTAGGTGTTTGATGAAATGTTGAGCTGACGAGTTTCTTAGTCGGACTCTGTGGTTCCACGGGTCATTAAACTAAGTGACTTTGAAGCATCGTTGCCTATCCTCAGCCCATCGAAAATCTACAAATTCTCGTCTTGCTTTTAATTTTCGTGACGTCTTGCAATCGTTCTGATGTTCCGATTTTTGTGATGACTACAGTCGTTCTGATGTCTGCAATCATACCGTATACAGCCCGCATTCCCGAACTATTTTGTTCCACTCCCTCTACCGCCCACCGGCTACAATAAACACAGCCATCGCAACCGACCAACGATGGTTTCAGATCTATGACGATCGTGTGTTTCGTTAATGGATCTAGTCAAAATTGATAGTTGAATTTACGAGCTTTTGTGATTAGATGATATACATATGGAAGTGAAGGATCACGAGAAGATGAAGCGTTAATTGAGTTTTTGATCGGAAAGGCAACGAAGTCATGAACCGGCCAAATTTTATTCTTCTTTAAGAGATTTACTCCATGAACAAAAGCAATCTGACGCGACGACGTTGTAGGCTCCAACACTAGCAGTCTGTTGAATATGCATCTCAGCTTCATGTGATCATGGCTGATAGTTTTGTTTTAGCCTCTTTCGTTTGTTTCATAAAATTTGCTGTAGGTGTTCAATTTGGTTTTAAATCATGTATTGCTTGCTCTAAGTAGGAGTGTTCGTTCGGTCGGTTTATGGTTTATGTGGTTTATTTGGTTTTCAAAAATATTTTTGAAAACCACCGAACCAAATTTGACAAAACCAAACCAATCCAACCAAATAAGAAATCGGTTTACATGGATTGGTTTTGGTTAAACCAAATTAAAACTTTTGGACAAAAAGTGTGTATTATTTTTTTTTTTAAGTAAACATATTTTATTGATTAAACTATAAGTATACAACTGATAAAATATTTCATGGCAAGCATGCAGTATGAGAAGCAGCCAATTAGTATACAACCCATATATACAATCTAAACTATATCAATGAACTGAGTAGCACAAAAATAAAAACGAAACTAGCATCAGCTAAGTTTCCAGGTATAAAAAAATTCATAATACGGAGTAATGGATAAACAAATTGAATTGTTAAAGTGAAATCAAACCAATAAAAACAATAAACTCAAACAAGAACAAATAAAAGATAACTCATACTTAAAATTCAAGATAAAATAAAATAAATATTTATTATTTATTATTATATATGTACCATAAATATATAAAAGTATATCCCGGTTTTTCGGTTTGAAACCAAATGTTAATTTTACAAACCAAATTCAAACCGACAACTGCAAATATTTTCGGGTGAAACCAATAAACCAAACCAAAATCGAATAAGTTAACCCACTTAAACCAAATCACTTTGCTTTGGTTGGCTTCGTGGGCGAAACTGTTTAATGCACACCCCTAGCTCTAAGGGCCCATCTTGAGCCACTTTTCTCTGTACAACTAAAGGCTTTATTTAATAAAAGTTATATGGCTTTTAGAAAGAAAGAAAAAAAGAGATTTACTCCCTAAATTATGGTCAGATTTTGATTTGCATTTTAGAAGAGAAAAATATTTGATTTCGATTTTTATAGTCAGATAAAATTTTGATTTGGATTTGATTCTAGTTTGGATTTCAAATAGATTTAAAATTTTAGATGTTAAGGTTTTTAATTTTTGTATGAACGAAGAATGAAACTAAAGTGGAGAAGAAGATGAATAAGGGATGAAAAAAGACAATTTTACCCTCACATGTAATGCATGTGATTGAATTTAACGAGAAAAGAATAATGATCGTTAGAACTGGGGTGATCTGTGTTACAAGTGCAAACTTCAAGGTCATCTAGATCAAAATTAAAGAAAAGGATCATCCGTATAGTTTGTGACAAACATTAGAAACCAACCGTGTAATTTTGTCATTATTTCTAAAGGTTGAGATCGTGGTTAGGAGTTTTTGAAAGTCTTACTAATGTTATCTTTGTTTTATATAGTATAGAAGATATAGAAGATAGAGATATATTTCTTATACATATATTTTGAGAACAAGTGAATGGTATTTGTTAACGGATTAGAAGTGAAGTTTTTTTAAAATCAAAATCAAAATAGAAATTTAAAATAAGATATTTAATCAACACTTGTATACGTAAACATTAATGTTATTAATAATGATCGTTGATACAACAAATACAATAATCAAAATGACAGCCAACATACGATAAGGCTCCTCCATAAGAAACACTATTTCCACACACTTCATCACAATGAAGATCGTCACATTTTGGGGAAAGATCCAATGCAAGAGTATAATACCCACGACCTGGTTAACAAAAAATAAAAATATAAAAGTTGAGCACGATTATAGTTAGTTTGTATAAGATTATAGTAAAATTGGTACGGCTCTAGTTATTGAGTCGACATCAAGCGTCGATTTATTGGCGACTTAACTGACTCTTAGAGTCCAAATTAAATTGCAAGCAAGATTTAAAACCCATGGAAATTTGATTTTACCATTTACATGGCGTCTCAACTTTATTTTATTTTTAAAAAAAAAAAATCCTACTTATTGGCCGGAGGTCCACTCGGAAACAATCTCTCTATCCGTCGAATAGAGAGACGGATGACTTTCTCCACTTTTGAAGGTGTTTTCACTTTAGGTGGAGAAATGACATGTCTTTATTCTCGGATAGGGGAAACATTGTCTACATCTCACCTCACTCATACACCACTCATGTGGTATTGGGTTTGTTGTTGTTGTATTATTATTATTAAAATTGGTTATAATAAAATAAAAGATTTTGATATAACTATATCAAATGATCAAACCATAAGCACGACATTTATCTTGTTCTGTAGAGGCAACAATGAACATGTAAATAAACAGAAAGAACAAACTATTCCTCATCATGAAATTATAACTTGTTAAAATTATATCAATACTATAAGTTATGTATATATGTGGAAAAGCTTGATTTTTATACCGCATACTTTATGACACATTTATGACATATTTCCATAAAATATAAATACTTATTCATATGTTTTTATGACTTATTTTTGACACATTTATTACACATCTGACTTTAAACTACAACAAATTATATTACTCGAAAAATGACATGCTAATTTTTATTCAATTCAAATATTTTTTTAATGAATTTTAATTTTGCCTTTATTTTTCTATAAGTATGACTGAATTTATTCAAGAAAAGATGGCTAAATAACAAATGAGGATATATTGAGGAGCATGATGATATTTTTGCACTACTAATTTGCTTCAAATCAAATGATTGAGTGATATCATCTACAAAATTACATTTTTACCCCTGATATTAAGTCCTAAAATAGTAAAGTTATTAACTTTATCGAAGAATTAAGAATTTATTTGCTTTATTTTGTAGATCATGAGATTACAAAGGCAATGCAAGAAGAATGGAAAAAAATGGCTTAAAAGGGAGAATCCAGTGTGTTGGTATTTTAGCATAATCTAACGTCATTTTAGTTGATTGGATTGCTAAGTTGAAAGTGTTCAAACCATTGAAACGCTACTCGGATTTGGGGAGTGTGGAGTACACGTTCGTAAAGTGTAAAATGGTTTGAGGATATGTTAGTGAGCTTGGAAATAACATTTGAAACTTATGGAATGAAAAGACCCGTTCATATACATTATAAACGATTCTCAATCGTTGATTACATCGCGAGGTATTTGACCTCTATATGATACATTTTTTCAAACATTGCAATCGTTTTTAAAAGATAGACTTTCTTTACATCGAAAATTGACAAGCATGCATACCATATCATAATATCCAACTATAAATGACCTAATCTATCATTTACTTATTAATAATATCTATTGAACTCAACGACTTGAATGCAACGTCTTTTGAAAAATGTCATGAATGACTCCAAGTAAAATCTTTAAATGAGCAAATGCACAACGGAAGATTTCTTTAACACCTGAGAATAAACATGCTTTATAGTGTCAACCAAAAGGTTGGTGAGTTCATTAGTATATCATCAATATTCATTTCCATCATTTTTAATAGACCATAAGATTTCATATTTTTAATTGTACTCGTAACCCGAGTACAAGATAACACGCGTAACCCGCGAATTAAAATCATTGATATGGTGAACGCTTGATAACCGAACTAACAGGATGCATATAGAATATCCCCATCATTTCGGGACTCTCATCGGACATGATAATCGAAGTACTAAAGCATTCGTAACCCGAATGGGACTTGTCGAGGTCCATAGATCTATCTTTAGGATTCGCGTCAATTGGTGGAAATTATAATAAACACCGATTCTTAGGCTACCAAGCTAAAAAGGGGCATATTCGATTTAATAATCCAACCATAGAATGTAGTTTCGATCACTTGTGTCTATTTCGTCAAACATTTATAAAAATTGCGCATGTATTCTCAGCCCAAAAATATAAAGGGTAAAAAGGCAAATGAAACTCACCATATTGTATTTCGTAGTAAAAATACAAATAACATTATTGAACAAGTGCAAGGTTGGTCTCGAATTCACGAAACTAAATAAATTATATATTTTTATATGTTGGTCAATATTTGTCTAACGAATTAGGTCAAGTCATAGTGTACCACAATCCTAATGCTCGAGACTAATATGCAAAAGTCAACAAAAGTCAATATGACTCAAAATGATTTCCAAAATTTATACATGATTATTATATAGTTTAAATATTGTCGTTTTATATTTTTAAATATTTTTAAAAGATTTTATTAGAGTAAATAATATAATTCATTTATTATTAAAATTTATATAATAAAAATATACTTTTATATCTTAAGTAATAAAATTTATAACATTTATTTAATATCATAAAGATAATATGATAGGTATTATTAAAGTAATTTATTACACGTAGTAAAATATATTTGTATTACATATTTATTTGATAAAATAATATCTATAATAATAGTAAGTAAAAGTTGTATTATTTTGTAATAATAATTATTATTATAAAATTCTCAATATTTATAATTACTAAGATGACATTAAGGTAAAATGATAATTCTAATTATGATAACTTTAATACTTACGATACTTTTTTATATTATTTTTAAAATAATAATTCTATTTAAAATGATAATAATAATGATATTTTATAGTAACAATGACATTTCTATTAAAATGATAATTTTTGTTAAAATGATAGTTTTAATACTAACGATACTTTTAATAATAATAGTAATGATAAAAATAATAAGAACGATAATTTTATCTAAATCCATATCTTTTAATTTCATCAAGATACACTTACTCATTATTTCCTAATTATTTTGTTTAATAGCTTTTAATCGTCTTTTATATCGTTTTATAATAATGATAATAATAGTAATCAAAATAAGTAGGTGTTACTAATATTAGTTTTAATTACAATAATACTAATAATGATAATTATAATGACATTATTAACGATAATACTAATAATTATTTTAATGATAATATAATAATAACAATAACAATAACCATTTTTGAATAATGATATATATATATTAATAATAATAATGATAATAATAATCAGATAATAATAATAATAATACTATTTATAACTTTAACAATAATAACGATAATAATAATAATAAAAATAACAATTTTTAATGATAATTCCTTTTATTGATAAAGATAAGATAAAACTAGAACGACGATAATAACGACGATAATAATAATCATTTTTAATAATAATACCAAATTTCAATTGACTATAACTTCAAACCTGTTCATCGAAACCATTCGATATCTAAATGAAAAGTTCTTAATTTTCCACTAGTTTTCCAACGACATGCATATCTAATATTTTATCTCAGCCGTATATATAACTAATTCAGGATTCAACATAACCTAACTAAAAGCAATATCAAAAAATACAAGCATGCATAATCCTAAGTACTCGAGCACTAGTCAGGGATACACTATTAACATGTAAAAATTAATTTACGAGTACTCACGTATCAATATTGAGATTCAATATTGCAGGAAAGGTACGAAGACGCAACGGAGATGATAATCATTAAATTGACCTCACGAGCATACCCATGAACCATACCCATCACCTTCATAGCTATAACCCATAATTTCCTTAGCCCTATCCTACTCGAAGAGCATATTTTGACATCGCTCATTCATGACCTCGTCGTAGTATTTTTATGTATAAATAATAATAATAACACTCCTAAATAATATTAATTTGAATAATAATAATAAATATACTAATATTAATAATAATATTAATAATAATAATAAATATAAATATATACGGAGTGATATGTGATATGTGTGTGAATTGTGTTTAAATGAAATGAACCAGAGACAGAACTCGACGAGTTTTATACATATTTTGTCATACCACACCCCATGCGATCGCATGGGTTTGTGGGTGCACTTCATGCGGTCGCATGACTAAGCCATCCAGCTGGTATCCATTTCGTTTAAGCACCGACGGTTTTTATTATTATTATATATATATTATATTTAATTTATATAATTACTTATATATTATATTATATTTACGTTCATGGTAAAAATGTAATTTTTACTAAAAATGACTTGTACGTTGTCACTCGACTCATGTACCACTTTCGGTTTTTCGAGCGCACTTTCGTACGTTTAGAAAACTAGTCTTTTACGTTACACGACGTGTACCTTTAATAATAATTTGACTTATTTATCAATAAATTACTTTATGAAAATGTATCTTATACAATTTGAGTGTCGTGGTCATTTGCTTCTATAAATCAGTGATTCGTTGTTTATTAAAATACGTTTAATAATATCGAAACGTTTTATATTTAAATTGATGCATTTGTAAAATATATATATATATATATATATATATATATATATATATATATATATATATATATATATATATATATATATTCTTATTTAAAAAAAATATAATTTTGTATATCTTATATATATTTGAGATATCTATTTAATAATATAATGTTTAGTTTTTCAAAACAATTTACTTTTCAAAGTTCATTTCAAAATCGTTTAAGTAATAGAAAGTATTATGTCGTAACATATTTACGTTTTCAAAATAATATGTAATTTATAATACAAAACCTTAATTAAGTTCTTTAAAACTTATGAACGAATTATCTTATAAAACGTTTTAATAATAAAGTTCTTTTAAACCAAACTATTTTTGTACGTTTGAAACAGTATTAAATAAATATGAAAACTTTGTTTTCCAAAACTAAGTATATTTAAGAATCATTTTACTAAAAAGGTTATATTAGTAGAAGTTGTTATATCGTAAAATATTTTAGAGAAGTAAGATTAAGTATACTTTTCATGGGTTTCAAGTTTTTAACGTTTGTTGGTGCAACGTGATATAACGTCTAAAGGTTAGATAAACATATAAAATCATTTTAATGTAAAACGTTAATTTGCTTAACTTGTCGATATCCATCTTCTAAGTTATCTATATTCCAAAATTTTACTTCCACGCTAATTAATATACAAGTTTAATAGTTTATCTTATCAAAGGTCACGAGACAATTATTGTAAAGCATCAATTGAAAATCAAACGGGAATCTCCACTAACCCTTGTCTAGTTCCCGTTAATTGACACTTTTGTTCCTTCTAATAAATTACTTTACCAATTATTCCGGATACCGTTAAAAAGAATAGATTTCTCAAATCATAGTGGACCTCTTAACAGAGACTTGTAATTATAATTCAATCATTTGACATCATCTTTTAATTACATTGATAACTATTAGAATATATTTTGAAACAAATACGTTTATATAAAGTATTATACGTCTAATACTTTGTTAATGTTTTCAAGTTATAATATATACACATATACATATATAATCATGTTCGTTCATATAATGGTTCGTGAATCATTGGAATTTGGTCGAGGTTAAATGAGTGTATGAACACAGTTTAAAATTTTTGAGATTCAACTTACAAACTTTGTTTATCGTGTCGGGAATATATAAAGATTAAAGTTTAAATTTGGTCGGAAATTTTCGGGTTGTCACAGTGCCTACCCGTTAAAGAAATTTTGTCCCGAAATTTGATTGGGATGGTCATGGCTGACAATAAGCATGTTTTCATGACGCATATAAGCTGAAGATTAGGATTTTATCATCATTGAGTAGTATGGATAATATGGATAAAACCATTTGATTTTGTGGAGAGTACGAGTGAAGCTATTACCAAAAGAGTGAAATGAGTAGGTATAAATTCGTCATATCTTTTGACGTAGATAGAATTGATTTTCAACTTCAAGAGATTTGGAGAAAATCTTCGTAATAAGATTTGATTAAGGAAATTAGGATCCGCTTTAAATACGATCATCCATTTTGATTGCTTCGTCGGATATTTTACTATAAATCCACTCCCTTCGTTTCCTTACAACTCACACCTTCTCTTCTTTCTTTCTCAGCTCATACTGTAAAGTATTTGTCGATATGCTCCATCCAGTTCTGATTCTTGGTATATTCCTTACCTTCATATCTGTCATTCTTCTTTTTCACCTGTCGCTGGAAGAATCTATTTACTTTTACTATACTCTTGGGTTTATAGTGTTTTTAGTCCTCTCGTGTCTTTATATTGTTATTTGCATCGATATATAAGGTTTTTAATTTTTGGGCGGTTGTTAGATTTTATATATTCTCTTATATTTTGATATCTCTACTTCTGTCTCCCATAATCATTGTCATCTCCAGTTAATTCTCTCTTTTATTTGCTGCGATTTATACCCTAATTTCTTTTTCAGAATTTTGTCCTTTCGTTTCTTCTTCTTGCGATTAAGCACCGCTTGTAATGGTCCAGAATTCACAGATATGAATTTCGGAATGAACATTGTTAATGTTCTAGGAAGGAAATTGTAATGGCACGATCTTGACTTGTCAAATTATCAGAATACCTCGAAAAAAGCCGAATCATCAAGAAATATTTTCTTGATATTTTAGAGATTAAATAGAATACAAGAGTTGTATAACATGGCTCATGATGATGTTATGATCTGTGAATCATCACATTCCATTTAGAAACTCAGCATGACTTACTGTAATATAATCACGTTGATCAAGTGTCATTATATTATACTAACTCATGTTTCAGCTCCCAACACTACTTCAAAAATATTCCTATTTTAAACTCGAATGTTTCAGAATTTAGAAACTAAAATAGTTTCTTTTATGATGTAATACAGATAGCGCGAAGAGGTAAATAATTTCAGATAAGAATAATTATGAAAATATCTTCAGAAATATGGAGGATATTTATAATGAAAGAAATGATGATATTTTAGGATTTCTAATATCAGATGATGATGAAGAATATTGTCCGCAGGGGTTTATGATCAGGAGCACGATATTTGTTAATGACTTCAGCAGATACTGAATCATTTGGATTCTTTGAATGTAGGTTTCGTCCTTGTGATTTGTCCACAGCCTCTTTCATACTTTGCTCAATCCGTTTTCCAGTTCCAAAACTTCTCTTTTTCTACGCTTTGCCAGCACACTATTCGTTATCATCAAACTTTTAACTGTTAAGGTCATTTTTATAACACCTCGGATTTTTTTTATCACAGCGGAAGTATTTAAAACAACCATAACATATTTATTTATTAAACACAAGCATTTATTATTTAAAAACCCACAATATGGCGTTACTTAACAAAACAGTTCCTTTATTATAAAATCACGACATCAGAGTTCCAAAGGTTGTCAAACATATCCACTAGACATCCCATCTTCACCCAAAAAGTAGCATGAAATAACCATCAACCTGCAGGGAAGATGAGGGGGATTAGCACGAAGCTAAGTGAATGAAACTATCATAACAGCATTAGCATACATTATCAAATCATACAACTGTGGGTAACAACTAACAACAAATAACTTTGCCATCCCAGAGGACCGGTTGCCAGGCCTGACCTGCAACCCTAGTTGATCGGGCTAGAGTCTACCGATAGTTCCTGTTACTGACTCCTTCGCATAGTAATCCAGACGCAACGGATGCGTCATTCAATGCTATGCTACACAGATAGTAACACTCGAACCCAACCTCACAAATCAAGGTTGACCTCATGAGTCCAGCCTCACAAATCAAGACTGACTCCCGGCATTCGACCTCACAAATCAAGATCGAATCAACTGGTGCACATATAATCATATAATCAACAAAGCATGTCAACAATATACTATCATGGCAATCTACTCGGTCGGTCAGGGCAACAGTAGCACAACTAGCTACTCTATACTAATATCCAAAAGGATAGTTCCACTCACCGATATCCACAAGTACTCAGTGGTCTAATATTACTGAGTCTTCTGCTTACTCTTATCACCTGAGAATAATACAATCCGAGTCAGTAATCATATCTTAAAAATATATACTGAATCAAAAGCACTGTTTTGGTCGAATTATTATACACGAAATTCATCCAACATATTTTTAATATCACACAAGTATTAAAACCACTTTTCCCACAATATTCATGCCAAAGTCCATTTAACCCACTTTTGACATAAACCCTAAAATCAGTAATACAAGAATTATCAATCAAACAAATCATGATATATATACATATATATAGTATATATCGATCATCAATTTTATCATACAAATAACAATCCACAAGATCTACTCATTTACTCCTATTTTGTACAAAACATATAAAAACCAAATATTAATAATTTATATAAATCAAACACCAAATATATATAGTAGAACTTTACACTAACAACCATAAACACATTTAGGCATGATTTGATCATTACTTCAATTCTGTACCAACTCATAAAAATCTTATGTAAATTATATATACATACGCATGCCTTGTTCAATTTTGCTATATCACACAAGAAACATTAAACATCACATTTCACATGATAATTTAAAGCTACGATCAGAGTGCAAAGATTGATAGTTTAGATATGTATTTTCTTTTTTTCTTTTTTTTCCGGCGAAAAGAGAAATATTATTACCAACGAAAAGGCCTTCATCAAATCAATGAAAGAACCAAATCGAGAATTACAAGGTACAAAAGAGAAAGTCATTCGGTATTATATCTAACATACACCTACAAAAGAGATCATACCGAATGACATAGTAAGCCGGGATTGTAATCCCATACATATGATTGATGAGAATAACATAATTTAAACGTAGATGCCCACAAAAAGACCTTAAGCTTGATGCTCCGGACAATGCTTGTCCAACACGTGTAGTTACCATTGAAGATGAAATCATTTCTTGCAATCCATATAGCCCAAAGTGTTGCCGGGCCGATTAGTCTCCAAAACTTTTTATCCCCAATTCCCATACCGTGGTACCAATCGGCTGAGAAATTCAAAATTGAATTTGGCATTACCCATCTTAAATTCCACCATTGGAATAAGGCGGACCAAACTTTATGCGACCAAGAGCAATGTAGGAGAAGATGCTCTATAGTTTCCACTTCGGTGTTGCACCACCCACATAAAGGCGAGTGAGAATGAGAAAGGATGTGTCTCCTAATTAGGATATCCCTTACCGGGATACTTTTTTTACATGCTAACCAATGAAATATTGCAACTTTTGATGGTACACGATTATTCCAAACCAATTTCTTCCAATTAAACACTTGTGAATCGGACGAAGCACACAACAAACGAACCCCCTCGGCTACACTATAATCCCCTGTAACCGATGGGGTCCACATCACAACATCATCATCAGTGGATAAATTAAAAGGAGCTAACAAATTTATTAGTTCAGCCTCATACATGGAGTCTAACTCAGTCAAAGGACCCATTAAATGTAATTGCCATCCTTCCTGTAACAAATCAAGGCTAATTGACTTTCGAAAACATGAAACCGTACCTGATTGTAACGTGCATCTTCTAAACAAATGAGGATATTGAACACGAATAGAAAATGGTCCGATCCAAAAATCATTCCAGAAGGATATTTGGGATCCATCACCTAATCTCCATTTCCATACATTAGGCCCGACAATATTACTCGCTGATACGTCATTACACATTTTTAATAAATCTCTCCATAATGGTGACACCCTAGATGTCGATATAGAAGACACATTATGCATTAATTTGCCCGAAAATAAGCTACCAAAAGAGTTACTCACCAAAGCTTGCCATACATGAATCTTGTTCGAGTTCAATTTCGACCACCACTTTGCTAAAAGAGCAATGTTCTTGGTCCGAAGAGGTGTTATACCGAACCCGCCCATATCAACCGGCATACACACTGATTGCCACTTAACGAGACAAGTTTTAGTTTTCAAACAATCCCCTCCCCAAAGAAAATTTCTACGAAATCTTTCTAATTGAGTAATGACCGAGGATGGAGCTTTGAATAACGCCATGAAATGGAGAGGTAAATTTGATAACACCGCTTTGACCATCACAAGACGGCCTCCAAAAGATAAACATCTTCCTTTCCACCCGGTTCTATATTTTGTAAAAGGAATAACAATAAAGACACATATAATATATATATATATATATATATATATATATATATATATATATATATATATATATATATATATATATATATATATATATATATATATATATATATACCTTCAGTCGGTTATGAATCGTAAATCTAACCCACCAAATTACTTGATTAAATCAAACAACTCAAGATAATGGAATTTAGGATGAAGATGTTTGGTTCGGTTATACAGCAACGAAAGGAGCAAACAAGGACCAATGGTTCTTTATATTACGTGTATGCAATTGTTGATGTATGAGTAAAATGAAATCAAATGATATTAAGAATCATGGACTACTCTTATTTCTTTTAAAAGTGTAACCGCCACATTTTAAATTCATTTATTTTATATGGTTTTTATCCATTATCTAAAACATAGTGCATTCGTTAGACAGCCCAAATAAAGTCTAATTCAACCAAACAAATATCTTATGTGGCCATCGTCATAAAAAGTATTCATTTGTCCAATTAATAATACATCACTCATAATTTATCTTTTCACTTTTAATAACTAATTCATATAAATCACCCATAATTTAACTATCATATTTTAATCATATAATAAAAATATTATTATTTATACATTTCATCTAGGCCATTAGTCATTAGTCAGGCTGTTACAAATCTATCCCCCTTAAGAAAATTTCGTCCTCGAAATCTGGTTAGGCACAATTAAAAAAAAAATTCCTCGGGTGCTACAACTATCATTAATTATTATAAGGTTCACATTTCCATGTTACACTTCCACGTCCTACATCCGCTTTGGTTATCGGAACTTCTGTATGATTTACCACAACGTATTTGCGTTGGTCAGGCGAAAGTACATCATCCTAAATCATTCTTTCATTCCAAACAACACAATTTGGAGAATTTTTACCCAATCCTTATTCTTACGGTCTCTACTTACATTCTACGCGTTAAAGGAAAGTAAATATACTATAACGGTCCTAAAGGCAATTTCTAACAACATAAGCATAGCTCATTTTAGCACATAATTCAAAACATAATTAAATGATTCAATTCAAAATACTAAACAACATATTAACTAATAAAAATTTAGCAAAACATACCTGCATTCGCATAGTCGGTATCAATATCTGCATCTACTGTCATCTGAAAGACTCTTGCTTCTGCAAAGGAAGGATTCTTTCTTTTCTGTCCTGTTGTCGAAATAGAGGACCCATCTACTGACATTGTCGGTACCCCTGACCCCACCCAGAACCCGACCTTCCACTAGTAGGACACTGCGCTGATCGATGCCCTTCTTTCTTGCAATTCCAACAAAAATTAACCCTGAGTGAACACGCTTGAATCTCATGTCCCACCTCTCCGCACCTCAAACATCTTTTCGTTAAAGCTGAACAAGGACCACTATGTGTCGATCTACAATTATGACACCAAACCCTCTGAATCAACTCGGTTCCACTCTGAGTAGGGTTCTCTTTCTGTCTATACCCGAGTGACTTCTTAGACTTTGAGCTAGCCTGACTATTTGCTTTACTAGGTTGTGACACAACGCTTTCTACCACTCTGCTCTTGGCCACTTTCACATCTCCCTCAGTCATCTTGGCCATAACAAAGGCTTGAGATAAAGTAGTAGCAAACCTTGCCATCGTTCGGTACTCCGGAAGTATCATCTCAACAAAATGTTGAATTCTTGACTGTTCGTCCGGAACCCACTGTTGAACAAATCGGAGTTTATCCATGTACTGTTCAATCACCTGGTCTATTATCATTTGCTCTGTCATTTTCATCTCCATGAACTCCTTCTAGCCGTGCAATACTGTTCACAAACCTTGCTGTAAAATTGTTCCCACGTAATTAGGCTCACTTGTTCTTTTGGTATACTAGAGATAACTGAATCCCACCAAACCATTGCTCTGTTCTTCAACAACCTACTCGCAAAAATAGCCCGTAATTCTGGTTCACACTGGCATGCCTCAAAAACTCTTTCCATTTCCCTCAGCCAGTTTACGGTTACAGTTAGGTCAGGGCTTCCTGAATACTCAGGCGGTTTACAATCCATGAACTGTTTGAAGGTACACTTCTTCGGTTATTGAAACATGGACATCTGATACGGGTTCCACATTTGATTAGGGTATTGGTTACCAAACTGTGTTGGCATCTGAAACTATTGAGGCATCTGATATTGCTGGGGAAACGGTGGTTGCGGTTGCGAGGTATTTCCACTAGGCATGGACGGAAACTGTGGTGTCGGAAACCCAGGAGGTGGTCCACCAGCATTAGTAGCAGTTGGTGTTGTAGTTGGGGTAACAACTAGTGTAGCAGTCGGGGTAACAGTCTGCTGTGTGGCTTCTAACTCAGCCACTCTATCACGGGCTTCCTTGAGTTGCGCTTCTAACTTGAGAATGTATTCTCGCTGCTCATCATCTGAGTCAGAACCTTTTGCAGGTGCTCGAAAGGTTCTGGGGGTCGTGGGGGAAACAACATTTCTTCGTGGATCTGACATACCTGTACTATCACAACATCTCACCAAAGCTTAGTAGATAAACCGTTAGTACCTATCAACTAACACGTACGATCCCTACATTCACTTAACCCCATCCCCAGTGATATGTTTGACACTACTCAAGATTTGGAAACATGACACTTGCGTGTACATGCGGCCAAACCAATGCTCTGATACCAAATTATAACACCTCGAATTTTTTTTACCACAGCGGAAGTATTTAAAACAACAATAACATATTTATTTATTAAACACAAGCATTTATTATTTAAAAACCCACAATATGGTATTACTTAACAAAACAGTTCCTTTATTATAAAATCACGACATCAGAGTTCCAAAAGTTGTCAAACATATCCACTAGACATCCCATCTTCACCCAAAAAGTAGCATGAAATAACCATCAACCTGCAGGGAAGATGAGGGGGATTAGCACGAAGCTAAGTGAATGAAACTATCATAACAGCATTAGCATACAGTATCAAATCATACAACTGTGGGTAACAACTAACAACAAATAACTTTGCCATCCCAGAGGACCGGCGGCCGGCTAGAGTCTACCGATAGTTCCTGTTACTGACTCCTTCGTATAGTAATCCAGACGCAACGGATGCGTCATTCAATGCTATACTACACATATAGTAACACTTGAACCCAACCTCACAAATCAAGGTTGACTTCATGAGTCCAGCCTTACAAATCAAGACTGACTCCTGGCATTCGACCTCACAATTCAAGATCGAATCAACTGGTGCACATATAATCATATAATCAACAAAGCATGTCAATAATATACTATCATGGCAATCTACTCGGTCGGTCAGGGCAACAGTAGCACAACTAGCTACTCTATACTAATATCCGAAAGGATAGTTCCACTCACTGATATCCACAAGTACTCATTGGTCTAATATTACCGAGTCTTCTGCTTACTCTTATCACCTGAGAATAATACAATCCGAGTTAGTAATCATATCTCAAAAATATATACTGAATCAAAAGCACTGTTTTGGTCGAATTATTATACACGATATTCATCTAACATATTTTTAATATCACACAAGTATTAAAACCACTTTTCCCACAATATTCATGCCAAAGTCCATTTAACCCACTTTTGACATAAACCCTAAAATCACTAATACAAGAATTATCAATCAAACAAGTCATGATATCATGATATATATACATATATATAGTATATATCGATTATCAATTTTATCATACAAATAACAATCCATAAGATCTACTCATTTACTCCTATTTTGTACAAAACTTATAAAAACCAAATATTAATAATTTATATAAATCAAACACCAAATATATATAGTAGAACTTTACACTAACAACCATAAACACATTTAGGCATGATTTGATCATTGCTTCAATTTTGTACCAACTCATAAAAATCTTATGTAAATTATATATACATACGCATGCCTGGTTCAATTTTGCTATATCACACAAGAAACATTAAACATCACATTTCACATGATAATTTAAAGCTACGATCAGAGTACAAAGATTGATAGTTTAGATATGTATTTTCTATATTTTGTAAAAGGAATAACAATAAAGACATATATATATATATATATATATATATATATATATATATATATATATATATATATATATATATATATATATATATATATATATATATATTATATAGAAATATATACCTTCAGTCGGTTATGAATCGTAAATCTAACGCACCAAATTACTTGATTAAATCAAACAACTCAAGATAATGGAATTTAGGATGAAGATGTTTGGTTCGGTTCTACAGCAACGAAAGGAGCAAACAAGGACCAATGGTTCTTTATATTATGTGTATGCAATTGTTGATGTATGAGTAAAATGAAATCAAATGATATTAAGAATCATGGACTACTCGTATTTCTTTTAAAAGTGTAACCGCCACATTTTAAATTCATTTATTTTATATGGTTTTTATCCATTATCTAAAACATAGTGCATTCGTTAGACAGCCCAAATAAAGTCTAATTCAACCAAACAAATATCTTATGTGGCCACCATCATAAAAAGTATTCATTTGTTCACTTAACAATACATCACTCATAATTTATCTTTTCACTTTTAATAACTAATTCATATAAATCACCCATAATTTAACTATCATATTTTAATCATATAATAAAAATATTATTATTTATACATTTCATCTAGGCCATTAGTCAGGGTGTTACAATTTTATAGTTTTTGCTGCTTCATCAATATTTCGAGAATTATTCCGCAGTTCAGGGTGTTTTTCAGAAATTTCACATTCGCCGTATATAAGTCCAGAAGATAGACGTTATATGTATAACTGTTGGCGTCGACATGCTGCGAGATTTCAAAATACTGATTTCTAATTCCCAATGATTCGTATGACAATTCTCGTTACAAGAGGCAGATGAGTAAGTGATGGGGTTTTGATAAATATAATGATTTTTCGAAAAATCATAGATCATTACGGTTGCTGATAAGTTTACTGCTAATGTGGCGAGATATGAAAGGTTTCCCGGTAACAATGGCGAAAGGGCAATGTATCTATTGAGGTTATAATAAGACTAGTCCGACTGAAAAGTCGAAGTTGACTTGCTGGAGCTGTGACAAAACTGGCTACTTTGAAAAGAAATTGAAAAGTCATTTTTGCTAATAAATGCCAATGGGTCTGACACGGATACGTGTTAAACTATGACTTTGGTTTCGAAAGTTTTTCAGGTGTATAACTGTGATTAACATGTGGTTGGATCATCAGCTCGATTGTTCATTGTTTGAAGTGTCTTTAGGAATTTCGGAGGGTTTGAATACAGGTTGTAATCGTTGATATACATATGATGTTCTAGCACAGTTTTGAAGTCAAAGTATAGCTTTGAAAGATGTAGAAATCTAAAAGTGATGGTACCGGTTATATCTCTACTTAGATTTTGATTTGTCAAAATCAGAATACGTAATGAAATTTGGATGAAGGTGGTTGTTTTGATTTCTATAAAATAATATATATTGTTTGAGGAAAAAAAATAGTGAGTATAGTTGATGATTGTTGAATCAGATTCGAAGAATGTAACATGTTAATTGTGAATTTATATATCTCTCGGGTATTACCTACCCGTTAAAAAAATTTCACAATTAATATTTTGTACAAAAGAATTTTTATCACAGTCTTTTTGAAAATATATATATATGTATATTTTCTTCAGATGTAACATAGATTTAATGAGTTAATATTAAATTAAACTCATTTAATTTAAGGTTGAAACTAGAATTGAATAATCCCTTAAAGGCTTTAGAAATTACATAAGTATTTCTTCAATAATATTGAAATTATGAATCAATACTTCGTTATTTGTTGAGGCATGATGTTGGTTTTCATTAAATTCTTGTGAACTTCGCAAAGTACGAATGATGTTATCTGAAAAGTTTCGAGTACATCGATGATGAAAGTGTAAAATCAACATATATTTGAATAATACTCTTGAGTTATTATGAATTTGAATTTATTGAATTGAGACAGAGGTTGTAGTTAACGATAGTTAAGTTGCGGACGAAGGACGTGCATTATTGCATATTAGTAATATGAATTAACCGAGTAGTTAAGATTCACACATAATAGCTTAGTACGGAAAGATTTATTATGGTTTAACGATTTATATATATAAGATATACATATAATCCTTCAGTGGAAATGAGTTAATTCTTCATAACTAGTTGATACAGTATACTTGTTGTTGATTCGTAATGATGTCCGCGGTGATTCTTGAACTGACGGAGCTTGTGATGTTATAGGTGCTGCTAATACTGATGCTGACTGTACTGACGATGCTGATGATGCTGGCGGTACTGTTGATGCTATTGGTAAAACAAGTCTAGCTTGTAAATCGTGCACCATTATGGTCAGGGTTTCTTTTATCATTTCGGTCCACTCATATGATTTATGGTTAGGTCTAGAATAAGTAATCTCTAAAATTTTAGAGATTACATAATCACCGTAAAATATTTCTCTGATGAAGTTAAGAATTAATACTTCATCATTTATTGTTGTTGGTCTTCCTTGTTATCTATAGGACGTATGATGTTGATGCTCGTGGGACAGATTGTGAAGTTGAGGTTTACGACGCGGTTGTGGTTGGGGGTGGTAATGGTACTGTTGACGTTGATGTTGGTGGTACTGATTATGCTGCTGGTGCTGCTGCTGGTGTTTGTAACCTTTGCACCATATTCTCCAAAGCCACTATCCGAGCGCGAAGCTCGTTGACTTCTTCTATTACACCGGGCTGATTTTTGGTTCGGACAAGAGGATAAATAAAATCTAGAATTTGATGTAGTATATAATCGTGACGAGATACTCTGGAAATGAGAGAGAAAATGGTGTTTCGGACAGGTTTGCCGGTAAGTGCTTCAGATTCATCACCAAGAGGGCAATGTGGTGGATGGAAAGGATCGCCTTCTTCTTGTCTCCAATGATTAAGGAGGCTACGAACCCATCCCAAATTCATCCAGAATAGATGATGACTGATTGGTTGGTCCATTCCGGTCACACTGCTTTCGGAGCTTGAATTGGATTCCATTTCAGAATCTGAGGAACTTGAACTAATGACGAATTCCATTTCGTACGATTTGATAAAGGATTTTTCGATATAAAATGATTTTTCGGCTATCGGGTGGTATTCTATTTATATAGGATATGTTGAGTCCCTAAAATAATTAAGGATTTAATTATGACAAAACAATATTTATTTGCACTAAAGTGTTATGTGCAGCCAGCACAAGTTTGTTTATGTATAGTCAGCTAATATAGCTGTGTCGAGTGTTTAGTATGCTGCCTAGTCTATCAGCACAAGGTAGAAATGTATTCTTCGAATCAGCACAGGATGTGCACCCAGCAAATCAAGAATATCAAGTGACTCAGCATATGAAGGACCAGTAAGTCTGGATATCAGCATACAACACAAGACAGCCATGCTCCATTACAAGCATGGTAGTTTCCCAGAGTGGTCTACATCAACGCACTATTCAACAGAAGTCGAAGACAAAGTTGAACAGAAAAGGACAGGAGTCGGCGGCTGACAAGTGACCTTACAAGACCACGTGGGAATGCAGAAGTGGAACGCATGTGCAGACATGTGTTATACTTTATTCATACCTAGGGAACACAACATTCCATTTGTTTAAATCAAATGGTAGTGCCAAACCGAATTGGTGTGTTCCTGCAAATAGCTACCTAAGAGGAAAGAAGGAGAGCACGCCTTCTGACACAATTGTCCCCACAAGTACAAGGCATCCAATGTACTAGTGGACAATAGATTAATTACACGGTTAATAGAACTACTATATATATTGTTGTATCCACTATTGTAAAAACTAGTGGTGTGGGTTTATCTGTTAGAGTCCAAACCGTGTAATAGCTTTAGTTTATCTCTTAGCTATAATCTAGGTAATCTGTATCAACCAACTATCATTTCCGCCAAGGATAGTTGTGATTCTTTCTGATTTAATCAATAAAGAATAACCGTTGAAAATTACCTGTGACTCTATCTTATTTACTACAGAATACGAATCGTGTTTAACTGACTAGTTATTTAAGAAGAGAATTGTATTCACCCCCCCTCTACAATACTCCTGTTGTTATTAAGGGACCAACAACTGGTATCAGAGCTTCAGTCTTGATAATTAATATCTTGGATCTGAATTCTCTTATGGCTTCGTATTCAAACTCAGCTTACCTTGAGAATGGCTCGTCTAACAGACCACCTAAGTTTGATGAAGATGAGTATGAAACCTGGAAGGCAAGGTTCATGCTCCATCTTGAGTCTGTGGATTCACTCATGCCTGGAATTGCCAAAGATGGCCCTTTCGTTCCCACTGAGACAGTTGGTAGTGCACCAGCAACAGCTGACACTCCTGCCATCCCTGGCAGAGAGGTTATTCTCACTCCCTCTAGATGGGATGATGAGGATAAACGTCGAGTTGGTCTTGACCCTAAAATCAGAACCCTGTTAGCCATAACTTTGCCTAACCCACTGTTCAAACTGATCAAGGGAAAAGAAAATGCTAAGCTTATGCTTGACTACCTAGATGTCACCTATGAGGGTATGGGAGAAGTTAGGCAGAACAGGATGATTGCTCTTAAAAGAGAATATGAAATGTTCTTTGCCTATAAGAATGAAACCCTTAAGCAAACCTTCATTAGGTTTAACTCTTTGATAGCAGACCTGACCACTTTAAATGTGACCTACACTGAATTTGAACAAGTGAACAAATTCATTGATGCACTGCCATGTAAATGGAAACCTGTTACTGACCCATTAAGAACCACACAGACCCTAAAGAACTTTAACCTGTCTTCTCTCTACAGTTCCCTTTGGAATCATGAGAAGGCAGAAGCCAAGTTTGAACTTAACATGAAAGAAAACTTTAGGTCTGCCCCCACCACTTCAAAATCATCTAAAAATGATGATGCTGCTCTTATTGCTGCTGCTAAATGGAAGAAAGCTCAAAAAGCTTTACTGGTTCAAAAGTTACTGGCAGAACAAGAGTCAGCTGATAGTGTTGAGGAAAGTGGTACTGGGTCTGAAGAAAGCAGTACAGATGAAAGTGATGTAGAAGGGTTTGCTGAAGGTATGGCTCTGCTGGCTAGGCAGTTCAAAAGGTTCAATCGTAGTAGAACCAGCAAGTCATACAAAGGGAGCAAAAAGCCAAATGCTAGGTACAACAGCAAGTCAGTCAAGGGTCCTAAATCTGAGTGCTTTAATTGTGGGAAGGTTGGACATTTTGCTGCTGAATGCATGTCCAAGAAACCTTCCACGTCACATGCTAACTCTTTCTCAAAAGCTGATAAGTACAAAAACAAGTACAAAGCTATGAAAGCTCAGATGAAGGAAAGTGCAAAGACTGACAAGAAGGGTAAACAGCCAGAAAAGGTTCTAGTTGCTGAACATCATGACTGGGATGAAGCCAGCACGTCCTCATCTTCTGATAGTGATACTGATGATGATGGTGCTGGTTATGCTACTGGTAAAAAGCTGTGTTTGATGGCCAAAGAGGTTGAGGAGTCTGATGAGGATGATGGTGGTAGTACGTTTTTGGCTGATATGAGGGAAGCTGATCAAAACAGAGATTCTCCTCAATGGAAAACTGAAATGATGTATAAGGTTGATAATTTTCGAACTTATACTGATGATGAAAAAGCTGAAATGTTTGACTACCTAAGAATTGATTTATGCAGAAGCTGCAAACGTGAAGAGAGTTTGAAATCTAATAACAAATCTTTAAATGAAAAACTCAAAGGCAAAAATGATGAAATTAAGATCTTAAAAGATACAATTTCCAAACTTGAAAAACAAAACTTTGCTTTAGAAACTCTTCACGTTGAGGCAGCAGAAGTCAAGACCCAGCTGGACAATCTCAAAAGAGTTGTTGCTTCATGGTGCACATCTGCTCAACGCACAGCTAAATGTGTTAACGAGCAGGTGCCTGCCCAAGTTCAAGCCTTCTTTGCTGGTGACTATGCTGCTGCTGCTTCTATTGCAGAAGTTACTTTCATGGACCCGATTCTTGAAACTGATCCTGAAGCTGTCTTGCCAAATACTTTTGCCAAGATAGTTGAAGGTAAAAAGGTTGTGACAAACAAATTTGTTAGACCTACTGTGTCCCCACCACCTGCCATGAAAGAAATTTTGAAGGATGAAGTTAGAGCAAGAGAAGCCAGTAACTCAATTGATGAGACCACTGACCCCTCAAGCATCTACTACATGACTTCGAAAGAAAGACGTATTAAAAGGGAAATCACTGAAAACAATTTGAGAAAAGTTAAACCAACTGATTCCCCTTCGTGTTCGAGTTCTACCAGTGCTAAGCCAGCTGATGACCAATCTACTGGTCACCCAGTAGCTGCAGACAAGCCAGTGAAACGAAATACTGGCAAATCTAAGGCAGCAGTTAAGATACCTACTGGTTCATCAGCATCAGAAGACAAGCCAGCAACTTCCCACGCTAACTTGTCAAATGATAAAGGAAAGACAGTTCGCCATGGTCATGGTACTGGTTCCAAAAGGAAAGCTGCCCATAAGGGAAAAGCAAAAATTGACTCGACTGATGAGCTGTCTATCACTGAGATAATGACAGCCAAGCTTGACCAGCTAATTGAGGCAGTAACCAAAAGTCGACCCGATCCTACTGCCCCTATTAGATCTGTGCATGACCAGCCACAAAAGCCAAAAGTGAGAAAATGCTACAAATGTGGTAGCAAAGCTCACTTGGCTAACCAGTGTACTCAAACCCAAACCCCATCTGCTGCTTCTTCTAGCAAGCCAGTAGAAAAGAAGAAGTCATCAAAGGTGACTCCTTCAGAACCCATCCTTGGATGGGTTCCCAAAAATAACTAATCTCTAAGTTATTGTGCAGGGCATTCAAAACAAGCAAATCTGGTATCTCGATAGTGGTTGTTCGAGACATATGACCGGAAGTAAGTCCCTGCTGATGGACTATCATGAAAAGGATGGTCCAGTTGTTTCGTATGGAGATAATTCGTTGGGTTACACAAAGGGTTTTGGTACTTTGACAAATGGGAATGTCACGTTCTCAAATGTTGCATATGTAGTTGGGCTTAAACATAACTTACTCAGCATAAGCCAACTGACAAGCAAGAATAAGATAGTCCAATTCAGAAAGAAAATTGGTACTATTTTTGATAAGACAGGGAAGCCACTGCTGACTGCAAAACGTCATGAAAACATGTATCAAATTGACATGAACACAGCAGTCACAACAACTGATACTTGTTTCTATTCGAAGGCAGCAGACAACCTGAAGTGGTTATGGTACAAGAGACTCTCACATCTCAACTTCAAAGATATTCACAAATTATCCAGTAGAAGTTTGGTGTCTGGGCTACCCACAATGTCTTATGTGAAGGACAGATTGTGTCCTGGTTGTGAAAAGGGGAAACATCACCATGCCTCGCTCAAATCAAAGCAAATCTCATCTGTTGAGAAACCATTTCACTTACTTCATATGGATCTATTTGGTCCAGTGAATGTGGCCAGCTGTAGTGGGAAGAAGTATACACTGGTTATTGTTGATGAATACTCGAGATACACTTGGGTGTTCTTTTTGAGGCAAAAGAGTGAAGCTGCTGATGAAATCATCAATTTTATCAAAAGAATGGAGCTTTTGAATGGGCAACTGGTGAAGCAACTAAGAAGTGATCATGGTACAGAATTCAGAAATGCTACATTGGAAGAATTTTGTGCTGACAAAGGTATTTCCCAAAATTTCTCTGCTGTGAGAACACCTCAGCAAAATGGTGTTGCAGAAAGAAGAAACAGAACTCTCATTGAAGCAGCAAGATCTATGTTGGCTGAGTCTGGGTTGAAGAATTCCTACTGGGCAGAAGCTGTGAATACTGCCTGTTTTACCCAGAATAGATCTCTTATTGTGAAAAGACATCAGAAAACTGCTTATGAAGTTCTCAAAGGAAGAAGACCCTCAATTTCATTTCTCCATGTATTTGGCACTCCCTGTTACATTCTAAATAATAGGGATCAGCTGGGCAAATTCGATGCTAAAGCTGATGAAGGTATATTCCTTGGATATTCCAACATGTTAAAGGCATATAGGGTCTACAACAAAAGAAGGGGTTGTTTTGAAGAATCCATTAATGTTACATTCGATGAAACTGCCTCTGCTTCATCTACTGATCGTGAAGATGAAGTGTTACTGTTTGAAGAGCCTACTCAGCAAGCTCTTGATGATGAAGAGCCAGCAGCACAACCCTCACCAATCCATGCTGCTGGGTTCTCTGATGATGAAATGGAACATTCTGTTCCATCTGTGTCTAAACCAAGTGGACCTACTGGCTCTACTGAAGTGCTGCAACTTGAGCCTAGGTCTGCTGGTTCTGAGAGATCACAAGCTGGTACTGATTCTACTGATATTGATCAGCAACCTTCTGTTGCTGCTCACTCATCTGAACCAGCTGATGATCAAGATGCTGTGTGTTCTACAACCAGCTCACCTGTTCATAACACCAAATGGACAAGGGAGCATCCGATTGAGCAGATTATTGGTAATCTTGCGAGTGGTGTTAAAACACGGAGGCATGCTACCAGCAACTTTTGTATGCATGTTAATTTTGTGTCTACCATTGAGCCCACGTGTCCTGAGGAAGCACTTCAAGATCCTAGCTGGGTTGGTTCAATGCAAGAAGAAATTACTCAGTTTGATAGGAACAAAGTGTGGACATTGGTACCTGAACCTGAGGATAAGACAAAGAAGATCATTGGTACTAAGTGGGTGTTTAAAAACAAGATGGATGAAGATGGTGTCGTTATCAGAAACAAAGCAAGATTGGTTGCTCAAGGGTTTAGACAGGAAGAAGGATTGGATTATGGGGAAACTTATGCACCAGTGGCTAGGATGGAAGCTATCAGATTGTTCTTAGCATATGCTGCTAGGATGAACTTTAGAGTATTTCAGATGGATGTTAAATCTGCATTTCTGAATGGGAAGCGGCAAGAAGAAGTTTATGTCAAACAGCCTCCTGTTTTGTAAGCAGTAAATATCCAGACCATGTCTACAAGTTAGACAAAGCTCTTTATGGCCTTAAACAGGCTCCAAGAGCATGGTATGAGACACTTCATGTGTACCTCACTGGTATAGGTTTTAAAGTTGGAACAATTGATACCACTCTATTCTCAAAAGAGATAGATGGTGATCTCTTGTTGGTACAGATATATGTGGATGATATTATTTATGGTTCTAAAAATGAAAAACATTGTCAAGATTTTTCAAAACGTATGTCAAAGGCATATGAAATGAGTTTACAAAGAGATCTGCAATACTTTTTAGGATTGCAGATCAAACAACTTGATGATGGAATATTCATAAGTCAAGATAAATATATCAAAGATATGTTAAAGAAATTTGGTCTGACCTGTTTAAAAGACATAGGGACTCCAATGGCAGCATCCATTAAAATAGATGCTGATCCAAATGGTGAACCAGTCAATATCACTGAATATAGAGGTATGATTGGATCCCTACTTTATCTCACAGCCAGTAGACCAGATATTATGTTCGCCACATGTCTCTGTGCCAGATATCAAGCTGATCCTAAAGAGTCACACTTGCTGGCAGTAAAAAGAATATTCAGATACCTAAAAGGTACTGCTAAACGTGGTCTTTGGTATCCCAAAGACCAGGATTTTGAACTAATTGGGTATTCAGATGCTGACTTTGCAGAGTGTAAAATAGACAGGAAAAGTACTACTGGTGGGTGCCAGTTACTGGGTAGTAGGCTAGTCAGCTGGACAAGCAAAAAGCAAAATACTGTGTCCACATCTACTGATGAGGCAGAATATGTCTCTGCTGGTAGTTGTACTGCTCAAGTACTGTGGATGCAAAGCCAGCTAAAGGACTATGGTGTTCATGTTACAAAAACTCCAATCTACTGTGACAACACTAGTGCAATTGCTATCACCAACAATCCTGTGATGCACTCAAGGACTAAGCACATCGATGTTCGGTATCATTTCATAAGGGATCATGTTCAAAAGGGTGATGTTGAGTTACATTTTATTTCTACAGACCAGCAATTAGCAGACCTATTTACAAAGCCATTAGATGAGAAACGTTTTAACTATCTCATCTCTGAGCTGGGTATGCTTGAACTTTAAATAAAAGACAACTTTTGTTGGTGTGCTGGCTCTACAACGTGTAGGGCAAACCAGTAAGTCCCATTTATTTACTTACTGCCTACATGTCAAACAACCAGCACAGCAAGGTCTTTTATATTTTGGTTACTTAAATGTTTTCAATGAAATAATAAATAGCTCTCCAAATTTAATGATTCCTTAAAACTGGAAACTCATTTACTTCCAATGATTTAAATTAAATTCATGACATATTAAATGTAACAAAAGTATTTTGTATTTAATACTGTATGGGAGTAATGAGTGTTTAAGCCGTATAAATGTCATGTCAACAGTCTGTCTCCCCTTGAAAACGTGCCAGTCTGTCACATCTGCCCACGCGCCTGCAGATGACAGTAATTTTCTCTCTCCTGCACTTTTTCACCCAATCACAACGGATAAAAGTATGTTTCATCTTACATAATAACCTTCGGTTATTCATTTTTCAAAACACACACACTTTTACTCTCAAAATCTTTTCAATCTTCAATCTTCAAATCTTCATCCTACACTCATCAATGGCAGAACAACAACAGCAACAACAACCTCAAACAGTCGAACCACAACAGCAACCACAACCTGCCCCACAACTGGCACCGGCACCGGAGGAACCGGTGGTTCAAGAACACGTCGTTCAAGGACCACTGTTCAATCTCCACCCCAACCTGATTAGGGCTCCCAATGCACCTGATCACTCACTGATTCGCCTATCTAGAGGCAATGCTGCACATGCCCTCTCTATCCCCAAATCGAAGGTTAACAAAGGGTATGAGGCCCTCATCGAATACATCCGTCAATCACCTCTGGCAAGAGCCATCACCGGTGTACCTTCCCGATTCTATGCTGCCTGTTTGGCACGATTTTGGTATACTGCCACTGTTGCCACCACTCCCGGCAACGTTCCATGTATTCGTGGCATGGTGACTGAAACCCTAAATTGCTCTGTCACCGTCGAAGCTATTAGACGTGCTCTTCAATTGCCCGGTGGACCATTTGTTGCTTCACCTACTAGTGACGAATTAAGAAGGGAGGTGTTGGAGACCATTGGGTTTGCTGGACCAGTGGCACATACACCGTTGAGAAAGCATATGCCACCACTGTGGTACTACTTCTTTGGGTTGATGACTCAGTGCATGAGTCAAAAGTCAGGAAGCTTTGACCAATGCTCAGATTTTGAGCTCAAGCTTGGTCATGGGTTGTTGTTCAACAGGAACATCGATTACGCCCTTGAAATTTATTTGAGGCTAAGGGAAATGGTGACTGCTAGAGTAAGAACCAACTTGATTCCATTTCTACAATTCTTAAGCCTGGTATTTGAAAGTGAACTGGGTGAAGCTTATCAGCAAATTGCTGATCAATCATTTGAGGTCCCAGTAAAACAAGGGGGCATGCCAAAGGATGTACCTGCTGCTCCATATGCTGAGTTGACACCAGCAATGAACGAGTATCTTGCTGCTCGTCGTGGAGCCACCCAATCGACTGCCTCTGGTTCTGCACCAGCTGAGGGGGAGGGTCCTCAGCGAAAGCCAGCAACGCGAAGGAAGCAGCCAGCTACCTCAACTAGTACAACCACCGTCTCATATACTGGTAAAGCAGTAGTTGTATTAGAATCTAGTGCTCTCTAATCATAAAGAACAGCCCTAGTCTTATATACTGACTACCCAATTCTAGTGTTGGAATCCGTTGCTCATCTATTTCTTGGTAACAGGCAAACCTAAGCGTGCTAAAGCTAGCTCCAAGCGAACCACAGGGGAGATTGCACCAGTCTCAGCTGCTGCTCCTGCAAAGGATGTAGCTATGGAACCTGGTGCGTTTCTAGACCAAACAGCAGAACAATCTAACTTAATTGAAAATTTTTTAACTGCTGACTTGAAAAATGTTGTGGGAGTTAAAGGTATAACCCTGGCTCCCAAGCTGACTGGTTTTAAAACTGGTGTCAAGAAGAGTAGCAACCCATACTCTTCTAACCAGGCACTTCCACACTTTTCTGAAATGAACTTATTGCAATACTCTCTGCTGACAGTACAACCAGCAGAGAACATAACTGACCCCCAAAGCAGGCTTGAGCTGGGTCTTCATCGTGTTGAACCAGCTCAGGTGACTGCACAGCCAGTATGTTACTCGGATACGGATAAGAGTCACACTCCTACATCATTACCAGCCAGATCTCTTACACTATCTGGGTCAACATGTGTTGCCAATGAGTCAGCAGAGTCACCGCTGTACTTACAGACACTTTCTTCTGTCTCATTCGAAGGGCTGACCAAATCACAAGTCTGTCCCCAGAGACCAAAAACAGATGCAATTGTTGAGTCAAATTTATTTGGTTCTACAGTTGCTAACATAACTTGTTCTATTGTTTCAGTTCTTAGCAGGGTAGATGAACAGGCAGAGGGGGAGCAAAATAAAGATGTTGTTATTCCTACTGGTGATATTGCTGCCTCTGCTACTGGTGTTGGTACCACTGATTCTGTTACTTGAAATGTCCCGTTCTTATTGATTAAAAACGTTCCATATTAATTGATTTCGTTGCGAGGTTTTGACCTCTATATGAGACGTTTTTCAAAGACTGCATTCATTTTTAAACAAACCATAACCTTTATTTCATCAATAAAGGTTTAAAAAGCTTTACGTAGATTATCAAATAATGATAATCTAAAATATCCTGTTTACACACGACCATTACATAATGGTTTACAATACAAATATGTTACAACAAAATAAGTTTCTTGAATGCAGTTTTTACACAATATCATACAAGCATGGACTCCAAATCTTGTCCTTATTTAAGTATGCGACAGCGGAAGCTCTTAATAATCACCTGAGAATAAACATGCTTAAAACGTCACAAAAATGTTGGTGAGTTATAGGTTTAACCTATATATATCAAATCGTAACAATAGACCACAAGATTTCATATTTCAATACACATCCCATACATAGAGATAAAAATCATTCATATGGTGAACACCTGGTAACCGACAATAACAAGATGCATATATAAGAATATCCCCATCATTCCGGGACACCCTTCGGATATGATATAAATTTCGAAGTACTAAAGCATCCGGTACTTTGGATGGGGTTTGTTAAGCCCAATAGATCTATCTTTAGGATTCGCGTGAATTAGGGTGTCTGTTCCCTAATTCTTAGATTACCAGACTTAATAACAAGGGGCATATTCGATTTCGATAATTCAACCATAGAATGTAGTTTCACGTACTTGTGTCTATTTTGTAAATCATTTATAAAACCTGCATGTATTCTCATCCCAAAAATATTAGATTTTAAAAGTGGGACTATAACTCACTTTCACAGATTTTTACTTCGTCGGGAAGTAAGACTTGGCCACTGGTTGATTCACGAACCTATAACAATATATACATATATATCAAAGTATGTTCAAAATATATTTACAACACTTTTAATATATTTTGATGTTTTAAGTTTATTAAGTCAGCTGTCCTCGTTAGTAACCTACAACTAGTTGTCCACAGTTAGATGTACAGAAATAAATCGATAAATATTATCTTGAATCAATCCACGACCCAGTGTATACGTATCTCAGTATTGATCACAACTCAAACTATATATATTTTGGAATCAACCTCAACCCTGTATAGCTAACTCCAACATTCACATATAGAGTGTCTATGGTTGTTCCGAAATATATATAGATGTGTCGACATGATAGGTCGAAACATTGTATACGTGTCTATGGTATCTCAAGATTACATAATATATAATACAAGTTGATTAAGTTATGATTGGAATAGATTTGTTACCAATTTTCACGTAGCTAAAATGAGAAAAATTATCCGATCTTGTTTTACCCATAACTTCTTCATTTTAAATCCGTTTTGAGTGAATCAAATTGCTATGGTTTCATATTGAACTCTATTTTATGAATCTAAACAAAAAAAGTATAGGTTTCTAGTCGGAAAAATAAGTTACAAGTCGTTTTTGTAAAGGTAGTCATTTCAGTCGAAAGAACGACGTCTAGATGACCATTTTAGAAAACATACTTCCACTTTGAGTTTAACCATAATTTTTGGATATAGTTTCATGTTCATAATAAAAATCATTTTCTCAGAATAACAACTTTTAAATCAAAGTTTATCATAGTTTTTAATTAACTAACCCAAAACAGCCCGCGGTGTTACTACGACGGCGTAAATCCGGTTTTACGGTGTTTTTCGTGTTTCCAGGTTTTAAATCATTAAGTTAGCATATCATATAGATATAGAACATGTGTTTAGTTGATTTTAAAAGTCAAGTTAGAAGGATTAACTTTTGTTTGCGAACAAGTTTAGAATTAACTAAACTATGTTCTAGTGATTACAAGTTTAAACCTTCGAATAAGATAGCTTTATATGTATGAATCGAATGATGTTATGAACATCATTACTACCTTAAGTTCCTTGGATGAACCTACTGGAAAAGAAAAAAATGGATCTAGCTTCAATGGATCCTTGGATGGCTCAAAGTTCTTGAAGCAAAATCATGACACGAAAACAAGTTCAAGTAAGATCATCACTTGAAATAAGATTGTTATAGTTATAGAAATTGAACCAAAGTTTGAATATGATTATTACCTTGTATTAGAATGATAACCTACTGTAAGAAACAAAGATTTCTTGAGGTTGGATGATCACCTTACAAGATTGGAAGTGAGCTAGCAAACTTGAAAGTATTCTTGATTTTATGAAACTAGAACTTTTGGAATTTATGAAGAACACTTAGAACTTGAAGATAGAACTTGAGAGAGTTCAATTAGATGAAGAAAATTGAAGAATGAAAGTGTTTGTAGGTGTTTTTGGTCATTGGTGTATGGATTAGATATAAAGGATATGTAATTTTGTTTTCATGTAAATAAGTCATGAATGATTACTCATATTTTTGTAATCTTATGAGATATTTCATGCTAGTTGCCAAATGATGGTTCCCACATGTGTTAGGTGACTCACATGGGCTGCTAAGAGCTGATCATTGGAGTGTATATACCAATAGTACATACATCTAAAAGCTGTGTATTGTACGAGTACGAATACGGGTGCATACGAGTAGAATTGTTGATGAAACTGAACGAGAATGTAATTGTAAGCATTTTTGTTAAGTAGAAGTATTTTGATAAGTGTATTGAAGTCTTTCAAAAGTGTATAAATACATATTAAAACACTACATGTATATACATTTTAACTGAGTCGTTAAGTCATCGTTAGTCGTTACATGTAAGTGTTGTTTTGAAACCTTTAGGTTAACGATCTTGTTAAATGTTGTTAACCCAATGTTTATAATATCAAAAGAGATTTTAAATTATTATATTATCATGATATTATGTTGTACGAATATCTCTTAATATGATATATATACATTAAATGTCGTTACAACGATAAACGTTACATATATGTCTCGTTTCAAAATCATTAAGTTAGTAGTCTTGTTTTTACATATGTAGTTCATTGTTAATATAATTAATGATATGTTTACTTATCATAATATCATGTTAACTATATATATAACCATATATATGTCATCATATAGTTTTTTTACAAGTTTTAACGTTCGTGAATCACCGGTCAACTTGGGTGGTCAATTGTCTATATGAAACCTATTTCAATTAATCAAGTCTTAACAAGTTTGATTGCTTAACATGTTGGAAACATTTAATCATGTAAACATCAATCTCAATTAATGTATATAAACATGGAAAAGTTCGGGTCACTACAGTACCTACCCGTTAAATAAATTTCGTCCCGAAATTTTAAGCTGTTGAAGGTGTTGACGAATCTTCTGGAAATAGATGCGGGTATTTCTTCTTCATCTGATCTTCACGCTCCCAGGTGAACTCGGGTCCTCTACGAGCATTCCATCGAACCTTAACAATTGGTATCTTGTTTTGCTTAAGTCTTTTAACCTCACGATCCATTATTTCGACGGGTTCTTCGATGAATTGGAGTTTTTCGTTGATTTGGATTTCATATAACAGAATAGTGAGATCTTCTTTAGCAAAACATTTCTTCAAATTCGAGACGTGGAAAGTGTTATGTACAGCCGCGAGTTGTTGAGGTAACTCAAGTCGGTAAGCTACTGGTCCGACACGATCAATAATCTTGAATGGTCCAATATACCTTGGATTTAATTTCCCTCGTTTACCAAATCGAACAACGCCTTTCCAAGGTGAAACTTTAAGCACGACCATCTCTCCAATTTCAAATTCTATATCTTTTCTTTTAATGTCAGCGTAGCTCTTTTGTCGACTTTGGGCGGTTTTCAACCGTTGTTGAATTTGGATGATCTTCTCGGTAGTTTCTTGTATAATCTCCGGACCCGTAATCTGTCTATCCCCCACCTCACTCCAACAAATCGGAGACCTGCACTTTCTACCATAAAGTGCTTCAAACGGCGCCATCTCAATGCTTGAATGGTAGCTGTTGTTGTAGGAAAATTCTGCTAACGGTAGATGTCGATCCCAACTGTTTCCGAAATCAATAACACATGCTCGTAGCATGTCTTCAAGCGTTTGTATCGTCCTTTCGCTCTGCCCATCAGTTTGTGGATGATAGGCAGTACTCATGTCTAGACGAGTTCCTAATGCTTGCTGTAATGTCTGCCAGAATCTTGAAATAAATCTGCCATCCCTATCAGAGATAATAGAGATTGGTATTCCATGTCTGGAGATGACTTCCTTCAAATACAGTCGTGCTAACTTCTCCATCTTGTCATCTTCTCTTATTGGTAGGAAGTGTGCTGATTTGGTGAGACGATCAACTATTACCCAAATAGTATCAAAACCACTTGCAGTCCTTGGCAATTTAGTGATGAAATCCATGGTAATGTTTTCCCATTTCCATTCCGGGATTTCGGGTTGTTGAAGTAGACCTGATGGTTTCTGATGCTCAGCTTTGACCTTAGAACACGTCAAACATTCTCCTACGTATTTAGCAACATCGGCTTTCATACCCGGCCACCAAAAATGTTTCTTGAGATCCTTGTACATCTTCCCCGTTCCAGGATGTATTGAGTATCTGGTTTTATGAGCTTCTCTAAGTACCATTTCTCTCATATCTCCAAATTTTGGTACCCAAATCCTTTCAGCCCTATACCGGGTTCCGTCTTCCCGAATATTAAGATGCTTCTCTGATCCTTTGGGTATTTCATCCTTTAAATTTCCCTCTTTTAAAACTCCTTGTTGCGCCTCCTTTATTTGAGTAGTAATGTTATTATGAATCATTATATTCATAGATTTTACTCTAATGGGTTCTCTATCCTTCCTGCTCAAGGCATCGGCTACCACATTTGCCTTCCCCGGGTGGTAACGAATCTCAAAATCGTAATCATTCAATAATTCAATCCACCTACGCTGCCTCATATTCAGTTGTTTCTGATTAAATATGTGTTGAAGACTTTTGTGGTCGGTATATATAATACTTTTGACCCCATATAAGTAGTGCCTCCAAGTCTTTAATGCAAAAACAACCGCGCCTAATTCCAAATCATGCGTCGTATAATTTTGTTCGTGAATCTTCAATTGTCTAGACGCATAAGCAGTCACCTTCGTCCGTTGCATTAATACACAACCGAGACCTTGCTTTGATGCGTCACAATAAATCACAAAATCATCATTCCCTTCAGGCAATGACAATATAGGGGCCGTAGTTAGCTTTTTCTTTAATAACCGAAACGCTTTCTCTTGTTCATCATTCCATTCAAATTTCTTCCCTTTATGCGTTAATGCAGTCAAGGGTTTTGCTATTCTGGAAAAGTCTTGGATGAACCTTCTGTAGTAACCAGCTAGTCCTAAAAACTGGCGTATGTGTTTCGGAGTTTTCGGGGTTTCCCACTTTTCAACAGTTTCTATCTTTGCCGGATCCACCTTAATACCTTCTTTGTTCACTATGTGACCGAGGAATTGAACTTCTTCCAACCAAAATGCACACTTTGAAAACTTAGCGTACAATTCTTCCTTCCTCAATACTTCTAACACCTTTCTCAAATGTTCACCGTGTTCTTGGTCATTCTTTGAGTAAATAAGTATGTCATCAATGAAAACAATGACAAACTTGTCAAGGTATGGTCCACACACTCGGTTCATAAGGTCCATGAACACAGCTGGTGCATTAGTTAAACCAAACGGCATGACCATAAACTCGTAATGACCGTAACGTGTTCTGAAAGCAGTCTTTGGAATATCATCTTCTTTCACCCGCATTTGATGATACCCGGAACGTAAGTCAATCTTTGAATAAACAGACGAGCCTTGTAGTTGATCAAATAAGTCGTCGATTCTCGGTAGTGGGTAGCGGTTCTTGATGGTAAGTTTGTTCAACTCTCGGTAGTCGATACACAACCTGAATGTACCATCTTTCTTCTTGACAAACAAAACAGGAGCTCCCCACGGTGATGTGCTTGGTCGAATGAAACCACGCTCTAAAAGTTCTTGTAATTGGCTTTGCAGTTCTTTCATCTCGCTGGGTGCGAGTCTGTAAGGAGCACGAGCTATTGGTGCAGCTCCTGGTACAAGATCTATTTGAAATTCAACGGATCGATGTGGGGGTAATCCCGGTAATTCTTTCGGAAATACATCGGGAAATTCTTTTGCAATGGGAACATCATTGATGCTCTTTTCTTCAGTTTGTACTTTCTCGACGTGTGCTAGAACAGCATAGCAACCTTTTCTTATTAGTTTTTGTGCCTTCAAATTACTAATAAGATGTAGCTTCGTGTTGCCCTTTTCTCCGTACACCATTAAGGGTTTTCCTTTTTCTCGTATAATGCGAATTTCATTTTTGTAACAAACGATCTCCGCTTTCACTTCTTTCAACCAGTCCATACCGATTATCACATCAAAACTCCCTAACTCTACTAGTATATCAAATCAATCTTAAATGTTTCGCTAACCAGTTTAATTTCTCGATTCCGACATATATTATCTGCTGAAATTAATTTACCATTTGCTAATTCGAGTAAAAATTTACTATCCAAAGGCGTCAATGGACAACTTAATTTAGCACAAAAATCTCTACTCATATAGCTTCTATCCGCACCCGAATCAAATAAAACGTAAGCAGATTTATTGTCAATAAGAAACGTACCCGTAACAAGCTCCGGGTCTTCCTGTGCCTCTACCGCATTAATATTGAAAACTCTTCCACGGCCTTGTCCATTCGTGTTCTCCTGGTTCGGGCAATTTCTAATAATGTGGCCTGGTTTTCCACATTTATAACAAACTACATTGGCATAACTTGCTCCGACACTACTTGCTCCGCCATTACTCGTTCCGACACCATTTGTTCCTTTCGTTCTATTAACCCCTGGTCCGTAGACCTCACACTTAGCCGCGCTATGACCATTTCTTTTACACTTGTTGCAAAATTTGGTGCAGAACCCCGAGTGATTCTTTTCACACCTTTGGCATAGTTGCTTCTGATTGTTGTTGTTGTTGCGGTTATTATTGTTGTTGGGATGATTGTTGTAGTTGCTGTTGTTGTTGTTGTTGTTGTTGGGCCGTTTGTTGTAGTTGCGATTGATGTTGCGATTGTTGGGATAATTGTTGCGATTATTGTTGTAATTGCTGTTGTTGTTGTATTGGTGATTCTTATCACCGTTTTCCTCCCACTTTCTTTTGACTTGCTTCACATTGGCCTCTTCAGCAGTCTGTTCTTTAATTCTTTCTTCAATCTGGTTCACTAGTTTGTGAGCCATTCTACATGCCTGTTGTATGGAGGCGGGCTCGTGTGAACTTATATCTTCTTGGATTCTTTCCGGTAATCCTTTCACAAACGCGTCGATCTTCTCTTCCTCATCTTCGAATGCTCCCGGACACAATAGGCACAATTCTGTGAATCGTCTTTCGTACGTGGTAATATCAAATCCTTGGGTTCGTAACCCTCTAAGTTCTATCTTGAGCTTATTGACCTCGGTTCTGGGACGGTACTTCTCGTTCATCAAGTGCTTGAATGCTGACCACGGTAGTGCGTATGCATCATCTTGTCCCACTTGCTCTAGATAGGTATTCCACCATTATAACGCAGAACCTGTGAAGGTATGCGTAGCGTACTTCACTTTGTCCTCTTCAGTACACTTACTTATGGCAAACACCGATTCAACCTTCTCGGTCCACCGTTTCAATCCGATCGGTCCTTCGGTTCCATCAAATTCCAAAGGTTTGCAGGCAGTGAATTCTTTGTAGGTGCATCCTACACGATTTCCTGTACTGCTAGATCCAAGGTTATTGTTGGTATGTAGCGCAGCCTGTACTGCGGCTATGTTTGAAGCTAGAAAAGTACGGAATTCCTCTTCATTCATATTCACGGTGTGTCGAGTAGTCGGTGCCATTTCCTTCAAAATAGTTAAATGGAACAAGTTAATCATACAGAATATTAAGAGTAGTTAATAGTATTTCGTAGCATAATATGAACTCATTTATAAAAGCTTTTTCTTCATATTAGCGTTTTATAAGTTTAAATTCGGGTAGTACCTACCCGTTAAGTTCATACTTAGTAGCTAATATACAATTCAACTACTACAATTCTATATGAAAAACTGATTGTAATAATATTTCGCGTTCAAACTTTTATACAATATTTTACAAACTTACAATACCGCTTATTTTACATAAAGCATGAAATATAGCACACAATAACTTTGATACAAGATAGTTGTGAAGACAATTCTAGCTAGTACACAAGTCGTTCGGCAAAGGAAATAAAGACACGTAATTCATACGTCCAGAAACAAGTCATGCATTCTGGTTTTACTAGGACTACTTCCCATCCTTGGTCTTGTGCAACATAACCGTTATGGCCGTTGATAAGACAGCGTGTTGTAACGTCATCAAAGGGACGAGGATTACGTAATGTCCAACAGTCCCGTAATAATCTAAAAACCTCATTTCTTACCCCAATTACCGACTCCGTCACTTGTGGAAACGTTTTGTTTAATAGTTGTAGCCCGATGTTCTTGTTCTCACTTTGGTGAGAAGCGAACATTACTAATCCGTAAGCATAACATGCTTCTTTATGTTGCATGTTAGCCGCTTTTTCTAAATCACGAAGTCCAATATTCGGATATATTGAGTCAAAATAATTTCTTAACCCGTTGCGTAAAATAGCATTTGGGTTCCCCGCAATATATGCGTCAAAGTAAACACATCGTAATTTATGGGTTTCCCAATGTGATATCCCCCATCTTTCAAACGAAAGTCTCTTATAAACCAAGACATTCTTGGAACGTTCTTCGAATGTCTTACAAACTGATCTCGCCTTAAATAGTTGTGCCGAAGAATTCTGGCCGACTCTAGACAAGATTTCATCAATCATGTCTCCGGGTAGGTCTCTTAAAATATTGGGTTGTCTATCCATTTTGTGTTTTTAAACTGTAAAATAGACAAGAGTTAGATTCATAAAAAAAATACTTATTAATACAAGCAATTTTTACATATATCATAAAGCATAAGAACACTATATTCCATATATTACACCACACGAATACAACTATCTTATTCCGACTCGCTCGTTTCTTCTTCTTCGGTTTTGGTTCGTTTTGCCAAGTTTCTAGGGATATATGATGTTCCCCTAATACGAGCCGTCGTTGTCCACATTGGTTTAGAAAAACCTGGTGGTTTAGAGGTTCCCGGGTCATTGTTACAACTTAAGGACTTCGGGGGTTGACGATACATATAAAGTTCATCGGGGTTGGAATTAGATTTCTCTATTTTTATTCCCTTTCCCTTATTATTTTCTTTTGCCTTTTTAAATTCAGTTGGGGTAATTTCTATAACATCATCGGAATTCTCGTCGAAATCCGATTCATCGGAGAATTGGTAATCCTCCCAATATTTTGCTTCCTTGGCGGAAACACCATTGACCATAATTAACTTTGGTCGGTTGGTTGAGGATTTTCTTTTACTTAACCGTTTTATTATTTCCCCCACCGGTTCTATTTCTTCATCCGGTTCCGATTCTTCTTCCGGTTCCGATTCTTCTTCCGGTTCCGACTCTTCTTCCGGTTCCTCTTCGGGAACTTGTGAATCAGTCCACAAATCATTCCAATTTACATTTGACTCTTCATTATTATTAGGTGAGTCAATGGGACTTGTTCTAGAGGTAGACATCTATCACATAATATCAAACACGTTAAGAGATTAATATATCACATAATATTCATATGTTAAAAATATATAGTTTCCAACAAAAATGTTAAGCAATCATTTTTAAAGAAAACACGGTCGAAGTCCAGACTCACTAATGCATCCTAACAAACTCGATAAGACACACTAATGCAAATTTTCTGGTTCTCTAAGACCAACGCTCTGATACCAACTGAAATGTCCCGTTCTTATTGATTAAAAACGTTCCATATTAATTGATTTCGTTGCGAGGTTTTGACCTCTATATGAGACGTTTTTCAAAGACTGCATTCATTTTTAAACAAACCATAACCTTTATTTCATCAATAAAGGTTTAAAAAGCTTTACGTAGATTATCAAATAATGATAATCTAAAATATCCTGTTTACACACGACCATTACATAATGGTTTACAATACAAATATGTTACAACAAAATAAGTTTCTTGAATGCAGTTTTTACACAATATCATACAAGCATGGACTCCAAATCTTGTCCTTATTTAAGTATGCGACAGCGGAAGCTCTTAATAATCACCTGAGAATAAACATGCTTAAAACGTCAACAAAAATGTTGGTGAGTTATAGGTTTAACCTATATATATCAAATCGTAACAATAGACCACAAGATTTCATATTTCAATACACATCCCATACATAGAGATAAAAATCATTCATATGGTGAACACCTGGTAACCGACAATAACAAGATGCATATATAAGAATATCCCCATCATTCCGGGACACCCTTCGGATATGATATAAATTTCGAAGTACTAAAGCATCCGGTACTTTGGATGGGGTTTGTTAAGCCCAATAGATCTATCTTCAGGATTCGCGTCAATTAGGGTGTCTGTTCCCTAATTCTTAGATTACCAGACTTAATAACAAGGGGCATATTCGATTTCGATAATTCAACCATAGAATGTAGTTTCACGTACTTGTGTCTATTTTGTAAATCATTTATAAAACCTGCATGTATTCTCATCCCAAAAATATTAGATTTTAAAAGTGGGACTATAACTCACTTTCACAGATTTTTACTTCGTCGGGAAGTAAGACTTGGCCACTGGTTGATTCACGAACCTATAACAATATATACATATATATCAAAGTATGTTCAAAATATATTTACAACACTTTTAATATATTTTGATGTTTTAAGTTTATTAAGTCAGCTGTCCTCGTTAGTAACCTACAACTAGTTGTCCACAGTTAGATGTACAGAAATAAATCGATAAATATTATCTTGAATCAATCCACGACCCAGTGTATACGTATCTCAGTATTGATCACAACTCAAACTATATATATTTTGGAATCAACCTCAACCCTGTATAGCTAACTCCAACATTCACATATAGAGTGTCTATGGTTGTTCCGAAATATATATAGATGTGTCGACATGATAGGTCGAAACATTGTATACGTGTCTATGGTATCTCAAGATTACATAATATATAATACAAGTTGATTAAGTTATGGTTGGAATAGATTTGTTACCAATTTTCACGTAGCTAAAATGAGAAAAATTATCCGATCTTGTTTTACCCATAACTTCTTCATTTTAAATCCGTTTTGAGTGAATCAAATTGCTATGGTTTCATATTGAACTCTATTTTATGAATCTAAAAAAAAAAAGTATAGGTTTCTAGTCGGAAAAATAAGTTACAAGTCGTTTTTGTAAAGGTAGTCATTTCAGTCGAAAGAACGACGTCTAGATGACCATTTTAGAAAACATACTTCCACTTTGAGTTTAACCATAATTTTTGGATATAGTTTCATGTTCATAATAAAAATCATTTTCTCAGAATAACAACTTTTAAATCAAAGTTTATCATAGTTTTTAATTAACTAACCCAAAACAGCCCGCGGTGTTACTACGACGGCGTAAATCCGGTTTTACGGTGTTTTTCGTGTTTCCAGGTTTTAAATCATTAAGTTAGCATATCATATAGATATAGAACATGTGTTTAGTTGATTTTAAAAGTCAAGTTAGAAGGATTAACTTTTGTTTGCGAACAAGTTTAGAATTAACTAAACTATGTTCTAGTGATTACAAGTTTAAACCTTCGAATAAGATAGCTTTATATGTATGAATCGAATGATGTTATGAACATCATTACTACCTTAAGTTCCTTGGATGAACCTACTGGAAAAGAGAAAAATGGATCTAGCTTCAATGGATCCTTGGATGGCTCAAAGTTCTTGAAGCAAAATCATGACACGAAAACAAGTTCAAGTAAGATCATCACTTGAAATAAGATTGTTATAGTTATAGAAATTGAACCAAAGTTTGAATATGATTATTACCTTGTATTAGAATGATAACCTACTGTAAGAAACAAAGATTTCTTGAGGTTGGATGATCACCTTACAAGATTGGAAGTGAGCTAGCAAACTTGAAAGTATTCTTGATTTTATGAAACTAGAACTTTTGGAATTTATGAAGAACACTTAGAACTTGAAGATAGAACTTGAGAGAGTTCAATTAGATGAAGAAAATTGAATAATGAAAGTGTTTGTAGGTGTTTTTGGTCGTTGGTGTATGGATTAGATATAAAGGATATGTAATTTTGTTTTCATGTAAATAAGTCATGAATGATTACTCATATTTTTGTAATCTTATGAGATATTTCATGCTAGTTGCCAAATGATGGTTCCCACATGTGTTAGGTGACTCACATGGGCTGCTAAGATCTGATCATTGGAGTGTATATACCAATAGTACATACATCTAAAAGCTGTGTATTGTACGAGTACGAATACGGGTGCATACGAGTAGAATTGTTGATGAAACTGAACGAGAATGTAATTGTAAGCATTTTTGTTAAGTAGAAGTATTTTGATAAGTGTATTGAAGTCTTTCAAAAGTGTATAAATACATATTAAAACACTACATGTATATACATTTTAACTGAGTCGTTAAGTCATCGTTAGTCGTTACATGTAAGTGTTGTTTTGAAACCTTTAGGTTAACGATCTTGTTAAATGTTGTTAACCCAATGTTTATAATATCAAAAGAGATTTTAAATTATTATATTATCATGATATTATGATGTACGAATAACTCTTAATATGATATATATACATTAAATGTCGTTACAACGATAAACGTTACATATATGTCTCGTTTCAAAATCATTAAGTTAGTAGTCTTGTTTTTACATATGTAGTTCATTGTTAATATAATTAATGATATGTTTACTTATCATAATATCATGTTAACTATATATATAACCATATATATGTCATCATATAGTTTTTTTACAAGTTTTAACGTTCGTGAATCACCGGTCAACTTGGGTGGTCAATTGTCTATATGAAACCTATTTCAATTAATCAAGTCTTAACAAGTTTGATTGCTTAACATGTTGGAAACATTTAATCATGTAAACATCAATCTCAATTAATGTATATAAACATGGAAAAGTTCGGGTCACTACATTACTGGTGGTGCTGATGCTGGTACTGTTGATTCTGCTGCTGCTGGTGTTACTGAGGAGTTGGCCACTACTTCTGTTCCTCCTCAAACTCTCAGTACCACTACTTCCACTACTGAGCATGATGTGGAAGATGTTATCATGGAAGAACCTCCTGTTCTTGAGAAGGTTATTGACAATATTGTCAAGGATGTTCTTCTTGATGAACCTGTCACCCAGCCAAGAGTGGACTCTGCATTAATGTCTGATGAGCCTGCTGATTCTTCTGATTCTTCTACTATGGAACGTCAAGTTCTTACAGAATTTGCAGTTCGTCATCCTATTGGTCCAATTTTGGTTGCTACTGAACCAACTGCTGAGATGGAGTTTGAAACCATTCAGCCGAATGCAGCTAATGTTATTGTCTTTCCTGGTTCTGATTTTGGTATTATTACAGCTGATGCTAGTGCTAGTGCTACGTTTCCATCTGATTCTACTATGGATGCTATTACTAGTGCTACTTTTCCTTCTGATACTGGTGCACAGGTTGCTGATGTTAAGGATGCTGGTACCTCTGCTGACACAACTACTGATTCGACTAAGGCTTCTGTTACTGAGGGAACAAAGCCATATGTTGTGCAGGTACCAGATCCAGATGAAGTTGTTCCTAACTTCATTTTCAAGGGAGCTTCAATCTCTCCGAAGATTGCTATGCTGGTCGATCAGCTGACCATTGATCCCGAATCTGCAATAGTCTCAGCCAGCAGATTACCTCGTGAAGAGATGGTTGAGCTATTATCTCAGCTTGATAGACCAGCTAGAGAAGAAATTTATGAGAGGATAGCCCTGCTGGAGCAAATCAATGAACAGCCTTACTATCATGTTTTTGGTATGGCTCCAGCTGCTTCTCCATTTCCTGGTACATGGAGGCCTCTCAAGTTTGTCATCGATCCTACTACTGGTAAGTGTGTTATGCAAAATGTCCCTGATTCGCCAGTACCTTCTTCTTCCTCAGCTTCTTCCTCCTCATCTTCTTCTGATGAGGATGCTGATGAAGGTACCGGTAAGGGCGAACCAGTCATTCATGATAACGTGACTGGTTCCAAAGACAAACCAGTGGATCTTACTGATGACAATGCTGATAATAATGCTGACAAGGATATCAGTGGTTCTAAGCCTTCGGGCGAAGGTAAAAACGATGGTGATCATGGTGACCAACCTTCAACCTCAACCTCTGCATACTTAAAGTTCAATGCAGATGAGGTTGCTGATATTTCCACCTTTGCTGTCTATAAGACACTGCAAGGGATCACACCAAATTTGGAGGAAACTATTCGCAGAGCTATTGTTGATAGTGTCTCTGCTGCTGTCAGATCTGCTGGAGAGGCTGTTACAACTCCTATTGATCTTAAACTCCAGCAGGTGTGTGCTTTTGCTGATGTGGCAGTCGAAGCAATCACAAAGCACCACGAAGATGAAGAGGAGCTTGAAAGGCGAATTATCTCTCACAATGAGTACTGTGAAAATATCACCCGACTCCAAGCTGATTTGGATGCTGCTAACTGCAAAAATACTTTCTTAAATGAGGAGAACAGGGTGTTACATGAGAGATTGGAATCGCAGGAAGCTCAAATGGCTAACATGATTCCTGCTGCTGCCTATGTTCAGATGGTTGAAAACATGCAACGAATGGCTGCTTTGCAAGGTGATGTTCGGGCCATCGTTGAACAAATGGCTATGGGTGTAGCCAGGAATGAAGTTAGATCCTCCAATCTTCTGCTAAGACAATTTGGTGTGGATCCTGGTGCCCATCTTACTCCAGAGGTTGCTGAGTGGAACAATTTTGCCTACTCTGCTCCTCAGTCAGACAGTGATCTTGATGCTACTGTCTCCCCTTCTATTCACCCTACTGCCCGTGCTGATGACAAAAAGGGGGAGAAAAAGTCCAAAAAGAAATCTAAAAAGAGAAAACAGTCTGAGGGGGAGCATGAACATGAAAAGGCTCCTAAACAACCCAGGAGAGATGGAGATGGTGATGGTGATGGTTAAGACACTGGCCCTAAGCCCAGCAATGCTCATACTGAAGCTGGTGGTGCACAGGCAACTGGTGGTACTCAACCCAGTGTGTCTGCCACACCAGTGGATGATATTGGTTCTGGCAGTAAGCCCAGTGATGTTTCTGATATGGCTGTAGCTGAAGCTTTTGTGCTGTCTCAATCTATTGAACGTAAAATGAAGAGGAAGTTAGAGAGACATCAAAAGCGATAGCAGGAACTAGATGATGCCTTCAATGCCAAGTTTGAGGCCTTTGCTGAACTTAAACGTCGTAAGATTATGCACAGAAGATGGCTGAGTCCAAAAGCAATGGAAATCGATGATGACCTGACTGCCTTTGATAAACACAGAAAAGAGGCAAGAAAAAGAAATGCCAAGTTCATGGTCAAATACGACAAACAGAGGGCAAAGCTGTATGCACAGAGAGCAGAAAGAATCAGGAACATGACTCCTGCTGAGATGAAGGATTACCTTGATTCTACTGAGTCAACTGGTGGAGTTAGAGCTGATATTTTTATGAAATGGGTTGATGCTATGTTAGAAGCCAGCTCTACTCCTCAACCAGCATCCGCTGCTCAGCCAGCTACACAACAAACACAGCCAACAGAAACAATCATCCTTAATGATGATGATGTTATTAGTCAGGGGGAGCATCTTGCTATTATTCCTTACCTGCCTCCTATTCAACCAGTATCGACACAAGAACCATCAGCTGAACCCAGGCCTATTGACAAATACAGGGTGAAATCTGCTCCTAGGGACAATCAGCCCCTGAGGAAAGGACCCCTATTCGAGGCAGCTGATGAAGGTACTGAAGTGGTTGAGCCAGCTGATACTAATCAGTCAGCTGGCATTGAAGACACAGCAAGGAGTGCTGTGATAGAAGACCCAGCCAGAAGTGTGCTGCTGGGTAGTACAAGTGTTGAAGACCCAGCAAAGTCGGTTGAGCTGGGTGCTAGACAAGTAGATGATGAAACGGTTGATCCTGCTGACTTCACAGTCTAGGGAAGAGACGGCCAAACATTTGTTCTATCTCCTCTTCCTCCCCAGATTCAAATTTATTTTGATAGAACACAGGATAACCGGGTCAATCAGCATCCAGTTAGTTCATCTGGCAGCTATGAATCATCTATGTATCCTCCATCTTCCCCAAGGGTTCATGACAAACATATCACTTGGGAAGATGACTCAGTAACCCATGGTGAGCCGAACATCAGAAAAATGAACCCAGATGAAAGAGATGCCTACAGACTTCAGATCACTGTTCCAGAGTTGCTTGAACAAAGACAAATTGAACTTAATGAAAGAATTCATCAAGTCAGGCTGCTGCATCATCCTCTTGATCAGCCACGCTATATTGCTGCACTAACCTTTGGCGTTGACATTAGGGTGTACTTGAATAACAGTGGTCTCAGGCTCTCCACTACTGATGAAAGAATTCATTTTGAAGATGCTCTCCAGCTGGGTATGGATATAAGGGAGTATTGTGCTGCCCTTAGTACTGAAGAGGGTAGAAAGATGGTTGAAGCAGTAAGATCCCTGAACATTTCTTATGATGATTATCTGATGGGTTTAGCTGCTGAAAGGGAAGCCAAAGAAGCTGCTGATGCTGAACTTGCTGAACGATCAAGGCTTCAGGATATTGAAGACAGATTGGCTGCTGACAGAAAGCAACAGGCTGAGTCCCTCAAACTAGCCAGAGCCATTGCCAAAGAACAGGATAAGGTTTTTGATAAGATATAAGCTGCTGAGAAAGTACCTACCACTGCTCCTGTAGTACCTGATCACAATATTGAGTTTCCTGATACTTATTATAAGAGCAGGTATGGTAATGTGATGAATAGAAGATCTAATCCCTGCAGAATTATCAAGGTAAACAGAGGGACAAAAAGGGCTTTCAATGTTGTCAGGGATAACAATGTTCAAGAAAGGATTAGTCTTGATGACTTAAGAACTCTTGGATTCAGTGAATGGATAGAAATCTTGGAGTATTTCATTGGTAAACGTGAGAGTGCTATCAAGAGTGCTCTTAAGACTGAACTCCAACAGCTGTTCAAGAAGGCAACTAAGTTTGGGAATGCACCAGTAGTTGATGTTGATGAATTTCTTGCTCAAAAGCCTAAAGGGAAGCAACCTACTGGTGAAGGACCAACTGGGAGAAGCCGAATTGTTCTACCTCCTTTCATCCCTGTTTTTGACCCTGCTGAATTACCTCTCCTGTTCCCTGAAGCCTGGAAGATTAAACAAGAGGAGCTATCTGATGAAGAAAGAGAAAGAGAAAGGGATAAAGATAGATAGTCTCCTATGTGCTTAACTTGTATCTTTGTAATTTACTTTTCATTACGAATTTTCTTGTAACTATTGTATATATCTGTTGTAACGAAAGTAAAGTGAGTTTATCTTCAAAATCATATCAAATTATAAGATATATATAACTCATCAAAAGATCCCAAAACAAACTTAAAGGGACGAATTTACTGTCTACTCTCACTAGGTCCCTAAGTGCTGGCTTTAGTGTTTTCTCTTCAAGTCATAGGTTTTGTCATCATCAAATAGGGGAGATTGTTGAGTCCCCAAAATAATTAAGGATTTAATTAAGACAAAACAATATTTATTTGCACTAAAGTGTTATGTGCAGCCAGCACAAGTTTGTTTATGTATAGTCAGCTAATATAGCTGTGTCGAGTGTTTAGTATGCTGCCTAGTCTATCAGCACAAGGTAGAAATGTATTCTTCGAATCAGCACAGGATGTGCACCCAGCAAATCAAGAATATCAAGTGACTCAGCATATGAAGGACCAGTAAGTCTGGATATCAGCATACAACACAAGACAGCCATGCTCCATTACAAGCATGGTAGTTTCCCAGAGTGGTCTACATCAACGCACTATTCAACAGAAGTCGAAGACAAAGTTGAACAGAAAAGGACAGGAGTCGGCGGCTGACAAGTGACCTTACAAGACCACGTGGGAATGCAGAAGTGGATCGCATGTGCAGACATGTGTTATACTTTATTCATACCTAGGGAACACAACATTCCATTTGTTTAAATCAAATGGTAGTGCCAAACCGAATTGGTGTGTTCCTGCAAATAGCTACCTAAGAGGAAAGAAGGAGAGCACGCCTTCTGACACAATTGTCCCCACAAGTACAAGGCATCCAATGTACTAGTGGACAATAGATTAATTACACGGTTAATAGAACTACTATATATATTGTTGTATCCACTATTGTAAAAACTAGTGGTGTGGGTTTATCTGTTAGAGTCCAAACCGTGTAATAGCTTTAGTTTATCTCTTAGCTATAATCTAGGTAATCTGTATCAACCAACTATCATTTCCGCCAAGGATAGTTGTGATTCTTTCTGATTTAATCAATAAAGAATAACCGTTGAAAATTACCTGTGACTCTATCTTATTTACTACAGAATACGAATCGTGTTTAACTGACTAGTTAATTAAGAAGAGAATTGTATTCACCCCCCCTCTACAATACTCCTGTTGTTATTAAGGGACCAACAGGATATCTATATATATATCAAAATATTTCGTAGATTACGGAGGAATTTGCGGGATATGTCAGGCAAAGTTCAAAGTAACAGATACGATAAGATATGATCTAGCAAATATGCTAAGATATGAATTTTGTCTATACACTACTCATGCAATTAATGTAGTAAGACGTGTCTAGACTAATAATGATAAGCAGGTAATTTCCTAAGGATGATAAGCAGATGATTTCCGACTAGAAATGATAAGCAAAACTTTTGACATGCAGACACGGTCGAAGTCCAGACTCACTAATGCATCCTAACGACTTATCAGTTAGACACACTAATGCAGACCTGGTTCGCTAAGACCATCGCTCTGATACCAACTGAAAGGACCCGTTCATATACATTATAAACGATTCTCAATCGTTGATTACATCGCGAGGTATTTGTCCTCTATACGATACATTTTTTTTCAAACATTGCATTCGTTTTTAAAAGATAAACTTTCTTTACATCAAAAATTGACAAGCATGCATACCATATCATAATATCCAACTATAAATGACCTAATCTGTCATTTACTTATTAATAATCTCTATTGAACTCAACGACTTGAATGCGACGTCTTTTGAAAAATGTCATGAATGACTCCAAGTAAAATCTTTAAATGAGCAAATGCACAGCGAAAGATTTCTTTAACACCTGAGAATAAACATGCTTTAAAGTGTCAACCAAAAGGTTGGTGAGTTCATTAGTTTATCATCAATATTCATTTCCATCATTTTTAATAGACCACAAGATTTCATATTTTTAATTGTACTCGTAACCCGAGTACAAGATAACACGCGTAACCCGCGATTTAAAATCATTGATATGGTGAACGCTTGATAACCGAACTAACAGGATGCATATAGAATATCCCCATCATTCCGGGACTCTCATCGGACATGATAATTGAAGTACAAAAGCATTCGTAACCCGAATGGGACTTGTCGAGGTCCATAGATCTATCTTTAGGATTCGCGTCAATTGGTGGCAATTATAATAAACACCAATTCTTAGGCTACCAAGCTAAAAAGGGGCATATTCGATTTAATAATCCAACCATAGAATGTAGTTTCGATCACTTGTGTCTATTTCGTCAAACATTTATAAAAATTGCGCATGTATTCTCAGCCCAAAAATATAAAGGGTAAAAAAGCAAATGAAACTCACCATATTATACTTCGTAGTAAAAATACATATAACATTATTGAACAAGTGCAAGGTTGGCCTCGGATTCACGAACCTAAATAAATTATATATTTTTATATGTTGGTCAATATTTGTCAAACGAATTAGGTCAAGTCATAGTGTACCACAATCCTAATGCTCGAGACTAATATGCAAAAGTCAACAAAAGTCAATTTGACTCAAAATGATTTTCAAAATTTATACATGATTATTATATAGTTTAAATATTGTCGTTTTATATTTTTAAAAGATTTTATTAGAGTAAATAATATAATTCATTTATTATTAAAATTTATATAATAAAAATATACTTTTATATCTTAAGTAATAAAATTTATAACATTCATTTAATATCATAAAGATAATATGATAGGTATTATTAAAGTAATTTATTACACGTAGTAAAATATGTTTGTATCACATATTTATTTGATAAAATAATATCTATAATAATAGTAAGTAAAAGTTGTATTATTTTGTAATAATAATTATTATTATAAAAATCTCAATATTTATAATTACTAAGATGACATTAAGGTAAAATGATAATTCTAATTATGATAACTTTAATACTTACGATACTTTTTAATATTATTTTTAAAATAATAATTCTATTTAAAATGATAATAATAATGATATTTTATAGTAACAATGACATTTCTATTAAAATGATAATTTTTGTTAAAATGATAGTTTTAATACTAACGATACTTTTAATAATAATTGTAATGATAAAAATAATAAGAACGATAATTTTATCTAAATCCATATCTTTTAATTTCATCAAGATACACTTACTCATTATTTCCTTATTATTTTGTTTAATAGCTTTTAATCGTCTTTTATATCGTGTTTATAATAATGATAATAATAGTAATCAAAATAAGTGGGTGTTACTAATATTAGTTTTAATTACAATAATACTAATAATGATAATTATAATGACATTATTAACGATAATACTAATAATTATTTTAATGATAATATAATAATAACAATAACAATAACCATTTTTGAATAATGATATATATATATATATATATTATTAATAATAATAATAATAATAATAATAATAATAATAATAATAATAATAATAATAATAATAATAATAATAATCATATAATAATAATAATACTATTTATAACTTTAACAATAATAACGATAGTAATAATAATAAAAATAACAATTTTTAATGATAATTCCTTTTATTGATAAAGATAAGATAAAATTAGAACGACGATAATAATAATCATTTTTAATAATAATACCAAATTTCAATTGACTATAACTTCAAACCTGTTCATCGAAACCATTCGATATCTAAATGAAAAGTTCTTAATTTTCCACTAGTTTTCCAACGACATGCATATCTTATATTTTATCTCAGCCGTATATATAACTAATTCAGGATTCAACATAACCTAACTAAAAGCAATATCAAAAAATACAAGCATGCATAATCCTAAGTACTCGAGCACTAGTCAGGGATACACTATTAACATATAAAAATTAATTTACGAGTACTCATGTATCAATATTGAGATTCAATATTGCAGGAAAGGTACGAAGACGCAACGGAGATGATAATCATTAAATTGACCTCACGAGCATACCCATGAACCAAACCCATCACATTCATAGCTATAACCCATAATTTCCTTAGCCCTATCCTACTCGAAGAGCATATTTTGAAATCGCTCATTCATGACCTCGTCGTAGTATTTTTATGTATAAATAATAATAATAATAACACTCCTAAATAATATTAATTTGAATAATAATAATAAATATACTAATATTAATAATAATATTAATAATAATAATAATAAATATAAATATATACTGAGTGATATGTGATATGTGTGTGTGTTGTGTTTAAATGAAATGAACCAGAGACAGAACTCGACGAGTTTTATACATATTTTGTCATACCACACCCCATGCGATCGCATGGGGTTTGTGGGTGCACTTCATGCGGTCGCATGACCAAGCCATCCAGCTGGTATCCATTTCGTTTAAGCACCGACGGTTTTTATTATTATTATATATATATTATATTTAATTTATATAATTACTTATATATTATATTATATTTACGTTCATGGTAAAAATGTAATTTTTACTAAAACGACTTGTACATTGTCACTCGACTCATGTACCACTCTCGGTTTTTCGAGCGCACTTTCGTACGTTTAGAAAACTAGTCTTTTACGTTACATGACGTGTACCTTTAATAATAATTTGACTTATTTATCAATAAATTATTTTATGAAAATGTATCTTATACAATTTGAGCGTCGTGGTCATTTGCTTCTATAAATCAGTGATTCGTTGTTTATTAAAATACGTTTAATAATATCGAAACGTTTTATGTTTAAATTGATGCATTTGTAAAATATATATATATATATATATCTCTATATATATTCTTATTTAAAAAAATATGATTTTGTATATCTTATATATATTTGAGATATCTATTTAATAATATAATGTTTAGTTTTTCAAAACTATTTACTTTTCAAAGTTCATTTCAAAATCGTTTAAGTAATAGAAAGTATTATGTCGTAACATATTTACGTTTTCAAAACAATATGTAATTTATAATACAAAACCTTAATTAAGTTCTTTAAAACTTATGAATGAATTATCTTATAAAACGTTTAATAATAAAGTTCTTTTAAACCAAACTATTTTTGTACGTTTGAAATAGTATTAAATAAATATGAAAACTTTGTTTTCCAAAACTAAGTATATTTAAGAATCATTTTACTAAAAAGGTTATATTAGTAGAAGTTGTTATATCGTAAAACATTTTAGAGAAGTAAGATTAAGTATACTTTTCATGGGTTTCAAGTTTTTAATGTTTGTTAGTGCAACGTGATATAACGTCTAAAGGTTAGATAAACATATAAAATCATTTTAATGTAAAACGTTAATTTACTTAACTTGTCGATATCCATCTTCTAAGTTATCTATATTCCAAAATTTTGCTTCCACGTTAATTAATAAACAAGTTTAATAGTTTATCTTATCAAAGGTCACGAGACAATTATTGTAAAGCATAAATTGAAAATCAAACGGGAATATCCACTAACCCTTGTCTAGTTCCCGTTAATTGACACTTTTGTTCCTTCTAATAAATCACTTCACCAATTATTCCGGATACCGTTAAAAAGAATAGATTTCTCAAATCATAGTGGACCTCTTAAAAGAGACTTGTAATTATAATTCAATGTATCTAATAATTCAATCATTTGACATCATCTTTTAATTCCATTGATAACTATTAGAATATATTTTGAAACAAATACATTTATATAAAGTATTATACGTCTAATACTTTGTTAATGTTTTCAAGTTATAATATATACACATATACATATATAATCATGTTCGTTCATATAATGGTTCGTGAATCATTGGAATTTGGTCGAGATTAAATGAGTGTATGAACACAGTTTAAAATTCTTGAGATTCAACTTACAAACTTTGCTTATCGAGTCGGGAATATATAAAGATTAAAGTTTAAATTTGGTCGGAAATTTCCGGGTTGTCACAAGGAATGCGAAACGTGACTTGAAAGAATGCGAAACGCGACTTGAAAGGATAAACACACTTGAAAATAAGCTTAAACTTGATTTTGGTGTGCAGTAGCTTTAAGCCGCGGCGCGGCTCCTGGGCCCTTGGCGCGGCTTAAGGCATGATTTCAAGGTCAAGAGTTTTTACATGTTTGGAAGTGTTTTGCTTTGTTAGCCCGTGGCGCGGCTCCTGGACCCGCGGTGCGGCTTAACACTGAACTCGCTGAAAAGGTGCATTTTCTACCCCAAAAGGCACATTTGAACCCCAAACGTTATGGGGTTGTTCTAGGACATTTATGAACGGTTTTTACATGTATTTGGACTTGTTTAAGCACAAATACATGAGTATAAACTTCCAAGCTATATATGGAGTATCATGAAAGGTTGTGACTTTTGGTAATCACCTTTTGACCCATTATAAATATATGAATTCATTTTCATATGAATGGTTAGACACTTTACACAATGTTCCAGATTTTGAACATGTCTAACACACTTTCAATACAAAACTTTCAGATTTATGCAATCTACAATTGCAAGGAACAATTATCTTTTGGTCAAGACGATTGTTCATACTAGTCTTATCCTAATAGTGATTTTGTGTAACCCGTGACCAAGTGGGTCGAAATACTCTATTAAGAAAGTGTTCACACGATTCTAGTATCAATCCGGTTGTTGATTCTTTACCCGCTAATCCATATTTCTCCAACACAGTGTGCGCACCTTGAGTATTTTTTATTTTGAGCACCAACACCCGTTATATTTTGCAGAGATAATAATGAAGACGTTCATGCCATTGAAGAAACCAATTGGCATCCTGAAATGGGCAGACAAAACTTGTGGGCACCAAATAAAGCAAATATCCCCATCTCGAAGATGGTGATATCTATTCGATGCTAGAATTTGGTGGTACACAAATCACAAAAACCAAAGCTACCAACAAAAGAGAAAAGGCTTTCCTTGCGCGAGGAGAAAGAATGTGATGTTTCCTCGTTTGCTTCTATGGATGACAACCAACCATTAATCCGATCCAAGAAAGCTGAGAAGAATTTAGTTAGAGGTATGCGTCCATACTTTACCTTATAATTACTTCAACCATTTATTTGCATTTTTATTAAATTACTCTCCTTTAACATTGCAGAAGTAATTGAGGCGATGGAGGGAGATGACTCCGAGGCGGTGTCTGAGTGCCAAGAAAATGTGATAGGGAATCAAGAATTGTAGACTGGCAGAGAGCGCCCTTTGAGCTCCTCGGTCATCCAACAAGTGATTTAAGTAGACGATCTCCCGAAACCAACTCAACAAGCTTCACAATCTCGCACGTACTAACAACTCATTGTTGGTGATGAAAATGAATCGCAATTGAACACGACACGCCGCAAACCTCCCCGTCCCGAAGTTGTCAAAGAGTTCTTCAAAATTTCCTCTACGGCATTCAGCGAGCAACATACTTATTTATAGAGTTGCCCTCCCGCGGTTCTCCACCAAAAGTTTGAAGAACAATCCCCTGAAGAGGATTTGTTTTTTGATACCCAGATGATGCTGTTCAACCTTGCTAAAGACTGAAACCGCCTTCAACAAAAGTCCAACCAAATTTCACAAGGTCGCAAACAAGCGCGACGTGAAAACAAAGAATTGGAATAAAAGCGAGAATAAAAAGAAGATTCGGAAAAATAAATCAAGTTTGCAATCGCCACACATATCCGAGCTGAAGACCGTGCTAACGCCCTTCTTGCTGAAAAACCGCAACTTGAAAATGAGCGGTAACAATTTATCTCCGTACGCAAAGATCTTGAGGCACATGTTAAAGAATCTAACATCAAACTTAACAGCGCCGATTCACAAATTGGTCACCTAAATGACACTATTAGTGACTGGAGTTCTAAGTACGATGTCGTTGTTAATGAGCGAGATATTCCGCGGTCTGAGTATGACGTGTTACGCAACGGTTTGCCAAAATGCCATAAATTGTGGTGCGGCCCGTTCCTTCGTCTTTTTACTCCCGAAATGGATGAATGGACGGATGTTGGATGGTGGGTAATCTAGAAGATTTCTTGGGTTTTACTCGTGATGGTTGGTCTCGGTTGCGTTTCTCTAGTCGTTTGAAGAGTTGGGCTTTTCAGTTTCTCAGAGAGTGAGACCTGTCGCACGAGTACATCAGAGGAAATATTTGTAATTGCTAGGGCCTTTGTTTGTACTCACAGTTATCTAGAGAATAGATAGCGTAAGTATAACCTATGATCGTGACACGAGTCAACAGTTTGGACTAGAATTACAAGGTTCCTTTATTAGATTTTAGTTGATATTTTATTATATTTTTGTGAGCACTTTTCTAAATTTATGCGTATAATATGGATATTTAATATTTTTGTGTTGCGTTTTTCTAATTTATCACAAATGCTCTTAAAGTTGTACTTCTGAGTTTTTGTAAATGTATATAAAAAATAATGTGCGCATGAACAACCTAATGTTACATATGTGCCCGAGTAGCAAACCAATGCCATTCTCAAAACTCATCCGGCCAAACCAATGTCTGTGCATTTGGACAAGTAAACCAATACTTGTAGTTTATAGTCATGACTTTGCATGTCTTCGTCATGCGCGGTGTGTAGTATTTGAAGCAATTTAATGCTTTGCCACTACAACCATTATTCATTAGTTAGGTAACCAAACCAAACTAGGACACATGGGATTTCAGAGTGTATCTCTGTGCGGCGGGGTATATATGTATACATACATACACATATACATACATATACATATACATATATATATATATATATATATATATATATATATATATATATATATATATGTGTATATATATATATATATATATATATATATATATATATATATATATATATATATATATATATATATATTGCCCATGATGGAATCCATTTCATCATTAATTGCCTCTTTTCAGAATGCAACATCCTGAGACCTCATTGCTTCATCATATGTTTTAGGACCATCTTCAACATTGAAACAATATGAATATTGGGTAGAAACATCATCCCTTGAACCTTCAACTATGTATAGTTGGAAATCTGGTCTAAAAGATTTATGTTTTCTTTCTCTTTTGTTTTTTCGAATCTCAAGTGACTAATCAAAAGCCTTTTCAGAGACTTCATCATTACAATCCTCATTAATTCCATTGTTACTTGGAATCATGTCCTTTGGTCTAGGTATAGATGAAAATAGATTTTCATCAAAGATTACACCCCTTGAATCAATCACAGAATTGATTGAGACAAACTCATTAGGCTCTATAACATAAAACCTGCATGCCTTACAATGTTCAATATATCCAATAAATATGCAATCTATACCTCTTTCACCTAAACTTTTCTTCTTGGGATCAGGCATGTAAGTAACTAGAGAGGGGGTGAATAGTTACTTAATATGATTTTTAACTTTTTCGATGATCAACAAGATTTGAAAAATCCTTGATCAACTTAATCAACTTAAACTCATGAGTGTTTATGTTTGAAGTAATGCAGAAAGTAAAGTAAAGAACATAAACACAAGGATTTAAAGTGGTTCGGGTGGATGTTAACTAATCCACCTTAATCCACTCCCCGATTCTCTAATCGGGAGTTTGGTTTCACTAAGCCTTTTCTCCAAACTTGGTGGAGATCTGATTTACAAGTCTTGTACTCCTTTGTAGACAACAAACCTAATCTTTCTATCTCTTTGAAAGATTACCTCTAACTTAGATCAACTCGTCTTCATCTTGGACAAGTATTAATCCCCAATGGAATTAATCAACTTCCTAACCACCGAACTATTGGTTGAGCGGTAAAAAGCCTCAGTTGGTTGTGGGCATGTATCCTTGAAAAAATAGGTGCAGGTTCAAATCTTGGGGGAGGGGGGAGTTTTCTCCAAGGTTGTACCTCTGGTATCCTTCACTTTGTGTGGGCCAAGTAGTTAATCTAAAGAATTCCAATTACGCTTTGCACGATGGATGCGAAGAGTTTCTTCCTAAAGGGGTGCATGAGTGGCAAATGAGAGGATTCGATGCCGAAATTGCCGTTGCAAAAAAAATCAACTTCCTAGTTCCCTTTAAGGGAGATGATAGCTAAGCTAGCTTATGCTTCTAGTTACAAAGCACAAGACTCATCCTTTCTAGTGATAAAAATCCCAAGCCAATTCAAAGGATAATACAACACTAAGTAAACTCACAAAGATAGTAATTTGATAGTAAGCTTACAACACTTCTACAATCTACGAGATCATAGAACTTCCTCTTGCTAATCACAAAAATATATGATTTATAATCTTGTGATTCTCTGATGGATTTGAGTTGAAGCATGAAAGATGGTCAAATCTTTAAAGCTCTCCAAGTCTTGCTATTTATAGGGATAAATAAAAAAACTAGTCGTTGATGCGGCTCAGCCCACGGTCGATCGTGGGTCGACCACATGTTGCCAGGTCATTTTTAACTAGCCGTTGTATGGCCGTTTGAATCCATTCAAACCTGGTTCTTTTGCCCTATTTACTTCATTTAATACCTGCAAAAGATACCCAACATCCTATACAAGTACTATATGCATTAAGTGCATGATTCTCCTTGGTTGTATTTTTTTGATAGTGACTTGTCATAACCAAAGAGGGAAGTCCAACATTCTTGGATACAAGTCTTGATAACCAATTGAGGTAATCTCAGATTTTTCATAATCTTTTGTTTGTTTTAATACACTTGCTTAAGTCCTATTGGTTGGTCAACATGTCATTGATGATAATAATCTAATTAATCACTAAGCATGTTATTATTTATTTTTAAGCTTACACATGGATTAATTAGATGTGTTAATGATGTCTTACCTAGAGAAAAACATAAGTTCAATTAAGCATGTTGTAAGAAATCATGTTCAAGACTAAACCATTCTTAGACATGTTTCTAAAATTAAACATGTCTCTTCTAATATCTCAATATGTGTGTATTAATAATTCTTTAAGCACTGAAGACTATTTAATTATGACATATTAATGGTTATCAACCAAGTTATACTTAGTGCATTTGGATAGGCTAAGCATACATTTTTAATTTCTTAACCTGTGGTTTATAGCAAGACAAAGTTCATACGTATATATTAAGTAACTACTAGAAAGTTGGCATTAGCACATAGTCAAATAATACTCATGTAATAATAGCAAGTAGTCAAGTAATACTTATGTAATGATAGCAAGAGATCGCTTAGTAATTAATCTAGGATTAAACCCATAGTGATGACATACCACTATACCAAGGCTATGTAATTTTACTTACAATGTGGCATTTGTAAGATTAATATATAAGTACACATTAATGTCCAACACATGTACAAAGAAGGTGCAACTCTTGGTTGAGACTTGATGACCATCTTAAGTATGTCTAAATATATTTTAGGAGCACAATTTATCATGTAACACTTATGTGGTATCCTTAATCAAGGCTAAAATGTCATTAAGGTGTCATTAGGTGTGATTAACCAAGATTAGCGTTTTAGTGATAAAAACTCTTTTTGATATGAAGAGAGAAACTATTCTAAGCATGTTGAAACAAGTTTCATAAATTATAGATGCTCCGAAGTGGTTAAACTTTATTTGATCAAAGATTTGGATAGAACGTACTGTGGTCAATCCACGGTCAACCGTGGAGTCTGTTGGTTGAATGTTGGTTAATGGACTAACCAAAAAAGTTAAGTATGATGCTTAAACAAAGAATATGTTTTGATGATGACACATACATATGCATAAGTGATGATCAACATCTTAACATAAAAAAATGCAAGTTCACTAATCCATACTTGATGTTGCAAATGACAAAATCAAACAAAACTTAGAATGAAAATAAAGATCATTAAAGTTACACGGTCAAAGGTACGGTCGACCATATACCTGACCGTAAAATCCCAGACTGAATCTGCAACGCAATTTTGTGAAAACAAGTTGCACGGTCATCATCACGGTCAACCGCAGTGCAACCGCAGATTTCACTGTCACCATTTTTGTCCAAATCTAGTTTGACCAATTCCCGACATCTATAATTCATGAAACCTTCCTCAACACGTTTAGAATAGATGCCTCCTCCATACTCAATTGAGTTTTGGTCATAAAAACCCCAATCTTGGTTAATCACGCTTAATTACACCTTAATGACAATTTAACCATGATTAAGCATAACACATAAGTGTTAATCAATAACTTGTGATTTTAAAACTTTTCTAGATATTCTTAGGATGATCACCAAGTACCAACACACATAAGATAATGTCACTAGAACACTAATTACAATTAAAGATTACTTAGTGATAAATTAAGGAAGAACAACATGTTAAAGTGTAACTAGTAAAGACTTGTAATTCTAAAATACACTTAGATACATTTAGGATGGTCACCAAGTCTCAATTAGAGATTTCTCTTCCCTTATACATGTGTTGGACATTAATGTGTGTTTACACATTAATCATGCAATGTGTTACATTGCAAGTAAGCTTGCTAAAGCTTAAACCATATTGTTGTGAAAATATCTATATGATTGATATTATAATAACTATCTCTTGTTATATGTGAGTATTAACTGCCACTTGCTAATATGTTTGATACTAATTGATTTTCCAACTTGCTAACATGCTCTTAAACTTGCTACATGGTGTTAGTTAGAACACTAGGATTAAAATAACTAGTTTACTTCAAGGAATTAAGTGTAACATAGTTCACAAATAATAATGGTCAATAATCTATTTGGTCTTATCTAGTAACACACATTGTGTAACATGTCCAAATATGTAGTGACCCAGAAAATTTCGACTAATTTTAAATCAAACTCTCGATACGATATTGTATTTTCAACACGATAAGCAAAGTCTGTTAGGTTGGATCTCAAAATTTTTGAACTGTTTCATATATTCAAATGACCTTCGACCCATTCCCGATGATTCACGAACAACTATTTGTAAATAGTTACATATATATTTATATATATATATATATATATATATATATATATATATATATATATATATATATATAAATAAATATATATAAATATTACTTGTAAATATATGATATTATATTTAGTTATTTAAAAGAATATAATTAATATATTTATTTACTTAAACTTGTTAATTAAGATTTGATATATATATATATATATATATATATATATATATATATATATATATATATATATATATATATATATATATATATATATATATAGAATGTGTATATTGAAAATGAATGATTTCGGGCCTAATCAGTAAACGTCAGTAACACTCGGTTGACGTTTCGTTAGTATTAATATAGATATATTACTTGTTCATGAAGGACTAAAATAAAAGTTGAACTGTAAATCGATTACGAAGATGTTATATTTGTTAAAAATATTTTTACCTTTTTAAGTTTGAATATTAGTACTCCGTACATATTAATTAGAACAGAAAATAAATATTTATCGAACCTTTTTGATCAGGTTTCAAATAGTTAATGATTGAAATAATTAAATATATTTAATCTGAAAATTTGGAATTTTTAGGAACACATTATTACATTAACTGTTTAGCAACGGACACGATATTGCACTTTGTGGGAAAGGTGTCGGTAGAATAATGTATAGTGTATGGCTGCTTCACTATTCGAATATGATATTATAATTAGATTACTGTGCTTACACGTTTTCCTTACTTGATATATATGTTAATTATTATTACTCATTATATATCATCATATACATGATATGTGCATATAGATTTATGCAGAGAAATCAATTCACAAACACCACATCTGTTACCACTCTTCTTCACTTTTGTTCTTCGTGAAACCATAAACCATAAGACATCAACTTAATCAACTCAAATCCACTCATACGACCACCTTTATCTACAACTCCTATCTTCTATTTCAGATTGAAGACAACCCAAGAACCATCGTGGATCATTGCTGCTCGAACTTTTCTGAGTTAGTGATCAACTTATACATCAAACCCATTATATATACCAAGTGATGTTACGCTTCTGTGCAACTACTACTCAATTCTGTCTTGCTGTTTAACCGCAATAAACCACCACCGGTCACCCAAGATCAAACCACCATCGACAACATCAACCCAACAGACAACCTAATAGTGCTCCAATCGAACATATATTTAGTCGCAATATCATCCCAATATGTAAAGTTTTTAGTTGTAATTATTCTATTTTTAAGTTGTAATAGTTTAAATAAATAAATGCGAAGACGAAGCACGAAGATTAAAGAATTTAAGAAAAAGCGTCCTAAAACTAGAAAAGGGTCCTTAAAGCCATAGTGCACTCAAAAGCGTCCCAAAAATTGAGTTAAAAGACTTGCGCGGATTTTGGGAGTTAAGGAAAATAATTTTTTGGGCAAATTACAAATTACGAAACGCAAAGTACAAGATATTAAATAGTACGAAAGGACGTTCGAAAATCCGGAACCGGGACCTGAGCCAACTATCAACGCCCGACTCAACGGACCAAAAATTATAAGCCAACTATGCACAAGAATATAATATAATATTTAAATAATTATATAAATTATTTATATATTATATATATTTAAATGATACGTCGACAAAGAAGAAAACAAAGTAATGTGGCTGGATCCAGCTGGCCATACGATCGCATGGCCAGGAAGAAGGAAATCCATGCGATCGCATGGCTTCAGAAATCAGGCCACATCTATAAAAGGTAACGAGTTTGGCCAGTTTATGTACACCTTCTCAATTCATTTTCACTCTCTGTAATATATATATATATATATATATATATATATATATATATATATATATATATATATATATATATATATATATATATATATATATTAGTTTAGTTTTATATTAGATTAGTTTGGGTAATGTAACGGTTATTTTACGGGTTTTGAAGTCGAAGCTCTGTCCATGTAATACTACGCGATAAATAATCAATGTAAGCTATGTTCTCCTTTTTAAATTAATGTCTCATACTTAAGTTATTATTATGCTTATTTGATCCGAAGTAATCGTGATGTTGGACTAAATATTAAAGACGGGGTAATTGGGCTTTGTACCATAATTGGGGTTTGGACAAAAGAACGACACTTGTGGAAATGGGACTATGGGTTATTAATGGACTTTATATTTGATTAATATAGATATTTACAATTTGACGTAGTTATATATAACCACATACGCTTGACCGGGTACGGTAGGCGGGATATTTATAAATAGGAATTATTGTTCATTTGACCGGACAAGGGGATGAATTAATAGTCACTGGACTAATTAAAACAGGGGTGGATTACATTCAAGGATAATTGGTGTAATTGTTAACAAAGTATTAAAAACTTGGATTACACGCAGTTGATAACCTGGTGTATTCATTAAACAAAGTATTAAGACCTTGTTACAGTTCGAATCCCCAATTAGTTGGAATATTTGACTTCGGGTATAAGGTTAAATTTGCCGAGCATTTTATAATTATGACCGATGAACTATTATGGACAAAAACTAAATAAGTTTCAAATACATCCAGGACAAAGGACAATTAACCCAGGGTAATAAATTATAATCAAAACGTCAAACATCATGGTTACGGAAGTTTAAATAAGCATAATTATTATATTGTTATTTATTTTACGCACTTAAATTATCGTCATTTATATTTTCCATTAGGTTTTAATTGTGACTTAAAATATAAAATCGAGAAACTGGTCATTAAACGGTAAACCCCTTTTATATATTATTACTATGTATAATATATTTTGTACAAATATAATTGTTTAAAAATATAGTGTAAAATAAGTCATCTCCATGTGGAACGAACCGGACTTACTAAAAACTATACTACTCTACGATTAGGTACACTGCCTATAGTGTTGTAGCAAGGTTTAGGTATATCCCATCTGTAAATAAATAATTAAAACTTGTGTAATTTGTATCGTATTTCGTAATAAAAATTACTACTATTTTGTATACACCTCTACGCACATCAATTTTTTGGCGCCGCTGCCGGGGACTCGTTAAAACGCTATATTTTTAATATATATTTGTGTAAATATTTTTATATGTAATTTTTAGAAAAACAATATAAAATCTATAAAAAAAAAACCTGGAATCCAAGCCCATGCGATCGTATGAGCTGGCCGTGATAATTCCATGCGATCGCATGGTAAACTCTGACACGCCTGATCAAACCCTATTCCAGCATTAATTACGGAGTATATTATTATTATTATTATTATTATTATTATTATTATTATTATTATTATTATTATTATTATTATTATTATTAAAACCCTAATTAGGGTTTAGTTTTTAATTAATTAGTTTAGTTTTTATTATTAATTTGTATTTTTAGTTTATTTAGTTTTAATAAATTATAAAACTAATACTTTTATAAAATAAATAATATAAAAATAATATTTTTATAAAAATTGTACTTTTTACAACTCTAAGTTTTATTTTTTATATTTAGTATATTTTTATTTGTTTTAGCGTAATATTTATATTTTTCGCTCGTATTTCGTTTTAAGTTATAGTTTTTGCCATAGTTATTTTTATTTCTAGATTTTTAGGCTTTGCCGTAAAATCCCTTAAGTGCTTTTTCTTTAGATTAAGATTTAGGTGCTTTAGAATTTTGCGACGCTGTTTATAAATTTTAGTACCTTTTAAGTTACGACTCGCTACTTTCTTATTTTTATTTTTCGACGCGTAATCTTTTTCTTTCTTATTTCTCGACGCTCTAGTTTTTAGGACATAGAATTTTCTATTTCTTCTCCAAAATTCCAAACGAAAAATTATTTTAAGCGGTTAAATTGATAGACATCCAAATTTTCTGGTTCGTAGTAATAGTTGGATTTGTTAGTGGCAAGTTGTGGGCTTCCGATTTAAAGGGTCCTGGCTACCTGCTGCATCTATTGGCTATTTGAAACGTGGGCAAAATCAGAAAAGTCTATTAATTTGATAACTTATATAATTTTTAGTTTTATAACTAATAGCATAATTAGTAAATGCACCACATTGTAGCTAAAATTTGGTAATAAGCGCATTATGGAAAATCTCGAGAATATTTTGGAAACTCTTTATGACATCCGAAATCAATTTAATCAATACTCTTAAACGGGTGTTGATGACAATTCCTTCGGTTAATCTTGGATCACGAATGACGAAACAATAACTGGTTGTGAAATCTGTGAAGATTATCACTCAACATGGGAATGTTATTATTACGTTCCTATGGAAAATTATGCACCCATGGAACCTGAATGGAATGATTATGAGGAATACAATTCTAATTGGGATTATTCCCAACAATATATCCAAACTCAACAACCAGAAGACGAGGAAAATTATGTGTCTGAAAATTCTTTAGAATATATGAAAATCAAACTCGAAGAACTTGATGCTCAAAATGAACAAATGAGAGAGTTTGTAAATAGGCAAGCTGAAACTCTATCAGATTACACACCTGCTGATCTGAGGAGTATTGTGCAAGAAAATCTCAAATCATCGAATTTTGATGAATTCGAGAGCTCAGAAATCACCAATTATCCCGATGATACTTTTTATTCAGCTTTACCAATTTCACAACATATCGACACATTAGCCTCTACCAACGAAATCATCGATCCATGAATGGATGAAGAAGAAGTAAGGGTGACAAATTGTTACTCTTGGGAAAACGATACGTTGAAAATTTTACCCCCGAGACCAAAGTGGAGGAACCGATAAGGACCGTTAATGAAGAAGAATTTGCTTCAATTCAGCCACAACCTTCCAACCCAATATTCTCAATAGACGAGTCATCTACCGAAGATGAACTACGAGCTGTAATAGATAATGACACCTCGGATTTCACCCAATTGAGTAATAGCGGTGAAAACTTTGATCTCGAGAATAAAAGGAAGGAAATGTTAGGAATTGTCTACCCTATAATATGTATGTCGGTGTATATCGATCCATTTGACCAAGAACCAGAAAAGAGACATATCCATTTACTAAAAGCTACACTTAAAAAAGAATTAAGTAGTAACGATCGGGTGAGTCTAAACTTTAAACCCATTGATATATCATACACCACCCGAGATATAAATAACTGGCTCACTATTTTAATTCGTGAAACTTATTCTACCGACTTCACATGTCGTCAGCTAAGTGTGGGAAAGTCTAACCCCACTTAACGTTAAATTAGGGGTTCGGGTTAGTGCAAAACTCGTTAATAAACATGCATGATGAGTAAAGGTAAAAGACGCATTTTCAAAGATTAGCAAAACAGTTCAGAAAAGCAACCGTTTTTGAAGAAAAACATGGGGGATAAAACAAGAAGGAATGAACGATGAGGTGCACCATCTATCATTCGACGAGCTTTGTAATTACAAACTGGGTATTTTCAATCACTTTTCTACACTAATCACCCTCATGAAATTATAATTAGAGTCTGATTTCATGCAAATGAGGACATTGCATGATCTCAAGTGTGGGGAAGGGTTATAAATTCTCTCGGGTTTATACTTGGCTTATTTTCTAAATATTGTGAAAATTTTAAAAATTTTCAACTAAATGAATTCAAAAGCATGTTTATACATATTTATGAACGATAAAACTAGGTGTTAATGCCGAAATTATTGTTACCTCGGAAAGGACATAAATTGAGAAACAACTAAAACGCTTGAATTTATTTATTAGGATATAAAAAGACGCATGAAAAAAGCCAAGTGTGGGGAGAATGTACAAAGTTATTCAATTAAAAACTATCTATCACATGTTTCTGTAAAGTTTATTGCAGGTGCTTTTGTTTTGGACTAAATTAACTGTTTTACCCGATTTATTGTAATACTTTTGAAAGAATAGATGGATCTACACGATGAATCAATTCCATCATTAAAAGAAAGTAAAGTCTTCCGAAAAAGACACGCGCTTCTTGATTTTGGTCAAGAAGTTGTCGTCCAGACCAGCTGTAGGTTGACGAAAAATCTAGAAAAGTCATCTCTAAAATCAGCAGGAAATCCACGGACCTCAGCATCAAACAGGGTCGCCAAGTGGTTAGACTTATCCTAACCATGAGAGGATCTGTCTCATAAAATGGGGAGGGCGCCGTACAAATTAGCTTGATAAGACTAATGAATTAGATCCCCAGAAAGGATAATCTCCTTAAAGATTAAAAATCAGCTTTTAAGACTGATATTACTCAATCCTTGAGATTGACTTTAAAGATTGAGAATTACAAACTCATAGAATTCAATGATACCTAAACTCGAGCTTGAACGAGAAAATATTTTGATCAAATTAAAACCGATTTGTTTTCTGAAAACCTATTTTCAATGCGTTCATTACCATTGAAGGTAAAATCCTAGGAATTCACCTGGAATTCATTAGGTCACCTGAACCAAATCGGGTGTCAACCGTAAGAACGGTGGTTGCATAGCATGGTCGAAGACAGGATCTTGTACCAGATCGAAAAACTATAGGGTAATCTTTACTATTACTCCTACAAAGGATAGTAATTGCATCCGTTTTAGACCATGAACATCTGCATGTCATTAGATATTGCCTTAACAGTTGCTTGTTCAACGCTTTCCTTTACAACCGGACGGTAGTTTACCGAAAGGTAATATACGGAGCAAGTATACTGGACGTGTTGCTTTCCTAATACAAGGTTAGCAAGTGGGTGACACAAAACCGCAAGTTTTGAGCTAAAATTTTCAAATCTGAAACCCACAAAACCCACAAAAATATTTTGCAAACACCGGTGAAGGGTTACTCCGGAAAACTTATCTAGGGTAAAAGCTAGATTGAATTTTCAAAAGATCAAATGTTTTCATAAAGATCCAATTTCCTTAAAGGATCTAAATTTTATAAGTCATGTGGGACTGTAAACCACATCGTTACTATCATTGTTTATACCGCCGTATCAAAATCACTAATGTATAAAGTGTGAAGAATAAAGAAGTGATTCGTGTGATTTAATTTCAAGTTCTGTATTGCTTGAGGACAAGCAACGTTCAAGTGTGGGGATATTTGATAGTGCTCCAAACGAACATATATTTAGTCGCAATATCATCCCAATATGTAAAGTTTTTAGTTGTAATTATTCTATTTTTAAGTTGTAATCGTTTAAATAAATAAATGCGAAGACAAAGCACGAAGATTAAAGAATTGAAGAAAAAGCGTCCTAAAACTGGAAAAAGGGTCCTTAAAGCCATATTGCACTCAAAAGCGTCCCAAAAAATGAGTTAAAAGACTTGCGCGGATTTTGGGAGTTAAGGAAAATAATTTTTTGTGCAAATTACAAATTGCTAAACGCAGAGTACAAGATATTAAATAGTACGAAAGGACGTTCTAAAATCCGGAACCGGGACCTGAGCCAACTATCAACGCCCAACTCAACGGACCAAAAATTATAAGTCAACTATGCACAAGAATATAATATAATATTTAAATAATTATATAAATTATTTATATATTATATATATTTAAATAATACGTCGACAAAGAAGAAAACAAAGTAATGTGGCTGGATCCAGCTGGCCATGCGATCGCATGGCCAGGAAGAAGGAAATCCATGCGATCGCATGGCTTCAGAAATCAGGCCACATCTATAAAACGCAACGAGTTTGGCCAGTTTATGTACACCTTCTCAATTCATTTTCACTCTCTGTAATATATATATATATATATATATATATATATATATATATATATATATATATATATATATATATATATATATAATATATTAGTTTAGTTTTATATTAGATTAGTTTGGGTAATGTAACGGTTATTTTACGGGTTTTGAAGTCGAAGCTCTGTCCATGTAACACTACGCGATAAATAATCAATGTAAGCTATGTTCTCCTTTTTAAATTAATGTCTCATACTTAAGTTATTATTATGCTTATTTGAGCCGAAGTAATCGTGATGTTGGACTAAATATTAAAGATGGGGTAATAGGGCTTTGTACCATAATCGGGGTTTGGAAAAAAGAACGACACTTGTGGAAATGGGACTATAGGTTATTAATGGACTTTATATTTGATTAATATAGATATTTACAATTTGACGTAGTTATATATAACCACATACGCTTGACCGGGTACGGTAGGCGGGATATTTATAAATACGAATTATTGTTCATTTGACCGGACACGGGGATGAATTAATAGTCACTGGACTAATTAAAACAGGGGTGGATTACATTCAAGGATAATTGGTGTCATTGTTAACAAAGTATTAAAACCTTGGATTACACATAGTCGATAACCTGGTGTATTCATTAAACAAAGTATTAAGACCTTGTTACAGTTCGAATCCCCAATTAGTTGGAATATTTGACTTCGGGTATAAGGTTAAATTTGCCGAGCATTTTATAATTATGACCGATGAACTATTATGGACAAAAACTAGATAGGTTTCAAATACATCCAGGACAAAGGACAATTAACCCAGGGTAATAAATTATAATCAAAACGTCAAACATCATGGTTACGGAAGTTTAAATAAGCATAATTATTATATTGTTATTTATTTTACGCACTTAAATTATCGTCATTTATATTTTGCATTAGGTTTTAATTGTGACTTAAAATATAAAATCGACAAACTGGTCATTAAACGGTAAACCCCCTTTTATATATTATTACTATGTATAATATATTTTGTACAAATATAATTGTTTAAAAATATAGTGTAAAATAAGTCATCTCCCTGTGGAACGTTCCGGACTTACTAAAAACTATACTACTCTACGATTAGGTACACTGCCTATAGTGTTGTAGCAAGGTTTATGTATATCCCATATGTAAATAAATAATTAAAACTTGTGTAATTTGTATCGTATTTCGTAATAAAAATTACTACTATTTTGTATACACCTCTACGCACATCAAGTTTTTGGTGCCGCTGCCGGGGACTCGGTAAAACGCTATATTTTTAATATATATTTGTGTAAATATTTTTATATATAATTTTTAGAAAAACAATATAAAATCTATAATAAAAAAAAAACCTGGAATCCAAGCCCATGCGATCGCATGAGCTGGCTGTGATAATTCCATGCGATCGCATGGTAAACTCTAACACGCCTGATCAAACCCTATTCCAGCATTAATTACGGAGTATATTATTATTATTATTATTAAAACCCTAATTAGGGTTTAGTTTTTAATTAATTAGTTTAGTTTTTATTATTAATTTGTATTTTTAGTTTATTTAGTTTTAATAAATTATAAAACTAATACTTTTATAAAATAAATTATATAAAAATAATATTTTTATAAAAATTGTACTTTTTACAACTTTAAGTTTTATTTTTTATATTTTGTATATTTTTATTTGTTTTAGCGTAATATTTATATTTTTCGCTCGTATTTAGTTTTAAGTTATTTTTGCCATAGTTATTTTTATTTCTAGATTTTTAGGCTTTGCCGTAAAATCCCTTAAGTGCTTTTTCTTTAGATTAAGATTTAGGTGCTTTAGAATTTTGCGACGCTGTTTATAAATTTTAGTACCTTTTAAGTTACGACTCGCTACTTTCTTATTTTTATTTTTCGACATTTTTCGACGCGTAATCTTTTTCTTTCTTATTTCTCGACGCTCTAGTTTTTAGGACATAGAATTTTATATTTCTTCTCCAACATTCCAAACGAAAAATTATTTTATGCGGTTAAATTGATAGACATCCAAATTTTCTGGTTCGTAGTAATAGTTGGATTTGTTAGTGGCGAGTTGTGGGCTTTCGATTTAAAGGGTCCTGGCTACCTGCTGCATCTATTGGCTATTCGAAACGTGGGTAAAATCAGAAAAGTCTATTAATTTGATAACTTATATAATTTTTAGTTTTATAAATAATAGCATAATTAGTAAATTGATGTTTCGCGAGGTGTATATAAAATAGCTATTATTTTTACAAGGAAATACTATTAAATACGATACAATTTTACACAAGATATTTATTTATTTAAAGAATGGATATACTTAAACCTTGCTACAACACTTATAGGCAGTGTACCTAATCGTACAGTAGTGTAGTTTTTAGTAAGTCCGGTTCGTTCCACAGGGAATCTTTTTAAACAAAGCTTAACGCTATATTAGTTTACTTTTATAAAAATACAAATATATATATATATATAAGTAATATTATTATTATAAAGGGGGGTTTTTACCGTTTAATGATCGGTTTGTCGATTTTAAAACTTTAGTCGCAGTTAAAACCAAATGTAAAATATTAAAAATAAATACAAGACTTAAATTAAAGCATAAAGTAAATAACGATAATGAAATTACGAATAATAAAAGTGCGATAAAATAAACTTGAGATAATTAAAAAGTACAATAATTAAAAATGCAATTAAAATATAATAACAATAAAAATGCGATAATTAGAAGTGCAATTAAATATAAAATAAAGGAAATTAAATATGAAATAAAAGAATTATGCTTATTTAAACTTCCGTAATCATGATGTTTGACGTGTTGATTTTAGTTTTATTGCCCATGGGTTAATTGTCCTTTGTCCTAGATTATTTAATATGTCCGTCTGGTTTTTGTCCATAACAGTCCATCAGTCATAAATATAAAGTGCGAGTGTCCTGGTCAAATTATTCTTATACCCGAAGTTAAATATTCCAACTAATTGGGGATTCGAATTGTAACAAGGTTTTAATACTTTGTTTAATGAATACACCAGGTTATCGACTGCGCGTAAACCAAGGTTTTACTACTTTGTTAACAATTACACCAATTACCCTTGAATGTAATCCACCCCTGTTTTAATGAGTCCATTGACTATTAATCCATCCCCGTGTTCGGTCAAATGAACAATAATTCGTACTTATAAAATTCCCGCCCATCGTGTCCGATTAAGCGTATGTGGTTATATATAAATACGTCGAATTATAAGTTTGTATATTAAATTAACAAGGTATTGTTTAGTTAATATAAAACCCATTAATAGCCCATAGTCTAATTTTCACAAGTGTCGTTCTTTTATTCAAACCCCAATTATGGTACAAAGCCCAATTACCCAATTTCAGTAATTAGCCCAACATCATGATTACTTCGGATTAAATAAGCATAATAATAACTTAGCTACGAGACATTAATGTAAAAAGGTTGAACATAACTTACAATGATTAAAAATAGCGTAGCGTTACACGGACAGAATTTTGACTTACACCTTTACAATATTCGCTAACATACCCTTATTATTAGGATTAAAATTAAAATTAAAATTAAAATTAAAATATAAATATAAATATATACGATATAGATAGAGAGATGGATGATATATTATGATTTTTGCGATCAGAATTCGTTTGCTTTTATAGGGATTTTCAAAACTTGGGGCTCCGCGACTCGCGGCCCTTTTGGCCTTCAAACTCCGCGAGTCGCGGAGATTGAAAATACAGCTCACATTCTTTTGGAGTCTTTCTTGCCGACGATTTATTTATAAATATAATACATATATAATTAATATAATTAATTATATATTATATTATATTTATATACATAGTTAACTTGTAATTTTTAGTCCGTTGCGTCGAGCGTTGAGAGTTGACTCATGTCCCGGTTCCGGATTTTCGAACGTCCTTGCGTACAATTTAATATCTTGTACTTTGCGTTTTGAATCTTGTACTCTTGTAATTTCGAGACGTTTCTTATCAATAATTGGAACCTCTTTGATTGTATTTTGTACTTTTGAGCTTTTTGGTCGTTTGCGTCTTCAATTCGTCGAATCTATCTTTTGTCTTCACCTTTTATTATTTAAACGAATATCACTTGTAAATAGAACAATTGCAACTAAAAGCTTGTCTTTCTTGAGGAATAATGCTATGAAATATATGTTCGTTTTTAGCATTATCATAAATGCACCACATTGTAGCTAAAATTTGGTAATAAGCGCATTATGGAAAATCTCGAGAATATTTTGGAAACTCTTTATGACATCCGAAATCAAATTAATCAATACTCTCAAACGGGTGTTGATGACAATTCCTTCGGTCAATCTTGGATCACGAATGACGAAACAATAACTAGTTGTGAAATCTGTGGAGATTATCACTCAACATGGGAATGTTATTATTACGTTCCTATGGAAAATAATGCACCCATGGAACCTGAATGGAATGATTATGAGGAATACAATTCTAATTTGGATTATTCCCAACAATATATCCAAACTCAATAACCAGAAGACGAGGAAAATTATGTGTCTGAAAATTCTTTAGAATATATGAAAATCAAACTCGAAGAACTTGATGCTCAAAATGAACAAATGAGAGAGTTTGTAAATAGGCAAGCTGAAACTCTATCAGATTACACACCTGCTGATCTGAGGAGTATTGTGCAAGAAAATCTCATATCATCGAATTTTGATGAATTCGAGAGCTCCGAAATCACCAATTATCCCGATGATACTTTTTATTCAGCTTTACCAATTTCACAACATATCGACACATTAGCCTCTACCAACGAAATCATCGATCCATGAATGGATGAAGAAGAAGTAAGGGTGACAAATTGGTACTCTTAGGAAAACGATAACGTTGAAAATTTTACCCCCGAGACCAAAGTGGAGGAACCGATAAGGACCGTTAATGAAGAAGAATTTGCTTCAATCCAGCCACAACCTTCCAACCCAATATTCTCAATAGACGAGTCATCTACCGAAGATGAACTACGAACTGTAATAGATAATGACACCTCGGATTTCACCCAATTGAGTAATAGCGGTGAAAACTTTGATCCCGAGAATAAAAGGAAGGAAATGTTAGGAATTGTCTACCCTATAATATGTATGTCGGTGTATATCGATCCATTTGACCAAGAACCAGAAAAGGGACATATCCATTTACTAAAAGCTACACTTAAAAAAGAATTAAGTAGTGACGATCGGGTGAGTCTAAAATTAAAACCCATTGATATATCATACACCACCCGAGATATAAATAACTGGCTCACTATTTTAATTCGTGAAACTTATTCTACCGACTTCACATGTCGTCAGCTAAGTGTGGGGAAGTCTAACCCCACTTAACGTTAAATTAGGGGTTTGGGTTAGTGCAAAACTCGTTAATAAACATGCATGATGAGTAAGGGTAAAAGACGCATTTTCAAAGATTAGCAAAACAGTTCAGAAAAGCAACCGTTTTTGAAGAAAAACATGGGGGATAAAACAAGAAGGAATGAACTAAATGAATTTTAAAATTTTAAAATTTTTCTAAATATTGTGAAAATTTTCTAAATATTGTGAAAATTTTAAAATTTTTCAACTAAATGAATTCAAAAGCATGTTTATACATATTTATGAACGATAAAACTAGGAGTTAATGCCGAAATTATTGTTATCTCAGAAAGGACATAAATTGAGAAACAACTAAAACGCTTGAATTTATTTATTAAGATATAAAAAGACGCATGAAAAAAGCCAAGTGTGGGGAGAATGTACAAAGTTATTCAATTAAAAACTATCTATCACATGTTTCTGTAAATTTTATTGCAAGTGCTTTTGTTTTGGACTAAATTAACTATTTTACCCGATTTATTGTAATACTTTTGAAAGAATAGATGGATCTACACGATGAATCAATTCCATCATTAAAAGGAAGTAAAGTCTTCCGAAAAAGATACGCGCTTCTTGATTTAGGTCAAGAAGTTGTCGTCCAGACCAGCTGTAGGTTGACGAAAAATCTAGAAAAGTCATCTCTAAAATCAGCAGGAAATCCATGGACCTCAGCATCAAACAGGGTCGCCAAGTGGTTAGACTTATCCTAACCATGAGAGGATCTGTCTCGTAATATGGGGAGGGCACCGTGCAAATTAGCTTGATAAGACTAATGAATCAGATTCCCAGAAAGGATAATCTCCTTAAAGATTAAAAATCAGCTTTTAAGACTGATATTACTCAATCCTTGAGATTGACTTTAAAGATTGAGAATTACAAACTCATAGAATTCAATGATATCTAAACTCGAGCTTGAACGAGAAAATATTTTGATCAAATTAAAACCTATTTGTTTTCTGAAAACCTATTTTCAATGCGTTCATTACCGTTGAACGTAAAATCCTAGGAATTCACCTGGAATTCATTAGGTCACCTGAACCAAATCGGGTGTCAACCGTAAGAACGGTGGTTGCATAGCATGGTCGAAGACAGGACCTTGTACCAGACCGAAAAACTATATGGTGATCTTTACTATTGCTCCTACAAAGGATAGTAATTGCATCCGACACGTTTTAGACCATGAACATCTGCATGTCATTAGACATTGCCTTAACAGTTGCTTGTTCAACGCTTTCCTTTATAACCGGACGGTAGTTTACCGAAAGGTAATATACAGAGCAAGTATACTGGAAGTGTTGCTTTCCTAATACAAGGTTAGCAAGTGGGTGACACAAAACCGCAAGTTTTGAGCTAAAATTTTCAAATCTGAAAACCACAAAACCCACAAAAATATTTTGCAAACACCGGTGAATGGTTACTCCGGAAAACTTATCTAGGGTAAAAGCTAGATTGAATTTTCAAAAGATCAAATGTTTTCATAAAGATCCAATTTCCTTAAAGGATCTAAATTTTATAAGTCATGTGGGACTGTAAACCACATCGTTACTATCATTGTTTATACCGCCGTATCAAAATCACTAATGTATAAAGTGTGAAGAATAAAGAAGTGATTCGTGTGATTTAATTTCAAGTTCTGTATTGCTTGAGGATAAGAAACGTTCAAGTGTGGGGATATTTGATAGTGCTCCAAACGAAAATATATTTAGTCGCAATATCATCCCAATATGTAAAGTTTTTAGTTGTAATTACTCTATTTTTAAGTTGTAATCGTTTAAATAAATAAATGCGAAGACGAAGCACGAAGATTAAAGAATTGAAGAAAAAGCATCCTAAAACTGGAAAAGGGTCCTTAAAGCCATAGTGCACTCAAAAGCGTCCCAAAAATTGAGTTAAAAGACTTGCGCGGATTTTGGGAGTTAAGGAAAATAATTTTTTGTGCAAATTACAAATTGCGAAACGCAAAGTACAAGATATTAAATAGTACGAAAGGACGTTCGAAAATCCGGAACCGGGACCTGAGCCAACTATCAATGCCCGACTCAACGGACCAAAAATTATAAGTCAACTATGCACAAGAATATAATATAATATTTAAATAATTATATAAATTATTTATATATTATATATATTTAAATAATACGTCGATAAAGAAGAAAACAAAGTAATGTGGCTGGATCCAGCTGGCCATGCGATCGCATGGCCAGGAAGAAGGAAATCCATGCGATCACATGGCTTCAGAAATCAGGCCACATCTATAAAAGGCAACGAGTTTGGCCAGTTTATGTACACCTTCTCAATTCATTTTCACTCTTTGTAATATATATATTTATATATATTTATATATATATATATAATATATATTAGTTTAGTTTTATATTAGATTAGTTTGGGTAATGTAACGGTTATTTTACAGGTTTTGAAGTCGAAGCTCTGTCCATGTAACACTACGCGATAAATAATCAATGTAAGCTATGTTCTCCTTTTTAAATTAATCTCTCATACTTAAGTTATTATTATGCTTATTTGAGCCGAAGTAATCGTGATGTTGGACTAAATATTAAAGACGGGGTAATTGGGCTTTGTACCATAATTGGGGTTTGGACAAAAGAACGACACTTGTGGAAATGGGACTATGGGTTATTAATGGACTTTATATTTGATTAATATAGATATTTACAATTTAACGTAGTTATATATAACCACATACGCTTGACCGGGTACGGTAGGCGGGATATTTATAAATACGAATTATTGTTCATTTGACCGGACACGGGGATGAATTAATAGTCACTGACTAATTAAAACAGGGGTGGATTACATTCAAGGATAATTGGTGTAATTGTTAACAAAGTATTAAAACCTTAGATTACACGCAGTCGATAACCTGGTATATTCATTAAACAAAGTATTAAGACCTTGTTACAGTTCGAATCCCCAATTAGTTGGAATATTGGACTTCGGGTATAAGGTTAAATTTGCCGAGCATTTTATAATTATGACCAATGAACTATTATGGACAAAAACTAGATAGGTTTCAAATACATCCAGGACAAAGGACAATTAACCCAGGGTAATAAATTATAATCAAAACGTCAAACATCATGGTTACGGAAGTTTAAATAAGCATAATTATTATATTGTTATTTATTTTACGCACTTAAATTATCGTCATTTATATTTTGCATTAGGTTTTAATTGTGACTTAAAATATAAAATCGAAAAACTGGTCATTAAACTGTAAACCCCCTTTTATATATTATTACTATGTATAATATATTTTGTACAAATATAATTGTTTAAAAATATAGTGTAAAATAAGTCGTCTCCCTGTGGAACGAACCGGACTTACTAAAAACTATACTACTCTATGATTAGGTACACTGCCTATAGTGTTGTAGCAAGGTTTAGGTATATCCCATCTGTAAATAAATAGTTAAAACTTGTGTAATTTGTATCGTATTTCGTAATAAAAATTACTACTATTTTGTATACACCTCTACGCACATCACAACCCAACAATTTATTTACTACTACTCATTTTGTTATTTCAAGTTCAATGAAACCCATGGCAAACACCACACCTCCAACCTCAAATGCCACACCTTTATCACAAGTCAACAAAACCACCCTCATTATAAACCCATATGTAAGTGGTTGTGTTGTTCGAGTTGCAACAAAACACAGATCATATTACACATGATCACGATACTACCATAAAATTTTTAGAAACCCACTTCAACCAATTAACCACCTTCATTACCATGGTTATACTCGTTCGAATAAACCCGCCACCCATCACCACCACATCGAACCTGAAATGTCCCGTTCTTATTGATTAAAAACGTTCCATATTAATTGATTTCGTTGCGAGGTTTTGACCTCTATATGAGACATTTTTCAAAGACTGCATTCATTTTAAAACAAACCATAACCTTTATTTCATCAATAAAGGTCTAAAAAGCTTTACGTAGATTATCAAATAATGATAATCTAAAATATCCTGTTTACACACGACCATTACATAATGGTTTACAATACAAATATGTTACAACAAAATAAGTTTCTTGAATGCAGTTTTTACACAATATCATACAAGCATGGACTCCAAATCTCGTCCTTATTTAAGTATGCGATAGTGGAAGCTCTTAATAATCACCTGAGAATAAACATGCTTAAAACGTCAACAAAAATATTGGTGAGTTATAGGTTTAACCTATATATATCAAATCATAATAATAGACCACAAGATTTCATATTTCAATACACATCCCATACATAGAGATAAAAATCATTCATATGGTGAACACCTGGTAACCGACATTAATAAGATGCATATATAAGAATATCCCCATCATTCCGGGATACCCTTCGGATATGATATAAATTTCGAAGTACTAAAGCATCCGGTACTTTGGATGGGGTTTGTTAGGCCCAATAGATCTATCTTTAGGATTCGCATCAATTAGGGTGTCTGTTCCCTAATTCTTAGATTACCAGACTTAATAAAAAGGAGCATATTCGATTTCGATAATTCAACCACAGAATGTAGTTTCACGTACTTGTGTATATTTTGTAAATCATTTATAAAACCTGTATGTATTCTCATCCCAAAAATATTAGATTTTAAAAGTGGGACTATAACTCACTTTCACAGATTTTTACTTCGTCGGGAAGTAAGACTTGGCCACTGGTTGATTCACGAACCTATAACAATATATACATATATATCAAAGTATGTTCAAAATATATTTACAACACTTTTAATATATTTTGATGTTTTAAGTTTATTAAGTCAGATGTCCTCGTTAGTAACCTACAACTAGTTGTCCACAGTTAGATGTACAGAAATAAATCGATAAATATTATCTTGAATCAATCCACGACCCAGTGTATACGTATCTCAGTATTGATCACAACTCAAACTATATATATTTTGGAATCAACCTCAACCCTGTATAGCTAACTCCAACATTCACATATAGAGTGTCTATGGTTGTTCCGAAATATATATAGATGTGTCGATATGATAGGTCGAAACATTGTATACGTGTCTATGGTATCTCAAGATTACATAATATACAATACAAGTTGATTAAGTTATGGTTGGAATAGATTTGTTACCAATTTTCACGTAGCTAAAATGAGAAAAATTATCCAATCTTGTTTTACCCATAACTTCTTCATTTTAAATCCGTTTTAAGTGAATCAAATTGCTATGGTTTCATATTGAACTCTATTTTATGAATCTAAATAGAAAAATTATAGGTTTATAGTCGGAAAAATAAGTTACAAGTCGTTTTTGTAAAGGTAGTCATTTCAGTCGAAAGAACGACGTCTAGATGACCATTTTAGAAAACATACTTCCACTTTGAGTTTAACCATAATTTTTGGATATAGTTTCATGTTCATAATAAAAATCATTTTCTCAGAATAACAACTTTTAAATCAAAGTTTATCATAGTTTTTAATTAACTAACCCAAAACAGCCCGCGGTGTTACTACGACGGCGTAAATCCGGTTTTACGGTGTTTTTCGTGTTTCCAGGTTTTAAATCATTAAGTTAGCATATCATATAGATATAGAACATGTGCTTAGTTGATTTTAAAAGTCAAGTTAGAAGGATTATCTTTTGTTTGCGAACAAGTTTAGAATTAACTAAACTATGTTCTAGTGATTACAAGTTTAAACCTTCGAATAAGATAGCTTTATATGTATGAATCGAATGATGTTATGAACATCATTACTACCTTAAGTTCCTTGGATAAACCTACTGGAAAAGATAAAAATGGATCTAGCTTCAACGGATCCTTGGATGGCTCGAAGTTCTTGAAGCAGAATCATGACACGAAAACAAGTTCAAGTAAGATCATCACTTGAAATAAGATTGTTATAGTTATAGAAATTGAACCAAAGTTTGAATATGATTATTACCTTGTATTAAAATGATAACCTACTATAAGAAACAAATATTTCTTGAGGTTGGATGTGAAATGTCCCGTTCTTATTGATTAAAAACGTTCCATATTAATTGATTTCGTTGCGAGGTTTTGACCTCTATATGAGACGTTTTTCAAAGACTGCATTCATTTTTAAAACAAACCATAACCTTTATTTCATAGATAAAGGTTTTAAAAAGCTTTACGTAGATTATCAAATAATGATAATCTAAAATATCCTGTTTACACACGACCATTACATAATGGTTTACAATACAAATATGTTACAATAAAATAAGTTTCTTGAATGCAGTTTTTACACAATATCATACAAGCATGGACTCCAAATCTCGTCCTTATTTAAGTATGCGACAGCGGAAGCTCTTAATAATCACCTGAGAATAAACATGTTTAAAACGTCAACAAAAATGTTGGTGAGTTATAGGTTTAACCTATATATATCAAATCATAATAATAGACCACAAGATTTCATATTTCAATACACATCCCATACATAGAGATAAAAATCATTCATATGGCGAACACCTGGTAACCGACATTAACAAGATGCATATATAAGAATATCCCCATCATTCCGGGACACCCTTCGGATATGATATAAATTTCGAAGTACTAAAGCATCTGGTACTTTGGATGGGGTTTGTTAGGCCCAATAGATCTATCTTTAGGATTCGCGTCAATTAGGGTGTCTGTTCCCTAATTCTTAGATTACCAGGCTTAATAAAAAGGGGCATATTCGATTTCGATAATTCAACCATAGAATGTAGTTTCACGTACTTGTGTCTATTTTGTAAATCATTTATAAAACCTGCATGTATTCTCATCCCAAAAATATTAGATTTTAAAAGTGGGACTATAACTCACTTTCACAGATTTTTACTTCGTCGGGAAGTAAGACTTGGCCACTGGTTGATTCACGAACCTATAACAATATATACATACATATCAAAGTATGTTCAAAATATATTTACAACACTTTTAATATATTTTGATGTTTTAAGTTTATTAAGTCAGCTGTCCTCGTTAGTAACCTACAACTAGTTGTCCACAGTTAGATGTACAGAAATAAATCGATAAATATTATCTTGAATCAATTCACGACCCAGTGTATACGTATCTCAGTATTGATCACAACTCAAACTATATATATTTTGGAATCAACCTCAACCCTGTATAGCTAACTCCAACATTCACATATAGAGTGTCTATGGTTGTTCCGAAATATATATAGATGTGTCGACATGATAGGTCGAAACATTGTATACGTGTCTATGGTATCTCAAGATTACATAATATACAATACAAGTTGATTAAGTTATGGTTGGAATAGAGTTGTTACCAATTTTCACGTAGCTAAAATGAGAAAAATTATCCAATCTTGTTTTACCCATAACTTCTTCATTTTAAATCCGTTTTGAGTGAATCAAATTGCTATGGCTTCATATTGAACTCTATTTTATGAATCTAAACAGAAAAAGTATAGGTTTATAGTCGGAAAAATAAGTTACAAGTCATTTTTGTAAAGGTAGTCATTTCAGTCGAAAGAACGACGTCTAGATGACCATTTTAGAAAACATACTTCCACTTTGAGTTTAACCATAATTTTTGGATATAGTTTCATGTTCATAATAAAAATCATTTTCTCAGAATAACAACTTTTAAATCAAAGTTTATCATAGTTTTTAATTAACTAACCCAAAACAGCCCGCGGTGTTACTACGACGGCGTAAATCCGATTTTACGGTGTTTTTCGTGTTTCCAGGTTTTAAATCATTAAGTTAGCATATAATATAGATATAGAACATGTGTTTAGTTGATTTTAAAAGTCAAGTTAGAAGTATTAACTTTTGTTTGTGAACAAGTTTAGAATTAACTAAACTATGTTCTAGTGATTACAAGTTTAAACCTTCGAATAAGATAGCTTTATATGTATGAATCGAATGATGTTATGAACATCATTACTACCTTAAGTTCCTTGGATAAACCTACTGGAAAATAGAAAAATGGATCTAGCTTCAACGGATCCTTGGATGGCTCGAAGTTCTTGAAGCAGAATCATGACACGAAAACAAGTTCAAGTAAGATCATCACTTGAAATAAGATTGTTATAGTTATAGAAATTGAACCAAAGTTTGAATATGATAATTACCTTGTATTAGAATGATAACCTACTATAAGAAACAAAGATTTCTTAAGGTTGGATGATCACCTTACAAGATTGGAAGTGAGCTAGCAAACTTGAAAGTATTCTTGATTTTATGTAACTAGAACTTGTAGAATATATGAAGAACACTTAGAACTTGAAGATAGAACTTGAAAGAGATCAATTAGATGAATAAAATTGAAGAATGAAAGTGTTTGTAGGTGTTTTTGGTCGTTGGTGTATGGATTAGATATAAAGGATATGTAATTTTGTTTTCATGTAAATAAGTCATGAATGATTACTCATATTTTTGTAATTTTATGAGATATTTCATGCTAGTTGCTAAATGATGGTTCCCACATGTGTTAGGTGACTCACATGGGCTGCTAAGAGCTGATCATTGGAGTGTATATACCAATAGTACATACATCTAAAAGCTGTGTATTGTACGAGTACGAATACGGGTGCATACGAGTAGAATTGTTGATGAAATTGAACGAGGATGTAATTGTAAGCATTTTTGTTAAGTAGAAGTATTTTGATAAGTGTATTGAAGTCTTTCAAAAGTGTATAAATACATATTAAAACACTACATGTATATACATTTTAACTGAGTCGTTAAGACATCGTTAGTCGTTACATGTAAGTGTTGTTTTTAAACCTTTAGGTTAACGATCTTGTTAAATGTTGTTAACCCAATGTTTATAATATCAAATGAGATTTTAAATTATTATATTATCATGATATTATCATGTATGAATATCTCTTAATATGATATATATATACATTAAATGTCTTTACAACGATAATCGTTACATATATGTCTCGTTTAAAAATCATTTAGTAGTCTTGTTTTTACATATGTAGTTCATTGTTAATATACTTAATGATATGTTTACTTATCATAGTATCATGTTAACTATATATATATCCATATATATGTCATCATATAGTTTTTACAAGTTTTAACGTTCGTGAATCACCGGTCAACTTGGTTGGTCAATTGTCTATATGAAACATATTTCAATTAATCAAGTCTTAACAAGTTTGATTGCTTAACATGTTGGAAACATTTAATCATGTAAATATCAATCTCAATTAATATATATAAACATGGAAAAGTTCGGGTCACTACAGTACCTACCCGTTAAATAAATTTCGTCCCGAAATTTTAAGCTGTTGAAGGTGTTGACGAATCTTCTGGAAATAGATGCGGGTATTTCTTCTTCATCTGATCTTCACACTCCCAGGTGAACTCGGGTCCTCTACGAGCATTCCATCCAACCTTAACAATTGGTATCTTGTTTTGCTTAAGTCTTTTAACCTCACGATCCATTATTTCGACGGGTTCTTCGATGAATTGATGTTTTTCGTTGATTTGGATTTCATCTAATGGAATAGTGAGATCTTCTTTAGCAAAACATTTCTTAAAATTCGAGACGTGGAAAGTGTTATGTACAGCCGCGAGTTGTTGAGGTAACTCAAGTCGGTAAGCTACTGGTCCGACACGATCAATAATCTTGAATGGTCCAATATACCTTGGATTTAATTTCCCTCGTTTACCAAATCGAACAACGCCTTTCCAAGGTGCAACTTTAAGAATGACCATCTCTCCAATTTCAAATTCTATATCTTTTCTTTTAATGTCAGCGTAGCTCTTTTGTCGACTTTTGGCGGTTTTCAACCGTTGTTGAATTTGGATGATCTTCTCGGTAGTTTCTTGTATAATCTCCGGACCCGTAATCTGTCTATCCCCCACTTCACTCCAACAAATCGGAGACCTGCACTTTCTACCATAAAGTGCTTCAAACGGCGCCATCTCAATGCTTGAATGGTAGCTGTTGTTGTAGGAAAATTCTGCTAACGGTAGATGTCGATCCTAACTGTTTCCGAAATCAATAACACATGCTCGTAGCATGTCTTCAAGCGTTTGTATCGTCCTTTCGCTCTGGCCATCAGTTTGTGGATGATAGGCAGTACTCATGTCTAGACGAGTTCCTAATGCTTGCTGTAATGTCTGCCAGAATCTTGAAATAAATCTGCCATCCCTATCAGAGATAATAGAGATTGGTATTCCATGTCTGGAGACGACTTCCTTCAAATACAGTCGTGCTAACTTCTCCATCTTGTCATCTTCTCTTATTGGCAGGAAGTGTGCTGATTTGGTGAGACGATCAACTATTACCCAAATAGTATCAAAACCACTTGCAGTCCTTGGCAATTTAGTGATGAAATCCATGGTAGTGTTTTCCCATTTCCATTCCGGGATTTCGGGTAGCAAACTTGAAAGTATTCTTGATTTTATGTAACTAGAACTTGTAGAATATATGAAGAACACTTAGAACTTGAAGATAGAACTTGAGAGAGATCAATTAGATGAAGAAAATTGAAGAATGAAAGTGTTTGTAGGTGTTTTTGGTCGTTGGTGTATGGATTAGATATAAAGGATATGTAATTTTGTTTTCATGTAAATAAGTCATGAATGATTACTCATATTTTTGTAATTTTATGAGATATTTCATGCTAGTTGCCAAATGATGGTTCCCACATGTGTTAGGTGACTCACATGGGCTGCTAAGAGCTGATCATTGGAGTGTATATACCAATAGTACATACATCTAAAAGCTGTGTATTGTACGAGTACGAATACGGGTGCATACGAGTAGAATTGTTGATGAAACTGAACGAGGATGTAATTGTAAGCATTTTTGTTAAGTAGAAGTATTTTGATAAGTGTATTGAAGTCTTTAAAAAGTGTATAAATACATATTAAAACACTACATGTATATACATTTTAACTGAGTCGTTAAGTCATCGTTAGTCGTTACATGTAAGTGTTGTTTTGAAACCTTTAGGTTAACGATCTTGTTAAATGCTGTTAACCCAATGTTTATAATATCAAATGAGATTTTAAATTATTATATTATCATGATATTATCATGTATGAATATCTCTTAATATGATATATATACATTAAATCTCTTTACAACGATAATTGTTACATATATGTCTCGTTTAAAAATCATTTAGTAGTCTTTTTTTACAAATGTAGTTCATTGTTAATATACTTAATGATATGTTTACTTATCATAGTATCATGTTAACTATATATATATATCCATATATATGTCATCATATAGTTTTTACAAGTTTTAATGTTCGTGAATCACCGGTCAACTTGGGTGGTCAATTGTCTATATGAAACATATTTCAATTAATCAAGTCTTAACAAGTTTGATTGCTTAACATGTTGGAAACATTTAATCATGTAAATATCAATCTCAATTAATATATATAAACATGGAAAAGTTCGGGTCACTACAAGATGATCACCTTACAAGATTGGAAGTGAGCTAGCAAACTTGAAAGTATTCTTGATTTTATGTAACTAGAACTTGTAGAATATATGAAGAACACTTAGAACTTGAAGATAGAACTTGAGAGAGATCAATTAGATGAAGAAAATTGAAGAATGAAAGTGTTTGTAGGTGTTTTTGGTCGTTGGTGTATGGATTAGATATAAAGGATATGTAATTTTGTTTTCATGTAAATAAGTCATGAATGATTACTCATATTTTTGTAATTTTATGAGATATTTCATGCTAGTTTCCAAATGATGGTTCCCACATGTGTTATGTGACTCACATGGTCTGCTAAGAGCTGATCATTGGAGTGTATATACCAATAGTACATACATCTAAAAGCTGTGTATTGTACGAGTACGAATACGGGTGCATACGAGTAGAATTGTTGATGAAACTGAATGAGGATGTAATTGTAAGCATTTTTGTTAAGTAGAAGTATTTTGATAAGTGCATTGAAGTCTTTCAAAAGTGTATAAATACATATTAAAACACTACATGTATATACATTTTAACTGAGTCGTTAAGTCATCGTTAGTCGTTACATGTAAGTGTTGTTTTGAAACCTTTAGGTTAACGATCTTGTTAAATGTTGTTAACCCAAGGTTTATAATATCAAATGAGATTTTAAATTATTATATTATCATGATATTATCATGTATGAATATATCTTAATGTGATATATATACATTAAATGTCTTTACAACGATAATCGTTACATATATGTCTCGTTTAAAAATCATTAAGTTAGTAGTCTTGTTTTTACATATGTAGTTCATTGTTAATATACTTAATGATATGTTTACTTATCATAGTATCATGTTAACTATATATATATATCCATATATATGTCATCATATAGTTTTTATAAGTTTTAACGTTCGTGAATCACCGGTCAACTTGGGTGGTCAATTGTCTATATGAAACATATTTCAATTAATCAAGTCTTAACAAGTTTGATTGCTTAACATGTTGGAAACATTTAATCATGTAAATATCAATCTCAATTAATATATATAAACATGGAAAAGTTCGGGTCACTACAGTACCTACCCGTTAAATAAATTTCGTCCCGAAATTTTAAGCTGTTGAAGGTGTTGACGAATCTTCTGGAAATAGATGCGGGTATTTCTTCTTCATCTGATCTTCATGCTCCCAGGTGAACTCGGGTCCTCTACAAGCATTCCATCGAACCTTAACAATTGGTATCTTGTTTTGCTTAAGTCTTTTAACCTCACGATCCATTATTTCGACGGGTTCTTCGATGAATTGAAGTTTTTCGTTGATTTGGATTTCATCTAACGGAATAGTGAGATCTTCTTTAGCAAAACATTTCTTCAAATTCGAGACGTGCAAAGTGTTATGTACAGCCGCGAGTTGTTGAGGTAACTCAAGTCGGTAAGCTACTGGTCCGACACGATCAATAATCTTGAATGGTCCAATATACCTTGGATTTAATTTCCCTCGTTTACCAAATCGAACAACGCCTTTCCAAGTTGCAACTTTAAGCATGACCATCTCTCCAATTTCAAATTCTATATCTTTTCTTTTAATGTCAGCGTAGCTCTTTTGTCGACTTTGGGCGGTTTTCAACCATTGTTGAATTTGGATGATCTTCTCGGTAGTTTCTTGTATAATCTCTGGACCCGTAATCTGTCTATCCCCTACTTCACTCCAACAAATTGGAGACCTGCACTTTCTACCATAAAGTGCTTCAAACGGCGCCATCTCAATGCTTGAATGGTAGCTGTTGTTGTAGGAAAATTCTGCTAACGGTAGATGTCGATCCCAACTGTTTCCGAAATCAATAACACATGCTCGTAGCATGTCTTCAAGCGTTTGTATCGTCCTTTCGCTCTGCCCATCAGTTTGTGGATGATAGGCAGTACTCATGTCTAGACGAGTTCCTAATGCTTGCTGTAATGTCTGCCAGAATCTTGAAATAAATCTGCCATCCCTATCAGAGATAATAGAGATTGGTATTCCATGTCTGGAGACGACTTCCTTCAAATACAGTCGTGCTAACTTCTCCATCTTGTCATCTTCTCTTGTTGGCAGGAAGTGTGCTGATTTGGTGAGACGATCAACTATTACCCAAATAGTATCAAAACCACTTGCAGTCCTTGGCAATTTAGTGATGAAATCCATGGTAACGTTTTCCCATTTCCATTCCGGGATTTCGGGTTGTTGAAGTAGACCCGATGGTTTCTGATGCTCAGCTTTGACCTTAGAACACGTCAAACATTCTCCTACGTATTTAGCAACATCGGCTTTCATACCCGGCCACCAAAAATGTTTCTTGAGATCCTTGTACATCTTCCCCGTTCCAGGATGTATTGAGTATCTGGTTTTATGAGCTTCTCTAAGTACCATTTCTCTCATATCTCCAAATTTTGGTACCCAAATTCTTTCAGTCCTATACCGGGTTCCGTCTTCCTGAATATTAAGATGCTTCTCCGATCCTTTGGGTATTTCATCCTTTAAATTTCCCTCTTTTAAAACTCCTTCTTGCGCCTCCTTTATTTGAGTACTAAGGTTATTATGAATCATTATATTCATAGATTTTACTCGAATGGGTTCTCTGTCCTTCCTGCTCAAGGCATCGGCTACCACATTTGCCTTCCCCGGGTGGTAACGAATCTCAAAGTCATAATCATTCAACAATTCAATCCACCTACGCTGCCTCATATTCAGTTGTTTCTGATTAAATATGTGTTGAAGACTTTTGTAGTCGGTATATATAATACTTTTGACCACATATAAGTAGTGCCTCCAAGTCTTTAATGCAAAACAACCGCGCCTAATTCCAAATCATGCGTCGTATAATTTTGTTCGTGAATCTTCAATTGTCTAGACGCATAAGCAATCACCATCGTTCGTTGCATTAATACACAACCGAGACCTTGCTTTGATGCATCACAATAAATCACAAAATCATCATTCCCTTCAGGCAATGACAATATAGGTGCCGTAGTTAGCTTTTTCTTCAATAACTGAAACGATTTCTCTTGTTCATCCTTCTATTCAAATTTCTTCCCTTTATGCTTTAATGCAGTCAAGGGTTTTGCTATTCTGGAAAAGTCTTGGATGAACCTTCTGTAGTAACTAGCTAGTCCTAAAAACTGGCGTATGTGTTTCGGAGTTTTCGGGGTTTCCCACTTTTCAACAGTTTCTATCTTTGCCGGATCTACCTTAATACCTTCTTTGTTCACTATGTGACCGAGGAATTGAACTTCTTCCAACCAAAATGCACACTTTGAAAACTTAGCATACAATTCTTCCTTCCTCAATACTTCTAACACCTTTCTCAAATGTTCACCGTGTTCTTGGTCATTCTTTGAGTAAATAAGTATGTCATCAATGAAAACAATGACAAACTTGTCAAGGTATGGTCCACACACTCGGTTCATAAGGTCCATGAACACAGCTGGTGCATTAGTTAAACCAAACAGCATGACCATAAACTCGTAATGACCGTAATGTGTTCTGAAAGCAGTCTTTGGAATATCATCTTCTTTCACCCGCATTTGATGATACCCGGAACGTAAGTCAATCTTTGAATAAACAGACGAGCCTTGTAGTTGATCAAATAAGTCATGGATTCTCGGTTGTGGGTAGGGGTTCTTGATGGTAAGTTTGTTCAACTCTCGGTAGTCGATACACAACCTGAATGTACCATCTTTCTTCTTGACAAACAAAACAGGAGCTCCCCACGGTGATGTGCTTGGTCGAATGAAACTACGCTCTAAAAGTTCTTGTAATTGGCTTTGCAGTTCTTTCATCTCGCTGGGTACGAGTCTGTAAGAAGCACGAGCTATTGGTGCAGCTCCTGGTACAAGATCTATTTGAAATTCAACGGATCGATGTGGGGGTAATCCCGGTAATTCTTTCAAAAATACATCGGGAAATTGTTTTGCAATGGGAACATCATTGATGCTCTTTTCTTCAGTTTGTACTTTCTCGACGTGTGCTAGAACAGCATAGCAACCTTTTCTTATTAGTTTTTGTGCCTTCAAATTACTAATAAGATGTAGCTTCGTGTTGCCCTTCTCTCCGTATACCATTAAGGGTTTTCCTTTTTCTTGTATAATGCGAATTGCATTTTTGTAACAAACGATCTCTGCTTTCACTTCTTTCAACCAGTCCATACCGATTATCACATCAAAACTCCCTAACTCTACTGGTATCAAATCAATCTTAAATGTTTCGCTAACCAGTTTAATTTCTCGATTCCGACATATATTATCTGCTGAAATTAATTTACCATTTGCTAATTCGAGTAAAAATTTACTATCCAAAGGCGTCAATGGACAACTTAATTTAGCACAAAAATCTCTACTCATATAGCTTCTATCCGCACCCGAATCAAATAAAACGTAAGCAGATTTATTGTCAATAAGAAACGTACCCGTAACAAGCTCCGGGTCTTCCTGTGCCTCTGCCGCATTAATATTGAAAACTCTTCGGCGGCCTTGTCCATTCGTGTTCTCCTGGTTCGGGAAATTTCTAATAATGTGGCCCGGTTTTCCACATTTATAACAAACTACATTGGCATAACTTGCTCCGACACTACTTGCTCCGCCATTACTCGTTCCGACACCATTTGTTCCTTTCGTTCTATTAACCTCTGGTCCGTAGACCTCACACTTTGCCGCGCTATGACCATTTCTTTTACACTTGTTGCAAAATTTGGTGCAAAACCCCGAGTGATACTTTTCACACCTTTGGCATAGCTGCTTCTGATTGTTGTTGTTGTTGCGGTTATTATTGTTGTTGGGATGATTGTTGTAGTTGGTGTTGTTGTTGTTGTTGTTGTTGGGCCGTTTGTTGTAGTTGCGATTGATGTTGCGATTGTTGGGATAATTGTTGCGATTATTGTTGTAATTGCTGTTGTTGTTGTATTGGTGATTCTTATCACCGTTTTCCTCCCACTTTCTTTTGACTTGCTTCACATTGGCCTCTTCAGCAGTTGATGTGCAGCGGGGTAGTATATAAAATAGTTTATATTTTACTAGGAAAAACTATTAAATACGATACAATTTTACACAAGATATTTATTTATTTATAGAATGGATATACTTAAACCTTGCTACAACACTTATAGGCAGTGTACCTAATCGTACAGTAGTGTAGTTTTTAGTAAGTCCGGTTCGTTCCACAGGGAAATCTTTAAACAAAGCTCAACGCTATATTAGTTTACTTTTATAAAAATACAAATATATATATAAGTAATAATATTATTATAAAGGGGGGTTTTTACCGTTTAATGACCGGTTTGTCGATTTTAAGACTTTAGTCGCAGTTAAAACCTAATGTAAAATATAAAATAAATACAAGACTTAAATTAAAGCGTAAAGTAAATAACGATAATGAAATTGCGAATAATAAAAGTGCGATAAAATAAACTTACGATAATTAAAAAGTACGATAATTAAAATTACGATTAAATAACAATAAATAAAAGTGCGATAATTAGAAGTGCAATTAAATATAAAATAAAGGAAATTAAATATGAAATAAAAGAATTATGCTTATTTAAACTTCCGTAATCATGATGTTTGACGTGTTGATTTTAGTTTTATGCCCATGGGTTAATTGTCCTTTGTCCTGGATTATTTAATATATCCGTCTGGTTTTTGTCCATAACAGTCCATCAGTCATAAATATAAAGTGCGAGTGTCCTCGTCAAATTATTATTATACCCGAAGTTAAATATTCCAACTAATTGGGGATTCAAATTGTAACAAGGTTTTAATACTTTGTTTAATGAATACACCAGGTTATCGACTGCGTGTAAACCAAGGTTTTACTACTTTGTTAACAATTACACCAATTACCCTTGAATGTAATTTCACCCCTGTTTTAATTATTCTAGTGGCTATTAATCCATTCCCGTGTCCGGTTAAATGAACGATTATTCGTACATATAAATACCCCGCCCATCGTGTCCGATCGAGTGTATATGGTAATTTATAGGGACGCCCAATTGTAAATCTTTATATTAACATTAACAAACTTTCATTTAGTTAAACAAATATAAAGCCCATTAATAGCCCATAGTCTAATTTCCACAAGTGTCGTTCTTTTGTCCAAACCCCAATTATGGTACAAAGCCCAATTACCCAATTTTAGTAATTAGCCCAACATCATGATTACTTCGTTTTAAATAAGCATAATAATAACTTAGCTACGAGACATTAATGTAAAAAGGTTGAACATAACTTACAATGATTAAAAATAGCGTAGCGTTACACGGACAGAATTTCGACTTACACCCTTACAACATTCGCTAACATACCCTTATTATTAGAATTAAAATTAAAATTAAAATATAAATTATATATATATATATAAGTTTTACGTATGATAAGAGAAGAAAAAGATGATCATTTTGATCAGAATTCGGTTGGCTTTATAGCCAGAGTTGATTTTTGGGGCTCCGCGACTCGCGGCAAAATCCCCTTCAAACTCCGCGAGTCGCGGAGATAGTATTTACAGCTCACACCCTTGGAGTTTCTCTGCCGACGGTTTTTTATATATAAATATAATATATATATATATAATTAATATAATTAATTATATATTATATTATATTTATATACATAGTTAACTTGTAATTTTTAGTCCGTTGCGTCGAGCGTTAAGAGTTGACTCTGGTCCCGGTTCCGGATTTTCGAACGTCCTTGCGTACAATTTTATATTTTGTACTTTGCGTTTTGAATCTTGTACTTTTGTAATTTCGAGACGTTTCTTATCAATAATTGGAACCTTTTTGATTGTCTTTTGTACTTTTGAGCTTTTTGGTCGTTTGCGTCTTCAATTCGTCGAATCTGTCTTTTGTCTTCACCTTTTATTATTTAAACGAATATCACTTGTAAATAGAACAATTGCAACTAAAAGCTTGTCTTTCTTGAGGAATAATGCTATGAAATATATGTTCGTTTTTAGCATTATCAAATATTCCCACACTTGAGCGTTGCTTGTCCTCAAGCAATATTGTCTTGAAATACTAGAATCACTTCTTTATTCTTCACACTTTGTACATCAGTGATTTCTATACGGCGGTATAAACAATGGTAGTAACGATATGGTTTACAGTCCCACATGACTATAAAAATTTAGATCCATTAAGGAAATTGGATCTTTATGAAAACATTTGATCTTTTGAAATCTAGTTTTTACCCTAGATAAGTTTTCCGGAATAACCCTTTACCGGTATTTGCAAAATATTTTTGTGGGTTTGGTGGGTTTCAGATTTGAAAATTTTAGCTCAAAACTTGCGGTTTTGTGTCACCCACTTGCTAACCTTGTATTTGGAAAGCAACACGTCCAGTTTACTTGTCCCGTATATTACCTTTCGGTAAACTACCGTCCGGTTGTAAAGGAAAGCGTTGAACAAGCAACTGTTAAGGCAATGTCCCGTGACATGCTTTTGATTATGGTCTATAACGTGTTGGACGCAATTACTATCCTTGGTAGGAGCAATAGTAAAGCTTACCCTTATAATTTTTCGGTCTGGCACAAGGTCCTGTCTTTGACCATGTTATGCAACCACCGTTCTTACGGTTGACACCCGATTTAGTTCAGGTGACCTAATGAATTCCAGGTGAATTCCTAGGATTTTACGTTCAATGGTAATGAACGCATTGAAAATAGGGTTTTCAGAAAACAAATCGGTTTATAATTTTGATCAAAATATTTTCTCGTTCAAGCTCGAGTTTAGATATCATTGAATTCCATGAGTTTGAATTCTCAATCTTTAAGGTCAATCTCTGGGATTGAGTAATATCAGTCATAAAAGCTGATTTTTAATCTTTAAGGAGATTATCCTTTCTGGGGATCTGATTCATTAGTCTTATCCAGCTAATTTGCATGGTGCCCCCCCATTGTACGAGATAAATCCTTCTCATGGTTAGGATAAATCTGACCACTTGGCGACCCTGTTTAATGCTGAGGTCCGTGGATTTCCTGCTGATTTTAGTGATGACTTTTCTAGATTTTTCGTCAACCTACAGCTGTTCTGGACGACAACTTCATGACCTAAATCAAGAAGCGCGTGTCTTTTTCGGAAGACTTTACTTCCTTTTAATGATGGAATTGATTCATCGTGTAGATCCATCTCTTCTTTTCTTTCATCGGGTAAAACAGTTTAGTTTAGTCCAAAGCAAAAGTATTTTCAGTTATTTGTTACAGATATATGTGACATATGTTTAAAATAACTTGGTAAATTTTCCCACACTTGGCTTTTATTTTCCTTTTTATCGTCCTCTATTCCATTTTAAATGAATTTTAACATTTTAGTTTGTTTCTCAATTTATGTCCTTTCCGAGGTAACAATAATTTCGGTGTTAAAACCTAGTTTTATCGTTCATAAATATGTATAAACATGATTTGAATTCATTTAATTGAAAAAGTTTACTAGAATTGGGTAGTCAGTATATAAGACTAGGGCTGTTCTTTTTTTATCAGAGAGCACTAGATTCTAATACAACTACTGCTTTACTAGTATTTTTAATGGTAACCAAGTGTATAAAGTAAAAAATTTAAAATCCGAAAGAATTTAACCCCTTCCCACACTTAAGATCTTGCAATGCCCTCATTTGCAAGAAATCAGTAACAATTTAAATTATTGAGGGTGATTTGTGTGAAAATGATTAAATTTTTACCAAAGTTTCCAAATATATTGGCGTTTGTTTGCTGAATGATAAATGGTGCACATCATTTGTTCATTCCGTCTTGTTGTTATTTCACATATATTTTGCATCTTGTCGTCAAAATTAGTTGCTTTTGCTGAACTTAATGCCAGTCTTTGAAAATGCGTTGTTTTACCCTGTTGTGTACATAAGATAAACTGCAAACATATATACATATTTTTGAAGTTTGGTATATTACCCCACATTCAAAAATTATTAAAATCTAAGAATAAAAGTTAGATAATTATAAAAATGATTACAATATTAACTAAAATATTAAATGTATCAATAATTACAAATTACAAAATAAAAAAAAAATAATAATAAGTAAACTAAGGATGATATTGGTACCAATAGGGGTTCCAGGCATAACCATAAGTGCTATAGAATGCTTCGGCAGGGTCATACGTAGGATATGGTGGCTGCATCTCTATAGACCAAGGAGGGAAGACGGGTTTCGGTGTAGGAATATAGTTTCTACCTATGTGTTGGCAATGAGCTATGATCTGGTTCTGATGAACTTGCCAATCTTCAAATGCTCTCTGTCTAGCATTTTCGTATTCCTGAGAAGCTATAAACCTATGCATTTCTTGCATCTCATTCCCCCCTCCTACATTACCTTGCTGCTGGTTTCTCTCCACCTGTGGATGTCTACCATGGTATCGTACTGCGGCGTTATTTCGCCTCTTCAAAACTTTCGCACCATGGTATACATTTAAACCTATAGTATCGCGGGGTTCTGGTTCTTCTACTAATAATCCCCCCGACTTATGTCCACACCGAGATATTCACCAATCAAAGTAATAAAAATACCACCTCCTATTATGCTATGTGGTCGCATCCCCCGAACCATAGCTGATAAATAATAACCCACACAATATGGTATACTTACAGCGCTTTGTGGGTCTCGAATACACATATGGTAAAACAAATCTTGTTCATTTACTTTTTCTTTGTTCTTACCCCTTTGTGTAATCGAATTAGCTAAAAACCTATGTATCACTCTTAATTCGGCTCTATATATATCCAAATAAGAGTAGTTTCCCCCTTTGAAAAGGTGATGGCTTGTCATTTGACTCCACACACCGTGTGTATCAAAATTCTCATCTATCTTTCTACCGTTTAGTATCAATCCTCTACAATCGGCAGACGCTAACTCCTCAGGCGTATATATACGTAAAGCCTGAGCCATGTCCAGTAAAGACATGTGGCGCATCGAACCGCCTAACAAAAATCTAATAAAAGAACGATCGGTTAAACTAGCTACCCGATCATTCAACTCTATACTACATAACAACTCTTCACACCATACTTTATATACAGGTCTACGTATGGTGAATAAACATATCCAGTCATTAAAAGAAGAACTACCATACCTCTGTACAAGTAATTCCCTAATTGGCCCGGCCAATTCTACAGCTTCTAAGGGTCCCCATTCTATGACCCTCGGTACCTCAACAACCTTGAAATGAAGAGTATGCAAACCCCGTTGATATTTTGGATAATCTATCCAAAGTCTGTCAAATCTCAGGTTCGGGTGCAACTCTTCCAAATGCATATCGGAAAAGGTCATGACTGGATGAGGTACATCCTGCTTGTAGTAGTTATCTACCTCCTGTTGTTCCAAATTCTCAGCAGGAGCATTGCGGGCTTGGGATGAAGATTCACCCCTTTCATTCTGCAAAACACATCAAACACAAATTTTGTGCAACCAAATATGCATTAGTGTCAGCAAAATCATCAATCAAAATAATTACAATGACATTATCAATTTATATCAAACTTAAGCTTATTTTCACATTTTTATCAAATCTACACTTTTTCAAATAAGCATATACGAAAATTTTCGCCAAGTTCATAAGCATTCAACTCAAATAACATGTCAAAATAATCATTACTAGCAATCAAACAAGTCTCAAATGGCATTATCTTTCAAAAATCAAGTTCATGAATTTTAGACTTGAAAAAGTCCACTTTAATTCTCAAAATCATGTTTAGGCTCAAAGTTTGGATCATTTAACTACCTAGACATGTTACACTACTCAATTTAGCAACAATTCATGACAAAAATCGGCCATAACCTGTTTATATCAAAAAGCCCCAAATTGCTCAAGAACACAAACTCTAGATTACTCAAAATTTGAAGTTTAAGGCTTCTAATCATGTTAAACAGCATCAATCTAGGTTATACAAGCATAATACATAAACAATTTAAGTCTAATTACACTAAAAAGCATCAAAATCAAATTGGGGAAAAAATAGCTCAAGAACACCAAATTTCGAATTAAATGGTGTTTAGGTGTAGAAATTTACCGTTTTTCTTGAGTAATTCTTAGATAGCATCCTTCTCAACATGATTTTAGCAAAAGATTTGGTGATTAACGGTTAAAAATTGGGATTTTTGGGGTGTTTTTGGGTGTATTTTCGGACAGTTTTTCGCAGCTATTTTTCTGTTTTGGGGTATGAAACTGATCAGTTCGGGTGTTTATTATTTTTTTTCTGGGTTTTGATCCCTCCGCGAGTCGTGGAGGTTTTGTACTTCAAACTCCGCGAGTCGCGGAGTTTGCTCTTTTTTTTTTTTTTATAATCATTAACTTATTAAAACAATTAAGTAATTAATTTTAAAATTTTGTTTCCCTTGTTATTTAGGACGAGGTCGTTTCGGATCGATGTCCTAGTCCGTCCTTCGACAAAATTTTAAAATTTGTCTTTTTGTAGCGATTGTTTTAAAAGCTAAGATTTTTGGGTTTTTTTTAATGTTTTTGGCATACTTTAAATTAATAAGATTAAAAATAATGATAATAAAAGTTCTCGTCCCTCCCTTGGGTAAAGCAATTTCGGTTCAAAGACCTAGTCTTCAACTTACGACGAATTTTAAAAATCATATTCTTAACTTAATGAGATAAAGTAAATTTTTGTTTTTAAATTCACACAACTTAAATATAAAATTCAAAATTAATATTAAAAATTCACACCAAACTTAAAATTTGAAATGCATAAAATTAAAAATTAATATTTTAAAAATTAAAAATTCATACCAAACTTAATTTAAAAATTTATAAATTCATATCAAACTTATATTATTTTTTTCAAATATTTACAATTTTAAATATATTGTTTTTATAAAGTTTACAATATTAATTTAAGATTTAAATATTAAGATTAAAAACATGGTAAAAATAAAATTAAAAATCTTTTTGTCTTTTTATCCCACTTTAATCAATCAAATATTATCAAAAATATGCGCCCCTCTTTTCGGTAAAGTAATTTCGGTTCCAAGACCTAATTTAACTCATGACGAATTTTTGAAATATTTTGGGTTGATTGATTAAAGATATTTATACCTTAAGAATAAACGTTAAATTTCGCAGTGATGTAATAAATTTTTGAATGATATCAATAATTTCGGTCGCCAAACCTAATTTTATTCAATACCAATTTAATACTTTTTAGCGAACAAATTAGCGTTTATTATCAAAAGGTTAAAAATAAAAAAAAATAAAAACTGTACAGACATACCTGTGAAATAGATCTTAGTTATATGATCTATTCCATTCATAAGATAGTCGGTTTAATTGGTTTTCCATGGCTCCAAAGGCGTAACCTCGAGCATTCAGTGTCTTTTCTTCTAAACATATGAACGGTCCGTCTCTGCATAAAGTAACAAATTCGGTATTTGAATAGGTTTGATTATTTGAACATTTACCTCCATGTGACCATTTTCCGCATTTGTGACATCGTTCTAGGTGTCGTGCTCTTCTTTTCGCTGCGGATTTTGATTTTCCTTTACCAAATTGTAACTTATTATCTTCGCATCTGGATTCTTTTCTAACTCCGTCCATTCTTTCTCTGATTACTGATACTAATTCACTCGGTAGTATGTCATTATTACGTTTAGTGATCAAAGCGTGTAGCATTAGACCATGGTTTAGTTCACAGGCAGTCTTCATTTCGTAAAAACCTAAAAAAATAAAAATTCAGAATGGGGGGAGAAGACTAGTTCTTTAGGGTCTGCTAGGGAAAGACCATACGTGTTCCATTTTCGAGAACTACACGAAAACAGACAATCTAACTCTAACAGAAATATATATTATCCTTTAAAGACTTGATTCTCCCCACACTTAGTTAGCTGTGGTGTCGAAATTGTGATTAACTTCGTTGTCGACTTCCATCGGACCATGTATGTAATGTTTAACTCTGTGACCATTGACTTTAAATTCAATCCCATTTGAATTTATTAATTCTATCGTTCCGTATGGGAAAACTCTTTTGACTATGAATGGTCCAGACCATCTTGATTTCAATTTTCCAGGAAATAGCTTGAATCGTGAATTGAAAAGAAGAACTCTGTCTCCTTCTTTAAATTCTTTTGAACTTCTGATTCTTTTATCATGCCATTTCTTCGTTCTTTCTTTATAGATTAACGAATTTTCGTATGCTTCATGTCTTAATTCTTCTAATTCGTTTAGTTGACTTAATCGTAGACGTCCGGCTTCATGTAAATCAAGATTACATGTCTTCAAAGCCCAAAATGCTTTGTGTTCAATTTCTACTGGAAGATGACATGCTTTTCCATAAACAAGTCTAAAAGGTGTGGTTCCAATTGGAGTTTTGTAGGCTGTTCTAAAAGCCCAGAGTGCATCCTCCAATTTAATGGACCATTCCTTCGGATTTGATCCTACGGTTTTCTCTAGAATACGTTTTAAAGCTCGGTTGGTATTTTCAACTTGTCCACTTGTTTGTGGATGATATGCGGTGGAGATTTTATGAGTTACTCCATATCTTTTAAGAACTTTCTCAAGTTGATTATTACAGAAATGAGTACCCCGATCACTTATTAAAGCTTTCGGTGTTCCAAACCTTGCAAAAAGACGTTTTAAAAAGTTGACTACAACTCGTGCATCGTTAGTTGGGAGAGCTTGTGCTTCCGCCCATTTAGATACATAATCAATGGCTACGAGTATATATAGATTATTATTAGATTTTGGAAATGGACCCATAAAGTCAATACCCCAAATGTCAAATACTTCACATACTTGGATGACATTTTGTGGTATTTCATCACGTTGACTTATTTTTCCGGCCCTTTGACATGCCTCACAGGATTTGCAAAGAAGGTGTGCGTCTTTGTAAATTGTAGGCCAATAGAATCCAGCTTCATAAACTTTTCTTGCTGTTAGTTGAGGCCCATAATGCCCTCCTGTGGGTCCTGTGTGACAATGGTTTAAAATTTTACTAGCTTCATTTCCAAATACACATCGGCGTATTATTCCATCGGGACAACTTTTAAACAGATGTGGATCTTCCCAGAAATAGTGTTTTATATCACTGAAGAATTTCTTTCGTCTTTGGTACGATAATCCTTTTTCAAGGAATCCACAAACTAAGTAGTTTGCATAGTCTGCAAACCATGGGATTTCTTTATAATCTATCTTCAATAGATATTCATCAGGAAAGTTGTCTTGTATGGCCGATTCATTTAGAACTTCTAATTCAGGATTTTCAAGACGAGAAAGATGATCAGCGGCGAGATTTTCTGCTCCTCTTTTATCTCGGATTTCAATATCGAACTCTTATAAGAGTAAGATCCAACGGATTAATCTTGGTTTAGCATCTTGTTTTGAAAATAGGTATCTAAGAGCAGAATGGTCGGTATAGACCACCGTTTTTGCTAGAACGAGATATGATCGAAATTTGTCAAAAGCAAATACAATAGCAAGGAGTTCTTTTTCAGTAGTTGTATAGTTTGTTTGTGCTCCTTGTAATGTCTTACTAGCATAATATATAGGTTGAAATCGTTTTTCAATCCTTTGTCCTAAAACGGCTCCCATTGCAAAATCACTTGCATCGCACATTAGTTCAAATGGTAGATTCCAATTTGGTGTTATCATGATTGGTGCATTAGTGAGTTTTTCTTTAAGAATATTAAAAGATTTGATACACTCATCTGAAAAGATGAATGGCGCATCCTTTTCTAGGAGTTTATTCATAGGAGTGGCAATTTTAGAAAAGTCTTTTATGAAACGTCGGTAAAAACCGGCATGCCCTAGAAAACTCCTAACTCCTCTAACATTGGTGGGATGTGGAAGTTTAGCAATTACATCTACTTTAGCTCTATCCACTTCAATCCCTTCTTTTGAAATTTTATGTCCAAGAACGATGCCTTCTTTAACCATGAAATGGCATTTCTCCCAATTAAGTACTAGATTTGATTTTTCGCATCTAATTAGCATTCGTTCCAGATTAACTAGACATGATTTAAATGTATCACCGAAGACTGAAAAGTCATCCATGAATACTTCCATGCATTCTTCTATCATGTCGTGAAAAATCGCCATCATACACCTTTGAAAGGTTGCAGGGGCGTCACAAAGTCCAAATGGCATGCGTTTGTAAGCAAAAGTACCATAAGGGCACGTGAATGTGGTTTTCTCTTGATCTTCGGGTGCTATTGGAATTTGAAAATATCCGGAAAATCCATCTAGAAAACAATAGTAACTATTTCCGGCTAATCTTTCCAACATTTGATCTATGAAAGGTAAGGGAAAGTGATCTTTTCTGGTGGCGTCATTTAATTTTCTATAATCAATACATACACGCCATCCTGTTACAGTCCTAGTAGGAATAAGCTCATTTTTCTCATTTGTAATGACAGTCATGCCACCCTTCTTAGGTACGCATTGAACTGGGCTTACCCATGGACTATCAGAGATTGGATATATTAAACCTGCATCTAGCAGTTTAATAATCTCTTTCTTAACTACATCTTGCATATTAGGATTTAGTCTTCGTTGGCGTTGCACATACGTTTTATGACCTTCTTCCATAAGGATTTTATGTGTGCAATACGAAGGACTTATTCCTTTAATATCATGAATCTTCCATGCAATGGCTGGTTTATGAGCTTTCAACACAGAAATGAGTTGTGATTTCTCATTTTCAGTAAGAGAAGACGATATTATTACAGGTAATTCAGATTCACCATGTAAATAAGCGTATTCCAAATGGTTTGGAAGTGGCTTTAACTCTAATTTCGGAGGTTCTTCTATCGATGATTTGTATCGATATCTGTCTTCTTCTTTTAGCATTTGAATTTCTTCTGTTGTTGGTTCATATCCATTAGCTATAAGTGTAGCTAACATTTCAGCTTCATCAATTGGTTCATTACCTTCTCCTAAAGAACATTCTCCTGTTCCTTGTAATTCTGGAAATTCTTCTAATAATTCTGCATGTGCATCTATAGTTTGAATATAATAACATGTATCATCTGCAGATTGTGGTTGTTGCATTGCTCTATCAACTGAAAAGGTAACACTCTCATCCTCTATACTTAGGGTCAGTTTCTTACCGAACACGTCTATCATTGCTTTAGCCGTGTTTAAGAATGGTCTTCCTAATATGAGAGGAACTTGAGAATCTTCTTCCATGTCCAAAACAACAAAATCTACTGGAAATACTAAAGTACCAACTTTAACTAGCATGTTCTCCATTATCCCTCTAGGATATTTTACTGATCGGTCGGCTAGTTGTATACTTATTCTTGTTGGTTTCAATTCTCCAAGGTCTAGTTTAGCGTATAGTGAATACGGCATTAGATTTATACTAGCACCTAAGTCTGCCAATGCTTCTATTGAACTAAGACTACCCAGAAAACATGGAATTGTGAAACTTCCTGGATCAGATAGTTTTTCTGGTATCTTATTCAACAGCACTGCTGAACAATTAGCATTCATAGTAACAGCCGAGAGTTCTTCCATTTTCTTTCTATTTGAGATTAGATCTTTCAAGAATTTAGCATATCTTGGCATTCCTGAAATCACATCAATGAAAGGAAGATTTACATTTATCTGTTTAAACATATCCAAAAATTTGGATTGCTCGGCTTCAAGTTTCTCTTTCTTCATTTTACTCGGGTAAGGAAGTGGTGGTTGGTATGGTTTAACATAAGGTTTATCCTTAACTGTGTTTTTTTCATTAATCTTTTCAACTACCGGTTCTTTTTCCTTATCTTGATCAGGTTGTGGTTCTTGTGGAGTAGGAATAGTTTCATCAGAAGTTACAGGTATTTCGGGTGGTTTAAGTGTTGTACCACTTCTTGTGGTAATAGCTTTAGCTGTTTCATTCCGGGGGTTAGCATTTGTATCACTAGGTAGACTTCCCGGTTTTCTTTCACCTATCAACCTTGCTAGGTTACTCACTTCTTGTTCCAGATTTTGAATAGAAGCTTGTTGATTTCTAAATGCTTGAGCATTTTGTTCATTGGTTTGTTTTTGAGATGTGAAAAACTGCGTTTGAGTTTCAACTAGCTTCGTCATCATATCTTCTAAATTCGGCTTTTTATCATCGGTTTGTTGTGGTGGTTTGTTTTGAAAATTTGGTCTTTGCTGATTGTAAGTATTATTGGATACTTGTTGATTGCTAGGACCTTGTTGGTTGTTGTATGGAATATTTCGGTTATAATTCTGGTTTTGATTGTAAATCGGTCTTGGCGGTTGATAATTATTCTGATAATTATTTCCAGGCCTTTGGTTTATGTATGAAATATTCTCTCTTTGTTCCATTGTTAATTCAATACTGAGACAATCTTTTGTCAAATGTGGTCCTCCACACTGCTCACAACTAATTCGTATTGAGTGAATATCTTTAGTCATCTTTTCCATTCGTCTCTCGAAAGCATCTATCTTTGCGGAAATGGAATCTAAGTCATGGCTAGAATCGGCTCTAGCTGCTTTAGATGATCTAACGATGTCTTTTTCTTGGTGCCACTCATGTGAGTGGGAAGCAGTGTTATCAATAATTTTGTAAGCATCAGTTTCGGTTTTCTTCATAATAGAACCACCAGCTGCTATATCTATGTCTTTTCTTGTAGTGATGTCGCATCCTTGGTAGAATATTTGTACTATTTGACAGGTGTCTAAACCATGTTGAGGACATCCTCTCAACATCCTTCCATATCTTGTCCACGCCTCATATAGAGTTTCATTTGGTTTCTGTGTGAACGTAACAATTTCTGCTTGAAGTCTTACGGCTTTGGATGCCGGAAAGAATTGTTTAAGAAATTTGTCAATTAAAACATCCCATGTATCAATCGCCCCTTCAGGTAACGATTCCAACCAATCTTTGGCTTCTCCCTTTAAAGTCCAGGGAAATAACATGAGATATATCTGTTCATCCTCCACTTCTCGGATTTTAAATAGTGTGCAGATCCTATTAAAGGTACGTAGATGTTCATTTGGATCTTCCTTCGGCGCACCACTAAATTGGCATTGATTAGTCACCATATGTAGAATTTGTCCTTTGATTTCATAATCTGGCGCATTAATGTCTGGATGAGTAATTGCGTGACCTTGGCCAGTGCGTTTAGCTCTCATTCGGTCTTCCATACTTAAAGGTTCCAGATTCTCCATAATTGAATTTGTTGAATCGGTATCACTAGATGATTCTGATTTAATGGTTCGTTCCTCAACAATCTCTGTTTGAATGATTGGTGGCTCCGGAGGAAAGTTTAGTGGTTCAGGATCTACGAACCGTTCCTGAATATTCTCCGGATTCTCAATTGTGAGGTTGGGTTCAAAAAATGGATTATCGGAAATTTGAACTGAAGTACTTGGTCTACTGGATGACGATTCTAAAGAAAAATCAACGGCTGTTATATTTGCTAAATGTCTTGATCTAGTTACAGGTGGTGAACGTACAAAAGGTGATGAACGTCTTGCTCGGTGCATTCACTGAATATCCTATTAGTTTTTAAAAGGAAAGAAAAATTATAATAAGTTATCCAATCAATAGACTTTTCTGATTTTGCCCACGTTTCGAATAGCCAAAAGATGCAGCAAAGGGGCAGGATTCGTTTGGTCTCAATATAATTGAGGACTGTTTGGCTCCAATAACCCGGTCCACGTACAAATCCAACTATTACTACGAACCAGAAAATTTTGATGTCTATCAATTTAACCACTTAAAATAAATTTTCGTAATTTTAAGAAATTTAGATAAGAAGTAGAAAAAAAATTCTAAGTCCTAAAACTAGAATAGCGAGAAATAAGAGAGAAAAAGAGTTCGTCGCAAAAGGTAGAAAAGGAAAAAAAATGGTTGAAAAATAAAAGGTGACGGAAAAATAAAAGAAACTTAAAAATACTTAACTAACCTAACCTTATTACTACAACTAACTTAAAATTATAATCGCAAATTGAAATTACTAATTGGAATGATAATTGGTACATAGTAAAAGGTCTAAAAATATTAAAGCTTACAGGAAAAACTAAATCCCAAATGGAAATAACTTAAAAAGAAACTAAAACTTAAAAAGGTGTCGCAAAATTCTAAAGCACCTAAATCTTAGTCTAAAGAAAAAGCACTTAAGGAATTCTACGGCAAAGCCTAAAAATCTAGGAGTAAAAATAACTAAAGCAAAAACTAAGTTTAAAATTAATTATGAGCGAAAAAAATACAAATATTACGCTACAGCGATTAAAAAGGTACAAAATATAAAAATATACAAAAAGTTGTAAAAAGTACAATTTTTATAAAAATATTATTTTTATATTAATTTTTATAATAAAACTACTAATTTTACAAATTAATAAAACTAATTAATACTAAATAAAACAAATTAAATAAAAAGTAAAGATAAAAATAAAACTAATAATAATAATAATAATAATTAGGTTTAAATAATAATAATAATTAAAAATAACCCGTAATTAATGCAGTTTTAGGGCTTCTGTTCGCGTGTCAGAGTGGCTCCGCGAGTTGCGGCAATTAAAGAAGAAAACCCCGCGAGTCGCGGGGTTCAGAAATTCAGTTGACAGCTTTCAATTTTTACGCGTTTTTCTTTATTTTATTTTTTATTTATTTTCTGTTTTCTGTTTTTAATAAATAAAAGATTTTAAAATAAAACTTATATTTTTATAAACTAAAATAAAAATAAAGAAACTTATAAAACTTAAATATTTAACAAAATCTTAAAAATACATATATTTTTGTTTTTCTTTTTATATTTTTCGAATATTTAAAACGTATTTTTACAAAACGAATTTTAATAAAAGTAAACTAAATTTTTTTTTTTATATTAGCGTTGCGCTTCCGGCTTTTAAGATGATTCCTCGGCAGCGGCGCCAAAAATACTTGATGTGCAGCGGGGTAGTATATAAAATAGTTTATATTTTACTAGGAAAAACTATTAAATACGATACAATTTTACACAAGATATTTATTTATTTATAGAATGGATATACTTAAACCTTGCTACAACACTTATAGGCAGTGTACCTAATCGTACAGTAGTGTAGTTTTTAGTAAGTCCGGTTCGTTCCACAGGGAAATCTTTAAACAAAGCTCAACGCTATATTAGTTTACTTTTATAAAAATACAAATATATATATAAGTAATATTATTATTATAAAGGGGGGTTTTTACCGTTTAATGACCGGTTTGTCGATTTTAAGACTTTAGTCGCAGTTAAAACCTAATGTAAAATATAAAATAAATACAAGACTTAAATTAAAGCGTAAAGTAAATAACGATAATGAAATTGCGAATAATAAAAGTGCGATAAAATAAACTTACGATAATTAAAAAGTACGATAATTAAAATTACGATTAAATAACAATAAATAAAAGTGCGATAATTAGAAGTGCAATTAAATATAAAATAAAGGAAATTAAATATGAAATAAAAGAATTATGCTTATTTAAACTTCCGTAATCATGATGTTTGACGTGTTGATTTTAGTTTTATGCCCATGGGTTAATTGTCCTTTGTCCTGGATTATTTAATATGTCCGTCTGGTTTTTGTCCATAACAGTCCATCAGTCATAAATATAAAGTGCGAGTGTCCTCGTCAAATTATTATTATACCCGAAGTTAAATATTCCAACTAATTGGGGATTCGAATTGTAACAAGGTTTTAATACTTTGTTTAATGAATACACCAGGTTATCGACTGCGTGTAAACCAAGGTTTTACTACTTTGTTAACAATTACACCAATTACCCTTGAATGTAATTTCACCCCTGTTTTAATTATTCTAGTGGCTATTAATCCATTCCCGTGTCCGGTTAAATGAACGATTATTCGTACATATAAATACCCCGCCCATCGTGTCCGATCGAGTGTATATGGTAATTTATAGGGACGCCCAATTGTAAATCTTTATATTAACATTAACAAACTTTCATTTAGTTAAACAAATATAAAGCCCATTAATAGCCCATAGTCTAATTTCCACAAGTGTCGTTCTTTTGTCCAAACCCCAATTATGGTACAAAGCCCAATTACCCAATTTTAGTAATTAGCCCAACATCATGATTACTTCGTTTTAAATAAGCATAATAATAACTTAGCTACGAGACATTAATGTAAAAAGGTTGAACATAACTTACAATGATTAAAAATAGCGTAGCGTTACACGGACAGAATTTCGACTTACACCCTTACAACATTCGCTAACATACCCTTATTATTAGAATTAAAATTAAAATTAAAATATAAATTATATATATATATATAAGTTTTACGTATGATAAGAGAAGAAAAAGATGATCATTTTGATCAGAATTCGGTTGGCTTTATAGCCAGAGTTGATTTTTGGGGCTCCGCGACTCGCGGCAAAATCCCCTTCAAACTCCGCGAGTCGCGGAGATAGTATTTACAGCTCACACCCTTGGAGTTTCTCTGCCGACGGTTTTTTATATATAAATATAATATATATATATAATTAATATAATTAATTATATATTATATTATATTTATATACATAGTTAACTTGTAATTTTTAGTCCGTTGCGTCGAGCGTTAAGAGTTGACTCTGGTCCCGGTTCCGGATTTTCGAACGTCCTTGCGTACAATTTTATATTTTGTACTTTGCGTTTTGAATCTTGTACTTTTGTAATTTCGAGACGTTTCTTATCAATAATTGGAACCTTTTTGATTGTCTTTTGTACTTTTGAGCTTTTTGGTCGTTTGCGTCTTCAATTCGTCGAATCTGTCTTTTGTCTTCACCTTTTATTATTTAAACGAATATCACTTGTAAATAGAACAATTGCAACTAAAAGCTTGTCTTTCTTGAGGAATAATGCTATGAAATATATGTTCGTTTTTAGCATTATCAGCAGTCTGTTCTTTAATTCTTTCTTCAATCTGGTTCACTAGTTTGTGACCCATTCTACATGCCTGTTATATGGAGGCGGGCTCGTGTGAACTTATATCTTCTTGGATTCTTTCCGGTAATCCTTTCACAAACGCGTCGGTCTTCTCTTCCTCATCTTCGAATGCTCCCAGACACAATAGGCACAATTCTGTGAATCGTCTTTCGTACGTGGTAATATCAAATCCTTGGGTTCGTAACCCTCTAAGTTCTGTCTTGAGCTTATTGACCTCGGTTCTGGGACGGTACTTCTCGTTCATCAAGTGCTTGAATGCTGACCACGGTAGTGCGTACGCATCGTCTTGTCCCACTTGCTCTAGATAGGTATTCCACCATGTTAACGCAGAACCTGTGAAGGTATGCGTAGCGTACTTCACTTTGTCCTCTTCAGTACACTTACTTATGGCAAACACCGATTCGACCTTCTCGGTCCACCGTTTCAATCCGATCGGTCCTTCGGTTCCATCAAATTCCAAAGGTTTGCAGGCAGTGAATTCTTTGTAGGTGCATCCTACACGATTTCCTGTACTGCTAGATCCAAGGTTATTGTTGGTATGTAGCGCAGCCTGTACTGCGGCTATGTTTGAAGCTAGAAAAGTATGGAATTCCTCTTCATTCAAATTCACGGTGTGTCGAGTAGTCGGTGCCATTTCCTTCAAGATAGTCAAATGGAACAAGTTAATCATACAGAATATTAAGAGTAGTTAATAGTATTTCGTAGCATAATATGAACTCATTTATAAAAGCTTTTTCTTCATATTAGCGTTTTATAAGTTTAAATCCGGGTAGTACCTACCCGTTAAGTTCATACTTAATAGCTAATATTCAACTACTACAATTCTATATGAAAAACTGATTACAAAAAAAAAATATCATATTCAAACCTTTATACAATTACTTGCAAACTTACAATACCGCTTTTTTTTTTTTTTACATATAGCATGAAATATAGCACATAAAACTTTGATACAAAGTAGTTGCGAAGATAATTCTAGTTAATAAATAAGGCGTTCAGCAAAGACAATAAAGACACGTAATTCATACGTCCAGAAACAAGTCATGCATTCTGGTTTTACTAATACCACTTCCCATCCTTAGTTTTGTGGAACATAACCGTTGTGACCGATAGTAAGACAATGTGTTGTAACGTCTTCAAAAGGATGAATGTTACGTAATGACCAACAGTCTCGTAATAACCTAAAAACCTCATTTCTTACCCCAATTACCGACTCCGTCACTTGTGGGAACGTTTTGTTTAATAGTTGTAGCCCGATGTTCTTGTTCTCACTTTGGTGAGAAGCGAACATTACTAATCCGTAAGCATAACATGCTTCTTTATGTTGCATGTTAGCCGCTTTTTCTAAATCACGAAGTCCAATATTCGGATATATTGAGTCAAAATAATTTCTTAACCCATTGCGTAAAATAGCATTTGGGTTCCCCGCAATATATGCGTCAAAGTAAACACATCGTAACTTATGGATTTCCCAATGTGATATCCCCCATCTTTCGAACGAAAGCCTTTTATAAACCAAGGCATTCTTGGAACGTTCTTCGAATGTCTTACAAATTGATCTCGCCTTAAATAGTTGTGCCGAAGAATTCTGACCGACTCTAGACAAGATTTCATCAATCATGTCTCCGGGTAGGTCTCTTAAAATATTGGGTTGTCTATCCATTTTGTGTTTTTATACTATAAAATAGACAAGAGTTAGATTCATAAAAAAAATTACTTATTAATACAAGCAATTTTTACATATATCATAAAGCATAAGCACACTATATTACATATATTACACCACACGAATACAACTATCTTATTCCGACTCGCTTGTTTCTTCTTCTTCGGTTTTGGTTCGTTTTGCCAAGTTTCTAGGGATATATGATGTTCCCCTAATACGAGCCGTCGTTTTCCACATTGGTTTAGAAAAACCTGGTGGTTTAGAGGTTCCCGGGTCATTGTTACAACTTAAGGACTTCGGGGGTTGACGATACATATAAAGTTCATCGGGGTTGGAATTAGATTTCTCTATTTTTATGCCCTTTCCCTTATTATTTTCTTTTGCCTTTTTAAATTCAGTTGGGGTAATTTCTATAACATCATCGGAATTCTCGTCGGAATCCGATTCATTGGAGAATTGGTAATCCTCCCAATATTTTGCTTCCTTGGCGGAAACACCATTGACCATAATTAACCTTGGTCGGTTGGTTGAGGATTTTCTTTTACTTAACCGTTTTATTATTTCCCCCCACCGGTTCTATTTCTTCATCCGGTTCTGATTCTTCTTCCGGTTCCGACTCTTCTTCCGGTTCCTCTTCGGGAACTTGTGAATCAGTCCACGAATCATTCCAATTTACATTTGACTCTTCATTATTATTAGGTGAGTCAATGGGACTTGTTCTAGAGGTAGACATCTATCACATAATATCAAACGCGTTAAGAGATTAATATATCACATAATATTCACATGTTAAAAATATATAGTTTCCAACAAAATTTGTTAAGCAATCATTTTTCAAGTAAACACGGTCGAAGTCCAGACTCACTAATGCATCCTAACAAACTCGATAAGACACACTAATGCAAAATTCTGGTTCTCTAAGACCAACGCTCGGATACCAACTGAAATGTCCCGTTCTTATTGATTAAAAACGTTCTATATTAATTGATTTCGTTGCGAGGTTTTGACCTCTATATGAGACGTTTTTCAAAGACTGCATTCATTTTAAAACAAACCATAACCTTTATTTCATCAATAAAGGTTTAAAAAGCTTTACGTAGATTATCAAATAATGATAATCTAAAATATCCTGTTTACACACGACCATTACATAATGGTTTACAATACAAATATGTTACAACAAAATAAGTTTCTTGAATACAGTTTTTACACAATACCATACAAGCATGGACTCCAAATCTCGTCCTTATTTAAGTATGCGACAGCGGAAGCTCTTAATAATCACCTGAGAATAAACATGCTTAAAACGTCAACAAAAATGTTGGTGAGTTATAGGTTTAACCTATATATATCAAATCATAATAATAGACCACAAGATTTCATATTTCAATACACATCCCATACATAGAGATAAAAATCATTCATATGGAGAACACCTGGTAACCGGCATTAACAAGATGCATATATAAGAATATCCCCATCATTCCGGGACACCCTTCGGATATGATATAAATTTCGAAGTACTAAAGCATCTGGTACTTTGGATGGGGTTTGTTAGGCCCAATAGATCTATCTTTAGGATTCGCGTCAATTAGGGTGTCTGTTCCCTAATTCTTAGATTACCAGGCTTAATAAAAAGGGGCATATTCGATTTCGATAATTCAACCATAGAATGTAGTTTCACGTACTTGTGTCTATTTTGTAAATCATTTATAAAACCTGCATGTATTCTCATCCCAAAAATATTAGATTTTAAAAGTGGGACTATAACTCACTTTCACAGATTTTTACTTCGTCGGGAAGTAAGACTTGGCCACTGGTTGATTCACGAACCTATAACAATATATACATATATATCAAAGTATGTTCAAAATATATTTACAACACTTTTAATATATTTTGATGTTTTAAGTTTATTAAGTCAGCTGTCCTCGTTAGTAACCTACAACTAGTTGTCCACAGTTAGATGTACAGAAATAAATCGATAAATATTATCTTGAATCAATCCACGACCCAGTGTATACGTATCTCAGTATTGATCACAACTCAAACTATATATATTTTGGAATCAACCTCAACCCTGTATAGCTAACTCCAACATTCACATATAGAGTGTCTATGGTTGTTCCGAAATATATATAGATGTGTCGACATGATAGGTCGAAACATTGTATACGTGTCTATGGTATCTCAAGATTACATAATATACAATACAAGTTGATTAAGTTATGGTTGGAATAGATTTGTTACCAATTTTCACGTAGCTAAAATGAGAAAAATTATCCAATCTTGTTTTACCCATAACTTCTTCATTTTAAATCTGTTTTGAGTGAATCAAATTGATATGGTTTCATATTGAACTCTATTTTATGAATCTAATAAGAAAAATTATAGGTTTATAGTCGGAAAAATAAGTTACAAGTCATTTTTGTAAAGGTAGTCATTTCAGTCGAAAAAACGACGTCTAGATGACCATTTTAGAAAACATACTTCCACTTTGAGTTTAACCATAATTTTTGGATATAGTTTCATGTTCATAATAAAAATCATTTTCTCAGAATAACAATTTTTAAATCAAAGTTTATCATAGTTTTTAATTAACTAACCCAAAACAGCCCGCGGTGTTACTACGACGGCGTAAATCCGGTTTTACGGTGTTTTTCGTGTTTCCAGGTTTTAAATCATTAAGTTAGCATATCATATAGATATATAACATGTGTTTAGTTGATTTTTAAAGTCAAGTTAGAAGGATTAACTTTTGTTTGCGAACAAGTTTAGAATTAACTAAACTATGTTCTAGTGATTACAAGTTTAAACCTTCGAATAAGATAGCTTTATATGTATGAATCGAATGATGTTATGAACATCATTACTACCTTAAGTTCCTTGGATAAACCTACTGGAAAAGAGAAAAATGGATCTAGCTTCAACGGATCCTTGGATGGCTCGAAGGTCTTGAAGCAGAATCATGACACGAAAACAAGTTCAAGTAAGATCATCACTTGAAATAAGATTGTTATAGTTATAGAAATTGAACCAAAGTTTGAATATGATTATTACCTTGTATTAGAATGATAACCTACTGTAAGAAACAAAGATTTCTTGAGGTTGGATGATCACCTTATAAGATTGGAAGTGAGCTAGCAAACTTGAAAGTATTCTTGATTTTATGTAACTAGAACTTGTAGAATATATGAAGAACACTTAGAACTTGAAGATAGAACATGAGAGAGATCAATTAGATGAAGAAAATTGAAGAATGAAAGTGTCTGTAGGTGTTTTTGGTCGTTGGTGTATGGATTAGATATAACGGATATGTAATTTTGTTTTCATGTAAATAAGTCATGAATGATTACTCATATTTTTGTAATTTTATGAGATATTTCATGCTAGTTTCCAAATGATGGTTCCCACATGTGTTAGGTGACTCACATGGGCTGCTAAGAGCTGATCATTGGAGTGTATATACCAATAGTACATACATCTAAAAGCTGTGTATTGTACGAGTACGAATACGGGTGCATACGAGTAGAATTGTTGATGAAACTGAACGAGGATGTAATTGTAAGCATTTTTGTTAAGTAGAAGTATTTTGATAAGTGCATTGAAGTCTTTCAAAAGTGTATAAATACATATTAAAACACAACATGTATATACATTTTAACTGAGTCGTTAAGTCATCGTTAGTCGTTACATGTAAGTGTTGTTTTGAAACCTTTAGGTTAACGATCTTGTTAAATGTTGTTAACCCAATGTTTATAATATCAAATGAGATTTTAAATTATTATATTATCATGATATTATCATGTATGAATATCTCTTAATATGATATATATACATTAAATGTCTTTACAACGATAATCGTTACATATATGTCTCGTTTAAAAATCATTAAGTTAGTAGTCTTGTTTTTACATATGTAGTTCATTGTTAATATACTTAATGATATGTTTACTTATCATAGTATCATGTTAACTATATATATATCCATATATATGTCATCATATAATTTTTACAAGTTTTAACGTTCGTGAATCACCGGTCAACTTGGGTGGTCAATTGTCTATATGAAACATATTTCAATTAATCAAGTCTTAACAAGTTTGATTGCTTAACATGTTGGAAACATTTAATCATGTAAATATCAATCTCAATTAATATATATAAACATGGAAAAGTTCGGGTCACTACAGTACCCATAACCACGGTTAACTACCATCAACACCCATCACTTTTTCTCTCTCTCATCATATCGATCTTTCATATCTATTTCTATTTCTCTTCCTAATTACATCATGAACAACCAACATTCAAAAGACCACTAACCTGCTGCTACTATACTATTATTTTTCCCTTTTTCGTTTCATTCTTTGATAAAGAACACAAACCGCAACCATCCTTTATGTTTCTGTTCTACTGCAGCTGTACAAATCGGTCGCTACTATCCTTCTATTTCTTTTCTAATTTGAACACCATGACAACAGAAAGAAGTTACTCGTTACTTGTCTGTTTCGTTTATTTTTTCTCACGGTGATGATATGATTGATGGTAACGGGCTGGAAAGTAGGATAAGGATGGTTATAAGATATAAACTATGATGGTGGGTTATGAATATAAGGATGAAGATATTTTTATTTATTTATTTATCCCACTTACAATTAACAATCCTTGTTACTCTGAATATATATCTGAAACAGAAATCGTATTTCTGTTGGGCTTTTATTGGGTCATATTCCATTTTAGTTGGGCCGTGTTTTCACTTGTAGTGTTGGGCCAGAAATTCTATTATTCTATTGGGCCGAGAGCCTGTTAAGGTTTTCTGTTGGCTGCTTTCTTTCTTGGGCCATAGAAAAAACCCATTCGTTACTCAACTTAGATCTCGATTGTGATTATTGTTGCTTGTGTACTGCTGCTGCCAAAGTTTAGATTAATGATGATAACGATTGTGTTAATGAAGAGGAGGAGATAATCGATGACGATAATAAATTGGGCATGATGATACACGATGATGATGAGATTTTATGGTTATGATTATGAATGATCATGATTTCGATATGATAATAAATAAAGACTATAATGAAGTCGATGATAAGATAATGATGGCAAGGTTATGATATTAATGGTGAACTTTGATAATGATAACGATGGTGATTGATGAAAAAGAAATTGAAAGAAATTTAAAACCGTTTACATAAATTTAAATGGGAAATAAAACAGATAAGAAGCAGCGGAGCAACAGTTAGGTGTGTGTCGGGTTAGCGAGTGGTCTCGAGTTTGAGGCTTGGTAATGACATTTATATTTTTAGACTTGTTACTCTAAGGTAGTCTCATTATTATTATTATTATTATTATTATTATTATTATTATTATTATTATTATTATTATTATTATTATTATTATTATTATTATTATTATTATTATTATTATTATGATTATTATTATTATCATCATCATGCTTATAAATATTATTATCATTATTATTATTATTAATATAATTATTATTATTAATATTATCATTATTAATATAATTATCATTATTAGTATTATTAGTATTAAAATTATTATCATTATTATCATTAGTAGTAAAATTATTATTATTAAAGTTATCAATATCATTATTACTAAAAGTATCATTATTATTAAAAGTTTCATTATTATTAAAACTACCTTTTTATTTAAAATTTCATTATCATTATAAATATCATATTATAATAACAAATAAATATTTTGTATATAAAAATATACTTATACTATAATTATATTAATATTACCTATAATTATATATTAAAAATGTTAACATTTCTATTTAGTAAATACAAAATAAATACATATATAAAATGTAATTTAAGATATAATATATAAATAAAATACATATTAGAATTTAGTACAAATTATATATAAACTACAACACTAAATATATAAATATTATATGATTAATAGATGGAATTATTTGATTTTCATTATATGTTTTAATATATATAACTGATATAGGTTCGTGAATTCGAGGCCAACCCTACACTTGTTCAATATAGTCATATGTATTTTTACTACAAAATACAGTATGGTGAGTTCATTTGATTCCCTTTTACTCTTAACATTTTTGGGACTGAGAATACATGCGCTACTTTTACAACTGCTTTATTAAATGCTTTTGAAATACATTTTGAACTGCGAATACATGAAATGCTTTTATAAATGTTTGACGAGATAGACACAAGCAAAACATTCCTCGAATGAATTATGTGGACGTGATAATTGCCACCATTGAATTATGTGGACGTGATAATTGCCACAATTGGTATGAATATTTTTCCCCTGATTATTATTGCTTGGTAACCTAAGAATTAGGGAACATCACTAATTTTGAGAATTAATGCACGCCTAATTGACGCGAATCCTAAAGGTAGCTACCAGGTTTAACACCCCCACCTAGAATGTTCACTAGACGGAAGAGCTAGTGGGCGTGGTGTTTAGTACTTCGAAGTTTATATGATTATTATACAGATGAGATGTTCTGTTTTGGGGATATTATTTATGCGCATTATATGTTAAGGTCGGTTACCAAGTCAAGCTATGAAAGCAAAGTGAATGTTATGTATCGAGAGAATGATTTTATACACAGGTTATGTGTATGTTATTTTTGTGCACGAGATATGTGTACGGTTAATAAGATTTATGAAAGATGATTTCGTACACGAGAAAGATGTACTGTATTTAAAAGATATCGCATGTACATTACAGGTGGGTATAGGATTCGGGCCCATTTGTACCATGCAGGATTTAAATCTTGTGGTCTATCAAAAATGATGAATTTTATTGTTTTATGATAAACCTATGAACTCACCAACCTTTTGGTTGACACTTGAAAGCATGTTTATTATCAGGTATGAAAGAAATCATCCGCTGTGCATTTGCTCATTTTAAAAGACATCATTTGGAGTCGATCATCGCAATGGGAGCAAATGTTGGTGACTTCGTCCAGATGGATTAGGACGGGGTATGACATGTGGTATCAGAGCGGTGGTCTTAGCGAACCAGGTCTTGCATTAGTGTTTCTAACTAGTAGTTGTTTAGATGCATTAGTGAGTCTGGACTTCGACCGTGTCTGCATGTCAAAAGTTTTGCTTATCATTTAGTGTCGAAAATTATTTGCTTATCATCCTTAAAGTCTAGACACGTCTTACTGCCTCTATTGCATAGACTGTGTATAGATAAATTCATATCTTAGCGTATCTGTTATTGTTACCTTTGCCTGACAGCTTTCGTAGATTTCTCCATAACTTATGGGATTTTAGTATTATATATGCATATGTAAATTATGTATTGCAGGGTACTAAACTACATCCTATAATCTTTTTCTTATCGAAAAATCCTTCATCTGATCGTACGAGATGAATCCCTCAACCAGTTCGAATTCCTCGGATTCCGACAGCTATTCCGATATGGAGTTTCACCTAAGCTCCGAAAGCAGTGTCACCAGAATGAATCAACCAATTCATCTGATGGGTTCGTAGCCTACTTAATCATTGGAGACAAAAAGAAGATAATCCTTTCCATCAACCAAATTCACTCTTGGCAAAGAACCTGAAGCACTTACCGGTGAACCAGTCCGAAATATCATTTTCACCCTCATTTCCCGAATATCTCGCCACGATTATATTCTATCTAAAATTCTAAACCTTATTCATCCACTCGTTCCGACCGACAATCATCCCGGAGTAATACAAGAAGTCAGCGAACTTCGCGCTCGAGTAATCAGTTTGGAGAATATGGTGCAAAATTTACCAGCTTCAACAACATCACCGGCACCAAAAGTACCATCAATAAACAGCACCAGTACCATCAAACAATCCATGCCTCAACATCTCATTCTGTACCTCGAGTATAATCATCGTTCTACGTATCGTTCTACATCAATTATCTTCGTTCTTCATGGAGATTATGTAATCTCTAAAGTCTTAGAGATTATTTATTCTAGCTCAAACCAAAAGGCAAATGAGATTAATATCATATTAACTCATTAAATCCATGATTACATCTGAGAAAAATATATATATAAGTATATTTTCATAAAGATTGTAATTAAAAATTCTTTTGTACAAACTGTTAATGGTGAAAATATTTTAACGGGTAGGTAACACCCTAGAAATATTTAGATTTCACATTAATAAGTTACATTGTACATTCTTCGAATCTAATTCAATAGTCATTTACTATCCTACTTACACCCACAGATATACGTATCCGTTCACCGCAGAATAACCATTTTCATTCAATTTCATATTTGGGTTTTGACCTATCAGAATCTAACAAGTGGCATAATGAAGAAAACATTGGACAAAAAATAAAATTTGTTAGAAACAAACAATTCAACTATGAGAAGAATGTTGATAAGAATCCACGCTAACTGTTCCTAGCTAACTGTTCCTAGCTAACTGATTAATTCCGTATTACCTTTTATTTATCGCAATTTAATTATCGCAATTTATTTATCGCAATTTAAATTCTCTCAATTTTATTTATCGTCATTTAATTTCTGTTATTTATTTTACGCACTTTAAATATCGGGACACGTATACAAGGTTTTGACATATCATATCGACGCATCTATATATATTATTTGGAATAACCATAGATACTCTATATGTAGTAATGCTGGAGTTGGTTATACATGGTTGAATTTGATTCTATAATAATATATATACTTTGAATTGTGATCGAGTCTGAGACATGTACACGGGTCACGATACGTATTAATTAATTCGAATATTATATATTAAACTATATATGAATGAATGGACTGTTAACTATGGACTAACGGCTGTGGACGAATAATATTGGACAATTAAAATAAATTAAAATACTGATTATAACATATGAAACTAAATAATTCTTCAAGTTTGCCACTTGATTTCATCTTAAACCTCATTTGTATCTTGACGATTACAATCTGCGATTTAAACCTTTCATAATTCTTGAAAATACTTCAATCGATAGGATGAACCAATCGCACTTCATCTACGGAAGAAAAGATTGATGCATATAATTATGCACTTGAAAACTTTCGGAATCTGAGTAAACGTTCAACACATATTTGTGCTAGCTCCTTTGTCATTGTTATTACCAAAATAACATTGCAATTCCTTTCCAAAGTAGTAAATTTTGTCACAGCTCCAGTAAATCAACATCGACCTTTCATTCGAATAAGCCTTATTATAACCTTGATATATAAGTCTACATTTCATCGTCGTTACCAGGGAATCGTTTATATTCCACCACATTAGCAGTGACCTTACCAACAACTTCATTACTCATTGATCTAAGACTCTCCAAAAAACCAATATATTTGTTCATTAAAACCCTATCATACACTCATCTGCATCTTGTAACGATAGTTGCCATACCAAATACCGAAAAGCATTAATCATTATTTCTCGAATTTCGCAGCGTTCCTACGTCAATAGTTATACATCTATATATAACGTATATCTTCTGGACTGATGAATTTCAATTCAGAATCCCTGAATTTCCTGAAAAGCACTCTAGCTTACGAATCAGATCTCCGAATTCTGAAAAAGCTGACGAAGAGGCGAAAACTGAAGACTGCCTTAACAGTCAAAAGTTTGATGATAAAGAATGGAGTGTTGAAAAAGCTCAAAAGTTTTGATTCTGAAAAACGGATTGAGCAAAACCATGAAGGAGGCGGTGGACAAATCACAAAGATTAAACATGCCTTCAAAGAATCCAAATGATTCAGTGCTGTTGAAATCTTTAGCGAATACCTTACTCCTTAATCTAAATCCTTGCGGACGAATTTCTTCATCATCTTCTGATCTTAAATATTTTAAATTCTAAAGATATCATCGTATCTTTTGTTATAAATATCTTAGATATTTCTGAAGATACCTTCATAAATATCTTTATTCGAAATTATCTATCTCCTCGTGCTATCCGTGTTACATCATAAAGGAAACTATCTTAGTTTCTAAATTTCTTTAAAATTCGAGTTTGAATTATGAATGGTTTCTAGAGAAGTGTTGGGAATTGACGCATGAGTTAGTATAATATAATGACGTCAGGCCAACGTGGTTATATTACAGTAAGTCATGCTGAATTTCTAATGGAACGTGATGATGGTTCACAGATCTTACCCTCATCATGTGCCATGATACATAACTCTTTCATTCTACTTAACCTCTAAACATATCAAGAAAATATTTTCTTGATAGTTCTATCCTTACCGTGATTCCAGCAGTTTGCTAATTAATCATGATATTACATTTTCTTTCTGATTAGAAGATTTCCTTAAATTCCTTAAATTCCGGAAATCCGCCATGACTACGTCAAGAGTTCAGACGAAACTTTTCACTCTTTTGTGATAGCTTCACTCGTACGCTTCATATGATCGAATCGTTTTATCTATATTAATCAATAATGATAAAACTCTAACTCATATTCGTCATGAAAACATTTTTATTATTAGCCATGACGACCTCACTCAAATTTCGGGACAAAATTTCTTTAACGGGTAGGTACTGTAGTGACTCGGAAAATTTCGACTAATTTTAAATCAAACTCTCGATACGATATTGTATTTTCAACACGATAAGCAAAGTCTGTTAGGTTGGATCTCAAAATTTTTGAACTGTTTCATATATTCAAATGACCTTCGACCATTCCCGACGATTCACGAACAACTATTTGTAAATAGTTACATATATATTTAAATATATATATATATATATATATATATATATATATATATATATATATATATATATATATATATATATATATATATATATATATATATATATATAAATAAATAAATAAATATTACTTGTAAATATATAATATTATATTTAGTTGTTTAAAAGAATATAATTAATATATTTATTTACTTAAACTTGTTAATTAAGATTTGATATATATATATATATATATATATATATATATATATATATAATGTGTATATTGAAAATGTAATGACCCGGATTTTTCCGCTAATATATAGAAGATTAATATTTACATAATTAATGTTTTCAAAATATTAAGCAATCAAACTCATTAAGAATTGGTTATTTGCAATGAATTTTATACAAACGTTTGGCCACCCAGTTTGTCCGACGATTCACGAACGTCATAAATTGAAATAATTATATAATGATGTATATATGGATATATATATACTTATGATTTGTTAAAATGATATTTAAGTATCTCATTATATATAATAACAATTGGTTATATACATAAAATGAGATTACTAACTTAAAGACTTCAAGACTATATACATATATATAGCGATTAACGTTGTAATAACTTCTAAATTAAAATGTATGTATAGGTATTAATATGTATTAATACACTTTTGAAAGACTTAATAATATATATCAATATATTTATACTCAATAAAGATAGCTATACTCATTTTCTCATTCAATTTTATCAAGAATCCTATTCGTATTCATACGGTATTTATACCTGTATCATACCCAGCTTCTATACGTATTTACTATGGGTATATACATACCAAATCATTGATCTTAGCAGCCCTCAATCAGTTGTGAGACATGTATAAACATGATGTAGACTTGTGGGAACCATGGCTTGGAAACTAGTATGACTAAATGCATAAAATTACAAACCATGGAGTCATGTTGTTGCCCCCATTTTGATGCCAACATGTAGGATAAATAACCATCCATTTCATTCCAATTAACTACATCATTTTACTCTCTAAACACATACTCAAAAAATCTCTCAAACCTCCATTCAATTCAGCAAGTATTGGTCTCATAATCCAAGTTATAATCATCATAACAAAGCTTGATCAAGAACACTTCAAGAATTCCAAGCCATCAAGGGTATCTTTGAACTCAAGATATTCTCCTTATTTCTCCAGTAACTTTACTCATTTGATTTTAGGTAGTAACCTTATTCATAATCTTACTCGATTCGTATTCATATAGCTATCTTATTTTGAGTTATAACTAATAACAACAAGAACATAGTTTAGATTATTTCTAAACTTGTTTGCAAATAAACTTAATCCTTCTAAATTGACTTTTAAAACAGTTCAACACATGTATTATGACAGTATGTCAAGCTAACATAAGGATATAAAACTTGTAAACACGAAGAAACACCTTAAAATCGAATATACGCCGTCTTAGTCGAACGGGGGCTGTTTTGGGTTTAATTTTAAAAACCTATCTTAAACTTTGAATTAAAAGATTTTCTTTGGTGAAAAATCTTATTTTTTATGTATATGAAATATATCCAAAATTCTTGGTTAAACTCTAAGTGGAAGTATGTTTTTCAAAAGGGTCATCAAGATGTCGTTCTTACGACGGATATGACTATCTTCTCTTATTTGATACCTAAGCTGTATTTTCGACTATAAACCTATACTTTTTATGTTAAGATTAATAATTTTGAGTTCGATACGAAACCATGGCAACTCGAATCACTCAAAACGGATTTGTAACGAAGAAATTATCTGTAAAACAAAATTGGATATTTTTCTTAATTTTTAGCTACGGACATGATTTATAAAATGGATGCTAACCTTACCCTAGCTAACTTACCTTGTATCCTACATGTATTTATATATGTCTTGTTCCCGAACTTATGGAAATACAATTTATAATAGTCGTGATTAAGTTCTACGACAATATATTATAGTCTTAATAAAGATGGTAAGGCACCATATATATATATATATGACTTGATCACCGTGGACTCGTATACAAAGTTTTGACATATCATTTTGACTTCTTCTATATATATTATTGGAACGAACTATTAGAGACCATTAGCAGTGATCTCGAGTTAGCTGTGGGTCGAAGTGGATTCCAAAATATTATATACTTTGAGTTGTGATCGAGCCTGAGACATGTATACAATGGGTCGCGGATTGCTTCAGACAATATACATATTATGTGTTGATGTTATGCGAGGTGTATATAAAATAGTTTATTAATTTTAGCAGAAAACACTATTAAATACGATACAATTTTACACAAGATAATTATTTATTTATAGAATGGATATACTTAAACCTTGCTACAACACTTATAGGCAGTGTACCTAATCGTACAGTAGTGTAGTTTTTAGTAAGTCCGGTTCGTTCCACAGGGAAATCTTTAAACAAAGCTCAACGCTATATTAGTTTACTTTTATAAAAATACAAATATATATATAAGTAATATTATTATTATAAAGGGGGGTTTTTACCGTTTAATGACCGGTTTGTCGATTTTAAGACTTTAGTCGCAGTTAAAACCTAATGTAAAATATTAAATAAATAAAAGACTTAATTTAAAGCGTAAAGTAAATAACGATAATGAAATTGCGAATAATAAAAGTGCGATAAAATAAAATTGCGATAATTAAAAAGTACGATAATTAAAAGTGCGATTAAATAACAATAAATAAAAGTGCGATAATTAGAAGTGCAATTAAATATAAAATAAAGGAAATTAAATATGAAATAAGAGAATTATGCTTATTTAAACTTCCGTAATCATGATGTTTGACGTGTTGATTTTAGTTTTATGCCCATGGGTTAATTGTCCTTTGTCCTGGATTATTTAATATGTCCGTCTGGTTTTTGTCCATAACAGTCCATCAGTCATAAATATAAAGTGCGAGTGTAATCGTCAAATTATTATTATACCCGAAGTTAAATATTCCAACTAATTGGGGATTCGAATTGTAACAAGGTTTTAATACTTTGTTTAATGAATACACCAGGTTATCGACTGCGTGTAAACCAAGGTTTTACTACTTTGTTAACAATTACACCAATTACCCTTGAATGTAATTTCACCCCTGTTTTAATTATTCTAGTGGCTATTAATCCATTCCCGTGTCCGGTTAAATGAACGATTATTCGTACATATAAATACCCCGCCCATCGTGTCCGATTGAGTGTATATGGTAATTTATAAGGACGCCCAATTGTAAATCTTTATATTAACATTAACAAACTTTCATTTAGTTAAACAAATATAAAGCCCATTAATAGCTCATAGTCTAATTTCCACAAGTGTCGTTCTTTTGTCCAAACCCCAATTATGGTACAAAGCCCAATTACCCAATTTTAGTAATTAGCCCAACATCATGATTACTTTGTTTTAAATAAGCATAATAATAACTTAGCTACGAGACATTAATATAAAAAGGTTGAACATAACTTACAATGATTAAAAATAGCGTAGCGTTACACGGACAGAATTTCGACTTACACCCTTACAATATTCGCTAACATACCCTTATTATTAGAATTATAATTAAAATTAAAATTAAAATATAAATTATATATATATATATATCGTATATATGAGAGAAGAGAGAAATAGATTGTGAAATTTTGATCAGAATTCGGTTTGCTTTATAGGGATTTTTGATTTTTGGGGCTCCGCGACTCGCGGTGAATTTTCCCTTCAAACTCCGCGAGTCGCGGAGTTTGAAATTCCAGCTCACATCTTGGAGTCTTTCTCTGCCGACGGTTTTTATTATATATATAATATATATATAATTAATATAATTAATTATATATTATATTATATTTATATACATAGTTAACTTGTAATTTTTAGTCCGTTGTGTGGAGCGTTAAGAGTTGACTCTGGTCCCGGTTCCGGATTTTCGAACGTCCTTGCGTACAATTTTATATCGTGTACTTTGCGTTTTGTAACTTGTACTCTTGTCATTTTTAGACGTTCCTCATCAATAATTTGAACCTTTTTGATTGTATCTTGTACTTTTTAGCATTTTGGACCTTTTTGTCTTCAAATCTTCGTTTTCGCCTTTTGTCTTCGCACTTATTAAATATAAACGAATATTACTTGAAAATGGAACAATTGCAACTAAAAACTTGTCATTCTTGGGGGATAATGCTATGAAATATATGTTCCTTTTTAGCCTTATCAATATCCCCACACTTGAGCGTTGCTTGTCCTCAAGCAATACAGTCTTGAAAAACTAGAATCACTTCTTTATTTTTCACACTTTGTACATCAGTGATTTCTATACGGCGGTATAAACAATGGTAGTAACGATATGGTTTACAGTCCCACATGACTATAAAAATTTAGATCCATTAAGGAAATTGGATCTTTATGAAACCATTTGATCTTTTGAAAATTAAATCTAGTTTTTACCCTAGATAAGTTTTCCGGAATAACCCTTTACCGGTGTTTGCAAAATATTTTTGTGGGTTTGGTGGGTTTCAGATTTGAAAATTTTAGCTCAAAACTTGCGGTTTTGTGTCACCCACTTGCTAACCTTGTATTTTGGAAAGCAACACGTCCAGTTTACTTGTTCCGTATATTACCTTTCGGCAAACTACCGTCCGGTTGTAAAGGAAAGCGTTTAAACAAGCAACTGTTAAGGCAATGTCCTCTGACATGCTTTTAATTATGGTCTATAACGTGTCGGACGCAATTACTATCCTTGGTAGGAGCAATAGTAAAGCTCACCCTTATAATTTTTCGGTCTGGCACAAGGTCCTGTCTTTGACCACTATGCAACCACCGTTCTTACGGTTGACACCCGATTTAGTTCAGGTGACCTAATGAATTCCAGGTGAATTCCTAGGATTTTACGTTCAATGGTAATGAACGCATTGAAAATAGGGTTTTCAGAAAACAAATCGGTTTGTAATTTTGATCAAAATATTTTCTCGTTCAAGCTCGAGTTTAGATATCATTGAATTCCATGAGTTTGTAATTCTCAATCTTTAAGGTCAATCTCTAGGATTGAGTAATATCAGTCTTAAAAGCTGATTTTTAATCTTTAAGGAGATTATCTTTTCTGGGGATCTGATTCATTAGTCTTATCCAGCTAATTTGCATGGTGCCCCCCATTGTACGAGATAAATCCTTCTCATGGTTAGGATAAATCTGACCACTTGGCGACCCTGTTTAATGCTGAGGTCCGTGGATTTCCTGCTGATTTTAGTGATGACTTTTCTAGATTTTTCGTCAACCTACAGCTGGTCTGGACGACAACTTCATGACCTAAATCAAGAAGCGCGTTTCTTTTTCGGAAGACTTTACTTCCTTTTAGTGATGGAATTGATTCATCGTGTAGATCCATCTCTTCTTTTCTTTCATCGGGTAAAACAGTTTAGTTTAGTCCAAAGCAAAAGTATTTTCAGTTATTTGTTACAGATATATGTGACATATGTTTAAGATAACTTGGTAAATTTTCCCACACTTGGCTTTTATTTTCCTTTTTATCGTCCTCTATTCCATTTTAAATGAATTTTAACATTTTAGTTTGTTTCTTAATTTATGTCCTTTCCGAGGTAACAATAATTTCGGTGTTAAAACCTAGTTTTATCGTTCATAAATATGTATAAACATGATTTGAATTCATTTAATTGAAAATTTTGAAATTTTTTACTAGAATTGGGTAGTCAGTATATAAGACTAGGGCTGTTCTTTTTTATCAGAGAGCACTAGATTCTAATACAACTACTGCTTTACTAGTATTTTTAATGGTAACCAAGTGTATAAAGTAAAAAATTTTAAAATCCGAAAGAATTTAACCCCTTCCCACACTTAAGATCTTGCAATGCCCTCATTTGCAAGAAATCAGTAACAATTTAAATTATTGAGGGTGATTTGTGTGAAAATGATTAAATTTTACCAAAGTTTCCAAATATATTGGCGTTTGTTTGCTGAATGATAAATGGTGCACATCATTTGTTCATTCCGTCTTGTTGTTATTTCACATATATTTTGCATCTTGTCGTCAAAATTAGTTGCTTTTGCTGAACTTAATGCCAGTCTTTGAAAATGCGTTGTTTTACCCTGTTGTGTACATAAGATAAACTGCAAACATATATACATATTTTTGAAGTTTGGTTTATTACCCCACATTCAAAAAATTATTAAAATCTAAGAATAAAAGTTAGATAATTATAAAAATGATTACAATATTAACAAAAATATTAAATGTATCAATAATTACAAATTACAAAATAAAAAAAATAATAATAAGTAAACTAAGGATGATATTGGTACCAATAGGGGTTCCAGGCATAACCATAAGTGCTATAGAATGCTTCGGCAGGGTCATACGTAGGATATGGTGGCTGCATCTCTATAGACCAAGGAGGGAAGATGGGTTTCGGTGTAGGAATATAGTTTCTACCTATATGTTGGCAATGAGCTATGATTTGGTTCTGATGAACTTGCCAATCTTCAAATGCTCTCTGTCTAGCATTTTCGTATTCCTGAGAAGCTATAAACCTATGCATTTCTTGCATCTCATTCCCCCCTCCTACATTACCTTGCTGCTGGTTTCTCTCCACCTGTGGATGTCTACCATGGTATCGTACTGCGGCGTTATTTCGCCTCTTCAAAACTTTCGCACCATGGTATACATTTAAACCTATAGTATCGCGGGGTTCCGGCTCTTCTAGTAATAATCCCCCCCGACTTATATCCACACCGAGATATTCACCAATCAAAGTAATAAAAATACCACCTCCTATTATGCTATGTGGTCGCATCCCCCGAACCATAGCTGATAAATAATAACCCACACAATATGGTATACTTACAGCGCTTTGTGGGTCTCGAATACACATATGGTAAAACAAATCATGTTCATTTACTTTTTCCTTGTTTTTACCCCTTTGTGTAATCGAATTAGCTAAAAACCTATGTATCACTCTTAATTCGGCTCTATCTATATCCAAATAAGAGTAATTTCCCCCTTTGAAACGGTGATGGCTTGTCATTTGACTCCACACACCGTGTGTATCAAAATTTTCATCTATCTTTCTACCGTTTAGTATCAATCCTCTACAATCGGCAGACGCTAACTCCTCAGGCGTATATATACGTAAAGCCTGAGCCATGTCCAGTAAAGACATGTGGCGCATCGAACCGCCTAACAAAAATCTAATAAAAGAACGATCGGTTAAACTAGCTACCCGATCATTCAACTCTATACTACATAACAATTCTTCACACCATACTTTATATACAGGTCTACGTATGGTGAATAAACATATCCAGTCATTAAAAGAAGAATTACCATACCTCTGTACAAGTAATTCCCTAATTGGCCCGGCCAATTCTACAGCTTCTAAGGGTCCCCATTCTATGACCCTCGGTACCTCAACAACCTTAGAATGAAGAGTATGCAAACCCCTTTGATATTTTGGATAATCTATCCAAAGTCTGTCAAATCTCAGGTTCGGGTGCAACTCTTCCAAATGCATATCGGAAAAGGTCATGACTGGATGAGGTACATCCTGCTTGTAGTAGTTATCCACCTCCTGTTGTTCCAAATTCTCAGCATGAGCATTGCGGGTTTGGGATGAAGATTCACCCCTTTCATTCTGCAAAACACATCAAACACAATTTTTGTGCATCCAAATATGCATTAGTATCAGCAAAATCATCAATCAAAATAATTACAATGACATTATCAATTTATATCAAACTTAAGCTTATTTTCACATTTTTATCAAATCTACACTTTTTCAAATAAGGATATACGAAAATTTTCGCCAAGTTCATAAGCATTCAACTCAAATAACATGTCAAAATAATCATTACTAACAATCAAACAAGCCTCAAATGGCATTATCTTTCAAAAATCAAGTTCATGAATTTTAGACTTGAAAAAGTCCACTTTAATTCTCAAAATCATGTTTAGGCTCAAAGTTTGGATCATTTAACTACCTAGACATGTTACACTACTTATTTTAGCAACAATTCATGACAAAAATCGGCCATAACCTGTTTATATCAAAAAGCCCCAAATTTGCTCAAGAACACAAACCCTAGATTATTCAAAATTTGAAGTTTAAGGCTTCTAATCATGTTAAACAGCATCAATCTAGGTTATACAAGCATAATACATAAACAATTTAAGTCTAATTACACTAAAAAGCATCAAAATCAAATTGGGGAAAAAATAGCTCAAGAACACCAAATTTCGGATTAAATGGTGTTTAGGTGTAGAAATTTACCGTTTTTCTTGAGTAATTCTTAGATAGCATCCTTCTCAACATGATTTTAGCAAAAGATTTGGTGATTAACGGTTAAAAATTGGGATTTTTGGGGTGTTTTTGGGTGGTTTTTCGGAGTATTTTCGCTGTTATTTTTCGCAGTGTGTTTTTGTGGTTGTGGACTGATCAGTTCGGGTGTTTATTATTTTTTTTCTGGGTTTTGATCCCTCCGCGAGTCGCGGAGATTAACCCTCCAAACTCCGCGACTCGCGGAGTTTGGTATATTTTTTTTTTTTTTTTATAATCATTAACTTATTAAAACAATTAAGTAATTAATTTTAAAATTTTGTTTCCCTTGTTATTTAGGACGAGGTCGTTTCGGATCGATGTCCTAGTCCGTCCTTCGACAAAATTTTAAAATTTGTCTTTTTGTAGCGATTGTTTTAAAAGCTAAGATTTTTGGGTTTTTTCAATGTTTTTGGCATACTCTAATTCAATAAGATTAAAAATAATGATAATAAAAGTTCTCGTCCCTCCCTCGGGTAAAGCAATTTCGGTTCAAAGACCTAGTCTTCAACTTACGATGAATTTTAAAAATCATATTCTTAACTTAATGAGATAAAGTAAATTTTTGTTTTTAAATTCACACAACTTAAATATAAAATTCAAAATTAATATTAAAAATTCACACCAAACTTAAAATTTGAAATGCATAAAATTAAAAATTTATATTTTAAAAATTAAAAATTCACACCAACTTTAATTTAAAAATTTATAAACTTATATTAATTTTTTCAAATATTTACAATTTTAAATATATTGTTTTTACAAAGTTTACAATATTAATTTAAGATTTAAATATTAATTTTAAAAACATGGTAAAAATAAAATTAAAAATCTTTTTGTCTTTTTATCCCACTTTAATCAATCAAATATTATCAAAAATATGCGCCCCTCTTTTCGGTAAAGTAATTTCGGTTCCAAGACCTAATTTAACTCATGACGAATTTTTGAAATATTTTGGGTTGATTGTTTAAAGATATTTATACCTTAAGAATAAACGTTAAATTTCGCAGTGATGTAATAAATTTTTGAATGATATCAATAATTTCGGTCGCCAAACCTAATTTTATTCAATACCAATTTAATACTTTTTAGCGAACAAATTAGCGTTTATTATCAAAAGGTTAAAAATAAAAATAAAAATAAAAACTGTACAGACATACCTGTGAAATAGATTTCTTAGTTATATGATCTATCCCATTCATAAGATAGTCGGTTTAATTGGTTTTCCATGGCTACATAGGCGTAACCTCGAGCATTCAGTGTCTTTTCTTCTAAACATATGAACGGTCCGTCTCTGCATAAAGTAACAAATTCGGTATTTGAATAGGTTTGATTATTTGAACATTTACCTCCATGTGACCATTTTCCGCATTTGTGACATCGTTCTAGGTGTCGTGCTCTTCTTTTCGCTGCGGATTTTGATTTTTCTTTACCAAATTGTAACTTATTATCTTCGCATCTGGATTCTTTTCTAACTCCGTCTATTCTTTCTCTGATTACTGATACTATTTCACTCGGTAGTATGTCATTATTACGTTTAGTGATCAAAGCGTGTAGCATTAGACCATGGTTTAGTTCACAGGCAGTCTTCATTTTGTAAAAACCTAAAAAAAATAAAAATTCAGAATGGGGGGAGAAGACTAGTTCTTTAGGGTCTGCTAGGGAAAGACCATTCGGGTTCCATTTTCGAGAACTACACGAAAACAGACAATCTAACTCTAACAGAAATACATATTATCCTTTAAAGACTTGGTTCTCCCCACACTTAGTTAGCTGTGGTATCGAAATTATGATTAACTTCGTTGTCGACTTCCATTGGACTATCTATGTAGTGTTTAACTCTGTGACCATTAACTTTAAATTCAATCCCATTTGAATTTATTAATTCTATCGTTCCGTATGGGAAAACTCTTTTGACTATGAATGGTCCAGACCATCTTGATTTCAATTTTCCAGGAAATAGCTTGAATCGTGAATTGAAAAGAAGAACTCTGTCTCCTTCTTTAAATTCTTTTGAACTTTTGATTCTTTTATCATGCCATTTCTTCGTTCTTTCTTTATAGATTAACGAATTTTCGTATGCTTCATGTCTTAATTCTTCTAATTCGTTTAGTTGACTTAATCGTAGACGTCCAGCTTCATGTAAATCAAGATTACATGTCTTCAAAGCCCAAAATGCTTTGTGTTCAATTTCTACTGGAAGATGACATGCTTTTCCATAAACAAGTCTAAAAGGTGTGATTCCAATTGGAGTTTTGTAGGCTGTTCTAAAAGCCCAGAGTGCATCCTCCAATTTAATGGACCATTCCTTCGGATTTGATCCTACGGTTTTCTCTAGAATACGTTTTAAAGCTCGGTTTGTATTTTCAACTTGTCCACTTGTTTGTGGATGATATGCGGTGGAGATTTTATGAGTTACTCCATATCTTTTAAGAACTTTCTCAAGTTGATTATTACATAAATGAGTACCCCGATCACTTATTAAAGCTTTCGGTGTTCCAAACCTTGCAAAAAGACGTTTTAAAAAGTTGACTACAACTCGTGCATCGTTAGTTGGGAGAGCTTGTGCTTCCGCCCATTTAGATACATAATCAATGGCTACGAGTATATATAGATTATTATGAGATTTTGGAAATGGACCCATAAAGTCAATACCCCAAATGTTAAATACTTCACATACTTGGATGACATTTTGTGGCATTTCATCACGTTGACTTATTTTTCCGGCCCTTTGACATGCATCACAGGATTTGCAAAGAAGGTGTGCGTCTTTGTAAATTGTAGGCCAATAGAATCCAGCTTCATAAACTTTTCTTGCTGTTAGTAGAGGCCCATAATGCCCTCCTGTTGGTCCTGTGTGACAATGGTTTAATATTTTACTAGCTTCATCTCCAAATACACATCGGCATATTATTCCATCGGGACAACTTTTAAACAGATGTGGATCTTCCCAGAAATAGTGTTTTATATCACTGAAGAATTTCTTTCGTCTTTGGTACGATAATCCTTTTTCAAGGAATCCACAAACTAAGTAGTTTGCATAGTCTGCAAACCATGGGATTTCTTTATAATCTATCTTCAATAGATATTCATCAGGAAAGTTGTCTTGTATGGCCGATTCATTTAGAACTTCTAACTCAGGATTTTCAAGACGAGAAAGATGATCAGCGGCGAGATTTTCTGCTCCTCTTTTATCTCGGATTTCAATATCAAACTCTTGTAAGAGTAAGATCCAACGGATTAATCTTGGTTGAGCATCTTGTTTTGAAAATAGGTATCTAAGAGCAGAATGGTCGGTATAGACCACCGTTTTTGCTAGAACGAGATATGATCGAAATTTGTCAAAAGCAAAGACAATAGCAAGGAGTTCTTTTTCAGTAGTTGTATAGTTCGTTTGTGCTCCTTGTAATGTCTTACTAGCATAATATATAGGTTGAAATCATTTTTCAATCCTTTGTCCTAAAACGGCTCCCATTGCAAAATCACTTGCATCGCACATTAGTTCAAATGGTAGATTCCAATTTGGTGTTATCATGATTGGTGCATTAGTGAGTTTCTCTTTAAGAATATTAAAAGATTTGATACACTCATCTGAAAAGATGAATGGAGCATCCTTTTCTAGGAGTTTATTCATAGGAGTGGCAATTTTAGAAAAATCTTTTATGAAACGTCGGTAAAAACCGGCATGCCCTAGAAAACTCCTAACTCCTCTAACATTGGTGGGATGTGGAAGTTTAGCAATTATATCTACTTTAGCTCTATCCACTTCAATTCCTTCTTTTGAAATTTTATGTCCAAGAACGATGCCTTCTTTAACCATGAAATGGCATTTCTCCCAATTAAGTACTAGATTTGATTGTTCGCATCTAATTAGCATTCGTTCCAGATTAACTAGAGATGATTTAAATGTATCACCGAAGACTGAAAAGTCATCCATGAATACTTCCATGCATTCTTCTATCATGTCGTGAAAAATCGCCATCATACATCTTTGAAAGGTTGCAGGGGCGTTGCAAAGTCCAAATGGCATGCGTTTGTAAGCAAAAGTACCATAAGGGCACGTGAATGTGGTTTTCTCTTGATCTTCGGGTGCTATTGGAATTTGAAAATATCCGGAAAATCCATCTAGAAAGCAATAGTAACTATTTCCGGCTAATCTTTCCAACATTTGATCTATGAAAGGTAAGGGAAAGTGATCTTTTCTGGTGGCGTCATTTAATTTTCTATAATCAATACATACACGCCATCCTGTTACAGTCCTAGTAGGAATAAGCTCATTTTTCTCATTTGTAATGACAGTCATGCCACCCTTCTTAGGCACGCATTGAACTGGGCTTACCCATGGACTATCAGAGATTGGATATATCAAACCTGCATCTAGCAGTTTAATAATCTCTTTCTTAACTACATCTTGCATATTAGGATTTAGTCTTCGTTGGCGTTGCACATACGTTTTATGACCTTCTTCCATAAGGATTTTATGTGTGCAATACGAAGGACTTATTCCTTTAATATCATGAATCTTCCATGCAATGGCTGGTTTATGAGCTTTCAACACAGAAATGAGTTGTGATTTCTCATTTTCAGTAAGAGAAGACGATATTATTACAGGTAATTCAGATTCACCATGTAAATAAGCGTATTCCAAATGGTTTGGAAGTGGCTTTAACTCTAATTTCGGAGGTTCTTCTATCGATGATTTATATCGATATCTGTCTTCTTCTTTTAGCATTTGAATTTCTTCTGTTGTTGGTTCATATCCATTAGCTATAAGTGTAGCTAACATTTCAGCTTCATCAATTGGTTCATTACCTTCTCCTAAAAAACATTCTCCTGTTCCTTGTAATTCTAGAAATTCTTCTAATAATTCTGCATGTGCATCTATAGTTTGAATATAATAACATGTATCATCTGCAGATTGTGGTTGTTGCATTGCTCTATCAACTGAAAAGGTAACACTCTCATCCTCTATACTTAGGGTCAATTTCTTACCGAACATGTCTATCATTGCTTTAGCCGTGTTTAAGAATGGTCTTCCTAATATGAGAGGCACTTGAGAATCTTCTTCCATGTCCAAAACAACAAAATCTACTGGAAATACTAAAGTACCAACTTTAACTAGCATGTTCTCCATTATCCCTCTAGGATATTTTATTGATCTATCGGCTAGTTGTATGCTTATTCTGGTTGGTTTCAATTCTCCAAGGTCTAGTTTAGCGTATAGTGAATACGGCATTAGATTTATACTAGCACCTAAGTCTGCCAATGCTTCTATTGAACTAAGACTACCCAGAAAACATGGAATTGTGAAACTTCCTGGATCAGATAATTTTTCTGGTATCTTATTCAACAGCACTGCTGAACAATTAGCATTCATAGTAACAGCCGAGAGTTCTTCCATTTTCTTTCTATTTGAGATTAGATCTTTCAAGAATTTAGCATATCTTGGCATTCCTGAAATCACATCAATGAAAGGAAGATTTACATTTATCTTTTTAAACATATCCAAGAATTTGGATTGCTCGGCTTCAAGTTTTTCTTTCTTCATTTTACTCGGGTAAGAAAGTGGTGGTTGGTATGGTTTAACATAAGGTTTATCCTTAACTGTGTTATCTTCATTAACCTTTTCAACTACCGGTTCTTTTTCCTTATCTTGATCAGGTTGTGGTTCTTGTGGAGTAGGAATAGTTTCATCAGAAGTTACAGGTATTTCAGGTGGTTTAAGTGTTGTACCACTTCTTGTGGTAATGGCTTTAGCTGTTTCATTCCGGGGGTTAGCATTTGTATCACTAGGTAGACTTCCCGGTTTTCTTTCACCTATTAACCTTGCTAGGTTACTCACTTCTTGTTCCAGATTTTGAATAGAAGCTTGTTGATTTCTAAATGCTTGAGCATTTTGTTCATTTGTTTGTTTTTGAGATGTGAAAAACTGCGTTTGAGTTTCAACTAGCTTCGTCATCATATCTTCTAAATTCGGCTTTTTATCATCGGTTTGTTGTGGTGGTTTGTTTTGAAAATTTGGTCTTTGCTGATTGTAAGTATTATTGGATACTTGTTGATTGCTAGGACCTTGTTGGTTGTTGTATGGAATATTTCGGTTATAATTCTGGTTTTGATTGTAAATCGGTCTTGGCGGTTGATAATTATTCTGATAATTATTTCCAGGCCTTTGGTTTATGTATGAAATATTCTCTCTTTGTTCCATTGTTAATTCAATACTGAGACAATCTTTTGTCAAATGTGGTCCTCCACACTGCTCACAACTAATTCGTATTGAGTGAATATCTTTAGTCATCTTTTCCATTCGTCTCTCTACAGCATCTATCTTTGCGGAAATGGAATCTAAGTCATGGCTAGAATCGGCTCTAGCTGCTTTAGATGATCTAATGATATCTTTTTCTTGGTGCCACTCATGTGAGTGGGAAGCAGTGTTATCAATAATTTTGTAAGCATCAGTTTCGGTTTTCTTCATAATAGAACCACCAGCTGCTATATCTATGTCTTTCCTTGTAGTGATGTCGCATCCTTGGTAGAATATTTGTACTATTTGACAGGTGTCTAAACCATGTTGCGGACATCCTCTTAATAACTTTCCATATCTTGTCCACGCCTCATATAGAGTTTCATTTGGTTTCTGTGTAAATGTAACAATTTCTGCTTGAAGTCTTACGGCTTTAGATGCAGGAAAGAATTGTTTAAGAAATTTGTCAACTAAAACATCCCATGTATCGATCGCCCCTTCAGGTAACGATTCCAACCAATCTTTGGCTTCTCCCTTTAAAGTCCAGGGAAATAACATGAGATATATCTGTTCATCCTCCACTTCTCGGATTTTAAATAGTGTGCAGATCCTATTAAAGGTACGTAGATGTTCATTTGGATCTTCCTTCGGCGCACCACTAAATTGGCATTGATTAGTCACCATGTGTAGAATTTGTCCTTTGATTTCATAATCTGGCGCATTAATGTCTGGATGAGTAATTGCGTGACCTTGGCCAGTGCGTTTAGCTCTCATTCGGTCTTCCATACTTAAAGGTTCCAGATTCTCCATAATTGAATTTGTTGAATCGGTATCACTAGATGATTCTGATTTAATGGTTCGTTCCTCAACAATCTCTGTTTGAATGATTGGTGGTTCCGGAGGAAAGTTTAATGGTTCAGGATCTACGAACCGTTCCTGAATATTCTCTGGATTCTCAATTGTGATGTTGGGTTCAAAAAATGGATTATCGGAAATTTGAACTGAAGTACTTGGTCGACTGGATGACGATTCTAAAGAAAAATCAACGGCGGTTATATTTGCTAAATGTCTTGATCTAGTTACAGGTGGTGAACGTACAAAAGGTGATGAACGTCTTGCTCGGTACATTCACTGAATATCCTATTAGTTTTTAAAAGAAGAAAGAAAAATTATAATAAGTTATCCAATCAATAGACTTTTCTGATTTTGCCCACGTTTCGAATAGATAAAAGATGCAGCAGAGGGGCAGGATTCGTTTGGTCTCAATATAATTGAGTACTGTTTGGCTCCAATAACCCGGTCCACGTACAAATCCAACTATTACTACGAACCAGAAAATTTTGATGTCTATTAATTTAACCACTTAAAATAAATTTTCGTAATTTTAAGAAATTTAGATAAGAAGTAGAAAAAATTCTAAGTCCTAAAAACTAGAATGGCGAGAAATAAGAGAGAAAGAGTTCGTCGCAAAAGGTCGAAAAAGAAAAAATGGTTGAAAAATAAAAGGTGACGGAAAAATAAAAGAAACTTATAAAAACTTAAAAATACTTGACTAACCTAACCTTATTACTACAACTAACTTAAAATTATAATCGCAAATTGAAATTACTAATTGGAATGATAATTGATACATAGTAAAAGGTCTAAAAATATTAAAGCTTACAAGGAAAAACTAAATCCCAAATGGAAATAATTTAAAAAGAAACTAAAACTTAAAAAGGCGTCGCAAAATTCTAAAGCACCTAAATCTTAGTCTAAAGAAAAAGCACTTAAGGAATTCTACGGCAAAGCCTAAAAATCTAGGAGTAAAAATAACTATAGCAAAAACTAAGTTTAAAATTAAATATGAGCTAAAAATACAAATATTACGCTACAATGATTAAAAAGGGACAAAATATAAAAATATACAAAAAGTTGTAAAAAGTACAATTTTTATAAAAATATTATTTTTATATTAAATAAAACTACTAATTTTAAAATTTAATAATACTAATTAATACTAAATACATAAATTAAATAAAAAGTAAAAGTAAAAATAAAACTAATAATAATAATAATAATAATTAGGGTTAAATAATAATTATAATTAATAATAAACCGTAATTAATGCTCGATTAGGGTTTTTTTGTCGCCTGTCAGAAAGTCTCCGCGAGTCGTGGCATTTATTGCATCAAACCCCGCGAGTCGCGGGGTTTCAAATTTCAGATGACAGGTTTCAAATTCGACGCGTTTTTTCTTTATTTATTTTTTTTTTATTTTCTGTTTTCTATTTTTATATAAATAAAAGATATTTAATAAAATTTATATTTTTATAAATTAAAATAAGAATAAAGAAACTTATAAAACTTAAATATTAAAAAAAAATACTAAAAAATACTTATATTTTTGTTTTTTTTTTCTTTTTATATTTTCGAATATTTAAAACGTATTTTTTACAAAAGCGAATTTTAATAAAAGTAAACAAAAAATCTTTTTTTTTTTTTATATATATATATTAGCGTTGCGCTTCCGGCGTTTAAGAGTGTTCCCCGGCAGCGGCGCCAAAAATACTTGATGTTATGCGAGGTGTATATAAAATAGTTTATTAATTTTAGCAGAAAACACTATTAAATACGATACAATTTTACACAAGATATTTATTTATTTATAGAATGGATATACTTAAACCTTGCTACAACACTTATAGGCAGTGTACCTAATCGTACAGTAGTGTAGTTTTTAGTAAGTCCGGTTCGTTCCACAGGGAAATCTTTAAACAAAGCTCAACGCTATATTAGTTTACTTTTATAAAAATACAAATATATATATAAGTAATATTATTATTATAAAGGGGGGTTTTTACCGTTTAATGACCGGTTTGTCGATTTTAAGACTTTAGTCGCAGTTAAAACCTAATGTAAAATATTAAATAAATAAAAGACTTAATTTAAAGCGTAAAGTAAATAACGATAATGAAATTGCGAATAATAAAAGTGCGATAAAATAAAATTGCGATAATTAAAAAGTACGATAATTAAAAGTGCGATTAAATAACAATAAATAAAAGTGCGATAATTAGAAGTGCAATTAAATATAAAATAAAGGAAATTAAATATGAAATAAGAGAATTATGCTTATTTAAACTTCCGTAATCATGATGTTTGACGTGTTGATTTTAGTTTTATGCCCATGGGTTAATTGTCCTTTGTCCTGGATTATTTAATATGTCCGTCTGGTTTTTATCCATAACAGTCCATCAGTCATAAATATAAAGTGCGAGTGTCCTCGTCAAATTATTATTATACCCGAAGTTAAATATTCCAACTAATTGGGGATTCGAATTGTAACAAGGTTTTAATACTTTGTTTAATGAATACACCAGGTTATCGACTGCGTGTAAACCAAGGTTTTACTACTTTGTTAACAATTACACCAATTACCCTTGAATGTAATTTCACCCCTGTTTTAATTATTCTAGTGGCTATTAATCCATTCCCGTGTCCGGTTAAATGAACGATTATTCGTACATATAAATACCCCACCCATCGTGTCCGATTGAGTGTATATGGTAATTTATAAGGACGCCCAATTGTAAATCTTTATATTAACATTAACAAACTTTCATTTAGTTAAACAAATATAAAGCCCATTAATAGCTCATAGTCTAATTTCCACAAGTGTCGTTCTTTTGTCCAAACCCCAATTATGGTACAAAGCCCAATTACCCAATTTTAGTAATTAGGCCAACATCATGATTACTTCGTTTTAAATAAGCATAATAATAACTTAGCTACGAGACATTAATATAAAAAGGTTGAACATAACTTACAATGATTAAAAATAGCGTAGCGTTACACGGACAGAATTTCGACTTACACCCTTACAATATTCGCTAACATACCCTTATTATTAGAATTATAATTAAAATTAAAATTAAAATATAAATTATATATATATATATATCGTATATATGAGAGAAGAGAGAAATAGATTGTGAAATTTTGATCAGAATTCGGTTTGCTTTATAGGGATTTTTGATTTTTGGGGCTCCGCGACTCGCGGTGAATTTTGCCTTCAAACTCCGCGAGTCGCGGAGTTTGAAATTCCAGCTCACATCTTGGAGTCTTTCTCTGCCGACGGTTTTTATTATATATATAATATATATATAATTAATATAATTAATTATATATTATATTATATTTATATACATAGTTAACTTGTAATTTTTAGTCCGTTGCGTCGAGCGTTAAGAGTTGACTCTGGTCCCGGTTCCGGATTTTCGAACGTCCTTGCGTACAATTTTATATCGTGTACTTTGCGTTTTGTAACTTGTACTCTTGTCATTTTTAGACGTTCCTCATCAATAATTTGAACCTTTTTGATTGTATCTTGTACTTTTTAGCATTTTGGACCTTTTTGTCTTCAAATCTTCGTTTTCGCCTTTTGTCTTCGCACTTATTAAATATAAACGAATATTACTTGAAAATGGAACAATTGCAACTAAAAACTTTTCATTCTTGGGGGATAATGCTATGAAATATATGTTCCTTTTTAGCCTTATCATGTGTCTTATTATATTAAGACAATATATTATAGTGTTAGTGAATTCTAACACAATATATGCATTTATATTTATATATATATTTATACTGTTGAACTATTGGACTATTGGACTACGAACGTTAGACTACTAACAATGGACAATTAAAATTATCACAAGTATCAAATGTATGGAATATTAATTATATATATATATATATCTTGACACAAGAATATTATTATGAGGTTCGTGAATTTGTCAAAAGGCCAAGTCTTATCACCATCTATTCAGAAATCATCACAAGTGAGTTATAGTCCCATTTTTACTATCTAAATTATTTTGGGATGAGAATACATGCAAATTTTATAAATGTTTTACAAAATAAGCACAAGTTTATGGAACTACATTCTACGATTGTTTTGTTATACCAGATATCTGTACTTATTATTATTACGCTTGGTAACCTAAGAATTAGTGAAAAACACTAATTGACGCTAAATCCTAAAGGTAGATCTACGGGCACCAACCACCCCCATTTTCGAATAGTGGAAATGCTTTAGTACTTCGAAGGGTTCTTGTCATACGTTTGAATAGTGGAATGTATGATGCCAGATATCTTAAGCGCTCTATGTTAAGGTCGGTTACCAGGCGACTCATCGTATGAATGATTTTTGCAGTTGTAATGATCCTGCGCATTTAATTAAATGAAATCTTGTGGCTTATTAAATGTTATGATTATTATATAGAAATTAAACCTATGACTCACCAACATTTTGTTGACGTTTTAAGCACGTTTATTCTCAGGTGAATATTAAAAATGCTTTCGCTGTCGTATGCCAACCCAAGGTCAAGATTTGGAGTCGGCATAATTGTTTATATTGTTTAAACTTGCATTCGGAGTATTTGTTGTAATATATTTTATCATATTTCAATGGGTTGTGTAAAAACTTATTTATTTGAGGAGATTATCTTTGATAGACAATCTAAATTATGTCATTAAGACCTTTATTCAATAATAAAGGTTATGGTTGTTTTTTTTAAAACGAATGCAAGATTTGAAAAACGTCTCATATAGAGGTCAAAACCTCGCAAAGAAACCAATTAATATGAAATGTTTATAATTAATATGAACGGGGCATTTCAGTTGGTATCCGAGCGTTGGTCTTAGAGAATCAGAAAATTTTTCATTAGTGTGTCTAACTGATTTTTGATGCATTAGTGAGTCTGGACTTCGACCGTAATTATTTTAAAAATGATTGCTTAATATAATTGTTGGAAACATAAGATTATTAACATATAAATATTATAAGATATATCATTCTCTTAACGTACCTGATATTATGTGATAGATGACTTCATCCGATCATATAAGCATCTCTAGTGATTCAGATTTCATTTACTTATCAAGTGATTTGGAGGCTGAGTCAAAGCATACGACTTATGAACCAATGGAAAAGTTAACTTTTGGTGCTACCATTAAAGTGGAAAATTGTTGGAAAAATTGGGAAGATTCACAATTGCCAGTAGAGGTTCCAGAAGAAGATCCCGAAGAGGAACCCGAAGAAGAGGATCCTGAAGAAGTTGTGGAAATTACCGAACCACAACGTGATTTGGGAAAATCTTTGCCTGTTATACCCGATCCCAAACCCGATGAACCTATTATGACCCAAAATGTTTGTGATCATCCACCTGAACTGTAGAGACCCATCCTAATCCATCCGGACGAAGTTCATATCGATTATAAACGATTTACAATAGTTGATTACATCGCGAGGTACTTGACCTCTATATGATACATTTTACAAACATTGCATTCGTTTTTAAAAGACAACTTTCGTTACATCGACAGATGACAGGCATGTATAGAATTTCATAATATATCCTAATATATTTGATTTAATAATAATCTTGATGAACTCAACGACTTGAATGTAACGTCTTTTGAAATATGTCATGAATGACTCCCAGTAATATCTCTAATATGAGCAAATGCACAGCGGAAGATTTCTTTCGTACCTGAGAATAAACATGCTTTCAAGTGTCAACCAAAAGGTTGGTGAGTTCGTTAGTTTATCATAAATAATCATTTCATAATTTTAATAGACCACGAGATTTCATATTCCCAATCCTCATAAATAAACGTCCCATGCATAGAGACAAAAATATCATTCATATGGATTGAACACCTGGTAACCGACATTCACAATATGTATATAAGAATATCCCCATCATTCCGGGATTCTCCTTCGGACATGATATAAATTTCGATGTACTAAAGCATCCGGTACTTTGGATGGGGCTTGTTGGGCCCGATAGATCTATCTTTAGAGTTCGCATCAATTAGGGTGTCTGTTCCCTAATTCTTAGATTACCAGACTTAATAAAAAGGGGCATATTCGGTTTAATAATCCAACAATAGAATGTAGTTTCGATTACTTGTGTCTATTTCGTAAAACATTTATAAAAGCAGCGCATGTATTCTCAGTCCCAAAAATATATATTGCAAAAGCATCTAAAAAGGGATTAATGAAACTCACGCATATAATTATTGTAAAATAGTTAATAAAACATTTGCATGTATTCTCAGTCCAAAATGTATATAAAAAGGGAATAATGAAACTCACCTAATGTATTTTATAGTAAAAATACATACTACGACATTAAACAACTGAACAAATGCAGGGTTGGCCTCGGATTCACGAACCTATATCATTTGTTTAATTATTAAAACATATAACGAAAATTACATAACTTTTATTTATTGATATATATTATCTATATATATTTGTATTTATATAGGATTTATATTAAATTCTATTTAAAACATATACTTATATTATATCTTAAATTATATGTAATATATTTTTATTTTGTATATATATATATTTATATATCTTAAAGTGATTTATATTTATTCATTCAATTATATTAATATATATATGTCCATATATTTATATATATGTTTAGTATTATTTAAAATTAGTAATTTGTTATACAAGATATTTATAAGAAATATATATATATATATATATATATATATATATATATATATATATATATATATATATATATATATATATATATATATATATATATATATATATATATATATATATATATTTGTTTGATATATAGTTAATATAATTATGGTATATGTATTATGTATACCTTATGTACATAACATTTATATAACAAACAAATTTTATAGTTTTGATAATCATAACAATATTGTTAATAATAATAATAATATTAATAATAATAACTTTAAAGATAATAGTTTTCATAATAATAATAATACTACTATTAAAGATAATAATTGTTAATTTGCATTTTGATAGTGGTAATAATAAATATCTTATAAATAATAAAAATAACCACAATTGTAACAAAAATCATATATTAATAATAATTGACAATTACAACTTTAGTAGTTATAATAACACTAATAATTATTAAACATAATAATAATAATAATAATAATAATAATAATAATAGTAATAATAATAATAATAATAATAATAATAATAATAATAATAATAATAATAATAATAATAATAATAATAATAATAATAATGATAAAGAAATAAATAAATCAAGGAGTATACCTTTTTTTTAAAAAGAATTGACCCAGCCGGGACTCAAACCCGTGACCTCTCGGATACACGAACACCTCCCTAACCATCGAACCGTTGATACTTTTCTGATCAAAACCCAGGAACATAAAAATATAACCCGTATTATTTATTATCCCACTTCATCTTCTTCTTCCCACCATTCGAACAATCCCATGTATAATCGATTCACAGGATATAACTTATCTGTTGTTTGAATTATGTTGTAAACTTGAAACATAAAAGGCCGGTAATGCTTGATTGAATTCACAGAAAACAGAAGCAATAAATTTTAACAGAATCAGACTCGGACTTACACTTATGAACTCAAATTCAAACTCAACCTTTTAGTATGTTTTAGAAAAAAGTTATAACATGAAACAGGTTATAAATCTAATTTAGAAACTGTATGGACCATTAATTTAACTCAATTTAAAACAAAAACTTCGAATTTCGCTGATGAACAATTGTTGACTTTTTGAAACGTAAATTTGACTTCGAAAATTCTCACTGAATATAACGAATTGGAAGCTGGTATTTTAGAGAAAGTTTGTTTGAAAAATACTAGTAAGACTGTATTAATATATTTCTAAGAATCGTTTGAAATTGATTTAACAGAAAAAGAATTTACGAATAGGGGATTGAACTGGGTTCTTTCTGTTTCTATTTTTGATTTGTAGCAGATACTTGATATAATGTGATTGCTTGAATGATGCAGTAACTTAATTGGATCATTATTATTTGTATTTGACGGGTGAAGTCGACTTGTAACTGTACGTCGACGTATGGAATCAAAATCAGAGGAAAGAACCAAAAAAAAAAATAGAAAGTAAAAAGCAGGTTATGATTCTTAATTGATTTGTACTATGGAATATGATATGTAACAGATTTTGATAAGAAAACAAAATTGAAGAATAGTTGAGAGTGATCTGTGTGTCCTTCCATTATTTCTGCTTTCATATTTTATATAATTACTTTTAATAAATATATCAATAAGACATTTAATATTAGTAATACTAAAATAATAATATGAATATAAATATCAAGCATAATAATAATAATAATTATTAATAATGATATTAATAATAATAATAAATAGTTTGACATTGATAAGTATAAAATCTTAATAATCTTAATATAATACTAATAAATTTAATGATAATAACAATAATATTAGTAATAATAGTAATAACAATATTAACAATAAATGATAATTTTATAATAATATATGTTAGTAATAATAATTACAATCATATTGGTGATATTAATAATGACAATACAAATTAAATATATCAAATGTTATATCTATATTATATTAAAATAATAATATTTATAATATTAATATTGATGATAATAATAATGAAACTTCTAACATTAATTTAATATAATAACTATGTTTCTAACTTGTAATTATTTTCATGTAAATAATTATTATAAATTTCTATATATCATATTTATAACTTATTACAATATTCATATAATAATTATGTCTAGAAGTTATGTAAATATATTATAAAATAACTTTTAATTATATATTGTGTCTTCATAAGTATTCATTTATTTAATTTTGTTTAATATCAATCGACTGACAATTGAGTGTTACTAACTTCGAAGCCATATCTATATATTTGTATATATAGATTTATTTTAATCATAACTTTATAATATCATTTATTATTTTACAAATTTTAATTTCAACTTGGTTAAAGTGTATTTTATTAACTCAGATCATTATATATACACTTTCATTTATATATATATATATATATATATATATATATATATATATATATATATATATATATATATATATATACATAATTATTTACACACAATTGTTAGTGAATCGTCGGGAGTAGTCAAAGGGTAATTGCATATATGAAATTAGTTCAGAATTTTTAGACTCAACATTATAGACTTTGCTTATCGTGTCGAATTCATATTAGGATTAAAGTTTAAATTTGATCGGAAATTTCCGGGTCATCACAGTACCTACCCGTTAAAAGAAATTTCGTCCCGAAATTTGATCGAGGTCGTCATGACTAACAATAAAAATGTTTTCATGACGAATATGAGTTGATAAATAGAGTTTTATCATCATTGAGTAATATAGATAAAACAATTCGATTTCGAGAAGAGTATAAATGAAACTTTCACAAAAGAGTGAAATGAGAGAATAAGGTTTCGTCATATCTTTTGACGTAGATAGGATTGATTTCCAAGTTCAAGAGATTCGGAGAATTTTTTTTTTTTTTTTTTGTAATAAGATTTGATTCTTCGGCGAGTAAGGAAATTAAGATCTCTCTAATTAAATACGGTGATCTGCCTCGATTCCTCTGTCTGATATTTTCACTATAAATTTTACCTTTTCCGTTCCATTAATTTTCACCACTTCAATACTCAATTCCCAAATTCAAAAGATCGCGAAAATGCTTAATCCAGTTCTGATCCTTGTCCTTATCCTGATTATCGCAACAATCATTCTCCTTTTCTAACTTCCACCGGAGGAATCCGTTTATTTATACTATGCTTTAGGGATTATTGTATTTATAATCCTCCCGTGTCTTTATATTGCTATACGCACTGATATCTACGGTTTGTAATTTCGGTGTTGTTGTTGGGCTTTATATTTTCTCTTATATTTTGGAGCTCTTTGCCTTTTTATTATCCTCTCGACCTCTAGTAAAGCGAGTAACGGTCCAGAATTCGTAAGTATGGAATTTCGAATAAACATCGTGTTCTAAATATGAACTAATGTATTAGCACGATTTGATTTATCAAATTACCAGAATCACTGAGAATAGAACTATCAAGAATATACTTTTTTGATATGTTCAGAAGTTAAGCATAATGAAAGAGTTATGTAACATGGCACGTGATGACGTTAGGATCTGTGAATCATCACGTTCCATTTAGAAACTCAGCATGACTTACTGTAATATAATCACGTTGATCAAGTGTCATTATATTATACTAACTCATGCATCAGTTCCCAACATTACTTCAATAACATTCATATTTTAAGCTCGAAAGTTTACAGAATATAGAAACTAACAGTTTCTATATGATGTAACACTGATATCATGAAGAGATTAATGATTTCAGATAAGAATAGTTATGAAAATATCTTCAGAGATATGGAGGATATTTATAATGAAAGATACGAGGATATCTTAGAATTTCTAATATCGATGGATGATGAAGAAAATTTGTCCGCAAGAGTTTGGAGTCAGAAGCAAGGTATTCGCTAAAGATTTCATTGGATCCAGAATTACCTGGATCCTTTGAATATAGGGTTTGGTCCTTGTATTTGTCTTTGGTCTCCTTCATGGTTAGCTCAATCAGTTTTCCAGTTCCAACTTTTCTGAGCTTTTCCAACATACTATTCTTTATCATCAAACTTCCGGTGATTAAGGTCATTTACGGTTGTCTACGGTTTCTGCTGCTTCATTCAGCTTTTTCAACATTCAGAGTATTGATTTGTAGATTGAGTGCTTTTCAGAATTTCAGAATGAAAATTATAATTCTAAGAGATAAATGTCATACATATAACTGTTGATGTAGATATACTGTGAGTTTTCAAAGTACTGATTTCTGATTCCCGGTAATTGGTATGGCAATTCTCGTTACAAGATGCGGATGAGTATATGATATGGTTTCAATGAGTAAATATAATGATTTATTAGGGAGATTTAAGCCAAGAAGCAACGAGATTGCTGGTACGTCTTCTGGCGGTGGAATATAAAAGGTTCCCTGGTAACAATAAAAGAGCACGCATATATATCAAGATTAAGGTTATTTCAAATGAAAAGTCGAAGTTGACTTGCTAGAGCTGTGACAAAATTGACTAATTTTGAAAAGGGATTGCAAAGTTATTTTCGGTAATAACAACGCCAAAAGAGCTAGCACAGATACGTGTTAAACGTTTACTCTGGTTCCGAGTGTTTTTCAGGTGCATAACTATATGTATCAATCTTTTCTTCCGTAGATGAAGTCATCCTCTAGATTTAGGTGTTTTCAAGAATCATGAAAGGTTTGAACGCAAATTGTAATCGTCAAGATACAAATAAGGTTATGGATGAGATCAAGTGGCAAATTTGAAGAAATGCTTAGTTTCATATGTTATAATCAATATTTTAATTCATTTTAATTGTCTAATATTATTAGTCCACAGTCGATAGTCTACAGTTGACAGTGCAATCATTCATATATAGTTTAATATATAATATTCGAATTAATTAATACATGTCGTGACCCGTATACGTCTCAGACTCGATCACAACTCAAACTATACATATTATTGTAGAATCAACCTCAACCCTGTATAGAGAACTCGATCATTTCTGCATATAGAGTGTCTATGGTGATTCCAAATAATATATATAGATGCGTCGATATGATATGTCAAAACCTTGTATATGTGTCCCGATATTTAAAATGCGTAAAATAAATAACAGAAATTAAATAACAATAAATTAAATTTGCGATAATTAAATTGCGATAAATAAACTGCGATAACTAAAATGTAATTGGTTAGCTAGGAACAGTTAGCTAGGAACAGTTAGCGTGGATTCTTAACAAAATTTCAATTAGTTAATTCGTTTGTTTCTAACAATTTTTATTTTGTCAAATGTTTTCTTCATTATGCCACTTGTTGGATTCTGATAGGTAAAAATCCAAATATGAAATTGAATGAAAATGGTTATTCTGTGATGAACGGATTCGTATAGCTGTGGTTGCAAGTAGGATAGTAAATGACTGTTGAATCAGATTCGAAGAACGTACAGTGTAACTTATTAATGTGAAATCTAAATATTCCTTGGGTATTACCTACCCGTTAAAATGTTTTCATCATTAACAGTTTGTACAAAAGAATTTTTAATTACAATCTTTATGAAAACATATATATATTTTCTTCAGATGTAATCATGGATTTAATGAGTTAATATGATATTAAACTCATTTGGTTTACCGTTAGAACATGAATATATAATCTCTAAAACATTAGAGATTACATGATCGCCACGTCGAATGAAAATAAATGATGTAGAACGATACGTAGAACGAAGATCATACTCAAAGTACAGATGAAGATATTGAAGCATGGATTGTTGATGGTACTGTTGGTGCCGGTGATGTTGCTGGAGCTGGTACATTTTGCACCATATTCTCCGAATTGATTATTCGAGCGCGAAGTTCGTTGACTTATTACTCCAGGATGATTGTCGGTCGGAACGAGCGGATGAATAAGGTTCAGAATTGTGGATTGAATATAATCTTGTCGAGTTACCCTGGAAATGAGACTGAAAATGGTGTCTCGAACAGGTTCGCCAGTAAACGCTTCAGGTTCATTGTCAAGAGGTGAATTCGGTTGGTGGAAGGGATTACCTTCTGCGCGTTTCCATTAATTACGTCGACTACGAACCCATCAGATGAATTGATAATGGCTGATTGGTTGATTCATGCCTATGACGCTGTTGTCAGAGCTTAGGTGAACATCTATGTCAGAATGGCTGTCGAAATAACTATTGAAATAGCTATCGGAATCTGAGGGACTCGAAATGGTTGCAGGATTCATCTCGTACGACCAGATGAAGGATTTTTGATAAAAAATAGATTATAGGATGTAGATTAGTACCCTGCAATACATAATTTACATATGCATATATAATACTAAAATCCCATAAGTTACGGAGGAATCTACGGAAGTTGTCAGGCAAAGTTACAGTAACAGATACGCTAAGATATGAAGTAGCAGATACGCTAAGATATGAATTTTGTCTATACACTATTCATGCAGTCAATGCAGTAAAACGTGTCTAGACTAAGAATAATAAACAAGTGATTCTCTAAGAATGATAAGCAGGTAATTTTTGACACCAAATGATAAGCAAAACTGTTGACATGCAGACACGGTCGAAGTCCAGACTCACTAATGCATCCTAACGACTTATCAGTTAGACACACTAATACAGACATGGTTCGCTAAGACCACCGCTCTGATACCAACTGTAGAGACCCGTCCTAATCCATCCGGACGAAGTCCATATCAATTATAAACGATTCACAACAGTTGATTACATCGCGAGGTACTTGACCTCTATATGATACATCTTACAAACATTGCATTCGTTTTTAAAAGACAAATTTCGTTACATCGACAGATGACATGCATGTATAGCATTTCATAATATATCCTAATATATTTGATTTAATAATAATCTTGATGAACTCAACGACTCGAATGCAACGTCTTTTGAAATATGTCATGAATGACTCCCAGTAATATCTCTAATATGAGCAAATGCACAGCGGAAGATTTCTTTCGTACCTGAGAATAAACATGCTTTCAAATGTCAACCAAAAGGTTGGTGAGTTCATTAGTTTATCATAAATAATCATTTCATAATTTTAATAGACCACAACATTTCATATTCCCAATCCTCATAAATAAACGTCCCATGCATAGAGACAAAAATATCATTCATATGGATTGAACACCTGGTAACCGACATTCACAATATGTATATAAGAATATCCCCATCATTCCGGGATTCTCCTTCGGACATGATATAAATTTCGAAGTACTAAAGCATCCGGTACTTTGGATGGGTCTTGTTGGGCCTGATAGATCTATCTTTAGAGTTCGCGTCAATTAGGGTGTCTGTTCCCTAATTCTTAGATTACCAGACTTAATAAAAAGGGGCATATTCGGTTTAATAATCCAACCATAGAATGTAGTTTCGATTACTCGTGTCTATTTCGTAAAACATTTATAAAAGCAGCGCATGTATTCTCAGTCCCAAAAATATATATTGCAAAAGTATTTAAAAAGGGATTAATGAAACTCACGCATATAATTATTGTAAAATAGTTAATAAAACATTTGCATGTATTTTCAGCCCAAAATGTATATAAAAAGGGAATAATGAAACTCACCAAATGTATTTTGTAGTAAAAATACATATAACGACATTAAACAACTGAACAAATGCAGGGTTGGCCTCGGATTCACGAACCTATATCATTTGTTTAATTATTAAAACATATAACGAAAATTACATAACTTTTATTTATTGATATATATTATCTATATATATTTGTATTTATATAGGATTTATATTAAATTCTATTTAAAACATATACTTATATTATATCTTAAATTATAGGTAATATATTTTTATTTTGTATATATATATATATATTTATATATCTTAAAGTGATTTATATTTATTCATTCAATTATATTAATATATATATATGTCCATATATTTATATACATGTTTAGTATTATTTAAAATTAGTAATTTGTTATACAAGATATTTATAAGAAAAATATATATATATATATATATATATATATATATATATTTGTTTGATATATAGTTAATATAATTATGGTATATGTATTATGTATACCTTATGTACATAACATTTATCTAACAAACAAATTTTATAGTTTTGATAATCATAACAATATTGTTAATAATAATAATATTAATAATAATAACTTTAAAGATAATAGTTTTCATAATAATAATAATACTACTATTAATGATAATAATTGTTAATTTGCATTTTGATTGTGGTAATAATAAATATCTTATCAATAATAAAAATAACCACAATTGTAACAAAAATCATATATTAATAATAAATGACAATTACAACTTTAGTAGTTATAATAACACTAATAATTATTAAACATAATAATAATAGTAATAGTAATAATAATAATAATAATAATAATAATAATAATAATAATAATAATAATAATAATAATGATAAAGAAATAAATAAATCAAGGAGTATACCCTTTTTCTAAAAAGAATTGACCCAGCCGGGACTCGAACCTGTGACCTCTCGGATACACGAACACCTACCTAACCATCGAACCGTTGATACTTTTCTGATCAAAACCCAGGAACATAAAAATATAACCCGTATTATTTATTATCCCACTTCATCTTCTTCTTCCCACCATTCGAACAATCCCATGTATAATCGATTCACAGGATATAACTTATCTATTGTTTGAATTATGTTGTAAACTTGAAACATAAAATGCCGGTAATGCTTGATTGAATTCACAGAAAACAGAAGCAATAAAATTTAACAGAATCAGACTCGGACTTACACTTATGAACTCAAATTCAAACTCAACCTTTTAGTATGTTTTAGAAAAAAGTTATAACATGAAACAGGTTATAAATCTAATTTAGAAACTGTATGGACCATTAATTTAACTCAATTTAAAACAAAAACTTCGAATTTCGCTGATGAATAATTGTTGGCTTTTTGAAAGCTGGTATTTTAGAGAAAGTTTATTTGAAAAATACCTAGTAAGACTGTATTAATATATTTTGAAGAATCGTTTGAAATTGATTTAACAGAAAAAGAATTTACGAACAGGGGGTTGAACTGGGTTCTTTCTGTTTCTATTTTCGATTTGCAGCAGATACTTGATATAATGTGATTGCTTGAATGATGCATTAACTTAATTGGATCATTATTATTTGTATTTGACAGGTGAAGTCAACTTGTAACTGTATGTCGACGTATGCAATCAAAATCAGAGGAAAGAAAAAAAAATAGAAAGTAAAAAGCAGGTTATGATTCTTAATTGATTTGTACTATGGAATATGATATGTAACAGATTTTGATAAGAAAACAAAATTGAAGAATAGTTGAGGGTGATCTGTGTGTCCTTCCATTATTTCTGCTTTCATATTTTATATAATTACTTTTAATAAATATATCAATAAGACATTTAATATTAGTAATACTAAAATAATAATATGAATATAAATATCAAGCATAATAATAATTATTATTATTAATAATGATATTAATAATAATAATAAATAGTTTGACATTGATAAGTATAAAATCTTAATAATCCTAATATAATACTAATAAATTTAATGATAATAACAATAATATTAGTAATAATAGTAATAACAATATTAACAATAAATGATAATTTTATAATAATATATGTTAGTAATAATAATAATAACAATCATATTGGTGATATTAATAATGACAATACAAATTAAATATATCAAATGTTATATCTATATTATATTAAAATAATAATATTTATAATATTAATATTGATGATAATAATAATGAAACTTCTAACATTATAAATTTCTATATATCATATTTATAACTTATTACAATATTCATATAATAATTATGTCTAGAAGTTATGTAAATATATTATAAAATAACTTATAATTATATATTGTGTCTTCATAAGTATTCATTTATTTAATTTTGTTCAATATCAATCGACTGACAATTGAGTGTTACTAACTTCGAAGCCATATCTATATATTTGTATATATAGATTTATTTTAATCATAACTTTATTATATCGTTTATTATTTTACAAATTTTAATTTCAACTTGGTTAAAGTGTATTTTATTAATTCAGATCATTATATATACACTTTCATTTATATATATATATATATATATATATATATATATATATATATATATATATATATATATATATATATATATATATATATATATATATATATATATATATATATATATATAATTATTTACACACAATTGTTCGTGAATCGTCGGGAGTAGTCAAAGGGTAATTGCATATATGAAATTAGTTCAAAATTTTTAGACTCAACATTATAGACTTTGCTTATCGTGTCGAATTCATATTAGGATTAAAGTTTAAATTTGATCGGAAATTTTTGGGTCATCACATGAACCACCTAAGAGACCAGTTTATAAAATGACCGCTCGTATAATGACTATTGGTTTTACTCCCAAACAATTAGCCGAAAGAACCAATTGGGAGGAATTGGAAAAAGAACTATCCAAATGAAAATCCAAACGTTTGGCCGAGAAAGAAACAACGTCAACATCTAAGAAATCTCGCCATTTTTGAACCATCGGCAGCTATCCTGTATTCCATGCATTGTATAATATGTATTATATTGTGTGTTTAAGTTTGTAAGAAAATCCGCAATGTAATTTTCCTTATGATTGTATAATAATAAGAATAAGCATGGAAGGTTTATTATTATTATTACAACTTATTATTACGTAGTAACGTAATAACTTACCATAGTTTTTCATATTAGAATTTAAGTAGTTAATTTGTGTGTTAGCTGCTAAGTATGAACATTATTATAGTTATAAAATGCTAATATGAAGAAAAGGCTTTTATAATAATAAATTCATATTAAGCTACAAAATACTTTTTGGCTACTTCTAAAAATTCTATATGATTAACTCATTCGGCTATTTTTGAAGGAAATGGCTCCTCCAGCTACTAGACAACAACAATTGAACACAGAAGAACTTCAAGCTTTCGCTGCAAATATGGCTGCCGTGGTGAATGCAATGAACAACAATAACCAATCGGGTTCCAGCAGTGGAGGAAACAATGGCAACCGGGTAGGATGTTCCTACAAAGCTTTTATGGCCTGCAAACCCAATGAGTTTGAAGGAACTGAAGGACCCGTTGGACTAAAGCGGTGGACAGGGAAGGTTGAAGCCGTGTTCGCAATCAGCAACTGCGCAGAAGAAGATAAAGTTAAGTATGCCACACATACTTTCAGGGGTACTGCTTTGACATGGTGAAATACCTACATGGATTACGTAGGACAGAATTTCGCCTATGCACTTCCATTGTCCGCTTTCAAGCACATGATGACGGAAGAGTACCGCCCCAAAACCGAAATCAACAAGCTCAAGGAAGAGCTTAAAGCACTGACAACCCAAGGGTTAGACGTCATTACCTACGAGCGACGTTTCAATGAACTGGTTTTAATGTGTCCTGGAGTATTTGAGGATGAAGATGCAAAAATTGAAGCGTTCATAAAAGGGTTGCCGGAACGAATCTAAGAGCATGTAGGTGCTAACGACCCTGCAACAATGCAGAAAGCGAGTCGTATAGCCCACAAATTGATAGGCCAAATTACAGGAAGGATAAAGAAAGAGGCAGCCGAGGAGGCCATAATGAAACAGGGGAAAAGAAAATGGGAGGAAAGCGGTGATCAGGGTCACCAGTACAACAACAACAATCAAAACAACAATTACAACAACAATTGCAACCACCCCAACAACAACAATAATCGCAACAATAACCGCAACAACCATCCCAATAATAATAACAACAACAACAATCCCAATCACAACAATAACAACAACAAACGTCTCAACAACAATAACCCTAACAACAACAACAACAATAACAACAACAACGACAACAAAAAGAAAAGGACTATATGCCCAAGGTGTGATACGTTTCATCCGGAATGGTTTTGTAGAGAATTATGTACCAAGTGCAATAGGAATGGCCATATTGCGGCAAAGTGTGAAGTCTACGGACCAAATAGAAACAGAGGAGCAAATAATGCCGGAACAAATAATAACGGCGTTGTTTGCTATGGATGTGGAAAACCGGGCCATACCATAAACCAGTGCCAGAATGGAAATAGGCAAGGCCGTGGGAGAGCTTTCAACATTAATGGGGAGAAAGCACAGGAAGACCCGAAACTTGTTACGGGTACGTTTCTTATCAACAATACACCTGCTTATGTTTTATTTGATTCGGGTGCCGATAGAAGTTATATGAGTAGAGAATTTTGTGCCAAATTAAATTGCCCGTTAATGCCTTTGGATAAAAATTGTATAGTTGAAGTAGCAAACGGTAAACTAATTAAGTTTGATAAAATTTGCCGAAATCAAAAAATTAGTTTAGTTAGCGAAACGTTTGCAATTGATTTAAAACCGGTGGAATTGGGAAGCTTCGACGTAATTATTGGAATGGAATGGATGTCCAAGGTGAAAGCCGAAGTTGTTTGTCATGAGAAGGCGATTCGCATTCTGAGAGAAAACGGGTTACCCTTAATGGTGTACGGAGAAAAGGGTAATGCCAAATTAAATCTTATTAGTAGTTTGAAGGCGCGCAAACTAATAAGAAAAGGTTGCTATGCCATACTAGCACACGTCGAGAAGGTTGAAAAAGAAGAAAAGAAAATCGATGACGTTCCCGTTGCAAGAGAATTTCCTGAGGTGTTTCCCGACGAATTACCGGGACTACCTCCACACCGATCCGTTAAATTCCAAATAGATCTTGTACCAGGAGCCGCACCAATAGCTCGTGCTCCATATAGACTTGCACCCACCGAAATGAAAGAATTACAAAGTCAGCTACAAGCATTATTAGAACGTGGTTTTATCCGACCAAGTACGTCACCATGGGGAGCTCCAATTTTGTTCGTTAAAAAGAAAGATGGGTCTTTTCGCATGTGTATCGATTACCGTGAGCTGAACAAAGTAACCATCAAAAATCGATACCCTTTACCCCGAATCGACTATCTATTTGATCAACTCCAAGGTTCGAGCGTATACTCCAAAATCGACTTAAGGTCGGGTTATCATCAACTGAGGTTATGCCATTCGGTTATGCCATTCGGTTTAACCAATGCACCCGCAGTTTTCATAGACCTCATGCACCGAGTATGTAGTCCATATTTAGATAAGTTTGTTATTGTCTTTATTGATGACATCCTTATCTATTCGAAGAATAACCAAGAACACAAACAACACTTGAGACTTGTGTTAGAGCTGTTAAGAAAAGAACAACTTTATGCTAAGTTCTCTAAATGTGCTTTTTAGTTAAATGAAGTACAATTTCTTGCCCACGTAGTCAGTAGTAATGAAATCAAAGTTGATCCCGTCAAGATTGAAGCCATCAAAAATTGGGAGACCCCGAAAACTCCAACACAAATACGTCAATTTTTGGTTTTAGCCGGTTATTATAGGAGATTTATTCAAGATTTCTCCCGAGTAGCCAAACCTTTAACCGCATTGACACATAAGGGGAAGAAGTATGAATGGACTTCCGAACAAGAGGGTGCCTTCCAATTGTTGAAAAAGAAGTTGACTACGACACCTATTTTATCGTTACCTGACGGAATGGAAGATTTTGTTATCTACTGCGACGCATCAAGAATGGGTTTTGGGTGTGTTCTTATGCAATGGAAGAAGGTGATTGTATATGCTTCTCGATAACTCAAAATTCATGAACAAAACTACACCACACACGATCTGGAATTGGGCGCCGTTGTTTTTGCATTAAAGATGTGGAGACATTATCTAGGTCAAGTTCATCATATAAACTGACCACAAAAGTCTCCAACATATTTTAAATCAAAAGCAACTAAATATGAGGCAGCGTAGGTGGGTTGAGCTGCTAAATGATTATGATTGTGAAATCCGTTACCACCCGGGGAAAGCAAATGTGGTAGCCGATGCCTTGAGTCGAAAGGAAAGAGAACCTATTCGAGTAAAAGCTATGAACATGATTATTCATACTAATCTTACTACTCGAATAAAAGAGGCACAACAGGAGGTTTTGAAGGAAGGAATTTTTGGAAGGGAAATACCCAAAGGATTAGAAAAACAGCTTAATATTAGGGAAGACAGAACCATGTATTTAGCTGAAAGAATTTGGGTACCAAAGAATGGGGATTTGAGGAAAGTGGTACTAAATGAAGCACATAAAACCAGATATTCAATACATCCCGGAGCGGGGAAAATGTACCAAGACCTCAAGAGAAACTTTTGGTGGCCAGGAATGAAGGCCGATATAGCCACATATGTAGGAGCATGTTTGACTTGTTCTAAAGTCAAAGCTGAACATCAGAAACCACCGGGTCTACTCCAACAACCTGAAATCCCAGAATGGAAATGGGAAAACATTACCATGGATTTCATTGCAAAGTTACCGAGAACCGCAGGTGGTTATGATATGATTTGGGTAATAATTGATCGTCTTACTAAGTCATCACACTTTCTGCCAATAAAAGAAGACGATGGTATAGAGAAATTAGCACGATTATACCTGAAAGAAGTTGTTTCTAGACATGGTATACCAATCTCTATTATCTCTTATAGTGATGGCAAATTTACTTCCAGATTCTGGCAGGCATTGCACGTAGTGTTGGGAACTCGTCTAGATTTAAGTACTGCCTGTTGGGAACTCGTCTAGATTTAAGTACTGCCTATCATCCACAAACTGATGGGCAGAGTGAAAGGACGATTCAGACACTCGAAGACATGCTACGAGCATGTGTTATTGATTTTGGAAGCATTTAGAATCGACATCTACCGTTAGCTGAGTTTTCCTACAACAACAGCTATCATTCTAGTATTGAGGCGGCACCATTCGAGGCACTTTATGGGAGGAAGTGCAGGTCTCCGATTTGTTGGAGTGATGTGGGGGATAAACAGATTACAGGTCCAGAAATTATCCAAGAAACCACCGATAAAATCATTCAGATCCAGCAACGATTGAAAACAGCCCGGAGTCGATAAAAGAGCTATGCGGATGTTAGAAGAAAACCTTTAGAGTTTGAGGAAGGTGATATGGTTATACTTAAGGTATCACTTTGGAAAGGTGTTATTCATTTTGGAAAGCGGGAGAAATTGAGCCCAAGATACATTGGGCCATTCAAGATTGAAAAACGCATTGGGCCAGTGGCCTATCGACTTGAGCTACCTCCATAATTAGAAAAGATTCACAACACCTTCCATGTTTCAAACCTGAAGAAATGCCTAGCTACCGAAGATCTAATTATTCCGTTAGACGAGTTTAAAATTGACGAGAAACTAAATTTCGTCGAAGAACCCGTCGAAATTATGGATCGTGAGGTCAAACGACTCAAACAAAGTAAGATACCAATCATTAATGTTCGATGGAATGCTCATAGAGGACCTGAATTTAATTGGGAACAAGAAAACCAAATGAAGCTGAAGTACCCACATTTGTTTCCTGATATCACACGTTAACTAGGTACTATTCTAAATTTTGGGACGAAATTTAATTTAACGGGTGTGTAATGTAACGACCCGGATTTTTCCGCTAATATATAGAAGATTAATATTTACATAATTAATGTTTCTAACATGTTAAGCAATCAAACTCATTAAAAATTGGTTATTTGCAATGAATTTTATACAAACGTTTGGCCACCCAGTTTGTCTGACGATTCACGAACGTCATAAATTGAAATAATTATATAATGATGTATATATGGATATATATATATATATATATATATATATATATATATATATATATATATATATATATATATATATATACTTATGATTTGTTAAAATGATATTTAAGTATCTCATTATATATAATAACAATTGGTTATATACATAAAATGAGATTACTAACTTAAAGACTTCAAGACTATATACATATATATATATATAACGATTAACGTTGTAATAACTTCTAAATTAAAATGTATGTATATGTATTGTATTAATATGTATTAATACACTTTTGAACGACTTAATAATTATATATATCAATATATTTATACTCAATAAAGATAGCTATACTCATTTTCTCATTCAATTTTATCAAGAATCCTATTCGTATTCATACGATATTTATACCCGTATCATACCCAGCTTCTATACGTATTTACTATGGGTATATACATACCAAATCATTGATCTTAGCAGCCCTCAATCAGTTATAAGACATGTATAAACATGATGTAGACTTGTGGGAACCATGGCTTGGAAACTAGTATGACTAAATGCATAAAATTACAAACCATGGAGTCATGTTGTTGCCCCCATTTTGATGCCAACATGTAGGATAAATAACCATCCATTTCATTACAATTAACTACATCATTTTACTCTCTAAATACATACTCAAACACTCTCTCAAACCTCCATTCAATTCAGCAAGTATTGGTCTCATAATCCAAGTTATAATCATCATAACAAAGCTTGATCAAGAACACTTCAAGAATTCCAAGCCATCAAGGGTATCTTTGAACTCAAGATATTCTCCTTATTTCTCCAGCAACTTTACTCATTTGATTTGAGGTAGTAACCTTATTCATAATCTTATTCGATTCGTATTCATATAGCTATCTTATTTTGAGTTATAACTAATAACAACAAGAACATGGTTTAGATTATTTCTAAACTTGTTTGCAAATGAACTTAATCCTTCTAACTTGACTTTTAAAACACTTCAACACATGTATTATGACAGTATGTCAAGCTAATATAAGGATATAAAACTTGTAAACACGAAGAACACCTTAAAATCGAATATACGTCGTCTTAGTCGAACGGGGGCTGTTTTGGGTTTAATTTTAAAAACCTATCTTAAACTTTGAATTAAAAGATTTTCTTTGGTAAAAAATCTTATTTTATATGGATATGAAATATATCCAAAATCCATGGTTAAACTCTAAGTAGAAGTATGTTTTTCAAAAGGGTCATCAAGATGTCGTTCTTACGACGGATATGACTATCTTCTCTTATTTGATACCTAAGCTGTATTTTCGACTATAAACCTATACCTTTTTCTGTTAAGATTAATAATGTTGAGTTCGATACGAAACCATGGCAACTCGAATAACTCAAAACGGATTTGTAACTAAGAAATTATGGGTAAAACAAAATTGGATATTTTTCTTAATTTTTAGCTACGAACATGATTTATAAAAATGGATGCTAACCTTACCCTAGCTAACTCACCTTGTATCCTACATGTATTTATACATGTCTTGTTCCCGAATTATGGAAATACAATTTATAATAGTCGTGATTAAGTTCAACGACAATATATTATAGTCTTAATAAAGATCGTAAGGCACCATATATATATATATATATATATATATATATATATATATATATATATATATATATATATATATATATATATATATGACTTGATCACCATGGACTCGTATACAAAGTTTTGACATATCATTTTGACCTCTTCTATATATATTATTGGAACGAACTATTAGACACCATTGGCAGTAATCTCGAGTTAGCTGTGGGTCGAAGTGGATTCCAAAATATTATATACTTTAAGTTGTGATCGAGCCTGAGACATGTATACAATGGGTCGCGGATTACTTCAGACAATATACATATTATGTGTCTTATTATATTAAGATAATATATTATAGTGTTAGTGAATTCTAACACAATATACGCATTTATATTTATATATATATTTATACTGTTGGACTATTGGACTATTGGACTACGAACGTTAGACTACTAACAATGGACAATTAAAATTATCACAAGTATCATAAGTATGGAATATTAATTATATATATATATATATATATATATATATATATATATATATATATATATATATATATATATATATATATATATATATATATATATCTTGACACAAGAATATTATTATTAGGTTCGTGAATTTGTCAAAAGGCCAAGTCTTATCACCATCTATTCGGAAATCATCACAAGTGAGTTATAGTCCCATTTTACTATCTAAATTATTTTGGGATGAGAATACATGCAAAATTTATAAATGTTTTACAAAATAAGCACAAGTTCATGGAACTACATTCTACGATTGTTTTGTTATACCGGATATCTGTACTTATTATTATTATGCTTGGTAACCTAAGAATTAGTGAAAAACACTAATTGACGCAAATCCTAAAGGTAGATCTACGGGTACCAACCACCCCCATTTTCGAATAGTGGAAATGCTTTAGTACTTCGAAGGGTTCTTGTCATACGTTTGAATAGTGGAATGTATGATGCCAGATATCTTAAGCGCTCTATGTTAAGGTCGGTTACCAGGCGACTCATCGTATGAATGATTTTTGCAGTTGTAATGATCCTGCGCATTTAATTAAATGAAATCTTGTGGCTTATTAAATGTTATGATTATTATATAGAAATTAAACCTATAACTCACCAACATTTTGTTGACGTTTTAAGCACGTTTATTCTCAGGTGAATATTAAAAATGCTTCCGCTATCGTATGCCAACCCAAGGTCAAGATTTGGAGTCGGCATAATTGTTTATATTGTTTAAACTTGCATACGGAGTATTTGTTGTAATATATTTTATCATATTGTAATGGGTTGTGTAAAAACTTATTTATTTGAGGAGATTGTCTTTGATAGACAATCTAAATTATGTCATTAAGACCTTTATTCAATAATAACGGTTATGGTTTTTTTTTTTAAAAACTAATGCAAGATTTGAAAAACGTCTCATATAGAGGTCAAAACCTCGCAAAGAAACCAATTAATATGAAACGTTTATAATTAATATGAACGGAGCATTTCAGAAAATGAATGATTTCGAGCCTAATTAGTAAACGTCAGTAACACTCGGTTGACGTTTCGTTAGTTTTAATATAGATATATTACTTGTTCATGAAGGACTAAAATAAAAGTTGAACTGTAAATCGATTACGAAGATGTTAGATTTGTTAAAAATATTTTTACCTTTTTAAGTTTGAATATTTGTACTCCGTACATATTAATTATAACATAAAATAAATATTTATCGTACCTTTTTGATCAGGTTTCAAACAGTTAATGATTGAAATAATTAAATATATTTAATCTGAAAATTTGAAATTTTTAGGAACACATTATTACATTAACTGTTTAGCAATGGACAGGATATAGCACTTCGTGGGAAAGGTGTCGGTAGAATAATGTATAGTGTATGGCTGCTTCACTATTCGAATATGATATTATAATTAGATTACTGTGCTTACACGTTTTCCTTACTTGATATATATGTTAATTATTATTACTCATTATATAACATCATATACATGATATGTGCATATAGATTTATGCAGAGAAATCAATTCACAAACACCACATCTGTTACCACTCTTCTTCACTTTTGTTCTTCGTGAAACCATAAACCATAAGACATCAACTTAATCAACTCAAATCCACTCATACGACCACCTTTATCTACAACTCCTATCTTCTATTTCAGATTGAAGACAACCCAAGAACCATCGTGGATCATTGCTGCTCGAACTTTTCTGATTTAGTGATCAACTTATACATCAAACCCGTTATATATACCAAGTGATGTTACGCTTCTGTGCAACTGCTACTCAATTCTGTCTTACTGTTTAACCGTAATAAACCACCACCGGTCACCCAAGATCAAACCACCATCGACAACATCAACCCAACAGATAACCCAACAATTTATTTACTACTACTCGTTTTGTTATTTCAAGTTCAATGAAACCCATGGCAAACACCACACCTCCAACCTCAATCACCTTTCATGATCACCTTAAATGCCACACCTTTATCACGAGTCAACAAAACCACCCTCATTATAAACCCATATGTAAGTGGTTGTGTTGTTCGGGTTGCAACAAAACACAGATCATATTACACATGATCACGATACTACCACAAAATTGTTAGAAACCCACTTCAACCAATTAATCACCTTCATTACCCTGGTTATTCTCGTTCGAATAAACCCGCCACCCATCACCACCACATCGAACCCATAACCACGGTTAACTACCATCAACACCCATCACATTTTCTCTCTCTCATCATATCGATCTTTCATATCTATTTCTATTTCTCTTCCTAATTATATCGTGAACAACCAACATTCAAAACACCACTAACCTGCTGCTACTATACTATTATTTTCCCCTTTTTTGTTTCATTCTTTGATAAAGAATATAAACCGCCACCATCCTTTATGTTTCTGTTCTACTGCAGCTGTACAAATCGGTCGCTACTATCCTTCTGTTTCTTTTCTAATTTGAACACCACGACAACAGAAAGAAGTTACTCGTTACTTGTCTGTTTCGTTTATTTTTTCTCATGGTGATGATATGATTGATGGTAACGGGTTGGAAAGTAGGATAAGGATGGTTATAAGATATAAATTAAGATGGTGGGTTACGAATATAAGGATGAAGATATTTTTATTTATTTATTTATCCCACTTTCAATTAACAATCCTTGTTACTCTGAATATATATCTGAAACATAAATTGTATTTCTGTTGGGCTTTTATTGGGCCATATTCCATTTTAGTTGGGCCGTGTTTTCACTTGTAGTGTTGGGCCGGAAATTCTATTATTCTATTGGGCCGAGAGCCTGTTAAGGTTTTCTGTTGGGCTGTTTTCTTTCTTGGGCCGTAGCAAAAACCCATTCATTACTCAAATTAGATCTCGATTGTGATTATTGTTGCTTGTGTACTGCTAATGCCAAAGTTTAGATTAATGATGATAACGATTGTGTTAATGAAGAGGAGGAGATAATCGATGACGATAATAAATTGGGCATGATGATACACGATGATGATGAGATGTTATGGTTATGATTTTGAATGATCATGATTTCGATATGATAATAAATAAAGACTATAATGAAGTCGATGATAAGATAATGATGGCAAGGTTATGATATTAATGGTGAGCTTTGATAATGATAACGATGGTGATTGATGAAAAAGAAATTGAAACAAATTTAAAACCGTTTACATAAATTTAAATGGGAAATAAAACAGATAAGAAGCAGCGGAGCAACGGTTAGGTGTGTGTCAGGTTAGCGAGTGGTCTCGAGTTCGAGGCTTGGTAATGGCATTTATATTTTTAGACTTGTTACTCTAAGGTAGTCTCATTATTATTATTATTATTATTATTATTATTATTATTATTATTATTATTATTATTATTATTATTATTATTATTATTATTATTATTATTATTATTATTATTATTATTATTATTATTATTATTATTATTATTATTATTATTATTATTATTATTATTATTATTATTATTATTATTATTATTATTATTATTATTATTATCATCATCATGTTTATAAATATTATTATCATTATTATTATTATTAATATAATTATTATTATTATTAATATTATCATTATTAATATAATTATCATTATTAGTATTATTAGTATTAAAATTATTAACATTATTATCATTAGTAGTAAAATTATTATTATTATAGTTATCAATATCATTATTACTAAAAGTATCATTATTATTAAAAGTTTCATTATTATTAAAACTACGTTTTTATTTAAAATTTCATTATCATTATAAATATCATATTATAATAACAAATAAATATTTTGTATATAAAAATATATTTATACTATAATTATATTAATATTACCTATAATTATATATTAAAAATGTTAGCATTTCTATTTAGTAAATACTAAATAAATACATATATAAAATGTAATTTAAGATATAATATATAAATAAAATACATATTAGAATTTAGTACAAATTATATATAAACTACAACACTAAATATATAAATATTATATGATTAATAGATGGAATTATTTGATTTTCATTATATGTTTTAATATATATAACTGATATAGGTTCGTGAATCTGAGGCCAACCCTACATTTGTTCAATATAGTCATATGTATTTTTACTACAAAATACAGTATGGTGAGTTCATTTGATTCTCTTTTACTCTTAACATTTTTGGGACTGAGAATACATGCGCTACTTTTACAACTGCTTTATTAAATGATTTTGAAACACATTTTGAACTGCGAATACATGAAATGCTTTATAAACGTTTGACGAGATAGACACAAGCAAAACATTCCTCGAATGAATTATGTGGACGTGATAATTGCCACCATTGAATTATGTGGACGTGATAATTGCCACAATTGATATGAATATTTTTCCCCTGATTATTATTGCTTGGTACCCTAAGAATTAGGGAATATCACTAATTTTGAGAATTAGTGCACGCCTAATTGACGCGAATCCTAAAGGTAGCTACCGGGTTTAACACACCCACCCAAAATGTTCACTAGACGGAAGAGCTAGTGGGCGTGGTGTTGAGTACTTCGAAGTTTATATGATTATTATACAGACGAGATGTTCTGTTTTGGGGATATTATTTATGCGCATTATATGTTAAGGTCGGTTACCAAGCCAAGCTATGAAAGCAAAGTGAATGTTATGTATCGAGAGAATGATTTTATACACAGGTTATGTGTATGTTATTTTTGTGCACGAGATATGTGTACGGTTACTAAGATTTATGAAAGATGATTTCGTACACGAGAAAGATGTACTGTATTTAAAAGATACCGCATGTACATTACAGGTGGGTATAGGATTCGGGCTCATTTGTACCATGCAGGATTTAAATCTTGTGGTCTATCAAAAATGATGAATTTTATTGTTTTATGATAAACCTATAAACTCACCAACCTTTTGGTTGACACTTGAAAGCATGTTTATTCTCAGGTATGAAAGAAATCATCCGCTGTGCATTTGCTCATTTTAAAAGACATCATTTGGAGTCGATCATCGTAATGGGACCAGATGTTGGTACTTCGTCCAGATGGATTAGGACGGGGTATGACAAAGTACAACTTACACTTAATGTTCAACTTAGAAAAACATTATTCAATTAATCTTTACTTAATCTTAAAATGAATATGATTTGTGATTAATTAAAACTAGGAAGTTAAGTACATGTTGACTAGTCTTTGGAATTGAACCAAATGCATTAATGAGCCTAGTTAAGTTGTGATCAAACTGAGATTACCCCAAATGCAAATCAAGACACTCCTCCAAGAATGTTTGGTTTACCACATTTGGAGTGTCATGTCATTTTCACACAATAAGACCAAATCTCACATACTTAATTCATGTAGTACTTGTATAGGATATTGTGACGACCCGGAGATTTCCGACCAAATTTAAACTTAATCTAAATATGATTTCGACACGATAAGCAAAGTTTATAAAGTTGAGTCTTAAGAATTTTTTTTAACTGTTTACATAGTCATTTGACCTTCGACTGCTCTCGACGATTCACGAACAATTAATTGTAAATAGATATGTGTGTATGTATATATAAATAATAATATCATTTGATGTATTATATGTTGTTGTTATAAAAAAATTAATAAATTAAAAATAGGATATTATAATAATTATTATTTAAAATATATTTCTATATATAATTAAAGTATATTAAAAATAAATATTAAATGATTGTAATACTCGGTTGATGTGTCGATTGATATTAAATAAATTAAATTTAAACTTATGTAATTTTAAAATAAACGGTGATTCGAAAATGAATTCTATAAATTTTAGGCTTACTAAGGATGTATTTAGGATCTAGTTATTTAATTTTAACACTTTTTATATTTTACCCAAAAATGAGAGGGACAGTTGATGTAATTTTTATTTAATAATTAATGACCAAATTTTATATCATAATGACTAAAATAAATAAATATAGTTAATTTAAAAATATGGGATTTTTCTGAAGGCTTTTTATTCGCCACTGAGTGAACAACGGGGCACGATATAATAGTCTGTGAAAAGTGTCGGTAATTAAAATCCAAAGATTCGATGGCTTCACTATTCAAGATTGATATTATGATTGAATTCCTTAATTAAAATATATTTACTGTTTAAATATTGTCTTTTATTTCCCCACTATCTCAAAGGTTCACGGAGTAAAATAATAAATATACATTTTATATCCATCTATCCCACCACTTGAAGTAATCTTCTCCTTTATAGATTTTTGTGGAACTCCACATACTAGCCTTACTCCTTCTTCTTTTCTTTTTATGTGAACAATCGAACACCCCTAAACAACCTATCACCCTTCCCTTTATTGAACGCCATGTACAACCACCGGATCACCACCATGGTTCCATCATCACCACCATGGTCATTCATCTTTCCTGTTGCAACTAAGATCAAACACAACCGCCGGATACCGTTAGACAACCACTATAACTTGCAAGGTTCCTACTCCTATCCTATATATCTCTATTCGTAATTCATCATGAACATCACCATCATTTTTAATTTACTACAACTTCTGCGTGTCTGTCGATGTAAGCCACCACCACACCCATTATCACTACCCTTTTTCTCTATATTTAATATATACGTACCCGATTTACAAATACATATGCATATGACATTCATCAACCAAAATCAATATCTCACTATCTTTATCATGGTAAATTACCATCCATTTTGATCACCACCGAGACCCCACCATAAATCACCATTGTTGTAACTACCTTTTTCTCTTCGATCGTGAACCCAAACAATTACCATCTTCGTGTTATGTCTCTATTTCGGTTTAACTCTAAAAAAAAAATCACGGCAAACCATCATGATCAAGACTAACCGCCACCAAAATTCATTTCTTTCTTCTTTCTATCTCGTTCACGGTTGTTTCCGCTTCCTAGTTCGAAACTTACTGTACTCGTTAAATAACCTTATTTCTATTTAGGGTGACAAGAACATACACTTGCCAACATGTGTATATAAGTAATATTACATGGTGTATTGTAATTCACTTGTGGGACAAATGGAGTTGTATGGCCGACATCCTTGGCCCCTAAAAGGGACGTCATTTTTTTCCCCTTTTTCTTTAATGTAGCTAGAATGAAAATGATACTTGTAGTGATTCAATGATCGAAATTTTAAATAAGGTTAGACAGTGACTTTTATCATTTTTCACATATTATTTATATTGCTAGTTGTTGATTAATAGATGATGAGTGAGTAAAGATGATGATAAATAATACCGAGGAAAATGAGATGAAAATAAGGATAAATGATGATGATGATAGTTTGAGAATGATCATAGTGTTTATGATGAAATTTGATTAAATGAAATAGGATGACCAGTTAGATTAGACGGTATTAAGAAAATGATGATGAGATAATGATGTGTGGCTGCCGTAATTTTTTTTTGTTGTTTTAATGCCGCCGTTCGAAGTCACCTGGTACCAAACCAAACTAATCCCTCTAATTATGAACATGGGCTTTAACAAGTTAAATTAGTGATTTGGAACATGTGGGCTTGTGTTATGATGGGCCGGAGTAAATTTTCTATGCTTGTTGGGCTGAGAAATATGAGTTAAATGGGTTTTACATAGAGAGCAGTGAATAAATGGGGTATATATTATTGGGTGATGTTAATTACAGAAAAACAGAAGTGGAGTGATGGTTTAGGGGTGTTGTTGCTTAACGAGAGGTCAAGGGTTCGAGTCCCGGTTTGGGCGATTCATTATACTTTTTGAGCCTTTGAAGGTAGCCATTTATCAACTTATTATTATTATTATTATTATTATTATTATTATTATTATTATTATTACAACTATATTATTATTATTATCAGTATTACTATTAATATTATTATTATAATAAAAGTTAGTTATATAAAAATATACTTAAAAAAAACTACAATTTATAAATTATTTATTTAAAATGTATAAAGTAAATATATTTAAGTTAATCACGAAACATATGAATTACTAAAAATATCAGTTATATCAATAATAATACATAAACTTATTTGACTTCAATTATATGTGTTAATATATATATACAAATGATATAGGTTCGTGAATCCGAGGCCAACCCTACACTTGTTCATTGTCGTCATATGTATTTTTACTACAAAATGCAATATGGTGAGTTTTATTTGCCCTTTTTTTTTACTCTTTATGTTTTTGGGCTGAGAATACATGCAAATGCTTTATTAACTGTTTTATAATATTTATATGCGTGAGTTTCATTATTCCCTTTTTAAATGCTTTCGCAATATATATTTTTGGGACTGAGAATACATGCGCTGTTTTTATAACTGTTTTACGAAATAGACACAAGTAATTGAAACTACATTATATGGTTGAATGATCGAAAACGAATATGCCCCTTTTTATTAAGTCTGGTAATCTAAGAATTAGGGAACAGACACCCTAATTGACGCGAATCCTAAAGATAGATCTATCGGGCCCAACAAGCTCCATCCAAAGTACCGGATGCTTTAGTACTTCGAAATTTATATCATGTCCGAAGGAGGATCCCGGAATGATGGGGATATTCTTATATGCATATTGTGAATGTCGGTTACCAGGTGTTCAATCCATATGAATGATTATTTTGTCTCTATGTATGGGGCGTATGTTTATGAGAAATGGAAATATGAAATCTTGTGGTCTATTAAAAGCTATGAAATGATTATTTATGTTAAACTAATGAACTCACCAACCTTTTGGTTGACACTTTAAAGCATGTTTATTCTCAGGTATGAAAGAAACCTTCCGCTGTGCATTTGTTCATTTTAAAGACATTATTTGGAGTCGATCATCGCAATGGGACCAACTGTTGAAGACTTCGTCCAGATGGATTAGGACGGGGCATTTCAGTTGGTATCAGAGCGGTGGTCGTAGCGAACCAGGCCTGCATTAGTGTATCTAACTGATAAGTCGTTAGGATGCTTTAGTGAGTCTGGACTTCGACCGTGTCTGCATGTCCAAAGTTTTGCTTATCATTCTGTGTCGAAAATCATCTGCTTATCATCCTTAGAAAATTACCTACTCATTATTCTTAGTCTAGACACGTTTTACTGCATTGACTGCATGAATAGTGTATAGACAAAATTCAGATCTTAGCGTATCTGACAATTCATATCTTAGCGTATCTGACAATTCATATCTTGGCATATCTGTTACTGTAGACCTTGCCTGATACCTCTCGTAAATTTCTCCTCAATTTAAGGGATCCTGGTACTATATATATCTATGTAAATTATGCATTGAGAATACCATCCAACTATCAATTACTATCACTAAACTCTTCATATCAAAAATCTTTCCTGAGATCGCGTAAGATGGCCTCTACGAATCGATCAAATTCCTCTGACTCCGAAGATAGCGTGACAGGAGCACATCAATCAATCAACTATCGTGATTACTGGAGAAAATGGGGGTGGGTTCGTGACATACTCACTCTATGGAGAAGGGAAGAAGGTACTCCATATCATGAATCGAATCTACCACCTAACCTTGGAGTACTCGACCCGCTCACTGGCGAACCTGTTCGCAACACCGTTTATACCCTTTTTGCCAGAATTTTTCGTCTTGAGACTACCATTAATGGAACTAGAAAAGATATCCAATATCTACCTCACATTGATAACCAACCAGGGTTAGTAGAAGAAGTTAAAGAACTCCGAGCTCGAGTGTTAACTTTAGAGAGCACGGTACACAGTCTGCAAACACCAGCAGTATCACCAACACCAGTCACATCACCAACCTTAGCACCAACAACACTAGTACCACCAACAACAACATCCGCATCACCAGCTTCGACATCTCATTCTATACCTCAAGTATAATCATCGTTCTACGTATCGTTCTATCTATTTTATTTTCGTTCGACATGGCGATTATGTAATCTTTAATGTTTTAGAAATTATATATTCTTGCTCTAATGATAAATCAAATGAGATCAATATCACATTAACTCATTAAATTCATGATTACATCTAAAGAAAATATATACGTATATATGTTTTCATAAAGATTGTAATTAAAAATTCTTTTGTACAAACTGTTAATGGTGAAAATATTTTAACGGGTAGGTAATACCCGAGGAGTATTTAGATATCACATTAATAAGTTACACTGTACATTCTTCGGAATTGATTCAACGATCATTTACTATCCTATTTACAACCACCAATTTACGTATCCGTTCACCAAAGAATAACTATTTTCATTCAAATTCAATTTCATATTTGGATTTTGATCTATCAGAATCCAACAAATGGCATAATGAAGAAATAATGGACACAATAAAAATTGATTAGAAACAGACTAATTGAAAATATGAAATTTTGTAAAGAAACCACGCTAACAAAATCCTAGCTAACTGTTCCTAGCTAACTGTTAATTCCATATTACATTTTATTTATCGCAATTTATTTTATCGCAATTTTAATTCTCGCAATGTTATTTATCGTTATTTAATTTCTGTTATTTACTTTACGCACTTTATTTATCGTCATTTAATTTCTGTTATTTATTTTATGCACTTTAAATATCGGGACACGTATACAAAGTTTTGACATATCATATCGACACATCTATATATATTATTTGGAATCACCATAGACACTCTATATGCAGTAATGATCGAGTTCTCTATACAGGGTTGAGGTTGATTCTATAATAATATATATACTTTGAGTTGTGATCGAGTCTGAGACGTATACGGGTCACGACACATATTAATTAATTCAAATATTGTATATTAAACTATATATGAATTATTGGACTGTTACTGTGGACTATCAACTGTGGACTAATAACATTGGACAATTAAAATGAATTAAAATATTGATTATAATATATGAAACTAAACAATTCTTCAAGTTGCCACTTGATTTCGTCTTAAACATCATTTGTATCTTCACGACTACATTCTGCGTTCAAACCTTTCATGATTCTTGAAAACACCTCAATCAAGAGGATGAACCAACCGCACTTCATCTATAGAAGAAAAGATTGATACATATAGTTATGCACCTGAAAACACTCAGAATCTGAGTAAATATTTAACACATATCTGTGCTAATTCCTTTAGTGTTATTATTACCCAAAATAACATGGTGATTTCTTTCAAGGTAGCAAATTTTGTCACAGCTTCAACAAATCAACTTCGACTTTTCGTTCGAAACAACCTTATTATCACCTTGATTTATACGCGTGCTCTTTGATTGTTAGTTGTTACCAGGTAACCTTTCATATTCCGCCATATTACCATCAGCGTTTAATCATCTAAAAACACAATTTTCCTGAAACCACCTCGGATTAATAACCGATGATTCAGATATCATAGCATTAAATGCAGAGGAAACAGAAAAATGGTAGATGGTCTAAACGACCAAAAGTTTGATGATAAAAAAAAAGAGTGTTGGGAACACTCGATAGAAAATTGGGTATTGAAAAACAGATTGAGCTATCTATGAAGAAGACCAAGGACAAATACAAGAACCATACCATATATTCAAAGAATCCAGGTAATTCTGGATCCGATGAAACCTTCAACGAATATCTAGCTCCGTACTCATGTTAAAATATTGCGGAAAATCTTTCTCCATCAACCATCAAATTTAGAAATTTCAAAATATCATCATCAATATCTTTGATATTTCTGAGGATATTTTCATAAATATTCTCGTCTGAAATTATATACCTCTTCCTGCTTCCTGTGTATCATTATATTGGAAACATTCAATAGAAAATTTAGTACCGAAAAGCTGATTATGTGAAACTATGAAGAAAGCCGTGGACAAATCACAAAGAATAAGTTTGACTACAAAGAATCCAAATGATTCAATGTCTGCTAAAGTCTTTAGTGAATATCTTGCTCCTTACTCTAAACCCTTGCAGACAATAGTTTCTATCATACTCTTATCTTAGATATTCCGAGATATTATCGTATCTTTCATTATAAATATCCTCCATATTTCTGGAGATATTTTATAACTATTCTTATCTGAAATCATTAATCTCTTCGTGCTATCAGTATTACATCATATAGAAACAGTTAGTTTCTATATTCTGTAAACTTTCGAGCTTAAAATATGAATGTTATTGAAGTAATGTTGGGAATTGATGCATGAGTTAGTATAATATAATGACACTTGATCAACGTGATTATATTATAGTAAGTCATGCTGAGTTTCTAATGGGATGTGATGATTCACAGATCATAACGTCATCATGTGCCATGTTACATAACTCTTTCATTCTACTTAACTCCTGAACAAATCAAGAAAATGTATTCTTGATGGTTCTATCTTCCGTGATGTTGATAAATTTGAAAATCAAATCGTGCTATCACGTTCCTTCCTGCTTTGAACATTATAATCATTCGAAACTCTATATCTACAAATTATGGACCATTATTCGCTTGACTTGAAGTCGGGAAGAGAAAACAAAAGCATAGAGCTTTGAAATATAAGGGAGAATATAAAGCCCAACAACAACACCGAAATTACAAACCGTGGATATCAGTGCGTATAGCAATATAAAGACATGGGAGGATTATAAATACAATAATCCCTAAAGCATGGTAGAAATAAACGGATTCCTCCGGTGGAAGTTGGAAAAGGAGAATGATTGTTGCGATAATCAGGATAAGGACAAGGATCAGAACTGGGTTAAGCATTTCACGATCTTTTGAATTTGGGAATTGAGTATTGAAGTGGTGAAGATTAATGGAACGGAAAAGGTAAAATTTATAGTGAAAATATCAGACAGAGTAAGCGAGGTAGATCACCGTATTTAATTATAAAGATCTTAATTTCCTTATTCACCGAAGAATCAAATCTTTTAGATTTCGAAGATTTTCTTTAAATCCCTTGAATTCCAGAATTCAAATAAGACAATGTCAAAAGTCAAGATGCACCTTATTTTCTGGAATCAACCACGACTACGTCACCACGCAAGACGAATCTGCATTTACTCATTTCACTCTTTTGTGATAGCTTCACTCGTACACTTCACATAATTGAATCGTTTTATCTATCTTATCAATAATGATAAAACTCTATTTATCAGCTCATATTCGTCATGAAAACATTTTTATTCTTAGCCATGACCACCTCACTCAAATTTCGGGACGAAATTTCTTTAACGGGTAGGTACTGTGACGACCCGGAGATTTCCGACCAAATTTAAACTTAATCTAAATATGATTTCGACACGATAAGCAAAGTTTATAAAGTTGAGTCTTAAGAATTTTTTTTAACTGTTTACATAGTCATTTGACCTTCGACTGCTCTCGACGATTCACGAACAATTAATTGTAAATAGATATGTGTGTATGTATATATAAATAATAATATCATTTGATGTATTATATGTTGTTGTTATAAAAAAATTAATAAATTAAAAATAGGATATTATAATAATTATTATTTAAAATATATTTCTATATATAATTAAAGTATATTAAAAATAAATATTAAATGATTGTAATACTCGGTTGATGTGTCGATTGATATTAAATAAATTAAATTTAAACTTATGTAATTTTAAAATAAACGGTGATTCGAAAATGAATTCTATAAATTTTAGGCTTACTAAGGATGTATTTAGGATCTAGTTATTTAATTTTAACACTTTTTATATTTTACCCAAAAATGAGAGGGACAGTTGATGTAATTTTTATTTAATAATTAATGACCAAATTTTATATCATAATGACTAAAATAAATAAATATAGTTAATTTAAAAATATGGGATTTTTCTGAAGGCTTTTTATTCGCCACTGAGTGAACAACGGGGCACGATATAATAGTCTGTGAAAAGTGTCGGTAATTAAAATCCAAAGATTCGATGGCTTCACTATTCAAGATTGATATTATGATTGAATTCCTTAATTAAAATATATTTACTGTTTAAATATTGTCTTTTATTTCCCCACTATCTCAAAGGTTCACGGAGTAAAATAATAAATATACATTTTATATCCATCTATCCCACCACTTGAAGTAATCTTCTCCTTTATAGATTTTTGTGGAACTCCACATACTAGCCTTACTCCTTCTTCTTTTCTTTTTATGTGAACAATCGAACACCCCTAAACAACCTATCACCCTTCCCTTTATTGAACGCCATGTACAACCACCGGATCACCACCATGGTTCCATCATCACCACCATGGTCATTCATCTTTCCTGTTGCAACTAAGATCAAACACAACCGCCGGATACCGTTAGACAACCACTATAACTTGCAAGGTTCCTACTCCTATCCTATATATCTCTATTCGTAATTCATCATGAACATCACCATCATTTTTAATTTACTACAACTTCTGCGTGTCTGTCGATGTAAGCCACCACCACACCCATTATCACTACCCTTTTTCTCTATATTTAATATATACGTACCCGATTTACAAATACATATGCATATGACATTCATCAACCAAAATCAATATCTCACTATCTTTATCATGGTAAATTACCATCCATTTTGATCACCACCGAGACCCCACCATAAATCACCATTGTTGTAACTACCTTTTTCTCTTCGATCGTGAACCCAAACAATTACCATCTTCGTGTTATGTCTCTATTTCGGTTTAACTCTAAAAAAAAAATCACGGCAAACCATCATGATCAAGACTAACCGCCACCAAAATTTATTTCTTTCTTCTTTCTATCTCGTTCACGGTTGTTTCCGCTTCCTAGTTCGAAACTTACTGTACTCGTTAAATAACCCTATTTCTATTTAGGGTGACAAGAACATACACTTGCCAACTTGTGTATATAAGTAATATTACATGGTGTATTGTAATTCACTTGTGGGACAAATGGAGTTGTATGGCCGACATCCTTGGCCCCTAAAAGGGACGTCATTTTTTTCCCCTTTTTCTTTAATGTAGCTAGAATGAAAATGATACTTGTAGTGATTCAATGATCGAAATTTTAAATAAGGTTAGACAGTGACTTTTATCATTTTTCACATATTATTTATATTGCTAGTTGTTGATTAATAGATGATGAGTGAGTAAAGATGATGATAAATAATACCGAGGAAAATGAGATGAAAATAAGGATAAATGATGATGATGATAGTTTGAGAATGATCATAGTGTTTATGATGAAATTTGATTAAATGAAATAGGATGACCAGTTAGATTAGACGGTATTAAGAAAATGATGATGAGATAATGATGTGTGGCTGCCGTAATTTTTTTTTGTTGTTTTAATGCCGCCGTTCGAAGTCACCTGGTACCAAACCAAACTAATCCCTCTAATTATGAACATGGGCTTTAACAAGTTAAATTAGTGATTTGGAACATGTGGGCTTGTGTTATGATGGGCCGGAGTAAATTTTCTATGCTTGTTGGGCTGAGAAATATGAGTTAAATGGGTTTTACATAGAGAGCAGTGAATAAACGGGGTATATATTATTGGGTGATGTTAATTACAGAAAAACAGAAGTGGAGTGATGGTTTAGGGGTGTTGTTGCTTAACGAGAGGTCAAGGGTTCGAGTCCCGGTTTGGGCGATTCATTATACTTTTTGAGCCTTTGAAGGTAGCCATTTATCAACTTATTATTATTATTATTATTATTATTATTATTATTATTATTACAACTATATTTTTATTATTATCAATATTACTATTAATATTATTATTATAATAAAAGTTAGTTATATAAAAATATACTTAAAAAAAACTACAATTTATAAATTATTTATTTAAAATGTATAAAGTAAATATATTTAAGTTAATCACGAAACATATGAATTACTAAAAATATCAGTTATATCAATAATAATACATAAACTTATTTGACTTCAATTATATGTGTTAATATATATATACAAATGATATAGGTTCGTGAATCCGAGGCCAACCCTACACTTGTTCATTGTCGTCATATGTATTTTTACTACAAAATGCAATATGGTGAGTTTTATTTGCCCTTTTTTTTTACTCTTTATGTTTTTGGGCTGAGAATACATGCAAATGCTTTATTAACTGTTTTATAATATTTATATGCGTGAGTTTCATTATTCCCTTTTTAAATGCTTTCGCAATATATATTTTTGGGACTGAGAATACATGCGCTGTTTTTATAACTGTTTTACGAAATAGACACAAGTAATTGAAACTACATTATATGGTTGAATGATCGAAAACGAATATGCCCCTTTTTATTAAGTCTGGTAATCTAAGAATTAGGGAACAGACACCCTAATTGACGCGAATCCTAAAGATAGATCTATCGGGCCCAACAAGCTCCATCCAAAGTACCGGATGCTTTAGTACTTCGAAATTTATATCATGTCCGAAGGAGGATCCCGGAATGATGGGGATATTCTTATATGCATATTGTGAATGTCGGTTACCAGGTGTTCAATCCATATGAATGATTATTTTGTCTCTATGTATGGGGCGTATGTTTATGAGAAATGGAAATATGAAATCTTGTGGTCTATTAAAAGCTATGAAATGATTATTTATGTTAAATTAATGAACTCACCAACCTTTTGGTTGACACTTTAAAGCATGTTTATTCTCAGGTATGAAAGAAACCTTCCGCTGTGCATTTGTTCATTTTAAAGACATTATTTGGAGTCGATCATCGCAATGGGACCAACTGTTGAAGACTTCGTCCAGATGGATTAGGACGGGGCATTTCAGATATTGGGTTTTTTTTGCAGGTGCCAAATGAAGTAAAGATTCCAAAATATGGTGTTCAAATCTGAGTCAAACGGCTATACAACGGATACAAATTTTGGACAGAGGCGCACACGGTCAAACCACGATCGACTGTGACAGTGACCGTGTGGCAACTACTAGGTTTTGAATTCCACTATAAATAGCAAGCATTGGAGATCATTGGAAGTTGACCCTCTTGCACATTTCAAAGGCATATTTCCAGAGATCACAAGGGCTTTAATTACTACTCAAATGTGATCAAGCAAGAGAAGATTCTATAGTCTTATAGATATAGAATTTGGTTGTTGTAAACTTACTAATCACATATATTTATCTTGTGAGTTTACTTAGTGTGATGTATGTCCTAGAATTGTGTAACACCTTGTTTTTGTTTCTGATTTTGCAGTAGGTCCAGACGCCGTCCAGATAGGAGGGACGCCGTCCAGCAACAAAAGGTGGGACGCCGTCCCGATAGGGGGGACGCCGTCCAGCAACAAAAGGTGGGACGCCGTCCAAAGTTTGGGACGCCGTCCAAACGGTCTGTCGAGCCAGCTGTTTTAATTATTTTAAAAGGGATAAAATGGTAAAATCACTTAGATGCCGGTTTGGAGCCTTCAAGGCTGGTTCCTTGTGAAATGTCCCGTTCTTATTGATTAAAAACGTTCCATATTAATTGATTTCGTTGCGAGGTTTTGACCTCTATACGAGACGTTTTTCAAAGACTGCATTCGTTTTTAAAACAAACCATAACCTTTATTTCATAAATAAAGGTTCAAAAAGCTTTACGTAGATTATCAAATAATGATAATCTAAAATATCCTGTTTACACACGACCATTACATAATGGTTTACAATACAAATATATTACATCGAAATCAGTTTCTTGAATGCAGTTTTTACACAATATCTTACAAACATGGACTCCAAATCTTGTCCTTATTTTAGTATGCAACAGCGAAAGCTCTTAGTATTCACCTGAGAATAAACATGCTTTAAACGTCAACAAAAATGTTGGTGAGTTATAGGTTTAACCTATATATATCAAATCGTAACAATAGACCACAAGATTTCATATTTCAATACATATCCCATACATAGAGATAAAAATCATTCATATGGTGAACACCTGGTAACCGACATTAACAAGATGCATATATAAGAATATCCCCATCATTCCGGGACACCCTTCGGATATGATATAAATTTCGAAGTACTAAAGCATCCGGTACTTTGGATGGGGTTTGTTAGGCCCAATAGATCTATCTTTAGGATTCGCGTCAATTAGGGTGTCTGTTCCCTAATTCTTAGATTACCAGACTTAATAAAAAGGGGCATATTCGATTTCGATAATTCAACCATAGAATGTAGTTTCACGTACTTGTGTCTATTTTGTAAATCATTTATAAAACCTGCATGTATTCTCATCCCAAAAATATTAGATTTTAAAAGTGGGACTATAACTCACTTTCACAGATTTTTACTTCGTTGGGAAGTAAGACTTGGCCACTGGTTGATTCACGAACCTATAACAATATATACATATATATCAAAGTATGTTCAAAATATATTTACAACACTTTTAATATATTTTGATGTTTTAAGTTTATTAAGTCAGCTGTCCTCGTTAGTAACCTACAACTAGTTGTCCACAGTTAGATGTACAGAAATAAATCGATAAATATTATCTTGAATCAATCCACGACCCAGTGTATACGTATCTCAGTATTGATCACAACTCAAACTATATATATTTTGGAATCAACCTCAACCCTGTATAGCTAACTCCAACATTCACATATAGAGTGTCTATGGTTGTTCCGAAATATATATAGATGTGTCGACATGATAGGTCGAAACATTGTATACGTGTCTATGGTATCTCAAGATTACATAATATACAATACAAGTTGATTAAGTTATGGTTGGAATAGATTTGTTACCAATTTTCACGTAGCTAAAATGAGAAAAATTATCCAATCTTGTTTTACCCATAACTTCTTCATTTTAAATCCGTTTTGAGTGAATCAAATTGCTATGGTTTCATATTGAACTCTATTTTATGAATCTAAACAGAAAAAGTATAGGTTTATAGTCGGAAAAATAAGTTACAAGTCATTTTTGTAAAGGTAGTCATTTCAGTCGAAAGAACGACGTCTAGATGACCATTTTAGAAAACATACTTCCACTTTGAGTTTAACCATAATTTTTGGATAAAGTTTCACGTTCATAATAAAAATCATTTTTCCAGAATAACAACTTTTAAATCAAAGTTTATCATAGTTTTTAATTAACTAACCCAAAACAGCCCGCGGTGTTACTACGACGGCGTAAATCCGGTTTTACGGTGTTTTTCGTGTTTCCAGGTTTTAAATCATTAAGTTAGCATATCATATAGATTTAGAACATGTGTTTAGTTGATTTTAAAAGTCAAGTTAGAAGGATTAACTTTTATTTGTGAACAAGTTTAGAATTAACTAAACTATGTTCTAGTGATTACAAGTTTAAACCTTCGAATAAGATAGCTTTATATGTATGAATAGAATGATGTTATGAACATCATTACTACCTCAAGTTCCTTGGATAAACTTACTGGAAATGAGAAAAATAGATCTAGCTTCAAAGGATCCTTGGATGGCTTGAAAGTTTTTGAAGCAGAATCATGACACGAAAACAATTTCAAGTAAGATTTCCACTCAAAATAAGATTGTTATAGTTATAGAAATTGAATTAAAGTTTGAATATGATTATTACCTTGTATTAGAAAGATAACCTACTGTAAGTAACAAAGGTTTCTTGATCTTGGATGATTACTTGGAATGGATTTAGAAAACTTGGAAGTAAACTTGCAATCTTGGAAGTATTCTTGATTTTATGAAACTAGAACTTTTGGAATTTATGAAGAACACTTAGAACTTGAAGATAGAACTTGAGAGAGATCAATTAGATGAAGAAAATTGAAGAATAAAAGTGTTTGTAGGTGTTTTTGGTCGTTGGTGTATGGATTAGATACAAAGGATATGTAATTTTGTTTTCATGTAAATAAGTCATGAATGATTACTCATATTTTTGTAATTTTATGAGATATTTTATGCTAGTTGCCAAATGATGGTTCCTACATGTGTTAGGTGACTCACATGGGCTACTAAGAGCTGATCATTGGAGTGTATATACCAATAGTACATACATCTAAAAGTTGTGTATTGTACGAGTACGAATACGGGTGCATACGAGTAGAATTGTTGATGAAACTGAACGAGGATGTAATTGTAAGCATTTTTGTTAAGTAGAAGTATTTTGATAAGTGTCTTGAAGTCTTTCAGAAGTGTATGAATACATATTAAAACACTACATGTATATACATTTTAACTGAGTCGTTAAGTCATCGTTAGTCGTTACATGTAAATGTTGTTTTGAAACCTTTAGGTTAACGATCTTGTTGAATGTTGTTAACCCATTATTTATTATAACAAATGAGATGTTAAATTGTTATATTATCATGATATTATGATATATAATATATCTTAGTATGATATATATACAGTTAAATGTCGTTACAACGATAATCGTTACATATATGTCTCGTTTCGAAATCATTAAGTTAGTAGTCTTATTTTTACATATGTATTTCATTGTTAATACACTTAATCATATATTTACTTATCATTTAACATAATTAACCAAGTGTATCAATATCTTAATATGATTCATATGTACCTAGTAAGACGTTGTTATATTATATATATCGTTTTCGAGTTTCTTAAATTAATAGTCTCATTTTTATGTATATAACTCATTGTTAAAATACCTAATGAGATACATACTTATAATAAAATCATGTTAACTATATATATAACCATATATATGTCATCGTATAGTTTTCACAAGTTTTAACGTTCGTGAATCACCGGTCAACTTGGGTGGTCAATTGTCTATATGAAACCTATTTCAATTAATTAAGTCTTTACAAGTTTGATTGCTTAACATATTAGAAACACTTAATCATGTAAATAACAATTTCATTTAATATATATATAAACATGGAAAAGTTTGGGTCACTACACCTTGGTCATTTGTGGATCATATTTCATCCTCACAAACACTCCCAACATTATCTAGAGAGAGAGGAGAAGTTCTAGAGAGAGAGGGGTGGATTTGGAGAAGAAGGAGTCAGATTCTCGCAAAAGCTCAGGTTCTAAAGTTGTTCATCTCGCTCTTAGCTACGTTATGGTGGTATTGGTAAGCTCAAACTCCGAATTTCATTTGTTAGATTTGATGTTCAAGTTAGGGTTTTGAGCTAGATTGTTATGAAACCCTTTTAGATGATGAAATGGGTTTATGGTGACTTGTTGTTCTTGTCACTTGGCGGGTTTTGGGTCGGTTGACGATTTGGCCTTGTTTAGGGTTTGATGGTGAGTTTATTCATTAGGTTTAGTGATTATGGAAGTGTTAGAACACTTTTGGGTGTGTTTGGTTGCCTAATTTTGAAATGGGTCAAATTAGGGTTTTGGTGTCAAAATGGGTATGACACGTGTTTAACACTTGTGATCGGGCTTAATCGGTGTGTTAGGACCATTTTCACTCGTGTTAGTGGATATTGGTTAGTGTGGGCGCGTTTCGTGCTTGGAAGTGCAAATGGGTCGAATTTGCACTAGGTGTCAATTGGGTTGGTTTGTAAGTCAACCCTAATTGTTTTGTTGTGTTTGTGATAATGGAATAGGTACTTTCCATTTGGTGCGTTGCGGATTACTTGGAAGCATTCATCAAGACGACTAGGTGAGTGTTAATATCCTATATGCATATGTATGTGTAGGATGGGTGCGGGTCGGGTGAAGTGGTTTTCGGTTAGAGCTCACTTCACATATAGGTGGATTTGATGGACTTGCGTTTAGGTCCAATTGGCACGGTTGTGCGTTTTGGTTGACCACCTTTGGCGAGGTACACATTTTGTGTGTACGTTATCACACGTGTTTGTGATGTGGAGTATATAACCCCAATAGCGAAGGGTTGATATTGTTGTGATGTGGATAACCCCGATGTGGTGGATTTTATAATCCCATGACCGTGGGTTTTGAATTAGAGAAGTGGATCTCATGTAGTTCGGATTCATGATGACGCGTGTAGTTCGGTCATCTTATTGGAAATGAATCTCGTGTAGTTTGGATTCATGGTGACTCGTGTAGTTCGGTCATCTTATTGAGGTAGTAATCTCGTGTGGTTTCGGATTACTAAGGCTCGTGTAGTTCGGCCAACCTCGATGTTGTGAAGATAGTAATCTCGTGTAGTTTCGGATTACTAAGGCTCGTGTAGTTCGGCCAATCTTCATTGTGGCATTTGGTATTCGGTAATGGGTTAAGGGGTTAACCTTATTCGTTTTATATTGTTATATATTAATGTATTGTTGTGTTGTAGCTAACCCTCCGGGTGTAGCTTATTGGCGTTGTTCACATCGTCGATGGTGAACTTACACTTTGTTGATATCTTTAGCTTGTTGCTTAGAGGTAGTACGGTATGCTTAGTGTAGTACGGTATGCTTAGTGTAGTTGCCTTATACATGGATGCTTCGGTATGCGGTATTTGATATTTGTGTGGCGTGTCCATTTTATACATATATATGTATGTAGTATATTATCATTCACTAAGCGTTAGCTTACCCTCTCGTTGTTTACATTTTTATAGATTGCACGGATGAGGTGCCTCGGGTAAGCGCGGGGACTAGTGGACATGCGTAGTTGCTTTAGAAGACTTGCTTTTGGATTTGATTAGGATTGGGTAGCATGTCCCCAATCCCTTGCTCGGTCTATGTTTTTGTATAAACTAATGGGTCAAAATAGTCACTTGTGGTATTTTGGGTCGATGTGGGCTCGGTGTCGTAAAACTCGGTTTTGATTGTGAAAAACTCTTAGTTTAAACTATTGTAATCTATTGTGAAAGTGTTTTGGTTTAAAAGTGTGGGGAGCGGGTTTTTGCCCGCGTGTGTTCGAAAAACTGATCAGAATGTTTTAGTACATCTGGACTTAGACATTTAGGTGACTTGAGATAGGTGCCTAGACTTAGACTTTTGTGTGTGCTTATTTGTTGCAGGACTTGTAGGATTACGGGTCGAAATGGGAATTTGGTTAGTGCCTAAATTAATAGATGGACTAACGTGTATATTAATACGTGGATATTATTAATATACGATTGTGTTATGTTTGTGTTTATGTTGCGTTGTGAATATCATCTAGCAAGATGGTCGTTGTACTAACGAGGGGATACGATGTGTGTGCGTAATAAGGACTTGCAAACCTTATTACGGGTGCAAATCGTGTTTAACAAGTGATGTACGACGAGTGTTGAGCAAGATGGGGCGGTGTTATGTGTGCTGTTTTATACGTTCGTAGACTAATCGTTTTGCATTCTTTAGAATGACGACACGAAACGAGATCGAGACGAATGACGAGGAGTTTAACTCTAGAGTTGCGGCCACCGTTGCGGAGAAAATGAGTACGTTTTGAGAAGAAATGGATAGGAAGTATTCCGAATTTCGGGGTAGTAGTGAAATGGAGCGTTGTCTTAAGAGCTTCATGAGGACTAAACCCCCGATGTATGATGGGAAACCGGATCCTTTGGTAAGCACAACTTGGATCTCGGATGTCGAAGGGTGTTTTCGTACTATTGAATGCCCTCCCGAGAAGAGGACAAGACTCGCTACTAGTTTGTTGCGGGGTAGGTCAAAGGATTGGTTGGATGGTAAGATTGATCTTGTCGGTGGCGAAACGTTTATGGCGTTATCATGGGACGAATTTAAGAAGGAATTCTTCGAGGAGTTCCGGACTTCAGCCGATTTGTCAGAAATGCGTAATGAGTTGCGAAATTTGCAACAGGGTTCTATGGATTTGAATACTCTCAAGACGACCTTTATGGCGAAGGCTCGTTTTTGGCCGGAGTATTTGGGGAATGATAATTTGTTGATGCAAGATTTCTATCGAACCTTGAATGATGACTTGAAAAATAAGATTAGCCGGGGTCACGCGAAATCGTTTGCGGAATTATTCGCCGTGGCTAGAGGTTTCGAGTCGAAGATTGGTGAACCTTCAAGTGAGAGAAGGGTTGTTTCGTATGGTGCTCCGAGTAAGAGGACTAAGGGTCCGAGTGTGAGCACGGGTGGTACGCGGACGGGTATACCGGATTCTAGTACGTCTCGATGTTATAATTGTGGCGTAAGGGGTCACAAGTCTTGGGAATGTTCGGTGCCAAGGGGTGATGGCATGGTGTGCTTCAATTGTCAAGAAGAAGGACATCGTAAGTCAGAATGTCCCAAGTTAGCGGGGACGGGTGCGGCAAGGAGACGTTAAGGTACGTTTCATTTTAATAAATATGTCCTTTGATTATTTATTAAGTGCCATTTGAATTTGAGTTGATTAAATGCCTTGGGTTGTTCATATTGTTGTTATGGGTGACATTCCTAATGGAAGTACCCAATGGTGATGTTGATTGTCGGGCGAAGGGCGTAAGACTTGGTGCAACCAAGCATTCCTTAGTATCTGGGAAATGTTCCTACTAAGCCATGGAAATGGGTTTCGGTGTTCGATTGTTAAGCGCGTGTTCGCTATAGTGTGGAAGTTGATGAACTATGAGGTTCGTCGGGTGGTTGGAACCCTTGAAATCGAGTGTTTGAATCTCGATGTATGTTGGTAATGGAGTTTATATGACGCGACATTAGGTGCCTCTTTTATACCTACTAGCGTGGTGTTCAACTCCGATTGTGTTGCGATTACATTGTACTTAGGGTACCGAAGTGAAACCCTTAGGTACATGAGTGACTAGGTGGAAATTGACAAACTAGAGCAATTGGATGATTGCGAGGGTGTGGTTTGTGTAATTGTAGTACACTTTTCGTTCGAAGTGTTTGAGGATTGATTTAAATCCTTCGTGTGCTCTCGGTTGGAGCAAGATGTGGTGATGGGTCGTGTGAACCCAATTGTTGGTAAAGTCTACCTTTGGTAGCATGGTACGGTTGTACGAGATGCGGTTATGTGATGTAGTTCCAAGTGGGGGAGTTACACTCCCGCCCGAGGAAGTTTTAGTGTGAGATTTCGGATGACGTTTTAGTAAGATCCGAAAATTGTGTTGGGACCTAGTTTGGTCGATTTGTGGTAGATTACAATTTCGGATAAATTGTACTTATGGTTTGGATTTGAATTATCATCGAGGTGGTAATGTGGTAAATCTCATTGAGAGATAATGGACGTGTTTGGTGAGCAAGGTGAAATCCTTCGGTTAAGGGAGGTGTGTCGGATTCTCTTCTAGAGAATTATTGTTTTGTGCCTATGTTTGATATATGTGGTTCTTGCTTGAGTGTGTGAATGGTTAGTGGTATCCGTTAGGATTCACTATGGCATAGCAGAGCGCGATGTTGCGCTACTCGTCGTTCGAGGCCAAAAGGGCGTTGATTGGTGAAGCATGACTTTCGGAGTCCGCTGACTTCATCATGGTATTGGTGATTGATGAAGCATGACCTTTAGGGTCCGCTGACTTCATCATGGGAGTATGCGATTGGTGGAGCATGACCTTCGGGTCCGCTGACTTCATCATGAGCGAGGTGTTATATCGGTGGAGCATGACCTTCGGGGTCTGCTGACTTCATCCGGTGTTGAGATTGGTGAAGCATGATCTTCGGGTCCGCTGACTTCATCATGGTAGTGGATCACGTGTGGTTTCGGATTCACGATGACGCGTGTGGTTTCGGTCATCTTATTATGGAAGTGAGTCGCGTGTAGTTCGGATTCACAAATGACTCGTGTGGTTTCGGTCATTGTATTGAGGAGTGAGTCTCGTGTAGTTTGGATTCACAAATGGCTCGTGTAGTTCGGTCATTCCTCCGGGATAGTGACTCTCGTGTAGTTCGGATTCACTAAGGCGCGTGTAGTTCGGCCAATCCCGATTGTTGTTGTGGTGAAGGTAGTGAGTCGCGTGTAGTTCGGATTCACTAAGGCGCGTGTGTTTTTGGCCAGCCTTCGTGTGGTGTGATCTATCAGTTGTTTTATACTCCGATGATGGGGCCGTAAGGACCGTGTGGTTTGATCTATTGGTTGTTTTATGCACCAATGGTGGGGTCGTAAGAACCGTGTTGTGGGATCTATCGGTTGTTTTATACGCCGATGGTGGGGTCACGAGGACCATGTTGTGCGATTAGTGATGCGATAGCCGTGTTTCGCTCACGTGTTGTTACGGGTCTGACGATCGTTGATTTTGTACACCTTGGGATCTAGAGTTGACATGATCGTCTTGGGCGCTATAGGTTTAAACCGTTTGTTATGAAGTTACGGTAGTTGCGTATTGGTCGTATTGCGCACTACAAGGGATGTTTAGTATTAAGTGTAATCTGTAGGGATTCGTTTGGATCGGTCTTCATCGTTTCGGATTGTTGACTTTAGGATTGAGACTTGGTTGCTTCTAGCATTGTACCTGTAATGGTACGCTGAAGGGTTGATATCTCGGTCCGAGATTGGTTGAGTTTTCCCGATGATAGGGAGTGAGCATGGTTTTAGTGCTCGGATAGTGGGTTTGATAAATTGCGGGAGACTATTTTAGTTGTTAAAGGTGATTCCTTGGGAATAGTTGACTAGGAAAGTCGGATTGGGACTTATGTTGAGGACCGTGGAGTGTGGTCTGTTTGGTTAAGTGACGAGGATCACGAGGACGTGATCGATTCTAAGTGGGGGAGAGTTGTAACACCCTGTTTTTGTTTCTGATTTTGAAGTAGGTCGGGACGCCGTCCAGCAACAAAAGGTGGGACGCCGTCCCGATAGGGGGACGCCGTCCAGCAACAAAAGGTGGGACGCCGTCCAAAGTTTGGGACGCCGTCCAAATGGTCTGTCGAGCCAGCTGTTTTAATTATTTTAAAAGGGGTAAAATGGTAAAATCACTTAGATGCCGGTTTGGAGCCTTCAAGGCTGGTTCCTTGGTCATTTGTGGATCATATTTCATCCTCACAAACACTCCCAACATTATCTAGAGAGAGAGGAGAAGTTCTAGAGAGAGAAAGGTGGATTTGGAGAAGAAGGAGTCGGATTCTCGCAAAAGCTCGGGTTCTAAAGTTATTCATCTCGCTCTTAGCTACGTTGTGGTGGTATTGGTAAGCTCAAACTCCTAATTTCATTTGTTAGATTTGATGTTCAAGTTAGGGTTTTGAGCTAGATTGTTATGAAACCCCTTTAGATGATGAAATGGGTTTATGGTGACTTGTTGTTCTTGTCACTTGGCGGGTTTTGGGTCGGTTGATGATTTGGCCTTGTTTAGGGTTTTATGGTGAGTTTAATCACTAGGTTTAGTGATTATGGAAGTGTTGGAACACTTTTGGGTGTGTTTGGTTGCCTAATTTTGAAATGGGTCAAATTAGGGTTTTGGTGTCAAAATGGGTATGACACGTGTTTAACACTTGTGATCAGGCTTAATCGGTATGTTAGGACCATTTTAACTCGTGTTAGTGGATATTGGTTAGTGTGGGCGCGTTTCGTGCTTGGAAGTGCAAATGGGTCGAATTTGCACTAGGTGTCAATTGGGTTGGTTTGTAAGTCAACCCTAATTGTGTTGTTGTGTTTGTGATAATGGAATAGGTACTTTCCATTTGGCGTGTTGCGGATTACTTGGAAGCATTCATCAAGACGACTAGGTGAGTGTTAATATCCTATATGCATATGTATGTGTAGGATGGTTGCGGGTCGGGTGAAGTGGTTTTCGGTTAGAGCTCACTTCACATATAGGTGGATTTGATGGACTTGCGTTTAGGTCTAATTGGCACGGTTGTGCGTTTTGGTTGACCACCTTTGGCGAGGTACACGTTTTGTTTGTACGTTATCACATGTGTTTGTGATGTGGAGTATATAACCCCAATGGCGAAGGGTTGATATTGTTGTGATGTGGATAACCCCGATGTGGTGGATTTTATAATCCCGTGACCGTGGGTTTTGAATTGGAGAAGTGGATCTCGTGTAGTTCGGATTCACGATGACGCGTGTAGTTCGGTCATCTTATTGGAAATGAATCTTGTGTAGTTCGGATTCATGGTGACTCGTGTAGTTCGGTCATCTTATTGAGGTAGTAATCTCGTGTGGTTTCGGATTATTAAGGCTCGTGTAGTTCGGCCAATCTTCATAGTGGCGTTTGGTATTCGGTAATGGGTTAAGGGGTTAACCTTATTCGTTTTATATTGTTATATATTAATGTATTGTTGTGTTGTAGCTAACCCTCTGGGTGTAGCTTATTGGCGTTGTTCACATCGTCGTTGGTGAACTTACACTTTGTTGATATCTTTAGCTTGTTGCTTAGAGGTAGTACGGTATGCTTAGTGTAGTTGCCTTATACATGGATGCTTCGGTATGCGGTATTTGATATTTGTGTGGCGTGTCCATTTTATACATATATATGTATGTAGTATATTATCATTCACTAAGCATTAGCTTACCCTCTCGTTGTTTACATTTTTATAGATTGCACGGATGCGGTGGCTCGGGTAAGCGCGGGGACTAGTGGACTTGCGTAGTTGCTTTAGAAGACTTGATTTTGGATTTGATTAGGATTGGGTAGTGTGTCCCCAATCCCATGCTCGGTCTATGTTTTTGTATAAACTAATGGGTCGAAATAGTCACTTGTGGTATTTTGGGTCGATGTGGGCCCGGTGTCGTAAAACTCGGTTTTTATTGTGAAAAACTCTTAGTTTAAACTATTGTAATCTATTGTGAAAGTGTTTTGGTTTAAAAGTGTCGGGAAGCGGGTTTTCGCCCGCGTGTGTTCGAAAAACTGATCAGAATGTTTTAGTACATCTGGACGCCGTCCCAGATGTCTGGACGCCGCCCCAGTCTTAAGTGCTAGACGCCGTCCAAGCTTTTGGACGCCGTCTAGATCAACTGTTCCGGAAAAAAAAAATTGTGGCACATTTTCGGAAGGTTAACGGGTTGGGTTGTTACAAATTGTCTTAGGATTATCATCACTGATTATATGAGTCTTGTAACTTCAATTAGTAGAAGCATAGGCTAGCTTAGTGATTTACTTCCTTAAAGGGACTTAGGAAGTTGATTAATCTTAGTTGAAGATTAATACTTGTCCAAGTTGAAGACAAGTTGATCTAGGTTGAATTTGGTCTTTCAAAGGGTTAGAAAGATTAGGTTTGTTGTCTACCAAAGAAATTGAAGACTTGTAAATTGAATCTCCACCGAGTTTAGAGAAAAGTGCTTAGTGAAGCAAGAAATCCCGATTAGTGTAATCGGGGAGTGGATTATGGTGGATTAGTTAACATCCACCCGAACCACTATAAATCCTTGTGTCTATGTTCTTTACATTACCTTACTCATCATTTGAACATAAACACCACACACATCAAGTTTGAGTTGAATTGGTTGATCATAGTTAATCAAATTTAGCAATCAATCGAAAAAGTGTTAAAACGTATTAAGTAACTATTCACCCCCCTCTAGTTACTTACAGAGTCGACCATGTACCTGGTTGACTTCCACGGTCTGACCTGCGGTCGACCGTGGACCAAACCGTGTGCCATATATTTTATTTTAAGCCTCATTTGGTTTGGTATTTTGCTAAAGTAAGTGTGGATTAGTGAACTTGTATATTTATGTCAAGATGTCTACCATCACTTTTGGTTATGTGCATGTGTCATCATCAAAACACATATTAATGTTGTTAAGATTAATATTATCGTTAAGCATAAACCAACATCCTTCCCCAACATTATCTCCCTTTTTGATGACGACAAACACATAAGTGATGGTGGACATTTATCTATAAATATGCACAAGTGTTAACATCACTTATACCCAACTTTCTCCCTATTTTGTCGAAGAAAAAAGGTTAGCTCCCCCTGAAACTAAGCGCGCCCTAAGAAAAATGCTCCCCCTTGAATCGTACATGGTGGAAATTATCTACCACAAAACATAAAACACCAAACACATAAATGTTATTCATTCCTAAAGAGAAGTACATGATAGAAACATGCATTAATAGTATCTCACACGAGATTTGCATGAAGATTACATGGAAGTCTTTTAGTGTCTATCATAGGGATGAGAAGTGCTTCCTCCATAAGTGAACTTGACTAAGAACTTTCTTAGCAGTTTGTGGATTCGTCAATTTTGACAGTGAAGCATGACACGTTGGATGGGTGACAATAGTGAGATGAACTGATCATCCTCCACACTTTCTTTAGACCTAGTTGTGCTCCATGCAGATGTGCTTTCATCTCCAGTCACTTCATTGAATGCTCTAACCGAATCATAGTTGATTAGAGAGGTGGTTAGATTATCAAGGTGTAAAGCTTGAACACCCAAGTGCTTGAAGAGTTTGGTGAGCAAGTTGAAAATATCCTGTTTACCATGAAGAATGCCATATTGACCGAAAGATGGTGCTTGAGATGAAATGTCCCGTTCTTATTGATTAAAAACGTTCCATATTAATTGATTTCGTTGCGAGGTTTTGACCTCTATATGAGACGTTTTTCAAAGACTGCATTCATTTTAAAACAAACCATAACCTTTATTTCATAAATAAAGGTTTAAAAAGCTTTACGTAGATTATCAAATAATGATAATCTAAAATATCCTGTTTACACACGACCATTACATAATGGTTTACAATACAAATATGTTACAACAAAATAAGTTTCTTGAATGCAGTTTTTACACAATATCATACAAGCATGGACTCCAAATCTCGTCCTTATTTTAGTATGCAACAGCGGAAGCTCTTAGTATTCACCTGAGAATAAACATGCTTTAAACGTCAACAAAAATGTTGGTGAGTTATAGATTTAACCTATATATATCAAATCATAATAATAGACCACAAGATTTCATATTTCAATACACATCCCATACATAGAGATAAAAATCATTCATATGGTGAACACCTGGTAACCGACATTAACAAGATGCATATATAAGAATATCCCCATCATTCCGGGACACCCTTCGGATATGATATAAATTTCGAAGTACTAAAGCATCCGGTAGTTTGGATGGGGTTTGTTAGGCCCAATAGATCTATCTTTAGGATTCGCGTCAATTAGGGTGTCTGTTCCCTAATTCTTAGATTACCAGACTTAATAAAAAGGGGCATATTCGATTTCGATAATTCAACCATAGAATGTAGTTTCACGTACTTGTGTCTATTTTGTAAATCATTTATAAAACCTGCATGTATTCTCATCCCAAAAATATAAGATTTTAAAAGTGGGACTATAACTCACTTTCACAGATTTTTACTTCGTCGGGAAGTAAGACTTGGCCACTGGTTGATTCACGAACCTATAACAATATATACATATATATCAAAGTATGTTCAAAATATATTTACAACACTTTTAATATATTTTGATGTTTTAAGTTTATTAAGTCAGCTGTCCTCGTTAGTAACCTACAACTAGTTGTCCACAATTAGATGTACATAAATAAATCGATAAATATTATCTTGAATCAATCCACGACCCAGTGTATACGTATCTCAGTATTGATCACAACTCAAACTATATATATTTTGGAATCAACCTCAACCCTGTATAGCTAACTCCAACATTCACATATAGAGTGTCTATGGTTGTTCCGAAATATATATAGATGTGTCGACATGATAGGTCAAAACATTGTATACGTGTCTATGGTATCTCAAGATTACATAATATACAATACAAGTTGATTAAGTTATGGTTGGAATAGATTTGTTACCAAATTTCACGTAGCTAAAATGAGAAAAATTATCCAATCTTGTTTTACCCATAACTTCTTCATTTTAAATCCATTTTGAGTGAATAAAATTGCTATGGTTTCATATTGAACTCTATTTTATGAATCTAAACAGAAAAAGTATAGGTTTATAGTCGGAAAAATAAGTTACAAGTCGTTTTTGTAAAGGTAGTCATTTCAGTCGAAAGAACGACGTCTAGATGACCATTTTAGAAAACATACTTCCACTTTAAGTTTAACCATAATTTTTGGATATAGTTTCATGTTCATAATAAAAATCATTTTCTCAGAATAACAACTTTTAAATCAAAGTTTATCATAGTTTTTAATTAACTAACCCAAAACAGCCCGCGGTGTTACTACGACGGCGTAAATCCGGTTTTACGGTGTTTTTCGTGTTTCCAGGTTTTAAATCATTAAGTTAGCATATCATATAGATATAGAACATGTGTCTAGTTGATTTTAAAAGTCAAGTTAGAAGGATTAACTTTTGTTTGCGAACAAGTTTAGAATTAACTAAACTATGTTCTAGTGATTACAAGTTTAAACCTTCAAATAAGATAGCTTTATATGTATGAATCGAATGATGTTATGAACATAATTACTACCTTAAGTTCCTTGGATAAACCTACTGGAAAAGAGAAAAATAGATCTAGCTTCAACGGATCCTTGGATGGCTCGAAGTTCTTGAAGCAGAATCATGACACGAAAACAAGTTCAAGTAAGATCATCACTTGAAATAAGATTGTTATAGTTATAGAAATTGAACCAAAGTTTGAATATGATTATTACCTTGTATTAGAATGATAACCTACTGTAAGAAACAAAGATTTCTTGAGGTTGGATGATCAACTTACAAGATTGGAAGTGAGCTAGCAAACTTGAAAGTATTCTTGATTTTATGTAACTAGAACTTGTAGAATATATGAAGAACACTTAGAACTTGAAGATAGAACTTGAGAGAGATCAATTAGATGAAGAAAATTGAAGAATGAAAGTGTTTGTAGGTGTTTTTGGTCGTTGGTGTATGGATTAGATATAAAGGATATGTAATTTTGTTTTCATGTAAATAAGTCATGAATGATTACTCATATTTTTGTAATTTTATGAGATATTTCATGCTAGTTGCCAAATGATGGTTCCCACATGTGTTAGGTGACTCACATGGGCTTCTAAGAGCTGATCATTGGAGTGTATATACCAATAGTACATACATCTAAAAGCTGTGTATTGTACGAGTACGAATACGGGTGCATACGAGTAGAATTGTTGATGAAACTGAACGAGGATGTAATTGTAAGCATTTTTGTTAAGTAGAATTATTTTGATAAGTGTATTTAAGTCTTTCAAAAGTGTATAAATACATATTAAAACACTACATGTATATACATTTTAACTGAGTCGTTAAGTCATCGTTAGTCGTTACATGTAAGTGTTGTTTTGAAACCTTTAGGGTAACGATCTTGTTAAATGTTGTTAACCCAATGTTTATAATATCAAATGAGATTTTAAATTATTATATTATCATGATATTATCATGTATGAATATCTCTTAATATGATATATATACATTAAATGTCTTTACAACGATAATCGTTACATATATGTCTCGTTTAAAAATCATTAAGTTAGTAGTCTTGTTTTTACATATGTAGGTCATTGTTAATATACTTAATGATATGTTTACTTATCATAGTATCATGTTAACTATATATATATATCCATATATATGTCATCATATAGTTTTTACAAGTTTTAACGTTCGTGAATCACCGGTCAACTTGGGTGGTCAATTGTCTATATGAAACATATTTCAATTAATCAAGTCTTAACAAGTTTGATTACTTAACATGTTGGAAACATTTAATCATGTAAATATCAATCTCAATTAATATATATAAACATGGAAAAGTTCGGGTCACTACAGTACCTACCCGTTAAATAAATTTCGTCCCGAAATTTTAAGCTGTTGAAGGTGTTGACGAATCTTCTGGAAATAGATGCGGGTATTTCTTCTTCATCTGATCTTCATGCTCCCAGGTGAACTCGGGTCCTCTACGAGCATTCCATCGAACCTTAACAATTGGTATCTTGTTTTGCTTAAGTCTTTTAACCTCAAGATCCATTATTTCGACGGGTTCTTCGATGAATTGAAGTTTTTCGTTGATTTGGATTTCATCTAACGGAATAGTGAGATCTTCTTTAGCAAAACATTTCTTCAAATTCGAGACGTGGAAAGTGTTATGTACAGCCGCGAGTTGTTGAGGTAACTCAAATCGGTAAGCTACTGGTCCGACACGATCAATAATCTTGAATGGTCCAATATAACTTAGATTTAATTTCCCTCGTTTACCAAATCGAACAACACCTTTCCAAGGTGCAACTTTAAGCATGACCATCTCTCCAATTTCAAATTCTATATCTTTTCTTTTAATGTCAGCGTAGCTCTTTTGTCGACTTTGGGTGGTTTTCAACCGTTGTTGAATTTGGATGATCTTCTCGGTAGTTTCTTGTATAATCTTCGGACCCGTAATCTGTCTATCCCCCACTTCACTCCAACAAATTGGAGACCTGCACTTTCTACCATAAAGTGCTTCAAACTGCGTCATCTCAATGCTTGAATGGTAGCTGTTGTTGTAGGAAAATTCTGCTAACGGTAGATGTCGATCCCAACTGTTTCCGAAATCAATAACACATGCTCGTAGCATGTCTTCAAGTGTTTGTATCATCCTTTCGCTCTGCCCATCAGTTTGTGGATGATAGGCAGTACTCATGTCTAGACGAGTTCCTAATGCTTGCTGTAATGTCTGCCAGAATCTTTAAATAAATCTGCCATCCCTATCAGAGATAATAGAGATTGGTATTCCATGTCTGGAGACGACTTCCTTCAAATACAGTCGTGCTAACTTCTCCATCTTGTCATCTTCTCTTATTGGCAGGAAATGTGCTGATTTGGTGAGACGATCAACTATTACTCAAATAGTATCAAAACCACTTGCAGTCCTTGGCAATTTAGTGATGAAATCCATGGTAATGTTTTCCCATTTCCATTCCGGGATTTCGGGTTGTTGAAGTAGACCTGATGGTTTCTGATGCTCAGCTTTGACCTTAGAATACGTCAAACATTCTCCTACGTATTTAGCAACATCGGCTTTCATACCCGGCCACCAAAAATGTTTCTTGAGATCCTTGTACATCTTCCCCGTTCCAGGATGTATTGAGTATCTGGTTTTATGAGCTTCTCTAAGTACCATTTCTCTCATATCTCCAAATTTTGGTACCCAAATCCTTTCAGCCCTATACCGGGTTCCGTCTTCCCGAATATTAAGATGCTTCTCCGATCCTTTGGGTATTTCATCCTTTAAATTTCCCTCTTTTAAAACTCCTTGTTGCGCCTCCTTTATTTGAGTAGTAAGGTTATTATGAATCATTATATTCATAGATTTTACTCGAATGGGTTCTCTGTCCTTCCTGCTCAAGGCATCGGCTACCACATTTGCCTTCCCAGGGTGGTAACGAATCTCAAAGTCGTAATCATTCAATAATTCAATCCACCTACGCTGCCTCATATTCAGTTGTTTCTGATTAAATATGTGTTGAAGACTTTTGTGGTCGGTATATATAATACTTTTAACCCCATATAAGTAGTGCCTCAAAGTCTTTAATGCAAAAACAACCGCGCCTAATTCCAAATCATGCGTCGTATAATTTTGTTCGTGAATCTTGAATTGTCTAGACGCATAAGCAATCACCTTCGTTCATTGCATTAATACACAACCGAGACTTTGCTTTGATGCGTCACAATAAATCACAAAACCATCATTCCCTTCAGGCAATGACAATATAGGTGCCGTAGTTAGCTTTTTCTTCAATAACTGAAACGCTTTCTCTTGTTCATCATTCCATTCAAATTTCTTCCCTTTATGCGTTAATGCAGTCAAGGGTTTTGCTATTCTGGAAAAGTCTTGGATGAACCTTCTGTAGTAACCAGCTAGTCCTAAAAACTGGCGTATGTGTTTCAGAGTTTTCGGGGTTTCCCACTTTTCAAGATTTTCTATCTTTGCCGGATCCACCTTAATTCCTTCTTTGTTCACTATGTGACCGAGGAATTGAACTTCTTCCAACCAAAATGCACACTTTGAAAACTTAGCGTACAATTCTTCCTTCCTCAATACTTCTAACACCTTTCTCAAATGTTCACCGTGTTCTTGGTCATTCTTTGAGTAAATAAGTATGTCATCAATGAAAACAATGACAAACTTGTCAAGGTATGGTCCACACACTCGGTTCATAAGGTCCATGAACACAGCTGGTGCATTAGTTAAACCAAACGGCATGACCATAAACTCGTAATGACCGTAACGTGTTCTGATAGCAGTCTTTGGAATATCATCTTCTTTCACCCGCATTTGATGATACCCGGAACGTAAGTCAATCTTTGAATAAACAGACGAGCCTTGTAGTTGATCAAATAACTCGTCGATTCTCGGTAGTGGGTAGCGGTTCTTGATGGTAAGTTTGTTCAACTCTCGGTAGTCGATACACAACCTGAATGTACCATCTTTCTTCTTGACAAACAAAACAGGAGCTCCCCACGGTGATGTGCTTGGTCGAATTAAACCACGCTCTAAAAGTTCTTGTAATTGGCTTTGCAGTTCTTTCATCTCGCTGGGTGCGAGTCTGTAAAGAGCACGAGCTATTGGTGCAGCTCCTGGTACAAGATCTATTTGAAATTCAACGGATCGATGTGGGGGTAATCCCGGTAATTCTTTCGGAAATACATCGGAAAATTCTTTTGCAATGGGAACATCATTGATGCTCTTTTCTTCAGTTTGTACTTTCTCGACGTGTGCTAGAACAGCATAGCAACCTTTTCTTATTAGTTTTTGTGCCTTCAAATTACTAATAAGATGTAGCTTCGTGTTGCCCTTTTCTCCGTACACCATTAAGGGTTTTCCTTTTTCTCGTATAATGCGAATTGCATTTTTGTAACAAACGATCTCTGCTTTCACTTCTTTCAACCAGTCCATACCGATTATCACATCAAAACTCCCTAACTCTACTGGTATCAAATCAATCTTAAATGTTTCGCTAACCAGTTTAATTTCTCGATTCCGACATATATTATTTGCTGAAATTAATTTACCATTTGCTAATTCGAGTAAAAATTTACTATCCAAAGGCGTCAATGGACAACTTAATTTAGCACAAAAATCTCTACTCATATAGCTTCTATCCGCACCCGAATCAAATAAAACGTAAGCAGATTTATTGTCAATAAGAAACATACCCGTAATAAGCTCCGGGTCTTCCTGTGCCTCTGCCGCATTAATATTGAAAACTCTTCTGCGGCCTTGTCCATTCGTGTTCACCTGGTTCGGGCAATTTCTAATAATGTGGCCCGGTTTTCCACATTTATAACAAACTACATTGGCATAACTTGCTCCGACACTACTTGCTCCGCCATTACTCGTTCCGACACCATTTGTTCCTTTCGTTCTATTAACCCCTGGTCCATAGACCTCACACTTAGCCGCGCTATGACCATTTCTTTTACACTTGTTGCAAAATTTGGTGCAGAACCCCGAGTGATACTTTTCACACCTTTGGCATAGCTGCTTCTGATTGTTGTTGTTGTTGTTGCGGTTATTATTGTTGTTGGGATGATTGTTGTAGTTGCTGTTGTTGTTGTTGTTGTTGTTGTTGTTGTTGTTGTTGTTGTTATTGGGCTGTTTGTTGTAGTTGCGATTGATGTTGCGATTGTTGGGATAATTGTTACGATTATTGTTGTAATTGCTGTTGTTGTTGTATTGGTTATTCTTATCACCGTTTTCCTCCCACTTTCTTTTGACTTGCTTCACATTGGCCTCTTCAGGAGTCTGTTCTTTAATTCTTTCTTCAATCTGGTTCACTAGTTTGTGAGCCATTCTACATGCCTGTTGTATGGAGGCGGGCTCGTGTGAACTTATATCTTCTTGGATTCTTTCCGGTAATCCTTTCACAAACGCGTCGATCTTCTCTTCCTCATCTTCGAATGCTCCCGGACACAATAGGCACAATTCTGTGAATCGTCTTTCGTACTTGGTAATATCAAATCCTTGGGTTCGTAACCCTCTAAGTTCTGTCTTGAGCTTATTGACCTCGGTTCTGGGACGGTACTTCTCGTTCATCAAGTGCTTGAATGCTGACCACGGTAGTGCGTACGCATCGTCTTGTCCCACTTGCTCTAGATAGGTATTCCACCATGTTAACGCAAAACCTGTGAAGGTATGCGTAGCGTACTTCACTTTGTCCTCTTCAGTACACTTACTTATGGCAAACACCGATTCGACCTTCTTGGTCCACCGTTTCAATCTAATCGGTCCTTCGGTTCCATCAAATTCCAAAGGTTTGCAGGCAGTGAATTCTTTGTAGGTGCATCCTACACAATTTCCTGTACTGCTAGATCCAAGGTTATTATTGGTATGTAGCGCAGCCTGTACTGCGGCTATGTTTGAAGCTAGAAAAGTACGAAATTCCTCTTCATTCATATTCACGGTGTGTCGAGTAGTCGGTGCCATTTCCTTCAAAATAGTCAAATGGAACAAGTTAATCATACAGAATATTAAGAGTAGTTAGTAGTATTTCGTAGCATAATATGAACTCATTTATAAAAGCTTTTTCTTCATATTAGCGTTTTATAAGTTTAAATTCGGGTAGTACCTACCCGTTAAGTTCATACTTAGTAGCTAATATACAATTCAACTACTACAATTCTATATGAAAAACTGATTATAATAATATTTCGCGTTCAAACTTTTACACAATATTTTACAAACTTACAATACCGCTTATTTTTCATATAGCATGAAATATAGCACACAATAAATTTGATACAAGATGGTTGTGAAGATAATTCTAGCTAGTACACAAGTCATTCAGCAAAGGCAATAAAGACACGTAATTCATACGTCCAGAAACAAGTCATGCATTCTGGTTTTACTAGGATTACTTCCTATCCTTGGTCTTGTGGAACATAACCATTATGGCCGTTGATAAGACAGCGTGTTGTAACGTTGTCAAAGGGACGAGGGTTACGTAATGTCCAACAGTCCCGTAACAATCTAAAAACCTCATTTCTTACCCCAATTACCGACTCTGTCACTTGTGAGAACGTTTTGTTTAATAGTTGTAGCCCGATGTTCTTGTTCTCACTTTGGTGAGAAGCGAACATTACTAATCCGTAAGCATAACATGCTTCTTTATGTTGCATGTTAGCCGCTTTTTCTAAATCACGAAGTCCAATATTCGGATATATTGAGTCAAAATAATTTCTTAACCCATTGCGTAAAATAGCATTTGGGTTCCCCGCAATATATGCGTCAAAGTAAACACATCGTAACTTATGGATTTCCCAATGTGATATCCCCCATCTTTCGGACGAAAGCCTTTTATAAACCAAGGCATTCTTGGAACGTTCTTCGAATGTCTTACAAACTGATCTCGCCTTAAATAGTTGTGTCGAAGAATTCTGACCGACTCTAGACAAGATTTCATCAATCATGTCTCCGGGTAGGTCTCTTAAAATATTGGGTTGTCTATCCATTTTGTGTTTTTATACTGTAAAATAGACAAGAGTTAGATTCATAAAAAAAATTACTTATTAATACAAGCAATTTTTACATATATCATAAAGCATAAGCACACTATATTACATATATTACACCACACGAATACAACTATCTTATTCCGACTCGCTTGTTTCTTCTTCTTCGGTTTTGGTTCGTTTTGCCAAGTTTCTAGGGATATATGATGTTCCCCTAATACAAGCCGTCGTTTTCCACATTGGTTTAGAAAAACCTGGTGGTTTAGAGGTTCCCGAGTCATTGTTACAACTTAAGGACTTCGGGGGTTGACGATACATATAAAGTTCATCGGGGTTGGAATTAGATTTCTCTATTTTTATGCCCTTTCCCTTATTATTTTCTTTTGCCTTTTTAAATTCAGTTGGGGTAATTTCTATAACATCATCGGAATTCTCGTCGGAATCCGATTCATCGGAGAATTGGTAATCCTCCCAATATTTTGCTTCCTTGGCGGAAACACCATTGACCATAATTAACCTTGGTCGGTTGGTTGAGGATTTTCTTTTACTTAACCGTTTTATTATTTCCCCCACCGGTTCTATTTCTTCATCCGGTTCCGATTCTTCTTCCGGTTCCGATTCTTCTTCCGGTTCCTACGATTCTTCCGGTTCCTCTTCGGGAACTTGTGAATCAGTCCACGAATCATTCCAATTTACATTTGACTCTTCATTATTATTAGGTGAGTCAATGGGACTTGTTCTAGAGGTAGACATCTATCACATAATATCAAACGCGTTAAGAGATTAATATATCACATAATATTCACATGTTAAAAATATATAGTTTCCAACAAAATTTGTTAAGCAATCATTTTTCAAGTAAACAAGGTCGAAGTCCAGACTCACTAATGCATCCTAACAAACTCGATAAGACACACTAATGCAAAATTCTGGTTCTCTAAGACCAACGCTCGGATACCAACTGAAATGTCCCGTTCTTATTGATTAAAAACGTTCCATATTAATTGATTTCGTTGCGAGGTTTTGACCTCTATATGAGACGTTTTTCAAAGACTGCATTCATTTTAAAACAAACCATAACCTTTATTTCATCAATAAAGGTTTAAAAAGCTTTACGTAGATTATCAAATAATGATAATCTAAAATATCCTGTTTACACACGACCATTACATAATGGTTTACAATACAAATATGTTACAACAAAATAAGTTTCTTGAATGCAGTTTTTACACAATATCATACAAGCATGGACTCCAAATCTCGTCCTTATTTAAGTATGCGACAGCGGAAGCTCTTAATAATCACCTGAGAATAAACATGCTTAAAATGTCAACAAAAATGTTGGTGAGTTATAGGTTTAACCTATATATATCAAATCATAATAATAGACCACAAGATTTCATATTTCAATACACATCCCATACATAGAGATAAAAATCATTCATATGGTGAACACCTGGTAACCGACATTAACAAGATGCATATATAAGAATATCCCCATCATTCCGGGACACCCTTCGGATATGATATAAATTTCAAAGTACTAAAGCATCCGGTACTTTGGATGGGGTTTGTTAGGCCCAATAGATCTATCTTTAGGATTCGCGTCAATTAGGGTGTCTGTTCCCTAATTCTTAGATTACCAAACTTAATAAAAAGGGGCATATTCGATTTCGATAATTCAACCATAGAATGTAGTTTCACGTACTTGTGTCTATTTTGTAAATCATTTATAAAACCTGCATGTATTCTCATCCCAAAAATATTGGATTTTAAAAGTGGGACTATAACTCACTTTCACAGATTTTTACTTCGTCGGGAAGTAAGACTTGGCCACTGGTTGATTCACGAACCTATAACAATATATACATATATATCAAAGTATGTTCAAAATATATTTACAACACTTTTAATATATTTTGATGTTTTAAGTTTATTAAGTCAGCTGTCCTCGTTAGTAACCTACAACTAGTTGTCCACAGTTAGATGTACAGAAATAAATCGATAAATATTATCTTGAATTAATCCACGACCCAGTGTATACGTATCTCAGTATTGATCACAACTCAAACTATATATATTTTGGAATCAACCTCAACCCTGTATAGCTAACTCCAACATTTACATATAGAGTGTCTATGGTTGTTCCGAAATATATATAGATGTGTCGACATGATAGGTCGAAACATTGTATACGTGTCTATGGTATCTCAAGATTACATAATATACAATACAAGTTGATTAAGTTATGGTTGGAATAGATTTGTTACCAATTTTCACGTAGCTAAAATGAGAAAAATTATCCAATCTTGTTTTACCCATAACTTCTTCATTTTAAATCCGTTTTGAGTGAATCAAATTGCTATGGTTTCATATTGAACTCTATTTTATGAATCTAAACAGAAAAAGTATAGGTTTATAGTCGGAAAAATAAGTTACAAGTCGTTTTTGTAAAGGTAGTCATTTCAGTCGAAAGAACGACGTCTAGATGACCATTTTAGAAAACATACTTCCACTTTGAGTTTAACCATAATTTTTGGATATAGTTTCATGTTCATAATAAAAATCATTTTCTTAGAATAACAACTTTTAAATCAAAGTTTATCATAGTTTTTAATTAACTAACCCAAAACAGCCCGCGTTGTTACTACGACGGCGTAAATCCGGTTTTACGGTGTTTTTCGTGTTTCCAGGTTTAAGTTAGCATATCATATAGATATAGAACATGTGTTTAATTGATTTTAAAAGTCAAGATAGAAGGATTAACTTTTTTTTGCGAACAAGTTTAGAATTAACTAAACTATGTTCTAGTGATTACAAGTTTAAACCTTCGAATAAGATAGCTTTATATGTATGAATCGAATGATGTTATGAACATCATTACTATCTTAAGTTCCTTGGATAAACTTACTGGAAAAGAGAAAAATGGATCTAGCTTCAACGGATCCTTGGATGGCTCGAAGTTCTTGAAGCAGAATCATGACACGAAAACAAGTTCAAGTAAGATCATCACTTGAAATAAGATTGTTATAGTTATAGAAATTGAACCAAAGTTTGAATATGATTATTACCTTGTATTAGAATGATAACCTACTGTAAGAAACAAAGATTTCTTGAGGTTGGATGATCACCTTACAAGATTGGAAGTGAGCTAGCAAACTTGAAAGTATTCTTGATTTTATGTAACTAGAACTTGTAGAATATATGAAGAACACTTAGAACTTGAAGATAGAACTTGAGAGAGATCAATTAGATGAAGAAAATTGAAGAATGAAAGTGTTTGTAGGTGTTTTTGGTCGTTGGTGTATGGATTAGATATAAAGGATATGTAATTTTGTTTTCATGTAAATAAGTCATGAATGATTACTCATATTTTTGTAATTTTATGAGATATTTCATGCTAGTTGCCAAATGATGGTTCCCACATGTGTTAGGTGACTCACATGGGCTGCTAAGAGCTGATCATTGGAGTGTATATACCAATAGTACATACATCTAAAAGCTGTGTATTGTATGAGTACGAATACGGGTGCATACGAGTAGAATTGTTGATGAAACTGAACGAGGATGTAATTGTAAGCATTTTTGTTAAGTAGAAGTATTTTGATAAGTGTATTGAAGTATTTCAAAAGTGTATAAATACATATTAAAACACTACATGTATATACATTTTAACTGAGTCGTTAAGTCATCGTTAGTCGTTACATGTAAGTGTTGTTTTGAAACCTTTAGGTTAACGATCTTGTTAAATGTTGTTAACCCAATATAATATCAAATGAGATGCTAAATTATTATATTATCATGATATTATCATGTATGAATATCTCTTAATATGATATATATATACATTAAATGTCTTTACAACGATAATCGTTACATATATGTCTCGTTTAAAAATCATTAAGTTAGTAGTCTTGTTTTTACATATGTAGGTCATTGTTAATATACTTAATGATATTTTTACTTATCATAGTATCATGTTAACTATATATATATATATATATCCATATATATGTCATCATATAGTTTTTACAAGTTTTAACGTTCGTGAATCACCGGTCAACTTGGGTGGTCAATTGTCTATATGAAACATATTTCAATTAATCAAGTCTTAACAAGTTTGATTGCTTAACATGTTGGAAACATTTAATCATGTAAATATCAATCTCAATTAATATATATAAACATGGAAAAGTTCGGGTCACTACATGAGACACCATAGAAGTGCAGCTTCACTGGCATGAACTTGAGAAGAAAGATCATCAACTTTGCAGAACACATTCTTGCTTATGAGTTTGAGCCAAAAGTCATATTAAGGAGCAAGTTGATGAGCTTGGAGACCATCTTTTTGAATGGAGATGTAGTTGATAGGAGGTTGACAAAAGGTTCGTATGATTTCACCTTTTGAGATGAATACGGGAAGACGATTGAGGTTTGGGCTATGATTGAAGAATTTGACTCCTTCACAGGGAACATGCATTATCTTCTCAAACTATTGAAGAGTCATGGAGTATACACTGTTAAACAAATGAAACTTGATTTCATTTGTTGAAGTAAGCACATAGTTGGCATAGAATTCTCGGACAATGGTGGAATGAATGGGACCATTAAGTGTCAAAAAGGAATCCCATTGGATAGTGGCCAAGTTTTCGACGAGAAATTCTTGAAACTGTTCAACTATGACTTGACAACCTTCGGCTATTGGTCATGAGCTGACTAGTAGCCTATTATGGTTAACCAAATCCTTGATATCGTCGAGAGATGACTGATAACTCCTAAATTATACAGAATTTTGATAACATTTTAAGGAGTTATCTTAGTATCTTAAAGCTATTTTTGTCCTAAAACATACTAAAATGGGTAAAATTGGGAAAAAGGTAATTCTAATAATTTTATTGAAGTTATGTATTAAACAGGATCAAAAACAAGTAAAAACTGCATAAATCAAGATGAAGCTGCCGGCTTGGTGATAAAGTTCCAGAACTCTACAGAAAATGCCAGAATCATTGAAGCAGCCGGTTTGCAACTGAAGCCGCCAGCTTAAAAGCTGTTTCGTGTACTTAAAGCCCAAGAAAAAGCTAAAAAGGGAAACGAAATAAAAAAGATTGCAGAATCTGTGAAGCCGCCGGCTTGCCCTTGAAGCCGCCAGCCTTACTTAAGACGGTTACGCGTTTATTTGCTTGCGGACCACGTTAAACTTGCAAAAGGAGTCACCTCCATGTGAAGCCGCCGGCTTCCTACTGAAGCCACCGGCTTGGCCAACGAATATGAAAACTATAAATTGAGGCCTTCTGGTTCAGTTTTTAATGTACTTTTCATTTTTCTTCTAAAGTTTTCTCTAAAATACGAAAACTCTTAGTTTAGGGTTTTAATTCAAGTTGTAATCAAATTATTCAAGTTATCAATAAAGTTTTCTTTTCATCTACCTTTTTTGAGGTATGTAAATTTATCTTTTTACTCTTGTTTATCGTATTTTATTTATTTTTTCTGTTTCTATTCGTCTACCACTATGAGCTAAACGTTCATAGTGGTTACGTGGATGAAAACTAACTTTGTCTGGGAATCAGACGAAGCTGCCGGCTTCCTCAGTCCAAGCCGCCGGCTTGACTGAGCCAAAGCCGCCGGCTTCGAGCTCTAATCCGTACAGTATCTGGTTCTTTTCCAGATATGTATGGTCGAGTTTCTATGATGATAATTAAACTGTTTTGAATATGTTATATTTTAATATGCTTGTTTGCCATGCTTAATGATTAGATAACATGATTTAGGATTGATTAATACTTAATCCAATGATCTATTATTTGATTCATTCTACTCGTTTAGATCTAGTCAATCAAACTTGTTAAATTGAATTTCATGCAACTAGGTTAAACAACATAATTAGTGATAAATCTGTTGAATTCAAATCACGCTTATATAATAAAGTTTGATATTGTTAGGCTTAATCGAAGATCCTTTGTTTGGATATGTTTAATTAATGATTACATGAAAATCAAGTAATAATTAACTTTCAGCTAGTAACTTGAGTTGATCTACTGGATGCTTAATAGCTTATATAATTTGTTAGTCTATTTGCATGTTGATCCGCATCATAAGGTTAATATGTTTCATGTAATTGAGTTGAATATAAAGAATTGAGATGTTAGTCATGCACATCACGTATCTAGCATATGCTTTAAGTCCTGCCTATTGAATGTTATGCAACACTTGTCTTAACCTGCTTAGGGATAATAATTGGTCTATCGTTGTTATCTTGATTTGTGTTAATATAAGTCATGAAACTTGTCTAATATGATTCCCGTATGAGTTATTCATTCATGTAACTGCTTTTACTTATAATTGTTTATTTTGAATCTTTATTTCCTGCTTTATATTTTGTTATTTTGTTTATTTTCACTCATCTCTTTCCTAAGAGATAAGAATTTATAATCTTAAAATATATAAAAATTTATCTTTAGTTCTTTAATAAGAGCTAAACTATCTAATAAACCAACTTAGAACGCATCTACACTCTCTTGGGATGAAAACCTAAAATACTACATCTGATCGGTTTTTGTTGCTTGTTAGGGTGTTAAAAGTAAAATAAAGGTTTTATAAATTTAAAAGTTGAAAGGCGAATTAAGCACTCCTGCACATACTTTTGACACATTAACTTTTTGGCGCCGCTGCTGGGGAGCGCGGTAAATACGAATATTTGGATATAAGTTGGTTATTGATATTTCTTGAAAGAGTGGTGACATCCTCCTTTAGGGAAAGGTTGTGGGAGTTCCTATTTAAAGGCTCCTGCTTGAACCTAGACGCTGACGGCCATTTGGACTTGAAAGATTCAATAATTTGATTTATGTTTATTTATTTGTTGTTAGAGATAAAAGTTGTTATTTAATTTATTTATAAGCTATTTATAATTACTTAAAATTTAATCTACTTAGTTATTATTTAATTACTTAAATTATTTTCTCATTCAAATCTTAATTTCTCCTATAATTAAAATCTCCATTCTAATATCTAAATCTCAAATCTTATTTAAAAATATGGAACAACCAATAAAGGGAAAAGAAGAAATAACTTTTATGGAAATGGCTAGAGACTTTATCAAGAAAAATAAGGCTGAATATAAGGCTGCTCCATTTTCACCAAAACAAATACAATCGTTTTTAGAATGGAATGAATACATGAGACAAGTAAAGAAAAATGAAGAAAATGTTCAAACTCAACATACGATAACTGTCACACCATATCTTTCCAATGCGTATTATTGGACTAATGATGAAGAAGAGTTGGTTAATGAGGAGTTCGAACCAGTCAAAGAAGAAGTAGAGGGTTTTGAGGTAAGTATTATAAACATGTCCATAGAAGAGAGGATGTTAGCCGAGGGATTTTGCCCGTATTTTTATGGATCTTTACAATGTTGCACAAATCCAGACGTAAAACATTCAAGTACCCCATCTAATACACAACTACCTACAGATTAATACCTAGAATAATTAAGTATGACAGAATCTATGCCAATACCACAACCCATAACCCCACAGCCTACCACTCCACCACTTATGCTAGTAGCCTCACCATTTAAGGATGAAATTATAGATGAGGAACCAATAGGTATAGACTGGGACATTTCAGATACAGAGGACGATGATGAGTTTCATCCGATAAAATGGAATTCTTTAGATGATGAAGATGATGATTTGTATTCCAAAGTTGAGGTGAAAAAGTTGTTAGAAAACACTAGGTTAGTGGAGACAGCTCAAATGGTAAGGTTAGATGATACTGACTCGTCTCTTATGGAAGACTTTCGGGCATTAATGGATGTAGACACATGGGATTTTTACCACATAAGTATTTGTCATGACCCGGAAATTTCTGACTAAATTTAAACCTAATCTTAATCTATAATCGACACGATAAGTAAAGTCTGTAAAGTTGAGTCTTAAAATTATGGAACTTGAAATAATTGATTTGTAATTGTTAGGATTATTGATATCGTTATTAATAAAATAATTAGGAGAAAGATTACAACTTTAGTTATTATTAATGGATATTTATTATCATTATCATTGTTAATGTTAAAATTAGTATTATTAATCATTTTAGCAATATATATATTAATATTATTAGTAGTATTAGTATTTTTATTATAAATTAGTATTAATATTACCAATATATTTATTTATTAATAGATCTATATTATAAAGTAATATTTCAAAATTCAGTATGTATATATATAGATCAAATATATAAATAAATAAGGATACAGTATTTATATATATAAAAATGGGTTGCACCTAAATAATTATAAATAAATCACGTATTCTATTCTCCATCTAAATCAACTTGTTAAAGATTCGTTTCCTGTGTCTAATTGCAGCTAGTACAAATCAATTGCAATGCAAACAAATTCGGTTGAGGGTCATTTTCTACTTTATATTTTTGTTGTCTGCTTTTCCTTGGCTCAATAAATCTGCCGAATTAAATCATTACAAATCAAGTAACTTGTGTTCATTATAATCTCTGTATCAATTACAACCCATCTTCATTCATCACCCAAGTCTTCACAATATCACAACCTGCAACCATCATCTCCTTGTCTCTCTTCTGTTAAAACCGAACACCACTAGTCTATCTGCATAATAGGTACTGCGGTTTCAGCTCTATATTTATGTTAAGAACAAAAGGACCCAAATATACCCATCAACAACCTTTACCATCAAATCATCCTAATACACTCGTTTCTCTTTTATTTAACACGCAAGATCAAACCAAAGTTTAGACTATTACTGTTTTGTTATCTCGATCAAAACCACAATTCATCAGCAACAAATTGTTGCGCTGTGTAGTCACCCAACACAACCACGACACCATTCTTCTTCACCCAAAACCACCTTATCTCTCTCCCTCTCTACAACGTATCTCCATTTTTTTATTTAAATCTGTTCGGACAGTTCAAGAAATCCAACACCCTTGTTGTGTTATGAACTCCCCATGAAACTTCCATTGTAGCCACGATTTGCAGCTAGAATTCGACACCACCATCAATAGTAATTGACGGCAGCTAACACACTTGTTTATTCTTTCACTAAACCCATATAACATCGATAAACTGGAACCCGCTGTTGCAAACAAGAATATCGATGTAAAAACAGCTGTGGAGTGCTTTTCCTTTTTCTTGATGGCCAACCAAAATATATGGGAAGTGTGTTTTTTTTTAGTGGTTAGGTAAAACCTTTTATTATAATCAACTCCACTTGCAGTTGTTTACTTCACGAGCCATTTAACATATCACCAAATTAAGTGGGACGTTTTTTTTTAAAGTTCAGTTGGGCCGTAGGTTTTCCTATCACTTGGGCCGAGATCTTGTAAAGGATTATTATGTTTCAGTTGGTACTGTGATGACTAATCATATGTAGTAGGAAATTTGGCCATGATGATTTTGATAATTAAACAAATGGTGCGGGACTACATAAGATCGACTTTTACAACTGGATCAAGCGTGTAAAGTGGCAAAGTGAAAGTTATATTATAAATATGGGACTAGGGGTGCTTGTGGTTACAATGAAAAGTAATAAAGTTAAACACATAAATGGCGAGTTAGTTGTTTCTTTTAATTCCTTGGGAGCCCACTCTGTCGATAAAGAAAGGAAGATAGATAGAATCCGATATTTTTTTAGTGGACTATTATGAAAGGGAGGTCATGATGGAGTATCCATCATACGTTTGTTTTTCCTATCATTTTTTTTTCTTCTAAACCGTCCCAAAGGTTGCCAAAAGAAAGGAACGGGCCCCTTTTAATTGTTTAATCAAAATTGGGCCACTTAAAGACGTTTCATTTTTTTTGTAAGTATATGATTACGAACATGAGGATATACGCTAGTGATAGTCACGAGATATGAGAAGCAATAAAAATTGTGATTTTATGATGAGGAGGGACGGTAAAGATTAAAACTATAACTATAATTTTGATGCGAAAACAGAAAAGGATAACACGATGAATTAAGATGGGATGATTATGAAATAGATGATGAATTTGATGATGATTAATAGTGCTGGGTTTGAGTTAATTGAAGAAGAATATGAAACATAAATATGGGTTAAATAGATATTAGGTTCAATATATTTCAGAAAAATAAGATGGAACAGTTGGTTTAGGGGTGTTATCATTTATTGAGAGGGCTTGGGTTCGAGCCCCGGGTGTGGCATTATAATTTTTTTTTTAAAGAAAAAGAAGACAGATAGTTATATTAGATTAAGTATATTTGGTGTATCCATTAAATCAGAAATGGAGTGATAGAGGAATGGTTAAAGGAGTTATCGGGTTAGCGGAACCTCGCAGGTTCAAACCCGGACTTGGGCATTTCTTTTTTTAGGGCTACTCCATTGAGGTAGTTTACTTATTTATCATTATTATTATTATTATTACTATTATTATTATTATTATTATTATTATTATAGAAATGAAATTTTATATAAAAACATTATTAATTTTAATATTATTATTATTAATTTACATTATTATTAAAAACTATCATTATTATTATCATTACTATTTTAGTTATCATTATTATTTTAATTATCATTATTATTATTATATTTATAACAAATAAATATTATACTTATAATACATATAACATATAAACTAAGATATAATATATATAAATTTGTTCGATTACAAATATACGTGTTAATATACATTAATGATATAGGTTCGTGAATCCGAGGTCAACCCTACACTTATTAAATGACGTCATATGTATTTTTACTACAAAATACAGTATGGTGAGTTTCATTTGCTCCCTTTTTAATTGCTTTGCAATATATATTTTTGGGCTGAGAATACATGCGCTGCTTTTATAAATGTTTACGAAATAGATACAAGTACTTAAAAATACATTCTACGTTGAGTTGTACCACTGGCATATTTCCCTGTAGCTTGGTAACTAATATTTACATGAGTATTGTAAACGCGAATCCTGTTGATAGATCTATCGGGCCTGACAACCCCAACCGGACTGGACGACCAGTATTCAACGGTTGCACAGTACTTCGTTTTGTAGGCTACACTTGGTACAGTGTAGTGAGATTTCATAATAAAGGGAATATGCGACGTTGATTAATAGTTAAGTATGGTTATCAAGTGCTCAACCACTTAGAATACTTTATATACACTTGCGAGTGTATTATGTTTATGATTATGAAATCTTGTGGTCTATTAATATATTGAAATGATTGTTATGATAAACCTATGAACTCACCAACCTTTTGGTTGACACTTTTAAGCATGTTTATTCTCAGGTATGAATTAAGTCTTCCGCTGTGCATTTGCTCATTTTAAGGATATTACTTGGAGTCGATCATCGCAATGGGACCAAATGTTGATGACTTCGTCCAGGGGGATAAGGTCGGGGTCGTCACAGGTGGTATCAGAGTGGTGGTCTTAGCGAACCAAGTCTTTCATTAGTGTGTCTAACTGATAGTTGTTTAGATGCATTAGTGGGTCTGGACTTCAACCGTGTCTGCATGTCAAAAGTTTTGCTTATCATTCAGTATCGAAAATTATTTGCTTATCATCCTTAAAGTCTAGACACATCTTACTGCCTCTATTGCCTAGATAGTGTATAGACAAACTCATATCTTAGCATATCTGCTAATTCATATCTTAGCGTATCTGTTACTGTTACCTTTGCCTGACAGCTTCCGTAGATTCCTCCGTAACTTATGGGATTTTAGTAATATATATGCATATGTAAATTATGTATTGCAGGGTACTAATCTACATCCTATAATCTACTTCTTATCGAAAATCCTTCATCTGATCGAATGAGATGAATCCCTCAACCAGTTCGAGTCCCTCAGATTTCGATAGTTATACTGACAGCTATTCCGACAGCTATTCCGACATGGATATTGTCATAACCCGTCCTTAACCATAAGAACGCGTTAGATAACGTATGATTTCATTGCGAGGTATTGACCTCTATATGAGACATTTTTGAAAGAAAACTGCATATATTATACATTGCAAACCATAACCATTATTTTTGTTACAAGCTTAAGACAATAAAAAGAAGATTAACGTTTAGCGATAATCTTCGACTTACAAACTTTACAAATGATGACAACAACACGGTTTCTAGCATATTTTACAATACAACATCTCGGATATGCAGTTTTATTTTTGACACAAACATGCGTACGCCAGATCCTGGTTAGATCCAACATGATGCAGCGGAAGCTTTAGAAATCACCTGAGAATAGACATGTTTTAAAAGGTCAACATAAAGTTGGTGAGATATAGGTTTAATGCCGGCAGCAATATATATATAGACCACAAGATTTCGTATATAAACAGTTTAATAAAAGTATTCTAAGTGGTTGAGCACTTGGTAACCATACTTAACATTTTCACGTCGCATATTCCCTTTAATATGAAATCTTACTACACCGTACCAAGTGTAGTCACAAAACGAAGTACTGTGCAACCGTTGAATACTGGTCGTCCAGTCCGGTTGGGGTTGTCAGGCCCGATAGATCTATCAACAGGATTCGCGTTTACAATACCGCTGTAAATATTAGTTACCAAGCTACAGGGAAGTATGCCAGTGGTACAACTCAACGTAGAACATATTTTTCAGTTACTTGTGTCCATATCGTAAAACATAAAATACATGTATTCTCATCCCGAAATATTTAGAGTTTAAAAGTGGGACTATATACTCACGGTTGTCTTTGAAGATATATAATTTGACTCGGTCTTCCGGTTGATATCACGAACCTATCCATATATAATATATCAATATGTTTTCATTTTAAAACAAACGTTATATATATATATATACTTGTTATACTTTTAATACTTAGAATAATTCCTTAGTCCGTAGTTAGCATTTCTTTGTTAGTAACTCAATTTTAATGGTTCATTTTTAGATGTTTAATATACCCGCAATGAAATAAATAAAACCCCCAACGAAATAAATAAAACCCCATCGTATATGTATTGGTCGAGATTAATCTTGACCCATGGTACCGGTGTTGTCAAATGACGTGTTGCGTACAATCATGGGATCTTATGATTAATCTTCTCGTGTTGCTTACGGGTGATCCTGAACCATATGAAATTGAATTATGAGTACATATATATAAAATATCATGTTATCTTATAAAGATGTGATTTTATGTAAATTTTTCCAATGAATCCCGAAGTCAATTAAGTCTTGGATAACCAATTTTGTTTCGGTCATAGTTTCTTCGTTACAAGTCCGTTTTCGTTGATTCAAATTGCCATCTTCTTGGATCGAGTTCTTCTTTAAGACTATGAACTGTAAATACCTTGGTTTGTATTCAAAATCATACGGCATAGGTGAAAGTTTAGTGAAACATATGAAGTTAAACATTTTTGTTACAACAAAATCATTTAATGACCATTTTTCCAAAAATACTTATACTTTGAAAAACCAAGTTTTACCTTGTTAAATTAACATATAAATAAGTTATGTTACATGTCTTGAAGTATTTTAAAAGTTAAGTTAGAAGGATCTATTTAGTTTGCAAACAAGTTTGAAAACATTCAAACTATGTTCTTGTTGTTAAACTTTTGTACCACAAAATAAGATAGCTATATATATATGAATCGAATAAGGTTATGAACATAGATTCTACCTCAAGTTCCTTGGATAAGTTTGCTGTAAAAGAGGAGTAAGAAGCTAGAATCAAAAGGGTGATAGAAGTGGATGAAAGATTGGGAGTAAGTTGGTGTTCTTGGAGGGTTTTCTTGAAGTGTTTTTGTATGGTTTTCTTATGGTGTTTTAGTATGGTTTTTGAAGCTAGATCTTCTTGGAAACTTTGCTGAATTGATTAAGGGTTTTAAGGGTTGTGAAAGAGTGTGTGTTTAACTAAAAATGAGGTTAGAAAATGAACTAGAAATGGTGATACTTATAACCTAAAAAAAACGTGTATCATGTAATACATGATAAGATTTTTAGTTTGTAATTTTGTTAATTAGTCAAGTAATCATCCAAAAGTAATTACCTAGCTCTAAGGGCATGAATAATGGCTGGTTAGGTGGTGATTTTGATGTGTATTTACTATTAGTAAATACGTATAGGAGCTAGGTATGATACGAGTACAAATACTCTAGGTATACGTATAGAAATTTTGTGAAAAATGAAATGAGGATTCAAATATAGCTATCTTTTGTGAATACACTTATATGGTTTTATGTATTTAAGTTCTTTAAAAGTAATTAAATACATTACTTATACAATATATGTATAACATTATAAGTCTTAAGTATATATGTCAAATAACGTTACGTATTGTTATCGTTTTGAAAACTTAAGTTAGTAGTTTCAAAATATACTTGTAACTTATTGTTATTAATATAAAATGAGGTATTAAAACATTCATTAATCATGTTAAATATGTATATATACATTTATATACACAAACGTATAATTATCATATATTGTATAGTTCGTGATATCATCGGTCAAACTAGACGGTCAAACGTTGTGTAAAACTCTTTTCGGAAATATAAGTCTCGACAATTTGGATTACTTATCAAGTTGGAAATGTTTAATTTATGTAAATATCAATCTTATAAGTATAGAACGATCGAAAAAGTGCGGGTCGTTACATTACCTCCCCGTTAAATAAATTTCGTCCCGAAATTTTAAAATTGTACCTATTTTGCGTCATCGAGAAACAAGTGTGGATACTTTTGTTTCATCTGATCCTCTCGTTCCCAAGTAAACTCAGGACCTCTTCGAGCATTCCAACGAACCTTAACGATCGGTATATTGCTCTGTTTGAGCTGTTTAACTTCACGGTCCATGATTTCAATTGGTTCTTCGACGAATTGTAGTTTCTCGTCGACATGGATTTCTTCAAGAGGAATGGTAAGGTCTTCCTTTGCAAGACACTTCTTAAGGTTCGAGACGTGAAAGGTATTATGTACTCCGGCGAGTTGTTGCGGTAACTCGAGTCGATAAGCTACCGGTCCAATGCGTTCGATGATCTTGAACGGGCCTACATATCTTGGGTTCAGTTTACCTCTTTTACCGAAACGTATTACACCTTTCCAAGGTGACACCTTTAGCATAACCATGTCACCGATCTGAAACTCTAATGGTTTCCTTCGAACATCGGCGTAGCTCTTTTGGCGACTACGGGCTGTTTTCAATCTCTCCTTGATTTGCACTATCTTCTCAGTCGTTTCATGTATGATCTCGGGACCAGTTAATTGTCGATCTCCTACTTCATTCCAACAGATAGGAGATCTACACTTCCTTCCATACAATGCTTCGAATGGCGCAGCTCCAATGCTCGCATGATAACTATTATTATACGAGAATTCTGCTAACGGTAGATATTTATCCCATCCGTTTCCAAAATCGATCACACATGCCCTGAGCATGTCTTCAAGAGTCTGAATTGTTCTTTCACTCTGCCCGTCGGTTTGCGGATGATATGCGGTACTCATATCCAAACGAGTTCCTAGTGCCTCCTGTAGTGATTGCCAGAATTTTGAAGTAAATCTACTATCACGATCGGATATAATAGAAATAGGTATTCCATGCCTTGAAACAACTTCCTTTATATACAATCGTAATAGTTTCTCCATTCTATCTGTTTCCTTTATAGGCAAGAAATGTGCAGACTTGGTGAGACGATCAACAATCACCCAAATGGTGTCGTATCCCCAGGCAGTCTTTGGTAACTTCGTGATGAAATCCATGGTAATACCATCCCATTTCCATTCTGGGATTTCTGGTTGTTGAAGTAACCCTGACGGCTTTTGATGTTCTGCTTTGACCTTAGAACAAGTTAAACACTCCCCAACATATGTTGCAACGTCGGTCTTTAAGTTAGGCCACCAATAACGTGTCTTAAGATCTTGATACATCTTTCCAACTCCAGGATGTATCGAGTATCTTGTCTTATGTGCCTCGTTCAATATCAACTTCCTTAATCCACCCAACTTCGGTACCCAAATACGATTTGCAAAATATCTAATTCCGTCTTCCCGTATAACGAGTTGCTTCTCATACTTCTTCATTATTTCATTCTTTATGTTTTCTTTATTGAGTGCTTCTTGTTGAACTTCTTTGATTTGTGAGTTGAGATTCATGCGAATTTTTATATTCATTGCTCGAACTCGAATTGGTTCTCGTTCCTTTCTGTTTAAAGCATCGGCCACCACATTCGCCTTTCCGGGATGATAACGAATTTCACAATCATAGTCGTTTATTAACTCGACCCACCTACGTTGCCTCATGTTCAATTGTTTCTGATCAAAAATATGTTGAAGGCTTTTATGATCAGTAAACACAGTGAATTTAACCCCATACAAGTAGTGTCTCCACATCTTCAATGCAAACACGACTGCTCCCAATTCTAGATCATGCGTCGTATAATTTTGCTCGTGAATCTTCAATTGTCGGGATGCAAATGCAATAACTTTCTTCCGTTGCATAAGAACACAACCAAAACCTTGTCGCGAAGCGTCACAATATATTTCAAAATCATCGTTCCCTTCTGGTAACGATAAAATAGGCGCCGTAGTTAACTTCTTCTTCAGTATTTGAAATGCGTTCTCCTGCTCCGAGGTCCATTCATATTTCTTCCCTTTTTGCGTTAACGCTGTCAACGGCTTAGCTATTCGGGAAAAATCTTGAATAAACCTTCTATAATAACCGGCTAAACCCAAAAATTGGCGTATCTGCGTTGGTGTCTTAGGAGTCTCCCATTTTTCAATAGCTTCAGTTTTTGCTGGATCAACCTGAATTCCTTCGCTATTAACAACGTGACCAAGAAATTGCACTTCTTTCAACCAAAAAGCACACTTAGAAAATTTAGCATAAAGTTGTTCTTTTCTCAACAACTCCAGTATCAACCTTAAATGCTCTTCATGCTCTTGCTCACTCTTGGAATAGATAAGAATATCATCAATGAAAACGATAACAAACTTATCTAAATACGGACTACAAACTCGATTCATGAGGTCCATGAATACTGCTGGCGCATTCGTCAATCCAAACGGCATAACCAAAAATTCGTAATGACCATAACGTGTCCGAAAAGCAGTTTTCGAAATGTCTTCTTCTTTGACGCGTAATTGATGATAACCCGATCTTAGATCGATTTTCGAATAAACACATGATCCTTGCAATTGATCAAATAAGTCATCAATTCTCGGTAGTGGATACCGATTCTTGATAGTTAACTTATTTAATTCACGATAATCTATACACATCCTGAAAGATCCATCTTTCTTCTTAACAAACAAAATTGGAGCTCCCCACGGTGAAGTACTCGGTCGTATGAATCCACGGTCCAGTAATTCTTTTAACTGACTTTGAAGTTCTTTTAATTCGGACGGTGCAAGTCTATATGGAGCACGAGCCACTGGTGCAGCTCCTGGTACTAAATCTATTTGAAATTCTACCGATCTAAATGGAGGTAATCCCGGCAATTCTTCCGGAAAAACTTCAGGAAAATATCTTGCCACAGGCACATCGTTGATACACTTTTCTTTCTTTTCAACTTTATTAACATGTGCTAAAATAGCGTAACATCCCTTTTCTAAACACTTCTTGGCTTTCAAACAGCTAATGAGTTTTAGCTTTGAATTACCCTTCTCTCCATAAATCATCACCGGTATTTTATCCTTACCAGGAATACGAATTGCCTTCTTAGCACAAACAACTTCCGCTCCTATTTTGGACATCCAGTCCATGCCGACTATTACATCAAAACCTCCTAATTCTACGGGTATTAAGTCGATTTTAAACGTTTCTCCGGCTAGATTTATTTCACAACCACGACAAATTTTATCGGCTTTAATTAGTTTACCATTAGCTAACTCAATCAAGTACTTAGCATCTAGAGGTAATGATGAACAATTCAATTTAGTGTAAAAATTTATACACACGTAACTTCTATCGGCGCCAGTGTCAAATAAAATAGATGCTGATAAGTTATTAATGGTAAACGTACCCGTAACAAGCTCCGGGTCTTCACGTGCCTCTCTAGCATTAATAACAAACGCTCTTCCACGTGCAGGTCCGCCATTCTTTTCTGGATTCGGGCACTGACTCTTATAATGACCTTGTTTTCCACATCCAAAACAAGTAACGTTAGCCAAAGCAGTTCTATTTGCGTTGGTAGCAGGAGTCTTGTTACCATTTGTAACGAGAGCCTTACAATCTTCAGCAAGATGTCCCTGTCTATTGCATTTAGTGCACAACACACTACAGTAACCAAAATGATGTTTGTGACAACGGTTGCATAAAGGACTTTGTCCTTTGTAACCAAAGCCTGAACCGCTACCCGCACCTTTCGGGGTTTCTGGTTTCTTAAAAGATTGCTGTTGGTAACCTCGATCATAATTTCCGTTCCACTTTCTCTTGTTACCTGATACCTTCACATCAGTATTGAATGCTTTCTTATCCAAAATGACCTGATCCATTAGCTCGTTTGCCATGGTTATAGCTTCATGAATTGTCTTAGGTTTCGATGCTGTAACATTTGCCTTGACCTTTTTGGGCAAACCACCTTTGTACATTTCAATCTTCCGTGCTTCGGTTGGAACCAATTCAGGACATAGTAAAACCAATTCCATAAATCGCTGATTGTAGTTGGTGATTTCAGTACCAACCACCTTCAAACTTCGTAACTCATCTTCTAACTTAATAACCTCATTCCTTGGACAATACTCGGTGATTATCATTGCTTTGAATTCTTCCCATGGAGTATCATAAGCTACATCTCCTCCTACCGCCTTCACATAATTCTTCCACCATGTGAGTGCACTATCTTGTAAAGTGCACGATGCAAACTTGGTCATGTCTTTTTCATCACAACCACTGATTTTGAACACCGTCTCCATCTTTTCTATCCATCGGGTTAAACCGATCGGTCCTTCCGTTCCACTGAATGATGATGGCTTGCAAGCTTGAAACGTCTTGTAGGAGCATCCTACACGAGGATTTGGGTTAACTGCAGCAGCTCTTGCAGCTTCGACCCATAGCATTCTATCGTTCACTCGCTGGTTGATGAGTTCCTCGAGTTCTTGTTCCGTCATTCGATTCAATCGCGCCATTTCCTAATGAAAGAAAATAATTATTCACATGGAATATTATAGATGTAGTGTGTATTTATAGTACATTTATAGCTTGTTAATAATATGAACCAGGTATTATTATAAAAGCCTTTTCTTCTTATTAGCGTTTTATAATTATATCTTGGGTAGTACCTACCCGTTAATGTTCATACTTAATAGCTTAGTACAGAATCAATTACTACAATCTAAATAATACTTAACCATGGAAAATTATTGCATTTCATACTTCGCTATTTTACATATGCTTACATCAAACTTTAAACAAACCACACTAATAATATTATACAAAACATTATGTGATTCCATGGTTTAATACGGCAGCGCATCATTTGGTCTATTTCCCAAAACATTTATGTCCAGGGAATCCCCCAACGCGAATCCTAGCTGTCTCCCTACGTTTTGGCTGAGGTGCCGAAGAACTAGATGAGGGGATAGCACTAATAGGAATAGCGGGGATAGGGGTGGTAGTGTTGAGTGGAATTGGTGCCACTTCATTCTCATTAAACTCGGGATTTGGGTTTTCTAATTCACTAGCTTTTCGTTTCTTTCCTAGTTCGAACTCGTCCTTTGTAATTTCCTGTATTTCTTCCTCGGGTTCACTTTCCTCCTCGGGTTCACTTTCCTCCTCGGGTTCACTTTCCTCCTCGGGCTCACTTTCCGATATTTCTATAGTTGGTTCATCCGGAAATTGTGAGTCTTCCCCAAAAATACCACTTTCGTCATCGGATATGTTAATGACTGAAACACAATCTGAAGGTTCTGATTCGGAGTCGCTGAATGTGATAATAAGTTTCGAGCCCGACATCTATCACATAACAACTAACCCATTAGTACTTACATAATATTTACATATAAATTTTTAACCAACAGTGATAAGCAATGGTTTTTAAAATCAGACCCGGTCAAAGTCCAGACTTTACTAATGTATCCTAACGACTTCTTGGTTAGACACACTAATGCAAACCTGGTTCGCTAAGACCAACGCTCTGATACCACATGTCATAACCCGTCCTTAACCATAAGAACGCGTTAGATAACGTATGATTTCATTGCGAGGTATTGACCTCTATATGAGACATTTTTGAAAGAAAACTGCATATATTATACATTGCAAACCATAACCATTATTTTTGTTACAAGCTTAAGACAATAAAAAGAAGATTAACGTTTAGCGATAATCTTCGACTTACAAACTTTACAAATGATGACAACAACACGGTTTCTAGCATATTTTACAATACAACATCTCGGATATGCAGTTTTATTTTTGACACAAACATGCGTACGCCAGATCCTGGTTAGATCCAACATGATGCAGCGGAAGCTTTAGAAATCACCTGAGAATAGACATGTTTTAAAAGGTCAACATAAAGTTGGTGAGATATAGGTTTAATGCCGGCAGCAATATATATATAGACCACAAGATTTCGTATATAAACAGTTTAATAAAAGTATTCTAAGTGGTTGAGCACTTGGTAACCATACTTAACATTTTCACGTCGCATATTCCCTTTAATATGAAATCTTACTACACCGTACCAAGTGTAGTCACAAAACGAAGTACTGTGCAACCGTTGAATACTGGTCGTCCAGTCCGGTTGGGGTTGTCAGGCCCGATAGATCTATCAACAGGATTCGCGTTTACAATACCGCTGTAAATATTAGTTACCAAGCTACAGGGAAGTATGCCAGTGGTACAACTCAACGTAGAACATATTTTTCAGTTACTTGTGTCCATATCGTAAAACATAAAATACATGTATTCTCATCCCGAAATATTTAGAGTTTAAAAGTGGGACTATATACTCACGGTTGTCTTTGAAGATATATAATTTGACTCGGTCTTCCGGTTGATATCACGAACCTATCCATATATAATATATCAATATGTTTTCATTTTAAAACAAACGTTATATATATATATATACTTGTTATACTTTTAATACTTAGAATAATTCCTTAGTCCGTAGTTAGCATTTCTTTGTTAGTAACTCAATTTTAATGGTTCATTTTTAGATGTTTAATATACCCGCAATGAAATAAATAAAACCCCCAACGAAATAAATAAAACCCCATCGTATATGTATTGGTCGAGATTAATCTTGACCCATGGTACCGGTGTTGTCAAATGACGTGTTGCGTACAATCATGGGATCTTATGATTAATCTTCTCGTGTTGCTTACGGGTGATCCTGAACCATATGAAATTGAATTATGAGTACATATATATAAAATATCATGTTATCTTATAAAGATGTGATTTTATGTAAATTTTTCCAATGAATCCCGAAGTCAATTAAGTCTTGGATAACCAATTTTGTTTCGGTCATAGTTTCTTCGTTACAAGTCCGTTTTCGTTGATTCAAATTGCCATCTTCTTGGATCGAGTTCTTCTTTAAGACTATGAACTGTAAATACCTTGGTTTGTATTCAAAATCATACGGCATAGGTGAAAGTTTAGTGAAACATATGAAGTTAAACATTTTTGTTACAACAAAATCATTTAATGACCATTTTTCCAAAAATACTTATACTTTGAAAAACCAAGTTTTACCTTGTTAAATTAACATATAAATAAGTTATGTTACATGTCTTGAAGTATTTTAAAAGTTAAGTTAGAAGGATCTATTTAGTTTGCAAACAAGTTTGAAAACATTCAAACTATGTTCTTGTTGTTAAACTTTTGTACCACAAAATAAGATAGCTATATATATATATATATGAATCGAATAAGGTTATGAACATAGATTCTACCTCAAGTTCCTTGGATAAGTTTGCTGTAAAAGAGGAGTAAGAAGCTAGAATCAAAAGGGTGATAGAAGTGGATGAAAGATTGGGAGTAAGTTGGTGTTCTTGGAGGGTTTTCTTGAAGTGTTTTTGTATGGTTTTCTTATGGTGTTTTAGTATGGTTTTTGAAGCTAGATCTTCTTGGAAACTTTGCTGAATTGATTAAGGGTTTTAAGGGTTGTGAAAGAGTGTGTGTTTAACTAAAAATGAGGTTAGAAAATGAACTAGAAATGGTGATACTTATAACCTAAAAAAAACGTGTATCATGTAATACATGATAAGATTTTTAGTTTGTAATTTTGTTAATTAGTCAAGTAATCATCCAAAAGTAATTACCTAGCTCTAAGGGCATGAATAATGGCTGGTTAGGTGGTGATTTTGATGTGTATTTACTATTAGTAAATGCGTATAGGAGCTAGGTATGATACGAGTACAAATACTCTAGGTATACGTATAGAAATTTTGTGAAAAATGAAATGAGGATTCAAATATAGCTATCTTTTGTGAATACACTTATATGGTTTTATGTATTTAAGTTCTTTAAAAGTAATTAAATACATTACTTATACAATATATGTATAACATTATAAGTCTTAAGTATATATGTCAAATAACGTTACGTATTGTTATCGTTTTGAAAACTTAAGTTAGTAGTTTCAAAATATACTTGTAACTTATTGTTATTAATATAAAATGAGGTATTAAAACATTCATTAATCATGTTAAATATGTATATATACATTTATATACACAAACGTATAATTATCATATATTGTATAGTTCGTGATATCATCGGTCAAACTAGACGGTCAAACGTTGTGTAAAACTCTTTTCGGAAATATAAGTCTCGACAATTTGGATTACTTATCAAGTTGGAAATGTTTAATTTATGTAAATATCAATCTTATAAGTATAGAACGATCGAAAAAGTGCGGGTCGTTACAGATATTCACCTAAGCTCCGAAAGTGATGTCACCAGAATGAATCAATCAATCAGCCATCCCCAATTCATCTGATGCATTCGTAGTCGACTTAATCAATGGAGATACGAAGAAGGCGATCCCTTCCACCAATCGAATTCACCTCTTGACAATGAACCTGAAGCATTTACCGGCGAACCTATCCGAAACACCATTTTCAGCCTCATTTCCAGGGTAGTTCTTCACGATTATATTCTATCTAAAACTCTAAATCCTATCCATCCGCTCGTTCTGACCAACAAACATCCCGGAATAATAGAAGAACTTCGTGAACTTCGCGCTCAAGTAAACAACTGGGAGTATATGGTGCAAAATTTACCAGCTTCAGCAACATCATCGGCACCAACAGTACCCCAACATCAATACCAGTACCACCAACAACCCAAGTTCAACATCACACACCTCAACATCTCATTATGTACCTCGAGCATAATCATCAATATGCGATTCGTTCTACATCATTTATCTTCATTTGACATGGCAATTATGTAATCTCTAATGTTTTAGAGATTATATATTCTTGTTCTAAACGATAAATCAAATAAGTTTAATATCATATTGACTCATTAAATCCATGATTACATCTGAAGAAAATATATATGTATATATATTTCCATAAAGATTGTAATTAAAAATTCTTTTGTACAAACTGTTAATGGTGAAAATATTTTAACGGGTAGGTAATACCCGAGGAATATTTAAATTTCACATTAATAAGTTACACTGTATATTCTTCAAATCTGATTCAACAGTTATTCACTATCCTACTTACATCCACCGGTATCCGTATCCGTTCACCGCAGAATAGCCATTTTCATTCAATTTTAAATTTGGATTTTGACCTACCAGAATCCAACAAGTGGCATAATTAAGAAAACATTTGATAAAATAAAATTTGTTAGAAACAGACTAATTAACTATGAGAAATTTTGCTAAGAATCCACGCTAACAAAATCCTAGCTAACTGTTCCTAGCTAACTGTTAATTCCGTATTACATTTTATTTATCGCAATTTATTTATCGCAATTTAATTATCGCAATTTATTTATAGCATTTTATTTATCGCAATTTTAATTCTTGCAATTTTATTTATCGTTATTTAATTTCTGTTATTTATTTTACGCACTTTAAATATCGGGACACGTATACACGGTTTTGACATATCATATCGACGCATCTATATATATTATTTGGAATAACCATAGACACTCTATATGCAGTAATGATCGAGTTCTCTATACAGGGTTGAGGTTGATTCTACAATAATATATATAGTTTGAGTTGTGATCGAGTCTGAGACATGTACACGGGTCACGATACTTATTAATTAATTCGAATATTATATATGAATTATTGGACTGTTAATTGTGGACTATCGACTGTGGACTAATAACATTGGACAATTAAAATGAATTAAAATATTAATTGTAACATATGAAACTAAACAATTCTTCAAGTTTGCCACATGATTTCGTCTTAAACCTCATTTGTACCTTGACGATTATAATCTGCGTTCAAACCTTTCACGATTCTTGAAAACGCTTCAATCAAAGGATGAACTAACCGCACTTTATCTACGGAAGGAAAGATTTATGCATATAGTTATGCACCTGAAGAACTCTCGGAAACTGAGTAAACGTTTAACACGTAGTTGTGCTAATTCCTTAGTGTTATTATTACCCAAAATAACTTGACAATTCCTTTTAGAGTAGCAAATTTTTTTCACAGCTCCAACAAGACAACTTCGACTTTTCGTTCGAAACAACCTTAATATAACCTTGATATATATGTGTGCTCATTTATTGTTACCAAAGAACCTTTTATATTCCACTACATCACCAGCAGACGTACCAGCAACTTCGTTGCTACTTGGATTAAATATCTTCGACAAATCACTATATTTATCTATTGAAGTCTTATCATGATCTCATCCACACCTTGTAACGAGAATTGTCATATCAATTACCAGAAATTAGCGTTTAATCATCTAAAAACACAATTTTCTTGAAAACACCTCGGATTGATAACCGACGATTCAGTTATGGCCGCATTAAATGCAGTGGAAACAGCAAAATTGTAGATGGTCTAAATGGCCAAAAGTTTGATAATAAAGAATGAAATGTTGGGAACGCTCGATAGAAAATTTAGTACAGAAAAACGCATTGAGCTAACCCTGAAGGAGACCAAGGACAACTACAAGGACTAGACCCTGTATTCAAAGAAACCAGATAAATCTATATTTGATGAAATCTTTAGAGAATATCTTGCTCCGGATTCATGTTAAAATCTTGCGGAAAATTTTTCTTCATCAACTTTTGAACTTGGAAATTCCAAAATATCATCATAAATATCTTCGATAATTGTGCGGATATTTTCATAAATATTCTTGTCCGAAATTATCTACCTCTTCGTGTTTTCTGTATTTCATTATATGGGAAACTCCGTAAAATCTAAGTATAAATTATGAATGAATTGTGGAGAAGTGTTGGGAATTGAAGCATGAGTTAGTATAATATAATGACGCTCGGCCAATGTGATTATATTACAGTAAGTCATGCTGAGTTTCTAATGAAACGTGATGATGTTTCACAGTAGATTATACCATCATCATGTGTCATGTTACATAACTCTTTCATTCTACTTAACCTCTGAACATAACAAGAAAAATATATTCTTGATAGTTCCATCCTCAGGGATTCTGGTAATATGATAAATCAAATCGTACTAATACATTCCTTCCTGCTTAGAACATTATAATCATTCGAAATTCTATATCTACGAATTCTGGATCATTATTCGCTTGACTTGAAGTCGGGAAGAGAAAACAAAAGCATAGAGCTTCGAAATATAAGGGAGAATATAAAGCCCGATAACAACGCATAAATTACAAACCGTGTATGTCAATGTTTATCGCAACATAAATACACGGGAGAATTAAAAACACTATAACCCCAAAGGCGAAGTAGAAGAAAGTAGATTCCTCTGGTGGAAGTTGGAAAAGGAGAATGAATGTTGTGATAGTAAGGATGAGGACAAGGATCAGAACTGGATTAAGCATTTTCACAATCGTTTGAAAGTATGGATCGAGAAAGAAAGAATTGGAGTGGTGAAAATAATGGAACGGAAGAGTTTAATTTATAATGAAGATATCAGACGTAGCAATCAAGACAGATGACCACATCTAATTAAAAAGACCCTAATTTTCTTAAATTCCGAAGACTCAGATCTTATTTAGATTTCGAAGATTTCCTTAAATCCCTTGAATTCCGGAATTCAACAGTGACTACGTCAAAAGTTAAAACGAACCTCTATTTACTTCATTTCACTCTTTTGCGATAGCTTCACCCGTACTTTTCGAGTAATCGAATTATCTTATCCATATTACTCAATGATGATAAAACTCTATTCATCAACTCATATGCGTCATAAAAACATTCATATTGTAAGCCATGACGACCTCGATCAAATTTCGGGACGAAATTTCTTTAACGGGTAGGTACTGTCATGACCCGGAAATTTCCGACTAAATTTAAACCTAATCTTAATCTATAATCGACACGATAAGTAAAGTCTGTAAAGTTGAGTCTTAAAATTATGGAACTTGAAATAATTGATTTGTAATTGTTAGGATTATTGATATCGTTATTAATAAAATAATTAGGAGAAAGATTACAACTTTAGTTATTATTAATGGATATTTATTATCATTATCATTGTTAATGTTAAAATTAGTATTATTAATCATTTTAGCAATATATATATATTAATATTATTAGTAGTATTAGTATTTTTATTATAAATTAGTATTAATATTACCAATATATTTATTTATTAATAGATCTATATTATAAAGTAATATTTCAAAATTCAGTATGTATATATATAGATCAAATATATAAATAAATAAGGATACAGTATTTATATATATAAAAACGGGTTGCACCTAAATAATTATAAATAAATCACGTATTCTATTCTCCATCTAAATCAACTTGTTAAAGATTCGTTTCCTGTGTCTAATTGCAGCTAGTACAAATCAATTGCAATGCAAACAAATTCGGTTGAGGGTCATTTTCTACTTTATATTTTTGTTGTCTGCTTTTCCTTGGCTCAATTAATCTGCCTAATTAAATCATTACAAATCAAGTAACTTGTGTTCATTATAATCTCTGTATCAATTACAACCCATCTTCATTCATCACCCAAGTCTTCACAATATCACAACCTGCAACCATCATCTCCTTGTCTCTCTTCTGTTAAAACCGAACACCACTAGTCTATCTGCATAATAGGTACTGCGGTTTCAGCTCTATATTTATGTTAAGAACAAAAGGACCCAGATATACCCATCAACAACCTTTACCATCAAATCATCCTAATACACTCGTTTCTCTTTTATTTAACACGCAAGATCAAACCAAAGTTTAGACTATTACTGTTTTGTTATCTCGATCAAAACCACAATTCATCAGCAACAAATTGTTGCGCTGTGTAGTCACCCAACACAACCACGACACCATTCTTCTTCACCCAAAACCACCTTATCTCTCTCCCTCTCTACAACGTATCTCCATTTTTTTTATTTAAATCTGTTCGGACAGTTCAAGAAATCCAACACCCTTGTTGTGTTATGAACTCCCCATGAAACTTCCATTGTAGCCACGATTTGCAGCTAGAATTCGACACCACCATCAATATTAACTGACGGCAGCTAACACACTTGTTTATTCTTTCACTAAACCCATATAACATCGATAAACTGGAACCTGCTGTTGCAAACAAGAATATCGATGTAAAAACAGCTGTGGAGTGCTTTTCCTTTTTCTTGATGGCCGACCAAAATATATGGGAAGTGTGTTTTTTTTTTAGTGGTTAGGTAAAACCTTTTATTATAATCAACTCCACTTGCAGTTGTTTACTTCACGAGCCATTTAACATATCACCAAATCAAGTGGGACGTTTTTTTTTTAAGTTCAGTTGGGCCGTAGGTTTTCCTATCACTTGGGCCGAGATCTTGTAAAGGATTATTATGTTTCAGTTCGTACTGTGATGACTAATCATATGTAGTAGGAAATTTGGCCATGATGATTTTGATAATTAAACAAATGATGCGGGACTACATAAGATCGACTTTTACAACTGGATCAAGCGTGTAAAGTGGCAAAGTGAAAGTTATATTATAAATATGGGACTAGGGGTGCTTGTGGTTACAATGAAAAGTAATAAAGTTAAACACATAAATGGCGAGTTAGTTGTTTCTTTTAATTCCTTGGGAGCCCACTCTGTTGATAAAGAAAGTAAGATAGATAGAATCCGATATTTTTTTTAGTGGACTATTATGAAAGGGAGGTCATGATGGAGTATCCATCATACGTTTGTTTTTCCTATCATTTTTTTTTCTTCTAAACCGTCCCAAAGGTAGCCAAAAGAAAGGAACGGGCCCCTTTTAATTGTTTAATCAAAATTGGGCCACTTAAAGACGTTTCATTTTTTTTGGTAAGTATATGATTACGAACATGAGGATATACGCTAGTGATAGTCACGAGATATGAGAAGCAATAAAAATCGTGATTTTATGATGAGGAGGGACGGTAAAGATTAAAACTATAACTATAATCTTGATGCTAAAATAGAAAAGGATAACACGATGAATTAAGATGGGATGATTATGAAATAGATGATGAATTTGATGATGATTAATAGTGCTGGGTTTGAGTTAATTGAAGAAGAAGATGAAACATAAATATGGGTTAAATAGATATTAGGTTCAATATATTTCAGAAAAATAAGATGGAACAGTTGGTTTAGGGGTGTTATCATTTATTGAGAGGGCTTGGGTTCGAGCCCCGGGTGTGGCATTATAATTTTTTTTTTAAGAAAAAGAAGACAGATAGTTATATTAGATTAAGTATATTTGGTGTATCCATTAAATCAGAAATGGAGTGATAGAGGAATGGTTAAAGGAGTTATCGGGTTAGCGGAACCTCGCAGGTTCAAACCCGGACTTGGGCATTTCTTTTTTTAGGGCTACTCCATTGAGGTAGTTTACTTATTTATCATTATTATTATTATTATTACTATTATTATTATTATTATTATTATTATTATTATTATTATTATAGAAATGAAATTTTATATAAAAACATTATTAATTTTAATATTATTATTATTAATTTACATTATTATTAAAAACTATCATTATTATTATCATTACTATTTTAGTTATCATTATTATTTTAATTATCATTATTATTATTATTTTTATAACAAATAAATATTATACTTATAATACATATAACATATAAACTAAGATATAATATATATAAATTTGTTCGATTACAAATATACGTGTTAATATACATTAATGATATAGGTTCGTGAATCCGAGGTCAACCCTACACTTATTAAATGACGTCATATGTATTTTTACTACAAAATACAGTATGGTGAGTTTCATTTGCTCCCTTTTTAATTGCTTTGCAATATATATTTTTGGGCTGAGAATACATGCGCTGCTTTTATAAATGTTTACGAAATAGACACAAGTACTTAAAAATACATTCTACGTTGAGTTGTACCACTGGCATATTTCCCTGTAGCTTGGTAACTAATATTTACATGAGTATTGTAAACGCGAATCCTGTTGATAGATATATCGGGCCTGACAACCCCAACCGGACTGGACGACCAGTATTCAACGGTTGCACAGTACTTCGTTTTGTAGGCTACACTTGGTACAGTGTAGTGAGATTTCATAATAAAGGGAATATGCGACGTTGATTAATAGTTAAGTATGGTTATCAAGTGCTCAACCACTTAGAATACTTTATATACACTTGCGAGTGTATTATGTTTATGATTATGAAATCTTGTGGTCTATTAATATATTGAAATGATTGTTATGATAAACCTATGAACTCACCAACCTTTTGGTTGACACTTTTAAGCATGTTTATTCTCAGGTACGAATTAAGTCTTCCGCTGTGCATTTGCTCATTTTAAGGATATTACTTGGAGTCGATCATCACAATGGGACCAAATGTTGATGACTTCGTCCAGGGGGATAAGGTCGGGGTCGTCACAGTATTAAGGATGAAGATCTAGATGCCGAGTTTGATGAGTTTATGAAGGTCAACATCAATGATGAATCCGAGGATGAACTGTTTGAAATATTTACTAAGAAAGAACTTATACCGAAAACACCAATTGAAATATGTATAACTCCGATAGACTTCGTGTATCCTAAAAAATTTATCGGATGTGAAATGGTATTTAAAGACCCGTTTTGGCAAGAACCTGCAACAAAAACAAATCTATTGTCGCAAGACCTACACAATGGAAAACTATTTATGGACACTCGGGCTAATTTCAAAATTATGAACAAGCAACAAATTAAATATATCTTTACAACCCGAGATGTTAATGACTGGTTAACGTTACCAATTCGTGGAACGTTTTCCACTGATTTTATATGCCGCCCGATAAGTGTGGGGGAAGTTAAACCCCACTAAGGAAAAGTTTAAACGGGGTCGAGTCAAGCTTATGACTCGTTAATAAAGAAGAACATATTTATTAGTGATTATTTGAATAAATGGGGTGATTGGGAGAGTGTTCTTCAAATTCAACTTCTGCAACTATCCTGTAACTACAATCTACTTCCAAGTAACATGATTTTTCTCCCTATTTACTATTATTTGTCTTTCCCATATTATAAGTCTGATTTTATGCAAGTGAGGACATTGCATTATCTTAAGTGTGGGGGAGGGGTGAATTCTTCACTTAATTAAAAATCTAAGATAATATTTTTGAAAATTGTTAAGGAAAGACTAATAAAATGAGGTTTTTATGATTTAAAAATCACACTTGATTTTGTTTATCCTACATTATAAGAAATTGTTGCTTTTTGATTAATAATTTCTACCTTTTAAAGTAACTAGTTTTAACTCTCTATATGGTAAAATTTTTAAATTTTAAGATGGAATAAATTGTAAAGAAATATAAAACATCTAAATACATGGTAATGTAAATGATAAAGAAATATCTAGGATTTTATTTTTTGTTAGCTTTTATTTTACACCAATTTTTAGCCAGTTTACCAGGTCGTTAGCACCCAGTATGCGTGCTAGAAACAAATAGTTATCGTAGAAACCTTAACCTTTTTAGGAATAACACAATTAAACCAAATTCCCATTCCTAACTCTATATTTTTGGAAGTATAAATTCTTATTCAAACTTGCGTCTTTTCATTAATCTAATCTAAAAGCTAATAGAACTACTCTCAACTTCGAGATCAGACTACTTGTTTAAGATAGGAAGTAAACGCCAAAAATGGTGAAACGATTGCAAACTTATAGCCACTACCATATGACATAATAAGCATGGACCACTGAGGCAGCAAAAGAGTCCCAATGAGGGCCAACTTATAAAATTTCCAAATGTAAAGCTAATGCTAAGCATGAAAGCAAAAGTAATGAATAAGTTAAAAGAGCCCAATGAAGGCCAAAAGGAGTGATGAGAGCGAGAGAAAAGAGTTCCAATGAGAACCACACACTTTTAAAAGCTCTAGTTAGAAAATAAAAGAGTCCAATGATGACTAACTTGTATAAATCTAGATTAATGAACATTAGGACCACTTGTACTCCTTGGTCTAGTTCAGACTAGTTCTTATAAATAATAAAATCTAACTTTCAAAGTATTTAGACATCCTTTTGACTTTGCAATTTTCTTCAACTATATACCCATTTAAATTAATATGATTTGATAGTTTACTTTAGGACAAGTAAAGGTTTAAGTGTGGAAACTTTGATACCTCCTAAATTATACAGAATTTTGATAACATTTTAAGGAGTTATCTTAGAATTTTAAAGCCATTTTAATCCTAAAATATACTAAAATGGGTAAAATGGGGGAAAAGGTAATTCTAATAATTTTATTAAAGTTTTGTATTAAAAAGGATCAAAAACAAGTAAAAACTGTAGAAATCAAGATGAAGCCGCCGGCCTGGTACCATGAAGCCGCCGGCTTGGTGATAAAGTTCCAGAAAGTTCCAGAACTCTGCAGAAAATGCCAGAATCATGAAGCAGCCGGCTTAAAAGCTGTTTCGTGTACTTAAAGCCCAAGAAAAAACTAAAAAAGGAAATGAAATCAAAAAGATTGCAGAATCTGTGAGGCCGTCGGCTTTCCCTTGAAGCAGCTTGCCTGACTTAAGACGGTTACGCGTTTATTTGCTTGCGGACCACATTAAACTTGCAAAAGGAGTCATCACCATGTGAAGCCGTAGGCTTCCCACTGAAGCCGCTGGCTTGGCCACCGAATATGAAAACTATAAATAGAGGCCTTCTGGTTAAGTTTTTAATGTACTTTTCTTTTTCTTATAGGGTTTTCTCTAAAATACAAAAACTCTTAGTTTAGGGTTTTAATGTGTTAAGACGTAACCTTTAAAATGTAGACAATATACTTAATAATTAACACATAATACAGGCAACTAAACCCGATCATGCAGTAACTAGCAAGTAAATTGACCAGTTCGATCCACAGGGAGAAGTTTGTTTTAAGGACTTTATAACGATTAATTATTCTAAAGGGGGATTTGTGTTTGAAGTTGTATTTTTGTTTAACGAAACAGTAAATAAATGTAGTAATTAACAAGAATGAGAATGCGGTGTTTACTTCTTTTCTTGATAAATGACAGGGATTGTTCTTTTAATTAAAACCGTTATGTTATAGTTACAATAGAGCAGTTTATATCAATTTCACAACTTCTATAAACTCTTTTGCTATGTTTAATCAACAGGATTCTTTCGTGGTTGAATTCACATAAAACCTAGTTTACTAAGATCACTCTAAGTAAACTACATGATTGTATATCCAAAATATCGTTCAATTAACATCCTATACTCACATATAGGTGGCTAGATCACTAGGTGTTGAAGTATAAGCTATAGTCTTTGATAAATTCACATAAATCAAGTCATAACTTACATAATTGAACTAGGATACAAGGATGATTACAACTATGGATCTTTTGAAAGAACATGGTGATTTAGATTGATTAACTAACTAGATTCAACCCGGTTAAACTTACGTGAAACCTAAATTACAATAATCACTTGAGGTAACTTCATAACTATGTTGCTTTGGAACTTATTCAATTACCGAAATAAACACATAACAAAATCACTTAAGTGTATGTATCTAGTCGTCTAGATTACTAGATGTATTGAAGTATAGATTGTTTTCCTAGTTAACTCACATTAATAGGTTTGCAATCTATATAATTGAAGTAATGATCTAAACAAGCATAACAATGGTTCTGACGGTTGAACTAGATAATTAAATCAATCAAACATATGTATAACTAGCATAACATCAAAGTATAGAACAATCCCAAGCCATAAATCTTACATTGAAGCAAACACACAAGGCTTTTAGCCTAACATAATCATAGTAGAACTAATGAAACAGTAAATACAAGTTGAATTCATGTTAAAAAGATATAGAACAATAGTACCAATTGCGATAAACGATCCTAGCTTAATCTTGATGTTGAAAGAGTGGAGATTGACTTGCAGCCTTCCTTGGACCTTGAAAATCGTTTTAGAACTCAGGGAGAATGTAGTAGTGAAGATCCCTTAAGTAAGTAACCAAAGGCTTCATTAAATAGCCTCAAAAGTTAGGTATTTTGGCCAGAAAGTGACCAGATGCGCCGCATCTCTTTGGGATGCGCCTCATCTCTTTACGTTTAGTAGATTCCAGCTCGATTCTGCACTCAGGACTGTCGGCAGGGGGTCAGATGCGCCGCATCTGGGACAGATGCGCCGCATCTGGATTGGATGCGCCGCATCCATCTCAGATGCGCCGCATCTGTTGCTATTTTGGCCCAGAAGTCTTCATGCTCCGCATCTAAAACTGTCGGGAGTTATTTGGTGCATAGATGCGCCGTATCTAAGAGAGATGCGCTGCATTTGGACCCGTTTCAGTGGTTTCGGACTGTTTTACGCATTCGATCTTCGTTTTAACTCTGTTTTCGCTGTTGGTCTTCATTTATTCATTCACAATGGACTTTTTACAAATATACATGAATTACAATACATACGTACAACAATTACATACAAATGGAACAACATTGGATCGAAATAACGACAATAAACATGTATAATTTTGGCCTTATCAAAATCCCCACACTTAAACCTTGCTTGTCCTCAAGCAAGACTTACAAGAAATTGAAATTTACTATAGTAAACACACTTATTTAATTGAGAACATAAAAATGGAAATCACTCACTTGATATAGTACACAAGATACACAAGTTATTTAGTAACACAATAACTCACGCTATATGGAAATCACACTTGGGTCACAATATATACACACTCACACTTTTATTTATTTCACAATGTAATACACACACTTTGAGTACACACACGATTATTTATTTCACAATGTAATACACACACTTTGAGTACACACACGAAATGAAATCACGCCAAAGTCGAAAGGTGGGTTTTAAAGTCCACATTTCTTAAAAATTGGGATCCTTAGGGAAATTGGGACCTTTGTGAAAAACCTTTTATATTTTTGTAAATTAGACATGTTAGTTTTTACACTAACAAGTTTTCCGGTTTTAACCTCAAAGTCCAGTTGAGGGTAACTGAAAACCGAAGCCTCAGTCGGCGCTTAGCAAGCTACTCGCCCCCATGATTGAAGTACATGGAACTTGAAACCGGATGTCCTAAAAAATGGTTTTACGCAATATAGTTCATAAAATAGCATAAGTTTTAGAAGAAACTATATCGTGTCCAAATATCATCGGTGAACCATGAGTTTGCACACCTCAATTTGTTATGGCATATGTATGTTGGCCGCAGTCAACACAGATGCGGTTGATCTTTACGGAGATCATCTATCTGGGGATTAGATTCATTAGTCTTAAAAGCTAATTTGCAATGTGCCCCCCATTGTACGAGACAGATCCATCTCATGGTTAGGATAAGTCTGACCACCAAAAACCCTGTTTGATGCTGAGGTGAGGTGGATTTCCAGCCGATGATAGAGATGACTTTTCAAGATTTTTCATCAACCTACAGCTGTTCTGGACTACGACTTCTAACATAAGTTAGCAAGTGTGTCATATTGGAAGACTTGACTTCCTTCACAATCATTACATAAATGAGCATTGGATTAGATTGTAAGAACAACAAATTACTTGATGATTTTCATTTCATCCAGAATGTGGTATAGCATGATGATTATATCTTTTATTTGACTACTAGTTTTATGATTTTTAAAAAAAAAAGAATAAACTCAATCATTTGTTTGTTTCTTAATTTGTTTTGTGATAATAATTTCGGTGTATACACCTAGTTTTAAAATCTACAAATTTTAAACAAAATTTGAATTTATGAAGATAAAAGTTTAAAAATTTTCACCATTTTAAGCCTTTTTAACCAAAATCAAAAACCCGAAAGAATTTATAACTTCCTCCCCACACTTGAGTTCATGTATCGCCCTCGTTACATGAAATCAGAAAAATTTAAATTCAAGAGGGTTAAAGAGTGTAAGAGAGTTTATTACTTTCAAGGTTTAAAACCGAAGTTCACGGGATGATGGCGCTGAACAGAATGCCAGCATAAGAACATCATCCGCTTCTTGCAACCACAAAACAATCACCAATCAAGAATGTGCTGAACTTACTGCCAGTCTTTGTAAAAATGCAGCATATAGCACAATGCTCACCTGTAGCAATTCAAACAAAGGAACCATACGATTCACACAAATAAATGGGAGTGTAGTCCATGTACTAAAAACCCCACTTTTAATTATCTAAATTATTCAAATTACAATTATCCAAAATATTATCTAGTTATTACACACCAAACTTGAAAAGAAATTGTTTTTGAAACAACCCAACATCAACCAAACCTGTCACACATCAGGAAAAATCACGTCATCTTCAGAAATATCCCCAAAATGAGTTACTTGGGCCAGCTCCACCTTCGCTTTGGTTTCCCGCATCGTCGTCCTGAAATATTGAGGGGTTGTACCCCTGATAAGTTCCTTGAGCAGGGACGACATCAGTGTCTTCAGTAGGCGGGTTAGGAGGAGGAGGAGGATAAGGCGCAGGATATGGATCACCCATTCAAACCCAAGGTTCGTATGCAGGCCAAGGTGAGGGGGTATAGTTAGCGGGATCTGCAGCGTATGACACTGTCTGTTCATGTATCCAATTAAGCTGATTTTGCTGCCCCGCTTGAGTGTACCATGTTCGGTCATTTCCTACATCAATGTAATGTTGCATCTCCCTGTTACCTGCATCATAGTGATCAATTACCTTTTGGGTGTTTCGATCACTATGGAGTCGCATATCTGAAAACTGGCGCGCCATGTAAGCCTCCCAATCATTTCCCGGACCCGAACTACTTCCAACATTCGGCTGTGGATCTGGTTGCTGTTGGGGCTGTTCTGGTTGCCTGTTCACGGGATCCTCATACCTAGTTAGAAGGCCGTTCGGCCCCCTAGTCAAAATGTTAGCCCTTGTATAGCTTACTCTATCAAATGCAATCATATGTTTCTCCTCTAACCCGCTTGTATTGATACGAAAATGTTCGGCAATCCTGGTTACAAAATGGCTGCCCATGATTGGTGTAATCTTTTTCCTTTCTTCGAGAAGGAAAGTGAGAATCGTTCGTGGAATATGAACATGGGAGTGATCCATTATCGCGTGAATATACCAGATATCCAAGTTGGTAACTTTTTCGCTACAGTCTTTTCGACAGTTTATGGTACTTGAAATGAATCTTTGGACGCATCGATGCTCGTAGGAACGTAGCTTGCTACAAGTCTGCTTGCTTGCACTATATGCGCTATTGCTCATGTCCACCCATACTGCTAAATGATTAAAAGAAGAAACATAGTATATACATTGATTAAAGTAATTTTGCATCAGTTGATGTGGCAACCCTTCATAAATATCCAACACCTTTACAAATTGTAGCAGTGTTAATGTTCGGTCTTGTCCTCCAAGATGAAATCTCATAAAGGTACCAGATGTTGGTGACGTGTAATCAACCCTAAGTGAACCAACGAATTCTTTGACTAAAAGTGGGTAAACTCTTTCTTACATTCTGAAAAGGTTTTCCCATGCATATATTCGATGGCCTTGATACGTTACTCGGAAAAGGTTGCGAAAATTTTGATATTCGCCGGCTTCTTCTAATGGTGTCCAATCGATATATTTCCCCGGATATACGTCTTTGTGTAGAAGTGCCTTCATCCGTTCATGGTATTCCGGATGCCTCAAAACTGCATTGATCCATGGATCCGGAGTGGTTAATCCACGGACATTTAACTGCCATTTGTCAATATCCATTTCTTCCTCTTCAGCAGCATATTCTTCTTCACTTGTATCCTCATCTACAATTGCCGGGGCTTTTTGCTTCTTTGATTTTGGGTTTGATGATGATGCTCTAGTCTACAAAAACACAACAAAACCAAACAAACAAAATAACAAACCAAGTTGATTAGCGTTAAAGAAATTCAAAACATCTTTCATATTGCACTTAGCGAAAACCATGTAGATATGTTAAGTTCCAATTAAATCTCAATGTTTATGTTAACCAATATCTTAACATGGTATGAACTATTTTCACTCTTAACAAACATGTACTAGTATGCCAATTGATTCAAATCACTTTACAAGTATAATCATACATAGCATGCTTCATTTCACCAAACACTTGCAATGTCATAACATATGGAACCATAGGTATTCATCAAAAAGCATGTTAAACATATGCAATCAATGGTTTTCATACATTTAGAACATTAAATTCATCTCAAGTCAACAACTTCATCAAAATGCTTAAGCATATAATCCTTAACTTATATAATAATTACTTTCAAATCAAAATAACACCAAGTTAAGGTTCACATGTGTTTAGCATAAGTAATGATTTGCATAACTTCAACTTAGAACACTTACTAGTTAACAAAAGTCAAAATCCCTAATTCAAGAACCCTAAAATTCAATAATTTGTGTAATCGTGTAATTCAACAAAGGTTCATGCAATTTTGTTAATGTATACCAGTAATCAAACTTCAAAATATCTCAATTGAATAAATTAATGGCCAACATTCCGAAACCCCTAAATTCATGAAGAACCCTAATTTCCAAAGTAAAGATTTTAGCAAATAATCATGAAATTAGAGCATGAATAAGGATTAGTAGCAACAATTTAAGCATATAATGACCAAAATATGAACATTCAAACATCCTCACACTAAGAACAAGCTAAATCCGATTTTTAGATTGAAGAACACAAGAATCATGAAGTGTTTAGGATTAATCTTACCTTTCTCATGTTGATATTCGGATTTGATGCTCAAAGATGGGATTAATCGGTTCAATTAGTGATTAGAGATTGAAATTTTGAGAGAGAATGAGATGGGATTCGGAGTAGTTGGTGAAAAAATGAGAAAAAATGATAAACTCCCGTATTTGTGCCAAAAAAATAGGGCAGAATCCAACATACAGACACAGATGCGGCGCATCTGCAGCAGATGTAGCGCATTAGATGGTCCAAATGCGGCGCATGACCCATTCTCGGCGCATTCAAAACTCTCGGGATTTTTCTTGCCTGCAGATGCGGCACATCCATCATAGATGCGGTGCATCTGGACCTGTTGCACCAGCTTTTGACGTTTTTTTCGCGTTTTTAACATTTCGGAAGGTTCCTAAACAACTTGGTTCGTATAATAACTTAGAAATCACTCAAAAACACTCAAATTTATTAAAATATGTACACGAGTGGGACTATATATATGTTGTGAAGTTTAACAAGTCGTTCACGCGACTCCGTCCCAAGCTAATTAGCCTTGGGGAATAGGGTGATGTCATCTCGAACCGTGGTGTCCACTCCATCGAAATAGAGTTTCAAGCGATGACCATTCACCTTAAAGGTATTTCCGTTTCCAAACAACTCAACGTACCCCGACGGAAAAGCTTGTTTCAATGAATAAGGTCCCGTCCATCGGGACTTCAACTTTCTGGGAGAAAATTTATACCGTGAGTTAAAAACCAAAACTTTATCACCGGTTTTAAACTCTTTTACTTCCTTCAATCGGGCATCATGCCATCTTTTCGTTTTCTCCTTATACGAGCTCGAATTCTCGTATGCTTTGATAAGGCTAAAAAGGAACATATATTTCATAGCAATATCCCTCCTAAATAATAGGTTTTCATATGTAATTGTATTATATTTTCATTGTAATTGTTTAAATAAATAAGTGCGAAGACAAAAGGCGAAAACAAAGATTTGAAGACACAAACGTCCAAAAAGCTCAAATGTTCAAGATACAATTCAAAAGGTTCAATTTATTGATGAAAAACGTCTAAAAATGACAAGAGTACAAGTTACAAAACGCAAAGTACAAGATATTAAATTGTACGCAAGGACGTTCAAAAATCCGGAACCGAGACCTGAGCCAACTCTCAACGGCCGACGCAACGGACCAAAAATTACAAGTCAACTATGCACAAGAATATAATATAATATATAAATAATTATATTAATTATTTATATTTTATATTTATATATTTATTATGTCGACAAGCTAGGAGCCAAAAGTTTGTGAGCTGGATTTTCAAACTCCACGACTCGCGAAGTTTGCAGGCATAAAACTCCATGACTCGCGGAGCTGTCAGAAATCAAAATGCCTATAAAAGGCCATGCATTCGTTCGATTTTAATATATAAAAACATAAATAATAATAATAATACTCCGTAATAAATAAATATATATAATATATATATATATATGTATATATATATATATATGTATATATATATATATGTATATATATATATGTATATATATATATATGTATATATATATATATATATATATATATATATATATATATATATATATATATATATATATATATATATATATATATATATAGTATAGGTTAGTTTTATATTAGATTAGTTTGGGTTATGTAAAAGTTATTTTTACGGGTTTTGAAGTCGAAGTTCTGTCCGTGTAACACTACGCGATAAATACTCAATGTAAGTTATGTTCTCCTTTTTAAAATTAATGTCTCGTAACTAAGTTATTATTATGCTTATTTGAGCCGAAGTAATTATGATGTTGGGCTAAATACTAAAGATGGGGTTATTGGGCTTTGTACCATAATTGAGGTTTGGACAAAAGAACGACACTTGTGGAAATTAGACTATGGGCTATTAATGGGCTTTATATTAAATTAACGATACCTTGTTAATTTAATATAAAGGTTATGATTTGACGTATCTATATATAACCACATACGCTTGATCGGACACGATGGGCGGGATATTTATAAGTACGAATTATTGTTCATTTGACCGGACACGGGGATGGATTAATAGTCAATGGACACATTAAAACAGGGGTGGATTACATTCAAGGGTAATTAGTGTAATTGTTAACAAAGTATTAAAACCTTGGATTACACACATTCGATAACCTGGTGTATTCATTAAACAAAGTATTAAGACCTTGTTACAGTTCGAATCCCCAGTTAGTTGGAATATTTGACTTCGGGTATAAGGTTAAATTTGCCGAGCAGTTTATAATTATGACCGATGAACTATTATGGACAAAAACCAGATAGGTTTCAAATATATCCAGGACAAAGGACAATTAACCCAGGACAATAAATTAAAATCAAAACGTCAAACATCATGGTTACGGAAGTTTAAATAAGTATAATATATTTTATTTCATATTTCCTCGTACTTTTATTTATTGTCATTTTAATTATTGTTATTTATTTTATATTGTTATTTAAATATCGTCATTTACTATACGCTTCGCTTAAAATATAAATCGACAAACCGGTCATTAAACGGTAAACCCCCTTTTATATATTATTATATATAATTATATATATTTTGTACAAATATAGTTGTTTAAAAATATAGTGTGCAATAAGCCCGCTCCCTGTGGAACGAACTGGACTTACTAAAAACTATACTACTCTACGATTAGGTACACTGCCTATAGTGTTGTAGCAAGGTTTAGGTATATCCCATTTGTAAATAAATAATTAAAACTTGTGTAATTTGTAACGTATTTCGTAGTAAAAAATATATAGTATTTCACGTACACCTCGCACGACATCAAGTTTTTGGCGCCGCTGCCGGGGAAATCGGCGAAACGCTATATTTTTAATTTATTTTTATATAAATATATTTATATATATTTTTAGAAAAACAATATAAAAATAAATAAATAAATAAATAAAACGTTTTTCAACCTCCGCGACTCGCGGAGATTTTCTAGAATGGGACACCGCGACTCGCGGAGCCGCCTTGACCTGCCAGACCAGAAACCCTAATCGCATTTAATACGGAGTAATAATTATTATTATTAATTAATTAAGATTTAGGTTTTAATTAAATTAATATTTAATTTTAATTATTTAGTTATATTAAGTTCTAATTAGTTTTATTTATATATTTAAATTAATACTTTTATAAAATAATATAAAAATAATATTTTTATAAAAATGGTAATTTTTATCAACTTTAAGTTTATTTTTATTTTTGTATCTTTTTAATCGTTTATTCGTAATATTTGTATTTTTATCATTCGTAATTAGTTTTAAGACTAGTATTTTGCCGTAGTTAATTTTTATATTTCTAGATTTTTAGGCTTTGCCGTAAAATCCCTTAAGTGCCTTTTCTTTAGACTAAGATTTAGGTGCTTTAGAATTTTGCGACGCCATTTTAAAATTTTAGTGCCTTTTAAGTTACGACGCGTTACTTTCTTTTTATTTTTCACCTTTTTATTTTTCGATGTTTTTCGACGCGCAATCTTTTTCTTTCTTATTTCTCGACGCTCTAGTTTTTAGGACTTAGAAATTTTCTCTATTTCTTATCTAATATCTCAAACGGAAAGAAAAATTATTTAAGTGGTTAAATTGATAGACATCCAAATTTTCTGCTTCGTAGTAATAGTTGGATTTGTTAGTGGGTGAGTTGTGAGCTTCCGATTTAAAGGGTTCTGGCTCCCTGCTGCATCTATTGGCTATTCGAAATGTGGGCAAAAGCAGAAAAGTCTATTAATTTGATAACTTATATAATTTTTATATTTATAACTAATAGGATAATTAAAATTTGGTAATAAGCGCATTATGAAAAGTCTCGAAGATATTTTGGAAACTCTTTACGACATACGAAATCAATACTCTCAACCGAGTGTTGATGACAATTCGTTCGGTCAATCTTGCATCACGAATGACGAAACAATAACTGGTTGTGAAATCTGTGGAGATTATCACTCAACATGGGAATGTTATTATTACGTTCCTATGGAAAATTACGCACCCACGGAACCTGAATGGAATGATTATGAAGAATACAATTCAAATTGGGATTATTCCTAAGAATATTTCCAAACTCAACAACCAGTAGACGAGGAAAATTACGTGTCTGAAAATTTATTAGACAATATGAAAATCAAACTCGAAGAACACAATGCTCAAAATGAACAAATGAGAGAGTTTGTAAACCGGCAAGCTGAAACTCTATCAGACTACACACCTGTTGATCTGAGGAGTATTGTGCAAGAAAACCTCATATCATCGAATTTTGATGAATTCGAGAGCTCCGAAATCACCAACTATCCCGATGATACTTTTTATTCAGCTTTACCAATTTCACAACATATCAACACATTAGCCTCTACCGACGAAATCATCAATCCATCTATGGATGATGAAGAAGAAGTAAGGGTGACAAATTGATACTCATGGGAAAACGATAACGTTGAAAATTTTACCCCCGAGACCAAAATGGTGAGACCAATAAGTACCATTAATGAAGAAGAATTTGCTTTGATCCCAAAATTCACCATTCCACAACCTTCCAACTCAATATTCTCAATAGACAAGTCATTTACCAAAGATGAACTACAAGCTGTAATAGATATTGACACCTCAAATTTCACCCAATTGGGTAATAGAGGTGAAAACTTTGATTTCGAGAATGAACGAAAGGAAGTGTTAGGAATTGTCCACCCTATAGAAATATGTATGTCGGTGTATATCGATCCATTTGACCAAGAACCAGAAAAGAGACATATCCATTTACTAAAAGCTACACTTAAAAAAGAATTAAGTAGTGATATTCGTTTGGGTCTAAACTTTAAACCCATTGATATATTTTATACCACCCGAGATGTAAATAACTGGCTCACTATTTTAATTCGTGGAACTTATTCTACCGACTTCACATGTCGTCAGCTAAGTGTGGGGAATTCTAACCCCACTTAATGTTAAATTAGGGGTTCGGGTTAGTGCATAACTCAATGCACGATTAGGGTAAAAGACGCTTTTTCAAATATTAGTAAACAGTTCAGAAAAGCAGCCGTTTTTGAAAAAAAACATGTGTGATAAAACAAGAAGGAATGAACGATGAGGCGCGCCATCTATCATTCGACGAGCTTTGTAATTACAAACTGGGTATTTTCAATCACTTTTCTACGCTAATCACCCTCGTGAATTTATAATTATAGTCTGATTTCATGCAAATGAGGGCATTGCATGATCTCAAGTGTGGGGAAGGGTTATAAATTCTCTCGGGTTTACAATTGGTTTATTTGCCAAATTTTGTGAAAATTTGAAAAATTTTTAACTAAATGAAGTCAAAATCATGTTTATACATATTTATGAACGATGAAAACTAGGTGTTAATACCGAAATTATCGATACCTCGAAAAGGACATAAATTGAGAAACAACCCAAAATGCTTGAATTCATTTAAAATGGAATAAAGGAGAATAAAAAGGCAAAGAAAGAAACTAAGTGTGGGGAGAATGTACCAAGTTATTCAATTAAAAACTATCTATCACATGTTTCTGTAAAGTTTATTGCAGGTGCTTTTGTTTGGACTAAATTAACCGTTTTACCCTATTTACTGTAACATACTTGAAAGAAAGATGGATCTACACGATGAATCAATTATATCATTAAAAGGAAGTAAAGTCTTCCGAAAAAGACACGCGCTTCTTGATTTAGGTCAAGAAGTTATCGTCCAGACCAGCTGAAGGTTGACGAAAAATCTAGAAAAGTCATCTCTAAAATCAGCAGAAAATCCACGGACCTCAGCATCAAACAGGGTCGCCAAGTGGTCAGACTTATCCTAACCATGAGAGGATCTGTCTTGTAAAATGGGGAGGACGCCGTGCAAATTAGCTTGATAAGACTAATGAATCAGACCCCAAGAAAGGATAATCTCCTTAAAGATTAAAAATCAGCTTCTAAGACTGATATTACTCAATCCTTGAGATTGACCTTAAAGATTGAGAATTACAAACTCATGGAATTCAATGATATCTAAACTCGAGCTTGAACGAGAAAATATTTTGATCAAAATTACAAACCGATTTGTTTTCTAAAAACCCATTTTCAATGCGTTCATTACCATTGAACGTAAAATCCTAGGAATTCACCTGGAATTCATTAGGTCACCTGAACCAAATCGGGTGTCAACTATAAGAACGGTGGTTGCATAGCATGGTCGAAGACAGGACTTTGTGCCAGACCAAAAAATTATAAGGGTGAGGTTTACTATTGCTCCTAAAGGATAGTAATTGCGTCCGACACGTTATAGACCATAATTAAAAGCATGTCAGGGGACATTGCCTTAACAGTTGCTTGTTCAACGCTTTCCTTTACAACCGGACGGTAGTTTGCCGAAAGGTAATATACGGGACAAGTAAACTGGACGTGTTGCTTTCCTAATACAAGGTTAGCAAGTGGGTAACACAAAACCACAAGTGTTGAGCTAAAATTTTCAAATCTGAAACCCACACAACCCACAAAAATATTTTGCAAACACCGGTGAAGGGTTATTCCGGAAAACTTGTCTAGGGTAAAAGCTAGATTGAATTTTCAAAAGATCAAATGTTTTCATAAAGATCCAATTTCTTAACGGATCTAAAATTTTCATAGTCATGTGGGACTGTAAACCGCCTTTCAAATGTGCACTTTACTTTGGAAACCGAAAGTAAATCGGCTATTTGATTGCAAGTGTCGTTGACCTAAACCCGAGGCAACTGTGGATGACACACCCACCTTTAACCATGGTTCTATGGTTACTATCATTGTTTATACCACCATATCAAAATCACTGATGTACAAAGTGTGATGAATAAAAAAGTGATTCATGTATGTTTTTATTTCAAGTTCTGTATTGCTTGAGGACAACAACGCTCAAGTGTGGGGATATTTGATAAGGCTAAATAGGAACATATATTTCATAGCAATATCCCTCCTAAATAATAGGTTTTCATATGTAATTGTATTATATTTTCATTGTAATTGTTTAAATAAATAAGTGCGAAGACAAAAGGCGAAAACGAAGATTTGAAGACACAAACGTCCAAAAAGCTCAAATGTTCAAAATACAATTCAAAAGGTTCAATTTATTGATGAAAAATGTCTAAAAATGACAAGAGTACAAGTTACAAAACGCAAAGTACAAGATATTAAATTGTACGCAAGGACATTCGAAAATCCGAAACCGGGACCTGAGCCAACTATCAACGGCCGACGCAACGGACCAAAAATTACAAGTCAACTATGCACAAGAATATAATATAATATATAAATAATTATATTAATTATTTATATTTTATATTTATATATTTATTATGTCGACAAGCTAGGAGCCAAAAGTTTGTGAGCTGGATTTTCAAACTCCACGACTCGCGGAGTTTGCAGGCATAAAACTCCATGACTCGCGGAGCTGTCAGAAATCAAAATGCCTATAAAAGGCCATGCATTCGTTCGATTTTAATATATAAAAAACATAAATAATAATAATAATACTCTGTAATATATATATATATATATATATATATATATATATATATATATATATATATATATATATATATATATATATATATATATATATATATATATATATATATATATATATATATATATATATATATAGTATAGGTTAGTTTTATATTAGATTAGTTTGGGTTATGTAAAAGTTATTTTTACGGGTTTTGAAGTCGAAGTTCTGTCCGTGTAACACTACACGATAAATACTCAATGTAAGTTATGTTCTCCTTTTTAAAATTAATGTCTCGTAACTAAGTTATTATTATGCTTATTTGAGCCGAAGTAATTATGATGTTGGGCTAAATATTAAAGATGAGGTTATTGGGCTTTGTACCATAATTGGGGTTTGGACAAAAGAACGACACTTGTGGAAATTAGACTATGGGCTATTAATGGGCTTTATATTAAATTAACGATACCTTGTTAATTTAATATAAAGGTTATGATTTGACGTATCTATATATAACCACATACGCTTGATCGGACACGATGGGCGGGATATTTATAAGTACGAATTATTGTTCATTTGACCGGACACGGGGATGGATTAATAGTCAATGGACTCATTAAAACAGGGGTGGATTACATTCAAGGGTAATTGGTGTAATTGTTAACAAAGTATTAAAACCTTGGATTACACACAGTCGATAACCTGGTGTATTCATTAAACAAAGTATTAAGACCTTGTTACAGTTCGAATCCCCAGTTAGTTGGAATATTTGACTTCGAGTATAAGGTTAAATTTGCCGAGCAGTTTATAATTATGACCGATGAACTATTATGGACAAAAACCATATAGGTTTTAAATACATCAAGGATAAAGGACAATTAACCCAGAACAATAAATTAAAATCAAAACGTCAAACATCATGGTTACGGAAGTTTAAATAAGCATAATATATTTTATTTCATATTTCCTCGTACTTTTATTTATTGTCATTTTAATTATTGTTATTTATTTTATATTTTTATTTAAATATCGTCATTTACTATACGCTTCGCTTAAAATATAAATCGACAAACCGGTCATTAAACGGTAAACCCCCTTTTATATATTATTATATATAATTATATATATTTTGTACAAATATAGTTGTTTAAAAATATAGTGTGCAATAAGCCCGCTCCCTGTGGAACGAACCGGACTTACTAAAAACTATACTACTCTACGATTAGGTACACTGCCTATAGTGTTGTAGCAAGGTTTAGGTATATCCCATTTGTAAATAAATAATTAAAACTTGTGTAATTTGTAACGTATTTCGTAGTAAAAAATATATAGTATTTCACGTACACCTCGCACGACATCATGCTTCTAAACTTAACTCTTCCAATTCATGCATTTGCATGAATTGGTTTTCACCAGCCTTTTCCATGTCTAAATTACAAAGCTTCAATGCCCAGTACGCTCTATGTTCCACTTCAACCGGAAGATGGCATGCTTTACCGTATACAAGTCTAAATGGTGTGGTACCGATTGGTGTTTTAAAAGCAGTCCTAAAGGCCCACAATGCGTCATCTAACTTACGTTGCCAAATCTTAGGGTTGTTATCAACCGTCTTCTCAAGTATGTGTTTCAAAGCACGATTTGTGTTCTCCACTTGACCACTCGTTTGCGGGTGGTACGGAGTAGAGAAACGATGAGTTACGCCATACTTCTTCAACACCTTTTCAAGAAGGTTGTTGGCAAAATGAGTTCCTCGATCGGATATGAGTGCCTTTGGGATTCCAAAGCGCGAGAAGAGATTTTTCAAGAAGTTCACCACCACCCTAGCATCATTCGTAGGTAAAGCTTTCGCTTCAGCCCACTTAGATACATAGTCAACAGTTACTAGGATGTATTTGCACTTATGGAAACTTGGAAATGGTCCCATGAAATCGATTCCCTAAATATCAAAGATTTCACAAACTTGGATGCCGATTTGAGGCATCTCATCCTTTTTCGTAATGTTACCCGTTCGTTGGCATGCATTACAAGTCCTAACAAAATTATGGGCATCTTTAAAGATCGTGGGCCAATAAAAGCCCGAGTCAAGGATTTTTCTTGTTGTGTGGTTTGGTCCGAAATGACCGCCGGTGGGCCCTTGATGGCAATGCTCAAGAATTTGTTGAGCCTCTTTTTCGTACACACAACGGCGAATCATTTGATCCGCACCAACACGAAATAGGTCTGGGTGTTCCCAGAAATAGGATTTTAAATCCGCAAGGAATTTCTTCTTTTGTTGATAAGAAAGTCCTTTTTGAAGAATGCCTGAAGCAAGATAGTTTGCAAAATGGGCAAACCATGGGATTTCAGATTCCTTGTCAACCCTCATTAGAGATTCATCAGGAAATGTGTCCTTGATGATTGTATCATCAAGTTTTTCTAATTCGGGGTATTCAAGTCAAGATAAATGGTCGGCGGCTAGATTCTCGGCTCCTTTCTTATCACGTATCTCAATGTCAAACTATTGAAGTAGAAGAACCCAACGTATGAGACGATGCTTTGCATCTAGTTTCGAGAATAAGTACCTAAGGGCTGAATGGTCCGTGTAAACAATGGTCTTGGACAACACCAAATATGACCGAAATTTATCAAACGCATAAACAACTGCTAGGAGCTCCTTTTCCGTGGTGGTGTAGTTAATTTGAGCTTCCGTTAGCGTTTTGCTCGCATAATAAATTGGACGAAAATGATTATCGGGTCATTGTCCTAAGACAGCACCTAAGGCATAGTCGCTCGCGTCACACATTAACTCAAAAGGCATATTCCAATCCGGAGACACGATAATGGGAGATTGTGTGAGTTTTGACTTTAGAATGGAGAATGCATTCTCACAATTGGAATCGAAGTCAAATGGAGCATCCTTTTCAAGAAGTTTGGTCATTGGACGGGCAATTTTAGAGAAGTCTTTGATAAATCGCCTATAAAATCCCGCGTGACCAAGAAAGCTTCTAATTGCCTTGACATTCATCGGTATAGGTAGCTTAGAGATAACTTCAATTTTAGCTTTATCTACCTCTATTCCCGCGCGAGATATCTTGTGACCAAGTACAATGCCCTCCTTTACCATGAAGTGGCATTTTTCCCAATTCAGGACCAAATTTGCTTTCTTGCATCGGATAAGCATACGTTCAAGGTTAAAAAGACACGATTCAAAGGAGTCTCCAAACATGGAAAAGTCATCCATGAAGACTTCCATACAATCCTCTACCATATCATCAAAAATTGCCATCATGCACCTTTGAAAGGTTCCGGATGCATTGCATAAACCAAATGGCATGCGGCGATAGGCAAAGGTCCCAAAAGGACAAGTGAATGTGGTCTTTTCTTGGTCGTTGGGATCAATTGGAATTTGGAAGTAACCGGAGAAACTATCTAGAAAGCAATAGTATTCTTTCCCCGCTAATCGTTCAATCATTTGATCAATAAAAGGCAACGGGAAATGATCTTTTCTAGTGGCATCATTGAGACGCCTGTAATCAATACAGACTCTCCAGCCTGTAACCGTTCTAGTTGGAACAAGTTCGTATTTTTCATTTACAATAACGGTTGTACCCCCCTTTTTGGGTACTACTTGTACTGGACTAACCCAAGGACTATCGGAGATGGGGTAGATTAACCCGGCGTCAAGAAGCTTGACTACCTCATTTTTAACAACCTCTTTCATGTTGGGATTTAGCCTGCGTTATCTTTGTACTACCGGTTTGAAGTCATTCTCAAGGAGAATTTTAGGTGTACAATAAGACGGGTTTATCCCTGGAATGTCGGTCGTTTTCCAGGCTATAGCCTTTTTATGCGTTTTCAAAACAGAGATTAACCTTTCCTTCTCGTTACCGGAAAGATGTGAAGCAATAATTACCGGTAATTGAGATGTACCTTCAAGGTAAGCATACTCCAAGTGTTTGGGTAGCTCCTTAAGCTCTAGTACAGGTGGTTCTTCTAAGAAATTCTTTATTTGGAATCTATCTTTATTTTCGATATCTTCAAATGATTCTTCTTCCTTAGGAGCTCATCATCCGTGACCACTTTCATCAACTCATCAAAATCCTCATCAATATTGAAATATTCACTTTCACTCACCGGGGCAAACCCCGAGGTATCAATTTCAAGTAACTCCTGTAATTCATTCTCAACACAAAAGTTTATAACATCAATTTGAAAACAAGAGTCATCGGTGGAAGTGGGTCTTTTCATGGCTTTTTCAATAATACAAATTATTCTCTCGTTTCCCACACCTAGACTTAATTGTTATTTTTGGACATTAATGATAGCATCTGCAGTGTTAAGGAAAGGACGTCCTAAAATGATAGGAACTTTTGTGTCCTCTTGCATTTCTAGAATAACAAAGTCGACGGGAAAGACAAGTGAGCCAACTTTTACAAGAATATCCTCGGCTATACCTATGGGAGTATCAAAGGATTGGTTTGCTAATCGAATACCCATCCGGGTTGGTTTCAAATCTCCTAAGTCAAGTTTCAAATATAACGAGTACGGCATTAGGTTAACACTTGCACCTAAGTCGGCTAGTGCATCATACACTACCGAATCACCCATCATATTTTTAGAGGTACATTTTGCTTTTTCAAGATGGCCGAACACTCCTCATGGAGGAATGTGGCAGACACTTCTTGGTATTTTCCTTTCGAGGATATGAGATCTTTCAAAAACTTCCCGTAATGGGGCATACCCTTAAGAACCTCCGCGAGTGGCATGTTAATGCTGATTTGTTTGATCATATCTGCAAATTTCTGATATTGGCTCGCGAGTCTGTCTTTCTTCAATGCTTTTGGGTATGGTATAGGTGCCTTGTACACCTTTACTGGTGGTTCTTCACTTTTCTTCGATATGACCTCTGGTGGATCATCTTTCTCTTATTCTTTTTCAACATGCTCATCTACATCAACAGGTACTTGCAAAACAGAAGGAGACAAAGGAACTTCCGGGGACATAAGGGTCTCCGGGTAAGTGGTTAAACCACTTCTAGTAGTTATAGCATTTACATGCTCATTCCTTTTTTGATTGTTACTAGGATTCACTTGAGTATTTGAGGGAAGAGCACCAGGTGGTCTCTCGGCTAGTAATTGTGAGATCCTTCCAACATCCCTTTCTAAGTTTTGAATCGTAGCTTGTTGATTGAGAATTTGCTGAGTTTGAATTTCCGCATTTTGTTCGTGTTTAACCATAAAATCTCTCAACAGATCTTCTAAACTGGATTTCTTCTCAGGTTGTGGTTGTATAAGTGCTTGTGGTTGTGGTTGATTGTGTTGGAAATTATTTTGGTAATTTCGTGGGGGTTGATTACGATTGTTTAGATGATTGTAACCCGGTGGTACATTTCTTTGATTTTGATTCTGGAAATTCTGGTTATTTTGGTAACCTGTATTTCCTCCGTGGTAGTTGTTGTTTGAACTTGAAGGTCCTCCTATTTGATAACTGTTGACAGGAGGATATTTCCGGTTCATTGCTTCAACCGCCGGAAAGTCGTCAAAATTCATCTCACCTTTTCGCATGTAACCTAGGAAATTTGCTTGCTCTTCCATCGTCGTTTGGTCGCAATCTCGCGTGAGATGGGGACCTTAGCACAACTTGCACCCTACCCTGATAGCGTGCATTTCTTTGGTTACCTTCTCGATTTGCCTTGCTTGATTTGCCAATTGAATTTTTAATGCAGCGATTTCATCGTTGCTTTCGACATTAGCAACTGTTGACGATCTAGAGAATTCTATCTCCTGATGCCAATTATGAGAATGGGCTGCTATATCGGCAATTATTGTGTGAGCGTCTTCGGGCATTTTTTTCATGATTGATCCTCCTGCTGCAACATCTATATCCTTCCGGGTAGCCACATTGACTCCTTTATAGAAAATTTGGACTTTTTGGAATGTATTCAACCCGTGTTGAGGACATACCCTAAGCATTTTATTAAATCGGGTCCAAGCTTCATAAAGAGTCTCGTTAGACTTTTGCTTGAAGTGATTTATGTCACTTTGCAATTTTGCTGCTTTCGAAGCAGGGAAGAATTTGACAGAAATTTGTCCATCATATCATTTCAGTTTTCAATATAACCTTCCGGTAATGAGTCTAGCCAATCTCTTGCATCATCCTTTAGGGACCATGGAAAGATTTTTAGACATGCAACTTCATTGGAGACATCTTTTATTTTGAAAAGCTTGCAAATGCTTACAAACTTACGAAGATGGTCGTTAGCATCTTCATTTGGGGCCCCACCGAATTGGCATGTATTAGTCACCATGTGGAGAAATTGCCCCTTTATTTCAAAACCATCAGTCATCGTAGGTTGAACAATTGTGTGGCCTTGTCCTGTCCTTGTTGCCTTCATCAAAGCATCCATCGTTTGATTTGTAGCAGTCATATCTTCCTCTTCTTTAATGACTGGCTCGATGATTGGTTGAACAATTGGTTCAGAGTTAGAATCTAATGAAAGTGATTCTAAACCTTGAGCAAGAGATTCTAATTCTTGAGCTCTTAAGCATTCGTGAAGTTCTCTTTCAGGTTCAGGATATGAAGGAATTAAATTAGAGTTGGAAGAACGTAGATTCATGCACTAATACCTATCCTGCAATCACAACACCACAAACAAACCAATTGCAAAAACACAAGCTTACAATAAAAAGTAACTTTTCTAGGAATTGTATTCCTACAAAAGGATCGAATCATTCAAAGTTTATTAAAATCTTTTAACAAAACCGCTCCTCGGCAGCGGCGCCAAAAAGTTGATGTGTAGACAATATGCTTAATAATCAACGCATAATACAGGCAACTAAACCCGATCATGCAGTAACTTGCAAGTAAATTGACTAGTTCGATCCACAGGGAGAAGTTTGTTTTAAGGACTTTATAACGATTAATTATTCTAAAGGGGGATTTGTGTTTGAAGTTGTATTTTTGTTTAACGAAACAGTAAATAAATGTAGTAATTAACAAGAATGAGAATGCGGTGTTTACTTCTTTGCTTGATAAATGACATGGATTGTTCTTTTAATTAAAACCGTTATGTTATAGTTACAATAGAGCAGTTTATATCAATTTCACAATTTCTATAAACTCTTTTGCTATGTTTAATCAACAGGATTCTTTCGTGGTTGAATTCACATAAAACCTAGTTTACTAAGATCACTCTAAGTAAACTACATGATTGTATATCCTAAATATCGTTCAATTAACATCCTATACTCACATATAGGTGGCTAGATCACTAGGTGTTGAAGTATAAGCTATAGTGTTTGATAAATTCACATAAATCAAGTCATAACTTACATAATTGAACTAGGATACAAGGATGATTACAACTATGGATCTTTTGAAAGAACATGGTGATTTAGATTGATTAACTAACTAGATTCAACCCGGTTAAACTTACATGAAACCTAAATTACAACAATCACTTGAGGTAACTTCATAACTATGTTGCTTTGGAACTTATTCAATTACCGAAATAAACACATAACAAAATCACTTAAGTGTATGTATCTAGTCGTCTAGATTACTAGATGTATTGAAGTATAGATTGTTTTCCTAGTTAACTCACATTAATAGGTTTGCAATCTATATAATTGAAGTAATGATCTAAACAAGCATAACAATGGTTCTTACGGTTGAACTAGATAATTAAATCAATCAAACATATGTATAACTAGCATAACATCAAAGTATAGAACAATCCCAAGCCATAAATCTTACATTGAAGCAAACACACAAGGCTTTTAGCCTGACATAATCATAGTAGAACTAATGAAACAGTAATTACAAGTTGAATTCATGTTAAAAAGATATAGAACAATAGTACCAATTGCGATAAACGATCCTAGCTTAATCTTGATGTTAAAAGAGTGGAGATTGACTTGCAGCCTTCCTTGGACCTTGAAAATCATCTTAGAACTCAGGGATAACGTAGTAGTGAAGGTCCCTTAAGTAAGTAACCAAAGGCTTCATTAAATAGCCTCAAAAGTTAGGTATTTTGGCCAGAAAGTGACCAGATGCGCCGCATCTCTTTGGGATGCGCCGCATCTCTTTACGTTTAGTAGATTCCAGCTCGATTCTGCACTCAGGACTGTCGGCAGGGGTCATATGCGCCGCATCTGGGAAAGATGCGCCGCATCTGGGACAGATGCGCCGCATCTGGATTGGATGCGCAGCATCCATCTCAGATGCGCCGCATCTGTTGCTATTTTGGCCCAGAAGTCTTCATGCTCCGCATTTGAAACTGTCGGGAGTTATTTGGTGCATAGATGTGCCGCATCTAAGAGAGATGTGCCGCATTTGGACCTGTTTCAGTGGTTTCGGACTGTTTTACGCATTCGATCTTCGTTTTAACTCTGTTTTCGCTGTTGTTCTTCATTTATTCATTCACAATGGACTTTTTACAAATATACATAAATTACAATACATACGTACAACAATTACATACAAATGGAACAACATTGGATCGAAATAACGACAATAAACATGTATAATTTTGGCGTTATCAGGTTTTAATTCAAGTTGTAATCAAAGTATTCAAGTTATCAATAAAGTTTTCTTTTCATCTACCTTTTTGAGGTATATGACTTTATCTTTTTACTCTTGTTTATTGTATTTTATTTACTTTTTCTGTTTCTGTTCGTCTACCACTATGAACTAAACATTCATAGTGGTTACATGGGCGGAAACTAACTTTGTCTGGGAATCAGATGAAGCCACCGACTTCGAGCTCTAATCTGTATAGTTTCTTGTTCTTTTCCAGATCTGTATGGTCGAGTTTCTGTGATGATAATTAACTATTTTGAATCTGTTATATTTTAATACGCTTGTTTACCATGCTTAATGATTAGATAACATGATTTAAGGATTGATTAATACTTAATCCAATGATCCATTATTCGATTCATGCTACTTGTTTAGATCTAGTCAATCAAACTTATTACATTGAATTGCATGTAACTAGGTTAAACAACATAATTAGTGATAAATCTGTTGAATTTAAATCACACTTATATAATAAAGTTTGATATTGTTAGGCTTAATCGAAGATCCTTTGTTTGGATATGTTTAATTAATGATTGCATGAAAACTAAGTAATAATTAACTTTCAGCTAGTACCTTGAGTTGATCTACTTGATGTTTAATAGCTTATATAACTGGTCAGCCTATTTGCATGTTGATCTGCATCATAAGGTTAATATGTATCATGTAATTGAATTGAATATAAATAATTGAGATGTTAGTCATGCACATCACGTGTCTAGCATATATGTTTTAAGTCCTGCCTATTGAATGTTATGTAACACTTATCTTAACCTGCTTAGGGATAATAATTGGTCTATGGTTATCTTGTTTTGTATTATTATAAGTCATGAAACTTGTCTAATATGATTCCCGTATGAGTTATTCGTTCATGTAACTGTTTTTACTTATAATTGTTTATTTTGAATCTTTATTTCTTGCTTTAGATTTTGTTATTTTGTTTATCTTCAATCATCTCTTTCCTAAGAGATAAGAATCTATAATCTTAAAATATATAAAAATCTATCTTTAGTTCTTTAATAAGAGCTAAACTATCTAATAAACCAACTTAGAACGCATCTACGCTCTCTTGGGACGATAACCTAAAATACTACATCAGATCGGGTTTTGTTGCTCGTTAGGGTGTTAAAAGTAAAATAAAGGTTTTATAAATTTAAAATTTGAAAGACAAATTAAGCACTACTACACACACTTTTGACACACCAATGACAAAGGAAGGTTATTAAATGAATCAAAAACCGATGATGTTAAGTCGTTTAGGAAGTGATTGTTAGGAGATTTGTTTGAATTATTCATTGTATAGGTTGAGATTGTGAGGATCTTGCATGTTTGTGCATTCCTTATAAAGAGATTGAGATGAGTCTTCGAAACATCTCTCCTTCCTTTTTGAAGTAATTGAATCTTTTAAGAAAATGAATCATAATTAAGGATGATAGTTTATGTTCATTGGAGTTAATTATGATTCAGCACGTTGAAGGCACTTGAATCCTTATTTGAGAATTTATTATACATAGGGATGGCAAAATGACCCATACCCGATGGGAAAACCCGAAGCCCGTTATAATTGGGCCGGGTCTAACCCGAGTCCGTCGAGCCATGGGTCGAGTATGGGGATGCTACAAAAAAAATTCCGTGTTCGGGTTCGGGTATGGTTTTGGATACAAACCCGTTTATCTGACCTGTTTACCAGACCCGTATACCCGACCCGCATACCGTATACCCTGCCCGAGGAATTTTAATAATAATTTTTATGTAAAATTTTAGTATTAGTATTATATTGTTAATGTATGAAAGATTTCTCTTATCTATTTTGAAAATGGTATAGTTTTATTCAATATAATCATATACAACAAGTTTTCGAGATGTGATCTTTTATATACTTTGTGTATTTGAGAAACTTTTCAATCAACTTTTTGTATGTGATATTTTATAGTACTTTAAACATGAAGTAGTTAACTTATTTTTCGATATTTTCATTTGGTAACTTATTGAAAAATAGATACAGAATTACTAATCGGGTATACCCATTTACCCGTGGGAAAACCTGAAACCCGATAGTATGTAAGTAAATTGGGACCCGACGGGTTTCTGGTCGGGTTTGAGTCGGGGTTTCTTAATTGGGTTCAGGTCTGAGATTACCTAAACCTGAACCAAAACCGACCTATCTATGCATTAAATTCATTTTCAAAAGAAAAGACAAAAGTTGACAGACTGTCTGCGGCGAAGACTACGGTCGACCGTTGACTCCACCGTACAGATTTTGTCATTACTTTTTTGTTCAAATCATTCATTCAAGTAACAACTATTTATTTAAATAAAATAATTTGTCATTACTTAGATAAAAATCATGATTTTATTATCTATGTCTTTGGCTTCCTTCTTCTACATGCATTGAATATTCCACATCAACATTCTTTTGGCATGATATAGCCTTCATGACTTTCTTTATCAGCTTCTTTATCTTGGATTGGTAATTCTCTGCTTTGACTTGATTCAGATATATTCTCTCTAACTTTGAATCAGGGTCTAAGGCATAAAATGAATCTCTTAACTCTTCCAAGATTTCTTCTTCATAATTGTCTGATATGTCTTGTAGATTAATCTTAGTATTGACCATTTGTTCATATACTGGCTCTATCATATCTGAATCATTACCTTCAACAAGGGCGATATCCGGTATAACGATTCAATATAGAATGTCGTTTCAATACTTTTGTCTATTTTGTAAATCATTTTCAAAACTGCATGTATTCTCATCCCAAAAATATTAGATAGTAAAAATGGGACTATAACTCACTATCACAGATTTTCACTTCGTCGGAAAATAAGACTTGGCCGCGGGTCGATTCACGAACTTATAACAAATATGTACATATATATCAAAGTATGATCAAAATACATTCACAACATTTTTATTACATTTTAACAATTTAAATTTATTAAGTCAGCAGTCCTCGTTAGTAACCTACAACTAGTTGTTCACAGTTAGATGTACAGAAATAAATCAGTATATATATTATCTCGAATCAATCCACGACCCAGTGTCTACAAGTCTCAGACTCGATCACAACTCAAAGTATATATATTATTTTGGAATCAACCTCAACCCTGTATAGCTAACTCAAACATTACTGCATATAGTGTAACACCCTGATTTTTTTTTTTATATATATCACAGCGGAAGACTGAATTACATAAATACCCTTAGATAACATTTACAAACCATAGTTATCAATTTAGCTTAGTTAACGTTATTATAATATTCCAAAATGTTGGTGTTACGTGAAAACATTATAAAACCAGAAAACATCAGAGTTAAGCACGTAGTCAAACATGTCTTCAACCCAACAGCAACACCCATCCTAACCAGCAGTACCTAAACCTGCAAGGGGTGGAAATGTGGGGGGGAATTAGCACACAGCTAAGTGAATGGATACTATCTAACAGACCAAGCATAAGCAACTGAACATGCAAGGGATCACAGATATGCTAACGTCCTGAACTAGCATAGAATAACTGACAATATGAGGATCGGCGGCTTGTACGAGCACACGACGTAGTTGATCAAGCTACATTCTACCGATAGTCCGCTTTACTGATTTCACTGCATAACCGTCCAGACGCAACACATGCGTCCTTCTATGCTATACTGAACAATCAGTAACTCATGACCCGACCAGGCTACCACAGTCGACCTCACATCAACCTTACCTTGCCGCCTCGGTGGGTTCCCAACCTTGCCGCCTCGATTGGTGTCCAACTAATAGTGTGCACATAAGATCACAGATAAATAGTCATGCAATCGTCCTAACTAGCATGGCAATAACTAACTACGCATGGTAATCGTAATGAACATAATCATAGTAATAAAGAGTCTGAACAAGTAGCGTGTCAGCTACTTAATACTCTATCCGGAGATAGACCCACTCACCGATTACCAGCAACTGAAGGTTCTCAGAGGTCTAATCTTTCTGAGCCTTCACCTTTTTGTTTATCACCTGTGAATCATCACATAATATCTCAAGTTAGTATTATATTCAAGTATTAATACACAACTTTACATTCAACGGAAAATATTCACATAATAGGCAAGGTTTTCGAGCAACATGAGGTTCTCGAGCAAATTCAAGTTTTTCGAGCAAATCGAGTTTTTTGAGCGAATTCGAGTTTTTCGAGCAAATCGAGTTTTTCGAGCAGTAACATGTTTTCGAACATATTCGAGTTTTTCGAGCAGTTTCGAGTTTTCGAACATATTCGAGTTTTTCGAGCATCAACATGTTTTTGAGCAGAAGGTTCTCAAGCACTGTTTTCGAGCGAGTTTCGAGCACTGTTTTCGAGCGAGTTTTTCGAGCAGCTTCTTCTTCACCATCAGCTTCGCTGATTTGGTGATTTTAAGCCAAAAAAACTCGATTTGGAAGTTTATAGTCCAAATTTAAGCATAAGGAAACATACTAATCATACATAAACACTTTTCCTAACTATAAACATCAAAATCTAACATCTACAATAAAGATTTGGGATTAATTCATCCCAAAATACCCATTTTATCATAAACTCAAAATCTAAAACACAATTCATCATTTTTGACAGGTTCTAACCTCAAAACCACTTGAAAAACATCATATAAACTATATAGCAACTATTACTAACATCAATTAAGCATTACAAACACAAAACATGAAGATTCAAGCTTAATTTCATCAAAAACCCACTTTATACCCAAACCCATTTCCTAAAGAATTAAATCACGAATCTAAGCAAACAAACCTGGATAAATGATCACAAGGATGATAAGATTTAAATCCTAAAGCCTCTTGATTCAATTTGTGACTTGGATTAGATTAGGGTTTGAGAGTGAAAGAGTTTGGTACGTACTAGTTTTGAGAATTCTCTAGAAATGAGAAGAAGAAAGCAGTTTACACTATTAAGATGGTATTAAAACCCATACCCCACAACACACGGGTATTTATCAGTTATCTAATATCTTTCGCACTTAATTTGGCAACCCTAACGGAGTCCAAATTTAACAAACAAACCATCTCTGTGACCCTTGTCATAAACTGGTCTTAACCAACTAATCAATTAATAATAAACATATTAGTAAAATAAAAGCATATTTTAACCACAATTATAAACCTAAGGGTAATTAAGTAATCTTACTTCAAACCCCGGTTTTAGTCTGTTACAAATCCACCCCCCTTAAAGAGATTCCGTCCTCGGAATCTGGTCTTGGTCAATCAGATGAGGGTAACGGGTCTTCATCAACTCTTCTGTCTCCCACGTCAAGTTAGACCCTAAACTGTGCTTCCATTCTACCAAAACCATCGGGATTTCTTTCCTTCTTAACTTAGTAACCTTTCTGTCGACCACTCGGATAGGTTCCTCAATCAACTTGTTACTCATATCAACTTTCAAATCTACTAGCGGTACGATTTGTGTCTCGTCATCGACTTTACACTTACGCAAATAACACACATTGAAGGTATTATAAATACCAGCTAGCTCAGAAGGAAGATCTAACACAATTGTCTGGTCATTAACCCTCTGAATAATCTCGAACGGTACAATAAATCTCGGAGCTAACTTTCCTCGCTTACCAAACCTGATAACACCCTTCCACGGCGAAACTTTCAAGTAAACACGATCACCTACCTCAAAGTTTACCGGACGTCTACGTGGATCAGCATACATCTTTTGTCTATCCCTGGCAGCTTTTAACTTTTCTCGCGCGATAGCAACTTTTTCGGCTGTCATTTGAACAATCTCTGGACCAGCAAACTGTTTCTCTCCAGCTTCTAACCAACAAGTCGGAGTTCTGCAATGACGGCTGTACAACATTTCGTAAGGTGGCATCCCTATGCTCGAATGATAAGAATTATTATACGCGAATTCAACCAACGGCAAATGTATATCCCACGAACCACCATATTCTAATACACATGCTCTCAACATATCCTCTAGCGTCTGTATCGTTCGTTCACTCTGACCATCTGTCTGAGGGTGATAAGCAGTACTCAGATTCATACGTGTACCTAGATTCTGTTGTCGACTATTCCAGAAGTTCGACACAAATCTAGAATCTTTGTCTGACACAATCGATAATGGCACACCATGACGACTAATGATCTCTTTCACATATAAATTAGCAAGTTCGCTTAATGACGCTGTGATAATGCTAAAAACGAACATATATTTCATAGCATTATCCCTCAAGAAAGACAAGCTTTTAGTTGCAATTGTTCTATTTACAAGTGATATTCGTTTAAATAATAAAAGGTGAAGACAAAAGACAGATTCGACGAATTGAAGACGCAAACGACCAAAAAGCTCAAAAGTACAAAATACAATCAACGAGGTTCCAATTATTGATAAGAAACGTCTCAAAATTACAAGAGTACAAGATTCAAAACGAAAAGTACAAGATATTAAATTGTACGCAAGGACATTCGAAAATCCGGAACCGAGACCAGAGTCAACTCTCAATGCTCGACGCAATGGACTAAAAATTACAAGTCAACTATGCACATAAATATAATATAATATTTAAATAATTCTTATAATTATTTAATATATTATATTTATTTATTAAAACGTCGACAAACAAGAAAACAAGGATTTTTAGCTGTCACCGACGGCCATGCGATTCCATGGCCTGGAGGAAGAAATCCCATGCGATCGCATGGCCAACTTTTCCAGTTCACAGGCCTATAAAAATCGAGCTTTGGTGCACCATTTATCCATCCTTTCTTCTCTTCATCATATGTAAAGTGTATATATATATATATATATATATATATATATATATATATATATATATATATATATATATATATATATTTTAATTTTAATTTTAATTTTAATTTCTAATAATAAGGGTATGTTAGCGAATGTTATAAGGGTGTAAGTCGAAATTCTGTCCGTGTAACACTACGCGATAATTAATCATTGTAAGTTATGTTCAACCTTTTTACATTAATGTCTCGTAGCTAAGTTATTACTATGCTTATTTAATCCGAAGTAATCATGACGTTGGGCTAAAAATATTAAAATTGGGTAATTGGGCTTTGTACCATAATTGGGGTTTGGACAAAAGAACGACACTTGTGGAAATTAGACTATGGGCTATTAATGGACTTTATATTTGTTTAACTAAATGATAGTTTGTTAATGTTAATATAAAGATTTACAATTGGACGTCCCTATAAATAACCATATACACTCGATTGGACACGATGGGCGGGGTATTTATATGTACGAATAATCGTTCATTTAACCGGACACTGGAATGAATTAATAGCCACTAGAATTATTAAAACAGGGGTGAAATTATGTACAAGGACACTTGGCATAATTGATAACAAAGTATTAAAACCTTGGGTTGCACTCAGTCGACATCCTGGTGTAATTATTAAACAAAGTATTAAAATCTTGTTATAGTTTAAGTCCCCAATTAGTTGGAATATTTGACTTCGGGTATAAGGATAATTTGACGAGGACACTCGCACTTTATATTTATGACTGATGGACTATTATGGACAAAAACCAGACGGACATATTAAATAATCCAGGACAAAGGACAATTAACCCATGGGCATAAAACTAAAATCAACACGTCAAACATAATGATTACGGAAGTTTAAATAAGCATAATTCTTTTATTTCATATTTAATTTCCTTTATTTTATATTTAATTGCACTTCTAATTATCGCACTTTTATTTATTATTATTGTATTTAATTGCAATTTTAATTATCGTACTTTTTAATCGCAAGTTTATTTTATCGCACTTTTATTATTCGCAATTTCATTATCGTTATTTACTTTACGCTTTAAATTAAGTCTTTTATTTATTTAATATTTTACATTTGGTTTTAACTGCGACTAAAGTTTTAAAATCGACAAACCGGTCATTAAACGGTAAAAACCCCCCTTTATAATAATAATATTACTTATATATATTTGTATTTTTATAAAATAAAACTAATATAGCGTTAAGCTTTGATTAAAAGATTTTCCCTGTGGAACGAACCGGACTTACTAAAAACTACACTACTGTACGATTAGGTACACTGCCTATAAGTGTTGTAGCAAGGTTTAAGTATATCCATTCTCTAAATAAATAAATATCTTGTGTAAAATTGTATCGTATTTAATAGTATTTCCCTGCAAAAATTTAAGCTATTTTATATACACCTCGCATAACATCACGCTGTCTCACGAGTAGCAAGAAAATGAGCACTCTTGGTCAAACGATCAACTACTACCCAAATCATATCGTGTTTTCTCTGAGTTCTAGGTAATTTTGTCACAAAATCCATCGTGATATGCTCCCATTTCCACTCTGGAATCTGCAGCTGACACAACGAACCATACGGTTTCAGGTGTTCTGCCTTCACTTGCGCGCAAATATGACACTTTTCAACAAAACGAGCGATGTCTGATTTCATGGTCGGCCACCAATACATAGATTTACGGTCATGATACATCTTATTACTGCCTGGATGTACTGTCAATCTAGATTTATGAGCTTCAGTTATGATCAAATCCCTCAAGTCTCCAAGCATAGGCACCCAAATACGGTTATTTAAAGTCTTAAGTCCACGAGAATCATCAATTAGGTCAAATTTTTGTTTAGTCATAAGTTCAGATTTAATATGTTCATCCTCCAAAGCACAGGCTTGAACTGTTCGTAGTTGATCAATCAAATCTGAAGTTATACTCAAACGCAAAAATTTCACATTCTCATCAGACTTTTTACGACTTAACGCATCTGCTACGACATTTGCTTTACCCGGATGGTACTTTATTTCACAATCATAGTCTTTGATAAGTTCTATCCACCGTCTCTGTCGCATATTCAGTTCTTTCTGCGTGAAAATATGCTGGAGGCTCTTATGATCTGTACATATTACACACTTTGTACCATATAAGTAATGTCTCCAAAGCTTCAACGCAAATACCACTGCAGCCATTTCTAAATCATGAACCAGATAATTACGTTCATGTGTCTTTAACTGATGAGAAGCGTACGCGATAACTTTATCTCTCTGCATCAGTACACATCCCAACCCGGCAAATGACGCATCACAATAAACCACAAGGTCATCTGAACCCTCTGGCAATGCTAACACTGGAGCCTGACACAACAACTATTTCAGAGTCTGAAAAGCCTGTTCCTGTTGATCTCCCCATCGAAAACTTACATCATTTCTAGTCAAATTGGTCATCGGACCCGCTATTTTAGAAAAATCTTTTATAAATCGGCGATAATAACCCGCAAGACCCAAGAAACTCTTAACTTCTGTCGGCGTCTTCGGCGAATTCCAACCCATTACCGCTTCTATTTTCGACGGATCCACTTTAATATCTGCCGCACAGATAACATGACCCAGAAACTGCACCTCTCGAAGCCAAAACTCACACTTCGAGAACTTAGCGTATAACTGCTCTTTCTTTAATAACTCTAACACTAATAGAAGATGTGTCGCATGATCAGCTTCTGTCTTTGAATATACCAATATATCGTCGATAAACACAATAACAAACTGATCTAAATATGGTTTACAAACCCTGTTCATCAGATCCATGAAGACTGCTGGAGCATTCGTCAACCCGAATGGCATAACCAAGAACTCGTAATGCCCATATCTAGTTCTGAACGCTGTCTTCGGTATATCTGATTCTGCAACCCGAACCTGATGATAACCGGATCTAAGATCTATTTTCGAGAAATACGATGCACCCTGCAGCTGATCGAAAAGATCATCGATTCTAGGCAGAGGATACTTGTTCTTAACTATTCTCTTGTTCAATTCTCGATAATATATACACATTCTCAGCGAACCATCTTTATTCTTTACAAACAACACTGGTGCACCCCACGGCGAAGAACTTGGTCTTATAAACCCTCTGTCTAACAGTTCTTGTATCTGAGACATCATCTCTCTGATTTCAGAAGGTGCTAACCTATAAAGAGCCTTAGCTATTGGAGTTGTTCCGGGAACTAACTCAATCTTATATTCTACTTCTATTACCGGCGGCAATCCCGATAATTCATCAGGAAACACCTCAAGAAATTCCGAAACCACAGGAATATCAATAACAGATTTCTTCTCTATCTTAGCATCAATAACATAAGCCATAAAAGACTCACATCCCTTAGAAAGTGACTTCCTCGCCTTCATCATAGAAATCAATGGAAAACTGAACCCACTTCGTTCCCCTCGGGCCACAATACGGGTTCCATCGGTCAAACGGAAAGTCACAATCTTCTTATCATACTTAATGTGGGCCTTATGTAGGCTCATCCAGTTCATCCCTAATACTACATCAAAACTAGGGATAGGCAACACTAAACAGGACATAGCAAGCGGTCTACCATCAATTTCTATACTAGCTCCAGACACATACGTTGTGACTAGAACCGTCTTACCATCAGCTACCTCTACTCTAATAGGCTCAGGCAGCACAGTAGCAGGTAACCCTAATTTAGTACAGAAATCTATAGACATAAATGTCCTATTTGCACCCGAATCAAACAATATTCTAGCAAGTATTGAGTTGATCAAGAACATACCGGTTATGACGTCATCATTATTAGTAGCGGCCTCAACTGTCATCTGAAAGGCCCTGGCTTCCGCAGTCAGTGGGTTCTTTCTCTTATGTCCACTTGAGGCTGTGGAACCCCCGACAGATGCCGAACGCACTCTTGACCCTGCCCCGAAACTTGCGCCCTTTGACGCCTGACAACTTGCTGAACAATGACCCGGCTGATGACAACTCCAACAAACATTTTCTCTGAAGGAACACCCCTGAGATTCATGACCTACCATACCACATCTTAAACATCTTCTCGTTGCCTCAGAACACTGACCACTATGTGAAGACTTACAACCTTTACACCATTCTTTCTTTCCAGAACCTGAACCTGATCCACCTTGGTTACCCTTACCTTTTTGTCTAAACCCAAACGATTTCTTAGACTTCGAACCTGATTGACTGGTAGCCTAACTACCATGTAGTACCACATTTCCCCAATTCATACCCCTAGCTGCTCTTACATCACTTTCCACCATCTTTGCCATCACAAAAACTTGAGACAATGTCGGTGCTGACCTCACAAAGGTCCTATACTCTAGCAAGATCATGTTTACAAAGTGCTGAATTCGGTATTGTTCATCCGGCACCCATTGTTGCACAAATCTTAGCTTGTCCATGTACTTCTCAATCACCTCATCAATTGTCATCTGCGGTGTCATCCGCATTTCTAGGAACTCCATCTTAATTCTATTCATGTCAAACACATTACAATACTGTTCACATACCTTCGCATAAAACTGTTCTCAAGTAATCATCTTAACTTGCTCTGGAGGGACACTAGCTATCACAGAATCCCACCACACCATTGCTCTATCTTTCAACAACCTGCTTGCATAAATCACCTTTAACTCAGGCTCACACTGACATGCATCAAACGCCTTTTCAACCTCCCATAACCAATTGAGAGTCACGGCTGGGTCATTACTTCCTGAGAAAGGAGATGGTCCAAAATCCCTGAACTGTTTAAAGGTACATCTTTTTGGTGGCTGGTATTGTTGTTGGAATTGCTGTTGTGGGAATTGAAAGGACCCATCCTAATCCACCTGGACGAAGTCATCAACATTTGGTCCCATTACGATGATCGGCTCCAAGTAATGTCCTTATACTGAGCAAATGCACAGCGGAAGACTTAATTCGTACCTGAGAATAAACATACTTTAAAGTGTCAACCAAAAGGTTGGTGAGTTCATAGGTTTATCATAACAATCATTTCAATATATTAATAGACCACAAGATTTCATAATCATAAACATAATACACTCGCAAGTGTATGTAAAGCATTCTAAGTGGTTGAGCACTTGGTAACCATACTTAACATTTAATCAACGTCGCATATTCCCTTTATTATGAAATCTCACTACACCGTACCAAGTGTAGTCACCAAAACGAAGTACTGTGCAACCGTTGAATACTGGTCGTCCAGTCCGGTTGGGGTTGTCAGGCCCGATAGATCTATCAACAGGATTCACGTTTACAATACCCATGTAAATAGTAGTTACCAAGCTACAGGAAAAGATGCCAGTGGTACAACTCAACGTAGAATATATTTTTAAGTACTTGTGTCTATTTTGTAAACATTTATAAAAGCAGCGCATGTATTCTCAGCCCAAAAATATATATTGCAAAAGCAATTAAAAAGGGAGCAAATGAATCTCACTTTTGCCTTGAAGGTATTTAATTCGACTTGGTCTCCGATAGATATCACGAACCTAACCATATATATAATATATCAACATATTTTCTTTTTAAGTAATCGTTACATATATATATACTTTTAATATTTTCTTAGTCCGTAGTTAGCAGTCCGATGTTAGTGGTCCACAATTAGTTGCTTAAATAAAATAAATAAAGACCCCATCGTATTCGTATTGATCAGAATTAATCTCGACCCATGGTACCATGTTTTCAAATGACGTGTTGCGTACATAAAACACCGTGTTGTCAAATGACGTGTTGCGTACAATCATGAGGTCTTATGATTAATCTTCTCGTGTTGTTTACGGGTGGTCCTGAAATATATAAAATCAAATCATAAGTAATTATATATAAAATATCATATTAATTAGAAAAGATATGATTAATTTACTTTTTCTCTAAATATTTTTGTAGCTAAACTAGCTTCGGATACCCAATCTTGTTTTAGTCGTAGTTTCTTCATTACAACTCCGTTTTTGTTGGTTCAACTTGCCACTTCCTTGGATCGAGTCAAATTTTAAGAATATGAACTGAAAATACCTTAGTTTGTATTCTAAATCGTAGGTTATAGGTCAAACTTTGGTGAAACTTATGAAACTGATCATTTTCCATCATAAAAACAACATTTAATGATCATTTTTCTAAAAATACTTACACTTTGAGTTAAACCATGAAATTTTTATGTGTTAACATATTCATAAGAAATACTCCCTCCGTCCCAGATTAATTGTCCCCAGACAAAAAACACACAGTTTTAGGAAATCCCACTAACTTTATTTCTCCACCAATGAAATATCTTCTCTCTCCAGATCCACCAATGAAATATCTCCTTTCCTTTCTATTTATGGAAGTAGACAATTAATTTGGGACATCCCAAAATGGAATACTGGACAATAATTTAGGGACGGAGGGAGTATCATTTTTCCAAAACATGAACTTCCAAATCAAAGTTCAAGATGGTTTTTAATTATCCAACCCAAAACAGCCCCCGGTTGCACTCCGACGACGTAGATTCAGTTTTTAAGATGTTCTTTGTAAAACCAAGTTATATCTTGTTAGGTTAGCATATCATTATGATATATTTCAGGTCTTGAATTATTTTAAAAGTCAAGTTAGAAGGATCTATTTAGTTTGCGAACAAGTTTGAAATCATTCAAACTATGTTCTTGTTGTTAAAATTTTATACCACAAAATAAGATAGCTATATGAATATGAATTGAATAAGATTATGAACAAGGTTACTACCTCAAGTTACTTGGACAAAGTTACTGCAAAAGATAAGAAATAATCTTGGAATCAAAGAGTGGTGGAGTTAGATCAAAAGGTTGGAAGTAAACTTCTTCAAATGGGTGGTTATTTTGATATGTTCTTGAAAGAGTTTTCTTATGGTGTTTAAGGCTTGTAATTGAAGCTAAATGATGGGGAAAATGCTTGGAGATGATCAAGTATGAAGTTAGGAGTATTTTGAGAGAGAAATGAGGGTGTAGGTATGAGAAAATGGAGCGAAGAAATGGTGTTCATTTATAAAAACGTTTTTAGTTTATAAAGAAAGAAAAGGATTCCTAATTTTGTTTTCTTACTAATAATTCATACTACTTGACAAATTCTAGTTACCTCATATCTAGGGCAGTAATAATGTTGATTAGGATATTGATTTGATGTGTATATACCAATAGTAAATACGTATAGAAGCTGGGTATGATACGGGTACATATACCCTAGATATATGTATAGAAATCTTGAGGAAACGGAACGAGAATTCAAATATAGCTATCTTTTGTGAATATACTTATATTGTTTTATGTATTTAAGTCCTTAAAAAGTGATTAAATACATTATATATATGATACATGTATAAGCATTATAGATTATAAGTATATATATCAAAGAATGTTACGTATAGTTATCGTTTTGAAAACTTAAGTTAGTAGTTTCAAAATATACTTATAACTCATTGTCATTAGTACACAATGAGATGTTAAACCATCCTTAGATCATGTTAAATATATATAAATACATATATATACACAAACGTATAATTATCGTATGTTATATAGTTCGTGATATCATCGGTCATATTGGACGGTCAAACGTTGTGTAAAACTCTTTTCAAAAACACAAGTCTCAATAATTTGGATTGCTTATCATGTTGGTATGGGTTAATTTATGTAAATATTAATCTCATAAGTATAATTTGGTCGGAAAATTCTGGGTCATTACAGTACCTACCCGTTAAAGAAATTTCGTCCCCGAAATTTGTTAGAGGTTGTTATGGATAACAATAAGAAGGTTTTCATGACAAATATAAGGTGATAATGGAGTTTTATCATCATTGAGTAATGTAGATAAAACGATTCTATTATGCGAAGAATATAAATGAGACTATCGTAAAAGAGTGAGATGAGTAAAATATATTCGTCTTAACCGATGACGTAGTTATGATTGATTTCCGGGATTTAAGGGATTTAAAGAGAATCTTACGTAATAAGATTTGGTTCTTTGGTGATTAAGGAAATCAGGATCTTCTTTGATTATATGCAATAATCTGTTTCGATTGCTCTGTCAGATATTTCACTATAAATTCATCCCTTCGTTTCCTTATTTTCCACGACTCACACCTTCTATTCTTTCTCCCTTGATTCTTACTTTAAAGCATTCATCAATATGCTCCATCCAGTCCTGATTCTTGATATACTCCTAACTTTTATATCTGTCATTCTTCTTTTTCATCTACCACCAGAAGAATCTATTTACTTCTACTATACTCTTGTGTTTATAGTGTTTCTAATTCTCCCGTGTCTCTATATTGCTATCTGCATCGATATACACGGTTTGTAATTTCGGGGTTATTATCGAAGTTTATATTCTTCATTATTTTTCGGAGCTTGATGCTTTCGTTTTCTCTTCCCGACTTCGAGTCAAGCGAGTAATGGTCCGGAATTCGTAGATATGAAATTCAGAATGAACATAGCTAATGCTCTAAGAAGAAAATGGTAATAGAACGATTTTGATTTGTTAAATTACCAGAATACCCTGGAGAAGACCGAGTCATCCAGAAAAATATTCTCTTGATATGTTTAGAGATTAGATAGAATGTAAGAGTCATGTAAATGGCACATGATGACGGTACTGTGAATCATCATGCTTCATTAGAAACTCAGCATGACTTACTGTAATATAATGACGTTGATCAAGTGTCATTATATTATACTAATCCATGCTTCAGTTCCCAACACTACTTCAAAATATTCATATTTTAAACTAGAAGGTTTCAGAATTTAGAAACTAACACAGTTTCTTTTATGTTGCAGATATTACGGGGAGATAAATGATCTCAGATAAGAATAGTTGTGAAAATATCGCCAGAAATATGGAGGATATTTATAATAGAACATACGAGAATATCTTAGAATTTCTAATATCAATGGATGATGAAGAAGATTTGTCTGTGAAGGTTTAGAATGAGAAATAAGATGTTTGCTAACGATTTCAGCAGGCACAGAATCATTTGGATTCTTTGAAGGCAAACTTATTCTTTGTGATTTGTCCACGGCTTTCTTCATAGTTTCACATAATCCGCTTTTCGGTACTAAATTTTCTATCGAGCGTTCCTAACACTCCTTTCTTTATCATCAAACTTTTGGCCAGTAAGATCATCTACAACATGCTGCTTCGTCAGCATTTTCAAAGTTAACTGATCTGGGTTATCGGTTATCAAACCGAGGTAGTTTCAGGAGAATTGTGTTTTTAGAATGATTAATCGCTGATGGTAATATTGTGGAATATAAAAGGTTCCCCAGTAACAATAAAGAGTACGCATATATATATCGCGGTTATAATAAAGTTGTTTCGGATGAAAAGTCGGAGTTGACTTGCTGGAGCTGTGACAAAATTAGCTACTTTGGAAAGGGATTGCAAAATGATCTTCGATAATAACAATGTCAAAGGAACTAGAACAGATACGTGTCAAACGTTTACTCAGTTTCTGAGGGTTTTTCAGGTGCATAACTATATGCATCAATCTTTTCTTCCGTAGATGAAGTGCGGTTGGTTTATCCTCTCGATTGAGGTGTTTTTAAGAATCATCATAGATTTGAACGCTGATTGTAATCGTCGAGATACAATGAGGTTTAAGATGAAATCAAGTGGCAATCTTGAAGAAATGTTTAGTTTTATATGTTATAATCAATATTTTAATTCATTTTAATTGTCCAATGTCATTAGTCTACAGTCTATAGTCCACAGTAACAGTCCAATAATTCATATATAGTTTAATATATAATATACGAATTAATTAATACGTGTCGTGACCCGTATACCTCTCAGACTCGATCACAACTCAAACTATATATATTATTGTAGAATCAACCTCAATCCTATATAGAGAACTCGATCATTACTGCATATAGAGTGTCTATGGTGATTCCAAATAATATATATAGATGCGTCGATATGATATGTCAAAACATTGTATACGTGTCCCGATATTTAAAGTGCGTAAAATAATTACAGAAATTAAATGACGATAAATAAAAGTGCGATAATTAAATTGCGATAAATAAACTGCGATAAATAAACTGTAATCAGTTAGCTAGGAACAGTTAGCTGGAACAGTTAGCGTGGATTCTTAACAAAATTTTTCATAGTTAATTTGTTTGTTTCTAACAGATTTATTTTGTCATATGTTTTCTTCATATGCCACTTGTTGGATTCTAGGAAGTCAAAATCCAAATATGAAATTGAATGAAAATGGTTATTCTACGGTGAACGGATACGTATATCGGTGGTTGTAAGTAGGATAGTAAATGACTGTTGAATCCGCTTCGACGAATGTACAATGTAACTTATTAAGATGAAATCTAATTATTCCTCGGGTATTACCTACCCGTTAAAAAAAAATTTCACCATTAATATTTTGTACAAAAGAACTTTTAATTACAATCTTTATGAAAACATATATACATATATATTTTTTTCAGATGAAATCATGAATTTAATGAGTTAATATGATATTAATCTCATTTGCTTTTCGGTTTGAGCTAGAATAAGAAATCTCTAAAACTTTTTGAAACCACATATTCTTCGCAGAATATCAATGAAGTTATGGATCAATACTTCATCGTTCATTATTGTTGGTACTCCTTGGTATCTATGGTGCGTATGATGTTGATGTTTGTGGGACAGATTATGATGTCGAGACGTGTGATGCGGATGTTGTTTGTTAGTGGTGATGATGGTATTGTTGATGTTATTGGTGGTGGTGCTGATTATGCTGTTGGTGCTGCTGCTGGTGTTTGCAACCTTCGCACCATGTTCTCCAAAGCCGTCACGCGAGCGCGAAGTTCGTTAACTTCTGCTAGTACACCGGGATGATTGGCGGTTGGAGAGAGCGAATGAACAACATTTGTAATATCGGATAGTATATAATTGTAACGAGATACTCTAGAAATGAGAGAGAAAATGGTGTTTCAAATAGGTTCGCCAGTAAGTGCTTCAGGTTCATCGCCAAGAGGGCAATTTGGTAGATGGAATGGATCACCTTCTTCTTGTCTCCAGTGATTTAGTATATTATGAACCCATCCCCAATTCATCCAGAATAGATGATGGGAAATTGGTTGATCCATTCCGGTGATGCTGCTTTCAGAGCCCGAATGGAAATCCATATCGGCATAACTGTCGGAATCTGAAGAATTCGAACTAGATGCGGAATCCATCTTGTATAATGGGGAAAATGAATTTTTGGTATGGAATAGATTATAGGAGTTAGATTTGGTACTCTTCAATACATAATTTACATATGTATATATAATACCAAAATCCCGTAAATTACGAAAAATCTTTGAAAAGATATCAGTCAAAGTTCGCAATAACATATATGCTAAGATAAGAATTCGTCTATACACTATCAATGCAGTAAATGCAGTAAAACGTGTCAAGACTTATGAATGATAAGCAGGTAATTTCCTAAGGATGATAAGCAGATGATTTACGACTAGAAATGATAAGCAAAACTTTTGACATGTAGACACGGTCGAAGTCCAGACTCCTTAATGCATCCTAACAACTACTAGTTAGACACACTAATGCAAGACCTGGTTCGCTACGACCACCGCTCTGATACCAACTGAAAGGACCCGTTCTAATCCACCTGGACGAAGTCATCAACATTTGGTCCCATTACGATGATCGGCTCCAAGTAATGTCCTTATACTGAGCAAATGCACAGCGGAAGACTTAATTCGTACCTGAGAATAAACATGCTTTAAAGTGTCAACCAAAAGGTTGGTGAGTTCATAGGTTTATCATAACAATCATTTCAATATATTAATAGACCACAAGATTTCATAATCATAAACATAATACACTCGCAAGTGTATGTAAAGCATTCTAAGTGGTTGAGCACTTGGTAACCATACTTAACATTTAATCAACGTCGCATATTCCCTTTATTATGAAATCTCACTACACCGTACCAAGTGTAGTCACCAAAACGAAGTACTGTGCAACCGTTGAATACTGGTCGTCCAGTCCGGTTGGGGTTGTCAGGCCCGATAGATCTATCAACAGGATTCGCGTTTACAATACCCATGTAAATAGTAGTTACCAAGCTACAGGGAAATATACCAGTGGTACAACTCAACGTAGAATATATTTTTAAGTACTTGTGTCTATTTTGTAAACATTTATAAAAGCAGCGCATGTATTCTCAGCCCAAAAATATATATTGCAAAAGCAATTAAAAAGGGAGCAAATGAATCTCACTTTTGCCTTGAAGGTATTTAATTCGACTTGGTCTCCGATAGATATCACGAACCTAACCATATATATAATATATCAACATATTTTCTTTTTAAGTAATCGTTACATATATATATATATATATATATATATATATATATATATATATATATATATATATATATATATATATATATATATATATACTTTTAATACTTTTAATATTTTCTCAGTCCGTAGTTAGCAGTCCGATGTTAGTGGTCCACAATTAGTTGCTTAAATAAAATAAATTAAGACCCCATCATATTCGTATTGATCAGAATTAATCTCGACCCATGGTACCATGTTGTCAAATGACGTGTTGCGTACATAAAGTACCGTGTTGTCAAATGACGTGTTGCGTACAATCATGAGGTCTTATGATTAATCTTCTCGTGTTGTTTACGGGTGGTCCTGAAATATATAAAATCAAATCATAAGTAATTATATATAAAATATCATATTAATTAGAAAAGATATGATTAATTTACTTTTTCTCCAAATATTTTCGTAGCTAAACTAGCTTCGGATACCCAATCTTGTTTTAGTCGTAGTTTCTTCATTACAACTCCGTTTTTGTTGGTTCAACTTGCCACTTCCTTGGATCGAGTCAAATTTTAAGAATATTAACTGAAAATACCTTAGTTTGTATTCAAAATCATAGGTTATAGATCAAACTTTGGTGAAACTTATGAAAGTGATCATTTTCCATCATAAAAACAACATTTAATGATCATTTTTCTAAAAATACTTACACTTTGAGTTAAACCATGAAATTTTTATGTGTTAACATATTCATAAGAAATATCATTTTTCCAGAACATGAACTTCCAAATCAAAGTTCAAGATGGTTTTTAATTATCCAACCCAAAACAGCCCCCGGTTGCACTCCGACGACGTAGATTCAGTTTTTAAGATGTTCTTTGTAAAACCAAGTTATATATTTTAGGTTAGCATATCATTATGATATATTACAGGTCTTGAAGTGTTTTAAAAGTCAAGTTAGAAGGATCTATTTAGTTTGCGAACAAGTTTGAAATCATTCAAACTATGTTCTTGTTGTTAAAATTTTATACCACAAAATAAGATAGCTATATGAATATGAATTGAATAAGATTATGAACAAGGTTACTACCTCAAGTTACTTGGACAAAGTTACTGCAAAAGATAAGAAATAATCTTGGAATCAAAGAGTGGTGGAGTTAGATCAAAAGGTTGGAAGTAAACTTCTTCAAATGGGTGGTTATTTTGATATGTTCTTGAAAGAGTTTTCTTATGGTGTTTAAGGCTTGTAATTGAAGCTAAATGATGGGGAAAATGCTTGGAGATGATCTAGTATGAAGTTAGAAGTATTTTGAGAGAGAAATGAGGGTGTAGGTATGAGAAAATGGAGTGAAGAAATGGTGTTCATTTATAAAAACGTTTTTAGTTTATAAAGAAAGAAAAGGATTCCTAATTTTGTTTTCTTACTAATAATTCATACTACTTGACAAATTCTAGTTACCTCATATCTAGGGCAGTAATAATTTTGATTAGGATGTTGATTTGATGTGTATATACTAATAGTAAATACGTATAGAAGCTGGGTATGATACGGGTACATATACCCTATATATACGTATAGAAATCTTGAGGAAACGGAACGAGAATTCAAATATAGCTATCTTTTGTGAATATACTTATATTGTTTTATGTATTTAAGTCCTTAAAAAGTGATTAAATACATTATATATACAATACATGTATAAGCATTATAGATTATAAGTATATATATCAAAGAATGTTACGTATAGTTATCGTTTTGAAAACTTAATTTAGTAGTTTCAAAATATACTTATAACTCATTATCATTAGTACACAATGAGATGTTAAACCATCCTTAGATCATGTTAAATATATATAAATACATATATATACACAAACATATAATTATCGTATGTTATATAGTTCGTGATATCATCGGTCATATTGGACGGTCAAACGTTGTGTAAAACTCTTTTCAAAAACACAAGTCTCAATAATTTGGATTGCTTATCATGTTGGTATGGTTTAATTTATGTAAATATTAATCTCATAAGTATACTTTGGTCGGAAAATTCTGGGTCATTACAGGAATGGTTGTTGGTATGTAGGTGGCTGAACTTGGTTCATCATCATGGGATGTTGGTATTGGTAGTAGTTCTGTGGTGGCATGATAGGCTGAGAGAATTGGTTCTGTAAAGGGTATTGGTAGTGGTTCTGGGTTATCTGTGGTACGGCATGCGACTGTGCAGTGGCAAAACCTGGCAGTGTATCCTCATTACCCGATTGTCTAGCTAACTCAAGCTCAGCAATCTTTTCCTGAGCTTCCTTAAACTTTCCTTCAAGCTCATGTACATAATCAGCATCATATACTTCTACCTCATCCTCCACATTAGGAGCACTGAAGGTTCCGGGGTAGATCGGGTTTGTAGCGTTCGCATCCCTGTTATCTGTCATCTGCGCTACAAAACACTCGCACAAAAGCTTAGTGGATAACTGTTAGCTTATTAAACACTAACATGCACAACATCCTATATTCACTTAGCCCTACCCCACGGACATGTTTGACTTAATTCAGGGTTTAGGAACAAATACGCGCACGTACTTGCTGCTAAACCACGCTCTGATACCAACTTGTAACACCCTGATTTTTTTTATATATATCACAGCGGAAGACTGAATTACATAAATACCCTTAGATAACATTTACAAACCATAGTTATCAATTTAGCTTAGTTAACGTTATTACAATATTCCAAAACGTTGGTGTTACGTGAAAACATTATAAAACCAGAAAACATCAGAGTTAAGCAAGTAGTCAAACATGTCTTCAACCCAACAGCAACACCCATCCTAACCAGCAGTACCTAAACATGCAAGGGGTGGAAATGTGGGGAGCATTAGCACACAGCTAAGTGAATGGATACTATCTAACAGACCAAGCATAAGCAACTGAACATGCAAGGGATCACAGATATGCTAACGTCCTGAACTAGCATAGAATAACTGACAATATGAGGATCGGCGGCTTGTACGAGCACACGAAGTAGTTGATCAAGCTACAGTCTACCGATAGTCCGCTTTACTGATTTCACTGCATAATCATCCAGACGCAACACATGCATCCTTCTATGCTATACTGAACAATCAGTAACTCATGACCAGACCAGGCTACCACAGTCGACCTCACATCAACCCTACCTTGCCGCCTCGGTGGGTTCCCAACCTTACCGCCTCGGTTGGTGTCCAACTAATAGTGTGCACATAAGATCACAGATAAATAGTCATGCAATCGTCCTAACTAGCATGGCAATAACTAACTACGCATGGTAATCGTAATGAACATAATCATAGTAATAAAGAGTCTGAACAAGTAGCGTGTCAGCTACTTAATACTCTATCCGGAGATAGACCCACTCACCGATTACCCGCAACTGAAGGTTCTCAGAGGTCTAATCTTTCTGAGCCTTCACCTTTTTGTTTATCACCTGTGAATCATCACATAATATCTCAAGTTAGTATTATATCCAAGTATTAATACACAACTTTACATTCAATGGAAAATATTCACATAACAGGCAAGGTTTTCAAGCAACATGGGGTTCTCAAGCAAATTCGAGTTTTTCGAGCAAATCGAGTTTTTCGAGCGAATTCGAGTTTTTCGAGCAAATCGAGTTTTTCAAGCAGTAACATGTTTTCGAACATATTCGAGTTTTTCGAGCAGTTTCGAGTTTTCGAACATATTCCAGTTTTTCGAGCATCAACATGTTTTCGAGCAGAAGGTTCTCGAGCACTGTTTTCGAGCGAGTTTCGAGCACTGTTTTCGAGCGAGTTTTTCGAGCAGCTCTTCTTCACCATCAGCTTCGCTGATTTGGTGATTTTAAGCCAAAAAACTCGATTTGGAGGTTTATAGTCCAAATTTAAGCATAAGGAAACATACTAATCATACATAAACACTTTTTCTAACTATAAATATCAAAATCTAACATCTACAATCAAGATTTGGGATTAATTCATCCCAAAATACCCATTTTATCATAAACTCAAAATCTAAAACACAATTCATCATTTTTGACAGGTTCTAACCTCAAACCCACTTGAAAAACATCATATAAACTATATAGCAACTATTACTAACATCAATTAAGCATTACAAACACAAAACATGAAGATTCAAGCTTAATTTCATCAAAAACCCACTTTATACCCAAACCCATTTCCTAAAGAATTAAATCACGAATCTAAGCAAACAAACCTGGATAAATGATCACAAGGATGATAAGATTCAGATCCTAAAGCCTCTTGATTCAATTTGTGACTTGGATTAGATTAGGGTTTGAGAGTGAAAGAGTTTGGTACGTACTAGTTTTGAGAATTCTCTAGAAATGAGAAGAAGAAAGCAGTTTACACTATTAAGATGGTATTAAAACCCATACCCCACAACACACGGGTATTTATCAGTTATCTAATATCTTTCGCACTTAATTTGGCAACCCTAACGGAGTCCAAATTTAACAAACAAATCATCTCTGTGACCCTTGTCATAAACTGGTCTTAACCAACTAATCAATTAATAATAAACATATTAGTAAAATAAAAGCATATTTTAACCACAATTATAAACCTAAGGGTAATTAAGTAATCTTACTTCTAACCCCGGTTTCAGTCTGTTACATATAGAGTACCTATGGTTGTTCCAAATAATATATATATGGGTCGATATGATATGTCAAAACATTGTATATGTGTCTATGGTATCCCAATATTACATAATATATGTTAGAATACATGTATAATACAATATAAGTTGGTTAAGTTATTATTTGTATAGATTTGTTACAAATTTCACGTAGCTACAACAAGCAAAATTATCCAATCTTGTTTTACCCATAACTTCTTCGTTTTAAATCCGTTTTGAGTGATTCAAGTTGCTATGGTTTCATATTGAACTTAAGTTTATGAATCTAAATAGAAAAAGTATAAGTTTAAATGTTACAAGTCGTTTTTGTAAAGGTAGTCATTTCAGTCGAAAGAACGACGTCTAGATGACCATTTTGGAAAACATACTTCCACTTTGAATTTAACCATGATTTTTGGATATAGTTTCATGTTCATAATAAAAATCTTCATTTTCCCAGAAGAATAATTTTTAAATCAAAGTTTATCATAGTTTTTAATTATCCAAACCAAAACAGCCCCCGGTTTTACTACGACGGCGTATATCCGGTTTTACGGTGTTCTTCGTGTTTCCAGGTTTTAAATCATTAAGTTAGCATATCATATAGATATAGAATATGTGTTTAGTTGATTTTAAAAGTTAAGTTATAAGGATTAACTTTGTTTGTGAACAAGTTTAGAATATACTAAACTATGTTCTAGTGATTACAAGTTTAAATATTCGAATAAGATAGTTATATATATATGAATCGAATGATGTTATGAACATCATTACTACCTCAAGTTTAGTAGGTAAACCTACTAAAAGTGACAAGAAATGATCTAGCTTCAAAGGATCTTGGATGGCTTGAAAGTTCTTGAAGTAGGATCATGACACAAAAACAAGTTCAAGTAAGATTTTTACTCGAATTAAGATAGTTTATAGTTATAGAAATCGAATCAAAGTTTGAATATGAATATTACCTTGAATAAGAAAGATAACCTACTATAAATAACAAAGGTTTCTTGATCTTAGATGATTACTTGGAATGGATTAGAAAAATTGGAAGTAAACTAGTAAACTTCAAAGGATTTTTGAAGTGTTCTTGAAGTGTTCTTCCTACGATTATTATAGCTTGATTCTTGAAGTAATTTTTGATGAAGATGATTATTAGTTTACTGGAAAAATTAGTTCATAAGTGTGTGTAGGTGTTGAGAGAGAATTAGAAAGAGAATTGGAAGTGAAATGGATTGATTGGTGAGTGGTGAATGATGAGTGGTGAGTGGGGTTAAAAGAAGTTATAGTTAGTTGACTAGTTCATGGTAGAAGTTAAATTTGATTAGTCATACATTACATAATCAAGATTGGAATCCCATGCTAGTTCCTATTAGTATATACTCATAGTAAGTACGTCTAGAAACTGTGTATAATACGGATACGAATACTGAATGACTACGAGTAGAATTGTTGATGAAAATGAATGGAAATGTAATTGTAAGCATTTATGCTAAGTAGAATTACTTTGACATGTGTCTTGAAGTCTTTCAAAAGTGTACTAATACATCTTAATACACTACATGTATATTTATTTTAACTGAGTCGTTAAGTCATCGTTAGTCGTTACATGTAAGTGTTGTTTCTGAAAGCTTTAAGTTAACGATCTCATTTAATGTTGTTGAAAGCTTTAAATCAAATTTTAACACATTTAGTGTTGTTGAAAGCTCTGCCCCTTGGACCCTACCAGGGGTGCCACCCCTTGGACCCCGCTATCAGGGGCGCTGCCCTCGAACCCCCGTCATAATCAAGATAATTTCAAACAAGTGTGCACTCCACACTTTCCCAAACTTGTTCGATATTTATCAAGGTTATTTTGGTTAACAAATTAATCTCATTACACTTAAATCATATTGGTGACACAAATCACCAACAATGAATATATCATAATATGATACATATGTATTTAGTAAGGCGTTGCTATAACGATAATCGTTATATATATCGTTTCGAGTTTCATAATTCAATAGTCTTATTTTATGTATATAACTCATTGTTAATATACCTAGTGAGATACTTACTTTTCATAATATCATGTTAGCTATATACATATCCATATATATATATCATATAGTTTTTACAATTTTTAACGTTCGTGAATCGCCGGTCAACTTGGGTGGTCAATTGTCTACATGAAACCTATTTCAATTAATCAAGTCTTAACAAGTTTGATTGCTTAACATGTTGGAAACATTTAATCATGTAAATATCAACTTCATTTAATATATATAAACATGGAAAAGTTCGGGTCACTACAGTATGTCCCATTTTTGTGATTGAATTTTGGTTAAATGGTGGATGAGATGGAGGATAATGATCATTATGGGTGATTTTCAGATGAGCAAATAGCTTATTGAGGTGCATCCCATATGGAAGAGCTCTAGATGTATCTTTGAGAACATTGCTCATCGTTGTTGCCATAAGATAGGCCATGTCAATGTGCTCACTATTCTCCAAGCACTAGAGAAGAGCAAATTGGGTGGCATGGACATTTGCGTGATTTTCCAGTTTACAGTATATGTTGTAATCATTCACTTTGTTCCAAATGTCATATCTTTGACGTAAGTGTCTCCCAAAGACTCCATACTCATATATCTCCCTTTTTGATACGTTCTTTAGACACAATTCCTTAATTGCTTATTTAGCATCTATAAAAGATGGAAGATAAGTGAGACTGTGGCCTTTGTAGAAGAACCTTCTTCCATCAGTGGGAACATTCTTGGATACAAGTCTTGATAACCAATTGAGGTAATCTCAGATTTGTCATAATCTTTTGTTTGTTTTTAACACACTTGCTTAAGTCTTATTGGTTGGTCAACATTTTATTGATGACAATAATCTAATTAATTGCTAAGCATGTTATTATTCATCTTTAAGCTTACACATGGATTATAGATGTGTTAATGATGTCTTACCTAGAGAAACAAATAAGTTCAATTAAGCATGTTGTAAGACATCATGTTGATCAAGACTAAACCATTCTTAGACATGTTACTAAACTTAAACATGTCTCTTTTGATATCTTAATATGTGTGTGTTAATAATTCTTTAAGCACTTAAGATTATTTGATTATGCCATATTAATTGTTATTAACCAAGTGTAAGATCCAGTTTTTTCCAGTTGTGTTGGACGCCATCCAACAGGGTGGGACGCCATCCAACAGGGTGGGACGCCGTCCCAGTTTGAAGGGCTGGACGCCGTCTAGAATTTTGGACGCCGTCCAGATGGCCTTACGAGCCAACTTTTGTGTTTTTGATATTTAAAAGGGGTAACATGGTAATTTCACATTGTGGACGACTTTAAGACCCTAGATCAGTTTTGGTGAGCCTCATTACTCCTTTTTCATCTACTTTATCATCTTCCATTAAATCCTAGAGAGAGAGGAGGTTCTAGAGTGAGAGAGCTCCTGTGACGATCGCTCCAAATCCATATGGACGAACACGTCATTCATCGATTTCATTGCGAGGTATTTGACCTCTATATGATACGTTTTGTAAACATTGCATTCTTTTGAAAAGGCATACCATAAATGAATATTTAAATCAAAGGTTTTCGACATCTGATGATTTCTACATATAGACAATCACCATAAATAATAGTTTACAATAGTACTTCCGTTGACAATGCAGTCAAAATAAGATACATGGTGATGATTTGGTGAATGCAACGTTTCCTTGAAAAATATGCCATGTAAGACTCCATGCACATAGCTTGTCTAACATATAATCAAACAGCGGAAGACTCCTAGGGAACCTGAGAATAAACATGCTAACAAGTGTCAACACAAAGGTTGGTGAGTTCATAGTTTTAGTGTTTCGCATAATCTGCATATAAAAGTGGATAACAAGACTTCAGTTGTTTCATCCAGAAACGTTTATCAATAGATTCTACATAACAGAGCACCCTGGTAACTAAACTTTAACGTTTTAATAACTACCCTTGTTTAACATGCAACCAACATGTACAATACACGCTATCCAACGTGTACTAACCTCAAATAGCATACGTCTGTTTTATAGTTCAGGTTAGAGTTTTCTATACCTGGAACAGATGGGGATGTCAAGCCCTATGGATCCATATATAACTACTCGCGCCCACCAGTTCTTATAACCGGCAGTTACTAGTTACCAAAGCTAAGGGATTTTCGGTTCAAACTCGGTGTAGAATTTAGTATGTACTTGTGTCCATTGCGTTTAAAATAAAGTGCATGTATTCTCAGCCCAAAAATATAGATTGCAAAAGCAATTAAAAAGGGAGCATATGAAACTCACCTTAGCAGCATATAAAGTCGTTCACCAAAATGTGACCGAAACTCGGATTACCAAATAACCGTAGATCTCAACCTAGAGAACATATGTTGGTCAATAAATGTCTATCAAACTAGGTCAGGTCATAGTATATCACAATCCTAATGCTCGATATCGACATACAAAAGTTATCCAAAGTCGTTTCAAAAAGTCAATTTTGACAGTTGTTTAACAAAACGAGACGTACCTTATATAAGGATTCATTTACTCGGTTGGTAATGTTCAAAAATTCAATTTATCAATCTCGTAAACAAGTTGTTTAAATCTTAATTGTAAATTCAAAAGCAATTTCAATTAACGTTAATCATAATTCAGTTTATCATATCTTTTAATCCGTTCATCGAAACTATTCGATATCTAAATGAAAAATTATTGATTTTTCGCCAGCTTTCCAAAAACATGTATATCATATACCTTTTACCAGTAATATATGTATTTAATTCGTGATTCATTATAAACTGTTTAACGACGAAATTTAGCATACAAGCATGTATAAATATATATTCGAGCACTAGACATGGATACACTATTAATATATAAAAGATAAAATATGAGTGCTTACGTATCAATATTGAGACTTAATATTGTAGGACAGTACGTAGATGTAACGGAGATGATAATTACTAGGTTTGACTTTACGAGCATAACCCTCGAACAATACCCATAACCTCCTTAGTAATAACCCATAATTTCCTTAGCTCTATCCTGCTCTTAAAACCATTTTGAAAGTGACACACTCATAACCTCGTCGTAGTATTTTATGTATAATACTAGTTAATAATATTAATAATAATAAGATTAATAATAATATTAATCTTAATCATAATAATAATAATAATAATAATAATAATAATAATAATAATAATAATAATAATAATAATAATAATAATAATATAAATATGGAGTATGATATGTATGTGTGTAAGACAGAGACCAAAATGCTCGAGCTTTTATAGGTGTGGCCTGATTCTGATGCCCATGCGATCGCATGGCTTTTATGCCTATTTGCCATGCGATCGCATGGCCGTCAGATCCAGGTCACATATTTTTTTGTAATTTTGTTAGTCGACGTAATTTAATATAATATATATAATATATTTAATTTAACTAATTAATTATATATTATATTAAATTCACATGCATAGTTGACTTGTAATTTTTGTTCCGATAAGTCGTACGTCATCACTCGACTTATGTCCCGGTTCCGGTTTTTCGAGTGTCCCTTCGTACGTTGAGAAAATTTGTACATTACGTTTCGCGACTCGTACCTTTGTCAAAATATAGTCTTAAATTATTCCTAAACTATACCACTCAAAGTATATCTTAAACTTTCGAGTATTTTGGTCATTTACTTCTATAAATCATCGTCTCGTTATTTGTTATTATATATATAATAACAGATTGTTTTATGACCAAGTTAATATTATATTTAAATATATATATTCAATATTTAATAAACACGTTTTTAAAATACATAACACAGGTTATTCATATATCTAATGCCAACAGTTAATATTCCTTATTATTGTATGTGTCCAAGTTACGTTATTTAAACAAACACTTTATCATTTGTTCCGAATACCGTTAAAAATGAATGATTTCTCAAATCAACGTGGACCTCTCAACAGAGACCCGTAATGATATCATAATCCTTAAGAGACTCAGTAAATGTCTTTTACTTGAATCGTTTGGCATAATCTTTTAACTCCGTAGTTAAATATATCAATCAGGTAATCAATCAAATAAGATTAATGCACAGTATCATATACCCAACACTTAGTTACGTTTTCAAGTTATAGTATATGTATCTATTTACATATAATTATTCGTGCATCATCGTGAATAAACAAAAGGTAATTGAATAGTTCAAGAATTTTGAGATTCAGTTTAACAGATTTTGCTTATCGTATCGAAATCATATAAGATTAAGTTTAAATTTGGTCGAAAATTTTCGGGTCATCACAGTACCTACCCGTTAAAGAAATTTCGTCCCGAAATTTGAGTGAGGTCGTCATGGCTAACAATAAAAATGTTTTCATGACGTATATGAGTTGATAATTAGAGTTTTATCACCGTTGAATAATATGGATAAAACAATCCAATTACTCGGAGCGTATGAGAGAAGTTATCATAATAGAGTGAAAGAGAGATTCGTCTTATCTTTGGACGTAGTAACGATTGGTTTCCGAAATTTAAGGAATAGAAAATCTTCATAATAAGATTTGATTCTTCGAAATTTAAGGAAATTATGATTTCCTTTGATTAAATGCGTAATCTGCCTCGATTGTTATGTCTGATATTTCGCTATAAATTAACTACTTCCGTTTCATTATTTTCACCACCCCTACATCTTCTTCCTCATTTCATACTTCAAAAGATTGTGAAATGCTTCATCCAGTTCTGATTCTTGATATACTTTTAACTTTCATATCTGTCATTTTTCTTTTTCATCTACCACCAAAGGAAGTTATTTTCTTCTACCATTACCTTGGGGTTATAGTGTTTTTCATTCTCCCGTGTCTTTATATTGCTATACGCATTGATATACACGGTTTGTAATTTCGGGGTTGTTATAGGGCTTTATATTCTCCGTTATATTTTGGAGCTTCATGCTTCCGTTCTCTCTTCCCGACTTTAAGTTAAGCGAATAATGGTCCAGAATTCGTAGGTATGAAGTTTTGGATAAACATAACTAATGTTCTAAGAAAGAGATTGTAATGGCACAATTTTGATTTGTCAAATTACCAGAATATCTGGAAAAAACCGAATCATCAAGAAATATATTTTCTTGATATATTTAGAGATTAGAATGTAAGAGTCGTGTAACATGGCACATGATGAGGGTGGAATCTGTGAACCTTTATCACGTTCCATTAGAAACTCAGCATGACTTACTGTAATATAATCACGTTGATCAAGTGTCATTATATTATACTAATTCATGCTTCAGTTCCCAACACTACTTCAAAAACATTCGTATTTTAAATTCGAATTTTTCAGAATCTAGAAACTAAAACAGTTTCTTTTATGATAACACATATAGCGTGAAGAGATAAATAATCTCGGACAATGATAGCTATGAATATATCTTCAGAAATATCGAAGATATTTATAATGAAAGATATGATAATATCTTAGAATTTCTAATATTGAAGGATGATGAAGAAGATTTGTTCGTAACAGATTTTGAGTCAGGAGCAAGGTATTCGTTAATGACTTCAGCAGATACTGAATCATTTGTATTCTTTGAAGGCAGGTTTAGTCTTTGTGATTTGTCCACAGCCTCCTTCATACTTTGCTCAATCCGTTTTCCAGTTCCAAACCTTCTCTTTTTCTCAGCTTTACCACCATAAACTTTTGACTGTTAAGGTAATTTGTAGTTTTTGCTGCTTCATCATCATTTTTCTAAAATTCAGAGAACTAGTTTCGCAGTTTGGGGTGTTTTTCAGAAACTTCACATTCGAAGTATGTAAGTCCAGGAGGTAGATATTATATGTACACATATAACTGTTGGCGTAGACGTCCTGCAAGATTTCAAAATACTGATTGCTAATTCCCGGTAATTCGTATGGCAATTCTCGTTACAAGATGCAAATGTGTAAATGATAGAGTTTCAATGAGTATTATGATTTTTCGAAAGGTCAAGGATTAATGAAGTTGTTGGTAAATTTACTGCTAATGTGGTGGGACATGAAAGGTTCCCCTGTAACAAGAACTTATATGTCCGGATTACAATAAGGCTAATCTGAAAAGTCGAAGTTGACTGGTTGGAAGTGTGGTAAAACTGAATACTTTGAAAAGGGATTGCAAGATTATTTTCGGTAAAAACAACGTTAAAGGATCTTGCATAGTTTTGAAGTCAAAGTATAGCTTTGAAAGATGTAGAGATCTAAGAATGATGTCACCGGTTCAGAGTTATGACTTGGATTCTGATCTGTCAATATCAGAATATGTAATTGAATTTGTATGAAAACGATTGTATATCGTTGTGAGCATTGTTAATAATTTTTGAATCAAAGTTGAAGAATGTACAGTGTAACATATTAATTGCGAACTTATATTTTTCCCGGGTATTACCTACCCGTTAAAGATTTCACAATTAATACTTTGTACAAAAGAATTTTTATTACCGTCTTTATGAAAATATATGTATGTATATTTTCTTCAGATGTAACACAGATTTAATGAGTTAATATCTTATTAAGCTCATTTAATTTTTGGCTGGATTCGAAATGAATAATCTCTAAAACATTAAAGATTTCATAATCTTCATGGAGTATTTTACTAATGTAATCAATACTTCGTTATTCAGTTTTATTGATATTTCCTCAGTGAATCATGTTGGTGCTTATGGAACTCTTGCTAACTTCGCAAGGTAAAAATGATGTTTTCTGAAAAGTTTTGAGTACATCGAAAATGAAAATGTAAAATTAATTATGTAATTGAATAATACACTTGGTTTATTATGAAATGGAATTCATTAAGTTGAAACAGAGATTGTAGTTAACAATGGTTAAGTTGTTAAGGAAGGATGTACATCATTGCATATTAGTAATATGAACTAACCGAGTAGTACCTACCAGTTAAGATTCACACGTAATAGCTTAGTACGAAAAGATTTATTTTGATTTCAAAATTCATATATATTATATATACATAAAATTTCTTCAGGGAAATGAGTTAATACTTCATCGGTTATTGTTGCTGGTATTTCTTGGTAACTACGGTGCGTATGACGTTGATGCTCGTGGGACAGATTGTGAAGTTGAGGTTTGCAATGCGGATGTTGTTGGTGGTGGTAATGGTACTGTTGGTGTTGTTGTCGGTGGTACTGTTGATGCCGGTGATGCTGCTGGTGCTTGTAACCTTTGTACCATATTCTCTAAAGTCACCACTCGAGCACGAAGCTCGTTGACTTCTTCTACTACACCGGGATGATTGTCGATTCGGACGAGCGGACGAATAAGATTTAGAATGTGAGATAGTATATAATCATGACTAGATACTCTGGAAATCAGAGAGAAAATGGTATTACGAACAGGTTCGCCGATAAGTGCTTCAGGTTCTTCGCCAAGAGGGCAATGTGGTGGATGGAAGGGATCACCTTCTTCTTGTCTCCAATGATTGAGGAGGCTACGAACCCATCCCCAATTCAACCAGAATAGATGATGGCTGATTGGTTGATCCATTTCGGTTACACTGTCTTCGGAGTTCAGGTGAATATCCATATCGGAATAGCTGTTGGAATTTAAGGAATTTGAACTAGATACGTGATCCATCTTGTATAATCAGGGAATTGATTTTTGATATAAGATAGATTATAGAATTTAGATTGATACTCTTCAATACATAATTTACATATGTATTTATAATACCAAAATCCCGTAAATTACGGAGAAATTTTCGAAAAATGTCAGGAAAAGTTTACAGTAACAGATATGCTAAGATATGAATTTTTTCGGTAAACTATCTATGCAGTAAATGTATTAAGACGTGTCTAGACTTAGGAATGATAAGCAAGTAATTTCCGACGATAAATGGTAAGTAAAACTCGGTAAAAACAGATACAGTCATAGTCCAGACTCACTAATACATCATAACAATTACCAGTTAAACACACTAATGCAAATTCTGGTTCCCTATGACCTCAAGCTCTGATACCAACTGTGACGATCGCTCCAAATCTATATGGACGAACACGTCATTCATCGATTTCATTGCGAGGTATTTGACCTCTATATGATATGTTTTGTAAACATTGCATTCTTTTGAAAAGGCATACCATAAATGAATATTTAAATCAAAGGTTTTCGACATCTGATGATTTCTACATATAGACAATCACCATAAATAATAGTTTACAATAGTACTTCCGTTGACAATGCAGTCAAAATAAGATACATGGTGATGATTTGGTGAATGCAACATTTCCTTGAAAAATATGCCATGTAAGACTCCATGCACATAGCTTGTCTAACATATAATCAAACAGCGGAACACTCCTGGGGAACCTGAGAATAAACATGCTAACAAGTGTCAACACAAAGGTTGGTGAGTTCATAGTTTTAGTGTTTCGCATAATCTGCATATAAAAGTGGATAACAAGATTTCAGTTGTTTCATCCAGAAACATTTATCAATAGATTCTACATAACAGAGCACCCTGGTAACTAAACTTTAACGTTTTAATAAGTACCCTTGTTTAACATGCAACCAACATGTACAATACACGCTATCCAATGTGTACTAACGTCAAATAGCATACGTCTGTTTTATAGTTCAGGTTAGAGTTTTCTATACCTGGAACAGATGGGGATGTCAAGCCCTATGGATCCATATATAACTACTCGCGCCCACCAATTCTTATAACCGGCAGTTACTAGTTACCAAAGCTAAGGGATTTTCGGTTCAAACTCGGTGTAGAATTTAGTATGTACTTGTGTCCATTGCGTTTAAAATAAAGTGCATGTATTCTCAGCCCAAAAATATAGATTGCAAAAGCAATTAAAAGGGAGCATATGAAACTCACCTTAGCAACATATAAAGTCGTTCACCAAAATGTGACCGAAACTCGGATTACCAAATAACCGTAGATCTCAACCTAGAGAACATATGTTGGTCAATAAATGTCTATCAAGCTAGGTCAGGTCATAGTGTATCACAATCCTAATGCTCGATATCGACATACAAAAGTTATCCAAAGTCATTTCAAAAAGTCAATTTTGACAGTTGTTTAACAAAACGAGACGTACCTTATATAAGGATTCATTTACTCGATTGGTAATGTTCAAAAATCCAATTTATCAATCTCGTAAACAAGTTGTTTAAATCTTAATTGTAAATTCAAAAGCAATTTCAATTAACGTTAATCATAATTCAGTTGATCATATCTTTTAATCCGTTCATCGAAACTATTCGATATCTAAATGAAAAAATTATTGAATTTTCGCCAGCTTTCCAAAAACATGTATATCATATACCTTTTACCAGTAATATATGTATTTAATTCGTGATTCATTATAAACTGTTTAACGACGAAATTTAGCATACAAGCATGTATAAATATATATTCGAGCACTAGACATGGATACACTATTAATATATAAAAGATAAAATATGAGTGCTTACGTATCAATATTGAGACTTAATATTGTAGGACAGTACGTAGATGTAACGGAGATGATAATTACTAGGTTTGACTTTACGAGCATAACCCTCGAACAATACCCATAACCTCCTTAGTAATAACCCATAATTTCCTTAGCTCTATCCTGCTCTTAAAACCATTTTGAAAGTGACACACTCATAACCTCGTCGTAGTATTTTATGTATAATACTAATTAATAATATTAATAATAATAAGATTAATAATAATATTAATCTTAATAATAATAATAATAATAATAATAATAATAATAATAATAATAATAATAATAATAATAATAATAATAATAATAATAATATAAATATGGAGTATGATATGTATGTGTGTAAGACAGAGACCAAAATGCTCGAGCTTTTATAGGTGTGGCCTGATTCTGATGCCCATGCGATCGCATGGGTTTTATGCCTATTTGCCATGCGATCGCATGGCCGTCAGATCCAGCTCACATATTTTTTTGTAATTTTGTTTGTCGACATAATTTAATATAATATATATAATATATTTAATTTAAATAATTAATTATATATTATATTAAATTCACATGCATAGTTGACTTGTAATTTTTGTTTCGATAAGTCGTACGTCATCACTCGACTTATGTCCCGGTTCCGGTTTTTCGAGTGTCCCTTCGTACGTTGAGAAAACTTGTACATTACGTTTCGCGACTCGTACCTTTGTCAAAATATAGTCTTAAATTATTCCTAAACTATACCACTCAAAGTATATCTTAAACTTTCGAGTATTTTGGTCATTTACTTCTATAAATCATCATCTCGTTATTTGTTATTATATATATAATAACAGATTGTTTTATGACCAAGTTAATATTATATTTAAATATATATATTCAATATTTAATAAACACGTTTTTAAAATACATAACACAGGTTATTCATATATCTAATTCCAACAGTTAATATTCCTTATTATTGTATGTGTCCAAGTTACGTTATTTAAACAAACACTTTATCATTTGTTCCGAATACCGTTAAAAATGAATGATTTCTCAAATCAACGTGGACCTCTCAACAGAGACCCGTAATGATATCATAATCCTTAAGAGACCCAGTAAATGTCTTTTACTTGAATCGTTTGGCATAATCTTTTAACTCCGTAGTTAAATATATCAATCAGGTAATCAATCAAATAAGATTAATGCACAGTATCATATACCCAACACTTAGTTACGTTTTCAAGTTATAGTATATGTATCTATTTACATATAATTATTCGTGCATCATCGTGAATAAACGAAAGGTAATTGAATAGTTCAAGAATTTTGAGATTCAGTTTAACAGACTTTGCTTATCGTATCGAAATCATATAAGATTAAGTTTAAATTTGGTCGAAAATTTCCGGGTCATCACAGCTCCATTAAAGGAAGGAGGAGGTTGAATCGGGTCTTAGTGCGAGTTCTAAAGTCATTCATCTAGCCGCTATCTACGTGGTGATTGTATTGGTAATTCTTAACCTTGATTTCTTTACTTTGATTAGTTTAAGGGTTAGGGTTTGGGTTAGAAATGAACCTAAAACCCATTTATTAGTGATTTGGGGGTTTTTGGGTAAGTTTGGGTCATGAAGACTCAAAGCTGACCAACCTAGGGTTTTGAAAGGTTAAAGTGTGTAAATGGGTCTTAAAAGCTTAGTAAATCACTAGCACGCTTAGTAGTTAATGTTAGTGGGTGTCATTAGGGTGTGGGTGACCCAAATGGGTGTGTTGACCTTGAGATGGGTCAAATGGGTCTTGGGCGACCTAGGTTATGAAATGAGTATGAAAACACACTAAACTTGTGAGTATTAAAGGGGTAAGACCATAATTGGCTAGCGTTAGGGTTTTGGCGAAGTTGACCTAATCTTAGGGTTGAAAGTGCAAATGGGTCAAATTTGCACCAAGGGTCAAAATGACGCTAGGATGTTGAGTGAGTTAGTTGACCCAATTCGATTGTGTGATTGATTATGTGCCTAATGTAATAGGTACGTTACATTGAAGGTTGCAAGCTCGGTTAATTCTCACGAAGACTTTAAGGTGAGTGGAGTAATTATACGTATGTGTATATGGCGTGTTTATTTGTGGGTGTTATGGCATGAACCATCGAGCCGGTAGTGCCATAACATGTGTGCGAAAAGATGTGAACCACGAGCCGGTAGCATCGAGTGTGAACCACGAGCCGGTAGCACTATAAACTAAGATGTGAACCACGAGCCGGTAGCATCGAGTGTGAACCACGAGCTGGTAGCACTATAAAACAAAGTGTGAACTACGAGCCGGTAGCACTATAAAAGAGTATGACTCAATTGCGTATGGTGTGAACCACGAGCCGGTAGCACCATAGCGTTTATGGTTAACCATATTGAGATTGTTGATTGTTTAGCATATTATATATATTGAGTTGAGTGTATGCTAATACGGTTTCATGATAATGTACGACTTGTTAGTATTACGGGTTTGATGACATGTTATTTGAGTTACAAGTTCGTATGAGGTATTTGGTGGATGTGATTGCAAGTAGATAGGTTGTATATGTATATGTATAATTATTGCATTCACTAAGCATTAGCTTATGCTCTCGTTGTTTACCTTTTTAGGCTCCGGCGTGGACAAAGGCAAAGGTATTCGGTTGGATTAGTGGTCTCCCGCTTATTTTGATAGGGGATACTTTTGGGTTAGCTTTTGGAAGTTCGGCCAAGATTTGGGTAGTTTAACCCCAAACACCATGCTCTAGTGTCGTTTGGAAATTAAAATTGTATTGGTCGAAACTTGTATTTTTGAACGAAACGCGTAAAATGGGTCGATGTGGGCCCAATGTTGTAAAACTTGTTTTGATGATGGAAACCTCTTAGTTTATTATATTGTGATATGTTGTAAAAAGGTTTTCGCTTAAAAGTGTCGGGAAGCAGGATTTCCGCTCACGTAAGTTGGACCCGGGGACAGCAGCTTCCAGGCAATATGGACGCCGTCCAGATGGTCAGGTCCAGAAAATTTTTTTTGGGCGTATTCTAGGATTAACGAAGTCGGGTTGTTACAAGTGGTATCAGAGCATGGTCTAAGGGATTTAGGCGACTTGAGATAGGTGCCTAGACTTAGACTTATTTGTGTATGCGTTTTTATGCGTTACTTGTAGGAGACGGGTCGGACCGAGTGTTGATTAGTGATTAGGTTTATGTGAACTAACCTTGCGCTAATTGTTTTGTGTTGTGTTAGCAATCATCAAGCGAGATAGGCGTTGTACTAGTAAGTTAATGTGACGTGCTCGCATAACAATGATTAGCTACCATTGTTACGGGTTCAAATCGTGTCAAATAAGCAATGTACGGCGATTGTTGAGCAAGATGGGGTAGTGTGGTGTATGTGTATATACATATGTGTTAAATCCTTTCGTCTCGTTGCTTAATTTACTTCGTTTTATAGAATGAAGATGAGAAATGGACACGACACCAATGACGGAAGTACGAGTGAGGACGTTGAACTCACGGCCAAGGTTGAGGCCATCTTTAAAAGGCTAAAAAAGGATTTTCTTAACGATGTTCGAAAGGTCTTCCAAGAGTCGGTTGATGGAAAAGTGACCGAAATGATCAATGAATGAATGAAAGCTGCAATAGAGGAGGCTTTAGAAGCTAGAAACATTTATCCTCGAGGCGAAGGGGGTGAAGGTAATGGTGGGGGTGGAAGGCGGGACTTCCACTACAAAAATTTCAAGGATACTCAACCTCCGATGTTTAATGGGGTGTGGGATCCATTGAAAAGCACTTGTTGGATTTCCTATATCGATGGGGAATTTCGTACCGCAAAGTGTCCTCCTGAGAAGAAGACGAGGTATGGGTCTAGCATGTTGTGCGAAGAGGGCAAGTTGTGGTGGGACGATAAAATCAAATTATATGGTGAAGAGCAATGTATGAGCTTGACATGGGAGGAGTTTAAGAAGGAATTTTTCCAAGAATACCGAACTTCTTCCAATCTTGATAAAATCCGGGACGAGTTGCACAATTTGCGACAAGGTTCAATGGACTTGGTTACTCTCAAGTCTACCTTTTTGGCAAAGACTCGTTTTTGTCCGGAGTATGTTGGTGATGATCACAAGTTGATGCTAGATTTCTACTGTACTTTAAGGGATGAGATGAAGGGTAAGATTAGCCAGGGAATGGCTAAGTCTTTTGAAGATTTATACGAATTGGCGAGGGGTTTTGAGCCGGAGGTTCCAAGAAAAAGCGATTTCACTTTTTCAAAGAGAAAGTTTGAAGGTTCGAGTTATTCGAACTTTTCAAATAAAAAGAAGAAGAAAGGCTCCGAAAGTGTTAATAGTGTGAAGAAGGGTGCTTCCGGGGGTTATATATATATATATATATATATATATATATATATATATATATATATATATATATATATATATATATATATATATATATATATATATAGACCCACATGTTATAATTGTAATCAAAAAGGGCACATAGCCCGTGATTGTTCCAAGGCGTCGACCAAGCTTACTTGTTATAATTGTGGTAAAAAGGGGCACAAGAGGCCGGAATGTCCCGATTTGAATAATGATCATGTGAAGAAGTTGGAGAGAGTGGCGGTACGGCTAGGGGTCACAATTACTTGATAACCAATGATGAGGCCAAGCAATCCAACGAAGTTGTCTCAGGTACTTTTATGGTTAACTCAAATCCGGTAAGGATTCTATTTGATAGCGGTGCAAATTTGTCGTTTGTGTCTCCAAAATTTGTGCCTAGACTTAATAGACCGTTAGCTAAGTTAAGTCGTCCGGTAGAAGTCAAAATAGTGGACGGCAAGACGGTGCTAGTGGTTGATGTGTGTAAAAATTGTGATGTCATTTTTGGTGCCGAAAACTTTAAGATTGATCTTATCCCGATGACTTTGGGTGATTTCGATATCGTTGTTGGTATGGATTGGCTCGATCATCATAGAGCCGATATTGCATGCCATGAAAAATTTATTCGTGTGAAGACCCCAAGTGGGGGAGAGTTAATTATTCACGGTGATAAGCGTAGAAGACTTGTGCCGATATGCACTTTTGCACGGGCACGTCGTTTCCTTGATAGTGGTGGCATGGCTTTTCTTGCCCATGTTGTTGATACTCGTGATGATCCACCACCCATTCGTGAAATTTCAGTGGTTAGTGAATTCGAAGACGTTTTTCCGGACGAGTTACCGGGTGTTCCGGCGGAAAGACAAGTTGAATTTAGCATTGAGTTGGTTCCGGGGGCTACCCCCAATGCTAAAACTCCTTATCGTTTAGCGCCGACGGAAATGCAAGAGTTTTTAAATCAAACCCAAGAGTTACTTGAGAAGGGTTTCATTCGACCGAGTGCTTCGCCGTGGGGTGCTCTGGTTTTATTCATAAAGAAGAAGGATGGTAGTATGCGGATGTGCATCGATTATCGGGAGTTAAATAAAGTGACGATCAAGAATCGTTATCCATTGCCACGGATTAACGATTTGTTTGACCAACTCCAAGGTGCAATGTATTTCTCTAAAATCGACCTACGGTCCGGCTATCACCAAATGCGGGTCCGCGAGGAAAATATCGAGAAAATGGCATTTCGATCGAGTTATGGGCATTTTGAGTTTGTAGTTATGCCTTTTGGCCTTACGAATGCACCGGCGGCATTCATGGACCTTATGAACCGAGTATGTCAACCTATGTTGGACAAGTCGATAATTGTGTTCATTGACGACATACTTGTTTATTCAAAGAGTATGAAGGAACATGAACATCATTTGCGGGATGTATTGAAGACGTTACGAAAGGAGAAGTTGTACGCAAAGTTCTCCAAATGTGAATTTTGGCTAAGGGAAGTTCAATTCCTTGGTCATATTGTGAACAAGGATGGTATTCAAGTAGATCCGGGGAAGATTGAGACGGTGAAGAGTTGGGGACTACCGACTACGCCTACGAAAATCCGAAGTTTTCTCGGATTGGCCGGTTATTATCGTCGGTTTATCCAAGACTTTTCTAAGATTGCTTCTCCATTGACGAAATTGACGAGAAAGAATGCTAGGTTTAATTGGGAGAACGAGCAAGAAATTGCTTTTCAATTGTTAAAAGAGAAGTTATGTCAAGCTCCAGTGTTAGTGTTGCCGGAAGGTGTAGAAGGCATGACGGTTTATTGTGATGCGTCTTTAAATGGACTCGGGTGTGTTCTAATGCAAAGAGGTAAAGTCATCGCGTACGCCTCTCGACAATTAAAGGAACACGAAACGAGATATCCGACTCATGATCTTGAGTTGGCGGCGGTTGTGCATGCGTTGAAAATTTAGCGCCATTACTTGTATGGTGTCAAGAGTACGATTTATTCGGATCATAAGAGTTTGAAACATCTCTTTAACCAAAGAGATTTGAATTACCGTCAACGAAGGTGGATGGATGTGGTAAAATATTATGATTGTGAAATACTTTATCATCCGGGCAAGGCGAATGTGGTCGCGGATGCGTTAAGTCGAAAGAGTCATCACCCGATGTTACGATTGGGATTGTTACGTATGATTATTACTAACGATTTTCGTGAAAAACTTGGTGTGATTCAAATAGAGGCTTACGTTCACAACAAGCATGCGGAACGAATAGTGGGGCAATCGGAGTTCATTACTATGGGCTCGCGTGGTTTGTTGTCTTTTCAAGGAAGAGTGTGGGTGCCTAAGATGGGGGATTATCGACGAGTGCTACTTGATGAAGCACATAAGTCAAAGTATTCCATTCATCCGGGTGCAACAAAAATGTATCTTGATTTAAGGAAGGAGTATTGGTGGCCGGGCATGTAACGTGATGTTGTTAAGTATGTTGAGCAATGCGTCACGTGTTTGCAAGTTAAAGTCGAACACCAAAAGCCGTATGGTAAGTTACAACCGTTAGAAATCCCGAAGTGGAAATGGGAGCACATTACCATGGATTTTATCACAAAGTTACCAAAGACGGCGAGAACCCAATTTGATTCAATTTGGGTGATAGTTGACCGATTGACAAAAAGTGCTTTGTTTCTTCCCATTCGGGAAGCGATATCGTCGGAAACCTTGGCTAAATTATTTATCAAGGAAGTAGTCGCTCGGCATGGGGTTCCGATATCTATTATTTCGGATCGAGATACCCGTTTTACATCTTGGTTTTGGGAAAAGTTTCATGACGATATGGGTACACAATTAAAATTGAGCACGGCGTATCATCCTCAAACGGACGGTCAAACCGAACGTACGAATCAAACCTTAGAGGATATGTTACGGGCGTGTATTATTGATTTCGGTGGTAGTTGGGATTAGCACTTGCCTTTGGTGGAATTCTCGTACAATAATAGTTATCATACTAGTATTGGGATGCCACCTTATGAGATGTTTTATGGGCGAAGGTGTCGAAATCCAATTTGTTGGGGTGAAGTGGGACAAAAGGAAATCGGGAGTACCGATTTGGTTTTAGAAACGAATAGCAAAATCGATATGATTCGGGCTCATTTGAAAAAGGCTCAAGATAGACAAAAGTCGTATGCCGACAATCGTAGACGAATGATCGAATTTCAAGAAGGTGATATGGTGATGCTTAAGGTTTCGCCATGGAAAGGTATTATTCGATTTTGAAAACGGAGAAAGTTAGCTCCTCGGTTTATTGGGCCATTTAAAGTCTTAGCTCGTGTGGGCGAAGTCGCATATCGTTTGGAATTACCCGAGGAACTTGCGGGGATCTATAATACATTTCATGTTTCCCATCTCCGTAAGTGTCTTGCGGATGATTCTTCATGGGTGTCATTAGACGAAATTGAGCTAAACAATAAGTTAGAGTATGTTGAGGAGCCGGTTGCTATACTTGACGAAAAAGTGAAAAGATTGAGAAATAAAGAGGTGAGAACTTATAAGGTTCAATGGCGTCGAAGTATAGGTTCCGAGTTCACTTGGGAGCCCGAAGAGTTTGTTTTGGTCTATCTTCCTGCTTGTCATGCGGCGTGGATTGCGAGGGCGCAATCCGGTTCAAGTGGGGGAGAGTTGTAAGATCCAGTTTTTCCCAGTTGTGTTGGACGCCGTCCAACAGGGTGGGACGTCGTCCCAGTTTGAAGGGCTGGACGCCGTCCAGAATTTTGGACGCCGTCCAGGTGGCCTGAGAAGCCAACTTTTGTGTTTTTGATATTTAAAAGGGGTAACTTGGTAATTTCACATTGTGGACGACTTTAAGACCCTAGATCAGTTTTGGTGAGCCTCATTACTCCTTTTCCATCTACTTTATCATCTTCCATTAAATCCTAGGGAGAGAGGAGGTTCTAGAGTGAGAGAGCTCCATTAAAGGAATGAGGAGGTTGAATCGGGTCTTAGTGCGAGTTCTAAAGTCGTTCATCTAGCCGCTAGCTACGTGGTGATTGTGTTGGTAATTCTTAACCTTGATTTCTTTACTTTGATTAGTTTAAGGGTTAGGGTTTGGGTTAGAAATGAACCTAAAACCCATTTATTAGTGATTTGGGGGTTTTTGGGTAAGTTTGGGTCATGAAGACTCAAAGATGACCAACCTAGGGTTTTGAAAGGTTAAAGTGTGTAAATGGGTCTTAAAAGCTTAGTAAATCACTAGCACGCTTAGTAGTTAATGTTAGTGGGTGTCATTAGGGTGTGGGTAACCCAAATGGGTGTGTTGACCTTGAGATGGGTCAAATGGGTCTTGGGCGACCTAGGTTATGAAATGAGTATGAAAACACACTAAACTTGTGAGTATTAAAGGGGTAAGACCATAATTTGCTAGCGTTATGGTTTTGGCGAAGTTGACCTAATCTTAGGGTTAAAGGTGCAAATGGGTCGAATTTGTACCAAGGGTCAAAATGACGCTAGGATGTTGAGTGAGTTAGTTAACCCAATTCGATTGTGTGATTGATTATGTGCCTAATGTAATAGGTACGTTACATTGAAGGTTGCAAGCTCGGTTAACTCTCACGAAGACTTTAAGGTGAGTGGAGTAATTATACGTATGTGTATATGGCGTGTTTATTTGTGGGTGTTATGGCATGAACCATCGAGCCGATAGTGCCATAACATGTGTGCGATAAGATGTGAACCACGAGCCGGTAGCATCGAGTGTGAACCACTAGCCGGTAGCACTATAAACTAATATGTAAACCACGAGCCGGTAGCATCGAGTGTGAACCACGAGCCGGTAGCACTATAAAACAAAGTGTGAACCACGAGCCGGTAGCACTATAAAAGAGTATGACTCAATTGCGTATGGTGTGAATCATGAGCCGGTAGCACCATAGCGTTTATGGTTAACCATATTGAGATTGTTGATTGTTTAGCATATTATATATATCGAATTGAGTGTATGCTAATGCGGTTTCGTGATAATGTACGACTTGTTAGTATTACGGGTTTGATGACATGCTATTTGAGTTACAAGTTCGTATGAGGTATTTGGTGGATGTGATTGCAAGTAGATAGGTTGTATATGTATATGTATAATTATTGCATTCACTAAGCGTTAGCTTACCCTCTCGTTGTTTACCTTTTTAGGCTCCGGCGTGGACAAAGGCAAAGGAATTCGGTTGGATTAGTGGTCTCCCGCTTATTTTGATAGGGGATGCTTTTGGGTTAGCTTTTGGAAGTTCGGCCAAGATTTGGGTAGTTTAACCCCAAACACCATGCTCTAGTGTCGTTTGGAAATTAAACTTGTATTGGTCGAAACTTGTATTTTTGAACGAAACGCGTAAAACGGGTCGATATGGGCCCGATGTTGTAAAACTTGTTTTGATGATGGAAACCTCTTAGTTTATTATATTGTGATATGTTGTAAAAAGGTTTTCGCTTAAAAGTGTCGGGAAGCGGGATTTCTGCTCACGTGAGTTGGACCCGGGGACAGCAGCTGCCAGGCAATCTGGACGTCGTCCAGATATGTTGGACGCCGTCCCGGTCTTAAGTGCTGGACGCCGTCCAGATAACTGGACGCCGTCCAGATGGGCAGGTCCAGAAATTTTTTTTTTTTTGGGCGTATTCTAGGATTAACGAAGTTGGGTCGTTACACCAAGTTATACTTAATGCATTTGGATAGGCTAAACATACATTTGTAATTTCCTAACCTATGGTTTATAGCAAGACAAAGTTCATACATATATATTAAGTAACTACTAGCAACTTGGCATTTAACACATTGTCAAATAATACTCATGTAATAATAGCAAGTAGTCAAGTAATACTTATGTAATGACTAGCAAGAGATCACTTAGCAATTAATCTAGGATTAAACTCATAGTGATGACATAGCACTATACCAAGGCTATGTAAGTTTACTTGCAATGTGGAATTTGCAAGATTAATATAAAAGTATACATTAATGTCCAACACATGTACAAGAAAAGAGCAACTCTTGTTTGAGACTTGATGACCATCCTAAGTATGTCTAAATTCATTTTAGGAGCACAAGTTATCCTGTAACACTTATGTGGTATCCAAAATCAAGGCTAAAATGTGATTAAGGTGTCATTAGGTGTGATTAATCAAGATTAGCGTTATAGTGACCAAAACTCTTTTGGATATGAAGAGGGCAACTATTCTAAGCATGCTGAAACAAGTTTCATAAATTATAGATGTCCCAAAGTGGTCAAACTTTATTTGATCAAATATTTGGACAGAACGTACTGCGGTTGATCCACGGTCAGCCGTAGAGTCGACCGTGTACCTGGTTTCATAAACCAGGGTACAGGACTTCTACGGTCTGAGCTGCGATCGACCGTGAACCTAACCGTGCGGCATATATTTTATTTTAAGCTTCATTTGGTTTGGTCTTTTTCTAGAGTAAGTGTAGATTAGTGAACTTGTATATTTATGTAAAGATGTCTACCATCACTTTTGGTTATGTGCATATGTCATCATCAAAACACTTATCAACGTTGGTTAAGATTAATATTATCGTTAAGCATAAACCAACATCCTTCCCTAACAAAATATGAGCATCATCGCAGATTGGGCATCGATCATTCGAATCGATCGATCATTGCAAAATTGCTTTCGACACGTGGGTAAAGGTTTATAATTGGTGTAATTTTGACCTCTACCACACTTGAAAACTGCCGAAGCTTTTCTTGGCAATGGCATTTCGTTTTTTTCACTTTCTGGGAAGCAATTTTGGCAAGCAACCGAATGGGTCACGGGATATACGATATGGAAAAACATGAATATGAGCATCTTCACCAAATCTAAACAAACATGTGATCTCGTTTTTAAGGAAATTCAATTGAAGACTTTCAAATGGATAACAAATAGAAATAAAAAGGCCCAACTTGATTGGGATCAATGGATTAGTAATCCTCGTATTTTTGATTTGGTTGACTTCAACCGTTCGGGAATTGGTTGAATTTTGCAGTTGGATGCACACACCAAACTGCTTCCATGGGTTATAGGGTCCTCACGGTTAGAGCAAAATGGACAGCAGTTGCGCTACTTTGTCGCTGAATGTGCTCAGTACTGTAGCATCTCCTTTGTCCTGCTTGTCTAGGCAAGTCTGCTATATCCGTGGGTTCACTATAACTATCATTTTTCTTTTATAGTTTGGTGGTCATTTGTTTTTGTGTGTATGTCCATATCTGTGTAGCTATTTTACTCGTGTAACTAAGAGCAATGTCTCCTTCTACTTGTACATATTCGTTTTCATATTAATAAAATATCTATAGTTGCCGTTAAAAAAAATCTACCCAAACGAAATCTTTAAGACAATTAACTAATTAACCTAGGTGAACGGTACCAAGCACACTCATTAAGCTTTCAATTAACTAATTAACACATGTGAACGGTACCAAGCACACACATATTAAGTTTTCTATTAACCTCTTAACCCATGTGAACGGTACCAAGCACATACATAAAACTTGATATGTGTTAGAAATCCGGTATAAATTGACTGTCGGATTCGTTCTTGAATCGTGTAATCACTGTCTCTATAAAGTATTTCGACCCTACGATTGCCTAGGTTGCACGAAATCTTTACAGGGATAAGACAAGAACGCAATCAGTGTTTTTGGCAATGAAATCACTGAACAAATTGTTAGAGAATATGTGTGTGTTTTCTGTTTGTTTTCTGTTTGTTGATAAATGCAGAGAATTAACTAATTAGCCAGGGGCGCTGCCCCTTGGACCCCGCAAGGGGGCGCAACCCCCTTGACCCCCGCATTTTGCGCGACAGTTAGTAGACAACTCTTACGGGCGTGTACTACACACTCTCCGAACCCGTTGTTAAGTATAGCAAGCTAACACCTGCATTCAAGTAAATCGCAACTAACTAAAATGCACGTTGGATGACACTAAAATCACCAACAATATGTACATACTCCTAATATAAATACTCAACAAGACAATGTATTCATTCATGCAGATTCATTCTGGATGTCAAAATCAGGTTTATATTTACACAAATTCAAAGAGATGGAAAAAGGAATCAAAACAAAGGGGAAATCATAGTATATAGTATATGTGTTGCATTGTTTTAAAGAAAATACATCTAAGCAAACCTATGGGATCAAAATCTTATAGGGTATCAAATGCATAGGTGGTTTCACCGACCTAAATAATACAGGTGGAATTTCAAGTTCCATCACTTGTTATACATTATATTATAATTAACAGCAGAAATAAGCACATTAGTTAGAGATATAGAAATATGTATGATTTGGATAGAACCATTGATTGCTAAAGTGAAAATAATAAAACCCGCTTTTGTAAACGTCAAAACTAATTAAGTATTATGAAGTAGGTTTTGAACATGATATCAAATTCAAACCTTAACAGGCACTGCTCTTTTTTAGAGATTGACATATTGGAGAACAACAGATATAACTACAATTCACAAAGCTTCAACACATAGCACAAATCAAATAACTAAAATTTGAAAACATAAAACAGATATAGATAGATACTACCTGTGTATATTAGAGATCCTAATACGAATTCTTGTTTCATGGATTCATTATCCAAGTTGTAATGTCTTGTAACAAAAATTTAATGCAACCCTGTCATTTCATCTAGGACTTTTTTCTCCGTTGGTCCTTCATTTATACTCGAAATTACAATCCGAGTCCCTCAAGTTTTTTTTTGGATTTTCGAGTCCTTTAAATTGCAAAATTTAGCAATCCGCGTCCCTCCGTCTATCTACCGTCTAAATTGGCCGTTAACCCTTAACATGTGCATTGCATGTGAGGGTAAATTCGTCTTTAAGAAAAACGAGGGACCACCGGCGCAATTTTTTTTAATTTTTTATTTTTAATTGATAAATTTATTCATCTTCTTCATAACTATTGAAGACTTCAACTCCAAAAACCCCATATACAATCACCATCCCAGTCCCCTTTGTATACTACAATCACCACCACACACCACCGTACACCACAACCATCACCACGTAAGAATGATTTCTTCTACTTCACAAACCCTCACGATGATGCTAGTCAATTAGACGACACGGATTACGATGATTCTCAATTTCACGATTCTTTTGACGATGAACGTAGCTGTAATTTTAATATCCACACTTATCATCCTCAAAATATTACTCAATCACCATCATCTAATTTCCAGGTAATACAATTTTTAAGGTTTTTGACTTTTTGTATTAGTTAGGGTTTCAGTATCGTGATAAAACCTAAAATATTAGGGGGTTTTGACATAATTCAGTTAGATAATACTAAAGAAGGTGTTTCTAACGAAGTAAAACGCACAATTGCAGGTAGCCGTTCCAAAATCCAAAATCCAATGAAGGGGTTTTGAAATCGGATTGTGTTTGATTATGCAGTACATTTTTTTTGGATTGGTTATTTTGAAGCTGGTGATACATTTCGTTAATTTGGTTTATGTTACACGTTCTTGTTTATTTAATTGAAAAAAGGTTCAAGTTGTTTATTGTGGCAGCTTACAATTTCTGTTTCTTTTAATTTCTGTTTCTTTTAGTTGCAATGTTAAATTTCTTAACAAAGATCTCAGAAATTTCATGAAACCTCGCTGGGAAGATTTGCATTAATTTATGTTTAAGTTGCAAATTAGTGATTCGACCTGAATCGTTGAGGTTTCTAATGTGACAACCTGGAAATTTCTAACCAAATTTAAACTTTAATCTTTATATGTTTCTGACACGATAAGCAATATTTGTTAAGTTAAATTGCAAGAATTTTAAACTATGTTCATACATTCATTCAACCTCGACCAAGTTCCAACGATTCACGAACCATTAAACGAATATGATTATATATGTATATGTGTATATATATTATAACTTGAAACGTAAACAAAATATTGGATTAAATACTTTATATGATTGTATCTGTTTCAAAATGTTTATCAATGGAATTAGAAGATATGATCAAATGATTGAATTATCAGATATATTGAATTATGATTACAAGTCTCTGTTGAAAGGCCCACGTTGATTTGAGAAATCTTTCCATTTTAACAATATTCGAAAAATGGTAAAGTGATTTATAAATAAGAACAAATTATCAATCATTGAGAACTAGACAAAGGATAGTGCAAGATTGAATCTCATAAAGACTCGATTGATCTATTTAATTTCAAACGTACAAAAACGTTTTCAGTTTAAAAAGAACTTTATTATTAAAACGTATATAACTTTTATAAATATCTAGAACCACTTTTGACAACTCATTACTTAACTAGTATGATAAAGATAACGATATTTATATTTTATTTTATTAAATATATATAACGATTTGAATTAATATTATATATATTTATACGCGTATTATACGTATATAGTTTTATACTTTTACTATACTTAAACTTTACCTTTACTTTATTTTTACTTTACTTTAACTTTAATAATTCACTTTAATAATTCATACTTTAATAATTCACTTTAATAATTCATACTTTAATAATTCACTTTAATAAATCATACTTTAATAATTCACTTTAATAATTCATACTTTAATAATTCACTTTAATAATTCATACTTTAATAATTCACTTTAATAATTCAAAAATCTATTATAAATAGAATTCAATAGATTTCATTATTTCATAGAAACTTGAAAATATTTTTCTCTAAACTCTCTCAATCGATTTACATATATATATTTACTCCGTATTATTTCAAGATTTTATTAGTATACATAAAATATTACGACGGAGTGCTGTCCGAGTGATTTCGAAATTGTTTTTCGAGTAGGATAGGATTAAGGAAATTATGGGTTATAGCTATGGAGGTGATTGATTATGGTTCATGGGTATGCTCGTGAGGTCAATATAGTGTTTATCATTTCCGTTGCGTCTACGTACCTTTCCTGCAATATTGAATCTCAATATTGATACGTGAGTACTCATAATTTAACTTTTACATACTAATAGTGTATCCCTGACTAGTGCTCGAGTATTTAGGATTATGCATGCTTGTACTTTTGATATTGCCCTTAGACAGGTTAGGTTAAATATTGAATTAGTTACACTTGCGGTTGAGATAAGGTATAAGGTATGCATGTCCTTGGAAAGCTAGCGAAAAATAAAGAACTTTTCCTTTAGATATCGAATGGTTTCGATGAACTGATTAGAAGTTATAATCAATTGAATTTTCGATATTTTTATTAAAAATAATTATTATTATCGTCATTTTTATCGTCGTTCTAGTTTTATCTTATTATTATCATTATTATTATCTTTATCAATAAAAGGGATTTATCATTAAAATTGTTATTTTTTTTATTATTACTATCGTTATTATCGTTAAAGTTATAATTAGTATTATTATTATTATCCAATTATTATTATTATTATTATTATTATTATTATTATTATTATTATTATTAGTATTATTATTATTATTATTATCATTATTAATATATATATATCATTATTTAAAAATGGTTATTGTTATTGTTATTATTATTATTACTATATTATCATTAAGATAATTATTAGTATTATCGTTAATAATGTTATAGTAACTATCATTATTAATATTAGTGTAATTAAAATAAATATTTGTAACACCTAATTATTTTGATTACTATTATTATCATTATTATGAACACGATATAAAAGACGATTAAAAGCTATTAATCGGTAAGAATATCATGATAAAATTAAAATATTATAAGATATTGATTTAGATAAAATTATCGTTCTTATTATTTTTATCATTACTATTATTATTAAAAGTATCGTTAGTATTAAAACTATCATTTTAACAAAAATTATCATTTTAATAGAAATGTCATTGTTACTATAAAATATCATTATTATTATTATTTTAAATAGAATTATTATTTTAAAGATAATATTAAAAATTATAAAAAATATTAAAGTTATCATAATTAGAATTATCGTTTTATCATAATGTCATCTTAGTAATTATAAATATTGATATTTTTATAATAATAATTATTATTACAAAATAATACAACTTTTACTTACTATCATTATAGATATTATTTTATCAAATAAATATGTGATACAAACATATTTTACTACGTGTAATAACTTACTTTAGTAATACCTATCATATTATCTTTATGATATTAAATGAACCCTATAAATTTTATTACTTAATATATATAAAAGTATATTTTATTACATAAATTTAATATAAAATTTTATTTATTAATAAATAAATTATATTATTAATCTAATAAATCTTTTAAAAATATTTAAAAATATAAAACGACGATATTTAAATTATATATTAATCATGTATAGATTTTTGGAAATTATTTTGAGTCAAATTTACTTTTGTTGACTTTTGTATATTAGTCTCGAGCATTAGGATTGTGGTACACTATGACTTGACCTAATTTGTTAGACAAATATTGACCAACACATAATTATATATAATTAATTTAGGTTCGTGAATCCGAGGCCAACCTTGCACTTGTTCAATGACGTTATATGTATTTTTACTACGAAATACAGTATGGTGAGTTTCATTTGCCTTTTTACCCTTTATATTTTTGGGACTGAGAATACATGCGCTTTTATGAATGTTTGACGAAATAGACACAAGTAATTGAAACTACATTCTATGATTGAATTATCGAAATCGAATATGCCCCTTTTTATTAAAGTCTGGTAATCTAAGAATTAGGGAACAGACACCCTAATTGACGCGAATCCTAAAGATAGATCTATTGGGCCTAACAAACCCCATCCAAAGTACCGGATGCTTTAGTACTTCGAAATTTATATCATGTCCGAAGGAGGATCCCGGAATGATAGGGGATATTCTTATATGTATCTAGTTAATGTCGGTTACCAGGTGTTCACCATATGAATGATTATTTTTGTCTCTATGCATGGGACGTATATTTATGAGAACTGGAAATGAAATTCTTGTGGTCTATTAAAATGATGGAAATAAATGATTATGATAAACTAATGAACTCACCAACCTTTTGGTTGACACTTTAAAGCATGTTTATTCTCAGGTGTTAAAGAAATCTTCCGCTGTGTATTTGCTCATTTTAAAGATATTACTTGGAGTCTTTCATAGCATATTTCGAAGAAAGTTGCATTCGAGTCATTGAGTTCATCAAAGATTATTATTAAATCAATTTATAGTTGGATAGTGGATATTATGAAATGGTATGCATGCTTATCAATTTTCAATGTAAAGAAAGTTTGTCTTTTAAAAACGAATGCAATGTTTGTAAAATGTATCATATAGAGGTCAAATACCTCGCAATGTAATCAACTATTGTGAATCATTTATAATGTATATGAACGAGTCCTTTCATTTGGTATCAGAGCGGTGGTATTAGCGAACCATGTCTGCATTAGTGTGTCTAACTGATAAGTCGTTAGGATGCATTAGTGAGTCTGGACTTCGACCGTGTCTGCATGTCAAAAGTTTTGCTTATCATTTTTAGTCGGAAATCATCTGCTTATCATTCTTAGGAAATTACCTGCTTATCATTACTAGTCTAGACACGTCTTGCTACATTAATTGCATGAGTAGTGTATAGACAAAATTCATATCTTAGCGTATCTGCTAAATCATATCTTATCGTATCTGTTACTTTAAACTTTACCTGACATATCCTGCAAATTACTCCGTAATCTACGAAATCTTTTGTTCTATATCTATGGATATTCTATGTAATTAGAATACCATCCGATAACCGAAAATCATTTCATATCAAAAAATCCTTATTCAATCGTACGAAATGGAATTCATCATTAATTCAAGTTCCTCGGATTCCGAAATGGAATCCCACTCCAGCTCTAAAAGTAGTGTGACCGGAATGGATCAACCAATCAGCCATCATCTATTCTAGATGAATTGGGGATGGGTTCGTAGCCTCCTCAATCATTAGAGACAAGAAGAAGGTGATCCCTTCCATCCACCCCATTGCCCTCTTAACGAAGAATTTGAAGCACTTACCGGCGAACCAATCCGAAACACCATTTTCTCTCTCATTTTGAGAGTATCTCGTCACGATTATATACTACATCAAATTCTAGATTATATTTATCCGCTCGTCCGAACCGACAATCACCCCGGTATAATAGAAGAAGTCAACGAGCTTCGCGCTCGGGTAGTGGCTTTGGAGAATATGGTGCAAAGATTACAAACACCAGCAGCAGCACCAGCAGCATAACCAGTACCACCATCATCAACGCCAACAATACCATTACCACCTCCAACCACAACCGCGTCGTAAACCTTAACTTCACAATCTGTCCCACGAGCATCAACGTCATACGCACCATAGATAACAAGGAGTACCAACAACAATAAATGACGAAGTATTAATTCATAACTTCATTGGAGAAACATTCCGCGGCGATTATGTAATCTCTAAAGTCTTAGAGATTATCTATTCTAGCCCTAACCATAAATCAGTTAAACGAACCAAAATGATAGAAGGAAGAGTAGAAACCCTGACAAAAATGGTGTGTGATTAACAAGCTAAACTTGCTTTACCAACAGCATCAACAGTACCGTCAGCATTACCAGCATCGTCAGTACAGTCAACATTCGAATCAACAACACCGATAACAACACAAACTTCGTCAGTTCAAGAATCACTGTGGACATCATTACGAATCAATAACGTGTATATTGTATCAACGAGTTATGAAGAATTAACTCATTCCCTCTGAAGAAATTATATGTATATTATATATATATATATATATATATATATATATATATATATATATATATATATATATATATATATATATATATATATATTTTGAAATAAATCTTTCCGTGCTAAGCTATTGTGTGTGAATCTTAACTACTCGGTTAATTCATATTACAAATATGCAATAATGTACGTCCTTCGGCCGCAACTTAACCAGCGTTAACTACAATCTCTGTCGCAATTCAACAAATTTCAATTCATAATAAATCAAGTATATATTTGATTTTACACTTTCATCATCGATGTACCCGAAACTTTTCAGATAACATCATTCGTACTTTGCGAAATTCACAAGAATTCCACGAACCGAACATCATACATCAACAAATAACGAAGTATTGATTCATAATTTCAATGTCATTAAAGAATACTGCGTAAAAGTTATGTACTTTTTAAAGCCTTTAGGGATTATTCAATTCTAGTTTCAACCGTACATCAAATGAGTTTAATTTAACATTAACTCATTAAATCTATGTTACATCTGAAGAAAATATACATATATATATTTTCATAAAGACTGTAATAAAATTCTTTTGTACAAAATATTAATTGTGAAATTTTTTTTTAACGGGTAGGTAGTACCCGAGAGATATATAAATTCACAATTAATATGTTACATTCTTCGAATCTGATTCAGCAAATCATCCATTATACTCCCTACTTTCACAACAATATACATTCTTTTATAGAAATCAAAACAACCATACTCATTCAAAATTTAATTACATATTCTGATTTTGAAATCTCAAAATTCAACTTGAGATATGACCAAAATCATCACTCTTAGATCCTTACATCTTTCACAAGCAATATTTTGACTTCAAAACTGTGTTAGAACATCAAATGTATGTTAACGATTACAATCTGTGTTCAAACCCTTCGAAAATTTCTGAAGACACTTCGAATGATGAGCAATCGAGATGATGATCCAACCACATGTTTGTAACATCCCGCCTTTTTCCGTTTACTTTTCTGTTTAACTATTTAAATCCCGTTATATGTTTATAACATCTCCCGTTAATACGTGTTTTAAAAATATCTCGTCTAGGTAATTCACGCACCCGCAACCGAACTTGAGGGACTAGTTTCGCCAAAATGCCAAAGAGGTGACTAGCCTTTGACTAGTCAACCCCCACCCCCATCTTTTCTTTTTCATTTTCCCTTTTCTTCTTCTACTTCCATATTTTCTCTCAATTTCTCAAACAAGGAATCATCATCTAAATCCAAGCTAGCGGGTGTCTTGCAAAACAAATTACATATTTGAAATCCTTGCAACTTCCTCTTCGATTCCATACCAACTTCATCAAGTTTGGGTAACTTTCTAAAATCACTAGATTTTGTGTTCTTGATATTTTTGAACTTATAAAGTTGTTAATTAGTGTCTATGGCTCAAGTCTAACATGAATATATGATTTATATGCTCGATTTCGTTATTTGAAGTAACTAGCTTGAGTATGAACTTTGGTGTGTTTGATTTGGTGATTTGGTTGTTTGAATGTTGTTAAATGTTATAAATGCATGTATTAAATGTGTTCCTAGTATCACTAGCTTCAAATTGATGTGTAGGTTGCTTGAGAAAACTCCATAAACTTGATTAGTGATTTTGGTGAATTCGGGTTAGGGTTTGATAAGCTTGAAATGAATATTTGATGCATTGAATGACATGAATTGTAGTTAGTAAGTAGTTAGTTGTATTGTATGCTCGATTACCTACAAAACGGCATGTTATATGTATGCATTAAATGCCCGAATCATAAATGTGCACTTATCAAATTTATGTATTAAATGTGTGCATTAATTGATCATTTACTTTGGAAAGCCGATTGTTACAAATAACATTTTTGGTTGGTGAAATGTATTTAGTTGTGTTCTTTGTCAAATTACCTTTCTAACGATATAAGATACGAGTTCTAAGTATTAGCGATTTGCGAGTTATGCTTGAAAGTGTTTGGAATTGAGACTTGGACATTTGAGACTGACCAGGTACCAGTTCCCGTGTATTGTCACGGCGCAACAATTTGGGGCCGCGGCGCGGCCTAAGCCGTGTCCAGTTTCTGACCTCTTTGGTCAAAATACGAAAAATGTTTGGCACACTATGGACCTCCGATTCACATGAGACTTGTTCTAACATGCTTATATATGAATAAAAACCTCAGAAAAATAGTTCGGGACCCGACCCGAACGTGTTGACTTTCGTTGACTTTGACCGACCAAAGTTTGACTTTTTGTCAAACTTAACCAAATGATTATGCAACCTTCCTAACTTGTTTCTGTACTTGTATCTTGCATGAAACTTGACAATTTGATTCACATGCTACATAATCGAGTCGTAACGAGCCATAGGACTAATTAAACATCTTTGACCTATCGTGTTTACCGTTATTGATACGACCTATTGGTTTAGGTCAAGACTAGCACTATCCTTCGCACACGTTACTTTGTGAAGTACTTTTCATACGTGCACTCAAGGTGAGATCATAGTCCCATCCTTCAAACAACTTTTATGCTTTAAACTATGGGATGAGAAACATATACGTATCATACTTTTACACTTTAAACACAAGTACGAAAACGAACATTCCATGTACGGGTTTGAACAAAAAGCCTCAATTCAATTATCATTAGTTACACTTGCAGGGTGTAAACGTGAACTTATATTATGTGATCACATGGGCTTGACGAGCCTCATTCGGACGGTTCGCTACCGTTAGCGGATGAAATATATTTTCGGGTCTAGTGTATGTTCTAACACTACGCGAAGGGTGCAAAACAGTTAAGTTTGATAATTGGGTGCCCGCGAAACAAATAACAACTTTGGAATGCAAATGATTTAGATAATCATATTATATTAAATCTTGTGGTTCAAATGCAACGTTTACTAAAACACCTATGATTTCACCAACGTTTTCGTTGACAGTTTTCTATATGTTTTCTCAGGTCCTTGAAAGCTACTTGATACATGCTTCCGCACTCTTTTTGATACTTGCTTGGATGTCGAGTATACATGCATAGATGGAGCGTCTTTTGACTACTTTAAATTGTGTCGCATAGGTTTCATTCGTACGTTAAACATTGTAATGTAACTAGTCTTTCGAACTACATTTGTAAACTTGAAACATCCTTTTTCTTATAAAATAAATGCGACATATTTTGGTCAAAAGTCATAATAAAGACTTATGACCACGCAACGGGACCGAAGTAGTCGGCGCCGTCAAACATGATTTGGTCGGGTCGCTACAGATGGTATCAGAGCGTTGGTTGTAGGGATTTAGAGTTCATTGGTGTCAACCCCGAGTCATAGGGTACATTGGTGAGTCTAGACTACAACCGGCATATAGACTTGAAGTTGGAATTACTTGACTATTTGTGCATTTATACTCGAACGCTTCTACTCATATCTACTCTTATTTCATCTAAATCTCACGTTGTTTAATTTGATTGACACGCCACCTTGATTATATGAAATAATGTCGAATGCACATATGAATCAGGGCAATATAATTTCCGGGATTATATTACGGTGACTCATATGAACGTTCCGACATTATGACATAAAGAATTTAAGGCGAGTCAAGGAAAATTTTCTCTCTATCTTTATTCCATATCACGGTTAGTATTATTTAGAATACTAACCAACGGTATTCTTTTGTTTTGAAGTAACAATGCCTCCTCGTCGTGCACCACGCCGTGAAACACCCGAACAAGCTCTACAACGCATGATAGCCACCGCCGTAGATGCGGCCATGGCCGGTCACTCATCCAACAACAATAACAATAATAATAACAACAACCAAAACAACAACAACAACAACAATGGAGCCGGTAACTCAAACGAGGGATGCTCCTATAAAGCCTTCATGGGGTGCAAACCTCACACTTTTGATGGAACCGGGGGACCGGTTGTGCTCACTCGATGGTTTGAGCAAACGGAAGCCGTCTTTAGCATAAGTGGTTGTCGGGACCAAGACAAGGTCAAATACTCCACTCACACTTTCGCCGGTGTCGCTCTTACATAGTGGAATACTTATGTACAATCGGTGGGTACCGATGAAGCTCACGCCCTCTCTTGGGCCGATTTAAGGGAAAAGATGGTCATCGAATATTTTCCTCGCGAAGAAACCCGAAAGTTCGAACAAGAGCTAAGAACCTTGGAGGCGGTCGGAAACGATCTCAATGCCTATAATCAACGATTCGCCGAACTATCCTTGATGTGCCCAAACCTCGTGAACCCCGAATCTCAAAGGGTCGAACTTTATATGTATGGTCTTCCAAAGAGCATCAAACAAGGGGTGATGTCATCCAAACCCGCTAACCTACAACAAGCTTTGAACATGGCCCGCCAATTGATCGAAACGGTTGACGAAATCGTAGTACCGGTTACTAAAGCCGAGGACAAGTCGGGTAACAACAAAAGAAAATGGGAAGCCCCTCAATCAAGCAACAACTACAACAACAACTTCACCAAAAAGCCTTTCACCTCCGACGCCAAGAAAAGTTATGGCGGAAATAAACCCTTTTGCAACAAATGCCACAAACACCACTATGGTGAATGTAGCAATCTATTTTGCCACCGGTGCCAAAGGGGTGGTCATGTGGCCAACGATTATAGAAGTGCCGCCCCCGTCGCTCAAAAGGTGCCCAATGCACCAAAATCGGGTACTTGTTATGAATGTGGCCAAACGGGTCATTTTAGAAATGCCTGTCCGAAGAAGAAAGCCAACCCCAACACACGCGGCCGAGCTTTCAACATCAACACCAAGGAAGCCCGAGATGACAATGAATTAGTCACGGGTACGTTTCTCCTCAACAACACTTATGTTACTTGTTTATTCGATTCGGGTGCCGATAAGAGTTTTGTATCCAAGACTTTGACTCATTCTTTTAGCACTCCACCACTTCCACTAGATACCACTTATACCATTGAAGTGGCTAACTGGAAACTATTAAGTGCCGACACATATTACCGGGGGTGTACGTTAAACATTTTGGGTAAGGAATTTGAAATTGACTTGATACCCATGGAACTAGGAAGCTTTGATGTAATAATCGGTATGAATTGGTTAGTCAAAACGAAATCTCACATCCTTTGTGATCTTAACGCAATCCGAATTCCTATCGAGAATGGTGAACCTTTGATTGTTTATGGCGATAAGAGTTGCACCAGACTCAACCTCGTTTCGTGCCTTAAAGTTAGAAAACTACTCCGTAAGGGTTGTTTTGCGATCCTTGCCCACGTTAAGAAAGTCGAGTCCGATGAGAAGCATATCGATGATGTGCCTATTGTTAGTGACTTTTTCGATGTATTTCCCGACGAATTGCCGGGTCTTCCACCCCATCGACCGGTTGAATTCCAAATCGATCTTATTCCGGGAGCCGCACCCGTAGCGCGTGCACCATATAGACTCGCTCCATCCGAAATGCAAGAATTGCAAAGTCAAATCCAAGAACTACTTGATCGTGGTTTTATCCAACCTAGCCATTCACCTTGGGGCGCTCCGATTTTGTTTGTTAAAAAGAAAGACGGATCCCTACGAATGTGCATTGATTATCGTGAACTAAAAAAATTGACGGTTAAGAACCGATATCCTCTTCCTCGCATCGATGACCTCTTTGATCAATTACAAGGGTCTTGCGTATATTCAAAAATCGATCTCGGCTCGGGTTATCATCAATTAAGGGTTAAGGGGGAAGATGTCTCCAAAACTGCTTTCCGAACTCGTTATGGTAGTTATGAATTTCTTGTAATGCCATTTGGTCTCACTAACGCACCGGCGGTGTTCATGGATCTTATGAACCGCGTGTGCAAACCGTATCTTGACAAATTCGTTATCGTGTTCATCGATGATATTTTGGTCTATTCAAAAAGCGAAGAAGAACACGAGGAACACCTCCGACTTGTGCTTGAACTTTTAAGACAAGAAAGACTCTATGCCAAATTCTCCAAGTGTGAATTTCGGTTGAAGGAAGTTCAATTTCTTGGTCATGTTGTAAGTGACCAAGGTATTAAAGTCGATCCATCAAAAATCGAAGCCATTAGTAAATGGGAAACTCCTACTACTCCGACTCACATTCGTCAATTCTTGGGTCTCGCCAGGTACTATCATAGATTCATCGAAAACTTCTCTTTGGTTGCACGTCCTCTAACCGCATTAACTCACAAGGGAAAGAAATTCATTTGGGCGACCGAGCAAGAATCCGCGTTCCAAATCTTGAAGACAAAGCTTACCACCGCTCCTATCTTGTCACTTCCCGAAGGCAACGATGATTTTGTTGTGTATTGCGACGCCTCGAAACATGGTTTTGGGTGTGTGTTGATGCAACGAACGAAAGTCATTTCTTATGCTTCTCGACAACTCAAAATTCATGAACGAAACTACACGACACATGATCTTGAACTCGGAGCCGTTGTCTTTGCACTTAAAATGTGGAGACACTATCTTTATGGAACCAAGAGTACTATCTTTACCGATCACAAAAGTCTCCAACACATCTTCGATCAAAAGCAACTAAACATGAGACAACGAAGGTGGATTGAAACCTTAAACGATTACGATTGCGAACTTCATTACCATCCCGGGAAGGCAAACGTAGTAGCCGATGCCTTAAGTCGAAAATAAAGAGCGGTGCCTCTTCGTGTCCGAGCCTTAAACATCACCATCCACACCAACCTTAATAGCCAAATTCGGGTAGCCCAAGATGAGGCTCTCAAGGATGAAAACGTTTCACACGAGCTCTTGAACATTCTCGTCTCTCGATTCGAAACTAAGGAAACCGGACTCCGATATTTCGCCGGAAGGATTTGGGTGCCTAGTTATGGGAACCTACGAAGTCTCATTTTAGATGAAGCCCATAAGTCACGATACTCGATCCACCCCGGTGCCAATAAGATGTACCACGACCTTAAACAACAATATTGGTGGCCGAACATCAAAAGGGACGTAGCTACTTATGTTTCCAAGTGTTTGACATGTTCCAAAGTCAAAGCCGAACACCAAAGACCGTCCGGACTACTTCAACAACCCGAGATCCCACAATGGAAGTGGGAAAGGATAACGATGGATTTTATCACCAAACTACCAAAAACGACGGGCGGTTATGATACCATTTGGGTTATTGTTGACTGTCTCACCAAATCCGCACACTTTCTTGCCATGAAGGAGACCGACAAAATGGAGAAACTTGCGCAACTTTACATTAAAGAAATCGTAGCCCGACACGGTGTACCTTTATCAATTATCTCCGACCGAGATGGCCGTTTTGTTTCTAGATTTTGGCGTACCTTGCAAGAAGCGTTGGGAACGCGTTTAGACATGAGCACCGCATATCATCCTCAAACCGATGGACAAAGTGAACGTACAATTCAAACCTTGGAGGACATGTTACGAGCTTGCGTGGTTGATTTTGGAAAAGCTTGGGACAAGCACTTACCTCTCGCCGAGTTCTCTTACAACAATAGTTATCACGTGAGTATTAAAGCCGCACCTTTTGAAGCGCTATACGGCCGAAAATGTCGTTCACCTCTTTGTTGGGCCGAGGTAGGCGACGTGCAAATCACCGGACCCGAACTCATTCACGAAACCACCGAGAAGATCGTACAAATCCGAGATAGGCTCCGGACGGCCCAGAGTTGTCAAAAGTGCTACACCGACAAAAGACGCAACGGACTCGAATTTCAAGTCGGTGACCGAGTAATGTTAAAAGTTGCACCTTGGAAAGGTGTAATCCGTTTTGGGAAACGCGGGAAGCTAAATCCGCGGTATATTGGTCCTTTCGAAATCTTGGAGCGTATTGGAAACGTTGCTTATCGTTTAGATCTTCCGCCTCAATTGAACTCCGTTCATCCTACCTTCCATGTATCTAACTTAAAAAAGTGTCTTGCCGAACCCGATATCGTCATCCCTCTCGAGGAACTTACTATTGATGACAAGCTTCATTTTGTGGAGGAACCGGTTGAAATTGTGGACACCTCCGTCAAGACATTGAAACAAAGCCGAATCCCGATTGTTAAAGTCCGTTGGAACGCCAAAAGAGGACCCGAGTTTACTTGGGAAAGGCAAGATCAAATGCAAAAGAAATACCCTCATTTATTCCCAATTCCGGAAACGCAGGATTCCGAGGAAGAAACAACGACTACTACGCCTACTTAAATTTCGGGACGAAATTTCTTTTAAGGAGTAGGTAATGTAACATCCCGCCTTTTTTCCGTTTACTTTTCCGTTTAACTATTTAAATCCCGTTATATGTTTATAACATCTCCCGTTAACACGTGTTTTAAAAATATCTCGTCTAGGTAATTCACGCACCCGCAACCGAACTTGAGGGACTAGTTTCGCCAAAATGCCAAAGAGGTGACTAGCCTTTGACTAGTCAACCCCCACCCCCATCTTTTCTTTTTCATTTTCCCTTTTCTTCTTCTACTTCCATATTTTCTCTCAATTTCTCAAACAAGGAATCATCATCTAAATCCAAGCTAGCGGGTGTCTTGCAAAACAAATTACATATTTGAAATCCTTGCAACTTCCTCTTCGATTCCATACCGACTTCATCAAGTTTGGGTAACTTTCTAAAATCACTAGATTTTGTGTTCTTGATATTTTTGAACTTATAAAGTTGTTAATTAGTGTCTATGGCTCAAGTCTAACATGAATATATGATTTATATGCTCGATTTCGTTATTTGAAGTAACTAGCTTGAGTATGAACTTTGGTGTGTTTGATTTGGTGATTTGGTTGTTTGAATGTTGTTAAATGTTATAAATGCATGTATTAAATGTGTTCCTAGTATCACTAGCTTCAAATTGATGTGTAGGTTGCTTGAGAAAACTCCATAAACTTGATTAGTGATTTTGGTGAATTCGGGTTAGGGTTTGATAAGCTTGAAATGAATATTTGATGCATTGAATGACATGAATTGTAGTTAGTAAGTAGTTAGTTGTATTGTATGCTCGATTACCTACAAAACGGCATGTTATATGTATGCATTAAATGCCCGAATCATAAATGTGCACTTATCAAATTTGTGTATTAAATGTGTGCATTAATTGATCATTTACTTTGGTAAGCCGATTGTTACAAATAACATTTTTGGTTGGTGAAATGTATTTAGTTGTGTTCTTTGTCAAATTACCTTTCTAACGATATAAGATACGAGTTCTAAGTATTAGCGGTTTGCGAGTTATGCTTGAAAGTGTTTGGAATTGAGACTTGGACATTTGAGACTGACCAGGTACCAGTTCTCGTGTATTGTCGCGGCGCGACAATTTGGGGCCGCGGCGCGGCCTAAGCCGTGTCCAGTTTCTGACCTCTTTGGTCAAAATACGAAAAATGTTTGGCACACTATGGACCTCCGATTCACATGAGACTTGTTCTAACATGCTTATATATGAATAAAAACCTCAGAAAAATAGTTCGGGACCCGACCCGAACGTGTTGACTTTCGTTGACTTTGACCGACCAAAGTTTGACTTTTTGTCAAACTTAACCAAATGATTATGCAACCTTCCTAACTTGTTTCTGTACTTGTATCTTGCATGAAACTTGACAATTTGATTCACATGCTACATAATCGAGTCGTAACGAGCCATAGGACTAATTAAACATCTTTGACCTATCGTGTTTACCGTTATTGATACGACCTATTGGTTTAGGTCAAGACTAGCACTATCCTTCGCACACGTTACTTTGTGAAGTACTTTTCATACGTGCACTCAAGGTGAGATCATAGTCGCATCCTTCAAACAACTTTTATGCTTTAAACTATGGGATGAGAAACATATACGTATCATACTTTTACACTTTAAACACAAGTACGAAAACGAACATTCCACGTACGGGTTTGAACAAAAAGCCTCAATTCAATTATCATTAGTTACACTTGCAGGGTGTAAACGTGAACTTATATTATGTGATCACATGGGCTTGACGAGCCTCATTCGGACGGTTCGCTACCGTTAGCGGATGAAATATATTTTCGGGTCTAGTGTATGTTCTAACACTACGCGAAGGGTGCAAAACAGTTAAGTTTGATAATTGGGTGCCCGCGAAACAAATAACAACTTTGGAATGCAAATGATTTAGATAATCATATTATATTAAATCTTGTGGTTCAAATGCAACGTTTACTAAAACACCTATGATTTCACCAACGTTTTCGTTGACGGTTTTCTATATGTTTTCTCAGGTCCTTGAAAGCTACTTGATACATGCTTCCGCACTCTTTTTGATACTTGCTTGGATGTCGAGTATACATGCATAGATGGAGCGTCTTTTGACTACTTTAAATTGTGTCGCATAGGTTTCATTCGTACGTTAAACATTGTAATGTAACTAGTCTTTCGAACTACATTTGTAAACTTGAAACATCCTTTTTCTTATAAAATAAATGCGACATATTTTGGTCAAAAGTCATAATAAAGACTTATGACCACGCAACGGGACCGAAGTAGTCGGCGCCGTCAAACATGATTTGGTCGGGTCGCTACAATGTTACCCACAGTTATGTACCCGAAAAACTCTTGAAACCAAAGTAAAAGTTTAAACAACGTATCCGCGTCAGATTCTTTGGCATTTATTAGCAAAAATAACTTTGCGACTCCTATTCAAAGTAGCCAGTTTTGTCACAGCTCCAGCAAGTCAACTTCAACTTTTCAGTCAGACTAACCTTATTATAACCTTGAGATATACACCATCGTTACCAGGGAACCTTTTACATTCCACCACATTATTAGCAGATGTACCAACAACTTCATTACCCTTTGACTTTAGCCTCTCCAAAAAGTCATTATAATTATTCATTGAAACCCCATCATTTACTCATTCGCATCTTGTAATGAGAATTGCCATACGAATCATTGGGAATTAGCAATCAGTATTTTGAAATCTCGCAGGATGTCTACGCCAACAGTTATATATGTATATATAACGTCTATCTTCTGGACTTAATTTGAATGTGAAGTTTCTGAAAAACACTCCGAACTACGAATTGGTTCTCCGAAAATGGAAAAAAATGCTGATGAAGCAGCAAAAACTATAAACGACTTTAAACGGTAAAAGCTGGATTATAATGATGAAGTGTGCTGGCAAAGCGCAGAAAAAGAGAAGTTTTGGAACTGGAAAACGGATTGAGCAAAGTAGGAAGGAGGCTGTGGACAAATTACAAAGACTGCACCTGACTTCAAAGGATCCAAATGATTCAGTACCTGCTGAAGTCATTAACGAATACCTTGCTCCTGACTCTAAACCCCTGCGGACAATATTCTTCATCATCCTCTGATATTAGAAATTCTAAAATATCATCATATCTTTCATTATAAATATCCTCCATATTTCTGAAGATATTTTCTTAATTTTTCTTATTTGAAATCATTTACCTCTTCGCGCTATCTGTATTACATCATAAAAAAACTATTTTAGTTTCTAAATTCTGAAACATTCAAGTTTAAAATAGAAATATTTTGAAGTAATGTTGGGAACTGAAGCATGAATTAGTATAATATAATGACACTTGATCAATGTGATTATATTACAGTAAGTCATGCTGAGTTTCTAAATGGAACGTGATGATTCACAGATCATAACATCATCAACATCATCATGTGCCATGTTATACGACTCTTGTATTCTATTTAACCTCTAAAATATCAAGAAAATATTTCTTGATGATTCGGCCTTTTCCAAGGTATTCTAGTAATTTGACAAGTCAAGATCGTGCCATCACAATTTCCTTCCTAGAACATTAACAATGTTCATTCCGAAATTCATATCTGTGAATTCTGGACCATTACAAGTGGTGCTTAATCGCAAGAAGAAGAAACGAAAGGACAAAACTCCGAAATAGAAATTGGGGTATAAATTGCAGCAAATAAAAGAGAGCATTAACTTGAATGATAATGATTATAGGAGACAGAAGCAGAGACTTTGAAATATAAGGGAACATATAAATCCCAACGCCAAACCAGAAATTATAAACCATATATATCGATGCATATAGCAATATAAAGACACGGAAGAACTAGAAACACTATAAACCCAAGAGTATAGTAGAAGTAAATAGATTCTTCCGGTGGTAGATGAAAAAAAGAATGACCGATATGAAAGTTAGAAGTATATTGAGAATCAGAACTGGATGGAGCATATTGATGAATACTTTAAAATATGAGTTGAGGGGGAAAGAATAGAAGGTGATGAAACATGACTAGGAACTTAGAAATCAACAGATTTAACTCACACAATGGCGGAATAAATGAATCAAACCCTCTAGTGAATAGGTTAAGTTTTTTTTTGATTAATTTAGTCAAACCACAACTAAATCAAGTGTGATTAGATCAACACCTAGAGCTATTATTCACCACCTGGGTGATTTGGACTGAGAGAGAATCGGAGGAGCTCACTAGATCTGAGTGTGTGTAACAAATGAGAGGCTTAACCTAAAATGAAGAATATAAGACTTTATATACCCCTGCTCTTGACTCACCCATACAATTCATTCATCATACGTACGAGTTGGCTTCATCAGCCGTACGGGTGATCACTCACTCGTGTCTTCTCATTTAGGTCGTAATTGTGACTTAGCTCAGCATCAACCGTGCGTATGAGCCTGTCAGCCGTACTAGTGAGGCTTCACTCGTACGTCTGACTAAGTCTAACATAGTCAAACATCTAAATCTCGTTCCTGCAGTTCCTGTAACCACATACAAACACGGATAGGATAATAACGAGCAATCATGGTGGCCTGTAAACTGTTGTACCTGCAATGGATGTGGGTAGATGTCTAGGGAGTTGCATAAAATGCATCAACAGAAGGTGTGAGTTGTTAGGAAATGAAGGAGGTGAATTTATAAGAAAATCTCCTACAGAACAATTAAAATGGACGATCGCATTTAAAGCGGATCCTAATTCCCTTGATTACCAGAGAGTCAAATCTTATTAAGAAGATTTTCTTCAAATCCCTTGAAATCTGGGAATCAATCATATCTACGTCAAATGATAAGATGAATCTACACTTACTCATTTCACTCTTCTATGTTAGCTTCATTCGTACTCTTTATATAAATGGATTGTTTATCCAAATTATTCGCTGATGATAAAACTCTAATTTTCAGCCCGTATGCATCATGAAAAATTCTTATTATCATTCACGACCTTTCCACTCAAATTTCGGGACGAAATTTCTTTAACGGGTAGGTACTGTGACAACCCGGAAATTTCCAACCAAATTTAAACTTTAATCTTTATATGTTTCCGACACGATAAGCAATATTTGTTAAGTTAAATTGCAAGAATTTTAAACTATGTTCATACATTCATTCAACCTCGACCAAGTTCCAACGATTCACGAACCATTAAACGAATATGATTATATATGTATATGTGTATATATATTATAACTTGAAACGTAAACAAAATATTAGATTAAATACTTTATATGATTGTATCTGTTTCAAAATGTTTATCAATGGAATTAGAAGATAAGATCAAATGATTGAATTATCAGATATATTTAATTATGATTACAAGTCTCTGTTGAAAGGCCCACGTTGATTTGAGAAATCTTTCCATTTTAACAATATTCGGAAAATGGTAAAGTGATTTATAAATAAGAACAAATTGTCAATCATTGAGAACTAGACAAAGGATAGTGGAAGATTGAATCTCATAAAGACTCGATTGATCTATTTAGTTTCAAACGTACAAAAACGTTTTCAGTTTAAACAGAACTTTATTATTAAAACGTATATAACTTTTATAAATATCTAGAACCACTTTTGACAACTCATTACTTAACTAGTATGATAAAGATAACGATATTTATATTTTATTTTATTAAATATATATAACGATTTAAATTAATATTATATATATATTTATACGCGTATTATACGTACATAGTTTTATACTTTTACTATACTTAAACTTTACCTTTACTTTATTTTTACTTTACTTTAACTTTAATAATTCACATTAATAATTCATACTTTAATAATTCACTTTAATAATTCATACTTTAATAATTCATTTTAATAATTCATACTTTAATAATTCACTTTAATAATTCATACTTTAATAATTCACTTTAATAATTCATACTTTAATAATTCACTTTAATAATTCAAAAATCTATTATAAATAGAATTCAATAGGTTTCATTATTTCATAGAAACTTAAAAATATTTTTCTCTAAACTCTCTCAATCGATTTACATATATATATTTACTCCGTATTATTTCAAGATATTATTAGTATACATAAAATATTACGACGGAGTGCTGTCTGAGTGATTTCGAAATTGTTTTTCGAGTAGGATAGGATTAAGAAAATTATGGGTTATAGCATTGGAGGTGATTGAGTATGGTTCATGGGTATGCTCGTGAGGTCAATATAGTGTTTATCATTTCCATTGCATCTACGTACCTTTCCTGCAATATTGAATCTCAATATTGATACATGAGTACTCATAATTTAACTTTTACATACTAATAGTGTATCCCTGACTAGTGCTCGAGTATTTAGGATTATGCATGCTTGTACTTTTGATATTGCCCTTAAACAGGTTAGGTTAAATATTGAATTAGTTACACTTGCGGTTGAGATAATGTATAAGATATGCATGTCCTTGGAAAGCTAGCGAAAAATTAAGAACTTTTCCTTTAGATATCGAATGGTTTCGATGAACGGATTAGAAGTTATAATCAATTGAATTTTCGATATTTTTATTAAAAATGATTATTATTATCGTCGTTTTTATCTTCGTTCTAGTTTTATCTTATTATTATCATTATTATTATCTTTATCAATAAAAGGGATTTATCATTAAAAATTGTTATTTTTTTTATTATTACTATCGTTATTATCGTTAAAGTTATAATTAGTATTATTATTATTATCCAATTATTATTATTATTATTATTATTATTATTATTATTATTATTATTATTATTAGTATTATTATTATTATTATCATTATTAATATATATATATATATATATATATATATATATATATATATATATATATATATATATATATATATATCATTATTTAAAAATGGTTATTGTTATTGTTATTATTATTATTACTATATTATCATTAAGATAATTATTAGTATTATCGTTAATAATGTTATAGTAACTATCATTATTAATATTAGTGTAATTAAAACAAATATTTGTAACACCTAATTATTTTGATTACTATTATTATCATTATTATGAACACGATATAAAAGACGATTAAAAGCTATTAAATGAAACGATTAGGAAATAATGAGTAAGAGTATCATGATGAAATTAAAATATTATAAGATATTGATTTAGATAAAATTATCGTTCTTATTATTTTTATCATTACTATTATTATTAAAAGTATCGTTAGTATTAAAACTATCATTTTAACAAAAATTATCATTTTAATAGAAATGTCATTGTTACTATAAAATATCATTATTATTATTATTTTAAATAGAATTATTATTTTAAAGATAATATTAAAAATTATCGTAAATATTAAAGTTATCATAATTAGAATTATCGTTTTATCATAATGTCATCTTAGTAATTATAAATATTGATATTTTTATAATAATAATTATTATTACAAAATAATACAACTTTTACTTATTATCATTATAGATATTATTTTATCAAATAAATATGTGATACAAACATATTTTACTACGTGTAATAACTTACTTTAATAATACCTATCATATTATCTTTATGATATTAAATGAACCCTATAAATTTTATTACTTAATATATATAAAAGTATATTTTATTATAAAATTTTATTTATTAATAAATAAATTATATTATTAATCTAATAAATCTTTTAAAAATATAAAATGACGATATTTAAACTATATATTAATCATGTATAGATTTTTGAAAATTATTTTGAGTCAAATTTACTTTTGTTGACTTTTGCATATTAGTCTCGAGCATTAGGATTGTGGTACACTATGACTTGACCTAATTTGTTAGACAAATATTGACCAACACATAATTATATATAATTAATTTAGGTTCGTGAATCCGAGGCCAACCTTGCACTTGTTCAATGACGTTATATGTATTTTTACTACGAAATACAGTATGGTGAGTTTCATTTACCTTTTTACCCTTTATATTTTTGGGACTGAGAATACATGCGCTTTTATAAATGTTTGACGAAATAGACACAAGTAATTGAAACTACATTCTATGGTTGAATTATCGAAATCGAATATGCCCCTTTTTATTAAAGTCTGGTAATCTAAGAATTAGGGAACAGACACCCTAATTGACGCGAATCCTAAAGATAGATCTATTGGGCCTAACAAACCCCATCCAAAGTACCGGATGCTTTAGTACTTCGAAATTTATATCATGTCCGAAGGAGGATCCCGGAATGATAGGGGATATTCTTATATATATCTAGTTAATGTCGGTTACCAGGTGTTCACCATATGAATGATTATTTTTGTCTCTATGCATGGGACGTATATTTATGAGAACTGGAAATGAAATTCTTGTGGTCTATTAAAATGATGGAAATAAATGATTATGATAAACTAATGAACTCACCAACCTTTTGGTTGACACTTTAAAGCATGTTTATTCTCAGGTGTTAAAGAAATCTTTCGCTGTGCATTTGCTCATTTTAAAGATATTACTTGGAGTCTTTCATAGCATATTTCGAAGAACGTTGCATTCGAGTCATTGAGTTCATCAAAGATTATTATTAAATCAATTTATAGTTGGATAGTGGATATTATGAAATGGTATGCATGCCTGTCAATTTTCAATGTAAAAAAAGTTTATCTTTTAAAAACGAATGCAATGTTTGTAAAATGTATCATATAGAGGTCAAATACCTCGCAATGTAATCAACTGTTGTGAATCGTTTATAATGTATATGAATGGGTCCTTTCATCTAACACCTGAGTTTAGTTCATGATTTATGTCCATTTAAACAAAGTAATTTTTTTTTTGTAAAAACACCTTTAGTATCATTTTATTAACTTATTTAGTTTCATCTTTTTGACTATTTGTGTTTGATGGTTGAAGAAGATGATAAAGAGAAAGATTAATTTAGGGTCATTATGTTTTTGTGAAAAATATAATTTGGGCAGGTGGTCCAGTGAAAGAAAAGAGTAAAAAGACGAATTTACCCTCACATGCATGGCACATGTCAAGGGTTAACGGCTAATTTAGACGGCAAACTGACGGAAGGACTCGAATTGCTAAATTTTGCAATTTAAAGGACTCGAAAATCCAAAAAAAAACTTGAAGGACTCGGATTGTAATTTCGTGTATAAATGAAGGACCAACTGAGCAAAAAAGTCTTTCATCTAGCACATGTTGTGCATCTAAATTAATTAGAGAGTATATAACTACCAATAAATACTCACAGATACAGATCAAGATTAGCAAATTACAATTGATCCTATTAAACTATATTGAATTTCCTTTTTGGGGCCACCATGACGGTTTTGTTAAGTATATTTAGCTTTTGGATTTTTAGTGATGAAAAATAATTAGTTTTGTTAATCCCGGAGACCGGCTACTAATATAGCTCTATTTCATAAACCATGACAAGGAATTTTGACCCGGTTTAACCCTCATAATACAATTTCTATGCATCTCTTGATATTAAACTACAGTGTTTTGGAGACTCGGGGCTAGAGAAAAGTAAGAAACAATCCCACAAGACAAATACCATTACAGGTGCCAATGGCGGAGCTAGGATTTGCGTTTAGGGGTGGCTTAACTTTTATAAATTAAAAACCGATACGTTGTAACCGGAGGACATAAAAAGATTTCGTGACGTCCCAAACATAATAGATAATTTACGACATATTTATTTTCTTATTCAAATTTCAAAAGTGTCTTATATTTTTTCTAAAAAAATTATAAAATGATTTATTTACGAACATTTGATATATGTTTAACTTATTAGAATAACTATATGATTTATAGAGTTTATTATTCTTGACATAAAACTTTTTTATTATAACGTTAAAACATTTGCAGATAATTTAAAGACAAAATTGACCATTTAATCCCCGTGTTTTATACATTTATCCCATTTCATCCCTCAATTATGTTTGCTGCAATTATAGTCCTTAATTACGTATTTGAACCACAAAATGGTCCCTAGTCCTTAACACTGTCAAACATCCGTTAAGTGAATACCATGTGCATGTCAGGTGACTTTATATTGCAACAAACATCCATAACTAAGGTAACACCATAAACATCAACGAAAATTCAAGAAATTATAACAGGCATCAATAAGTAACACAAACAGATTATGCAAATCGAAGAACTTTGGTCTTAAAAACCATGAATCTTGATCTCATCCTACTTGAAAATCCTAACTTTGGTCAAAAACGCAGAAACGTTTTTGCGTTGATCACCTTGAAGCTGGATTACTTTCCCTACTTCTTTGTCTTGTACAACAGTACCACTGCAACAAAACTTTCTTTAAATCTTTTCGTAACTCAGCTCCTTTATAAGACCTTGAATTGTTGTCAAGATTTTTCGACCATTCCTTTGTTGTATACGAATATGAACATACTCTTTAACCCCATCACCACCACCACCACCACCACCAGAAACTTGATCAACATCAGTAAATAGATCGAAAGCGGATGGAATATGAACTTCTATATCAACCATGAACTTTTTTTGCATGAGATTAGTTTCTGATCACAAAAAAAAATGCCATACATCAGTTCGGAACCAGGTAATTAAAATCAGAATGGCAAAATCAAGGTTAAAGAAACAATTTTTACCAAGGCCAATATGAAGGTCAAAATTTCGAACACAATTTACAATACAGAGACACTAAAGTATGAAACTTTCTTATCCATTCAGAAATAATTTTAATATTTAATATTTATTTATATTTATTAGGATCAGCTATAACATCAGACACGGATATCAAACTGGGATTTCAAATTAGCGTACAAAAATTCACGCATGTATAAAGAGACTATAGAACAAATCAACAATAATTGAGTTCTATAATTGGTCAATTAGCTTTTAAATTGATCGAATTACTCGGAAAAATCAATAACTGCAAACTGAAAAGAAAAAAAATCCCTGTTTATATATAATCATAACACAAATAAAATTCAATCACCGTCAAATTGATCATCAGATTCGACGAATATCGAATAGATCGGTAATTGAGGCACGAATTCGTGCGATAAATAGTCTTCGATCAGTTGAATTATGCAGGAAGCAAATCAATTTATGAAAAATAAATCAATTTAATTTCATAAAATAAGGATGAAAAAATTAGATCAGAACATACCGATAAGCGCAGGTTCCTTCCGAAATGGACGTTTGACAGTGTTAAGGACCAGGGACCTTTTTGTGGTTCAAAAACGTAATTAAGGACTATAATTGCAGCAAACATAATTGGGGGATGAAATGAAATAAATTATAAAACACATGGACTAAATAGGCAATTTTGTCTAATTTAAAAGTAAAATATAGGTAATACTTTTGAATTTTGACATTTTCTAAGAAATTGTACTCCCCACTTGTTTACGGTCTACACTTTAAATTTAAAGTTATGGATTAGTAATAAATTTAAAGGGCTATAATGAAACAAGAATATTAGTTCTGGGGCTAAAAGTGAAATATGTTAAAAGATGCTATGTTCTTCACCAAAATTCACCTCACTTTCAACCTAGCCACCCCAATTTCATATTTGATATTTTTTACTAAAAAATATATACCATTAAAACACAAGTAAATTACTGAATGCTCAACTAGAGTTAAGGGTGGCAAAGCACCCCTATGCCACTCTACTAGCTCCGCCCCTACTGCTACTACTACTGCTACTATGATGTTGTTAATGATGTGCAACCTAAAGGAGAAACGGGTCAAAAGGGTAGGAAATTACCCACTGGGCCACAGTATAGCTTTTTATTAGAAGTATGAACCTACTTATGTAGAATTTTCATACAATTAATGTTGGGAATTTATGGACCCAAACAACAACCATCATTTCAGATTTGGTCATCCCACAAACAACAAATGAACGATGATAAATAAAAGTAGAAAAAAGGACACAAGAAATTACATGGTTATATGCAATCAGTTAGATTGCTTTAGTCCACGGTCAACTAGAGTGATTTTTTATTGATATTTTCGTACATACACTTTAGGGTTACAATATGATGTATTTATAGGTACAAAACAACTTAAGGAACAAGAAAGAAACAATTATGGAAGTTTCCCTCGTTAGTGGAAGCCGCGACGCGCCCTACAGGGCCGCGACACGCTCCCAAGTGTAAATCCGGAACATAACTTGTCTTCAGCTCAAATATCTGTACGCGTGTTAGGCCGTGACGCACCAAAGGAGGCCACGTCGCGCCTTAAAGCGTATCCAAATTTCCTCCTTTGTTTTTGATATCCTTCACATACCTAACAATCTCCTACTTGAATATAGTCAAAACAATAACCCAAAGCTAGCCATTTCAACCAAGAACGTCGAACCACCTTTTTATACCGCCAATCAAACATGGGACACGCAAACTCAACATCGCAGGAAGAGCAGACTTTCGATACAAGGTCTTCAACACTACTTGTCGAAATCTAACATCAATAACCCGTTATCACTCTAGTCGATGTCTTCTATTTTCAATTAACAAGAAGACCAGTTGAAGTTATGCAAAACTTCAACTTCCCGATCGTTACCACCTTAGTACACATATCAGCAGGATTCTTAGTACCAGGAATTTTCGTAACAACTTGTAACACCGGCCAATTTTTTTTTTAAATCACAGCGGAAGTCTTAATTTAACAAACACCACGTTATTTACAAAACACGTAATTAAATAATTTATCACAAACATTATAAATAAAATATAGTTTTCCTTTTACATTATAACACATCAGAGTACTCCGAGTCAAACATGTCTTCAGCCCAATTCCCAATCCCAGCAGTACCTAAACCTACAGGGTGTAAATGTGGGGGTTAGCGCACCGCTAAGTGAATGAAATCTAACTAACAGGATAAGCTTAAGCATCACACAAGCTTTACACTAAATATCACCACCACATGCTAACCACCACTAGCATACAAATATGACAATATGAGGATCGGCGGCTTGTATGAGCACACGACTCCTAGTTGATCGGGCTAAAGTCTACCGATAGTCCTCGCTACTCAATTTACAGTATAGTCATCCTGACGCAGGGGGTGCGTCGTTCACACTATACTCACAATCAGTAGCCTATGGACCCAACCTCCCTAGGCACGGTTGACCTCATACGGACTCTAACCTCCCTAGGCACGGTCACGAGTCCTCAGTCTTCCCAGGCCCGACTGGTGTCAATCACATAGTGCACATACAATCACATACATCAACAAGCATACTATATCAATCTAGCATGGCAATCACTAATATCACATGATAATTATACTACACTAAACTTGGTAAAAAGAGTTAAACACAGTAGCATGATACGCTACTCAAACTCTATCTGGAGACAGACCCACTCACCTATCACCAGCTAAACTCGGTAGTCTAATATCACCGGGTCTTCTCCTCGTTCGTACCACCTGAGAATTAACACTGAACAAGTTAGTAAATCGCACCACAATTACTAACTATATGATATTCAATATATATGTCATATATATATATATATATATATATATATATATATATATATATATATATATATATATATATATATATATATATATACACACACACACACACACACACATATATATTTGCACTCACCCATACACATCACGTATATTAATACTTGCACATACATACACTATATGTATACACATACATACATTATATATATACATACGTACATACACTATATATAAATAAATAAATATATATATATATACACGTACATATACCACACACACACACACACACACATATATATATATATATATACACATACGTACATACACTATATATATGTGTGTGTGTGTGTGTGTGTGTGTGTGTGTGTGTGTGGTATATGTACGTGTATATATATATTTAGTGTTATATGTGTGTGTTGATCGATTGAAAACAAAGGGGAAGAACAAAAAACCACGAACATTACATAAAACAAGGGGTGGGGTGGTTTGGCTCTTAAATGGGGATTAAATCTCATTCCTGATAAAACACGGGTATTTATCTGTTTACTAAAACGTAACGTACCTCGTTCGGTAGCCCAAACGAAGTCCAAATTTAATAAACCAATAAGTTCTGTGACCTTGGTCACTAAACGAACCCACTGGACTAATAATTAATTAAAAACACTCAACAATTAATTAATTCATAAAAAACACTTTAAAATGCAAAACGAACAAAAAGGGCAAAAAGGTAAATTCCAACTAGACCCGTCTTCAGGATGTTACACAACTAAAGTACCATCTTCAATGAGTTCGCGAATTTTATGATACCTTAGCTTTATGTGTTTCGTACGACCATGAAACACCGGGTTCTTCCCTAAATGGATAGTACTTTGATTATCACAGTAAATGACCCAATTTTGTTGAACTCGCCCCAACTCCATCATAAAAATTTTCAACAAAACTAGTTCTTTACTTGCTTCGGCAGCGGCCATATATTCAGCCTCCGTTTTTGATAATGCAAGTATGCAACACATCTTTGGAATCTAGACAACCAACTAACCACAGTCTTCCCAACCACGAAAAAATAACCCGTAGTGCATTTCCCCAAATCATCACATCCACCCAAATCAGCATTAACGTATCCTCTTAAAATGGAATCACCTTTAGTGAATTGCAACCCCATTTTAGAAGTACCTTTTAAGTAGTGCAAAATCCACTTTATTCCTTCCTAATGCTCAATACTTGGATTCGACATAAACAGACTCAAACTCCTACTGCATGAGCTGTGTCGGGACTTGGACATACCATAGCATACATAACACTTCCAACCGCAGATGCATAAGGGACTAGAGCCATTGCCTCTTTCTCTTTATCCGTTGTAGGTGATTGAATTTTCGATAACTTCAAAGTACCGCCTAAAGGCAAGGACCGTGCCTTTGAATCTTCCATGTTGAACCACTCTAACACTTTCTTAACATACTTGGTTTGAGATAAAGTTAAAGTACCTTCAACCCGATTCCTTTTAATACTCATCCCGAGTATCTGTTCAGCAGCACCCAAATCTTTCATTTCGAACTCAAGAGGTAATTGTCTCTTCAACTTATTGATCTTTGACATGTATGATCCTGCAATCAACATATCATCAACATGTAGTAACAATATAACATAGGAGAACATGAATATCTTCAAGTAATAACAATGATCCGAATTGCTTCTCATGAAGCCTTTCCTAGTCATAAAGTCATCAAACTTCAAGTACCATTGCCGAGGTGCTTGTTTCAACCCATACAGACTTTTCTTTAATTTACAAACCCACTTCTCTTTACCAACTACCTCGAAGCCCATAGGTTGAAGTATGACAACTCGAAAATTTTTGATAAAATTTAAAAAAAATCTATATATGATTCCATTTAACTTCGACTGTTTTTGACGATTCACGAACAATCATTTGTAAATAATTACGTATTAGTATTATTATTAATATTGTTTTAAACAATATTATCATATGCAATAATTATTATTATTATCAGTATTATTAATATTATTATTATTAATAAACATTAATATTAATAATATTATCACTTTTACTGAAAGTGATAAGATTATTAGTAATATCATTAACATAATATCATTAACATTATTAGTATTAGTATTATCATTACTAATATCATTATTATTAGTATTATTATTATTGTAACTAATATTATTAACGTTATATAGTTATCATTATTAATAATGATAATTTAACATTTTTATTATTATTATTATTAATATTAACATATTATTATTAATATCATTATTAAACTTGATATTAATTATTATTATTATCATTATAATTATTATGATTAATATTTATTATTAATTCTATTATTATTATTATTATTTTATTATTAATAGTATTCTTATTATTAAATTAAAACATAAATTAAAGAAGTCAAAAACAGTACACTATATATATATATGTATATATATATGTATGTATATATATATATATATATATCTGTTTTATTTGAACGTGATGTGATCCTTCAGTTTATATATATATTTTTTTAATCTCCTGATATCTGCTTTTAAATTTTTAATGATCGTGATCTATTTTTTTATTATCCTACTGATTTTTATTTTGGATCCAATCGATCACCATTGCTACAAAACTACCAATTTACATCTATTAATCACACAACTCTTAATCTCAATTATCAGTTACAACTGCAATCTCAATTAACAGATATATATATATTTTTAAAACTATCGATACCTCTGTTTCTTTCATTTTCTCAAAAACTTCAAAAACCAATCCAATTTCAAAAACTGTAAATGCAGAGATGTTAGGAATCTCCTATGTAAACTATCTGCAAAATCTTAAGTCTCAATTCCTAGTATCAGGTTATAATTTTCGAGTCAAACTTTATTTTCAAAAAGTTAAAGATTTTGTTCTTGAAGAAATTCGAATTCATTGTTATGTTTTCAGTTAAATTAAGGATTTGGAAAGTTTTCACGAATGTTTTCTAACATATTTCATGTTATAATTACAAGCTAAAACCATATAGAAATAAAAATCAAGAATTATATATTTTTTTAAATTCACGAACTGCAGTAGCAGTTTTATTGATTTTTTTATATATTTTTCTTTCTGTTTTGGTTAGTTTAGTCACCCACAAATTGTTCAGTATAAATTTTAAATCCTAAAATTTATTAATTAACTAGTTGTTAGTAAGTTTTGATCTCTGGTCGATGATTAAGATGAAGAAGAAGAAGAAAAACAGGAAATAAATAAATAGGGGTTAAATGGATATAAAATAGGATAAAATCAGAAAAATCAAGGTAGAGTAGTCGGTTATAGGAGTGTTCGAGTGAGCGAGAGGTCACGGGTTCGAGTCCCGTCTTGGGCATTTTTTTTAGAAGGGCTTCTAAGGTAGTTTTCTTACTATTATTATTATTATTATTATTATTATTATTATTATTATTATTATTATTATTATTATTATTATTATTATTATTATTATTATTATTATCATTATTATTATTATTATTATTATTATCATTATTATTATTATTATTATTATATTATTATCATTATCATTATCATTATCATTATTATTATTATTATTATTATTATTATTATTATTATTATTATTATTAGTATTATTATTATTATTAAGTATTAGTATTATTATTACTAAGTATTATCATTTCTACTAATATTATTATTATTATTATTAATATTATTAATTATTGATAAAATTATTATTACTAATAAAAGTTATCATGTATTATTATTAACATAATTAAAATTAAAATTATAATTACTATTATTATTGTTACTACTAAAATTATTATTACTAGTAAAATTAGTAGTATTATTATTGTATTATTATTATCATAATTGAAATTATCATTATTAGTATTGTTATTATTAAAATTAATATCGTTATTATCATTTTTACAAAAATCATCATTTTTACTATCATTAAAACTATATCATTATTACTATTAACATTTTTATTACTAGTATCATTATCATTATGAATATTATTTTATCAAATAAATACTTATATATAGAAAAGATATATAAAAGTAAATATACAGAAATATATGACAATTGAAATAACATATTTTGACACCCCCAAATAGGGCCTGGGGTATTTGTGTCTAATTATATCAAATCACAGTTGTATAAACGAGAACGACTCTACATGAGACGTTTTGTTGAATTTTGCAGCGAAAGATAAATATGTCTTTAATTGGTATGATATGTAATGAAGACTCCAAGCATAGCAAGCAATCATCATCAAAGCAGTAAATATACAGCTGAAACAATATTTAAGTACCTGAGAATAAACATGCTTAAAAAGTCAACACGAGGTTGAGTGAGTTCATAGGTTTGTCATAAATAATGATTTCAGTAATAGTGTTAGACCACAAGATTTAGTTTGTAAAGTAGATCTCGCAAGATCCAAAAGTTGATCTCCCGCAGGATCAAAAAGTTATGCTAGTGCGTGATATTTAGACTAAACGTTGTTTGTCCCGTGACAAGTTGTTCTGTCCTTGTCATTTTAATTTCATTATCAAGTATACAAAGACTTAGTCAAATGTATCGGGGACGTTACTCCCGATAGGCCTATCCCCAATAATTAAGAATGCCGCAGCAATTAAAAATATCACTGTAGGGACTTAGTCGGACATAGCCGGGTATAGCATAGTTTAATAGTTGGTACTGATATTTAGACTAGACTTTCAAGTTTGCCCCGTGACAAGTTATCGTTTATACTTGTCGGTTGGGGACTTGCTGGTCATAGCCCAACATATCACAGTTTAATAGTTGGTACTTGTATTTAGACTAGACTTTCAAGTTTACCCCGTAACAAGTTATCGTTTATACTTGTCGGTTGGGGACTTGATGGTCATAGCCCAACATATCACAGTTTAATAGTTGATACGTGTAAAACAGTTATAAAAGTTGCGCATGTATTCTCAGCCCAAAAATGTAAAGAGTAAAAGGGATCATATGAAACTCACGATACTGATACGATAGTTTGTAGTAAATTTGTGTATGATGGTACTGAACAAGTGTGGAGTTGTCCTCGGATTCACGAACCTATATCAGTTTCATATATATTAAAACATGTAATCGTAATTAAACAATTTCACATATTATAACTTATATTATATATTATATATTTTTAATTTTTGTATATGTATTTAAAATGATAAATATTTATGTAATTATATTACTACGTAATATATATTTGGTTTGTTTTAAAAATATCTAATTTGTTATATATGAATATTCATATAAAATTGATAATATGGTTAATACATACTTATGTGTAATATTAATCATAAATATGCTTTTATATACATAATATCTATTTAGTAAAATAATATTAATATTGATAATCAAAAGTTGTATTTGATTATAAGGGTAATGAAAATACTGATGGTAATGATAATTATAACAATAATAATAGTGATAATGATAATAATAATAAAATAATACTTTTAGTAATAAAAATGATACTTTTATTAGTAATGATGTTACTAATAACTTTTAATGATAATACTAACAATATTATTAGTATTAATAATAGTAATAATAATGGTAATGATAATAATAATCATATTAATGATAATGATAATTATAATATTAAGTTTAGTATTAGCATGAATATAATAATAATAATAATAATAATAATAATAATAATAATAATAATAATAATAATAATAATAATAATAATAATAATAATAATAATAATAATAATGAAAATAGAGTTGAAAACTACCTTTGAAGTTTTTCTAAAAAGAATAAGCCCAAGACAGGACTCGAACCCGTGACCTCTCGAAATCCGCTAACAACCTACACCACTCTACTGCCTTCTGTTTTTCTGATTAACTCTATATTTATATAAATATAACCCGTATTAATATGTTCTATCTTCTTCTTCTTCGTAATTAATCGGCCAAAACTAATACGAGTAACCATAACACGAATTGATTTTTCATTTTTGACTTTTAAATTAAAACAGAAACGATTTTTAGTTGGGTTATAAGTAAAAAAAATAATAAAAAAAATAAAAAAAAAATAAAACAGAAACAGCAATAGCTGCTGCTCGTCGGTTTTTAAAAAAAAAAAATTGATTTCGCAATTGGAGAATGTTTTAGCCCAAGATTATAACATGAAAAAGGTTTTAAATCACTCCTATAAACTCTTTGAATCTTCAATTTCAACTAAAACATAAAAACAAATTCGAATTTTATGATGAACACTTAGTTGACTTTTTGAAATTTAAAGTTTGACTCAAAAATTAAACTTCGATACGATGAATTGGAACTTGATAATTTGCAGATAGATTAAGTAGAAGATTCCTAACAGGACTGCATTATTAGATTTTGTAATTGGATTCATTTTTGAAGCTTTCAAAAGATGAATATGAACAGTGGTATCGAGCCTTTTAAATAGGTTTTTCTGTTTTAATTATTAGGTAAGTGACAGCTAATTGATAAAGGTAATGGAAACTGACTCGTTTATCACTTGAGATGATCGATTTACATACTTGAAAGTGGTTGTCGACAATGAATCAATCAGACAAGAACAGAAAAAAATAAAATAAAAAATAATATAAAGAAATTAAAAATATATGAAGCTCGATCACTTAAAATAATGAAAAGTAAATTGCAGATCACGATTAATAAATAAAAAAAATTAAATAAAACAGATACCTAAAATACCTAATTTTTACCTAATTGCTTTTTATAAAAAAAATAGGAAAGGAAGATACTAATCAATTTGGTAATTTGATATTTCCTGTATTTTATTTTTCTTATTTTTTTAATGTTTAATTATTAAGGATATTAATAATAATAATACTATTAATATTATGAATAATAAAAAAATAATAACAATAATGATTTTAATAAAAATGTTTAATTATCATTATTAATAATGATAACTATACACTAATAATAATAATATTAGTAATGATAATACTTAAATAATAATACTAATAATAATAATGTTAATGATATATATTATGTTAATGATATTACTAATCATATTAATGATAAATAATAAAATTTTGATAATAATAATAATAATATTGTTTTTGACAATATTGATAATGATAATTGTAAATGATAATGATAATATTGTTAAATATAATAATAAAAGTAATAATATAACAGCAATATTATTTTGTATAAAGTTTTACATTTTTAGTTATAATTAAGTCGTATTATATTTCAAGTTTATATATTTATTTAAAATTATTTGTTCGTGAATCGTTGGAATTTGTCAAAGTTTAATTGAACCCATGTAAAAAATTTTGTTTAAATTTTGTCCGAAATTTCCGGGTTGTTATAGTACCTACCCGTTAAAAGAAATTTCGTCCCGAAATTTTAGTTGCTGCCATCAGTCGGCGTTGTTTGTAAACAGGTGAGGATATTTTCGTTTTATTTAGTTTTCACGTTCCCAGGTATACTCGGGGCCTTGCGTGTTTTCCAAAGGATAGAATATTGTTTTGTTTCAAGCGTTTAAGTCATACGAACCATAATTTCTACAGGTTCTTCTACGAAGTGCATTTTATCATAAATGCAGAGATCATTCAAAATGATGATGTTATGCAAGTCATTTCAGTAAATTGGATACATGAAATGTGTTATGAATAATATTGAGCTCATTTAAAACCTTGAGCGTTTATGCTGCAATATTAGGGCAGACAAAACAGAGAGGAGTTCATGAAAATCATAGTCATGAGATTTGATAGAGATCGTCATTCTTTACAACAAGAATGATGAATTAGAGTTTTATCGACATTAAATAATATGGATAAAGTAATTCGATTATAGAAAGAGTATAAACGAAGCTATCGTAAAAGAGTGAAATGAGGAAATTAAATGTTCGCTTTAGCTTTTGACGTAGTCACGATTGATTTCCAGGATTCAAGGAATTAAAGGAAATCTTCGTAGTCTATAGAATTTAATTCTCCGGTAATTAAGGAAATTAGGATTTTCTTTAATTAAATGCGGTGAATTACCTCGATTGCTGTGTCTGGAATTTTGCTATAAATTAGCTTCTTTCGTTTCATTATCTTCACCACTTCTATACTTTCTTTCTCAATTCATACTTCCAAAAAGTTTTGTTAATATGCTCAATCCAGTTCTTGTTCTTGACCTTATATTGGTTATCGCCACAATCATCCTTCTTTTCTAACACCCACCAGAGGAGTCTGTTTACTTCTACTATGCTTTAGGATTTATTGTGTTTTTAGTTCTCCCGTGTCTTTATATTTCTATACCCATTGATATACACAGTTTGTAAGTGTTGTTATCGGGCTTTATATTTTCCCTTATATGTTGAAGCTTCATGCTTTTGTAAAGCAAGTAACGGTCCAGAATTCGTAGGTATGAAGTTTTGAATGATCATGATATTCAAAGCAGAAGGAAAGGTAATAGCACGATTTAATTTGTCATATTACCAGAATATCCGGAAAAGACCGAATCATCAAGAAAAATATTTTCTTGATATGTTTAGAGTTTAAATAGAATGTAAGAGTCGTGTAACATGGAAAATAATGATTATAAAGTCTATGAATCATCATCTTCCATTAAAAATTTAGCATGACTTACTGTAATATAATCATGTTGGCCTGACGTCATTATATTATACTAACTCATGCTTCAATTCCCAACACTCCTTCAAAACATTCATAATTTAAACTTGAATTTTACATAATATAGAAACTAAAACAGTTTCCTTTATGATGTGATAAAGATATTGCAAGGAGACAGTTAATTGCGGTCAAGAATCGTTATAAAGATATCTTCAGAAATATAGAGGATATTTATAACGAAAGATACGGTGATATCTTAGAATTTCTAAGATCCAATGACGAGGAAAATTCTTCTGTTTCCTCTGCATTTAATGCAGCCATATTTGAATCATTGGTTATCAATCCGAGATGATTTCAAGAAATTTTATTTTTAGATGATTAAACGCTGATTGTAATCGTCAACGGATCTAACGGTTAACGAATAGGCGTTCTTGATTTCAAAAGTAATGAATGATAATTTCGGTGGTTTGATGTGATAATTCATTGCAGAATACGAATGAATATAATTCATGAATGTAGTAATCTTTAGGAAGATAACACCTACTAAAGCTTTACTTGAATTCCGATATGTTAATTTCAGAATGTGTAATTGATTTTGTATGAAGATGATTGTATATTATTGTGAAGTTAGTGCGTATATTTAATGATTTATGAATCAAAATTAAAGAATGTACAGTGTATTAATGTGATATGTAAATATTTCTCGGGTATTACCTACCCGTTAAAATATTTTCACAATTAACAGTTTGTACAACAGAATTTACAATCTTTATGAAGATATACGTTCATATATGTATTCTTCAGATATAATCATGGATTTAATGAGTTAATATATATTAAACTCGTCTGATTTGCGGTTTGGAACGAGAGTAAATAATCTCCAAAACCTTAGAGATTTCATAATTGTCGCGAAATATTTCGCTAATGAAGTTATGAATTAATACATTCATCGTTACACTTGATTCATTATGAAATGGAGTTTATTGTGCTGAAGCAGTGATTAACAATTGTTAAGTCATTAACGAAGGGTGTACATCATAGCATATTAGTGATATGAATTAACCAAGTAGTACACACTAGTTGAGATTCACACGTAATTGCTTAGTACGACAAGATTTATTATTGTTCCAAATCATATATATATATATATATATATATATATATATATATATATATATATATATATATATATATATATAAGTATACATATATAATTCTTCACGAAGAATGAGTCAATACATCTTAACTCATTATTACTAATATTCCTTGGTATCTATGGGACGTATGATGTTGATGTTTGAGGTACTGAGTGTGATGTTGAGGCGTGGAATGCGGATGTTGTGGTTGATGAAGTTGATGCTGTGGGTGGTGATGTTGATGGTATTAGTGGTACTGGTTATGCTGCTGGTGCTGCTGCTGGTGTTCGTAGGTTTCGCACCATATTCTCCAGAGCCACTACTCGAGCGCGAAGCTCGTTGACTTCTTCTACTATTTCGGGATGATTGGCGGTTGGAACAAGGGGGTGAATAAGATCTAAAATCTTCGATATTATATATTCGTGACGGGATACCCTGGAAAGAAGAGAGAAAATAGTGTTTCGGACTGGTTCGCCGGTAAGTGCTTCAGGTTCTTCGCCAAGAGGTGAATTTAGTTGGTGGAAGGGATCACCTTCTTCTTGCCTCTATTGATTGAGTCGGCTACGAAACCATCCCCAATTCATCCAGAAAAAGATGATGGCTGATTGGTTCGTTTGTTCCGGTTACGCTGCCGTTGGAGCTCGAAGAGTTCGAGAAATTCATATTATGTGTTTGGAATAGGGTTTGATATAAAATGGGTATTGAATACTGAATGATATATTCGTCTCCTTGAATACGTATTTATAGCAAAAAGATTTTCGTAATTTACGGAGAGAATTTAGGAAAAGTGGTAGACAAAGTTTACTGGGATAGATATGATAAGATATGATAAGATATGATGTGTCATCCATTTATGTAATAATGGTGGTATAACGTGTTGAGATTATAAATAAAAAGTTTGTAACCAGATATTGATTAAAGAATTACGATTCGTATACTGTGATAACCCAATGACATTTTCCAATTTGCAAACCGATGCATAAATGTATAAGATACGTGAATGTTTAGAGTAGTAGCAGGAGCTTGTGGACGAACCATTTTCTTCAATAACATAAGGGTGTATAGAAGTTTGATAAATCTGATAGGTCATAAGTTTGAAAAAAATTTAAGTGGAATAAAGATGAATATGATATAAACGAAACACTTTATTTTATTAAGAACGAGGCTTTAAACAAGCCTTCTTATTATACGATTCGGGGATAGAAATAGTTTAAGGCCTAGCCTTTGCAAAGATAGAAAATAGGAAAATAACTAGGAAATATTAAGATTGAAGTAGTCTTCATATTTCTTTTTCTCGTCCTCAACCTTCTTCATAAACTTTTCAACTTTCTCGTTCTTCTCCTTTTGTTCCTCATAAAGATACTCGAGGTTATCATAAAGATTAGAAACATCATTGTTGATTACATGGTACATGTAGTCCCTCATAGAAAGTTGACTATTCATGCGGTCTTCCTCCATCTTAAATCTAAGGTCGACATCTTCTCTCAAATAGGCAAGAGATTGTTTTCCCCAGCGGGTATTACGTTCTTCATCGTCCTTCACTTTCATTACCTTCTCCATCACTTTTTTTGTGTTATACTTTACAAGTTTTTCTAGCCTTTCGGTTTGGGTTTCAAAGGATTCTATGATGATTTCTTTCAAGATGTTGTTTTCTTTTTCTAGGTTATTTAGACGCGCCTCTATCTGAGCGATGTTTTCACGAGTTGGTGAGCTAGCCCTTTTTGATGGACCGGCTTCATCAGCAGTAGCGGTTTCGGTTTGCTTTCTCTTTAGAGATAAGTTTTTAGACGATTCCTCAATAGGCTCTTTTTCGGGCTCGTAGCCTGAGTAGTCACCATTGTAGTTAGGAAGGTTTTGAATAGCTTCCCATTCAGAAGTACTCGTTGGTTTATATACCGGTGAATGATTAGAGCCAGAGTCAGCAGAATCAACAGGTTCGCATTTGAATGTGGTGGCATAATTAGAGAGTAGACAGAGTTCTCGGATTGGCTCGGCATTCTAAGAAATATTAAATAATTTAATGAGCATAGTTTCTAAGGCATAGTGTAGCATTTAACAGTTAAAGGCAACAATTAAAGGCACTATGGTCAAGAAAAGTTGTAGTCCTACATTGCTAAGGTACCTAATTGTATAAGGCACACATAAAATGCAATCCTGGTTCTCTACAACAACTTGCTCTGATACCAATCTTTGACACCCCCAAATAGGGCCTGGGCTATTTGTGTCTAATTATATCAAATCACAGTTGTATAAACGAGAACGACTCTACATGAGACGTTTTGTTGAGTTTTGCAGCGGAAGATAAATATGTCTTTAATTGGTATGATATGTAATGAAGACTCCAAGCATAGCAAGCAATCATCATCAAAGCAGTAGATATACAGCGGAAGCAATATTTAAGTACCTGAGAATAAACATGCTTAAAAAGTCAACACGAGGTTGAGTGAGTTCATAGGTTTGTCATAAATAATGATTTCAGTAATAGTGTTAGACCACAAGATTTAGTTTGTAAAGTAGATCTCGCAAGATCCAAAAGTTGATCTCCCGCAGGATCAAAAAGTTATGCCAGTGCATGATATTTAGACTAAACGTTGTTTGCCCCGTGACAAGTTGTTCTGTCCTTGTCGTTTTAATTTCATTATCAAGTAATACAAAGACTTAGTCAAATATATCGGGGACGTTACTCCCGATAGGCCTATCCCCAATAATTAAGAATGTCGCAACAATTAAAAATATCACTGTAGGGACTTAGTCGGACATAGCCGGGTATAGCATAGTTTAATAGTTGGTACTGATATTTAGACTAGACTTTCAAGTTTGCCTCGTGACAAGTTATCGTTTATACTTGTCGGTTGGGGACTTGCTGGTCATAGCCCAACATATCATAGTTTAATAGTTGGTACTTGTATTTAGACTAGACTTTCAAGTTTGCCCCGTAACAAGTTATCGTTTATACTTGTCGGTTGGGGACTTGCTGGTCATAGCCCAACATATCACAGTTTAATAGTTGATACGTGTAAAACAGTTATAAAAGTTGCGCATGTATTCTCAGCCCAAAAATGTAAAGAGTAAAAGGGATCATATGAAACTCACGATACTGATACGATAGTTTGTAGTAAATTTGTGTATGATGGTACTGAACAAGTGTGGAGTTGTCCTCGGATTCACGAACCTATATCAGTTTCATATATATTAAAACATGTAATCGTAATTAAACAATTTCGCATATTATAACTTATATTATATATTATATATTTTTAATTTTTGTATATGTATTTAAAATGATAAATATTTATGTAATTATATTAATATATATTTGGTTTGTTTTAAAAATATCTAATTTGTTATATATGAATATTCATATAAAATTGATAATATGGTTAATACATACTTATGTGTAATATTAATCATAAATACACTTTTATATACATAATATCTATTTAGTAAAATAATATTAATATTGATAATCAAAAGTTGTATTTGATTATAAGGGTAATGAAAATACTGATGGTAATGATAATTATAACAATAATAATAGTGATAATGATAATAATAATAAAATAATACTTTTAGTAATAAAAATGATAATTTTATTAGTAATGATGTTACTAATAACTTTTAATGATAATACTAACAATATTATTAGTATTAATAATAGTAATAATAATGGTAATGATAATAATAATCATATTAATGATAATGATAATTATAATATTAAATTTAGTATTAGCATGAATATAATAATAATAATAATAATAATAATAATAATAATAATAATAATAATAATAATAATAATAATAATAATAATAATAATAATAATAATAATAATAATAATAATAATAATAATAATAATAATAATAATAATAATAATAATAATGAAAATAGAGTTGAAAACTACCTTTGAAGTTTTTCTAAAAAGAATAAGCCCAAGACGGGACTCGAACCCGTGACCTCTCGAAATCCGCTAACAACCTACACCACTCTACTGCCTTCTGTTTTTCTGATTAACTCTATATTTATATAAATATAACCCGTATTAATATGTTCTATCTTCTTCTTCTTCGTAATTAATCGGCCAAAACTAATACGAGTAACCATAACACGAATTGATTTTTCATTTTTGACTTTTAAATTAAAACAGAAACGATTTTTAGTTGGGTTATAAGTAAAAAAATAATAAAAAAATAAAACAGAAACATCAATAGCTGCTGCTCGTCGGTTTTAAAAAAAAAAATTGATTTCGCAATTGGAGAACGTTTTAGCCCAAGATTATAACACGAAAAAGGTTTTAAATCACTCCTATAAACTCTTTGAATCTTCAATTTCAACTGAAACATAAAAACAAATTTGAATTTTATGATGAACACTTAGTTGACTTTTTGAAATTTAAAGTTTGACTCGAAAATTAAACTTCGATACGATGAATTGGAACTTGATAATTTGCAGATAGATTAAGTAGAAGATTCCTAACAGGACTGCATTATTAGATTTTGTAATTGGATTCGTTTTTGAAGCTTTCAAAAGATGAATATGAATATAGGTATCGAGCCTTTTAAATAGGTTTTTCTGTTTTAATTATTAGGTAAGTGGCAGCTAATTGATAAAGGTAATGGAAACTGACTCGTTTATCACTTGAGATGATCGATTTACATACTTGAAAGTGGGTGTCGACAATGAATCAATCAGACAAGAACAGAAAAAAATAAAATAAAAAATAATATAAAGAAATTAAAAATATATGAAGCTCGATCACTTAAAATAATGAAAAGCAAATTGCAGATCACGATTAATAAATAAAAAAATTAAATAAAACAGATACCTAAAATACCTAATTTTTACCTAATTGCTTTTTATAAAAAAAATAGGAAAGGAAGATACTAATCAATTTGGTAATTTGGTATTTGCTGTATTTTATTTTTCTTATTTTTTTAATGTTTAATTATTAAGGATATTAATAATAATAATAATAATACTATTAATATTATGAATAATAAAAAAAAATAACAATAATGATTTTAATAAAAATATTAAATTATCATTATTGATAATGATAACTATACACTAATAATAATAATAATATTAGTAATGATAATTCTTAAATAATAATACTAATAATAATAATGTTAATGATATATATTATGTTAATGATATTACTAATCATATTAATGATAAATAATAAAATTTTGATAATAATAATAATAATATTGTTTTTGACAATATTGATAATGATAATTATAAATGATAATGATAATATTGTTAAATATAATAATAAAAGTAATAATATAACATCAATATTATTTTGTATAAAGTTTTACATTTTTAGTTATAATTAAGTCGTATTATATTTTAAGTTTATATATTTATTTAAAATTATTTGTTCGTGAATCGTTGGAATTTGTCGAAGTTTAATTGAACCCATGTAAAAAAATTTGTTTAAATTTTGTTCGAAATTTCCGGGTTGTTATACATATATAAACGTATTCGATTACGAGTATATGTGTTAATATATATACTTGATATAGGTTCATGAATCCGAGGACAACTCCGCACTTGTTCAGTGCCATCATACACATATTTACTACAAACTGTCATATCGTATCGTGAATTTTCATAGTTCTTTTTTTTCATAGCTCCCTTTTTATATTTTTGGGCTGAGAATACATGCACAACTTTTATAACTGTTTTACACTCTAGACACAAGTACCAACTGCTAAAACTATGCTATACCCGGCTATGTTCGACTAAGTCCCTACAGTGATATTTTTAATTGCTCGATGAACGCATTCTTAATTATTGGGGATAGGCCTATCGGGAGTAACGTCCCCGATACATTTGACTAAGTCTTTGTATTACTTGATAATGAAATTAAACGAAAAGGACAGAACAACTTGTCATTGGGGCAAACAACGTTTAGTCTAAATATCACGCACTGGCATTACTTTTTGATCCTGCGGGAGATCAACTTGACTGGATCTGAGTGATCTACTTATGAAAACAAATCTTGTGGTCTAACATTATTAATAAAATCATTATTTATGACAAACCTATGAACTCACTCAACCTTTGTGTTGACACTTTAAGCATGTTTATTCTCAGGTACTTAAATATTGCTTCCGCTGTATATCTGCTGCTTTGATGATGATTGCTTGCCATGCTTGGAGTCTTCATTTCATATCATATCAATTAAAGATATTTAATGCATTGTTCATTAAATACAATGTAATCTATTTATCTTCCACTGCAAAACTCAATAAAACGTCTCATATAGAGTCATTCTCGTTTATACAATTGTGATTTGATATAATTAGTGACGTTATTCTTTCAGGCCCTATCTGGAGGGCATCACATGAAGCAACCCGTCCTAATCCATAAGGACGAATACAATAACATATGGTTACATCACGAAGTATTTGACCTCTATATGATACATTTTACAAACATTGCATTCGTTTTAGAAAGACAAACTTTCATTACATCGAAAGTTGACAGGCATGCATAACATTTCATAATATCCAAACTATAAATGACCTAATCTGTCATTTACTTAATAATAATATTTATTGAACTCAACGACTTGAATGCAACATCTTTTGAAATATGCCATGAATGACTCCAAGTAATATCTTTAAAGTGAGCAAATGCACAGCGGAAGATTTCTTTCAATCCTGAGAATAAACATGCTTTCAAGTGTCAACCAAAAGGTTGGTGAGTTCATTAGTTTATCATAAACATTCATTTCCATCATTTTAATAGACCACAAGATTTCAGATATTTAATTGTACACGTAACCCGGGTACAATATAGTACGCATAACCTACGAATTAAAAATCATTCATATGGATTGAACACCTGGTAACCGACCTTAACAAGATGCATATAGAATATCCCCAGTATACAGCGCGCAGCTAATATACTAAATAATACCTCGAAGTACTAAAGCATCCATACCCTGGGTGGAGCTCGTTGGGCCCGATAGATCTATCTTTAGGATTCGCGTCAATTAGGGGCCATTTCCCTAATTCTTAGGTTACCAGACTTGAAGGGGCGATATTCGGTTTAATAATCTAACCATAGAATGTAATTTTTGATTACTTATGTCTATTTCGTAAAACATTTATAAAAGCAGTGCATGTATTCTCAGTCCCAAAAATATATATAAAAAGGAAGTAATGAAACTCACAATACTGTATTTCGTAGTAAAAATACATATTACGGCATTGAACAAGTGCAAGGTTGGCCTCAGATTCACGAACCTATATTAAGTATATATATTTATATGTTGGTCAATATTTGTCTAACAATTTAGGTCAAGTCGTAGTGTATCACAATCCTAATGCTCGAGATTATCATGCAAACGTCAACAAAAGTCATATAATCCAAAAAAAATAATTTTTAGAATCTATACATGTTTATTATATAATTATATTATCAGGGTGTAAATCTTGATAGTTGAATGAATCGATATTTTACAAAACTCAAATTATCACATAACTGACTAAATTGTTATATTCGGAAATTTTTAGATAAATCAATGTAACTAGTTTATATATATATTTATTTGTAATCTACATATTATTTTAACAAATTATATGTTATTTTAATAATTAAATAACTTATATTTATTCAACATATTATAAGTAATGAATATATAATAAATATTTCTTAAATTATTTCATCATTTATTATAATGTATTAATGATAAAAATTTATGTTAATATATGATCAAAATATATTTTTATATATTAAGTTTTATAATTTGCATAATGTTTACATATTATCATTTTAATGATAAAATATAGTGATACGTATTATTAATATAATTGTGTTACATTTAAAATATATATATATATATATATATATTTATAATATTGATAATAATAATAATAATGAACCAAAAGTTGTATTATTTTGTAATAATAATAATATTAATTATTTTAATAATAATAATAATAATAATAATAATAATAATAATAATACCGATAATATTAATAATAACTTTAATAATAATAACGATAGTAATAATAATAGCAATAACAATTTTTAATGATAATACTTATATTAATAACGATAATGATAATAATAATAATAATAATAATAATAATAATAATAATAATAATAATAATAATAATAATAATAATAATAATAATAATAATAATAATAATAATTATTATTATTATTATTATTATTATTATTATTATTATTATTATTATTATTATTATTATGAGATAATAATAATAATAACGATGATAGTAATAATAATAATAATAATAATAATAATAATTATTTTTAATAATAAAACGAAAATTAATGATAATTCAGTTGGTCATATCTTTTAATCCGTTCATCGAAACCACACGACTTCTAAATGAAAAGTTATTAATTTTTCGACAGCTTTTCAATGACATGCATATCATATACCTTATATCAGTAATATATGTATTAAATTCGTGATTCAACATATACTATAAAATGACGAAATTAAATATACAAGCATGCATAATCATATATACTCGAACACTAGTCAGGGATACACTATTAATATATAAAAGATAAGGTATGAATGCTCACGTATCAATATTGAGATTCAATATTGCAGGAAAGTACGTAGACGCAACGGAGATGATAAACACTAGTTTGACTCACGAGCTATACCCCCGAACCATACCCATAACCTCCTTAGCTATAACCCATAACTCCAAAGCTTAAACCCGTTTTGAAAACACGTTTTGAAATCACTCGAGCATCACCTCGTCGTAATATTTTATGTATATACTAATAATAATATTAATAATATTAATAATAATAATAATAATAATAATAATAATAATAATAATAATAATAATAATAAATATAATTATAAATATAGAGAGTCAGAGATCGAGAGATAGTTTTTGTGAAAGAATTCGGCCGAAACCTCGAGCTTTATAGACTCAGACCTGGTCCCACGAGCTCCGCGATTACGGAGAGTTTGAGGAGAAAAGGATCGCGATCACGGAGTGGTCGACTCCAGCTCACCCTCTAATAATTTGTGGCTGCCGACAGTTTTATTTATATTATATTATATATATATATATATATATATATATATATATATATATATATATATATATATATATATATATATATATATATATATATATATATATATATACATACATATTATTCTCGTATCTAGTTAACTTGTAATTTTTGTTCCAACGATTTGTACGATGACGCTCGACTCATGTCTCGCTTCCGGTTTTTCGAACGTTACTTCGACACTTTAATAAATTGCATTATAGGTTTCGTGACTCGTTCCCTTATCAAAATATAGACTTAAATTATCCATAAACCACATTACTTGAAATGTAACTTGAACGTCCGAGTGTTTTGGTCATTTGCTTCATTAAATCATCATTTCGCTATATATACATATATTTATATATATGTAATAATATTATTTTAAGTCAAAACGTTTTATATCAAGGTTAATATTATATTTTATCATTTTGTAAAATATATATATATATATATATATATATATATATATATATATATATATATATATATATATATATATATATATATATTCATTTAGAAATATAAATTTATATATATTAGAAATATTTATTTAATAATATAATATTTAGTTTTCAAAACTAATTATATTTCAAAGTTCATTATGTAATTTAGAATCGTTTCGAAATTATTAATTAGTAATACTTTTATCTAAAAAATATATTTACAAATTTATAATACAAAGCTTTAATTAAATTCTTCAAATTTAATATTCGTAAACAAATTATCTTATAAAATGTTTTAATAACAAAGTTCTTTTTAAACTAAAAACGTTTTAGTACGTTTGAAACTAAATCAAATAAATATGATAATTTTGTTTTTTCAAAACTAAATATATTTAAGAATCATTTTTTTAAAAGGTTAAAATAATAAAAATCGTTATATCATAAAATATTTTTAGAAAAGTAAGATCGTATGTATCTCATAATAGGTTTTCAAGTTTTTAAATTACCGTTAGCTGGTGAAGCGTGGGATAAAGTCCAAATGTCAATTAAACATACGAAATCATTTTTGTAAAATGTCGATATCCAGTTTCTTAATTATCTACATTCCATAAATTCACTTTCACATTAAATAATATGAAAGCTAAGTAGTTACATTATCAAGGTCACGAGAAAATTATGGTAAAGCATGTATTGGAAATCAAACAGGAACCTCCACTAACCTTTGTCTAATCCTCGATAATTGACACATTTGTTCTTACTTGTAAATCACCTTACTAATTATTCCTAATACCGTTAAAAAGAATAGATTTCTCAAATCACAGTGGACCTCACAACAGAGACCTTTAAACATATCACAATGTATCTGATAATTCAATCATTTGATATTATTTTCTAATTCCATCGATAAACATATTGAACCAAATACGTTCATGTAAAGTATTATACATTTAATACTTTGTTAACATTTTCAAGTTATAATATAACTATATATTATATATACATATCTATATGCACATAAATGTTCGTGAATCGCCAAGCACGGTCAAAGGGTAATTGATTACATGAATGTAGTTCTAAAATTTTGAGATTCAACATTACGGACTTTGCTTATCATGTCGGAAACATATAAAGATCAAGTTTAAATTTGGTCAAAAATTTTTGGATTGTCACATAGGTTGCATCATGTAAATCTCTTCATTAAGATCCCCATGTAAAAATGCGGTCTTGACATCTAACTTTTCTAGATGTAAGTCATCGGCAGCAACAAATACTCACAACCAACCGAATAGTAGTCATCTTCACAACCGGCGAGAAAATCTCTTTAAAATCGACCCCTGCCCTTTGTTGAAATTCTTTAACTACCAACTGAGCCTTGTACCGATTTTTCCCGTCTAACACATCTTTGACCGAAAGACCCATTTATTGTGCAACGCCTTTTTATTTAGAGGTAATTTCACTAGTGACCATGTCTTGTTCTTTATTAGTGATCTCATCTCTTCTTTCATAGCAAGCTCCCACAGTATGGATTCTTTAGAATGTCTTGCTTCAAAATAACTCTCGGGTTCACCAATTTCGGTATAGAGTAAATGGTTTTCCGATGGAGAAAACCTAATATTAGGTTTAGGCGTTCTACTTGAGCATCTCAATGGTAGTGTAACGTGTTGTGGTGATTTAGTTACATCGCCACTATCTCCACCATTAGAGCTCCCACTACTTTTGGAGCTTTCACCATTCTCCGAATCATCCACATCGTTTTGATCCTCACCGTTAATTGGAAATTTAATAGTTTCCGAACTCCCACTAGAACCTGTATTCACATCAACAAACTCATTAACATAACCGGATCATCATTGGAATTATCCATTATTAAAGATAACATCCATTACCTTAGTGTCATACAACAAGTTTTCATCAAAGATAACATCTCGACTACGAATCACCTTCCTCGCCTCATTGTTCCAACACCTATAACCCATGTCATCCAAACCATACCCGATAAATGTGCGTCTTCTTGATTTTGCATCAAGCTTGTATTTGTCAATGTATTTGGTCTTCACATAAACATTACAACCGAAAACCCTTAAGTGAGCCAAACTCACCTTTTTACCAGTCCATTCTTCTTCAGGAATTCGAAACTCTAACGGTGTCGAGGGTCCCCTATTAATTAAATAAGTTGTCGTGTTTACCGCATCTACCCAAAACATCTTTGGTAGACTCGCATATAACCGCATACTCCTAACCCACTCATTGAGCGTTCGGTTCATGCGTTCGGCAACCCCATTGTGTTGTGGTGTTTTCTGAACTGTTTTCAACATACGAATACCATGTTCCGCACAATAGTATTTAAACTCTTTGCCGCCGTATTCTCCTCCATTGTCAGATTTCAAGCACTTAACTTTCAAGTTAGTCTGGTTTTCAACAGCAGCTCTCCATACTTTAAAAGAAGCAAATATATCAGATTTAGCCTTAAGAAAGTAAACACATACCTTCCTTGTGGAGTCATCAATGAAGGTGATAGTAGCGAGAACCACCATGTGACCCGATCGTTGTAGGTCCATAAACATCAGAATGAACAAGTTCAAGCTTCTCCTTCTTTGGCACAATTCCAGATTTCCCAAAAGACACTTTCTTTTGCTTCCCCAAAGTACATGGTTTGCAAAACCTGATATTCAATTTCTTTAAATCCGGAATCTTCCCATTAGAAACTAGCAACTTCATCCCCTTCTCACTCATATGCCCTAAACGACGATGCCATAGAGTAGAATCGGACCCTACATTACTCGTCACATTAACCTCATCATCATTGAATACCTCAACCATGTATAAAGTTCCCCTTTTATGTCCCCATGCCACGATACGACCATCCCTTTTAACTTGCCACTGGCGATCACCAAAGGTAGTGTGATTACCTTCTTCATCCAATTGACCAACTGAGATAAGCTTCCGTTTTAAATCCGAAATGTACCTCACATCTTTCAACGTCCAATCAGATTCTTGGGATGTCTTCAATATCACGTCTCCAATGCCTCTTATGTCTAGGCGTTTGTCATCCGCCAATCTTATTTTGCCCGATACGGTTTAAAATTCTTCACCATCTCCTTACTAGGGTTAGCGTGGAATGATGCACCCAAATCCATGATTCAAGCTTCAACTGAATTTTCAATACAACATACCAAAGCATCATCCGTCTCTCCAGAATTAAAGTTCACCCTAGCGTTATCCGCTTTCAGATTCTTACATTGAGTGCTAAAATGACCCTTTTGATTGAAATTCCAACAAACCGCCGATTCTCGGTCCCTAGAGTTATACCTCTTCTTGAATTTCTTACCCTTCTTCGTACCCTTATCGTTCTTCCAGCCCCTGTTGTCAGTATTCAAAAGCGACCCTGACAATTCCCCGGAATTCCTCCTACGAGTATCTTCTCCAAGAATCAAATCCCGAATCCTATCAAACTTGAGTTTAGAAGTTCCCGTAGAACTACTAACCGCCGTAACGACTCCAGACTAACTTTCAGGCAAATACGAAAGCAAGATCAGTGCCTGAAGTTCATCATCAAATACAATCTCTAGCGAAGCAAGTCTTGAGATGAGATTGTTAAAATAATTGATATGATCCGTAGCACTAGCACCCTCCTTCATCTATTGGTTGAACAATTGACGCATGAGAAAAACCTTATTGGCAGCATTAGGTTTCTCATACATGTTTGTAAGTGCGTTAATGTACCCAAACGTAGTCTTCTCGTTAATAACATTATAAGCAATGTTTTTGGCAAGAGACATCCTAACCGCCCCTAAGGCTTGGCGATCTAGTAGATCCTAATCCTCTGATTTAACATCATCAGGTTTCTTCTCCTTTAAAGGTAAGTGCAGTTTTTTCTGATACAAATAATCCTCTATCTGCATCTTCTAAAACCCGAAATCCTTCTCATCGAACCGATCAATTCTAAACTTTTCTTCATCCGCCATCGCGCCCTTTAATCGAACCTATGCTCTAGATACCAGTTATTGGGAATTTATGGACCAAAAAACAACCACCAATTCAGATTTGGTGATCTCATAAACAACAAACGAACGATAATAAAGAAAAGTAGAGAAAATGACACAAGAAATTACGTGGTTATATGCAATCGATTAGATTGCTTTAGTCCACGGCCAATTAGAGTGATTTTTATTGATATTTTCATACATACACTTTAGGGTTACAATAGGATGTATTAGGTACAAAACAACTTAAGGAACAAGAAAGAAACAATTCTGGAAGTTTCCCCCGCCAGTCGAAGCCGCGACGCGCCCTAGAGGGCCGCGGCACACTCCCAAGTGTAAATCCGGAACAGAAATTGTCTTCAGCCCAAACATCTGTACGCGTGTTAGGCCGCAACGCGCCAACGGAGGCCTTGTCACTCTTTAAAGCGTATCCGAATTTCCTCCTTTGTTTTTGATATCCTTCACACATCTAAAAATTAAAACGTGTAAATTTGCTCATCTTAAAAAGTCTCTAAGATGGACATAAATTTTTGTTAGGCAGTTCGTATAGTATCTTAGAAAAGAAACAGTGCAATTCGCTCCCACAACGCGGGGCACCCATCACTAGTTAATACTATTTGACGCAAAGTTACTTGCAGTTTCTGTTACTATCTTTAGTGTGTTTTAAATACAATAATTTTTGTCATCTATAGCTACTGGGCGGAACTATGTATACTATGAGGAGGGCCATGGCCTCCCCAAAGATTTGGGTAATTGTAATTAGTTTTATATTTTTTGAATAACTATTTGTGTGTTAAGGTAATTGTTTTATATTGTAGCTAATTTTGGCCCTCTCAAAATTCTAACAATTAACCTTATTATCTTTCCAATCTCCATCTGCATTGTCTACACTCATATTAATCGTATTAGAGTAATTACTTCTTTTAAAAGTTCCATACTTGCAAATGATATCTTATTATTGTAAGGATATTAGGACCCAAAACAACGCAAGTGATTCAATAAGATCACTCACCGATAGTAATTCTACAAGATTACTAACCCACTTAATAAACGAAAGATTATAAATGCAAGAAATGTAAATCGACACAAGAGATAACGTGATTATATGCAATCGTTGTGATTGCTTTAGTCCACGGACCAACTAGAGAATGTATTTACTGAATATTTGTGGTGTGTTTATAATGAGTTACAAGAGGGTCTATTTATAGAATGTTTAAAGAGTAAGCTAAAAACAATTCCTTGAAGCTTCATGTGAGTTTCCTGACAGCTTCATGGAAGCTACATGTGAGTTTCCTGACAGCTTCGTGGAAGCTACATTTGAATTTCCTCACAACATCGTGGAAGCTACATGTGAGTTTCCTAACAACTTTGTAGAAGCTACATGTGAGTTTCCTAACAACTTCGTGGAAGCTTCGTGTGAGTTTCCTGGAATCTTCCCTCTAATTGTTTAAAGTTCTCCATATCTCCAACAATCTCCCACTTGGAGACTTTGAACAAACCCAACCTTCGTCAACCCAAAATATCAACGATCTAACCAAGAAAGTTAAACCACCATTATACCGCCAAACTCCATTTGGGACACGCACACTCAACACATACTTCGGATGAGCAGACTTTAGATACAAGGTCTTCAACACTACTTGTTAGAATTGAAACATTAACTCTCTAATTCTCTAGTTGGGGTCTTCTCTCATCAATTCATTAGAAGACCAATTGAGGTAATGCAAAACCTCAATTTCTCTGTTGTAACAACCTTAGTAAACATATCAGCAGGATTCTTCGTACAAGGATTTTCTCCAATAATAAAGTACCATCATTTATATGTTGTCGAATAAAATGATACCTTATCTTGATGTGTTTTGTACGACTATGAAACACCGGATTCTTCCCAAGATGTATTGCACTTTGATTATCACAATACAAGACGCAATAGTCTTGTCTTTTACCCAACTCACCTAAGAAGTTCTTCAACCAAACAAGCTCTTTAGAAGCTTCTGCAATAGCCATATATTCGGCCTCGGTAGTTGACAAAGCAACACTCTTTTGTAGTTGAGAGATCCAACTAACCGCCGTCTTCCCTATTGTGAAAACATAACCCGTAGTGCTTTTCCCCGAATTATCACATCCACCCAAATCAGCATCCGCATAACCCCTAAGTATGAGATTGTTTTTGGAGAAACACAATCCCATATTAGAAGTACCTTTCAAATAACGAAGCAACCATTTGACCGCTTCGCAATGCTCTTTCCCTGGATTAGACATATAACGACTTACAACTCCCACTGCTTGAGCAATATCGGGTCTTGTACAAACCATGGCATACATAATACTACCCACGGCCGATGCATATGGAACCTTTTCCATATCCGTTTTGTCTTTTACCGTCTTTGGTGATTGACTTTTTGATAACTTAATCGTGTTACCCAAAGGCATAGAACGAGCCTTTGAATTCTCCATATTAAACCTCTCTACTACTTTCTCAATATATTTGGATTGAGACAAGTATAGAGTACCTTTCACATGATCACGCACAATACTTATGCCAAGTATTTGCCTAGTACCACCAATATCTTTCATCTCGAATTCACGGGAAAGTAATCCCTTCAACTTGTTAATTTCAGACATGTTGGAACCTGCAAGTAACATGCCATCAACATACAACAATAAGATTATATAAGAAGACTTGAGTTTCTTCAAGTAGCAACAGTGATCCGTTTCACATCTTAAGAAACCAATATTCTTCATAAAATCATCAAACTTCAAGTACCATTGCCGAGGTGCTTGCTTCAATCCATACAAACTTTTCTTTAGCTTACAAACCAAATTCTCTTTACCCTTTACCTCAAAGCCCTCGGGTTGCCTCATGTAGATCTCTTCAACAAGATCACCATGCAAGAATGCGGTCTTCACATCTAGTTGCTCTAGATGTAAGTCTTCGGATGCAACCATAGAAAGTACCAAACGAATAGTAGTCATCTTCACCACCAGTGAAAATATCTCTTGGTAGTCAACTCCTTTCTTTTGTTGAAAGCCTTTAACCACCAAACGAGCCTTGTACCTTTTCTTGCCATCCAACTCATTCTTGATTCGATACACCCATTTACTTTGCAACGCCCTTTTATCATGAGGTAATTTCACTAGTGACCAAGTTTTATTCTTCTCAAGTGACCCCATCTCTTCTTTCATGGCAAGCTCCCATTGTATGGATTATTTTGTCTTCCTTGCCTCAAAGTAACTTTCGGGTTCACCATTCTCGGTATAGAGCAAATAGTTTGCTGATGGAGAATACCTAGGATTAGGTTTGGGCACTCTAGTCGAGCGTCTTAGTGTAGGAGCAACCGAAATGGTTGGACCGGTTTCATTTGTGTCCTCCTCATCACTAGAACTCGCACTATGTTCGGAATCATCACCGCTTTCCGAATCATTTCCATCATTAGCATTTGCTGACGCCTCACCGTTAATTGGCAATTCATTGTTACCCGTACTCCTACTAGAACCTGCAAGATCATCAATAGAAACATCGTCAAAAGTAACATGACCCGGTTTAGGACTCCTCATTTCCGGTTTGCCATAAACCGAATCTTCATCAAAGGTAACATCACGAGAACGAATCACTTTTCTAGCCTCGTTATCCCAACAACGATAACCCATTTCATCCGACCCGTAACCTATGAAAGTACACTTCTTTGACTTAGCTTCAAGCTTGTCTCTATTCGCATCTTTGGTCTTCACATAAGCATTACACCCAAAGATCCTAAGGTGATTATAACTCACCTTCTTACCTTGCCATTCTTCCTCGGAAATTCGGAAACCCAACGGTGTTGAGGGTCCCCTATTTATCAAATAAGCCATCGTATTAACCGCATCTGCCCAAAACATCTTAGGCAAACCGGCATGTAGTCTCATACTCTTAGCCCTTTCATTTAACGTACGATTCATACGTTAGGCGACCCCATTGTGTTGCGGTGTCTCCGGTACCATTTTCAACATTCTAATACCGAGCTTTGCACAATGGTCTTTAAACTCAAGACTACCATATTCCCCTCCATTATCCGACTTCAAGCACTTGACTTTCAAATTAGTCTCATTTTCTACCATAGCTTTCCACTTCACAAATGTATTAAATACATCAGATTTAGCTTTAAGAAAATAAACCCATACCTTTCGAGTGGAGTCGTCAATGAAGGTGACATAATAGCGAGAACCTCCATGTGATTCTACATTGGTTGGACCAAACACATCCGTATGAACAAGCTCCAATTTCTCCAACTTAGGAGCATTTCCAGATTTCCCAAAAGTCACTTTCTTTTGCTTCCCATATACACATGGTTCGCAAAATCCAAGTTCTACCTTTTTCAAATCTGGAATTCTCCCACTCGAAACAAGCATCTTCATACCCTTCTCACTCATATGCCCGAGTCTTCGGTGCCATAGAGTTGATTCGGACTCAACATTAACCGTAGCAACCACCGTGTCTTCATCAAACACTTCAACCATATAAAGAGTTCCCCTTTTATGTCCACGAGCCACGACACAACTACCCTTAACCACCTTCCATTGGCGGTTTTCAAAAGTAACCGCGTTACCTTCATCATCTAATTGACCAACCGAAATAAGTTTCCTTTTTAATTTAGGAATGTACCTTACGTTTTTCAAGGTCCAATTAGAGTCAAGAGTAGTCTTCAATACAACATCTCCAATGCCCTCTATATTGAGTTGTTTGTCATCCGCCAATCTTACCTTGCCTTGATATAAACGGAAGTTCTTCATCATGCTTTTGACATGAGTAGCATGAAACGAAGCTCCTGAATCCAAAATCCAAGACTCCATAGAATTTTCAACACTACATAAAAGTGCATCATCACTTTCTTCCGCGGTCAAGTTTACACCTTTCGCGGAACCATTTTTGCAATTCCTTTGAAAGTGCCCTTTTTGATTGCAACCCCAACAAACAGCTTCACTTCTATCTTTCGATGGATACCTCTTCTTAGATTTCTTTCTACCATTCTTCTCACCGCGATCAAATTTCCTACCACGGTTGTCGGTACTTAAAAAAGAACCGGATGTCGATTCCCCCGAGTTTCTCCTACGAGTATCTTCACCAAGTATCAAATCCTTTATTGCTTTAAACGCTAGCTTAGTAGTTCCCGTAGAGCTACTAACCGCGGTAACCGTACCCGACCAACTTTCCGGTAATGATGAAAGCAAGATTAGTGCTTTTAGTTCATCATCAAACTTAATTTCTACCGATTCAAGCCTTAAAACGATATTATTAAATTCATTGATATGATCCGTTGCACTCGTACCTTCCTTCATCTTTGTATTGAACAATTGACGCATGAGAAATACCTTATTAGAAGAGGTAGGTTTCTCATACATGTTAGAGAGTGCTTTCAAGCAAGCAAACGTCGTCTTCTCATTCACAACGTTGTATGCAACGTTCTTAGCAAGTGAAAGACGAATAGCGCCCAAAGCTTGACGATCCAAAAGCGCCCAATCGGCATCGTTCATGCTTTCAGGCTTGGTCTCTAACAAGGGTTGGTGTAGCTTCTTTTGATACAAGTAATCTTCAATTTGCATCTTCCAAAAGCCAAAGACTCTCCCATCGAATCGGTCGATTCTAAACTTCCCGTCTTCCGCCATCGTTCCCTTAACGAAACCTTGTGCTCTGATACCAGTTGTAAGGATATTAGGACCCAAAACAATGCAAGTGATTCAACAAGATCACTCACCGATAGTAATTCTACAAGATTACTAACCAACTTAATGAACGAAAGATTATAAATGCAAGAAATGTAAATCGACACAAGTGATAACGTGGTTATATGCAATCGTTGTGATTGCTTTAGTCCACGGACCAACTAGAGAATGTATTTACTGAATATTTGTGGTGTGTTTATAATGAGTTACAAGAGGGTCTATTTATAGAATGGTTTAAAGAGTAAGCTAAAAACAATTCCTTGAAGCTTCATGTGACTTTCCTTTATAGAATGGTTTAAAGAGTAAGCTAAAAACAATTCCTTGAAGCTTCATGTGAGTTTCCTGACAGCTTCATGGAAGCTACATATGAGTTTTCTGACAGCTTCGTGGAAGCTACATGTGAATTTCCTCACAACTTCGTGGAAGCTACATGTGAGTTTCCTAACAACTTCGTAGAAGCTACATGTGAGTTTCCTAACAACTTCGTGGAAGCTTCGTGTGAGTTTCCTGGAATCTTCCCTCTAATTGTTTAAAGTTCTCCATATCTCTAACAATTATTATTTTATTAAAACTTGTAGTCGTATTACTAATTACTATAAATATACTCCGTAAATCATTTCCTTTTAAGACTTTCCACAGAGTCCAAGAAATTAACACATATATATATACAATTAACATAGTGTACATAAATAAATTTAAGAATTGTTAACCATTTTCAAATTTTTAAGAATTTACATATCCTTATCATATCGTATGTTGTGAGTTTTAAGGTGAACATACTTTTTGGATAGATAATTCAGTGTAGGCAAAGGGTTTAATTTATCTAGTAAAGTTTCATCGTCCATACAAATTAAGGAATTTTATATGATATGGGTATACACAAGTAGCAATTTTTTATTAAATAAAATGTTTTTTTTTCTTTTCAAATCTCTATTGTCTACGGCCCCCATAAGGAGATTGTTCAAGTTCCACCACCGATAAATAAGCTACATTTTGATTAAATGCATGAAACTTTTTAGGCTTTGATTAAGTTAATCAAATTTATATGAACAAAGCAAGAATTGATCAAGAACTAATCTTGGAAGAGATGTGACGATACTACAACTGCAACTTCGATAGTCATTCTTTCTACTATCATTCTTTGTCTTTATCGATGGCATATTAGAGTTCTTTTGAAATAATTGGGACCAATAATCTTAGTAACTAATAATAAAGCTCTTTAGAGTGAGATTGGTGAAATGGTCCAATAACATATCCAAGATACTGATACCTTTAGAACCAACCATAGAAGGTTATGCCTTATAAAAATATTTATGGGCCTCCACTCCTTTTGACTGTTACATGTTACATGTGTGAGTTTTTTTTTATTTGTGTGTAGTGTTTTTGAAGTTAATCTTGATGGTTATGTCATTCCATGCTGCTAACATGGATATACTACATATGTAGCATGAGCATAATGTGGGCTACCACATTGATGAAATTGGTTGTTGTTTGTATTGTGGGCTAGCATGCCAAGTATATATTGAGAGATCGAGTCCACGAGATTGGTTTTCAGTGAAAATAGAAGATCTGTGGCAAGCACCAAGTTGAGGAAATTCACTATTGCTATCATAGTTCATGACTGGTGTGTATGATGACTGAATGACATATGAACCTCCAGTAAATTTAAAGGTAATGTGTTTTTCTTGAAAAACTCGTGAAATCACGGGTTAGTAAACTAGTTCAAATTTATTTAATTCTAATGAATATTTTTTTCTTTTCATATAGTTTGTATCTTTTTCCGGGTTGTAGACCTAGGCGTCATTTTTTTTTTCATAATTCTTTTTTTTTTTTTTTTTTTTGAAAAGCAAGCAAAATTTTTATTAAAACCAACCACAAAAGTTACAAAACGGGGGTATACCCACAACGAGAACAAGATAAAAAACGATAGGAAATATACAAAACGAAACTATCCGAATACTATATACAAAGTACTATCATATGTGTAAGAAGCTTAGCCGACTCCGGACCTATCGTTTGATGAAGAGACGAAGAAACTCGGATTAATGAGCCATTGATTCCAAACCAACGATGATTTTTTGAGCCGTTTAGAGATCCAATTGAAACTTGTCGCTTGTATAAATGTCATGATGCTTGAAGAATTCCACGGTTTGTTTTTGAATATTGCCTTGTTTCTAGCTTTCCATATGAAGTAGCAACAGACCCATTTTGAGCTTTTCCATATCCTTTATCCAAGGGCCGTTGCATTTGGAAAGTGTGATGAATCATCGAAAGCTTGTTGCAAGGTGATTGTGTTTGCATTAGTGATGTTCCACCATTTAAAGAATTGTATCCATACCTCCCATACTTTTGGACAACGAGATAGTATGTGTTCAACCGTTTCGATCTCGCCTCCACAAAGAGGACATAGAATGGAATCAAGATCTATACCCCGCCGATCTAGTTCAAATCGAACCGCAATCCTATTTAACCTAGCTCTCCATACAAAGATACCCACTTTTTGAGGAATAGCTTTGTTGAGAAGAGTTTCGGATCCAATAGAATTGTGTAATTTATTCTCATTGATTTTTAAGGCTAATGTTTTTGTTTTAAAATAGCCATCCGGATCAAGATTCCATACCCATTTATCCTCTTTGGAAGAGTCGATTTCGATTGTAGATAACATTGCTTCTAGAGCCTGTAATTCGGTTTGTGACCTTCCACGCATGGGCCTAGCCCAATTCCACGTTATTTCGCCTCTGATGTGTTTATTTCTCAGCATGTCATTGACAATAGCTAGCTTATTCTCCTCCATCGAGAACAGTCTGCCGAACGTATCCTTTAGAACACAGTTTCCAAGCCATCGATCGTACCAAAATAGAGTGTTGCACCCATTCCCTATTTCTTTAACGAAAGAGTCTGAGAAATGTATGCCCATCGAATTAATTATCTTCCCAAGTTTGATGATATTGTTCCATGTTGTGTCTCCACGAATACACCTGTCATTGTTAGTAGATAATAACCCACCCCCGACCCGTAGATGCTAGAAATAACATTGACCCAAAGTGAATTATGGTCATTCTTGAATCGCCACCACCATTTACCCAATAATGAAAGGTTTTTGGTCGCGAGTGAACCAATGTTTAAACCACGCAACCCGTATGAAAGTAACACCCTTTCTCATTTTACCCAACATAATTTTTTCTTTTCACCCGATCCGCCCCAAAAAAAGATGTACCTTAGGGATTCGAGAAGCTTGACCACACTAGCTGGTGCACGGAAAAGAGAGAAGAAATAGAGGGGCAAACTACTCAGCACCGATTTCACGAGAGTCAATCTACCACCGAATGAAATGATTTTAGCTTTCCAATTCGATAATCGTTTCTTGAATTTTGTAATGACGGGTTGCCAAGCATTTATTTTGTTCATTTTGATGCCGAGAGGGATACCTAAGTAAGTAAGTGGAAAAGAGCCGACTACACAATTTAGTCGATTAGCTAGATTTTGAATTTCAACATCATTTACCCGACTCCGTAAAGGCAACTTTTTTGAAGATTTACTTTGAGGCCTGACAATTTTTCAAAGCATTTTAGTAATTTCATTATGTTAATTGCATTTGTATCACTCCATTCCCCAACGAATATCATGTCATCGGCGTATTGTAAGTGTAAGACAACTACTTTGTTTCGCCCCACCTTTAATCCTTTGATTTCCCCGGATTTGATTGCCTTTTTTGTGAGTTCTTTAAGTTCTCTCCCTACGTAAGTTCTCCGTGGATCCTCACATATATATATATATATATATATATATATATATATATATATATATATATATATATATATATATATATATATATATATATATATATATATATATATAGGGTGAGGATCCATGGAGAACTTGAGTAGGGAGAGAACCTAGAGAACTCACATATTAATGTACATGTACCTACCATATGCACCTATTCTTTGAAAAAAAAATTAAAAAAAAAAAATTTCCAGGAAATTTTTTTTCTGGAAAAAAAATTCCGAAATTATTTTTACTTCCACGTCAGCATGCCTCATCATCAGGCTTACTGCCACATCAGCCATACTGACTGCCATATCAGCACAGACTGACACGTGGCTCGGTCTGTGCTGATGTGGCAGTCAGCCTGCTGACGTGAAAAAATTCAACTTTTAAAAAACAAATTCGTAATTTTTTTTTCAAATGTTTTTCAAAATTTAGCCCGATTTAGAGTTTAGGGTTTAGGGTTTAGTCCCAAAACCCAAAACCCTAAGCCCTAAACCTTAAACTCTAAACCGTTCGTGTTAAAAACTCAATCTAAACCCTAAATCTAAACCCTAAACCTTAATTTCTAAACCCTAACATATAAACCCTAAATTATGTTTAGGAATGAATTGATGCGATAGGACAAAAATACCTTTACTAATATGAGTGAAATAAGTGAAATAACATGGTGCTAAGAAAGGCTCGGCATGGAAGTGAAATAAGTGAAATAACATGGTGCTATGGGTTCTCTCCTATGTCAAGTTCTCTCTACATCCTTTCACATTCACTATATATATATATATATATATACACATACATACTAGGTTTTAAGCCCGTGCGTTGCACGGCTACTCAAAAATCGTTTTAAGTAAGTCACTTATTTTAATTTTATGAAGCTTGATCTACATTTTCAAACAATATTTGTGGTTGCGTTTAAGGGGAACATGTTGAGCCAGTAGCTTAAGTGTGGTTAATTTGAGCTCGTACTCTATCTTCAATAGGTCATAACGGTTACTATTTGAAAGTTTAGATAAAAAGATAATGGTTTGGTTAGTTGACCAGATCAAAAGGGTCAAAATCTACCCATTTTGTTATTGATTCATTGAAATATTTTAAATGTGTGTCTTTCTCAAATAATATGTTACATCATATTTTGACTACAATAAATAATACAGAAGAATTAATAAGACTAAAATGAAATAGACAAAGAAGTGTTGGAAACAAGTTCATAAATTTAGAGGTTAGAGAAGTAAAGTCGGTCTAGCTCTCGGAATCAGTTATAGCTTCCACCAAGTTCATATACTTTAGAGGTTAGACAAGGAACATACATATATTTTATGATGCAGATTTATAAACCACTCTTTTTCAACCTTCTCTCCAACAAACAAATTTTGTATCAATTTTCTTCTTTGACGTTATCTCCACAAAAAAATTAAGTACTCCCTCCGTTCCAAAATCTTTTCATTATAGTTACAATAAACAAATTAACAATTCTTTAGTTAATTATTGTTCTTAGAAACAAACCGTCCATGTGTCACCGCTTTTAATGTGCTCCGAAGATTGCCGAAAGCTCTTAAAAAAGGACGCATTTCTAGTATGTTAGTAAGTTTCGTTGACAGAACGGGACTATAAAATATATATATATATTTCATATTGCGTGTAGTTGCAACAACAAAATATGCTCGAGCTCTATCAGATTTAAGAAATCGGTTGAATCTAAGTATGTAATGGTATAATTTTACTAATACAAAGTAATACGTTACCATTCCCTCAAAATTAGTATTAAAAAGTTTTCGGTAGTTTTTCTTATGATTTCATATGAACAAATATGTGTATGAATATACTATAATAATAGGACATGTGTGTATGAACAAATGTTTGTTGTTTTTCTGATGATCGTCGTAGCATATAGGAGTAGGGATCCAATAGGAATTAAATTGTGTAAAATTGGGTTTAATGAATTTTTTAAATTAAATGGGTATAATGATAGTTTAAGTATTTAAACTAAATATATATGATATTATATGATTTACTTAGGTAAATATGTGATTTTAAAGGTTGATAAGGGTATATATGATAAAAAAAAACTCATGAATAATTGTGATATGTGAAAATTACACTTGGCTTAATATGCAATATTTAAGGAGCAAATGACATGTAACCTAATCTAATCTCTCTCTCTCTCTCTCTCTCTCTCTCTATATATATATATATATATATATATATATATATATATATATATATATATATATATATATATATATATATATAGAGAGAAAGAGAGAGAGAGATTTAATCAAGAGGGAAACACTTTTTTGGGGGGAAGTAATTTTTTTCGTTTTTTTAATTTTTTTTTCAGGCATCAAGATCACATGAAAATATGAACATCTAAAAAAGATACTTTGTGATGAATGTTATTAGTTTGGCGGTAAAACGTTCGAAGAAAAAAATGAAAACATTCAATGCATTGAAAACATTCAATGCATTGAAAACATTCATATTTAACCCGATATAATGTTTGTGAGCAATTTTTTTTCGTTTTTTGAAAAGCTTTGTTCACGAACATTATAGATTGGATGAAAATATGAACATTTAATAAAGACACTTTGTGATAAATGTTTTTATTTTGGCGGGAAAACGCTCGAAGAAGTAATATATAACAATTATCGTGTTTTTCCAGCGTATGTTGAGGTTTTAGATATTAGGGTTTAGATATTAGGGTTTAAATATTAGGGTTTAGAAATTTAGGGTTTAGGGTTTAGATTTAGGGTTTAGATTTAGGATTTAGATTGAGTTTTTAACACGAATGATTTAGAGTTTAGGGTTTAGGGTTTGGTGTTTTGGGTTTATGGAATAAATCTAAAACACCAAACCCTAAACCCTAAACCCTAAACTCTAAATCGGGCTAAATTTTACTTCACAAAACATGAAGAAAAAAAACGTTCACTTTCTTCACGAACAATATTATCTTGAATGTTATTTTTGTCGATCGTTTTCCCGCCTAAATAATAACATTCATCACGAAGTGTGTTTTCTAAATGTTCATATTGTGATCTTGATGCCGGAAAAAAAATTCCAAAAAACTGAAAAAAAAAAAATTTCGATTCCCCCCGATGGTTACTTCTCCATTGATCCTGCCCATATATATATATATATATATATATATATATATATATATATATATATATATATATATATATATATATATAGTGGTAGGATCAAGAGGGAAGTAACCAATCGGGGGGAAGTGGGGGGAAACATATTTTTTTTTTCTCGCTTTTTGAAAAAACTTTGTTCACGAACATTATAGATTGGATAAAAATATGAACATTTAATAAAGACACTTTGTGATAAATGTTTTTATTTTGGCGGAAAAATGCTTGAAGAAGTAATATATAACAATTATCGTATTTTTCGAGCGTATATTGAGGTTTTAGATATTAGGGTTTAGATATTAGGGTTTATAGGGTTTGGATATTAGAGTTTAGAAATTTAGGGTTTAGAGTTTAGATTTAGGGTTTAGATTGAGTTTTTAACACGAACGGTTTAGAGTTTAGGGTTTAGTGTTTAGGGTTTAGGGTTTAGGATTTGGTGTTTTGAGTTTATGGAATAAACCCAAAACACCAAACCCTAAACCCTAAACCCTAAACTCTAAATCGGGCTAAATTTTACTTCACAAAACATGAAGAAAAAAACGTTCACATTCTTCACGAACAATATTATCTTAAATGTTATTTTTGTCGATCGTTTTCTCCGCCTAAATAATAACATTCATCACGAAGTGTCTTTTCTTAATGTTCATATTTTCGTGTGATCTTGATGCCGGAGAAAAAAATTCCCAAAAAAAAACGAAGTTTTTTTTGCTTCCCCCCGCTTCTCCCCGATTGGTTACTTCCCCATTGATCCTACCCCTATATATATATATATATATATATATATATATATTGAACTTCAATCTATGTGGAGATTGAGTTTCAATCTATGAGCAGATTGAGTTTTAGTTTGTGAAAAAAAAATTCAATCTTAAAAAAACCATTCAATCTGCAAAAAAAAAAAAAAAAAAAAAAATGAAAAAAACAGTCAATCTGCACACAAAAAAAGTCAATCTGCAAAAAAAATTAAAAAAAATAAAAAATTAAAAGAAACAGTCAATCTGCACACAAAAAAACTGAAAAAACAGTCAATCTGCACAAAAAAGTCAATCTGCACAAAAAACAGTCAATCTTAACAAAAAAATTGCAAAAAAGTCAATATACACGCAAATTGACTTAATCTGCACACAAAAAAAAGTCAATCTGCACAAGAAAAAAAGTCAATCTGCACAAGAAAAAAAAGTCAGTCTGCAAAAAAAAAAAAACTGCAAAAAAAGTCAATCTGCACGCAGTATGACTTAATCTACACAAAAAACTGCACAAAAAAAGTAAATCTGCACAAAAAAAATATTTCTCAATCTGCAAAAAAAAGTCAATCTGCACAGAAAAAAAAGTTAAACTGTAAAAAAAAGCTGCAAAAAAAGTCAATCTGCACGCAATTTGACTCAATCTGCACGCAAGTATGAAAGGTTAGTCGATGGTTCCATGGGTTCTCTACTACATTTGGAACTCCATGGATCCTCATCATATATATATATATATATATATATATATATATATATATATATATATATATATATATATATATATATATATATATATATATATATATATAGTGGACCAATCCATGGATAAGCACTAAATGGGGTACAAACTGGATAAGTAAAATTTCAAAATTTTTTTAAAAAAAAAAAACGATCCTTTAATATGCAAATAGAAGAAAACGAAAAAAATTTAAAAAGTTTTTTTAACAAAATTGTTCGAAAATCGATGATGAATGGTAAACATCGATGATGAATGGTAAAAATTGATGATGAATGGTAAAATTAACCATTCATCTGGTTAATTTATCATTCTTTTTGTTCGCGATGAATGATAAAATTAATCAATGCTAAAAAAAAGCAGATGAATGGTTAATTTAACCATTCATCTGTTTATGATGAATGATAAAAAAACAGATGAATGGTTAATTTAACCATTCATCTGGTTTTTTTTAACATTGATTAATTTTATCATTCATCGTAAACAAGATGAATGATAAATTAACCCGATGAATGGTTAATTTTACCATTTATCATCGATTTGTGAAAGATTTTGAATTTTTTTTTATGAAAAAAATTGATTAGAGGTGCATTTTAATGCAGATTTATGAATGTAAAAAAAAATTCAAAAAAAAATAAATTTTATTTTGCTTATCCCGTTTGTACTCCTTTTAAGCTTATCCATGGATCGTGCCCCTATATATATATATATATATATATATATATATATATTGAAAGGATCTAGAGAGAACCCATAGCACCATGTTATTTCACTTCCATGCTGAACCTTTCTTAGAGCAATGTTATTTCACTTATTTCACTCATATTAGTAAATGTATTTTCGTCCTATCGCATCAATTCATTCCTAAACATAAATTTGAGTTTAGAAATTAGAGTTTATAAATTAGGGTTTAGAAATTAGGGTTTAGGGTTTAGATTTAAGGTTTAGATTGAGTTTTTAACACGAACGGTTTAGAGTTTAGGGTTTAGGCTAGGGTTTAGGGTTTTGGATTTAGGGCTAAACCCAAAACACTAAACCCTAAGCCCTAAATCCTAAACTCTAAATCGGGCTAGATTTTAAGAGCCCGTGCGTTGCACGGCAGCTCTAAAAAATAGTTTTGTAATCGTTACTATTTATACAACATTGTTTGTTGTTAATAGCAGTTTAATAACGAAACACTTTAGTAGTATATGTATTGAAACTAAATAAATGGTAAAAATGAGTTTCGGAAACGCTGTGAATCAATACCCTTATAATGCAACAGTGAGTTATTGATAGTAGTTCAAAAATAAAATAGTCAAAATCTGAAAGCTCACAAAATTAATGTTTCGTAAAGGCAATGTACGGTTCACCAATGAAACAGGTTATTTATGTACTAATAAAAAGTTGTACACTAAATCTCACTAAAATACATAATCATTTCTAGTTTATTAGCCAACAGACAAATTTTAATAGTTAGTGCAGATAATTACATATATTGACCATATTATAGCTACATAAAGGCATCAATAGAAAATATACCATTAAACTGATACACTATTAGATGTTCAAGAGAGTTCCAAATCATTGATTTTAAACATTAACCAACATAAAACATTTTACGGTATTTTAAATCTAGTGGCGGAATAGATTAAGTTGAAAGGGAGTGATTACAGAGAATTTGCAACTAAAAATAGCAAGTATGAGGGTACCCGTATCACAATTCTTTGCTGACATCCTGCCTTCACGTGAGATGTTCTCCATGTAAAGTACTCCATATTCATTAACATGAGAACTTACATCGTCCAACACGAGTTGTCGAGCTATTAAGTGACCCGACCAGGCATACACAAACTAACAGTGTATACAAACAAATAATGCATATTAATCAAGCCATGGAGTAATACCTACTCGACCCACCCATTTTACGGTTAGCATGATGTTATCCCTCTTAATGTGATAACTGTCACCTGATGAAGCCTTTCAATCATTGGTAGTCTTGATAATCTATCCATTGTAACCACAAACCATATCACAAACTAACTGATAACCAATACTTAGTTATGTTCAACCACCATCAGCTGCAATCAGACCATAAGCACGATATCAGCAGATAAGCAGTCCAACATACCCTATCCACTGATCCAAACAGCCCTCACAGATTCAGACAGCTCTCATAGAGCTTACGTTCACAGATCAATAAATGTACCACAATAAAACCAATATGATGTCAGTCATTCCCGACCCAAGCAACATGATAACTACATTGAAATGAAGAAGTTGGAATGTGACTGAAAACACTACCCGGCTGTACCCCTCAACGGGTTTAGGAAGAGAATGAAGAATGAAAAAAATTAACATACGGTTTACTAATGCCTGAAATAATCATGTTAAAACATTGCCATTAATCATTGTAGATTGCCAAATGCCTGCCACAGTGGCAGATCTAATTATAAGACAGTAATGCATGTCGGTCCAATCCTTCACAAGGATAGTATATACTCTCAACATCACTGAAATAGAGTATAATGCACGCATTTACATGTCAGTAAGTCACCTAAATACACACACATATAGCTAATATCACACTAAGCACGCACAAAGTCAGTACATTACAAACAACAATAACTATACATAAAGCTATCGGTAAAAGTGTCTAAATACTTCACAATAACACAATTGTAGAGAAGCTTCTACATTGAGTTTAGTTAGAAGTAATCATTTAATCCCACATATTCATATAAATCCTTTTAACACTAAATAAAACCGAAAAAGAAATATTAGTGCTTGCTATAAGAAATAATTATATTAACAATTCGGCAGAAACACACATATATGAATAATATTACTTATACATGTATAACTTCAACTCATCAACATGGTGAGACTCAAATCAAACATATAAGTCTCGGAACATATAGCAATAGTACCTTAATTATAGACTCAAGTAAGTCCTTGGCTTGCTCCTGGTTACGTCTGACATGTAGATCGATGTGGCCTGAAATACAGAAGCAATTGTTTTTACCTGCTTCCATGCTTTATAACTAACATTTATAGCAACACTGTCACTACCTAAACGTCATTATGTAAATACATAAAAAATCAAAAAAACTTCAAATTAAACATCATTTTATAACAAACTTGTACTATAGTTAAATTCGTTATGGAAGTCGATATTTACAAACACGTAGTGAAATCGCAGTTCGTCAAAATTGAGTCCGGCCGATATAAATAAAGGTAAAACATAAAGGTAAAACAGATGATGGTTGCTCTCACCTTAGTTACTCCACCCTCATTCTTCACATTTGCAGTCAAAGGTTTATACTATTGCATTTACATCATATTCAAATTGCGTAAATTAGAACAAAACTTGCTATAATGCAATCAATCTACACCAGTCTTCTGCAGGAAAACAGTTTATCTTCAGGTTCACAATCAAAAGTACAGCAACAAAAAATGCAAAAACAACTGGTAATTACTTACGGTTATTATTCTCTTATTTAGGCATACCATATCTACATAGAACCTGCTACAAAAAGATATTCTATGAAGAATTATTACCATCCACAACCATTTGTTTCGAGGAGGGCTCTTAATCAAACTACTATATTAACCATGTAATCAAAAAGTGTACGTTAACACGTCAAAACAGGGTTGGGTTAATAATGACCATTTTAGTATATGTCAAAACGGGTTGGGTCACTTATGGTTTACTTGCAACTTTTTTGTCCAATTTTTTTAAACACGCTTGATGCATAAATGACATTACAATAAGGATAGCGTTATAAAACTGATCTGAACTATACATTACGGTTCAGTAAATGGTATATGTGGCAAAATGGGTAGGTTGGAAGGTTGTTTAATGGATTGAAACAGGAAATTTTAGTACATGTTCGGTGGACCTATAAAGGCATAATGTCAAAAGTTAAATGTTTTATACATAATTAGTACCTCATACTGTAGATGATATACAAAAAAATAAAAATTTCACCAATTATTTGATTTTATGTGTTAGAATATACACTTTAGAAAACTTTCAATCCGTTCAACCCGTTACCTTGAGCTAAACTTTTAAATTTGACCAATTTGACCATATTAAGATACAACATAACCCGATTAGACCGAAGAGAAATTATCATTTCGAGCAACTTTTACGTTTACTTTGTTTCTTTAATATAAAGTTATATTATACAAGATCAAATTAATAAAAGAAAAAAATATTTGATTTTGAGACATACCTTAGGGAGTTAGGGTGAAGAGCTTTGCAGCCTCCACAAACAGGTGAAAAGAAATCGTCAACGACTAATCTATCGCCCGCCTGCGAAAGAGATTCGAAGACATCTTCAGCACCGGTTATCTCTTTCATGTTCTTTATCCCATCATCTTAAAAATTTCCCAATAATGCTAATACTCAAATGTTTCATCCCAATTACAAGAACCACAAGTTCAATAACTTTAACGTCTACTAATTGCATGAAATAAATCAAAACCATGTATTTATGTTTCAAAATTTGATCTTTCAATCATATATATCCTAAATTCTAGTCAGTAGCATGAATCCAGATCCATAAAATACATTATCATGAAACTAAATATATTGCATAATAAAGAACAGCATCAAGATGTCTACTTTATTCAATATTTGATCTAATTGATTCATTCCTTTCAAGCTAGTTTTTTTGTATTTGATAAATTGGTCTATTTTATAAAAAAAAAACACACAATTAACCCATTCGACAATAGTGCCCTGGTGTATCCTCATATACGATCAGAAAAGCACACTATTTTGTTCAACTTTCATGACATAAAAACCAACAACAAAATGAGGTCAAAATACGAAAATAACATTTCGGCATTAAGAAATGCACCTACCTCAGCATTTCGACACATGGGGGCACGATTATCAGGTTCGAAATAGTGTTGGTGATGTCTCTATGCACAAAACTGCACAAAGTATTCTGCTCCAGCACCAAGGCTAGTAACCATAAACACGTGATTAGAATTATTGTTGAAATAAGCAAAAGCAATAGGATTATTGATTAAGTAGTAGTAATGTACAATGTTAGGAACTTAACAAAAATTGGTTATTTATACTTCATTTTTCTCACTCACCAAACGACATATCAGTCTATGAAAAAATAAACATATAAGGTGTTGATATAACCTGGATGCTTATCACCATCTTTCCAAAAAAAGCTTTGATTCCATAACGCCCTACTAATCCAAGATTCTCCATACAATCAGAACATTAAAAGTAATTCATGTTATTCTTATAAAATCAGGTTAAATGACCCATATAACTAAACCTATCAAAATCCATTACCAAATTAAAGTGATGTGTCAATAACTATTCTTTTTACAATAATATGGAGATCATCATTACTAATATTCATTCAAAAAATATGTAGCTAACAAAATATGTATAAATAGTTCAGAAAAATCAGGGAACTTTCACTAAGGAAAATGATCGAACACCTTATGTGCATCTTTAACAACACAATCCATTCATCGAACACCTTACACATTTGAAGATCTAACAACATAATAATGACGTGAATTAGTCTAACAACAAAAACGTCTGATTATTTGAATGAATCATATAATCATGCAAAACATAAAATTACATGTAAATTAAAATCAATACCTGATAATCACTTGTTAAACCCTAATATGTATTCCAAACCCCAAAATCACGAATATAGACCCACGAATCGAAAACCCTAACCTCAAATCGTAATCGCACATGAGTTGAACCCTAATTTTGAACGAATGGCAGATCATCAATTTTTAGTAAACCGGAGATATTATACAAAAATTATACCATTAGGTGCGTAAAATTGTAACGGATAAATTAGTTATAGTGGTGGGCTCGATTACGGCCGCCGACAGCCATAATCGCCGGCGTAGAGGATTGTGGGTTTTAAAATTTTGAAGAGAGAGGTAAATGGTGGTTCTGCGTTTATTATGTAAGGAGTATATTATTTATCAGTGTAAATGGTAGGTTAATATTGTGTTTCATTGGGACACGTGTATTTTTCAGGGAATTAAGAGATTTAATCGTAATTAATAAACCTAATTACATGTGGATCGTCACAATCTCAGACTGACACGTAAGATATGAAATTCATGCTTTATAAAAATGTAGAGATGTTATTTTTGTCGATCGTTTTCCCGCATAAATAATAACATTCATCACGAAGTATCTTTTCTAAATGTTCATATTTTCGTGTGATCTTGATGCCGGAAAAAAATTTCAAAAAAAAATAAAAATAAAACACAAAAAGAATTTGCTTTCCCCTGCTTGGTTACTTCCCCATTGATAATGCCCATATATATATATATATATATATATATATATATATATATATATATATATATATATATATATATTTATATTCTAAACTTAGTCGTTAAATTATTTTTCTTTGACGAACTCATGTATTCACGAATTTTAAACTAGTTATTATTAATTATTAAATTATTCACGTCACTTAAATCTATAATCTACCGTTAGACCTCGGGTGAATCAACAAAAGTTAGGGCTTAGAACACGCTACTTTTGCCAACAATGTTACAACCGAAAAACATAAACTATTATGGAATTTGGTATAATTTGGGTTTTAAATTCATATGAATTTGGGTTTTGTATATGTTTTACACTTTAACATCAAATGCTGCCCAACCATTATTCTACCATGTGCCAATGTGCCATCATCATCCATGCAGCGCGTGGGATGTTAGGGGGGGTTACCACCTTATATAACATTACTGATTTTTAGCCCGTACAATGCTCGATCGTTGAAAAATTATTTATAATATTACTTGTAATCATGTTAAAACGAAACATAAAAACTATAGATGTTGCAAGACTCATTTGTAGATAATGTATGCAATGATGTTTTTTACGTGAATGACTTGTCAAGATTAGTGGATGACACATATTTAAAATATGTAGACGACGTTTGTAGCAGTTTTTTTGATAAAATATTATTAATTTGATATTTCGTTATTCTTGTAAATGACTTTTTTCCGAACCTTCTAGCTTTTTAGTTAAGCTCGGTTTGAACTGTGAAATATAATCTATACATCTATCTATTGTTAATTTGATACAAATATACAACCTATATTTTTTTGGATAAAATATTATTAATTTTATATTTCGTTTTTCCTGTAAATGACCTTTTTTTCTCCGAACCTTCTAGCTTTTCAGTTAAGCTAAACATTATATATAAAACAAATACTAACATTATATGCGGTAGGATAATGACTCGAGTATTATAAACTCCAAACCTATACTATAGCTCGTGAGTTCGTAATTAATATTAAGTTTACAGTATATATTTGTAATGCATCTTTTATTAAGAAAATAAACATATAATTATGTTATCTTTATAAAAGTTATACCACCTATTGTAACTAATATATGTGCACAAATGAATTCATAACACTCGTGATATTTGTATTCTGATAACTGATTTATTACCAAATGTATAATAGCTTATATTAAAATATATTGGTATAGTAAATTAAAATTATACATTTAACTGATAAATACTTACGCGATACAGTCATATTTGACACCATACATATTCCTTATGTACTTGTCATTAATTCATAACGTTTATTTATAGGTATAGATTAAATGCTGATTATATCGTACATAATAATAATAATAATAATCACTAATAATAATAATAATCACTAATTACCCTTACATCCTACTGCCCGCTCTATTTTTGGTCGTTTTCTTCACAAACCCACCAAAACGACATTTAACCACCCCTATAAAAAAAAACCCACCTAACATCCTACTACCCGCTCTATTTTTGGTCGTTTTCTTCACAAACTCACCAAAACGACATTTAACCACCCCTATAAAAAAAAACCCACCTAACACATACAACTGTTCTCACTCTCTCCTCCCTCTATTATGTTTGCGATTCTTCTCCAAATCTAGGGTTTTTTACCTAATGTATCATTCACACCCACACTTTCTGATGGATTACGATATAAAATTAGGATTTTTAGTCCTTTGCTTACATGCGTACGATGTTGGTGATTGGCTACGGTTTAATCGGCTGATTCATCAGTTTTCAGTTAGGTATGCGATTTGGCTGATGGACTAGGGTTTAATCCCTTGATTTCATCGTTATTCATACATCTAGCGAGTTTCAGACATCCCATGAAGAGATACGGTTTTTTTTTCCGCTTTTTACGCAATTCCATCCATTGTTTAGGGAAACCTATGAAGATTTGGGTGTACTCGCTATCTTCCAGAACCCTATTTTGTTAAAGAATCTCGATTAGGGTTGTTGTTTGACAGCGACTAACCTTTGTAGTTGCCATCGTCTATTTTTTTTTTCTTTCAATTTTGGTATTTGTTCGCTAAATTGTTGTTAAAGGTGTAGGTCACGTTAGTGGTTATATCCATAGTGGCTGTGATGATCGTAATTATTTAGGGTACATTGAAGGCCCGACCTGTATCCTGGCGTGACAACACCCAGAGGGCATCTAATCGATGCAACTGTTAGTGTTTGTTGTCATGGTGGGTTTTGAATCCTCTGTTGTAGTTACTTCTCAACTCCAGGTCTGAGCCTAACTATCTTTGTAATGAATATGGAGATTATGTTGTTAGCTATTATTATGTAGGTTTTTGAATTGAATGTTCTTTGAAACCTTGAATTTGAGTTACAATCTTAGATGGCATGTAATCGACGCGCCTGTTAGTGCTTTTCATGTTTAAATTGAAATCTTTGATTATTTGTCATATATAGATTACTGTCTTTGATAAAAAAAAATCGGGTGCCTAATAGTGTATAAGGAAATTTTGTGGTGAGAAATTGTTGTTTTACTAATATGTCAAGGTTTAAAAATTAAAGACAGTGACGGTGAATAGTTGGTGACTTTGCTGAGGTTAAGAAAAACGAATTTGCTTCACCAAAACGACAATTCATGATTTTGTTATGTATAATTAATTAATTAATACTTTGATTTTGATACACGAGCAGATTAAACGAAGAGGGCATCTGTTGAAAAGGATTTGAGAACGAAGCTGTGATGATAGATGTTTGTTTGATGGTTCTTGCAATGAGAATAGATGAGTTGTGTCTTGGCGGGGCAATTAGTAAATTGCAGCCATGGTACCTCACGTTTTCTTGCTTATAAGAAATAGGCCGTGATGAGGAAATGTGGGAGTTGGGTTGAGCAATGAGAAAAAATGAATTCGTATCTTGGCGGGGCAATCTACGGATTGCAGCCATGGCAATTCATATTGTCTTGCTCGATTTTATACATATATCTGAGCCTTATATGTCTTTTTAATTGTTTTTAATTTTTTATTGTATTTACAATATTTGCTATTTGTATTTCAAGGGACGATTTCCATTTGGATACTTCATTTCTGCTCTTGGGTCATGATACTTTGAGCAAGCGAGATATGGTAGGTAAGTGGTAATAGGTCCAAATGGGTAAAATGTGTCAAGTCGGTTTGTTTCGTTCTTAGTTCTTTCTTTCTCCTTGGTTTTTTTAAATAGATAGATGTTTTGCTTTTGTTTACGTTTTTGTTGTTACCACTGTGAATGAATGTCACTACCTGTGATGTTGACATTGGTTAGACTTCTGTCTCTTGGTTATTAATTTTAGTTGCTGTACTATCATTATCTGAGGGATCGTAATCGTTTAAACCAGTTGCTTCATGGTTACTATGATGTTGTTTCTGAGCTTGTTTCAATGGTGAACGCAATGGGAGGAACTAGCGGTGCTGTCAATGATGGGCAGCCGATAGGATTCAGCGAATTAGATCATGGTATATTACTTGGACTATTTAATTTTGATGTTTTTATGTTATTTTATCAGGTTGTTGTTTTTTACGTTTTGAAACTAATGTTCATCATGTTACAACTTATTATTAACGATGATGACAATTGGTTCTTCATATGATCTGGAACAACAGCGGTTATCTAGCCGATAAAGTCAGGTATTTTGGTCTCAACTGGTAACTTTATTAGTTTCCTTAGTGTTTTGCCTTGATTATTAATATACTGTATGAATGTTTCTAATTTCTTTATACTTTAAATTTTAATGATGAATGATGATAGGTTAGGTTTGATGACCAGCATATGCAAGACCCATTAACTTACTACCATCAAATTATTTTCTTTTGAGACGGTCATAGATGTCGTTTTGTCTTGAAAAAAATTGGTTAGTTATACTGATTAATGGCCTAGATAAAACCAATAAAAAATATTATTTTTATTATATGATTTAAATATGATTTTAAATTATGGATAAATAATAAAGACTAAATATAAAAGTGAAATAATAAATTATGAGTGGAGCACTTATTAAAGGTTAAATGAATTCGTTTGTGACGATGGTCACAGAAAATATCTGTTTGATTGAATTGAGCTTCGTTAGGAGTGTCCAATTGAAACATTGTGTTTTAAATAATGGGTAAATAAATATTAAATCATATGTGTACAAAATGGTGAGTTATCTCTACAAGAAACACGTGACTTGCCTTGTTCCTAGTCTTATTACATTGTTTCTCTGTTGGCAATACATACCGACATGTTTTATGTTCCTAACTTTTGGTTACTTTCTATCTTTTTATGATCTAAAATAAAAGCATAGGAGACTAACCGACATGTTTACACCAACTTCTTTTATATCTATTCTTCAATTCCTTTTTGGAAATTACGAGCCAACAACACCCTTTTTAGTCTTCAAAACTACAATTCCGATTCTAGAATTAAATAACTTTTTTGGTGTGATTTGCTTGTGCTATACAGAACTTGTAACAACTCTGCTTTTTCCGTCACTTCTGTTAACTGTCCGTTAGTTGATTTAACGGTGATTATTTAACTTTTTGTGTGTTTAAGTGTATTAAATGCATACGTGATCCTTGGAGAACTATTTGAATTAATATGGGTTAATATTAATTGATAAAAATGTTTCTGGTAAAGAAATACGATAAAAACGTTACGGTTTGTATAACGACAAAAACTGTTTTTCGAGCAACGTAACGCTCGGGTTTATTTTAATAATTATTTTATTGATTATTAACTTTTTAAAAATATTTAATTTATTGGGTTTTTAATAAATTAAACGTTTGGTTGCGTTTTAACGAACGGTTTAGCGTTCCTGGACTTCAGTACGTTTAAACGGCACTTGAAACGGACCACGAGTAAACGCTTTTGCAAGACGAGAACCCGGGCACCCCATGTGGACCACATTCTGCCGACCCTCCCCTCTTACCCCCTTAAATTTTGATTTTTCATTAATTAAGGGACCTATTTGCAATTTGAGATAGTTTAACCCTAGTATATAATACTTATTTAACCTAAACTAGAAAACCCTCACACAAAATCAATCCAGTCGATCCCCTCTCCCTCCCCAAAACCGTCGATCATCATCATCATCTCTATACCTTCAATTTTCAATTTTTGATTAAACCTCGAACACGAATCTTGTAATTCTCTTCGTTCTCTAAGCATTGGTGTAATCAATTTAGTGATTCTAGGTATAATTTTACAAACCCTAGCTCTAAAAATTCTGATTTGATAAAATTTTATAGTTTAGGTTGGTCAATTGCTCGATTCATCGTGTTTGTACGTATTGGTTGTCGTTAATTTGTTCGTATTGATTGTTTATTGTGAAAACCGAAATATTTATTGATGATACTGATAAGATGGACATGTTTTCTGTAAATGATTATTATCTAGATGGAAAGAGGTCGAAAAATTAATAACGTTAGGCTCAAGAATCAATTGATTTCGTTATCGTATGCTCTAAATATGTTAAATCAAAGTTTTGTTGTGATCTTGCCATGATTCCAAATATTCTGAGTTGTTTGCTTTGTGAATTATGCCATAACATGTTAACCATTGTATAGATGACTTAAAAACACTCAAGTTAGACTAGGATATCATGCAATTTGGAATTGTATAGCTCACGTTATGTTTGTTTGAACGTTCTTGAAAAACTGATTTGCTCACTATTCGAAATTGACTTTTTAATTCATTTGCCATGAGTTTATAATTTAGGTCTTTACATTTATGGAAAATTCATATGTTGTAGTTATCTTTTCATCTATGTCATGCATCATTTGGATTTGTGAAACTTGAGTAATATGCGAATCGAAATGGTAACCTGAATTCAGTCCAAATCTGTAACATATGCACCTAAAGTCTTATAGCATGAATTGTGGACCTTTTGAGACCTTGCACTTCTAGATAATGAAACTTTGTATGTTATGTGACTTATGTTTTGTAAGACCCAATATTTATTCTACATAATGTAATTATGGTGTACGATGCGTGTATGAAGTGTACGAAGCATGTACGTGTTGCTTGCTCGAACGTCGAAGGAAAACTGGACGTTGTTTGATCTACAAGGTGTGTACGTACCTTTTCGACCCCAAATAAAGTTTGAGTTGATGTTTCAAAGCCTTACCATTGGAAAGAAAATCTTATTACGTTTCCAACGATATTTGATTCATCGAAAACGGAGCTACGGTCAAAAAGTTATGGCCAAAACAAGTTACTGTAAACTGACCTGAAGGTTGGAGCGGCGCTCCACCCTTTGGAGCGGCGCTCCGATCCCGTCTGATGCAATTTTTAGCCTTTTTTAAAGGGTAAATGAGGGGTACTTTGGTCCTTTCACTTATGGACGGATTTGTGGCTTTAATATCAGTTTTAGATCCACTTTTGGATCATTTTGACATCCACACAACACTCCCATCTTATCTTAGAGAGAGAGAGAGTGAGTTCTAGAGAGAAGAAGCTTGAATGGATGATGAAGATGGTGATTTTCGCCCAAATTGGAAGTGGGTTTTGGTTCTCCTTGTTGTTTCTAGCTACTAGAGCTCGTTTTTGTGCTTGAGGTAAACCCTAATCCGAATTTCATTGTTAAGATTATTGTTTGAGTTAGGGTTTGTGTTAGTTAGTGTTATAAACCCATTTTATTGTGAAATTTAGGGGTTTTGGGTAAGATTCAAGTAAGTAAGCTTAAATGGGTGACTTAGGGTTTCGAGTGATGAAATTATGAGTTTGGGTCTTGCGTGTGTTGGTTAAACGTTAGAACACTTGTGTTGACTTGGTTTTTGGGTGTAAACCCTAATTTAGGTCAAAACGGGTCAAATGGATATTTCGGGACAAGTAAGCTTGATTCGGTGTTAAATTAAGTTTTAAGTCAAGTTTTGGTAAATCAAGTAGGTAAATACTTGATTTAAGTGTTAGTGGTTGTCTTGAAAATATAATCACTAGTCGTTAGTGATTTTGGGGTGTTTTATGACTTTGGTCAAAATGAGCAATTTGAATTGGGTCAAAATTGAGGATGACACTAATTTGGATTAATTGGATGTTAAACGCTTTTGTTAAGTGTTAAATGATGCTTTTGATGTAATTACTCGCGAGAAGTGATTTTAGGTTAAAATTTGGTGTTTTAGAAATAAAGTCAAACTTGGTCAACCATGGAATGGGTTTTGTGTAAAATACGAGCTAGTATGCGTTTAAAGGTTAAAGTTGACATATTTGGGTATTTCGAGAACGCGGAAACTAGTCTCGTTAGTTTTGGATCTTCGGGTAGCGTTAAAAGTGCAAAAGGGTATATTTTGCACTTGTTGTTCATTCGGGCGGGTCGAGAGTCCAAATGAGGTTGTATGTTGATTATGTGTATACCTATATGCGTATTATAGGTAAAATCTTGCTCGGTCGCGTGTGGTGAGGATTTCGCGCATGGTTTGTAATGCTCGAGTTCACGAGGTGAGTGGAATGATTATACATGTGTGTATATAATGTATCTATTTGTAGGATGGGGCCGGGTATACGTGTCTATACCACCAAGAGTTAGTGATATATTTCGTTGTACACTAACGATGGATATTTCGTTGTCCAAATTGCCCAAGAGTTAGTGATATATTTCGTTGTACACTAACGATTGCTTGAACGGATATTTCGTTGTCCGTGTCGCCTAGGGGTTAGTGATATATTTCGTTGTACACTAACGGTTGTTACGAACACCGATGAGAAATTCGAAGTACCATTCCCTTGTGTTATTGGTTAACCATGGTTATTGTGTTGTAGTGTAGCATATTATATTGTTCGGGTTATATATATGCTATTGTTGTGCTAGCTTGTAGTATTGGAGGTTTATAGCTTTGTATTTGTGATGATAAGCTATTTGTGTTGCTAGCATGTATGCGGTATGTGAGTAAGTGTTTGCAAGTAGGTATTTTATATATGTATGTGCATAATTATTGCATTCACTAAGCTTTCATAGCTTACCCTCTCGTTGTTTACATTTTTATATATTCGCGTGGAGGTGATGGCTCGGGTAATCGTGAGAACCATTGGATTGTGTAGGTTGCTTTAGAGGACGTGCTTTGGATTAATTAGGATTGGGTAGCGTATCCCCAATCGCCATGCTCGGTCTAAGTTTTGTATTAAACTAAAATGGGTCGAAATGGTCACTTGTTGTAAATTGGGTCGATGTGGGCCCGGAGTTGTAAAACTTGTTTTATTATGAAAGCGAGTTAGTTTTACTTACTTTATCGTGTTGTGAAAACCGTTTCGTCTAAAAGTGCTCGGAAGTGGACGATCTTTTTGTCAAAAAAGGGAAAGAGTGGACAGACCACTTTGGAGCGCCGCTCCACAGTGGGGCGCGCCGCGCCGAATGCTGAACTGGCCAGATTTGATAAAAAAATTTTTTTAAGCGTTGTCGGTTGGAGAACGGGTTGGGTTGTTACAAGTGGTATCAGAGCATGGTCTAAGGGAATTAGGTGACCTTGGGATAGGTGCCTAGTCTTAGACTTATTGATAGTGGTGCGTTATTTGCGGGACTTGTAGGATTACGGGTCGGATTGAGATTTGTTAGTGCCTTAGAGTAGGTGACTAACTAGGACTTGTGCTTGTCCAATGTGGAATTTTGTGGGGCCCTATTTCATGTTTAAACTAGTGCCTTAGATCGCTAGTGCCTAATGTAAGTAGGCGAACTTGGACGTTGTCTTAGTGATAGTCACCTAGGTTGTAGGTTGACTTGTTGTTGTGGTGTACTTGTGTACGTTTATTATTATTGTATATTGGTGTATATATACAGGTACCTTTTGGTGCGTTGTCCTAGGGACGAATCTATTGGAGAGATTCGCATGTTTGGCGGTTGGAGTGATCAAGTTCACAGTAAGGACTTGGGTCATTCGGGTACTAGGAGTTATCGCGTGTTATGTTGTGTGAATGTTGCGTCAGACCGGGTAAAGTACTTTGCGTGACCATGTGAAAATGGTAAGGTACGCATTTGTAATAATGACTGATCACCATTATTACGAAAGTGTATCTTGACACCAAGCATGACATGAAAAGTACCGAACGGAGGAAACGTGGCATGGTTGGGGTAGAACGGGACGAATTAGGAATCTTTTATTGGTTCCTAGAATATAGTGGTCTCGAGTGATGTGCTTGTTGTCACATCGAGTTCTTTACGAGTCGGGAAGTGTACGATGGATTCGATTAGTTAAGTGAGCGAGCCAACTCACGAGTTTGGTGCGTGCTTAGTCACCCTAAGTAGTGGGTGCACTGTTGAGATTGTTATTGGTTTTAGTTACCCATCGTAACTAGGATGACCGTTTTACATGTGCGTGTGTGTGGTGAAGACTTGAATTCCGTAATGGAATGTAATAAGTCTAATGATTGTAGTTTTAAGTTACACTCGGTAGAGTGTGTGGTTAGAGAATCGTGTTAGGATTCTAGTTGTGAGTCGCCTTGGAATTGGCGAATCGAGGAGTCTCCAGGTCGTTAAACTCATGGGAGTGGGACTCGTATGACGATGATTGTGTTAGTGTGTTGTGGCTTATAAGGTAACATTCCTAATGGAATATCCCTTGTAGTAGTGGTTTTTATTGAGATGTGCAGAAGAGTGTAAGACTTGGTGTTTCCAAGCATCTCTTTAGCGTTAGATGAAAGGTTTCGTGGGGTTATATCATTTGGCCTTGCGGAAATTGCGGGTAGCGTGTGATCGCTAGGAAATTTCGATAAGACGATAAACCGTAAGGTTTGTCGGGTGGATATGACTTCAGGTCATTATTATAGAGAGATAGGTGACATCGGGTGTATGGAACCTAAAGATCGAGTTTCTAAAATTCGGTTGATTGTGGTGGGAGTCTGCATGACACGGCATCAGGTGCCCTCTTATACCTGCTAGTGTAATGTTCAACTCTGGTGATGGTATGATCACTTTGTGCTTAGGGTGCCTGTGAGATACCCTTTTGAAGCATCGAAGAATTTAAATAGTGATCGACGGGTGATAGTAATTCGACGGTTGCGAAAGTCAAAGTTTAGGAGCATTGCAGTAAATACTTCTTATGAAGTGGCAGATGAGCGAATCTTGTTGCTCTTATGTGATGGACGAGTGAGGATGACCGGTGAGCCGGTGATGGACTTAATGGTCGATTAGGTCGAAGGTTATGATGAAGCGTTGATATTGCGGTCGATGCAATTATTGTGTCGGATTGGTCACTCTTCCCCATGAGAGTGAGCAATTGTTGATAATGGTTCGTTGCGTAGAAGGTTGGGTGATCTCGATTGTGATGCACGACTGATTAAGCAGAGTGGCATATGCCTAGTCATAGAGGCGTATGTGGGACTTTGGTGGAGTTCGCTTTGCGAACGATGAAGAACTATTAATTGTGATTTGTGGTATCAAGGTGTGATGTCGTCGCGTGTACGACGTCTCAAGTGATTGTACATGTCGGCTCTGAGAGCCTAAAGTGAATTTGCGGTGATTTGATGTTTATGACCAACGGTGAGAATGGTTAGGTGTGACGTGGAATTACAATTCCGCGGAATTTTATCATCTTGGCGGTGAGAATGGAGAGATAAATCCTAAGTGGGGGAGTTTTTACTGCCGCCCGAGGAATCTCCGGTGGTGTTAGATCAAGTGAAGCGTAAGTCTTCTTGTATAAGGTGGTCGTGTAGTACCAAGTGCGGTATGAGACCAAGTGAAGTTTGAGATCACGGACGTGAAATGTCCCGTTCTTATGATTAAAAATGTTCCATATTAATTGATTTCGTTGCGAGGTTTTGACCTCTATATGAGACGTTTTTCAAAGACTGCATTCATTTTTAAAACAAACCATAACCTTTATTTCATAAATAAAGGTTTAAAAAGCTTTACGTAGATTATCAAATAATGATAATCTAAAATATCCTGTTTACACACGACCATTACATAATGGTTTACAATACAAATATGTTGCATCGAAATCAGTTTCTTGAATGCAGTTTTTACACAATATCATACAAACATGGACTCCAAATCTTGTCCTTATTTTAGTATGCAACAGCGGAAGCTCTTAGTATTCACCTGAGAATAAACATGCTTTAAACGTCAACAAAAATGTTGGTGAGTTATAGGTTTAACCTATATATATCAAATCGTAACAATAGACCACAAGATTTCATATTTCAATACACATCCCATACATAGAGATAAAAATCATTCATATGGTGAACACCTGGTAACCGACATTAACAAGATGCATATATAAGAATATCCCCATCATTCCGGGACACCCTTCGGATATGATATAAATTTCGAAGTACTAAAGTATCCGGTACTTTGGATGGGGTTTGTTAGGCCCAATAGATCTATCTTTAGGATTCGCGTCAATTAGGGTGTCTCTTCCCTAATTCTTAGATTACCAGACTTAATAAAAAGGGGCATATTCGATTTCGATAATTCAACCATAGAATGTAGTTTCACGTACTTGTGTCTATTTTGTAAATCATTTATAAAACCTGCATGTATTCTCATCCCAAAAATATTAGATTTTAAAAGTGGGACTATAACTCACTTTCACAGATTTTTACTTCGTCGGGAAGTAAGACTTGGCCAATGGTTGATTCACGAACCTATAACAATATATACATATATATATCAAAGTATGTTCAAAATATATTTACAACACTTTTAATATATTTTGATGTTTTAAGTTTATTAAGTCAGTTGTCCTCGTTAGTAGCCTACAACTAGTTGTCCACAGTTAGATGTACAGAAATAAATCGATAAATATTATCTTGAATCAATCCACGACCCAGTGTATACGTATCTCAGTATTGATCACAACTCAAACTATATATATTTTGGAATCAACCTCAACCCTGTATAGCTAACTCCAACATTCACATATAGAGTGTCTATGGTTGTTCCGAAATATATATAGATGTGTCGACATGATAGGTCGAAACATTGTATACGTGTCTATGGTATCTCAAGATTACATAATATACAATGCAAGTTGATTAAGTTACGGTTGGAATAGATTTGTTACCAATTTTCACGTAGCTAAAATGAGAAAAATTATCCAATCTTGTTTTACCCATAACTTCTTCATTTTAAATCCGTTTTGAGTGAATCAAATTGCTATGGTTTCATATTGAACTCTATTTTATGAATCTAAACAGAAAAAGTATAGGTTTATAGTCGGAAAAATAAGTTACAAGTCGTTTTTGTAAAGGTAGTCATTTCAGTCGAAAGAACGTCTAGAATGATTGTTGCAATAGTCAGGATGAGGACAAGGATCAGAACGGGATTAAGCACTTTCAGAATCTTTTGGATGTATGAAACAAGAAGGAAAGTATAGGAATGGTGAGAATAATCAAACGGAAGAGTTAATTTATAATGGAAATATCAGACAGAGTAATCGAGGCAGATCACCGTATTTAATTATAGAGATCCTAATTTCCTTACTCTCCGAAGAATCAAATCTTTTAGATTTCGAAGATTTTCTTTAAATCCCTTGAATTCCGGAATTCAATCGTGACTACGTCAAAAGTTATGAAGAAAAAAAAAATCTCCATTTCTTCATCTCGATCTTTTGTGATAGTTTCATTCATACGCTTCGATTAATCGAATCATTTTATCCATATTACTCAATAATGATAAAACTCAATTTATCAACTCATATTCGTCATGAAAACATTTTATTGTTAGCCATGACCACCTCACTCAAATTTCGGGACGAAATTTCTTTAACGGGTAGGTACTGTGATGACCCGGGAATTTCTGACTAAATTTAAACTTTATTCTTATATGATTTCGAGACGATAAGTAAAGTCTATTAAACCGAGTCTCGAAATGTTGGAACTATTTTTCATGAATGCATTTGACCTAGACTATTCTCGACGATTCACGAACGATTGTTGTAAATAAATATGTATATATATATATAGGTATATAAATAATAATTAGAGATATTAAATAAAGCATTATATGATTTTATGATTTGAATTAATAATTAAATTGTTAGTTAATATATATTTATGTAAATATAATGTAATTTGAAAATAAATGGTTTTGAATTAATTTAGGAAACAATAGTAACACTCGTTTATCATTCAAATGGTTATTTAAACAAACTTATATGATTTTTAAAATAAATGGTGGCACGAAAATGAGTTCTATAAATTTTAGGCTTATTAAAAACATATTTAGGAACTATTTGTTAAGTTTTAACAATTTTTATATTTCACCCATAAATGGGAGGGACAGTTGATGTAATTTTATTTATTAAAGTAATGATTGAATTTTATACCATAATGATCAAAAATAAATAAATATAGTTAATTTAAAAATATGAGATTTTTCTGAACACTTTTACCCTCCACTGATTAACAACGGACTAGGATATATATCCCTAAATTAAAATAGATGTCGACAATAGAAATGACAAAATGGTGGCTGCTATAATTTTAACACGTTTATTATTTTATCATTTATGTAATCAACTTGATATATGATGTTAGATATTATATATATGCATGTACTTTCTGCATTTGAAAAGCATACAAAAGCCACCAACATGCTCTTGTTCTGTTGTGAACGTAAACAACCCACAAACCTTACCACTTTTGTCATTTCTTTTTACTTAAAACCCATCCCATGTAATAATCACCTTGACATCATTAGATGAGAACAACCTACCATAACAACTTCTCTAATTCAATGTCAGTAGATGCACAAAAATCAACAAGTGGGAAAATAGTTATCATCTTGATAGTATGAGTTATAATAATGCGTTTCCTATTTATCCTCATTATTCTTAAGAACATGTTATGATGAACCATAACCTGCATAACCAATTTAATTATGTTTCACCTTGACCACTTTATCACGACCCGGGAATAGGATCATCCCCTTATTACCCCGGTTAATCCTTGTCTACCGGGACAAATACAAACCGATCACCACATCACCTCCTCCGATCATCCTCACTAAACCATGGATTCGAACCACCACCAAACCGGTAACCACTATTCATTTACAATTGTAAACCGTTGCCACTGTTGTTGTACTCTTGTTGCTCCCCTTTCTTTAACCCATTACACACCCGCTTACAACTCATCTCTTTCTTTTTAAGATTAGTAAATCACCACAACATATCATCAACCCAACACAAGATCTTCGATCTCCAGACTATTACTTCTTGTTCCGATTTACCACCATTACTAGTATGCTCAACCTACCACCTCCCTCAGCCGTAGTATCACCGTGAACCATCTCTACTTTAAAACAACTTGGTGTGTTATTATTATTATTTTTTTTTTTTTCTTCGCACGACAGTCACAAACACCACCCATGACCACCATTATTAAACCGCCATCGAACCCAATCCTTAACCACCCCGTAACCGCAACTTCCACCACTACCATGAACCACCGTATGAATACAAGCATGTATATATATATATCTCTCTCTCTCTCTCTCTCTCTCTCTCTCTCCCTATATCACTATATCTTTCTCTATCTCTCTCCTATTCTTATCCGAAAACAACCCCACGAAACCACCCTACCACAACCATCCGGCCACTCGTTACCTTCGTTGCTTTCTGTTACTATTTCGAAACCCACTTTGTCATCATCTTTCGACAAGCTTGCAACCGTTCGTGAACCCACATCAAACGTGTTGTTGATTATTGTTCGAACCCTGCGATCACTGTTATCACCATCTCCGTTTCTGTTTTCCTGTTCGACAACCCCAAACACACCCATTAATTAATATAATGACGATGATTATGATTATGATAGTATAAGTATGATAATCACGAAGGAGTTAATGAAGATGATTATGATTCATGATTTTATGAGATTCATAGAATGATGGATGATGATCATGTGTTGATGAGGGTGATGGTAGCCAGGATAATATCAATTAAGATGATGTGCAAAGTGATAAACGATGATGATGATCTGAAAATGAAATGATAGTGATCATTTGATATTTTTATTTTATTATTGCTGAATCACGAGAATCCAATGAATTTTCCACTTGCCCTATGATTTTTTTTTTTCTAGATCGATTTATATGATGGGCTACCAAGGGTTTCATTACGTCATGGGCTGTGTATGGTTTGTTAGGCCAGACTCCTGTTGGGCCGAATTATATGATGGGCTGTGTACCATTTTGTGTTGGGCCGGACTGATAATAAACGGCTTAAATAGTTTAGCTAGGAGTATAAACAGAAAAACGAAAATGGTGGGATGGTTAGTGGTGTATTTGGATGAACTAGAGGTCATGGGTTCAAGTCTTGTTTTGGGCATCATTTTTAGAAAAAGCTTGGAAAGGGTATACTCTCTTATTTTATTTCTATCCTTATTATTATTAGTATTAATATTATTAGTGTTATTAATTAATAACATAAGTATCATTTAATGAACTATTACTAAAATTATTATCTTTAGTAACAAAATGGTTATTTTTATAGTTATTAATAATATCAGTATTATTACCATTATCATTAATATTAGAGGTAATCACTATTATTAACATTATAAGTATCATTATTATAATTTTATTAAAAACTAAGTAGTATCATTATCATTAACATTATAAATTTTATTAAATTTATTATATAAAATTTGCATTATTATTATTATTATTATTATTATTATTATTATTATTATTATTATTATTATTATTATTATTATTATTATTATTATTATTATTATTAAATTTATCATTTATTATTAAAGATAGTATTTTATTAAAATTTTCATTACTAATAAAGTTATCATTTTTATTAAAACTATCATTTTATTTATCATTATTAGTATTATTATTTTATCATTAACATTATTTTTATTATTACTATTATTATTTTTAGTATTATCATAATTATTATTTTTAGCAAACAAATGTTATCGATATAAAAATATATTACAAGACAACTAATACTACATACTAATATGTTTGTAACTAATATATTATCAATTATATTGATAAAACTTTAATTAAATTATATATCATACATTTATTATAAGTATAATTATATTTAAAGATACTAATTTTAATAAATTATAAAACATAAGTAAACTTAGTTGATTAAAAGGAATATGGGTTAATATATATGCAACTGATCTAGGTTCGTGAATCCGAGGTCAACCCTATACTTGTTCAATGTCGTTCTATGTATTTTTACTACAAAATACATTAGGTGAGTTTCATTTGCTCCCTTTTTAAATGCTTTTGCAATATATATTTTTGGGACTGAGAATACATGCGCTGCTTTTATAAATGCTTTACGAAATAGACACAAGTGATCGAAACTACATTCTATGGTTGGATTATTAAACCGAATATGCCCCTTTTTATTAAGTCTGGTAATCTAAGAATTAGGGAACAGACACCCTAATTGACGCGAACTCTAAAGATAGATCTATCGGGCCTAACAAGCCCCATCCAAAGTACCGGATGCTTTAGTACTTCGAAATTTATATCATGTCCGAAGGAAGATCCCGGAATGATGGGGATATTCTTATATGTATATTGTGAATGTCGGTTACCAGGTGTTCAATCCATATGAATGATATTTTTGTCTCTATGCATGGGACGTATGTTTATGAGAAATGGAAATATGAAATCTTGTGGTCTATTAAAGTTATGAAATGATATTTTATGATAAACTAATGAACTCACCAACCTTTTGGTTGACACTTGAAAGCATGTTTATTCTCAGGTACGAAAGAAATCTTCCGCTGTGCATTTGATCATTTTAAAGATATTACTTGGAGTCATTCATGACATATTTCAAAAGACGTTGCATTCGAGTCGTTGAGTTTATCAAGATCATTATTAAGTCAATTATAGTTGGATATATTATGAAATGGTATGCACGTCTGTCAACTTTAGATGTAATGAAAGATTGTCTTTTCAAAACGAATGCAATGTTTGTAAAATGTATCATATAGAGGTCAAGTACCTCGTGATGTAATCAACTGTTGTGAATCGTTTATAATCGATATGGACTTCGTCCAGATGGATTAGGACGGGTCCTTTCAGTTGGTATCAGAGCGGTGGTCTTAGTGAACCGGGTCTGCATTAGTGTGTCTAACTAATAAGTCGTTAGGATGCATTAGTGAGTCTGGACTTCGACCGTGTCTGCATGTCAAAAGTTTTGCTTATCATTTCTAGTCGAAAATCATTTGCTTATCATCCTTAAAGTCTAGACACGTCTTACTGCCTCTATTGCATAGACAGTGTATAGATAAATTCATATCTTAGCGTATTTGTTACTGTTACCTTTGACTGACAGCTTCCGTAGATTCCTCCGTAGTTTATGGGATTTTAGTATTATGTATGCATATGTAAATCATATACTGCAGGTTACTAATCTACATCCTATAATCTATTTCTTATCAAAAATCCTTCATCTGATCGTACGAGATGAATCCCTTAACCAGTTCGAGTCCCTTAGACTTCGATAGCTATTCCGATAGTTATTCCGATAACTATTCCGACATAGATATTCACCTAAGCTCCGAAGCGGTGTCACCAGAATGAATCAACCAATCATCCATCCCCAATTCATCTGATGGGTTCGTAGTCGACTTAATCAATGGAGACGCGAAGAAGGCGGTCCTTTTCACAACCGAATTTATCTCTTGACAATGAACCTGAAGCGTTTACCGGCGAATCTGTTCGAGACACCATTTCCAGTCTCATTTCCAGGGTAACTCGACAAGATTATATTCTATCCACAATTCTGAACCTTATTCATCCACTCGTTTCGACCGACAATCATTCTGGTGTAATAAGTCAACGAACTTCGCGCTTGAATAATCAATTCGGAAAATATAGTGCAAAATGTACCAGCTTCAGCAACATCACCGGCACCAACAGTACCATCAGTAACAGCACCAGTACCATCAACAATCCATGCTTCAATATCACTATCTGTACTTTGAGTATTATCTTCGTTCTATGTATCGTTCTACCTCATTTATCTTCATTCGACATGGCGATTATGTAATCTCTAATGTTTTAGAGATTATATATTCTTGTTCTAATGGTAAATCAAATGAGATTAATATCATATTGACTCATTAAATCCATGATTACATCTGGAAAAAAAAATATATGTTTATATATTTTCATAAGGATAGTAATTAGAAATTCTTCGTACAAACTGTTAATGGTGAAAATATTTTAACGGGTAGGTAATACCCGAGGAATATTTAGATTTCACATTAATAAGTTACATTGTACATTCTTCGAATCTGATTCAACAATCATTTACTATCCTACTTACGACCACCGATATACGTATCCGTTCACCACAGAATAAACATATTCATCCAATTTCATATTTGGATTTTGATTTATCTGAATCCAATAAGTGGCATAATGAAGAAAACATTTGACAAAATAAAATTTGTTAGAAACAAACAAAATTAACTATGAGAAATTTTGTTAAGAATCCACGCTAACTGTTCCTAGCTAACTGTTCCTAGCTAACTGTTCCTAGCTAACTGATTACATTTTAGTTATCGCAGTTTATTTATCGCAATTTAATTATCGCAATTTTATTTATCGTTATTTAATTTCTGTTATTTACTTTACGCATTAATTTATCGTCATTTAATTTCTGTTTTTTATTTTACGCACTTTAAATATCGGGACACGTATACAAGGTTTTGACATATCATATCGACGCATCTATATATATTATTTGGAATCACCATAGACACTCTATATGCAGTAATGATCGAGTTCTCTATACAGGGTTGAGGTTGATTCTCAAATAATATATATACTTTGAGTTGTGATCGAGTCTGAGACATGTACACGGGTCACGATACGTATTAATTAATTCGAATATTATATATTAAACTATATATGAATTATTGGACTGTCAACTGTGGACTATCGACTGTGGACTAATAACATTGGACAATTAAAATGAATTAAAATATTGATTATAACATATGAAACTAAACAATTCTTCAAGTTGCCACTTGATTCCGTCTTAAACACCATTTGTATCTCCACGATTACATTCTGCGTTCAAACCTTTCATGATTCTTGAAAACACCTCAATCGAGAGGATGAACCAACCGCACTTCATTTACAGGAGAAAAGATTGATGCATATAGTTATACACCTGAAAACACTCGGAACCTGAGTAAACGTTTAACACGTAGCTGTGCTAATTCCTTTAGCGTTATTGTTACCAAAAATAACTTGGTAATTCCTTTCAAAGTAGCAAATTTTGTCACAGCTCCAGCAAGTCAACTTTAACTTTTTGTTCTAAACAACTTTATTATAACCTTGATACATACGTTATCTTTTCGCCTTCGTTACCGGGGAACTGCTTATATCCCACCACAGTAACAGTAAACGTACCAGCAACTTCACTACTCTTTGGCGTAAGTCACTTCGATAAATCACTATATTTATTCATAAATACCCTATCATATACTCATCCTCGTTTTGTAACAAGAATTGCCTTACCGGGAATCAGCAAATCAGTATTTTAAATCTCGCAACATTTCTACATCAACAGTTATATGTATACATATAACATTTATCTCTTAGAACTATGATCTTTCATTCTGAAATTCTGAAAAGCACCCAGTCTGTGAATTTATACTCTGAATGTTGAAAAAGCTGAATGAAGTAGCAGAAACTGTAGGCAACCGTAAACGACCTTAATCATCGGAAGTTTGATGATAAAGAATAGTATGTTGGAAAAGCTCAAAAAAAAAAAGTTGGAACTAGAAAACGGATTGAGCTAACCACGAAGGAGACCAAAGACAAATACAAGGACCATACCATATATTCAAAGAATCCAGGTAATTCTGGATCCGATGAAACCTTCAACGAATATCTTGCTCTGTACTCATGTTAAAATCTTGCAGAAAATCTTTCACCATCAACCATCGAACTTAGAAATTCAAAAATATCATCATCAATATCTTCGATATTTCTGAGGATATTTTCATAAATATTCTCGTCCGAAATTATATACCTCTTTGTGCTTCATGTGTATCATTATATTGGAAACATTCAAAAGAAAATTTAGTACCGAAAAGCAGATTATGCGAAACTATGAAGAAAGTCGTGGACAAATCACAAAGAATAAGTTTGACTTCAAAGAATCTAAATGATTCAATGCCTGCTGAAGTCTTTAGCGAATATCATGCTCCTTACCCTAAACCCTTGCGGATAATAGTCTCCATCATCCTCTAACCTTAGATATTCAAAGATATTATCGTATCTTTCATTATAAATATCCTCCATATTTCTGAAGATATTTTATAACTATTCTTATCTGAAATCATTAATCTCTTCGTGCTATCAGTGTTATATCATATAGAAACTGTTAGTTTCTATATTCTGTAAACTTTCGAGCTTAAAATTTAAATGTTATTGAAGTAATGTTGGGAACTGATGCATGAGTTAGTATAATATAATGACACTTGATCAACGTGAGTATATTACAGTAAGTCATGCTGAGTTTCTAATAAAATGTGATGATTCACATACTCTAACGTCATCATGTGCCATGTTACACGACTCTTGTATTCTATTTAAAACTCTAAAATATCAAGAAAATATTCCTTGATGATTCGGTCTTTTCCAGGGTATTCTGATAATTTAACAAATCAAGGCCGTGCCATTACCATTCCCTTCTTAGAACATTAACAATGTTCATTCTGAAACTTATATCCGTGAATTCTGGACCATTAAAAGAGATTCCCAATCGCAAGAAGAAGAAACGAAGGGATAAAGCTCCGAAATAGAAAGTGGAGTAAAAATCGCAGCAAATAGGAGGGAGTATTAACTATGGATAACAATGATTATAGGAAACAGAAATAAGGACATTGAAATATAAGGGGAGATATAAAACCCAATAACAACACGAAAATTACAGACTGTGTATATCAATGTTTATCGCAATATAAAGACACGGGAGAATTAAAAATACTATAATCCCAAGTGCGAAGTAAAAGAAAACAGATTCCTCCGGTGGAAGTTGGAAAAAGGAGAATGATTGTTGCAATAGTCAGGATGAGGACAAGGATCAGAACGGGATTAAGCACTTTCAGAATCTTTTGGATGTATGAAACAAGAAGGAAAGTATAGGAATGGTGAGAATAATCGAACGGAAGACTTAATTTATAATGGAAATATCAGACAGAGTAATCGAGGCAGATCACCGTATTTAATTATAGAGATCCTAATTTCCTTACTCTTCGAAGAATCAAATCTTTTAGATTTCGAAGATTTTCTTTAAATCCCTTGAATTCCGGAATTCAATCGTGACTACGTCAAAAGTTATGAAGAAAAAAAGTCTCCATTTCTTCATCTCGATCTTTTGTGATAGTTTCATTCATGCGCTTCGATTAATCGAATCATTTTATCCATATTACTCAATAATGATAAAACTCAATTTATCAACTCATATTCGTCATGAAAACATTTTATTGTTAGCCATGACCACCTCACTCAAATTTCGGGACGAAATTTCTTTAACGGGTAGGTACTGTGATGACCCGAGAATTTCTGACTAAATTTAAACTTTATTCTTATATGATTTCGAGACGATAAGTAAAGTCTATTAAACCGAGTCTCGAAATGTTGGAACTATTTTTCATGAATGCATTTGACCTAGACTATTCTCGACGATTCACGAACGATTGTTGTAAATAAATATGTATATATATATAGGTATATAAATAATAATTAGAGATATTAAATAAAGCATTATATGATTTTATGATTTGAATTAATAATTAAATTATTAGTTAATATATATTTATGTAAATATAATGTAATTTGAAAATAAATGGTTTTGAATTAATTTAGGAAACAATAGTAACACTCGTTTATCATTCAAATGGTTATTTAAACAAACTTATATGATTTTTAAAATAAATGGTGGCACAAAAATGAGTTCTATAAATTTTAGGCTTATTAAAAGCATATTTAGGAACTATTTGTTAAGTTTTAACAATTTTTATATTTCACCCATAAATGGGAGGGACAGTTGATGTAATTTTATTTATTAAAGTAATGATTGAATTTTATACCATAATGATCAAAAATAAATAAATATAGTTAATTTAAAAATATGAGATTTTTCTGAACACTTTTACCCTCCACTGATTAACAACGGACTAGGATATATATCCCTAAATTAAAATAGATGTCGACAATAGAAATGACAAAATGGTGGCTGCTATAATTTTAACACGTTTATTATTTTATCATTTATGTAATCAACTTGATATATGATGTTAGATATTATATATATGCATGTACTTTCTGCATTTGAAGAGCATACAAAAGCCACCAACTTGCTCTTGTTCTGTTGTGAACGTAAACAACCCACAAACCTTACCACTTTTGTTATTTCTTTTTACTTAAAACCCATCCCATGTAATAATCACCTTGACATCATTAGATGAGAACAACCTACCATAACAACTTCTCTGATTCAACGTCAGTAGATGCACAAAAATCAACAAGTGGGAAAATAGTTATCATCTTGATAGTATGAGTTATAATGCGTTTCCTATTTATCCTCATTATTCTTAAGAACATGTTATGATGAACCATAACCTGCATAACCAATTTAATTATGTTTCACCTTGACCACTTTATCACGACCCAGGAATAGGATCATCCCCTTATTACCCGGTTAATCCTTGTCTACCGGGACAAATACAAACCGATCACCACATCACCTCCTCCGATCATCCTCACTAAACCATGGATTCGAACCACCACCAAACCGGTAACCACTATTCATTTACAATTGTAAATCGTTGCCACTGTTGTTGTACTCTTGTTGCTCCCCTTTCTTTAACCCATTACACACCCACTTACAACTCATCTCTTTCTTTTTAAGATTAGTAAATCACCACAACATATCATCAACCCAACACAAGATCTTCGATCTCCAGACTATTACTTCTTGTTCCGATTTACCACCATTACTAGTATGCTCAACCCACCACCTCCCTCAGCCGTAGTATCACCGTGAACCATCTCTACTTTAAAACAACTTGGTGTGTTATTATTATTTTTTTTTATTTTTTTTTTCTTCGCACGACAGTCACAAACACCACCCATGACCACCATTATTAAACCGCCATCGAACCCAATCCTTAACCACCCCGCAACCGCAACTTCCACCACTACCATGAACCACCGTATGAATACAAGCATGTATCTCTCTCTCTCTCTCTCTCTCTCTCTCTCTCCCTATATCACTATATCTTTCTCTATCTCTCTCCTATTCTTATCCGAAAACAACCCCACGAAACCACCCTACCACAACCATCCGGCCACTCGTTACCTTCGTTGCTTTCTATTACTATTTCGAAACCCACTTTGTCATCATCTTTCGACAAGCTTGCAACCGTTCGTGAACCCACATCAAACGTGTTGTTGATTATTGTTCGAACCCTGCGATCACTGTTATCACCATCTCCGTTTCTGTTTTCCTGTTCGACAACCCCAAACACACCCATTAATTAATACAACGACGATGATTATGATTATGATAGTATAAGTATGATAATCACGAAGGAGTTAATGAAGATGATTATGATTCATGATTTTATGAGATTCATAGAATGATGGATGATGATCATGTGTTGATGAGGGTGATGGTAGCCAGGATAATATCAATTAAGATGATGTGCAAAGTGATAAACGATGATGATGATCTGAAAATGAAATGATAGTGATCATTTGATATTTTTATTTTATTGTTGCTGAATCACGAGAATCCAATGAATTTTCCACTTGCCCTATGATTTTTTTTTTCTAGATCGATTTATGTGATGGGCTACCAAGGGTTTCATTGGCTGTGTATGGTTTGTTAGGCCAGACTCCTGTTGGGCCGAATTATATGATGGGCTGTGTACCATTTTGTGTTGGGCCGGACTGATAATAAACTGCTTAAATAGTTTAGCTAGGAGTATAAACAGAAAAACGAAAATGGTGGGATGGTTAGTGGTGTATTTGGATGAACTAGAGTCATGGGTTCAAGTCTTGTTTTGGGCATCATTTTTAGAAAAAGCTTGGAAAGGGTATACTCTCTTATTTTATTTCTATCCTTATTATTATTAGTATTAATATTATTAGTATTATTAATTAATAACATAAGTATCGTTTAATGAACTATTACTAAAATTATTATCTTTAGTAACAAAATGGTTATTTTTATAGTTATTAATAATATCAGTATTATTACCATTATCATTAATATTAGAGGTAATCACTATTATTAACATTATAAGTATCATTATTATAATTTTATTAAAAACTAAGTAGTATCATTATCATTAACATTATAAATTTTATTAAATTTATTATATAAAATTTGCATTATTATTATTATTATTATTATTATTATTATTATTATTATTATTATTATTATTATTATTATTAAATTTATCATTTATTATTAAAGATAGTATTTTATTAAAATTTTCATTACTAATAAAGTTATCATTTTTATTAAAACTATCATTTTATTTATCATTATTAGTATTATTATTTTATCATTAACATTATTTTTATTATTACTATTATTATTTTTAGTATTATCATAATTATTATTTTTAGCAAACAAATGTTATCGATATAAAAATATATTACAAGACAACTAATACTACATACTAATATGTTTGTAACTAATATATTATCAATTATATTGATAAAACTTTAATTAAATTATATATCATACATTTATTATAAGTATAATTATATTTAAAGATACTAATTTTAATAAATTATAAAACATAAGTAAACTTAGTTGATTAAAAGGAATATGGGTTAATATATATGCAACTGATCTAGGTTCGTGAATCCGAGGCCAACCCTATACTTGTTCAATGTCGTTCTATGTATTTTTACTACAAAATACATTAGGTGAGTTTCATTTGCTCCCTTTTTAAATGCTTTTGCAATATATATTTTTGGGACTGAGAATACATGCGCTGCTTTTATAAATGCTTTACGAAATAGACACAAGTGATCGAAACTACATTCTATGGTTGGATTATTAAACCGAATATGCCCCTTTTTATTAAGTCTGGTAATCTAAGAATTAGGGAACAGACACCCTAATTGACGCGAACTCTAAAGATAGATCTATCGGGCCTAACAAGCCCCATCCAAAGTACCGGATGCTTTAGTACTTCGAAATTTATATCATGTCCGAAGGAAGATCCCGGAATGATGGGGATATTCTTATATGTATATTGTGAATGTCGGTTACCAGGTGTTCAATCCATATGAATGATATTTTTGTCTCTATGCATGGGACGTATGTTTATGAGAAATGGAAATATGAAATCTTGTGGTCTATTAAAGTTATGAAATGATATTTTATGATAAACTAATGAACTCACCAACCTTTTGGTTGACACTTGAAAGCATGTTTATTCTCAGGTACGAAAGAAATCTTCCGCTGTGCATTTGATCATTTTAAAGATATTACTTGGAGTCATTCATGACATATTTCAAAAGACGTTGCATTCGAGTCGTTGAGTTTATCAAGATCATTATTAAGTCAATTATAGTTGGATATATTATGAAATGGTATGCACGTCTGTCAACTTTAGATGTAATGAAAGATTGTCTTTTCAAAACGAATGCAATGTTTGTAAAATGTATCATATAGAGGTCAAGTACCTCGTGATGTAATCAACTGTTGTGAATCGTTTATAATCGATCTGGACTTTGTCCAGATGGATTAGGACGGGTCCTTTCAATTGGAGTGTATATACCAATAGTACATACATCTAAAAGCTGTGTATTGTATGAGTACGAATACGGGTGCATACGAGTAGAATTGTTGATGAAACTGAACGAGGATGTAATTGTAAGCATTTTTGTTAAGTAGAAGTATTTTGATAAGTGTCTTGAAGTCTTTCAAAAGTGTATGAATACATATTAAAACACTACATGTATATACATTTTAACTGAGTCGTTAAGTCATCGTTAGTCGTTACATGTAAATGTTGTTTTGAAACCTTTAGGTTAACGATCTTGTTGAATGTTGTTAACCCATTGTTTATTATAACAAATGAGATGTTAAATTGTTATATTATCATGATATTATGATATATAATATATCTTAGTATGATGTATATACAGTTAAATGTCGTTACAACGATAATCGTTACATATATGTCTCGTTTCGAAATCAATAAGTTAGTAGTCTTATTTTTACATATGTATTTCATTGTTAATACACTTAATAATATATTTACTTATCATTTAACATAATTAACCAAGTGTATCAATATCTTAATATGATTCATATGTACCTAGTAAGACGTTGTTATAACGATAATCGTTATATATATCGTTTTCGAGTTTCTTAAATTAATAGTCTCATTTTATGTATATAACTCATTGTTAAAATACCTAATGAGATACATACTTATAATAAAATCATGTTAACTATATATATAACCATATATGTCATCGTATAGTTTTTACAAGTTTTAACGTTCGTGAATCACCGGTCAACTTGGGTGGTCAATTGTCTATATGATACCTATTTCAATTAATCAAGTCTTAACAAGTTTGATTGCTTAACATGTTGGAAAAACTTAATCATGTAAATAATAATTTCATTTAATATATATATAAACATGGAAAAGTTCGGGCCACTACAGTACCTACACGTTAAATAAATTTCGTCCCGAAATTTTAAGCAGTTGGAGGTGTTGACATATCTTCTGGAAATAAATGCGGGTTGATAATGCTAAAAACGAACATATATTTCATAGCATTATTCCTCAAGAAAGACAAGCTTTTAGTTGCAATTGTTCTATTTACAAGTGATATTCGTTTAAATAATAAAAGGTGAAGACAAAAGACAGATTCGACGAATTGAAGACGCAAATGACCAAAAAGCTCAAAAGTACAAAAGACAATCAAAGAGGTTCCAATTATTGATAAGAAACGTCTCGAAATTACAAGAGTACAAGATTCAAAACGCAAAGTACAAGATATTAAATTGTACGCAAGGACGTTAGAAAATCCGGAACCGGGACCAGAGTCAACTCTCAACGCTCGACGCAACGGACTAAAAATTACAAGTTAACTATGTATATAAATATAATATAATATATAATTAATTATATAAATTATATATATATTATATTTATATAATAAACCGTCGGTAAACAAAGAGCCAAAATGGAGTGAGCTGTATTTACAAACTCCGCGACTCGCGGAGTTTGAAGAAGGAATGGGCCGCGAGTCGCGGAGCCCCAAAAACTGAAACTCCCTATAAAGCCCAACGAATTCTGATCAATTTTTCATCCAATATCCATCAATCTCTCTATCTATATACGTAATATTTATATTTATAATTTATATTTTAATTTTAATTTTAATTTTAATCCTAATAATAAGGGTATGTTAGCAAATGTTGTAAGGGTGTAAGTCGAAATTCTGTCCGTGTAACGCTACGCTATTTTTAATCATTGTAAGTTATGTTCAACCTTTTTAATTTAATGTCTCGTAGCTAAGTTATTATTATGCTTATTTAATTCGAAGTAATCATGATGTTGGGCTAATTACTAAAATTGGGTAATTGGGCTTTGTACCATAATTGGGGTTTGGACAAAAGAACGACACTTGTGGAAATTAGACTATGGACTATTAATGGGCTTTATATTTGTTTAACTAAATGATAGTTTGTTAATGTTAATATAAAGATTTACAATTGGGCGTCCCTATAAATTACCATATACACTCGATCGGACACGATGGGCGGGGTATTTAAATGTACGAATAATCGTTCATTTAACCGGACACGGGAATGGATTAATAGCCACTAGAATAATTAAAACAGGGGTGAAATTATGTACAAGGACACTTGGTATAATTGATAACAAAATATTAAAACCTTGGGTTACACTCAGTCGACATCCTGGTGTAATTATTAAACAAAGTATTAAAATCTTGTTACAGTTTAAGTCCCCAATTAGTTGGAATATTTAACTTCGAGTATAAGGATAATTTGACGAGGACACTCGCACTTTATATTTATGACTGATGGACTGTTATGGACAAAAATCAGACGGACATATTAAATAATCCAGGACAAAGAACAATTAACCCATGGGCATAAAACTAAAATCAACACGTCAAACATCATGGTTACGGAAGTTTAAATAAGCATAATTCTTTTATTTCATATTTAATTTCCTTTATTTTATATTTAATTGCACTTCTAATTATCGCATTTTTATTTTTATTGTATTTAATTGCACTTTTAATTATCGTACTTTTTAATTATCGCAAGTTTATTTTATCGCACTTTTATTATTCACAATTTCATTATCGTTATTTAATTTACGCTTTAAATTAAGTCTTGTATTTATTTATTATTTTACATTTGGTTTTAACTGCGACTAAAGTTTTAAAATCGACAAACCGGTCATTAAACGGTAAAAACCCCCCTTTATAATAATAATATTACTTATATATATATATTTGTATTTTTATAAAAGTAAACTAATATAGCGTTAAGCTTTGTTTAAAGATTTTCCCTGTGGAACGAACCGGACTTACTAAAAACTACACTACTGTACGATTAGGTACACTGTCTATAAGTGTTGTAGCAAGGTTTAAGTATATCCATTCTCTAAATAAATAAATATCTTGTGTAAAATTGTATCGTATTTAATAGTATTTCCTGCTAAAATATAAAGCTATTTTATATACACCTCGCATAACATCAAGTTATTTTTGGCGCCGCTGCCGGGGAAAATCAAACTTAAAAGCCGGAAGCGCAACGCTAAATAAGAAAAAAAAGATTTTTATTTTTAGTTTACTTTTATAAAAATACGTTTTTGTAAAAAAAAATACGTTTTTAATTATTCGAAAATATAAAAAGAAAACAAAAATATAAATATTTTTAAGAATTTGTTAAATATTTAAGTTTTATAAAGTTTCTTTATTTTTATTTTATAAAAAATATAAGTTTTATTTAAATATTTTGTGTTTATTTAGAACATATATAAAAAAAAAAACGCGTCAAATTTTAAACTGTACCTGAGTTGAAAATTGGAACCCCGCGACTCGCGGAGTTTGCTGCTTGGAATACCGCGACTCGCGGAGACACTCTGACACACGTGACAGAACCCTAATTTCGCATTAATTACGGATTTTATAATTATTATTATTAATAAACCCTAATTACTTAATTATTAATGTAATTAGTTTAAGTTTTTAAATTAAATTGTATTTTAAATTTTAATTAGTTTTATTATATATATAAATTAATAGTTTTATAAAATAAATAATATAAAAATAATATTTTTATAAAAATTGTACTTTTTACAACTTTTAGTTTATTTTTATATTTTGTCCCTTTTTAATCGTTTTAGCATAATATTTGTATTTTTAGCTCATATTTAGTTTTAAACTTAGTTTTTGCCATAGTTATTTTTACTTCTAGATTTTTAGGCTTTGCCGTAGAATTCTTTAAGTGCTTTTTCTTTAGACAAAGATTTAGGTACTTTAGAATTTTGCGACGCCTTTTTAAGTTTTAGTTTCTTTTTAAGTTATTTCCATTTGGGATTTAGTTTTTCCTGTAAGCTTTAATATTTTTAGACGACTTTTACCTATGTATCAATTATCATTCCAATTAGTAATCTCAATTTGCGATTATAATTTTAAGTTAGTTGTAGTAATAAGGTTAGGTTAGTCAAGTATTTTTAAGTTTTATAAGTTTCTTTTATTTTTCCGTCACCTTTTATTTTTCAACCATTTTTCTTTTTCGACCTTTTTCGACGAACTCTTTTTCTTTCTTATTTCTCGCTATTCTAGTTTTAGGACATAGATTTTTATTCTACTTCTTATCTAAATTTCTTAAAATTATGAAAATTTATTTTAAGTGGTTAAATTGATAGACATCAAAATTTTCTGGTTCGTAGTAATAGTTGGATTTGTATGTGGACCGGGTTATTGGAGCCAAACAGTTCTCAATTATATTGAGACCAAACGAATCCTGCCCCTCTGCTGCATCTTTTGGCTATTCGAAACGTGGGCAAAATCAGAAAAGTCTATTAATTGGATAACTTATTATAATTTTTCTTTCCTTTTAAAAACTAATAGGATATACAGTGAATGCACCGAGCAAGACGTTCACCACCTTTTGTACGTTCATCACCTGTAACTAGATCAAGACATTTAGCAAATATTACCGTCGTTGATTTTTCTTTAGAATCGTCATCCAGTCGACCAAGTACTCCAGTTCAAATTTCCGATAATCCATTTTTTGAACCCGACCTCACAATTGAGAATCCGGAGAATATTCAGGGACGATTCGTAGATCCTGAACCACTAAACTTTCCTCCGGAACCACCAATCATTCAAACAGAGATTGTTGAGGAACGAACCATAAAATCAGAATCCTCTAGTGATTCCGATTCAACAAATTCAATTATGGAAGTAACAGAACCATTAAGTATGGAAGACCGAATGAGAGCTAAACGCACTGGCCAAGGTCACGTAATTACTCATCCAGACATTAATGCGCCAGATTATGAAATCAAAGGACAAATTCTACACATGGTGACTAATCAATGCCAATTTAGTGGTGCGCCGAAGGAAGATCCAAATGAACATCTACGTACCTTTAATAGGATCTGCACACTATTTAAAATCCGAGAAGTGGAGGATGAACAGACATATCTCATGTTATTTCCCTAGGACTTTAAAGGGAGAAGCCAAAGATTGGTTGGAATCGTTACCTGAAGGGGCGATTGATACATGGGACGTTTTAGTTGAAAAATTTCTTAAACAATTCTTTCCTGCATCTAAAGCCGTAAGACTTCAAGGAGAAATTGTTACATTCACACAGAAGCCAAATGAAACTCTATATGAGGCGTGGACAAGATTTGGAAAGTTATTAAGAGGATGTCCGCAACATGGTTTAGATACCTGTCAAATAGTACAAATATTCTACCAAGGATGCGACATCACTACAAGGAAAGACATAGATATAGCAGCTGGTGGTTCCATTATGAAGAAAACCGAAACTGATGCTTACAAAATTATTGATAACACTGCTTCCCACTCACATGAGTGGCACCAAGAAAAAGATATCGTTAGATCATCTAAAGCAGCTAGAGCCGATTCTAACCATGACTTAGATTCCATTTCTGTAAAGATAGATGCTGTCGAGAGACGAATGGAAAAGATGACTAAAGATATTCACTCAATACGAATTAGTTGTGAGCAGTGTGGAGGACCACATTTGACAAAAGATTGTCTCAGTATTGAATTAACAATGGAACAAAGAGAGAATATTTCATACATAAACCAAAGGCCTGGAAATAATTATCAGAATAATTATCAACCGCCAAGACCGATTTATAATCAAAACCAGAATTATAACCGAAATATTCCATACAACAACCAACAAGGTCCTAGCAATCAACAAGTATCCAATAATACTTACAACCAGCAAAGACCTAATTTTCAAAACAAACCACCATAACAAACCGATGATAAAAAGCCGAATTTAGAAGATATGATGACGAAGCTAGTTGAAACTCAAACGCAGTTTTTCACATCTCAGAAACAAACTAATGAACAAAATGCTCAAGCATTTAGAAATCAACAAGCTTCTATTCAAAATCTGGAACAAGAAGTAAGTAACCTAGCAAGGTTAATAGGTGAAAGAAAATCGGAAAGTCTACCTAGTGATACAAATGCTAACCCCCGGAATGAAACAGCTAAAGCCATTACCACAAGAAGTGGTACAACACTTAAACTACCTGAAATACCTGTAACTTCTGATGAAGCTATTCCTACTCCACAAGAACCACAACCTAATCAAGATAACGAAAAAGAACCGGTAGTTGAAAAGGTTAATGAAGATAACACAGTTAAGGCTAAACCTTATGTTAAACCATACCAACCACCACTTCCTTACCCGAGTAAAATGAAGAAAGAGAAACTTGAAGCCGAGCAATCCAAATTCTTGGATATGGTTAAACAGATAAATGTAAATCTTTCTTTCATTGATGTGATTTCAGGAATGCCTAGATATGCTAAATTCTTGAAAGATCTAATCTCAAATAGAAAGAAAATGGAAGAACTCTCGACTGTTACCATGAATGCTAATTGTTCAGCAGTGCTGTTGAATAAGATACCAGAAAAACTATCTGATCCAGGAAGTTTCACAATTCCATGTTTTCTGGGTAGTCTTAGTTCAATAGAAGCATTGGCAGACTTAGGTGCTAGTATAAATCTAATGCCATATTCACTATACGCTAAACTAGACCTTGGAGAATTGAAACCAACCAGAATAAGCATACAACTAGCCGATAGATCAATAAAATATCCTAGAGGGATAATGGAGAACATGCTAGTTAAAGTTGGTACTTTAGTATTTCCAGTAGATTTTGTTGTTCTGGACATGGAAGAAGATTCTCAAGTTCCTCTCATATTAGGAAGACTATTCTTAAACACGGCTAAAGCAATGATAGACATGTTCAGTAAGAAATTGACCCTAAGTATAGAGGATGAGAGTGTTACCTTTTCAGTTGATAGAGCAATGCAACAACCACAATCTGCAGATGATACATGTTATTATATTCAAACTATAGATGCACATGCAGAATTATTAGAAGAATTTCCAGAATTACAAGGAACAGGAGAATGTTCTTTAGGAGAAGGTAATGAATCAATTGATGAAGTTGAAATGTTAGCTACACTTATAGCTAATGGATATGAACCAACAACAGAAGAAATTCAAATGCTAAAAGAAGAAGACAGATATCGATATAAATCATCGATAGAAGAACCACCGAAATTAGAGTTAAAGCCACTTCCAAACCATTTGGAATACGCTTATTTACAAGGTGAATCTGAATTACCTGTAATAATATCGTCTTCTCTTACTGAAAATGAGAAATCACAACTCATTTCTGTGTTGAAAGCTCATAAACCAGCCATTGCATGGAAGATTCACGATATTAAAGGAATAAGTCCTTCGTATTGCACACATAAAATCCTTATGGAAGAAGGTCATAAAATGTATGTGCAACGCCAACGAAGACTAAATCCTAATATGCAAGATGTAGTTAAGAAAGAGATTATTAAACTGCTAGATGCAGGTCTAATTTATCCAATCTCTGATAGTCCATGGGTAAGCCCAGTTCAATGCGTGCCTAAGAAGGGTGGCATGACTGTCATTATAAATGAAAAAAATGAGCTTATTCCTACTAGGACTGTAACAGGATGGCGTGTGTGTATTGATTATAGAAAATTAAATGACGCCACCAGAAAAGATCACTTTCCCTTACCTTTCATAGATCAAATGTTGGAAAGATTAGCCGGAAATAGTTACTATTATTTTCTAGATGGATTTTCCAGATATTTTCAAATTCCAATAGCACCCGAGGACCAAGAGAAAACCACATTCACGTGCCCTTATGGTACTTTTGCTTACAAACGCATGCCATTTGGACTTTGCAACGCCCCTGCAACCTTTCAAAGGTGTATGATGGCGATTTTTCATGACATGATAGAAGAATGCATGGAAGTTTTCATGGATGACTTTTCAGTCTTCGGTGATACATTTGAAACATGTCTAGCTAATCTTGAACGAATGCTTATTAGATGCGAACAATCAAATCTAGTACTTAATTGGGAGAAATGCCATTTCATGGTTAAAGAGGGCATCGTTCTTGGACATAAAATTTCAAAAGAAGGAATTGAAGTGGATAGAGCTAAAGTAGATGTAATTGCTAAACTTCCACATCCCACCAATGTTAGAGGAGTTAGGAGTTTTCTAGGGCATGCCGGTTTTTACCGACATTTCATAAAAGATTTTTCTAAAATTGCCACTCCTATGAATAAACTCCTAGAAAAGGATGCTCCATTCATCTTTTCAGATGAGTGTATCAAATCTTTTAATATTCTTAAAGAGAAACTCACTAATGCGCCGATCATGATAACACCAAATTGGAATCTACCATTTGAACTAATGTGCGATGCAAGTGATTTTGCAATGGGAGCCGTTTTAGGAAAAAGGATTGAAAAACGATTTCAACCTATATATTATGCTAGTAAGATGTTACAAGGAGCACAAACGAACTATACAACTACTGAAAAAGAACTCCTTGCTATTGTCTTTGCTTTTGACAAATTTCGATCATATCTCGTTCTAGCAAAAACGATGGTTTATACCGACCATTCTGCTCTTAGATACCTATTTTCGAAACAAGATGCTAAACCAAGATTAATCCGTTGGATCTTACTCTTACAAGAGTTTGATATTGAAATCCGAGATAAAAGAGGAGCAGAAAATCTCGCCGCTGATCATCTTTCTCGTCTTGAAAATCCCGAATTAGAAGTTCTAAATTAATCGGCCATACAAGACAACTTTCCTGATGAATATCTATTGAAGATAGATTATAATGAAATTCCATGGTTTGCAGACTATGCAAACTACTTAGTTTGTGGATTCCTTGAAAAAGGATTATCGTACCAAAGACGAAAGAAATTCTTCAGTGATATAAAACACTATTTTTGGGAAGATCCACATTTGTTTAAAAGTTGTCCAGATGGAATAATACGCCGATGTGTATTCGGAGATGAAGCCAGTAAAATATTAAACCATTGTCACACAGGACCAACAGGAGGGCATTATGGGCCTCAACTAACAGCAAGAAAAGTTTATGATGCTGGATTCTATTGGCCTACAATTTACAAAGACTTACACCTTCTTTGCAAATCCTGTGATGCTTGTCAAAGGGCCGGAAAAATAAGTCAACGTGATGAAATGCCACAAAATGTCATACAAGTATGTGAAGTATTTGACATTTGGGGTATTGACTTTATGGGTCCATTTCCAAAATCTCATAATAATCTCTATATTCTCGTAGCCATTGATTATGTATCTAAATGGGCGAAAGCACAAGCTCTCCCAACTAACGATGCACGAGTTGTAGTCAACTTTTTAAAACGTCTTTTTGCAAGGTTTGGAACACCGAAAGCTTTAATAAGTGATCGGGGTACTCATTTCTGTAATAATCAACTTGAGAAAGTTCTTAAAAGATATGGAGTAACTCATAAAATCTCCACCGCATATCATCCACAAACAAGTGGACAAGTTGAAAATACCAACCGAGCTTTAAAACGTATTCTAGAGAAAACCGTAGGATCAAATCCGAAGGAATGGTCCATTAAATTGGAGGATGCACTCTGGGCTTTTAGAACAGCCTACAAAACTCCAATTGGAACCACACCTTTTAGATTTGTTTATGGAAAAGCATGTCATCTTCCAGTAGAAATTGAACACAAAGCATTTTGGGCTTTGAAGACATGTAATCTTGATATACATGAAGCTGGACGTCTACGATTAAGTCAACTAAACGAATTAGAAGAGTTAAGACATGAAGCATACGAAAATTCGTTAATCTATAAAGAAAGAACGAAGAAATGGCATGATAAAAGAATCAGAAGTTCAAAAGAATTTAAAGAAGGAGACAGAGTTCTTCTTTTCAATTCACGATTCAAGCTATTTCCTGGAAAATTGAAATCAAGATGGTCTGGACCATTCATAGTCAAAAGAGTTTTCCCATACGGAACGATAGAATTAATAAATTCAAATGGGATTGAATTTAAAGTTAATGGTCACAGAGTTAAACATTACATACATGGTCCGATGGAAGAAGACAATGAAGTTAATCACAATTTCGATACCACAGCTAACTAAGTATAGGGGGTTTATGTATTTCTGTTAGAGTTAGATTGTCTGTTTTCGTGTAGTTCTCGAAAATGGAACCCGAACGGTCTTTCCCTAGCAGACCCTAAAGAACTAGTCTTCTCCCCCCATTCTGAATTTTTATTTTTTTTAGGAAATGAAGACTGCCTGTGAACTAAACCATGGTCTAATGCTACACGCTTTGATCACTAAACGTAATAATGACACACTTCCGAGTGAAATAGTATCAGTAATCAGAGAAAGATTGGACGGAGTTAGAAAAGAATCCAGATGCGAAGATAATAAGTTACAATTTGGTAAAGGAAAATCAAAATCCGCAGCGAAAAGAAGAGCACGACACCTAGAAAGATGTCACAAATGCGGAAAATGGTCACATGGAGGTAAATGTTCAAATAATCAAACCTATTCAAATACCGAATTTGTTACTTTATGCAGAGACTGACCGTTCATATGTTTAGAAGAAAAGACACTGAATGCTCGAGGTTACGCCTATGTAGCCATGGAAAACCAATTAAACCGACTATCTTATGAATGGGATAGATCATATAACTAAGAATACTATCTCACAGGTAAGTCTATACAGTTTTTATTTTTTATTTTTATTTTTAACCTTTTGATAATAAACGCTAATTTGTTCGCTATAAAGTATTAAATTGGTATTGAATAAAATTAGGTTTGGCGACCGAAATTATTGATATCATTCAAAAATTTATTACATCACTGCGAAATTTAACGTTTATTCTTAAGGTATAAATATCTTTAATCAATCAACCCAAAATATTTCAAAAATTCGTCATGAGTTAAATTAGGTCTTGGAACCGAAATTACTTTACCGAAAAGAGGGGCACATATTTTTGATAATATTTGATTGATTAAAGTGGGATAAAAAGCCAAAAAGATTTTTAATTTTATTTTTACCATGTTTTTAAAATTAATATATAAATCTTAAATTAATATTGTAAACTTTGTAAAATCAATATATTTAAAATTGTAAATATTTGAAAAATTAATATAAGTTTGGTGTGAATTTATAATATAAATTTTTAAATTAAGTTTGGTTTGAATTTTTAATTTTTAAAATATGAATTTTTAATTTTATGCATTTCAAATTTTAAGTTTGGTGTGAATTTTTAATATTAATTTTGAATTTTATATTTAAGTTGTGTGAATTTAAAAACAAAAATTTACTTTATCTCATTAAGTTAAAAATATGATTTTTAAAATTCGTCGTAAGTTGAAGACTAGGTCGTTGAACCGAAATTTCTTTACCCGAGGGAGGAACGAGAACTTTTATTATCATTATTTTTAATCTTATTGAATTAAAGTATGCCAAAAACATTAAAAAACTAAAAAAATCTAAGCTTTTAAAACAATCGCTTGAAAAAGACAAATTTTAAAATTTTGTCGAAGGACGGACTAGGACATCGATCCGAAACGACCTCGTCCTAAATAACAAGGGAAACAAAATTTTAAAATTAATTACTTAATTGTTTTAATTAGTATAAGATATATAATAAAAAAAAAAAATACAAACTCCGCGACTCGCGGAGTTTGATGGGTCAAACACCGCGACTCGCAGAGGGACCGAAATACAGAAAAAAAATAAAACGCCAGAACAGCTCAGTTGCACACTACAACACAGAAAATACTGCGAAAACAAACCGCAAAAACCCGAAAAAAACACCCCCAAATTCACAATTTTTGACCGTTAATCATCAAATCTTTTACTAAAATCATGTTGAGAAGGATGCTATCAAGGAATTACTCAAGAAAAACGGTAAATTTCTACACCTAAACACCATTTAATCCGAAAATTAGTGTTCTTGAGCAATTTTTTCCCCAATTTGATTTTAATGCTTTTTAGTGTAATTTTGCTTAAATTGTTTATGTATTATGCTTGTATAACCTAGATTGATGCTATTTAACATGATTAGAAGCCTTAAACTTCAAATTTTGAGTAATCTAGGGTTTGTGTTCTTGAGCAAATTTGGGGCTTTTTGATATAAACAGGTTATGGCTGATTTTTGTCATGAATTGTTGCTAAATTAAGTAGTGTAACATGTTTAGGTAGTTAAATGATCCAAACTTTGAGCCTAAACATGATTTTGAGAATTAAAGTGGACTTTTTCAAGTCTAAAATTCACGAACTTGATTTTTGAGAGATAATGCCATTTGAAACTTGTTTAATTGCTAGTAATGATTATTTTGACATGTTATTTGAGTTGAATGCTTATGAACTTGGCAAACATTTTCGTATATGCTTATTTGAAAAAGTGTAGATTTGATGAAAATATGAAAATGAGCTTAAGTTTGATATAAATTGATCATGTGATTGTAATTATTTTGATTGATGATTTTGCTGACACTAATGCATATTTGGATGCACAAAAATTGTGTTTGATGTGTTTTGCAGACTGAAAGGGGTGAATCTTCATCCCAAGCTCGCAATGCTCCTGCTGAGAATGCGGAACAACAGGAGGTGGATAACTACTACAAACAAGATATACCTCATCCAGTCATGACATTTTCTGATATGCATTTGGAAGATTTGCACCCGAACCTGAGATTTGACAGACTTTGGATAGATTATCCAAAATACCAAAGGGGTTTGCATACTCTTCATTCTAAAGTTGTTGAGGTACCTAGGGTCATAGAATGGGGACCATTAGAAGCTGTAGAATTGGCTGGGCCAATTAGGGAATTACTTGCACAGAGGTATGGTAATTCTACTTTTAACGACTGGGTACGTTTATTCACCATGCGTAGACCTGTATATAAAGTATGGTGTGAAGAATTGTTGTGTAGTATAGAATTAAATGATCGGGTAGCTAGTTTAACCGATCGATCTTTTATTAGATTTTTGTTAGGAGGTTCGATGCGCCACATGTCTTTACTAGACATGGCTCAGGCTTTACGTATATATACGCCTGAGGAGTTAGCATCTGCCAATTGTAGAAGGTTGATACTAAATGGTAGAAAGATAGATGAAAATTTTGATACACATGGTGTATGGAGTCAAATGACAAGCCATCACCGATTCAAAGGGGGAAATTACTCTTATTTAGATATAGATAGAGCTGAATTAAGAGTAATTCATAGGTTTTTAGCTAATTCGATTACACAAAGAGGTAAGAACAAGGAAAAGGTAAATGAACAGGATTTGTTTTACCATATGTGTATTCGAGACCCACAAAGCGCTGTAAGTATACCTTATTGTGTGGGTTATTATTTATCAGCTATGGTTAGGGGGATGAGACCACATAGCATAATAGGAGGTGGTATATTTATTACTTTGATTGCTGAATATCTCGGTGTGGATATAAGTCGGGGGGGGGGGGGATTATTAGTCGAAGAACCAGAACCCCGCGATACAATAGGTTTAAATGTATACCATGGTGCGAAAGTTTTGAAGAGGCAAAATAACGTCGCAGTACAATACCATGGTAGACATCCACAGGTTGAGAGAAACCAACAGCAAGGTAATGTAGGAGGGGGAAATGAAATGGCAGAAATGCAAAGGTTTATAGCTTCACAAGAGTAAGAAAATGCTAGACATAGAGCATTTGAAGATTGGCAAGTTCATCAATACCAAATCATAGCTTATTGTCAACATATAGGTAGAAACTATATTCCTACTCCAAAGCCCATATTCCCTCCCTGGTCTATAGAGATTCAACCACCGTATCCTACGTATAACCCAGCCGAAGCATTTTATAGCACCTATGGTTATGCATGGAACCCCTACTGGTATCAGTATCATCCCTAGTCTACTTAGTTTTATTTATTTTGTAATTTGTAATGTTGATACGTTTAATACTTATTTAATATTGTAATAGTTTTTATAATTTTCTAACTTTTATTCTTAGATTTTAATAATTTTTGAATGTGGGGTAATATACCAAACTTCAAAAATATGTATATATGTTTGCAGTTTATCTTATGTACACAACAGGGTAAAACAACGCATTTTCAAAGACTGGCATTATGTTCAGCAAAAGCAACTAATTTTGACGACAAGATGCAAAATATATGTGAAATAACAACAAGACGGAATGAACAAATGATATGCACCATTTATCATTCAGCAAGCAAACACAAATATGTTTGGAAACTTTGGTAAAATTTAATCATTTTCACACAAATCACCCTCAATAATTTAAATTGTTACCGATTTCTTGCAAATGAGGGCATTGCAAGATCTTAAGTGTGGGAAGGGGTTAAATTCTTTCGGATTTTAAAATTTTTACTTTATACACTTGGTTACCATTAGAAATACTAGTAAAGTAGTAGTTGTTTTAGAATCTAGTGCTCTCTGATAATAAAGAACAGCCCTAGTCTTATATACTGACTACCCAATTCTAGTAAAATTTTTCAAAATTTTCAATTAAATGAACTCAAAATCATGTTTATACATATTTATGAATGATAAAACTAGGTTTTAACACCGAAATTATTGTTACCTCGGAAAGGACATAAATTGATAAACAAACCAAAATGTTAAAATTCATTTAAAATGGAATAGAGGACAATAAAAAGGAAAATAAAAGCCAAGTGTGGGAAAATTCTCCAAGTTATTCAAAACATTTGTCACATATTTTTGTACAAATAACTGAAAATACTTTTGCTTTGGACCAAACTAAACTGTTTTACCCGATGAAAGAAAAGAAGAGATGGATCTACACGATGAATCAATTCCATCATTAAAAGGAAGTAAAGGCTTCTGAAAAAGAAACGCGCTTCTTGATTTAGGTCAGGAAGTTGTCGTCCAGACCAACTGTAGGTTGACGAAAAACCTAGAAAAAGTCATCACTAAAATCAGCAGGAAATCCACGGACCTCAGCATCAAACAGGGTCGCCAAGTGGTCAGACTTATCCTAACCATGAGAGGATCTGTCTTGTAAAATGGGGAGGGCACCGTGCAAATTAGCTGGATAAGACTAATGAATCAGATCCCCAGAAAGGATAATCTCCTTAAAGATTAAAAATCAGCTTTTAAGCCTGATATTACTCAATCCTAGAGATTGACCTTAAAGATTGAGAATTCAAACTCATGGAATTCAATGATATCTAAACTCGAGCTTGAACGAGAAAATATTTTGATCAAATTATAAACCGATTTGCTTTCTGAAAACCCATTTTCAATGCGTTCATTACCATTGAACGTAAAATCCTAGGAATTCACCGGGAATTCATTAGGTCATCTGAACCAAATCGGGTGTCAACCGTAAGAACGATGGTTGCATAGCATGGTCAAAGACAGGACCTTGTGCCAGACCGACAAATTATAAGGGTGAGCTTTACTATTGCTCCTACGAAGGATAGTAATTGCGTCCGACACGTTATAGACCATAATTAAAAGCATGTCAGGGGACATTGCCTTAACAGTTGCTTGTTCAACACTTTCTTTTACAACCGGACGGTAGTTTACCAAAAGGTAATATACGGGACAAGTAAACTGGACGTGTTGCTTTCCAAATACAAGGTTAGCAAGTGGGTGACACAAAACCGCAAGTTTTGAGCTAAAATTTTCAAATCTGAAACCCACCAAGCCCACAAAAATATTTTGCAAACACCGGTGAAGGGTTATTCCGGAAAACTTATCTAGGGTAAAAACTAGATTTAATTTTCAAAAGATCAAATGTTTTCATAAAGATCCAATTTCCTTAATGGATCTAAATTTTATAGTCATGTGGGACTGTAAACCACATCGTTACTACCATTGTTTATACCGCCATATAGAAATCACTGATGTACAAAGTGTGAAGAATAAAGAAGTGATTCTAGTATTTCAAGACGATATTGCTTGAGGACAAGCAACGCTCAAGTGTGGGAATATTTGATAATGCTAAAAACGAACATATATTTCATAGCATTATTCCTCAAGAAAGACAAGCTTTTAGTTGCAATTGTTCTATTTACAAGTGATATTCGTTTAAATAATAAAAGGTGAAGACAAAAGACAGATTCGACGAATTGAAGACGCAAACGACCAAAAAGCTCAAAAGTACAAAAGACAATCAAAGAGGTTCCAATTATTGATAAGAAACGTCTCGAAATTACAAGAGTACAAGATTCAAAACGCAAAGTACAAGATATTAAATTGTACGCAAGGACGTTCGAAAATCCGGAACCGGGACCAGAGTCCACTCTCAACGCTCGACGCAACGGACTAAAAATTACAAGTTAACTATGTATATAAATATAATATAATATATAATTAATTATATAAATTATATATATATTATATTTATATAATAAACCGTCGGTAAACAAAGAGCCAAAATGGAGTGAGCTGTATTTACAAACTCCGCGACTCGCGGAGTTTGAAGAAGGAATGGGCCGCGAGTCGCGGAGCCCCAAAAACTGAAACTCCCTATAAAGCCCAACGAATTCTGATCAATTTTTCATCCAATATCCATCAATCTCTCTATCTATATACGTAATATTTATATTTTAATTTTAATTTTAATTTTAATCCTAATAATAAGGGTATGTTAGCAAATGTTGTAAGGGTGTAAGTCGAAATTCTGTCCGTGTAACGCTACGCTATTTTTAATCATTGTAAGTTATGTTCAACCTTTTTAATTTAATGTCTCGTAGCTAAGTTATTATTATGCTTATTTAATCCGAAGTAATCATGATGTTGGGCTAATTTCTAAAATTGGGTAATTGGGCTTTGTACCATAATTGGGGTTTGGACAAAAGAACGACACTTGTGGAAATTAGACTATGGGCTATTAATGGGCTTTATATTTGTTTAACTAAATAATAGTTTGTTAATGTTAATATAAAGATTTACAATTGGGCGTCCCTATAAATTACCATATACACTCGATCGGACACGATGGGCGGGGTATTTATATGTACGAATAATCGTTCATTTAACCGGACACGGGAATGGATTAATAGCCACTAGAATAATTAAAACAGGGGTGAAATTATGTACAAGGACACTTGGTATAATTGATAACAAAATATTAAAATCTTGGGTTACACTCAGTCGACATCCTGGTGTAATTATTAAACAAAGTATTAAAATCTTGTTACAGTTTAAATCCCCAATTAGTTGGAATATTTAACTTCGGGTATAAGGATAATTTGACGAGGACACTCGCACTTTATATTTATGACTGATGGACTGTTATGGACAAAAACCAGACGGATATATTAAATAATCCAGGACAAAGAACAATTAACCCATGGGCATAAAACTAAAATCAACACGTCAAACATCATGGTTACGGAAGTTTAAATAAGTATAATTCTTTTATTTCATATTTAATTTCCTTTATTTTATATTTAATTGCACTTCTAATTATCGCATTTTTATTGTTATTGTATTTAATTGCACTTTTAATTATCGTACTTTTTAATTATCGCAAGTTTATTTTATCGCACTTTTATTATTCACAATTTTATTATCGTTATTTACTTTACGCTTTAAATTAAGTCTTGTATTTATTTATTATTTTACATTTGGTTTTAACTGCGACTAAAGTTTTAAAATCGACAAACCGGTCATTAAACGGTAAAAACCCTCCTTTATAATAATAATATTACTTATATATATATTTGTATTTTTTATAAAAGTAAACTAATATAGCGTTAAGCTTTGTTTAAAGATTTTCCATGTGGAACGAACCGGACTTACTAAAAACTACACTACTGTACGATTAGGTACACTGTCTATAAGTGTTGTAGCAAGGTTTAAGTATATCCATTCTCTAAATAAATAAATATCTTGTGTAAAATTGTATCGTATTTAATAGTATTTCCTGCTAAAATATAAAGCTATTTTATATACACCTCGCATAACATCACGGGTATTTCTTCATCATCTGATCTTCTCGTTCCCAGGTGAACTCGGGTCCTCAACGAGCATTCCATCGAACCTTAACAATTGGTATCTTGTTTTGCTTAAGTCTTTTAACCTCACGATCCATTATTTCGACGGGTTCTTCGATAAATTGAAGTTTTTCGTTGATTTGGATTTCATCTAACGGAATAGTGAGATCTTCTTTAGCAAAACATTTCTTCAAATTCGAGACGTGGAAAGTGTTATGTACAGCCGCGAGTTGTTGAGGTAACTCAAGTCGGTAAGCTACTGGTCCGACACGATCAATAATCTTGAATGGTCCAATATACCTTAGATTTAATTTCCCTCGTTTACCAAATCGAACAACGCCTTTCCAAGGTGCAACTTTAAGCATGACCATCTCTCCAATTTCAAATTCTATATCTTTTCTTTTAATGTCAGCGTAGCTCTTTTGTCGACTTTGGGCGGTTTTCAACCGTTGTTGAATTTGGATGATCTTCTCGGTAGTTTCTTGTATTATCTCCGGACCCGTAATCTGTCTATCCCCCACTTCACTCCAACAAATCGGGGACCTGCACTTTCTACCATAAAGTGCTTCAAACAGCGCCATCTCAATGCTTGAATGGTAGCTGTTGTTGTAGGAAAATTCTGCTAACGGTAGATGTCGATCCCAACTGTTTTCGAAATCAATAACACATGCTCGTAGCATGTCTTCAAGCGTTTGTATCGTCCTTTCGCTCTGCCCATCAGTTTGTGGATGATAGGCAGTACTCATGTCTAGACGAGTTCCTAATGCTTGCTGTAATGTCTGCCAGAATCTTGAAATAAATCTGCCATCCCTATCAGAGATAATAGAGATTGGTATTCTATGTCTGGAGACGACTTACTTCAAATACAGTCGTGCTAACTTCTCCATCTTGTCATCTTCTCTTATTGGCAGGAAGTGTGCTGATTTGGTGAGACGATCAACTATTACCCAAATAGTATCAAAACCACTTGCAGTCCTTGGCAATTTAGTGATGAAATCCATGGTAATGTTTTCCCATTTCCATTCCGGGATTTCGGGTTGTTGAAGTAGACCTGATGGTTTCTGATGCTCAGCTTTGACCTTAGAACACGTCCAACATTCTCCTACGTATTTAGCAACATCGGCTTTCATACCCGGCCACCAAAAATATTTCTTGAGATCCTTGTACATCTTCCCCGTTCCAGGATGTATTGAGTATCTGGTTTTATGAGCTTCTCTATGTACCATTTCTCTCATATCTCCAAATTTTGGTACCCAAATCCTTTCAGCCCTATACCGGGTTCCGTCTTCCCGAATATTAAGATGCTTCTCCGATCCTTTGGGTATTTCATCCTTTAAATTTCCCTCTTTTAAAACTCCTTGTTGCGCCTCCTTTATTTGAGTAGTAAGGTTATTGTGAATCATTATATTCATAGATTTTACTCGAATGGGTTCTCTATCCTTCCTGCTCAAGGCGTCGGCTACCACATTTGCCTTCCCCGGGTGGTAACGAATCTCAAAGTCGTAATCATTCAACAATTCAATCCACCTACGCTGCCTCATATTCAGTTGTTTCTGATTAAACATGTGTTGAAGACTTTTGTGGTCAGTATATATAATACTTTTGACCCCATATAAGTAGTGCCTCCAAGTCTTTAATGCAAAAACAACCGCGCCTAATTCCAAATCATGCGTCGTATAATTTTGCTCGTGAATCTTCAATTGTCTAGACGCATAAGCAATCACCTTCGTTCGTTGCATTAATACACAACCGAGACCTTGCTTTCATGCGTCACAATAAATCACAAAATCATCATTCCCTTCAGGCAATGACAATATAGGTGCCATAGTTAGCTTTTTCTTCAATAACTGAAACGCTTTCTCTTGTTCATCCTTCCATTCAAATTTCTTCCCTTTATGCGTTAATGCAGGTAAGGGTTTTGCTATTCTGGAAAAGTCTTGGATGAACCTTCTGTAGTAACCAGCTAGTCCTAAAAACTGGCATATGTGTTTTGGAGTTTTCGGGGTTTCTCACTTTTCAACAGTTTCTATCTTTGCCGGATCCACCTTAATACCTTTTTTGTTCACTATGTGACCGAGGAATTGAACTTCTTCCAACCAAAATGCACACTTTGAAAATTTAGCGTACAATTTTTCCTTCCTCAATACTTCTAACACTTTTCTCAAATGTTCACCCTGTTCTTGGTCATTCTTTGAGTAAATAAGTATGTCATCAATGAAAATAATGACAAACTTGTCAAGGTATGGTCCGCACACTCGGTTCATAAGGTCCATGAACACAGCTGGTGCATTAGTTAAACCAAACGGCATGACCATAAACTCATAATGACCGTAACGTGTTCTGAAAGCAGTCTTTAGAATATCATCTTCTTTCACCCTCATTTGATGATACCCGGAACGTAAGTCAATCTTTGAATAAATAGACGAGCCTTGTAGTTGATCAAATAAGTCGTCGATTCTCGGTAGTGGGTAGCGGTTCTTGATGGTAAGTTTGTTCAACTCTCGGTAGTCGATACACAACCTGAATGTACCATCTTTCTTCTTGACAAACAAAACAGGAGCTCCCCACGGTGATGTGCTTGGTCGAATGAAACCACGCTCTAAAAGTTCTTGTAATTGGCTTTGCAGTTCTTTCATCTCGCTGGGTGCGAGTCTGTAAGGAGCACGAGCTATTGGTGCAGCTCCTGGTACAAGATCTATTTGAAATTCAACGGATCGATGTGGGGGTAATCCCGGTAATTCTTTCGAAAATACATCGGGAAATTCTTTTGCGACGGGAACATCATTGATGCTCTTTTCTTCAGTTTGTACTTTCTCGACGTGTGCTAGAACAGCATAGCAACCTTTTATTATTAGTTTTTGTGCCTTCAAATTACTAATAAGATGTAGCTTCGTGTTGCCATTTTCTCCGTACACCATTAAGGGTTTTCCTTTTTCTCGTATAATGCGAATTGCATTTTTGTAACAAACGATCTCTGCTTTCACTTCTTTCAACCCGTCCATACCAATTATCACATCAAAACTCCCTAACTCTACTGGTATCAAGTCAATCTTTAATGTTTCGCTAACCAATTTAATTTCTCGATTCCGACATATATTATCTGCTGAAATTAATTTACCATTTGCTAATTCGAGTAAAAATTTACTATCCAACGGCGTCAATGGACAACTTAATTTAGCACAAAAATCTCTACTCATATAGCTTCAATCCGCACCCGAATCAAATAAAACGTAAGCAGATTTATTGTCAATAAGAAACGTACCCGTAACAAGCTCCGGGTCTTCCTGTGCCTCTGCCGCATTAATATTGAAAACTCTTCCGCGGCCTTGTCCATTCGTGTTCTCCTGGTTCGGGCAATTTCTAATAATGTGGCCCGGTTTTCCACATTTATAACAAACTACATTGGCATAACTTGCTCCGACACTACTTGCTCCGCCATTACTCGTTCCGACACCATTTGTTCCTTTCGTTCTATTAACCCCTGGTCCGTAGACCTCACACTTCGCTGCGCTATAACCATTTCTTTTACACTTGTTGCAAAATTTGGTGCAGAACTCCGAGTGATACCTTTCACACCTTTGGCATAGCTGCTTCTGATTGCTGTTGTTGTTGCGGTTATTATTGTTGTTGGGACGATTGTTGTAGTTGCTGTTGTTGTTGTTGTTGTTGTTGTTGTTGTTGGGCCGTTTGTTGTAGTTGCGATTGATGTTGCGATTGTTGGGATAATTGTTGCGATTATTATTGTAATTGCTGTTGTTGTTGTATTGGTGATTCTTATCACCGTTTTCCTCCCACTTTCTTTTGACTTGCTTCACATTGGCCTCTTCAGCCATCTGTTCTTTAATTCTTTCCTCAATCTGGTTCAATAGTTTGTGAACCATTCTACGTGCCTGTTGTATGGAGGCGGGCTCGTGTGAACTTATATCTTCTTGGATTCTTTCCGGTAATCCTTTCACAAACGCGTCGATCTTCTCTTCCTCATCTTCGAACGCTCCCGGACACAATAGGCACAATTCTGTGAATCGTCTTTCGTACGTGGTAATATCAAATCCTTGGGTTCGTAACCCTCTAAGTTCTATCTTGAGCTTATTGACCTCGGTTCTGGGACGGTACTTCTCGTTCATCAAGTGCTTGAATGCTGACCACGGTAGTGCGTAAGCATCATCTTGTCCCACTTGCTCTAGATAGGTATTCCACCATGTTAACGCAGAACCTGTAAAGGTATGCGTAGCGTACTTCACTTTGTCCTATTCAGTACACTTACTTATGGCAAACACCTATTCGACCTTCTCAGTCCACCGTTTCAATCCGATCGGTCCTTCGGTTCCATCAAATTCCAAAGGTTTGCAGGCAGTGAATTCTTTGTAGGTGCATCCTACACGATTTCCTGTACTGCTAGATCCAAGGTTATTGTTGGTATGTAGCGCAGCCTGTACTGCGGCTATGTTTGAAGCTAGAAAAGTACGGAATTCCTCTTCATTCATATTCACGGTGTGTCGAGTAGTCGGTGCCATTTCCTTCAAAATAGTCAAATGGAACAAGTTAATCATACAGAATATTAAGAGTAGTTAATAGTATTTCGTAGCATAATATGAACTCATTTATAAAAGCTTTTTCTTCATATTAGCGTTTTATAAGTTTAAATTCGGGTCGTACCTACCCGTTAAGTTCATACTTAGTAGCTAATATACAATTCAACTACCACAATTCTATATGAAAAACTGATTATAATAATATTTCGCGTTCAAACTTTTATACAATATTTTACAAACTTACAATACCGCTTATTTTACATAAAGCAGGAAATATATCACACAATAACTTTGATACAAGATAGTTGTGAAGATAATTATAGCTAGTACACAAGTCGTTCAGCAAAGGCAATAAAGACACGTAATTCATACGTCCAGAAACAATTCATGCATTCTGGTTTTACTAGGACTACTTCCCATCCTTGGTCTTGTGGAACATAACCGTTATGGCCGTTGATAAGACAGCGTGTTGTAACGTCGTTAAAGGGACGAGGGTTACGTAATGACCAACAGTCTCGTAATAACCTAAAAACCTCATTTCTTACCCCAATTACCGACTTCGTCACTTGTGGGAACGTTTTGTTTAATAGCTGTAGCCCGATGTTCTTTTTCTCACTTTGGTGAGAAGCGAACATTACTAACCCGTAAGCATAGCATGCTTCTTTATGTTGCATGTTAGCCGCTTTTTCTAAATCATGAAGTCCTATATTCGGATACATTGAGTCAAAATAATTTCTTAACCCGTTGCGTAAAATAGCATTTGGGTTCCCCGCAATATATGCGTCAAAGTAAACAAATCGTAACTTATGGGTTTCCCAATGTGATATCCCCCCATCTTTCAAACGAAAGTCTCTTATAAACCAAGACATTCTTGGAACGTTCTTCGAATGTCTTACAAACTGATCTCGCCTTAAATAGTTGTGCCGAGGAATTCTGACCGACTCTAGACAAGATTTCATCAATCATGTCTCCGGGTAGGTCTCTTAAAATATTGGGTTGTCTATCCATTTTGTGTTTTTAAACTGTAAAATAGACAAGAGTTAGATTCATAAAAAAATACTTATTAATACAAGCAATTTTTACATATATCATAAAGCATAAGCACACTATATTACATATATTACACCACACGAATACAACTATCTTATTCCGACTCGCGCGTTTCTTCCTCTTCGGTTTTGGTTCGTTTTGCCAAGTTTCTAGGGATATATGATGTTCCCCTAATACTAGCTGTCGTTTTCCACAACGGTTTAGAAAAACCTGGTGGTTTAGAGGTTCCCGGGTCATTGTTACAACTTAAGGACTTCGGGGGTTGACGATACATATAAAGTTCATCGGGGTTGGATTTAGATTTCTCTATTTTTATGCCCTTTCCCTTATTATTTTCTTTTGCTTTTTTAAATTCAGTTGGGGTAATTTCTATAACATCATCGGAATTCTCGTCGGAATCCGATTCATCGGAGAATTGGTAATCCTCCCAATATTTTGCTTCCTAGGCGGAAACACCATTGACCATAAATTAACCTTGGTCGGTTGGTTGAGGATTTTCTTTTACTTAACTGTTTTATTATTTCCCCCACCGGTTCTATTTCCTCCTCCGGTTCCTCCTCTTCCGGTTCTGATTCTTCTTCCGGTTCTGATTCTTCTTCCGGTTCCTCTTCGGGAACTTGTGAATCAGTCCAATATATATTCGACTCTTCGTTATTATTTGGTGAGTCAATGGGATTTGTGCTAGAGGTAGACATCTATCACACAATATCAAACATGTTAAGAGATTAATATATCACATAATATATACATGTTAATAATATATAGTTTCCAACAAAAATGTTAAGCAATCATTTTTAAAGAAAACACGGTCGAAGTCCAGACTCACTAATGCATCCTAACAAACTCGATAAGACACACAAATGCAAATTTTCTGGTTCTCTAAGACCAACGCTCGGATACCAACTGAAATGTCCCGTTCTTATTGATTAAAAACGTTCCATATTAATTGATTTCGTTGTAAGGTTTTGACCTCTATATGAGACGTTTTTCAAAGACTGCATTCATTTTTAAAACAAACCATAACCTTTATTTCATAAATAAAGGTTTAAAAAGTTTTACGTAGATTATCAAATAATGATAATCTAAAATATCCTGTTTACACACGACCATTACATAATGGTTTACAATACAAATATGTTACATCGAAATCAGTTTCTTAAATGCAGTTTTTACACAATATCATACAAACATGGACTCCAAATCTTGTCCTTATTTTAGTATGCAACAGCGGAAGCTCTTAGTATTCACCTGAGAATAAACATGCTTTAAACGTCAACAAAAATGTTGGTGAGTTATAGTTTTAACCTATATATATCAAATCGTAACAATAGACCACAAGATTTCATATTTCAATACACATCCCATACATAGAGATAAAAATCATTCATATGGTGAACACCTGGTAACCAACACTAACAAGATGCATATATAAGAATATCCCCATCATTCCGGGACACCCTTCAGATATGATATAAATTTCGAAGTACTAAAGCATCCGGTACTTTGGATGGGGTTTGTTAGGCCCAATAGATCTATCTTTAGGATTCGCGTCAATTAGGGTGTCTGTTCCCTAATTCTTAGATTACCAGACTTAATAAAAAGGGGCATATTCGATTTCGATAATTCAACCATAGAATGTAGTTTCACGTACTTGTGTCTATTTTGTAAATCATTTATAAAACCTGCATGTATTCTCATCCCAAAAATATTAGATTTTAAAAGTGGGACTATAACTCACTTTCACAGATTTTTACTTCGTCGGGAAGTAAGACTTGGCCACTGGTTGATTCACGAACCTATAACAATATATACATATATATCAAAGTATGTTCAAAATATATTTACAACACTTTTAATATATTTTGATGTTTTAAGTTTATTAAGTCAGCTGTCCTCGTTAGTAGCCTACAACTAGTTGTCCACAGTTAGATATACAGAAATAAATCGATAAATATTATCTTGAATCAATCCACGACCCAGTGTATATGTATCTCAGTATTGATCACAACTCAAACTATATATATTTTGGAATCAACCTCAACCCTGTATAGCTAACTCCAACATTCACATATAGAGTGTCTATGGTTGTTCCGAAATATATATAGATGTGTCGACATGATAGGTCGAAACATTGTATACGTGTCTATGGTATCTCAAGATTACATAATATACAATACAAGTTGATTAAGTTATGGTTGGAATAGAATTGTTACCAATCTTCACGTAGCTAAAATGAGAAAAATTATCCAATCTTGTTTTACCCATAACTTCTTCATTTTAAATCCGTTTTGAGTGAATCAAATTGCTATGGTTTCATATTGAACTTTATTTTATGAATCTAGACAGAAAAAGTATAGGTTTATAGTCGAAAAAATAAGTTACAAGTTGTTTTTGTAAAGGTAGTCATTTCAGTCGAAAGAACGACGTCTAGATGACCATTTTAGAAAACATACTTCCACTTTGAGTTTAACCATAATTTTTGGATATAGTTTCATATTCTTAATAAAAATAATTTTCTCAGAATAACAACTTTTAAATCAAAGTTTATCATAGTTTTTAATTAACTAACCCAAAACAGCCCGCGGTGTTACTACGACGGCGTAAATTCGGTTTTACGGTGCTTTTCGTGTTTCCAGGTTTTAAATCATTAAGTTAGCATATCATATAGATATAAAACATGTGTTTAGTTGATTTTAAAAGTCAAGTTAGAAGGATTAACTTTTATTTGCGAACAAGTTTAGAATTAACTAAACTATGTTCTAGTGATTACAAGTTTAAACCTTCGAATAAGATAGCTTTATATGTATGAATCGAATGATGTTATGAACATCATTACTACCTCAAGTTCCTTGGATAAACCTACTGGAAATGAGAAAAATAGATCTAGCTTCAAAGGATCCTTGGATGGCTTGAAAGTTCTTGAAGCAGAATCATGACACGAAAACAATTTCAAGTAAGATTTCCACTCGAAATAAGATTGTTATAGTTATAGAAATTGAATTAAAGTTTGAATATGATTATTACCTTGTATTAGAAAGATAACCTACTGTAAGTAACAAAGGTTTCTTGATCTTGGATGATTACTTGGAATGGATTTAGAAAACTTGGAAGTAAACTTGCAATCTTGGAAGTATTCTTGATTTTATGAAACTAGAACTTTTGGAATTTATGAAGAACACTTAGAACTTGAAGATAGAACTTGAGAGAGATCAATTAGATGAAGAAAATTGAAGAATGAAAGTGTTTGTAGGTGTTTTTGGTCGTTGGTGTATGGATTAGATATAAAGGATATGTAATTTTGTTTTCATGTAAATAAGTCATGAATGATTACTCATATTTTTGTAATTTTATGAGATATTTTATGCTAGTTGCCAAATGATGGTTCCCACATGTGTTAGGTGACTCACATGGGCTGCTAAGAGCTGATCATTGGAGTGTATATACCAATATACATACATCTAAAAGCTGTGTATTGTACGAGTACGAATACGGGTGCATACGAGTAGAATTGTTGATGAAACTGAACGAGGATGTAATTGTAAGCATTTTTGTTAAGTAGAAGTATTTTGATAAGTGTCTTGAAGTCTTTCAAAAGTGTATGAATACATATTAAAACACTACATGTATATACATTTTAACTGAGTCATTAAGTCATCGTTAGTCGTTACATGTAAATGTTGTTTTGAAACCTTTAGGTTAACGATCTTGTTGAATGTTGTTAACCCATTGTTTATTATAACAAATGAGATGTTAAATTGTTATATTATCATGATATTATGATATATAATATATCTTAGTATGATGTATATACAGTTAAATGTCGTTACAACGATAATCGTTACATATATGTCTCGTTTCGAAATCATTAAGTTAGTAGTCTTATTTTTACATATGTATTTCATTGTTAATACACTTAATAATATATTTACTTATCATTTAACATAATTAACTAAGTGTATCAATATCTTAATATGATTCATATGTACCTAGTAAGACGTTGTTATAACGATAATCGTTATATATATCGTTTTCGAGTTTCTTAAATTAATAGTCTCATTTTTATGTATATAACTCATTGTTAAAATACCTAATGAGATACATACTTATAATAAAATCATGTTAACTATATATATATAACCATATATGTCATCGTATAGTTTTTACAAGTTTTAACGTTCGTGAATCACCGGTCAACTTGGGTGGTCAATTGTCTATATGAAACCTATTTCAATTAATCAAGTCTTAACAAGTTTGATTGCTTAACATGTTGGAAAAACTTAATCATGTAAATAAAAATTTCATTTAATATATATATAAACATGGAAAAGTTCGGGTCACTACAGGACGTGAGAGAATGTAACTGTCGTTGCGGGTGCTCTCGTGATGTAAAATTGGGTTGGTGCGAAACCCGGATAGTGCTGTTGAGTATGTACGAGTTCGATTTCGGTATGGATACTGTATTTTCCCTTTCGGGAAACGTGATTGTGGATATTGTCAGTGGATTATTCCACTTTATGGATGATTGTGAGGCGGAGAGTTCTATTTCCGATTGTCTCACATAGAGACACGCGGGTTTTGTTTGTTTGTGAGGGTGCATTCCCTAGTGATGCGACCCGTTAGCTGCATTGAAATGTCGAAACCATCCTTAACGGACGGTCTAGGTTGGAGGATTCACCTGACATTGGTGAATACTTTTGAAGGTCACGTGACGAATTTCGAATTGTTGGGATGATAATTCGCTATTGACAGGATTCTAGTACATAAATAGTTTTCATGCTAGTGCTAGGAAGCCGTATTGTATGGATGTGTTGTTGGGTTTAGGGGAGAAACCCTGTGTCGAGTATTGATGTTTTGTCTAATTTGTGGTGTATTATTGTCGTCCTAGATTAATTTAGAGACGGAAGGTCGTGTGCGGATCCATTCATGTGAAAGTTTGTATCCCTAGTGTGATTAGTTGGTGATCCAAAATTTCTTCGTTGAAGGAATGACCCGTTTGTGGTGACGAGGGGAGTTGGTTCTTGAATCGGAGAACATTCATGATTGAACGGTTAAGTGTACGTTTATGAACCGGTGAAGCACGAAGTTTTAAATCGGCGTGAATCCTTCTCAATTTGGATTAATGCAAGACTTGGGTCACAGCGTAGTGGACCTAGTAGATCGCGTTGGGTGTTATAGTTAAGGATGTAGCTTGTTGCGAGTTGTAGACGGGAGAACTTGAAGGGATGTTAAGTGGTAAGTGTTATCCGTAAGGATTTACTTTTACTCGGTCTTCGTCATTTTGGATGTTGACCTTATTGTGGGACGTGGTTACTCTTGGCATTGTACTTGTGAAGGGTACACCAAAGGGGTGATATCTCGGTACGAGATTGGTTGAGTTCTTCCCGATGTGAGGGATTGAACAAGTTTCTAGTGCTCGGATTCGTGGATTTGGTAAATCGCGGATGGAGATTTAAGTTGAAAGGGGGTGATTCATCGAAAGGGTCGCTTAAGCACGATGTAAGATCTTCGCGTTGCGGGAAATTTCGTAGACTTCGAGTTAGAAAGTACGTCGAAGGATCATAGGATGTAGGTCCGGATGGGTTAAGTGACAAAGATCACGAGGACGTGATCGAGTTTAAGTGGGGGAGAGTTGTAAGACCCAATATTTATTCTACATAATGTAATTATGGTGTACGATGTGTGTATGAAGTGTACGAAGCATGTACGTGTTGCTTGCTCGAACGTCGAAGGAAAACTGGACGTTGTTTGAGTCACAAGGTGTGTACGTACCTTTTCGACCCCAAATAAAGTTTGAGTTGATGTTTCAAAGCCACCATTGGAAAGAAAATCTTATTACGTTTCCAACGATATTTGATTCATCGAAAACGGAGCTACGGTCAAAAAGTTATGGCCAAAACAAGTTACTGAAAACTGACCTGAAGGTTGGAGCGGCGCTCCACCCTTTGGAGCGGCGCTCCGATCCCGTCTGATGCAATTTTCAGCCTTTTTTAAAGGGTAAATGAGGGGTACTTTGGTCCTTTCACTTATGGACGGATTTGTGGCTTTAATATCAGTTTTAGATCCACTTTTGGATCATTTTGACCTCCACACAACACTCCCATCTTATCTTAGAGAGAGAGTGAGTTCTAGAGAGAGGAAGCTTGAATGGATGATGAAGATGGTGATTTTTGCCCAAATTGGAAGCGGGTTTTGGTTCTCCTTGGTGTTTCTAGCTACTAGAGCTCGTTTTGGTGCTTGAGGTAAACCCTAATCCGAATTTCATTCTTATGATTATTGTTTGAGTTAGGGTTTGTGTTAGTTAGTGTTATAAACCCATTTTATTGTGAAATTTGGGGGTTTTGGGTAAGATTCAAGTAAGTAAGCCTAAATGGGTGACTTAGGGTTTCGAGTGATGAAATTATGAGTTTGGGTCTTGCGTGTGTTGGTTAAACGTTAGAACACTTGTGTTGACTTGGTTTTTGGGTGTAAACCCTAATTTAGGTCAAAACTGGTCAAATGGATATTTCGGGACAAGTAAGCTTGATTCGGTGTTAAATTAAGTTTTAAGTCAAGTTTTGGTAAATCAAGTAGGTAAATACTTGATTTAGTGTTAGTGGTTGTCTTGAAAATATAATCACTAGTCGTTAGTGATTTTGGGGCGTTTTATGACTTTGGTCAAAATGAGCAATTTGAATTGGGTCAAAATTGAGGATGACACTAATTTGGATTAATTGGATGTTAAACGCTTTTGTTAAGTGTTAAATGATGCTTTTGATGTAATTACTCGCGAGAAGTGATTTTAGGTTAAAATTTGGTGTTTTAGCAATAAAGTCAAACTTGGTCAACCATGGAATGGGTTTTGTGTAAAATACGAGCTAGTATGCGTTTAAAGGTTAAAGTTGACATATTTGGGTATTTTGAGAACGCGGAAACTAGTCTCGTTAGTTTTGGACCTTCGGGTAGCGTTAAAAGTTCAAAAGGGTATATTTTGCACTTGTTGTTCATTCGGGCGGGTCGAGAGTCCAAATGAGGTTGTATGTTGATTATGTGTATACCTATATGCGTATTATAGGTAAAATCTTGCTCGGTCGCGTGTGGTGAGGATTTCGCGCATGGTTTGTAATGCTCGAGTTCACGAGGTGAGTGGAATGATTATACATGTGTGTATATAATGTATCTATTTGTAGGGCAGGGGATGGGGCCGGGTATACGTGTCTATACCACCAAGAGTTAGTGATATATTTCGTTGTACACTAACGATGGATATTTCGTTGTCCAAATTGCCCAAGAGTTAGTGATATATTTTGTTGTACACTAATGATTGCTTGAACGGATATTTCGTTGTCCGTGTCGCCTAGGGGTTAGAGATATATTTCGTTGTACACTAACGGTTGTTACGAACACCGATGGGAAATTCAAAGTACCATTCCCTTGTGTTATTGGTTAACCATGGTTATTGTGTTGTAGTGTAGCATATTATATTGTTCGGGTTATATATATGCTATTGTTGTGCTAGCTTGTGGTATTGGAGGTTTATAGCTTTGTATTTGTGATGATAAGCTATTTGTGTTGCTAGCATGTATGCAATATGTGAGTAAGTGTTTGCAAGTAGGTATATTATATATGTATGTGTATAATTATTGCATTCACTAAGCTTTCATAGCTTACCCTCTCGTTGTTTACATTTTTATAGATTCGCGTGGAGGTGATGGCTCGGGTAATCGTGAGAACCATTGGATTGTGTAGGTTGCTTTAGAGGATGTGCTTTGAATTGATTAGGATTGGGTAGCGTATCCCCAATCGCCATGCTCGGTCTAAGTTTTGTATTAAACTAAAATGGGTCGAAATGGTCACTTGTTGTAAACTGGGTCGATGTGGGCCCAGAGTTGTAAAACTTGTTTTATTATGAAAACGTATTAGTTTTACTTACTTTATCGTGTTGTGAAAACCGTTTCGTCTAAAAGTGCTCGGAAGTGGACGATCTTTTTGTCAAAAAAGGGAAAGAGTGGACAGACCACTTTGGAGCGCCGCTCCACAGTGGGGCGCGCCGCGCCGAATGCTGAACTGGCCAGATTTGATAAAAAATTTTTTTTTTTAAGCATTGTCGGTTGGATAACGGGTTGGGTTGTTACATGTTTAGTTTATGTCAAGTCGTGAAAACTAATCTTGTGTGCACACTAAGGCCATAGTTACGGTGACTATTGATTTGAGCTGAAACAGAATGTCCAACTTGATTGAATTAACTGTACTAATTGGCTAAACGAAAATGGCTATATGTTGGATATGTGGTAATTTGATTTGTCCTTGAACCATAGCTACTGACCTAGCTTGATTTGCATGTCCCTAGCTCCGGTTATAGCCAAAACGAGATTGGTGCGCAGTCAGAAACTGATTTAGTGAATCATAAATGCGTCCATTCTGAAACCCGAATTATATGTATCATATGAGACCCTGCTATTGCATTTTGGAAACGTTTATATGTCTAGTTAAGATCTAGAGCTTTTCATACTTCCATGTATTATGTGCTATGTGATATTGTGCATTGTATGCAACTTGTACAATACTTTTATTACCTTCGGGTAAGCACAATTTAGATGGACGGATCCGTTAGGTTAGACAAACCTCGCCCAAACAATATTAACCGTGGCGCATTTAAGTTGAACATTAAATACATTCGAAAAAGTGTATAACATTTTTATGGGGTAAAGGGAGTGTAGTGGTTTCTATATTCTGGTCATTGTTAGTATTCAGGTGCTCAGGAATTATGTATCATCTTACAACTTCGAGTTGTGCATTTTAAAGTCTTGTGGTCAATGAAATTGAACTGTTTTTCTGATAACTATTTTTCAGACATTGTTATATTGTTAAACCTGTAGATTCACCAACATTATTGTTGACCTATTTTTGCGTGTTTGTATTCTCAGGTCCTTAAGAGGTATATGCTTCCGATGTGTTTGATGTAATGGTCTGGCCGAGGAGTCAACATGTTTTCAATAAAGACTATTATTATTACTTTCGCATTTAAAACTTTTACATATGTTTAATACTATTGGCTTGTGGTTACGATCACAATAGTGTTACTTATTTTGGATTTATTGACTTATGTTCTGAAAGTCAAGTTTTTAATAAAATTAAATGCGATTGCTTTGAAACGTCTCAAATAGAGGGTGTAACTGTTAACTATGGGACCTTTGATTAACACGCCATCAGATGGGAATTTGGCGGGGTTTTATAGATGGTATCAGAGCTAATGGTTCGTAGGGAACTAGGATTTGCATTAGAGTGTCTAATTGAGTCATTGGAACACTTTAGCGAGTCTAGACTATGACCGAGACTTAGTCATTACATGATTATTTTGTGACTAACGCTTTGCGATTAACTAATCTGTTTTACTATCTGTTTGGAAACTGTCGAGGAAGATGTCGCAGGCTTCAGGAAACGAAAGTGATTCGAGTGTAACACCCATACCGGCACCTGCTCCGGCACTCGTTAATCTTTCACCTCATCAGATACCCAATCACCCTATAAATCTTCTTGCCATGGACCTGATCCACACCAACAGGAACCTGCATGTGCGTGATCGAGTTAATGCTCTCAGTGACGCTTTGCGAACTTATCCACATCCGGACGTGATTGATAGGCTGCGGGAAAGAGTTAGATTTATGAACGACTATTTGTATGAGATCGAGTCGAGGTTATCAGACCTAGAGGGACGAACGGAAGAACAGGCTACTAGAATCACCGCGCTCGAGGCAGAACTACCTAAGTCTAAGAGCGATGGACCTGCCTTCCACACCCGATGGAAGATGAAGTAAAGGGTCATTTGACTTGGAGCTTTCTTTTCTTCCTTCTCCACCATTCTTTCCATTATATTATATTACATATGACTTACCGGGGGTTCTAAACTGGGCTACTAATACTCTTTGTTTACTTTGGTGGTTTTACTTTGGGATATTTTTTTTATATATATAATAATGGTGGATTATTTTAATATTCCTGAATAACTAAGTATCTCTATATTTCATGTTGACCTTTGTATATATAACTGTAATACATGAGGATTATAATATTTTATGTTATGCGAACATGTACACCGTTACAACTAATATTACTGTCACTACTTATTACTACTAGTGCTACTTAACACCACTTCTAACTATTAATGAATCTCTTCGTAAACACCACTTCTAACTATTAATGAATCTCTTCGTACTATTAATATTTACTAGTCTTCAACATTCGTTGCTAGTATATTTTCATATAGCGTTGATTTGGCACTGATCTGGTGTATTTTTGTGTTGAAGATGCCTCCGAAGGAATCAACAGCTGCTCAGATCAGGAGAATGGTCGCTGAAGGTATCGCGGCTGAGAGAGCTGACTTACTCTATGAGTTCAACAATATGCGCAACACCAATGGAATTCCAAACAACAACTGTGACCAAGGCGGACCGAGCAACAACAACGATCAGGGTCGTGGTGGATGTTCTTACAAGACATTCACTAGCTTTAAGCCGCACACTTTTAATGGAACTAAAGGACCAGTTGGTCTCAACCACTGGTTTGAGAAGTTGGAGTCTGTTTTCCGCATCAGTGGGTGTAATGATGCTGATCTAGTAGGTTTTGCTATGGGCACACTGGCTGACAGTGCGCTCACTTGGTGGAATAATTATGCACAATCCTTAGGTCAGAATCAAGCTTATGCCTTACCACTGGGAAACTTTGAAACAACGAATGATAGAAGAGTACTGTTCACGTAATGAGATTAAGAAGATGGAACGTGAGTTCCGTGGGCTGATGTTGGTTGGTACTGATCTCACTAGTTATAACAAGCGATTTTTTGAGCTGGCTTTGATGTGTCCTGAAATGGTCACTCCTGAGGCTCGTAAGATCGAGCAGTATATTGATGGGCTGAGTGAGATTATTCAAGGTGGAGTTACTACTTCCAAACCCACTAATGTATAAGAAGCTATTGATATCGCGAGACTATTACTGGACCAGATTACCCAGCGAGGAAAGGGTACTACTGTGAATGAGGTTAAGTCTAATGATGGTAAGAGGAAATGGAACGGTTGACAAGATAAGAGTTATAATCAGCAACCGTTCAAAAAGCAAGATTCTTACAGTAACGACACTAAGGTCACGGGAGCTAACTCTGGGTATAAGGGTAAAAAGCCACAGTGTCAAAAGTGTGGCAGACATCACACTGGCACCTGTACTACTGTAATCTGTGACCAATGTAAGAATTTTGGGCATTTGTCTAAGGACTATAAAGTGAATCTCAACAACAACACCAACAACAGCACTACGAGCAATGCAAATAACGCTGGTAATGCTAAGAATTGCTATGGTTAGGATAGTTGGGTCATTTCAAGAAAGATTGTCCCAAGAACAACAATGGAACTACTCGAGGCCAGGAATTCAACATCAACTCTGCAGAAGCTCGTGATGATCTGAAGCTAGTCACGGGTACGTTCTTACTCAATGATCAACATGTTTATGTTTTGTTTGACACTGGTGCTGATAGAAGTTTTATATCTAAGGAAATTTTTCACAACACTAAGAACCCTATTTCTCCCTTAGATAATGTGTATTCTGTAGAAGTAGGAAATGGTAACTTAATGAGAGCCTATAAGATTTACCTAGGTTGTACTTTGAAGTTAGAGGGTAAACCTTTCGACATTGACATGATACCTATTAAACTAGGAAGTTTTGACCTTGTGGTCGGAATGGACTGGTTAGCTGATAACAAAGCCGAGGTAGTCTGTGACCTAAAGGCTATTCGTATTCCTATTACCAACAATGATCCTATGATGATATATGAAGAAAGGAGCGGCTCACAACTAAATCTCATTAACTGCTTGAAAGCTCAAAAGTATGTGGAAAGGGGTGTATCGCGTTTATGGCTCACGTAAGCTAAGTTGTATCTGAAGAAAAGAGACCCGCAAATGTTCCTATAGTTAAGGATTTTCTCAAAGTTTTTCCTGAGGAACTACCTGGTCTCCCACCACATCGGGAAGTTGAATTTCAGACCAATTTAGTGCAAGGGGCGGCACCTGTGGCACGAGCACCATATAGACTTGCACCACCAGAGCTATAAGAGCTGTCTAGCCAATTGCAAGAACTGTTAGACAAGGGATTTATACGACCGAGTTCTTCACCTTGGGGAGCTCCGATCTTGTTCGTTAAGAAGAAGGATGGGTCGATGAGATTATGTATCGACTACAGAGAATTGAACAAGTTGACAATCAAGAATCGGTATCCGCTACCGAGGATTGATGACTTATTCGATCAACTACAGGGATCTAGTTGATACTCGAAGATCTATTTGAGATCCGGATATCACCAATTGAGGGTCAAAGAAGCTGATGTCCCGAAGACAGTGTTTAGAACACGCTATGGACATTATGAGTTTACAGTGATGCCGTTTAGTTTGACAAACGCACCAGCAGTGTTCATGGATCTCATGAACCGTGTGTGTAAGCCATACCTAGACAAATTCGTCATTGTGTTTATTGATGATATATTGTTGTACTCCAAGATCAAGGAAGAGCACGAGCAATATCTACGTTCGATACTGACTACGCTTAGAAAAGAGCAATTGTATACAAAGTTCTCTAAGTGGCCATTTGGCCAATGATTGTAGAAATACCGTACCCGTTGCTCAAAAGGGGCCCAATGTACCAAAACTGGGTGTTTGCTATGAATGTGACTAACCGGGTCATTATAGGAATACGTGTCCAAAGAAGAAAGCTAACCCCAATACACGCGGCCGAGCTTTCAACATCAACACCGAGGAAGCCCGAGATGACAATGAACTAGTCACGGGTACGTTTCTTCTCAACAATTCTTATGTCTCTTGTTTATTCGATTCGGGTGCCGATAAGAGTTTTGTATCCAAGACTTTGACTCATTCTTTTAGCACTCCACCACTCCCACTAGATACAACTTATACCATTGAAGTGGCCAACAGGAAACTATTGAGTGCCGACAAATTTTATCGGGGGTGTACGTTAAACTTAATGGGTAAAGAGTTTGAAATTGACTTGATACCTATAGATCTAGGGAGCTTCGATGTAATCATTGGTATGGATTGGTTAGCCAAAATGAAATCTCACATTCTTTGCGATCTTAAAGCGATTCAAATTCCTATCGAGAATGGTGAACCCTTGATTGTCTATGGCGATAAGAGTTGCACCGGACTCAATCTCGTCTCGTGCCTAAATGTTGAAAAGTACCTTCGTAAAGGTTGTTTCACGATTCTAGCCCACGTTAAGAAAGTCGAGACCGATGAGAAGCATATCGATGATGTGCCAATTGTTAGTGACTTTTTCGATATTTTTCCCGACGAATTGCCGGGTCTTCCACCTCATCGACCGGTAGAATTCCAAATCGATCTTATTCCGAGAGCCGCAACCGTAGCACGTGCACCATATAGACTTGATCCATCCAAAATGCAAGAATTGCAAAGTCAAATCCAAGAACTACTTGACCGTGGTTTTATCTGTCATGACCCGAAACAATTTCGACTAATTTTGAACCAAACTCACGATACGATTTCATAATTCTGACATGATAAGCAAAGTCCGTTAAGTTGCGTCTCAAAAATTTTGAACCATTTTCGTACACTCATTTAACCTTTGACCATTCCCGACGATTCATGAACGAGTGTGTTTAAATAAATGTGAAAATATATAAGTGTAGGCATTTACATATATATATATATATATATATATATATATATATATATATATATATATATATATATATGTATATATATATATGTGTGTATATATATATATAAATATATATATGCAATTTGATATTTATAAATTGTTATTTTATTATTATTGATATTATTTGTATTATTATGACTAAGTACTAATATAATAAGTATTAATATTATAATTATCATTAATAATATTACTATTATCATTACCTTTATTATTATTATTATTATTATTATTATTATTATTATTATTATTATTATTATTATTATTATTATTATTATTATTATTATTATTATTATTATTATTATTATTAGTATGAATTTTGATAAAATTATTATGTATACAATTATTATTATTATTAGTTCTATTATTACTAGTATTCTTATTAAAATTAATAAAATTAATGGATGTTATTAATAAATCTATAATCAGTGATATATGTATGTATGGAATTAATTACAACATATATATATAAATATAGATATACTCTGTATATACATGAACATACAGAAATACTCCATATATAAATACATATAATTAGGTATTCTGTTGATGTCATAATATTCTGTACAATTTATCTAACTAGCTAATAATGTCGATTTAAATTCACTATCAGGATCCAAAGAGTTGTTATAGGTCATTATCTCCTTTATTCTACTTTTGTTTGTTTTCTCCTAGACTCAATTCGGATGACACATTATTCTACAAACCAGCTGTGACTGATTTACAAATGCTACAACGAACCATCATCACCATTCCATGTTTCTTCTACTCGTATTTTCGAATTCCAAACAGCCACCTACATCCATATATTATATATATACATATACATATTCAAGATAGAGATACATATATACGCATACCATGTTTGAATCACTTGAACTTTTCAACTTTTCAATACCATCGACCTCCGCAACCACACTCCACCCTACAAAACACTTCATCTCTTTTCTCCTCCTATATTCTTCTTCTCCCTAGAAACCCCGTCATCACCACCTTATATCACCTAGAGTTACCACCACCCTTCTTTTTCTTCTTTGTGACCTAGACCACCATCAGTAACCGTTGTCACTATGCTCCTGTTTCTTGTTTTTCCTTGTTATGAAATCATAAAACAACAAAACCCATTTAAATCATCAAAACCCACAATCATCACAACCTTAAAATAATATTTCTGTCGTCACTGGGTTGGTGCAACTGTTACCGCTATACACATCAACGAAACCCACTCATAATTTGTTGCACACTTGTGAACTTAATATCAAAACCTTTCCCTTTATATTTTATGCACCTGTTTATTTCAGTCGATACTCAAATATAACCACCTTTGATCTTTAGCTAAACTTGGATATCTCTTTCTATTTATTTCTTTGGTCGAACACAAACAATATCATACTCTTCATTTTCATCGTTGATTCCCATCACTAAACCTCATTATAACCATCACCTCCTTGCTTTTAAAACCTGCTAAATTGTTGCTGCAATTCGTTGATCAAACCATCTCACAAACCGTCATTTTTATTTTCTATTTTGAGGTTGTTTACTACAACTCTGCTGTGTCTCTTTCTGTTTTCAAAACCATATTAATGTTAATGGTACGTACAATATAGTGTTATACAATATTAAGATATAGAAGATGTGGACAAATTGACTAAAACAATGCTATGATCTATATTAAATATATGCAAGTGAGATTAGATGAAAATAAGTTGAGTGGGAGAGGGTCACAATGGGGTCAGGATCTACGAAGTGTTCCTTGGGATCCTAAGTTCCATATACAGCAGACTCAAATTTGTGTTAAACTATTATGGATGTTAAATTGGGCCATAAACACATTTAGATAGTGGGCCGTGGAATTAATATTTCGGTTGGGATTTTAATTTCTGTGTGGACCGAAACCCATAATAATCTTGGTGGGCTGAATTCAAATGAGTCTGATAGAAGAGAAGATTGAGAACAGAAAAATTTCGGGTTATAGAGATTAAACTAGAACTTATTTAGAATATAACAAAACAGCTTAATGGTAAGGAGGGTTTGTGCGTGAGTGAGAGGTCTCGAGTTCAAGCCCCGTCCCGGGCAATTCTTTTTAGAAAAAGATCCAAAGGGTTCATGAATCCGAGGCCAACCCTGCATTGTGCAATGTCGTCATATGTATTTTTACTACAAAATACAGTATTGTGAGTTTCATTTACCTTTTTACCCTTTATATTTTTGGGCTGAGAATACATGCGAAATTTTTATAAATGTTTTACGAAATAGATACAAGTAATCGAAACTACATTATATGGTTGAATTATTGAAATCGAATATGCCCCTTTTTAGTCTGGTAATCTAAGAATTAGGGAACAGACACCCTAATTGACGCGAATCCTAAAGATAGATCTATCGGGCCCAACAAGCCCCATCCAAAGTACCGGATGCTTTAGTACTTCAAAATTTATATCATGTCCGAAGGAGGATCTTGGAATGATGGGGATTTTTTTATATGCATTTTGTGAATGTCGGTTACCAGGTGTTCAATCCATATGAATGATTATTTTTGTCTCTATGCATGGGACGTATATTTATGAGAAATGAAAATCTTGTGGTCTATTAAAATGATGGAAATGTTTATTTATGTTAAACTAATGAACTCACCAACCTTTTGGTTGACACTTGAAAGCATGTTTCTTCTCAGGTACGAAAGAAATCTTCCGCTGTGCATTTACTCATTTTAGAAACATTACTTGGTGAAATGTCCCGTTCTTATTGATTAAAAATGTTCCATATTAATTGATTTCGTTGCGAGGTTTTGACCTCTATATGAGACGTTTTTCAAAGACTGCATTCATTTTTAAAACAAACCATAACCTTTATTTCATAAATAAAGGTTTAAAAAGCTTTACGTAGATTATCAAATAATGATAATCTAAAATATCCTGTTTACACACGACCATTACATAATGGTTTACAATACAAATATGTTACATCGAAATCAGTTTCTTGAATGCAGTTTTTACACAGTATCATACAAACATGGACTCCAAATCTTGTCCTTATTTTAGTATGCAACAGCGGAAGCTCTTAGTATTCACCTGAGAATAAACATGCTTTAAACGTCAACAAAAATGTTGGTGAGTTATAGGTTTAACCTATATATATCAAATTGTAACAATAGACCACAAGATTTCATATTTCAATATACATCCCATACATAGAGATAAAAATCATTCATATGGTGAACACCTGGTAACCGACATTACCTAGATGCATATATAATAATATCCCCATCATTCCGGGACACCCTTCGGATATGATATAAATTTCGAAGTACTAAAGCATCCGGTACTTTGGATGGGGTTTGTTAGGACCAATAGATCTATCTTTAGGATTCACGTCAATTAGGGTGTCTGTTCCCTAATTCTTAGATTACCAGACTTAATAAAAAGGGGCATATTCAATTTTGATAATTCAACCATCGAATGTAGTTTCACGTACTTGTGTCTATTTTGTAAATCATTTATAAAACCTGCATGTATTCTCATCCCAAAAATATTAGATTTTAAAAGTGGGACTATAACTCACTTTCACAGATTTTTACTTCGTCGAGAAGTAAGACTTGGCCACTGTTGATTCACGAACCTATAACAATATATACATGTATATTAAAGTATGTTCAAAATATATTTACAACACTTTTAATATATTTTGATGTTTTAAGTTTATTAAGTCAGCTGTCCTCGTTAGTAACCTACAACTAGTTGTCCACAGTTAGATGTACAGAAATAAATCGATAAATATTATCTTGAATCAATCCACGACCCAGTGTATACGTATCTCAGTATTGATCACAACTCAAACTATATATATTTTGGAATCAACCTCAACCCTGTATAGCTAACTCCAACATTCACATATAGAGTGTCTATGGTTGTTCCGAAATATATATAGATGTGTCGACATGATAGGTCGAAACATTGTATACGTGTCTATGGTATCTCAAGATTACATAATATTCAATACAAGTTGATTAAGTTATGGTTGGAATAGATTTGTTACCAATTTTCACGTAGCTAAAATGAGAAAAATTATCCAATCTTGTTTTACCCATAACTTCTTCATTTTAAATCCGTTTTGAGTGAATCAAATTGCTATGGTTTTATATTGAACTCTATCTTATGAATCTAAATAGAAAAAGTATAGATTTATAGTCGGAAAAATAAGTTACAAGTCATTTTTGTAAAGGTAGTCATTTCAGTCGAAAGAACGACGTCTAGATGACCATTTTAGAAAACATACTTCCACTTTGAGTTTAACCATAATTTTTGGATATAGTTTCATGTTCATAATAAAAATCATTTTCTCAGAATAACAACTTTTAAATCAAAGTTTATCATTGGTTTTAATTAACTAACCCAAAACAGTCCGCGGTGTTACTACGACGGCGTAAATCCGGTTTTACGGTGTTTTTCGTGTTTCCAGGTTTTAAATCATTAAGTTAGCATATCATATAGATATAGAACATGTGTTTAGTTAATTTTAAAAGTCAAGTTAGAAGGATTAACTTTTGTTTGCGAACAAGTTTAGAATTAACTAAACTATGTTCTAGTGATTACGAGTTTAAACCTTCGAATAAGATAGTTTTATATATATGAATCGAATGATGTTATGAACATCATTACTACCTCAAGTTTAGTAGGTAAACCTACTGGAAGTGACAAGAAATGATCTAGCTTCAAAGGATCTTGGATGGCATGAAAGTTCTTGAAGTAGGATCATGACACAAAAACAAGTTCAAGTAAGATTTTTACTCGAATTAAGATAGTTTATAGTTATAGAAATTGAATCAAAGTTTGAATATGAATATTACCTTGAATAAGAAAGATAACCTACTGTATATAACAAAGGTTTCTTGATCTTAGATGATTACTTGGAATGGATTAGAAAGCTTGGAAGTAAATTAGTAAACTTGAAGGGATTTTTAAAGTGTTCTTGAAGTGTTCTTCCTATGATGATTATAGCTTAATTCTTGAAGTGATTTTTGATGAAGATGATGATTAACTACTGGAAAAATACATTCATAATAGTGTGTGTGTGTTGAGAGAGAATTAGAAAGAGAATTGGAAGTGAAATGGAGTGAATGATGAGTGGTAATTGGTGAGTGGTGAGTGGGGTTAAAAGGAGTTCTAGTTAGTTGACTAGCTCATGGTAGAAGTTAAAATTGATTAGTCATACATGACATAATCAAGAGTGGAATCCCATGCTAGTTCCTATTGATATATACCCATAGTAAGTACGTTTTGAAGCTGTGTATAATACGGGTAAGAATACGACTAGAATTCTTGATGAAAGAAAAGAATGGGAAAGTAACTGTAACCATTTTCGTTAAGTATGAGTGTTTTGATATATGTCTTGAAGTCTTCCAAAAGTATTTTAATACATCTAAATACACTACATGTATATACATTTTAACTGAGTCGTTAAGTCATCGTTAGTCGTTACATGTAAGTGTTGTTTTGAAACCTTTAAGTTAACGATCTCAATTAATGTTGTTAACCCATTGTTTATTATATCTAATGAGATGTTAAATTATTATATTATCATGATATTATGATATATTAATATATCTTAATATGATATATATACATTTAAATGTCGTTACAACGATAATCGTTACATATATGTCTCGTTTCGAAATCCTTAAGTTAGTAGTCTTGTTTATATGTATATAACTCATTGTTAATATACTTATGAATATACTTACTTATGATAATCTCATGTTAACCATATGTATATCCATATATATATCGTCATGTCGTTTTTACAAGTTTTAACGTTCGTGAATCGCCGGTCAACTTGGGTGGTCAATTGTCTATATGAAACATATTTCAATTAATCAAGTCTTAACAAGTTTGATTGCTTAACATGTTGGAAACATTTAATCATGTAAATATCAATCTCAATTAATATATATAAACATGGAAAAGTTCGGGTCACTATAGTACCTACCCGTTAAATAAATTTCATCCCGAAATTTTAAGCTGTTGAAGGTGTTGACGAATCTTCTGGAAATAGATGTGGGTATTTCTTCTTCATCTGATCTTCATGCTCCCAGGTGAACTCGGGTCCTCTACGAGCATTCCATCGAACCTTAACAATTGGTATCTTGTTTTGCTTAAGTCTTTTAACCTCACGATCCATTATTTCGACGGGTTCTTCGATGAATTGGAGTTTTTCGTTGATTTGGAGTTCTTCTTTAGTAAAACATTTCTTCAAATTCGAGACGTGGAAAGTGTTATGTACAGCCGCGAGTTATTGAGGTAACTCAAGTCGGTAAGCTACTGGTCCGACACGATCAATAATCTTGAATGGTCCAATATACCTTGGATTTAATTTCCCTCGTTTACCAAATCGAACAACGCCTTTCCAAGGTGCAACTTTAAGCATGACCATCTCTCCAATTTCAAATTCTATATCTTTTTTTTTTAATGTCAGCGTAGCTCTTTTGTCGACTTTGGGCGGTTTTCAACCGTTGTTGAATTTGGATGATCTTCTCGGTAGTTTCTTGTATAATCTCCGGACCCGTAATCTGTCTATCAACCACTTCACTCCAACAAATCGGAGACCTGCACTTTCTACCATAAAGTGCTTCAAACGGTGCCATCTCAATGCTTGAATGGTAGCTGTTGTTGTAGGAAAATTCTGCTAACGGTAGATGTCGATCCCAACTGTTTCCGAAATCAATAACACATGCTCGTAGCATGTCTTCAAGCGTTTGTATCGTCCTTTCGCTCTGCCCATCAGTTTGTGGATGATAGGCAGTACTCATGTCTAGACGAGTTCCTAATGCTTGCTGTAATGTTTGCCAGAATCTTGAAATAAATCTGCCATCCCTATCAGAGATAATAGAGATTGGTATTCCATGTCTGGAGACGACTTCCTTCAAATACAGTCGTGCTAACTTCTCCATCTTGTCATCTTCTCTTATTGGCAGGAAGTGTGCTGATTTGGTGAGACGATCAACTATTACCCAAATAGTATCAAAACCACTTGCAGTCCTTGGCAATTTAGTGATGAAATCCATGGTAATGTTTTCCCATTTCCATTCTGGGATTTCGGGTTGTTGAAGTAGACCTGATGGTTTCTGATGCTCAGCTTTGACCTTAGAACACGTCAAACATTCTCCTACGTATTTAGCAACATCGGCTTTCATACTCGGCCACCAAAAATGTTTCTTGAGATCCTTGTACATCTTCCCCGTTCCAGGATGTATTGAGTAACTGGTTTTATGAGCTTCTCTATGTACCATTTCTCTCATATCTCCAAATTTTGGTACCCAAATCCTTTCAGCCCTATACCGGGTTCCGTCTTCCCGAATATTAAGATGCTGCTCCGATCCTTTGGGTATTTCATCCTTTAAATTTCCTTCTTTTAAAACTCCTTGTTGCGCCTCCTTTATTTGAGTAGTAAGGTTATTATGAATCATTATATTCATAGATTTTACTCGAATGGGTTCTCTGTCCTTCCTGCTCAAGGCATCGGCTACCACATTTGCCTTCCCCGGGTGGTAACGAATCTCAAAGTCGTAATCATTCAACAATTCAATCCACCTACGCTGCCTCATATTCAGTTGTTTCTGATTAAATATGTGTTGAAGACTTTTGTGGTCGGTATATATAATACTTTTGACCCCATATAAGTAGTGCCTCCAAGTCTTTAATGCAAAAACAACCGCGCCTAATTCCAAATCATGCGTCGTATAATTTTGCTCGTGAATCTTCAATTGTCTAGACGCATAAGCAATCACCTTCGTTCGTTGCATTAATACACAACCGAGACCTTGCTTTGATGCGTCACAATAAATCACAAAATCATCATTCCCTTTAGGCAATGACAATATAGGTGCCGTAGTTAGCTTTTTCTTCAATAACTGAAACGCTTTCTGTTTTTCATCCGTCCATTCAAATTTCTTCCCTTTATGCGTTAATGCAGTCAAGGGTTTTGCTATTCTGGAAAAGTCTTGGATGAACCTTCTGTAGTAACCAGCTTGTCCTAAAAACTGGCGTATGTGCTTCGGAGTTTTCGGGGTTTCCCACTTTTCAACAGTTTCTATCTTTGCCGGATCCACCTTAATACCTTCTTTGTTCACTATGTGACCGAGGAATTGAACTTCTTCCAACCAAAATGCACACTTTGAAAACTTAGCGTACAATTCTTCCTTCCTCAATACTTCTAACACCTTTCTCAAATGTTCACCGTGTTCTTGGTCATTCTTTGAGTAAATAAGTATGTCATCAATGAAAACAATGACAAACTTGTCAAGGTATGGTCCACACACTCGGTTCATAAGGTCCATGAACACAGCTGGTGCATTAGTTAAACCAAACGGCATGACCATAAACTCGTAATGACCGTAACGTGTTCTGAAAGCAGTCTTTGGAATATCATCTTCTTTCAGCCGCATTTGATGATACCCGGAACGTAAGTCAATCTTTGAATAAACCGACGAGCCTTGTAGTTGATCAAATAAGTCGTCGATTCTCGGTAGTGGGTAGCGGTTCTTGATGGTAAGTTTGTTCAACTCTCGGTAGTCGATACACAACCTGAATGTACCATCTTTCTTCTTGACAAACAAAACAGGAGCTCCCTACGGTGATGTGCTTGGTCGAATGAAACCACGCTCTAAAAGTTATTGTAATTGGCTTTGCAGTTCTTTCATCTCGCTGGGTGCGAGTCTGTAAGGAGCACGAGCTATTGGTGCATCTCCCGGTACAAGATCTATTTGAAATTCAACGGATCGATGTGGGGGTAATCCCGGTAATTCTTTCGAAAATACATCGGGAAATTCTTTTGCAATGGGAACATCATTGATGCTCTTTTCTTCGGTTTGTACTTTCTCGACGTGTGCTAGAACAGCATAGCAACCTTTTCTTATTAGTTTTTGTGCCTTCAAATTACTAATAAGATGTAGCTTCGTGTTGCCCTTTTCTCCGTACACCATTAAGGGTTTTCCTTTTTCTCGTATAATGCGAATTGCATTTTTGTTACAAACGATCTCTGCTTTCACTTCTTTCAACCAGTCCATACCGATTATCACATCAAAACTCCCTAACTCTACTGGTATCAAATCAATCTTAAATGTTTCGCTAACCAGTTTAATTTCTCGATTCCGACATATATTATCTGCTGAAATTAATTTACCATTTGCTAATTCGAGTAAAAATTTACTATCCAAAGGCGTCAATGGACAACTTAATTTAGCACAAAAATCTCTACTCATATAGCTTCTATCCGCACCCGAATCAAATAAAACGTAAGCAGATTTATTGTCAATAAGAAACGTACCCGTAACAATCTAAAAACCTCATTTCTTACCCCAATTACCGACTCCGTCACTTGTGGGAACGTTTTGTTTAATAGTTGTAGGCCGATGTTCTTGTTCTCACTTTGGTGAGAAGCGAACATTACTAATCCGTAAGCATAACATGCTTCTTTATGTTGCATGTTAGCCGCTTTTTCTAAATCACGAAGTCCAATATTCGGATATATTGAGTCAAAATAATTTCTTAACCCATTGCGTAAAATAGCATTTGGGTTCCCCGCAATATATGCGTCAAAGTAAACACATCGTAACTTATGGATTTCCCAATGTGATATCCCCCATCTTTCGAACGAAAGCCTTTTATAAACCAAGGCATTCTTGGAATGTTCTTCGAATGTCTTACAAATTGATCTCGCCTTAAATAGTTGTGCCGAAGAATTCTGACCGACTCTAGACAAGATTTCATCAATCATGTCTCCGGGTAGGTCTCTTAAAATATTAGGTTGTCTATCCATTTTGTGTTTTTATACTGTAAAATAGACAAGAGTTAGATTCATAAAAAAAAATTACTTATTAATACAAGCAATTTTTACATATATCATAAAGCATAAGCACACTATATTACATATATTACACCACACGAATACAACTATCTTATTCCGACTCGCTTGTTTCTTCTTCTTCGGTTTTGGTTCATTTTGCCAAGTTTCTAGGGATATATGATGTTCCCCTAATACGAGCCGTCGTTTTCCACATTGGTTTAGAAAAACCTGGTGGTTTAGAGGTTCCCGGGTCATTGTTACAACTTAAGGACTTCGGGGGTTGACGATACATATAAAGTTCATCGGGGTTGGAATTAGATTTCTCTATTTTTATGCCCTTTCCCTTATTATTTTCTTTTGCCTTTTTAAAATCAGTTGGGGTAATTTCTATAACATCATCGGAATTCTCGTCGGAATCCGATTCATCGGAGAATTGGTAATCCTCCCAATATTTTGCTTCCTTGGCGGAAAGACCATTGACCATAATTAACCTTGGTCGGTTGATTGAGGATTTTCTTTTACTTAACTGTTTTATTATTTCCCCCACCGGTTCTATTTCTTCATCCGGTTCCGATTCTTCTTCCGGTTCCGATTCTTCTTCCGGTTCCGACTCTTCTTCCGGTTCCTCTTCGGGAACTTGTGAATCAGTCCACGAATCATTCCAATTTACATTTGACTCTTCATTATTATTAGGTAAATCAATGGGACTTGTTCTAGAGGTAGACATCTATCACATAATATCAAACTCGTTAAGAGATTAATATATCACATAATATTCACATGTTAAAAATATATAGTTTCCAACAAAATTTGTTAAGCAATCATTTTTCAAGTAAACGCGGTCGAAGTCCAGACTCACTAATGCATTCTAACAAACTAGATAAGACACACTAATGCAAAATTCTGGTTCTCTAAGACCAACGCTCTGATACCAACTGAAATGTCCCATTCTTATTGATTAAAAACGTTCCATATTAATTGATTTTGTTGCGAGGTTTTGACCTCTATATGAGAAGTTTTTCAAAGACTGCATTCATTTTTAAAACAAACCATAACCTTTATTTCATAAATAAAGGTTTAAAAAGCTTTACGTAGATTATCAAATAATGATAATCTAAAATATCCTGTTTACACACGACCATTACATAATGGTTTACAATACAAATATGTTACATCGAAATCAGTTTCTTGAATGCAGTTTTTACACAGTATCATACAAACATGGACTCCAAATCTTGTCCTTATTTTAGTATGCAACAGCGGAAGCTCTTAGTATTCACCTGAGAATAAACATGCTTTAAACGTCAACAAAAATGTTGGTGAGTTATAGGTTTAACCTATATATATCAAATTGTAACAATAGACCACAAGATTTCATATTTCAATATACATCCCATACATAGAGATAAAAATCATTCATATGGTGAACACCTGGTAACCGACATTAACAAGATGCATATATAATAATATCCCCATCATTCCGGGACACCCTTCGGATATGATATAAATTTCGAAGTACTAAAGCATCCGGTACTTTGGATGGGGTCTGTTAGGCCCAATAGATCTATCTTTAGGATTCGTGTCAATTAGGGTGTCTGTTCCTGTGATGACCCAGAAATTTCTGACCAAATTTAAACTTTATCTTTAAATGATTTAACATTTCCGACACGATAAGCAAAGTCTGTAAAACCGAATCTCAAAATTTTTGAACTATTCAAGTACCGTTCAGTTGTTCTCAACGATTCGCGAACCATTACATGTAAATAGATACATATATATACTATAACTTGAAAACGTAATAAAGTTTTAATTGTTTAATACCGTACATTAAACTTATTGGTTTAAATATTTATTTGAATATATATGATAAGTTGGAATATTAATTGTATGAATAACTTGCGACGTATATTTAAAACGTGTTTATGAATGTTGAAAATATATATTAACTTGGTCATAAAACGATTTGTTATTATATATATATATATCAACAAATAGCGAGACAATGATTTATAGAAGTAAATGACCAAAACACTCGAAAGTTTAAGATACACTTTGAATGATATAGTTTATTGATAATTTAAGACTATATTTTGACAAAGGTACGAGTCACAAAACGTAAATTGCGAGTTTTCTAAGCGTACAAAAATGCGTTCGAGAAACCGAAACCGGGACATAAGTCGAGTGACAACGTACGGGTCATCGGAACGAAAATTACAAGTCAACTATGCACATGAATTTAATATAATATATAATTAATTATTTAAATTATATATATTATATATATTATATAATAATATGTCGACAAACAAGAAAACAAAAATATTTTGAGCTGGATCAGGCGGCCATGCGATCGCATGGCAAATACACTAAAAACCCATGCGATCGCATGGGCATCAGATTTTAAAAAGTTGCCTATAAAAGTCCAGTTTCTGCTCGAGTTCTTACACATATATTACTCCATGTGTAATATTATTATTATTTATTATTTATATTAATTATTATTATTATTATTATTATTATTATTATATTATTAAGATTATTATTATTATTATTATTATTAATCTTAATATTTTTAGTAATATTATACATAAAATACTACGACGAGGTCATGAGCTTGTCACTTTCAAAATGGTTTTTCGAGCGGGATAGAGCTAAGGAAATTATGAGTTATAGCTATGGAGGTTATGGGTATGATTTGGGGATTATGCTCGTAAAGTCAAACCTAGTGTTTATCATCTCCGTTACGTTTACGTACTTTCCTACAATATTGAATCTCAATATTGATACGTTGAGATCTACGGTTATTTGGTAATCCGAGTTTCGGTCACATTTTGGTGAACGACTTTTTATGCAGCTAAGGTGAGTTTCATAAGATCCCTTTTACTCTCTACATTTTTGGGCTGAGAATACATGCACTTTATTTTAAACGCAATGGATACAAGTACATACTAAATTCTACACTGAGTTTGAACCGAAAATCCCTTAGCTTTGGTAACTAGTAACTAACAGTTATAAGAACTGGTGGGCGCGAGTAGTAGTATATGGATCCATAGGGCTTGATATCCCCGTCCGAGCTAGAGCACTAGCCTTTTAACGGACGTATGCTATTTGAGAAGCGTACACGTTGGTTTGCGTGTATTATTAAGATGATTATACAAAGGGTACAAATTATATATACATTAAGTTTAGTTACCAGGGTGCTCAATTTCGTAGAATATTTTGATAAACGTTTCTAGATTAAACAACTGAAATCTTGTGATCCACCTTTATATACAGATTATGCGAAACACTAAAACTATGAACTCACCAACCTTTGTGTTGACACTTGTTAGCATGTTTATTCTCAGGTTCCTAGAAGTCTTCCGCTGTTTGCTTATATGTTAGACAAGCTATGTGCATGGAGTCTTACATGGCATATTTATCAAGGAAACGTTGCATTCACCAAATCATCACCATGTATCTTATTTTGACTGCATTGTCAATGGAAGTACTATTGTAAACTATTATTTACGGTGATTGTCTATATGTAGAAATCATCAGATGTCAAAAACCTTTGATTTAAATATTCATTTATGGTGTGCCTTTTCAAAAGAATGCAATGTATACAAAACGTATCATATAGAGGTCAAATACCTCGCAATGAAATCGATGAATGACGTGTTCGTCCATATGGATTTAGAGCGATCGTCACAGTTGGTATCAGAGCGTTGGTCCTAGTGAACCAGGTCTTGCACGAGTGTGTCTAACTGATAGTTGTTAGGATGCATTAGTAAGTCTGGACTTCGACCGTGTCTGCATGTTAAAAGTTTTGCTTATCATTTCTTGTCGGATATTACATGCTTATCATTCTTAAGTCTAGACACGTTTTCCTACATTTATTGCATAAATAGTGTATAGACAAAAATTCATATCTTAGCGTATCTGTTACTGTAAACTTTTCCTGACATCTTCCGAAAATTTCTCCGTGATTTATGGAATTTGGTATTATATATACATATGTAAATTATGTATTGAAGAATACCAAACTAAATTCTATAATATAATTCATATCAAAAATCATCTCCCTAATTATACAAGATGGATCCCGTATCTAGTTCAAATTCCTTAAACTTTGACAGCTATTCCGATATGGATATTCACCTGAATTTCGAAGACAGTGTAACCGGAATGGATCAACCAATCAGCCATCACCTATTCTGGATGAATTGGGGATGGGTTCGTAGCCTGCTTAGTCATTGGAGACAAGAAGAAGGTGATCCCTTCCATTCACCACATTTCCCTCTTGGCGAAGAACCTGAAGCACTTACTGGCGAACCTGTTCGAGGCACTATTTTCTCTCTCATTTCCAGAGTATCTCGTCACGATAATATACTATCTCAAATTCTGAATCTTATTCATCCGCTCGTCCGAACCGACAATCATCCCGGTGTAGTAGAAGAAGTCAACGAGCTTCGTACTCGGGTAGTGGCTTTGGAGAATATGGTGCAAAGGTTATAAGCACCAGCAGAATCATCGGCATCAACAATACCACCGACAACAACACCAACAGTACCATTACCACCACCAACAACATCCGCACCGCAAGCCTCAACATCACAATATGTACCTTGAACATCAACGTCATACGCACCATAGATAGTTAGATACCAAGGAATACCAACAACAATAAACGATGAAGTATTGATTCATAACTTCATCGAAGAAATATTTTGCAGAGAATATGTAGTTTCTAAAAGTTTTAGAGATTATATATTCTAGTCCTAGTCAAAAACCAGATGAGATTAATATTATGTTAACTCATTAAATCCATGATTACATCTAAGGAAAATATATATGTAGGTATATTTTCATGAAGATTGTAATTAAGAAAATTCTTTTATACAAACTGTTAATGGTGAGAATATTTTAACGGGTAGGTAATACCCGAGAGATATATAAATTCACAATTAATATGTTACATTCTTCGATTCTGATTCAACAAATCATCAACTATACTCACTACTTTCACAACAATAGATATTCTTTTATAAAAATTAAAGCAACCATCCTCATCCAAATTTGATTACATATTCTGACAGAACAGAATCCAAGTCATAACTCTGAACTAGTAACATCATTCTTAGATCTCTACATCTTTCAAAGCTATACTTTGACTTCAAAACTTTGCAAGATCCTTTAGCGTTGTTTTTACCGAAAATAATCTTGCAATCCCTTTTCAAAGTATCCAGTTTTATCACACTTCCAACTAGTCAACTTCGACTTTTCAGATTAGCCTTATTATAACCTTGACATATACGTTCTTGTTACCGGGGAACCTTTCATGTTCCACCACATTAGCAGTAAATTTATCAACAACTTTATTAATCCTTGACCTTTCGAAAAATCCTTATACTCATTGAAACCCTATCATGTACTCATCCACATCTTGTAACAATAAATGCCATACCAACCACCGAGAATTAGCAATCAGTATTTTGAATCTCGCAGCATTTTCTACGACAACAGTTATATATAGATAACATCTGTCTTCTAGACTTACATACTTCGAATGTGAAGTTTCTGAAAAACACCCCAAACTACGAAACTAGTTCTCCTTATTTTGGAAAAATGCTGATGAAGCAGCAAAAACTGCAAACGACCTTAACAGTCAAAAGTTTGATGATAAAGAATAGTATGGTGGTAAAGCTGAGAAAAGAGAAGGTTTGGAATTGGAAAACGGATTGAGCAGACCATGAAGGAGGCTGTGGACAAATCACAAAAACGAAATCTACCTTCAAAGAATACAAATGATTCAGTGTCTACTGAAATCCTTCGCAAATACCTTGTTCCTTACTCTAAAACCTTTGCGGACAATATTCTTCATCATCATCTTATCTTAAATATTCTAAGATATCATCGTATCTTCCATTATAAATATCCTCCATATTTCTGAAGATATTTTTTTTATAACCATTCTTATCTGAAATCATTCATCTCTTCGCGCTATCTTTGTTACATCATAAAAGAAACTATTTTAGTTTCTAAAATCTAAAAAATTCGAAAAATAGATGTTTTAAAGTAATGTTGGGAATTGAAGCATGAGTTAGTATAATATAATGACACTTGATCAACGTGATTATATTACAATAAGTCATGCTGAGTTTCTAATGGAACTTGATAAAGGTTCACAGATCCCACCCTCATCATAAACCATGTTACATAACTCTTTCATTCCATATAATCTCTAAATATATCAAGAAAATATATTTCTTGATGATTCGGTCTTTTCCGGATATTCTGGTAATTTGACAAGTCAGATTGTGCCATTACCGTTTCTTTCTTAGAACATTAACTATGTTTATCCAAAACTCCATAACTACGAATTCTGGACCATTACAAGAGATGCCTAATCGCAAGAAGAAGAAACAAAGGGACAAAGCTCCGAAATAGAAATTGGAGTATAAATCGCAGCAAATAAGAGGGAGTATTAACCTTGAATGACAATGATTATAGAAGACAGAAGTAGGGACATTGAAATATAAGGGGAGATATAAAGCCCGATAACAAACATGAAATTACAAACTGTGTATATCAATGCGTATAGCAATATAAAGACACGGGAGAATGAAAAACACTATAACCCCAAGGTAATAGTAGAAGAAAATAACCTCCTCTGGTGGCAGATGAAAAAGAAGAATGAAGGATACGATAGCCAAGAAAATATCAAGAATCAGAACTGGATTAAGCATTTTCACAATCTATTGGGATGTATGAAATAAGAAAGAAGATGTAGGAGTGGTGAAAGAAATGAAACGGAAGAGGTCAATTTATAGCGAAATATCAGACATAGCAATCGAGGCAGATTACGCATTTAATCAAAGAAAATCCTAATTTTCACAAATTCCGAAGAATCAAATCTTATATAGATTATGAAGATTTTCTATTCCTTAAATTCCAGAAATCAATCGTTAATACGTCAAAAGTTAAGATGAATCTCTATTCTCCATTTCACTTTATTACGATGGCTTCTCTCATACGCTTCAAGTAATTGGATTGTTTTATCCATATTATTCAACGGTGATAAAACTCTATTTATCGACTCATATTCGTCATAAAAACATTTTTATTGTTAGCCATGACAACCTCACTCAAATTTCGGGACAAAATTTCTTTAACGGGTAGGTATTGTGATGACCCAGAAATTTCTGACCAAATTTAAACTTTATCTTTAAATGATTTAACATTTCCGACACGATAAGCAAAGTCTGTAAAACCGAATCTCAAAATTTTTGAACTATTCAAGTACCGTTCAGTTGTTCTCAACGATTCGCGAACCATTACATGTAAATAGATACATATATATACTATAACTTGAAAACATAATAAAGTTTTAATTGTTTAATACCGTACATTAAACTTATTGGTTTAAATATTTATTTGAATATATATAATAAGTTGGAATATTAATTGTATGAATAACTTGCGACGTATATTTAAAACGTGTTTATGAATGTTGAAAATATATATTAACTTGGTCATAAAACGATTTGTTATTATATATATATATCAACAAATAGCGAGACAATGATTTATAGAAGTAAATGACCAAAACACTCGAAAGTTTAAGATACACTTTGAATGATATAGTTTATTGATAATTTAAGACTATATTTTGACAAAGGTACGAGTCACAAAACGTAAATTGCGAGTTTTCTAAGCGTACAAAAATGCGTTCGAGAAACCAAAACCGGGACATAAGTCGAGTGACAACGTACGGGTCATCGGAACGAAAATTACAAGTCAACTATGCACATGAATTTAATATAATATATAATTAATTATTTAAATTATATATATTATATATATTATATAATAATATGTCGACAAACAAGAAAACAAAAATATTTTGAGCTGGATCAGGCGGCCATGCGATCGCATGGCAAATACACTAAAAACCCATGCGATCGCATGGGCATCAGATTTCAAAAAGTTGCCTATAAAAGTCCAGTTTCTGCTCGAGTTCTTACACATATATTACTCCATGTGTAATATTATTATTATTTATTATTTATATTAATTATTATTATTATTATTATTATTATTATTATTATTATATTATTAAGATTATTATTATTATTATTATTATTAATCTTAATATTTTTAGTAACATTATACATAAAATACTACGACGAGGTCATGAGCTTGTCACTTTCAAAATGGTTTTTCGAGCGGGATAGAGCTAAGGAAATTATGAGTTATAGCTATGGAGGTTATGGGTATGATTTGGGGATTATGCTCGTAAAGTCAAACCTAGTGTTTATCATCTCCGTTACGTTTACGTACTTTCCTACAATATTGAATCTCAATATTGATACGTTGAGATCTACGGTTATTTGGTAATCCGAGTTTCGGTCACATTTTGGTGAACGACTTTTTATGCAGCTAAGGTGAGTTTCATAAGATCCCTTTTACTCTCTACATTTTTGGGCTGAGAATACATGCACTTTATTTTAAACGCAATGGATACAAGTACATACTAAATTCTACACTGAGTTTGAACCGAAAATCCCTTAGCTTTGGTAACTAGTAACTAACAGTTATAAGAACTGGTGGGCGCGAGTAGTAGTATATGGATCCATAGGGCTTGATATCCCCGTCCGAGCTAGAGCACTAGCCTTTTAACGGACGTATGCTATTTGAGAAGCGTACACGTTGGTTTACGTGTATTATTAAGATGATTATACAAAGGGTACAAATTATATATACATTAAGTTTAGTTACCAGGGTGCTCAATTTCGTAGAATATTTTGATAAACGTTTCTAGATTAAACAACTGAAATCTTGTGATCCACCTTTATATACAGATTATGCGAAACACTAAAACTATGAACTCACCAACCTTTGTGTTGACACTTGTTAGCATGTTTATTCTCAGGTTCCTAGAAGTCTTCCGCTGTTTGCTTATATGTTAGACAAGCTATGTGCATGGAGTCTTACATGGCATATTTATCAAGGAAACGTTGCATTCACCAAATCATCACCATGTATCTTATTTTGACTGCATTGTCAATGGAAGTACTATTGTAAACTATTATTTACGGTGATTGTCTATATGTAGAAATCATCAGATGTCAAAAACCTTTGATTTAAATATTCATTTATGGTGTGCCTTTTCAAAAGAATGCAATGTATACAAAACGTATCATATAGAGGTCAAATACCTCGCAATGAAATCGATGAATGATGTGTTCGTCCATATGGATTTGGAGCGATCGTCACAGTTCCCTAATTCTTAGATTACCAGACTTAATAAAAAGGGGCATATTCGATTTTGATAATTCAACCATAGAATGTAGTTTCACGTACTTGTGTCTATTTTGTAAATCATTTATAAAACCTGCATGTATTCTCATCCCAAAAATATTAGATTTTAAAAGTGGGACTATAACTCACTTTCACAGATTTTTACTTCGTCGAGAAGTAAGACTTGGCCACTGTTGATTCACGAACCTATAACAATATATACATGTATATTAAAGTATGTTCAAAATATATTTACAACACTTTTAATATATTTTGATGTTTTAAGTTTATTAAGTCAGCTGTCCTCGTTAGTAACCTACAACTAGTTGTCCACAGTTAGATGTACAGAAATAAATCGATAAATATTATCTTGAATCAATCCACAACCCAGTGTATACGTATCTCAGTATTGATCACAACTCAAACTATATATATTTTGGAATCAACCTCAACCCTGTATAGCTAACTCCAACATTCACATATAGAGTGTCTATGGTTGTTCCGAAATATATATAGATGTGTCGACATGATAGGTCGAAACATTGTATACGTGTCTATGGTATCTCAAGATTACATAATATACAATACAAGTTGATTAAGTTATGGTTGGAATAGATTTGTTACCAATTTTCACGTAGCTAAAATGAGAAAAATTATCCAATCTTGTTTTACCCATAACTTCTTCATTTTAAATCCGTTTTGAGTGAATCAAATTGCTATGGTTTCATATTGAACTCTATTTTATGAATCTAAACAGAAAAAGTATAGGTTTATAGTCGGAAAAATAAGTTACAAGTCGTTTTTGTAAAGGTAGTCATTTCAGTCGAAAGAACGACGTCTAGATGACCATTTTAGAAAACATACTTCCACTTTGAGTTTAACCATAATTTTTGGATATAGTTTCATGTTCATAATAAAAATCATTTTCTCAGAATAAAAACTTTTAAATCAAAGTTTATCATAGTTTTTAATTAACTAACCCAAAACAACCCGCGGTGTTACTACGACGGCGTAAATCCGGTTTTACGGTGTTTTTCGTGTTTCCAGGTTTTAAATCATTAAGTTAGCATATCATATAGATATAGAACATGTGTTTAGTTAATTTTAAAAGTCAAGTTAGAAGGATTAACTTTTGTTTGCGAACAAGTTTAGAATTAACTAAACTATGTTCTAGTGATTACGAGTTTAAACCTTCGAATAAGATAGTTTTATATATATGAATCGAATGATGTTATGAACATCATTACTACCTCAAGTTTAGTAGGTAAACCTACTGGAAGTGACAAGAAATGATCTAGCTTCAAAGGATCTTGGATGGCTTGAAAGTTCTTGAAGTATGATCATGACACAAAAACAAGTTCAAGTAAGATTTTTACTCGAATTAAGATAGTTTATAGTTATAGAAATTGAATCAAATTTTGAATATGAATATTACCTTGAATAAGAAAGATAACCTACTGTATATAACAAAGGTTTCTTGATCTTAGATGATTACTTGGAATGGATTAGAAAGCTTGGAAGTAAATTAGTAAACTTGAAGGGATTTTTGAAGTGTTCTTGAAGTGTTCTTCCTATGATGATTATAGCTTGATTCTTGAAGTGATTTTTGATGAAGATGATGATTAACTACTGTAAAAATACATTCATAATAGTGTGTGTGTGTTGAGAGAGAATTAGAAAGAGAATTGGAAGTGAAATGGAGTGAATGATGAGTGGTAATTGGTGAGTGGTGAGTGGGGTTAAAAGGAGTTCTAGTTAGTTGACTAGCTCATGGTAAAAGTTAAAATTGATTAGTCATACATGACATAATCAAGAGTGGAATCCCATGCTAGTTCCTATTGGTATATACCCATAGTAAGTACGTTTTGAAGCTGTGTATAATACGGGTAAGAATACGACTAGAATTCTTGATGAAAGAAAAGAATGGGAAAGTAACTGTAACCATTTTCGTTAAGTATGAGTGTTTTGATATATGTCTTGAAGTCTTCCAAAAGTATTTTAATACATCTAAATACACTACATGTATATACATTTTAACTGAGTCGTTAAGTCATCGTTAGTCGTTACATGTAAGTGTTGTTTTGAAACCTTTAAGTTAACGATCTCAATTAATGTTGTTAACCCATTGTTTATTATATCTAATGAGATGTTAAATTATTATATTATCATGATATTATGATATATTAATATATCTTAATATGATATATATACATTTAAATGTCATTACAACGATAATCGTTACATATATGTCTCGTTTCGAAATCCTTAAGTTAGTAGTCTTGTTTATATGTATATAACTCATTGTTAATATACTTATGGAGATACTTACTTATGATAATCTCATGTTAACCATATGTATATCCATATATATATATATCGTCATGTCGTTTTTACAAGTTTTAACGTTCGTGAATCGCCGGTCAACTTGGGTGGTCAATTGTCTATATGAAACATATTTCAATTAATCAAGTCTTAACAAGTTTGATTGCTTAACATGTTGGAAACATTTAATCATGTAAATATCAATCTCAATTAATATATATAAACATGGAAAAGTTCGGGTCACTACACTTGGAGTCATTCATGGCATATTTCAAAAGACGTTTCATTCGAGTCGTCGAGTTCATCAAGATTATTATTAAGTCAATTATAGTTGGATATATTTTGAAATGGTATGCATGCCGTCAATTTTAGTTGTAAAGAAAGATTGTCTTTTAAAATTGAATGCAATGTTTGTAAAATGTATCATATAGAGGTCAAATACCTCGCGATGTAATCAACTGTTGTGAATCGTTTATAATCGATATGGACTTCGTCCGGATGGATTAGGACGGGTATTTACAGTTGGTATCAGAGAGGTGGTCTTAGCGAACCAGGTCTGCATTAGTGTGTCTAACTGATAAGTCGTTAGGATGCATTAGTGAGTCTGGACTCCGACCGTGTCTGCATGTCAAAAGTTTTGCTTATCATTTCGTGTCAAAAATTTCCTGCTTATCATTCTTAGGGAATCACTTGCTTATCATTCTTAATCTAGACATATCTTACTGCCTGGATTGCATGAATAGTGTATAGACAAAATTCATAGCTTAGCGTATCTGCTAATTCATAGCTTAGCATATCTATTACTGTAAACTTTACCTAACATATTCCGTAGATTCCTCCGTAACTTATGGGATTTTAGTATTATACATGCATATGTAAATTATGTATTGCAGGGTACTAATCTACATTCTATAATCTATTTCTTATCGAAAATCCTTCATCTGATCGTACGAGATGAATCCCTCAATCAGTTCGAGTCCCTCAGATTTCGATAGCTATTCCAATAGTTATTCCGACAGCTATTCCGGCATGGATGTTCACTTAAGCTCCGAAAGCAGCGTCACCAGAATGAATCAACCAATCAGCCATCCCCAATTTATCTGATGGGTTCGTAGTCGACGTAATCAATGGAGACGTGAAGAAGGCGATCATTTCCACCAACCAAATTACCCTCTTGATGATGAACCTAAAGCACTTACCGGCGAACTTGTCCGTAATGCCATTTTCTCGCTCATTTCCAGAGTATCTTTTCATGATTATATTCTATCCACAATTCTAAACCTTATTCATCCGCTAGTTCCGACCGACAAACATCCCGGAATAATGGAAGAAGTCAACAAACTTTGCGTTCGAAAAATCAACCTGGAAAACGTGGTGCAAAACCTACCAGCTTCAGCAACAGCACCGGTAACACCAGTACCATCAACAAAAACATCTGCAGCACAAACCTCAACATCTCATTCTATACCTCAAGTATAATCATCGTTCTACGTATCATTCTACATCATTTATCTTCATTCGACCTGGCGATTATGTAATCCCTAATGTTTTAGAGATTATATATTCTTGTTCTAACGGTAAATCAAATGAGTTTAATATCATATTGACTCATTAAATCAATGGTTACATCTGAAGAAAATATATATGTATATATGTGTTCATAAAGATTGTAATTAAAAAAAAAAATTCTTTCGTACAAACTGTTAATGATGAAAATATTTTAACGGGTAGGTAATACCCGAGGAAATATTTAGCTTTCATATTAACATGTTATACTGTACATTCTTTCAATCTGATTCAACAGTCATTTACTATCTTACTTACAACCACCGATATACGTATCCGTTCACCGCAGAATAACCATTTTTATGCAATTTCATTTTCGGATTTTGACCTATCAGAATCCAACAAGTGGCATAATGAAGAAAACATATGACAAAATAAAATTTGTTAGAAACAGACAAATTAACTATGAGAAATTTTGTTAAGAATCCACGCTAACTGTTCCTAGCTAATTGTTCCTATCTAACTGATTACATTTTATTTGTCGCAATTTAATTATCGCAACTTAATTATCGCAATTTATTTTATCGCAATTTAATTCTCGCAATTTTATTTATCGTCATTTAATTTCTATATTTTTTTTACGCACTTTAAATATCGGGACACGTATACAAGGTTTTGACATATCATATCGACGCATATATATATATATATATATATATATATATATATATATATATATATATATATATATATATATATATATATATATATATATATATATTATTTGGAATAACCATAGACACTTTATATGCAGTAATGATCGAGTTCCCTATACAGGGTTGAGGTTGATTCTGTAATAATATATATACTTTGAGTTGTGATCGAGTCTGAGACGTATACGGGTCACGATATGTATTAATTAATTCGAATATTATAAATTAAACTATATATGAATTATTAGACTGTCAACTGTGGACTATCGACTGTGGACTAAGAACATTGGACAATCAAATTGAATTAAAATATTGATTATAACATATGAAACTAAACAATTCTTCAAGTTTGCCACTTGATTTCATCCTAAACCTCATTTGTATCTTAACGATTACAATCTGCGTTCATACCTTTCATAATTCTTGAAAATACCTCAACCGAGAGGATGAACCAACCGCACTTCATCTACAAAAGAAGAGATTGACGTATATAGTTATGCACCTGAAAAACTCTCGGAAACTGAGTAAACGTATAACACATAGCTGTGTTAATTCCTTTAGTGTTATTATTACCCAAAATAACTTTGCAATCCCTTTCCAAATTAGCCAAATTCGTCACAGCTCTAGCAAGTCAACTTCGATTTTTCAGTCGGACTAGCCTTACTATAACCTTGATATATATGCTTGCTCTTTTATTATTACCGGGGAACCTTTTATATTCTACCATATTACCAGCAGACATTCCAGCAACCTCGTTGCTCCTTGGTTTAAATCCCTCAGACAAATCACTATATTTATCTATTGAAGTCTCATCATGTACTCATCCGCATCTTTTAACAAGAATTGCCATACGAATCATCGGAAATTAGCAATCAGTATTTTGGAATCTCGCAGCATGCCTATGCCAACAGTTATATGTGTACATATAACGTCTATCATCTGAACTTACATGCTTGAATGTGAAGTTTTTTAAAAACACCTCGAACTGCGAACTAGTCATCGAAATGCTGATGAAGCAGCAAAAACCGTAAAACGACATTAATTGTCGGAAGTTTTATGAAAAAGAATAGTATGTTGGAAAAGCTCAGAAAGATTGGATCTGGAAAACGGATTGAGCTAACCACGAAGGAGACCAAAGACAAATTCAAGGACCATACCCTATATTCAAAGAATCCAGGTAATTCTGGATCCGATGAAACCTCCAACGAATATCTTGCTCCGTACTCATGTTAAAATCTTGCGTAAAATCTTTCTTCATCAACCATCGAACTTAGAAATCCCAAAATATCATCATAAATATCTTCGATATTTCTGAGGATATTTTCATAACTCTTCTTGTCCAAAATTAGTTATCTCTTCGTGCTATCCGTATTACATCATAAAGGAAACCATTTTAGTTTCTAAATTTCTTTAAAATTCGAGTTTAAATTATGAATGACTTCTGGAGTAGTGTTGGAAACTGATGCATGAGTTAGTATAATATAATGACACTTGATCAACGTGATTATATTACAGTAAGTCATGCTGAGTTTCTAATGGGACGCGATGATTCACAGTACCATCATCATGTGCTATGTTACACGACTCTTACATTCTATCTAATCTCCAAACATATCAAGAATATATTTTCTTGATAGTTCTATCTTTTTCCTCGAATCCTTGTAATTTAACCAACCAAGATCGTGCTATAACAATCTCTCTCGTAGGACATTAGTCATGTTCATTTGAAACTCCATACCTACAAATTCTGGACCATTACTTGCTTCACATAAAGTCGAGAAGAGAAAACGATAACACAAAACTTCGAAACATAGGAGTAAAAATCACAGCAAACATAAGATATCATTAACCATAGATATCAATAATTATGGAAAGACAAATGTAAGGAAGGATTAGGAAAACCACTACCCCAAAGGCAAAGTAGAAGTAAACAGACTCCTCTGATGGGAGTTGGAATAGAAGGATGATTGTGGTGATAGTCAGAATGAGATCAAGGATTAGAACTGGATGAAGCATTCTCTCAATCTTTGAAAGTAGGGAATGAGGAAGAAGATGTAGGAGTGATGAAAATATTGGAACGAAAGAGGTTGGTTATAGCAAAATAACTGACATAGAAATCGAGGCAGATTACACATTTAATCAAAGAGGATCATAATTCCCTTGATTTCCGAAGAATCAAATCTTATTTCAATTTCGAAGATTATCTCTAAATTCCTTGAATTACAGAAATCCACCGTGACTACATCAAAAGTTAAGACGAATCTTTAATTTCCTCATTTCACTCTTTTGTGACAGATTCACCCTTACTCTTCGAGTAATCGAATTGGTTATCCATGTCACTCAATGATGATAAAACTCTATTTATCAACTCATATTCGTCATGAAAATATTTTTTATTGTTAGCCATGACAACCTCACTCAAATTTCGGGACGAAATTTCTTTAACGGGTAGGTACTGTCATGACCGGGAAAAATTTCGACTAATTTTGAACCAAACTCACGATACGATTTCATAATTCTGACATGATAAGCAAAGTCCATTAAGTTGCGTCTCAAAAATTTTGAACCATTTTCGTACACTCATTTAACCTTTGACCATTCCCGACGATTCACGAACGAGTGTGTTTAAATAAATGTGAAAATATATAAGTGTAGGCATTTACATACATACATACATACATACATACATACATACATACATACATACATACATATATATATATATATATATATATATATATATATATATCTGCAATTTGATATGTATAAATTGTTATATTATTATTATTGATATTATTTGTATTATTATGACTAAGTACTAATATAATAAGTATTAATATTATAATTATCATTAATAATATTACTATTATCATTACCTTTATTATTATTATTATTATTAGTATGAATTTTGATAAAATTATTATGTATACAATTATTATTATTATTAGTTCTATTATTACTAGTATTCTTATTAAAATTAATAAAATTAATGGATGTTATTAATAAATCTATAATCAGTGATATATGTATGTATGGAATTAATTACAACATATATATATATATATATATATATATATATATATATATATATATATATATATATATATATATATATATATATATATATATAAATATAGATATACTCCGTATATACATGAACATACAGAAATACTCCATATATAAATACATATAATTAGGTATTCTGTTGATGTCATAATCTTCTGTACAATTTATCTAACTAGCTAATAATGTCGATTTAAATTCACTATCAGGATCCAAAGAGTTGTTATAGGTCATTATCTCCTTTATTCTACTTTTGTTTGTTTTCTCCTGGAATTAATTCGGATGACACATTATTCTACAAACTAGCTGTGATTGATTTACAAATGCTACAACGAACCATCATCACCATTCCATGTTTCTTCTACTCGTATTTTCGAATTCCAAACAGCCACATACATCCATATATTATATATATACATATACATATTCAAGATAGAGATACATATATACACATACCATGTTTGAATCGAGCATCTCTTCAACTTTTCAATACCATCGAACTCCGCAACCACACTCCACCCTACAAAACACTTCATCTCTTTTCTCCTCCTATATTCTTCTTCTCCCTAAAACCCCGTCATCACCACCTTATATCACCTAGAGTTACCACCACCCTTCTTTTTCTTCTTTGTGACCTAGACCACCATCAGTAACTACTGTCACTATGCTCCTGTTTCTTGTTTTTCCTTGTTGTGAAATCATAAAACAACAAAACCCATTTAAATCATCAAAACCCACAATCATCACAACCTTAAAATACTATTTCTGTCGTCACTGGGTTGCTGCAACTGTTACCGCTATACACATCAACGAAAGCCACTCATAATTTGTTGCACACTTGTGAACTTAATATCAAAACCCTTCCCTTTATATTTTATGCACCTGTTTGTTTCAGTCGATACTCAAATATCACCACCTTTGATCTTTAGCTAAACTTGGATATCTCTTTCTATTTATTTCTTTGGTCGAACACAAACAATATCATACTCTTCATCTTCATCGTTGATTCCCATCACTAAACCTCATTATAACCATCACCTCCTTGCTTTTAAAACCTGCTAAATTGTTGCTGCAATTTGTTGATCAAACTATCTCACAAACCGTCATTTTTCTTTTCTGTTTTGAGGTTGTTTACTACAACTCTGCTGCGTCTCTTTCTGTTTTCAAAACCATATTAATGTTAATGGTACTTACAATATAGTGTTATACAATATTAAGATATAGAAGATGTGAACAAATTGACTAAAACAATGCTATGATCTATATTAAATATATGCAAGTGGGATTAGATGAAAACAAGTTGAGTAGGAGAGGGTCACAATGGGGTCAGGATCTATGAAGTGTTCCTTGGGATCCTAAGTTCCATATACAGCAGACTCAAATTTGTGTTAAACTATTATGGATGTTAAATTGGGCCATAAACACGTTTAGATAGTGGGCCGTGGAATTAATATTTCTGTTGGGATTTTAATTTCTGTGTGGACCGAAACCCATAATAATCTTGGTGGGCTGAATTCAAATGAGTCTGATAGAAGAGAAGATTGAGAACAGAAAAATTTCGGGTTATAGAGATTAATAATAATAATAATAATAATAATAATAATAATAATAATAATAATAATAATAATAATAATAATAATAATAATAATAATAATAATAATAATAATAATAATAATAATAATGATAATACCTAATAAAAAGGATCACGTGTTTAACCAGTTCTCAAAAACAGATCGAGGTAGCAAAGGCAAGAATACAGAGTAAATCATGGTCCTTGGGTTCTTCAATCGATCAATTGTTCAACCAATAATCATCGAGGTATAACAGGTCAGTGATTCATTATGTTCATCGTTCGACATCTTCATCATCATCGTGTCATCATCATCAATCGATTTATCATCAGAAATTTTCAAATCACCCTCATTCACTTCACCATCGGTCGTTTCCATCATTGTATTATCATCTTCCATCAATCAAGTTATCGATTTATTAATTGGTGATGTAGGTAATTGGTGCTTTAAATAATCTATTAGTTTCTTCATTCCTCTATAATTTTTCTGTATTTTAATTGAATCAAACCCATTCAGTATAGTATAATAGTAGGTCTAGCGAATTAAAGGAGTGGTGAATTGGGCATGTTCTTAACAGGAACTGATACACAACAATTGTAGTTGCAGCAGAAGGAAAAAAAAAAGAAACAAGTAGCAAGTGGTGGTTTCTTGATTTCAAGTGATGATGACAGTTGTGGTATACGGAAGAGGTGATATTTGGTCTCTTTATCTTTTTCTCATGTATATGATATATATATTTGTATATGTATAGATTTGAGATATATATAGATATAGATGATGGTAAGTAAAGGTGGTTTGATTTTTTTTATTTCATTTCCAATTCGAAACAGAAAACATACCACTATAATTGTGATGTGCCTTGTTATGTTGCAGGTATAATAATGGTGAAGATTTTCGAATGAAACAGGAATGTAGCTGCAGCTTTGGTTTAATGGAGGTGATTATGGTGGTTGAATCAGATAAAAGAAACAGGAGCAGGAAATAGAGGAAACAGATATTGTAATAGATGGATGAGGTATATGATTCAATATAATGATTATAACTTGCAGTAGTTTTGCTTGTTTTAATGGTGGGTTGAGCAGGAAAACAGAAATATAAATATAGCAGCAGTTATCGAATATTAGCAGTTCAAAGGTAATGAATTTTGATAGTTTTTGAAAAGTAATAATGATATTTATTTGTGATGGCAGCAGCGGCAGGAAACATGATGTTGTAGTGGTGTTGATATCTTGAACCGAAATAGAAACTCGATCAGGATATATGCAATCGCAAGTGATGGTCTAGTGATGATGTTTGAGTTGAACTGAAATGAATATGAAAGATGGTGATTGAATTACTTGAGTTTCCATTCTGGGTTGGTTTCACGACTGCAAAAACAGAAAGATTTGTAGCAGCAGCAATTTCAGTAATGGTGGTATTGCTGTGATGTTTAAACCAAACAACAAACATACATTTTATTAGTGATGATCAAGAAGAGATAGTAATTGGGTTTTTATGATGGTTGATGGCTCACGAGATCATACTGAAACAAATAAGTGTGGGTGGTGGTTTTCATTTGTAGTATAGTTTACATAGGTATAGGTATGTATATCTATTTTTATGTATATATGTATAACAAGAGGGAACTCGTTTGTAACTCACAAGTGAAAACATAAAAGTGATGATCGCTTTTAAACAGGTAGACGAAGTATTAGATGGTTTGATAAGGTTTTCCTTATTTCTAGGCTATGTATATATTATATATGTGTATAGAATATAAAATCGATTAAAGTTATATATATAAAGTTAGATATAAATTGATAGATAGAGATATCTAACAGAAAGTGAAACTTTGAAATACTATCTCCATTAATTTAGGCAATTAGGCATAGTAAAGGTTTTGGTAATTTGTTAGGTAGTGCATGTGGAGATCGATTTACAAGGAGAAAAGAAGACAGAAATGACTACTTGGTCAAGTATTATATATCATCTTATCTAAACATATTTTATATATTTTACATATTATATTTATATAGAAAAACGACTGGTAACAACACTAGTACTGCATATCATAACAATTAAAAATGATATGCAAAACATGATTGATGTCAAAATATGACTAACCATAAAATAGAAAAGATGCTTCATTAATTATCATTAATTAATCGGTGAGACTCAATTGTATAAAAAAAATTAATGGTATTGAGTCGTGTTGGTTATAAGTCTCATAAGTAATACTGAGTATTAACTAAACAATATATATATATTACACATTTTCGGATCATTGTTTATTTTAAAAAAAAATTACATAAGTTCGACTTAACTTCTCTAAATAATAATCGAAACGTCCAACGAGTATTTCGTATATTATGATTTTCAATTATTATATCCATATCCATATATTTATATTTAAATGTATACACATTTATTTACAATTAATGGTTCATGAATTGTCGGGAAAGTCAAAGGGTATTTGCATAAATGAAAACACTTCAAAATATTTGAGATCCAACATTATAGACTTTGCTTATTATGTCGAAATCATATAAAGATTAAGTTTAAATTTGGTCGGAAATTTCCGGGTCATCACAGTACCTACCCGTTAAAGAAATTTCGTCCCGAAATTTGAGTAAGGTGGTCATGGCTAACAATATAATGTTTTCATGACGAATATGAGTTGATAAATTGAGTTTTATCATCATTGAGTAATATGGATAAAAATAATTTGATTATTCGAAAAGCACGAGTGAAACTATTCACAAAAGAATGAAATGAGAAACAAAGATTTGTTTTTAACTTTTGACGTAGACAGGTTTGAATTTAGAAAATAAGGCGCGTCTTAACTTTCGACATTGCCTTCCGGAATTCAAGGGATTTAAAGAAAATCTTGAAGATCTATAAGATCTGATTCTTCGGGATTTATGTAAATTAAGATCTCTTTAATTAAATACGGTGATCTGCCCCGATTACTACGTCTGATATTTCCTTTATAAATTTACCTTTTCCGTTCCATTTATTTTCACCACTTCTATACTCAATTCCCAAATTCAAAGGATTTATGAAAATGCTTAACCCTGTTCTGATCCTTGTTCTTATTCTGACAATCGCAATGATCGTTCTTCTTTTCCAACTCCCACCTGAAGAATCTGTTTATTTCTATTATGCTCTAGGGATTATTGTATTTATAATCCTCCCGTATCTTTATATTGCTATAAACATTGATATACACGGTTTGTAATTTATGCGTTGTTATCGGGCTTTATATCTCTCCTTATATTTCAATGTCCCCCTTTCTGTTTCCTATAATCATTGTCATCCATAGTTAGTACTCCCTCCTATTTGCTGCAATTTATACTCCAATTTCTATTTCAGAGCTTTGTCCCTTCGTTTCTTCTTCTGGCGATTTGGCATCTCTTGTAATGGTCCAGAATTCACAGATATAAGTTTCAGAATGAACATTATTAATGTTCTAAATAAGAAGAAACGTAATAGCACGATTTGATTTGTAAAATTACCAGATTCACTGAGAATAGAACTATCAAGAATATGCTTTCTTGATATGTTCAGAAGTTAAGCAGAATGACAGAGTTATGTAACATGGTGCATGATGACGTTATGATCTATGAATCATCACGTCCCATTAGAAACTCAGCATGACTTACTGTAATATAATCACGTTGATCAAGTGTCATTATATTATACTAACTCATGCATCAATTCCCAACATTACTTCAATAACATTCATATTTTAAGCTCGAAAGTTTACAGAATATAGAAACTAACAGTTTCTATATGATGTAATACTGATTGCATGAAGAGATTAATGATTTCAGATAAGAATAGTTATAAAAATATCTCCAGAAATATGGAGGATATTTATAATGAAAGATACGATGATATCTTGGAATTTCTAATATTGATGGGTGATGAAGAAGATTTATCCGTAAGATTTTAACATGACTTCGGAGCAAGATATTCTCTAAAGATTTCAACAGATTCAGAATTACCTGAATCCTTTGAATATAGGGTTTGGTCCTTGTATTTGTCCTTGGTCTCCTTCATGGGTAGCTCAATCTGTTTTTTTTTTCAATACCCAGTTTTTTTTTTTATCGAGCGTTCCTAACACTCCTTTCTTTATCATCAACTTTTGGCCGTTTAGACCACCTATCATTTTTCTGTTTCCTCTGCATTTAATGCTATGATATCTGGATCATCGGTTATTAATCCGAGGTGGTTTCAGGAGAATTGTGTTTTTAGATGATTAAACGCTGATGGTAACATGGTGGAATATGAAAGGTTCTCTGGTGACAATAAAAGAGCACGCGTATATATCAACGTTATAATAAGGTTGTTTCATACGAAAAGTCGAAATTGTCTTGCTGGAGCTGTGACAAAACTGGCTATCTCTAACAGCAGATGCAAAGTTATTTTTGGTAATAATAACGCTAAAGGAATTAGCACAGCTACGAGTAAAACGTTTACTCAGGTTCCGAGTGTTTTCAGGTGTATAACTATATGCATCCTCTTTCCTTCCGTAGATGAAGTGCGGTTGATTCATCCTATCGATTGAGGTGTTTTCAAGAATCATGAAAGGTTTGAACGCAGATTAGAATTGTCAAGATACAAATGAGGTTTAAGATGAAATCAAGTGGCAAACTTGAAGAATTGTTTAGTTTCATATGTTATAATCAATATTTTAATTCATTTTAATTGTCCAATGTTGATGGTCCACAGTTACTAGTCCACAGTTAGCATTTCAATAATTCATATATAATATTCGAATTAATTAATACGTGTCGTGACCCGTATACGTCTCAGACTCGATCATAACTCAAAGTATATATATTATTGTAGAATCAACCTCAACCCTGTATAGAGAACTCGATCATTACTGCATATAGAGTGTCTATGGTGATTCCAAATAATATATATAGATGCGTCGATATGATATGTCAAAACCTTGTATACGTGTCCCGATATTTAAAGTGCGTAAAATGAATAACAGAAAATAAATGACGATAAATAAAGTGCATAAAGTAAATAACAGAAATTAAATGACGATGAATAAAATTGCGAGAATATAAATTGCGATAATTAAATTGCGGAAAATAAAATGTAACCAGTTAGCTAGGAACAGTTAGCGTGGATTCTTAACAATATTTCAATTAGTTAATTCGTTTGTTTCTAGCAAATTTTATTTTGTTCAATGTTTTCTTCATTATGCCACTTGTTGGATTCTGATAGGTCAAAATCCGAATATGAAATTTGAATTTGAATGAAAATAGTTATTATTTGGTGAACGGATACGTATATCGGTGGATGTAAGTAGGATAGTACATGACTGTTGAAACAGATTCGAAGAACATACAATGTAACTTATTAATGTGAAATTTAAATATTCCTCGGGTATTACCTACCCGTTAAAATATTTTCATCATTAACAGTTTGTATAAAAGAATTTTTAATTACAATCTTTATGAAAATATATATACATATATATTTTCTTCAGATATAATCATGGATTTAATGAGTTAATATGATATTAAACTCATTTGCTTTTCGGTTGGAACTAGAATAAATAATCTCTAAAACTTTAGAGATTACATATTTGCCATGTTGAACGAAGGTAAATAAGGTAGAATGATACGTAAAACGAAGATCATACTCAAAGTACAGATGATGATATTGAAGCATGGATTGTTGATGGTACCGGTGTTGTTATTGATGGTACTGTTGGTGCCGGTGATGTTGCTGAAGCTGTTACATTTTGCACCATATTCTCCGAATTGATTATTCGAGCGTGAAGTTCGTTGACTTATTACTCTAGGATGATTGTCGATCGGAACGAGCGGATGAATAAGGTTCAGAATTGTGGATAGAATATAATCTTGTCGAGTTACCCTGGAAATGAGACTGAAAATGGTGTCTCGAATAGGTTCGCCGGTAAATGCTTCAGGTTCATTGTGAGGTGAATTCGGTTGGTGGAAGGGATTGCCTTCTGTGCGTTTTCATTAATTAAGTCAACTACGAACCCATCAAATGAATAGATAATGGCTGATTGGTTAATTCATGACGATGGCGCTGTTTTCGGAGTTTAGGTGGACATCTATGTCGGAATAGCTGTCGGAATAACTATCGGAATAGCTATCGGAATTTGAGGGACTCGAACTGGTTACATGATTCATCTCGTACGATCAGATGAAGGATTTTGGATAAGAAATAGATTATAGTATGTAGATTAGTACCCTGCAATACATAATTTACATATGCATATATAATACTAAAATCTCATAAGTTACGGAGGAATCTACGAAAGCTGTCAGGCAAAGGTAACAGTAACAGATACGCTAAGATATGAATTTTGTCTATACACTATTCATGCAATTAATGCAGTAAGATGTGTTTAGACTAAGAATGATAAGCAGATAATTTCTGACTAGAAATGATAAGCAAAACTTTTGACATGCAGACACGGTCGAAGTCCAGACTCACTAATGCATCTAAATAGCTATCAGTTAGACACGCTAATGCAAAACCTGGTTCGCTAAGACCATCGCTCTGATACCAACTGAAAGGACCCGTCCTAATCCATCCGGACGAAGTCCATATCGATTATAAACGATTCACAACAGTTGATTACATCGCGAGGTAATTGACCTCTATATGATAAATTTTACAAACATTGCATTCGTTTTTAAAAGACAAACTTTCGTTACATCGACAGTTGACAGGCATGTAAAGCATTTCATAATATATCCAAATATAATTGACTTAATAATAATCTTGATGAACTCAACGACTCGAATGTAACATCTTTTGAAATATGTCATGAATGACTCCAAGTAATATCTCTAATATGAGCAAATGCAAAGCGGAAGATTTCTTTCGTACCTGAGAATAAACATGCTTTAAAGTGTCAACCAAAAGGTTGGTGAGTTCATTAGTTTATCATAAAGAATCATTTCATAATTTTAATAGACCACAAGATTTCATACTTCCATTTCTCATAATCATACGTCCCATGCATAGAGACAAAAATATCATTCATATGGATTGAACACCTGGTAATCGACATTAACAATATGCATATTAGAATATCCCCATCATTCCGGGATCCTCCTTCGGACATGATATAAATTTCGAAGTACTAAAGCATCTGGTACTTTGGATGGGGCTTGTTGGGCCCGATAGATCTATCTTTAGAGTTCGCGTCAATTAGGGTTTCTGTTCCCTAATTCTTAGATTACCAGACTATAAAGGGTGATATTCGATTTGATAATCCAACCATAGAATGTAGTTTCGATTACTTGTGTCTATTTCGTAAAACATTTATAAAAGCAGCGCATGCATTCTCAGTCCCAAAAATATATATTGCAAAAGCATTTAAAAAGGGAATAATGAAACTCACGCATATAAATATTGTAAAACAGTTAATAAAGCATTTGCATGTATTCTCAGCCCAAAAACATAAAGAGTAAAAGGGGCAAATGAAACTCACCTAATGTATTTTGTAGTAAAAATACATATGACAACATTAGACAAACTGAACAATGCAGGGTTGGCCTCGGATTCACGAACCTATATCATTTGTATATATATTAATATACATAATGGTAATCGAGTAAATATTATATATATATATATATATATATATATATATATATATATATATATATATATATATATATATATATATATATATATATATATATATATATATATATATATATATGTTAGTTATATCCTTTTTATATTATTATTATATATATATGTATATATATGTTTCGTATATTTATTTTGTTCATAAAATATTAAATTTTGTTATATTATAAGTATTAATATATATATATATATATATATATATATATATATGTATATATATATATATATATATATATATATATATATAGGTATCATTTATTTATTAATACTAAGATAAAATTTTAAATGATAATAATAATAATAATAATAATAATAATAATAATAATAATAATAATAATAATTTTAGTAATAATAAAAATATATATAAAATAATGATAATGATAATTCTAATGATACTTGGATTAATAATTATTACTAATAATCATAATAATAATAATTTTATAAAAAAATTATACTTTTAAGATAATGATATTATTAACACTAATTAGATAACAATAATCATAATAATGATAATGATAATGATAATAATAATAATAATAATAATAATAATAATAATAATAATAATAATAATAATAATAATAATAATAATAATACCTAACATAAAGGATCACGTGTTTAACCAGTTCTCAAAAATAGATCGAGGTAGCAAAGGCAAGAATACAGAGTAAATCACGGTCCTTGGGTTCTTCAATCGATCAATTGATTAACCAATAATCATCGAGGTATAACAGGTCAGTGATTCATTATGTTCATCGTTCGACATCTTCATCATCATCGTGTCATCATCATCAATCGATTTATCATCAGAAATTTTCAAATCACCCTCGTTCACTTCACCATCGGTCGTTTCCATCATTGTATTATCATCTTCCATCAATCAAGTTATCGATTTATTAATTGGTGATGTAGGTAATTGGTGCTTTAAATAATCTATTAGTTTCTTCATTCCTCTATAATTTTTCTGTATTTTAATTGAATCGAACCCATTCAGTATAGTATAATAGCAGGTGTAGCGAATTAAAGGAGTGGTGAATTGGGCATGTTCTTAACAGGAACTGATACACAGCAATTGTAGTTGCAGCAGAAGGAAAAAAAAAAGAAACAAGTAGCAAGTGGTGGTTTCTTGATTTCAAGTGATGATGACAGTTGTGGTTTACGGAAGAGGTGATATTTGGTCTCTTTATCTTTTTCTCATGTATATGATATATATATTTGTATATGTATAGATTTGAGATATATATAGATATAGATGATGGTAAGTAAAGGTGGTTTGATTTTTTTTATTTCATTTCCAATTCGAAATAGAAAACATACCACTATAATTGTGATGTGCCTTGTTATGTTGCAGGTATAATAATGGTGAAGATTTTCGAATGAAACAGGAATGTAGCTGCAGCTTTGGTTTAATGGAGGTGATTATGGTGGTTGAATCAGATTAAAGAAACCGGAGCAGGAAATAGAGGAAACAGATATTGTAATAGATGGATGAGGTATATGATTCAATATAATGAGTATAACTTGCAGTAGTTTTGCTTGTTTTAATGGTGGGTTGAGCAGGAAAACAGAAATATAAATATAGCAGCAGTTATCGAATATTAGCAGTTCAAAGGTAATGAATTTTGATAGTTTTTGAAAAGTAATAATGATATTTGTTTGTGATGGCAGCAGCGGCAGGAAACATGATGTTGTAGTGGTGTTGGTATCTTGAACCGAAATAGAAACTCGATCAGGATATATGCAATCGCAGGTGATGGTATAGTGATGATGTTTGAGTTGAACTGAAATGAATATGAAAGATGGTGATTGAATTACTTGAGTTTCCATTCTGGGTTGGTTTCACGACTGCAAAAACAGAAAGATTTGTAGCATCAGCAATTTCAGTAATGGTGGTATTGCTGTGATGTTTAAACCAAACAACAAACATACATTTTATTAGTGATGATCAAGAAGAGATAGTAATTGGGTTTTTATGATGGTTGATGGCTCACGAGATCATACTGAAACAAATAAGTGTGGGTGGTGGTTTTCATTTGTAGTATAGTTTACATAGGTATAGGTATGTATATCTATTTTTATGTATATATGTATAACAAGAGGGAACTCGTTTGTAACTCACAAGTGAAAACATAAAAGTGATGATCGCTTTTAAACAGGTAGATGAAGTATTAGATGGTTTGATAAGGTTTTCCTTATTTCTAGGCTATGTATATATTATATATGTGTATAGAATATAAAATCGATTAAAGTTATATATATAAAGTTAGATATAAATTGATAGATAGAGATATCTAACAGAAAGTGAAACTTTGAAATACTATCTCCATTAATTTAGGCAATTAGGCATAGTAAAGGTTTTGGTAATTTGTTAGGTAGTGCATGTGGAGATCGATTTACAAGGAGAAAAGAAGACAGAAATGACTACTTGGTCAAGTATTATATATCATCTTATCTAAACATATTTTATATATTTTACATATTATATTTATATAGAAAAACGACTGGTAACAACACTAGTACTGCATATCATAACAATTAAAAATGATATGCAAAACATGATTGATGTCAAAATATGACTAACCATAAAATAGAAAAGATGCTTCATTAATTATCATTAATTAATCGGTGAGACTCAATTGTATAAAAAAAATTAATGGTATTGAGTCGTGTTGGTTATAAGTCTCATAAATAATACTGAGTATTAACTAAACAATATATATATATTACACATTTTCGGATCATTGTTTATTTTAAAAAAAATTACATAAGTTCGACTTAACTTCTCTAAATAATAATTGAAACGTCCAACGAGTATTACAGTTATAATTATATTTGATATACTCTCTCTCTCTCTCTATGTGTATGCATATATATATATATATATATATATATATATATATATATATATATATATATATTTATTTATTTATTTATTTTATTATACAATTTAGTTATATCGTATATTATGATTTTCAATTATTATATCCATATATATATATATTTATATTTAAATGTATACACATTTATTTACAATTAATGGTTCATGAATCGTCGGGAAAGTCAAAGGGTATTTGCATAAATGAAAACACTTCAAAATATTTGAGATCCAACATTATAGACTTTGCTTATTGTGTCGAAATCATATAAAGATTAAGTTTAAATTTGGTCGGAAATTTTCGGGTCATCACAGTGAATCCGAGGCCAACCCTGCATTATGCAATGTCGTCATATGTATTTTTACTACAAAATACAGTATTGTGAGTTTTATTTTCCTTTTTACCCTCTATATTTTTGGGCTGAGAATACATGCGAAATTTTTATAAATGTTTTACGAAATAGATACAAGTAATCGAAACTACATTATATGGTTGAATTATCGAAATCGAATATGCCCCTTTTTAGTCTGGTAATCTAAGAATTAGGGAACAGACACCCTAATTGACGCGAATCCTAAAGATAGATCTATCGGGCCCAACAAGCCCATCCAAAGTACCGGATGCTTTAGTACTTCAAAATTTATATCATGTCCGAAGGAGGATCCTGGAATGATGGGGATATTATTATATGCATATTGTGAATGTCGGTTACCAGGTGTTCAATCCATATGAATGATTATTTTTGTCTCTATGCATGGGACGTATATTTATGAGAAATGAAAATCTTGTGGTCTATTAAAATGATGGAAATGTTTATTTATGTTAAACTAATGAACTCACCAACCTTTTGGTTGACACTTGAAAGCATGTTTATTCTCAGGTACAAAAGAAATCTTTCACTGTGCACTTGCTCATTTTAGAAACATTACTTGGAGTCATTCATGGCATATTTCAAAAGACGTTGCATTCGAGTCGTCGAGTTCATCAAGATTATTATTAAGTCAATTATAGTTGGATATATTCTGAAATGGTATGCATTCCGTCAATTTTTGTTGTAAAGAAAGATTGTCTTTTAAAATTGAATGCAATGTTTGTAAAATGTATCATATAGAGGTCAAATACCTCACGATGTAATCAACTGTTGTGAATCGTTTATAATCGATATGGACTTCGTCCGGATGGATTAGGACGGGTCTTTATGGATTAGGGTTAAGGGGGAAGATGTCTCCAAAACCACTTTCTGGACTCGCTATGGTAGTTATGAATTTCTTGTCATGCCGTTTGGTCTAACTAACGCACCGGCGGTGTTCATGGACCTCATGAACTGCGTGTGCAAACCGTATCTCGACAAATTCGTTATTGTATTCATCGATGATATCTTGGTCTACTATAAAAGTGAAGAAGAGCACGAACAACATCTCCGACTTGTGCTTGAACTCTTGAGACAAGAACGAATCTATGCCAAATTCTCCAAGTGTGAATTTTGGTTGAAGGAAGTTCCATTTCTTGGTCATGTTGTAAGCAATCAAGGTATTAAGGTCGATCCCGCAAAAATCGAAGCCATTAGCAAATTGGAGACCCCTACTACTCCTACTCACATTCGTCAATTCTTGGGTCTCGCCGGATACTATCGTAGATTCATCAAGGATTTCTCTTTGGTGGCTCGTCCTCTAACCGCATTAACTCACAATGGAAAGAAATTCATTTGGGTAATCGAACAAGAGTCCGCGTTTCAAATCTTGAAGATAAAGCTAACCACCGCCCCTATCTTGTCACTTCCCGAAGGCAATGATGATTTTGTTGTATATTGCGTTACCTCGAAACATGGTTTTGGGTGTGTATTGATGCGACAAAAGAAGGTCATTGCTTATGCCTCTCGACAACTAAAAATCCATGAACAGAACTACACAACACATGATCTCGAACTCGGAGCCGTTGTCTTTGCACTCAAAATGTGGAGACACTATCTTTATGGGACCAAAAGTACTATCTTCACCGATCACAAAAGCCTTCAACACATCTTCGATCAAAAGCAACTAAACATGAGACAACGACGGTGGATTGAAACTTTAAACGATTACGATTGTGAGCTTCGTTACCATCCAGGAAAGGCAAATGTAGTAGCCGACGCCTTAAGTCGAAAAGACAGAGCGGTGCCTCTTCGTGTCCGAGCTTTAAACATCACCATCCACACCAATCTCAATAACCAAATTCGGGTAGCTCAAGATGAGGCTCTCAAGGATGCAAACATTTCTCTCAAACGCTTGAACGTCCTCACCTCTCGATTCGAAGTTAAGGAGACCGGACTCTGATATTTCGCCGGAAGAATTTGGGGTCCTAGTTATGGGGACTTGGGAAACCTTATTCTAGACGAAGCCCATAAGTCAAGGTATTCGATTCACCCCGGTGCCAATAAGATATACCACGACCCCAAAGAACAATATTGGTGGCCGAACATTAAAAGGGACGTCACTACTTATGTTGGAAGGTGCCTAACTTGCTCCAAAGTCAAAACCGAACTTCAAAGACCATCCGGATTACTTCAACAACCCGAAATCCCGCAATGGAAGTGGTAAAGAATAATGATGGATTTTATCACAAAACTACCAAGAACGGCAAGCGGTTATGATACTATTTGGGTTATTGTAGACCGTCTCACCAAATCCGCTCACTTCCTTGCCATGAAGGAAACCGACAAAATGGAAAAACTTGCACAACTTTACATTAAGGAGATCGTAGCCCGTCCTGGTGTGCCTTTGTCGATTATTTCCGATCGAGATGGCCGTTTTGTTTCTAAATTTTGGCGTACCTTATAAGAAGTGTTGGGAACGCGTTTAGACATGAGCACCGCATACCATCCGCAAACCGACGGACAAAGCGAACGCATAATTCAAACCTTGGAAGACATGCTACGAGCTTGCGTTATCGATTTCGAAAAAGCTTGGGACAAGCACTTGCCTCTCGCCGAATTCTCCTACAACAATAGTTATCACACGAGTATTAACGCAGCACCACTCGAAGCATTATATGGCCGAAAATGTCGTTCACCACTTTGTTGGGCCGAAGTAGGTAACACACAAATCACCGGACCCGAACTCATTCATGAAACAACCGAGAAGATCGTTCAAATCCGAGATAGGCTTAGGACGGCCCGTAGTCGTCAAAAGAGCTATAGCGACATTAGACGCAACGACCTCGAATTCCAAGTCGGTGACCGCGTAATGTTAAAAGTCGCACCTTGGAAAGGTGTAATCCGTTTTGGGAAACGCGGGAAACTAAATCCGCGGTATATTGGTCCTTTCAAAATCTTGGAGTGTGTTGGAACCGTTGCTTATCGTTTAGATCTCCCGCCTCAACTGAGCTCCGTTCATCCTACTTTCCATGTATCAAATTTGAAGAAGTGTTTTGCCGAACCCGAACTAGTCATCCCTCTCAAGGAGCTTACTATTAATGACAAACTTCACTTTGTGGAAGAACCGGTTGAAATTCTGGACCACTCCGTCAAAACGCTAAAACAAAGCCGAATTCCGATTGTCAAAGTCTGTTGGAATGCCAAAAGGGTACCCGAGTTTACTTGGGAAAGACAAGATCAAATGCAAAGAAAGTATCCTCACTTATTTGTAGAGTCGGCAATGCAAGATCCAGAGGAAGAAACAACGACCACTACATCTACTTAAATTTCGGGACAAAATTTCTTTTAAAGAGTAGGTAATGTAACATCCCGCCTTTTACCGTTTACCTTCCGTTATACTATTTTAAAGTCCATTATATAATTATAACATCTTCCGTTAATACGCATTTTAAAATATCTCGTTTAGGTAATTCACGCACCCGCTTCTAAACTTGAGAGACTAAACTTGCCAAATGTCCAAAGATTTGACTAGGTCAAATGGTCAACTTCACCTCCTCCACTCATTCATCACCTCCCACTTTCTAATACTTCCACCTTTTTCTCTCAACACCAAATTCAAAGAATCATCATCCATTTTCAATCTAGCAAGTGTTCATCAAAACAAATTACATATTTAGAATCCTTGCAACTTCCTCTTCGATTCCATACCAACTTCATTACATTTGGGTAACTTTCTAAAAACACTAGATTTTGTGTTCTTGACGTTTTTAACTTATAAAAGGGTTAATTAGTGTCTATGGCTCAAGTCTAACATGAATATATGATTTGTCTGCTTGTTCTTGTCATTTTGATGTAACTAGCTTAAACTTGAAATGGGTATGTTTGATCTTGAGTTTTGGTTGATCATATGTTGTTAGATGTTAAAAGTACATGTATTAAATGTGTTACTAGCATCACTAGCTTCAATTTGGTATGTTAGTTGACTTGGAAAAGCCTCATTAACATGATTAAGGATTTTATGATTGTTAGTTAGGGTTTGGTGGCCTTAAATGTGATCTTTGATGCATTAAAAGCCTTGCAATGTTGTTGGTAAGTGTTTAGTAGTATTGTATGCGAAATTACCTACGAAACGGCGAATTATATGCATGTATTAAGTTCCCGAATCATCTTATGCATTTTGTGAACTTGAAACCTTGATAATAGACCTTTAATGATCACTTGACGAGAATTCGGTTATTGTAAATGATATTTTTGTGTGACGAAAAGTGTTTAATTGTATTCCTCATTAAATTACCTTTCCAACGATATAAGATACATGTTTTGAATGTTTATGGTTCATTAGTTATGGTTGTTTGAAGTTGGATTCGTGCATTAAGTGTTCAAACTGCCCAGATTGCTGAACAGATACATGGAGCGGTTGTCCAAAATTTTACTTTTTCGTATAATTCTAACTATGCTACGCACCTCTGATTAACATGAAACTTGGCCAACATGCTTATATATGATTAAAAACCTCAGAAAAATAGTTCGGGACCCGACCCGAACGTGTTGACTTTTTCGTTGACTTTGACTTGACCAAAGTTGACTTTTATTCAAACTTAACCGAATACTTATGCAATCGTTCTAACATGCTTTTATACTTGTATCTTGCAAACTTAACATCGTGATTCACATGCTATATATTAATCGAGTCGTAACGAGCCATTGGACTAATTGAACACTTTGAACAACTTCATGCTTACCGATACTGATACAATCTATTGTTTAGGTCGAGACTAGCATTCTTTCTTGCACATGTTTACTTTGTGAAGTACATTTACATTCGTGCACTCAAGGTGAGATCATAGTCCCACTTTTACTCTTTTAAACTTATACTTGGGATGAGAAAACATAAACGATTCATACTTTTATACTTTGAACACAAATATGAAAGCAAAGATACATACAAGTTAGAACAAAAATCCTCAAGTCAAATTATCATCAGTTACACTTGTAGGGTGTAAGCGTGAACTTATGTTGTGTGGCCATACGGGTTTGACGAACCCTCATCCAGTTAGATGAAACGTATTTTTGGTATATAGTGTAGGTTCCAACACTATTATGCAGAGGTAAGATTCAGTTAAGCTTTGGTAATTGGTTGCTCGTGATACAAATAACATCTTTTGGGATGTATAAGCTTGATATTCACTTTATACTAAATCTTGTGGTTCAAAAACATACTTTGCAAATACACCTATGATTTCACCAACGTTTTTCGTTGACAGATTTTCTATGTTTTTCTCAGGTCCATGAATACTAGGTGATACATGCTTCCGCACTATACTTTTTGATACTTGCTTGGATGTCAAGTATACATGCATACGTGGAGCGTCTTTTGACTTACTTTAAATTGTGTCGCATATGTTTCAATTGTATTTTAAACGTTGTAATGTAACTAGTCATTGAACTACTTTGTAAACCTTGAAACATCCTTAATTTTGAAATGAATGCGACATATTTTTGGTCAAACTTTGTTTTAAAGACTTATGACCACGTAACGGGACCTAAGTAGACGGTGCCATCAATGATGATTTTGTCGGGTCGCTACATAATCCCCCTCATCTTCCCTGCAGGTTGTTGATTATTGCATGCTAGTATTTGGGAGAAGATAGGATGTCTAGTGGATATGTTTGACAACCTTTGGAACTCTGATGTCGTGATTTTGTAATAATGAAATCGTTTTTTTAAGTAACACCATATTGTGGGTTTTTGAATAATAAGTACTTGTGTTTAATAAATAATTATGTTATGGTTATTATAAATACTTCCGTTGTTTCAAAAAAAAATCTAGGGTATTATAAGTTGGTATCAGAGCATTGGTTTGGCTACATGTACACGCAAGTGTCATGTTCCCAAATCTTGAGTAGTGTCAAACGAATCAGAGGGGATGGGGTTAAGTGAATGTAGGTATCATACGTGTTAGTTGATAGGTACTAACCATTTATCTACTAAGCTTTGGTGAGATGTTGTGATAAGACAGGTATGGCAGATCCAAGAAGAAGTGTTGTTGCCCCCCTCAACCCCCGGAACCTTTCGAGCACCTGCTGAAGGGTCTGACTCAGATGATGAGCGGCGAGAACACATTCTCAAGTTAGAATCGCAACTCAAGGAAGCCCGTGATAGAGTGGCTGAGTTAGAAGTCACACAGCAGACTGTTGCCCTGACCGCTACACTAGTTGTTACCCCAACTACAACACCAGCTGGTACCAATGCTGGTGGACCACCTCCTGGGTTTTCGACACCACAGTTTCCGTCCATGCCCAGTGGAAACACCTCGCAACTGCAACCACCGTTTCCACAACAATATCAGATGCCCCAACAGTTTCAGATGCCAACTCAGTTCGGTAATCAGTACCCTAATCAAATGTGGAACTCGTATCAGATGCCTATGTTTCAACAACCTAAGAAGTGTACATTCAAACAGTTCTTGGATTGCAAACCTACCGAGTATTCAGGAAGCCCTGACCCAACCGTAACCGTAAACTGGTTGAGGGAAATGGAAAGAGTTTTTGAGGCATACCAGTGTGAATTAGAATTAAGGGTTATTTTCGCCAGTAGGTTGTTGAAGAACAGGGCAATGGTTTGGTGGGATTCAGTTATCTCTAGTATACCTAAAGAACAAGTGAGCCTGATCACGTGGGAACAATTTTACAGTAAGGTTTGTGGACAGTATTGCACAGCGTATGACATTGGGAGACTTAAGAAGGAGTTCATGGAGATGAAAATGACAGAGCAAATGACAATAGACGGGGTGATTGAACAGTACAAGGATAAACTCTGATTTGTGCAACAGTGGGTTCCGTACGAACAGTCAAGAATTCAACATTTTGTTAAGATGATACTACTGGAGTACCGAACGATGGCAAGGTTTGCTACTACTTTATCTCAAGCCTTTGTTATGGCCAAGATGACTGAGGGAGATGTGAAAGAGTCCAAGATCAGAGTGGTAGACAACATTGTGTCACAATCTAGTAAAGCAAATACTCAGGCTAGTTCCAAGTCTAAGAAGTCACTTAGGTATAGACAGAAAGAGAACCCTACTCAAAGTGGAACCGAGTCGAGTCAGAGGGTTTGGTGTCATAATTGTAGATCGGCACATAGTGGTCCTTGTTCAGCTTTAACGAAAAGATGTTTGAGGTGCAAAGAGGTGGGACATGATATTCAAGCGTGTTCGCTCAAGTCTAATATTTGTTGGAATTGCAAGAAAGAGGGGCATCGATCAGCGCAGTGTCCTACTAGTGGAAGGCTGGTTCTGGGGTGGGGTCAGGGGTGCCGACAATGTCAGTAGCTGGATCCTCTGTTTCAACGGCAGGACAGTAAAGAAAGAATCCTTCCTTTGCGGAAGCAAGAGTCTTCCAGATGACAATAGATGCAGAGACCGATACCGACTACGCGAATGCATGTATTTTTTGATAAATCCGTATTAGTTGGTATGTTGATTAATTTGTTGAATTGAATCGCTTCATTATGTTTTGGATTTAATTGTTAAAATATAAAAAAAAAAAAAAAAAAAAAAAAGCATATCATTGACATTGTTAGTAATTTACCTCTAATGACTTGTATGCTAAACCTACATCTACTGGCGAATTGGTGCTAGAAATGAGCTATGCTTAAGTTAATACGGGTAGGTTTCCTTTCCTTTGGCGCGTAAAATGTAAATAAAGACCGTAAGAATAGGAATTGGGTAGAAATTCTCCGAATTGTGTTGTTTGGAATCAAAGATTGATTTAGGATGATGTACTTGTGCCTGGCCAACGCAAATACATTGTGGTAAATCATACAAAAGTTCCGAGAACCGAAGGAGATCTAGGACGTGAAAATGTGACCTGGAAACGTTGAACCCTATAATAATTAGTGCCACTGTAGTAACTGGGAACCCTTGTTTATTGTGCCTGTCTAGATTCCGAGGACGGAATCTTCTTAAAGGGGATAGATTTGTAACACCCTGATTAATGGCCTAGATAAAACGAATAAAAAATATTATTTTTATTATATGATTTAAATATGATTTTAAATTATGGATAAATAATAAAGATTAAATATAAAAGTGAAATAATAAATTATGAGTGGAGCACTTATTAAAGGTTAAATGAATTCGTTTGTGACGATGATCACATAAAATATCTGTTTGATTGAATTGAGCTTTGGAGTGTCTAATTTGAACATTGTGTTATAAATAATGGGTAAATAAATATTAAATCATATGTGTACAAAATGGTGAGTTAGTTATCTCTACAAGAAACACGTGACTTTCCTTGTTCCTAGTCTTATTTCATTGTTTCTTTGTTGGCAATACATACCGAATCGAGCATAGGAGACTATCTTTTTATGTTCCTAACTTTTGGTTACTTTCTATCTGTTTATGATCTAAAATAAAAGCATAGGAGACTAACCGACATGTTTATACCAACTTCTTTTATATCTAGTCTTCAATTCCTTTTTGGAAATTACAAGCCAAGAACACCCATTTTAGTCTTCAAAACTACAATTCCGATTCTAGAATTAAATAACTTTTTTGGTATGATTTGCTTGTGCTATCCAGAACTAAAAACCAAAAGCGAGGTATCTGTAGAAATTTACAGATCTAATCAAAACCAGAATCAGTACGCTAATTGTGTACCAACAAAATCAATAATACCAACAGATCAATCAATGATCTATAACACAGATAACAACTTAAACAAACGAATTAGTTCATCAACTAAATGAACACACCAATTTCTTAACGGCAGCTATAATTTGTTTTTACAGATCTTGAGAGAGAATGATGAAAACTGGATGAAAAATAATGAATCGGGTTAACTCTCTAACCCTAATTTTTGATACATATAGGATCTTATATCAAAAGTTTCAAATAGACCCCTCAAGATAAAGACTTCATGTTTTCACCACATAAACTTTAACCAGCTTCTTTCAAGTTTCTTTAATTCAACTTTGGCCACCAAAACATTCAGAAAACAGCAACACAAGTCCAACTATACTCTTCAATCAACAAATCATCACTTGATCAATCCATTGATAGAAAACCTGCATGATCTAATCATATACTAAGTAACAATGACAAAATATTAGGAATTAGATTGTTTTATATACCTTTTAACACCCCTCCTCAATCTAATTCCCAAACACATCTTTCAATCCAAAAAAATTTATAAGTTTATTATGTTGAAAAACAGTTAAACCTTTTGTAAAAACATCTGAAATATTATTATTTGAGTCTACCTTTTTTTTTTTGTAAAATTCCATCACTTATTTTTTGTCTTACAAAATGCAAATCTATCTCAAAATGTTTGGTTTTCTCATGAAAAACAGGATTTGCTGCAATCTAAATTGCATCAGAATTATCCACAATAATCTGAACAGGCAGAACAGTATTAATTTTGAAATCTTGAAGAATTTTTAGTAACCAAATAATTTCACATGATGCATCTGCCAAAGCTCTATATTCAGCCTTAGCTGATGATCTAGAAATAGTGGGTTGCTTTTTACTTTTCCAAGTCAAAAGAGATCCATTTAAAAATACACAATAACCTGTAACAGACTTTCTTTCCATGACTCTTTTAGCCAAATCAGAGTCAACAAAACAAACCAGCCCAGAAATATCACTTTTGTATATACAAATACCTCTACCTGGAGATAATTTCAGATATCTCAAGACTGTTAGAGCACATTTTAAGTGTGATTGTTTAGGACTATGCATAAACTGACTCAAAACATGCACAGAGTAAGAGATATCAGGTCTAGTAAGTGTTAAGTAGATTAATTTTCCAATCAATTTCTGATATTCAGTAATATTTTTCAAAGATAAATCATCAGGATTATCATTATCAAGATAAGTAATGTTTGGTTCAATAGGTGTATGTATTGGTTTACTGTTAAGTAACCCAAATTCAGCAAGTAAATCAAGAGTGTATTTTCTTTGAGACAAACAAATATTTTTATCTATTCTTATAACCTCAATACCTAAGAAATATTTCAACAACCCTAAGTCTTTTATTTTGAATTTTGAGTTCAAGAAAGACTTAACCAATTTAATCTCATCTTCATTATTACCAGTTATGACAATATCATCAACATAGACAAGAACAGAAACAAACACATTATCAACAGATTTTATAAATAAGGAATAATCATTTAAACTCTGTTTAAAACCATTTTCAACTAATGCACTAGTTAGCTTCTCATTCCATTTTCTAGGAGCATGTTTCAACCCATATAAAGATCTTTTAAGTTTGCAGACTTTATTACAATTATCATTATAATACCCTAAAGGTAACTGCATATAAACATCTTCATCAAGATCACCATAGAGAAAAGCATTATTAATATCAAGTTGATATAAATTCCAGTTATTTTGCACATCAATATTAATCATACATCTAACAGTAGCCATCTTAACAACAGGTGAAAAAGTCTCATCAAAGTCAACACCCTCTTTTTGATTATACCCTTTAGCCACTAATCTAGCTTTAAACCAATCAACTTCACCATTAGATTTATACTTAACTCTGTACACCCATTTACTCCCAATAGGCTTTTTGCCTTGAGGTAAATCAACCAAATCCCAAGTATCATTTCTATGGAGAGCTTCCATCTCTTGATTCATGGCATCAACCCAATGTTTGGATTTACAAGCCTCCCAATAATTAGCAGGCTCAACCAGTTTGTTCAGATTAGAAGTTAAACACATAATATCTTTAGACAAACTGGAATAATTAACATATTTGTTAATATCATATTTAGCATTACTGTTTAAGACATAATCATTAAACCTCTTAGGTCTGGAAACACTCCTTTGAGATTTTCTAACAGTGTGTTGAAAAACATTAGATTCTTGATTTGGTAAAACAGTGCCCTCAGGGTTATTAATATAATCATCATTAAGTGTTGCAGACTGATTTGGTAACCTGGTATGTTCATCTAAATCTTCAAAAGTAGAAGACTCTTCAGAACTATCCATAGGTAATGAATCACTACTGCCATCACTTTAATGACCAGTTTCTTCCCCTTCATCATTGGGACTTTGAGTATTTGAAACATCTAGCTCTAACTCTTCAAAAAAATTGATTTGACTTAAAACTTTATCAGGATTTGAATCACTTTGTAAATTCTTAAAAGGAAAAATATTTTCATAAAACTTCACATCTCTTGACACAAAACAATTTTTATTATCTAAGCTATATAATTTGTAACCTTTTTGAACAGAGGAATATCCTAAGAAAACACAATTTTCAGACCTTTCAGAAAACTTATCACTATTATTTAAAACAGTAGAAAAAGCTAGACAACCAAAAACTCTTAAATGGGAAAGATTTGGAATTCTGTTATATATTATCTCAAAGGGACATTTTCCATTAAGCAAAGAGGTAGGAGTCCTGTTAATCAAATAGATAGCAGTTAGAACACATTCATCCCAAAACTTAATAGGAATCCCCCCTTGAAACATAAGTGCCCTTGCTACATTAAGCAAGTGCCTATGTTTCCTCTCAACAAGCCCATTTTGTTGAGGAGTATATGCACATGAAGTTTGATGCACAATCCCATGTTTTTCAACAAAATCTTTAATTTTATGATTTATAAATTCTGTACCATTATCAGACCTGAAACATTTAATTTGTTTATTAAACTGATTCTTAATTAAGAAAAACAAATTTATTACACAATCAGACACTTCTTCTTTAGATTTAAGCATATAAACCCAAACACCTCTAGAAAAATCATCAAAAATAGTTAGAAAGTATCTATACCCTTTATGAATTTGAGTCTTATATGGACCCCAGACATCAAGATGCATAAGATCTCCTAATTCATATGTTTTATGACTACTATTTTGAAAAGACTCTCTTGTTTGTTTTGCCTTATGGAAGACATCACAAGGATCATGTAGACCTTGATTGTTTAAGTTTAAATGATTTTTATAACACATTAAGGCCTGCTCAGCTAGGTGACCCAGTCTGCAGTGCTACAAATTAACAGACACATTGTTTATTTTACTTATGTTGGAACTACCAACAGTACCTTTTTCATTTCCAGTGAAATAATATAAACCACCACATCGACTACCAGTCACTTTTGTCTTCCTGGACACCAAGTCCTGGATGTAACAAGCATTTTTATCAAAACCAACAAACAAACTATTATCCCTAACCAAGCAATATACAGATAATAAGCTTACACAATAATCAGGTACAACCAACACATCTTGTAAAATTATGTCATCTGAAATTTTTAAGTTTCCAATTTTACTAATCTTGGCTTTAGTCCCATTGGGATGAACCACAGTTAGATTTAAATCATTAACATCAACATAAGATACAAAATTTAAAGTAGAGTTGGTCATATGTTGGTTGGCACCAGAATCTATAATCCACCCATAGTGTATATTATCAGTATCATTGCTAGATAAGTTGGACTTATAGAAAGTATTAACATTTGAATTAAACTGTGCACTATAGTTCTCAAAGTTACCAGTCATATTTGATGCACCAGTTTTAACACCATTTTTATCATCAAGAAGACTTAACAGCTTCATAATCTGATCATTGCTTAAGGTATTAGAAGCAGAGGAGCTGCAACCTTGATAATCACTGTTTGGTTTGCTTGCATTACCCCTAAAATTATTGTTAGAACCAAAACCTTTCTTTTTCAAATTGTTAGGATAACCAATTACTTCAAAACATCTATCAACAGTATGATTAGTCATCCCACATTTAGTGCATTTTAAACCTCCAACTCTAGGTGGATATCCAACAACTTCAAAACACTTATCAACAGTATGATTTGTTCTACCACATTTAGTACATTTTAATTCTTTACCTTGTTGATTAGGTTTAAAGTTGTTTGAATAAAAAGCAGATGACTCAGAAACTTTTTTTCCACTTGTGACAGACTTCCTATGTGATTCTTCTCTAGATATTATTGAAAAAGCAGTATTAACAGATGGTAATGGATCTCTAGTTAAGATATTACTCCTAATAGGTTGATATATTTCATCCAAGCCCATTAAAAACTGCATTAACTTTATTAAATTTGTATGATCTTTAAACTCTTTGGAAGAAGTAACACTGCAGCTAGGAAGCTGTACCATAGTATCGTATTGTTTCCACAGTGAATTAAGTGTATGATAATAATCTGAAACTGAATTACCACCTTGAGTTAAAGAATTTAGTTTTTGATAAAGATTAAAGATTACAGAACCATCAATTTTATCATATGTCTCTTTAAGTTCTTTCCAAACATCAGATGCAACGTTAGAATAAATTTGACCACTATAAAGTTCTTCTGTCATTGATCCAAGGATCCATGACAAAACAACTGCATTACACCTATCCCACTGGATACCAAGAACCTCATTACCTTCATCTCTTTTTAAAGTACCATTAATAAAACCCATTTTATTCTTTGTTTGCAAAGCAAGTTCCAAGGCACAAGACCAAGATTTATAGTTTTCAGTACTTTTAAGTTTAACAGTAATTAAAGGTGTACTACTTATATCACTTGGATGAAGATAAAGAGGATCCCCAAAATCCAGTTTACTGATCTGAGTAGAACTACTACCAGAATCATCATCTTTAGCCATGAGAGTAACAGATATGAAAAAGACAATACACGAAAAAATAAACACAAATAGTAGCAATTCTTTGATAATCAACCAAAGCTTGATCAGGTTTCCATTGATTTCAATGAATCAAGGTTAAGAGTTGGGCTATGGTGATTAATCGAAGAATTTAACAAGACAAACAACTAAAAATAAAGATAAATAAGATAGAATCAATAAAACTCCCCTAGGTCTTTATCAATTGCAGCGGAAGAACACAAGAATACGGTGAAGAAGATCAGCCGATAACAAATTAGGGTTTTGAAAACCCTAAATTAACCAAATAAGCAGAAACGCAAAAAAACCTTCGAAGAACAAACCCTAGATCGAAGATCGTCTGAATACCGAATAATATCAGACGAATTGCTCTGATACCATGTAGAAATTTACAGATCTAATCAAAACCAGAATCAGTACACTAATTGTGTACAAACAAAATCAATAATACTAACAGATCAATCAATGATCTATAACACAGATAACAACTTAAACAAACGAATTAGTTCATCAACTAGATGAACACACCAATTTCTTAACGACAGCTATAATTTGTTTTTACAGATCTTGAGAGAGAATGATGAAAACTGGATGAAAAATAATGAATCGGGTTAACTCTCTAACCCTAATTTTTGATACATATAGGATCTTATATCAAAAGTTTCAAATAGACCCCTCAAGATAAAGACTTCATGTTTTCACCACATAAACTTTAACCAGCTTCTTTCAAGTTTCTTTAATTCAACTTTGGCCACAAAACATTCAGAAAACAGTAACACAAGTCCAACTATGCTCTTCAATCAACAAATCATCACTTGATCAATCCAATGATAGAAAACCTGCATGATCTAATCATATACTAAGTAACAATGACAAAATATTAGGAATTAGATTATTTTATTATACCTTTTAACAGTATCTAAATTATTATTCCTATTTGATTTAATCTTGTTAAGTTGCGTGGATTTTTATAACCGTATGAAAATTGATAAATTTATATATTGTTTAATTGTCCAAAACGTGTTTGTTATATTTACTAGAAGGTGCGTATGTGTGTGTGTATATATATATATGTGTGTGTGTGTGTGATTTATATATTGATTTGAGTCTATAAGTTTTAAGAGTTTTGTACAAAATATGAGTAAATGATTGGATCTTGTAGATTGATGGTTATACGATAAAATTGATGATCGCTATAGACTATATATGTTTTATACATGACTTGTTTGATTGATATTTCTTAAAATAATGATTTTAGGGTTTATGTCAAGAAGTGGGTTAAATGGGTTTTGGCATGAATCTTGTGTGAAAAGTATTTTTTATACTTGTTTGATGTTAAAAATATGCTGTGTGAACTTCGTGTATAATCAATTCGACCTAAACAATGGTTTTGATAATTAAGTATGTATTTGAGATATGACTACTGACTTGGATTGTATTATTCTCAGGTGAAAAGAGTAAGCAGAAGACTCAGTAATATTAGATCACTAAGTACTTGTGGATATCGGTGAGTAGAACTGTCCTTTCGGATATTAGTATAGAGTAGCAAATTGTGCTACTGTTGTTATGACCAACCGATTAGATTGCCATGATAGAATATTGTTGATAAGTTAGGTTGATTATATGATTATATGTGCACCAGTTGATTCGATCTTGATTTGTGAGGTCGGATGCCGGGAGTCAGTCTTGATTTGTGAGGCTGGCTCATGAGGTCAACCTTGATTTGTGAGGTTGGGTTCGAGTGTCACTATCTGTGTAGTATAGCTTTGAATGACGCATGCGTTGCGTCTGGATTTCTATACGAAGGAGTCAGTAATAGGATTTATCGGTAGACTTTAGCCCGACCAGCTAGGGTTGCAGGTCAGGCCTGGCCGCCGGTCCTCTGGGATGGCAAAGTTGTTGGTTGTTTGTTGTTAGTTGTTACCTACAGTTGTAAGATTTGATATTGTATGTTAGTGCTGTTATGATAGTTTCATTCACTTATCTTCGTGCTAATCCCCCTCATCTTCCCTGCAGGTTGTTGATTATTGCATGCTAGTATTTGGGAGAAGATGGGATGTCTAGTGGATATGTTTGACAACCTTTGGAACTCTTATGTTGTGATTTTGTAATAATGAAACCGTTTTTTCAAGTAACACCATATTGTGAGTTTTTGAATAATAAGTACTTGTGTTTAATAAATAATTATGTTATGGTTATTATAAATACTTCTGTTGTTTCAAAAAAAATTTAGGGTGTTATATATACCTCACGTGTCTTCATGATTAATGGTTATGAAGATAAGTTAGGGTTGGTAAATACCAGCTATCAAAATGTTTATTACACATATTATACATTTTGTGTGACCCATAAATCTTTAACTTATGTATACACAATTCAGTTATTACTTGGGAATTGTATCTCTTTATCCTATAATAAGAAAACAAAAATGTTGTCATATTTTTTGTAAAAAGGCCACCTGTCAAAAGCTCAACCTTTAGATGATAAATCTTATTTTGATCCAAACCGTCTAAAATGATAATAGCGTCATTTAACTTTTCAAGCGGCAGTTGGGGTTGATAATTACACAAGTGTCCTTGGGATATCGAATGGTTACACTGCATTGGAAATCAGTTTTAGGGTTTCAAAAAGTATAAATGCTTCTTCAAAAGATCCCCATGCATCCAATCTATTATCTGCAACATCTCATCTTTGGAGACTCTATCCGAATTATGATACAATGATTGATCCTTGAAGAAATCCGCGCTAAATTTTGTCAAGCAATTTTGTCATAAATTTATCGCGTCAATTGTGTAATTTATTTCATTCAATCTATCGGATTTAGTGAGTTTGGGGATTTATACATCATAGTTATATATCAGGTATTATTCATTTCATTCAATGATTAGGGTTTCTTATTTAACGCTTTCTAATTGTTTCATTGTAGGCTTTGATTAAATATTTTAAATTCGTTTGATGTATAAAAACATGTGAAACTGTCGAATTTGTATATAAATATACACACCTTGAGTTTCTTTTTTCTCTTTTGTTATAAAAAAGTTGGTGTGGTTTGTGGTGCTGGGTGTGGATCCTTAAAAAAGCATGTAGGTAGTGTCCAGATAAAACTAACAATGTGGATATCAATGTACAATTTGGTTAGGTAATCTATATTTGGAGTTATAATTACTTCCTTTATGATTGCAGGTTTCCTTTTAGAAGCTAGAGTATTGGGCTTAGGAAAAGATTTATCTCCATGTATGTTACCAACCTAGCTGTGAGTACTCTTATCTAAATGTGTCAAAATGTGTGGTTGGGACATGGTGGGTAATGGGTCAATAAAGTATTATCTTTGTATGGGTAGGATCCAGGTTGTGTTTGGTTACTTGCTCGGTTTCTTGAAATGGGTCATAAAAGAATGTAATATATTTGATCGAAACCTGGTTTGGGATCGAAACCTGGTTTGATCGAAACCTGGTTTAGATGATGGTTTTAGATGTTTTGAAAATGAAGAATTCATAGCTTTTAAGTTTTACACCAAGTGATCAATATGGCAACTTAAGGTTTGTAATTTGTCCAGGATTATATGTCTATCAATCTTCAACTATACTGTTACTCTTTTGTCTGAAATTTTAACTTGGTTAAATACAATCTGCGTTATGATTATTGATTATGCTTTTTTGCCATGTTTATGTGCACTTTGACTGTTTTGCAGTTAAAAATTTGGTATTGGTATTAGATAATTATTAGAATGAGTTGTATTTGTCACGTATTTTCAAATTTACTCCTGTTTGATGATTTGAAATTTAGTATTAGATAATTATGAATTAGTTTAGGGTGTTTGGATATGTAATTTGTTAAGAGATTATACTCACATTTCAGGTTTATTTGTATTGTTGACTTCAAATTGTAGAAGCTGAAAAAAAATCAGTTGAGGGGTTGTTTGGATGTGCTCGCAGCTAAGCGCGATGTCGGTGACTAGAGGTGAAAATTGAGTGCTTCAGGTGGCTCATGTAATTGAGTGCTTCAGGTTTCAATTTTTTTTTTAGCATGAGGCGCTGTTTGATTAGCGGGATTATTTGTGCCATCTGGTGGAAAAGTTTTACTCGGGGGAGTATCCAGCATCTAACTGTTTCACAATTTTAATGGCGTGCAAATAATCAAGATTTCCCAACTGTTCCAGTTTCATCGGTTTCGAGCAGTCAGATCAGGCCAAATCTTTTTATTGGTCAGTGTCGTGTAAATATATTATAGACATGTTATGTGAACTTAATTATTATTATTATTATTATTTTTAACACGTTTATACAGTTGCTGATGTTTTATTCACTATGTATGTGGGAAGAAATAAATGATACGAACGTCAATAAGGTCGTGAAAAAGTCATACACATACATGACACGTGCATGTGGAATTATAAATGAAGAGAAGGTGAATATTTCCACAATTAAAAACAGACGCGCTAAGAATTTTGTGCTTTTCAGTTATGATACTAGAAAAATGTGTTACCTTAATTATTGTCTTCATATTAAATTAACCTTAGGTCAAGAAAATTGCTGAAACATATCCACATTTATGCTGTTACGTGCGCCTTCGATGTTGCATTTCATATTTGCAACTTTCAACTTTGGGCCGAGTAAAAAAAACTTTTATCGGTGGTGTCTGCTTGAGGTCGCATGAACTCACAGGTATCTATAAATGTTTCTTTCTGTTGCATCACTTATTTCATACTCAAGTTGTTCAGAGATGAAATGTGGTTTTTACCTTACAGGTCAGTAGGTGTATGTGATCGCATTCTTTTAAGGAGTAACACATTTGTTGTAATAAGTTATGTAATGCATTTCCCACCACAAAGCACGGTTATACATTTTATGAGTAACTTCTGTGTTAGTAGTTATGGGTTTATGTCTGCATTGTATCAGCGAGATAGGCTGTCTGGCGAAATATGTTGTGGAATAACAGTCGGGACCGAACAATAACTAAGGCTTTAACGGGGATGTGTGAATGCTTAGTTGGGGTTACCTTAAATTTAGTTTCCTCATTGTATTAGACGTTATAATCTTATGACAAGTAGAAAACGTCAAAATAGGTTACCCTCTTTTTCCATTAATCTATTTGTTTATATGTCATTCATTTTTACTCTAATATACGTAACTATTTGTAATTGTAAGTTGTTTCCTATGTTAAAATGAATTATTGTTTCTTAGGTTATGTTAAGCTCATTAAAAATACTACAAAAAAGTTCTATGTAAACAGCAGAGGGGTGACTTGTGAGAACACAATCTCTTGTGAAAAGTGCTATAGTTCAAGTGGATGCAGCCCCATTTAAACAATGGTATTTGCAACATTTTGGGGTTGACATTGGCAGGAAGAAGAAAGCTGCTGCTACTGCTACTGCTACTACTAAGAAGGATGCAGAGGTACAATTTTTTCAAGTTTTGTGTTGATAATATTGTCACATTTTTGTTTATTATTGTGAAAATGGTTGGTCATTTCTGATCATTACTGGTTAAGGCCAATTTATGATCTTTATGACTATATCCCTATTATGCTTTTTTCAAGATTTATCCTTTTCGAAATATATAGAGGCTAGATTGATCTGGATCTTATGTGGTGAAAATGACCAAAATGTTACACTGCCCATTTTTCTTTGTTAAACTACTTACTGAAGAAAGTTCTATGACACTTCAATTCGGTTATTAAAGTTTTGTTTTATGTGGATCTGCATTTTATATATACTTTTGATCTCTTCGGATTATAAAGGATGCTGAAAATGCCATTTACTTGCCTTTTCAAGTTTTGTCGATAGATTTGCGTCATAAGTTAGCATTATTTTTTGTCTTGGCTGTTAGTCCAGAAGCCAGGTTTTTTTAATTCCTATGCTGAAATCAAAAAGCTGGGAGTTCATTTCAGTTAGAAATATATAGAGTTCATTTGTGAGATATATCACTTCTGATTCTTGGTTTATGGATCATGTTTATGTGTATTTATGATATAGATCAATAAAAGTAGATCTTTTGAATTTACATACAAGCATGAGACATAGTATGATATTCTTCTTCTGAAGGCTTACAAAAGTTCTAAAAAAGTCTGAAGTTAGCTGTAATTAAACTCAAAACATATAGTTGTTCTTAAGATTATTAAGTGTATCTTGGGAAATAAATATTATTACCAATGTTGTTTAGATGTAAATGTTATTACAAGTTTATCTTCAAATAATTTATTAATCTCTCATGTTGTGCTGCTACATATGTACATACAGGAAGGACATGTTGTGCTGCTACATATGTACATACAGGAAGGAGAAGGAGCAACCGAAGAAGCAAAAAAGAGCAACCATGTACAAAAAATTTATCTAATATTATAACTTTAGTCGAACAAAAGATAGTTGGTACATTCATAAGTGATGCATTTATTGATAAAGGAGATGATTCTACATCAATAAATTACGTGAGTACTATTGTGCAAGCTGTCGGTTATTTAAGTTCTTTTCCAACTTAGGTTACATGTTACTCCATATATTACTTTAGTTTTATCCTACATTGTTTTATTATTAGTTGTGACAATACTTTTTATTCTTCTATTAACTTTTTTTGTGGTCTGATCAACTTCGTGAAACAACATTAACTACCTTGAAGTTTTTGCTGACAACAAGAAAATTCGCTCTAGCATTATTGTCAATAAATGCATACTTCAACAGGCTTACAACATTAACCAATTGTTGGAAGTCACGTCCTCAACCTTCAATTTAATTTTTTTCTTTTTTTCAAATTCAAAATTATACCGACTAAAACTCTTTGTTTTTTATATTCACAACTAGCATACTCATTAAGTTACTGTTTGTAATGTTAATATTTTTTTTATATTTGTTGATTTATTATTTTCATATATTTCATTAACCTTATATCATTAGCATAAGTAACTTATTAGTAAAATATTATTTTAATCTTGTATGATCAAATACCCGCGAATGCGTGGGTTATAAACTAGTTACACTTAATTTCACAACTATCATTACTAACTATTACTCTTAGCAGATTACATTGGTCGCATCAACAAAATACACGCAATCAAGGCCCATGGAATGCATCAGTAAAACGATTGTTGTCAATCATTTGATGATATACTTTATGTGTAAATAGTTATAATTTGTGTTACATTGAGATTAAATTTCTGTTTTTAAACAGGAGAAAATACCATAATTGTCACACCCCCAAATACGGCCTGGGGTATTTGTGACTAATTATATCAAATCACAGTTGTATAAATGAGAACGACTCTATATGAGACGTTTTATTGAGTTTTGCAGCGGAAGATAAAAAGATTACATTGTATTTGGAGCATTAAATATTTTTAAATGAATTGGTAAGTAATGCATGAAGACTCCAAGCATGGCAAGAAATCATCATCAAAGCAGCAGATATACAGCGGAAGCAATATTTTAGTGCCTGAGAATAAACATGCCTAAAAAGTCAAAACGAGGTTGAGTGAGTTCATAGATTTATCATAAATAATGATTTCAGTAATAGATATAGACCACAAGATTTTTATTTATAAAAATAGATCTAGCAGGGATCTAAAAGTAGTGCCAAGTTTGTGATATTTAGACTAAACAGTTTCAAAGTTTGCCCCGTGACAAGTTGTACTGTCCTTGTCGGTTTGAATCATTATTAAGTAATACAATGACTTGGTCAAATGTATCGGGGACGTTACTCCCGATAGGCCTACCCCCAATAATTAAGAATGCGTTATGTAAAAGCAATTAAAAATATCACAATGGGGACTTGCAGGACATAGCCAGATATAGCACAGTTTAATAGTTGGTACTTGTGTCTAACGTGTAAAATAGTTATAAAAGTTGCGCATGTATTCTCAGCCCAAAAATATATGTAAAATGGGAGCTATGAAAACTCACGATACGATACGATAGTTTGTAGTAAATATGCATAGGATGGTACTGAACAAGTACAGAGTTGACCTCGGATTCACGAACCTATATCAAGTATATATATTAAAACGTATATTCGTAATTGAACAAGTTTATATATATTATTTCAATTGTTATATATTTCTATATATATACTTTTATATTTTCTATATATAAGTATTTATTTGATAAAATAATATTAATAATGTTAATGAATAAAGAGTTGTATTATTTTGTAATAATAATAATATTCATAATGATAATGATACTAGTAAAAAAAATGTTAATAATAATAATAATAATGATATAGTTTTAATGATAGTAATATTTTTGTAAAAATGATAATAACGATAGTAATAATAATAATTTTAATAAAGATGGTAATTTTTGATAAAAGTGATAAGATAAAATGATACTTTTAATTATAACCATGTTTTTAATATTAATGTTAATAATAACTTTAATATTAATAATAATAATAATAATATCAATAATTTTTAATGATAATAATAATTTTAATGACCATGTTATTAACAATTAACAATAATGATAATAATTAGTAATTCAATAGTACTAGTAGGTAGTAGTAATAATAGTAGTAATAATAATAATAATAATAATAATAATAATAATAATAATAATAATAATAATAATAATAATAATAATAATAATAATAATAATAATAATAATAATAATAATAATAATTATTATTATTATTATTATTATTATTATTATTATTATTATTATTATTATTATTATTATAATAATAATAATAATAATAATTAATAATAAAATAATAATGATAATGATAATAATAATAATAATAATAATAATAATAATAATAATAATAATAATAATAATAATAATAATAATAATAATAATAATAATAATAATAATAATAATAATAATAATAAAAATAAAAATAAAAGGCTACCTTCCAACCTTTTTCTAAAAAAATTGCCCAAGACGGGACTCGAACCTGAGACCTCTTGATAACCCGCAAATAACCTTAACCATCTCTCCATCCTTTCTTTTCTGATTTAAACAGATTTTAAACTTATTTAACCCATTTTTCTGTCTCATCTTCTTCTTCAAAACATTCATAGTAAATTAACCATAAAAATATTCAATGAATTGATTCTAGGACTTTCAAACGAATTGGGATCAATATAAATCGAGTGTTTATATTAAATTTCAAACGAAAAATAAAAAAAATAAAAAAAAATGGCTGCTTCTGTTTCTGCAGTTCGCGAAAAAGAAAGAAAAACAATTTATGATTTTGCTTTTTAGATCGTTATGGATAAATGTTATAACAACACAAGTTATGTTTAAAAACACTCCTAGAATCTATTGGAATAGTCAATTTAACTGAAAACATCAACACGATTACAAATTTCGCGATGAACCAAACGGTTGACTTTTTAATTTGAAAGTTCGACTCGAAAATTCGAAATGGTTATGAAGAATTGGAAGCTAAGATTTTACAGATAGTTTGAACAAAATATTCCTAACAACACTGCATTATTAGATTTTGAAATAAAAATTGAAATCGAGGTTTGGCTAAAATGGATCAAGAACAGAGGTTCGAACCTATTTTTTTTTTTATAATTTTCTATCAGAAAAAAAATATGAATGATGATTGTGATTGATAATGGAGGAAAGTTAAATGATTTATCAATAATAGGAGATGATCGATTTATATACACCAAATGGCAGAAGATTATACGCAGAAGTCAAGAACAGGAGGAGGAATCAAGTGGTGCTGTTGGTGGTGGTACTGGTGCTGTTGGTGCTTGTTATGCTGCTGATGCTCTTAGATTTTGCACCATATTCTCCAGAGCCACTATTCGAGCACGAAGTTTATTGACTTCTTCCATTATTCCAGGATGATTGGCGGTTCGGACAAGAGTATGAATAAGATCTAGAATTCTAGATAATATATAATCGTTGCGAGCTGTTCTGGAAATGAGGGTGAATGGTGTTCCGGATTGGTTCGCCGGTAAGTGCTTTAGGTTCTTCGCCAATAGGGAAATTTGATGAGTGGAAGGGATCTCCTTCTTCTTGCCTCCATTGATTAAGTCGGCTACGAACCCACCCCCAATTCATCCAGAAAAGATGGTGACTAATTGTTGATTCATTCAGGTTATGCTGCCATTAGAGCTCGAGGAATCAAGTGAGAAATCCATATTATGTGGTTGGAATAGGGTTTGATGTGAGATGAGTGTTGAATACTGAATGATATATCTGTCTCCTCGAATACATATATATAGCAAAAAGATTTCCGTAATTTACGGAGAAAATTTAGAAAAAGTGTTAGACAAAGTCTATTGGGACAGATATGATAAGATATGATTTGTCTATACTCCATTTATGCAATAATTGTAGTATAACGTGTCGAGATTAAAAATGATAAGTATGTAATCAGATAAACTTTTGATTAAAGACTTTCAATTCGTAATGGCATATTCAGGTCTAGGGACTTGAGCTATAGGATCCTTTAAATCCGTAATCCAAACCCTTCCATTCTAGAGTTTCGTAGATGCCATCCGTCAAGAAAATTCAATGATCAAAAATAATGAGAAAGCAAAGATTTTGAAAGTAATGAATATGAATAGTAGAGATTTCAAGAATCATGGTTAAAATTTCATTTAATACATATGTAATACACAAAACCATGATAGATGATAAAGGAATGTCGAGAATTTCAGAAATCAGGGTGTCGCATTTAAATGTGGTAGCGGAATTGGATAGTACTTAGGAGACTGAGCAGAGTTCTTAGATTAGCTCGGCATTCTAAGAAAGATTAAAGAATTTAATAAGTAAAGTTTCTAAGGTATAATGTAGCATTTAACGATTAAAGGCAACAATTAAAGGCACTATGGTCAAGGAAAGTTGTAGTCCTACATTGCTAAGGTACCTAATTATATAAGGCACACTTAAAATGCAATCCTGGTTCTCTACAACAAAACCTGGCTCTGATACCAATCTGTCACATCCCCAAATAGGGCCTGGAGGATTTGTGACTAATTATATCAAATCACAGTTGTATAAACGAGAACGACTCTATATGAGACGTTTTATTGAGTTTTGCAGCGGAAGATAAATAAATTACATTGTATTTAGAGCATTAAATGTTTTTAAATGAATTGGTAAGTAATGCATGAAGACTCCAAGCATGGCAAGAAATCGTCATCAAAGCAGCAGATATACAACGGAAGCAATATTTAAGTACCTGAGAATAAACATGCTTAAAAAGTCAACACGAGATTGAGTGAGTTCATAGGTTTGTCATAAATAATGATTTCAGTAATATATATAGACCACAAGATTTTTATTTATAAAAGTAGATCTCGCAGGGATCTAAAAGTAGTGCCAAGTTTGTGATATTTAGACTAAACAGTTTCAAAGTTTGCCCCATGACAAGTTGTACTATCCTTGTCAGTTTGAATCATTATTAAGTAATACAATGACTTGGTCAAATGTATCGGAGACGTTACTCCCGATAGGCCTACCCCCCAATAATTAAGAATGCGTTATGTAAAAGCAATTAAAAATATTACAGTGGGAACTTGTAGGACATAGCCAGATATAGCACAGTTTAATAGTTGGTACTTGTGTCTAACGTGTAAAACAGTTATAAAAGTTGCGCATGTATTCTCAGCCCAAAAATATATATAAAAAGGGAGCTATGAAAACTTACGATACGATACGATAGTTTGTAGTAAATATGCATAGGATGGCACTGAACAAGTACAGAGTTGACCTCGGATTCACGAACCTATATCAAGTATATATATTAAAACGTATATTCGTAATCGAACAAGTTTATATATATTATTTTAATTGTTATATATTTCTATATATATACTTTTATATTTTCTATATATTAGTATTTATTTGATAAAATAATATTAATAATGTTAATGAATAAAGAGTTGTATTATTTTGTAATAATAATAATATTCATAATGATAATGATACTAGTAATAAAAATGTTAATAATAATAATAATGATATAGTTTTAATGATAGTAAAAATGATAATTTTTGTAAAAATGATAATAACGATAATAATAATAATAATTTCAATAAAGATGGTAATTTTTGATAAAAATGATAAGATAAAATGATACTTTTAATTATAACCATGTTTTTAATATTAATGTTAATAATAACTTTAATATTAATAATAATAATAATAATAATAATAATAATAATAATAATAATAATAATAATAATAATAATAATAATAATAATATCAATAATTTTTAATGATAATAATAATTTTAATGACCATGTTATTAACAATTAACAATAATGATAATAATTAGTAATTCAATAGTACTAGTAAGTAGTAGTAGTAGTAGTAATAATAATAATAATAATAATAATAATAATAATAATAATAATAATAATAATAATAATAATAATAATAATAATAATAATAATAATAATAATAATAATAATAATAATATTAATATTAATTAATAATAAAAATAATAATGATAATAATAATAATAATAATAATAATAATAATAATAATAATAATATAATAATAATAATAATAATAATAATAATAATAATAATAATAATAATAATAATAATAATAATAATAATAATAATAATAATAATAATAATAATAATAATAATAATAATAATAATAATAATAATAATAATAATAATAATAATAATAATAATAATAATAATAATAAAAGGGTACCTTCCAAGCTTTTTCTAAAAAAATTGCCCAAGACGGGACTCGAACCCGAGACCTCTTGATAACCCGCAAATAACCTTAACCATCTCTCCATCCTTTCTTTTCTGATTTAAACAGATTTTAAATTTATTTAACCCATTTTTCTGTCTCATCTTCTTCTTCAAAACATTCATAGTAAATTAACCACAAAAATATTCAATAAATTGATTCTAGGACTTTCAAACTAATTGGAATCAATATAAATCGAGTGTTTATATTAAACTTCAAACGAAAAATAAAAAAATAAAAAAAATTGCTGCTTCTGTTTTTGCAGTTCGCGAAAAAGAAAGAAATTTTTTTTATGATTTTGCTTTTTAGATCGTTATGGATAATTGTTATAACACAATTTATGTTTGAAAACACTCCTAGAATCTATTGGAATCATCAATTTAACAGAAAACATCAACACGATTACAAATTTCGCGATGAACCAAATGGTTGACTTTTTAATTTGAAAGTTTGACTCGAAAATTCGAAATGGTTATGAAGAATTGGAAGCTAAGATTTTACAGATAGTTTGAACAAAATATTTCTAACAACACTGCATTATTAGATTTTGAAATAAAAATCGAAATCGAGGTTTGGCTAAAATGGATCAAGAACGGAGGTTCGAACCTCTTTTTTTTATAATTTTTTATCAGAAAAAAAATATGAATGATGATTGTGATTGATAATGGAGGAAAGTTGAATGATTTCTCAATAATAGGAGATGATCGATTTATATACACCAAATGGAAGAAGATTATACGCAGAAGTCAAGAACAGGAAGAGGAAAAAAAATTCAAAAAGTAGATATAAAATTAGATCACGATTAAATTAAAAATTAAAAGCAGATATAATTTTTTAAAAAAATATATAAAATTTAAAAGCTGATTAGTACATGATTTTTGACTTTTAATTTTATTTTTAATTAATAATAATAATACTATTAATAATAAAAATACTAATAATAATAATAATAGAATTAATAATAAATATTAATCATAATAATTATAATGATAATAATATTAATTAATATCAAGTTTAATAATGATATTAATAATAATATGTTAATATCAATAACAATAATAATTTTAATAAAAATGTTAAATTATCATTATTAATAATGATAACTATATAATGTTAATAATAATAATATTAGTAACAATAATAATAATACTAATAATAATAATATTAGTAATGATAATAATAATAATAATGTTAATGATATATATTATGTTAATGATATTACTAATAATCTTATCACTATTAGTAAAAGTGATAATACTAATAATATTAATGTTATTAATAATTATTAATAATAATAACATTAGTAATAATTGTAATAATAATACTTGATAATGATGAGTGATATATTATTAAAAATGATATTAATATTAATATTAATATAACGAATTGATACTAATGCATAATTATTTACAAAGGATTGTTCGTGAATCGTCGAAATTAGTCGAGGTTAAATGAAATCATATAAGAATTAGGTTTAAATTTAGTCAGAAATTTCCGGGTTGTCATAATAATGTGATGATATAATGTTTTTGTGTGGATCATATATGTCAAATTTAGTGGAAGAAGCAGAATTTTTGGGTTTGTTAGCATCTCATCAGGTGCAGCGTGGTATCTTATAATGGTATGTGACCTCATTTTTAACATGTACTGATTAGTAAAGTTATGTTTGAGTTTTGTGTGCGTGTGTGGTTAATAAAAATGTCCTAGGAGTCAATTAAGTGTAGTTTTTGAATTATAACTGTTTTGCTAAGTTCATGTGTCGGCTACATTGATGAAATTATGGATTTAATTGGAGGTAGTGTTATGGTTGTAGTGACCCGAACTTTTCCATGTTTATATATATTAATTGAGATTGATAGTTACATGATTAAATGTTTCCAACATGTTAAGCAATCAAACTTGTTAAGACTTGATTAATTGAAATAGGTTTCATATAGACAATTGACCACCCAAGTTGACCGGTGATTCACGAACGTTAAAACTTGTAAAAACTATATGATGACATATATATGGTTATATATATAGTTAACATGATACTATGATAAGTAAACATATCATTAAGTATATTAACAATGAACTACATATGTAAAAACAAGACTACTAACTTAATGATTTTTAAACGAGACATATATGTAACGATTATCGTTGTAAAGACATTTAATGTATATATATTATATTAAGAGATATTCATACATGATAATATCATGATAATATAATAATTTAAAATCTCTTTTGATATTATAAACATTGGGTTAACAACATTTAACAAGATCGTTAACCTAAAGGTTTCAAAACAACACTTACATGTAACGACTAACGATGACTTAACGACTCAGTTAAAATGTATATACATGTAGTGTTTTAATATGTATTTATACACTTTTGAAAGACTTCAATACACTTATCAAAATACTTCTACTTAACAAAAATGCTTACAATTACATCCCCGTTCAGTTTCATCAACAATTCTAATCGTATGCACCCGTATTCGTACTCGTACAATACACAGCTTTTAGATGTATGTACTATTGGTATATACACTCCAATGATCAGCTCTTAGCAGCCCATGTGAGTCACCTAACACATGTGGGAACCATCATTTGGCAACTAGCATGAAATATCTCATAAAATTACAAAAATATGAGTAATCATTCATGACTTATTTACATGAAAACAAAATTACATATCCTTTATATCTAATCCATACACCAACGACCAAAAACACCTACAAACACTTTCATTCTTCAATTTTCTTCATCTAATTGATCTCTCTCAAGTTCTATCTTCAAGTTCTAAGTGTTCTTCATAAATTCTACAAGTTCTAGTTACATAAAATCAAGAATACTTTCAAGTTTGCTAGCTCACTTCCAATCTTGCAAGGTGATCATCCAACCTCAAGAAATCTTTGTTTCTTACAGTAGGTTATCATTCTAATACAAGGTAATAATCATATTCAAACTTTGGTTCAATTTCTATAACTATAACAATCTTATTTCAAGTGATGATCTTACTTGAATTTGTTTTCGTGTCATGATTCTGCTTCAAGAACTTCGAGCCATCCAAGGATCCGTTGAAGCTAGATCCATTTTTCTCTTTTCCAGTAGGTTTATCCAAGGAACTTAAGGTAGTAATGATGTTCATAACATCATTCGATTCATACATATAAAGCTATCTTATTCGAAGGTTTAAACTTGTAATCACTAGAACATAGTTTAGTTAATTCTAAACTTGTTCGCAAACAAAAGTTAATCCTTCTAACTTGACTTTTAAAATCAACTAAACACATGTTCTATATCTATATGATATGCTAACTTAATGATTTAAAACCTGGAAACACGAAAAACACCGTAAAACCGGATTTACGCCGTCGTAGTAACACCGCGGGCTGTTTTGGGTTAGTTAATTAAAAACTATGATAAACTTTGATTTAAAAGCTGTTATTCTGAGAAAATGATTTTTATTATGAACATGAAACTATATCCAAAAATTATGGTTAAACTCAAAGTGGAAGTATGTTTTCTAAAATGGTCATCTAGACGTCGTTCTTTCGACTGAAATGACTACCTTTACAAAAATGACTTGTAACTTATTTTTCAGACTATAAACCTATACTTTTTCTGTTTAGATTCATAAAATAGAGTTCAATATGAAACCATAGCAATTTGATTCACTCAAAACGGATTTAAAATGAAGAAGTTATGGGTAAAACAAGATTGGATAATTTTTCTCATTTTAGCTACGTGAAAATTGGTAACAAATCTATTCCAACCATAACTTAATCAACTTGTATTGTATATTATGTAATCTTGAGATACCATAGACACGTATACAATGTTTCGACCTATCATGTCGACACATCTATATATATTTCGGAACAACCATAGACACTCTATATGTGAATGTTGGAGTTAGCTATACAGGGTTGAGGTTGATTCCAAAATATATATAGTTTGAGTTGTGATCAATACTGAGATACGTATACACTGGGTCGTGGATTGATTCAAGATAATATTTATCGATTTATTTCTGTACATCTAACTGTGGACAACTAGTTGTAGGTTACTAACGAGGACAGCTGACTTAATAAACTTAAAACATCAAAATATATTAAAAGTGTTGTAAATATATTTTGAACATACTTTGATATATATGTATATATTGTTATAGGTTCGTGAATCAACCAGTGGTCAAGTCTTACTTCCCGACGAAGTAAAAATCTGTGAAAGTGAGTTATAGTCCCACTTTTAAAATCTAATATTTTTGGGATGAGAATACATGCAGGTTTTATAAATGATTTACAAAATAGACACAAGTACGTGAAACTACATTCTATGGTTGAATTATCGAAATCGAATATGCCCCTTTTTATAAAGTCTGGTAATCTAAGAATTAGGGAACAGACACCCTAATTGACGCGAATCCTAAAGATAGATCTATTGGGCCTAACAAACCCCATCCAAAGTACCGGATGCTTTAGTACTTCGAAATTTATATCATATCCGAAGGGTGTCCCGGAATGATGGGGATATTCTTATATATGAATCTTGTTAATGTCGGTTACCAGGTGTTCACCATATGAATGATTTTTATCTCTATGTATGGGATGTGTATTGAAATATGAAATCTTGTGGTCTATTATTATGATTTGATATATATAGGTTAAACCTATAACTCACCAACATTTTTGTTGACGTTTTAAGCATGTTTATTCTCAGGTGATTATTAAGAGCTTCCGCTGTCGCATACTTAAATAAGGACGAGATTTGGAGTCCATGCTTGTATGATATTGTGTAAAAACTGCATTCAAGAAACTTATTTTGTTGTAACATATTTGTATTGTAAACCATTATGTAATGGTCGTGTGTAAACAGGATATTTTAGATTATCATTATTTGATAATCTACGTAAAGCTTTTTAAACCTTTATTGATGAAATAAAGGTTATGGTTTGTTTTAAAATGAATGCAGTCTTTGAAAAACGTCTCATATAGAGGTCAAAACCTCGCAACGAAATCAATTAATATGGAACGTTTTTAATCAATAAGAACGGGACATTTCAGTTGGTATCCGAGCGTTGGTCTTAGAGAACCAGAATTTTGCATTAGTGTGTCTTATCGAGTTTGTTAGGATGCATTAGTGAGTCTGGACTTCGACCGTGTTTACTTGAAAATGATTGCTTAACAAATTTTGTTGGAAACTATATATTTTTAACATGTGAATATTATGTGATATATTAATCTCTTAACGCGTTTGATATTATGTGATAGATGTCTACCTCTAGAACAAGTCTCATTGACTCACCTAATAATAATGAAGAGTCAAATGTAAATTGGAATGATTCGTGGACTGATTCACAAGTTCCCGAAGAGGAACCGGAAGAAGAGTCGGAACCGGAAGAAGAATCGGAACCGGATGAAGAAATAGAACCGGTGGGGGAAATAATAAAACGGTTAAGTAAAAGAAAATCCTCAACCAACCGACCAAGGTTAATTATGGTCAATGGTGTTTCCGCCAAGGAAGCAAAATATTGGGAGGATTACCAATTCTCCGATGAATCGAATTCCGACGAGAATTCCGATGATGTTATAGAAATTACCCCAACTGAATTTAAAAAGGCAAAAGAAAATAATAAGGGAAAGGGCATAAAAATAGGGAAATCTAATTCCAACCCCGATGAACTTTATATGTATCGTCAACCCCCGAAGTCCTTAAGTTGTAACAATGACCCGGGAACCTCTAAACCACCAGGTTTTTTCTAAACCAATGTGGAAAACGATGGCTCGTATTAGGGGAACATCATATATCCCTAGAAACTTGGCAAAACGAACCAAAACAGAAGAAGAAGAAACAAGCAAGTCGGAATAAGATAGTTGTATTCGTGTGGTGTAATATATGTAATATAGTGTGCTTATGCTTTATGATATATGTAAAAATTGCTTGTATTAATAAGTATTTTTTTTATGAATCTAACTCTTGTCTATTTTACAGTTTAAAAACACAAAATGGATAGACAACCCAATATTTTAAGAGACCTACCCGGAGACATAATTGATGAAATCTTGTCTAGAGTCGGTCAGAATTCCTCGACACAACTATTTAAGGCGAGATCAGTTTGTAAGACATTTGAAGAACGTTCCAAGAATGTCTTGGTTTATAAGAGACTTTCATTTGAAAGATGGGGGATATCACATTGGGAAACCCATAAGTTACGATGTGTTTACTTTGACGCATATATTGCGGGGAACCCAAATGCTATTTTACGCAATGGGTTAAGAAATTATTTTGATTCAATATATCCGAATATTGGACTTCGTGATTTAGAAAAAGCGGGTAACATGCAACATAAAGAAGCATGTTATTCTTACGGATTAGTAATGTTCGCTTCTCACCAAAGTGAGAACAAGAACATCGGGCTACAACTATTAAACAAAACATTTCCACAAGTGACGGAGTCGGTAATTGGGGTAAGAAATGAGGTTTTTAGATTGTTACGGGACTGTTGGACATTACGTAACCCTCGTCCCTTTGACAACGTTACAACACGATGTCTTATCAACGGCCATAACGGTTATGTTCCACAAGACCAAGGATGGGAAGTAATCCTAGTAAAACCAGAATGCATGACTTGTTTCTGGACGTATGAATTACGTGTCTTTATTGCCTTTGCTGAACGACTTGTGTACTAGCTAGAATTATCTTCACAACCATCTTGTATCAAATTTATTATGTGCTATATTTCATGCTATATGTAAAATAAGCGGTATTGTAAGTTTGTAAAATATTGTGTAAAAGTTTGAACGCGAAATATTATTATAATCAGTTTTTCATATAGAATTGTAGTAGTTGAATTGTATATTAGCTACTAAGTATGAACTTAACGGGTAGATACTACCCAAATTTAAACTTATAAAACGCTAATATGAAGAAAAAGCTTTTATAAATGAGTTCATATTATGCTACGAAATACTATTAACTACTCTTAATATTCTGTATGATTAACTTGTTCCATTTGACTATTTTGAAGGAAATGGCACCGACTACTCGACACACCGTGAATATGAATGAAGAGGAATTCCGTACTTTTCTAGCTTCAAACATAGCCGCAGTACAGGCTGCACTACATACCAACAATAACCTTGGATCTAGCAGTACAGGAAATCGTGTAGGATGCACCTACAAAGAATTCACTGCCTGCAAACCTTTGGAATTTGATGGAACCGAAGGACTGATCGGATTGAAACGGTGGACCAAGAAGGTCGAATCGGTGTTTTCCATAAGTAAGTGTACTGAAGAGGACAAAGTGAAGTACGCTACGCATACCTTCACAGGTTCTGCGTTAACATGGTGGAATACCTATCTAGAGCAAGTGGGACAAGACGATGCGTACGCACTACCGTGGTCAGCATTCAAGCACTTGATGAACGAGAAGTACCGTCCCAGAACCGAGGTCAATAAGCTCAAGACAGAACTTAGAGGGTTACGAACCCAAGGATTTGATATTACCACGTACGAAAGACGATTCACAGAATTGTGCCTATTGTGTCCGGGAGCATTCGAAGATGAGGAAGAGAAGATCGACGCATTTGTGAAAGGATTACCGGAAAGAATCCAAGAAGATATAAGTTCACACGAGCCCGCCTCCATACAACAGGCATGTAGAATGGCTCACAAACTAGTGAACCAGATTGAAGAAAGAATTAAAGAACAGACTGCTAAAGAGGCCAATGTGAAGCAAGTCAAAAGAAAGTGGGAGGAAAACGGTGATAAGAATCACCAATACAACAACAACAGTAATTACAACAATAATCGCAACAATTATCCCAGCAATCGCAACATCAATCGCAACTACAACAAACGGCCCAACAACAACAACAACAACAGCAACTACAACAATCATCCCAAAACAATAATAACTGCAACAACAACAACAATCAGAAGCAGCTATGCCAAAGGTGTGAAAAGTATCACTCGGGGTTCTGCACCAAATTTTGCAACAAGTGTAAAAGAAATGGTCATAGCGCGGCAAAGTGTGAGGTCTACGGACCAGGGGTTAATAGAACGAAAGGAACAAATGGTGTCGGAACGAGTAATGGCGGAGCAAGTAGTGTCGGAGCAAGTTATGCCAATGTAGTTTATTATAAATGTGGAAAACTGGGCCACATTATTAGAAATTGCCCGAACCAAGAGAACACGAATGGACAAGGCCGCGGAAGAGTTTTCAATATTAATGCAGCAGAGGCACAGGAAGACCCGGAGCTTGTTACGGGTACGTTTCTTATTGACAATAAATCTGCTTACGTTTTATTTGATTCGGGTGCGGATAGAAGCTATATGAGTAGAGATTTTTGTGCTAAATTAAGTTGTCCATTGACGCCTTTGGATAGTAAATTTTTACTCGAATTAGCAAATGGTAAATTAATTTCAGCAGATAATATATGTCGGAATCGAGAAATTAAACTGGTTAGCGAAACATTTAAGATTGATTTGATACCAGCAGAGTTAGGGAGTTTTGATGTGATAATCGGGATAGACTGGTTGAAAGAAGTGAAAGCAGAGATCGTTTGTTACAAAAATGCAATTCGCATTATACGAGAAAAAGGAAAACCCTTAATGGTGTACGGAGAAAAGGGCAACACGAAGCTACATCTTATTAGTAATTTGAAGGCACAAAAACTAATAAGAAAAGGTTGCTATGCTGTTCTAGCACACGTCGAGAAAGTACAAACTGAAGAAAAGAGCATCAATGATGTTCCCGTCGCAAAAGAATTTCCCGATGTATTTCCGAAAGAATTACCGGGATTACCCCCACATCGATCCGTTGAATTTCAAATAGATCTTGTACCAGGAGCTGCACCAATAGCTCGTGATCCTTACAGACTCGCACCCAGTGAGATGAAAGAACTGCAAAGCCAATTACAAAAACTTTTAGAGCGTGGTTTCATTCGACCAAGCACATCACCGTGGGGAGCTCCTGTTTTGTTTGTCAAGAAGAAAGATGGTACATTCAGGTTGTGTATCGACTACCGAGAGTTGAACAAACTTACCATCAAGAACCGCTACCCACTACCGAGAATCAACGACTTATTTGATCAACTACAAGGCTCGTCTGTTTATTCAAAGATTGACTTACGTTCCGGGTATCATCAAATGCGGGTGAAAGAAGATGATATTCCAAAGACTGCTTTCAGAACACGTTACGGTCATTACGAGTTTATGGTCATCCCGTTTGGTTTAACTAATGCACCAGCTGTGTTCATGGACCTTATGAACCGAGTGTGTGGACCATACCTTGACAAGTTTGTCATTGTTTTCATTGATGACATACTTATTTACTCAAAGAATGACCAAGAACACGGTGAACATTTGAGAAAGGTGTTAGAAGTATTGAGGAAGGAAGAATTGTACGCTAAGTTTTCAAAGTGTGCATTTTGGTTGGAAGAAGTTCAATTCCTCGGTCACATAGTAAACAAAGAAGGTATTAAGGTGGATCCGGCAAAGATAGAAACTGTTGAAAAGTGGGAAACCCCGAAAACTCCGAAACACATACGCCAGTTTTTAGGACTAGCTGGTTACTACAGAAGGTTCATCCAAGACTTTTCCAGAATAGCAAAACCCTTGACTGCATTAACGCACAAAGGGAAGAAATTTGAATGGAATGATGAACAAGAGAAAGCGTTTCAGTTATTGAAGAAAAAGCTAACTACGGCACCTATATTGTCATTGCCTGAAGGGAATGATGATTTTGTGATTTATTGTGACGCATCAAAGCAAGGTCTCGGTTGTGTATTAATGCAACGAACGAAGGTGATTGCTTATGCGTCTAGACAATTGAAGATTCACGAACAAAATTATACGACGCATGATTTGGAATTAGGCGCGGTTGTTTTTGCATTAAAGACTTGGAGGCACTACTTATATGGGGTCAAAAGTATTATATATACCGACCACAAAAGTCTTCAACACATATTTAATCAGAAACAACTGAATATGAGGCAGCGTAGGTGGATTGAATTATTGAATGATTACAACTTTGAGATTCGTTACCACCCGGGGAAGGCAAATGTGGTAGCCGATGCCTTGAGCAGGAAGGACAGAGAACCCATTCGAGTAAAATCTATGAATATAATGATTCATAATAACCTTACTACTCAAATAAAGGAGGCGCAACAAGGAGTTTTAAAAGAGGGAAATTTAAAGGATGAAATACCCAAAGGATCGGAGAAGCATCTTAATATTCGGGAAGACGGAACCCGGTATAGGGCTGAAAGGATTTGGGTACCAAAATTTGGAGATATTAGAGAAATGGTACTTAGAGAAGCTCATAAAACCAGATACTCAATACATCCTGGAACGGGGAAGATGTACAAGGATCTCAAGAAACATTTTTGGTGGCCGGGTATGAAAGCCGATGTTGCTAAATACGTAGGAGAATGTTTGACGTGTTCTAAGGTCAAAGATGAGCATCAGAAACCATCAGGTCTACTTCAACAACCCGAAATCCCGGAATGGAAATGGGAAAACATTACCATGGATTTCATCACTAAATTGCCAAGGACTGCAAGTAGTTTTGATACTATTTGGGTAATAGTTGATCGTCTCACCAAATCAGCACACTTCCTGCCAATAAGAGAAGATGACAAGATGGAGAAGTTAGCATGACTGTATTTGAAGGAAGTCGTCTCCAGACATGGAATACCAATCTCTATTATCTCTGATAGGGATGGCAGATTTATTTCAAGATTCTGGCAGACATTACAGCAAGCATTAGGAACTCGTCTAGACATGAGTACTGCCTATCATCCACAAACTGATGGGCAGAGCGAAAGGACGATACAAACGCTTGAAGACATGCTACGAGCATGTGTTATTGATTTCGGAAACAGTTGGGATCGACATCTACCGTTAGCAGAATTTTCCTACAACAACAGCTACCATTCAAGCATTGAGATGGCGCCGTTTGAAGCACTTTATGGTAGAAAGTGCAGGTCTCCGATTTGTTGGAGTGAAGTGGGGGATAGACAGATTATGGGTCTGGAGATTATACAAGAAACTACCGAGAAGATCATCCAAATTCAACAACGGTTGAAAACTGCCCAAAGTCGACAAAAGAGCTACGCTGACATTAAAAGAAAAGATATAGAATTTGAAATTGGAGAGATGGTCATGCTTAAAGTTGCACCTTGGAAAGGCGTTGTTCGATTTGGTAAACGAGGGAAATTAAATCCAAGGTATATTGGACCATTCAAGATTATTGATCGTGTCGGACCAGTAGCTTACCGACTTGAGTTACCTCAACAACTCGCGGCTATACATAACACTTTCCACGTCTCGAATTTGAAGAAATGTTTTGCTAAAAAAGATCTCACTATTCCGTTAGATGAAATCCAAATCAACGAAAAACTTCAATTCATCGAAGAACCCGTCGAAATAATGGATCGTGAGGTTAAAAGACTTAAGCAAAACAAGATACCAATTGTTAAGGTTCGATGGAATGCTCGTAGAGGACCCGAGTTCACCTGGGAGCGTGAAGATCAGATGAAGAAGAAATACCCGCATCTATTTCCAGAAGATTCGTCAACACCTTCAACAGCTTAAAATTTCGGGACGAAATTTATTTAACGGGTAGGTACTGTAGTGACCCGAACTTTTCCATGTTTATATATATTAATTGAGATTGATAGTTACATGATTAAATGTTTCCAACATGTTAAGCAATCAAACTTGTTAAGACTTGATTAATTGAAATAGGTTTCATATAGACAATTGACCACCCAAGTTGACCGGTGATTCACGAACGTTAAAACTTGTAAAAACTATATGATGACATATATATGGTTATATATATAGTTAACATGATACTATAATAAGTAAACATATCATTAAGTATATTAACAATGAACTACATATGTAAAAACAAGACTACTAACTTAATGATTTTTAAACGAGACATATATGTAACGATTATCGTTGTAAAGACATTTAATGTATATATATCATATTAAGAGATATTCATACATGATAATATCATGATAATATAATAATTTAAAATCTCTTTTGATATTATAAACATTGGGTTAACAACATTTAACAAGATCGTTAACCTAAAGGTTTCAAAACAACACTTACATGTAACGACTAACGATGACTTAACGACTCAGTTAAAATGTATATACATGTAGTGTTTTAATATGTATTTATACACTTTTGAAAGACTTCAATACACTTATCAAAATACTTCTACTTAACAAAAATGCTTACAATTACATCCTCGTTCAGTTTGATCAACAATTCTAATCGTATGCACCCGTATTCGTACTCGTACAATACACAGCTTTTAGATGTATGTACTATTGGTATATTCACTCCAATGATCAGCTCTTAGTAGCCCATGTGAGTCACCTAACACATGTGGGAACCATCATTTGGCAACTAGCATGAAATATCTCATAAAATTACAAAAATATGAGTAATCATTCATGACTTATTTACATGAAAACAAAATTACATATCCTTTATATCTAATCCATACACCAACGACCAAAAACACCTACAAACACTTTCATTCTTCAATTTTCTTCATCTAATTGATCTCTCTAAAGTTCTATCTTCAAGTTCTAAGTGTTCTTCATAAATTCTACAAGTTCTAGTTACATAAAATCAAGAATACTTTCAAGTTTGCTAGCTCACTTCCAATCTTGCAAGGTGATCATCCAACCTCAAGAAATCTTTGTTTCTTAAAGTAGGTTATCATTCTAATACAAGGTAATAATCATATTCAAACTTTGGTTCAATTTCTATAACTATAACAATCTTATTTCAAGTGATGATCTTACTTGAACTTGTTTTCGTGTCATGATTCTGCTTCAAGAACTTCGAGCCATCCAAGGATCCGTTGAAGCTAGATCCATTTTTCTCTTTTCCAGTAGGTTTATCCAAGGAACTTAAGGTAGTAATGATGTTCATAACATCATTCGATTCATATATATAAAGCTATCTTATTCGAAGGTTTAAACTTGTAATCACTAGAACATAGTTTAGTTAATTCTAAACTTGTTCGCAAACAAAAGTTAATCCTTCTAAATTGACTTTTAAAATCAACTAAACACATGTTCTATATCTATATGATATGCTAACTTAATGATTTAAAACCTGGAAACACGAAAAACACCGTAAAACCGGATTTACGCCGCCGTAGTAACACCGCGGGCTGTTTTGGGTTAGTTAATTAAAAACTATGATAAACTTTGATTTAAAAGTTGTTATTCTGAGAAAATGATTTTTATTATGAACATGAAACTATATCCAAAAATTATGGTTAAACTCAAAGTGGAAGTATGTTTTCTAAAATGGTCATCTAGACGTCGTTTTTTCGACTGAAATGACTACCTTTACAAAAATGACTTGTAACTTATTTTTCCGACTATAAACCTATACTTTTTCTGTTTAGATTCATAAAATAGAGTTCAATATGAAACCATAGCAATTTGATTCACTCAAAACGGATTTAAAATGAAGAAGTTATGGGTAAAACAAGATTGGATAATTTTTCTCATTTTAGCTACGTGAAAATTGGTAACAAATCTATTCCAACCATAACTTAATCAACTTGTATTGTATATTATGTAATCTTGAGATACCATAGACACGTATACAATGTTTCGACCTATCATGTCGACACATCTATATATATTTCGGAACAACCATAGACACTCTATATGTGAATGTTGGAGTTAGCTATACAGGGTTGAGGTTGATTCCAAAATATATATAGTTTGAGTTGTGATCAATACTGAGATACGTATACACTGGGTCGTGGATTGATTCAAGATAATATTTATCGATTTATTTCTGTACATCAAACTGTGGACAACTAGTTGTAGGTTACTAACGAGGACAGCTGACTTAATAAACTTAAAACATCAAAGTATATTAAAAGTGTTGTAAATATATTTTGAACATACTTTGATATATATGTATATATTGTTATAGGTTCGTGAATCAACCAGTGGTCAAGTCTTACTTCCCGACGAAGTAAAAATCTGTGAAAGTGAGTTATAGTCCCACTTTTAAAATCTAATATTTTTGGGATGAGAATACATGCAGGTTTTATAAATGATTTACAAAATAGACACAAGTACGTGAAACTACATTCTATGGTTGAATTATCGAAATCGAATATGCCCATTTTTATAAAGTCTGGTAATCTAAGAATTAGGGAACAGACACCCTAATTGACGCGAATCCTAAAGATAGATCTATTGGGCCTAACAAACCCCATCCAAAGTACCGGATGCTTTAGTACTTCGAAATTTATATCATATCCGAAGGGTGTCCCGGAATGATGGGGATATTCTTATATATGCATCTTGTTAATGTCGGTTACCAGGTGTTCACCATATGAATGATTTTTATCTCTATGTATGGGATGTGTATTGAAATATGAAATCTTGTGGTCTATTATTATGATTTGATATATATAGGTTAAACCTATAACTCACCAACATTTTTGTTGACGTTTTAAGCATGTTTATTCTCAGGTGATTATTAAGAGCTTCCGCTGTCGTATACTTAAATAAGGACGAGATTTGGAGTCCATGCTTGTATGATATTGTGTAAAAACTGCATTCAAGAAACTTATTTTGTTGTAACATATTTGTATTGTAAACCATTATGTAATGGTCGTGTGTAAACAGGATATTTTAGATTATCATTATTTGATAATCTACGTAAAGCTTTTTAAACCTTTATTGATGAAATAAAGGTTATGGTTTGTTTTAAAATGAATGCAGTCTTTGAAAAACGTCTCATATAGAGGTCAAAACCTCGTAACGAAATCAATTAATATGGAACGTTTTTAATCAATAAGAACGGGACATTTCAGTGGTTGCCGCTGCAGCTGTTGGAGGTAGCATTATGGTGCATGTTGAAATGAGTCAGCAAGAATTGGGCTAATCCAAATCATTTTTTGACCTACATTCTTTCATTTTTAGAGAATAATAACCGTCAAAGAGGTACGTTACTATATTAGTATATTATTTAAAGAAAGTTAAATTTAGGCTACTTATGAAAAGTTTAACCTTTTTTTCTTTCGAAGATAAAACTGAATGTCTTACCAACAGTTAGACAGGAGACAGTGGTAAAAATTCTCGGCATCAAAATTTGTTCCTTTGTTTTATGGAATTTCTAGAACCAGAAGTAGATATTTCTCGGCCTTTTGATCGTGTTGCCTGGATGATGACAAACGGAAAGATTTATTAATTTGTGAGTTTGCAATGACTATCTGAATATTTTTAAGTTTATATATAATATAATCTTAACTAAAAGTGCAACTTTTACAGGGATTAGAGGCGATGTTATTTGAAGTATTTTAATTTGAAAAGTTTACATTCCAAGCTTTCAGGAAAAAGAACATATATTGCTTCTCATATTGATTGTGGGTAAAATGAGTTTTTAATGTTTGTATAAATTTTTTTTAGTTTTTTTTATCATCGTATTGCTTATTAGTGAAAGTGATATATGTTAAAGATATAAGAATAAGAAAAGGGTCCGTATATATATTGTTGTTGATGCATTTTATGCAAGTATCTAGACATCTACCCACGTCCATTGCAGGTACAATAGTTTACAGGCCACCATGATCGCTCGTTATTATCCTATCCGTGTTTGTATGTGGTTATAGGAACTGCAGGAACGAGATTTGGATGTTTGACTATGTTAGACTTAGTCAGACGTACGAGTGAAGCCTCACTCGTACGGCTGACAGGCTCATACGCACGGTTGATGCTGAGCTAAGTCACAATTATAACCTAAATGAGAAGACACGAGTGAGTGATCACCCGTACGGCTGATGAAGCCAACTCGTACGTGTGATGGATGACTCATACGGGTGCATTTACTAATTATCCTATTAGTTATAAAATAAAATAAAAAAAATTATATAAGTTATCAAATTAATAGACTTTTCTGCTTTTGTCCACGTTTCGAATAGCTAATAGATGCAGTAGGGAGCCAGAACCCTTTAAATCGGAAGCTCACAACTCAGCCACTAACAAATCCAACTATTACTACGAAACAGAAAATTTGGATGTCTATCAATTTAACCGCTTAAAATAATTTTTCGTTGAAATTTTAAAGAAATTATAGAGAAGAAATAGAGAAAATTCTAAGTCCTAAAAACTAGCGTGTCGAGAAATAAGAAAGAAAAAGATTGCGCGTCGAAAAATGTCGAAAAATAAAAGGTTGAAAAATAAAAAGAAAGTAGCGCGTCGTAACTTAAAAGGTACTAAAATTTATAAACAGTGTCGCAAAATTCTAAAGCACATAAATCTTAATCTAAAGAAAAAGCACTTAAGGGATTTTACGGCAAAGCCTAAAAATCTAGAAATAAAAATAAGCTACGGCAAAAACTATGTCTTAAAACTAAATACGAGCGAAAAATACAAATATTACGCTAAAAACAAATAAAAATAAACAAAAAATAAAAATAAACTTAAAGTTGTAAAAAGTACAATTTTTATAAAAATATTATTTTTATCTTTATTATTTTATAAAAGTATTAATTTTTATTTATAATAAAACTAATTAAAATACAAAATACAAATTAATTTAAAAACTAAAAATAAATATTACAATAATTAAGTAAATAGGGTTAAATAAAAAATAATAAATAAAAATTACTCCATAATAAATGCGAATTAGGGTTGCAGGACACGCGTGTCAGGGTGGCTCCGCGAGTCGCGGTGCCACGTGCCTTAAAACTCCGCTAGTCGCGGAGGATGTAAAAGAATTTTTTTATATTGTTTTTCTAAAAATATATTTATACAAATATATATTAAAAATATAGCGTTTCGCAGAGTTCCCCGGCAGCGGCGCCAAAAATACTTGATGTTATGCGAGGTGTATATGAAATAGCTTTATTTTTACAACGAAAAACTATTAAATACGATACAATTTTACACAAGATATTTATTTATTTATAGAATGTATATACTTAAACCTTGCTACAACACTTATAGGCAGTGTACCTAATCGTACAGTAGTGTAGTTTTTAGTAAGTCCGGTTCGTCCACAGGGAATCTTTTAAACAAAGCTTAACGCTATATTTGTTTTAATTTATAAAAATACAAATATATATATAAGTAATATTATTATTATAAAGGGGGGTTTTTACCGTTTAATGACCGGTTTGTCGATTTTAAAACTTTAGTCGCAGTTAAAACCTGATGTAAAATATTAAAAATAAATACAACTTAATTTAAAGCGTTAATGAAATTGCGATAAATAAAAGTGCGATAAAATAAAATTGGAATAATTAAAAAGTACGATAATTAAAAGTGCAATTAAATACAATAACAATAAATAAAAATGCGATAATTAAAAGTGCAATTAAATATAAAATAAAGGAAATTAAATATGAAATAAAAGAATTATGCTTATTTAAACTTCTGTAATCATGATGTTTGACGTGTTGATTTTAGTTTTATGCCCATGGGTTAATTGTCCTTTGTCCTGGATTATTTAATATGTCTGTCTGGTTTTTGTCCATAACAGTCCATCAGTCATAAATATAAAGTGCGAGTGTCCTCGTCAAATTATCCTTATACCCGAAGTTAAATATTCTAACTAATTGGGGACTTAAACTGTAACAAGGTTTTATTACTTTGTTTAATAATTACACCATGTTATCGACTGCGTGTAACCCAAGGTTTTAATACTTTATTATCAATTATGCCAAGTGTCCTTGTACATAATTTCACCCCTGTTTTAATAATTCCTTAGACTATTAATCCATTCCCGTGTCCGGTTAAATGAACGATTATTCGTACATATAAATATCCCGCCCATCGTGTCCGATCGAGTGTATATGGTTATTTATAGGTACGTTCAATTGTAAATCTTTATATTAAAATTAACAAACTATCATTTAGTTAAACAAATATAAAGCCCATTAATAGCCCATAGTCTAATTTCCACAAGTGTCGTTCTTTTGTCCAAACCCCAATTATGGTACAAAGCCCAATTACCCAATTTTAATATTTTTAGCCCAACATCATGATTACTTCGTCTTAAATAAGCATAATAATAACTTAAGTACGAGACATTAATTTAAAAAGGAGAACATAGCTTACATTGATTATTTATCGCGTAGTGTTACACGGACAGAGCTCCAACTTTAAAACCCGTAAAATAACCTTTACATTAACCCAAACTAATCTAATATAAAACTAACCTATACTATATATATATATTATATATATATTATTATTACATAGGGAGTATTATTATTATTATTTTGGTGTATTAAAACTCGGCAGAAAACATTGATATTTATAGGACATTTCTGAAATTTCAAACTCCGCGAGTTGCGGCACTTTTACCCTTCAAACTCCGCGAGTCGCGGAGTTTGAATTTCCAGCTCACATGATTTTGGATCTTTGATTGTCAACGTTATTAAATAATAATATAACATATAAATAATTTTAAGAATTATTTAAATATTATATTTTATTTATGTGCATAGTTGACTTGTAATTTTTGCACTGTTGCGTCGCGCGTTGAGAGTAGACTCATGTCCCGGTTCCGGATTTTCGAACGTCCTTTCGTATAAATTAATATCTTGTACTTTGTGTTCCACAACTTGTAATTTTGTCATTTTTAGACGTTTCTTATCAATAAATTGAACCACTTGGATTGTATCTTGTACATTTGAGCTTTTTGGACGTTTGCGTCTTCAAATCGTCGTTTTCGCCTTTTGTCTTCGCACTTATTTAATATAAACGATTACAACTTAAAATAGGACAATTACAACTAAATAATTTACATATTGGGAGGATATTGCTACAAAATATATGTTCATTTGGAGCACTATCAAATATCCCCACACTTGAGCGTTGCTTGTCCTCAAGCAATACAGAACTTGAAATTAAATTACACGAATCACTTCTTTATTCTTCACACTTTATACATCAGTGATTTTGATACGACGGTATAAATAATGATAGTAACGGTGTGGTTTACAGTCCCACATGACTATTAAAAATTTAGATCCTTTAAGGAAATTAGATCTTTATGAAAATATTTGATCTTTTAAAAATTCAACCTAGCTTTTACCCAAGATAATTTTTCCGGAATAACCCTTCACCGGTGTTTGCAAAATGATTTTTTTTTTTTTTTGGGTTTTGTGGGTTTCAGATTTGAAAATTTTAGCTCAAAACTTATGGTTTTGTGTTACCCACTTGCTAACCTTGTATTAGGAAAGCAACACGTCCAGTTTACTTGTCCCGTATATTACCTTTCGGTAAACTACCGTCCGGTTGTAAAGGAAAGCGATGAACAAGCAACTGTTAAGGCAATGTCCCGTGACTTGCTTTTGATTATGGTTTATAAACGTGTCGGATGCTAGTACTATCCTTTGTAGGAGCAATAGTAAAGATCATCCTATGATTTTTCGGTCTGGCACAAGGTCCTGTCTCCGACCATGCTATGCAACCACCGTTCTTACGGTTGACACCCGATTTGGTTCAGGTGACCTAATGAATTCTAGGTGAATTCCTAGGATTTTACGTTCAATGGTAATGAACGCATTGAAAATGGGTTTTCAGAAAACAAATCGGTTTATAATTTAATCAAAATATTTTCTCGTTCATGCTCGAGTTTAGATATCATTGAATTCCATGAGTTTGAATTCTCAATCTTTAAGGTCAATCTCAAGGATTGAGTAATATCAGTCTTAGAAGCTGATTTTTAATCTTTAAGGAGATCATCCTTTCTGTGGGTCTGATTCATTAGTATTATCAAGCTAATTTGCACGGTGCCCTCCCCATTGTACGAGACAGATCCTCTCATGGTTCGGATAAGTCTGACCACTTGGCGACCCTGTTTGATGCTGAGGTCTGTGGATTTCCTGCTGATTTTAGAGATGACTTTTCAAGATTTTTCGTCAACCTACAGCTGGTCTGGACGACAACTTCTTGACCTAAATCAAGAAGCGCGTGTCTTTTTCGGAAGACTTTACTTCCTTTTAATGATGGAATTGATTCATCGTGTAGATCCATCTTTTCTTTTCTTTCATCGGGTAAAATAGTTAATTTAGTCCAAAACAAAAGCACCTGCAATAAACTTTACAGAAACATGTGCTAGATAGTTTTTAATTGAATAACTAAGTACATTCTGCCCACACTTAGTTTCTTTCTTTGCCTTTTTATTCTCCTTTATTCCATTTTAAATGAATTCAAGCGTTTTAGGGTGTTTCTCAATTTATGTCCTTTCCGAGGTAACGATAATTTCGGTATTAACACCTAGTTTTCACCGTTCATAAATATATATAAACATGATTTTAAATTCATTTAGTTGAAAAATTTTCAAATTTTCATAAAATTTGGCAAATAAACCAAGTATAAACCCGAGAGAATTTATAACCCTTCCCCACACTTGAGATTATGCAATGCCCTCATTTGCATGAAATCAGACTCTAATTATAAATTCATGAGGGTGATTAGTGTAGAAATTGAAAATACCCAGTTTGTAATTACAAAGCTCGTCGAATGATAGATGGCGCGCCTCATCGTTCATTCCTTCTTGTTTTATCACACATGTTTTTCTTCAAAAATGGTTGCTTTTCTGAACTGTTTGCTAATATTTGAAAATGCGTCTTTTACCCTTACTTATTATGCATGTTTATTTAACGAGTTATGCACTAATCCGAACCCCTAATTTAACGTTAAGTGGGGTTAGACTTCCCCACACTTAGCTTACGACATGTGAAGTCGGTAGAATAAGTTCCACGAATTAAAATAGTGAGCCACTTATTTACATCTCGGGTGGTATAAAATATATCAATGGGTTTAAAGTTTAGACCCACCCGAATATCACTACTTAATTCTTTTTTAAGTGTAGCTTTTAGTAAATGGATATGTCTCTTTTCTGGTTCTTGGTCAAATGGATCGATATACACCGACATACATATTATAGGGTGGACAATTTCTAACGTTTCCTTCCTTTTATTCTCGAGATCAAAGTTTTCACCTCTATTACCCAATTAGGTGAAATTCGAGGTGTCATTATCTATTACAGCTCGTAGTTCATCTTCGGTAGATGACTCGTCTATTGAGAATATTGGGTTGGAAGGTTGTGGAATGGTGAATTTCGGGATTGGAGTAGATTCTTCTTCATTAACGGTACTTATCGGTCCCACCACTTTGGTCTCGGGGGTAAAATTTTCAACGTTATCGTTTTCCCAAGAGTACCAATTTGTCACCCTTACTTCTTCTTCATCCATAGAGGCTAATGTGTCGATATGTTGTGAAATTGGTAAAACTGAATAAAAAGTATCATCGGGATAGTTGGTGATTTCGGAGCTCTCGAATTCATCAAAATTCGATGATATGAGATTTTCTTGCACAATACTCCTCAGATCAACAAGTGTGTAGTCTGATAGAGTTTCAGCTTGCCGGTTTACAAACTCTCTCATTTGTTCATTTTGAGCATTGAGTTCTTCGAGTTTGATTTTCATATTGTCTAATAAATTTTCAGACACTTAATTTTCCTCGTCTACTGGTTGTTGAGTTTGGAAATATTCTTGGGAATAATCCCAATTTGAATTGTATTCTTCAAAATCATTCCATTCGAGTTCCGTGGGTGCGTAATTTTCCATAGGAACGTAATAATAACATTCCCATGTTGAGTGATAATCTCCACAGATTTCACAACCAGTTATTGTTTCGTCATTCGTGATCCAAGATTGACCGAACGAATTGTCATCGACACTCGGTTGAGAGTATTGATTTCGTATGTCGTAAAGAGTTTCTAAGATATTTTCGAGATTTTCCATAATGCGTTTATTACCAAATTTTAGCTACAATGTGGTGCATTTACTAATTATCCTATTAGTTATAAATTAAAATAAAAAAATTATATAAGTTATCAAATTAATAGACTTTTCTGCTTTTGCCCACGTTTCGAATAGCCAATAGATGCAGCAGGGAGCCAGAATCCTTTAAATCGGAAGCTCACAACTCAGCCACTAACAAATCCAACTATTACTACGAAACAGAAAATTTAGATGTCTATCAATTTAACCGCTTAAAATAATTTTTCGTTGAAATTTTAAAGAAATTATAGAGAAGAAATAGAGAAAATTCTAAGTCCTAAAAACTAGCGTGTCGAGAAATAAGAAAGAAAAAGATTGCGCGTCAAAAAATGTCGAAAAATAAAAGGTTGAAAAATAAAAAGAAAGTAGCGCGTCGTAACTTAAAAGGTACTAAAATTTATAAACAGTGTCTAAAGCACCTAAATCTTAATCTAAAGAAAAAGCACTTAAGGGATTTTACGGCAAAGCCTAAAAATCTAGAAATAAAAATAAGCTACGGCAAAAACTATGTCTTAAAACTAAATACGAGCGAAAAATACATATATTACGCTAAAAACAAATAAAAATAAACTTAAAGTTGTAAAAAGTACAATTTTTATAAAAATATTATTTTTATCTTTATTATTTTATAAAAGTATTAATTTTTATTTATAATAAAACTAATTAAAATACAAAATACAAATTAATTTAAAAACTAAAACTAAATATTATAATAATTAAGTAAATAGGGTTAAATAAAAAATAATAAATAATAATTACTCCGTAATAAATGCGAATTAGGGTTGCAGGACACGCGTGTCAGGGTGGCTCCGCGAGTCACGGTGCCACGTGCCTTAAAACTCCGCGAGTCGCGGAGGATGTAAAACTTTTTTTTTATATTGTTTTTCTAAAAATATATTTATACAAATATATATTAAAAATATAGCGTTTCGCAGAGTTCCCCGGCAGCGGCGCCAAAAATACTTGATGTTATGCGAGGTGTATATGAAATAGCTTTATTTTTACAACGAAAAACTATTAAATACGATACAATTTTACACAAGATATTTATTTATTTATAGAATGAATATACTTAAACCTTGCTACAACACTTATAGGCAGTGTACCTAATCGTACAGTAGTGTAGTTTTTAGTAAGTCCGGTTCGTCCACAGGGAATCTTTTAAACAAAGCTTAACGCTATATTAGTTTTAATTTATTAAAATACAAATATATATATATATATATATATATATATATATATATATATATATATATATATATATATATATATATATATATATATATATATATATAAGTAATATTATTATTATAAAGGGGGGTTTTTACCGTTTAATGACCGATTTGTCGATTTTAAAACTTTAGTCGCAGTTAAAATCTAATGTAAGATATTAAAAATAAATACAACTTAATTTAAAGCGTTAATGAAATTGCGATAAATAAAAGTGCGATAAAATAAAATTGCAATAGTTAAAAAGTACGATAATTAAAAGTGCAATTAAATACAATAACAATAAATAAAATGTGATAATTAAAAGTGCAATTAAATATAAAATAAAGGAAATTAAATATGAAATAAAAGAATTATGCTTATTTAAACTCCCGTAATCATGATGTTTGACGTGTTGATTTTAGTTTTATGCCCATGGGTTAATTGTCCTTTGTCCTGGATTATTTAATATGTCCGTCTGGTTTTTGTCCATAACAGTCCATCAGTCATAAATATAAAGTGCGAGTGTCCTCGTCAAATTATCCTTATACCCGAAGTTAAATATTCTAACTAATTGGGGACTTAAACTGTAACAAGGTTTTATTACTTTGTTTAATAATTACACCAGGTTATCGACTACGAGTAACCCAAGGTTTTAATACTTTGTTTATCAATTATGCCAAGTGTCCTTGTACATAATTTCACCCCTGTTTTAAAAATTCCATAGACTATTAATCCATTCCCGTGTCCGGTTAAATGAACGATTATTCGTACATATAAATATCCCGCCCATCGTGTCCGATCGAGTGTATATGGTTATTTATAGGTACGTTCAATTGTAAATCTTTATATTAAAATTAACAAACTATCATTTAGTTAAACAAATATAAAGCCCATTAATAGCCCATAGTCTAATTTCCACAAGTGTCGTTCTTTTGTCCAAACCCCAATTATGGTACAAAGCCCAATTACCCAATTTTAATATTTTTAGCCCAACATCATGATTACTTCGTCTTAAATAAGCATAATAATAACTTAAGTACGAGACATTAATTCAAAAAGGAGAACATAGCTTACATTGATTATTTATCGCGTAGTGTTACACGGACAGAGCTCCAACTTTAAAACCCGTAAAATAACCTTTACATTAACCCAAACAAATCTAATATAAAACTAACCTATACTATATATATATTATATATATATTATTATTACATAGAGAGTATTATTATTATTATTTTGGTGTATTAAAACTCGGCAGAAAACGTTGATATTTATAGGACATTTCTGAAATTTCAAACTCCGCGAGTTGCGGCACTTTTACCCTTCAAACTCCACGAGTCGCGGAGTTTGAATTTCCAGCTCACATGATTTTGGATCTTTGCTTGTCGACGTTATTAAATAATAATATAATATATAAATAATTTTAAGAATTATTTAAATATTATATTTTATTTATGTGCATAGTTGACTTGTAATTTTTGCACCGTTGAGTCGCGCGTTGAGAGTAGACTCATGTCCCGGTTCCGGATTTTCGAACGTCCTTTCGTATAAATTAATATCTTGTACTTTGTGTTCCGCAACTTGTACTTTTGTCATTTTTAGACGTTTCTTATCAATAAATTGAACCACTTGGATTGTATCTTGTACATTTGAGCTTTTTGGACGTTTGCGTCTTCAAATCGTCGTTTTCGCCTTTTGTCTTTGCACTTATTTAATATAAACGATTACAACTTAAAATAGGACAATTACAACTAAATAATTTACATATTGGGAGGATATTGCTACAAAATATATGTTCATTTGGAGCACTATCAGTGAGTCAAAAGCAGGGGTATATAAAGTCTTATGTTCTTCATTTTAGGTTAAGCCTCTCATTTGTTACACACACTCATGGTTGACATCCTGAACCGTACGGTTGATAACTTGAACCGCACGGTTTACCTGTTTTGTTAATTTCTCAAGATGTATAATTCAAATGATTATGCGTTAGCTGCACCGTTAGTTCAAAGCATTACGAGTTTGACTCAACGATTACTTCTTGCTGAAAGCGAATCCGGAAGTGGTACGAAATGTCTTAGATTAATGAATACGGATAATTATTCTACTTGGAAGTCGAGATTTAAGATATGGTCTGATGGTCAGGACACGAAACTTTGGAAGTATATTGAAACTGAATTTCAATGGCCACGTTCACCTGTGACAAATGAACTGTATATGTTACATAAATATTAATTAACAAGGTGATCCTTCTTCTGAATTTGATAAGCACCGCGATATAAAATTAAAAATGATAACCTACTGTAAGAAACAAAGATTTCTTGAGGTTGGATGATCACCTTACAAGATTGGAAGTGAGCTAGCAAACTTGAAAGTATTCTTGATTTTATGTAACTAGAACGTGATGAGTATAACTTGGAAAAGAAGATGTACTGTAACTTGACAAGTGCTCTTGATGGTCCAATTTTCCATCAATTTCTGTGTCATGATAACTCATTCAAGATATGGGAAGCACTTCGTACCTTCAATGAAGGGAATTCATCTTACGGAACAAGAAAAGGGTTAGAACTGAAAGCTGAGTTTGATCGTTTTCACTGGTAAGTTGGAGAGTCTATTACAGAATTGGTTGAAAGATATCGTCATTTGCTGCCTGAAATACACAAGCATGATGTAACCATTGAAGAGAAAGATAAAGTAACATGTCTAGCTGGAGCATTACCGTTAGAATGGAATGGTTTCGTATTAACTATGAAGACCAGTGGAGAATTAGCTACTGCTACAGTGAACTCATTTATTGCAAGACTTCAGGAAGAAGAACTAGAGTTGTTAAACAAAGTCAAGAGGTCTAAACAAGTTCAAGACACGAAATGTATTGTCCAAATGGTTATACACCTCCTAAGTCGGCTCATGCACCATTTCAAACAGCTTTTGCTACGAAAAATCAGAATACGTATGGTTTGAATGTAAGTAGTGCACCTATTCAACAAACATCGTATCCACCACAAGTTTCGCCATGTTCTCTCAATACTCAATCACAGCCTACTACCAATACTACAGAGTCATCTACACCGACTGCATCAGATGTTCTTTCTGCTCTTAAGATTGAGAACTTGAGGAAAGCTGGAAAAGAAAAGATTAGTGAAGATATAGCTTTGTTGTCAAGCCTTGTTAATTCTTATGACAGTTATCTTGATGGTCGTGTGGGTAACATTTATCTAACAACAGAAGATTATCATCAGCTTGATAAAGATGAAGCAGAAAAGATGGATATTATGTGGGTTATGGCAAATCTTGTGAGACGAGCTAGAGATTACGAAGAGCGAACTGGAAGGCCAATCAGTCTGACCAAAGATACAAAACTGGTTTTTGATATGAATTCTGTTACTTGTTACAACTGTAGAGAATAAGTCATTTTTCAAGACAGTGCACAAAACAGAAGAAGCAGGGTAATCGTAATCCGTTCAGAAATTAGAACTATAGTTCTCAGAGTCAATCTACAAAGCGTGAGATTTACATTACTGATAAAGTAAATGAAGCTGATAAAGCTGAGGGTCCGAACAAAGCTTTAGTTGTCATTCATGGAGACGATGATGATTGGTCTATCAAATTGAATGTTGATGATCAACAACCTAAAGCTAACATGGCCAAGATTTCTAAAGAAAAAGAAGACTGTGTCATCGGTCAAAGTATAATTGAGAAGCTGACTGCTCGTGCTGAAAGAGCTGAAAAGTTATCACGAATCATTCAGAAAGAGAAGATTCAAAAGATGGTTAAAGATAAATTCAAGAAGGTACGTGATTCAGTTCCTCGTACATCTGAATCTGGAAGTATTTCACCAACATTGTCAGAGGACTACTACTTCAACAGTTGGAAGGTTAACTATGGTGATACCTCTGTGTTTGAAGAAAGTCTAGAGGCTAATCAGAGTGAAGAGACATTGATTGATTCTGATACGGAACTAGACAAATGGGGTAAAATGTTTGCTGCTGAATTAGAAATGTTAGTTCTTATGGGTGAAGGTTCAGATCTTGAGAGTGTAAGTTCAGATTTTGATGATTCGGACAAGACGTCACAATCAGAGGCTGAAGTTAAAGCTGATCATACTGGAGTAGATCAATCTGAGTTTGAAGCATTGAACAAGCAAGCAGTAGATTTATTGAAGATGTGCTTATCAGAAAGTGATCTTGAAAAGGTTTCCGGTTTGATAAGAGCTAAGGATATATGGGACAGACTTGAGAAGATTCATTTGGGTAAAGATGCTGATACATCAGAGTTTCTTACAGACTCGTCAGAATCAGAAGATATGCTCGATGGGAAGAAGACAGATTTCTTTGCATTTATGGCTGAGACTTCCTCATCAAATAACGCTCAACAGGTATCTTCTGATCCATCTATTGTTATTGAATGTGTTAAATGTGCTGAATCTAAGGTAACAATAGATAATTTAACAAAGGCATATGCAGAGATGAAAGAAAAATGGCATGCTGACCATGTGACCACTAAGGTTGAAAATGAATTGAAAGAGCAAATCAAAGTTTATAAAAAATAACTTCACGATCTTAAATGTTATAACTTTGACATAAATCAAGCTTTAATTAAACGTGTTGACACAATTAATAAACTAGAGAAAGAAAATGAATGCGTTAAAGCTGATTTAGAGGCAATTTCAATCAAAATGAAATGTTGGGCAAGTGCGTCACAATGGAATGCATTAATAGTGGAACTTAATGACACCAAGGGAAAGGGTATTGGATATAGTTCTGCATCTCCTCCTTTTCAGAACACATTTATTAATGCTAACGTAGTTGACGGTCGACCAGAAGATTGTATCCCTCCTAGTTATGAAGATTATGTTGAAAAGAATAAAAAATATAGTTCAACTAAGAATACAACTTCGATGATACTGCTGAAGGTGCTCTAGATCATGAGGAAGATAGGAAAACTGGGTTAGGAGATAACTCTAAGACAAGTAGAGTTAGAACACCGAAAGGTTCTGTTAAAATTTTGAGAAATCCTAGGTTTGCTAATAGACCGGTTCCTCCTGTTACACCGACACCTGTTCCAAGAAATAAAACAAATGATTCTCCTGTGTTAGTAAGAACACAAGATCCGTCATCTTCAAATTCTAATAACTTGTATGAATTTAGAGGACATAGGGAGTTTCGTCAATGTTTTAGTTGTGCTATTTTTGGACACATTGCTGCAAATTGTCCTAGAAGATATAGATCACCAAGACAGAAGATTGACCTCACATATGATGATCGCAGATCATCTTATCCTCATAAAACAGGTTCACCTGTTAATGATGAAGTTCATGTTAAAAATCATACTACAAAGGTTGTCTATGGAGAGTATAAGAGAAAGAACGTCAATAGGTCAATTTCTCCTGTGAAGATTAAGGTTCCTAAACAGGATACTGAGGCAAGAGTTGCCAAATCAAGTGATCACAGTAGAGTTTTTGAGTCAAAGGCACGATCGCCTTCACAAAAAGCTAGTCGTCAAAAATATTTTTCTCGTACCAGACCACGAGCTAATCGCTCCGAAGATGAGCAAAATGTGAAAAACTAGAAGAGCAATATTGCTACTTCTAAACTATCTAAGTTTACGGTTTCTAATGATGAGATTCCACCGGACTCAAACGGGAAATGGATGGAAGTTCAAGCTATGGGTGTTAATGGACAACCTACTACCGTCCGGGTGTGGGTTCCCAGTATCAATTAATTTTCTTAATGTGATATGCAGGGAACCAGGGTACCTGCAAACAACACCTGGATTGTGGATAGCGGCGCTTCGAGACATATGACTGGACATCTATTTCTTCTTTCGAATGTACACCCAATTAAGGGAGGTTATGTTGCATTTGCTGGAGATAAGGGTGGTCTTATTTTAGCTCAGGGTTTATTGAAAAATGATAAAGTCAGTTTTGATAAAGTGAATTATTGTCTAGAGCTTGCAAATAATTTGTTATCAGTTTCACAAATCTGTGAAAAATCCTTCAAAGTAGCATTTGATGACGAATTCAGCTACATCTTGAAACCAGAGTTTGTAATTTCTCCTGAAATGATTTTGATGAAGGCTCCTCGATAAGCTGATTTATACATGCTAGATATGAATGTTGCTACTTCAAATGCTGAACATCATCAAGCTTTTGTTTCTAAAGCAACTGAACAAGATTCTATTACATGGCACAAACGCATGGGTCATTTAACTTTTCGGAAGATGAACCATCTGGTTCACAACAATCTCGTAGAAGGTGTTGATCTTCATTCATTTCAGATTCCAGGTACATGTGTTCCTTGTAAGAAGGGTAAGCAGAGCAAGAAAGCACACAAGTTGGTGAAGTATAATCCAATCTCTGTTCCGCTAGAGTTGTTGTACATGGATCTATTTGGTCCAATTCATTTTGAAAGCATTGATGGTAGTAAGTATTGTCTGGTGGTAACTGATGATTATTCAAGATTCTCATGGGTTATGTTTTTGAAAGAGAAGTCTGATACGTTTGAGAATTTGAAAGTGCTAATCAATCGATTATAGACAGGTTTTAATTTGAAAGTTAGAAAGATTCGTTGCGATAATGGTATAAAATTTAAGAATCAGTATCTTGCAGGTTTCTGTATTGAAAAAGGTATCAATATGCAATTCAGTTCTGCATACGCTCCACAGATGAATGGTGTTACTGAAAGAAAGAATAGGGTTTTGATTGAGACTGCTAGAACTATGCTAGCTGATTCATCTTTACCTATTAATTTTTGGGGTGAAGCTGTTGCAAATGCTTGTTACACTATGAATCGAGTTTTAACTGTTAAACGACTAGGTAAAACGTGCTATGAGTTATTGCATGGGAGAAAACCTTCTTTGAAGCATCTAGAACCTTTTGGTGCCCCATGTACCATTTTGAAGAGAAAACCAGGAAGTAAGTTTGATTCGAAAGTGGTTACTGGAGTGTTTCTAGGGTATAGTTCTCCTAACAAGCGAGTTTTCAACAATGAGACAAGATGTGTTGAAGAATGGTCTGAAGTTGATGTCCAGCGGAATTACACAAAGACTGCTACCAAAAGTCATCCTTAGATCTACAACTATAATGAGCTGATTGATTCATTTAATCTTGCTCCAGATTAGACGGAGAATGAAGTAGAGTTACAAATGTTGTTTGATTTACAGAACGAGCCAGAAGTGTCTGCACCTACTCCAACTCCATTACCTACAGTCGTTGAACCAGCACAAGATTCAGATCAAGATGTTGATCCAGTGTACGATACCTGCAGATCTGATATTTCAAGTGAAAATTCTGATAATCCTAAAGATGGAGATACCACGAATCTACACCACGAGATACCTGTTCCCGCACACCCAGTTCCCAGAACTACAGCTGCTCATCCTAGAGAAAATATAATTGGAGATCCAAATGCATGCGTTAGGACGAGAAGACAAGTTCAGTTTGATGGTCAAGTTGATGCTCATATGATAGCTGCTGCTGCATATTACGAGTACTCATGTCGTATCTCAAGAATTGAGCCAAAGATTCCAAAAGAAGCTTTGAAGCATGTTGATTGGGTCATGGCTATGCAAGAAGAAATTCAGCAATTCAATCGTCTAGATATTTGGAAACTAGTTACTAAGCCACAAGGTGCGAAAGTAATCGACCTCAAATGGGTTTGGAAGTGCAAATTCAACGAAGATGGCAATGTTACCCGTAACAAAGCAAGATTAGTTGCTAAAGGTTATCAGCAAGATCCCGATTTTGATTACGATAAAGTTTTTGCTCCAGTTGCCAGATTGGAAGCAATTCGCATTTTCTTGACTTTCACTTCTTTCATGAAGTTCAAAGTTTATCAAATGGATGTTAAGAGTGCATTTCTTTACGGCAAGCTAAACGAACGAGTATATGTCAGTCAACCTCTGGGTTTTGAAGATCATCTTCATCCTGATAAAGTTTACTGATTACGACGAGCCCTTTATGGTTTACATCAAGCTCCTAGAGCTTGGTACGGACGACTATCGAGTTATCTTAACGAAAAAGGATATCAAATGGGCACGGTAGACTGTACTCTGTTCACAAAAGTTCAAGATGACGACATTATTTTAGTCCAGATTTATGTTGACGATATTATCTTCGGTGCTACTAAGAAAGAACTCGTTGATGAGTTCGAACAGGTGATGAAGGACGAGTTCTAAATGAGTAAATTGGGTCTTCTACACTACTTTCTTGGTTTACAAGTCGAACAGACAGAAAATGGAATTTTTCTTCATCAGGCAAAGTATGTGAATGATATACTGGAACGTTTCGGTATGACTCAAGAACGTCCTGTGTCAACTCCGTTAGCTGTGAATCATGGTATTTCGCTAGAGTGCGAAGGAGAACCTGTTGATCCTACGTATTATCGAGCAATCATCGGGTCGCTTATGTATCTCACTGCGTCTAGGCCAGATATTATGTTCGCAAGATGTCTGTGTGCTCGTTATCAAGTTAATCCGAATACAGTTCATCTTACAGCTGCCAAGAGAATCCTACGTTATTTGTTGCATTCGCCAAATCTCGGCATCTGGTATTCGAATGATGAGAAGTTTGATCTTGTAGTTTACAGCGATTTAGATTATGCAGGTTGCAAAATCAACAACAAATCTACATCAGGAGGATGTCAATTTTTAGGTGAAAGGCTGGTGACCTGGCAGTGCAAGAAACAAACTGCAGTTGCTCTTTCTACGTGTGAAGCTGAATATATAGCTGCTGCTAGTTGTTGTTTGTAAGTTGTTTGGATCCAACAACAACTTCGCGATTACGGGCTAAGAAACCCTTTCTGTCCTCTTTATATTGATAATACTGCTACTATAGCGATCACTAAGAATCCTGTTCAACATTCTAAAACAAAACACATAGGTGTTAAATATCATTTTCTTAGGGATTGCCATGAGAAAAAGGTTATTGTGGTTAAGAGAATAGGTATTAAGGACCAGAGGGCTGACTTATTTACTAAGGATTTTGATAGACCTAGGTTCTTATTCCTACTAGAGATGAATGGCATTGTTGATCGAGACAAAGTGATTTCGGATGTTGTGTACGAGGTTTAGTCAATACTTTTAGACTTTGCATGAAGGATGCATGGCATATAGATTTTTAGTTTCTGATTATCTGTATTGCATATTTTTTGCTTCCTATCTGCATTTCTTTACATGATTTCATTCATGATTGCATGCTAGTCTGTAGATATTTTCTGTTTGGTTAAAATGCTAAAACACAAAAAGATTTTATATTTTAGTATTTTAGGGGGAGTATATGTTATCTGCAGAAAATTCCTAAAAAGTGAAAAAATGCCTCACCCAGAAAATCATAAAAAGTTAAAAAATCCGAAAATGAGCTTGTTTTGATTAATCTATTGGACGTGAAGAAATTACTGTAAAGAGAATTGATATTTGATTAGTAACAACTGATTTGAACGTTTATGTCTATCTGTTGTGTGATGTACTGATAGATGTGACTTATGAATTCTTGGCATTAGACTATCATAATAAGAATAACGATCATCTGAGATTCAGAAGTCATGAACGATCTGTTGCGTTTGAAAGTTGTCACCTAATTATCTCTGAAATCGTATCTAATAATAATTGTTGAGGAACTCAACAGTCGGTTGAGGGTATCCCCTATCATAATTGATAATCGTTAGAGAAAGTTGGGGGTGGATTTTAAGTTGAGGATTATCTGTTTGGCTGGTGCATACCACGTTGTCACGGGCCTAAAACTTTATAATCGAAACTAAACCCCAAAAATTTCAGAGAAAATTAGTTTATGTCAAAAGTAAGTGTTCCTTCTCGCTTAAGGTTGAAAAGTATAATTCCTTATTGCGGACCGTTCAAGCATTTAAGGGAGAACACCTTTGAGTGATCTGAGCACACAACAAAGAAACATGAGTTCATGCATAACAATGGAAAATCCATTCATGATGACGTTCAAAATCAATATATCAAAAGACTGTGATATGCTGAAAAAGAAATATCAAAAGAAAATCAAAGTCAAAAATAATTGGCGTATCAAGATGGCAAAGTCCTAAAAGTATGAAGAATGCTTATTCATGATGTGCTCATAAAGAACTCAGATCATTCTTAGTGTGACTCCCCCGCGCAGCTTGAATTGTTTAATCATGACGTTCACACAGAACTATCAAGATTCTTGTCATCTGCAATATAAAGTTATACCTATTAAGACTGTAAGTTGGAAAGATACTTATCTAGATATACTCTAATTAAATATATATATGAAAGTTTAACTTTCGATTCCGTTTTCCATGTCAACTTGAACATAATGAAGTTAAGGGCCTTGAGATTTATTTCGTGTGATGACTGGTCATCAGGCAAGTCTGCTTTAACTGTAGACCAATCCCCGCGGTAAATAATGCGCCTATTCGGATAATCCAATATATTCTAAAATCTGCTGTTTCAACTAGATTGAAGATTATCAATACACTGATAGAAGCCAAAGGCTGACAGGGTTATTCAAAATGCCGTGAGAACCATCCTGTTCAATTTGAATGAAATACATGGAAAGAGATAATGGAAAGTTACATGTAATGAATTGACAACCCAATAACAACGCACAATCATAAGTGATGAAAGAATCAAGGATTAATGAACTTAGCATGATCTCAAAAATCATTGCTCTTTAGTGTTCAAGTAATTAATGCCAACATGATTGTCGAAGTGTTCGGAATGAATATGTTCATATTTAATGAGGATTGATATCAGTAATTGCATGATAATAGACATAGACTGGATAATTGGGAATGAACAACAGAAGTTGATTCAATATGTCAGTTCTGATCCATTTTTATTTTAATTAATCATATTGCTCACAAAAAGAATGTGGATTTGTATATTTCATTTATATGCTTGTTAAATATCTTGTTCTGATTACTGAAAAACAACAAAAAGATTTTGGTTTACATGTTATTGCATTTCATGATAGAATGTCTTTCATTTGCATAATTTTAGTTGCGTGAAATTTTTTATCAGAAAATCTATAAAGATTTTTTTTCTTTTTATTTCTCTGTTTTCTGATTATCCTCAGAATGCATAACGACATCTGAAAGAACATTGTTGAGATCAAGATATTTCTGGCAACTAAATCCATAAGTTTGAAGTTTTTCGAGCTGGTGATTACTTGAAGGACTTTAATGATTTAAGGTTGTTAGTGAATTTAAGATGACATTACACTGTAGGACTTACTCAAGATAAACAAAATGTTTGGAGTAAAAACCTCAATTAGGTTAAGTTGTTTGGATTACGTAAGTGTTAATGGTCACTTCTTGAAGGCTTTAGTGATTTATGACTCAAATTGAAAGTGTTAGTTAGCTCTAAGATTGCGAAACGAGTCGAAATCCTAAGTTTGTGAAATTTTGAAATTGCCTAAGTGGCTCACACGCACGCTTGATGTGTGAACCGTATGAGTAACCACACGTTTGAGGTTAACCGTATGGATGACCCTGATCAAAATTGGTCTAAGACTATTGAGTCACACGCACGTGTGATTAAGATGAGACGCGCGGTTGATTGTGGATCGTGTGATCAACCGTACGGTTGATCACGAGAGTATAAATAGGGGTGACGAGCACTGATGCTCACACTTGTGCACTCATTTCACTTTCTCTCTCAATTTTCGATCTTAACCAATCAAGATTTCCACCGCAGCATTCGCTCTTTACTTGATTCCGACCTCAGCGCCACCTAATAGGTACAATTTCATCGAGTTTTAGTCCACTAATTTGTTGTTTGAATGATTCGAAACCCTAAGGGTATATAACTCAAATTTTGTGTAATTAGAGCTTGTTTTGATCTGTGTTTGCTATTGTTTTAAGTTAAACGGAACCTATACATGCTATTGTGATGTAAGTCGGCCCCTAAAACAATCAAACATGTAATTTGTTGAATTTAAAAAGGCATTTAATACGGGTTTCATCAGACATGCATGAGTGATGTCACTCACACGCGTGAGTCATGACTCGCACGAGTCAGTGCATAGTTGATGATCAATCGTGTGGACCTTTGAGCTCACTCATTTATCTTGATTTTATTGATCACTCGTCTGCAAGAGCTGACACGTGTGATTAACCGCACGAGTCACCACACGGTTGACTCACTCGCTTAGAATTTTGCCTCAACCGTGTACATTGTCTGAAACCATATTACTGCTCAAACGTGTCAACAGTGACACGAGTGACTATATCACTCACACGGTTGATCTCTCAGCCGCACGTGTGACATGATCACTCGCACGGTTCATCATGTTTAACAGGTTTATGACACTTTGATACAAATGCTATGATGTTTTATGGTGATTGATTTATATATCTAACTGTTCTGTAAATGCTTCAGTTTTTGTCTAGATATCATCAAATGGCTGAACAACAAGTCAATATTCCAGTTGTTAACGTTGAAGGACATGGGGAGCAACAAGCTAATCCTCAAGTGAATCCGGTCATCCCACCTGCTCAGCAAGAGATTCCTTTAGAGAAGGGAGAACTGAACAATCAAGTTGCTCTTTATGATCTTAATCTTGAAAGAGGTTCTCATTTTAAGGAGATTATCGAATTTCTTAAGAGATCAAGGATACACACTGCTATTTCTACTCAGTGCACAGCGTACTATAGCCATCAGAGAGAGTTCTGGAGAAATGATGTACTGGATGTAGATGAAGATAAGCTTGTTAGTAAGGTTCAAGGACATGATATTACTATTTCTAAGGATGTGATTAGAAGGATTTTAGGTTTTAATGACGAGAATTGCTCCCACATGACTATCAGTAGAGAACGAATTCATGGTTGCTTTAGAATATGTGCTTATTCTGGTTACATTGGTGGCAAATCCGAACTGATGAAGACACTACTGCCTCCACAGTTTAGATATCTTGCTCAAGTGATTATGCACTGTTTGAGTGGTCGTAAATCTGGATTTGATAAGTTGAACGAGGAAGTGCAAAGCGTGTTTGTGGCACTTATTCTCAAGGCACCATACGATTTCTCGGGATTTGTCTTATACTACTTCAAAGCAAACCAATTTAGTTCTACTTAGAGGTATCTGATCTACGCTCGTTTTCTTCAATTAATCATTAATGACGCTGCACCTGATCTACCCAAGCTTGAAGAGGATATTATCCACCTTAAGCCAATGAATCCGATTACTTTCCGCAGAATGGAAGAGACAAGGAATGAGGATTTAAAGCCTGACTTTAATAGAAAGCTCATTTATCATCTTATCAAGGAGAACTATCGATGCCCAGCAGGTAATGCTTGGAGGAATGAGGATTCAGATTATGACTATGAAGTTACAGATGAGGAAGGACAAGGTGATAATCAGAAAGCTACTGGTAATGTTCAAGGAGGAGATAAGGTTGATGACGAGGTTATCGAGGGTGATGATGAAGCGACAGAGGAGGATGCCAGCTTGATTCAGAGAAAGAGGAAAGGAAAGGATCCTATGCCCTCAGAACAACTCAAGAAGAAGGAGAAAAGAATGAAGTATTCCTATGATTTGCCTCAGAGATCATCACAAGGAGGCTCGAAACAACAAGCTCAGAGAAAGCCATCCGGTTTCATGAAGGCTGCAAGGGCTGCTGTTACCTCACCAAAACCTACCACCACAACACCTCAGGTCACGTCAGATGAATATAAGACTCAGTAAAATCTATTGATATCTTTGATCACGAAAATAACGAATCTAGAGAATCAAGCTACTGAGGAGAAGAAGATCAGTAATGCTAAGATTGAATTGTTGGTGGAAGAGAACAAGAGGTTATCTGATAGGTTGGACCGACAAAAGAGTAGGACAGATAAGTTGAAAAAGAAAGTTTTGGCGATTAAGAGGGAGAACAAGGAGAAATTGAAAAAGTTGAATGAAAGAATTGAACAGCTTACCTCTGGTAAAACAAAGTTGATTAAGGAGAGAGGAGAAGAGTATTCTTCTGATTTGGGAGAAGGTGATGAAAAGGATGAAGAAGAAGATGCTAGAACTGGAGGACCCTCTTTTGATATACCGTTAGTGATACCTATTTAAAGTTTTAATGAATATGGTAAGGTCTTTACTGCTAAATATTATATGAATTATTCAAATGTTTTTAATGATGCAGAAAAGGGGGACTTTCCACCAAGTGAGTTTCCTTTGGAAGCTTGCTGCTCTGGCATATGACAGCGAAAACGATACGGAGAATGCAGAGTCAGTTGAAGCTGAAGACAAGGCTCCACAAGAAGAGCCAGCTGATGAAATCCCTCCCAAATCAATCCAAAATATCAACTTAAGTGATTTTGATCTGTTCGAAGACGAGAAGAGTGAAAGTTCTGTTAGTAAAGAAAGCATAAAAGAGAATGTGATTGTCGAATCCGAAGATGAATTTGTGACAGAATCTGATGATGAAGAAGAAGAAGAAGAAGAAGTTGAGATTGTAATGCCTTCGCTTGAGCCATACTCGCATCCGTCACTCAACACCTTAAGTGACTTCTTCAATCTGAGTTGTGAGGAGAAGAGAAAGAACTTAATTGAGTTAGAAAAGGCGAGGAAGGTATACAAAGAACAAGTGAAAGAAGTGGATGTTATGATAGAAAGGAACAAGAAGATCCGATATGAGAAACTACTCGTTGAGAAAGAAAGAAAAGAAACTGAATTGAAAGATAAGAAACTCTGAGCCGAACAAGCCGAGGTAGAGGGATGGAATGAGATTAAGAAATGGTTTATACGTGATAGGGTTAAAGTGAACAGAAATGTTGTAGAAGACGAGATCCGTCAGAGTTGGTGGAAACAAAACGTTGTTAACCCTGATCAGTTGAATAAGCCAGAACTTGAGCCGAAGTTTGTTAGTTTCTACGAAAGGGGAAAGAGAACCAAGAAGTATTCCAAGGGTAAAATACTAAGCTGGGGTTACTTCAAGGAGATCAATTGTTTCGCGATTAAGAGGGAAGGAGGAGTTGATTACATGGCACGTCCTAGTCACTTCAAAACTCTATCGTACTTTGAGATCATGTAACTTGCTAAGCTGAAGATGTTGAACGCTGAAGATAGTGACATTTCCAGGTGGTTTCAGAGAAAACTCAGATATGAGTATAAGACAGAGAAATGGGACATCTTTAAGTCAACAGCCGCCAGGTTTTCCATGCACCCAACAAAGAGAAATTCTAAAGGTGGACCTGTACTCGTTGTTAAGTTCCGTCCAGCTAAGCGTATGAAACAATCTCCTTTGATGCCATTACCCAAGGATATCTGTAAGAACTTCAGATGGTGGTTCTATGATGAGTTGTTGGAGGAAGCAGTGATCTTGACTGCGATTGAGAAGGAAGATGGAAGCATACAGTTTGACAATGTGAGGATTCTAGATCCCATGTGGGTGAGGAGCTTATCGAGATTTGATGTGGAGACTCTTCACCACCATCACATTACTTTTAGAGATGATCGAAAAGAGGAAGCTATGAGATATCAACGTGTGATCGATGTCTACTATGCATACCTCAATAGAAACAGTGATCCTCAAAGCTCAAACCAAGTTCAAGCCAGCTGATCTATGTCGGATACTGTGTTGCTCGTTTGTTTTTAGTTTTTGATGTTTGTTTATGCGAGAGAGAGAATCTGGATCTATAATAACTTTACTAAACTGTTTGTGTTTATGAACTTGCATGGTATGGATGTTTACTTAATTGTAATAGATGTTCTAGGTCCTAGGGGAAGTTGTTGATGCATTTTATGCAAGTCCCTAGACATCTACCCACGTCCATTGCAGGTACAATAGTTTACAGGCCACCATGATCGCTCGTTATTATCCTATCTGTGTTTGTATGTGGTTACAGGAACTGCAGGAATGAGATTTGGATATTTGACTATGTTAGACTTAGTCAGACGTACGAGTGAAGCCTCACTCGTACGGATGACAGGCTCATACGCACGGTTGATGCTGAGCTAAGTCACAATTATAACCTAAATGAGAAGACACGAGTGAGTGATCACCCGTACGGCTGATGAAGCCAACTCGTACGTGTGATGGATGACTCGTACGGGTGAGTCAACAGCAGGGGTATATAAAGTCTTATGTTCTTCATTTTAGGTTAAGCCTCTCATTTGTTACACACACTCAGATCTGGTGAGCTCCTCCGATTCTCTCTCAGCCCAAATCACCCAGGTGGTGAATAATAGCTCTAGGTGTTGATCTAATCACACTTGATTTAGTTGTGGTTTGACTAAATTAATCCCAAAAAGCTTAACCTATTCACTAGAGGGTTTGATTCACTTATTCCGCCATTGTGTGAGTTAAATCTGTTGATTTCTAAGTTCCTAGTCATGTTTCATCAATTGTGCATATATATATATATATATATATATATATATATATATATATATGTGTGTGTGTGTGTGTATGTATGTGTGTGTATGTGTGTGTGTGTGTATTCATCTTTGTATCTTGCAAAGTTACCTAAGTTTGTTGTTAACATGGTGACGAGTTTTGGAGTTTCAACATTAATGGGTACCAAAGATAATTTATCATTTTGCAGATTGAAATCAATGAAGCTGCAAGAGATTGGGGATTGCTGTAACACCTTTTTTTTTTTTTTGTAAAACACAACGAAAACATAATTATTATATTTACAGACCAATTTAAATAATAAACTTACAACATAGTTATTACAGTTATACAGGTGTTACGTTATTACAAAACCATTTATATAATTTATTAAATACGAACATCAGAGTAAGCGTATCAAACATATCCAACATATCTATTCTTCTCCCAAAACCCAACCAAATAAAGCATAACCTGCAAGGGAGAAACTGTGGGGGGTGAGCACAAGACTAAGTGAATGGAAACATCCTAACGGTCATAGGTATCTATCATCAAGCTAAGCACAATTGTATAATAGCAACAAGATAAACCAGAATGGTAACACTAGGCTCGGCGGCTTGTACAGGCCATTAACTACTAGCTGATTGGGCTATAGTTTACCGAAAGTTCATGTTACTGTCTCCCTCGCATAGTAATCCGAACGCAGGGGATGCATCATTCAAACTATACTACATGAATAGCAACTCTTAAACCCAACCTGACAGCAAGGTTGACCTTATGCTCAGTTTTATACCCAAAGCTGATTACCGACTAGACATCATAGCCGATAATACCCAAGTGCACATAATCATCAAAGAAGCATAAACATCATATGCTAACTAGTCAGGTATAACATGGCAGGACAACAGTAGCATAACCCGCTACAACATACGTATAACAGTTAAGATAGTCCTTGTAACATCCCAATTAATTAAGGTATTATTTTATGTAATTTTATTATTTAATATATGTATGGTATGATTTTGTATAAATAAAGGGATTGTAGTTAATGTTAGTTAGTTAAGTTGGAAGGGACTAGAAGTGAAAAGTTAGAATTAAGGACTTCCCTTAATAGAGTTTTGGTGGGGAGGGTAGAAAGTGCAATTTTAGCAAAGATGATTTAATAAAAGAAGTAAAAAAAAAATGCAGAATTTTAATTGAGATTGCAAAAAAATACAGTGAGCTTGTGTGTGTATGTATGTGTGTCGATACTAGCAAGAAGGAGAAGAAGAATTCATCAATTGATGAAATTGTGTTCATGCAATTATAAATTAGTGAAATCTAAGGCACTCTAATCATCCTAGCAAGTCTTGATTCTTCAAATTTCTCTTCTTTGTGCACAATTAGGGTTCTTGAACTCTTAAAGGCAAGGTATGAACTTTTGTATCTATGTATCACTAATATTGGGTGTTTGTGATGAATTTTAAGCTTAAAAGTTGTTGTATGTTGAAAATGTGCACACTTGAATGATTGAAAACGAATTTGTTTGTGATTTTGGAAGTAAGTTCATGTATGAACTTGCATTGTGAATGTATGGTATGAATATGGTGAATTTGATGATGTTCTAGCCTAGAATCAAGTTATGCACACTAGGTGTTTGATGAAATGTCTCAATGAAATGTTTATGTGCTTTAGTTGAAAGTTGTGAAGAAGAAAGTTTATACATGAATTATTGTTATTGTTGTAAGTAATGAAATTTGGATAATTGATGATTTAGGGTTGCTAGTAATAGAAACGGGTTTATGCACACTTGATGTTTAATGAGATATTTTGAAAGAATTGCATGTTATGAATATAAGAGATGAACTAGAGAATTGTGTGATTAAAGGGATGATGTTGGCATGATAATGATGTTATATCGGAAAAGGTAAGATTGAAATGCTATGTATGTAAATGTTCATGTGTATATTGGAGTAATTAGGGGGTTAAGTCAATGTGTAAGTATATGAATGTATTGAAAGCTTGTGAAGTTGTAATTTTGTTGAGTTATGATATTGATGAGATTAGCTCATGTATAGGTGCTAATCAAAGCAAGGGAGTTTCAAGTGACCAAGGGACTTCATTAAATAAAGGTGAGTTTATAGGGGGTAAAATGGGCGGGTCAAGAGTGGCTTAGTGTTCTCGGATTGCATCCGTGTAAGAGAGTAACGACTAAGTGCACTAGTTGAGTAGCTTAGATAGAATTATTAGGTTCACCTAATAATTGTATCTATGGTTGATGTTTAGCTTAGGTAAGATTATTACATTGCTAGTAATCTTGTCTATGGATGGTTTAGCTTAGACACTTTGGGTGTCTATGTGTATATGTATTATTGAAATGTGATTAAAGTAGCTTAGGCATAAGAGTATGCCTATGGTTAGCTTAGACATGATTACTAGGGTCGGCCTAGTAAGTTATGTCTATGGTAAGTAAGAGTCGGATCCGAAATTAAGTAAGCAACCGTTAGGTTGAAAGACAAGTAATGTGATTGTTATGCCCAATGTATTATGCTATATTATTCGCCTATAACTCACTAAGTGTAAAAGCTTACCCCCGTGTTGTTTCATGTTTTAGGAATGAAGGGACATCGAGAAGGTAAAGAACCTATTTGAGCGTAGCGGAGCATTGGCATTAGAGTAAGTGGTAATGTAAGTCTCTTTTTGAATCAAGCTCTATTGGTACCGCTTATCAACGCCGAGTCTTTTGTGTTTCTCATTTATGTTGTCTTTAAGCTTTCGGGACCAAATGATGAATTTGAAATGTGTAAACACATTTACATGATTTAAAAGATCTTCGTGATGTTTAACGGTGTAAGAAACTGATTTAACTAAGTTTGGTTATGTATTGTGTTGTTATAATGGGTTTTGGATGTTGAATTGTTAGAGTTTATGGTTTTGTTTTTAAGTTGCAGGACAGTTTCAGCCCCCGTGTAACGTCACGCCGCGATAAATGGTGCCGCGCCGCGGCATTGGTCTTGTTTTGGTAACAGAATGACTGTTAAGAAGTGTCAAAAATTTCTTTATATGTCGCGCCGCGACCAATGAAGCCGCGCCGCGGCAAATGCCTGTGTCTGGGCAGGCACTTAATTTTAAAAAAAAATAAAAAATTTCTTTCCTTTTTATGGCGTTAAAAGTTGGTATCAGAGCTATGGTTTAAGGCACTTGGATAACCCACGATAAGGATTATCTAGGCTTAAACCATTGTTGTTAAAGGGTAAGCGGTTTAGAACTTGCATGAATGTTAAGGTCGAATGATTGTGCCATGCTCCATAGGATAGAGTCGTTGACGAGACTTGAAGTGTAATGCAAAGATCATGGTTGATTTAAGTAAGGAGTTTAATACTCATTAGCCATGGGTCATAATAGATTAAATGCGTAACAAGATGGTGTAATGACAACAGGCCATTGCATTACTTCATTTTAGTACGCATGAACGTCTACTATGGTCATGGTGAATTGAGTTAGGAATTCTTTCGGTTTGCTTGGTTATGATAAATAATGATGCAAGTATTTGAACTAATGAGTTGGGTGTTTTGTTTCAGAATGGCTATCGTATCCCCAAACAGAGGTAATGATGAGGACGATGAGTACGTCCACACCCCATCAATGGAGTCTATTGAAGGCTCACATGTGATGACCCGGGAATTTCCGACCAAATTTAAACTTAATCTTTATATATGTCGACACGATAAGCAAAGTCTGTAATGTTAAATCTCAAATATTTTGAAGTGATTTTTACCTTTTGACTGTTACCGACGATTCACGAACCATTATTTATAAATAAATACATATAGGTATATAAATGTAAATATATATAATAATTAAATTTAATAAAATGTAATCTTTGGAATTTAAAATGTAAATTAATAACTAAGTTACTATTTATATACATAAATATAAATTCTATACATGACTAATATTGTATGTAAATTATAACATATATAAAATGTATAATTATAAAACATGCAAGATATATTGTTATATATATATTAAAAAGAATGACATATGTAAAAATTAAAATATTAAATATAATTACAAACTATAATATAGTTCTTATATAAAAATAAATGAATAATACTTTCCTTATTAATATTGATACCAGTATTATTAATATTATTAATACAATACATAATATAAAAACATGAGATTTGATAAACATAATTTATTGTATCAACATTATTAGCATTATCCTCAATACTACTATTAATATTAATATATGTACTAATATTTGTATTATCATTATGTACTACCAATAAAAATCATAGTTTTCATTATTATCATTAATAATATGATCATTACCATTTTTTATAGTATTATAATTGTCATTAATTATTATCATTAATATTAGTATTATTTTGATTAGTAATATTATTATTATTTTCCATTATCAGTATATTTTTTTTCCAATGAAACTAATTATATTATTATTATTAATATATTTAATTACATTTACAAATTCTTAATATTAATATTTAATATAAATAATATTATATAGGATCCTTTTGCTGTAGTTAATTGATTCTCCAATACTCAAATATAGTGTGAACCAAGATATCAGACCACAATAGAATCCAAATTCGGTTTGAAGTCATTTTCCCCTTTTTTAATTTTTTTCTTTATTATCTTCTCTGATTAACCTGTCGACCATTCAATTCCATATATTAGACGAATTTCAAAATTTCATTAATAAAAGCCAGCTTACTTCTTACCCTCTATAATAATTACAACAGTTTTAAACAGATTCAAATGGTGAATTTAGACAGAAAAAGAACAAGAAACAAGCAGGTACCTCTGTTATGTCCAATTTTTATCAAATGCCTGAATTCGAATCAATTTAAAAATCTATAAATGTAGTTTTGTTAAAAATCTTTTACTAAAACTATCTGGAAAGTATCACGATCCAATTCCTCGAAATGATGTCGAATTTCGAAGTCAAAGTTAAAAAAATAAAAGTCAACAATTTTGTTCATTGAGAAATTCGATTTTGTTTTGAGGTTTTAGGATCAATTGATGTTTCAGAAAGTTTTAAGGAACATTTTACTACCTATTTTGTGTTATAAACTTTCTCCAAAACGCTCCCAATTTCAAAATCATATTTTTTTTTTGTTATGCTGTTCGTCGAAGCAGTGACAATTTTTATTTTATTTTTTTTCTCTTAACCCAATCAATCATCTATAAATGTTTTCGTGTTGGTTACTAGATTTTAAAAACAAACAAACTGTTGGTTGTTATGATTATAAGGTTGTTTGATCGACTGCTGTAAGGAAGAAGAAGAAGAAGAACTTGTAGTGATGTGTTAAATGAATATCAGATTTAGATTTAAACAGAAAAACACTCATGGAGCCATGGTTAGGAGTGAGACCGTGTTTTCGAGGGGTCGTGGGTTCGAGTCCCGGGAGTGGCGGGGATTTTTTTTTTAGACAGCTTCTTTATTGAGGTAGTCTCATTTTTTTTATTTTTTATTATTATTATTATTATTATTATTATTATTATTATTATTATTATTATTATTATTATTATTATTATTATTATTATTATTATTGACATTATTGACATTATTAGTATTATCATGATTATTGACATTGTTATTATCAATAATTGTTATTTTTATTAATACTAAATATTATAGTGATTATTATTATTATTATTACATTTATTAACTACTAATAGATGTATTATCATTATTATCATAATGTTAACATGAATACTATGATTTATATCATTATCATTTTGATTAAGTAACGTCATTAAGTATTACTAACGTTATTATTAGTATTATTATTTGGTATTATTGTTTATATCACTAATATTAATATCATTATCATTACTGGTGCTAGTATTATCACTAAATATTATTATTATTATTATTATTATTATTATTATTATTATTATTATTATTATTATTATTATTATTATCATTATCATTATTAATAAATTTTTTTTATTTAAAATTAGTGTTACTATCGCTATTATAAGATATATTATTAAAACTAACATTAATATTATTATCACTATTATTATTTTAAATGCTAATAATATTATTTTGATGTTATTATAAATATTACTTTAACAAAAAAAAGAAATATATATATACGAAATATTTAATACACATAATGTAACAAAAACTAATAGTTTTATATATAAAGTAAATATATGAAACATATATATATATTCTATTAATATAAAAAGGATATAACTAATAAAGTTATATATATATATATATATATATATATATATATAGATATATATATATATATATATATATATATATATATATATATATATATATATATATATATATATATATATATATATATATATATATATATATATATTTGTTCGATTACAATTATGTGTATTAATAAATATACAAATGATATAGGTTCGTGAATCCAAGGCCAACCCTGCATTGTTTAGATGTTCAATATAGTCATATGTATTTTTACTACAAAATACATTAGGTGAGTTTCATTTGCTCCCTTTTTAAATGCTTTTGCAATATATATTTTTGGGACTGAGAATGCATGCGCTTTTATAAATGTTTTACGAAATAGATACAAGTAATCGAAACTACATTATATGGTTGAATGATCGAAATCGAATATGCCCTTTTTATTAAAGTCTGGTAATCTAAGAATTAGGGAACAGACACCCTAATTGACGCGAATCCTAAAGATAGATCTATTGGGCCTAACAAACCGCATCCAAAGTACCGGATACTTTAGTACTTCAAAATTTATATCATGTCCGAAGGAGGATCCCGGAATGATAGGGGATATTCTTATATGTATCTAGTTAATGTCGGTTACCAGGTGTTCACCATATGAATGATATTTTGTCTCTATGCATGGGACGTATATTTATGAGAACTGAATATGGAAATCTTGTGGTCTATTAAAATGTTGATAATGGTTATTTATGTTAAACTAATGAACTCACCAACCTTTTAGTTGACACTTTAAAGCATGTTTATTCTCAGGTATGAAAGAAATCTTCCGCTGTGCATTTGCTCATTTTAAAGATGTTACTTGGAGTCATTCATGACATATTTCAAAAGACGTTGCATTCGAGTCGTTGAGTTATCAAGATTATTATAAAGTCAATTATAGTTAGATATATTATGAAATAGTATGCATGCCGTCAGCTTCCGATGTATTGAAAGATTGTCTTTTCAAAAGTGAATGCAATGTTTGTAAAATATATCATATAGAGGTCAAGTACCTCGCGATGTAATCAACTGTTGTGCATCGTTTATAATCGATATGAACTTTGTCCGGATGGATTAGGACGGGTCCTTTCAGTTGGTATCAGAGCGGTGGTCTTAGCTAACCAGGTCTGCATTAGTGTGTCTAACTGATAAGTCGTTAGGATGCATTAGTGAGTCTGGACTCCGACCGTGTCTGCATGTCAAAAAGTTTTGCTTATCATTTTGTGTCGAAAATTATCTGCTTATCATTCTTAGTCTAGACACATCTTGCTGCATTGATTGCATGAATAGTGTATAGACAAGATTCATATCTTAGCGTATCTGTTACTGTAAACCTTACCTGGCGTATCCCGTAAATCCCTCCGTAATCTACGAAACCTTTTGTTCTATATATATGGATATTCTATGTAATTAAAAATACCATCCGTTAACCAGAAAATCATTTCATATTTAAAAATTCTTTATCCAATCGTACGAAATGGAATTCGTCATTAGTTCAAGTCACTCGGATTCCGAAATGGAATCCCACTCAAGCTCCGAAAGCAGTGTGACCGGAATGGATCAACCAATCAGTCATCATCTATTCTGGATGAATTGGGGATGGGTTCGTAGTCTCCTCAATCATTGAAGACAAGAAGAAGGTGATCCTTTCCATCCGCCACATTGCCCTATTGGCGAAGAACCTGAAGCACTTACCGGTGAACCCGTTCGAAACACCATCTTTTCTCTCATTTCCAGAGTATCCCGCCACGATTTTATACTATACCAAATTCTAGATTATATTTATCTGCTAGTCCGAACAGAAAATCATCCCGGTGTAATAGAAGAAATCAACGAGCTTCGCGCTCGGGTAGTGGCTTTAGAGAATATGGTGCGAAGGTTACAAACACCAGCAGCAGCACCAGCAGCATAACTAGTACCACCATCAATGTCAACAGTACCATCACCACCACCAACATCAACATCCGCATCCCACACCTCAACATCTTAATCTATACCCCGAACATCAACGTCATACGCACCATGGATACCAAGGAGTACCAACAACAACGACATCATCATACGTCTCAATCTCGCAATCTATACCTCAAGCATAATCATCATTCTACGAATCGTTTTACGAATCGATCTACATAAACTATCTTCATCCTTCATAGTGATTATGTAATCTCTAATATTTTAGAGAATATGTACTCTAGTTCTAGCCATAAATCTGATGAGTTTAATATCACATTGACTCATTAAATCCATAATTACGTCTGAAGAAAATATATATGTATATATGTTTTCATAAAGATTGTAATTTAAAATTTTTATTGTACAAACTGTTAATGGTGAAAATATTTTAACGGGTAGGTAATACCCGAGGAATATTTAGATTTCGCATTAATAAGTTACACTGTATATTCTTCGAATATGATTCAACAGTCATTTACTATCCTACTTGCAACCACAGCTATACGAATTCGTTCCTCACAGAATAACTATTTTCATTCAAATTCAAATTTCATATTAGGATTTTGACATATCAGAATCCAACAAGTGGCATAATGAAGAAAAAATAGACACAATAAAAATTAATTAGAAACACACCAATTAACAATATGAAATTTTGTTAAGAATCCACGCTAACAAAATCCTAGCTAACTGTTCCTAGCTAACTGTTAATTTCGTATTACATTTTATTTATCGCAATTTAATTATCGCAATTTATTTTATCGCAATTTAATTCTCGCAATTTTATTTATTGTCATTTAATTTCTGTTATTTATTTTACGCACTTTATTTATCGTTATTTAATTTCTGTTATTTATTTTACGCACTTTAAATATCGGGACACGTATTTAAGGTTTTGACATATCATATCGAAGCATCTATATATATTATTTGGAATCACCATAGACACTCTATATGTAGTAATGATCGAGTTCTCTATACAGGGTTGAGGTTGATTCTACAATAATATATATAGTTTGAGTTGTGATCGAGTCTGAGACGTATACGGGTCACGATACGTATTAATTAATTCGAATATTTTATATTAAATTATATATGATTTATGTGGACTATCGACTGTGGACTAATAACATTGAACAATTAAAAGGAATTAAAATATTAATTATAACATATGAAACTAAACAATTCTTCAAGTTTGCCACTTGATTTCATCTTAAACCTCATTTGTATCTTGACGATTACAATCTGCTTTCAAATCTTTCATGATTCTTGAAAACACCTCAATCTAGAGGATGAACCAACCGCACTTTATCTACGGAAGGAAAGATTTATGCATATAGATATGCACCTGAAAAACACTCGGAACTTGAGTAAACGTTTAACACGTATCTGTGCTAGCTTCTTTGGCATTGTTATTACCCAAAATAACTTGGTAATCCCTTTCAAAGTAGCAAATTTTGTCACAGCTCCAGCAAGTCAACTTCGACTTTTCATTCAAAGTAGATTTACTATAATCTTGATATATACAATTACCCTTTTGATTCCGGAGGATTCTTTTATATTTCACCACATTACCAGCAAATGTACCAGCAACTTTGTAGCTCCTTAGTTTAAATCTCTCCGACAAATCACTATATTTATCTATTGAAGTCTCATCATGTACTCATCCGCATCTTGTAACAAGAACTGCCATAACAATTACCAGGAATCAGCAATCAGTACTTTGAAAACTCACAGCATATCTACATCAATAGTTATATGTATGACATTTATCTCTTAGAATTATGATCTCTCATTCTGAAATTCTGAAAAGCACTCAGTCACAAATCAATACTCTGAATGTTGAAAAAGCTGAATGAGGCAACAGAAACCATAGACAACCGTAAACGACCATAATTATCGAAAGTTTGATGATAAAGAATAGTATGTTGGAAAAGCTCAGAAAAGTTGGAACTGGAAAACGGATTGAGCTAACCACGAAGGAGACCAAGGACAAATACAAGGACCATACCATATATTCAAAGAATCCAGGTAATTCTGAATCCGATGAAACCTTCAACAAATATCTTGCTCCGTACTCATGTTAAAATCTTGCAGAAAATCTTCCTCATCAACCATAGAACTTAGAAATTCCAAAATATCATCATCAATATCTTCGATATTTCTGAGGATATTTTCATAAATATTCTCGTCCGAAATTATATACCTCTTCGTGCTTTCTCTGTATCATTGTATTGGAAACATTCAATAGAAAATCTAGTACCGAAAAGCGGATTATGCGAAACTATGAAGGAAGCTGTGGACAAATCACAAAGAATAAGTTTGACTTCAAAGAATCCAAATGATTCTGTTTCTGATGAAATCTTTAGCGAATACCTTGCTTCCGAATCTAAACCTTTACGGATAAATCTTCTTCATCATCCATCGATATTATAAATTCCAAGATATCATCGTATCCTTCATTATAAATATCCTTCATATTTCTAAAGATATTTTCATAACTATTATTATCTGAAATCATTAATCTCTTCGTGCTATCAGTGTTACATCATATAGAAACTGTTAGTTTCTATAATCTGTAAACTTTCGAGCTTAAAATATGAATATTATTGAAGTAATGTTGGGAACTGATGCATGAGTTAGTATAATATAATGACACTTGATCAATGTGATTATATTACAGTAAGTCATGCTGAATTCTAATGGGACATGATGGTTCACAGTAGATCATACCACCATCGTGTGTCATGTTACATAACTCTTTCATTCTAATTAACTTCTGAACATATCAAGAAAGTATATTCTTGATAGCTCTATTCTCAATGATTCTGGTAATTTGATGAATCAAATCGTGCTATTACGTTCTTTCTTGATTATAACATTAAATTCATTCGAAACTCCATACTTACAAATTCTAGACCATTACTCGTTTTTACTAGAGATCGAGAGGAGATTAAAAAGACGAAGAGCTCCGAAACATAAAGGAAGATATAAAACTCGACAACAACACTGAAATTACAATAATTAAAAATTAAAACTTAACGACAATTAAAAATTAAATGATTAAAATCAAACTACTCGTCGTCGTCAATTGTCATCTGCGAAGTAGCGTTCACCAGTCATTTCACCATCCGTGAGGTACTCTGGAGACATCGGTATTTCTCTTGCTACCTCAACTACTGCTTCAGCTTATTCATCGAGGTAACGATAACCCAACGTCTCTTCATCTTCAAGAACCGCATACAAAGAAATGCGTTTACCGCGATCTTCAATAGTATCTTTTATAAAGTACCATTGATCATCGGTACACAGAAAACTTGCCCTACAATCCGCATCATAATCGTCTTTATAAAAGAACACAGACGTGAATTCACACGAAACTTTTTCCTTCAGAAAGGATAGCAAGTCTTGTAAACCAATATCACGAATGTCGATATCTTCAAACGAAATACTGTCGCCCCACTTATATTCCTTCATTTGATTACGGAAATCACCTCCGTAATGAACATCGAACGAAACAATCATTGGGGGAAGTGTTAACATTTTGCAGTTTGGGAGTGTTTGATTTTTGAATTTGAGAAAGGTGGAAATATAAAAGAAATATATGCTTGAGTGTATAAAATGAAGTATATGGTTGGTGTTTTTATAGTGTAAAAGTGACCGTTGGGATAGCCGTTGAATTTTTTATTTTATTTTACTAACGGCTAAAAATTTGGGCAAGTTTTTGGGCGAAGGTGGACGATGCCTGTTGGGACCTCTCTCATGATAGTTTCATTCGTGCTCTTCGAATAATCGAATTATTTTTATCCATATTACTCAATGAAGATAAAACTCAATTTATCAACTCATATTCGTCGTGAAAACATTTTTATTGTTAGCCATGACCATCTCACTCAAATTTCGGGACGAAATTTCGTTAACGGGTAGGTACTGTGATGACCCGGGAATTTCCGACCAAATTTAAACTTAATCTTTATATATGTCGACACGATAAGCAAAGTCTGTAATGTTAAATCTCAAATATTTTGAAGTGATTTTTACTTTTTGACTGTTATCGATGATTCACGAACCATTATTTATAAATAAATACATATAGGTATATAAATGTAAGTATATATAATAATTGAATTTAATAAAATGTAATCTTTGGAATTTAAAATGTAAATTAATAACTAAGTTACTATTTATATACATAAATATAAATTCTATACATGACTAATATTGTATGTAAATTATAACATATATAAAATGTATAATTATAAAACATGCAAGATATATTGTTATATATATATTAAAAAGAATGACATATGTAAAAATTAAAATATTAAATATAATTACAAACTATAATATAGTTCTTATATAAAAATAAATGAATAATACTTTCCTTATTAATATTGATACAAGTATTATTAACAGTATTAATACAATACATAATATAAAAACATGAGATTTGATAAACATAATTTATTGTATCAACATTATTAGAATTATCCTCAATACTAGTATTAATATTAATATATGTACTAATATTTGTATTATCATTATGTACTACCAATAAAAATCATAGTTTTCATTATTATCATTAATAATATGATCATTACCATTTTTTATAGTATTATAATTGTCATTATTTATTATCATTAATATTAGTATTATTTTGATTAGTAATATTATTATTATTTTCCATTATCAGTATGTTTTTTTTTCAATGAAACTAATGATATTATTATTATTAATATATTTAATTACATTTACAAATTCTTGATATTAATATTTAATATAAATAATATTATATAGGATCCTTTTGATGTAGTTAATTGATTCTCCAATACTCAAATATAGTGTGAACCAAGATATCAGACCACAATAGAATCCAAATTCGGTTTGAAGTCATTTTCCCCTTTTTTAATTTTTTTTCTTTATTATCTTCTCTGATTAACCTATCGACCATTCAATTCCATATATCAGACGAATTTCAAAATGTCATTAATAAAAGCCAGCTTACTTCTTACCCTCTATAATAATTACAACAGTTTTAAACAGATTCAAATGGTGAATTTAGACAGAAAAAGAACAAGAAACAAGTAGGTACCTCTGTTATGTCCAATTTTTATCAAATGCCTGAATTCGAATCAATTTAAAAATCTATAAATGTAGTTTTGTTAAAAATCTTTTACTAAAACTATCTGGAAAGTATCACGATCCAATTCCTCGAATTGATGTCGAATTTTGAAGTCAAAGTTAAAAAAATAAAAGTCAACAATTTTGTTCATTGAGAAATTCGATTTTGTTTTGAGGTTTTAGGATCAATTGATGTTTCAGAAAGTTTTAAGGAACATTTTACTACCTATTTTGTGTTATAAACTTTCTCCAAAACGCTCCCAATTTCAAAATCATATTTTTTTTTTTGGTTATGCTGTTCGTCGAAGCAGTGACAATTTTTATTTTATTTTTTTTTTCTCTTAACCCAATCAATCATCTATAAATGTTTTCGTGTTGGTTACTAGATTTTAAAAACAAACAAACTGTTGGTTGTTATGATTATAAGGTTGTTTGATCGACTGCTGTAAGGAAGAAGAAGAAGAAGAAGAACTTGTAGTGATGTGTTAAATGAATATCAGATTTAGATTTAAACAGAAAAACACTCATGGAGCCATGGTTAGGAGTGAGACCGTGTTTTCGAGGGGTCGTGGGTTCGAGTCCCGAGAGTGGCAGGGATGTTTTTTTTTAGACAGCTTCTTTCTTGAGGTAGTCTCATTTTTTTTATTTATTATTATTATTATTATTATTATTATTATTATTATTATTATTATTATTATTATTATTATTATTATTATTATTATTGACATTATTGACATTATTAGTATTATCATGATTATTGACATTGTTATTATCAATAATTGTTATTTTTATTAATACTAAATATTATAGTGATTATTATTATTATTACATTTATTAACTACTAATAGATGTATTATCATTATTATCATAATGTTAACATGAATACTATGATTTATATCATTATCATTTTGATTAAGTAACGTCATTAAGTATTACTAACGTTATTATTAGTATTATTATTTGGTATTATTGTTTATATCACTAATATTAATATCATTATCATTACTGGTGCTAGTATTATCACTAAATATTATTATTATTATTATTATTATTATTATTATTATTATTATTATTATTATCATTATCATTATTAATAAATTTTTTTATTTAAAATTAGTGTTACTATCGGTATTATAAGATATATTTTTAAAACTAACATTAATATTATTATCACTATTATTATTTTAAATGCTAATAATATTATTTTGATGTTATTATAAATATTACTTTAACAAACAAAAGAAATATATATATACGAAATATTTAATACACATAATGTAACAAAAACTAATAGTTTTATATATAAAGTAAATATATGAAACATATATATATTCTATTAATATAAAAAGGATATAACTAATAAAGTTATATATATATATATATATATATATATATATATATATATATATATATATATATATATATATATATATTTGTTCGATTACAATTATGTGTATTAATAAATATACAAATGATATAGGTTCGTGAATCCAAGGCTAACCCTGCATTGTTTAGATGTTCAATATAGTCATATGTATTTTTACTACAAAATACATTAGGTGAGTTTCATTTGCTCCCTTTTTAAATGCTTTTGCAATATATATTTTTGGGACTGAGAATGCATGCGCTTTTATAAATGTTTTACGAAATAGACACAAGTAATCGAAACTACATTATATGGTTGAATGATCGAAATCGAATATGCCCTTTTTATTAAAGTCTGGTAATCTAAGAATTAGGGAACAGACACCCTAATTGACGCAAATCCTAAAGATAGATCTATTGGGCCTAACAAACCCCATCCAAAGTACCGGATACTTTAGTACTTCGAAATTTATATCATGTCCGAAGGAGGATCCTGGAATGATAGGGGATATTCTTATATGTATCTAGTTAATGTCGGTTACCAGGTGTTCACCATATGAATGATATTTTGTCTCTATGCATGGGACGTATATTTATGAGAACTGAATATGGAAATCTTGTGGTCTATTAAAATGTTGATAATGGTTATTTATGTTAAACTAATGAACTCACCAACCTTTTGGTTAACACTTTAAAGCATGTTTATTCTCAGGTATGAAAGAAATCTTCCGATGTGCATTTGCTCATTTTAAAGATATTACTTGGAGTCATTCATGACATATTTCAAAAGACGTTGCATTCGAGTCATTGAGTTATCAAGATTATTATAAAGTCAATTATAGTTAGATATATTATGAAATGGTATGCATGCCGTCAGCTTCCGATGTATTGAAAGATTGTCTTTTCAAAAGTGAATGCAATGTTTGTAAAATGTATCATATAGAGGTCAAGTACCTCGCGATGTAATCAACTGTTGTGCATCGTTTATAATCGATATGGACTTTGTCCGGATAGATTAAGACGGGTCCTTTCATCACAAAATGAATCCGATGAGGTTACTATGCCAAATGATATCTCGGGACAAATAGGACAAGCTTTGATACGATACACCCCAACCCTCTTAGAAAAGATAAAGACGTTGATAAATGATCAATTGGATTAAAAGTTAAAAACTCTCATGACTAATAATCCTACCTTAAGAGGCGAAGGGGGAAGTGGGGCAAGACAGGAAGAAGTAGAAGCCCCGAGAAGAAAAGATGATCGTTTTGAGTACAAAAGCTTTGTAAATTGTCATCCATCGGAGTTTCATGGTAAAGTTGATCCGATTGTTAGTCAAAGGTGGATTGATGAGATAGAAGAAACTTTTATGTTATGTGAATGCCCTGAGCACTTAAAGGTAATTTACGCGGCTCATCAAATGAAATGAAGTGGTTATGAATGGTGGAATTTCATAGTTAAGTCTCATGGGCGATATGTAGCTACAAGTTTTTCGTGGGACAAGTTTCGTGAAATGTTTATGACTCAATTTGCTCCACCCGCCGAAGTTAGTAGGTTGAAATCCGAATTCATGAATATCGAGCATGGAAGTAAATCGGTGACCGAGTTTAATGCCGAGTTTAATGATAAGTCCCGGTGTTGCCCGGACTTTGTGTCAAGCCCTAAGTTGATGATGGATCACTATCACGAGAAACTAAACCCTGAAATAAGTGAGTTCATTGATAAGGGTACGTATAAGACCTTAGCCGAGATGATGAATAGGGCTCTTGTGAGAGAACGTGAACTTAGGAAGAAAGCCGCATTTAAATGAAAGTTAGAGCAAGATTCAAAGTCAACGCAAAGTATGAGCCCGAAGAAAGGTAAGTTTAATTTCGGGTCCCCGCACAAGTCAAAAGGGGGTTTCATCTCGGGAAAGAATGGTGGTAAAGAGGTGAAGTTGTGTAATAGGTGTGGTAAGAATCATGTGGGTGAGTGTAAAGCGGGAACTACCGATTGTTATTCATGTGGGAAGTCGGGCCATAGGGCCGCCGAATGTCCTAAGAAGGGTAAACAGTGTTATTATTGTTTTGAAAAGGGTCACTTTCAAGTCGAATGTCCGGAGTATAAGAAGGATTTAGGTAGTGGTAGTGTTAAGAAGGAGGTTAAGACGGAACCGAAGACTAGTGATAGCCGACCAAGAGCCTGAGCTCATCAGATTACCGCACTTGAAGCGAAGGAGTCCCAAAATGTGGTGTCAGGTACCTTTATTGTAAACTCTTTACCTGCGCATGTTTTGTTTGATTCCGATGCTACGCGGTTGTTTGTTTCTTATTCTTTTTGTAAACATTTTGACATGACCCCAAGTATGTTAGAGCATCCTTTAGAGATTGAGATAGCGGATAATAAAACCGTCATGGTGTACAGTATCATTAAGGGATGTGAAATTATTTTAGATGATGAAAAGTTTGTTATAGATTTAATACCCATGCATATGGGAGAATTTCAAGTAATTGTGGGTATGGATTGGTTAGATGACAATGAAGGGATAATTTTGTGTCGTAAGAAAATTGTATTAGTTCAATCACCAAGTGGGAAGGTTATATGGATTTACGGGGAACGGGCTAGGCGTGCTATTCCTATATGCACGTATGCTAGAGCTAAAAGATTTTTGTCCCATGGGTGTTGTGCATTTTTGGGCACATGTGGTTGATAATTCGAAGAAGGTTGATGAAATAAGTGATGTACCGATAGTTAATGAGTTCCCGGATGTGTTTCCGAATGAGTTGCCCGGTGTACCTCCCGAACGAGAGGTAGAGTTTAGAATAGATTTGATTCCCGGAGCCACGCCATTTGCCAAAGCACTTTATCGATTAGCTCCGTCGGAAATGAGGGAAATGATGACTCAACTACAAGATTTGATAGATAAGGGTTTCATACGTCCTAGTAGTTCACCTTGGGGAGCTCCGGTTTTGTTTGTGAAAAAGAAGGATGGGACAATGAGAATGTGTATAGATTATCGTGAATTGAATAAGGTTACTATTAAGAATAAATATCCATTACCGAGGATAGATGATTTGTTTGATCAATTACAAGGTGCATGTTTCTTTCAAAGATAGATCTAAGGTCGGATTATCATCAATTAAAGGTGAGGGAAGAAGATATCCCTAAAATGGCTTTTCGTATGAGGTATGGTCATTATGAATTCGTGGTTATGCCTTTTGGGTTAACTAATGCTCCGGCCGCGTTTATGGATTTGATGAATAGGGTTTGTCGACTGATGCTCGATAGGTTTGTGATTGTATTTATTGATGATATTTTGGTGTATTCTAAAGGGGAAGAGGAGCATGCGGTGCATTTACGACAAGTATTAGAGACTTTAAGAAGAGAAAAGTTGTTCGCTAAGTTCTCTAAATGCGAGCTTTGGCTTCGTGAAGTTCAATTTTTGGGACATGTCATTAATAAGAAGGGTATTTGTGTCGATCCGACAAAGATTGAGGCGATAATGAGATGGGAACCACCTACGAATCCCACCGAAGTTAGGAGTTTTCTAGGTTTAGCGGGGTATTATCGACGGTTTATACAAGATTTTTCTAGGATAGCCACGCCACTCACAAAGTTGACCCGTAAGAATGTGCCGTGGAGATGGGGAGAAAAGCAAGAACGAGCGTTTCAACTCCTTAAGGAGAAACTTGTTCAAGCTCCTATACTAGTTTTACCAGAAGAGAATGAGAATATGACGGTTTATTGCGATGCTTCTAAGAAAGGTTTAGGGTGTGTGCTAATGCAAAATGGGAAAGTCATAGCTTATGCATCCCGATAATTGAAGGTACATGAAAAACGTTATCCCACCCATGATTTAGAATTAACGGCCGTGGTTTTTGCTTTAAAAATTTGGCGTCATTATCTTTATGGTGTTAAGTTCTCTATTTATACCGATCATAAGAACTTAAAGTATTTATTCGATCAAATAGATTTAAATGATAGGCAAAGGAGAGGGCTCGACTTGGTGAAAGATTATGATTGTGAAATTTTGTATCACCCCGGGAAGGCTAATGTGGTGGCGAATGCTCTTAGTAGGAAGACGAGTCATCAACCGATTAAGATAACGAGTTTGGCTATGGTAATATCACCTCAAATATTTGATAGTATCCGAGTTGCACAAGGTGAAGCATTATTCCCCGAAAACGTGAGAAAAGAAAGGATCAAGGGGCAAGTTGGTGATTTTGTGGTAGATTCTCGTGGTCTAAGGCTTAGATATGGGAGAATTTTGGTACCTTTACAAAGCGGTGTTAGAAGTGAGCTCCTTGACTGAGCTCACAAATCTAAGTATTCGATTCACCCCGGTGCTACGAAAATGTATAGAGATCTAAAGAAAGACTATTGGTGGCAGGGAATGAAGAGAGATATAGTAAAGTATGTTCATAAATGTCTTACTTGCCTTCAAGTGAAAGCCGATCATCAAATGCCATATGGTAAATTACAACCATTAGAAGTACCGGTTTGGAAATGGGAACATATTACAATGGATTTAATGACTAAGTTGCCTAAGACCCCTCGACAACACGACGCCATTTGGGTTATTGTTGATAGATTAACTAAGAGTGCGTTATTTTTGGCAATAAGAGAAGCTTCATCGTCGAAAGCAATGTCTAAATTGTATATGAAAGAGGTTGTTGCAAGGCATGGAGTGCCGGTTTCCATTGTTTCGGACCGTGACACTCGATTCACCTCACGATATTGGAGAAAGTTTCAAGAAGAGATGGGTACTAAGTTGCATGTGAGTACCGCGTTTCACCCACAAACGGATGGTCAAAGTGAGCGAACTATACAAACTCTTGAGGATATGTTAAGGGCATGCGTCATTGATTTTGGTGGTAGTTGGGATACTCACCTACCTTTAGTTGAATTTTCATACAATAATAGTTATCATTCTACAATTGGAATGGCGCCTTATGAGATGTTGTATGGTAGAAGATGTAGAACCCCAATATGTTGGGGTGAAGTGGGTCAAAGGGAATTAGGAAGCACGGAAATAGTACAACAAATCACCGAAATGATAGATCAAATTCGTGAAAGAATGAAGGCGGCACAAGATTGACAAAAGTCTTATGTAGATAAAAGGAGGAAGCCGATAGAATTTCAAGTAGGTGATAAGGTAATGCTAAAAGTTTCCCCATGGAAGGGTATTATTCGTTTTAGGAAAAGGGGAAAATTGGGTCCAAGGTTTGTGGGACCATTTGAAATAGTGGCGAAAGTCGGGAAGGTAGCCTATCGTTTGGCCTTGCCCGATGAATTGAGTAATATACATGACACATTTCACGTGTCACAATTGAGAAAGTGTTTGGCGGATGAATCAACTTATGTCCCATTGAACGAGATTGAGGTTGAGGATAAGTTAAGATATGCGGAAAAGCCAATAAGGATTTTGGATCAAAAGGTTAAGCAATTGAGAAATAAGTCGGTAATGTTATTGAAAGTGTTATGGCAATTTAGAAAGGGTTCCGAATGTACGTGGGAACCCGAAGAATGGCTTATGAAGTATTATCCATCGTTGCATCAAGAATGGTTCGCGAGGACGCGAATAATCCAAGAGGGGGAGAGTTGTAACATCCCAATTAATTAAGGTATTATTTTATGTAATTTTATTATTTAATATATTTATGGTATGATTTTGTATAAATAAAGGGATTGTAGTTAATGTTAGTTAGTTAAGTTGGAAGGGACTAGAAGTGCAAAGTTAGAATTAAGGACTTCCCTTAATAGAGTTTTGGTGGGGAGGGTAGAAAGTGCAATTTTAGCAAAGATGATTTAATAAAAGAAGTAAAAAAAAAAAATGCAGAACTTTAATTGAGATTGCAAAAAAATACAGTGAGCTTGTGTGTGTATGTGTGTGAGTCGATACTAGCAAGAAGGAGAAGAAGAATTCATCAATTGATGAAATTGTGTTCATGCAATTATAAATTAGTGAAATCTAAGGCACTCTAATCATCCTAGCAAGTCTTGATTCTTCAAATTTCTCTTCTTTGTGTACAATTAGGGTTCTTGAACTCTTAAAGGCAAGGTATGAACTTTTGTATCTATGTATCACTAATATTGGGTGTTTGTGATGAATCTTAAGCTTAAAAGTTGTTGTATGTTGAAAATGTGCACACTTGAATGATTGAAAATGAATTTGTTAGTGACTTTAGAAGTAAGTTCATGTATGAACTTGCATTGTGAATGTGTGGTATGAATATGGTGAATTTGATGATGTTCTAGCCTAGAATCAAGTTATGCACACTAGGTGTTTGATGAAATGTCTCAATGAAATGTTTATGTGCTTTAGTTGAAAGTTGTGAAGAAGAAAGTTTATACATGAATTGTTGTTATTGTTGTAAGTAATGAAATTTGGATAATTGATGATTTAGGGTTGCTAGTAATAGAAACGGGTTTATGCACACTTGATGTTTAATGAGATATTTTGAAAGAATTGCATGTTATGAATATAAGAGATGAACTAGAGAATTGTGTGATTAAAAGGATGATATTGGCATGATAATGTTGTTATATCGGAAAAGGTAAGATTGAAATGCTATGTATGTAAATGTTCATGTGTATATTGGAGTAATTAGGGGGTTAAGTCAATGTGTAAGTATATGAATGTATTGAAAGCTTGTGAAGTTGTAATTTTGTTGAGTTATGATATTGATGAGATTAGCTCATGTATAGGTGCTAATCAAAGCAAGGGAGTTTCAAGTGACCAAGGGACTTCATTAAATCAAGGTGAGTTTATAGGGGGTAAAATGGGCGGGTCAAGAGTGGCTTAGTGTTCTCGGATTGCATCCGTGCAAGAAAGTAACGACTAAGTGCACTAGTTGAGTAGCTTAGATAGAATTATTAGGTTCACCTAATAATTGTATCTATGGTTGATGTTTAGCTTAGATAAGATTATTACATTGATAGTAATCTTGACTATGGATGGTTTAGCTTAGACACTTTGGGTGTCTATGTGTATATGTATTATTGAAATGTGATTAAAGTAGCTTAGGCATAAGAGTATGCCTATGGTTAGCTTAGACATGATTACTAGGGCCGGCCTAGTAAGTTATGTCTATGGTAAGTAATAGTCGGATCCGAAAGTAAGTAAGCAACCTTTAGGTTGAAAGACAAGCCCAATGTATTATGCTATATTATTCGCCTATAACTCACTAAGTGTAAAAGCTTACCCCCGTGTTGTTTCATGTTTTAGGAATGAAGGGACATCTAGAAGGTAAAGAACCCATTTGAGCGTAGTGGAGCATTGGCATTAGAGTAAGTGGTAATGCAAGTCTCTTTTTGAATCAAGCTCTATTGGTACCGCTTATCAACGCCGAGTCTTTTGTGTTTGTCATTTATGTTGTCTTTAAGCTTTCGGGACCAAATGATGAATTTGAAATGTGTAAACACGTTTACATGATTTAAAAGATCTTCGTGATGTTTAACGGTGTAAGAAACTGATTTAACTAAGTTTGGTTATGTATTGTGTTGTTATAATGGGTTTTGGATGTTGAATTGTTAGAGTTTATGGTTTTGTTTTTAAGTTGCAGGACAGTTTCAGCCCCCGTGTAACGTCGCGCCGCGACAAATGGTGCCGCGCCGCGGCATTGGTCTTGTTTTGGTAACAGAATGACTGTTAAGAAGTGTCAGAAATTTCTTTATATGTCGCGCCGCGACCAATGAAGTCACGCCGCGGCAAATGCCTGTGTCTGGGCAGGCACTTAACTTTAAAAAAAAAAAAATTCTTTCCTTTTTATGGCGTTAAAGTCCCACTCACCGATACCCGCAAAACTCGGTAGTCTAATGTCACCGAGTATTCTCCTCGTCCGTATCCTGCGAACATATATTGAGCAAGTTAGTAAATCACATCTCATTCACTAACAATATCACACTATATATATATATATATATATATATATATATATATATATATATATAAAATATAAATTAAGCTTCCATAATAGTAAATATTTTAAACACAATCCCTTCAAGCATTAAAGTTATGCAACAAAACCAAGTTCTCGAGCAGCCTGAAGGTCTCAGACAAAATTAAGTTTTCGAGCAGGACAAAAGTTCTCGAGCACCAGTTCTCGAGCAATGTTTTTGTACGCCAAAGGTTTTCGGAGAATACAAAGTTTTCGGGCAGTCCATGTTTTCGAGCAGCAGGGTTCTCGAGCACCCCATGTTTTCGAGCACAGGGTTTTCGAGCACCCTTCATCAACTTCGCAGGTTTGGGGATTTTCCCCCAAAAATCCACTTCTTATCCGAATCATATTTATATCATATTCAAGCTATAACCACTATTAATTTCATCACAACAACAACATTTAAACATATAAATAATCATTACTCCTATTTCGTACCAACTCACAAAACCCTAATATTAATCAAGAGATAAAGTAAATATATAGAAATCATATACCTTGTTGTAGTACTGAATCGCATGGATTAGTTATGCATCTGCAATTCATATTTAAATCAACTATCTAAATTATAGATGTATACTAGTGGTCAATGCCCGTGCGTTGCACGTGAACGTTGGCCTCAGTTGTAGGTCGGTCGGGGTGTTTGTTTCAGTAAAGCACGGTTTGTGTTTGTGGTTGAACACATTTAGATCAAATAGATGGCTATTCTCCTAGGCATTTGCAGAATCCAGTTTAAAGACTACAATACATGTGAAGCATGATTTCCCCATAATAACAGATTTGTAATTTTCGTCATTTGTTATCTCAATACAGAAAAGTTGCTGACAATTACAAACTTCTTGAACACATGATAAAACAATTGAATATGTCTATGTGTTTTGTAATCAAAATAAATGTTCGCTGCAGGAATGTCCTGGTGCTGAGGAACTTAGAGGCTGACCCCTATTGCCTTCCATCATAACAGGCTCAAAATTTGCTTGCAAACCTGAAAGACAGTTAAAGAAACTTGTGTGATATAAGCTGGATACAAATCCATGTCAGGTCGAGTTTAAATGACTGAAAGTGCATGTACGCCAAAACATGGAGAAAATAATTTACCCCTTAAATTTATTTCAAAATGCCAGGCCCAGAAAGTGTGACAATAAGGAAGATCAATTTATAAAAGTGACAATACAGTGAGAAATAAAGATTTATTTTTTTTGCATAAAACACTGGATGAATAATAGGTTTCTGCAATTTACAAAACTGCTATCGACGGCCAACGGTGAACGTGGGGCCACAAAGTATGTGTTCATTACAGGTAACAGTAAAATGGTGTAACTTTAAAATAAGTACAAACATGAAATAAATATGGGATTAGGTAGACGGAAGATGTACCTGGATATAATCTAATTTAGGTTTGTGAAAATTTCCTTGTAAACCACGTTCCTTGTATGGTTATGCAATCCGTCCTTGTTTTCGTTGACCATGACTATTTTCAGACCGGCGGGGTCGGTTACTCTCGACATTGCGACGTATAGTTGCCCGTGACTAAATACTGGTTTTGGCAAGTATAGGCCGACCAATTCGAGTGATTGCCCCTGGCTTTTGTTGATCGTCATCGCGTAACATGGTTTCACGGGAAATTGAGTGCGTTGCATAACAAAAGGCCACTTGGATTGGGTAGACGTTAGGATTATTCGGTGTATTATAACCATGTTGCCAATATGGGAGCCAGTAATGATGCGAGCCTGAATAACGAATTTTTGAAAGTCCGTTATGATAAGCCGGGTTCCATTACACATGCCTTTGCTGGGGTTCAAATTGCGTAGCAACATTATTGGTTGGCCTATTTTTAGCTTCAACTTGTGAGGAGGCACACCGGGAAAATTGAGCTTATTTAAAAATTCAACTGGGTATGATTGTTGTTGGTCAAGCGCATCTGTTGATCCCTTGCATATTTCATCCGAGCTTTGAAAGGTCATTGTTTGAGATTCTAGCTTCTTAAACATATGTTTATTAATCTGGTCAGCGTCATCATTTCTTGGGGTCAAAATTGCCCTCTCACGTAAATAGTCTTCATCTCTATGTCTCTGAATGAAATCTGGAAAAACGGTGTCTACGATAGCCTCAATGGGGGGCTTCTCAGATTTAACAATAAACTCTTCTGGAATGTTTATCCATGTTGGTTCATCTTCTCCATCTTGACATAAGGCGGGGACTTTGCCATCTCCAATTTCTAGGACCCATTTATTGAATTCCCGTTTCCGAGCATCAACGCGGCCATCTACAGTGTATTCATTTACCCGCATGATTCGCGACAACCTGTGTAGTTGACAATGGTTCCATAAATCTGATCGGTTAATGCAAGCCTGGATCACCTCCTGTCTTTTGCCCTTCGGTATCACTGGTAATATCTGCCTGAAATCACCTCCTAGTAGAATAGGTATACCTCCAAAGAGCCTGCCTCTGTTTGCCTCGTCCTTTGCGGCTAAAATATCCCGCAATGTTTTATCTAACGCCTCAAATGCGAATCGTTGAGTCATGGGAGCTTCATCCCATATTATTAACCTTGCTTGTTGCATCAGGTATGCAAGGTGTGTCTTTTGTTTTATACCACATGTGCTATTTTCCATGAGTTCTAACGGGATGACAAATCGACGGTGGGCAGTCCGACCCCCTGGCAAAAGCAATGAAGCAATTCCTGCATATTAAGATTGTTAGGGTAGTTAAATTTCATTAAAAGGGTATTCGGTTGTTGTGTTATGTTTGCTGGTGACAAACTGCCCCTATCAGTTTCCATGAAATAAATATAATAATATAAGTATATGATAATGGTTTTTGGCACGTTAGGGTTCTCAACTATCTGGTAACCTAAAAATAATAATGAAGAAAGTTTTAAGGATAAAAATAATACTAAAAATAAAATACCATGTTTGCTAAAGTATATAGACTGAAAATAAATAATAGTGCATGAATCTTTAACTTTTATGTTAATAGTATATATAACTGATATGATGAAAATGGCAAATTCTTCCTAAACTACTAATAGTTTCACTGTTGACAATAAGATCTGATGCATATGTGATAGCCAATTCCATAATTATTACAATTAAAAATGGGAAAAATTATTTAATCTTTGAGAGTAAATTAGACAGTAATATAAGAGGCATGTAAAATCGTTTCAGGATGACAGTAGAAAATTTGGCCTGCTGAGGTTGTGTTGTATAGATTTAATATGAACATGATGTATATGTGTATAGATAGTAATTTTTAAGAGGAAGTGTACCTGACGAAGCCACTGCAAGAACGATCATCTTCTCGGATCTTAGTTTGGTCAGAATGGTGTTGTAAACGAAGGTTTTTCCTGTACCCCCAGGGCCATAGAGGAAAAATAGACCTCCCTTTTTTTCTGTTACAGCTGCAAGTACCGCCTGATAAATAATAAGTTGTTCCGGGTTGAGGGAGGTATACAGGTTGTTATGAAGGGTTTCCATTTCTTTAAGATTGTAGTTTAATTCTTCTCGTATAAGACGGTTGTCCAGGTGGTTCAGGAGGGATTGGTCGGGCTGTGGGAGATCCGGGTAATCCGATAAAGATTTACCATTTTTATTTAAGATTGCTTGTATTTCCACCAAGCAATAATTTCTGACCTGGGCCTCACTTAGGATTAATTCTGGGTAGTTGTACAACTTTCTTTTTTTACGCAAAATGTCATCTGCTAACGCTTCCCAGTGCTTTTCCCATAGGTTGAGCGGTTTACTAACGTTGCAAAAAAGCAAAATGGTGACAAACAAATCGCAAAGTTGTGAACCAGATGCCCACAATGTTGCCTCGGATATTGCCTCTGTCCATTCTTTATCATCATTTATCAACCCGTAGGCAAAGCAAGCATCTTTAAATGTGGGATGTAATGTTCCGTCGACTCTACGAATATCTTCAAATGATCGGGGACCTTTGACTATATTTAACAACATCCTGAGATAATAACGCTCGCCCGATGCAGGATTTGAGTACACAATACGTCCAATACACCTTCTTTGTTTTCGAGGGGCCCATTCTTTTGCGTCCTGATTCCATACGTAATGTATAGGAATTTTTGCGTATGTCAAGTTTCTTGCTTTCTGGTCTCGGTTGTTTAGTTCAAACTACTGCGTGAACATGGTTTCCATGATGCTTTCCCTATGTAACAGTGCTGGCAGGTTTTTTGAATCGTGTACGGTGATAGCCTGCTGATTTGGTAAATGGTTGGACAATTTGATAACTGATGGCTGTGAAAAGTGGATGTCAAAGGAAAACATTCTCCAAACAGCCTCGCATGGTGATAGATAGCGACAATCTAAGTAATTTTGAATTTCATCAACTTCGGTTACTTTTTCAACAGAGGAGTTTTCTATAGGAGTTAGATTTTCTTGTATCACTATTGTTGCTCGGTCGGGCCCTTTGTTTAAGTATTTAAATAAGTACTTGATAGCCCGATATCTATTACACCATTCCACATTAATATGTGCATTGTATTTGAGGAGGAGGAATCTGTTGTAAGGCACAACAAAGCTATTGTCAAGCGTATTTTTGCCTTTGCTTACTTTTTCTCCATTGTTCCTCCGCCTGTAGTTTGCGTATCCATCCTCATCTATTGTCGTTTCCGCATAATAGGGCTTAGGAAAATTTTTCGAGCATTTTCTGTTAACCATGCAAGGTGCGTCTGTATTTTTTCCTCCGCAAGGCCCATGTAACATGTACTCGGTAACAGCTTTGTACGCTTCTCGGTCATGAGTCTGAGATGGAATTTCAGCGGATATGATATCGTCAATGTCTGATGGGCTCTTGCATTTGCAATCACGGGTTAACCAAATTAACATGTGGACATGGGGCAATCCGCGTTTTTGAAATTCAATAATGTATATACCTGCAACAAAATAATTCATGGGATATTATGATCGCATTCTTTTTTAAACGAACATGAGCTCAAATAGTATTAGAATGAAGGTAGTTAAAGAAACTGTGTATGGTGTATATTTTCGTGCTAATAGTAGGTGGTCAGACGTTTACTGAAGTGTAGGGCAATTTGGTTAATGTCTCCATTATTTAGAAGTTTTGTTAATTCGTGAGTTTATTTTTTCATGATGGTTTTGCTGCTTACCAGAAACTAAGAATAAAGGGGAAAATTGTAATATGTTTAATAATTAGCAGGCCTTCTAAATTAAATACAGGCTCATGGCAGGTCTGTGAAGCAGGGTATGTAAACAAAATGTCGTCGTAATGGGGAGTTTAAAAGGTAAAAAGGTTTAATTGTGTACGTAAGGATCTAGAGGTGATACCTGCTTCTGTTGTGCCAAATATATGAGCTTTCATTATATCATTCATGAGCGAGTCAAGCTTTTGCTTAAACATTCTTGCAACAATGTCTGGCCGATCCGGTGGTCGCTGACCTTCTATATAAGACAGCATGCCTTCAATTTCTGGCCATTTAGGGTTAGATGTAAAGGTGATGAACAAATCTGGATTATCAAACTCTCGACAAAGTGCCATTGCGTCTTGGTAGTTCTGAACCATATATCGTGGGCTACCGGTATGTGAAGCTGGTAGAATGATTCTTTTTCCTATTGACGTCGCCTTCGTGTCGCCGCGCGTAACAGCGTCACACACATTATTATATAGGTCGAGGCGTAGCTCATTTTGGTGATTCCTTAGCCATTTAAGACTTTGTTCTTCTACAGCTGTGTATGCATCGACTAAATATTGTTGAAATAAACGTCCACCTCTAAGTAGGGTGGTGCCTTCATTTTCACGTTGCTGAATCATATAGCAATAGAACTCGCGCATGGTGACAAACTCTCTATTAGTTTTCCGTCGTCCATTGTTACTACGATAGGGGATTTCTTCGTGATACCCTGTTTCGCCGTATGGAAATAATAAAGGGTATTGCAACGCCATATATAGTTGGTGCAGTTCTGATATCCTTTTCGGCGGGTAATTTTTTTCCTGCACAATGATATCCCTTGAAGCTGTACACTGCCCAAAGTCACTTGTTATCAATGCGGCTACCTCAGCTACGGTAGGGGTGTTATATTGCCGTGAGTGTGTCACCTTAGCAAGCAACCGCAGCTGAAATTCCGATGATCTATTGTTAGTAGACCAATCGCGTGCCATCCGAAATGCTTGAGCAACAACACTGTATTGATTCAGCATGTTGATTAGGTTGTTGGTTATGTTTTCGTCAAGCGAGTGTCGGGTCTCGGAACTTACAAAGGCAGACATCCGGTTCCTCGCCTCATGTTCTGTATCAAAAAAATATAGTTGTGCATATCGTGGATGTCCTCCTTCTGCAGGCAAAAGGGACCCAATTTTATGATATGTTTGACCGCTTATTCTAAATGTATAAGGTCCTCGCCCATGATTGACTGAATGGTCAATTCGTGCACCGAACGATGTAAAAGAGAACATGCTGTTGTAAATGCGTATTTGCTCTCTAAATTTTGCCGTCGTAGTGGCTGTGTAGTCCAGCAATGTCTTCAACAACATAGGAGGGTCCTTGAGCTTGGGTAGAAGCAGTTTTCCATTTTGACAACAAAGGGAAAAAGTTGGGTTGGCGGTTTTTTTGGGTTTATTACTCCTCTCTTCATACCACATTGTTGCATTGCAATGTATGCATTTAAACGTAGGTGGTCCGTGGTTATAGTAAGACACTTGTGAACCTGCCATATAAATTAAGTACTTTTTAGATGGCTTAATAAGTATTATAAGCTGAGCAGTGGTGTTGGTAATCGCCAATAACGGGTGGGTGTGTTTGACGAATGTAATTTAATTTTAAAGCTAGTGTGGCAATTAGTGGTGATAACACAAAACAAATTACCTGAAGACATAGCCGCACGCTTTATAGTGCCCCTTTGATGAGCGGTGGGATCGCCATGTTTTATTCCTGTTTAAGAGAAAGTGGATTTTAGATGATGATAATCGGGATCGGGGGAAAGGGTACAATTTAAAGATGGAAGCAACCTGTTACTGTGGAGGGTGTCTTTTGAGGGCCTGATGGGTGGGGTGTGCCTGTTGAATTATGTTCAGCATGAGGGATGGTTATAATTCCTAAATAGACAATATATGTGCACTTTTGAACAATACATATAAACTGTTTTGCGTGACAACTTGTATCGTAAAATGCAGAATTACCCGTGATAGGCGGAGCGGGATGCTCAATAATCCTCAGACCGACAAAACTCTGAATTTGACCATGCATCTTTGTGTTGGCTGCTTCTATAATGAGGCTATGGTGAAGGATATCGGAAAAAGATAGCAAGCTTTCGTTGGTCTTAAGTTTTCCTGCAGGAGTAATACGCAGATCAAATGTAGGGCTTGCATTGTTGTAAGTGAATGCTGTGTGTTGGAATACGTTAACATCATTTATAAAAAGGCTGAATATCTATAATTCCTATATGCACAATATGTGTAAACTTTTTAACTTTAAAAGTTGTAGCCTAGAATATAGAATCACCAGCGTAAGGCGGAACAGGGCGGTCAATAATTTTCAGACCAACAAAACTCTGAATATGGCCATGCATCCTCGTGTTGGATGATTCTATAATGAGGTTATGGTGAAGGAAATTAGAGAACGATAGTAATCTGTCGTTGGCTTTTAGTTGTCCTACGCGATAAATGCATAGATCAAATGCAGGGTTCGTGTTAGTAGAAGCGAACAATGTGTGCTGAAATACTTTGACATGATTTACAAATACCCAGAATATGGACTCCTTTCATTTAGACTTACCGGGGTGTGTAGGGACCGCCGGGTCAATATATCGAAGGCCAACAAAACTCTGTACGTGACCATGCTTAGGCGTGCTGATGGATACTATATTGATAGAATGGTCTAGAATGTTGGAGAAGGATAGGAGCTCTTCGGTGGCTATGGGGTTCCCTGCGCGGGAAATGGTTAATTTGAAAGCAATGGTGGCTGACCAGAGCCATATTATATGCCATCAAAATATATTTTTACAATGTTTAGAAGTAACCTGATTCTAGAATGAATGGTTCAGTTAATTTGAGAACGCAATAAGGTTTTGCTTTTCCTACTCCTGTTCTGGTTTCCGATGAGTAAATCGATAGTGAGTAATTAGCAAATCCTGAGTGTGTTAGACGGGTGCTAGAGCCTGATAATCACAATGAAACAACAAATGAGGAATTCATATGTATCAAATGCGAGAAAATTGATTAAACCTTTTGAGGAATGTATATCGTACCTGAAGTCATGTGTGTGTGGGAGGATCCAAATTGGTTGCCTGCCATGTGAGATATTGGGTGATACTTCTGCAAACTTAGACTTATATATAGTGAGAATTAAATATGAGTAGAGACTTCTCCTTTCCATATGGTCTTTCATTTTCCTTTTCACATTTAATAGGAGGGGAGGTTATTAATGCAAAGGGTGAAAAGGATGCCAAGGGTTGAAAAAGGGGACCATGAGGCATCATATTATCTTCCCACATCCAGTTGTGTAAAGTAACTGTAAGCATAGAAACCACAATTAGCCAGCTGGTTTGTAAAAATATTATACATATACATTTAGGAATTATACAAATACATTTAATCACTTCAGGAATTATATATATAGATTTAGAAAATAGCCCCGAGTTAACTGAATATATAGGTTGGAGGGCATACCTTGGAAGAATAGGGCAATGTAAGCCATTGGTAGCTGGAGAAGTGGAGATTTAGCTCTTTAATAATCTGAGAGATCATGTGATCTGTCAAGTGTGGCGCCGATGTATGTGCTACACGAAACCCTAAAGGTTCAGCCCATCATAAACTGAAGTATGAGAATGCCGTGTGGTCAGGTTATGTGGGTCGTTGCCTCGACACGGCCATTTATATATTTAAGTTAACCATGTTCAAAACAAACATGGATAAATCCAATGCAAACAAACTAATCCTATAAAACATGCATACATGGATAAAAACCAGTTGGTTTCGATTCACATCTGATATTTACTTCGGCCTTTATTAGCTAGCTGAGCATACACAGCTATATAAGGGCCTTGAGTCGATAACGGGATCAGAATAACCGCAAATGAACAAATGCCATATATGGTGAAATCAATATGTGTACAATGCATGGATACACGTTCGCATTCTAAAGAGATAGGTACTTATTATTAGTAGTTGGGCAACTGAACAATGAGCATGCGATACACAAAGGTAACCATAATGCAAAGAGATAAAAAACAACATCACAAACATAATGGAAAATTGTACCAATACAAACTTTATTGAAAACATTCAAAACCAGGGGGGATAATGTTATTTGTTGCAGGCGAAAAACGCCAAGAACATAACGGAAAACGAAATTGTGCTTACAAACGTAAAAGCATCAAATTATAACTCTGTTTGTGGAGTCATTTATTTTAGGGGTGCATCTCCCTTTTTATTCATTTTTCTGGACCTCCTTATCTTCACCGGTTGCTGTTTTGGGGGGATGCTCGTCTTCCGAATCAGACGTTACAATAAACCTGTAGGTCAATACAATGATTAGTATAACACTGAGACCGACACTGGGAAAGCACATGCACAATTTTTGACGCGTGGTTGTAGATGTGTGTATGGGTGTGCATAACCAAATTAAGTAGTTGGTTACCTTCGATGGCTTGGACGCTCTGAATCCTTGGGTGGAGTAGGCACATCGATTTCACGCTTAACCCCCTTTGAGGTTGAATGAAGGGGAGTGCTCGATTCAGCAACGGATTCAGCAACTGCAGGTATGGTATCCTCTGTAACATCCAAAGTAGGTGGGGTTTCGGGTACCGGCTCATCCAAGTAAACCTTAATGCAATTGAAACTTTCAAACGTCCCATGCTCATAATGGGAGCCTGTCTTTATCAATACAACATGTGTGGTGCCCAATAGATTTGCGAGTGCATTTGGTAACACGGTTGTGCAGGTTTCCTATGTTTATGCAAAAATAAAATGGGGTTAGTAACAAAGAAAAATAAGAGGCGAAAAAGCAGGCTCTTACTTCGTCTTGTTCAGCCATCAAACATGGTGCTGTAGTCTGAGTCAACTGTTCAGCGGTTTCATCGAAGAAAACAATAACAGTTTCCGCAGTCGCATCGCGGACTTCGCATTGTACCCTGAACCTGGAAATGTTACATGAAGCTGAATGTAACGTTTACCATTGAATAATTAACCAGCGGGAAAGCGTTGCTCGAGTTGTTGATAGGAGGATAGGTTTAGATATTAAATACCGTGTAATTGGCTCAGGGATAAGCTTGGCGCATGATTCACACCAATAGCCACCAAACTGCCGCGTTATGCCCTTTTTCGCCTGACAAATACTGCAGGTGGTGTAATGCCACCCGTTCTTCATGCGAATATTCATGAGTTCAACTTTACACTTGAAAACGTCAGCCTGCAATTTAAGAAGTCAACTTGCTTATATTATATGTGGGTAAACAAAAGTGGCTGATAACAAAAGGGGAGACGGCGTTTGTAGGTAAGCTTACGGAATTGTGTTTCCCTTTCCGGGCTAGCGCAAGGAGATCAGCAAGCGTGCCCTCTTTGGGGGCGGGTAATGGCGCCCGGCAAGTGGTTCTTCCTCATCATCACATATCTGGACTCCGCTGAACAAAATATTTTCTTGTGTTTAGTAGCATTTTTAGATTTGTTATGCAAACAATATGTTACGTAATGAACCGACATAAACCTTATTTTGTTGATGAAATCAGTGAGGGTTGGTATTTCGACGTCATTTAGAATCATAGTGGACGATGTGCTTGAGAGTGCCTTAGTACCTGCAGAGGTAGGCCGGCAATGGATGAGTATTTGCAATGTAATAGTACATCGAGGAATGGACTTAGAAGTGGAGAATACCGTAGTGGTTTTGTTTCACGGAAACGGAGCTCAAAATGATGCAATATTGGCCGGGTGACGGTGGCTTCTTCTGCAGGAAAGAACTCCCAAGGTTTCCCCATAATGTGACCCTTACTCGTTGACCCCTGCAAACCCAAAGAAGGGGTAACATCAAATTAGGGAATAATATGTAAGTAGTATGTTTAGTAATCAAATAGCCAGCTGCATGTGTTAAGTACCGTTCGTTTGCAAGCTCGAATTCTAGAGCGCTGGTGCCCTGTTTAGGGGTCTGGGGTGAGCCCACATTAAGAACACATCCAACAGCATCTATGTCAAATTTGATAAGTTAGGGTCTACTATCTGTGGAGTAAACTTTTAACAGAAGTAGGTGAGGAAACTTTAAAAGGCATACCAATCAAGTATTTTCCCTCGGTAGGTTCCAAGGCGTCAAATGCAATGCACTTGAAAGGATGGCGGATGAACCCAGATAAACCTTCGATTGCTTGTCTCCTGAGAAAGGTGGATCCCTGCAACTGGATAAGGAACTTGTTGTCCTTCAGTATACGGTAAGTGTCTCTATTCGGAATCACTTCAAAATTCTTTAACAAATACACTGAGCCCTCTTTAAGCCTTGGAATAAAACAATGGGCCACAGTGTTTTTGGCAGTCAACTGAACAACATTCCCCTAAACAACATGGGATACATGTCAGCATTATACATATAAAATGAGGGCCTAGAGTGACACATTTTTCAAAATAAAGACAAAATAAAGACAGCCCTACTCTAGCAGCTGCGTTTGTCTAATACATATTTTTTTATAGGCAACAACCACAAACTGTTAGAAATAGGAAGAATTGTGAAACATGTAATGGCAGGCAATTGTATCTTAAAATAAACATCTACTTCTGATGTATATGTGCACACATATATGTATTTATAAACAAAGAAACCTACCCAAATATATATATATATATATATATATATATATATATATATATATATATATATATATATATATATATATATATATATATATATATATATATATATATATATATATATATATATATATATATAGACACACATATATGTAAAACATGTTTGATGTATTATATCGGGCAAAAAATGAAACACTACTAATGGACAGCACTAGCCTGTATAAATGTAGTATATGGTGCTTTTGAAAATTAACCAACACAAATACATGGGGACATCGAGATAACAGCCAGAGGATAACTATTCTATACATATAGATAAATATGATTATATACAAAATAATAAACAATGTAACTGGGAAAATGCACCTTCTCATCAGAAGCTATAAAATCAGTGCTGAGATATTTACCGTAGACTGTGTGCGTATCCCATGTCCTACAGATCATGACCTTAACGACCGCGTCCTGACCTACCTGCAATTCATCAAGGTAAACATAAGTGCGCTGAACGGCCTGGGCAATGGAGTTTTCAGTAGGTAGTGCCATTTGAAGATGGGTTGTGCTTAATAATGTATAATAATGCAATATGGATTGTGCTTGATAAGGGATAATACTACTATATATGATAACAATTTATAGGCCTAGATGGAACACGATGAACAGCATCAGACCTGAAAATCATAATTGAAAAGGCATTTGAAAGGGCTTTCATAACAAATTCCCAACTTAATTTAAGGGAGTTACGAATCAAAATTTAATTCTACAAACAGAATCGTATTAATTACCGGAATTAATAATGGCGGGTCGGATCTATGAGGAAGGCGAACGGACCGTCACCGGAATTGAAGGGAATGTAACCTACAATTGCATCCTTAGAGGAGGAGACCCGGCGGCCGATTGCATGTAGGTTGCGAGCCCATTTGCCGGCGTCGGCACACGTCATTGAAGGTAGGAGATGAACGTGGCGGTTATACAGTGATAGATTATGACAATTGATTTTGATTTTTAAAAAACAAACCTAAGTACAAATACCTTTAATGACTTCCGGAAGTAATATAGATGTACTTATATATAGATAAAAAAAATTGATTAATATTATAAATAATTTGGCAATTACCGAGTGACTTTTACCACCTATATTATAGATTTTTTTAATATAATTGAATTACCATGGAGTTAAGTGGTGAAGATGGGTAAAAAAAAAGTTAAATTCATGGAGTTAATAAACTAATTAATGGAGGTGGGAGTCAATATTAGTTATATATAGTTATATATAGATGTATATACGCATGTGCGTGTGTGGTTCTTAACTTGCAAAACGATTTAAGCTCCTGGATATCAAAAACACCACAACTACATAGTTTGATTAAATTAAAGAATTGAAGATTAAAAGGTTTAGGTGTTGGTCTGCGCATGTGTGTGTTTAATTGTTACAAAAATTAGGAAGTTAAACAAAATAGAGATAACTACTTATCGAACCCTCGCTTCGCGCCGGGGGTTCGATTTTCAATGTATTTTATTGTGTTTAGTTTGTAAAATTATTTCGTGGCTAACAATCATGTCGTTGAAGCGCAACTCGAGTCGAACTAAAAGGTATAACCCATCAAAGATTTAAATGTTATTTTACATCTTCGCGTTTCGCTATGGAATTGTCGGCTTTTAAAAATTTAACGCAAAATCAACGTACATGAAAAGTACCTCAAATATTTAGCGTTTTTTAAAAGCATCCGTTTTGCCTATAGTTAGTGACATTGTGTTCCTAAAATTATTTCGAGTTTAGCGATATTGTCGGAAAAATTTAACTCGTTGCGAGCGAGAATATATGTCCCGTTGAATATTTGGGTGGAGTTTAGTTAAGATTTTTTATGAAAATAGTTATTTGACACTTTACCCCCCTGTTTAGGGGGTCGGTTTTATTTTTTGAACAAAGTTGGGGGGCTTTATTTGAGAAAAGGAAGAAAAAAGTAAAAAAAAAAAAAGATGATAGGACGAAAATGCCCCTGATTATTATTCATCATTTTTGCCTAATAGTTAAAAGGAAGAAAAAAGTAAAAAAAAAAAAGGTGAAAGGACGAAAATGCTCCTATTTACTATTCACCATTTTTGTCTAATAGTTAATATAGTAATAGTAATTACACAAGGACTAACACGTATACATCCACACACTAGTCCACCGCCCCACCTTTAAATATCTAAGTTAAACTGGTATTTTACCTGTAATTTGAAACACAACGTACCTCGTTAAGCCGTCCTAACGAGTTCTAAATCACACAAACAAATATTTTCTGTGATCATCGTCATAAGCGCTTTCATACGCTCTCATAATAGATTACCAACTCATAATTTATTATTTTACTCCTTATAATTAATTCATACAATTTACCCATAATCTAAATATCATATTTAAATTATAATAATATATAAAATAAAATACACAATATACCTATTTCATCTGGGCTCATAACTAGGGTGTTACAATTCCAATGCCTTTGTCATGAAATTAGATAACATATTGTTGACTCAACATTCAGTTTCAAATATGTACCAAGTAGCAGCCGTATATATGTATTAAGTATAATAGCTATGTATGGAATGTTTATACATGAAATGTCCCGTTCTTATTGATTAAAAACGTTCCATATTAATTGATTTCGTTGCGAGGTTTTGACCTCTATATGAGACGTTTTTCAAAGACTGCATTCATTTTTAAAACAAACCATAACCTTTATTTCATAAATAAAGGTTTAAAAAGCTTTACGTAGATTATCAAATAATGATAATCTAAAATATCCTGTTTACACACGACCATTACATAATGGTTTACAATACAAATATGTTACATCGAAATCAGTTTCTTGAATGCAGTTTTTACACAATATCATACAAACATGGACTCCAAATCTTGTCCTTATTTTAGTATGCAACAGCGGAAGCTCTTAATATTCACCTGAGAATAAACATGCTTTAAACGTCAACAAAAATGTTGGTGAGTTATAGGTTTAACCTATATATATCAAATCGTAACAATAGACCACAAGATTTCATATTTCAATACACATCCCATACATAGAGATAAAAATCATTCATATGGTGAACACCTGGTAACCGACAATAACAAGATGCATATATAAGAATATCCCCATCATTCCGGGACACCCTTCGGATATGATATAAATTTCGAAGTACTAAAGCATCCGGTACTTTGGATGGGGTTTGTTAGGCCCAATAGATCTATCTTTAGGATTCGCGTCAATTAGGGTGTCTGTTCCCTAATTCTTAGATTACCAGACTTAATAAAAAGGGGCATATTCGATTTTTAATAATTCAACCATAGAATGTAGTTTCACGTACTTGTGTCTATTTTGTAAATCATTTATAAAACCTGCATGTATTCTCATCCCAAAAATATTAGATTTTAAAAGTGGGACTATAACTCACTTTCACAGATTTTTACTTCGTCGGGAAGTAAGACTTGGCCACTGTTGATTCACGAACCTATAACAATATATACATATATATTAAAGTATGTTCAAAATATATTTACAACACTTTTAATATATTTTGATGTTTAAAGTTTATTAAGTCAGCTGTCCTCGTTAGTAACCTACAACTAGTTGTCCACAGTTAGATGTACAGAAATAAATCGATAAATATTATCTTGAATCAATCCACGACCCAGTGTATACGTATCTCAGTATTGATCACAACTCAAACTATATATATTTTGGAATCAACCTCAACCCTGTATAGCTAACTCCAACATTCACATATAGAGTGTCTATGGTTGTTCCGAAATATATATAGATGTGTCGACATGATAGGTCGAAACATTGTATACGTGTCTATGTTATCTCAAGATTACATAATATATAATACAAGTTGATTAAGTTATGGTTGGAATAGATTTGTTACCAATTTTCACGTAGCTAAAATGAGAAAAATTATCCAATCTTGTTTTACCCATAACTTCTTCATTTTAAATCCGTTTTGAGTGAATCAAATTGCTATGGTTTCATATTGAACTCTATTTTATGAATCTAAACAAAAAAAGTATAGGTTTATAGTCGGAAAAATAAGTTACAAGTCGTTTTTGTAAAGGTAGTCATTTCAGTCGAAAGAACGACGTCTAGATGACCATTTTAGAAAACATACTTCCACTTTGAGTTTAACCATAATTTTTGGATATAGTTTCATGTTCATAATAAAAATCATTTTCTCAGAATAACAACTTTTAAATCAAAGTTTATCATAGTTTTTAATTAACTAACCCAAAACAGCCCGCGGTGTTACTACGACGGCGTAAATCCGGTTTTACGGTGTTTTTCGTGTTTCCAGGTTTTAAATCATTAAGTTAGCATATCATATAGATATAGAACATGTGTTTAGTTGATTTTAAAAGTCAAGTTAGAAGGATTAACTTTTGTTTGCGAACAAGTTTAGAATTAACTAAACTATGTTCTAGTGATTACAAGTTTAAACCTTCGAATAAGATAGCTTTATATGTATGAATCGAATGATGTTATGAACATCATTACTACCTTAAGTTCCTTGGATGAACCTACTGGAAAAGAGAAAAATGGATCTAGCTTCAATGGATCCTTGGATGGCTCAAAGTTCTTGAAGCAAAATCATGACACGAAAACAAGTTCAAGTAAGATCATCACTTGAAATAAGATTGTTATAGTTATAGAAATTGAACCAAAGCTTGAATATGATTATTACCTTGTATTAGAATGATAACCTACTGTAAGAAACAAAGATTTCTTGAGGTTGGATGATCACCTTACAAGATTGGAAGTGAGCTAGCAAACTTGAAAGTATTCTTGATTTTATGAAACTAGAACTTTTGGAATTTATGAAGAACACTTAGAACTTGAAGATAGAACTTGAGAGAGTTCAATTAGATGAAGAAAATCGAAGAATGAAAGTGTTTGTAGGTGTTTTTGGTCGTTGGTGTATGGATTAGATATAAAGGATATGTAATTTTGTTTTCATGTAAATAAGTCATGAATGATTACTCATATTTTTGTAATTTTATGAGATATTTCATGCTAGTTGCCAAATGATGGTTCCCACATGTGTTAGGTGACTCACATGGGCTGCTAAGAGCTGATCATTGGAGTGTATATACCAATAGTACATACATCTAAAAGCTGTGTATTGTACGAGTACGAATACGGGTGCATACGAGTAGAATTGTTGATGAAACTGAACGAGGATGTAATTGTAAGCATTTTTGTTAAGTAGAAGTATTTTGATAAGTGTATTGAAGTCTTTCAAAAGTGTATAAATACATATTAAAACACTACATGTATATACATTTTAACTGAGTCGTTAAGTCATTGTTAGTCGTTACATGTAAGTGTTGTTTTGAAACCTTTAGGTTAACGATCTTGTTAAATGTTGTTAACCCAATGTTTATAATATCAAATGAGATTTTAAATTATTATATTATCATGATATTATGATATATTAATATATCTTAATATGATATATATTCATTTAAATGTCGTTACAACGATAATCGTTACATATATGTCTCGTTTCGAAATCCTTAAGTTAGTAGTCTTGTTTATATGTATGTAACTCATTGTTAATATACTTATGGAGATACTTACTTATCATAATCTCATTTTAACCATATGTATATCCATATATATATATCGTCATGTCATTTTTACAAGTTTTAACGTTCGTGAATCGCCGGTCAACTTGGGTGGTCAATTGTCTATATGAAATATATTTCAATTAATCAAGTCTTAACAAGTTTGATTGCTTAACATGTTGGAAACATTTAATCATGTAAACATCAATCTCAATTAATGTATATAAACATGGAAAAGTTCGGGTCACTACAGTACCTACCCGTTAAATAAATTTCGTCCCGAAATTTTAAGCTGTTGAAGGTGTTGACGAATCTTCTGGAAATAGATGCGGGTATTTCTTCTTCATCTGATCTTCACGCTCCCAGGTGAACTCGGGTCCTCTACGAGCATTCCATCGAACCTTAACAATTGGTATCTTGTTTTGCTTAAGTCTTTTAACCTCACGATCCATTATTTCGACGGGTTCTTCGATGAATTGAAGTTTTTCGTTGATTTGTATTTCATCTAACGGAATAGTGAGATCTTCTTTAGCAAAACATTTCTTCAAATTCGAGACGTGGAAAGTGTTATGTACAGCCGTGAGTTGTTGAGGTAACTCTAGTCGGTAAGCTACTGGTCCGACACGATCAATAATCTTGAATGGTCCAATATACCTTGGATTTAATTTCCCTCGTTTACCAAATCGAACAACGCCTTTCCAAGGTGCAACTTTAAGCATGACCATCTCTCCAATTTCAAATTCTATATCTTTTCTTTTAATGTCAGCGTAGCTCTTTTGTCGACTTTGGGCGGTTTTCAACCGTTGTTGAATTTGGATGATCTTCTCGGTAGTTTCTTGTATAATCTCCGGACCCGTAATCTGTCTATCCCCCACTTCACTCCAACAAATCGGAGACCTGCACTTTCTACCATAAAGTGCTTCAAACGGCGCCATCTCAATGCTTGAATGGTAGCTGTTGTTGTAGGAAAATTCTGCTAACGGTAGATGTCGATCCCAACTGTTTCCGAAATCAATAACACATGCTCGTAGCATGTCTTCAAGCGTTTGTATCATCCTTTCGCTCTGCCCATCAGTTTGTGGATGATAGGCAGTACTCATGTCTAGACGAGTTCCTAATGCTTGCTGTAATGTCTGCCAGAATCTTGAAATAAATCTGCCATCCCTATCAGAGATAATAGAGATTGGTATTCCATGTCTGGAGATGACTTCCTTCAAATACAGTCGTGCTAACTTCTCCATCTTGTCATCTTCTCTTATTGGCAAGAAGTGTGCTGATTTGGTGAGACGATCAACTATTACCCAAATAGTATCAAAACCACTTGCAGTCCTTGGCAATTTAGTGATGAAATCCATGGTAATGTTTTCCCATTTCCATTCCGGGATTTCGGGTTGTTGAAGTAGACCTGATGGTTTCTGATGCTCAGCTTTGACCTTAGAACACGTCAAACATTCTCCTACGTATTTAGCAACATCGGCTTTCATACCCGGCCACCAAAAATGTTTCTTGAGATCCTTGTACATCTTCCCCGTTCCAGGATGTATTGAGTATCTGGTTTTATGAGCTTCTCTAAGTACCATTTCTCTCATATCTCCAAATTTTGGTACCCAAATCCTTTCAGCCCTATACCGGGTTCCGTCTTCCCGAATATTAAGATGCTTCTCCGATCCTTTGGGTATTTCATCCTTTAAATTTCCCTCTTTTAAAACTCCTTGTTGCGCCTCCTTTATTTGAGTAGTAATGTTATTATGAATCATTATATTCATAGATTTTACTCGAATGGGTCTCTGTCCTTCCTGCTCAAGGCATCGGCTACCACATTTGCCTTCCCCGGGTGGTAACGAATCTCAAAGTCGTAATCATTCAATAATTCAATCCACCTACGCTGCCTCATATTCAGTTGTTTCTGATTAAATATGTGTTGAAGACTTTTGTAGTCGGTATATATAATACTTTTGACCCCATATAAGTAGTGCCTCCAAGTCTTTAATGCAAAAACAACCGCGCCTAATTCCAAATCATGCGTCGTATAATTTTGTTCGTGAATCTTCAATTGTCTAGACGCATAAGCAATCACCTTCGTTCGTTGCATTAATACACAACCGAGACCTTGCTTTGATGCATCACAATAAATCACAAAATCATCATTCCCTTCAGGCAATGACAATATAGGTGCCGTAGTTAGCTTTTTCTTCAATAACTGAAACGCTTTCTCTTGTTCATCATTCCATTCAAATTTCTTCCCTTTATGCGTTAATGCAGTCAAGGGTTTTGCTATTCTGGAAAAGTCTTGGATGAACCTTCTGTAGTAACCAGCTAGTCCTAAAAACTGGCGTATGTGTTTCGGAGTTTTCGGGGTTTCCCACTTTTCAACAGTTTCTATCTTTGCCGGATCCACCTTAATACCTTCTTTGTTCACTATGTGACCGAGGAATTGAACTTCTTCCAACCAAAATGCACACTTTGAAAACTTAGCGTACAATTCTTCCTTCCTCAATACTTCTAACACCTTTCTCAAATGTTCACCGTGTTCTTGGTCATTCTTTGAGTAAATAAGTATGTCATCAATGAAAACAATGACAAACTTGTCAAGGTATGGTCCACACACTCGGTTCATAAGGTCCATGAACACAGCTGGTGCATTAGTTAAACCAAACGGCATGACCATAAACTCGTAATGACCGTAACGTGTTCTGAAAGCAGTCTTTGGAATATCATCTTCTTTCACCCGCATTTGATGATACCCGGAACGTAAGTCAATCTTTGAATAAACAGACGAGCCTTGTAGTTGATCAAATAAGTCGTCGATTCTCGGTAGTGGGTAGCGGTTCTTGATGGTAAGTTTGTTCAACTCTCGGTAGTCGATACACAACCTGAATGTACCATCTTTCTTCTTGACAAACAAAACAGGAGCTCCCCACGGTGATGTGCTTGGTCGAATGAAACCACGCTCTAAAAGTTCTTGTAATTGGCTTTGCAGTTCTTTCATCTCGCTGGGTGCGAGTCTGTAAGGAGCACGAGCTATTGGTGCAGCTCCTGGTACAAGATCTATTTGAAATTCAACGGATCGATGTGGGGGTAATCCCGGTAATTCTTTCGGAAATACATCGGGAAATTCTTTTGCAATGGGAACATCATTGATGCTCTTTTCTTCAGTTTGTACTTTCTCGACGTGTGCTAGAACAGCATAGCAACCTTTTCTTATTAGTTTTTGTGCCTTCAAATTACTAATAAGATGTAGCTTCGTGTTGCCCTTTTCTCCGTACACCATTAAGGGTTTTCCTTTTTCTCGTATAATGCGAATTGCATTTTTATAACAAACGATCTCTGCTTTCACTTCTTTCAACCAGTCCATACCGATTATCACATCAAAACTCCCTAACTCTACTGGTATCAAATCAATCTTAAATGTTTCGCTAACCAGTTTAATTTCTCGATTCCGACATATATTATCTGCTGAAATTAATTTACCATTTGCTAATTCGAGTAAAAATTTACTATCCAAAGGCGTCAATGGACAACTTAATTTAGCACAAAAATCCCTACTCATATAGCTTCTATCCGCACCCGAATCAAATAAAACGTAAGCAGATTTATTGTCAATAAGAAACGTACCCGTAACAAGCTCCGGGTCTTCCTGTGCCTCTGCCGCATTAATATTGAAAACTCTTCCGCGGCCTTGTCCATTCGTGTTCTCCTGGTTCGGGCAATTTCTAATAATGTGGCCCGGTTTTCCACATTTATAACAAACTACATTGGCATAACTTGCTACGACACTACTTGCTCCGCCATTACTCGTTCCGACACCATTTGTTCCTTTCGTTCTATTAACCCCTGGTCCGTAGACCTCACACTTCGCCGCGCTATGACCATTTCTTTTACACTTGTTGCAAAATTTAGTGCAGAACCCCGAGTGATACTTTTCACACCTTTGGCATAGCTGCTTCTGATTGTTGTTGTTGTTGCGGTTATTATTGTTGTTGGGATGATTGTTGTAGTTGCTGTTGCTGTTGTTGTTGTTGTTGTTGTTGTTGTTGGGACGTTTGTTGTAGTTGCGATTGATGTTGCGATTGTTGGGATAATTGTTGCGATTATTGTTGTAATTGCTGTTGTTGTTGTATTGGTGATTCTTATCACCGTTTTCCTCCCACTTTCTTTTGACTTGCTTCACATTGGTCTCTTCAGCAGTCTGTTCTTTAATTCTTTCTTCAATCTGGTTCACTAGTTTGTGAGCCATTCTACATGCCTGTTGTATGGAGGCGGGCTCGTGTGAACTTATATCTTCTTGGATTCTTTCCGGTAATCCTTTCACAAACGCGTCGATCTTCTCTTCCTCATCTTCGAATGCTCCCGGACACAATAGGCACAATTCTGTGAATCGTCTTTCGTACGTGGTAATATCAAATCCTTGGGTTCGTAACCCTCTAAGTTCTGTCTTGAGCTTATTGACCTCGGTTCTGGGACGGTACTTCTCGTTCATCAAGTGCTTGAATGCTGACCACGGTAGTGCGTACGCATCATCTTGTCCCACTTGCTCTAGATAGGTATTCCACCATGTTAACGCAGAACCTGTGAAGGTATGCGTAGCGTACTTCACTTTGTCCTCTTCAGTACACTTACTTATGGCAAACACCGATTCAACCTTCTCGGTCCACCGTTTCAATCCGATCGGTCCTTCGGTTCCATCAAATTCCAAAGGTTTGCAGGCAGTGAATTCTTTGTAGGTGCATCCTACACGATTTCCTGTACTGCTAGATCCAAGGTTATTGTTGGTATGTAGCGCAGCCTGTACTGCGGCTATGTTTGAAGCTAGAAAAGTACGGAATTCCTCTTCATTCATATTCACGGTGTGTCGAGTAGTCGGTGCCATTTCCTTCAAAATAGTTAAATGGAACAAGTTAATCATACAGAATATTAAGAGTAGTTAATAGTATTTCGTAGCATAATATGAACTCATTTATAAAAGCTTTTTCTTCATATTAGCGTTTTATAAGTTTAAATTCGGGTAGTACCTACCCGTTAAGTTCATACTTAGTAGCTAATATACAATTCAACTACTACAATTCTATATGAAAAACTGATTGTAATAATATTTCGCGTTCAAACTTTTATACAATATTTTACAAACTTACAATACCGCTTATTTTACATAAAGCATGAAATATAGCACACAATAACTTTGATACAAGATAGTTGTGAAGACAATTCTAGCTAGTACACAAGTCGTTCGGCAAAGGCAATAAAGACACGTAATTCATACGTCCAGAAACAAGTCATGCATTCTGGTTTTACTAGGACTACTTCCCATCCTTGGTCTTGTGCAACATAACCGTTATGGCCGTTGATAAGACAGCGTGTTGTAACATCATCAAAGGGACGAGGGTTACGTAATGTCCAACAGTCCCGTAATAATCTAAAAACCTCATTTCTTACCCCAATTACCGACTCCGTCACTTGTGGAAACGTTTTGTTTAATAGTTGTAGCCCGATGTTCTTGTTCTCACTTTGGTGAGAAGCGAACATTACTAACCCATAAGCATAGCATGCTTCTTTATGTTGCATGTTAGCCGCTTTTTCTAAATCATGAAGTCCTATATTCGGATACATTGAGTCAAAATAATTTCTTAACCCGTTGCGTAAAATAGCATTTGGGTTCCCCGCAATATATGCGTCAAAGTAAACACATCGTAACTTATGGGTTTCCCAATGTGATATCCCCCATCTTTCAAACGAAAGTCTCTTATAAACCAAGACATTCTTGGAACGTTCTTCGAATGTCTTACAAACTGATCTCGCCTTAAATAGTTGTGCCGAGGAATTCTGACCAACTCTAGACAAGATTTCATCAATCATGTCTCCGGGTAGGTCTCTTAAAATATTGGGTTGTCTATCCATTTTGCGTTTTTATACTGTAAAATAGACAAGAGTTAGATTCATAAAAAAAAATACTTATTAATACAAGCAATTTTTACATATATCATAAAGCATAAGCACACTATATTACATATATTACACCACATGAATACAACTATCTTATTCCGACTCGCTTGTTTCTTCTTCTTCGGTTTTGGTTCGTTTTGCCAAGTTTCTAGGGATATATGATTTTCCCCTAATACGAGCCGTCGTTATCCACAATGGTTTAGAAAAACCTGGTGGTTTAGAGGTTCCCGGGTCATTGTTACAACTTAAGGACTTCGGGGGTTGACGATACATATAAAGTTCATCGGGGTTGGAATTAGATTTCTCTATTTTTATGCCCTTTCCCTTATTATTTTCTTTTGCCTTTTTAAATTCAGTTGGGGTAATTTCTATAACATCATCGGAATTCTCGTCGGAATCCGATTCATCGGAGAATTGGTAATCCTCCCAATATTTTGCTTCCTTGGCGGAAACACCATTGACCATAATTAACCTTGGTCGGTTGGTTGAGGATTTTCTTTTACTTAACCGTTTTATTATTTCCCCCACCGGTTCTATTTCTTCATCCGGTTCCGATTCTTCTTCCGGTTCCGATTCTTCTTCCGGTTCCGACTCTTCTTCCGGTTCCTCTTCGGGAACTTGTGAATCAGTCCACGAATCATTCCAATTTACATTTGACTCTTCATTATTATTAGGTGAGTCAATGGGACTTGTTCTAGAGGTAGACATCTATCACATAATATCAAACGCGTTAAGAGATTAATATATCACATAATATTCACATGTTAAAAATATATAGTTTCCAACAAAATTTGTTAAGCAATCATTTTTCAAATAAACACGGTCGAAGTCCAGACTCACTAATGCATCCTAACAAACTCGATAAGACACACTAATGCAAAATTCTGGTTCTCTAAGACCAACGCTCGGATACCAACTGAAATGTCCCGTTCTTATTGATTAAAAATGTTCCATATTAATTGATTTCGTTGCGAGGTTTTGACCTCTATATGAGACGTTTTTCAAAGACTGCATTCATTTTTAAAACAAACCATAACCTTTATTTCATAAATAAAGGTTTAAAAAGCTTTACGTAGATTATCAAATAATGATAATCTAAAATATCCTGTTTACACACGACCATTACATAATGGTTTACAATACAAATATGTTACATCGAAATCAGTTTCTTGAATGCAGTTTTTACACAATATCATACAAACATGGACTCCAAATCTTGTCCTTATTTTAGTATGCAACAGCGGAAGCTCTTAATATTCACCTGAGAATAAACATGCTTTAAACGTCAACAAAAATGTTGGTGAGTTATAGGTTTAACCTATATATATCAAATCGTAACAATAGACCACAAGATTTCATATTTCAATACACATCCCATACATAGAGATAAAAATCATTCATATGGTGAACACCTGGTAACCGACAATAACAAGATGCATATATAAGAATATCCCCATCATTCCGGGACACCCTTCGGATATGATATAAATTTCGAAGTACTAAAGCATCCGGTACTTTGGATGGGGTTTGTTAGGCCCAATAGATCTATCTTTAGGATTCGCGTCAATTAGGGTGTCTGTTCCCTAATTCTTAGATTACCAGACTTAATAAAAAGGGGCATATTCGATTTTTAATAATTCAACCATAGAATGTAGTTTCACGTACTTGTGTCTATTTTGTAAATCATTTATAAAACCTGCATGTATTCTCATCCCAAAAATATTAGATTTTAAAAGTGGGACTATAACTCACTTTCACAGATTTTTACTTCGTCGGGAAGTAAGACTTGGCCACTGTTGATTCACGAACCTATAACAATATATACATATATATTAAAGTATGTTCAAAATATATTTACAACACTTTTAATATATTTTGATGTTTAAAGTTTATTAAGTCAGCTGTCCTCGTTAGTAACCTACAACTAGTTGTCCACAGTTAGATGTACAGAAATAAATCGATAAATATTATCTTGAATCAATCCACGACCCAGTGTATACGTATCTCAGTATTGATCACAACTCAAACTATATATATTTTGGAATCAACCTCAACCCTGTATAGCTAACTCCAACATTCACATATAGAGTGTCTATGGTTGTTCCGAAATATATATAGATGTGTCGACATGATAGGTCGAAACATTGTATACGTGTCTATGGTATCTCAAGATTACATAATATATAATACAAGTTGATTAAGTTATGGTTGGAATAGATTTGTTACCAATTTTCACGTAGCTAAAATGAGAAAAATTATCCAATCTTGTTTTACCCATAACTTCTTCATTTTAAATCCGTTTTGAGTGAATCAAATTGCTATGGTTTCATATTGAACTCTATTTTATGAATCTAAACAAAAAAAGTATAGGTTTCTAGTCGGAAAAATAAGTTACAAGTCGTTTTTGTAAAGGTAGTCATTTCAGTCGAAAGAACGACGTCTAGATGACCATTTTAGAAAACATACTTCCACTTTGAGTTTAACCATAATTTTTGGATATAGTTTCATGTTCATAATAAAAATCATTTTCTCAGAATAACAACTTTTAAATCAAAGTTTATCATAGTTTTTAATTAACTAACCCAAAACAGCCCGCGGTGTTACTACGACGGCGTAAATCCGGTTTTACGGTGTTTTTCGTGTTTCCAGGTTTTAAATCATTAAGTTAGCATATCATATAGATATAGAACATGTGTTTAGTTGATTTTAAAAGTCAAGTTAGAAGGATTAACTTTTGTTTGCGAACAAGTTTAGAATTAACTAAACTATGTTCTAGTGATTACAAGTTTAAACCTTCGAATAAGATAGCTTTATATGTATGAATCGAATGATGTTATGAACATCATTACTACCTTAAGTTCCTTGGATGAACCTACTGGAAAAGAGAAAAATGGATCTAGCTTCAATGGATCCTTGGATGGCTCAAAGTTCTTGAAGCAAAATCATGACACGAAAACAAGTTCAAGTAAGATCATCACTTAAAATAAGATTGTTATAGTTATAGAAATTGAACCAAAGTTTGAATATGATTATTACCTTGTATTAGAATGATAACCTACTGTAAGAAACAAAGATTTCTTGAGGTTGGATGATCACCTTACAAGATTGGAAGTGAGCTAGCAAACTTGAAAGTATTCTTGATTTTATGAAACTAGAACTTTTGGAATTTATGAAGAACACTTAGAACTTGAAGATAGAACTTGAGAGAGTTCAAGTAGATGAAGAAAATTGAAGAATGAAAGTGTTTGTAGGTGTTTTTGGTCGTTGGTGTATGGATTAGATATAAAGGATATGTAATTTTGTTTTCATGTAAATAAGTCATGAATGATTACTCATATTTTTGTAATTTTATGAGATATTTCATGCTAGTTGCCAAATGATGGTTCCCACATGTGTTAGGTGACTCACATGGGCTGCTAAGAGCTGATCATTGGAGTGTATATACCAATAGTACATACATCTAAAAGCTGTGTATTGTACGAGTACGAATACGGGTGCATACGAGTAGAATTGTTGATGAAACTGAACGAGGATGTAATTGTAAGCATTTTTGTTAAGTAGAAGTATTTTGATAAGTGTATTGAAGTCTTTCAAAAGTGTATAAATACATATTAAAACACTACATGTATATACATTTTAACTGAGTCGTTAAGTCATTGTTAGTCGTTACATGTAAGTGTTGTTTTGAAACCTTTAGGTTAACGATCTTGTTAAATGTTGTTAACCCAATGTTTATAATATCAAATGAGATTTTAAATTATTATATTATCATGATATTATGATATATTAATATATCTTAATATGATATATATTCATTTAAATGTCATTACAACGATAATCGTTACATATATGTCTCGTTTCGAAATCCTTAAGTTAGTAGTCTTGTTTATATGTATGTAACTCATTGTTAATATACTTATGGAGATACTTACTTATCATAATCTCATGTTAACCATATGTATATCCATATATATATCGTCATGTCATTTTTACAAGTTTTAACGTTCGTGAATCGCCGGTCAACTTGGGTGGTCAATTGTCTATATGAAACATATTTCAATTAATCAAGTCTTAACAAGTTTGATTGCTTAACATGTTGGAAACATTTAATCATGTAAACATCAATCTCAATTAATGTATATAAACATGGAAAAGTTCGGGTCACTACAATACACATAGAAATTTTTCGGAAAAGGTGTTAAACAATGCAATCAAACACAACCAGATAGGACCGCCGCAACGCGCGGTCAAATATTTTTCTAGTAAATATAAATGATATGGTGTATAAATCTTCTAATATAGACGGAAATATTTGTAATAGGATTTTCTATTTATTTAAAGTAAAAAACCTTCCATATATTTGTAAGGATAGTTAATTTTAATTTAAACAAGTATTCGGGTCAGCCCGCTGTAGTGACCCGAACTTTTCCATGTTTATATATATTAATTGAGATTGATATTTACATGATTAAATGTTTCCAACATGTTAAGCAATCAAACTTGTTAAGACTTGATTAATTGAAATAGGTTTCATATAGACAATTGACCACCCAAGTTGACCGGTGATTCACGAACGTTAAAACTTGTAAAAAACTATATGATGACATATATATGGTTATATATATAGTTAACATGATATTATGATAAGTAAACATATCATTAATTATATTAACAATGAACTACATATGTAAAAACAAGACTACTAACTTAATGATTTTGAAACGAGACATATATGTAACGTTTATCGTTGTAACGACATTTAATGTATATATATCATATTAAGAGATATTCGTACATCATAATATCATGATAATATAATAATTTAAAATCTCTTTTGTTATTATAAACATTGGGTTAACAACATTTAACAAGATCGTTAACCTAAAGGTTTCAAAACAACACTTACATGTAACGACTAACGATGACTTAACGACTCAGTTAAAATGTATATACATGTAGTATTTTAATATGTATTTATACACTTTTGAAAGACTTCAATACACTTATCAAAATACATCTACTTAACAAAAATGCTTACAATTACATTCTCGTTCAGTTTCATCAACAATTCTACTCGTATGCACCCGTATTCGTACTCGTACAATACACAGCTTTTAGATGTATGTACTATTGGTATATACACTCCAATGATCAGCTCTTAGCAGCCCATGTGAGTCACCTAACACATGTGGGAACCATCATTTGGCAACTAGCATGAAATATCTCATAAGATTACAAAAATATGAGTAATCATTCATGACTTATTTACATGAAAACAAAATTACATATCCTTTATATCTAATCCATACACCAACGACCAAAAACACCTACAAACACTTTCATTCTTCAATTTTCTTCATCTAATTGAACTCTCTCAAGTTCTATCTTCAAGTTCTAAGTGTTCTTCATAAATTCCAAAAGTTCTAGTTTCATAAAATCAAGAATACTTTCAAGTTTGCTAGCTCACTTTCAATCTTGTAAGGTGATCATCCAACCTCAAGAAATCTTTGTTTCTTACAGTAGGTTATCATTCTAATACAAGGTAATAATCATATTCAAACTTTGGTTCAATTTCTATAACTATAACAATCTTATTTCAAGTGATGATCTTACTTGAACTTGTTTTCGTGTCATGATTTTGCTTCAAGAACTTTGAGCCATCCAAGGATCCATTGAAGCTAGATCCATTTTTCTCTTTTCCAGTAGGTTCATCCAAGGAACTTAAGGTAGTAATGATGTTCATAACATCATTCGATTCATACATATAAAGCTATCTTATTCGAAGGTTTAAACTTGTAATCACTAGAACATAGTTTAGTTAATTCTAAACTTGTTCGCAAACAAAAGTTAATCCTTCTAACTTGACTTTTAAAATCAACTAAACACATGTTCTATATCTATATGATATGCTAACTTAATGATTTAAAACCTGGAAACACGAAAAACACCGTAAAACCGGATTTACGCCGTCGTAGTAACACCGCGGGCTGTTTTGGGTTAGTTAATTAAAAACTATGATAAACTTTGATTTAAAAGTTGTTATTCTGGGAAAATGATTTTTATTATGAACATGAAACTATATCCAAAAATTATGGTTAAACTCAAAGTGGAAGTATGTTTTCTAAAATGGTCATCTAGACGTCGTTCTTTCGACTGAAATGACTACCTTTACAAAAACGACTTGTAACTTATTTTTCCGACTAGAAACCTATACTTTTTTTGTTTAGATTCATAAAATAGAGTTTAATATGAAACCATAGCAATTTGATTCACTCAAAACGGATTTAAAATGAAGAAGTTATGGGTAAAACAAGATTGGATAATTTTTCTCATTTTAGCTACGTGAAAATTGGTAACAAATCTATTCCAACCATAACTTAATCAACTTGTATTATATATTATGTAATCTTGAGATACCATAGACACGTATACAATGTTTCGACCTATCATGTCGACACATCTATATATATTTCGGAACAACCATAGACACTCTATATGTGAATGTTGGAGTTAGCTATACAGGGTTGAGGTTGATTCCAAAATATATATAGTTTGAGTTGTGATCAATACTGAGATACGTATACACTGGGTCGTGGATTGATTCAAGATAATATTTATCGATTTATTTCTGTACATCTAACTGTGGACAACTAGTTGTAGGTTACTAACGAGGACAGCTGACTTAATAAACTTAAAACATCAAAATATATTAAAAGTGTTGTAAATATATTTTGAACATACTTTGATATATATGTATATATTGTTATAGGTTCGTGAATCAACCAGTGGCCAAGTCTTACTTCCCGACGAAGTAAAAATCTGTGAAAGTGAGTTATAGTCCCACTTTTAGAATCTAATATTTTTGGGATGAGAATACATGCAGGTTTTATAAATGATTTACAAAATAGACACAAGTACGTGAAACTACATTCTATGGTTGAATTATCGAAATCGAATATGCCCCTTTTTATTAAGTCTGGTAATCTAAGAATTAGGGAACAGACACCCTAATTGACGCGAATCCTAAAGATAGATCTATTGGGCCTAACAAACCCCATCCAAAGTACCGGATGCTTTAGTACTTCGAAATTTATATCATATCCGAAGGGTGTCCCGGAATGATGGGGATATTCTTATATATGCATCTTGTTATTGTCGGTTACCAGGTGTTCACCATATGAATGATTTTTATCTCTATGTATGGGATGTGTATTGAAATATGAAATCTTGTGGTCTATTGTTACGATTTGATATATATAGGTTAAACCTATAACTCACCAGCATTTTTGTTGACGTTTTAAGCATGTTTATTCTCAGGTGATTATTAAGAGCTTCCGCTGTCGCATACTTAAATAAGGACAAGATTTGGAGTCCATGCTTGTATGATATTGTGTAAAAACTGCATTCAAGAAACTTATTTTGTTGTAACATATTTGTATTGTAAACCATTATGTAATGGTCGTGTGTAAACAGGATATTTTAGATTATCATTATTTGATAATCTACGTAAAGCTTTTTAAACCTTTATTGATGAAATAAAGGTTATGGTTTGTTTAAAAATGAATGCAGTCTTTGAAAAACGTCTCATATAGAGGTCAAAACCTCGCAACGAAATCAATTAATATGGAACGTTTTTAATCAATAAGAACGGGACATTTCAGTTGGTATCCGAGCGTTGGTCTTAGAGAACCAGAAAATTTGCATTAGTGTGTCTTATCGAGTTTGTTAGGATGCATTAGTGAGTCTGGACTTCGACCGTGTTTATTTGAAAAATGATTGCTTAACAAATTTTGTTGGAAACTATATATTTTTAACATGTGAATATTATGTGATATATTAATCTCTTAACGCGTTTGATATTATGTGATAGATGTCTACCTCTAGAACAAGTCCCATTGACTCACCTAATAATAATGAAGAGTCAAATGTAAATTGGAATGATTTGTGGACTGATTCACAAGTTCCCGAAGAGGAACCGGAAGAAGAGTCGGAACCGGAAGAAGAATCGGAACCGGAAGAAGAATCGGAACCGGATGAAGAAATAGAACCAGTGGGGGAAATAATAAAATGGTTAAGTAAAAGAAAATCCTCAACCAACCGACCAAAGTTAATTATGGTCAATGGTGTTTCCGCCAAGGAAGCAAAATATTGGGAGGATTACCAATTCTCCGATGAATCGGATTCCGACGAGAATTCCGATGATGTTATAGAAATTACCCCAACTGAATTTAAAAAGGCAAAAGAAAATAATAAGGGAAAGGGCATAAAAATAGAGAAATCTAATTCCAACCCCGATGAACTTTATATGTATCGTCAACCCCCGAAGTCCTTAAGTTGTAACAATGACCCAGGAACCTCTAAACCACCAGGTTTTTCTAAACCAATGTGGATAACGACGGCTCATATTAGGGGAAAATCATATATCCCTAGAAACTTGGCAAAACGAACCAAAACCGAAGAAGAAGAAACAAGCGAGTCGGAATAAGATAGTTGTATTCATGTGGTGTAATATATGTAATATAGTGTGCTTATGCTTTATGATATATGTAAAAATTGCTTGTATTAATAAGTATTTTTTTATGAATCTAACTCTTGTCTATTTTACAGTATAAAAACGCAAAATGGATAAACAACCCAATATTTTAAGAGACCTACCCGGAGACATGATTGATGAAATCTTGTCTAGAGTCGGTCAGAATTCCTCGGCACAACTATTTAAGGCGAGATCAGTTTGTAAGACATTCGAAGAACGTTCCAAGAATGTCTTGGTTTATAAGAGACTTTCGTTTGAAAGATGGGGGATATCACATTGGGAAACCCATAAGTTACGGTGTGTTTACTTTGACGCATATATTGCGGGGAACCCAAATGCTATTTTACGCAACGGGTTAAGAAATTATTTTGACTCAATATATCCGAATATTGGACTTCGTGATTTAGAAAAAAGCGGCTAACATGCAACATAAAGAAGCATGTTATGCTTACGGATTAGTAATGTTCGCTTCTCACCAAAGTGAGAACAAGAACATCGGGCTACAACTATTAAACAAAACGTTTCCACAAGTGACGGAGTCGGTAATTGGGGTAAGAAATGAGGTTTTTAGATTATTACGGGACTGTTGGACATTACGTAACCCTCGTACCTTTGATGACGTTACAACACGCTGTCTTATCAACGGCCATAACGGTTATGTTGCACAAGACCAAGGATGGGAAGTAGTCCTAGTAAAACCAGAATGCATGACTTGTTTCTGGACGTATGAATTACGTGTCTTTATTGCCTTTGCTGAACGACTTGTGTACTAGCTAGAATTGTCTTCACTACTATCTTGTATCAAAGTTATTGTGTGCTATATTTCATGCTTTATGTAAAATAAGCGGTATTGTAAGTTTGTAAAATATTGTATAAAAGTTTGAACGTGAAATATTATAATAATCAGTTTTTCATATAGAATTGTAGTAGTTGAATTGTATATTAGCTACTAAGTATGAACTTAACGGGTAGGTACTACCCGAATTTAAACTTATAAAACGCTAATATGAAGAAAAAGCTTTTATAAATGAGTTCATATTATGCTACGAAATACTATTAACTACTCTTAATATTCTGTATGATTAACTTGTTCCATTTAACTATTTTGAAGGAAATGGCACCGACTACTCGACACACCGTGAATATGAATGAAGAGGAATTCCGTACTTTTCTAGCTTCAAACATAGCCGCAGTACAGGCTGCGCTACATACCAACAATAACCTTGGATCTAGCAGTACAGGAAATCGTGTAGGATGCACCTACAAAGAATTCACTGCCTGCAAACCTTTGGAATTTGATGGAACCGAAGGACCGATCGGATTGAAACGGTGGACCGAGAAGGTTGAATCGGTGTTTGCCATAAGTAAGTGTACTGAAGAGGACAAAGTGAAGTACGCTACGCATACCTTCACAGGTTCTGCATTAACATGGTGGAATACCTATCTAGAGCAAGTGGGATAAGATGATGCGTACGCACTACCGTGGTCAGCATTCAAGCACTTGATGAACGAGAAGTACCGTCCCAGAACCGAGGTCAATAAGCTCAAGACAGAACTTAGAGGGTTACGAACCCAAGGATTTGATATTACCACGTACGAAAGACGATTCACAGAATTGTGCCTATTGTGTCCGGGAGCATTCGAAGATGAGGAAGAGAAGATCGACGCGTTTGTGAAAGGATTACCGGAAAGAATCCAAGAAGATATAAGTTCACACGAGCCCGCCTCCATACAACAGGCATGTAGAATGGCTCACAAACTAGTGAACCAGATTGAAGAAAGAATTAAAGAACAGACTGCTGAAGAGGCCAATGTGAAACAAGTCAAAAGAAAGTGGGAGGAAAACGGTGATAAGAATCACCAATACAACAACAACAGCAATTACAACAATAATCGCAACAATTATCCCAACAATCGCAACATCAATCGCAACTACAACAAACGGCCCAACAACAACAACAACAACAACAACAGCAACTACAACAATCATCCCAACAACAATAATAACCGCAACAACAACAACAATCAGAAGCAGCTATGCCAAAGGTGTGAAAAGAATCACTCGGGGTTCTGCACCAAATTTTGCAACAAGTGTAAAAGAAATGGTCATAGCGCGGCGAAGTGTGAGGTCTACGGACCAGGGGTTAATAGAACGAAAGGAACAAATGGTGTCGGAACGAGTAATGGCGGAGCAAGTAGTGTCGGAGCAAGTTATGCCAATGTAGTCTGTTATAAATGTGGAAAACCAGGCCACATTATTAGAAATTGCCCGAACCAGGAGAACACGAATGGACAAGGCCGTGGAAGAGTTTTCAATATTAATGCGGTAGAGGCACAGGAAGACCCAGAGCTTGTTACGGGTACGTTTCTTATTGACAATAAATCTGCTTACGTTTTATTTGATTCGGGTGCGGATAGAAGCTATATGAGTAGAGATTTTTGTGCTAAATTAAGTTGTCCATTGACGCCTTTGGATAGTAAATTTTTACTCGAATTAGCAAATGGTAAATTAATTTCAGCAGATAATATATGTCGGAATCGAGAAATTAAACTGGTTAGTGAAACATTTAAGATTGATTTGATACCAGTAGAGTTAGGGAGTTTTGATGTGATAATCGGTATGGACTGGTTGAAAGAAGTGAAAGCGGAGATCGTTTGTTACAAAAATGCAATTCGCATTATACGAGAAAAAGGAAAACCCTTAATGGTGTACGGAGAAAAGGGCAACACGAAGCTACATCTTATTAGTAATTTGAAGGCACAAAAACTAATAAGAAAAGGTTGCTATGCTGTTCTAGCACACGTCGAGAAAGTACAAACTGAAGAAAAGAGCATCAATGATGTTCCCATTGCAAAAGAATTTCCCGATGTATTTTCGAAAGAATTACCGGGATTACCCCCACATCGATCCGTTGAATTTCAAATAGATCTTGTACCAGGAGCTGCACCAATAGCTCGTGCTCCTTACAGACTCGCACCCAGCGAGATGAAAGAACTGCAAAGCCAATTACAAGAACTTTTAGAGCGTGGTTTCATTCGACCAAGCACATCACCGTGGGGAGCTCCTGTTTTGTTTGTCAAGAAGAAAGATGGTACATTCAGGTTGTGTATCGACTACCGAGAGTTGAACAAACTTACCATCAAGAACCGCTACCCACTACCGAGAATCGACGACTTATTTGATCAACTACAAGGCTCGTCTGTTTATTCAAAGATTGACTTACGTTCCGGGTATCATCAAATGCGGGTGAAAGAAGATGATATTCCAAAGACTGCTTTCAGAACACGTTACGGTCATTACGAGTTTATGGTCATGCCGTTTGGTTTAACTAATGCACCAGCTGTGTTCATGGACCTTATGAACCGAGTGTGTGGACCATACCTTGACAAGTTTGTCATTGTTTTCATTGATGACATACTTATTTACTCAAAGAATGACCAAGAACACGGTGAACATTTGAGAAAGGTGTTAGAAGTATTGAGGAAGGAAGAATTGTACGCTAAGTTTTCAAAGTGTGCATTTTGGTTGGAAGAAGTTCAATTCCTCGGTCACATAGTGAACAAAGAAGGTATTAAGGTGGATCCGGCAAAGATAGAAACTGTTGAAAAGTGGGAAACCCCGAAAACTCCGAAACACATACGCCAGTTTTTAGGACTAGCTGGTTACTACAGAAGGTTCATCCAAGACTTTTCCAGAATAGCAAAACCCTTGACTGCATTAACGCATAAAGGGAAGAAATTTGAATGGAATGATGAACAAGAGAAAGCGTTTCAGTTATTGAAGAAAAAGCTAACTACGGCACCTATATTGTCATTGCCTGAAGGGAATGATGATTTTGTGATTTATTGTGACGCATCAAAGCAAGGTCTCGGTTGTGTATTAATGCAACGAACGAAGGTGATTGCTTATGCGTCTAGACAATTGAAGATTCACGAGCAAAATTATACGACGCATGATTTGGAATTAGGCGCGGTTGTTTTTGCATTAAAGACTTGGAGGCACTACTTATATGGGGTCAAAAGTATTATATATACCGACCACAAAAGTCTTCAACACATATTTAATCAGAAACAACTGAATATGAGGCAGCGTAGGTGGATTGAATTATTGAATGATTACGATTTTGAGATTCGTTACCACCCGGGGAAGGCAAATGTGGTAGCCGATGCCTTGAGCAGGAAGGATAGAGAACCCATTCGAGTAAAATCTATGAATATAATGATTCATAATAACATTACTACTCAAATAAAGGAGGCGCAACAAGGAGTTTTAAAAGAGGGAAATTTAAAGGATGAAATACCCAAAGGATCGGAGAAGCATCTTAATATTCGGGAAGACGGAACCCGGTATAGGGCTGAAAGGATTTGGGTACCAAAATTTGGAGATATGAGAGAAATGGTACTTAGAGAAGCTCATAAAACCAGATACTCAATACATCCTGGAACGGGGAAGATGTACAAGGATCTCAAGAAACATTTTTGGTGGCCGGGTATGAAAGCCGATGTTGCTAAATACGTAGGAGAATGTTTGACGTGTTCTAAGGTCAAAGCTGAGCATCAGAAACCATCAGGTCTACTTCAACAACCCGAAATCCCGGAATGGAAATGGGAAAACATTACCATGGATTTCATCACTAAATTGCCAAGGACTGCAAGTGGTTTTGATACTATTTGGGTAATAGTTGATCGTCTCACCAAATCAGCACACTTCCTACCAATAAGAGAAGATGACAAGATGGAGAAGTTAGCACGACTGTATTTGAAGGAAGTCGTCTCCAGACATGGAATACCAATCTCTATTATCTCTGATAGGGATGGCAGATTTATTTCAAGATTCTGGCAGACATTACAGCAAGCATTAGGAACTCGTCTAGACATGAGTACTGCCTATCATCCACAAACTGATGGGCAGAGCGAAAGGACGATACAAACGCTTGAAGACATGCTACGAGCATGTGTTATTGATTTCGGAAACAGTTGGGATCGACATCTACCGTTAGCAGAATTTTCCTACAACAACAGCTACCATTCAAGCATTGAGATGGCGCCGTTTGAAGCACTTTATGGTAGAAAGTGCAGGTCTCCGATTTGTTGGAGTGAGGTGGGGGATAGACAGATTACGGGTCCGGAGATTATACAAGAAACTACCGAGAAGATCATCCAAATTCAACAACGGTTGAAAACCGCCCAAAGTCGACAAAAGAGCTACGCTGACATTAAAAGAAAAGATATAGAATTTGAAATTGGAGAGATGGTCATGCTTAAAGTTTCACCTTGGAAAGGCGTTGTTCGATTTGGTAAACGAGGGAAATTAAATCCAAGGTATATTGGACCATTCAAGATTATTGATCGTGTCGGACCAGTAGCTTACCGACTTGAGTTACCTCAACAACTCGCGGCTGTACATAACACTTTCCACGTCTCGAATTTGAAGAAATGTTTTGCTAAAGAAGATTTCACTATTCTGTTAGATGAAATCCAAATAAACGAAAAACTCCAATTCATCGAAGAACCCATCGAAATAATGGATCGTGAGGTTAAAAGACTTAAGCAAAACAAGATACCAATTGTTAAGGTTCGATGGAATGCTTGTAGAGGACCCGAGTTCACCTGGGAGCGTGAAGATCAGATGAAGAAGAAATACCCGCATCTATTTCCAGAAGATTCGTCAACACCTTCAACAGCTTAAAATTTCGGGACGAAATTTATTTAACGGGTAGGTACTGTAGTGACCCGAACTTTTCCATGTTTATATATATTAATTGAGATTGATATTTACATGATTAAATGTTTCCAACATGTTAAGCAATCAAACTTGTTAAGACTTGATTAATTGAAATAGGTTTCATATAGACAATTGACCACCCAAGTTGACCGGTGATTCACGAACGTTAAAACTTGTAAAAAACTATATGATGACATATATATGGTTATATATATAGTTAACATGATATTATGATAAGTAAACATATCATTAATTATATTAACAATGAACTACATATGTAAAAACAAGACTACTAACTTAATGATTTTGAAACGAGACATATATGTAACGTTTATCGTTGTAACGACATTTAATGTATATATATCATATTAAGAGATATTCGTACATCATAATATCATGATAATATAATAATTTAAAATCTCTTTTGTTATTATAAACATTGGGTTAACAACATTTAACAAGATCGTTAACCTAAAGGTTTCAAAACAACACTTACATGTAACGACTAACGATGACTTAACGACTCAGTTAAAATGTATATACATGTAGTGTTTTAATATGTATTTATACACTTTTGAAAGACTTCAATACACTTATCAAAATACTTCTACTTAACAAAAATGCTTACAATTACATTCTCGTTCAGTTTCATCAACAATTCTACTCGTATGCACCCGTATTCGTACTTGTACAATACACAGCTTTTAGATGTATGTACTATTGGTATATACACTCCAATGATCAGCTCTTAGCAGCCCATGTGAGTCACCTAACACATGTGGGAACCATCATTTGGCAACTAGCATGAAATATCTCATAAGATTACAAAAATATGAGTAATCATTCATGACTTATTTACATGAAAACAAAATTACATATCCTTTATATCTAATCCATACACCAACGACCAAAAACACCTACAAACACTTTCATTCTTCAATTTTCTTCATCTAATTGAACTCTCTCAAGTTCTATCTTCAAGTTCTAAGTGTTCTTCATAAATTCCAAAAGTTCTAGTTTCATAAAATCAAGAATACTTTCAAGTTTGCTAGCTCACTTTCAATCTTGTAAGGTGATCATCCAACCTCAAGAAATCTTTGTTTCTTACAGTAGGTTATCATTCTAATACAAGGTAATAATCATATTCAAACTTTGGTTCAATTTCTATAACTATAACAATCTTATTTCAAGTGATGATCTTACTTGAACTTGTTTTCGTGTCATGATTTTGCTTCAAGAACTTTGAGCCATCCAAGGATCCATTGAAGCTAGATCCATTTTTCTCTTTTCCAGTAGGTTCATCCAAGGAACTTAAGGTAGTAATGATGTTCATAACATCATTCGATTCATACATATAAAGCTATCTTATTCGAAGGTTTAAACTTGTAATCACTAGAACATAGTTTAGTTAATTCTAAACTTGTTCGCAAACAAAAGTTAATCCTTCTAACTTGACTTTTAAAATCAACTAAACACATGTTCTATATCTATATGATATGCTAACTTAATGATTTAAAACCTGGAAACACGAAAAACACCGTAAAACCGGATTTACGCCGTCGTAGTAACACCGCGGGCTGTTTTGGGTTAGTTAATTAAAAACTATGATAAACTTTGATTTAAAAGTTGTTATTCTGAGAAAATGATTTTTATTATGAACATGAAACTATATCCAAAAATTATGGTTAAACTCAAAGTGGAAGTATGTTTTCTAAAATGGTCATCTAGACGTCGTTCTTTCGACTGAAATGACTACCTTTACAAAAACGACTTGTAAGTTATTTTTCCGACTAGAAACCTATCCTTTTTTTGTTTAGATTCATAAAATAGAGTTTAATATGAAACCATAGCAATTTGATTCACTCAAAACGGATTTAAAATGAAGAAGTTATGGGTAAAACAAGATTGGATAATTTTTCTCATTTTAGCTACGTGAAAATTGGTAACAAATCTATTCCAACCATAACTTAATCAACTTGTATTATATATTATGTAATCTTGAGATACCATAGACACGTATACAATGTTTCGACCTATCATGTCGACACATCTATATATATTTCGGAACAACCATAGACACTCTATATGTGAATGTTGGAGTTAGCTATACAGGGTTGAGGTTGATTCCAAAATATATATAGTTTGAGTTGTGATCAATACTGAGATACGTATACACTGGGTCGTGGATTGATTCAAGATAATATTTATCGATTTATTTCTGTACATCTAACTGTGGACAACTAGTTGTAGGTTACTAACGAGGACAGCTGACTTAATAAACTTAAAACATCAAAATATATTAAAAGTGTTGTAAATATATTTTGAACATACTTTGATATATATGTATATATTGTTATAGGTTCGTGAATCAACCAGTGGCCAAGTCTTACTTCCCGACGAAGTAAAAATCTGTGAAAGTGAGTTATAGTCCCACTTTTAAAATCTAATATTTTTGGGATGAGAATACATGCAGGTTTTATAAATGATTTACAAAATAGACACAAGTACGTGAAACTACATTCTATGGTTGAATTATCGAAATCGAATATGCCCCTTTTTATTAAGTCTGGTAATCTAAGAATTAGGGAACAGACACCCTAATTGACGCGAATCCTAAAGATAGATCTATTGGGCCTAACAAACCCCATCCAAAGTACCGGATGCTTTAGTACTTCGAAATTTATATCATATCCGAAGGGTGTCCCGGAATGATGGGGATATTCTTATATATGCATCTTGTTATTGTCGGTTACCAGGTGTTCACCATATGAATGATTTTTATCTCTATGTATGGGATGTGTATTGAAATATGAAATCTTGTGGTCTATTGTTACGATTTGATATATATAGGTTAAACCTATAACTCACCAGCATTTTTGTTGACGTTTTAAGCATGTTTATTCTCAGGTGATTATTAAGAGCTTCCGCTGTCGCATACTTAAATAAGGACAAGATTTGGAGTCCATGCTTGTATGATATTGTGTAAAAACTGCATTCAAGAAACTTATTTTGTTGTAACATATTTGTATTGTAAACCATTATGTAATGGTCGTGTGTAAACAGGATATTTTAGATTATCATTATTTGATAATCTACGTAAAGCTTTTTAAACCTTTATTGATGAAATAAAGGTTATGGTTTGTTTAAAAATGAATGCAGTCTTTGAAAAACGTCTCATATAGAGGTCAAAACCTCGCAACGAAATCAATTAATATGGAACGTTTTTAATCAATAAGAACGGGACATTTCACCCGCTTCGCTGGGCCTAAAATCGCTAGCCTGGAAGAAAAAGAGAAAGAAAAAAAACGCCCCTGAAAGAATCGAACATGCACCCATCTAGAAACAATAAAGGCCACCAAGCCACCCCTGCCACTTATGTCTTTGTGTTATTATTTTACAGTGTTTAATATATATTCCTTAAAATTAGAGGGTTGGGCAAAATTAAAAAGGTAATCAAAAGGGGGTGAAATTTAACATAATGTAAAGACCGGGTGGGGGGTAAGGTGACAAAATTGCAAAAAAGTTTCAAATGAATAGCGTCATTTTTTTGTCCTTTTGTGTTTTTTCAAATGAATATATGTATAATATATCAAAAATTTTCCAAATATAACTCATTAAAATTTGTTTTTCTAATAAAATGACACGTCATCAATTTTTAAAATAGAGGTTAAAGAAGGTTGCCACATAAAATGTTTAAAACCTTGTTTTATATAATCTATAGATAGATAGATAGTTTGAAAATTGAAACTATAGATATAATTCATATACATACATTTGAGGTCATATGAATGGTATTCTTTTAAACGACACCCGATTAGATGTGAAGTTTTTTTAAATCAAAATAGAAAATTAAATTAGTTTATTTAAACAACATTTGTATACGTAAACATTAATTTAATCATTAATGATCTGCGATACAACAAATACATAAAGTGCAATGACAGCCATACGATAAGACTCCTTCAGGTGGAAGGCTATGTATACACACTTCATCACAATGATGATCGTCACATTTTTGAGAAAGATAATATGCAGTAGTATAAAACCCAGGACCTGCACTACTAGAAAAATGAGAACAGGGGACGCATGCCTTTTGTGGCGCTCCAAAGGCGTCACGAAAGGGTCGCTAGAAGACAAAATTTTCAACGCTCGCTCAGTTTTGGTCAAACATTATTATTTGTGGCGCTTTTTGTGGCGCTCGCCGCATTTGTTTTACTGAATTTATTTTAGATTTAAATATAAAAAGCGTTTGACAAAAAAACCCGTCAACCCATTTGTGGCGCACAAAAACGCCACTTATTGTATTTTCTTTTTCTTTTTGCCTTTTAATTTTTTCCCGCCAAACAAAAAAAATCCCGCCAACTCTATTGTGGCGCTCGTTTTGTGGCGCACCAGCGCCACAAAATGGTAAAAAAAAAAAAAAAAACTAATAATATTATTTATTACTATTATGGCACACACCATCGCACCATATTTTTGTCACCTTTTTATTTATGTTTTTATTAACGATCCGCCGAAAATTAATTATTATTATTATTAATATTACTAGCTGATTTTGATTATTATTTTTATTTACTATATATTAAATATTTTTTAACTGGAAATAACAACTAACTACAACGATGGATCTTACTAATCGAACTTGAAAATACATTTAACATAAGTTACTTAACAATTACATTAACTTGTCGTACGAGTTACAAATGGTTCATGTCGAACTTCATTAAACATGTGATAATCTAAAAAAGAAGAGATACGACATAAATATTACCCAACTACAATTTAAAAACAGTTTCATTTTTCTTGCTTAGACTTATGCGTGGTTGAGTTTTGATTTAAGATTGTTCTTCGAGCTTAACAAACCGGGTATAATAATTTTTGCTCTATCGCACATGGGTGGATCATCCACCAAACGAAGCTGCTGCTTCAGTGCTTAACAAATGAGTGACATTTGCTTCACAACGGTACACGTTGCTCGTAATAATTGCATTTCGATGGTACATGTTGCTTTTAATAATTACATTTTCTTCACGTGGATATGGACTTCATGACCATCTCTAGTCGGTCTACTGATTATTCTACATCGGTTTTACTCCATATGTATGGGTGGAATGTGAAATGTAATCGTGAACGTGGCGGTTAAATAACATTTGAATATAAAGTTTGAATGATACGACATTGAATGATGCGACGATTGATTGAATGTAGATTGAATGACAGTTGAACATGACAATCGAAATTTAACGGTGAACGCGATGATTTAATGTGACATTATAATAATTAAAATAATATCATAATTACAAAAAACCCTAATGTCCACACAAATCTTCAGTTGATCCTACCCAATCAAGGCAAAACCCTAATTTTCGGACCATACATTCACTCGATTCTGATGAAATACATTCACTCGATTCTGATGAACCACAACCGCAACAAACGAAGGAAGACCGAAACCCTAATTTCCATACAAATCTTTAATCGATTTTAACCAAAGAAAAACCATGATTTTGGACCATAAACGAAGCAACACTAATCGTTCAAAGAATCAGATAGACCTCCACCACCGCTAACGAATAATCGCCGGCATCACAACAAAAAAAAAGGATACGGTGAACCCCAATTTTTGTCCTTAAGCTTCAATCGGTGTGTACGTTCCACCGGCAACGAAAAAGAACGGAAGGTGGAAAGGGAAAAAAGGGAAATAAGTGTTGCTACAGTAGCTCAGTAGCCTTTGCTACAGTATAACAGTAAAAAAGGTGACGTGGCGGGTGAGGGTTGGATAAAATGAGTGGAACCCATTACGCAAATTAGTATATTTGTTAATATTAATATCATTAATATTAATAATAAAAATAATACTACCCATAAATTTTCACGAAATAACATTTGGCCGCCATTAATTTTCATGAAATTTGTTCTCTCCCTCCACTCTAAAAAGTGTCTTTTGGATCTGGACATAGCTTTTTGAATTTTATTTTTCTCTCAAGTTCTTGAATCCCCATCTGGCCAGTTTACTCCCACATCTACCCTTCCCTTTTTTGCTCAAAAGAAAAGAATCAAAATACCCTGTTGAGTAATCGAAGTTCCCATCCTTCATTTTCCTACCATCTTCAGGTTTGATTTGGTGTATTTCTTTGTTTTTTAAGAAAAAATAATGGTGTGTTTCTTCTTCCTTTCCTTCAATTTAGGGCCACCGATTCTGCCGATTCTGTTTCCTTCAATTTCAAGCCCCCGATTTTCAGGAATTTTCTGCTCCGTTGACACCCATCACCGTCTCCCTCCACCGACTCTTCAATTGGTCCATGTTTCTTCGTTTGTTGTGGATGACACAAATTGTTAGGGTTCGAATCATTTGTTCTAAAATTGATATGGTAACAAAATTTCACTCATTTTGATTTAGGGATATATTGTTTATGACTTCTAAGTTTTATTTTCGTAGCCTATAGATCGTGTTATTGCTAGGGGTTTTCCGTTTTCGTTATTAACAGATAAAAATAACAACACGTAAATTGATTTAGCAGTTCATATTTGTGTCACCCTGCAGGTTGCTACGCTTTTGTCGGACAAAGTATTTATATCAGTTGATGGTATTGTTAAATTTTTTTGGGAAATCAATTGGAGAAAAAAGGGTGAGGTAAATCTGACATTTAACGTACGTTATACTAATATTGCTATTGTTTCATAATAGTTTTAACAACTGTGACAAGCTGTGATATTATATGCTATATGCTTGCTTTAATATATAACAATTTTTTCACACTGCCATTGATTATAAAGAGAAATAATAAAAAGTTTTATGGAAACAACAAGTGTCAATAACATTACTTTACATTGATCTTTTTCAGGACCTTGCATCTATTGCAGTTATTCTGAAAAGCCATCATTTTGTTAATAATTGTGGTGTTGTATTATTTGCTGATGCATATGTTAGTTTTAAGTGGACTTCTTATCATATCTTTTGTTAATAATTATGTGTTTTCTTGATTTATAATTTGATTGTACCCTTATATATGTAGCGATACCCGCTAAGTTGAAAACTTCTTTGGGTAGACTCGCAGTCTTCTTGACCCATTATTTTTTCAAGTTGTCTAATTAGTTTTATTTTCTATCCAACTAAAATAAAACATGACAACCCAACACTACCTAAATACCAATGCTTGCAACAGTAGTAAAAGATAAACTATATTAATAGATTAATTTTGTAATCTTTATTAGCAAATATTGATGGGTCAACCCACAAACTGAGATATGGATGCTTTAATACAGTGCTTGTTATTGCTTAATATATACTCTATGCTTTAGGTAGTCGCTTCATGTGACTTTTGCCTTCAGTATTGGTTTAGTTATATAAGTGTTGATTTTTGCGACTGCTTCAGTTACTTGAGTCGTTCTATTTGTTAGCTGCGATAGAGTTATTGCAAAACTCAGGTGATCCAGATAGAGTTATTGCGAAGTCTCTACCAATTCCAGTATAGGTAAAGACGACTGATAGCCAACCGAGCTTCGAGGTCGCCTACAACCTGAAGGTATGTACCTCTGCTCTTATCCATTTAGCATGTCGCTGACTGATATGTGGTTTGTATTTCTTTTTCGTCTTTAAATCTTGGCTCTAACCGTGCCAAACCGACTTTTTCTGCCGCAACACGCGGACCGGAAACTAATTTGTTTTGTCTGCTTCTTAATTTATCAGATTCGAGTGACTGTTGTTTTCACAATATGCAACAAAATGACACGGTTAGCAGCGTGGTGATGATGAAAGTTGACCATGGCGAAGATGGAAATTGATCGTTTTAAGTTATGGTTGTAAAGATTTAACATTAAGTTTTAGAGCATTTGATGTTAAGTCTTTAAACTTTGTACCTTGTTATCGTTTGCAATAACGCTTTAGATTATGGTAATATAATTAGTTATTGTTGATGTTTTTTGAAAATTGTGGTTGAAAAAAATCATTCGTTATAGGTTCTGTTTGCGTGAAAAAGCCCGGAATTTTCTGGGCGGCACTAGAGGTTGCTGTCAAAAGAAATAATTTACTTTTTGTAGCCTACTGCGTCACAATAGAGCGTCACAAAGTGTGCAGCATATAAATAAATAATAAATAATTGTTAATACCAATTGTGGCGCTTTTTTGCGCCGCTAAAAGGGCATCTAAGAAATTCTTTTTAATTAATAATTATTTATAAAAAAATCAATTGTGGCGCCTTTTGCGCCACAAATATGCGCCACTAAATGGTTATTAATTTTTTTCCTTTTAATTTAAAAAATGTGGGTCCCGCAAAAGCGCCACAAAAAAGCGCCACAAAATATCTAAAGCGGCGAAGATTATGAGGCGCTAAAAAAAACATCACAAAAGCGCCGCAAAAGATCTAAAGAGGTGCTTTTATGGCCAAAAGTGGCGCTTTTTGAGCGCCACTAAAGGCTATGTTTCTTGTAGCTGTTTAATAAAAAAATAAAAATATGTAAATTTGACAAGATTTTTAATTATTTTGTGTTAGATAGTGAAATTGTTTAATAATAAAATAGAAAAGTTAGATATAACTACATCAAATGATCTAACCATAAGAACGACATTCTTCTTCTTCTGCAAAGGCAACAATGAACATGCAAATAAACAGAAACCACAAACTATTCCTCATTATAAAATTATTACTTGTTAAAATATATATATATATATATATATATATATATATATATATATATATATATATATATATATATATATATATATATATATATATATATATAAGGGCAGGATCAATGGGTAAGTAACCAATCGGGGGAAGCGGCGGGAAGCAAAATTTTTTTTTTTTTTTCGTTTTTTTGGAATTTTTTTTTCCGGCATCAAGATCACACAAAAATATGAACATTTAGAAGAGACACTTCGTGATGAATGTTATTATTTAGGCGGGAAAACGATCGACAAAAATAACATTCAAGATAATATTGTTCGTGAAGAATATGAACGTTTTTTTCTTCATTTTTTGTGAAGTAAAATTTAGCTCGATTTAGAGTTTAGGGTTTAGGGTTTAGGGTTTGGTGTTTTGGGTTTATTCCATAAACCCAAAACACCAAACCCTAAACCCTAAACCCTAAACTCTAAACCGTTCGTGTTAAAAACTCAATCTAAATCCTAAATCTAAACCCTAAACCCTAAATTTCTAAACCCTAATATCTAAACCCTATAAACCATAATATCTAAACCCTAATATCTAAACCCCAATAGCTAAAACCTCAACATACGTTCGAAAAACACGATAATTGTTATATATTACTTCTTCGAGCGTTTTTCCGCCAAAATAAAAACATTTATCACAAAGTGTCTCTACTAAATGTTCATATTTTCATCTCATCTATAATGTTCGTGAACAAAGTTTTTTCAAAAAACGAAAAAAAAAAGTTTTTGCTTCCCCCCGATTGGTTATTTCCCTCTTGATCCTACTATAAGTTATGTATATATTAATACTATATTAATATATATGTATATTAATACTATATATTAATATATATGTATATATTAATACTATAAGTTATGTATATGTGTAGAAAAACTTGAATTTTATACCACATACTTTATGACACATTTATGGCATATTTCTAGAAAATATAATTTTTTTTTTTTTTTGCAAAAAACATAATTAAATTAAAAAGACCTTTCACGAAATTGTGAAAGATCAACCAATGCATAATGGATCAAATTGGACTTACATAAGACTTGTCCAAAAGATATCCTTCACACAGTAAAACAAAATGAGCACTAGCTAGGATCCTTAACTATAACATTGTTAAGATACAGAGCCATAAAAACAAAAACCCCATTCTACTTGCACCTTGCAGTAGTCAAAGTAAGAGATAGCGGTCAAAATTGTGAAGCCACGTTCGATAGCAGAAGCAACTTGTGTGTCCAAAGAGGACAGACCCATTTACACCCAACCCAATTCATTAACAGTGTCTTGATGGACAGAAAATAAATCAGCAAATAGACCTCGTACATATTCTTTTATTTGGACAGGAATCTTGACCCAAACACCACCAAAAATAGACTATGTCCACCTGAAAACAAACTTGAAAGTATCTAAACCTCTTTTAGCCTAGCAAACTGTCACTAGCACTTGCACAATGAGCTTTGAAGGTACATACTTATACCATACAACTTTAGACCACTCGAACTCCACATCTACGTTTGATACAAGTATAAAACGAGTACCATCCACTACCAAGAAAACCTTGTCTACCGAATGAATCCAATGGATCTCATCTTCATTATTAAAATTAAGCACATAAATGGGTTTAATAAGCCAATAAAGTAGCAAGTAGCAATTCGATCCTCATATGGGTCAAGGACATCAGTGTGCCCAAATTCCCACGACATATGTCCTGCTTCATACAACCATCACATATATGATATAAAGGCCTTCTTTTTAGAAGAGAAACAAAAGATAGCCGGGAATAAACACTTAATTTAGATACCCACTCTCAAATGTCTTCCCAAAAAAGGATTTTCGACCGATTACCAATCTTTATTGCCAAAGCCCCTAGTACTCCAAGAAACTATCTTCATTGGTTTTTTTTTTTTTAGGCGTTCACTACTATCGAGCAAACCCTCAATGAACCCCCCCCCCCCCCCCCCCCCCCCCCCCCCATTTGGACATTTCTTTTTCTCTAAGATTTTTCTTTGGGTAATCTTACCAATTACTTTGATAGGTTTTCGAGGGAATTCAGAATGTTGATCAGCCTGCATATCATCTGAATCTGAATATTCCTCAAGTTCCACATCAACAGCTTTTACTTTAGTGGGTTTGAGAGGCATAGCGTTCAATGGTGTTTTACTTCGTTGATCAACAGCTCCATTAGCCTTCGATCTAGTTTCCAATTCTAACTCAACATCTCCATTTAAGTCAACGGACTTGAACTTCTTTCTTCTATTTCCCTTAGAAGGGCCGCGTTGTGTGGCGGAACCAGGATTCCAAGTCACTGGGGGCAAAAAAAATTCAACAAAAGCTACAATTTTTTTTTCCACCAAATGTAACAAAAAACTGCACGAAATGTACCAAAAACTAGTATTTTCCTCTACGTAAACGCATATGATTAAAACGCTCCATTACATCTTCATCTTTAACTTCGGCTAGAGCTTCTCTTTCGACCGCACAAATTACACAAGCATTGAGAAACTCCTCTCCAATACGATTGCGCAGGTTCGACTTTACAATTTTCATTGACGAAAAACATCGTTCAACTGTCGCGGTCGCAACGGGTAACACCAATGCTAGCTTTAATAATCGATAAAGCAATGGATAAGATATATCTTTCCTTGTTTCCACCATCAATCTAGCAAGGTCGGCAATACCATTCAAGTCCTTAAATTTTTGATCATTTCGGACACTTTGATGGTATATTTCAAGTTCACCCTCAAGTTCAATCATATCCGTACTATTAAAATCTTTTGGATATAACTCACACAACCTTCTTAGTTTTGAAGAATTAAACATCGAGAATGAATCACGTGGACTCAACGCCGACATACAAAAAAGCAACTCGGTACTAGTTTCACTAAAACGATCACCAAACTCTTGAATTTGCATATCCAAAACGGTGTTAAATCACTCTATCTCATAATAATGTTGATTAGTAATCTTTTCCCTTTGTCTCCTTGAATTAATACAATCTTCATCCATTTTCAAAATTCGGATGTCATGTTCCTCACAAAAAGACGTCTCTTTCTTTAAAACAATTCCAAACCCACTTGTTCTTAACTCTTGTAATTTTGCTTTGGTTGACTCCACTAATTGAACCGCTTCTAAAATGTCTTGATCTTTTCTTTGAAGGGCTTTCGATAATACATTTGTCAACCCTGTCTTCTTATCTCGTCCCTTTGATTAGGATTATATTGCGAAATTCTTGGTCTATCAACCGGATCCGATAGAAGATTCTCCATATCAACAACATCAATAGGAGTCGAAGAAGATGGTTCTTTTCTTTTATAATAATTCTCCATATCTATTAATAATTAATAAATAACAATCAACAACATAACAAAAACAATTAACAACAATCTGTTAGTTAACAACAATCTGTTAACAAAAACAATAATAACAATTAACAACAAGTATGAACAATCTGGTAAGTGGTAACAATTAATAATCTATTAACAACAAAAAACAATATAAAACAATTAGCTACATGTCTAGTACTCTAGTGTGAAGTCAGAAGTGTCTACTGTCTACATATAACAAATCTCAAATAAAAAAGACAATTGAACATTTGAACCCAAATTAAGAGCAGGTCAGGCAAAATAGAAACATATTTAGGAGCATAACATTAAACCCTAATTTTTATTTTTGATGCTACTGCTTTGTTGTAATTTACAAAATTCAATTAGAGAATTTATTACCTTACAAAAAGAGGGTAGAAGAATTTTGATGCTACTGATTTTTGATGCTTCAGCCCTTCTTCGAAATATCGATTTTTGATGCTACTGATTTCGGTTCAAGCCTTCTAGGGTTCTGGGTTCAGCGAATTTTGCAATAGCAGGGTTTTTTTTTTTTTTTTTTTTTTTTTTTTTTCTTTTTTTTTTTTGGGATCGGACGTACAACATAAAAAAATGAGACTAGAATGGCGGTTTTGAGAGGGAAAAAGAAAGGAGGTGGACTTGATACTAGTGGACTTTTTTAATTGGCCCAACTCTTTATTAAATGGATCAAGACTTTTGAGTTTGGGGCAAAAATAAAATTTGTTGGATCATGGACTTTTGGGTTTGGGGCAAATGACTTTTGGGTTGGGGCAAAATAAAAAAAATCCAAATTTTTATACTAAAATTTTGAAATCGACTGGGGGCGGGCGCCCCCCTGCCCCCCTAACTTCGCCCCTGGTTGTACAGACCCAAATCTTTATCTTTAGCAGAGGGTTTCAATGCGTTTTTTTGTACACAGCACAAGCAGAACGACAATCTAGGGTAGGACAATCATGTTTATCGTGTTTAAGGTGTGAAAATCGTGCAGCATGAAAAAAGGAAGGCTCGTTAGGGATTTCAACATCATACGGCCCATTAGAAGTGGGCTGTTTTACAGGGCTTGTCTGTTTAACAATTGATCCAGATACAGACACATCATCACCATTTATAACATTAGGGGTGTGTGACGTGCCCTTATTTTCTGCATTAACCTCACCAGAGGTGACAATATTTTCTGCAAAAAAGGTATCTGGTGACCTTGAGATGTTGTGGGATATCTCTTACAAATGGAACATAATCTATCACCTTTATGGGTACACTAGCAGCCTTTTTCATCAAAACAACCCCTTTGTATTTTTCATAGACTTCAAGATTTAAATTGGAATTTGTGCCTTTATCCACTGGATCTTCACCAATATCCACTTGTTCTTTTTGTAATTCAAAATTTGAATTTTGAATTGGAACTTCCGGTGCCGGCGTGGAAGAAGAATCTGGTGACCTGAGTCCACTGTTAACAAACAGTATCTTCAATATTAGGTTCTTCTTCAGCATCATTTTTATTGCCTCCATCATGTTTTCTCACCTCATCATCGATAGAGTTATTAATTCCATCCAAAAACACCTGGGTATCTTCAACTTCGATTACAGAGATAGGATCAAAATCTAACCCTACTTCATGAACCCATAACGATATCTTTTTATTATCCTTCAAAACCGTTACCGTAACCTTAGAAATAACAGTAGGAACAAAGACTTCCATTAAAATGAAAAAAGAACCAGACTGAGCAAGAGTATGTGAACCTTTAGGAATAAATAAAACATCACCAAGCTCTTGGACCGCTGCAATCACATTGTCCATACACCCATACTCTACCGGAATGCCTCGAACCTCCATCCAAACAATTCTCGAGTAAGTACCCACTCGTTTTGCCATTGGAATTACATTAAGAAATTGTTCACATCCACTTCCGTATAAAGGACCTTGACAAATGTTCTTGAAACTTTCCGAATCAATGCCTCTCACAATGCATCCATACTTACCCCAAAGGCTGAATTTATCGATTTTTGCCTTCCTGTCAACAAGCCATAAAGCAAGTTTCGATTTGGAGAAGACCACCTTATCGATAATGAGAGCAGTCCTCTCCATGCCCTCGTTCACATCATCATTAATTTGAAGCATCGTAAAGTTGGGAGTGTTTTCTTTTCTTGAATAAAAGTTATCACCCATGTTCTTGTGAAAATATGGCATGGACTTCTTTTGATAACCTGGCTGTTGCTTATCAAATTTAGCCAACCCCATTCTCAAAGTGTTACCTAACAACATTTTACCATTCATCATCCGTACAGCTTCTGCAGCTTGTTCCCAATTAGCAAATCCTATGAAGGCAAAATTCTTGCCAAACCTCCAAGCTATATTTTGTATCCAACCGAAGCACCTAAAGGCTCCACTAATTATAGTCGGATTAGTGCCTCTTGCCAAGTTACCCAGAAAAACGGTAGAAATCTTTCTAGTGTTACTTCTCTGGAAACCTTCCGACGGGTTCTGTCGTTGCTCTGGTGGAGACTCATCAGCCGGAGGAGACTTATTAGCCGGTGAATTCCAACTACGGCTGTCATAACCCGACCTTAACCATAAGGACGAATACAATAACATATGATTTCATCGCGAGGTATTGACCTCTATATGCGACATTTTTCAAAAACTGCATTCGTTTTTACAATACAAACCATAGCTTTTATTACAAATACAAGGTTTAAACAACTTAATAATGATTATCGTTTAGCGATAATCTTAGACTTACAAACTTTACATGTGATAATAACAATACGACCTCCAACATATTTTACATTACAAATCCTCCGATATGCAGTTTTATTTTTGACACAAATATGCATACTCAAGATCTTGCTTAAATTCAACATGTTGCAGCGGAAGCTTTTAGTTATCACCTGAGAATAAACATGCTTAAAACGTCAACATAAAGTTGGTGAGATATAGGTTTAATGCCGGCAGCGTTATAAATATAGACCACAAGATTTCATATATAAATGTTTTAATAAAAATATTCTAAGTTGTTGAGCACTTGATAACCATACTTAACATTTAATCAACGTCGCATATTCCCTTTATTATGAAATCTTACTACACCGTACCAAGTGTAGTCACCGAAACGAAGTACTGTGCAACCGTTGAATACTGGTCGTCCAGTCCGGTTGGGGTTGTCAGGCCCGGTAGATCTATCAACAGGATTCACGTTTACAATACCTCATGTAAATAATAGTTACCAAGTTACAGGGAAGTATGCCAGTGGTACAACTCAACGTAGAATATATATTTTTAATCACTTGTGTCCATAACGTAAATCATAAAATGCATGTATTCTCATCCCGAAATATTTAGAGTTTAAAAGTGGGACTATATACTCACTTTTACCTTGAAGGTATTTATCACGACTTGGTCTCCGATAGATATCACGAACCTAACCATATATATAATATATCAACATATTTTCTTTTTAAGTAATCGTTATATATATATATATATATATATATATATATATATATATATATATATATATATATATATATATATATATATATATATATATATATATATATATACTTTTAATACTTTTAATATTTTCTTAGTCCGTAGTTAGCAGTCCGATGTTAGTGGTCCACAATTAGTTGCTCAATAAAATAAATAAAGACCCCATCGTATTCGTATTGATCAGAATTAATCTTGACCCATGGTACCATGTTGTCAAATGACGTGTTGCGTACATAAAGTACCGTGTTGTCAAATGACGTGTTGCGTACAATCATGAGGTCTTATGATTAATCTTCTCGTGTTGTTTACGGGTGGTCCTGAAATATATAAAATCAAATCATAAGTAAATATATATGAAATATCATATTAATTAGAAATATATGATTAATTTAATTTTTCTCCAAATATTTTTGTAGCTAAACTAGCTTCGCATACCCGATCTTGTTTTAGTCGTAGTTTCTTCATTACAACTCCGTTTTTGTTGGTTCAACTTGCCACTTCCTTGGATCGAGTCAAATTTTAAGAATATGAACTGAAAATACCTTAGGTTGTATTCAAAATCACAGGTTATAGGTCAAACTTTGGTGAAACTTATGAAAGTGATCATTTTCCATCATAAAAACAACATTTAATGATCATTTTTCTAAAAATACTTACACTTTAAGTTAAACCATGAAATTTTTATGTGTTAACATATTCATAAGAAATATCATTTTTCCAGAATATGAACTTCCAATTCAAAGCTTAAGATGGTTTTTAATTATCCAACCCAAAACAGCCCCCGGTTGCACTCCGACGACGTAGATTCAGTTTTTAAGGTGTTCTTTGTAAAACCAAGTTATATATTGTTAAGTTAGCATATTATTATGATATATTACAGGTCTTGAAGTGTTTTAAAAGTCAAGTTAGAAGGATCTATTTAGTTTGCAAACAAGTTTGAAATCATTCAAACTATGTTCTTGTTGTTAAAATTTTATACCACAAAATAAGATAGCTATATGAATATGAATTGAATAAGATTATGAATAAGGTTACTACCTCAAGTTACTTGGACAAAGTTACTGTAAGAGATGAGAAAAATCCTAGAATCAAAAGAGTGACGGAGTTGGATTGAAAGGTTGGAAGTAAACTTGTTTACTTGGAAGGATTTTTGAAGTGTTCTTGAATGGATTTTCTTATGATGATTAAGGGTTGTTTTTGAAGCTAGATCTTCATGGTTATTTGCTGAGATTGTGAAGAACACTTAAGGTTCCTAAGAGTGTATTTTTGGTTAGAGAAAATGTGTAGTAAAAATGAAAATGGAATGGAATATAAATGGTGGTGAAAAGATGTATAAATTTGTAATATTGTGCAAAAGTCTTGTAATATGCCAAATTGATTAATCATGCATGCTAAGATCCAAAATTGGCTGACTCATGGCTGCTAATAAAGTGATTGTGATGTGTATATACCAATAGTAAATACGTATAGAAGCTGGGTATGATACGGGTACATATACCCTAGATATACGTATAAAAATCTTGAGAAAACGGAACGAGGATTCAAATATAGCTATCTTTTGTAAATATACTTATATTTTTTTTATGTATATAAATCCTTTAAAAGTGATAAAATACATATCTATACGATACATGTATAAGCATTATAAGTTTTAAGTATTTAAGTCGAAGAACGTCACATATAGTTATCGTTTTGAAAACTTAAGTTAGTAGTCTCAAAATATACTTATAACTCATTGTTATTAGTACACAATGAGATGTTAAAACATTCTTAGATCATGTTAAATGTATAAAAATACATATATATACACAAACGTATAATTATCGTATGTTATATAGTTCGTGATATCATCGGTCAAATTGGACGGTCAAACGTTGTGTAAAACTCTTTTCAAAAACATAAGTCTCAACAATTTAGATTGCTTATCATGTTGGTATGGTTTAATTTATGTAAATATTAATCTTATAAGTGTAAAACGATCGGGAAAATCCGGGTCGTTACAGTACCTACCCGTTAAATAAATTTCGTCCCGAAATTTTAAAGTTGTACCTATTTTGCGTTCTCGGGAAACAAATGTGGGTACTTTTGTTTCATCTGATCCTCTCGTTCCCAAGTAAACTCGGGACCTCTTCGAGCATTCCAACGAACCTTAACGATTGGTATGTTGCTCTGCTTGAGCCGTTTAACTTCACGGTCTATGATTTCGACTGGTTCTTCTATGAATTGTAGTTTCTCATCGACTTGGATTTCTTCAAGAGAAATGGTGAGATCTTCCTTTGCAAGACATTTCTTGAGGTTTGAGACGTGAAATGAATTATGTACTCCGGCGAGTTGTTGTGGTAACTCGAGTCGATAGGCTACCGGTCCGATGCGTTCGATGATCTTGAACGGGCCTACATACCTTGGGTTCAGTTTACCCCTTTTTCCAAAACGTATTACACCTTTCCAAGGTGACACCTTTAGCATAACCATGTCACCGATCTGAAACTCTAATGGTTTCCTTCGGACATCCGCGTAGCTCTTTTGGAGACTACGGGCTGTTTTCAATCTCTCCTTGATTTGTACTATCTTCTCAGTCGTTTCGTGTATGATCTCGGGACCAGTTAATTGTCGATCTCCTACTTCATTCCAACAGATAGGGGATCTACACTTCCTTCCATACAGTGCTTCAAATGGTGCAGCTTTAATGCTCGCATGATAACTGTTATTATACGAGAATTCTGCTAATGGTAGATACTTATCCCATCCGTTTCCAAAATCAATCACACATGCCCTGAGCATGTCTTCAAGAGTTTGAATTGTTCTTTCACTCTGCCCGTCAGTTTGTGGATGATATGCGGCGCTCATATCCAAACGAGTTTCCAGAGCCTCCTGCAGTGATTGCCAAAACTTTGATGTAAATCTACTATCACGATCGGATATAATGGAAATAGGTATTCCATGCCTTGAAACAATTTCCTTTATGTATAATTGTAATAGTTTCTCCATTCTATCTGTTTCTTTTATAGGCAAGAAATGTGCAGATTTGGTGAGACGATCAACTATTACCCAAATGGTGTCATAACTCCAGGCAGTCTTCGGTAACTTTGTGATGAAATCCATGGTAATACCATCCCAATTCCATTATGGGATTTCTGGTTGTTGAAGTAACCCTGACGGCTTCTGGTGTTCTGCTTTGACATTGGAACAAGTTAAACATTCCCCAACATATGTTGCAACATCTGTCTTTAAATTAGGCCACCAATAATGCGTCTTAAGATCTTGATACATCTTTCCAACTCCAGGATGTATCGAGTATCTTGTCTTATGTGCCTCGTTCAATATCAACTTCCTTAATCCACCCAACTTTGGTACCCAAATACGGTTTGCAAAATATCGAATTCTGTCTTCCCGTATAACGAGTTGTTTCCCATACTTCTTCATTATTTCATTTCCTATGTTTTCTTTAGTAAGAGCTTCTCGTTGAGCCTCTTTGATTTGTGAGTTGAGATTCATGCGAATTTTTATGTTCATCGCTCGTACTCGAATTGGTTCCCGTTCCTTTCTGCTTAGAGCGTCGGCCACTACATTCGCTTTCCCGGGATGATAGCGAATCTCACAATCATAGTCGTTTATCAGCTCAACCCACCTACGTTGCCTCATGTTCAGCTGTTTCTGATTAAAAATATGTTGAAGGCTTTTATGATCAGTAAACACAGTGCATTTAACCCCATATAAATAGTGTCTCCATATCTTCAATGCAAACACTACTGCTCCCAATTCTAAATCATGCGTCGTATAATTCCGCTCGTGAATCTTCAATTGTCAAGATGCGTATGCTATAACTTTCTTCCGTTGCATAAGGACGCAACCAAAACCTTGTCGCGAAGCGTCACAATATATCTCAAAATCATCGTTCCCTTCAGGTAACGATAAAATAGGTGCTGTAGTCAACTTCTTCTTCAGTAATTGAAATGCACTTTCCTGCTCAGAAGTCCATTCGTACTTCTTCCCTTTTTGCGTTAACGCTGTTAATGGTTTAGCTATTCGGGAAAAATCTTGAATAAACCTTCTATAATAACCAGCTAAACCCAAACATTGGCGTATCTGCGTTGGTGTCTTAGGAGTCTCCCATTTTTCAATGGCCTCAATTTTAGCTGGATCAACCTGAATTCCTTTGCTACTAACAACGTGGCCAAGAAATTGCACTTCTTTCAACCAAAATGCACACTTAGAAAATTTGGCGTATAACTGTTCTTTTCTTAACAATTCTAATACCAACCTTAAATGCTGCTCATGCTCTTGCTCACTCTTGGAATAGATAAGAATATCGTCAATGAAAACGATAACAAACTTATCTAAATACGGACTACAAACTCGATTCATGAGGTCCATGAATACAGCTGGCGCATTAGTCAACCCAAACGGCATAGCCAAAAATTTGTAATGACCATAACGTGTCCGAAAAGCAGTTTTTGGAATATCTTCTTCTTTGACACGTAATTGATGATAGCCCGATCTTAAGTCGATTTTCGAGTACACACATGATCCTTGCAATTGATCAAATAAGTCGTCAATTCTCGGTAGTGGATACCGATTCTTGATAGTTAACTTATTTAATTCACGATAATCTATACACATCCTAAAAGATCCATCTTTCTTCTTGACGAATAAAATCGGAGCTCCCCATGGTGAAGTACTTGGTCGTATGAATCCACGGTCCAGTAATTCTTTTAACTGACTCTGAAGTTCTTTTAACTCAGATGGTGCAAGTCTATATGGAGCACGAGCCACTGGTGCAGCTCCTGGTACTAGATTTATTTGAAATTCTACAGATCTAAATGGAGGTAATCCCGGCAACTCTTCCGGAAAGACTTCAGGAAAATCTCTTGCCACAGGCACGCCATTGATGCTCTTCACTTTTTCCTTCGTTTCGACTTTATTAACATGTGCTAAGATAGCATAACACCCTTTCTTCAAGCACTTTTGAGCTTTCAAACAACTAATGAGTTTTAGCTTTGAGTTACCCTTCTCTCCATAAATCATTACTGGCGTTTTATCCTTACGAGGAATGCGAATTGCCTTCTTGGCACACATAACTTCAGCTCCTATTTTGGACATCCAGTCCATGCCGACTATTACATCAAAACTTCCTAATTCTACGGGTATCAAATCAATCTTAAATATTTCTCCGGCTAAATTTATTTTACAATCACGGAAAATTTTATCGGCTTTAATTAGTTTACCATTAGCTAACTCAATCATGTACTTAGCATCTAGAGGTAATGATGAACAATTCAATTTAGCGTAAAAGTCTCTACTTACGTAACTTCTATCGGCACCAGTATCAAATCTAATAGATGCGGATAAGTTATTAATGGTAAAAGTACCCGTAACAAGCTCCGGGTCTTCACACGCCTCTCTAGCATTAATAACAAATGCTCTTCCACGTGCAGATCCATTATTCTTTTCTGGATTCGGACACTGGCTCTTATAATGACCCTGTTTCCCACACCCATAACAGGTAACAGTGGCCAAGGTAGTTCTATTTGCATTAGTGGCAGGAGTCTTGGTGCCATTTGTATTTGTAACAGGAATCCGACAATCTTCAGCAAGATGACCCCTTCGATTACAATTTTCGCACACCACATTACAATAACCAGAGTGATGTTTGTGGCATCTATTACATAAAGGATTTCGTCCTTTGTAACCTGAGTTCGAACCGCTACCCGCACCTTGCGTGGTTTCTTGTTTCTTGTTGGATTGTTGATGATTACCTTCCCACTTTCTTTTGTTTCCCGATGTCTTGACATCGGTGTTCTTATCCAGAATAATCTGGTCCATCAACTCGTTCGCCATGGTGATGGCTTCGTGAATAGTCTTGGGTTTCGATGATGTAACATTTGCTTTGACATTTTTAGGCAAACCATCTTTGTACAGTTCTATCTTCCGTTCTTCGGTTGGTACCAATTCGGGACATAGCAAAGCTAATTCCATGAATCGCTGATTGTAGTTGGTGAGTTCAGTACCAACAACTTTCAGGCTTCGTAATTCAGCTTCCAACTTCCTAACCTCGTTCCTTGGACAATACTCGTTGATTAGCATTGTTTTGAATTCTTCCCAGGGAGTATCATAAGCTACATCTCCTCCTACGGCCTTCACATAGTTTTTCCACCATGTGAGTGCACTATCTTGTAAGGTGCACGATGCATACTTGGTTATGTCCTTCTCAATACAACCACTGATTTTAAACACAGACTCAATCTTTTCGATCCACCGGGTTAAACCGACTGGTCCTTCTGTTCCACTGAATGATGAGGGCTTGCAACCTTGAAAAGTTTTGTAAGTACATACCACACGAGGATTTGGGTTAACTGCAGCACCTCTCGCAGCCTCGACCCATAACATTCTGTCGTCCACTCGCTGATTGATGAGTTCCTCGATTTCTTGTTTCGTCATTCGGTTCAATCGCGCCATAATCTTCAATAAAAATGAAAAAAAATAATTATTCACATGGAATATTATAGATGTAGTATGTATTTACAGTACATCGTAGCTTATTAATAATATGAACCAGTTATTATTATAAAAGCCTTTTCTTCTTATTAGCGTTTTATAATTATATCTAGGGTAGTACCTACCCGTTAAAGTTCATACTTAATAGCTTAGTACAGAAATCAATTACTATCACCCAAATAATACTCAACCATGGAAAATTATTGCATTTCACACTTCACTATTTTACATATGCTTATCTTACATCAAACATTAAGCAAACCACACTAGTAATATTATACAAAACGTTATATGATCCCATGGTTTAAAACAACAGCGCATCATTTAACCCAAAACGTTTGTGTTCAAAGAAATCGCTTATAGGTTATCTTGACTGTCTCCCTGCGTTTTGGCAGAGGGGCTGAAGAACTGGATGCCGGGATAGAACTAATAGGAATAGCGGGAATAGGGGTGGAAGTGTCTGGTGGAGTTGGTGCCACAACATCCTCACTAAACTTGGGATTTGGATTTTCCAATTCAGTAGCCTTTCGTTTCTTTCCTCTTTCAAACTTGTCTTTCGTAATTTCCTGTATTTCTTCCTCCTCAGGATCACTTTCCGGTTCCTCTTCAATTGATTCATCCGAAAATTTTGAGTCTTCCCCAAAGGTATCGTTTTTATCATCGGACAGGTTAATGACTGGAACACCATCTGAAGATTCTGGTTCGGAGTCGCTGAATGTGATAACAAGTTCTAAGCCAGACATCTATCACATAACAACTAGCACGTTAGTACCACATAATATTTACATATTAATTTTTTTTAACCAACAAGGATAAGCAATAGTTTTCGAAATCAAACACGGTCAAAGTCCAGACTCACTAATGCATCCTAACAAACTCGATAAGACACACTAATGCAAATTTTCTGGTTCTCTAAGACCAATGCTCTGATACCACATGTCATAACCCGACCTTAACCATAAGGACGAATACAATAACATATGATTTCATCGCGAGGTATTGACCTCTATATGCGACATTTTTCAAAAACTGCATTCGTTTTTACAATACAAACCATAGCTTTTATTACAAATACAAGGTTTAAACAACTTAATAATGATTATCGTTTAGCGATAATCTTAGACTTACAAACTTTACATGTGATAATAACAATACGACCTCCAACATATTTTACATTACAAATCCTCCGATATGCAGTTTTATTTTTGACACAAATATGCATACTCAAGATCTTGCTTAAATTCAACATGTTGCAGCGGAAGCTTTTAGTTATCACCTGAGAATAAACATGCTTAAAACGTCAACATAAAGTTGGTGAGATATAGGTTTAATGCCGGCAGCATTATAAATATAGACCACAAGATTTCATATATAAATGTTTTAATAAAAATATTCTAAGTTGTTGAGCACTTGATAACCATACTTAACATTTAATCAACGTCGCATATTCCCTTTATTATGAAATCTTACTACACCATACCAAGTGTAGTCACCGAAACGAAGTACTGTGTAACCGTTGAATACTGGTTGTCCAGTCCGGTTGGGGTTGTCAGGCCCGATATATCTATCAACATAATTCGCGTTTACAATACCTCATGTAAATAATAGTTACCAAGTTACAGGGAAGTATGCCAGTGGTACAACTCAACGTAGAATATATATTTTTAATCACTTGTGTCCATAACGTAAATCATAAAATGCATGTATTCTCATCCCGAAATATTTAGAGTTTAAAAGTGGGACTATATACTCACTTTTGCCTTGAAGGTATTTATCACGATTTGGTCTCCGATAGATATCACGAACCTAACCATATATATAATATATCAACATATTTTCTTTTTAAGTAATCGTTACATATATATATATATATATATATACTTTTAATACTTTTAATATTTTCTTAGTCCGTAGTTAGCAGTCCGATGTTAGTGGTCCACAATTAGTTGCTCAATAAAATAAATAAAGACCCCATCGTATTCGTATTGATCAGAATTAATATTGACCCATGGTACCATGTTGTCAAATGACGTGTTGCGTACATAAAGTACCGTGTTGTCAAATGACGTGTTGCGTACAATCATGAGGTCTTATGATTAATCTTCTCGTGTTGTTTACGGGTGGTCCTGAAATATATAAAATCAAATCATAAGTAAATATATATGAAATATCATATTAATTAGAAATATATGATTAATTTAATTTTTCTCCAAATATTTTCGTAGCTAAACTAGCTTCGCATACCCGATCTTGTTTTAGTCGTAGTTTCTTCATTACAACTCCGTTTTTGTTGGTTCAACTTGACACTTCCTTGGATCGAGTCAAATTTTAAGAATATGAACTGAAAATACCTTAGGTTGTATTCGAAATCACAGGTTATAGGTCAAACTTTGGTGAAACTTATGAAAGTGATCATTTTCCATCATAAAAACAACATTTAATGATCATTTTTCTAAAAATACTTACACTTTGAGTTAAACCATGAAATTTTTATGTGTTAACATATTCATAAGAAATATCATTTTTCCAGAATATGAACTTTCAATCAAAGCTTAAGATGGTTTTTAGTTATCCAACCCAAAACAGCCCCCGGTTGCACTCCGACGACGTAGATTCAGTTTTTAAGGTGTTCTTTGTAAAACCAAGTTATATCTTGTTAAGTTAGCATATCATTATGATATATTACAGGTCTTGAAGTGTTTTAAAAGTCAAGTTAGAAGGATCTATTTAGTTTGCGAACAAGTTTGAAATCATTCAAACTATGTTCTTGTTGTTAAAATTTTATACCACAAAATAAGATAGCTATATGAATATGAATTGAATAAGATTATGAATAAGGTTACTACCTCAAGTTACTTGGACAAAGTTACTGTAAGAGATGAGAAAAATCCTAGAATCAAAAGAGTGGTGGAGTTGGATTGAAAGGTTGGAAGTAAACTTGTTTACTTGGAAGGATTTTTGAAGTGTTCTTGAATGGATTTTCTTATGATGATTAAGGGTTGTTTTTGAAGCTAGATCTTCATGGTTATTTGCTGAGATTGTGAAGAACATTTAAGGTTCCTAAGAGTGTGTTTTTGGTTAGAGAAAATGTGTAGTAAAAATGAAAATGGAATGGAGTATAAATGGTGGTGAAAACATGTATAAATTTGTAATATTGTGCAAAAGTCTTGTAATATGCCAAATTGATTAATCATGCATGCTAAGATCCAAAATTGGCTGACTCATGGCTGCTAATAAAGTGATTGTGATGTGTATATACCAATAGTAAATACGTATAGAAGCTGGGTATGATACGGGTACATATACCCTAGATATACGTATAAAAATCTTAAGAAAACGGAACGAGGATTCAAATATAGCTATCTTTTGTAAATATACTTATATTGTTTTATGTATATAAATCCTTTAAAAGTGATAAAATACATATCTATACGATACATGTATAAGCATTATAAGTTTTAAGTATTTAAGTCGAAGAACGTCACATATAGTTATCGTTTTGAAAACTTAAGTTAGTAGTCTCAAAATATACTTATAACTCATTGTTATTAGTACACAATGAGATGTTAAAACATTCTTAGATCATGTTAAATGTATAAAAATACATATATATACACAAACGTATAATTATCGTATGTTATATAGTTCGTGATATCATCTGTCAAATTGGACGGTCAAACGTTGTGTAAAACTCTTTTCAAAAACATAAGTCTCAACAATTTAGATTGCTTATCATGTTGGTAAGGTTTAATTTATGTAAATATTAATCTTATAAGTGTAAAACGATCAGAAAAATCCGGGTCGTTACAACGGCCTCGGCATATGACACCGGGAGAGTCGATGGCGGTGGCGGCGACGAAGGTGGAAGGCGGTAAAGAACTTGAAGTGGAATTTGGGTGTAATTGAGTGAGAAAGGAAACTGAAACGGGAGGGGATAGGTGTGGTTGAGAGAGAAAAGGAACTCGTACGGATGCCATAACTCAACCGAAAAATAACCATTGTACCCTCGTCTTATATTAATTCATTAATATTAGTAATTTTATAATTATAAGTTATAATTATTTGAATGGACAGTTAAATGCATTTGTGACATGGGTCACATAACATATTTGTTTCGTTAGAGCCGTTAAATGAGGTGTCAAGATTTTAGATAACTAGTAAATATCCGTGTGTACACGGAATAGATTTTCTACACCTTAAGAAACCCTTGTAAGCCTAATACTCCACACACACACACACACACACACACACACGTATACTTCAATCCTTGAAACCCTAATCCCAATCTTGTGATTTGATCTCGTTTAAGAACTGGAAATTGTGTCTTGTGATTTCAGTAAACCCACAAGGTAATTAGAAACTGATTTCATGTATTGATTCAAGTGAAATCTTGATTTTTGGTTAGGTTTTATTCTAAATGGGGTTTGAATCAAAAGTGACATTTTAAAGTGTTGTAAACACCAATTGATATTAGGAAACATTTACATATGGTCTCTACGTGTTTATGTACCATTTTTAGTGTTAAAACAGTGCTAAAATGAGACTTGGGGTGATTTAGCTCGAAAACCCTGCTGCTGCTGCAGATGAACTACATCCGTACGAATGCAGACTAAATCTGTACGTATAAGTCTTGCAAACGTAAGGATGGGATTATAACCATATGGATACAAAATTCAGGAAACCGCACTGATGCGGATCCAAGCCGTACGGGTGGGTCTTGGATATGTACGGATGGGCCAGATCCGTACAGATGGGCATCAACAGCGTGTGATCCATTATTTTGCCATTTTTAAGCCGTTATGTTGCCTGTGTGTCTAATTTATGTTTAGAACATTGTTTTAACACCGTGTGTGTTATCTTTAGGTGATAAGGACAGAGAGAAGGCTCAGTATTATCAGTACTCTGGGTTCTTGCTATTTATCACATGAGTGGGACTATCTTGACTTTTATATGTATGTAGTAGCGGGTTATGCTACTGTTGTGCTGCCATGTTTGACTTGGGTTTATAGTATATGATGTACTATGTCGATTGTGTTGATTATGTGCACATAGGTATTGTCGACCAAGTTTTGTGTAGCTTGACAACTGGCTATGATTTGTGTAGTTGGGCAAAAGGTCAACTATGATTTGTGTGGTTGGGTTCAAGTGTTATTATTCGTGTAGTATAGTTTGAATGACACATCTCCTACGTCCGGATTACTATACGAATTAGGAGACAGTAACAGGAACTATCAGAAAAATCTAGCCCGATCAGCTACTAGTTGTAGGCCTGTACAAGCCACCAGTCCTTTTGTTACCATATTGGTTGTTTAATTGATGTGACATGCATTGTACTTAGCTTTATGGCAAAAAGGTGTACGTTTGGCAGGGACACTGATGTTGCTCTCACACACATACTTTAATTCTTTTATATTTAAACTCAAACGTGGACCAACTATGTGACAAGCATTCGAGAAACAATGACTCGGTAGTTGTAATTAGTAAGTTTTCCATTTAAGGATCGTCCCAAGAGAGCGGTGAATGCTAGTTGAATCGATGAAAACTCATAATCACCCTAAGGTTTGTTTGATTGGGGGGTTGAAGTTGAAATTGAAAACTCATAATCACCCTAGCGGTGAATGCTAGTTGAAGTTGAAATATTAAGAAAACAATTACAAATTTAAACTAAGATCTAGAAATGATTATGTAATTATCAATATTAAAAGCATGCACACTTGCTTAATCAACTTGAAGCATTCAGATTGTTCTATTGTTCACTTAAGATCTAATTGTGATCAAACTTATACTAGTATCCCTACTAGATGTTCTTATTATCAAATCAACACTTACAAATTCCCATAAGCTTATATCAGTTGATCTAGTTGAATCATTGTAACACCCTGTCTTCATTTCCAGTTAATTGGGACGCCGTCCAAGCTGTGGGACGCCGTCCAGCAAAGAAGGATTGGATGCCGTCCAATATTTGGGACGCCGTCCAGATGTACTGACGGGTCATCTGTTTTACTTAGTTTTTTTTAAAAAAGGGGCATTTTGATTAAATCACTTGGGTGTCGGTTTGGAGCCCTCAAAACTGATCTAGATCCATTTGTGGATCACATTTCACCCACACAAACACTCTCATCCATTTCTAGAGAGAGAAGAAGTTTAGAGAGAGAGAGAGAGAGAGCTTGATTTGGAGAAGAAGGAGTTGGATTCTCACCAAAGCTCGGGTTTTAAAGTTGTTCATCTCGCTCCTAGCTACGTTTTGGTTGTTGTGGTAAGTTCTAACTCCGAATTTCATTGTTTGATTTGATATTCAAAGTTAGGGTTTGAAATTAAATTGTTGATAAACCCATTTAGACTCATGAAGTGAGTTTAGTGATGCTAGTAATCGGATTTCATAGTGTCGTTGGTGGATTTTGGGTTGGTTGATGTTTTGGTCAAGTTCAAGACTTGCAAAATGAGTTAATCACTAGGTTTAGTGATTTTGGATGTGTTGAAATACACTTGGGTGTATTTTGGTTGACTAATTTTGAAATGGGTCAAAATTAGGGTTTGGTGTCAAATTGGGCACAATAAGTGTTTAACACTTGAGATTTGAGTAAAACATGGTGTTAGAACATAATCGTTAGTTAATTGTGATTATGAGTGTTTTGGGCGAGTTTTGACTTGGTAAAAGGGAAGTATGTGCAAACGGGTCGAATTTGCACTTATGGTGTTTTGGGCATAAGCTAGAGTGTTTAGCTTATTTGTTGTGAATTATCTAGGTGATTCACGTTGGACGATTAGGAGCTCAAGCCGGAGTTTCCTTTCTTGCAATCGAGGTGAGTGGAATATTTATACATGTACGTATGTGGTTTATTTACTCGTACGCGACGTGGGCCTTAGGTGCCACATCGTGAGTGTTGGGCGTTATGTCACAAGATGGTGACTTATTGAGGTTATGGGTGAAGAGAACTACTGGTCGGTAGTGTCTCATTAAGTGAATCACAAGTCGGTGACACCTCATGGGGGTTCACGAGGTGGTGACCCCCATTAGTATTTTGTTAGGTGACTCACAAGTCGATGACACCTCATGGTGGTTCAAGAGGCGGTAACCCCCTTTAGTATTTTGTTAGGTGACTCACAAGTCGGTGACACCTCATGGTGGTTCACGAGGCGGTGACCCTCAGTAGTTGGTTGGTGATTCACAAGTCGGTGGCACCTTAAGTCGGGGAAGAGGTTCACGAGTCGGTGACACTTCATAGTGTTCACAAGTCGATGATACTTATTGGTGGCGCTTCACAAGTCGGTGATGTCACATGGCGTTCACAAGTCGGTGACCCATAGTTATTGGTGGGTAGTTCACAAGTCGGTGACACCCTTTGGTGATTCACAAGTCGGTGACACCTTATGATGATTCACAAGTCGGTGACATCATACGAGTGAGACTCGACGTTATTGGTCGTCTACGAGTCGGTAGTGCCATAGTGGGGAACGATTTGTTATGTTTATGCATTGTATTGATCTAGTATATTATTTGTGTTGAGGTTTATACTAACGTTGTTGAATGTTGTATGCGAGGATGCTAGATTGTTTATACGTTTTCATACGTGTTGTGTTTGGGTATACGCGTAGGTAAATTACATATGTGTGTGTATAAGTATTGCATTCACTAAGCATTTAGCTTACCCTCTCGTTGTTTACATTTTTAGGTGCGAAGGCGGATTTGGCAAGGGTATGCTCGGGATTAGATGATTTCCCTTTTGATGCTTGCTTGGATTATATTTTGGATTCGGCCTAGGATTTGGGTAGTTTATTCCCTAACATCATGCTCGTAGTTGTTTGGAACTTAAACTCTTTCGGGGTCGAAACTTGTATTTTGTACGAAATTCGTAAAACAGGTCGTTGTGGGCCCGGTGTTGTAAAACTCGTTTTTATTATGGAAATCTCTTAGTTTTAATTACTATAACATGTTGTGAAAACCATATCGTTTAAAAGTGTCGGGAAACGTGTTTTCCGTTCGTGTGTAATGGGCATTAGGGACAGCAGCTGGAAGAACATTTGGACGCCGTCCAGATTGCTTGGACGCCGTCCTGGCCTTCACAACTGGACGCCGTCCAGATGAACTGAGATTTACTGTACTGTGAAAAAAAATATTGTTACGTTTTCGGTTGGATAATGGGTTGGGTTGTTACAAGTGGTATCAGAGCATGGTCTAAGGGATTTAGGTGACTTGAGATAGGCGCCTAGACTTAGACTTTTTGTGTGTGCTTATTTATTGCGGGACTTGTAGGATTACGGGTCGGTTTGGGTGTTAGTTAGTGCCTTAGAGTATAGGTGAACTAGCTATGTATTGATTACGTTGTTACTAATCGTGTTGTTTTGTGTTGAACATCTAGCGAGATGGTTGTTGTATCCACGAGCTCGGCATGGCGTGTGAGCGTAATAATGCTTCGCGACCATTATTACGGTTTCAAGCCAAGTTAAGTAAGTGATGTACAACAAGTATTGAACTAGATGGGATGTACGAACAGTGGCGTATTTATTTGATTGTGAATATTGTTCGCGATGATGTATATAATTTATTCGTGTTGCGTTCCTAACCGAATTCATTTCTTAGAATGAAGACGAGGAACGGACATGATAATGGTGATCAAGGCGAGGACTCTGAGTTCACGGCTAAGGTAGAGGCCATCTTCGAACGTCAAAAAGCGGAGTTTCTAGAGGACGTTAAAAAGACGTTTTTAGATACGATTGACGAGCAATTAGTCAATCTAGTCAAGGAACAAGTTAAGGTTGTTCTTCGCGAGGATAATGCGGGAAGGCGAGAGGTCTACTACAAAAACTTCAAGGATGCTCAACCTCCCACTTTTGAGGGCGAACGAGACCCACTCAAAAGTGCTCGATGGATCTCCGATATGGAAGGGGCCTATCATACTAGCGAGTGCCCTCTCGATAAGAAGACAAGGTATGGTAGTAGTATGCTAAGGGGTGACGCCAAGTTGCGGTGGGATGCAAAAATTCAACTCTATGGTGAGGAACAATGTATGGAGTTCACATGGGACGAGTTCAAAGTGGAATTTTTCAAGGAATACCGAACTTCGGCCGATCTTTCTAAGCTTAAGGACGAGTTGCGTGCTTTGAGGTAAGGGTCAATGGATTTAAACACCCTCAAATCCGTTTTCTTATCGAAGACCCAATTTTGCCCGGAGTATGTCGGGAATGACCACATGTTGAAGGAAGACTTTTACCGAACCTTGAATGATCATTACCAAGAGAAGATTAGTAGGAACTCGGTGAAAACTTTTGATGAGTTGTTTGACATGGCGAAGGGTTTTGAGATGCTTGTCTTGAGAAAGAGTGGTTCCGATGATAGTAAGCGAAAGTCCGAAACTATGATGTTTTCGAACAAGAAAAGTAAAAGTGCTACCGAAGGTGTCGGAAGCATGAAGGTGAGTGGCGCGGGTGGTTCTAAATTCGCGTGTTATAATTGTGGGAAAACGGGATATAAGTCTCGTGATTGTCCGTCGGGTAAGGTCACGTGTTTTAAGTGCCGGAAGGATGGACACCGAAGGTCAGAGTGTCCCGAGTTGAGTTGATGACGAGGCGCGAGATCCTCGCGACGTGGGATTAAGGTACTATTCGATTTCGGTACCTATTTTATTTTGTTATATGTGTGATGTTGGGTAATCAGTAGGTTTACCATGGGATGTAATGACTAGCTAGGTCGAGTTAGTCCGTTGAGGTTTGATTAGCCATGTCGGGTTAATCAATTGTTGTTAGGTTTTGACCGAGGCGGGTTGACATAGTGTATTTGACTTAACCATGTCGGGTTAATCAATTAGATGTTAGGGGTTTGACCGAGGCGGGTTGACCTAGTGTATTGACTAACCAGGTCGGGTTAATCACTTGTGGTTAGATGTAGACCGAGGCGGGTTGACATAGTGTGTTTGACTTAACCGAGTCGGGTTAATCAAATAGATGTTAAGTGTTGATCGAGGTGGGTTAACCGGGTGAATTTGACTAACCGGGTCGAGTTAATCAATTAGATGTTAGGTGTTGACCGAGTCGGGTTGATCAAGGGTGTTTGACTTAACCGAGTCGGGTTAATCAATTATTGTTAGGGGTTTGACCAAGTAGGGTTGACCTAGTGAATTTGACTTAACCGAGTCGGGTTAATCAATTGTCGTTAGAGGTTGACCGAGGTAGGTTGACCGGGTGAACTTGACTAACCAGGTCGAGTTAATCGTTTTGGTGTTGGAGGCTTAACCAAGTCAGGTGTAACCGTGATATGATTAGAGGGTTACTTTTATTACTCTCCTTTATGTGCTAGCATAGAAAAGATATGCCGATCGAGAAGGCGTTTTACGTTGACCATGTATGTGTGCGAGTAGAGTCACGGTTGTTGACTATCTTTGATTGTAGGTAAGTAACCGTGTTAACGGTTGAGACGGTACGAGTTAGGGTGTATGTCTTGGTGTTCCAAGCATCTCCTTGAGTTAAAAGGTAAATAGGCTAGTTGTGTGGCCTAGGTGGATAGTGACTCGCGGGTGTCACTAAAAAGTTGTGGGCATTGAGCCGTAATGTTCGTTGGAATTGTGTGACTTTGAGTAGTCAAGTGACATATGACACCGAGGTTGGACCCCGAAAGGGTCGAGCTATTGAGACTCGGTGGTAGTATTGGGAGTTGCATAACACTGCGTCAGGTGCCTCCATATACCTGCTAGTGGAATGCTTCACTCCGGTGGTGTGATTACTTTGTACTTGGGTACCGGTGAGAAACCCTAAGGTACGATAATGGTCTATTGTGATGATTTGCGGGCGTTAACGTTTGACCAATTCGAAAAGGTCGAGGTTCGAGTACCTTGTGGTAAGTCCGCGGAAGATTTTTGGAGTATGACCGACGTTAGTACCGGTCATGTGTGTTATGGAATGTAGATATTCCGCGAGATATTATCATCCTGACGGTGATAGTGTGGGGTTAAACCCCTAAGTGGGGGAGTAAGTACCCGGAAGGTGCGATAGTGCCTCGGTTTGGTAGGCGTATTTGAGTGATTTGTCGAAAGTCGTCCCATTTTGTGAGCAAACTGGGGACGCAGAGTGTCGTTTACGACTGTCTCATGTAGATACATGTTAGTGTAGAGTGCGTTCGAAAATGAACTCTCTAGAGTTTTGGCGGTTAGCATTAGAACTCTAAGTCGTAAGTTGGAGTACGCCAAGGGGAACCCTGAAGGATAGTTATACAATGGCAATGTTGCATGGTGGTAAAGGGTGATCAATAGGATGTAATGGTGGCATCAAGGGGGTGTAGAGTTGTGTGAAAACTCGAAAAAAAAAATCGTGGAACGCATACTTTTTGGCTGTATTGGGGATAAGATCACGAGGACGTGATCCGATTTAAGTGGGGGAGAGTTGTAACACCCTGTATTCATTTCCAGTTAATTGGGATGCCGTCCAAGCTGTGGGACGCCGTCCAGCAAAGAAAGATTGGACGCCGTCCAATATTTGGGACGCCGTCCAGATGTACTGACGGGTCAGCTGTTTTACTTAGTTTTAAAAAAAGGGGCATTTTGGTCAAATCACTTGGTTGTTGGTTTGGAGCCCTCAAAACTGATCTAGATCCATTTGTGGATCACATTTCACCCACACAAACACTCTCATCCATTTCTAGAGAGAGAAGGAGTTTAGAGAGAGAGAGAGAGAGAGAGAGAGAGCTTGATTTGGAGAAGAAGGAGTTGGATTCTCACCAAAGCTCGGGTTTTAAAGTTGTTCACCTCGCTCCTAGCTACGTTTTGGTTGTTGTGGTACGTTCTAACTCCGAATTTCATTGTTTGATTTGATATTCAAAGTTAGGGTTTGAAATTAAATTGTTGATAAACTCATTTAGACTCTTGAAGTGAGTTTAGTGATGCTAGTAATCGGATTTTATAGTGTCATTGGTGGATTTTGGGTTGGTTGATGTTTTGGTCAAGTTCAAGACTTGCAAAATGAGTTAATCACTAGGTTTAGTGATTTTGGATGTGTTGAAACACACATGGGTGTATTTTGGTTGACTAATTTTGAAATGGGTCAAAATTAGGGTTTGGTGTCAAATTGGGCACAATAAGTGTTTAACACTTGAGATTTGAGTAAAACATAGTGTTAGAACATAATCGCTAGTTAATTGTGATTATGAGTGTTTTGGGCGAGTTTTGACTTGGTAAAAGGTAAGTATGTGCAAACGGGTCGAATTTGCACTTATGGTGTTTTGGGCATAAGCTAGAGTATTTAGCTTGTTTGTTGTGAATTATCTAGGTGATTCACGTTGGACGATTAGGAGCTCAAGCTGGAGTTGCCTTTCTTGCAATCGAGGTGAGTGAAATATTTATACATGTACGTATATGGTTTATTTACTCGTACGCGATGTGGGCCTTAGGTGCCACATCGTGAGTGTTGGGCATTATGTTACAAGATGGTGACTTATTGAGGTTATGGGTGAAGAGAACTACGGGTCGGTAGTGTCTCATTAGGTGACTCACAAGTCGGTGACTCCTCATGGTGGTTCACGAGGCGGTGACCCCCTTTAGTATTTTGTTAGGTGACTCACAAGTCGGTGACACCTCATGGTGGTTCACGAGGCGGTGACCCCCTTTAGTATTTTGTTAGGTGACTCACAAGTCGGTGACACCTCATGGTGGTTCACGAGGCGGTGACCCTTTGTAGTTGGTTGGTGATTCACAAGTCGGTGGCACCTTAAGTCGGGGAAGTGATTCACGAGTCGGTGACACTTCATAGTGTTCACAAATCGGTGACACTTATTGGTGGCGCTTCACAAGTCGGTGATGTCACATGGCATTCACAAGTCGGTGACCCATAGTTATTGGTGGGTACTTCACAAGTCGGTGACACCCTTTGGTGATTCACAAGTCGGTGACACCTTATGATGATTCACTAGTCGGTGACATCATACGAGTGAGACTCGACGTTACTAGTCGGTGACATCATACGGTGACACCATAGCAGGGAAAGGTTTGTTATGTTTATGCATTGTATTGATCTAGTATATTATTTGTGTTGAGGTTTATACTAACGTTGTTGAATGTTGTATGCGGGGATGCTAGATTGTTTATACGTTTTCATACGTGTTGTGTTTGGGTATGCGCGTAGGTAAATTACATATGTTTATGTATAAGTATTGCATTCACTAAGCATTTAGCTTACCTTCTCGTTGTTTACATTTTTAGGTGCGAAGGCGGATTTGACAAGGGTATGCTCGGGATTAGATGATTTCCCTTTTGATGCTTGCTTGGAATATATTTTGGATTCGGCCTAGGATTTGGGTAGTTTATTCCCTAACATCATGCTCGTAGTTGTTTGGAACTTAAACTCTTTAGGGGTCGAAACTTGTATTTTGTACGAAATTCGTAAAACAGGTCGTTGTGGGCCCGGTGTTGTAAAACTCGTTTTTATTATGGAAATATCTTAGTCTTAATTATTATAACATGTTGTGAAAACCGTATCATTTAAAAGTGTTGGGAAACGTGTTTTCCGTTCGTGTGTAATGGGCATTAGGGACAACAGCTGGAAGACCATTTGGACGCCGTCCAGATTGCTTGGACGCCATCCTGGCCTTCACAACTGGACGCCGTCCAGATAACTGGACACCCTACAGATGAACTGAGATTTACTGTACTGTAAAAAAAATATATTGTTACATTTTCGGTTGGATAACGGGGTGGGTCGTTATAATCATGCAATTATCATTAGTACTTAGCCTAGGTTGAAGTCCCCTGAAACCATTTGGTAATCGAAATCCGTTTAGAAAACTAAACTTCACTATTTTGACTATGGACCAATTGAAAACCAATCCAAACCTAGACCCCAATCCCTTAAAAGCCCCAATTTGATTGTCTAGATCACATAAGTGTTGAAGTACAAGATGTTTCACTAATCAAATCCTTAAAAGAAGCTACACACCTTATATAATCAAAGTAAAGTCCAAAACAAACATAGCAAAAGATCTTTTGGCTAATTCTAGTAACAAATCACAATCATCAACTCATAGATTCATCCAAACACAATCAATAGATATATATGAACAATCCTTAGCTATCAAGCTTCATAAAAAAAAGTGTACATAAGAAAATCTAGATAATCATGGCTAGTACAAGATTAATACAAGTAATAAGAGTAAATCTAAGCATCATTAAGCAATAATTAAGAGTAGATTGTATGAAACTTATGAAAATTACAATAAAGCTAAATGAAGAAGATGAAGAACAAGCCCTAGATCTTGATTCAATCTCCAAATCTTTAGAATGAAAGAAATGATGGAAACTTGATGAAAAAGTCAACAATCTAACTATCAAACCCTAATTTTCTCAGCCACCACGAATTTACTGCTCTATTGATGATGTATATGAAAAACCTCTCATCTCATTCTATTTATACTTCTCAAAAACTGGCCAGAATTTTATAGAGGAAAGTCATTCCTCTTTGAGGAACGTCGTTCCTAGGCTCGTAATGAGGAAAGCTATTCTTGAAAGCTACCAACGTCGTTCCTGAATCGTGCTCTAAATGCCCACTTTTTATGTTTCCATTTCCTTTGTAAATTCTCAGGTAGAACGTCGTTCTTGGCTTGGGAACGTTGTTCTTGATGTTGGAACGACGTTCTGAGATATAAGAACGTCGTTCTTGTTACCAGTTCCAGCACTTTGAAGTTTTCTTGATACACTTTGCAGACTTTGGTCAATTTTACACCAAACTTAAAGCTACAATAGTACTCAGAACGCGATTAAACCCAAGATCATAACTTTTTGAGCACTTTGGAAACAAAAATCGAGTAAAACGAGGTAGATATTGCGTGAGAAACATAGTGTAGATGAGAAATATCAAATCCCCTACATTTGAACCTTGCTTGTCCTCAAGTAAGCGTAACAATTAACATGATTTGAAGATAAAGAGCAATAAATGATCAAAGCCAAAGTGTAATAGTTGGGCAATAATTGATACTTAAATGAATGTGCACTTTTATAGCTAGAATGATCTCCAAATGCTTGCATTTGCTAAGGACTAAGCATAACCTCATCTCCTCCTCTTCTACTTCTTCCACAATCTAGCAAAGACTCAACTCAATACTTTAAACAACTTTATTTCATCAATTCATTGAATGGGGCAATGGTGGGGTGGAAATTTTTGACCATATCTTCAATTGAACCTCGAAAGACACACCACTCCTCCCTATCAAGCTCCAAATCTTCAAACATCCTCAAATCAAACAAATTCAAGCCTAGGATAAACATCTACACATTTTCATACATCTTCAAAACAAACAATCAAACAACAGAAAGGCTCAAACATCTACAAGATTTTTCAATTTAAGAGTAATCATATCAAGATTCGAGTATTTTAGTACAAACCTTTCTAGAAGTGTTCTTCAAACCATCACAAGCATAAACCTCAACTTCATACCTCACTTTCATCGCCACTAGCGATCAAGAACTTCCCAAAAGCTTCACCACGGTGTAATGGAGCGCCTAATTACATGAGTTACCCAAGAAAACATTTAAGCCTTAAGGAAGACAAGGCTTTTAAAGAAAACCATTTTTCATTTTTAGAAAGGAAAAATGAGTCAAGTTGTGAAACAAGACAAGTTTTTCAAAAATTTTGGTTTCAAGCTTTGTGCATTCCAAAGCCATCCTGGTTTTGGGACAACCGCACGGATAGCTAATGCCCTAGTATATCACAAAAGTGAACTACCTTCTTGTATTGAAGGAGATGAGACAAAAGATATATTGGGCTCATAAGGTTGTGTACATACAAGCCACCCCGGTGGTGGGATGGCCGCACGAGTAGCTACTTCCCCAGTTAACATACTACTCGGTACCAATAGCGATGGAGAAGTAACTACCTTGGGTGTGAGATTAACGGTGGGTCTATTGCGTGATACTTGGAAGACTTTGCTTCCAAGCTTGGGTGTTTTAGTACACAACTTAACTTGGAAGACTTTACTTCCAAGTTTGGAAGACTTGACTTCCAAAATGAAACATGGGAGGACTCGACTCTCCCAGGAGTATCAAAGCTCAAAGCTTTTATTCGCTGTGCTACTTCCCACATAACAATATTTTATGCTTATATTGAGAAAGAGTAGGAAGTAGAAATTACCCTTCCATAATTGATCGAACAAAGGTGTCATAGCTTTTGGCTATGGCGTGTGTTGTCTAGCAACACTAGCACGAAGCCATTGCTCCTAAAAAGGAAAGCACAATGTGAAGCTCGGGGCTCCTCTTCTCAATATAAAATGGTGTAGATTGGGAAGTATCCCACATCAAGTAAAACGGCATTCGGGAGACTTGACTCCCTAAAAATGGATGGACTTGAGCCATCCAGAAATGTTAAAGCATGGAGCTTTAAACACTTGGTTTTTGGAACGCGCATGAAAGACTTTAACTTTCATGCCAAACTTTGATTTTTCGTTCGATTTCATCATTTTAAGCACAAAAATCATTTAGAAGTAGTAGACTTTATTCCCACTTAAGAATAGCAAGTATGAAAGGAAGACTTTACTTCCTTAAAGTTGAAACAAATTACAAGTTTTGTTAGCATTTGATTGTTTAAGACATGATTTAATGTAATGGTAAAAATGTGTTCCAATTTTTTTATCAACATTGCAAGTATGATCTTGGTAGTGTATGTGACAAGTTTAACCCAAAAAGTTCAAAATGACCCGAGATTTTACTCTCCCCCTACATTTAGTTTGGTGCAATGCCCTCATTGAATTGAACGATGAATTAGTAAAATTGAGGGACATTTTGAAATAGAATAGAAGGGGGAATAAAGTAAAACTAGAATTAGATCAAGTGATCTTTGTTGGCATCAATTGGATAATACTTAGTCACCAAAGAATGCAAGTGATAGAGAACAACCAATGGGCCCAAGAGTCCAAGCACAATAGAAATTCAGCTAGGGTTTTATAATCAGTATCTTTATATATTAGTCATGTTGGCTGGTTAGAGAATTATCCAGAGAATATTATGTTTGTGTTTGGTATCGGTTCTTGAGTGAACTTGGGCAGGAAGTTAGCTTGTTATTACTTCTCTAAATTAGGCAGAGTTTTCCAATTCATTGGATCTCCGATTTATGTTTATCTTCTTTTATTATCAATAATAATAAATTTTTTTCATCTTAATTATTCATCTTTTACGAAGAGTTTATCTGTTTATTAATTACTTGCAACCTGCTACTGCTATTTTGAATTCCTTATCAATGGTTCCATTGCCACTTACCTTATCCTCTCCAACGACGGTGAATCCAGATGAAGATTTCACCATCACCAGATTAGAAGAACAAGTTGATGCTCATGATAAAAAATTGGTGTTGCTTTCAAACTAGATTTCAGATCTATGTTCTACTGTGAATTCCATCAAGGAAATACTGAACAAATTACCTAGCTCAATTGAGAAGACGATAGCTACCAGTATCCAAAAAACGAAATTAGCAACCACCACTGAGTTGCTCATCACCTTCGGCAAGCCTAGTTCTGGATCAATCGAGGGAACAAGTAACTGGTACATTTCTAAAGGGGTTCAAAGAAAAAATAGAAAATCTGGTCAGTCCATTAAACCCTAATTCTTCCAATCAATCGCTACATACTGCCGAAACCACCTCCTTTCACACTATGAGCAGCGATTTATCAGGTACAATACCTAATTCCTTAAACCCCTCTTCTTAAATTCACGTGATTGAACCTTCTCTTCATATGGGAATCGCTACTGCTACCGTTTCCACAGATGGGATAGAGAATAAGCCGTACATGGAATTACGCTTCTGTAGGTCAGGTCCATTGACATATCACTCTGCTAAATTAAGTAAGCCCGTTACAAAATTAGGTCCAATTAATTGTGACTATTCTCAATTCACTTCTAAGCCCAAATTGCATACATGCCCGTACTCTAATCAGGCCTATAACACCAATTACCCCAATAATCCTTTGGACAAGCCCATTTACTCGAGCCCACTCTCTAAACCTATGACTACAACAACCCACAAACTCAAAAACTCAATAACTAAAAACCCTACTACCTTATCAACTAATTTGAAATATGATTGGGAAGACAAACAAACAAAAACCACTAATTCCTTTGATCCCATCACTGTTGACACCACTGTTAATTTCAACTATCTTCATAGCATGGACACTATTTCATTTGATCCCACTACGGGTAGTTGTTTAACACCTTATGCATTCGTAAAAGATGAAAAACAAACACGACAATGGCTTATCGTATGGCACTCTAATTTTAGGGAAGACACCACTTGGGAAAACTCCAAAATCCGGCACCCAAATTCTTATCTCAGGCTTGAGGACAAGCCTTTGCTTCATGGTGCTGGTATTGATAGAGAACAACCAATGGGCCCAAGAGTTCAAGCCCAATAGAAATTCAGTTAGGGTTTTATAATCAGTATCTTTATATATTAGTCGTATTGGTTAGTTAGAGAATTATCCAGAGAATATTATGTGCGTGTGTGGTATCGGTTCTTGAGTGAACTTAGGCATGAAGTTAGCTTGTTGCTACTTCTCTGAATTAGGCAGAGTTTTCCAATTCATTGGATCTCTGATTTTTGTTTATCTTCTTTTATCATCAATAATAATAAAGTTCTGTTCATCTTCATTATTCATCTTTTAGGAAGAGTTTATCTGTTTATTAATTACTTGCAACCTGCTACTGCTATTTTGAATTCCTTATCAGCAAGTCGATGAGCTTGATGCTTGAACTTAATGTCAGGTTTGGATCAATCATCAAAAAGTGTATCCTTCCATAAGATCGACAAACAAGCAAAAGATACCACAAAAAATACACAAGCAATCACAAAGTTATTACAATCATAATTGTGATATAATGCGTGAGTAGCAATACAAGTGTACTACCTCACACCAAATCAATGATCACACACAATTATCAAATTAATATAAGTTACAAGCTAAATCATAAAATCATTTCATAAATTACGATGGATATTAATTACCACTTAACTTTGACGTGCCGAGGATCCTTCACAACGTGTGGTCGAGTTGCGTGAAGTTTCCTTTAGAATATGCCCTTCTTTGTACTCCTTGACACCAAACCAGGTCATCCGAAGCTTCTCAAATCCATCTAAGTCAACCTTTAAGAACTTGTCAAGTCGAGTTACGTAGTGACCACCAATACTTGGGAGCTTAGATTTGTCTCCAATTGCATCAAAGAGGTAGCTTGCAATGAGGTTAGGAACATGCATATGTTTCTGCTTGTGAATTTTATGAAATAACCAAATATCAAACAATGTCATCTTATCCTTATCCTCCGATTGGTGGAAAACTGTATTTGTAAAGAACCCTTGAATACATCTTAGTATAGTACTTGAAAGTGCTCGAGGCACTTGGTTGGATGGTGTGAACTCGGCATTATTAATCTTGTGCCAAACCTTCTTTAGATCAAAGTCATTTGGATTGAACATTTCACATTTGGCAAGTACATGAAAGTGACATTGGGTGAGGTATCCTTGTAGAGATCTAGACTCTCCATGAATTGTGCCATACTTAATTGCCATTCCTCCCCTCCTAACCTAAATGCGAGGTAATCTTCTAGTCACAGAGAACGGACTTTGAAGTTGACTCTTGAGGTTGATAGAAATTCACGGGTTAATAAGGGGTAGACATCCTCACATATATCAAGCAAAGGCCCACATGGGTACATGCTTTGACGAAATTGCTCAACTTTGAACGCAACCCGAATCTCACTAACCATTCCCGCTAGTTCTAATGGAGCCCAATCAATGTACTTGGCCAGGCACACCGGCATTTGAATTCTATTAAGCATTCGAGACCTTAGAGTCTCATCATGAAGAACCTCTTGTAACCACTAAAAGAAAACTGTTATCTTAGGAACCCAAAAGGGTCGTAAAAAGCCTATTCTTAGGACCTTTAGCCTTATAGGACCCTCAAACCATTGGATGTATAGGTGGGCGTCGTATTAACCAAAAAGGGTCCTAATGTTTATAGGACCGGTTTCATGAGTCCTATTAACAACATAAAAAGTGTCCTTATAGAAGACCATCTTAGGACCCTTTATAATATAATCTGACGCATAAATTTATGTTGTTAGAACCTATTAGGACTCCAAAAAAGTGTACTAATATAATTTAGTACCACAAAAAAGGTCCTAATAAGTAGATGTTAATTAAGTACCACAAAAGGATCCTAATATAATTTAGTAGCACAAAAAAGGGTCCTAATATAATTTAGTACCATAAAATAGGGTCCTAATATAATTTAGTACCACAAAAAAGGGTCCTAATAAAAGTAGATGTTACTTAAGTACCACAGAAAAGGGTCATAATTCAATTTAGTACCACAAAAAGGGTCCTAAGTTAACTATATGTTAATTAAGTACCACAAAAAAGAGTCCTAATATAAATAGATGTTAATTTTGTACCAAAAAAAGGGTCCTGAGATATGTATATGTTAGTACCAAAAAAGGGTCCTAACAAGTAATAGGAGTTCCGGATATCCGGTTCGGAGATTCGGGTCGGTTTCGGGTTTTGGGCCAGGATATGGTAATTGGGCCTTTCTAGCCTAGTTCAGATAATTGTGCCTTTTGGATCTGCTTCAGCTAGCTGGGCCTGTCGCCACGTTTAAGCTTACAGGGCCTTTTGTGCCCGGTAATGGTATTTGGACCTTACGGGCCTGATTCAGCCATTTTGGGCCTTTCAGGACTGCTTCTGCTATTTGGTCCTTTTGGTACTGGTTCGGATCCAGTTTTCTTTTGCTGCATCAATTTATTATTCATTACAATTACAAAACAAATATTAATATTGTTGCAATCCAAAAAATATTACAGATTACAGATTACTAATATTGTTTCAACATCACAAATGCAAGAACATGTCCAGGTAACATCAACATATTACAGATCATTGTCTCAAACACACAAACTCATAAAACAATTAATATTCATGTTCAAACATTATAATCTGTAATGACCCGGACTTTTTCGATCGATCTATACTTATAAGATTAATATTTACATAAATTAAACCTTACCAACATGATAAGCAACCAAAATTGTTGAGACTTATGTTTTTGAAAAGAGATTTACACAACGTTTGACCGTCTAGTTTGACCGATGATATCACGAACTATATAACATATGATAATTATACGTTTGTGTATATATATGTATATATACATATTTAACATGATCTAAGGATGTTTTAATATCTCATTTTGTATTAATAAGAATAAGTTATAAGTATATTTTGAAACTACTAACTTAAGTTTTCAAAACGATAACTTTAAGTAACGTTTTTTGATATAAATACTTATAACCTATAATGTTTATGCATATATCGTATATGTAATGTATTGAATCACTTTTTAAGGACTTAAATACATAAAACAATATAAGTATATTCACAAAAGATAACTATATTTGAATCCTCGTTCCGTTTTCACAAGATTTCTATACGTATATCTAGAGTATATGTACTCGTATCATACCTAACTTCTATACGTATTTACTATTGGTATATACACATCAAATCACCACCTAACTAGCCCTTGTTACTGCCCTAAGGTAGAGGTAATTACTTTTGTAAGATAGTATGACTAATTACACAAGATTACAAGCTTGGAAATTTGTCCATGTCCCCCCCCCATTCACGTTTTTAATGGAGGTATTCTCACCTCATTTTGGTTCAACTTCTATCATCATTTCTCTAGCTAAACACACACACTTACTAGCCTCATGTCTCTTTAAGAACTCCAGCAAAAATCCTCTCAAGAATCACCTTAAACACCACCATAACAAGATCAAACAAAAACACTACAAAAATACAACTTTCATTTCAAGTTTATGTCTTAAGTTGCTTCCAATATTTCATCCAACTCCATCACTCTTTTGGTTCTAGGTTTTTACTCCTCTTTTACAGCAACCTTGTCCAAGTAACTTGAGGTAGTAACTTTGTTCATAACCTTATTCGATTCATATATATATAGTTATCTTATTTTATGGTATACAATTTTAACAACAAGAACATAGTTTGAATGATTTCAAACTTGTTTGCAAACTAAATAGATCCTTCTAACTTAACTTTTAAAATACTTCAAGACCTGTAATATATCATAAATATATTCTAATTTAACAAGGTATAACTTGGTTTTTCAAAGAACACCTTAAAAACTGTTTTTACGACGTCGGAGTGCAACCGGGGGCTGTTTTGGGTTGGATAATTAAAAACTATCTTGAACCTTGAATTGGAGGTTTAATTTCTGGAAAAATGATATCTACTATGAATATGATAACACATAAAAATTTCATGATTTAACTCAAAGTATAAGTACTTTTAGAAAAATAATCATTTAAGGTTGTTTACATGATGGAAAATGATTAACTTCATAAGTTTCACCAAAGTTTGACCTATGACCTGTGATTTTGAATACAAACTAAGGTATTTACAGTTCATAGTCTTAAAGAAGAACTCGATCCAAGGAAGTGGCAAGTTGAACCAACGAAAACGGAGTTGTAACGAAGAAACTATGACCAAAACGAGATCGGATATCCAAGACTAGTTTAGCCACGAAAATAATTGGAGAAAAATTAAATAAATCACATCTTTTTAAAATAACATGATATTTTATATATATGTACACATAATTTAATTTTATATATTTCAGGATCACCCGTAAACAATACGAGAAGATTAATCATAAGATCCCATGATTGTACGCAACACGTCATTTGACAACACCGGTACTTTATGTACGCAACACGTCATTTGACAACACTGGTACCATGGGTCAAGATTAATCCCGACCAATACGAATACGATGGGGGTTTTATTTATTTCGATGGGGGTTTTATTTATTAAACACCTAAATATGAACCATTAAAATTGAATTACTAACATCGGACTGCTAACTACGGACTAAGAAGACATTAAAAGTATTATAAGTATATATATACGTGACGATTGTTTAAAATGAAAATATATTGATATATTATATATGGATAGGTTCGTGATATCAACCGGAGACCAAGTCAAAATATATATATCTTCAAGGCAAAAGTGAGTATATAGTCCCACTTTTAAACTCTAAATATTTCGGGATGAGAATACATGTATTTTATGTTTTACGATATGGACACAAGTAACTGAAAAATATATTCTACATTGAGTTGTACCACTGGCATACTTCCCTGTAGCTTGGTAACTACTATTTACAGCGGTATTGTAAACGCGAATCCTGTTGATAGATCTATCGGGCCTGACAACCTGTAACGACCCGCACTTTTTCGATCATACTATACTTATAAGATTAATATTTACATAAATTAAACCTTGCCAACATGATAAGCAATCCAAATTGTCGAGACTTATATTTCCGAAAAGAGTTTTACACAACGTTTGACCGTCTAGTTTGACCGATGATATCATGAACTATACAATATATGATAATTATACGTTTGTGTATATAAATGTATATATACATATTTAACATGATTAATAAATGTTTTAATATCTCATTTTGTATTAATAACAACAAGTTATAAGTATATTTTGAAACTACTAACTTAAGTTTTCAAAACGATAACTATACGTAACGTTATTTGACATAAATACTTAAGACTTATAATGTTATACATATATCGTATAAGTAATGTATTTAATCACTTTTAAGAACTTAAATACATAAAACCATATAAGTGTATTCACAAAAGATAGCTATATTTGAATCCTCATTCCATTTTTCACAAAATTTCTATACGTATATCTAGAGTATAAGTACTCGTATCATACCTAGCTTCTATACGTATTTACTAATAGTAAATACACATCAAATCACCACCTAACCCACCCTTGTTACTGCCCTTAGAGCAAGGTAATTGGAATTTGGATGCATGCATGAATTATTATACAAAAATACAAGAGAAAACCTTGTCTTGTCTCCTCATGGCCACGTTTTTATGGCCTTTATATGTATCATCATCTTCATTCATTTTACTTCAACTTTCTAGCCAAAACACACACATACTTTGAAGCCTTAAAACCCTTAATCAATTCAGCAAAGTTTCCAAGAAGATCTAGCTTCAAAAACCATACTAAAACACCATAAGAAAACCATACAAAAACACTTCAAGAAAACCCTCCAAGAACACCAACTTACTTCCAATCTTTCATCCACTTCTATCACCCTTTTGATTCTAGCTTCTTACTTCTCTCTTACAGCAACTTCATCCAAGGAACTTGAGGTAGAATCTATGTTCATAACCTTATTCGATTCATATATATATAGCTATCTTATTTTGTGGTACAAAAGTTTAACAACAAGAACATAGTTTGAATGTTTTCAAACTTGTTTGCAAACTAAATAGATCCTTCTAACTTAACTTTTAAAATACTTCAAGACCTGTAATATAACTTATGTATATGCTAATTTAACAAGGTAAAACTTGGTTTTTCAAAGTATAAGTATTTTTAGAAAAATGGTCATTAAATGATTTTGTTGTAACAAAAATGTTTAACTTCATATGTTTCACTAATGTTTCACTTATGCCGTATGATTTTGAATACAAACCAAGGTATTTACAGTTCATAGTCTTAAAGAAGAACTCGATCCAAGAAGATGGCAATTTGAATCAACGAAAACGGATTTGTAACGAAGAAACTATGACCGAAACAAAATTGGTTATCCTAGATCATTTCAACTACGGGATCAATTGGAAAAAAATGATATAAATCACATATTTCTAAGATAACATGATATTTTATATATATGTACTTATAATTCAATTTTATATGGTTCAGGATCACCCGTAAACAACACGAGAAGATTAATCATAAGATCCCATGATTGTACGCAACACGTCATTTGACAACACCGGTACCATGGGTCAAGATTAATCTCGACCAATACATATACGATGGGTTTTTATTTATTTCGTTGGGGGTTTTATTTATTTCATTGCGGGTATATTAAACATCTAAAAATGAACCATTAAAATTGAATTACTAACATCGGACTGCTAACTACGGACTAAGGAATTATTCAAAGTATTAAAAGTATAACAAGTATATATTTATAACGTTTGTTTAAAAATGAAAACATATTGATATATTATATATGGATAGGTTCGTGATATCAACCGGAAGACCGAGTCAAATTATTTATATCATCAAGACAAGAGTGAGTATATAGTCCCACTTTTAAACTCTAAATATTTCGGGATGAGAATACATGTATTTTATGTTTTACGATATGGACACAAGTAACTGAAAAATATATTCTACGTTGAGTTGTACCACTGGCATACTTCCCTGTAGCTTGGTAACTAATATTTACAGCGGTATTGTAAACGCGAATCCTGTTGATAGATCTATCGGGCCTGACAACCCCAACCGGACTGGACGACCAGTATTCAACGGTTGCACAGTACTTCGTTTCGTGACTACACTTGGTACGGTGTAGTAAGATTTCATAATAAAGGGAATATGCGACGTGATTAAATGTTAAGTATGGTTACCAAGTGCTCAACCACTTAGAACATTTTTATTAAACTGTTTATATACGAAATCTTGTGGTCTATATATATATTGCTGCCGGCATTAAACCTATATCTCACCAACTTTATGTTGACCTTTTAAAACATGTCTATTCTCAGGAGATTACTAAAGCTTCCGCTGCATCATGTTGGATCTAACCAGAATCTTGCGTACGCATGTTTGTGTCAAAAATAAAACTGCATATCCGAGATGTTGTATTGTAAAATATGCTAGAAACCGTGTTGTTGTCATTATTTGTAAAGTTTGTAAGTCGAAGATTATCGCTAAACGTTAATCTTCTTTTTATTGTCTTAAGCTTGTAACAAAATAATGGTTATGGTTTGTAATGTATAATATATGCAGTTTTCTTTCAAAAATGTCTCATATAGAGGTCAATACCTCGCAATGAAATCATACGTTATCTAACGCGTTCTTATGGTTAAGGACGGGTTATGACATGTGGTATCAGAGCGGTGGTCTTAGCGAACCAGGTTTGCATTAGTGTGTCTAACCGATAAGTCGTTAGGATACATTAGTAAGTCTGGACTTTGACCGGGTCTGATTTAAAAACCATTGCTTATCATTGTTGGTTAAAATTTATATGTAAATATTATGTAGTACTAATGGGTTAGTTGTTGTATGATAGATGTCGGGCTCAAAACTTGTTATCACATTCAGCGACTCCGAACCAGAATCTTCAGATGGTGTTCCAGTCATTAACCTATCCGATGACGAAAATAATATCTTTGGGGAAGACTCACAAATTCCGGATGAACCAACTATAGAGAACCCGGAAAGTGAACCCGAGGAGGAAAGTGAACCCGAGGAGGAAAGTGAACCCGAGGAGGAAAGTGAACCCGAGGAAGAAATACAGGAAATTACAAAGGACGAGTTCGAACTAGGAAAGAAACGAAAAGCTAGTGAATTAGAAAATCCAAATCCCGAGTTTAATGAGAATGAAGTGGCACCAATTCCACTCAACACTACCACCCCTATCCCCGCTATTCCTATTAGTGCTATCCCCGCATCTAGTTCTTCGGCACCTCAGCCAAAACGTAGGGAGACAGCTAGGATTCGCGTTGGGGGATTCCCTTGACATAAATGTTTTGGGAAATAGACCAAACGATGCGCTGCCAAATTAAACCATGGAATCAAATAATGTTTTGTATAATATTATTAGTGTGGTTTGTTTAATGTTCGATGTAAGATAAGCATATGTAAAATAGCGAAGTATGAAATGCAATAATTTTCCATGGTTAAGTATTATTTAGATTGTAGTAATTGGTTCTGTACTAAGCTATTAAGTATGAACATTAACGGGTAGGTACTACCCTAGATATAATTATAAAACGCTAATAAGAAGAAAAGGCTTTTATAATAATACCTGGTTCATATTATTAACAAGCTATAATGTACTATAAATACACACTACATCTATAATAATCCATGTGAATAATTATTTTCTTTCATTAGGAAATGGCGCGATTGAACCGAATGACGGAACAAGAAGTCGAGAACTTCATCAACCAGCGAGTCAACGATAGAATGCTATGGGTCGAAGCTGCAAGAGCTACTGCAGTTAATCCAAATCCTCGTGTAGGATGCTCCTACAAGACGTTTCAAGCTTGCAAACCTTCATCATTCAGTGGAACGGAAGGACCTATCGGTTTAACCCGATGGATAGAAAAGATGGAGACGGTGTTCAAAATCAGCGGTTGTGATGAAAAAGACATGACCAAGTATGCATCGTGCACTTTACAAGATAGTGCACTCACATGGTGGAAGAATTATGTGAAGGCGGTAGGAGGAGATGTAGCTTATGATACTCCATGGGAAGAATTCAAAGCAATGATAATCACCGAGTATTGTCCAAGGAATGAGGTTATTAAGTTAGAAGATGAGTTACGAAGTTTGAAGGTGGTTGGTACTGAAATCACCAACTACAACCAGCGATTCATGGAATTAGTTTTGCTATGTCCTGAATTGGTTCCAACCGAAGAACGGAAGATTGAAATGTACAAAGCTGGTTTCCCCAAAAAGGTCAAGGCAAATGTTACAGCATCGAAACCTAAGACAATTCATGAAGCTATAACCATGGCAAACGAGCTAATGGATCAGGTCATCATGGATAAGAAAGTATCCAATACTGATGTGAAGGTATCAGGTAACAAAAGAAAGTGGAATGGAAATTATGATCGAGGTAACCAACAACAATCTTTTAAGAAACAAGAAAACACGCAAGGTGCGGGTAGTGGTTTAAGCTTTGGTTATAAAGGACAAAATCCTTTATGTAACCGATGCCACAAACATCACTCTGGCTACTGTAATGTGGTATGCAATAAATGTAATCGAAAGGGTCATCTTGCTGAAGATTGTAGGGCTCTCGTTACAAATACAAATGGTACCAAGACTCCTGCCACCAACGCAAATAGAACTGCTTTGGCTAACATTACTTGTTTTGGGTGTGGAAAACAAGGTCACTATAAGAGCCAGTGCCCGAATCAGAATGGCGAACCTGCACGTGGAAGAGCGTTTGTTATTAATGCTAGAGTGGCACGAGAAGACCCGGAGCTTGTTACGGGTACGTTTACCATTAATAACTTATCAGCATCTATTTTATTTGATACTGGCGCCGATAGAAGTTACGTGTGTATAAATTTTTACACTAAATTGAATTGTTCATCATTACCTCTAGATGCTAAGTACTTGATTGAGTTAGCTAATGGTAAGCTAATTAAAGCCGATAAAATTTGTCGTGATTGTGAAATAAATCTAGCCGGAGAAACGTTTAAAATCGACTTAATACCCGTAGAATTAGGAGGTTTTGATGTAATAGTCGGCATGGACTGGATGTCCAAAATAGGAGCGGAAGTTGTTTGTGCCAAGAAGGCAATTCGTATTCCTGGTAAGGATAAAATACCGGTGATGATTTATGGAGAGAAGGGTAATTCAAAGCTAAAACTCATTAGCTGTTTGAAAGCCAAGAAGTGTTTAGAAAAGGGATGTTACGCTATTTTAGCACATGTTAATAAAGTCGAAAAGAAAGAAAAGTATATCAACGACGTGCCTGTGGCAAGAGATTTTCCTGAAGTTTTTCCGGAAGAATTGCCGGGATTACCTCCATTTAGATCGGTAGAATTTCAAATAGATTTAGTACCAGGAGCTGCACCAGTGGCTCGTGCGCCATATAGACTTGCACCGTCCGAATTAAAAGAACTTCAAAGTCAGTTAAAAGAATTATTGGACCGTGGATTCATACGACCAAGTACATCACCGTGGGGAGCTCCAATTTTGTTTGTTAAGAAGAAAGATGGATCTTTTAGGATGTGTATAGATTATCGTGAATTAAATAAGTTAACTATCAAGAATCGGTATCCACTACCGAGAATTGATGATTTATTTGATCAATTGCAAGGATCATGTGTTTATTCGAAAATTGACCTAAGATCGGGCTATCATCAATTACGTGTCAAAGAAGAAGATATACCGAAAACTGCTTTTCGGACACGCTACGGTCATTACGAATTTTTGGTTATGCCGTTTGGATTGACGAATGCGCCAGCTGTATTCATGGACCTCATGAATCGAGTTTGTAGTCCATATTTAGATAAGTTTGTTATCGTTTTCATTGATGATATTCTTATCTATTCCAAGAGTGAGCAAGAGCATGAGCAGCATTTAAGGTTGATATTAGAGTTGTTGAGAAAAGAACAGCTATATGCTAAATTTTCTAAATGTGCTTTCTGGTTGAAAGAAGTACAATTTCTTGGCCACGTTGTTAGTAGCAAAGGAATTCAGGTTGATCCAGCAAAAATTGAAGCCATTGAAAAATGGGAGACTCCTAAGACACCAATGCAGATACGCCAATTTTTGGGTTTAGCCGGTTATTATAGAAGGTTTATTCAAGATTTTTCCCGAATAGCTAAGCCGTTGACAGCATTAACGCAAAAAGGGAAGAAATATGAATGGACTTCGGAGCAGGAGAACGCATTTCAAATACTGAAAAAGAAGTTAACTACGGCGCCTATTTTATCGTTACCAGAAGGGAACGATGATTTTGAAATATATTGTGACGCTTCGCGACAAGGTTTTGGTTGTGTTCTTATGCAACGAAAGAAAGTAATTGCATTTGCATCCCGACAATTGAAGATTCACGAGCGGAATTATACGACGCATGATCTAGAATTGGGAGCAGTCGTGTTTGCATTGAAGATGTGGAGACACTACTTGTATGGGGTTAAATTCACTGTGTTTACTGATCATAAAAGCCTTCAACATATTTTCGATCAAAAACAATTGAACATGAGGCAACGTAGGTGGGTTGAGTTAATAAACGACTATGATTGTGAAATTCGTTATCATCCCGGGAAGGCGAATGTGGTGGCTGATGCTTTAAGCAGAAAAGAACGAGAACCAATTCGAGTACGAGCGATGAACATAAAAATTCGCATGAATCTCAAATCACAAATCAAAGAAGTGCAACGAGAAGCACTTACTAAAGAAAATATAGGAAATGAAATAATGAAGAAGTATGCGAAGCAACTCGTTATGCGGGAAGATGGAATTCGATATTTTGCAAATCGTATTTGGGTACCGAAGTTGGGTGGATTAAGGAAGTTGATATTGAACGAGGCACATAAGACAAGATATTCGATACATCCTGGAGTTGGAAAGATGTACCAAGATCTTAAGACGCATTATTGGTGGCCTAATTTGAAGACAGACGTTGCAACATATGTTGGGGAATGTTTAACTTGTTCCAAAGTCAAAGCAGAACACCAGAAGCCGTCAGGGTTACTTCAACAACCAGAAATTCCAGAATGGAAATGGGACGGTATTACCATGGATTTCATCACGAAGTTACCAAAGACTGCCTGGGGATACGACACCATTTGGGTAATTGTTGATCGTCTTACCAAGTCTGCACATTTCTTACCTATAAAGGAAACGGATAGAATGGAGAAACTATTACGATTGTATATAAAGGAAGTTGTTTCAAGGCATGGAATACCTATTTCCATTATATCCGATCGTGATAGTAGATTTACCTCAAAATTCTGGCAATCACTACAGGAGGCACTAGGAACTCGGTTGGATATGAGTACCGCATATCATCCACAAACCGATGGACAGAGTGAGAGAACGATTCAGACTCTCGAAGACATGCTCAGGGCATGTGTGATCGATTTTGGAAACGGATGGGATAAATATCTACCGTTAGCAGAATTCTCGTATAATAATAGTTATCATGCGAGCATTGGAGCTGCGCCATTCGAAGCATTGTACGGAAGGAAGTGTAGATCTCCTATCTGTTGGAATGAAGTAGGAGATCGACATTTAACTGGTCCCGAAATCATACACGAAACGACCGAGAAGATAGTACAAATCAAGGAGAGATTGAAAACAGCCCGTAGTCGCCAAAAGAGCTACGCCGATGTTCGAAGGAAACCATTAGAGTTTCAGGTTGGGGACATGGTTATGCTAAAGGTGTCACCTTGGAAAGGTGTAATACGTTTCGGCAAAAGGGGTAAACTGAACCCAAGGTACGTAGGCCCGTTCAAGATCATCGAACGCATTGGACCGGTAGCTTATCGACTCGAGTTACCGCAACAACTCGCCGGAGTACATAATACCTTTCACATCTCGAACCTTAAGAAGTGTCTTGCAAAGGAAGACCTTACCATTCCTCTTGAAGAAATCCATGTCGACGAGAAACTACAATTCGTCGAAGAACCAATCGAAATCATGGACCGTGAAGTTAAAAAGCTCAAACAGAGCAATATACCGATTGTTAAGGTTCGTTGGAATGCTAGAAGAGGTCCCGAGTTTACTTGGGAACGAGAGGATCAGATGAAGCAAAAGTATCCACACTTGTTTCTCGATGACGCAAAATAGGTACAATTTTAAAATTTCGGGACGAAATTTATTTAACGGGGAGGTAATGTAACGACCCGCACTTTTTCGATCATACTATACTTATAAGATTAATATTTACATAAATTAAACCTTGCCAACATGATAAGCAATCCAAATTGTCGAGACTTATATTTCCGAAAAGAGTTTTACACAACGTTTGACCGTCTAGTTTGACCGATGATATCATGAACTATACAATATATGATAATTATACGTTTGTGTATATAAATGTATATATACATATTTAACATGATTAATAAATGTTTTAATATCTCATTTTGTATTAATAACAACAAGTTATAAGTATATTTTGAAACTACTAACTTAAGTTTTCAAAACGATAACTATACGTAACGTTATTTGACATAAATACTTAAGACTTATAATGTTATACATATATCGTATAAGTAATGTATTTAATCACTTTTAAGAACTTAAATACATAAAACCATATAAGTGTATTCACAAAAGATAGCTATATTTGAATCCTCATTCCATTTTTCACAAAATTTCTATACGTATATCTAGAGTATAAGTACTCGTATCATACCTAGCTTCTATACGTATTTACTAATAGTAAATACACATCAAATCACCACCTAACCCACCCTTGTTACTGCCCTTAGAGCAAGGTAATTGGAATTTGGATGCATGCATGAATTATTATACAAAAATACAAGAGAAAACCTTGTCTTGTCTCCTCATGGCCACGTTTTTATGGCCTTTATATGTATCATCATCTTCATTCATTTTACTTCAACTTTCTAGCCAAAACACACACATACTTTGAAGCCTTAAAACCCTTAATCAATTCAGCAAAGTTTCCAAGAAGATCTAGCTTCAAAAACCATACTAAAACACCATAAGAAAACCATACAAAAACACTTCAAGAAAACCCTCCAAGAACACCAACTTACTTCCAATCTTTCATCCACTTCTATCACCCTTTTGATTCTAGCTTCTTACTTCTCTCTTACAGCAACTTCATCCAAGGAACTTGAGGTAGAATCTATGTTCATAACCTTATTCGATTCATATATATATAGCTATCTTATTTTGTGGTACAAAAGTTTAACAACAAGAACATAGTTTGAATGTTTTCAAACTTGTTTGCAAACTAAATAGATCCTTCTAACTTAACTTTTAAAATACTTCAAGACCTGTAATATAACTTATGTATATGCTAATTTAACAAGGTAAAACTTGGTTTTTCAAAGTATAAGTATTTTTAGAAAAATGGTCATTAAATGATTTTGTTGTAACAAAAATGTTTAACTTCATATGTTTCACTAATGTTTCACTTATGCCGTATGATTTTGAATACAAACCAAGGTATTTACAGTTCATAGTCTTAAAGAAGAACTCGATCCAAGAAGATGGCAATTTGAATCAACGAAAACGGATTTGTAACGAAGAAACTATGACCGAAACAAAATTGGTTATCCTAGATCATTTCAACTACGGGATCAATTGGAAAAAAATGATATAAATCACATATTTCTAAGATAACATGATATTTTATATATATGTACTTATAATTCAATTTTATATGGTTCAGGATCACCCGTAAACAACACGAGAAGATTAATCATAAGATCCCATGATTGTACGCAACACGTCATTTGACAACACCGGTACCATGGGTCAAGATTAATCTCGACCAATACATATACGATGGGTTTTTATTTATTTCGTTGGGGGTTTTATTTATTTCATTGCGGGTATATTAAACATCTAAAAATGAACCATTAAAATTGAATTACTAACATCGGACTGCTAACTACGGACTAAGGAATTATTCAAAGTATTAAAAGTATAACAAGTATATATTTATAACGTTTGTTTAAAAATGAAAACATATTGATATATTATATATGGATAGGTTCGTGATATCAACCGGAAGACCGAGTCAAATTATTTATATCATCAAGACAAGAGTGAGTATATAGTCCCACTTTTAAACTCTAAATATTTCGGGATGAGAATACATGTATTTTATGTTTTACGATATGGACACAAGTAACTGAAAAATATATTCTACGTTGAGTTGTACCACTGGCATACTTCCCTGTAGCTTGGTAACTAATATTTACAGCGGTATTGTAAACGCGAATCCTGTTGATAGATCTATCGGGCCTGACAACCCCAACCGGACTGGACGACCAGTATTCAACGGTTGCACAGTACTTCGTTTCGTGACTACACTTGGTACGGTGTAGTAAGATTTCATAATAAAGGGAATATGCGACGTGATTAAATGTTAAGTATGGTTACCAAGTGCTCAACCACTTAGAACATTTTTATTAAACTGTTTATATACGAAATCTTGTGGTCTATATATATATTGCTGCCGGCATTAAACCTATATCTCACCAACTTTATGTTGACCTTTTAAAACATGTCTATTCTCAGGAGATTACTAAAGCTTCCGCTGCATCATGTTGGATCTAACCAGAATCTTGCGTACGCATGTTTGTGTCAAAAATAAAACTGCATATCCGAGATGTTGTATTGTAAAATATGCTAGAAACCGTGTTGTTGTCATTATTTGTAAAGTTTGTAAGTCGAAGATTATCGCTAAACGTTAATCTTCTTTTTATTGTCTTAAGCTTGTAACAAAATAATGGTTATGGTTTGTAATGTATAATATATGCAGTTTTCTTTCAAAAATGTCTCATATAGAGGTCAATACCTCGCAATGAAATCATACGTTATCTAACGCGTTCTTATGGTTAAGGACGGGTTATGACACAACCCCAACCGGACTGGACGACCAGTATTCAACGGTTGCACAGTACTTCGTTTCGTGACTACACTTGGTACGGTGTAGTAAGATTTCATAATAAAGGGAATATGCGACGTGATTAAATGTTAAGTATGGTTATCAAGTGCTCAACCACTTAGAATATTTTTATTAAAATGTTTATATATGAAATCTTGTGGTCTATATATTTATATCACTGCCGGCATTAAACCTATATCTCACCAACTTTATGTTGACGTTTTAAACATGTCTATTCTCAGGTGATAACTAAAAGCTTCCGCTGCAACATGTTGAATTTAAGCAAGATCTTGAGTATGCATATTTGTGTCAAAAATAAAACTGCATATCCGAGGAATTGTAATGTAAAATATGCTAGAAATCGTATTGTTATCATCACATGTAAAGTTTGTAAGTCTAAGATTATCGCTAAACGATAATCATCTTTATATTGTCTAAAGCTTGTATTAATATAATAGTTATGGTTTGTAATGTAAAATAAATGCAGTTGTTCTTTTAAAAATGTCGCATATAGAGGTCAATACCTCGCAATGAAATCATACGTTATCTAACTCGTTCTTATGGTTAAGGACGGGTTATGACATGTGGTATCAGAGCGGTGGTCTTAGCGAACCAGGTTTGCATTAGTGTGTCTAACTGATAAGTCGTTAGGATACATTAGTAAGTCTGGACTTTGACCGGGTCTGATTTAAAAACCATTGCTTATCATTGTTGGTTAAAATTTATATGTAAATATTATGTAGTACTAATGGGTTAGTTGTTGTGTGATAGATGTCGGGCTCAAAACTTGTTATCACATTCAGCGACTTCGAACCAGAATCTTCAGATGGTGTTCCAGTCATTAACCTATCCGATGACGAAAATAATATCTTTGGGGAAGACTCACAAATTCCGGATGAACCGACTATAGAGAACCCGGAAAGTGAACCCGAGGAGGAAAGTGAACCCGAGGAGGAAAGTGAACCCGAGGAAGAAATACAGGAAATTACAAAAGACAAGTTCGAACTAGGAAAGAAACGAAAGGCTAATGAATTAGAAAATTCAAATCCCGAGTTTAGTAAGGATGATGTGGCACCAACTCCACTAGACACTACCACCCCTATTCCCGCTATTCCTATCCGTTCTATCCCGGCATCCAGTTCTTCAGCCCCACAGCTAAAATATAGGCAGACAGCCAGGATAAGCATTAAGCGATTCTTTGAACCTAAACGTCCTAGAAAATAGACCAAACGATGCGCTGCCGTATTAAACCATGGGATCATATAATGTTTTGTATAATATTATTAGTGTGGTTTGCTTAATGTTCGATGTAAGATAAGCATATGTAAAATAGTGAAGTATGAAATGCAATAATTTTCCATGGTTAAATATTATTTAGATAGTAGTAATTGGTTCTGTACTAAGCTATTAAGTATGAACATTAACGGGTAGGTACTACCCTAGATATAATTATAAAACGCTAATAAGAAGAAAAGGCTTTTATAATAATACCTGGTTCATATTATTAATAAGCTATAATGTACTGTAAATATACACTACATCTATAATATTCCATGTGAATAATTATTTTATTTTCATTCTTATAGAAGAATATGGCGCGATTGAATCGAATGAAGGAACAAGAAATCGAGGAATTCATCAACCAGCGAGTAAACGACAGAATGCTATGGGTCGAGGCTGCAAGAGCTGCTGCAGTTAACCCAAATCCTCGTGTAGGATGCACCTACAAAACTTTTCAAGCTTGCAAGCCCTCATCATTCAGTGGAACAGAAGGACCGATCGGTTTAACCCGGTGGATAGAAAAGATGGAGACTGTGTTTAAAATCAGTGGTTGTGTTGAAAAGGACATGACCAAGTATGCATCGTGCACTTTACAAGATAGTGCACTCACGTGGTGAAAAAATTATGTGAAGGCTGTAGGAGGAGATGTAGCTTATGATACTCCATGGGAAGAATTCAAAATAATGTTAATCAACGAGTATTGTCCAAGGAACGAGGTTAGGAAGTTGGAAGATGAATTACGAAGCCTGAAGGTTGTTGGTACTGAAATCACCAACTACAATCAGCGATTCATGGAATTAGTTTTGCTATGTCCTGAATTGGTTCCAACTGAAGAACGGAAGATTGAAATGTACAAAGATGGTTTGCCCAAAAAGGTCAAGGCAAATGTTACAGCATCGAAATCTAAGACAATTCATGAAGCTATAACCATGGCAAACGAGCTAATGGATCAGGTCATCATGGATAAGAAAGTATCCAATACTGATATGAAGGAATCAGGTAACAAAAGAAAGTGGAATGGAAATTATGGTCGAGGTAACCAACAACAATCTTTTAAGAAACAAGAAACCACGCAAGGTGTGGGTAGTGGTTCAGGCTTTGGTTACAAAGGACAAAATCCTTTATGTAACCGATGCCACAAACATCACTCTGGCTACTGTAATGTGGTATGCAACAAATGTAATCGAAAGGGTCATCTTGCTGAAGATTGTAGGGCTCTCGTTACAAATACAAATGGTATCAAGACTCCTGCCACCAATGCAAATAGAACTGCTTTGGCTACCATTACTTGTTATGGGTGTGGAAAACAGGGTCATTATAAGAGCCAGTGTCCGAATCCAGAGAAGAATAATGGATCTGCACGAGGAAGAGCATTTGTTATTAATGCTAGAGAGGCGTGTGAAGACCCGGAGCTTGTTACGGGTACGTTTACCATTAATAACTTATCCGCATCTATTATATTTGATACTGGTGCTGATAGAAGTTACGTGTGTAGAGACTTTCACACTAAATTGAATTGTTCATCATTACCTCTAGATGCTAAGTACATGATTGAGTTAGCTAATGGTAAACTAATTAAAGCCGATAAAATTTGCCGTGATTGTAAAATAAATTTAGCCGGAGAAACATTTAAGATTGATTTGATACCCGTAGAATTAGGAAGTTTTGATGTAATAGTCGGCATGGACTGGATGTCCAAAATAGGAGCTGAAGTTGTGTGCGCCAAGAAGGCAATTCGCATTCCTCGTAAGAATAAAACGCCAGTAATGATTTATGGAGAGAAGGGTAACTCAAAGCTAAAACTCATTAGTTATTTGAAAGCTCAAAAGTGCTTGAAGAAAGGGTGCTATGCTATCTTAGCACATGTTAATAAAGTCGAAAAGAAAGAAAAAGAGAAGTGCATCAATGACGTGCCTGTGGCAAGAGATTTTCCTGAAGTATTTCCGGAAGAGTTGCCGGGATTACCTCCATTTAGATCTGTAGAATTTCAAATAGATTTAGTACCAGGAGCTGCACCAGTTGCCCGTGCTCCATATAGACTTGCACCGTCCGAGTTAAAAGAACTTCAGAGTCAGTTAAAAGAATTACTGGATCGTGGATTCATACGACCAAGTACTTCACCATGGGGAGCTCCGATTCTATTTGTTAAAAAGAAAGATGGATCTTTTAGGATGTGTATAGATTATCGTGAATCAAATAAGTTAACTATCAAAAATCGGTATCCACTACTGAGAATTGACGACTTATTTGATCAACTCCAAGGATCATGTGTGTACTCAAAAATTGACCTAAGGTCGGGCTATCATCAATTACGTGTCAAAGAAGAGGACATTCCGAAAACTGCTTTTCGGACACGTTATGGTCATTACGAATTTTTGGTCATGCCGTTTGGATTGACGAATGCGCCAGCTGTATTCATGGACCTCATGAATCGAGTTTGTAGTCCATATTTAGATAAGTTTGTTATCGTTTTCATTGATGATATTCTTATCTATTCCAAGAGTGAGCAAGAGCATGAGCAGCATTTAAGGTTGATATTAGAGTTGTTGAGAAAAGAACAGCTATATGCTAAATTTTCTAAATGTGCTTTCTGGTTGAAAGAAGTGCAATTTCTTGGTCACGTTGTTAGTAGCAAAGGAATTCAGGTTGATCCAGCTAAAATTGAGGCCATTGAAAAATGGGAGACTCCTAAAACACCAATGCAGATACGCCAATTTTTGGGTTTAGCCGGTTATTATAGAAGGTTTATTCAAGATTTTTCCCGAATAGCTAAGCCGTTGACAGCATTAACGCAAAAAGGGAAGAAATACGAATGGACCTCGGAACAGGAGAACGCATTTCAATTACTGAAGAAGAAGTTAACTACGGCGCCTATTTTATCGTTACCTGAAGGGAACGATGATTTTGAAATATATTGTGACGCTTCACGACAAGGTTTTGGTTGTGTTCTTATGCAACGAAAGAAAGTTATTGCATACGCATCCCGACAATTGAAGATTCATGAGCGGAATTATACGACGCATGATCTAGAACTGGGAGCAGTCGTGTTTGCGTTGAAGATATGGAGACACTACTTATATGGGGTTAGATGCACTGTGTTTACTGATCATAAAAGTCTTCAACATATTTTCGATCAGAAACAGCTGAACATGAGGCAACGTAGGTGGGTCGAGCTGATAAACGACTACGATTGTGAGATTCGCTATCATCCCGGGAAAACGAATGTAGTGGCCGACGCTTTAAGCAGAAAGGAACGAGAACCAATTCGAGTACGAGCAATGAACATAAAAATTCGCATGAATCTCAACTCACAAATCAAAGAGGCTCAACGAGAAGCTCTTACTAAAGAAAACATAGGAAGTGAAATAATGAAGAAGTATGGGAAACAACTCATTATGCGGGAAGATGGAATTCGATATTTTGCAAACCGTATTTGGGTACCAAAGTTGGGTGGATTAAGGAAGTTAATATTGAATGAGGCACATAAGACAAGATACTCGATACATCCTGGAGTTGGAAAGATGTATCAAGATCTTAAGACGCATTATTGGTGGCCTAATTTGAAGACAGACGTTGCAACATATGTTGGGGAATGTTTAACTTGCTCTAAAGTCAAAGCAGAACACCAAAAGCCGTCAGGGTTACTTCAACAACCAGAAATCCCAGAATGGAAATGGGATGGTATTACCATGGATTTCATCACGAAGTTACCAAAGACTGCCTGGGGATACGACACCATTTGGGTAATTGTTGATCGTCTTACCAAATCTGCACATTTCTTGCCTATAAAGGAAACGGATAGAATGGAGAAATTATTACGATTATATATAAAGGAAATAGTTTCAAGGCATGGAATACCTATTTCCATTATATCTGATCGTGATAGTAGATTTACCTCAAAGTTCTGGCAATCACTACAGGAGGCACTAGGAACTCGTTTGGATATGAGTACCGCATATCATCCGCAAACTGACGGGCAGAGTGAAAGAACAATTCAGACTCTTGAAGACATGCTTAGGGCATGTGTGATCGATTTTGGAAATGGATGGGATAAATATTTACCATTAGCAGAATTCTCGTATAATAATAGTTATCATGCGAGCATTAAAGCTGCACCATTCGAAGCACTGTATGGAAGGAAGTGTAGATCCCCTATCTATTGGAATGAAGTAGGAGATCGACAATTAACTGGACCCGAGATCATCCATGAAACTACTGAGAAGATAGTGCAAATCAAGGAGAAATTGAAAACAGCCCGTAGTCGCCAAAAGAGCTACGCCGATGTCCGAAGGAAACCATTAGAGTTTCAGATCGGTGACATGGTTATGTTAAAGGTGTCACCTTGGAAAGGTGTAATACGTTTTGGAAAAAGGGGTAAACTAAACCCAAGGTATGTAGGCCCGTTCAAAATTATCGAAAGCATCGGACCGGTAGCTTATCGACTCGAGTTACCGCAACAACTCGCCGGAGTACATAATACATTTCACGTCTCGAACCTTAAAAAGTGTCTTGCAAAGGAAGACCTCACCATTCCTCTTGAAGAAATTCAAGTTGACGAGAAACTACAATTCATAGAAGAACCAATCGAGATCATGGACCGTGAAGTTAAACGGCTCAAGCAGAGCAACATACCGATCGTTAAAGTTCGTTGGAATGCACGAAGAGGTCCCGAGTTTACTTGGGAGCGAGAGGATCAAATGAAACAAAAATACCCGCATTTTTTTCCCGATGACGCAAAATAGGTACGATTTTAAAATTTCGGGACGAAATTTATTTAACGGGTAGGTACTGTAATGACCCGGACTTTTTCGATCGATCTATACTTATAAGATTAATATTTACATAAATTAAACCTTACCAACATGATAAGCAACCAAAATTGTTGAGACTTATGTTTTTGAAAAGAGATTTACACAACGTTTGACCGTCTAGTTTGACCGATGATATCACGAACTATATAACATATGATAATTATACGTTTGTGTATATATATGTATATATACATATTTAACATGATCTAAGGATGTTTTAATATCTCATTTTGTATTAATAACAATAAGTTATAAGTATATTTTGAAACTACTAACTTAAGTTTTCAAAACGATAACTTTAAGTAACGTTTTTTGATATAAATACTTATAACCTATAATGTTTATACATATATCGTATATGTAATGTATTTAATCACTTTTTAAGGACTTAAATACATAAAACAATATAAGTATATTCACAAAAGATAACTATATTTGAATCCTCGTTCCGTTTTCACAAGATTTCTATACGTATATCTAGAGTATATGTACTCGTATCATACCTAACTTCTATACGTATTTACTATTGGTATATACACATCAAATCACCACCTAACTAGCCCTTGTTACTGCCCTAAGGTAGAGGTAATTACTTTTGTAAGATAGTATGACTAATTACACAAGATTACAAGCTTGGAAATTTGTCCATGTCCCCCCCCCCATTCACGTTTTTAATGGAGGTATTCTCACCTCATTTTGGTTCAAATTCTACATCATTTCTCTAGCTAAACACACACACTTACTAGCCTCATGTCTCTTTAAGAACTCCAGCAAAAATCCTCTCAAGAATCACCTTAAACACCACCATAACAAGATCAAACAAAAACACTACAAAAATACAACTTTCATTTCAAGTTTATGTCTTAAGTTGCTTCCAATCTTTCATCCAACTCCATCACTCTTTTGGTTCTAGGTTTTTACTCCTCTTTTACAGCAACCTTGTCCAAGTAACTTGAGGTAGTAACTTTGTTCATAACCTTATTCGATTCATATATATATAGTTATCTTATTTTATGGTATACAATTTTAACAACAAGAACATAGTTTGAATGATTTCAAACTTGTTCGCAAACTAAATAGATCCTTCTAAATTAACTTTTAAAATACTTCAAGACCTGTAATATATCATAAATATATTCTAATTTAACAAGGTATAACTTGGTTTTTCAAAGAACACCTTAAAAACTGTTTTTACGACGTCGGAGTGCAACCGGGGGCTGTTTTGGGCTGGATAATTAAAAACTATCTTGAACCTTGAATTGGAGGTTTAATTTCTAGAAAAATGATATCTACTATGAATATGATAACACATAAAAATTTCATGATTTAACTCAAAGTATAAGTACTTTTAGAAAAATAATCATTTAAGGTTGTTTACATGATGGAAAATGATTAACTTCATAAGTTTCACCAAAGTTTGACCTATGACCTGTGATTTTGAATACAAACTAAGGTATTTACAATTCATAGTCTTAAAGAAGAACTCGATCCAAGGAAGTGGCAAGTTGAACCAACGAAAACGGAGTTGTAACGAAGAAACTATGACCAAAACGAGATCGGATATCCAAGACTAGTTTAGCCACGAAAATAATTGGAGAAAAATTAAATAAATCACATCTTTTTAAAATAACATGATATTTTATATATATGTACACATAATTTAATTTTATATATTTCAGGATCACCCGTAAACAATACGAGAAGATTAATCATAAGATCCCATGATTGTACGCAACACGTCATTTGACAACACCGGTACTTTATGTACGCAACACGTCATTTGACAACACCGGTACCATGGGTCAAGATTAATCCCGACCAATACGAATACGATGGGGGTTTTATTTATTTCGATGGGGGTTTTATTTATTAAACACCTAAATATGAACCATTAAAATTGAATTACTAACATCGGACTGCTAACTACGGACTAAGAAGACATTAAAAGTATTATAAGTATATATATACGTGACGATTGTTTAAAATGAAAATATATTGATATATTATATATGGATAGGTTCGTGATATCAACCGGAGACCAAGTCAAAATATATATATCTTCAAGGCAAAAGTGAGTATATAGTCCCACTTTTAAACTCTAAATATTTCGGGATGAGAATACATGTATTTTATGTTTTACGATATGGACACAAGTAACTGAAAAATATATTCTACGTTGAGTTGTACCACTGGCATACTTCCCTGTAGCTTGGTAACTACTATTTACAGCGGTATTGTAAACGCGAATCCTGTTGATAGATCTATCGGGCCTGACAACCCCAACCGGACTGGACGACCAGTATTCAACGGTTGCACAGTACTTCGTTTCGTGACTACACTTGGTACGGTGTAGTAAGATTTCATAATAAAGGGAATATGCGACGTGATTAAATGTTAAGTATGGTTATCAAGTGCTCAACCACTTAGAATATTTTTATTAAAATGTTTATATATGAAATCTTGTGGTCTATATATTTATATCGCTGCCGGCATTAAACCTATATCTCACCAACTTTATGTTGACGTTTTAAGCATGTCTATTCTCAGGTGATAACTAAAAGCTTCCGCTGCAACATGTTGAATTTAAGCAAGATCTTGAGTATGCATATTTGTGTCAAAAATAAAACTGCATATCCGAGGAATTGTAATGTAAAATATGCTAGAAATCGTATTGTTATCATCACATGTAAAGTTTGTAAGTCTAAGATTATCGCTAAACGATAATCATCTTTATATTGTCTAAAGCTTGTATTAATATAATAGTTATGGTTTGTAATGTAAAATAAATGCAGTTGTTCTTTTAAAAATGTCGCATATAGAGGTCAATACCTCGCAATGAAATCATACGTTATCTAACTCGTTCTTATGGTTAAGGACGGGTTATGACATAATCAAACCGGCCATCATTACAAAACACACAAACTCTTCAATCCGCCACCAATCTATCTTGATCAGTCATCAAAATCTGCCACCTACAATTAAACTATCCACGTATAAGCATAAAGGTGCACGTTATAAAAATGAATTCATAATTTTAGTACAAAATTAACAAAGACATACCTCGATCAACGCAGTAGGCCAAGCAGTAGATGTACCAATGACGTCATGAATGTATCTCATATGCTCATATGGCCTAAACAAAACTTCATTTCTTTCGATGGCCACTTGAAGCTCTACCTCACACCAACCAGCTCCAAGTTCTGTCTGCAAAACAACCGTAGTTGGATCGATGCTTACCAACTTTCCTCTTGCTACCTTGTTGTTTGTAATGCTTTTCACATACACTTCATCTCTCACCTAAAATTTAGTTTCCAAAAAAAAAAAAAAAACATTTATGAAGGCTAAAAGGGTAGAAAAACAGTAAGGTAAGCTATTAAATTGAAACATACCTTTAAACGTTTAACAACCGAACCATTATCCTGATGACCCGAACCTTCATTCTCAACACCAGAACCATTATTCTTCCGAGCCAACTGGGCTTTTAACCTTGAATTTTCATTCTCAAGTTCTGCCTTATCAGACTTGAGTTGAGCATTCTCCTTACGAACGGCTGATCGACCAGGTACTATGCCCCACAAGTCTTTAGCACGAACGCCAAATCCATACGTTTGGGCAGAACCAGAATTATTGGGCCCCATTACCTAGGAAAAAACATCGTCTGGTCCAGGTGTATCAGTTTGACCGTCCACAAGTTTTTCCGTAAGTTCTTTCAATTGTTTCTTCATAAAAAAATTAATATTTAAACAGGCATATAAATATATGTCATGCAACATATTTTGGTATGACAGAAATGATTCTACTCTGGTATTCGATATATGCAATGCCCAATCAAAGTATAGCCCAATCACACCCAGATATTCAATATATATCCAATGCTTAACGTATTAATGCTAGACTAGGATTTTGGGATTTCGACATTAATACATAATGAAAAGCAAGTGGTGACTATCAATTGAAGACTCTATTAATATTCACCTCAAATAAATTGGCTAGAAGATTATCAAGTGGTTTATGGTGATTAACATATAAATATACAACTAATTAACTTAAAAGATAAAATAACCCAACTGAAGCGCATGAACATATCACAAAGGTAAAAGTCACTAAAAGTCTACTTCAAATGCAATAAAAACCTCATAGGTGGTTTATGGTGATTAACATATAAATATACATCTACTGATATCATGTGTAGGATATATTTGATCCACTTTTGATTCTTTCATACATCATAATAGTGTTTGTAAAATTACTTACGAGTACAGTTGCAGCTTCACCATCAGCACTTCCATTTGTAAAACATTTCTTAAACATATCGACCCGAGTAGGTTCTCTTCCGAAACTCGTCTGCAATGAGTAAAAACGAGGTAACTATTAACAATGTATATTCAAAAGCTATACTATATTAATAATTTCCCCATGATATTACCTTCAGTTCTTCATGAATTCTTGCAAAACTTTTTTTCCCGGTCAATTGCGTCAACTTCTTGTTAGCCCTATTGGCTTTATTTTTGTCAGACATCGCCTAAAAAAGAAAATATATTAAATATTCTAATATGAAAATAATATAATATAAAAAAAGTTACACCAAGTGTAAAATTATTTCATACCTTCACCCTTTCTCTACTCCAATATTCAAGAAGTCTTCTCCAATGTCTTTTGGTCAGTTCTTTAGGTAGTGAATTCAATTGAACATCCATTGATAAAGACAAATCAAAGTAGGCTTCCTTTATTCTCGCCCTCCAATTTTTCATTTTTCGACCATATGACTGGAGTATCCAAGAATCAGCAGTTTGTGGAAAATCAAACTTTGTCTACAAATTATAAAAAGAGAAAACATATCACATGAGAAGTAAAAAAGGCTTATTATCACACATATTTTAAAATACGTACCCTTAAGAAGTTGAGCAACTTATCTTTTTGTGTGTGTTTTAACTTGATTCCACGGTCTATAACTGGACAATATTGGTAGCTTCGCGTTAAGTTACCAAGAAAATGGGTGAGTTTACTACTGTTTTTGCAAATCGGCTGTCCATGTTCATTAACAGAATTTGGAATTCGAACAGATGCCTTCTGTTTCCAGATTTTTCGCATAAGTGCCGGTCCTCGAACTGTGTCGCCTTTATCTACAAAATATGAGCACTTGATTTACAATTGATATGCTACTAAACAATCAATAATATAAATCAAATAAACAAAACAAATTAGAAAAACAAAAAAATAACTTGATTCATCTGCTAGTTGGGTGGTTTGCTGATCAACATTCATCACAGGTTGAGTACTCGCATTTACTTCTTTACTCGCATAATAAAAAGGATACTGAAAGTTAGAATACATTCTTTAACATAATAAAAAAAATCAAGCAATATATAACAAATAAACCTTCTAGTTGTTGGGTGGTTTCTCGTTGGTGGTCTTCAAAATCATCATAATATTCATTTCCATATACGTAACCATCTTAAATATCATTGTTGGCTTCATACTCAGGCCCGGGCTCCGTATCCGTTTCTTCATCTATAAGACTTCTAGTTTCTTCGTGTCTAACTTTTTTGTGTCTAAACACCAACTTTCCCTCTAAATTTTGATCTTCAGGATTGTCTGTGTTAAGTAATGTAATCAATACATGTATTATTATATATTGTGAATGAATTATCAGTACATGAAGAGAGGCCATATATAGCCAAATACCCTAGCTAAGTATAATGGGTAAGCCCAACATGCATAATAAATGGGCTGAAGATTGCCTAAACCCAACAGAAACATACAACAAAAAACAAGCCCGATACAGCAAAAACAACTAATACACCTCAGATCAATGTTTAATGTGAAATCTATCACCAAACACATCTAAATTCCATACATCCGCAACCCTGCTAATACCTTCATAAATAATACATGATATGTGTACAGAGGAATGAAATAGTTAATATGAACTCACCATAACTGACTCTTATTCCATCTGGAGCTTTACTTTTTTTAACCCTCAGCCTCGTATCACTTGTTTGGCCCTTGGATTTTGTGTATAACCCTTTAGAGTTATCAGGAGTATCATAAACTCTTTTATTTGTTAAACTCGCTTTTCTCATTGTATTGGGAGCAACGAACTATTTACTTTTGTGTTTCTTGGTGGTTTGAGTCACAGTAGCCTCAACCTGTTTACCGAATCTAAGCTTGCAAGAGTTCTTGTTTCCTTCCATTGACATAATCTAAAAGAATGTAATGAACAATACGTACTCAGCAATTATATGAATAACATGTAATCATTTAACATAAAATACTTGTATATTTATAAACCTTTTAGCTACATAAAAATAAAAATTAATAAAGCAAGCATAATACGCATTTTGGATGGTCCATAATCCACACATAATACGGAGTTGCATCTTTTCATCCTCTTATGCTCAAAAAGATTTAAGATTGGTTGGAAGTTAATTCAAGTTTATGGCTGTTTTTATTTAAAATGCTTGTTATTGGAAGTTAATTCTACAGAGTAGTTGACTATTTTAAATGCAAAATTAATCATCTTATATGAAGAACATCTATTCATTTAACGCAACAGAGTTATAAACAATTTTATATATGGAGTAGTTAGCAACAATGTTATAAACAATCTAAAAGAATCGTTAATAACAGACAAGATAGATACCTGTACTGTGTTCTTTGGTGAAAAAAGAGATAGCTTGAGTTTCTTTGTTCAAAAAAGAGATAAATGTGTTGTTCAGAAACCTTTTAGCTACCCCAATTTGATTTGGCTCCTTCAATTTTGGGAGGTGATCTTTACACACTAGCATTTGATCCATCTACACCAAATTAATCCAAACTTCCTATTTTACCCTTAAACTACTATTTAGTCAATATACTATTTATAAGGGTAAAATAGGTAATTTATATTGTTTTGGTGTGGATGGATCAAAACTAGTGTGGCAGGATCAACCCCGAATTTTTTGAATTTACCAAAAATTTTGAATGAAAACATTTGGATCAGCTTAAAAATTTGGCTCCGAAATCCGTGATGTTGGCGGTAATGTTTGAGAGTGTAATTTTGGTGAAAATTAATTGAGGATAACTTCTCTATCTAGTTACATATTTACTTACATATACTTCGTATAATTTAAATAAATAATACGTATCTATCTATTTATTTAATTTAATTTATTTATTTTTTAATATTAAATTTCTAAAATGATGATGTTATAAATAAACATTTTCTAAGCATAAAAATAATTCAAAATAAAAAAGAAAAATTTTAAAACATCTTTGATGATGTCATTATTTTATATTAAATTTATTAAAAAAATAATACAAAATCTTTTATAAAAGAAAATACTAATCTTCAAAAGAACACCAACATATTTACAAGTTCATGTTGGTCGTTAACCTAAACGAACATCGTCTATCATAATATTGATCCTAATTGAACATTGTTTATCATGTATGTTAATTTGTTTAACGTAAGTACAGTGCATTAAGATCAATATATGAATCAACATTATTAAGATCATCGAACACCCGATAAGCCTTTAATTAGAGCGTTCGCTACCTCAGCTCATTCAATCATTGATGGTATATTATAATTGAGATCGCCTGATCGATTGAGTTCATATGTCTTATCATATCATCCGTCAAGTTCTAAACTGCTTGAATAGCTTGTTAGGTGATATACCATGCACGCATTAAGTTCGTCCGATAAGCAAGCTCATCCTCGATCATCATTACGATGGGTCGATGGCACTAAACCCCAAACCCTAAACACTATACACTAAACCCTAAACCCTAAACAGTACTAAACCAACAACAACAACAACAACAACAACAACAACAACAACAACAACAACAACAACAACAACAACAACAACAACAACAACAAACATACCCAATATCACATGTGTGAGGTATGGGGGAGGTGAGACGTAGACAATCCTACCTCTATCATATTAGAATAAAGAGAAATCATTTCTCTACCCCGAGTGAAACACTCACAAGCTAGAGTAGAGAAATTCCTCTCGGCCTCTATCTATTCACAATAAACCTATAAACCCTAAACCCTAAATCGTACACCCTACACCCTAAACCCTACACTCTAAACACAAAACCCGACTTAAACCCTAAACCATAAACCCTACCCCAAACCCTAAACCCTTAACCCTAAATTACGTACCCTAGTCATTAAACCATAAACCTTAAACCCCAAACACTAAAACCATAAACCCAATCCCTAGCCAAAAGTTCAAACAAGAACCATACAAATTAATGACGAAAATTGCGAGAACCATTTAATTTCAATTGGTGACACCACGTGATCGACTTGATAATTCAATTCACATGCAAATGTTAATGGCCGGATAGTAACTAAGATTTAACAAAAAAAAAAAATTTAAAAAACATATATATAATATCTAACCAGCCATATAAATATTAGATATATATAATTTCTCGTATGTACGTACGTGCAGGTATGTTGTGAGGATGTGAACATTTATACCCTAAACCTTACCCTAAAGTACCGGCCTAAACCCTATATATACCCTAAACCCGACCTATACCTAAACCCTAAACCCTGAACCCTAAACCCTAAACCAGCCTATACCCCAAACCCTACACGCACCCGAATCCCTAATAATTATTAGCATGGTTAACGTACAATATTATTTAGACCATGCATATATATATATATATATATATATATATATATATATATATATATATATATATATATATATATATATCCTAAACATTACATTAAATTACCATAAACAAATTAATAACCCTAAACCCTAAATCATTATATAACCAAAACCCGACCTATATACCTAAACTCTAAACCCTGAACCGAACCCTAAACCCTAAACCTGCCTATACCCCAAACCCTACATGCACCCTAATCCCTAATAATTATTAGCATGGTTAACGTACAATATTAATTAAAGCACGTATATATACCCTAAACATTACATTAAACCATAAACAACCCTAAACCCTAAATCATTAGTGTTAGTTGTATATTATTAGCTTTAAGCTTGTCTAAGTCGATGTTATGATTATACGTCACTAGATCTTCCGATATGCTTTAACTTCGTCCAATAAGCCTAGGTGTATAAGATCTATTTGGACATGCTTAACCTAGTATTTTATGTTTTATAATTTATTTGAATTATATTCTTATCTTAAACTTATATTACTAGTTACATCTTAAAATTAGATGTATCATAATAATCATAATTCAAAATTATTATTATTCAGATGAGTTTGCAGATCTAAGTTAATTGCAATCATCAAGTACGTATGTAATTGCAATCGATCATCATCAGTTATTGAAGATGTGTTTGCAGACCTAAGTAAATACTGTACGAAATTGAAGACAGTAGATAAGTTAATTGCAATCATCGAAAAATTGGGTCACCTTTGTTTCATAAACTTTGTCCATACCCCTGCATATGAAAAACAACTTGAAAAATTTATTGAACCAGGTTAATTTCTTTCTCCTGCTTACTGAAAACATGAATATATATATATATATATATATATATATATATATATATATATATATATATATATATATATATATATATATATATATATATATATATATATATATATATATATATATATATATATATATATATATATTCCAATTAATTAAATAGATTTTGTAAAATACAGGTCTATGATGGACTCGACTTGGATGTCTAAATGTAGATCTACCCCTTAATTTGAAGAAGGACTCGACAAATTCTTAGAACGTATTTTCTCTAGAAAGGAAATAGGTGGTCATATATATTGTCCGTGCATAAATTGCGGTAATCTCAAAGGGGTTGATCGGGTTGAGGCTAAATCACATCTGCTATGTGACGGTTTTTTCGAAGGCTATAAAATTCCAATTGTGCTTCTCGAACCAGATGATACACTAATGTGGGATGCTGAAGATGATATGGAAGGATTGGCCGAATGTATCTTCCATAAGTTTGAAGATGAAGATGAAGATGATGTTGATATTCGAGAAACTGAAAATCAGAGTAATGTACCAAACATAAATGCTGAAAGGTTTTATAAAGTATTGGGAGATGCAAAGAAAGAACTATATCCCGGCTGTAAGTTCTCTGTTCTTTCGTTCATTGTTAGACTCTTCCATTCGAAGTGTGTTGGAAAATGTAATGAAAAAGGATTCAGCATGATTCTTGACATAATGAGGGAAGCCTTCCCTCATGCTTCTATACCGAAGTCATTATATGAAGTTAGGAAGTTAATAAGAGAGTTGGGTCTTGGTTATGAGAAAATTAATGCTTGTCCAAATGATTGTATGTTGTACTGGAAACAAAACAAGGACAAAATTATATGTGACGTATGTCAGACCTCAAGATATAAACAAAGTAACAATAATGATTTTGAAGAAGAGTCAACCACACAAGCTGAAAATGATGGTGATTATAAAGCTAAGAAGGTTGGAGTAAAAGTGTTGCGTTATTTTCCACTCATACCACGATTGCAAAGATTGTTTATGTCGCCTAAAACGTCTGAGTCCATGAGATGGCATCAAGAGAGTCGTACGAAAGATGGTCTATTAAGACATCCTACAGATTCACCAGCCAGGAAAATATTCGATCATCAGAATCGTGAATTTGCTAAAGAACCTCGTAATGTGAGGCTTGGTTTGGCGAGTGATGGGTTTAACCCTTTTAGAAACATGAGCGTTTCACATAGTACCTGGCCTGTTGTTTTGATACCGTATAATCTACCACCATGGTTGTGCATAAAAAAACCTTTTTTGTTCCTAACTTTACTTATTCCTGGTCCATCTGCTCCAGGTAATAATATAGACGTCTATATGTAACCTCTAATTGATGAGTTGAAGGAGTTGTGGGATACTGGGGTTAATACTTATGATGCATCCACAAAGAGTAACTTCTCACTGCGTGCATGTTTGCTATGGACGATAAGTGACTTTCCTTCTTATGAGAATTTATTGGGTTGGAGCACTAAAGGTAAATTAGCTTGTTCTTCTTGCCATAAGGAAACCAAATCAATATGGTTATCAAACTCCCACAAAGATATCTTCATGGCACATCGTCGCTGGTTGGAAATGTTGCATGCTTTCCGTTTTTTAAAAGATACTTTTGATGGCACGGAAGAACATGAAGGGCCACCGCGTTGTTTAACAGGGGAACAAGTGCTTCCGGACCTAAAAGGTTTTAATATAAAATTTGGAAAACTTGTGAAGGATAACCCATCTTTACCATTTAACTGGAAGAAGAGAAGTATTTTTTAAGTTATCATACTGGAAAAATAACTTAATACGTCATAATATAGACGTAATGCATACTTAAAAGTGATGGAATTTGACAATCTTTTAAACAAACATGTTCTACATATTAACAAAGTTCATAAAACCCATTTTATGAAGATTAAAGTAAGCGGAAGCATGCAAAGCACATGTTATATTTTATCCATTTTAAAAGACAAATTCCATAAATATATCAAGTCTTGAAGATATGCTTACAAGTATAAGAGCTAGTAAGAAGGTTATACCTACTCCAAGTTAGGAGGTAAAAATGGGTGAAGATGATGAACAAGAAAGCTTCTTACTTGAAGCCTCAAGCCTTGTATACCCACAAGCTACCAATAATCAACACCACTCTTGAAATGGTTAGGATTTTAGACACCAAGTATTAGCTTCAAACAAATTTTTGAACCCTTTTTCTTGCTTGAAATTTTCGGCCAAATGGAGCAAGAGAGGAGAGAAATGTTTTGCTAATTTTGAATATTACTTGAGAATGGATTAATGTGTGAGAGAATGAACTTGCATGCCCTTAAACAAAGAGAAAGTTTAATGCCACACTCAAGCATGGGTGGCTTGTCTTGGGAGCCCAAAACCGCCACCACCCATGCTCCCCTTTTTTTTTTTTTTGCAACATCTTTTAAATACTTGTACATGTTGTTAATTACTTGCTATTATATTTTATAAATCCCTTTTATAAAATATAACTCCAATTAATAGTTTAAGTACTTATAAACCATCAAATATATTATTAAGCAAGTATAAAAGGGGTTGTAGCTTCTACTTTTATAATCCTTTTATAAAATGTAGAACACACATTAATTGTTTAACCACTTAAACAATTAAATCCATTATATATATATACATTATCCAAATAATTTTATCTCAAGTTATTTATATTTTAGAAAACCAATTTTCTAAAATTTAAGTGTCGAGTATTCACTTGATGATCCAATCGTTAAGATAAATACTTATAAGGTGTTGATAAGCTTGTTATTGGGTATAACCCGACTTGGATCATAACATGTTAGCCACATTAGTTTAATATGTCTCTCGGGCATATGAAATACCTTCAATCTCCCACTTGCACGAGAAACATAAGAAATTAATGCAAGTGATGGATACCACCTAACGACCGTCCATCACCCCTAATATGTTATGACTTAGTGCCATTCAATAACATCATCCCTTTCGAGTTCCCATCTAGAATATGATTAGGTGAATCTTTCAATATATCCTTTTGTCCTAGATGTCATGTTAAATCCAAGAGACATAGAATGATCACTCTCTTATAGATTTAACTTTATCAGGCCTTAGACATCTGTCTCTCAACGAATAAGAGGGATAAATTCCATCTTGGCTACATACGTCCTAGACACTACACTTCGTACCATACCTGAAGCCTCCCTTATGAGCTACCTTTTCAGAATAGTGAAGGAAAGAATCAAGGTACGATATTCGGTGAATATCTGAACCCAATATGTATCTCAGGTCAGAGGATACAATGATATTCTCCTTTACTCAAGATTACATGTGATCAACCACAAAGGCTCCATACAGTAAATCTTGAGAGCGGGTCTTCCAATATTTGTGTCCCACAAATATCTATGAACCTTGGTTGCAACCTTGCCCTACATTCACCATTTGAATGTTAACCAATCCAAGTTCATAATAGTCTAGACCTCACACTTGTTCCCACAAATGTGATCAACTACGAAATTTAGAATAATTATTTATTCATGGATAAAATATGCAAAATTGGAACATGACTCATAATTAAATTAATACCATAATTATATTAATGAGTTTGAACTAATTCGTTCCGTTACAATACATAAAATAGATCATTTCCAATCACTAGAATATCGAAGCCCTAATGCACAAACATGTCCCTCATGTTTTGGCCCATGTAAAAGCTTCGTGAGTGGATCCGTAACATTATGATCTGTGTGAACTTTGTGAATACATATCTTTCCCTTTTCAACTTCATCCCTGATGTAGTTGAATCTCCGCTCAATGTGACGAGTCTTTTGATGAGCACGAGGTTCCTTGATTTGAGCAATCGCACCCTCGTTGTCACAAAAGATCTCAAGAGGGTCCTGAATGGAAGGGACCACTCCTAAGTCGTCGATGAATTTCTTCATCCATGCAACTTCCTGAGCTGCCAGTGAGGCGGCAATGTACTCCAACTCTGTAGTGGATAACGCAACAACATCCTGTTTTGAACTCTTCCAAGAGACCGCACCACCATTTAACATGAAGACATAACCGGATTGTGATCGAGAGTCATCTCGATCAGTTTGGAAACTCGCGTCTACGTAACCCTTTACAGCGAGTTCCTCCTCACCAGACCCATATATTAGAAACATATCCTTAGTTCTTTTAAGGTATTTCAATATACTTTTAACAGCAACCCAATGACTGTTTCCTGGGTTATTCTGGTATCTACTTGTCAAGCTTAGAGCGCATGACACATTCGGTCTAGTACATATCATTGCATACATGATAGACCCAATAGCAGATGCGTATGGGACATTTTTCATCCTCTCTTGTTCATCTTTTGTGGTAGGACACTGAGATGAACTGAGAACGGTTCCTCTTTGAATAGGTACCAAACCTTTCTTAGAGTTTTCCATCTTGAACCTTTTCAAGACCTTATCAATGTATGTACTTTGACTTAAACCTATCAATCTTTTGGATCTATTCCTATAGATCCCTATCCCCAATATATATTGTGCTTCTCCAAGATCCTTAATGGAGAAGCAACTCTTTAGCCAAGTTTTGACTTCTTGCATTGTGGTAATATCATTCCCAAAAAATAATATATCATCCACATATAGCACAAGGAACATAACAGAGCTCCCACTAGCTTTCTTGTATACACAAGCTTCATCACCATTTTTAATGAAGCCAAATTTCCTTGCCTCTTCATTAAAACGATGATTCCACATTCTAGATGCTTGTTTCAATTCGTAGATTGATTTCTTTAACTTGCATACCTTTTTAGGATTTTTCGAATCAACAAAACCTTCGGGCTGTACCATATAGACATCTTCCTCAAGATATCCATTTAGGAAAGCGGTTTTGACATCCATTTGCCATATTTCATAATCATAATGAGTAGTAATGGCAAATAATATCCTAATAGACTTTAGCATTGCCACAGGCGAGAAAGTTTCATCATAGTCAACCCCTTGAGTTTGAGTGAAACCTTTCGCTACAAGTCTACCTTTGTATGTATCCAAGTTTCCATGTATGTCGGTTTTCTTCTTGAAAAGCCATTTGCAATCAACTAGGTTGGAGCTAGGAGGTTACACAACAAGTTCCCAAACTTGGTTTTCATACATGGATTGCATCTCGGCGTTCGTGGCTTCCTGCCATTTGTCTTTATTAATCCTTGATAAAGCATCTTCGTAGTTTGTTGGTTCATCCAAATCAACCGTATAGCAACCATCCACGAGAAAACCATATCTCTCAGGAGGATTACTAATCCTACTAGATCTATGAACGCTCTGTATACTTTGATCATCCACATGATCATTTTCAACATCCTCATGTTGAGTGCTAGTGTCAACCATTTGTGTATCATTGACTTGATCTTGAACCTCTACAAGATCTATTTTCCTTTCACCATCACCTTCCATAAGGAATTTGGTTTCAAGGAATTCCGCCTTTCGAGCAACAAATACATTTTGCTCGGTCGGATTATAGAAATAGTATCCCATATCATCCTTGGGATATCCTATGAAGATACACTTTGTGGATCGAGCATGTAACTTATTAGCAACATGGCGCTTAGGATAAGCTTCATATCCTCATACTTTCAAGTATGATAGAGAAGGAGGTTTTCCAAACCACATCTCATGAGGAGTTCGTTCCACTTTCTTGGTTGGGGCCATATTTAAAATATGGGCCGCGGAGCTTAGGCAATAACCCCAAAATGATAGAGGTAACGAGCTTCTTGCCATCATAGATCGAACCATATCCATTAGGGTTCGGTTCCTCCTTTCAGAAACTCCATTAAGTTGGGGTGTTCCGGGTGGAGTAAGTTGTGAGATAATCCCACAACTCCTAAGATGATCTTGAAAAGCATCGCTTAGGTATTCACCTCCTCTATCGGTACGAAGTACCTTAATTGTCTTATTGAGTTGATTTTGTACTTCGTTTTGATATTCTTTGAATGCTTCAAAAGTTTCGTCCTTGTGTTTTAATAAGTAGACATATCCAAAACAACTAAAGTCATCAATGAAAGTAACAAAGTATCTTTCACCATTCCTAGTCATGGGCTTAAAGGGTCCACATACATCCGAATGTATTAATCCCAATAAGTCTTTAGCCCTTTCATAGGTCCCTTTGAAAGGTGCTTTAGTTATTTTGCCTTGCAAATAAGATTCACATACATCAAACGAATCTATTTTATTTGATTTCAAAAGTCCATTCTTTTGAAGTGTATGCATTCGGTTCTTGTTTATGTGACCAAGGCGACAATGCCATAAGTAGGAATCACTCAAATCCCTTTTGAGTTTCTTGGTGCTAGTATGGTATATTGAGCTACTAGATGATGTGTCATCATGAACCAATTCATAAATTCCATTTGAAGGCGAAGCCTTAAAATAGAATACATTATCTAAATAAACGTGAATATCATCAATAACAAAATTAAGATTAAAACCACATTGTTTCAAACGGGAAACGGAAATAATGTTTCGACATAAATCGGGTGCATACAAAACATCATTCAAAGTAAGTTCCAAACCACTTGGAAGCTTTAACACAAAGTCTCCTTGAGCCTTCACTTGCACTTTGGCTCCATTACCCATAAAGAGACTTGATGTTCCCGCTTGCTTGCTACTTCTTTTGAACCCCTGCAATGAATTGCAAATGTGAGTTCCACATCCAGTGTCTAATACCCATGTATCAGAAGAAGTAATACTAAGCTCTATATATACCATATATATATATATTACCTGAGGATTGCCCCGCATCCCTCTTTTCCTTCAACTCCTTAAGGTAGACCGGGCAGTTTTGTTTCCAGTGACCCATTTCACCGCAACCGAAACATGGGTCTTCCTTGGGGTTTGCTTGTCCGGCAACTTTTTGCTTCTTGTTCTTGTTTTTAGTTGGGGTAACCATCTTCCCCTTTCCCTTGCCTTGATGAGCGGGTCCTTTCCTCTTAGCCGCCTTAGGCTTAGAGGTGTTGTTACCTTTGGACCCACCATCATTGATCATTAGCACGGGTGAAGCCCTTTTACCCATGCTAGTTTCGGCCGTCCTTAACATGCCATGAAGTTCACCAATGGTCTTATCCATCCCATTCATATTGTAATTAATTACAATTTGGTCAAACCTCTTTGACAAGGAGTTTAGGATAAGATCGGTGGCTAGCTCATTAGATATGTTGAGATTAAGACGGTTTGCGCGGTCAATAAGGCTTTTCATTTTGAGGACATAAGAGGATACGGATTGGGTGTCATCCATACGACATGCATGTAGCGCTCGAACCGTTTCGAAGCGCTCGACACGTGCTTGTTGAAGGAACATCTCCTTCAATTGCATAATCATGTCATATGCACTATGATGTTCGAAATCCTTTTGGAGTTCGGGTATCATAGTCCCAAGCATTAGGCAAGAGACTTGCACCGAATCGGCGCAATACTTGTCATAATAAGCCATGCCCTCTAGATCTTCCTCATCCAGTTGGTCGAGAATAGGGTCCTCCAACACATACGCTTTATCCTCAAGTTTGAGGACAATTCTAAGATTACGGAATCAATCCATAAAGTTCGTATGGTTGAGTTTGTCTTTCTCGAGGAGAGACCTTAATGATAGGTTGTTTAGGTTAAGTGGTGCATTTTGCATGTTGTTGTTATTTGCGGCCATCTACAAAATTAACAAAGTTCATTTAAGTATCGATTTTAAATTTAATAAACAACACCCTTTTATAATTAATTGTCTTATTAAATATTAGAATCTAACGGTAAATCAAATTTCGGTTAGGTAACCTTTATCCCGTTATTTGATTTAGCTAGGTAGTCATTTATATGACAATTGCAATCCTTTTGCAACTTCTAAATTATGGGATCATGCAATCCTTTTGCATGGCATATTTATCCCATCAACGCCTATTTGTTCCTCATGCTTCGGTGACCCTAAGTTCATGATTCCCAAATCAAGTCGTCCTACTTGTGTAAACATGTAAAATCAACATACAAGTGGTTAGGTGACCTTTATCCCACAAGCATGCGAATTTTACCTTAACCATATTAGTTAGTTCATAATGGTTAGGTGACCTTTATCCCATTATGAGTTCCCTACTATGTTCAAGTGTTCCCATAAAAGGATGGCGTTTAACTTTTTTACCTTGTTTTAGTTAAGGGATTTTAAGTTTTCATAAATTCTAGTTTAAGAAAACATTTGCCATACACCAACATGCATTTGGTGTATAGTACATTATGAAAAACCAATTTTCATGTCATATTAGTAAAGCCAATTATATGATATAAACCATTTTATATACATTAACATCATGTCCTTAATAACCATTTATTAGTGTCCTTTTGTTGTTTTAATTATAACCAATTATAATGTCATTTTGCAAGTTGTAAATATGTGATTATCTTGTATCAACCAAGCATACAAACACAATAAACATGCAAAACAAACAAGTCCACAATCAAGCCAATTTGGTAGACATTTGTTTAGCCAAAACAAATGTCACCTTCTAAGGGTTATGACAAAGTAGGAGATTTATAATCTCCCACTTAATCTTGCATCCAAATGCTTCCAACTTGTGTTCATCTTCATTCTTCATTCTCTTTACAAAAAAAATATATCCTAATACATTTTTTTCTAGAAAATGAAATTACAACCTAATCTATTTTACATACCAAACATAAAATAAATTACAAATGAATAAAATTACAAATTATTACAAACCAAATGAATGATTAATATTACAAACCATAAGAATGAATAAAACAACCACATCATACAACCATTAAAACACAAGGTCTAGGCTTGATTGTGAACCATATCATACAACAAAATTTGACCAAAAAATAAGTTCCAAACCCATTTTGGAACCCCTAATTTTTGGCCAAAAAAGGATCCCACCCAAAATCCAAAATTTTTACATTCTAGTTTCATGCATGTTACTAGATTGTAAGATTAGTGGATTTAAAAGTCATAAACAAGAAGCATATTTCAAAGACCTTGGCTCTAGATACCATTGATGGAAATTGACAATCTTTTAAACAAACATGTTCTACATATTAACAAAGTTCATAAAACCCATTTTATGAAGATTAAAGTAAGCGGAAGCATGCAAAGCACATGTTATATTTTATCCATTTTAAAAGACAAATTCCATAAATATATCAAGTCTTGAAGATATGCTTACAAGTATAACAGCTAGTAAGAAGGTTATACCTACTCCAAGTTAGGAGGTAAAAATGGGTGAAGATGATGAAGAAGATGATGAATAAGAAAGCTTCTTACTTGAAGCCTCAAGCCTTGTATACCAACAAGCTACCAATAATCAACACCACTCTTGAAATGGTTAGGATTTTAGACACCAAGTATTAGCTTCAAACAAATTTTTGAACCCTTTTTCTTGCTTGAAATTTTCGGCCAAATGGAGTAAGAGAGGAGAGAAATGTTTTGCTAATTTTGAATATTACTTGAGAATGGATTAGTGTGTGAGAGAATGAACTTGCATGCCCTTAAACAAAGAGAAAGTTTAATGCCACACTCAAGCATGGGTGGCTTGTCTTGGGAGCCCAAAACCGCCACCACCCATGCTCCTTTTTTTTTTTTTTTTTTTTTTTTTGCAACATCTTTTAAATACTTGTACATGTTGTTAATTACTTGCTATTATATTTTATAAATCCCTTTTATAAAATATAACTCCAATTAATAGTGTAAGTACTTATAAACCATCAAATATATTATTAAGCAAGTATAAAAGGGGTTGTAGCTTCTACTTTTATAATCCTTTTATAAAATGTAGAACACACATTAATTTTTTAACCACTTAAACAATTAAATTCATTATATATATAAATTATCCAAATAATTTTATCTCAAGTTATTTATATTTTAGAAAACCAATTTTCTAAAATTTAAGTGTCGAGTATTCACTTGATGATCCAATCGTTAAGATAAATACTTATAAGGTGTTGATAAGCTTGTTATTGGGTATGACCCAACTTGGATCATAACATGTTAGCCACATTAGTTTAATATGTCTCTCGGGCATATGAAATACCTTCAAAAAGAATGTATGTGACAGTGTCATTGGAACATTAATGAATATAGATGGAAAGACCAAGGATCATTTAAAAGCACGTCGTGATTTGAAAGAAATGGGTATTAGACTTGAACTTCATCCAGAACCTTTACCAAATGGAAAAGTGTATTTGCCTCCTGCATGTTTCGTATACTCCTCCTGCATGTTTCGTATACACATATATGCATCTGTTTGTTTGCATCTTTTAAGGAAACAATGATCTGTTCGCATACTCCTTCAATTTATCGCAAAAGCCCTTTAGATGAAACTGAAGTGTCTGATGATAGTCCAGATCGAAGTTGTAGTCATCAGTGAAAGTGACAAATGTTTGGGTGACTTAGAGGCTCACTAACCATAGACATCAGAGTTCTTTCTCTCAGGTAACAAGCATTTTGAAAGCGACAAATGTTTTTACTCTGCTTGTTCCTGAGAGAAATAACTATGATCTCTATGGTCTGATTATGGAATTGTGACTCAATGCATTGCTAACATGAGGGTCAATGATCAGTATTTGACTAATGTACTACTGAAAAGGGGAAGTGATTCTCACACACTGCTTTTTGATCCAGTATTTGACAAATTCAGCTTTTTTATATCCATATTATTGACAAATAATTATAAATTGTTTAACAAATATAATGCCAATGTGATTTAGATGCTGCCTAAGGAGTTTAATGATATCCCGGAACTAAAGGCAGATTGCAAATATGAATGTCTCGATCTCAACGAAAAAACTCATATATGGGGTTGAAGCAGACCAAAGGTGTAAGGAAGAAATTGTTCATTTGTGGAGGTTGGTATAAGTTTGTGAATACAAATGGCTACTATCCGGAACACAGGTGTCTGATTGGGTTCGGCTGCAATGATCTGAGGTTTTTCATGATCCTAGATGGAACTCACCCGGTTGAATGATTTATTTAGATTTGGTATCTTTTGTATTTTGATGGTTATTTAATTATTAAACACTTTAGGATAAAACTTATGGTAGCTTTATAATTGTGGAATAGTTTGTCATGTAATTGGACTTTATCATATGGCCATCGATGAATGATGGTAATTTTTGGAACATACAATGCTCTCCCGTGAAAGGTGAATGCATAATGAATACCCATTGAAAAACTTGCAAACATTTCTTAGGCGTGAAGCGCGTGAACCGCTTACATCTTGTGGTCAACAATTAAACACATAATTTGAAGCCAAAACACTTTCATTATGAATGAAACATCATTAATTAAATCATTAACTTACATCATTCATTAAAATTAAAATAACTAAAATAATACTGATCGAGTACATAATACTACTCCGTAATTAATAGTATGAGGTGGTAAAGTGTAAATTAATATGGAGAATGTGTACAGATGACTGATGTGAAAAGGTTCTCAGGCAAAATATTTCCCACTTTTTCATTTTCAACCGATCTCTTCATTTTTCAATCGAGTCTTCATTTTCAACCAATCTCTTCATCCTCGAGTTAGGGTTTTATATAATCTTGAAGAAATTTTTCCTTCATAAAATTAATTATTTTGTTGATCGTTTTATGATTGTGTGAATAGGTTTATATACTTGTTTATATTGTTGATTAGATTCCATGTTTAAGGTTTTTACATGAACAATTTTAAAAAGAATACATATTTTGGTGAAATCGACTATTTGTAGTTATTTTGGACATTAAGTTTTTTTAAATAGAACTGATCTTGCATGTATTCAGTCTCAAAGTATATGCATAAATAGATTAACTGCTGTCAATAGAAATTAGTTTAAGTATATAAATAGATTATGAGTTCTTGAGTTACAGACGTTAGTTTAAGTATATAAATAGATTCTGAGAATACGTTAGTAAGATTTAGCATTTTATAGTGTGTACAAACTAATTAGGTTAATATGTTTTTGAAATAGTCGTTTTTGTTGAGTATTTGATCCATCCTCACTCTTTATACATGGACATTTCTAAGTACATGCATGGATCAATATCATAATATTTGATATATATTGTTTTTAGCTTTTCAGATAGAACAGATTCATCATGTACTTAAGCATGGATCAGGTGATTCCTCCTTCATTCATCCATATAATACTCGAGGCAGATGAAAATGAAGTGGTATGGGTTTTTCATCAATAGTAGTAATAGTCTTAAACTTATATTCTCATCAAGCTTATAAATATAAGATTTATAATCATATTGTTTTGTTTTGTTTATGACAGCAACTGCCATATCATTGGTTTAGATATTATTACGAGCTCATGAAGCCTAGGCATAACGTTTGGATACACACTCTATAGGGTTATGCTTCTGAATTTGGTTTTCAATGCAATGAGGATCGACAATTGTGGCTAAGCACAGGGTGGAGTAAGATCATCACAGATCTTAAGTTTAAAAAGGGTGATATCCTTTGTTTCACTGCCATGGACAAAGGAAATTATGATTTGGTCATCTATGGTCCAGATATGGCTCCAAGGAATTTTTTCAACCCTTCCAAACAAAGTAGTCCTATGACTAAAATTCAGAGTACAGTTTTTGACACACAACCATACAGGTGATTCCCTTCGTTCATGATTTTTTTCGCCAATCCTACTGATGCAATAATGGTATGGTGTTTCTTCAATAATACCACAATTTTAAATTACATTTATTATTAATAACTTAAGAATTTTTCAATTTCATTCCGTTTCATTAATTTAAATATTATTTTATATAGACACTGCCAGAAGTATGGGTAAGAGCATTTCGTGGGAGGTCACGGCCCAAAGATCAGATTACCATTCATTTTCAAGGATGGTATAAAAAAATGTGGCATACTTGTGGATGAAGATGAGTGTCTTATATGGTCAGATTGGGAATCGGTGGTTAAGGAGCTTCAAATGTATCCATGTGATTGTATGATTTTTTTATGCAATCGATGATCTTAATCTACAGCTTGTGCTTTATAATCAACATGGTAGTGAGAAAGGTCATTTATTGTATGGGATGCTGAATCATATTGATGAAGCTGTTGAATGGCAAAAGCCATGTTTAAACAATCCTGTTCAACCTAATGAGTGTGGTCCAAGTAAAATTCAGATCATTGAGATTGATGACAGTTCAGATGAAGAAGTGAATGATGAAGGTGATAACCAGATGAACGATGTCCATGTTGGTCAGCCACCTAATCTTGGAGAGATTCCCATGCAGCCAGATCATCATCATCCTTTTCATGTTTTTGATCACAAAATTTGCGGTGGCAAAGTTTGGGTACGTTACTTATCTCAACTTATTATATATTAATTAAGTGTTCTCTTATTTTGTTTAGTATGTATTGTTAATTGTGTTTATTGTTTTTATATACATGCTTTTTGTTAATACATATTTATTCACACTAGAACTATTTTCATACTCTTTTATTTATACATGTAATGTAATGTAATACATTTTGTTTAGCGTCTTCCAGAGGAAGTTATTATACTACCTGGTCTTGAAAGTGGCAATCGCGTCAATTGCTTTAACCAGAATGGAGATCGATGGAGATGGCTTTTGTGTGAGGAGATTTGGAAGAAGAAGCCTAACTTGTGTGTGTCAACTGGATTTCCACAGTTTTGGGAAGATAATGGACTAAAAGTCGGTGATCAATGTTTGTTCAGTTACGTAATCAATGAGCATGCTTTCTATCTCCTTCATGTTTACAATAATGAAGATAATTCAAACAATTCAGATGTTTAAGTTTATGATATAAACTAAGAACCATGTGTTTGTGTTTAGTTGTTGTAATTTGTATGTATGTGGTAGAACAATGTCGTGTTTTGCTGGGTTAAACAGTAAGTAGGCATATTTTGTACCTTGACTTATGTTAGAGGGTATTTTGTAGTATTACGCTGACTTTAATACTAAACTGTACACTACCATTTTCCTAAATAGCTTAACAAAACACAATTTGAGGCTCGCTTTGAATGGAAGAGTCTAACAATGAGCCTTTCACATTTTTGTATACCAAATACGAGTTAAGAAGTGACTTTATACAAACTGAATTTGTAATAACCATCATCCAAAAAAACCGCGGCATCGCGCAGTCCAAACATTCTGTAGTTATTAAACGCTTTAGGATAAAAGTTATGGTAGTTATTAAACACATAATTTGAAGCCAAAACACTTTCATTATGAATGAAACATCATTAACTAACATCATTCATAACATCACACCAAAATAGCAAGAACAGTTACATACATTCATCTAACTATCAAAATAGCAACTAAAACATATAAGACAGCCACAATTGCTATCATAGCTAAAAACAACTTATCATAAACTTTTAGCTTTGTCTTTAAAATAGCTACTTCTTCTGTGAGTTTTGAATCTTCAACATCATGAATTCGAGGGTCCAATTTCTTAGTTTCCAAATGCATTTTGTATAACAGATCTTTGTAATATGGATTTGGAAGCTCATCATCAAGAAACATAAAAAATTTACACTTTCTTTGTTTATTCTGCAAAAGAAACAATCAATTGGGGAAAAAAATTTAAAACTTAAAATTAGGGCAAATTGAGCACTTACAAATATTGGACACACGACGAATCTTCTTCCTGGGTTTGCTTGAGTCCATGCAATTCCATCATATTCTCGATACCCACAATCACAATATTTTCTTCATGGCATTGGGTTCGTGTTGTTTGAAGAGTACGACGAATGAGCAGCCATGGTTTGAGACTTGAGTTAGCTAGGTTTGAAAAGTACTGAGTTATGACGACCCGGAAATTTTCGACCAAATTTAAACTTAATCTTTATATGATTTCGACACGATAAGCAAAGTCTGTAATGTTGAGTCTCGAAAGTTTTGAAATTTAACTCATGTAATCAATTACCCTTTTGACTGTGTTCGACGATTCACGAACAATTGTGGTTAATATATATACATATTTATAATTAAATATAAGTGCATATATTAATTTGATGTAATAAGTACAATTTAAAATATAAAGTAATATATAAAATAACTAAACTGTTATTTAAAATGACATCTATATATAATTAATATTATATGTATTGTAATGTATATATAAAATACATAAATATTAAAACATTCAAATATCTTATTATATATAATAAATATTACATATTTAACAAAATGTGAAGTTAATATATTAAAATTTTAAGTAAAAGTTATTACATTAATATTTACATTATCAGTATTAATAATAAGATTAATATTAATATCTATATTATTGATATTATTAATTCAAATATAAAAGATATAGATATGAGATTTGATATATGTAATTTATTATATCCTAATTATTAATTGTATTATCATTATTATTATTATTATTAATATTATCATATTATTATTATTATTATCATTATTTTTATTACTTTTTTATTATTATTAGTATTATTTTGATACTATTATTATTAATATTATTAATATTATTTCTATTAGTATTATTATTGGTATCTTTATTATTATTATTAATATTTTAATAGTACTATTATTATAAATATAATTAATATAATTATCAATTATTAATATTAATTAAATATAAAGTAAATGAAATAAAAAGGCATAAAATTACGCGAAATTAGCTGCATATCACTATCAGATTCATTTTTTTTCTTTCCTATTCTGCTCGTGATTCATCCTAGTGACCACCATCAAAAAATCTTGATCAATTATTTGTTGCTGTATCAATCATTAAATTACGCTAGATATATCCTTTATGTTTAAAAAAAAGAGATAAAATAGACAGGAACAAAGCCTTTTCTCTGTTCGAGTCACCTTTAAACCATAAACCAAATTCGGATCAAATATCACAAATTATAGATACAGAAGTATTAGAAATTACCTAATTATACTACCTGTAAGTTTTCAAGTCTCAAATCCTTCTCTTGATTTCGAATTTGGAAGTCAAAGTTTTTAAAACAAAAAGTCAACACTTTTGTTCTTGGTGAAATTCGAATTCGTTTTGAATATTCCAGTTAAATTAATGATGTCAAAAGTTTCTAAGATTGAATTGAGATATATTTTGTGTTTTAATCTTTGTCTATTACGTTCGTATAAAAGAAATCAATATTTGTTTTTATTTTTAAACCGTCGACGAGCAAATGCTGTTGTTTCTTCAATTTTTTTATTTATTTATCCTTTTTCTGTTAATTGATATCACAATTACATATCGTTTCTGTGTTACATCAAATAATCAATGATGTTAGGAATTAAGTTTGTTAGTGGAAGGAAATCTGAAAAGTTGTGGAGGAAGAAGAAGATAGGGATTATGTAATTACGGGTTATAAAATTTTAGTCTTAGAATAACACAGAAAAATGGATACAGCAGAGGGGTTAAGTGTTGGTGCGGGTAACGAGAGGTCGGGGGTTCGAGCCTTGGCTACGGCATTCTATTTTTTTGAAGCTCAATTAGTGTGAGGTAGTAATCCTATTATTATTATTATTATTATTATTATTATTATTATTATTATTATTATTATTATTATTATTATTATTATTATTATTATTATTGTTATTATTATTATTATTATTATTATTATTATTATTATTATTTTCTTTATTATTATTATTATTATTATTATTATTATTGTTATTATTATTATTACTATTATAATCATTATTATTATTATTATTATCACTAATTAGTATTATTGTTATTACGTGAATATTATTATCAACAAAATGATTAATAAATAATTTATGAAATTATCATTATTATTACTAGTATTATCATTTAAAAATTTATTAGTATTATCATTTATAATATTATTGATATTATTAGCATTATTATTATTGTGTTATTATTGTTAGTCTTATTATTATGAATTTAAGGTTATTAAACATGTTAATATCACAACTATATAATAAAAGGTGTTATATTAGAGATTAAGGAAATTGGTTATAATTATATGAAAACATGTAAAATTATATTATGATTACAAATTAGTGTTAAAAGAAACTATCATCATTAGTTATAAATTAAACGCGAAGGTTATGATTATTATAACTATGATTATATACGTTTTAATAATATCGATAAGATAATAAATATAGAAAGTTATTATTATGGAAATGATTAAAATCCTAATTAAAATATGCTTGAATAGAATTATTAAAAGTCTTATAATTATTGTTATCATAATTATCTTTATAAAAATTAGTATTGTTATCATTATTAATATCATAATATTCATTAACATTATTATTATCACTTTTATCATTATATAGTATCAATATTATTACTAATACTAGTATTATTATAAATATTAATTTCATAAACAAATGATCTTCATATAAAAGATATATTTAATATACATAACTTAATTATATTAATATTACTATATATATATATAAGATAAAGATATAAAGATAAATAATGAAACATATAAATGATTAAAAATAACAATTACATCACTAATATTAATATATAAATTCGTTCGATTACAAATATACGTTTTAATATATATACAAATGATATAGGTTCGTGAATCCGAGGCCAACCCTGCATTGTTCAATGTCGTCATATGTATTTTTACTACAAAATACAGTATTTTGAGTTTCATTTGCTCCCTTTTTAAATGCTTTTGCAATATATATTTTTGGGACTCAGAATACATGCGTTGCTTTTATAACTGTTTTATGAAATAGACACAAGTAATTTAAACTACATTCTATGGTTGAATCGTTATACCGGATATCGCCCTTGTTGAACTTGATAACCTAAGAATTGGTGTTTATTATAATTACCACCAATTGACGCGAATCCTAAAGATAGATCTATGGGCTTTGACACGCCCCAGTCAGAGAATTTGAACTGCTTTAGTACTTCGATGTTTATATATGGGGATATTCTAGATGCATTTTGTTAATATCGGTTACCAGGTGTTCAATCCATATGAATGATTTTTTAAACACTTGCCAGTGTATGATTATTGAATAAAGGAAATCTTGTGGTCTATTAAAATTATGGAAATGATTGATTATGATAAACTAATGAACTCACCAACCTTTTGGTTGACACTTGAAAGCATGTTTATTCTCAGGTATTAAAGAAATCTTCTGTTGTGCATTTGATCATTTTAGAGATATTACTTGGAGTCGTTCATGACATATTTCAAAAGACGTTGCATTCGAGTTGTTGAGTTCATCAAGATTATTATTAAGTCAATTATAGTTGGATATATTATGATATGGTATGCATGCTGTCAACTTTCGATGTAATGAAAGTTTGTCTTTTTAAAAAACGAATGCTATGTTTGTAAAATGTATCATATAGAGGTCAAGTACCTCGCGATGTAACCAAATGTAATGTATTCGTCCAGATGGATTAGGACGGGTCATGAAAGTTGGTATCAGAGCGGTGGTCTTAGCGAACCAGGTCTTGCATTAGTGTGTCTAACTGATAGTTGTTTAGTTGCATTAGTGGGTCTGGACTTCGACCATGTCTGCATGTCAAAAGTTTTGCTTATCATTTGTGTCGAAAATTACCTGCTTATCATTCTTAGGGAATCACTTGCTTATCATTCTTATTCTAGACACATCTTACTGCATTGATTGCATGAATAGTGTATAGACAAAATTCATATCTTAGCGTATCTGCTAATTCATATCTTAGAGTATCTGTTACTGTAAACTTTGCCTAGTATATTCTGTGAATTCCTCCGTAATCTACGAAATATTTTGTTCTATATATTTAGATATAGATATTCTATATAATTAGAATACCACCCGATAGCTAAAAATCAATTTATATCGAAAAATCCTTTACTCATTCGTACGAAATGGAACTCGTCACTAGTTCAAGTTCTTCAGAACCCGACAGTTATTCCGACATGGATGTGCACTTAAGCTCCGAAAGCAGCGTCACTGGAATGAATTAACCAATCAGCCATCCCCAATTCATCTGATGGGTTCGTAGTCGACTTAATCAATGGAAACGAGAAGAAGGCGATCCTTTCCATTAATCAAATTTCCCTTTGGCAAGAACCTGAAACACTTACCGACGAACCTGTCCGAAACACCATTTTCTCTCTCATTTCCAGAGTATCTCATCACTACTATATACTATCTCAAATTTTAGATCTTATTCATCCGCTTGTCCGAACCGACAATCATCCCGGTGTAATAGAAGAAGTCAACGAGCTTCGCGCTCGGGTAGTGGCTTCGGAAAATATGGTGCAAAGATTACAAGCACCAGCATCAGCACCGGCAGCAACAGTACCACCATTAGCAACATCAACAGTACCATCACCACCACCAACAGCAGCATCCACATCTCACACCTCAACATCACAATCTGTACCTCGAACATCAACGTCATACGCACCATAGATACCAAGGAATACCAACAACAGTAACCGATGAAGTATTGATTCATAACTTCATTGGAGAACTATTCTGTGGTGATTATGTACTCTCTAAAGTCTTAGAGATTATTCATTTCTAGTTCCAGCCGAAAATCTAATGAGTTTAATAGTATATTAACTTATTAAATCCATGATTACATCTGAAGAAAATATATATGTATATATGTTTTCATAAAGATTGTAATTAAAAATTCTTTTGTACAAACTGTTAATGGTGAAAATATTTTAACGGGTAGGTAATACCCGAGGAATATTTAGATTTCACATTAATAAGTTACACTGTACATTCTTCGAATCTGATTCAATGGTCATTTACTATCCTACTTACATCCACATATATACGAATCCGTTCACCATAGAATAACCATTGTCATTCAATTTCATGTTTGGATTGTGACGTATCAGAATCCAACATGTGGCATAATGAAGAAAAACATTGGACAAAATAAAATTTGTTAGAAACAAACAAATTAACTATGAGAAATTTTGTTAAGAATCCACGCTAACAAAATCCTAGCTAACTGTTCCTAGCTAACTGTTAATTCATTATTACATTTTATTTATCGCAATTTTAATTCTCGCAATTTTAATTATCGTCATTTAATTTCTGTTATTTATTTTACGCACTTTAAATATCGGGACACGTATAAAAGGTTTTGACATATCATATCGATGCATCTATATATATTATTTGGAATAACCATAGACACTCTATATGCAGTAATGATCGAGTTAGCTATACAGGGTTGAGGTTAATTCTACAATAATATATATACTTTGAGTTGTGATCGAGCCTGAGACATGTACACGGGTCACGATATGAAATGTCCCGTTCATATTGATTATAAACGTTCCATATTAATTGATTTCGTTGCGAGGTTTTGACCTCTATATGAGACATTTTTCAAAGACTGCATTCATTTTTAAAACAACCATAACCTTTATATTATCAATAAAGGTTTTAAAAACATTACGTTGATTATCAAATAATGATAATCTAAAATATATTGTTTACACACGACCATTACATAATGGTTTACAATAGAAATATATTACATCGACATATGTTTCTTGAATGCAGTTTTTACACAAAATCATACAAACATGGACTCCAAATCTTGTCCTTATTTTAGTATGCAACAGTGGAAGCTCTTAGTATTCACCTGAGAATAAACATGCTTTAAACGTCAACAAAAATGTTGGTGAGTTATAGGTTTAACCTATATATATCAAATCGTAACAATAGACCACAAGATTTCATATTTCAATACACATCCCATATATAGAGATAAAAATCATTCATATGGTGAACACCTGGTAACCGACATTAACAAGATGCAATTATAAGAATATCCCCATAATTTCGGGACACCCTTCGGATATGATATAAATTTCGAAGTACTAAGGCATCCGGTACTTTGGATGGGGTTTGTTAGGCCTAATAGATCTATCTTTAGGATTCGCGTCAATTAGGGTGTCTGTTCCCTAATTCTTAGATTACCAGACTTAATAAAAAGGGGCATATTCGATATCGATAATTCAACCATAGAATGTAGTTTCACGTACTTGTGTCTATTTTGTAAAACATTTATAAAACCTGCATGTATTCTTATCCCAAAAATATTAGATTTTAAAAGTGGGACTATAACTCACTTTCACAGATATTTCCTTCCTCGGAAATAAGACTTGGCCACGGATCGATTCACGAACCTATACAAATATGTAAATATATATCAAAGTATGATCAAAATATAATTACAACCATTTTTATTATGTTTTAAAGATTTGAGTGTATTAAGTCAGCTGTCCTCGTTAGTAACCTACAACTAATTATCCACAGTTAGATGTACAAAAATAAATCGATATATATTATCTTGAATCAATCCACGACCCAGTGTATACACGTCTCAGGCTAGATCACAACTCAAAGTATATATATTTTTGGAATCAACCTCAACCCTGTATAGCTAACTCCAACATTACTGCATATAGAGTGTCTATGGTTGTTCCAAATAATATATATACATGGGTCGATATGATATGTCAAAACATTTGCATACGTGTCTATGGTATCCCAAGATTACATAATATATTAGAATACATGTATAATACAATATAAGTTAGCTAGGATATGATTTGTATAGATTTGTTAAACATTTCCCGTAGCTAAAAAGATCAAAAATATCCAATCTTGTTTTACCCATAACTTCTTCATTTTAAATCCGTTTTGAGTGAATCAAATTGTTATGGTTTCATATTGAACTCTAATTTAAGAATCCAAACATAAAAAGTATAGGTTTATAGTCGGAAATTTAAGTTACATGTCAATTACTAAAGAGGTAGTCATTTCCGTCGAAAGAACGACATCTTGATGACCATTTTGAAAAACATACTTTCACTTTGAGTTTAACCAAGATTTTTGGATATAGTTTCATGTTCATATGAAAAATCATTTTTCCAGAAGAACAACTTTTAAATCAAAGTTTATCATAGTTTTTAATTATCCAAACCAAAACAGCCCCCGGTTTCACTACGAGGGTGTATATCCGATTTTATGGTGTTCATCGTGTTTCCAAGTTTTAAAACATTAAGTTAGCATATCATATAGATATAGAACATGAGTTTAGTTGATTTTAAAAGTCAAGTTAGAAGAATTAACTTTTGTTTGCGAACAAGTTTAGAATTAACTAAACTATGTTCTAGTGATTACAAGTTTAAACCTTCGAATAAGATAGCTTTATATGTATGAATCGAATGATGTTATGAACATCATTACTACCTCAAGTTTTCTGGATAAAACTACTGGAAATGAGAAAAATGGATCTAGCTTCAAAGGATCCTTGGATGGCTTGAAAGTTCTTGAAGCAGAATCATGACACGAAAATAGTTCAAGTAAGATTTTCACTCGAAATAAGATTGTTGTAGTTGTAGAAATTGAATCAAAGTTTGAATATGAATATTACCTTGATTTAGAAAGATAACCTACTGTAAATAACAAAGTTCCTTTGAAATGTCCCGTTCATATTGATTATAAACGTTCCATATTAATTGATTTCGTTGCGAGGTTTTAACCTCTATATGAGACGTTTTTCAAAGACTGCATTCATTTTTAAAACAACCATAACCTTTATTTTATCAATAAAGGTTTCAAAAGCATTACGTAGATTATCAAATAATGAGAATCTAAAATATACCATTTACACACGACCATTACATAATGGTTTACAATAGAAATATATTACATCGACATATGTTTCTTGAATGCAGTTTTTACACAATATCATACAAACATGGACTCCAAATCTTGTCCTTATTTTAGTATGCAACAGCGGAAGCTCTTAGTATTCACCTGAGAATAAACATGCTTTAAACATCAACAAAAATGTTGGTGAGTTATAGGTTTAACCTATATATATATATCAAATCGTAACAATAGACCACAAGATTTCATATTTCAATACGCATCCCACACATAGAGATAAAAATCATTCATATGGTGAACACCTGGTAACCGACATTAACAAGATGCATATATAAGAATATCCCCATCATTCCGGGACACCCTTCGGATATGATATAAATTTCGAAGTACTAAAGCAACCAGTACTTTGGATGGCGTTTGTTAGGCCCAATAGATCTATCTTTAGGATTCGCGTCAATTAGGGTGTCTGTTCCCTAATTCTTAGATTACCAGACTTAATAAAAAGGGGCATATTCGATTTCAATAATTCAACCATAGAATGTAGTTTCACGTACTTGTGTCTATTTTGTATATCATTTATAAAACCTGCATGTATTCTCATCCCAAAAATATTAGATTTTAAAAGTGGGACTATAACTCACTTTCACAGATTTTTACTTCGTCGGGAAGTAAGACTTGGCCACTGGTCGATTCACGAACCTATAACAAATATGTACATATATATCAAAGTATATTCAAAATATATTTGCAACACTTTTAATACATTTTGATGTTTTAAGTTTATTAAGTTAGCTGTCCTCGTTAGTAACCTACAACTAGTTGTCCAACGTTAGATGTACAGAAAAAAAATTGATATATATTATCTTGAATCAATCCACGACCCAGTGTATACATGTCTCAGGCTAGATCACAACTCAAAGTATATATATTTTTGGAATCAACCTCAACCCTGTATAGCTAACTCCAACATTACTGCATATAGAGTGTCTATGGTTGTTCCAAATAATACATACACATGGGTCGATATGATATGTCAAAACATTTGCATACGTGTCTATCGTATCCCAAGATTACATAATATATTAGAATACATGTATAATACAATATAAGTTAGCTAGGATATGATTAATATAGATTTGTTACCAATTTTCACGTTGCTACAACAAGAAAAATTATCCAATTTTGTTTTACCCATAACTTTTTCATTTTAAATCCGTTTTGAGTGAATTAAATTGCTATGGTTTCATATTGAACTTTATTTTATGAATCTAAACAGAAAAAGTATTAGTTTATAGTCGGAAATATAAGTTACAAGTCATTTTTGTAAAGGTAGTCATTTCAGTCGAAAGAACGACGTCTAGATGACCATTTTAGAAAACATACTTCCAATTTGAGTTTAACCATGATTTTTGGATATAGTTTCATGTTTATAAGAAAAATCATTTTCCCAGAAGAACAACTTTTAAATCAGAGTTTATCATAATTTTTAATTAACTAACCCAAAACAGCCCGCGGTGTTACTACGACGGCGTATGTCCGGTTTTACAGTGTTCTTCGTGTTTCCAGGTTTTAAATCATTAAGTTAGCATATCATATAGATATAGAACATGTGTTTAGTTAATTTTAAAAGTCAAGTTAGAAGGATTAACTTTTGTTTGCGAACAAGTTTAGAATTAACTAAACTATGTTCTAGTGATTACAAGTTTAAACCTTCGAATAAGATAGCTTTATATGTATGAATCGAATGATGTTATGAACATCATTACTACCTTAAGTTTTCTGGATAAAGCTACTGGAAATAAGAAAAATGGATCTAGCTTCAAAGGATCCTTGGATGGCTTGAAAGTTCTTGAAGCAGAATCATGACACGAAAAACAAGTTCAAGTAAGATTTCCACTCGAAATAAGATTGTTATAGTTATAGAAATTGAATCAAAGTTTTAATATGAGTATTACCTTGTATTAGAAAGATATCTTACTGTAAATAAGAAAGATTTCTTGAGGTTGGATGATCACTCTACAAGATTGGAAGTAAGCTAGCAAACTTGGAAGTATTCTTGATTTTATGAAACTAGAACTTATAGAATTTATGAAGAATACTTAGAACTTGAAGATAGAACTTGAGAGAGATCAATTAGATGAAGAAAATTGAAGAATGAAAGTGTTTGTAGGTGTTTTTGGTCGTTGGTGTATGGATTAGATATAAAGGATATGTAATTTTGTTTTCATGTAAATAAGTCATGAATGATTACTCATATTTTTGTAATTTTATGAGATATTTCATGCTAGTTGCCAAATGATGGTTCCCACATGTGTTAGGTAACTCATATGGGCTGCTAAGAGCTGATAATTGGAGTGTATATACCAATAGTACATACATCTAAAAGCTGTGTATTGTACGAGTACGAATACGGGTGCATACGAGTAGAATTGTTGATGAAACTGAACGAGGATGTAATTGTAAGCATTTTTGTTAAGTAGAAGTATTTTCATAAGTCTCTTGAAGTCTTTCAAAAGTGTATGAATACATATTAAAACACTACATGTATATACATTTTAACTGAGTCGTTAAGTCATCGTTAGTCGTTACATGTAAGTGTTGTTTTGAAACCTTTAGGTTAACGATCTTGTTAAATGTTGTTAACCCAATGTTTATAATATCAAATGAGATTTTAAATTATTATATTATCATGATAATATGATGTATGAATATCTCTTAATATGATATATATACATTAAATGTCGTTACAACGATAATCGTTACATATATATGTCTCGTTTCAAAATCATTAAGTTAGTAGTCTTGCTTTTACATATGTAGTTCATTGTTAATATACTTAATGATATGTTTACTTATCATAATATCATGTTAACTATATATATATATATCTATATATATGTCATTATATAGTTTTTACAAGTTTTAACGTTCGTGAATCACCGGTCAACTTGGGTGGTCAATTGTCTATATGAAACCTATTTCAATTAATCAAGTCTTAACAAGTTTGATTGCTTAACATGTTGGAAACACTTAATCATGTAAATAACAATTTTATTTAATATATATATAAACATGGAAAAGTTCGGGTCACTACAGTACCTACCCGTTAAATAAATTTCGTCCCGAAATTTTAAGCAGTTGGAGGTGTTGACGTATCTTCTAGAAATCAATGCGGGTATTTCTTCTTCATCTAATCTTCACGCTCCCAGGTGAACTCGGGTCCTCTACGAGCATTCCATCGAACCTTAACAATCGGTATCTTGTTTTGTTTAAGTCTCTTAACCTCACGATCCATTATTTCGACGGGTTCTTCAATGAATTGAAGTTTTTCATTGATTTAGATTTCGTCCAACGAAATAGTGAGATCTTCTTTAGTAAAACATTTCTTCAAATTCGAGACGTGGAAAATGTTATGTACATTCGCAAGTTGTTGAGGTAACTCAAGTAGTTAAGCTACTGGTCCGACACGATCAATAATCTTGAATGGTCCAATATACCTTGGATTTAATTTCCCTCGTTTACCAAATCGAACAACACCTTTCCAAGGTACAACCTTAAGCATGACCATCTCTCTAATTTCAAATTCTATGTCTTTTCTTTTAATGTCGGCGTAGCTCTTTTGTCGACTTTGGGCGGTTTTCAACCGTTGTTTAATTTGGATGATCTTCTCGGTAGTTTCTTGTATTATCTCCGGACTCGTAATCTGTCTATCCCCCACTTCACTCCAATAAATCGGAGACCTGCACTTTCTACCATAAAGTGCTTCAAACGGCGCCATCTCAATACTAGAATGATAACTGTTGTTGTAGGAAAATTCTGCTAACGGTAGGTGTCGATCCCAACTGTTTCCGAAATCAATAACACATGCTCGTAGCATGTCTTCAAGCGTTTGTATCGTCCTTTCACTCTGCCCATCAGTTTGTGGATGATAGGCAGTACTCATGTCTAGACGAGTTCCTAACGCTTGCTGTAATGTCTACCAGAATCTTGAAATAAATCTGCCATCCCTATCAGAGATAATAGAGATTGGTATTCCATGTCTGGAGATGACTTCCTTGAAATACAGTCGTGCTAACTTCTCTATTTTGTCATCTTCTCTTATTGGCAGGAAGTGTGCTGACTTGGTGAGACGATCATCTATTACCCAAATAGTATCATAACCACTTGCAGTCCTTGGAAATTTAGTAATGAAATCCATGGTAATGTTTTCCCATTTCCATTCCGGGATTTCAGGTTGTTGTAGTAGACCTAATGGTTTGTGATGTTCAGCTTTGACCTTAGAACACGTCAAACATTCTCCTACATATTTAGCAATATCGGCTTTCATACCTGGCCACCAAAAATGTTTCTTAAGATCCTTGTACATCTTCCCCGTTCCAGGATGTATTGAGTATCTGGTTTTATGAGCTTCTCTAAGTACCATTTCTCTCATATCTTCAAATTTTGGTACCCAAATTCTTTCAGCCCTATACCGGGTTCCGTCTTCCCGAATATTAAGATGCTTCTCCGATCCTTTGGGTATTTCATCCTTTAAATTTTCCTCTTTTAAAACTCCTTGTTGCGCCTCCTTTATTTGAGTAGTAAGGTTAGTGTGAATCATTATATTCATAGATTTTACTCGAATGGGTTCTCTATCCTTTCTGCTCAAGGCGTCGGCTAACACATTTGCCTTCCCCGGGTGGTAACGAATCTCAAAGTCATAATCATTCAACAATTCAATCCACCTACGCTGCCTCATATTTAGTTGTTTCTGATTAAATATATGTTGAAGACTTTTGTGGTCGGTATATATAATACTTTTGACCCCATATAAGTAGTGCCTCCAAGTCTTTAATGCAAAAACAACCGCGCCTAATTCCAAATCATGCGTCGTATAATTTTGCTCGTGAATCTTCAATTGTCTAGACGCATAAGCAATCACCTTCGTTCGTTGCATTAATACACAACCGAGACCTTTCTTTGATGCATCACAATAAATCACAAAATCATCATTCCCTTCAGGCAATGACATATAGGTGCCGTAGTTAGCTTTTTCTTCAATAATTGAAATGCCTTCTCTTGTTCATCCTTCCATTCAAATTTCTTCCCTTTATGCGTTAATGCAGTTAAGGGTTTTGCTATTTTGGAGAAATCTTGGATGAATCTTCTGTAGTAACCAGCCAATCCTAAAAATTGACGTATATGCTTCGGAGTTTTTGGGGTTTCCCACTTTTCAACGGTTTCGATCTTTGCCGGGTCCACCTGGATACCTTATTTGTTCACTATGTGACCGAGGAATTGAACTTCTTCCAACCAAAATGCACACTTTGAAAATTTAGCGTACAGTTTTTCTTTCCTCAATACTTCTAGCACATATCTCAAATGTTCTTTGTGCTCTTGATCATTCTTTGAGTAAATAAGTATGTCATCGATGAAAACAATGACAAACTTGTCAAGATATGGCCCACACACTCGGTTCATAAGGTCCATGAACACAGCTGGTGCGTTAGTCAATCCAAACGGCATAACCATAAACTCGTAATGACCATAACACGTCCTAAAAGCAGTTTTTGGAATATCATCCTCCTTTACTCGCATTTGATGATATCCAGAACGTAAATCGATCTTCGAATAAACTGACGAGCCTTGTAGTTGATCAAATAAGTCGTCAATTCTCGGCAGTGGATAACGGTTTTTGATGGTAAGTTTGTTCAACTCTCTGTAGTCAATACACAACCTAATTGTACCATCCTTCTTCTTGACAAACAAAACAAGAGCTCCCCATGGTGATGTGGTTGGTCGAATGAAACCACGTTCTAATAGTTCTTGCAGTTGGCTTTGTAGTTCTTTCATCTCGCTGGGTGCGAGTCTATAAGGAGCACGAGCTATTGGTGCAGGTCCTGGTACAAGATCTATTTGAAATTCAACAGATCGATGTAGAGGTAGTCCCGGTAATTCTTTCAGAAATACATCGGGAAATTATTTTGCGACGGGAACATCATTGATGCTCTTTTCTTCAGTTTGTACTTTCTCGACGTGTGCTAGAATAGCATAGCAACCTTTTCTTATTAGTTTTTGTGCCTTCAAATTACTAATAAGATGTAGCTTCGTGTTGCCCTTTTCTCCGTACACCATTAAGGGCTCTCCTTCTTCTCGTACAATGCGAATTGCATTTTTATAACATACGATCTCTGCTTTCACCTTCTTCAGCCAGTCCATACCAACTATTACATCAAAACTCCCTAACTCTACTGGTATCAAATCAATCTTAAATATTTCGCTACCCAGTTTAATTTCTCGATTCCGGCATATATAATCTGCTGAAATTAATTTACCGTTTGCTAATTCGAGTAAAAATTTACTATCCAACGGCGTCAATGGACAACTTAATTTAGCACAAAAATCTCTACTCATATAGCTTCTATCCGCACCCGAATCAAATAAAACGTAAGCAGATTTATTGTCAATAAGAAACGTACTCGTAACAAGCTCCGGGTCTTCCTGTGCCTCTGCCGCATTAATATTGAAAACTCTTCCGCGATCTTGTCCATTCGTGTTCTCCTGGTTCGGGCAATTTCTAATAATGTGGCCCAGTTTTCCACATTTATAACAAACTACATTGGCATAACTTGCTCCGACACTATTTGCTCTGCCATTACTCGTTCCGACACCATTTGTTCCTTTCGTTATGTTAACCCCTGTTCCGTAGACCTCACACTTCACCGCGCTATGACCATTTCTTTTACACTTGTTGCAAAATTTGGTGCAGAACCCCGAGTGATACTTTTCACACCTTTGACATAGCTGCTTCTGATTGTTGTTGTTGTTGCGGGTTTTATTGTTGTTGGGATGATTGTTGTAGTTGTTGTTGTTGTTGTGCCGTTTGTTGTAGTTGCGATTGATGTTGCAATTGTTGGGATAGTTGTTGTTGTTTTGGTGACTCTTATCACCGTTTTCCTCCCACTTTCTTTTGACTAACTTCACGTTGGCCTCTTCGGCTGCCTGTTCTTTAATTCTTCTCTCAATCTGGTTCACTAGTTTGTGAGCCATTCTACATGACTTTTGTATGGAGGCAGGCCCGTGTGAACTTATATCTTCTTGGATTCTTTCTAGTAATCCTTTCACAAACGCGTCGATCTTCTCTTCCTCATCTTCGAACGCTCTCGGACACAATAGGCACAATTCTGTGAATCGTATTTCATACGTGGTAATATCAAATCCCTGGGTTCATAACCCTCTAAGTTCTGTCTTGAGCTTATTGACCTCGGTTCTGGGACGGTACTTCTCGTTCATCAAGTGCTTGAATGCTGACCACGGTAGTGCGTGAGCATCATCTTGTCCCACTTGCTCTAGATAGGTATTCCACCATGTTAACATAGTACCTGTGAAGGTATGCGTAGCGTACTTCACTTTGTCCTCTTCAGTACACTTACTTATGGCAAACACTGATTCGACCTTCTCGGTCCACCGTTTCAATCCTATCGGTCCTTCGGTTCCATCAAATTCCAAAGGTTTGCAGGCAGTGAATTCTTTATATGTGCATCCTACATGATTTCTTGCGCCGTTAGCTGCATTGCTAGATTCGAAGTTATTGTTGGTATGTAGCGCAGCCTATACTGCGGCTATGTTTGCAGCAAGAAAGGTACGAAATTCCTCTTCGCTCATATTCATGGTTTGTCGAGTAGTCGATGCCATTTCCTTCAAATAGTCAAATGAAACAAGTTAATCATACAGAATATTAAGAGTAGTCAATAGTATCTCGTAGCATAATATGAACTCATTTATAAAAGCTTTTTCTTCATATTAGCGTTTTATAAGTTTAAATTCGGGTAGTACCTACCCGTTAAGTTCATACTTAGTAGCTAATATACAATTCAACTACTACAATTCTATATGAAAAACTGATTATAATAATATTTTGCGTTCAAACTTTTTCACAATATTTTACAAACTTACAATACTGCTTATTTTACATATAACATGAAATATAGCACACAATAACTTTGATACAAGATAGTTGTGAAGATAATTCTATCTAGTACACAAGTCGTTCAGCAAAGGCAATAAAGACACGTAATTCATACGTCCAGAAACAAATCATGCATTCTGGTTTTACTAGGACTACTTCCCATCCTTGGTCTTGTGGAACATAACCGTTATGGCCTTTGATAAGACAGCGTGTTGTAACGTCGTCAAAGGGACGAGGGTTACGTAATGTCCAACAGTCCCGTAACAATCTAAAAACCTTGTTTCTCACCCCAACTACTGAGTCCGTCACTTGTGGAAACGTTTTGTTTAATAGTTGTAGCCCGATGTTCTTGTTCTCACTTTGGTGAGAAGCGAACATTACTAACCCGTAAGCATAACATGCTTCTTTATGTTGCATGTTAGCCGCTTTTTCTAAATCACGAAGTCCTATATTCGGATATATTGAGTCAAAATAATTTCTTAACCCGTTGTGTAAAATAGCATTTGGGTTCCCCGCAATATATGCGTCAAAGTAAACACATCGTAACTTATGGATTTCCCAATGTGATATCCCCCATCTTTTGAACGAAAGCCTTTTATAAACTAAGGCATTCTTGGAACGTTCTTCGAATGTCTTACAAACTGATCTCGCCTTAAATAGTTGTGCCGAGGAATTCTGACCGACTCTAGACAAGATTTCATCAATCATGTCTCCGGGTAGGTCTCTTAAAATATTGGGTTGTCTATCCATTTTGTGTTTTTATACTGTAAAATAGACAAGATTTAGATTCATAAAAAAAATACTTATTAATACAAGAAATTTTTACATATATCATAAAGCATAAGCACACTATATTACATATATTACACCACACGAATACAACTATCTTATTCCGACTCGCTCGTTTCTTCTTCTTCGATTTTGGTTCATTTTGACAAGTTTCTAGGGATATATGATGTTCCCCTAATACGAGCCGTCGTTTTCCACATTGGTTTAGAAAAACCTGGTGGTTTAGAGGTTCCCGAGTTATTGTCATAACTTAAGAAATACGGGTGTTGACGATACATATATAAAGTTCATCGGGTTTGGAATCAAATTTCTCTATTTTTATGCCCTTTCCCTTATTGTTCTCTTTTGCCTTATTAAATTGTGTTGGGGTAATTTCTATAACATCATCGGAATCCTTGTCGGGATCCGATTCATCGGAGAATTGGTAATCCTCCCAATACTTTGCTTCCTTGGCGGAAACACCATTGACCATAATTAACTTTGGTCGGTTGGTTGAGGATTTTCTTCTACTTAACCGTTTTATTATTTCCCCCACTGGTTCTATTTCTTCTTCCGGTTCCGATTCTTCTTTCGGTTCCGACTCTTCTTCCGGTTCCTCTTCGGGAACTTGTGAATCAGTCCACGAATCATTCCAATTTACATTTGACTCTTCATTATTATTAGGTGAGTCAATGGAACTTGTTCTAGAGGTAGACATCTATCACATAATATCAAACACGTTAAGAGATTAATATATCACATAATATTCACATGTTAAAAATATATAGTTACCAACAAAATTTGTTAAGCAATCATTTTTCAAGTAAACACGGTCGAAGTCCAGACTCACTAATGCATCCAAAACAAACTCGATAAGACACACTAATGAAAAATTCTGGTTCTCTAAGACCAACGCTCTGATACCAACTGAAATGTCCCGTTCATATTGATTATAAACGTTCCATATTAATTGATTTCGTTGCGAGGTTTTGACCTCTATATGAGACGTTTTTCAAAGACTGCATTCATTTTTAAAACAACCATAACCTTTATTTTATCAATAAAGGTTTCAAAAGCATTACGTAGATTATCAAATAATGATACTCTAAAATATACTGTTTACACACGACCATTACATAATGGTTTACAATAGAAATATATTACATCGACAAATGTTTCTTGAATGCAGTTTTTACACAATATCATACAAACATGGACTCCAAATCTTGTCCTTATTTTAGTATGCAACAGCAGAAGCTCTTAGTATTCACCTGAGAATAAACATGCTTTAAACGTCAACAAAAATGTTGGTGAGTTATAGGTTTAACCTATATATATCAAATTGTAACAATAGACCACAAGATTTCATATTTCAAAACGCATCCCATACATAGAGATAAAAATCATTCATGTGGTGAACACCTGGTAACCGACATTAACAAGATGCATATATAAGAATATCCCCATCATTCAGGGACACCCTTCGGATATGATATAAATTTCGAAGTACTAAAGCATCCGGTACTTTAGATGGGGTTTGTTAGGCCCAATAGATCTATCTTTAGGATTTGCGTCAATTAGGGTGTCTGTTCTCTAATTCTTAGATTACCAGACTTAATAAAAAGGGGCATATTCGATTTCGATAATTCAACCATAGAAGGTAGTTTCACGTACTTGTGTCTATTTTGTAAATCATTTATAAAACCTGCGTGTATTCTCATCCCAAAAATATTAGATTTTAAAAGTGGGACTATAACTCACTTTCACAGATTTTTACTTCGTCGGGAAGTAAGACTTGGCCACTGGTCGATTCACGAACCTATAACAAATATGTACATATATATCAAAGTATATTCAAAATATATTTACAACACTTTTAATATATTTTGATATTTTAAGTTTATTAAGTCAGCTGTCCTCGTTAGTAACCTACAACTAGTTGTCTAACGTTAGATGTACAGAAAAAAATTGATATAATGTATACACGTCTCAGGCTAGATCACAACTCAAAGTATATATATTTTTGGAATCAACCTCAACCCTGTATAGCTAACTTCCTCATTACTGCATATAGAGTGTCTATGGTTGTTCCAAATAATACATACACAAGGGTCGATATGATATGTCAAAACATTTGCATACGTGTCTATGGTAAGATTACATAATATATTAGAATACATGTATAATACAATATAAGTTAGCTAGGATATGATTAATATAGATTTGTTACCAATTTTCACGTTGCTACAACAAGAAAAATTATCCAATCTTGTTTTACCCATAACTTCTTCATTTTAAATCCGTTTTGAGTGAATCAAATTGCTATGGTTTCATATTGAACTTTATTTTATGAATCTAAACAGAAAAAGTATAAGTTTATAGTCAGAAATATAAGTTACAAGTTATTTTTTTAAAGGTAGTCATTTTAGTCGAAAGAACGACGTCTAGATGTCCATTTTAGAAAACATACTTCCACTTTGAGTTTAATCATGATTTTTGGATATAGTTTCATGTTTATAAGAAAAATCATTTTCCCAGAAGAACAACTTTTAAATCAAAATTTATCATAGTTTTTAATTAACTAACCCAAAACAGCCCGCGGTGTTACTACGACGGCGTATGTCCGGTTTTACAGTGTTCTTCGTGTTTCTAGGTTTTAAATCATTAAGTTAGCATATCATATAGATATAGAACATGTGTTTAGTTAATTTTAAAAGTCAAGTTAGAAGGATTAACTTTTGTTTGCGAACAAGTTTAGAATTAACTAAACTATGTTCTAGTGATTACAAGTTTAAACCTTCGAATAAGATAGCTTTATATGTATGAATCGAATGATGTTATGAGCATCATTACTACCTCAAGTTTTCTGGATAAAGCTACTGGAAATGAGAAAAATGGATCTAGCTTCAAAGGATCCTTGGATGGCTTGAAAGTTCTTGAAGCAGAATCATGACACGAAAATAGTTGTTGTAGTAAGATTTCCACTCGAAATAAGATTGTTATAGTTATAGAAATTGAATCAAAGTTTGAATATGAGTATTACCTTGTATTAGAAAGATATCTTACTGTAATAAGAAAGATTTCTTGAGGTTGGATGATCACTCTACAAGATTGGAAGTAAGCTAGCAAACTTGGAAGTATTCTTGATTTTATGAAACTAGAACTTGTAGAATTTATGAAGAATACTTAGAACTTGAAGATAGAACTTGAGAGAGATCAATTAGATGAATAAAATTGAAGAATGAAAGTATTTATAGGTGTTTTTGGTCGTTGGTGTATGGATTAGATATAAAGGATATGTAATTTTGTTTTCATGTAAATAAGTCATGAATGATTACTCATATTTTTGTAATTTTATGAGATATTTCATGCTAGTTGCCAAATGATGGTTCTCACATGTGTTAGGTGACTCACATGGGCTGCTAAAAGCTGATCATTGGAGTGTATATACCAATAGTACATACATCTAAAAGCTGTGTATTGTACGAGTACGAATACGGGTGCATACGAGTAGAATTGTTGATGAAACTGAACGAGGATGTAATTGTAAGAATTTTTGTTAAGTAGAAGTATTTTGATAAGTGTCTTGAAGTCTTTCAAAAGTTTATGAATACATATTAAAACACTATATGTATATACATTTTAACCGAGTCGTTAAGTCATCGTTAGTCGTTACATGTAAGTGTTGTTTTGAAACCTTTAGGTTAACGATCTTGTTAAACGTTGTTAACCCAATTTTTATAATATCAAATGAGATTTTTAATTATTATATTATCATGATAATATGATGTATGCATATCTCTTAATATGATATATATACATTAAATGTTGTTACAACGATAATCGTTACATATATGTCTCGTTTCAAAATCATTAAGTTAGTAGTCTTGCTTTTACATATGTAGTTCATTGTTAATATACTTAATGATATGTTTACTTATCATAATATCATGTTAACTATATATATATCCATATATATGTCATCATATAGTTTTTACAAGTTTTAACGTTCGTGAATCACCGGTCAAGTTGGGTGGTCAATTGTCTATATGAAACCTATTTCAATTAATCAAGTCTTAACAAGTTTGATTGCTTAACATGTTGGAAACACTTAATCATGTAAATAACAATTTTATTTAATATATATATATATATATATATATATATATATATATATATATATATATATATATATATATATAAACATGGAAAAGTTCGGGTCACTACAGTGTAAAGACCGGCACAGAGGTTCTATATTTTGAAGGCACATGTATTCAGCATGGGGTGAAAGACCGGCACAGATGGTTACTATTATATTTTGAATCCTCACCAGGTGTTCTTCATATGAAAGATATTTTTTGTGCAGTTGGAATGGGACTTCTACACGTTTTATAATATTTAAAAATCTTGTGGTCTATTAAAATGATGAAAATGAAATGATTACTATAAACTGATGAACTCACCAAACTTTTGGTTGACATTTGAAAGCATGTTTATTCTCAGGTGTGAAAGAAATCTTCTGCTGTGCATTAGCTCATTTTAAGGATATTTCTTGGAGTCATTCATGACATATTTCAAAAGACGTTGCATTCGAGTTGTTGAAGTTCATTAGAGATTATTATTAAGTAAATGACAGATTAGGTCATTTATAGTTTGGATATTTTGAAATGGTATGCATACCTGTCAACTTTCAATGAAATGAAAGATTGTCTTTTAAAAACGAATGCAATGTTTATAAAATGTATCATTTAGAGGTCAAGTACCTCGCGATGTAATCAACTATTATGAATCGTTTATAATCAATATGGACTTCGTCCGGATGGATTAGGACGGGGCGTTTCAGTTGGCATCAGAGCGGTGGTCGTAGCGAACCAGGTCGACAATAGTGTGTCTAACTAGGAGTTGTTAGGATGCATTAGTGAAGTCTGGACTTCGACTTAGTAGTTGTTAGGTTATACTAATGAGTCTGGACTTCAACCTGGTCCGCATGTCAAAATTTTTGCTTATCATTCTTGTCAAAAATTATCTGCTTATCATTCTTTGTCTAGACACATCTTACTGCATTGATTGCATGAATAGTGTATAGAAAAAAAAATTTATATCTTCGCGTATCTGCTAATTCATATCTTAGCGTATCTGCTAATTCATATCTTAGCGTATCTGTTACTGTAGACTTTATTTGACACATTTCCTTAATTCCCTTCGTAATCTACGGGATCTCCTGTACTATGTATAGGTATTCTATGTAATTAGAATATCATCTGTTATCCGAAAATCATTTCATCTCGAAAAATCCTTTATTTAATCGTACGCAATGGAACTCACAACTAGTTCAAGTCCCTCGGATTCCGATATGGAGTCCCACTCCAGCTCCGAAAGCAGCGGCATCAGAATGAATCAATCAATCATCCATCCCCAATTCATCTGATGGGTTCGTAGTCTACTCAATCATTGGAGAGAAGAAGAAGGCGATCCCTTCCATCCACCACATTGCCCTCTCGGCGAAGAACCTGAAGCATTTACCGGCGAACCTGTTCGAAACACCATTTTCACCCTCATTACCCGAATACCTCGCCATGATTATATACTATCTCAAATTCAAAACCTTATTCATCGCTCGTTCCTACCGACAATCATCCCGGAGTAATAAGTCAACGAATTTTGCGCTCGAGTAACCAATTTAGAAATTATGGTGCAAAACTTACCAGCTTCAGCAACACCAACAGTACCACCAACAACAACATCCGCATCCTAAGCCTCAATTTCACAATCTGTTCTACGAACATCAACATCATACGCACCATAGATACCAAGGAGTACCAAGAGAAATTAACAATGAAGTATTGGACCATAACTTCATTAATATTCTGCGAAGAATATGTGGATCCTAATAATTAACGATGAAATATTGATCCATAACTTCGTCAATATTCTGCGAAGAATATGTGGATCCTAATAGTTTTAAGGATTACCTATTCTAGCTCAAACCGAAAAGCAAATGAGATTAATATCATATTAACTCATTAAATACATGATTACATCCGAAGAAAATATATATGTATATATGTTTTCATAAAGATTGTAATTAAAAATCCTTTCGTACAAACTGTTAATGATGAAAATATTTTAACGGGTAGGTAATACCTGAGGAATATTTAGTTTTCACATTAATAAGTTACACTGTACATTCTTCGAATCTGATTCAATAATCATTTACTATCCTACTTACATCCACAGATATATGAATTCGTTCACCACAGAATAACCATTTCCATTCAAATTTCATATTTGGATTTTGACCTATCAGAATCCAACAAGTGGCACAATGAAGAAAACATTTGACGGAATAAAACTTGTTAGAAACAAACAAATTAACTATGAGAAATTTTGTTAAGAATCCACGATAACTGTGGACAAATCAACTGAGGACTACCAACAGTGGACAATTAAAATGAATTAAAATATTGATTATAACATATGAAACTAAACAATTCTTCAAGTTTGCCACTTGATTTCATCTTAAACCTCATTTGTATCTTGACAATTACAATCTGCGTTCAAACCTTTCGTGATCCTTGAAAACACCTCAATCGGGAGGATGAATCAACCGCACTTCATCTACGGAAGAAAAGATTTACGCATATAGTTATGCATCTAAAAAGTTCTCAGAACCTGTATAAATGTTTAACACGTATCTGTGCTAGCTTCTTTGGCATTGTTATTTCCGAAAAATTACAACGCAATTTCTTTTCAAATTAGCCAATTTTGTGACAGCTCCAGCAAATCAACTTCAAGTTATTTATTCAAATGAATCCTATTATAGGGATTACCCCTTCATCATCGTTACCGGGGGACCGTTTATATCTTACCACATTAGTAGTAAATTTACCAACAACTCCGTTGATCTTTGACTTTCCGAAAAATCACTATATTCAGTGAAATCCTATCATATACTCATCTACACCTTGTAACGAAAATTGCCATATCAACAACCGGGAATCAGCAATCAGTACTTTGAAAACTCACAGCATATCTACATCAACAGTTATATGTATAACATTTAGCTCTTAGAATTATGATCTTCCATTCTGAAATTCTGAAAAGCACCCAGTCTACAAATCAATACTCCAAATTCTGAAAAATCTGAATACAGTAGTAAAAAATGTACAAGCTGAATACAGCAGCAAAAACTGTATAAGCTGAATACAGCAGCAAAAACTGTACAAGCTGAATACAGCAGCAAAAATTGTACACGACCTTAACCGTCGAAGGTATAAAGATAAAGAATAGTATATTGGCAAAGCTCGAAAAAGTTAGAACTGGAAACCGGATTGAGCAAACCATGAAGGAGACTCTGAACAAATTACAAGCACTAAATTTGTACATAAAGAATCCAGATGATTCTGTTTCTGATGAAATCTTTAGCGAATACCTTACTCCTTAACCGCTCTACATCATCGTGAATAAATTTCTTCATCACAATTTGATTCTGAAATCCTAAGATATCATCGTACCTTTCCTTATTAATATCCTCAATATTTCTGAAGGTATCTTCATAAATATTCTCGTTCGATATTAATTATCTCTCTGCACTATTCGTATTATACCATAAAAGGAAACTGTTTTAGTTTCTATATTCTGCGAACCTTCGAATTTAAAATATGAATGTTTTTGAATTAGTGTTGGGAACTGACGCATGAGTTAGTATAATATAATGACACTTGATCAACGTGATTATATTACAGTAATTCATGCTGAGTTTCTAATGGAACGTGATGATTCACAGAACATACCGTCATCATGTGCCATTTACACGACCCTTACATTCTATCCAATCTTCAAACATATTAAGAACATATTTTCTTGATAGATCTATCTTTTCGGATATTCTAGTAATCTGCCAAATCAAGATCGTGCAAATACAATTTCTTTCTTAGAACATTAACTATGTTCGTTTCAAAATCCATACATATGAATTTCGGACCATTATTCGCTTGACTTGTAGTCGGGAAGAGAAGACAAAAGTATGGAACCTTTGAATATAAAATAAAATATAAAGCTCGGCAACAACCCAGAAATTTAAAACCGTATATATCAATGCATATAGCAATATAAAGACACGGGAGAACTAAAAATACTATAAACCCAAGGGTATAGTAAAAATAAATAGATTCTTCTGGTGGAAGATGAAAAAGAAGAATGACAGATATGAAAGTAAGGAGTATATCAAGAATCAGTACTGGATGGTACATATTAACGAATACTTTAAAGTATGAAACAAGGAAGAAAGAATAGAAGGTTTGAGTTGTGGAAAATAAGGAAACGAAGGAGGTAGATTTATAGTGAAATATTCGACAGAGCAATCAAAACAGATGATCGCATTTAAAGCGGATCCTAAATTCATTGATTACCGAAGAATAAAATCTTATTACGAAGATTTTCTCCAAATCTCTTGAAATTGGAAATCAATCCTATCTACGTCAAAAGATATGACGAATCTATACCTACTCATTTCACTCTTTGATAATAGCTTCACTTGTACTCTTCACAAAATCAAATGGTTCTATCCATATTACTCAATGAGGATAAAACTCTATTTATCAACTCATATTTGTCATGAAAACATTCTTATTGTTATCCATGACGACCTCTGATGTTATGCGAGGTGTATATAAAATAGCTTAAATTTTACTAGGAAATACTATCAAATACGATACAATTTTACACAAGATATTTATTTATTTATTGAATGGATATACTTAAACCTTGCTACAACACTTATAGGCAGTGTACCTAATCGTACAGTAGTGTAGTTTTTAGTAAGTCCGGTTCGTTCCACAGGGAAAAAAAATCTTTAAACAAAGCTTAACGCTATATTAGTTTTATTTTATAAAAATACAAATATATATATAAGTAATATTATTATTATAAAGGGGGGTTTTTACCGTTTAATGACTGGTTTGTCGATTTTAAAAACTTTAGTCGCAGTTAAAACCTGATGTAAAATAATAAAAATAAATATAACTTAATTTAAAGCGTAAAGTAAATAACAATAATGAAATTGCGATAAATAAAAGTGCGATAAAATAAAATTGCGATAATTAAAAAGTACGATAATTAAAAGTGCAATTAAATACAATAACAATAAATAAAAGTGCGATAATTAGAAGTGCAATTAAATATAAAATAAAGGAAATTAAATATGAAATAAAATAATTATGCTTATTTAAACTTCCGTAATCATGATGTTTGACGTGTTGATTTTAGTTTTATGCCCATGAGTTAATTGTCCTTTGTCCTGGATTATTTAATATGTCCATCTGGTTTTTGTCCATAACAGTCCATCAGTCATAAATATAAAGTTCGAGTATCCTCGTCAAATTATCCTTATACCCGAAGTTAAATATTCCAACTAATTGGGGACTTAAACTGTAACAAGATTTTAATACTTTGTTTAATAATTACACCAGGTTATCGACTGCGTGTAACCCAAGGTTTTAATACTTTGTTAACAATTATGCCAAGTGTCCTTGTACATAATTTCACCCCTGTTTTAATAATTCTAGTGGCTATTAATCCATTCTCGTGTCCGGTTAAATGAACGATTATTCGTACATATAAATATCCCGCCCATTGTGTCCGATTGAGAGTATATGGTTATTTATAGGGACGTCCAATTGTAAATCTTTTTATTAAAATTAAGAAACTATCATTTAGTTAAACAAATATAAAGCCCATTAATAGCCCATAGTCTAATTTCCACAAGTGTCGTTCTTTTGTCCAAACCCCAATTATGGTACAAAGCCCAATTACCCAATTTTAGTAATTAGCCCAACATCATGATTACTTCGTTTTAAATAAGCATAATAATAACTTAGCTACGAGACATTAAATTAAAAAGGTTGAACATAATTTACAATGATTAAAAATAGCGTAGCGTTACACGGACAGAATTTCGACTTACACCCTTACAACATTCGCTAACATACCCTTATTATTAGGATTAAAATTAAAATTAAAATTAAAATTAAAATTAAAATTAAAATTAAAATTAAAATTAAAATATAAATATAAATATTTACGTATAGATATAGAGAGGATGGATATATGATATTTTTTTACGTCGAACTGCGCTGGCTTTTATAGGAATTTTTGTCCAGGGGAGCTCCGCGACTCGCGGCATTTTTTGCCTTCAAACTCTGCGAGTCGCGGAGTTTGTTTTTACAGCTCACCCAGCTTTGGCTCTTTGTTTGCCGATAATTTTTAAATATATTATTATATATATATTAATTTTAAGAATTAATTATATATTATATTATATTCATGTGCATAGTTGACTTGTAATTTTTAGTCCGTTGCGTCGAGCGTTGAGAGTTGACTCTGGTCCCGGTCCCGGATTTTCGAACGTCCTTGCGTACAATTTAATATCTTGTACTTTGCGTTTTGAATCTTGTACTCTTGTAATTTCTATACGTTTCTTATCAATAATTGGAACCTCTTTGATTGTCTTTTGTACTTTTGAGCTTTTTGGTCGTTTGCGTCTTCAATTCGTCGAATCTGCCTTTTGTCTTCACCTTTTATTATTTAAACGAATATCACTTTTAAATAGGACAATTGCAACTAAAAGCTTGTCTTTCTTGAGGAATAATGCTATGAAATATATGTTCGTTTTTAGCATTATCAAATATTCCCACACTTGAGCGTTGCTTGTCCTCAAGCAATATAGTCTTGAAATACTAGAATCACTTCTTTATTCTTCACACTTTGTACATCAGTGATTTCTTTACGGCAGTATAAACAATGGTAGTAACGATATGGTTTACAGTCCCACATGACTATAAAAATTTAGATCCTTTAAAGAAATTGGATCTTTATGAAAACATTTGATCTTTTGAAAATTTTAATCTAGCTTTTACCCTAGATAAGTTTTCCGGAATAACCCTTCATCGGTGTTTGCAAAATGTTTTTGTGGGTTTGGTGGGTTTCAGATTTCAAAATTTTAGCTCAAAACTTGCGGTTTTGTGTCACCCACTTGCTAACCTTGTATTAGGAAAGCAACACGTCCAGTATACTTGCACCGAATATTACCTTTCGATAAACTACCTTCCGGTTGTAAAGGAAAGCGTTGAACAAGCAACTGTTAAGGCAATGTCCCCTGACATGCTTTTAATTATGGTATATAACGTGTCGGACGCAATTACTATCCTTTGTAGGAGCAATAGTAAAGCTCACCCTTATAATTTTTTCGGTATGGCACAAGGTCCTGTCTTTGACCATGCTATGCAACCACCGTTCTTACGGTTGACACCCGATTTGGTTCAGATGACCTAATGAATTCTAGATGAATTCCTAGGATTTTACGTTCAATGGTAATGAACACATTGAAAATGGGTTTTCAGAAAACAAACCGGTTTATAATTTGATCAAAATATTTTCTCGTTCAAGCTCGAGTTTAGATATCATTGAATTCCATGAGTTTGTAATTCTCATTCTTTAAGGTAAATCTCTAGGATTGAGTAATATCAGTCTTAAAAGCTGATTTTTGATCTTTAAAGGAGATTATCCTTTCTGGGGATCTGATTTATTAGTCTTATCAAGCTAATTTGCACGGTGCCCCCCATTTTACGAGACAGATCCTCTCATGGTTAGGATCAGTCTGACCACATGGCGACCCTGTTTTATGCTGAGGTCCTTGGATTTCCTGCTGATTTTAGAGATGACTTTTCTAGATTTTTCATCAACCTACAGCTGGTCTGGACGACAACTTCATGACCTAAATCAAGAAGCGCATTTCTTTTTCGGAAGACTTTACTTCCTTTTAACGATGGAATTGATTCATCGTGTAGATCCATCTATTCTTTTCTTTCATCGGGTAAAACAGTTTAGTTTAGTCCAAAGCAAAAGTATCTTCAATTATTTGTTACAGAAATATGTGACATATGTTTAAGATAACTTGATAATTTTTCCCACACTTGGCTTTTATTTTCTTTTTTATTGTCCTCTATTCCATTTTAAATGAATTTTAACATTTTGGTTTGTTTCTCAATTTTTGTCCTTTTCGAGGTAACAATAATTTCGGTGTTAACACCTAGTTTTATCGTTCATAAATATGTATAAACATGATTTTGAGTTCATTTAATTGAAAATTTTGAAAAATTTTACTAGAATTGGGTAGTCAGTATATAAGACTAGGGATGTTCTTTATTATCAGAGAGCACTAGATTCTAATACAACTACTACGTTACTAGTATTTTTAATGGTAACCAAGTGTTTAAGATAAAATTTTTAAAAATCCGAAAGAATTTAACCCCTTCCCACACTTAAGATCTTGCAATGCCCTCATTTGCAAGAAATCAGTAACAATTTAAATTATTGAGGGTGATTAGCGTAGAAATGATTAAATTTTACCAAAGTTTCCAAACATATTGTTGTTTGTGTTGAATGATAAATGGTGCACATCATTTGTTCATTCCGTCTTGTTGTTATTTCACATATATTTTGCATCTTGTCGTCAAAATTAGTTGCTTTTGCGAACTTAATGTCAGTCTTTGAAAATGTGTTGTTTTACCCTGTTGTGTACATAAGATAAACTGCAAACATATATACATATTTTTGAAGTTTGGTATATTACCCCACATTCAAAAATTATTAAAATCTAATAATAAAAGTTAGAAAATTATAAAAACTATTACAATATTAACATAAGTATTAAATGTATCAACATTACAAATTATAAAATAAATAAAACTAAGTAGACTAAGGATGATACTGATACCAGTAGGGGTTCCATGCATAACCGTATGTGTTATAGAATGCTTCGGCTGGGTTATACGTAGGATACGGTGGTTGCATCTCTATAGACCAGGGAGGAAATACGGGCGATGGAGTAGGAATATAGTTTCTACCTACATGTTGACAATGAGCTATGATTTGGTTTTGATGAACTTGCCAATCTTCAAATGCTCTATGTCTAGCATTTTCATACTCTTGTGAAGCTATAAACCTTTGCATTTCTATCATTTCATTTCCCCCTCCCACATTACCTGGCTGTTGGTTTCTCTCAACCTGTGGATGTCTACCATTATATCCTACTGCGGTGTTATTTCGCCTCTTCAAAACCTTCGCACCATGGTATACATTTAAACCTATTGTATCGCGGGGTTCTGGTTCTTCGACTAATAATCCCCCCCGACTTATATCCACATTGAGACACTCAGCAATTAATGTAACAAATATACCACCTCCTATTATGCTATGCGGTCTCATCCCCCTAACCATAGCTGATAAATAATAACCCACACAATAAGGTATACTTACAGCACTTTGTGGGTCTCGAATACACATGTGGTAAAACAAATCCTGTTCATTTACCTTTTCCTTATTCTTACCTCGTTGTGTAATCGAATTGGCTAAAAACCTATGAATTACTCTTAACTCTGCTCTATCTATTTCCAAATAAGAGTATTTTCCCCCTTTAAATCGGTGATGGCTGGTCATTTGACTCCATATACCATGCGTATCAAAATTTTCATCAATTTTCCTACCGTTCAATATCAACCCTATACAATCGGCAGATGCTAACTCCTCAGGCGTATATATACGTAAGGCCTGAGCCATGTCTAGTAGAGACATGTGGCGCATCGAACCTCCTAACAAAAATCTAATAAAAGATCGATCGGTTAAACTAGCTACCCGATCATTTATTTCTATACTACACAATAATTCTTCACATCATACTTTATATACAGGTCTACGCATGTTGAATAAACGTACCCAATCGTTAAAAGTAGAATTACCATACCTCTGTGTAAGTAATTCTCTAATTGGCCCTGCTAATTCTACAGCTTCTAACGGTGCCCATTCTATTACCCTAGGTACTTCAACAGCTCTAGAATGAAGAGTATGCAAGTCCCTTTGGTATTTTGGATAATCTATCCAACGTCTGTCAAATCTCAAGTTCGGGTGCAAATCTTCCAAGTGCATATCTGAAAATGTCATAACTGGATGAGGTATATCTTGTTTATAATAGCTATCAACATCCTGTTGTTCCACATTCTCAGGAGGATCATTGCGAGCTTGGGATGAAGATTCACCCCTTTCAGTCTGCAAAACACATCAAACACAATTTTTATGCATCCAAATATGCATTAGTGTCAGCAAAATCATCAATCAAAATAATTACAATGACATGTCCAATTTATATCAAACTTATGCTCATTTTCATATTTTTATCAAATCTACACTTTTTCAAATAAGCATATACGAAAATGTTCGCCAAGTTCATAAGCATTCAACTCAAATAACATGTCAAAATAATCATTACTAGCAATTAAACAAGTTTCAAATGGCATTATCTCTCAAAAATCAAATTCATGAATTTTAGACTTGAAAAAGTCCACTTTAATTCTCAAAAATCATGTTTAGGCTCAAAGTTTGGATCATTTAACTACCTAAACATGTTACACTACCTAATTTAGCAATAATTCATGACAAAAATCGGCCATAACCTGTTTATATCAAAAAGCCCCAAATTTGCTCAAGAACACAAACCCTAGATTACTCAAAATTTGAAGTTTAAGGCTTCTAATCATGTTAAATAGCATCAATATAGGTTATACAAGCATAATACATAAACAATTTAAGCATAATTACACTAAAAAGCATCAAAATCGAATTGGGTATAAAATTGCTCAAGAACACTAATTTTCGGATTAAATGGTGTTTAGGTGTAGAAATTTACCGTTTTTCTTGAGTAATTCCTTGATAGCATCCTTCTCAACATGATTTTAGTAAAAGATTTGATGAAAAACGGCTAAAAATTACGAAATTGAGAGTGTTTTTTCGTTTGTTTTCGTAGTAAAATGAGTTGTGGGTGTGTGCAACTGAGCTGTTCGGCCCTTTTTATTTTTTTTCCGTAATTTCGGTCCTCCGCAACTTGCGGTGTTTGACCCTTACAAACTCCGCGAGTCGGGGTGTTTTTTTTTTTTTTTTTTTTTTTTGTAAAAACCTTATCTTATAAAACAATTAATTAATTAATTTTAAAATTTTGTTTCCCTTGTTATTTAGGACGAGGTCGTTTCAGAACGATGTCCTAGTCCGTCCTTCGACAGAATTTTAAAATTTGTCTTTTTGTAGCGATTGTTTTAAAAGCTAAGATTTTTGGGTTTTTTTTTAATGTTTTTGGCATACTTTAATTCAATAAGATTAAAAATAATGATAATAAAAGTTCTCGTCCCTCCCTCGGGTAAAGCAATTTCGGTTCAAAGACCTAGTCTTCAACTTACGACGAATTTTAAAAATCATATTTTTAACTTAGCAAAATAAAGTAAATTTTTGTTTTTAAATTCACACCAAACTTAAATTTAAAATGCATAAAATTAAAAATTCACACCAAACTTAATTAAAAATTCATATTAAAAATTCACACCAAACTTATATTATATTTTTGTTTTTATACATACAAACTTATATTAAAAAGATTAATTTTTCAAATATTTACAATTTTAAATATATTGATTTAAAAAGTTTACAATAATTTTTTTTTAATACTAATTTATTAATTTTAAAAACATGGTAAAAATAAAATTAAAAATCTTTTTGGTCTTTTATCCCACTTTAATCAATCAAATATTATCAAAAATATGCGCCCCTCTTTTCGGTAAAGTAATTTCGGTTCCATGACCTAATTTAACTCATGACGAATTTTTGAAATATTTTGGGTTGATTGATTAAAGATATTTATACCTTAAGAATAAACGTTAAATTTCACAGTGATGTAATAAATTTTTGTATGATATCAATAATTTCGGTCGCCAAACCTAATTTTATTCAATACCAATTTAATACTTTATAGCGAACAAATTAGCGTTTATTATCAAAAGGTTAAAAATAAAAATAAAAATAAAAACTGTACAGACTTACCTGTGAGATAGTATTCTTAGTGATATGATCTATCCCATTCATAAGATAATCGGTTTAATTGATTTTCCATGGCTACATAGGCGTAAACTCGAGCATTCAGTGTTTTTTCTTCTAAGCATATGAACGGTCCATGTCTACATAAAGTAACAAATTCGGTGTTTGAATAGGTTTGATTATTTGAACATTTACCTCCATGTGACCATTTTCCGCATTTGTGACATCTTTCTAGGTGTCGTGCTCTTCTTTTCGCTGCAGATTTTGATTTTTCTTTACCAAATTGTAACTTATTATCTTCGCATCTGGATTCTTTTCTTACTCCGTCCAATCTTTCTCTGATTACTGATACTATTTCACTCGGAAGTGTGTCATTATTATGTTTAGTGATCAAAGCGTGTAGCATTAGACCATGGTTTAGTTCACAGGAAGTCTTCATTTCGTAAAAACCTAAAAAAATAAAAATTCAGAATAGGGGGAGAAGACTAGTTCTTTAGGGTCTGCTAGGGAAAGACCATTCGGGTTCCATTTTTGAGAACTACACGAAAACAGAAAATCTAACTCTAACAGAAATACATAAAATCCTTAAAAGACTTGATTCTCCCCACACTTAGTTAGCTGTGGTATCGAAATTGTGATTAACTTCGTTGTCGACTTCCATCGGACTATCTATGTAATGTTTAACTCTGTGACCATTAACTTTAAATTTAATTCTATTTGAATTTATTAATTCTATCATTCCGTATGGGAAAACTCTTTTGACTATGAATGGTCCAGACCATCTTGATTTCAATTTTTCAGGAAATAGCTTGAGTCGTGAATTGAAAAGAAGAACTCTGTCTCCTTCTTTAAATTCTTTTAAACTTCTGATTCTTTTATCATGCCATTTCTTCGTTCTTTCTTTATAGATTAACGAATTTTCGTATGCTTCATGTCTTAATTCTTCTAATTCGTTTAGTTGACTTAACCGTAGACGTCCAGCTTCATGTAAATCAAGATTACATGTCTTCAAAGCCCAAAATGCTTTGTGTTCAATTTCTACTGGAAGATGACATGCTTTTCCATAAACGAGTCTAAAAGGTGTGGTTCCAATTGGAGTTTTGTAGGCTGTTCTAAAAGCCCAGAGTGCATCCTCCAACTTAATGGACCATTCCTTCAGATTTGATCCTACGGTTTTTTCTAGAATACGTTTTAAAGCTCGGTTGGTATTTTCAACTTGTCCACTTGTTTGTGGATGATATGCGGTGGAGATTTTAAGAGTTACTCCATATCTTTTAAGAACTTTCTCAAGTTGATTATTACAGAAATGAGTTCCCCGATCACTTATTAAAGCTTTCGGTGTTCCAAACCTTGCAAAAAGACGTTTTAAAAAGTTGACTACAACTCGTGCATCGTTAGTTGGGAGAGCTTGTGCTTCCGCCCATTTAGATACATAATCAATGGCTACGAGAATATAGAGATTATTATGAGATTTTGGAAATGGACCCATAAAGTCAATACCTCAAATGTCAAATACTTCACATACTTGAATGACATTTTGTGGCATTTCATCACGTTGACTTATTTTTCCAGCCCTTTGACAAGCATCACAGGATTTGCAAAGAAGGTGTGCGTCTTTGTAAATTGTAGGCCAATAGAATCCAGCATCATAAACTTTTCTTGCTGTTAGTTGAGGCCTATAGTGCCCTCCTGTTGGTCCTGTGTGACAATGGTTTAAAATTTTACTAGCTTCATCTCCGAATACACATCGGCGTATTATTCCATCTAGACAACTTTTAAACAGATGTGGATCTTCCCAGAAATAGTGTTTTATATCACTGAAGAATTTCTTTCGTTTTTGGTACGATAATCCTTTTTCAAGAAATCCACATACTAAGTAGTTTGCATAGTCTGCAAACCATGGAATTTCATTATAATCTATCTTCAATAGATATTCATCAGGAAAGTTGTCTTGTATGGCCGATTCATTTAGAACTTCTAATTCAGGATTTTCAAGACGAGAAAGATGATCAGCGGCGAGATTTTCTGCTCCTCTTTTATCTCGGATTTCAATATTGAACTCTTGTAATAGTAAGATCTAACGGATTAATCTTGGTTTGGCATCTTGTTTCAAAAATAGGTATCTAAGAGCAGAATGGTCGGTTGTAACGACCCGGAAATTTCCGACCAAATTTAAACTCTAATCTCTATATGGTTCCGACACGATAAGCAAAAACCCTAAAGTTGACCCGCACTTTTTCGATCGTTCTATACTTTTAAGATTAATATTTACATAAATTAAACCTTACCAACTTGATAAGCAATCCAAATTGTTGAGACTTATGTTTTCGAAAAGAGTTTTACACAACGTTTGACCGTCTAGTTTGACCGATGATATCACGAACTATACAATATATGATAATTATACGTTTGTGTATATATAGGTATATATACATATTTAACATGATCTAAGAATGTTTTAATATCTCATTTTGTATTAATAACAATAAGTTATAAGTATATTTTGAAACTACTAACTTAAGTTTTCAAAACAATAACCATACGTAACGTTATTTGACTTAAATAATTATGACCTATAATGTTTATACATATATCGTATAAGTAATGTATTTAATCACTTTTAAAGACTTAAATACATAAAACAATATAAGTATATTTACAAAAGATAACTATATTTGAATCCTCGTTCCGTTTTCTCAAAGATTTCTATACGTATACCTAGGGTATATGTACCCGTATCATACGCAGCTTCTAGATGCATTTACTATTGGAATATACCAATAAAAATCTGCTCCTTAGCAGCCTTAAATGATTAAGAAACATGTGGAACCAACCATTTGTCAAGTAGCATGAATTATTTAGCAAGAAAACAAAGTTAGGTATCTTTTTTTTCCTTTATAACCTAAAAACGTTTTTATGCATGCACACCATTTCTTCACCCCATTTTCTCATACTTACACTTCCATTTCTCTCTCAAAATACTCTTAACTTCATACTTGATCATCTCCAAGCATTTTTCCCATCATTTAGCTTCAAAAACAACACTTAAACCTCATAAGAAAACCTTACAAAAACACTTCAAGAAATCCTTCCAAGAACACAAACTTACTTCCAATCTTTCATTCAATTCCATCACCCTTTTGGTTCTAGATTTTTACTCCTCTTTTACAGCAACCTTGTTCAAGGAACTTGAGGTAGTAACTATGTTCATAACTTTATTCGATTCATATATATATAGCTATCATATTTTGTGGTATACAATTTTAACAACAAGAACATAGTTTGAAAGTTTTCAAACTTGTTTGCAAACTAAATAGATCCTTCTAACTTAACTTTTAAAATACTTCAAGACCTGTAATATAACTTAAATATATGCTAATTTAACAAGGTATAACTTGGTTTTTCAAAGAATACCTTAAAAACTGTTTTTACGACGTCGGAGTGCAACCGGGGACTGTTTTGGGTTGGATAATTAAAAACCATTTTAAACTTTGAATTGGAGGTTTTTTTTCTGGAAAAATGATTTTTACTATGAATATGATAACAAATAAAAATTTCATGATTTAATTCAAAGTATAAGTATCTTTAGAAAAATAATCATTTAAGGTTGTTTACATAAAGGGAAATGTTTAACTTCATAAGTTTCACTAAAGTTTCACCTATGCCGTGTGATTTTGAATACAAACTAAGGTATTTACAGTTCATAGTCTTAAAGAGGGACTCGATCCAAGGAGATGGCAAGTTGAATCAACGAAAACGGAGTTGTAACGAAGAAACTATGACCGAAACAAAATCGGATATCCAAGACTAGTTTAGCCACGAAAATAATTGGGAAAAATTAAATAAATTACATCTTTCTAAGATAACATGATATTTTATATATATGTACTTATAATTCAATTTTATATGGTTCAGGATCACCCGTAAACAATACGAGAAGATTAATCATAAGATCCCATGATTGTACGCAACACGTCATTTGACAACACCGGTACTTTATGTACGCAACACGTCATTTGACAACACCGGTACCGTGGGTCAAGATTAATCTCGACCAATACATATACGATGGGGTTTTATTTATTTCGTTGGGGGTTTATTAAACACCTAAAAATGAACCATTAAAATTGAATTACTAACAACAAACTGCTAACTACGGACTAAGGAATTATTAAAAGTATTAAAAGTATAACAAGTATATATATGTGACGTTTGTTTAAAAAGAAAAGGTATTGATATATTATATATGGATAGGTTTGTGATATCAACCGGAGACCAAGTCAAAATATATATATCTTCAAGACGAATGTGAGTATATAGTCCCACTTTTAAACTCTAAATATTTCGGGATGAGAATACATGTATTTTATGTTTTACGTTATGGACACAAGTAACTGAAAAATATATTCTACGTTGAGTTGTACCACTGGCATACTTCCCTGTAGCTTGGTAACTAATATTTACAGCGGTATTGTAAACGCGAATCCTGTTGATAGATCTATCGGGCCTGACAACCCCAACCGGACTGGACGACCAGTATTCAACGGTTGCACAGTACTTCGTTTCGTGACTACACTTGGTACAGTGTAGTAAGATTTCATATTAAAGGGAATATGCGACGTGATTAATTGTTAAGTATGGTTACCAAGTGCTCAACCACTTAGAATATTTTTATTAAAATGTTTATATATGAAATCTTGTGGTCTATATTTATATCGCTGTCGACATTAAACCTATATCTCACCAACTTTATGTTGACATTTTAAAGCATGTTATTCTCAGGTATGAATTAAGTCTTCCGCTGTGCATTATCTCGTACTAAGGATACTACTTGAGGCCATTAAGGACTTATATCATAAGGCATTGCATTCGAGTCATTGAAGTTCATAGAGACTATTATTAAGTAAATGGCGGTTTAGGTCATTTGAATATTATGAAATGTCAGGCGAATATGTCAATTATGGATGTAACTATAGATTGCCCTTTAAGAATAAATGCAACGTTTGTAAGATGTATCATATAGAGGGCAAGTACCTCGCAATGTTATCAACTATTGTAATTCGTTTGTAATCAATATGGACAACGTCCGGATGATTAGTTTCGGATCCTTTCATCGGTATAGACCACCGTTTTTGCTTGAACGAGATATGAACGAAATTTGTCAAAAGCAAAGACAATAGCAAGGAGTTCTTTTTTAGTAGTTGTGTAATTCGTTTGTGCTCCTTGTAACGTCTTACTAGCATAATATATAGGTTGAAATCGTTTTCCAATCATTTGTCCTAAAACGGCTCCCATTGCAAAATCACTTGCATCGCACATAAGTTCAAACGGTAGATTCCAATTTGGTGTTATCATGATCGGCGCATTAGTGAGTTTCTCTTTAAGAATATTAAAAGATTTGATGCATTCATCTGAAAATATGAATGGAGCATCTTTTTCTAGGAGTTTATTCATAGGAGTGGCAATTTTAGAAAAATCTTTTATGAAATGTCGGTAAAAACCGGCATGCCCTAGAAAACTCCTAACTCCTCTAACATTGGTGGGACGTGGAAGTTTAGCAATTACATCTACTTTAGCTCTATCCACTTCAATTCCTTCCTTTGAAATTTTATGACCAAGAACGATGCCTTCTTTAACCATGAAATGGCATTTCTCCCAATTAAGTACTAGATTTGATTGCTCGAATCTAATAAGCATTCGTTCCAGATTAACTAGACATGATTCAAAAGTATCACCGAAGACTGAAAAGTCATCCATGAAAACTTCCATGCATTCTTCTATCATGTCGTGAAAAATCGCCATCATGCACCTTTGAAAGGTTGCAGGGGCGTTGCAAAGTCCAAATGGCATGCGTTTGTAAGCAAAAGTACCATAAGGGCACGTGAATGTGGTTTTCTCTTGATCTTCGGGTGCTATTGGAATTTGAAAATATCTGAAAAAACCATCAAGAAAACAATAGTAACTATTTCCGGCTAATCTTTCCAACATTTGATCAATAAAAGGTAAGGGAAAGTGATCTTTTCTGGTGGCGTCATTTAATTTTCTATAATCAATACATACACGCCATCCTGTTACAGTCCTTGTAGGAATAAGCTCATTTTTCTCATTTGTAATGACAGTTATGCCACCCTTCTTAGGCACGCATTGAACTGGGCTTACCCATGGACTATCAGAAATTGGATAAATTAAACCTGCATCTAGCAGTTTAATTATTTATTTTTTAACAACATCTTGCATATTAGGATTTAGTCTTCGTTGGCGTTGCACATACGTTTTATGACCTTCTTCCATAAGGATTTTATGTGTGCAATACGAAGGACTTATTCCTTTAATATCATGAATCTTCCATGCAATAGCTGGTTTATGAGCTTTCAACACAAAAATGAGTTGTGATTTTTCATTTTCAGTAAGAGAAGATGATATTATTACAGGTAATTCAGATTCACCATGTAAATAAGCGTATTCCAAATGGTTTGGAAGTGGCTTTAACTCTAATGTCGGTGGTTCTTCTATCGATGATTTATATCGATATATGTCTTCTTCTTTTAGCATTTGAATTTCTTCTGTTGTTGGTTCATATCCATTAGCTATTAGTGTAGCTAACATTTCAGCTTCATCAATTGGTTCAGTTCCTTCTCCTAAAGAACATTCTCCTGTTCCTTGCAATTCTGGAAATTCTTCTAATAATTCTGCATGTGAATCTATAGTTTGAATATAATAACATGTATCATCTGCAGATTGCGGTTGTTGCATTGCTCTATCAACTGAAAAGGTAACACTCTCGTCCTCTATACTTAGGTTCAATTTTTTACCAAACACGTCTATCATTGCTTTAGCCGTGTTTAAGAATGGTCTTCCTAATATGAGAGGAACTTGAGAATCTTCTTCCATGTCCAAAACAACAAAATCTACTGGAAATACTAAAGTACCAACTTTAACTAGCATGTTCTCCATTATCCCTCTAGGATATTTTATTGATCGATCGGCTAGTTGTATACTTATTCTTGTTGGTTTCAATTCTCCAAGGTCTAGTTTAGTGTATAGTGAATACGGCATTAAATTTATACTAGCACCTAAGTCTGCTAATGCTTCTATTGAACTAAGACTACCCAGAAAACATGAAATTGTGAAACTTCCTGGATCAGATAATTTTTCTGGTATCTTATTCAACAGTACTGTAGAACAATTAGCATTCATAGTAACAGCCGAGAGTTCTTCCATTTTCTTTCTATTCGTGATTAGATCTTTCAAAAATTTAGCATATCTAGGCATTCCTGAAATCACATCAATGAAATGAAGATTTACATTTATCTGTTTAAACATATCCAAGAATTTGGATTGCTCGGCTTCAAGTTTTTCTTTTTTCATTTTACTTGGGTAAGGAAGTGGTGGTTGGTATGGTTTAACATAAGGTTTAGCCTTAACTATGTTATCTTCATTAACCTTTTCAACTACCGGTTCTTTTTCCTTATCCTGATCAGGTTATGGTTCTTGTGGAGTAGGAATAGCTTCATCAGAAGTTACAGGTATTTCAGGTGGTTTAAGTGTTGTACCACTTCTTGTGGTAATGGCTTTAGCTGTTTCATTCCTGGGGTTAGCATTTGTATCACTAGGTAAACTTCCCGGTTTTCTTTCACCTATTAACCTTGCTAGGTTACTTACTTCTTGTTCCAAATTTTGAATAGAAGCTTGTTGATTTCTAAATGCTTGAGCATTTTGTTCATTAGTTTGTTTCTGAGATATGAAAAACTGCGTTTGATTTTCAACTAGCTTTGTAATCATATCTTCTAAATTCGGCTTTTTATCATCGGGTTGTGGTGGTTTGTTTTGAAAATTAGGTCTTTGCTGGTTGTAAGTATTATTGGTCTTTGCTGATTGCTAGGACCTTGTTGGTTGTTGTACGGAATATTTTGATTATAATTCTGGTTTTCATTGTAGATCGGTCTTGGCGGTTGATAATTATTCTGATAATTATTTCCAGGCCTTTGGTTTAGATATGAAACATTCTCTCTTTGTTCCATTGTTAGTTCAATACTGAGACAATCTTTTGTCAAATGTGGTCCTCTACACTGCTCACAACTAATTCGTATTGAGTGGATATCTTTAGTCATCTTTTCCATTCGTCTCTCGACAGCATCTATCTTTGCAGAAATGGAATCTAAGTCATGGCTAGAATCAGCTCTAGCTGCTTTAGATGATCTAACGATATCTTTTTCTTGGTGCCACTCATGTGAGTGGGAAGCAGTGTTATCAATAATTTTGTAAGCATCAGTTTCGGTTTTCTTCATAATAGAACCACCAGCTGCTATATCGATGTCTTTCCTTGTAGTGATGTCGCATCCTTGGTAGAATATTTGTACTATTTGACAGGTGTCTAAACCATGTTGCGGACATCCTCTTAATAAGTTTCCAAATCTTGTCCATGCCTCATATAGAGTTTCATTCGGTTTCTGTGTGAACGTAACAATTTCTCCTTGAAGTCTTACGGCTTTAGATGCAGGAAAGAATTGTTTAAGAAAATTTTCAACTAAAACGTCTCATGTATCAATCGCCCCTTCAGGTAACGATTCCAACTAATCTTTGGCTTCTCCCTTTAAAGTCCAGGGAAATAACATGAGATATATCTGTTCATCCTAAACTTCTCTTATTTTAAATAGTGTGCAGATCCTATTAAAGGTACGAAGATGTTCGTTTGGATCTTCCTTCGACGCACCACTAAATTGGCATTGATTAGTCACCATATGTAGAATTTGTCCTTTGATTTCATAATCTGGCGCATTAATGTCTGGATGAGTAATTGCGTGACCTTGGCCAGTGCGTTTAGCTCTCATTCAGTCTTCCATACTTAAAGGTTCCAGATTCTCCATAATTGAATTTGTTGAATCGGAATCACTAGAGGATTCTGATTTAATGGTTCGTTCCTCAACAATCTCTGTTTGAATGATTGGTGGTTCCGGAGGAAAAATTAATGGTTCAGGATCTATGATGAAATGTCCCGTTCTTATTGATTAAAAACGTTTCATATTAATTGATTTCGTTGCGAGGTTTTGACCTCTATATGAGACGTTTTTCAAAGACTGCATTCATTTTTAAAACAAACCATAACCTTTATTTCATAAATAAAGGTTTAAAAAGCTTTACGTAGATTATCAAATAATGATAATCTAAAATATCCTGTTTACACACGACCATTACATAATGGATTACAATACAAATATGTTACATCGAAATCAGTTTCTTGAATGCAGTTTTTACACAATATCATACAAACATGGACTCCAAATCTTGTCCTTATTTTAGTATGCAATAGCGGAAGCTCTTAGTATTCACCTGAGAATAAACATGCTTTAAACGTCAACAAAAATGTTGGTGAGTTATAGGTTTAACCTATATATATCAAATCGTAACAATAGACCACAAGATTTCATATTTCAATACACATCCCATACATAGAGATAAAAATCATTCATATGGTGAACACCTGGTAACCGATATTAACAAGATGCATATATAAGAATATCCCCATCATTCCGGGACACCCTTCGGATATGATATAAATTTCGAAGTACTAAAGCATCCGGTACTTTGGATGGGGTTTGTTAGGCCCAATAGATCTATCTTTAGGATTCGCGTCAATTAGGGTGTCTGTTGCCTAATTCTTAGATTACCAGACTTAATAAAAAGGGGCATATTCGATTTTGATAATTCAACCAAAGAATGTAGTTTCACGTAATTGTGTCTATTTTGTAAATCATTTATATAACCTGCATGTATTCTCATCCCAAAAATATTAGATTTTAAAAGTGGGACTATAACTCACTTTCACAGATTTTTACTTCGTTGGGAAGTAAGACTTGGCCACTGGTTGATTCACGAACCTATAACAATATATACATATATATCAAAGTATGTTCAAAATATATTTACAACACTTTTAATATATTTTGATGTTTTAAGTTTATTAAGTCAACTGTCCTCGTTAGTAACCTACAACTAGTTGTCCACAGTTAGATGTACAGAAATAAATTGATAAATATTATCTTGAATCAATCCACGACCCAGTGTATACATATCTCAGTATTGATCACAACTCAAACTATATATATTTTGGAATCAACCTCAACCCTGTATAGCTAACTCCAACATTCACATATAGAGTGTCTATGGTTGTTCCGAAATATATATAGATGTGTCAACATGATAGGTTGAAACATTGTATACGTGTCTATGGTATCTCAAGATTACATAATATACAATACAAGTTGATTAAGTTATGGTTGGAATAGATTTGTTACCAATTTTCACGTAGCTAAAATGAGAAAAATTATCCAATCTTGTTTTACCCATAACTTCTTCATTTTAAATCCGTTTTGAGTGAATCAAATTGCTATGGTTTCATATTGAACTCTATTTTATGAATCTAAACATAAAAAATATAGGTTTATAGTCGGAAAAATAAGTTACAAGTCGTTTTTGTAAAGGTAGTCATTTCAGTCGAAAGAACGACGTCTAGATGACCATTTTAGAAAACATACTTCCACTTTGAGTTTAACCATAATTTTTGGATATAGTTTCATGTTCATAATAAAAATCATTTTCCCAGAATAACAACTTTTAAATCAAATTTTATCATAGTTTTTAATTAACTAACCCAAAACAGCCCGCGGTGTTACTACGACGGCGTAAATCCGGTTTACGGTGTTTTTTGTGTTTCCAGGTTTTAAATCAATAAGTTAGCATATCATATAGATATAGAACATATGTTTAGTTTATTTTAAAAGTCAAGTTAGAAGGATTAACTTTTATTTGCGAACAAGTTTAGAATTAACTAAACTATGTTCTAGTGATTACAAGTTTAAACCTTCGAATAAGATAGCTTTATATGTATGAATAGAATGATGTTATGAACATCATTACTACCTCAAGTTCCTTGGATAAACCTACTGGAAATGAGAAAAATAGATCTAGCTTCAAAGGATCCTTGGATGGCTTGAAAGTTCTTGAAGCAGAATCATGACACGAAAACAATTTCAAGTAAGATTTCCACTCGAAATAAGATTGTTATAGTTATAGAAATTGAATTAAAGTTTGAATATAATTATTACCTTGTATTAGAAAGATAACCTACTGTAAGTAACAAAGGTTTCTTGATCTTGGATGATTACTTGGAATGGATTTAGAAAACTTGGAAGTAAACTTGCAATCTTGGAAGTATTCTTGATTTTATGAAACTAGAACTTTTGGAATTTATGAAGAACACTTAGAACTTGAAGATATAACTTGTGAGAGATCAATTAGATGAAGAAAATTGAAGAATTAAAATGTTTGTAGGTGTTTTTGGTCGTTGGTGTATGGATTAGATATAAAGGATATGTAATTTTGTTTTCACGTAAATAAGTAATGAATGATTACTCATATTTTTGTAATTTTATGAGATATTTTATGCTAGTTGCCAAATTATGGTTCCCACATGTGTTAGGTGACTCACATGGGCTGCTAAGAGCTGATCATTGGAGTGTATATATCAATAGTACATATATCTAAAAGCTGTGTATTGTACGAGTACGAATACGGGTGCATACGAGTAGAATCGTTGATGAAACTGAACGAGGATGTAATTGTAAGCATTTTTGTTAAGTAGAAGTATTTTGATAAGTGTCTTGAAGTCTTTCAAAAGTGTATGAATACATATTAAAACACTACATGTATATATATTTTAACTGAGTCGTTAAGTCATCGTTAGTCGTTACATGTAAATGTTGTTTTGAAACCTTTAGGTTAACGATCTTGTTGAATGTTGTTAACCCATTATTTATTATAACAACTGAGATGTTAAATTGTTATATTATCATGATATTATGATATATAATATATCTTAGTATGATATATATACAGTTAAATGTCGTTACAACGATAATCATTACATATATGTCTCGTTTCGAAATCATTAAGTTAGTAGTCTTATTTTTACATATGTATTTCATTGTTAATACACTTAATAATATATTTACTTATCATTTAACATAATTAACCAAGTGTATCAATATCTTAATATGATTCATATGTACCTAGTAAGACGTTGTTATAACGATAATCGTTATATATATCGTTTTCGAGTTTCTTAAATTAATAGTCTCATTTTTATGTATATAACTCATTGTTAAAATACCTAATGAGATACATACTTATAATAAAATCATGTTAACTATATATAACACCATATATATATCATCGTATAGTTTTTACAAGTTTTAACGTTCGTGAATCACCGGTCAACTTGGGTGGTCAATTGTCTATATGAAACCTATTTCAATTAATCAAGTCTTAACAAGTTTGATTGCTTAACATGTTGGAAACACTTAATCATGTAAATAACAATTTCATTTAATATATATATAAACATGGAAAAGTTCGGGTCACTACAGTACCTACCCGTTAAATAAATTTCGTCCCGAAATTTTAAGTAGTTGGAGGTGTTGGCGTATCTTCTGGAAATAAATGCGGGTATTTCTTCTTCATCTGATCTTCACGCTCCCAGGTGAACTCAGGTCCTCTACGAGCATTCCATCGAACCTTAACAATCGGTATTTTGTTTTGTTTAAGTCTCTTAACCTCACGATCCATTATTTCGACGGGTTCTTCAATGAATTGAAGTTTTTCATTGATTTGGATTTCGTCCAACGGAATAGTGAGATCTTCTTTAGCAAAACATTTCTTCAAATTTGAGACGTGGAAAGTGTTATGTACAGCCGCGAGTTGTTGAGGTAGCTCTAGTTGGTAAGCTACTGGTCCGACACGATCTATAATCGTGAATGGTCCAATGTACCTTGGATTTAGTTTCCCCCGTTTACCAAATCGAACAACGCCTTTCCAAGGTGAAACCTTAAGCATGACCATTTCTCCAATTTCAAAATCTATATCTTTTCTTTTACTGTCCGCGTAGCTCTTTTGTCGACTCTGGGCGGTTTTCAATCTTTGTTGAATTTGGATGATTTTCTCGGTAGTTTCTTGTATTATCTCGGGACCCATAATATGTCTATCCCCCACTTCACTCCAACAAATCAAAGACCTGCACTTTCTACCATAAAGTGCTTCAAACGGCGCCATCTCAATGCTTGAATGGTAGCTGTTGTTGTAGGAAAATTCTACTAACGGTAGATGTCGATCCCAACTGTTTCCGAAATCAATAACACAAGCTCGTAGCATGTCTTCAAGCGTTTGTATCGTCCTTTCGCTCTGCCCATCAGTTTGTGGATGATAGGCAGTACTCATGTCTAGACGAGTTCCCAATGCTTGCTGTAATGTCTGCCAGAATCTTGAAATAAATCTGCCATTCCTATCAGAGATAATAGAGATTGGTATTCCATGTCTGGAGACGACTTCCTTCAAATACAGTCGTGCTAATTTCTCCATCTTGTCATCTTCTCTTATTGGCAGGAAGTGTGCTGACTTGGTGAGACGATCAACTATTACCCAAATAGTATCATAACCACTTGCAGTCCTTGGCAATTTAGTAATGAAATCCATGGTAATGTTTTCCTATTTCCATTCCGGAATTTCAGGTTGTTGTAGTAGACCTGATGGTTTCTGATGTTCAGCTTTGACCTTAGAACACGTCAAACATTCTCCTACATATTTAGCAATATCAGCTTTCATACCTGGCCACCAAAAATGTTTCTTAAGATCCTTGTACATCTTCCCCGTTGCGTATTTCATCCTTTAAATTTCCCTCTTTTAAAACTCCTTGTTGCGCCTCCTTTATTTGAGTAGTAAGGTTAGTGTGAATCATTATATTCATAGATTTTACTCGAATGGGTTCTCTATCCTTTCTGCTCAAGGCGTCGGCTACCACATTTGCCTTCCCCGGGTGGTAACGAATCTCAAAGTCGTAATTATTCAATAATTCAATCCACCTACGCTGCCTTATATTCAGTTGTTTCTGATTAAATATGTGTTGAAGACTTTTGTGGTCGGTATATATAATACTTTTGACCCCATATAAGTAGTGCCTCCAAGTCTTTAATGCAAAAACAACCGCGCCTAATTCCAAATCATGCGTCGTATAATTTTTCTCGTGAATCTTCAATTGTCTAGACGCATAAGCAATCACCTTTGTCCGTTGTATTAATACACAACAGAGAACTTGCTTTGATGCGTCACAATAAATCACAAAATCATCATTCCCTTCAGGCAATAACAATATAGGTGCCGTAGTTAGCTTTTTCTTCAATAATTGAAACGCCTTCTCTTGTTCATCCTTCCATTCAAATTTCTTCCCTTTATGCGTTAATGTAGTCAAGGGTTTTGCTATTTTGGAGAAATCTTGGATGAATCTTCTGTAGTAACCAGCCAATCCTAAAAATTGACGTATATGCTTCGGAGTTTTTGGGGTTTCCCACTTTTCAACGGTTTTGATCTTTGCCGGGTCCACCTGGATACCTTCTTTGTTCACTATGTGACCGAGGAATTGAACTTCTTCCAACCAAAATGCACACTTTGAAAACTTAGCGTACAGTTTTTCTTTCTTCAATACTTCTAGCACTTTTCTCAAATGTTCTTCGTGCTCTTGATCATTCTTTGAGTAAATAAGTATGTCATCAATGAAAACAATGACAAACTTGTCAAGATATGGCCCACACACTCGGTTCATAAGGTCCATGAACACAGCTGGTGCGTTAGTCAATCCAAACGGCATAGCCATAAACTCGTAATGACCATAACGCGTCCTGAAAGCAGTTTTTGGAATATCATCCTCCTTTACTCGCATTTGATGATATCCAGAACGTAAATCGATCTTCGAATAAACCGACGAGCCTTGTAGTTGATCAAATAAGTCGTCAATTCTCGGCAGTGGATAACAGTTTTTGATGGTAAGTTTGTTCAACTCTCTGTAGTCAATACACAATCTAAATGTACCATCCTTCTTATTGACAAACAAAACAGGAGCTCCCCATGGTGATGTGCTTGGTCAAATGAAACCACGTTCTAATAGTTCTTGCAGTTGGCTTTGCAGTTCTTTCATCTCGCTGGGTGCGAGTCTATAAGGAGCACGAGCTATTAGTGCAGCTCCTGGTACAAGATCTATTTGAAATTCAACAGATCGATATGGAGGTAGTCCCGGTAATTCTTTCGGAAATACATCGGGAAATTCTTTTGCGACGGGAACATCATTGATGCTCTTTTCTTCAGTTTGTACTTTCTCGACGTATGCTAGAACAGCATAGCAACCTTTTCTTATTAATTTTTGTGCCTTCAAATTACTAATAAGATGTAGCTTCATGTTGCCCTTTTATCCGTACACCATTAAGGGTTCTCCTTCTTCTCGTACAATGCGAATTACATTTTTATAACATACGATCTCTGCTTTCACCTTCTTCAGCCAGTCCATGCCAACTATTACATCAAAACTCTCTAACTCTACTGGTATCAAATCAATCTTAAATATTTCGCTACCCAGTTTAATTTCTCGATTCCGGCATATATTATCTGCTGAAATTAATTTACCATTTGCTAATTCGAGTAAAAATTTACTATCCAACGGCATCAATGGATAACTTAATTTAGCACAAAAATCTCTACTCATATAGCTTCTATCCGCACCCGAATCAAATAAAACGTAAGCATATTTATTGTCAATAAGAAACGTACCCGTAATAAGCTCCGGGTCTTCCTGTGCCTCTGCCGCATTAATATTGAAAACTCTTCCGCGGCCTTGTCCATTCGTGTTCTCCTGGTTCGGGCAATTTCTAATAATGTGGCCCGTTTTTCCACATTTATAACAAACTACATTGGCATAACTTGCTCCGACACTACTTGCTCCGCCATTACTTGTTCCGACACCATTTGTTCCTTTCGTTCTGTTAACCCCTGGTCTGTAGACCTCATACTTTGCCGCGCTATGACCATTTCTTTTACACTTGTTGCAAAATTTGGTGCAGAACCCCGAGTGATACTTTTCACACCTTTGGCATAGCTGCTTCTGATTGTTGTTGTTGTTGCGGTTGTTATTGTTGTTGGGATGATTGTTGTAGTTGCTATTGTTGTTGTTGTTGTTGTTGTTGTTGTTGTTGTTGTTGTTGTTGTTGGGCCATTTGCTGTAGTTGCGATTGATGTTGCGATTCTTGGGATAATTGTTGCGATTATTATTGTAATTGCTGTTGTTGTTGTATTGGTGATTCTTATCACCGTTTTCCTCCCACTTGCTTCACATTGGCCTCTTCAGCCGTCTGTTCTTTAATTCTTTCCTCAATCTGGTTTACTAGTTTGTGAGCCATTCTACATGCCTGTTGTATGGAGGCGGGCTCGTGTGAACTTATATCTTCTTGGATTCTTTCCGGTAATCCTTTCACAAACGCGTCGATCTTCTCTTCCTCATCTTCGAACGCTCCCGGACACAATAGGCACAATTCTGCGAATCGTCTTTCTTACGTGGTAATATCAAATCCTTGGGTTCGTAACCCTCTAAGTTCTGTCTTGAGCTTATTGACCTCGGTTCTAGGATGGTACTTCTCGTTCATCAAGTGCTTGAATGCTGACCACGGTAGTGCGTACGCATCATCTTGTCCCACTTGCTCTAGATAGGTATTCCACCATGTTAACGCAGAACCTGTGAAGGTATGCGTAGCGTACTTCACTTTGTCCTCTTCAGTACACTTACTTATGGCAAACACCGATTCGACCTTCTCGGTCCACCGTTTCAATTCGATCGGTCCTTCGGTTCCATCAAATTCTAAAGGTTTGCAGGCAGTGAATTCTTTGTAGGTGCATCCTACACGATTTCCTGTACTGCTAGATCCAAGGTTATTGTTAGTATGCAGCGCAGCTTGTACTGCGGCTATGTTTGAAGCAAGAAAGGCACGAAATTCCTCTTCGCTCATATTCAAGGTGTGTCGAGTAGTTGGTGCCATTTCCTTCAAAATAGTCAAATGAAACAAGTTAATCATACAGAATATTAAGAGTAGTTAATAGTATTTCGTAGCATAATATGAACTCATTTATAAAAGCTTTTTCTTCATATTAGCGTTTTATAAGTTTAAATTCGGGTAGTACCTACCCGTTAAGTTCATACTTAGTAGCTAATATACAATTAAACTACTACAATTCTATATGAAAAACTGATTATAATAATATTTCGCGTTCAAACTTTTATACAATATTTTACAAACTTACAATACCGCTTATTTTACATAAAGCATGAAATATAGCACACAATAACTTTGATACAAGATAGTTGTCAAGATAATTCTAGCTAGTATACAAGTCGTTCAGCAAAGGCAATAAAGATACGTAATTCATACGTCCAGAAACAAGTCATGCATTCTGGTTTTACTAGGATTACTTCCCATCCTTGGTCTTTTGGAACATAACCGTTATGGCCGTTGATAAGATAGCGTGTTGTAACGTCGTCAAAGGGACGAGGGTTACGTAATGACCAACAGTCTCGTAATAACCTAAAAACCTCATTTCTTACCCCAATTACCGACTCCGTCACTTGTGAGAACGTTTTGTTTAATAGTTGTAGCCCGATGTTCTTTTTCTCACTTTGGCGAGAAGCGAACATTACTAACCCGTAAGCATAGCATGCTTCTTTATGTTGCATGTTAGCCGCTTTTTCTAAATCATGAAGTCCTATATTCGGATACATTGAGTCAAAATAATTTCTTAACCCGTTGCGTAAAATAGCATTTGGGTTCCCCGCAATATATGCGTCAAAGTAAACACATCGTAACTTATGGGTTTCCCAATGTGATATCCCCCATCTTTCAAACGAAAGTCTCTTATAAACCAAGACATTCTTGGAATGTTCTTCGAATGTCTTACAAACTGATTTCGCCGTAAATAGTTGTGCCGAAGAATTCTGTCCGACTCTAGACAAGATTTCATCAATCATGTCTCCGGGTAGGTCTCTTAAAATATTGGGTTGTCTATCCATTTTGTGTTTTTATACTGTAAAATAGACAAGAGTTAGATTCATAAAAAAAAAATACTTATTAATACAGGCAATTTTTACATATATCATAAAGCATAAGCACACTATATTACATATATTACACCACACGAATACAACTATCTTATTCCGACTCGCTCGTTTCTTCTTCTTCGGTTTTGGTTCGTTTTGCCAAGTTTCTAGGGATATATGATGTTCCTCTAATACGAGCTGTCGTTTTCCACAACGGTTTAGAAAAACCTGGTGGTTTAGAGGTTCCCGGGTCATTGTTACAACTTAAGGGCTTCGGGGGTTGACGATACATATAAAGTTCATCGGGGTTGGAATTAGATTTCTCTATTTTTATGCCCTTTCCCTTATTATTTTCTTTTGCCTTTTTAAATTCAGTTGGGGTAATTTCTATAACATCATCGGAATTCTCGTCGGAATTCGATTCATCGGAGAATTGGTAATCCTCCCAATATTTTGCTTCCTTGGCGGAAACACCATTGACCATAATTAACCTTGGTCGGTTGGTTGAGGATTTTCTTTTACTTAACCGTTTTATTATTTCCCCCACCGGTTCTATTTCCTCCTCTGGTTCCTCCTCTTCCGGTTCTGATTCTTCTTCCGGTTCTGATTCTTCTTCCGGTTCTGATTCGGGAACTTGTGAATCAGTCCAATATATATTCGACTCTTCATTATTATTAGGTGAGTCAATGGGATTTGTACTAGAGGTAGATATCTATCACACAATATCAAACATGTTAAGAGATTAATATATCACATAATATATACATGTTAATAATATACAGTTTCCAACAAAAATGTTAAGCAATCATTTTTAAAGAAAACATGGTCGAAGTCCAGACACACTAATGCATCCTAACAAACTCGATAAGACACACTAATGCAAATTTTCTGGTTCTCTAAGACCAACGCTCGGATACCAACTGAAATGTCCCGTTCTTATTGATTAAAAACGTTTCATATTAATTGATTTCGTTGCGAGGTTTTGACCTCTATATGAGATGTTTTTCAAAGACTGCATTCATTTTTAAAACAAACCATAACCTTTATTTCATAAATAAAGGTTTAAAAAGCTTTACGTAGATTATCAAATAATGATAATCTAAAATATCCTGTTTACACACGACCATTACATAATGGTTTATAATACAAATATGTTACATCGAAATCAATTTCTGGAATGCAGTTTTTACACAATATCATACAAACATGGACTCCAAATCTTGTCCTTATTTTAGTATGCAACAGCGGAAGCTCTTAGTATTCACCTGAGAATAAACATGCTTTAAACGTCAACAAAAATGTTGGTGAGTTATAGGTTTAACCTATATATATCAAATCGTAACAATAGACCACAAGATTTCATATTTCAATACACATCCCATACATAGAGATAAAAATCATTCATATGGTGAACACCTGGTAACCGACATTAACAAGATGCATATATAAGAATATCCCCATCATTCCGGGACACCCTTCGGATATGATATAAATTTCGAAGTACTAAAGCATCCGGTACTTTGGATGGGGTTTGTTAGGCCCAATAGATCTATCTTTAGGATTCGCGTCAATTAGGGTGTCTGTTCCCTAATTCTTAGATTACCAGACTTAATAAAAATGGGCATATTCGATTTCGATAATTCAACCATAGAATGTAGTTTCACGTACTTGTGTCTATTTTGTAAATCATTTATATAACCTGCATGTATTCTCATCCCAAAAATAATAGATTTTAAAAGTGGGAATATAACTCACTTTCACAGATTTTTACTTTGTCGGGAAGTAAGACTTGGCCACTGGTTGATTCACGAACCTATAACAATATATACATATATATCAAAGTATGTTCAAAATATATTTACAACACTTTTAATATATTTTGATGTTTTAAGTTTATTAAGTCAGATGTCCTCGTTAGTAACCTACAACTAGTTGTCCACAGTTAGATGTACAGAAATAAATTGATAAATATTATCTTGAATCAATCCACGACCCAGTGTATACGTATCTCAGTATTGATCACAACTCAAACTATATATATTTTGGAATCAACCTCCACCCTGTATAGCAAACTCCAACATTCACATATAGAGTGTCTATGGTTGTTCCGAAATATATATAGATGTGTCGACATGATATGTCGAAACATTGTATACGTGTCTATGGTATCTCAAGATTACATAATATACAATACAAGTTGATTAAGTTATGGTTGGAATAGATTTGTTACCAATTTTCACGCAACTAAAATGAGAAAAATTATCCAATCTTGTTTTACCCATAACTTCTTCATTTTAAATCCGTTTTGAGTGAATCAAATTGCTATGGTTTCATACTGAACTCTATTTTATGAATCTAAACAGAAAAAGTATAGGTTTATAGTCGGAAAAATAAGCTACAAGTTGTTTTTGTAAAGGTAGTCATTTCAGTCGAAAGAACGACGTCTAGATGACCATTTTAGAAAACATACTTCCACTTTGAGTTTAACCATAAGTTTTGGATATAGTTTCATGTTCATAATAAAAATCATTTTCCCAGAATAACAACTTTTAAATCAAAGTTTATCATAGTTTTTAATTAACTAACCCAAAACAGCCCGCGGTGTTATTACGACGGCGTAAATCTGGTTTTACGGTGTTTTTCGTGTTTCCAGGTTTTAAATCATTAAGTTAGCATATCATATAGATATAGAACATGTGTTTAGTTGATTTTAAAAGTCAAGTTAGAAGGATTAACTTTTATTTGCGAACAAGTTTAGAATTAACTAAACTATGTTCTAGTGATTACAAGTTTAAACCTTCGAATAAGATAGCTTTATATGTATGAATAGAATGATGTTATGAACATCATTACTACCTCAAGTTCCTTGGATAAACCTACAGGAAATGAGAAAAATAGATCTAGCTTCAAAGGATCCTTGGATGGCTTGAAAGTTCTTGAAGCAGAATCATGACACGAAAACAATTTCAAGTAAGATTTCCACTCGAAATAAGATTGTTATAGTTATAGAAATTGAATTAAAGTTTGAATATGATTATTACCTTGTATTAGAAAGATAACCTACTGTAAGTAACAAAGGTTTCTTGATCTTGTATGATTACTTGGAATGGATTTAGAAAACTTGGAAGTAAACTTGCAATCTTGGAAGTATTCTTGATTTTATGAAACTAGAACTTTTGGAATTTATGAAGAACACTTAAAACTTGAAGATAAAACTTGAGAGAGATCAATTAGATGAAGAAAATTGAAGAATGAAAGTGTTTGTAGGTGTTTTTGGTCGTTGGTGTATGGATTAGATATAAAGGATATGTAATTTTGTTTTCATGTAAATAAGTCATGAATGATTACTCATATTTTTGTAATTTTATGAGATATTTTATGCTAGTTGCCAAATGATGGTTCCCACATGTGTTAGATGACTCACATGGGCTGCTAAGTGCTGATCATTGGAGTGTATATACCAATAGTACATACATCTAAAAGCTGCGTATTGTACGAGTACGAATACGGGTGCATACGAGTAGAATCATTGATGAAACTGAACGAGGATGTAATTGTAAGAATTTTTGTTAAGTAGAAGTATTTTGATAAGTGTCTTGAAGTCTTTCAAAAGTGTATGAATACATATTAAAACACTACATGTATATACATTTTAACTGAGTCGTTAAGTCATCGTTAGTCGTTACATGTAAATGTTGTTTTGAAACCTTTAGGTTAACGATCTTGTTGAATGTTGTTAACCCATTATTTATTATAACAAATGAGATGTTAAATTGTTATATTATCATGATATTATGATATATAATATATCTTAGTATGATATATATACAGTTAAATGTCGTTACAACGATAATCGTTACATATATGTCTCGTTTCGAAATTATTAAGTTAGTAGTCTTATTTTTACATATGTATTTCATTGTTAATGAAATGTCCTGTTCTTATTGATTAAAAACGTTCCATATTAATTGATTTCGTTGCAAGGTTTTGACCTCTATATGAGACGTTTTTCAAAGACTGCATTCATTTTTAAAACAAACCATAACCTTTATTTCATAAATAAAGGTTTAAAAAGCTTTACGTAGATTATCAAATAATGATAATCTAAAATATCCTGTTTACACACGACCATTACATAATGGTTTACAATACAAATTTGTTACATCGAAATCAGTTTCTTGAATGCAGTTTTTACACAATATCATACAAAAATGGACTCCAAATCTTGTCCTTATTTTAGTATGCAACAGCGGAAGCTCTTAGTATTCACCTGAGAATAAACATGCTTTAAACGTCAACAAAAATGTTGGTGAGTTATAGGTTTAACCTATATATATCAAATCGTAACAATAGACCACAAGATTTCATATTTCAATACACATCCCATACATAGAGATAAAAATCATTCATATGGTGAACACCTGGTAACCGACATTAACAAGATGCATATATAAGAATATCCCCATCATTCCGGGAGACCCTTCGGATATGATATAAATTTTGAAGTACTAAAGCATCCGGTACTTTGGATGGGGTTTGTTAGGCCCAATAGATCTATCTTTAGGATTCGCGTCAATTAGGGTGTCTGTTCCCTAATTCTTAGATTACCAGACTTAATAAAAAGGGGCATATTCGATTTCGATAATTCAACCATAGAATGTAGTTTCATGTACTTGTGTCTATTTTGTAAATCATTTATAAAACCTGCATGTATTCTCATCCCAAAAATATTAGATTTTAAAAGTGGGACTATAACTCACTTTCACAGATTTTTACTTCGTCGGGAAGTAAGACTTGGCCACTGGTTGATTCTCGAACCTATAACAATATATACATATATATCAAAGTATGTTCAAAATATATTTACAACACTTTTAATATATTTTGATGTTTTAAGTTTATTAAGTCAGCTGTTCTCGTTAGTAACCTACAACTACTTGTCCACAGTTAGATGTACAAAAATAAATCGATAAATATTATCTTGAATAAATCCACGACCCAGTGTATACGTATCTCAGTATTGATCACAACTCAAACTATATATATTTTGGAATCAACCTCAACCCTGTATAGCTAACTCCAACATTCACATATAGAGTGTCTATGGTTGTTCCGAAATATATATAGATGTGTCGACATGATAGGTCGAAACATTGTATACGTGTCTATGGTATCTCAAGATTACATAATATACAATACAAGTTGATTAAGTTATGGAATAGATTTGTTACCAATTTTCACGTACCTAAAATGAGAAAAATTATCCAATCTTGTTTTACCCATAACTTCTTCATTTTAAATCCGTTTTGAGTGAATCAAATTGCTATGGTTTCATATTGAACTCCGTTTTATGAATCTAAAAAGAAAAAGTATAGGTTTATTGTCGTAAAAATAAGTTACAAGTCGTTTTTGTAAAGGTAGTCATTTCAGTTGAAAGAACGACGTCTAGATGACCATTTTAGAAAACATACTTCCACTTTGAGTTTAACCATAATTTTTGGATATAGTTTCATGTTCATAATAAAAATCATTTTCCCAGAATAAAAACTTTTAAATTAAAGTTTATCATAGTTTTTAATTAACTAACCCAAAACAGCCCGCGGTGTTACTACGACGACGTAAATCCGATTTTACGGTGTTTTTCGTGTTTCCAGGTTTTAAATCATTAAGTTAGCATATCATATAGATATAGAACATGTGTTTAGTTTATTTTAAAAGTCAAGTTAGAAGGATTAACTTTTATGTGCGAACAAGTTTAGAATTAACTAAACTATGTTCTAGTGATTAGAAGTTTAAACCTTCGAATAAGATAGCTTTATATGTATGAATCGAATGATGTTATGAACATCATTACTACCTCAAGTTCCTTAGATAAACCTACTGAAAATGAGAAAAATAGATCTAGCTTCAAAGGATCCTTGGATGGCTTGAAAGTTCTTGAAGCAGAATCATGACACGAAAACAATTTCAAGTAAAATCATCACTTGAAATAAGATTGTTATAGTTATAGAAATTGAACCAAAGTTTGAATATGATTATTACCTTGTATTAGAATGATAACCTACTGTAAGAAACAAAGATTTGTTGAGGTTGGATGATCACCTTACAAGATTGGAAGTGAGCTAGCAAACTTGAAAGTATTCTTGATTTTATGAAACTAGAACTTTTGGAATTTATGAAGAACACTTAGAACTTGAAGATAGAACTTGAGAGAGATCAATTAGATGAATAAAATTGAAGAATGAAAGTGTTTGTAGGTGTTTTTGGTCGTTGGTGTATGGATTAGATATAAAGGATATGTAATTTTGTTTTCATGTAAATAAGTCATGAATGATTACTCATATTTTTGTAATTTTATGAGATATTTCATGCTAGTTGCCAAATGATGGTTCCCACATGTGTTAGGTGACTCACATGGGCTGCTAAGAGCTGATCATTGGAGTGTATATACCAATAGTACATACATCTAAAAGCTGTGTATTGTACGAGTACGAATACGGGTGCATACGAGTAGAATTGTTGATGAAACTGAACGAAGATGTAATTGTAAGAATTTTTGTTAAGTAGAAGTATTTTGATAAGTGTTTTGAAGTGTTTCAAAATTGTATGAATACATATTAAAACACTACATCTATATACATTTTAACTGAGTCGTTAAGTCATCGTTAGTCGTTACATGTAAATGTTGTTTTGAAACCTTTAGGTTAACGATCTTGTTGAATGTTGTTAACCCATTGTTTATTATAACAAATGAGATATTAAATTGTTATATTATCATGATATTATGATATATAATATATCTTAGTATGATATATATACAGTTAAATGTCGTTACAACGATAATCGTTACATATATGTCTCGTTTCGAAATCATTAAGTTAGTAGTCTTATTTTTACATATGTATTTCATTGTTAATACACTTAATAATATATTTACTTATCATTTAACATAATTAACCAAGTGTATCAATATCTTAATATGATTCATATGTACCTAGTAAGACGTTGTTATAACGATAATCGTTATATATATCATTTTCGAGTTTCTTAAATTAATAGTCTCATTTTTATGTATATAACTCATTGTTAAAATACCTAATGAGATACATACTTATAATAAAATCATGTTAACTATATATATAACCATATATATGTCATCGTATAGTTTTTACAAATTTTAACGTTCGTGAATCACCGGTCAACTTGGGTGGTCAATTGTCTATATGAAACCTATTTCAAATAATCAAGTCTTAACAAGTTTGATTTCTTAACATGTTGGAAACATTTAATCATGTAAATATAGTTTTCATTAAACATATACTCATATAAAGGTTTGGAAATGTTCGGGTCACTACAGTACCTACCCGTTAAATAAATTTCGTCCCGAAATTTTAAGCGATTGGAGGTGTTGGCTCATCTTCTGGAAATTAGTGCGGGTAATTCTTCTTCATCTGATCTTCTTCTTCCCAGGTGAACTCAGGTCCTCTACAAGCATTCCATCGAACCTTAACAATCGGTATCTTGTTTTGTTTAAGTCTCTTAACCTCACGATCCATTATTTCGACGGGTTCTTCAATGAATTGAAGTTTTTCATTGATTTGGATTTCGTCCAACGGAATAGTGAGATCTTCTTTAGCAAAACATTTCTTCAAATTTGAGACGTGAAAAGTGTTATGTACAGCCGCGAGTTGTTGAGGTAGCTCCAGTTGGTAAGCTACTGGTCCGACACGATCTATAATCTTGAATGGTCCAATGTACCTTGGATTTAGTTTCCCCCGTTTACCAAATTGAACAATGCCTTTCCAAGGTGAAACCTTAAGCATGACCATTTCTCCAATTTCAAACTCTATATCTTTTCTTTTACAGTCCGCGTAGCTCTTTTGTCGACTCTGGGCGGTTTTCAATCTTTGTTGAATTTGGATGATTTTCTCGGTAGTTTATTGTATTATCTCCGGACCCGTAATCTGTCTATCCCTCACTTCACTCCAACAAATTGGAGACCTGCACTTTCTACCATAAAGTGCTTCAAACGGCGCCATCTCAATGCTTGAATGGTAGCTGTTGTTGTAGGAAAATTCTGCTAACGGTAGATGTCGATCCCAACTGTTTCCGAAATCAATAACACATGCTCGTAGCATGTCTTCAAGCGTTTATATCGTCCTTTCGCTCTGTCCATCAGTTTGTGGATGATAGGCAGTACTCATGTCTAGACGAGTTCCTAATGCTTGCTGTAATGTCTGCCAGAATCTTGAAATAAATCTGCCATCCCTATCAGAGATAATAGAGATTGGTATTCCATGTCTGGAGACGACTTCCTTCAAATACAGTCGTGCTAACTTCTCCATCTTGTCATCTTCTCTTATTGGCAGGAAGTGTGCTGATTTGGTGAGACGATCAACTATTACCCAAATAGTATCAAAACCACTTGCAGTCCTTGGCAATTTAGTGATGAAATCCATGGTAATATTTTCCCATTTCCATTCTGGGATTTCGGGTTGTTGAAGTAGACCTGATGGTTTCTGATGCTCCGCTTTGACCTTAGAACACGTCAAACATTCCCCTACGTATTTAGCAATATCGGCTTTCATACCTGGCCACCAAAAATGTTTCTTAAGATCCTAGTACATCTTCCCCGTTCCAGGATGTATTGAGTATCTGGTTTTATGAGCTTCTCTAGGTACCATTTCTCTCATATCTCTAAATTTTGGTACCCAAATTCTTTCAGCCCTATACCGGGTTCCGTCTTCCCGAATATTAAGATGCTTCTCCGATCCTTTGGGTATTTCATCCTTTAAATTTCCCTCTTTTAAAACTCCTTGTTGTGCCTCCTTTATTTGAGTAGTAAGGTTAGTGTGAATCATTATATTCATAGATTTTACTCGAATGGGTTCTCTGTCCTTTCTGCTCAAGGCGTCGGCTACCACATTTGCCTTCCCCGGGTGGTAACGAATCTCAAAGTCGTAATCATTCAACAATTCAATCCACCTACTCTGCCTCATATTCAGTTGTTTCTGATTAAATATGTGTTGAAGACTTTTGTGGTTGGTATATATAATACTTTTGACCCCGTATAAGTAGTGCCTCCAAGTCTTTAATGCAAAAACAACCGCGCCTAATTCCAAATCATGCGTCGTATAATTTTGCTCGTGAATCTTCAATTGTCTAGACGCATAAGCAATCACCTTTGTCCGTTGCATTAATACACAACCGAGACCTTGCTTTGATGCGTCACAATAAATCACAAAATCATCATTCCCTTCAGGCAATGACAATATAGGTGCCGTAGTTAGCTTTTTCTTCAATAATTGAAACGCCTTCTCTTGTTCATCCTTCCATTCAAATTTCTTCCCTTTATGCGTTAATGCAGTCAAGGGTTTTGCAATTTTGGAGAAATCTTGGATGAATCTTCTGTAGTAAACAGCCAATCCTAAAAATTGACGTATATGCTTCGGAGTTTTTGGGGTTTCCCACTTTTCAACGGTTTCGATCTTTGCCGAGTCCACCTGGATACCTTCTTTGTTCACTATGTGACCGAGGAATTGAACTTCTTCTAACCAAAATGCACACTTTGAAAACTTAGCGTACAGTTTTTCTTTCCTCAATACTTCTAGCACTTTTCTCAAATGTTCTTCATGCTCTTGATCATTCTTTGAGTAAATAAGTATGTCATCGATGAAAACAATGACAAACTTGTCAAGATATGGCCCACACACTCGGTTCATAAGGTCCATGAACACAGCTGGTGCGTTAGTCAATCCAAACGGCATAACCATAAACTCGTAATGACCATAACGCGTCCTAAAAGCAGTTTTTGGAATATCATCCTCCTTTACTCGAATATTTGATGATATCCAGAACGTAAATCGATCTTCGAATAAACCGACGAGCCTTGTAGTTGATCAAATAAGTCGTCAATTCTCGGCAGTGGATAACGGTTTTTGATGGTAAGTTTGTTCAACTCTCTTTAGTCAATACACAACCTAAATGTACCATCTTTCTTCTTGACAAACAAAACTGGAGCTCCCCACGGTGATGTGCTTGGTCGAATGAAACCACGCTCTAAAAGTTCTTGTAGTTGGCTTTGCAGTTCTTTCATCTCGCTGGGTGCGAGTCTGTAAGGAGCACGAGCTATTGGTGCAGCTCCTGGTACAAGATCTATTTGAAATTCAACGGATCGATGTGGAGGTAGTCCCGGTAATTCTTTTGGAAATACATCGGGAAATTCTTTTGCGACGGGAACATCATTGATGCTCGTTTCTTCAGTTTGTACTTTCTCGACGTGTGCTAGAACAGCATAGCAACCTTTTCTTATTAGTTTTTGTGCCTTCAAATTACTAATAAGATGTAGCTTCATGTTACCCTTTTCTCCGTAGACCATTAAGGGTTCTCCTTCTTCTCGTACAATGCGAATTGCATTTTTATAACATACGATCTCTGCTTTCACCTTCTTCAGTCTGTCCATGCCAACTATTACATCAAAACTCCCTAACTCTACTGGTATCAAATCAATCTTAAATATTTCGCTACCCAGTTTAATTTCTCGATTCTGGCATATATTATCTGCTGAAATTAATTTACCGTTTGCTAATTCGAGTAAAAATTTACTATCCAAAGGCGTCAATGGATAACTTAATTTAGCACAAAAATCTCTACTCATATAGCTTCTATCCGCACCCGAATCAAATAAAATGTAAGCAGATTTATTTTCAATAAGAAACGTACCCGTAACAAGCTCCGGGTCTTCCTGTGCCTCTGCCGCATTAATATTGAAAACTCTTCCGTGGCCTTGTCCATTCGTGTTCTCCTGGTTCTGGCAATTTCTAATAATGTGGCCCGGTTTTCCACATTTATAACAAACTACATTGGCATAACTTGCTCCGACACTACTTGCTCCACCATTACTCGTTCTGACACCATTTGTTCCTTTCGTTCTGTTAACCCCTGGTCCGTAGACCTCACACTTCGCCGCGCTATGACCATTTCTTTTACACTTGTTGCAAAATTTGGTGCAGAACCCCGAGTGATTCTTTTCACACCTTTGGCATAGCTGCTTCTGATTGTTGTTGTTGTTGCAGTTGTTATTGTTGTTGGGATGATTGTTGTAGTTACTATTGTTGTTGTTGTTGTTGTTGTTGTTGTTGTTGTTGTTGTTGTTGTTGTTGTTGTTGTTGTTGTTGTTGTTGTTGTTGTTGTTGTTGTTGTTGTTGTTGTTGTTGTTGCTGTTGTTGTTGTTGCTGTTGTTGTTGTTGCTGTTGTTGTTGTTGCTGTTGCTGTTGTTGCTGTTGCTGTAGTTGCTGTTGTTGTTGTTGCTGTTGTTGTTGTTGCTGTTGTTGTTGCTGTTGTTGTTGTTGTTGTTGTTGTTGTTGTTGGGCCGTTTGTTGTAGTTGCGATTGATGTTGCGATTGTTGGGATAATTGTTGCGATTATTATTGTAATTGCTGTTGTTGTTGTATTGGTGATTCTTATCACCGTTTTCCTCCCACTTCCTTTTGACTTGCTTCACATTTGCCTCTTCAGCCGTCTGTTCTTTAATTCTTTCCTCAATCTGGTTCACTAGTTTATGAGCCATTCTACATGCCTGTTGTATGGAGGCGGGCTCGTGTGAACTTATATCTTCTTGGATTCTTTCCGGTAATCCTTTCACAAACGCGTCGATCTTCTCTTCCTCATCTTCGAACGCTCCCGGACACAATAGGCACAATTCTGTGAATCATCTTTCGTACGTGGTAATATCAAATCCTTGGGTTCGTAACCCTCTAAGTTCTGTCTTGAGCTTATTGACCTCGGTTCTGGGACGGTACTTCTCCTTCATCAAGTACTTGAATGCTGACCACGGTAGTGCGTACGCATCATCTTGTCCCACTTGCTCTAGATAGGTATTCCTCCATGTTAATGCAGAACCTGTGAAGGTATGCGTAGCGTACTTCACTTTGTCCTCTTCAGTACACTTACTTATGGCAAACACCGATTCGACCTTCTCGGTCCACCGTTTCAATCCGATCGGTCCTTCAGTTCCATCAAATTCCAAAGGTTTGCAGGCAGTGAATTCTTTGTAGGTGCATCCTACACGATTTCCTGTACTGGTAGATCCAAGGTTATTGTTAGTATGCAGCGCAGCTTGTACTGCGGCTATGTTTGAAGCAAGAAAGGCACGAAATTCCTCTTCGCTCATATTCAAGGTGTGTCGAGTAGTTGGTGCCATTTCCTTCAAAATAGTCAAATGAAACAAGTTAATCATACAGAATATTAAGAGTAGTTAATAGTATTTCGTAGCATAATATGAACTCATTTATAAAAGCTTTTTCTTCATATTAGCGTTTTATAAGTTTAAATTCGGGTAGTACCTACCCGTTAAGTTCATACTTAGTAGCTAATATACAATTCAACTACTACAATTCTATATGAAAAACTGATTATAATAATATTTCGCATTCAAACTTTTATACAATATTTTACAAACTTACAATACCGCTTATTTTACATAAAGCATGAAATATAGCACACAATAACTTTGATACAAGATAGTTGTCAAGATAATTCTAGCTAGTACACAAGTCGTTCAGCAAAGGCAATAAAGACACGTAATTCATACGTCCAGAAACAAGTCATGCATTCTGGTTTTACTAGGACTACTTCCCATCCTTGGTCTTGTGGAACATAACCGTTATGGCCGTTGATAAGATAGCGTGTTGTAACGTCATCAAAGGGACGAGGGTTACGTAATGACCAACAGTCTCGTAATAACCTAAAAACCTCATTTCTTACCCTAATTACCGACTCCGTCACTTGTGGGAACGTTTTGTTTAATAGTTGTAGCCCGATGTTCTTTTTCTCACTTTGGTGAGAAGCGAACATTACTAACCCGTAAGCATAGCATGCTCCTTTATGTTGCATGTTAGCCGCTTTTTCTAAATCATGAAGTCCTATATTCGGATACATTGAGTCAAAATAATTTCTTAACCCGTTGCGTAAAATAGCATTTAGGTTCCCCGCAATATATGCGTCAAAGTAAACACATCGTAACTTATGGGTTTCCCAATGTGATATCCCCCATCTTTCAAACGAAAGTCTCTTATAAACCAAGACATTCTTGGAACGTTCTTCGAATGTCTTACAAACTGATTTCGCCTTAAATAGTTGTGCCGAGGAATTCTGACCGACTCTAGACAAGATTTCATCAATCATGTCTCCGGGTAGGTCTCTTAAAATATTGGGTTGTCTATCCATTTTGTGTTTTTAAACTGTAAAATAGACAAGAGTTAGATTCATAAAAAAAATTACTTATTAATACAAGCAATTTTTACATATATCATAAAGCATAAGCACACTATATTACATATATTACACCACATGAATACAACTATCTTATTCTGACTCGCTCGTTTCTTCTTCTTCGGTTTTGATTCGTTTTGCCAAGTTTCTAGGGATATATGATGTTCCCCTAATACGAGCCGTCGTTTTCCACATTGGTTTAGAAAAACCTGGTGGTTTAGAGGTTCCCGGGTCATTGTTACAACTTAAGGGCTTCGGGGGTTGGCGATACATATAAAGTTCATCGGGGTTGGAATTAGATTTCTCTATTTTTATGCCCTTTCCCTTATTATTTTCTTTTGCCTTTTTAAATTCAGTTGGGGTAATTTCTATAACATCATCGGAATCCTTGTCAGGATCCGATTCATCGGAGAATTGGTAATCCTCTCAATACTTTGCTTCCTTGGCGGAAACACCATTGACCATAATTAACTTTGGTCGGTTGGTTGAGGATTTTATTCTACTTAACCGTTTTATTATTTCCCCCACTGGTTCTATTTCTTCTTCCAGTTCCGATTCTTCTTCCGGTTCCGATTCTTCTTCCGGTTCCGACTCTTCTTCCGGTTCCTCTTCGGGAACTTGTGAATCAGTCCACGAATCATTCCAATTTACATTTGACTCTTCATTATTATTAGGTGAGTCAATGGGACTTGTGCTAGAGGTAGACATCTATCACACAACATCAAACATGTTAAGAGATTAATATATCACATAATATATACATGTTAATAATATATAGTTTCCAACAAAAATGTTAAGCAATCATTTTTAAAGAAAACACGATCGAAGTCCAGACTCACTAATGCATCCTAACAAACTCGATAAGATACACTAATGCAAATTTCTGGTTCTCTAAGACCAACGCTCGGATACCAACTGAAATGTCCCGTTCTTATTGATTAAAAACGTTCCATATTAATTGATTTCGTTGCGAGGTTTTGACCTGTATATGAGACGTTTTTCAAAGACTGCATTCATTTTTAAAACAAACCATTACCTTTATTTCATAAATAAAGGTTTAAAAAGCTTTACGTAGATTATCAAATAATGATAATCTAAAATATCCTGTTTACACACGGCCATTACATAATGGTTTACAATACAAATATGTTACATCGAAATCAGTTTCTTGAATGCAGTTTTTACACAATATCATACAAACATGGACTCCAAATCTTGTCCTTATTTTAGTATGCAATAGCGGAAGCTCTTAGTATTCACCTGAGAATAAACATGCTTTAAACGTCAACAAAAATTTTGGTGAGTTATAGGTTTAACCTATATATATCAAATCATAACAATAGACCACAAGATTTCATATTTCAATACACATCCCATACATAGAGATAAAAATCATTCATATGGTGAACACCTGGTAACAGACATTAACAAGATGCATATATATAATAATATCCCCATCATTCCGGGACACCCTTCGGATATGATATAAATTTCAAAGTACTAAAGCATCCGGTACTTTGGATGGGGTTTGTTAGGCCCAATAGATCTATCTTTAGGATTCGTGTCAATTAGGGTGTCTGTTCCCTAATTCTTAGATTACCAGACTTAATAAAAAGGGGCATATTCGATTTCGATAATTCAACCATAGAATGTAGTTTCACGTACTTGTGTCTATTTTGTAAATCATTTATAAAACCTGTATGTATTCTCATCCTAAAAATATTAGATTTTAAAAGTGGGACTATAACTCACTTTCACAGATTTTTACTTCGTCAGGAAGTAAGACTTGGCCACTGGTTGATTCACGAACCTATAACAATATATACATATATATCAAAGTATGTTCAAAATATATTTACAACACTTTTAATATATTTTGATGTTTTAAGTTTATTAAGTCAGCTGTCCTCGTTAGTAACCTACAACTAGTTGTCCACAGTTAGATGTACAGAAATAAATCGATAAATATTATCTTGAATCAATCCACGACCCAGTGTATACGTATCTCAGTATTGATCACAACTCAAACTATATATATTTTGGAATCAACCTCAACCCTGTATAGCTAACTCCAACATTCACATATAGAGTGTCTATGGTTGTTCCGAAATATATATAGATGTGTCGACATGATAGGTCGAAACATTGTATACGTGTCTATGGTATCTCAAGATTACATAATATACAATACAAGTTGATTAAGTTATGGTTGGAATAGATTTGTTACCAATTTTCAAGTAGCTAAAATGAGAAAAATTATCCAATCTTGTTTTACCCATAACTTCTTCATTTTAAATCCGTTTTGAGTGAATCAAATTGCTATGATTTCATATTGAACTCTATTTTATGAATCTAAACAGAAAAAGTATAGGTTTATAGTCGGAAAAATAAGTTACAAGTCGTTTTTGTAAAGATAGTCATTTCAGTCGAAAGAACGACGTCTAGATGACCATTTTAGAAAACATACTTCCACTTTGAGTTTAACCATAATTTTTGGATATAGTTTCATGTTCATAATAAAAATCATTTTCCCAAAATAACAACTTTTAAATCAAAGTTTATCTTAATTTTTAATTAACTAACCCAAAACAGCCCGCGGTGTTACTACGACGACGTAAATCCGGTTTTACGGTGTTTTTCGTGTATCCAGGTTTTAAATCATTAAGTTAGCATATCATATAGATATAGAACATGTGTTTAGTTGATTTTAAAAGTCAAGTTAGAAGGATTAACTTTTATTTGCGAACAAGTTTAGAATTAACTAAACTATGTTCTAGTGATTACAAGTTTAAATATTCGAATAAGATAGCTTTATATGTATGAATCGAATGATGTTATAAACATCATTACTACCTCAAGTTCCTTGGATAAACCTACTATAAATGAGAAAAATTGATCTAGCTTCAAAGGATCCTTGGATGGCTTGAAAGTTCTTGAAGCAGAATCATGACAAAAACAATTTCAAGTAAGATCATCACTTGAAATAAGATTGTTATAGTTATAGAAATTGAACCAAAGTTTGAATATGATTATTACCTTGTATTAGAATGATAACCTACTGTAATAAACAAAGATTTCTTGAGGTTGGATGATCACCTTACAAGATTGGAAGTGAGCTAGCAAACTTGAAAGTATTCTTGATTTTATGAAACTAGAACTTTTGGAATTTATGAAGAACACTTAGAACTTGAAGATAGAACTTGAGAGAGATCAATTAGATGAAGAAAATTGAAGAATGAAAGTGTTTGTAGGTGTTTTTGGTTGTTGGTGTATGGATTAGATATAAAGGATATGTAATTTTGTTTTCATGTAAATAAGTCATGAATGATTACTCATATTTTTGTAATTTTATGAGATATTTCATGCTAGTTGCCAAATGATGGTTCCCACATGTGTTAGGTGACTCACATGGGCTGCTAAGAGCTGATCATTGGAGTGTATATACCAATAGTACATACATCTAAAAGCTGTGTATTGTACGAGTACGAATACGGGTGCATACGAGTAGAATTGTTGATGAAACTGAACGAAGATGTAATTGTAAGCATTTTTGTTAAGTAGAAGTGATTTGATAAGTGTCTTGAAGTCTTTCAAAATTGTATGAATACATATTAAAACACTACATGTATATACATTTTAACTGAGTCGTTAAGTCATCGTTAGTCGTTACATGTAAATGTTGTTTTGAAACCTTTAGGTTAACGATCTTGTTGAATGTTGTTAACCCATTGTTTATTATAACAAATGAGATGTTAAATTGTTATATTATCATGATATTATGATATATAATATATCTTAGTATGATATATATACAGTTAAATGTCGTTACAACGATAATCGTTACATATATGTCTCGTTTCGAAATCATTAAGTTAGTAGTCTTATTTTTACATATGTATTTCATTGTTAATACACTTAATAATATATTTACTTATTATTTAACATAATTAACCAAGTGTATCAATATCTTAATATGATTCATATGTACCTAGTAAGACGTTGTTATAACGATAATCGTTATATATATCGTTTTCGAGTTTCTTAAATTAATAGTCTCATTTTTATGTATTTAACTCATTGTTAAAATACCTATTGAGATACATACTTATAATAAAATCATGTTAACTATATATATATATAACCATATATATGTCATCGTATAGTTTTTACAAATTTTAACGTTCGTGAATCACCGGTCAACTTGGGTAGTCAATTGTCTATATGAAACCTATTTCAATTAATCAAGTCTTAACAAGTTTGATTTCTTTACATGTTGGAAACATTTAATCATGTAAATATAGTTTTCATTAAACATATACTCATAGAATGGTTCGGAAAAGTTCGGGTCACTACATTTAATACACTTAATAATATATTTACTTATCATTTAACATAATTAACCAAGTGTATCAATATCTTAATATGATTCATATGTACCTAGTAAGACGTTGTTATAATGATAATCGTTATATATATCATTTTCGAGTTTCTTAAATTAATAGTCTCATTTTTATGTATATAACTCATTGTTAAAATACCTAATGAGATACATACTTATAATAAAATCATGTTAACTATATATATAACCATATATATGTCATCGTATAGTTTTTACAAGTTTTAACGTTCGTGAATCACCGGTCAACTTGGGTGGTCAATTGTCTATATGAAACCTATTTCAATTAATCAAGTCTTAACAAGTTTGATTGCTTAACATGTTGCAAACACTTAATCATGTAAATAACAATTTCATTTAATATATATATAAACATGGAAAAGTTCGGGTCACTACATATGAATTGTCCCTGAATATTCTCCGGATTCTCAATTGTGAGGTCGGGTTCAAAAAATGGATTATCGAAAATTTGAACTGGAGTACTTGGTCGACTGGATGACGATTCTAAAGAAAAATCAACGGCGGTAATATTTGCTAGATGTCTTGATCTAGTTACAGGTGGTGAACGTACAAAAGGTGGTGAACGTCTTACTCGATGCATTCACTGAATATCCTATTAGTTTTTAAAAGGAAAGAAAAATTATATAAGTTATCCAATTAATAGACTTTTCTGATTTTGCCCATGTTTCGAATAGCCAAAAGATGCAGCAGAGGGGCAGGATTCGTTTGGTCTCAATATAATTGAGGACTGTTTGGTTCCAATAACTCGGTCCACGTACAAATCCAACTATTACTACGAACCAGAAAATTTTGATGTCTATCAATTTAACCACTTAAAATAAATTTTCGTAATTTTAAGAAATTTAGATAAGAAGTAGAGAAAATTCTAAGTCCTAAAAACTAGAATAGCGAGAAATAAGAAAGAAAAAGAGCGCGTCGAAAAAGAAAAGGGTTGAAAAATAAAAGGCGTCGAAAAATAAGAAATAATAAAAAAATGACTTATAGAACTTAAAAACACTCGACTAACCCAACCTTATTACTATCACTAACTTAAAATTATAATCTCAAATTGAGATTACTAATTGGAGTGATAATTGATACATAGGTAAAAGGCGTCGAAAAATAAAAATAAGAAAGTAGCGCGTTGAAACTTAAAAAGGCACTAAAAACTAAAAATTAAAAGTTGCTTATAAAAATATTAAAGCTTACAAGTAAAACTATATCCCAAATGGCAATATCTTAAAAAGGAACTAAAACTTAAAAAGGCGTCGCAAAATTCTAAAGCACCTAAATCTTAGTCTAAAGAAAAAGCACTTAAGGGGTTTTACGGCAAAGCCTAAAAATCTAGAAATAAAAATAACTATGGCAAAAACTATGTTTTAAAACTAAAAATGAGCAAAAAATACAAATATTATGCTAAAACAAATAAAAAGGGACAAAATATAAAAATATACTAAAAGTTGTAAAAAGTACAATTTTTATAAAAATATTATTTTTATATTATTTATTTTATAAAACTATTAATTTTATAAACTAATTACACTAATTTAACTAAAAATACAAAATAAAAATAAAAACTAAATTATATAATAAAAATACCCTAATTAGGGTTTAATTTAAATAATAATAATAAAAACCCGTAATAAATGCAGGATTAGGGTTCTGTGTAACCCGTGTCAGACGGCTCCGCGAGTCGCAGTGTTTCCAGTTAAAAATCCCCGCAAGTCGCGGGGTATGTATTTTCAAACGTGTACCAGGCTAAAATCGTTCGGTTTCTGTTTATATATATATATATATATATATATATATATATATATATATATATATATATATATATATATATATATATATATATATATATATATATATATATATATATATTATTTTTCTGTTTTTAATTTAATTAAAATATTTATATAATTTAAATAAAACTTATCTTTAAAAACTAAGATAGAAATAAAATACTTTATAACAATCTAAAAAAAATAGATTTATATATATTTTTATTTTTTTTCGGTTTTTTAAAATTTTTTTATATTTTAAATAAACACAAAATATTTAAATAAAACTTATATTTTTTATAAAATAAAAATAAAGAAACTTTATAAAACTTAAATATTTAACAAACTCTTAAAAATATTTATATTTTTATTTTTCTTTTTATATTTTTGTATATTTAAAACGTATTTTTACAAAAGCGTATTTTTTTATATTAGTAAACTAAAAATAATTTTTTTTTTTATATTAGCGTTACGCTTCCGGCTTTTAAGCTAGATGTTCCCCGGCGGCGGCGCCAAAAATACTTGATGTTATGCGAGGTGTATATAAAATAGCTTAAATTTTACTAGGAAATACTATTAAATACGATACAATTTTACACAAGATATTTATTTATTTATTGAACGGATATACTTAAACTTTGCTACAACACTTATAGAGAGTGTACCTAATCGTACAGTAGTGTAGTTTTTAGTAAGTCCGGTTCGTTCCACAGGGAAAAAAAATCTTTAAACAAAGCTTAACGCTATATTAGTTTTATTTTATAAAAATACAAATATATATATAAGTAATATTATTATTATAAAGGGGGTTTTTACCGTTTAACGACCGGTTTGTCGATTTTAAAAACTTTAGTCGCAGTTAAAACCTGATGTAAAATAATAAAAATAAATATAACTTAATTTAAAGCGTAAAGTAAATAACAATAATGAAATTGCGATAAATAAAAGTGCGATAAAATAAAATTGCTATAATTAAAAAGTACGATAATTAAAAGTGCAATTAAATACAATAACAATTAATAAAAGTGCGATAATTAGAAGTGCAATTAAATATAAAATAAAGGAAATTAAATATGAAATAAAATAATTATGCTTATTTAAACTTCCGTAATCATGATGTTTGACGTGTTGATTTTAGTTTTATGCCCATGGGTTAATTGTCCTTTGTCCTGGATTATTTAATATGTCCGTCTGGTTTTTGTCCATAACAGTCCATCAGTCATAAATATAAAGTGCGAGTATCCTCATCAAATTATCCTTATACCCGAAGTTAAATATTCCAACTAATTGGGGACTTAAACTGTAACAAGATTTTAATACTTTGTTTAATAATTACACCAGGTTATCGACTGCGTGTAACCCAAGGTTTTAATACTTTGTTAACAATTATGCCAAGTGTCCTTGTATATAATTTCACCCCTGTTTTAATAATTCTAGTGGCTATTAATCCATTCCCGTGTCCTGTTAAATGAACGATTATTCGTACATATAAATATCCCACCCATCGTGTCCGATTGAGTGTATATGGTTATTTATAGGGACGTCTAATTGTAAATCTTTATATTAAAATTAACAAACTATCATTTAGTTAAACAAATATAAAGCCCATTAATAGCCCATAGTCTAATTTCCACAAGTGTCGTTCTTTTGTCCAAACCCCAATTATGGTACAAAGCCCAATTACCCAATTTTAGTAATTAGCCCAACATCATGATTACTTCGTTTTAAATAAGCATAATAATAACTTAGCTACGAGACATTAAATTAAAAAGGTTGAACATAACTTACAATGATTAAAAATAGCGTAGCGTTACACGGACAGAATTTCGACTTACACCCTTACAACATTCGCTAACATACCCTTATTATTAGGATTAAAATTAAAATTAAAATTAAAATATAAATATAAATATTTACGTATAGTTATAGAGAGGATGGATATTTGATATTTTTTTACGTCGAACTGCGCTGGCTATTATAGGAATTTTCGTCCAGGGGAGCTCCGCGACTCGCGGCATTTTTTGCCTTCAAACTCCGCGAGTCGCGGAGTTTGTTTTTACAGCTCACCCAGCTTTGGCTCTTTGTTTACCGACGATTTTTAAATATATTATAATATATATATTAATTTTAAGAATTAATTATATATTATATTATATTCATGTGCATAGTTGACTTGTAATTTTTAGTCCGTTGCGTCGAGCGTTGAGAGTTGACTCTGGTCCCGGTCCCGGATTTTCGAACGTCCTTGCGTACAATTTAATATCTTGTACTTTGCGTTTTGAATCTTGTACTCTTGTAATTTCGAGACGTTTCTTATTAATAATTGGAACCTCTTTGATTGTCTTTTGTACTTTTGAGCTTTTTGATCGTTTGCGTCTTCAATTCGTCGAATCTGCCTTTTGTCTTCACCTTTTATTATTTAAACGAATATCACTTGTAAATAGAACAATTGCAACTAAAAGCTTGTCTTTCTTGAGGAATAATGCTATGAAATATATGTTCGTTTTTAGCATTATCAACCTCTATCAAATTTCGGGGACGAAATTTCTTTAACCGGTAGGTACTGTGATGACCCGGAAATTTCCAACCAAATTTAAACTTTAATCTTTATATGTTTCTGACATGATAAGCAAAAGTCTGTAATGTGAGTCTCGGAATTTTTGAACTGTTTACATGGATAACATTTACCCTTTGACTATGTCCGATGATTCACGAACGATTATGTGTAAATAAATATGTAAATATATTTATAAATATAAACATAAGAGTATATATATAATATTTGAATAATCAAATACACATTAATCAATTGGAATTAAAAAGGTAAAATAATAAATAAAATAGTTAAGTTACCATTAAAATAAATATATATGTGATTTATATTAATAAGTATTTGTATATATATATAAAAATATATAAATATTAAATAAATGTTACCATATAATAAAATATATATTGATTGAAAAATTAATATGTTAAATGTAATTACAAGTTTAATCATAGTTATTATATTATTGTTAGATATTATTACTAACATATATAAAATGTAATACTTACTATGATATAATACATATTATATAGTTATGTTACATAATCTATACTGTGTAAATACTAATATATTAAATATAGTAATTATAATAAATTTTGTTATTACTTTTAATATTAACATCAATATCAGTGTTATTAATCTCATTATTTTAAAATATAATATATAAATATGAAATGTGATATTATTATTACTAATGCTATTATCAATACTAATATAATTAGTATTATTATAATAATATTGTTATTATTATCAATTTTATTAAAATTATACTATTGTGACTTATTATTATTATTACTCTTATTATTATCATTATTAATATTATCGTTATTATTATTATTTGTATTTAGATTATTATTAATATAATTATAATTATAATCATTAATTAATAATAATAATAATAATAATAATAATAATAATAATAATAATAATAATAATAATAATAATAATAATAATAATAATAATAATAATATAAAAACATACGTATGACTATAAGATCCAATTCAGTTTCACAAAGCTTTCAACTGTATTAGATTGAAGATTCTGTCTGATTTACATAACAAATTGATTCCACAATCAAACAAATTCAGTTGGATGTTTGTATCATTTTTTTATTTTGTTTTCTTCTTCTTAACCTTGTCTGATGGAATAATTATCTGTCGACATTCTTCTTTGCAATAAACCAATCCACAATAGCATTTTAATGAAAACTAATCAATTTATCCTCCTTCTTAGTTGTTCAAAACCCATAATCAAACGAACCACCTTCTCATTGTTGCCCGAACCACAAACTTCACCACCCACACAACTGAACCATCAAGAACATCATCAACGTCTACTATTATTTTGTTGCCATTACTATCTGTCTCCATTTTCACACAACAACACGAAATTCAAATCACCAAACAGAACCTATGATTGCACCTGCTATTCGCTACTGCTACAAGGTTATTATTATTATCATTATTATCTTCTCTTCATCTGTTTATTCGAACTCTACTAAAACTCCACTAAAACAGTCACAACAAAACTGATATTCGAACCAGCTATTTTGTTATATTGTTTCTGTTTCTATGGCTAGTTGTCACACACCTCCATCACAAACCAAAATGCCATAACAACTACTATCTTTTTTCTTTGGTTCTGTCATATGAAACCACAACAAAACCACTAAGGACTGCTCGAGTTGCTGCAACCAGTCACCACCTTAACCCACGATTCACACCTTGATCAAACTATCACCGAGAACACTCAACAACAGAACACCGTCATCATCTAATCACCACTACCATCATGAACAACTACAACACCACCTTTTAATTTTTTTTTTCCTTTCTTTCTTCTTGTATTCCAAACATCGACAACCACTCATTTATAAACCACCAACGCCATCCCTTCATTCACCTTCAATCCATTGATACTGCACTATTCGATACCTTTCTGTTCCGTTTCTGTCACACCAAACAGCTGCTATTTGTTGCTTTCTTGTTTCCATTTCCTGATTAATAACGATGATAATGGTGAATGAACACGATAATGATTATGATTTTTTTTATTGAATATGATTTTATGAGTATGGAAGTGATAAGATTAATGATGATGAACGTGATTAGTGAGGGTGATTGATGAAGGACGCCATGGTGATTAGAAAACAACGATTTATATCAATTATTGTTATTGATGGCCGACAAGCTTAATCAACGAAACCCTTTATTGTATTTATCTGTGCCGCTACCGATTTTTTTTTTACAAAACCACGATCTTAATTTTAATACTTGGGCCGTGCTTGGTTTGGATTTGTTGTTGGGCCGTGGAGTTAATTTTCTTGTTGGGCTTCTGTTTCACTGTTGGGCCGAATCAAGTCTGGGCCAGATTTTATGCTAGGGATGAGTTAAATAAATTATTAGATACGTATAATTACTGAAAAACTTAAATGGTTGAATGGTTGAAGGTGTATTAGGCAAACTGGAGGTCATGGGTTCGAGACCCGGTTAAGGCATTTCTTTTTATTCCGAATTTTTGAGGTAGTTTTCTATATCAAAACTATTATTATTATTATTTATCATTTATTGTTATCATTATTATTATTATTGCTATTATTAATATTCTTATACAAGTATTATTGTTATTAGTATTATCATTAGTATTAGGACTAGTAATATAAGTATTATTAAATATCATTATTTTATTATTATTATTATTATTACTACAAATATTATTGTTATGAAAACGAAAATGATAATAACCCCATTAAGAATTGATTAAGTATAAATGTAATATTATGAACGAGATTGTAATAATATAAGATTATAAACATTATGAATTGATTACGAATATAATGAGGATTATGTGTCAAGTTCTAAAAGATTATAAAATGTTTAAGATGTAGAACATGAATATGATTATGATATACAATTAATTATAGTTATGAACTCTTTAAACAAAGTATTATAATTATTAACATTATTACTATTATTAATTTTATCATTTTATAAGTATAATTATTAGTATTATTATTATTATTATTATTTTTAACATCATTATTATTAATTTTATCATTATCATTATTACTACCATTGTTACTATTATCAATATCACTATTAATATTATCATAATTTCTACAACAAATATTATTTAGAAAAGAATATATTACCTAGTATTACATTCTAAAATATTAAAAATTATATAATATTATGCATATAAATATTTTTATGAGAAACTTATTATATTAATAAACTTAATTATAATAACAAATATAAATACTTAAAATGTATGAAACGGATATATATAAACATATAAAGTATTTAAAATTATATCACTAGTAATTCTATATATATTTGTTCGATTACGTGCTTTAATATATATACTTAATATAGGTTCGTGAATCCGAGGTCAACCCTATACTTGTTCAATGTCATCATATGTATTTTTACTACAAAATACATTAGGTGAGTTTCATTTGATTCCCTTTTTACTCTTTACATTTTTGGGACTGAGAATACATGCGCTTTTATAAATGTTTGACGCAATAGACACAAGTACCTTAACTGTATTCTATGAAAGAATTATCTGGGATTGGGGTTGATTATTATGACACGCATTAGCCCCCGGTTTCCATTAGAGCGTATGAGCTCCCGAGCCGGGTGGATGGTTTATTATTTATGACATTTTGGCACCGGTTGTCCTATATTTTAAAAACATGTGTTCAGCCGTGGGGTGTAAAGACCGGCACAGTGGTTCTATATTTTGAAGGCACATATATTCAGCCGTGGGGTGAAAGACCGGCACAGATGGTTACTATTATATTTTGAATCCTCACCAGGTGTTCTTCATATGAAAGATATTTTTTGTGCAGTTGGAATGGGACTTCTGCACGTTTTATAATATTTAAAAATCTTGTGGTCTATTAAAATGATGAAAATGAAATGATTACTATAAACTGATGAACTCACCAACCTTTTGGTTGACACTTGAAAGCATGTTTATTCTCAGGTGTGAAAGAAATCTTCCGCTGTGCATTAGCTCATTTTAAGGATATTACTTGGAGTCATTCATGACATATTTCAAAAGACGTTGCATTCGAGTCGTTGAAGTTCATTAGAGATTATTATTAAGTAAATGATAGATTAGGTCATTTATAGTTTGGATATTTTGAAATGGTATGCATACCTGTTAACTTTCAATGAAATGAAAGATTGTCTTTTAAAAACGAATGCAATGTTTATAAGAGGTCAAGTACCTCGCGATGTAATCAACTATTATGAATCATTTATAATCAATATGGACTTCGTCCGAATGGATTAGGACGGGGCGTTTCACCTTCTTTGTTCACTATATGACCGAGGAATTGAACTTCTTCCAACCAAAATGCACACTTTGAAAACTTAGCGTACTGTTTTTCTTTCCTCAATACTTCTAGCACTTTTCTCAAATGTTCTTCGTGCTCTTGATCATTCTTTGAGTAAATAAGTATATCATCGATGAAAACAATGACAAACTTTTCAAGATATGGCCCACACACTCGGTTCATAAGGTCCATGAACACAGCTGGTGCGTTAGTCAATCCAAACGGCATAACCATAAACTCGTAATGACCATAACGCGTCCTAAAAGCAGTTTTTGGAATATCATCCTCCTTTACTCGCATTTGATGATATCCAGAACGTAAATCAATTTTCGAATAAACTGACGAGCCTTGTAGTTGATCAAATAAGTCGTCAATTCTCGGCAGTGGATAACGATTTTTGATGGTAAGTTTATTCAACTCTCTGTAGTCAATACACAACCTAAATGTACCATCCTTCTTCTTGACAAACAAAACAGGAGCTCCCCATGGTGATGTGCTTGGTCGAATGAAACCACGTTCTAATAGTTCTTGCAGTTGGCTTTGCAGTTCTTTCATCTTGCTGGGTGCGAGTCTGTAAGGAGCACGAGCTATTGGTGCAGCTCCTGGTACAAGATCTATTTGAAATTCAACAGATCGATGTAGAGGTAGTCCCGGTAATTCTTTCGGAAATACATCGGGAAAATCTTTTGCGACGGGAACATCATTGATGCTCTTTTCTTCAGTTTGTACTTTCTCGACGTGTGCTAGAACAGCATAGCAACCTTTTCTTATTAGTTTTTGTGCCTTCAAATTACTAATAAGATGTAGCTTCGTGTTGCCCTTTTCTCCATACACCATTAAGGGTTCTCCTTCTTCTCGTACAATGCGAATTGCATTTTTGTAACATACGATCTCTGCTTTCATCTCCTTCAGCCAGTCCATACCAACTATTACATCAAAACTCCCTAACTCTACCGGTATCAAATCAATCTTAAATATTTCGCTACCCAGTTTAATTTCTCGATTCCGGCATATATAATCTGCTGAAATTAATTTACCGTTTGCTAATTCGAGTAAAAATTTACTATCCAATGGCGTCAATGGACAACTTAATTTAGCACAAAAATCTCTACTCATATAGCTTCTATCCACACCCAAATCAAATAAAACGTAAGCAGATTTATTGTCAATAAGAAACGTACCCGTAACAAGTTTTGGGTCTTCCTGTGCCTCTGCCGCATTAATATTGAAAACTCTTCCGCGGCCTTGTCCATTCGTGTTCTTCTGGTTCGGGCAATTTCTAATAATGTGGCCCGGTTTTCCACATTTATAACAAACTACATTGGCATAACTTGCTTCGACACTACTTGCTCCGCCATTACTCGTTCTGACACCATTTGTTCCTTTCGTTCTGTTAACCCCTGGTCCGTAGACCTCACACTTCGCCGCGCTATGACCATTTCTTTTACACTTGTTACAAAATTTGGTGCAGAACCCCGAGTGATACTTTTCACACCTTTGGCATAGCTACTTCTGATTGTTGTTGTTGTTGCGGTTGTTATTGTTGTTGGGATCATTGTTGTAGTTGTTGTTGTTGTTGTTGTTGTTGTTGTTGTTGTGCCGTTTGTTGTAGTTACGATTGATGTTGCGATTGTTGGGATAGTTGTTGTTGTATTGGTGACTCTTATCACCATTTTCCTCCCACTTTCTTTTGACTAGCTTCACGTTGGCCTCTTCGGCCGCCTGTTCTTTAATTCTTCCCTCAATCTGGTTCACTAGTTTGTGAGCCATTCTACATGCCTTTTGTATGGAGGTAGGCTCGTGTGAACTTATATCTTCTTGGATTCTCTCCGGTAACCCTTTCACAAACGCGTCGATCTTCTCTTCCTCATCTTCGAACGCTCTCGGACATAATAGGCACAATTCTGTGAATCATCTTTCGTACGAAGTAATATCGAATCCCTGTGTTCGTAACCCTCTAAGTTCTGATTTGAGCTTATTGACCTCAGTTCTGGGACGATACTTCTCGTTCATCAAGTGCTTGAATGCTGACCACGGTAGCGCGTAAGCAGCATCTTGTCCCACTTGCTCTAGATAGGTATTCCACCATGTTAACGCAATACCTGTGAAGGTATGCATAGCGTACTTCACTTTGTCACCTTCAGCACACTTACTTATGGCAAACACCGATTCAACTTTCTCGGTCCACCATTTCAATCCGATTGGTCCTTCGGTCCCATCAAATTCTGAAGGTTTGCAGGCAGTGAATTCCTTGTAGGAGCATCCTACACAATTTCTTGCTCCGTTAGCTGTATTGCTAGATTCAGAGTTATTGTTGGTATGTAGTGCGGCCTGTACTGCGGCTATGTTTGAAGCAAGAAAGGCACGAAATTCCTCTTCGCTCATATTCAAGGTGTGTCGAGTAGTCGGTGCCATTTCCTTCAAAATAGTCAAATGAAACAAGTTAATCATACAGAATATTAAGAGTAGTCAATAGTATCTCATAGCATAATATGAACTCATTTATAAAAGCATTTTCTTCATATTAGCGTTTTATAAGTTTAAATTCGGGTACTACCTATTAAGTTCATACTTAGTAGCTAATATACAATTCACTACAATTCCATATGAAAAACTGATTATAATAATATATCACATACAAATATTCTTCAAACTTACAACTTCGGTATATTACATATAACATGAAATATAGTACACTATGATACCGGACAGTTTTGAAGATAAATCTAGTTAATACGCAAGTTATTCGGCAAAGGAAATAAAGACACGTAATTCATAAGTCCAGAAACAAGTCATGCATTCTGGTTTTACTAAGACGACTTCCCATCCTTGGTCTTGTGGAAAATAACCGTTATGACCATTGGCTAGGCAGCATGTTGTAATGTCGTCAAAAGGACGAGGGTTTCGTAATGTCCAACAACCCCGTAATAATCTAAAAACCTTGTTTCTCACCCTAACTACTGAATCCGTCACTTGTGGGAAAGTTTTATTTAAAAGCTGCAATCCAATGTTCTTTTTCTCACTTTGGTAAGAAGCGAACATCACTAACCCGTAAGCTTAACATACTTCTTTATGTTGCATGTTAGAAGCTCTTTCTAATTCACGAAATCCTTTGTTGGGATATGTTGAGTCAAAATAGGTTCTTAACCCGTAGCGTAAAATTGCATTTGGGTTCCCCGTATTTAAAGCTTTAAAGAAAACACGTCGTAACTTAAAGTCTCCCCAATGTGATATACCCCACCTATCAAAGGAAAGCCTTTTATAAACTAAGGCATTTCTGGAAAGTCTTTCAAATGTTTGACAAGTTAATTTCGCCATAACTAAATGTGCTGATGAATTCTGACCGACTCTAGACAAGATTTCCTCAATCATATCCTCTGGTAGGTCTTCTAAAATATTCGGTTGTCTACCCTTAACATCCATTTTGTTTTTATACTGTAAAATAGACAAGGATTAGATTCGTAATAACAAACAATACAAGCAATTTTTACATAGAACATAAAAGTACAAGCACACTACAATACATTTATTATACAACATGCTCACACCCCTCTAATCTGAATCACTGGTTTCTTCTTCTTCGGACTTGGTTCTTTTTTCTAATCTTCTAGGGATATATGATGTTCCTTTAATACAAGTCGTCGTTTTCCACATTGGTTTAGAAAAACTTGGTGGTTTAGAGGTTCCCGGGTTATTGTCACGATATTGAAAATACGGGTGTTGACGGTACATATAAAGTTCATCGGGGTCGGAATCAGATTTCTCTATTTTGATGCCTTTTCCTTTATTATTTTCTTTTGCCTCATTAAATTGGGTCGGGGTAATTTCTATAACATCATCGGAATCCTCATCAGGATACGATTCATAGAAAAATTGGTAATTTTCCCAATATTTTGCTTCCTTAGCGGAAACACCGTTGACCATTATTAACTTTGGTCCATTGGTTGAGGATTTTCTTTTATTTGACCAGTTTTCTGTGGTTCCTACTATTCCCCCCTCCGGAATCTCTTCTTCTTCCGGTTCCTCTTCTTCCGGTTCCTCTTCTTCCGATTCCTCTTCTTCCGGTTCCGTTTCCTCTTCTTCCGGTTCTTCGGGAACTTGTGAATCTTGCCAATATATATTCGACTCTTCGTTATTATTAGGTGAGTCAATGGAATTTGTGCTAGAGGTAGACATCTATCACAAAATATCAAATATGTTAAGAGATTAATATATCACATAATATTTACATGTTAATAATATATAGTTTCCAACAAAAATGTTAAGCAATCATTTTTAAAGAAAACACGGTCGAAGTCCAGACTCACTAATGCATCCTAACAAACTCGATAAGACACACTAATGCAAATTTTCTGGTTCTCTAAGACCAACGCTCGGATACCAACTGAAATGTCCCATTCATATTGATTATAAATGTTCCATATTAATTGATTTCGTTGCGAGGTTTTGACCTCTATATGAGACATTTTTCAAAGACTGCATTCATTTTTAAAACAACCATAACCTTTATTTTATCAATAAAGGTTTTAAAAACATTACGTAGATTATCAAATAATGATAATCTAAAATATACTGTTTACACACGACCATTACATAATGGTTTACAATAGAAATATATTACATCGACATATGTTTCTTGAATGAAGTTTTTACACAATATCATACAAACATGGACTCCAAATCTTATCCTTATTTTAGTATGCAACAGCGGAAGCTCTTAGTATTCACCTGAGAATAAACATGCTTTAAACGTCAACAAAAATGTTGGTGAGTTATAGGTTTAACCTATATATATATATCAAATCGTAACAATAGACCATAAGATTTCATATTTCAATACACATCCCATACATAGAGATAAAAATCATTCATATGGTGAACATCTTGTAACCGACATTAACAAGATGCATATATAAGAATATCCCCATCATTCCGGGACACGCTTCGGATATGATATAAATTTCGAAGTACTAAAGCATCCGGTACTTTGGATGAGGTTTGTTAGGCCCAATAGATCTATCTTTAGGATTCACGTCAATTAGGGTGTATGTTCCCTAATTCTTAAATTACCAGACTTAATAAAAAGGGGCATATTCGATTTCGATAATTCAACCATAGAATGTAGTTTCACGTACTTGTGTCTATTTTGTAAATCATTTATAAAACCTGCATGTATTCTCATCCCAAAAATATTAGATTTTAAAAGTGGGACTATAACTCACTTTCACAGGTATTTCCTTCCTCAGAAATAAGACTTGGCCACGGATCGATTCACGAACCTATACAAATATGTACATATATATCAAAGTATGATCAAAATATAATTACAACCATTTTTATTATGTTTTAAAGATTTGAGTGTATTAAGTCAGCTGTCCTCGTTAGTAACCTACAACAAATTGTCCACAGTTAGATGTACAGAAAAAATTGATTTATATTATCTTGAATCAATCCACGACCCAGTGTATACACGTCTCAGGCTAGATCACAACTCAAAGTATATATATTTTTGGAATCAACCTCAACCCTGTATAGCTAACTCCAACATTACTGCATATAGAGTGTCTATGGTTGTTCCAAATAATATATATACATGGGTCGATATGATATGTCAAAACATTTGCATACGTGTCTATGGTATCACAAGATTACATAATATATTAGAATACATGTATAATACAATATAAGTTAGCTAGGATATGATTTGTATAGATTTGTTAAACATTTCCCGTAGCTAAAAATATCAAAAATATCCAATCTTGTTTTACCCATAACTTCTTCATTTTAAATCCGTTTTGAGTGAATCAAATTGCTATGGTTTCATATTGAACTCTAATTTAAGAATCCAAATAGAAAAAGTATAGGTTTATAATCGGAAATTTAAGTTACATGTCAATTACTAAAGAAGTAGTCATTTCCGTCGAAAGAACGACATCTTGATGACCATTTTGAAAAACATACTTTCTCTTTGAGTTTAACCAAGATTTTTGGATATAGTTTCATGTTCATATGAAAAATCATTTTCCCAGAAGAACAACTTTTAAATCAAAGTTTATCATAGTTTTTAATTATCCATACCAAAACAGCCCCCGGTTTCACTACGACGGCGTATATCCGATTTTATGGTATTCATCGTGTTTCCAGGTATTAAAACATTAAGTTAGCATATCATATAGATATAGAATATGTGTTTAGTTGATTTTAAAAGTCAAGTTATAAGGATTAACTTTTGTTTGCGAACAAGATAGCTTTATATGTATGAATCGAATGATGTTATGAACATCATTACTACCTCAAGTTTTCTGGATAAAACTACTGGAAATGAGAAAAATGGATCTAGCTTCAAAGGATCCTTGGATGGCTTGAAAGTTCTTGAAGCAGAATCATGACACGAAAACAGTTCAAGTAAGATTTTCACTCGAAATAAGATTGTTGTAGTTGTAGAAATTGAATCAAAGTTTGAATATGAATATTACCTTGAATTAGAAATATAACCTACTATAAATAACAAAGGTTCCTTGATCTTAGATGATTACTTGGAATGGATTAGAAAGCTTGGAAGTAGACTTGCAAACTTGGAAGTATTCTTGATTTTTATGAAACTATACTTATGAATTTATGAAGAACACTTAGAACTTGAAGATGGAACTTGAGAGAGATCAATTAGATGAAGAAAATTGAAGAATGAAAGTGTTTGTAGGTGTTTTTAGTCGTTGGTATATGGATTAGATATAAAGGATATGTAATTTTGTTTTCATGTAAATAAGTCATGAATGATTACTAACATTTTTGTAATTTTATGAGATATTTCATGTTAGTTGCCAAATGATGGTTCCCACATGTGTTAGGTGACTCACATGGGCTGCTAAGAGCTGATTATTAGAGTGTATATACCAATAGTACATACATCTAAAAGATGTGTATTGTACGAGTACGAATACGGGTACATACGAGTAGAATTGTTGATGAAACTGAATGAGGATGTAATTGTAAGCATTTTTGTTAAGTAGAAGTACTTTGATATGTGTCTTGAAGTCTTTCAAAAGTGTAAGAATACATATCAAAACACAACATGTATATACATTCTAATGGAGTCGTTAAGTCTTCGTTAGTCGTTACATGTAAGTGTTGTTTTGAAACCTTTAAGTTAACGATCTCAATTAATGTTGTTAATCCAATCTTTATTATATCAAATTAGATGTTAAATTATTATATTATCATGATATTATGATGTATGAATATCTCTTAATATGATATATACATTAAAATATCGTTACAACGTTAATCGTTACATATAAGTCTCGTTTCGTAATTCTTGAGTTAGTAGTCTTGTTTTTACATATGTAGTTCATTGTTAACACACTTAATGATATAATTAAATATCATTTTATCATGTTAAATATAGTGTATCAATATCTTAATATGATACATATATATTTAGTAGATGTTATCATAACGATAATCGTTATATATATCATTTCGAGTTTCTTAACTTAGTAATCTCATTTCTTATGTATATCACACATTGTTAATATACTTAGTGAGATACTTACTCATCATAATCTCATGTCAACCATATATATATGTCTATATATACCACAACATGTAGTTTTTAAAATTTTGTAACGTTCGTGAATCGCCGGTCAACTTGGGTGATCAATTGTCTATATGAAACTTATTTCATTTAATCAAATCTTAACAAGTTTGATTTCTTAACACGTTGGAAACATTTAGTCATGTAAATATCAATCTCAATTAATATATATAAACATGGAAAAGTTCGGGTCACTACACGATACGTATTAATTAATTCGAATATTATATATTAAACTACATATGAATTATTGAATTGCTAACTGTGGACTATCAACTGAGGACTACCAACATTGGAAAAATTAAAATGAATTAAAATATTGATTATAACATATGAAACTAAACAATTCTTCAAGTTTTCCACTTGATTTCATCCTAAACCTCATTTGTATCTTGACGATTTCAATCTGCGTTCAAACCTTTCATGATTCTTGAAAACACCTCAATCGAGAGAATGAACCAACCGCACTTCATCTACGGAAGAAAAGATTTATGCATATAGTTATGCACCTGAAAAACACTTAGAACCTGAGTAAACGTTTAACACGTATCCGTGCTAGCTTCTTTGGCATTGTTATTACCGACAATAGCCGTACAATCCCTTTCCAAATTAGCCAATTTTATCACAGCTCCAGCAAATCAACTTCGACTATTCATTCGAAACAACCATATTATAACCTTGATATATATGCGTGCTCTTTTATTGTTACCGGGGAACCTTTTATATTCCACCTTATTACCATCAGCTTTTAATCATCTAAAAACACAATTCTCTTGAAACCACCTCGGATTGATAACTGATGATTCAGATATCGTAGCATTAAATGCAGAGGAAATAGAAAAATTATAGATGGTCGAAACGGCCAAAAGTTTGATGATAAAGAAGGGAGTGTTAGGAACGCTCGATAGAAAATTTGGTACTGAAGAACAGATTGAGTAAACCATGTAGGAGACCAAGGCCAAATATAAGGACCATACCATATATTCAAAGAATCCAGGTAATTCTGGATCCGATGAAATCTTTAGAGAATATCTTGCTCCGAGGTCATGTTAAAATCTTGCAGAAAATCTTTCTTCATCAACCATCGAACTTAGAAATTCCAAAATATCATCATAAATATCTTTGATATTTCTGAAGATATTTTCATAAATATTCTCGTCCGAAATTATTTATCTCTTCGTGCTATCTATATTACATCATAAAGGAAACTACCATAGTTTCTAAATTCCTTTAAAATTTGAGTTTGAATTATGAATGATTTTGAAGTAGTGTTGAAAATTGATGCATGAGTTTGTATAATATAGTGACACTTGATCAACGTGATTATATTAAAGTAAGTCATGCTGAGTTTCTAATAGGACGTGATGATTCACAGATCACAACGTCATCATGTGCCATGTTACACGACTCTTACATTCTACTTAATATCCAAACATATCGAGAACATATCTTCTTGATAGTACTATCTTTTCCCTTGAATTCTGGTAATTTGACAAATCAAGATCATGCTATTACGTTTATTCTTGTTTAGAACATTAAGTTCATTCAAAACTCCATACTTACGAATTCTGGACCGTTACTCGCTTTAATAGAGGCCGAGAAGATAATAAAAAGGCAAAGAGCTCCAAAATATTAGAGAAAATATAAAGCTCAATAACAACACGGAAATTACAAACCGTGTATATCAATGTTTATCGCAACATAAAGACACGGGAGAATTAAAAACACTATAACCCCAAGGGCGAAGTAGAAGAAAACAGATTCCTCCGGTGGAATTTGGAAAAGGAAAATGATTGTTGCGATAGTAAGGATAAGGACAAGGATTAGAACTGGATTAAGCATTTTCACAATCTTTTGAATTTGGGAATTGAGCATAGGAGTGATAAAAGCAATGGAACGGAAGAAGTTAATTTATAGTGAAATATCTGATAAAGAGATCGAGGCAGATAATCGCACTTAATTAAAGAGATTTTATTCACCAAAGAATCAAATCTTTCAGATCTCGACGATTTTCTCTAAATCCCTTGAATTCCGAAAATCAATCATATCTACGTCAAAAGATTTGACGAAACACTATTTCTTTAACGGGTAGGTACTGTGACGACCCAGAAATTTTCGACCAAATTTAAACTTAATCTTTATATGATTTCGGCACGATAAGCAAAGTCTGTAATGTTGAGTCTCGAAAGTTTTGGAATTTAACTCATGTAATCAATTACCCTTTTGACTGTGTTCGATGATTCACGAACAATTGTGGTTAATATATATACATATTTATAATTAAATATAAGTGTATATATTAATTTGATGTAATAAGTACAATTTAAAATATAAAGTAATATATAAAATAACTAAACTTTTATTTAAAATGACATCTATATATAATTAATATTATATGTATTGTAATGTATATATAAAATACATAAATATTAAAACATTCAAATATCTTATTATATAAAATAATTATTACATATTTAACAAAATGTGAAGTTAATATATTAAAATTTTAAGTAAAATTTGTTACATTAATATTTACATTATCAGTATTATTAATAAGATTAATATTAATATCTATATTATTGATATTATTATTTCAAATATAAAAGATATAGATATGAGATTTGATATATGTAATTTATTATATCCTAATTATTAATTATGTTATCATTATTATTATTATTAATATTATCATATTATTATTATTATTATCATTATTTTTATTACTTTTTTTATTATTAGTATTATTTTGATACTATTATTATTAATATTATTATTATTATTATTTCTATTAGTATTATTATTGGTATCTTTATTATTATTAATATTTCAATAGTACTATTTTTATAAATATAATTAATATAATTAATATAATTATCAATTATTAATATTAATTAAATATAAAGTAAATGAAATAAAAAGGCATAAAATTACGAGATATTAGTTGCATATCACTATCAGATTCATTTTTTTTCTTTCCTATTCTGCTCGTGATTCATCCTGGCGACCACCATCAAACAATCTTGATCAATTATTTGTTGTTGTATCAATCATTAAATTATGCTAGATATATCCTTGCTGTTTTAAAAAAAAAGAGATAAAACAGACAGGAACAAAGCCTTTTCTCTGTTCGAGTCACCTTTAAACCATAAACCAAATTCGAATCAAATATTACAAATTATAGATACAGAAGTGTTAGAAATTACCTAATTATACTACCTGTAAGTTTTCAAGTCTCAAATCCTTCTCTTGATTTCGAATTTGGAAGTCAAAGTTTTTAAAACAAAAAGTCAACACTTTTGTTCTTGGTGAAATTCGAATTCGTTTTGAAGATTCTAGTTAAATTAATGATGTAAAAAGTTTCTAAGATTGATTTGAGATATATTTTGTGTTTTAATCTTTGTCTATTACAATCGTATAAAAGAAATCAATATTTGTTTTTATTTTTAAACCGTCGACGAGCAAATGCTGCTGTTTCTTCATTTTTATTTATTTATTTATCCTTTTTCTGTTAATTGATATCACATTTACATATCGTTTCTGTGTTACATCAAATAATCAATGATGTTAGGAATTAAGTTTGTTAGTCGAAGGAAATCTTAAAAGTTGTGGAGGAAGAAGAAGATAGGGATTATGTAATTAAGGGTTATAAAATTTTAGTCTTAGAATAACACAGAAAAACGGATACAGCAGAGGGGTTAAGTGTTGGTGCGGGTATCGAGAGGTCGGGGGTTCGAGCCTTGGCTATGGCATTTGATGTGGTAGCGTGGGGGTACGTGATAGTACTATATTTTACTACGAAAAGTGATACAAACTACACAAGTTTTAATTATTTATTTACAAAATGGATATACCTAAATCTTGCTACAACACTATAGGCAGTGTACCTAATCGTAGAGTAGTATAGTTTTTAGTAAGTCCGGTTCGTTCCACAGGGAGCGGGCTTATTGCACACTATATTTTTAAACAACTATATTTGTACAAAATATATAAATATATTGAAGGTTTTTCGTATGCCCAAGAGACATATTGGATTAATGTGGCTAATATGTTATGATCCAAGTCGGGTCATACCCAATAACAAGCTTGCCGACACCTTAATCGTATTTAATCTTAATGAATGGATCATTAAATAAATACGCGACACTTGGATTTTAGAAAATCAGTTTTTCAAAATGTTATCACTTGAGATAAATTATTTGGATAATTTATATATAATTGTTTATAAGTTTAAATGATTATATTGTGTTATATTTTATAAAAGGGTTTATAAAATATAAAAGTAACATAAAAATATATACATGTTTTATATATATATCTAGTTTATATATATGTATAAATACATTGTTATATAATATATATAGTGCAGAATTTGTGACTCCAAGACTCACAAGCATGCCTTGTTTATGTTTACTTTTAATAACACACAAGTGCCAAGGTGCATGCTCATGTATTAACCAAGGCCTTGACTCAAGAGTGAGAGTATAACACACATAAAAGTGACTTCAAAATTCTGGTTCTGCAGCCCCCTTTGCCGAACTGTTTTGGAGAAAAAGGAGGTTCCTTTGCTTGCTATTTGATCACATTCAAGTGTTCTAAATCCTAACTAAATACAAAGGGTGTGTTGGTGATCAAAGCTTGGGGTATACTACACTTGAGGCTTCAAGTTAGAGGCTACATTCTCATCATCTCCTTCATTAGTTTCTGCACTTTTCAGAGGTGCTGCTGTTCGGTTTTTACAAAGAGAAGAAAGAGGGTTTGAAGCTAGGATTCAAGGTGCTTAAAGTCTAGCCAATACAAGGGTGTGTTGGTACTTTGTTTCATCATCTTTCTCATCATCATTCAAGCAATTTTCAGCCCTTAAACTTAGTTTAAGGAGGTATAAAATTCTATCTTTTCTTGTTAATTAGTAAGCATAATATTCACAACTTGATCCAAGAAGGGATTTGGCTTTAATTGGTTTAAAGATAACAAGTTTAATTTGTAATTACACGCTTCCGTTTTGATTATAATCTTAAACGGTTTTAAGAGTTTCAAACTTGTTAAATCCCAACAATGGTATCTAGAGCCGAAGTTGTTGAAATATGCTTCGAATTGTTGTTTTAAACCCACTATATTTGCAATCTATGAACATGCATGAATGTAGATTGCAAAAACAAATGGGTTTGGGTGGGTTTATGATGAATGCCGAATTCAAAAGGGTCCAAAAGTGGGTTTGGGCTCTTCCATTTGGTTCATATTTGGTTGCATGTTAATGTTCACAATCTTAGCCTTGACCTTGTGTTGCATGCATGTATGTTTGGTTGATTTGTAATGTTATTTGGCTTGTAATATTATTCATTCATATGGCATGTAATAATTCATTCATTTGGCTATGTAATTTGTTTTACATTTGGTATGTAAAATAGAATAGGTTGTATTTTCATTTTCTAGATAAAAATGTATTAGGATACATATTTTGTAAAAATGAAGATACAAGATGATGAAGACTTGAAGAACACAAGGAGCATATGGATGCAAGGTTAAGTGGGAGATTTGAAATCTCCTACTTTGTATTATTACCCCTTAACCCGGTGACATTTGTTTTCGGCTAAACAAATGTCCACCAAAATGGCTAGATTGTGAACATACTTGTTTTGCATGTGTGGTTGTTTGTTTGTTTATTGTATTGTATGTTTGGTTGATACAATTAATCACAAGATAACAACAAGCAAAACGACAATTTAAATGGTTAAATTAGATGTATTAATGACATGAAAAACGACAATTTAATTGGTTAAATTAAAAGCAACTAAAGACGTTAATAAATGGTTATTAAGAACAAGAAAAGGATCACATATATATAAAATGGTTTATATCAAGTAATTGGCAAATTACAAGACATGAAAATGGTTTTTCATAAGTACCATACACTAAATGCATGTTGGTGTATGGCATAAAAGTTTTCTCAAACTAGAATTAATGAAAACTTAAAATCCCTTTTACAAACAAGGTAAACAAGTTAAACGCCATCCTTTGTGGAAACACTTAGACATATTAGGAATCTCTTGATGGGATAAAGGTCACCTAACCGTCATGAGTGAACTAATATGAATAAGGTACACTTCGCATACATGTGGGATAAAGGTCACCTAACCACTTGTATGTTAAGTCTACATGTTTACACAAGTAGGACGACTTGATTTGGAAATCATGAACTTAGGGTCACCGAAGCATGATGAACAAATAGGCGTTGATGGGATAATATGTCATGCAAAAGGATTGCATGATCCCATAACTTAGAAGTTGCAAAAGGATTGCAATTGTCATATAATGACTACCTAGCTAAACCAAATGACGGGATAAAGGTCACCTAACCGAAATTTGGTTTACCGTTGGATTCTAAAATTTAATAAATATCAATTGGATTTAAAGGGTATTGATTATTAAATTAAAATTGATACTTAAACAACTTTGTTAAATTTTGTAGATGGCCGCCAATAACAACAACAACATACCAAATGCACCACTTAACCTAAACAACCTATCATTAAGGTCTCTCTTAGAGAAAGACAAACTCAACCATACCAACTTTATGGATTGGTTCCGCAATCTTCGGATTGTCCTCAAACAAGAGGATAAAGCGTATGTACTTGAGGACCCCATTCCCGATCAACAGGATGAGGATGATGAGGAGGCAATGGCCTTTTACGATAAGTATTGCCGCGACTCCCTTCAAGTCTCATGCCTAATGCTTGGGACTATGATTCCCGAACTCCAAAAGGATTTCGAGCATCATAGTGCATACGACATGATAATGCAATTGAAGGAGATGTTCCTTCAACAAGCGCGTGTCGAGCGTTTCGAGACCGTTCGGGCGCTACATGCTTGTCGTATGGACGATACCCAATCGGTTTCATCTTATGTGCTTAAGATGAAAAGCCTTATTGATCGTGCTAACCGTCTTAACCTAAACATATCAAATGAGTTAGCCACCGATCTTATCCTTAACTCCCTATCAAAAAGGTTTGATCAATTTGTAATTAATTACAATATGAATGGGATGGATAAAAGCATAGGTGAGCTTCACGGTATGCTTAGAACGGCGGAAACTAGCATGGGTAAAAAGGCTTTACCCGTGTTAGCAATCGATCAAGGTGGATCCAAAGGTAAGACCTCTAAGCCAAAGGTGGCTAAGAGAAAAGGACTCGACTATCAAGGCAAAGGGAAGGGGAAGATGGTTACCCCAACCATCAACAAGGCTAAGAAGCAAAAGGTAGCTGAGAAGGCAAACCCCAAAGAAGACCCGTGTTTCGGTTGCGGTGAAATGGGTCACTGGAAGCGAAATTGCCCGGTCTATCTTAAGGAGTTGAAGGACAAGAGGGATGCAGGGTAAACCTCAGGTAACATATATATGGTATATATTGAGCTTAATATTACTTCTTCTAATACATGGGTATTAGACACAGGATGTGGAACTCATATTTGCAATTCTTTGCAGGGGTTCAAAAGAAGTGATCATATGGCGGGAACATCAAGTCTCTATATGGGCAATGGTGCAAAGGTGCATGTTAAAGCTCAAGGAGATTTTGTTTTGAAGCTTCCAAGCGGATTGGAACTTATTTTAGAAAATGTTTTGTATGCTCCGGATTTGTGTAGAAACATTATTTCTATTTCTCGCTTAAAACAATGTGGTTTTTATCTTAATTTTGTTAATGATGATATCCACGTTTATTTAGATAATGTATTCTATTTTAAGGCTTCGCCTTCAAATGGAATTTATGAATTGGTTCATGATGACACATCATCTAGTAGCTCAATATACCATACTAGTACCAAGAAACTCAAAAGGGATTTGAGTGATTCCTACTTATGGCATTGTCGCCTTGGTCACATAAACAAGAACCGAATGCGTACACTTCAAATGAATGGACTTTTGAAATCAAATGAAATGGACTCATTTGATGTATGTGAATCTTGTTTACAAGGCAAAATGACTAAAGCGCCTTTCAAAGGGACCTATGAAAGGGCTAAGGACTTATTGGTATTAATACATCCGGATGTATGTGGACCCTTTAAGCCCATAGCTAGGAATGGTGAAAGATACTTCGTTACTTTCATTGATGACTTCAGTCGTTTTGGATATGTCTACTTGTTAAGACATAAGGACGAAACTTTTGAAGCATTCAAAGAATATCAAAGCGAAGTACAAAATCAACTCAATAAGACAATCAAGGTACTTCGTACCGACAGAGGAGGTGAATACCTAAGCGATGCTTTCTAAGATCATCTTAGGAGTTGTGGGATTATCTCACAACTTACTCCACCTGGAACACCCCAACTTAATGGAGTTTCCGAAAGGAGGAACCGAACCCTAATGGATATGGTTCGATCTATGATGGCTAGAAGCACGTTACCTCTATCATTTTGGGGTTATTGTCTATGCTCCGTGGCTCGTATTTTAAATATGGCCCCAACCAAGAAAGTGGAACGAACACCTCATGAGATGTGGTTTGGAAAACCTCCATCTCTATCATACTTAAAGGTATGGGGATGTGAAGCTTATCCTAAGCGTTACGTCCCTAATAAGTTGAATGCTCGATCCACGAAGTGTATCTTCATAGGATATCCCAAGGATAATATGGGATATTATTTCTATGATCCATCTGAGCAGAATGTATTTGTTGCTCGGAAGGAGGAATTCCTTGAAACTAAGTTCCTAATGGAAGGAAGTAGTGAAAGGAAGATAGATCTTGAAGAGGTTCAAGATCAAATAGATGATACACAATTGGTTGACACTAGCACTCAACATGAAAATGTTGATAGTGATCAAATGGATGATCAAAATACACAAGACATTCGTAGATCTGGTAGGATTAGCAATCCTCTTGAGAGATATGGTTTTCTCATAGATGGTTGCTATACGGTTGATTTGGATGAACCAACAAACTACCAAGATGCTTTATCAAGTATTGATAAAGATAAATGGCAGGAAGCCATGAAATCTGAGATGCAATCCATGTATGACAACCAAGTTTGGGAACTTGTTACGCAACCTCCTGGCTCTAGGCTAGTTGATTGTAAATGGCTTTTCGAAATGAAAACCGACATACATGGAAACTTGGATACATACAAAGCTAGACTTGTAGCAAAAGGTTTCACTCAAACTCAAGGGATTGATTATGATGAAACTTTCTCGCCAGTGGCAATGCTAAAGTCTATTAGGATATTATTTGCCATTGCTGCTCACTATGACTATGAAATATGGCAAATGGATGTCAAAACCGCTTTCCTAAATGGATATCTTGAGGAAGATGTTTATATGGTACAGCCCGAAGGTTTTGTTGATCCGAAAAATCCTAAAAAGGTATGCAAGTTAAAGAAATCAATCTACGGATTGAAACAAGCATCTAGAATGTGGAATCATCGTTTTAATGAAGAGGCAAAGAAATTTGGCTTCATTAAAAATGGTGATGAAGCTTGTGTATACAAGAAGGCTAGTGGGAGCTCTATAATGTTCCTTGTGCTATATGTGGATGATATATTATTGTTTGGGAATGATATAACCACAATGCAAGAGGTCAAAACTTGGCTAAAAGGTTGCTTCTCCATTAAGGATCTTGGAGAAGCACAATACATATTGGGGATTGGGATCTATAGGAATAGATCCAAGAGATTGATAGGTTTAAGTCAAAGTACATACATTGACAAAATCTTGAAAAGGTTCAAGATGGAAAACTCTAAGAAAGGTTTGGTACCTATTCAAAGAGGAACCATTCTCAGTTCATCTCAGTGTCCTACCACGAAAGATGAACAAGAGAGAATGAAGAAAGTCCCATACGCATCTGCTATTTGTTACATTAATATTTACATTATCAGTATTATTAATAAGATTAATATTAATATCTATATTATTGATATTATTATTTCAAATATAAAAGATATAGATATGAGATTTGATATATGTAATTTATTATATCCTAATTATTAATTATGTTATCATTATTATTATTATTAATATTATCATATTATTATTATTATTATCATTATTTTTATTACTTTTTTTATTATTAGTATTATTTTGATACTATTATTATTAATATTATTATTATTATTATTTCTATTAGTATTATTATTGGTATCTTTATTATTATTAATATTTCAATAGTACTATTTTTATAAATATAATTAATATAATTAATATAATTATCAATTATTAATATTAATTAAATATAAAGTAAATGAAATAAAAAGGCATAAAATTACGAGATATTAGTTGCATATCACTATCAGATTCATTTTTTTTCTTTCCTATTCTGCTCGTGATTCATCCTGGCGACCACCATCAAACAATCTTGATCAATTATTTGTTGTTGTATCAATCATTAAATTATGCTAGATATATCCTTGCTGTTTTAAAAAAAAAGAGATAAAACAGACAGGAACAAAGCCTTTTCTCTGTTCGAGTCACCTTTAAACCATAAACCAAATTCGAATCAAATATTACAAATTATAGATACAGAAGTGTTAGAAATTACCTAATTATACTACCTGTAAGTTTTCAAGTCTCAAATCCTTCTCTTGATTTCGAATTTGGAAGTCAAAGTTTTTAAAACAAAAAGTCAACACTTTTGTTCTTGGTGAAATTCGAATTCGTTTTGAAGATTCTAGTTAAATTAATGATGTAAAAAGTTTCTAAGATTGATTTGAGATATATTTTGTGTTTTAATCTTTGTCTATTACAATCGTATAAAAGAAATCAATATTTGTTTTTATTTTTAAACCGTCGACGAGCAAATGCTGCTGTTTCTTCATTTTTATTTATTTATTTATCCTTTTTCTGTTAATTGATATCACATTTACATATCGTTTCTGTGTTACATCAAATAATCAATGATGTTAGGAATTAAGTTTGTTAGTCGAAGGAAATCTTAAAAGTTGTGGAGGAAGAAGAAGATAGGGATTATGTAATTAAGGGTTATAAAATTTTAGTCTTAGAATAACACAGAAAAACGGATACAGCAGAGGGGTTAAGTGTTGGTGCGGGTATCGAGAGGTCGGGGGTTCGAGCCTTGGCTATGGCATTTGATGTGGTAGCGTGGGGGTACGTGATAGTACTATATTTTACTACGAAAAGTGATACAAACTACACAAGTTTTAATTATTTATTTACAAAATGGATATACCTAAATCTTGCTACAACACTATAGGCAGTGTACCTAATCGTAGAGTAGTATAGTTTTTAGTAAGTCCGGTTCGTTCCACAGGGAGCGGGCTTATTGCACACTATATTTTTAAACAACTATATTTGTACAAAATATATAAATATATTGAAGGTTTTTCGTATGCCCAAGAGACATATTGGATTAATGTGGCTAATATGTTATGATCCAAGTCGGGTCATACCCAATAACAAGCTTGCCGACACCTTAATCGTATTTAATCTTAATGAATGGATCATTAAATAAATACGCGACACTTGGATTTTAGAAAATCAGTTTTTCAAAATGTTATCACTTGAGATAAATTATTTGGATAATTTATATATAATTGTTTATAAGTTTAAATGATTATATTGTGTTATATTTTATAAAAGGGTTTATAAAATATAAAAGTAACATAAAAATATATACATGTTTTATATATATATCTAGTTTATATATATGTATAAATACATTGTTATATAATATATATAGTGCAGAATTTGTGACTCCAAGACTCACAAGCATGCCTTGTTTATGTTTACTTTTAATAACACACAAGTGCCAAGGTGCATGCTCATGTATTAACCAAGGCCTTGACTCAAGAGTGAGAGTATAACACACATAAAAGTGACTTCAAAATTCTGGTTCTGCAGCCCCCTTTGCCGAACTGTTTTGGAGAAAAAGGAGGTTCCTTTGCTTGCTATTTGATCACATTCAAGTGTTCTAAATCCTAACTAAATACAAAGGGTGTGTTGGTGATCAAAGCTTGGGGTATACTACACTTGAGGCTTCAAGTTAGAGGCTACATTCTCATCATCTCCTTCATTAGTTTCTGCACTTTTCAGAGGTGCTGCTGTTCGGTTTTTACAAAGAGAAGAAAGAGGGTTTGAAGCTAGGATTCAAGGTGCTTAAAGTCTAGCCAATACAAGGGTGTGTTGGTACTTTGTTTCATCATCTTTCTCATCATCATTCAAGCAATTTTCAGCCCTTAAACTTAGTTTAAGGAGGTATAAAATTCTATCTTTTCTTGTTAATTAGTAAGCATAATATTCACAACTTGATCCAAGAAGGGATTTGGCTTTAATTGGTTTAAAGATAACAAGTTTAATTTGTAATTACACGCTTCCGTTTCGATTATAATCTTAAATGGTTTTAAGAGTTTCAAACTTGTTAAATCCCAACATATATATATATATATATATATATATATATATATATATATATATATATATATATATATATATATATATATATATATATATATATATATATATATATATAAAATATATAAAAAGGGGGTTTACCGTTTAATGACCGGTTTGTCGATTTATATTTTAAGTTACAATTAAAACCTAATGCAAAATATAAATGACGATAATTAAAGTAGCGAAAAATAAATGACAATAAATAAATGACGTTAAATAAAATAGCTAGTAAATAAAAGTACGATGAAAAATACAATAAAACAATTATGCTTATTTAAACTTCCGTAATCATGATGTTTGACGTGTTGATTTTGGTTTTATGCCCATGGGTTAATTGTCCTTTGTCCTGGATTATTTAATATGCCCGTCTGGTTTTTGTCCATAACAGTCCATCAGTCATAAATATAAAATGCGAGTTTCCTCGTCAAATTATCCTTATACCCGAAGTCAAATATTCCAACTAATTGGGGACTTAAACTGTAACAAGGTCTTAATACTTTGTTTAATAATTACACCAGGATATCGACTGCGTGTAACCCAAGGTTTTAATACTTTGTTAACAATTACGCCAAGTGTCCTTGTACATAATTTCACCCCTGTTTTAATAAGTCAATAGACTATTAATCCATTCCCGTGTCCGGTTAAATGAACGATTATTCGTACATATAAATACCCCGCCAATCGTGTCCGATCGAGTGTATATGGTTATTTATAGGGACGTCCAATTGTAAATCTTTATATTAAAATTAACAAACTATCATTTAGTTAAACAAATATAAAGCCCATTAGTAGCCCATAGTCTAATTTCCACAAGTGTCGTTCTTTTGTCCAAACCCCAATTATAGTACAAAGCCCAATTACCCAATTTTAGTATTTTAGCCCAACATTATGATTACTTTGTCTTAAATAAGCATAATAATAACTTAAGTACGAGACATTAATTTAAAAAGGAGAACATAGCTTACATTGATTATTTATCGCGTAGTGGTACACGGACAGAATTTCGACTTCAAAAACCCGTAAAATAACCTTTACATAACCCGAACTAATCTAATATAAAACTACCCTATACTATATATATTATATATATATTTATTTATTTATTTATTACAGAGTATTATTATTATTATTTATTATTTTTATCGAACGAATGCATGGCCTTTTATAGGCGTTTTGATTTCTGACAGCTCCGCGAGTAGTGGAGTTTTTGGCCTTCAAACTCCGCGAGTCGTGGAGTTTGAAAATCCAGCTCAAGATCCTTTGTCTCATAGCTTGTCGACATGATTATATATATATTTATAATATATAAATAATTTATATAATTATTTATATATTATATTTTATTCTTGTGCATAGTTGACTCATAATTTTTGGTCCATTGCGTCAGGCGTTGATAGTTAACTCATGTCCCGGTTCCGGATTTTCGAACGTCCTTGCGTACAATTTAATATCTTGTACTTTGCGTTTTTTAACTTGTACTCTTGTCATTTTTAGACGTTTTTCATCAATAAATTGAACCTTTTGAATTGTATCTTGAACATTTGAGCTTTTTGGACGTTTGTGTCTTCAAATCTTCGTTTTCGCCTTTTGTCTTCACACTTATTTATTTAAACAATTACAATGAAAATATAATACAATTACATATGAAAACCTATTATTTAGGAGGGATATTGCTATCAAATATATGTTCCTTTTTAGCCTTATCAAATATCCCCACACTTGAGCGTTGCTTTTCCTCAAGCAGTACAGAACTTGAAATAAAAACATACATGAATCACTTTTTTATTCATCACACTTTGTACATTAGTGATTTCGATATGGTGGTATAAACACTGATAGTAACGATAGAACCATGGTTAAAGGTGGGTGTGTCATCCACAGTTGCCTCGGGTTTAGGTCAACGATACTTGCAATCAAATAGCCGATTTACTTTCGGTTTCTAAAGCAAAGTGCACATTTGAAAGGCGGTTTACAGTCCCACATGACTATGAAAATTTAGATCCTTTAGGAAAATGGATCTTTATGAAAATATTTGAACTTTTGAAAATTCAATCTAGCTTTTACCCTAGACAAGTTTTCCGTAATAACCCTTCACCGGTGTTGCAAAATATTTTTGTGGGTTTTGTGGGTTTCAGATTTGAAAATTTTAGCTCAAAACTTATGGTTTTGTGTCACCCACTTGCTAACCTTGTATTAGGAAAGCAACACGTCCAGTTTACTTGTCCCGTATATTACCTTTCGGCAAACTACCGTCCGGTTGTAAATTAAAGCGATGAACAAGCAACTGTTAAGGCAATGTCCCGTGACATGCTTTTGATTATGGTCTATAAACGTGTCGGACGCAATTACTATCCTTTGTAGGAGCAATAGTAAAGCTCACCCTTATAATTTTCAGGTCTGGCACAAGGTCCTGTCTTTGACCATGCTATGCAACCACCGTTCTTACGATTGACACCCGATTTGGTTCAGGTGACCTAATGAATTCCAGGTGAATTCCTAGGATTTTACGTTCAATGGTAATGAACGCATTGAAAATGGGTTTTCAGAAAATAAATCGGTTTATAATTTTGATCCAAATATTTTCTCGTTCAAGCTCGAGTTTAGATATCATTGAATTCCATGAGTTTGAATTCTCAATCTTTAAGGTCAATCTCAAGGATTGAGTAATATCAGTCTTAAAAGCTGATTTTTAATCTTTAAGGAGATTATCCTTTCTGGGGGTCTGATTCATTAGTCTTATCAAGCTAATTTGCACGGCGCCCTCCCCATTTTACGAGACAGATCCTCTCATGGTTAGGATAAGTCTGACCACATGGCGACCCTGTTTGATGCTGAGGTCCGTGGATTTCCTGCTGATTTTAGAGATGACTTTTCTAGATTTTTCGTCAACCTACAGCTGGTCTGGATGACAACTTCCTGACCTAAATCAAGAAGCGCGTGTCTTTTTCGGAAGACTTTACTTCCTTTTAATGATGGAATTGATTCATCGTGTAGATCCATCTTTCATTACAGTAAATCGGGTAAAACAGTTAATTTAGTCCAAAACAAAAGCACTTGCAATAAACTTTACAGAAACATGTGATAGATAATTTTTTATTGAATAACTTGGTATATTCTCCCCACACTTGGCTTTTTTCATGCGTCTTTTTATATCCTAATAAATAAATTCAAGCGTTTTAGTTGTTTCTCAATTTATGTCCTTTCCGAGGTAACGATAATTTCGGTATTAACACCTAATTTTCATCGTTCATAAATATGTATAAACATGATTTTGAATTCATTTATTTGAAATTTTTTTTAAAATTTTCACAAAATTTGGCAAATAAACTAAGTGCAAACCCGAGAGAATTTATAACCCTTCCCCACACTTAAGATCATGCAATGCCCTCATTTGCATGAAATCAGACTCTAATTATAACTTCATGAGGGTGATTAGTGTAGAAAAGTGATTGAAAATACCCAGTTTGTAATTACAAAGCTCGTCGAATGATAGATAGTTCGCCTCATCGTTCATTCCTTCTTGTTTTATCACACATGTTTTTCTTCAAAAACGGTTGCTTTTCTGAACTGTTATCTTAGTTTTGAAAATACGTCTTTTACCCTAACTCATCATGCATTTTTATTAACGAGTTATGCACTAACCCGAACCCCTAATTTAATGTTAAGTGGGGTTAGACTTCCCCACACTTAGCTGACGACATGTGAAGTCGGTAGAATAAGTTCCAAGAATTAAAATAGTGAGCCAGTTATTTACATCTCGGGTGGTATATATTATATCAATGGGTTTAAAGTTTTGACCCACCCGATCGTCACTACTTAATTCTTTTTTAAGTGTAACTTTTAGTAAATGGATATGTCTCTTTTCTGGTTCTTGGTCAAATGGATCGATATACACCGACATACATATTTCTATAGGGTGGACAATTCCTAATATTTCCTTCCTTTTATTCTCAGGATCAAAGTTTTCACCTCTATTACCCAATTGGGTGAAATTCGAGGTGTCATTATCTATTACAGCTCGTAGTTCATTTCCGGTGGATGACTCGTCTATTGAGAATATTGGGTTGGAAGGTTGTGGAATGGTGAAGTTCGGTTTGGCCTCGGGGGTAAAATTTTCAACGTTATCGTATTCCCAAGAGTACAAATTTGTCACCCTTACTTCTTCTTTATCCATTGATGGATCGATGATTTCGTCGGTAGAGGCTAATGTGTCGATATGTTGTGAAATTGGTAAGACTGAATAAAAAGTATCATCGGGATAGTTGGTGATTTCGAAGCTCTCGAATTCATCAAAATTCGATGATATGAGATTTTCTTGCACACGAATCCTCAGATCAACAGGTGTGTAGTCTGATAGAGTTTCAGCTTGCCGGTTTACAAACTCTCTCATTTGTTCATTTTGAGCATTGAGTTCTTCGAGTTTGATTTTCATATTGTCTAATAAATTTTCAGACACGTAATTTTTCTCGTCTACTGGTTGTTGAGTTTGGAAATATTCTTAGGAATAATCCCAATTTGAATTGTATTCTTCGTAATCGTTCCATTCAGGTTCCGTGGGTGCGTAATTTTCCATAGGAACGTAATAGTAACATTCCCATGTTGAGTGATAATCTCCACAAATTTCACAACCAGTTATTGTTTCGTCATTCGTGATCCAAGATTGACCGAACGAATTGTCATCAACACCCGTTTGAGAGTATTGATTAAATTGATTTTGGATATCAAAAAGAGTTTCCATAGCCTTGTTTTCAAAATTTTCCATTTTATTGCGATGGCCAAATTTTAGCTACAATGTGGTGCATTTACTAATTATCCTATTAGTTATAAAAATAGAAAAACTTATATAAGTTGTCCAATTAATAGACTTTTCTGCTTTTGTCCACGTTTCGAATAGCCAAAAGATGCAGCAGGGAGCCAGAACCCTTTAAATCGGAAGCTCACAACTCAGCCACTAACAAATCTAACTATTACTACGAAGCAGAAAATTGTCAACGTCCATTAATTTAACCACTTAAATAATTTTTCTTTCCGTTTGAGATATTAGATAAGAAATAGAGAAAATTTCTAAGTCCTAAAAAAAACTAAAGCGTCGAGAAATAAGAAAGAAAAAGAAGTGCGTCGAAAAATATTGAAAAATGAAAGTATCGAAAAATAATAGGCGTCGAAAAATAAAAATAAGAAAGTAGCACTTCGAAACTTAAAAAGGAATTAAAAACTAAGAATTAAAAGTTGCGTCTAAAAATATTAAAGCTTAAAAGAAAAACTATATCCCAAATGGTAATAACTTAAAAAGGTACTAAAATATAAAAACGGCGTCGCAAAATTCTAAAGCACCTAAATCTTAGTCTAAAGAAAAAGCTCTTAAGGGATTTTATGACAAAGCCTAAAAATCTAGAAATAAAAATAACTATGGCAAAAACTATGACTTAAAACTAAGTACGAGCGATAAAATACAAATATTACGCTAAAACAAATAAAAAGATACAAAATATAAAAATAATCTTAAAGTTGTAAAAAGTACAATTTTTATAAAAATATTATTTTTATATTTTTATTTTATAAAAGTATTAATTTATATATAAATAAAACTAATTAAAATTTAAAATACAATTTAATTAAAAATTAAAACTAATTATATTAAACTAATAAAGTAATTAGGGTTTAAAAATAATAATAAATAATATTACTCCGTAATTAAAGCAAAAATAGGGTTTCTGTTAGCGCGTCAGAGCAGCTCCGCGAGTTGCGGCGTTTTAAGCCTGCAAACTCCGCGAGTCGTGGAGTTTGCATTTTCGGTTTTTTTTTTTTTTTACTTAAGTTTTATATTGTTTTTCTAAAAATATATATATTTATACAAAAATAAATTAAAAATATAGAGTTTCGCCGACTTCCCCGGCAGCGGCGCCAAAAACTTGATGTGGTAGCGTGGGGGTACGTGATAGTACTATATTTTACTACGAAAAGTGATACAAACTACACAAGTTTTAATTATTTATTTACAAAATGGATATACCTAAACCTTGCTACAACACTATAGGCAGTGTACCTAATCGTAGAGTAGTATAGTTTTTAGTAAGTCCGGTTCGTTCCACAGGGAGCGGGCTTATTGCACACTATATTTTTAAACAACTATATTTGTACAAAATATATATATATATATATATATATATATATATATATATATATATATATATATATATATATATATATATATATATAAGGGGGTTTACCGTTTAATGACCGGTTTGTAGATTTATATTTTAAGTTACAATTAAAACCTAATGCAAAATATAAATGACGATAATTAAAGTAGATAAAAATAAATGACAATAAATAAATGACGTTAAATAAAATAGCGAGTAAATAAAAGTATGATGAAAAATACAATAAAACAATTATGCTTATTTAAACTTCCGTAATCATGATGTTTGACGTGTTGATTTTGGTTTTATGCCCATGGGTTAATTGTCCTTTGTCCTGGATTATTTAATATGCCCGTCTGGTTTTTGTCCATAACAGTCCATCAGTCATAAATATAAAATGCGAGTGTCCTCGTCAAAATATCCTTATACCCGAAGTCAAATATTCCAACTAATTGGGGACTTAAACTGTAACAAGGTCTTAATACTTTGTTTAATAATTACACCAGGATATCGACTGCGTGTAACCCAAGGTTTTAATACTTTGTTAACAATTACGCCAAGTGTCCTTGTACATAATTTCACCCTGTTTTAATAAGTCCATAGACTATTAATCCATTCCCGTGTCCGGTTAAATGAACGATTATTCGTACATATAAATACCCCGCCCATCGTGTCCGATCGAGTGTATATGGTTATTTATAGGGACGTCCAATTGTAAATCTTTATATTAAAATTAACAAACTATCATTTAGTTAAACAAATATAAAGCCCATTAATAGCCCATAGTCTAATTTCCACAAGTGTCGTTCTTTTGTCCAAACCTCAATTATAGTACAAAGCCCAATTACCCAATTTTAGTATTTTAGCCCAACATCATGATTACTTTGTCTTAAATAAGCATAATAATAACTTAAGTACGAGACATTAATTTAAAAAGGAGAACATAGCTTACATTGATTATTTATCGCGTAGTGGTACACGAACAGAATTTCGACTTCAAAAACCCGTAAAATAACCTTTACATAACCCGAACTAATCTAATATAAAACTACCCTATACTATATATAAATATATATATATATATATATATATATATATATATATATATATATATATATATATATATATATTTATTACAGAGTATTATTATTATTATTTATTATTTTTATCGAACGAATGCATGGCCTTTTATAGGCGTTTTGATTTCTGACAGCTCCGCGAGTCGTGGAGTTTTTGGCCTTCAAACTCCGCGAGTCGTGGAGTTTGAAAATCCAGCTCAGGATCCTTTGTCTCATAGCTTGTCGACATGATTATATATATATTTATAATATATAAATAATTTATGTAATTATTTATATATTATATTTTATTCTTGTGCATAGTTGACTCATAATTTTTGGTCCATTGCGTCGGGCGTTGATAGTTAACTCATGTCCCGGTTCCGAATTTTCGAACGTCCTTGCGTACAATTTAATATCTTGTACTTTGCGTTTTGTAACTTGTAATCTTGTCATTTTTAGACGCTTTTCATCAATAAATTGAACCTTTTGAATTGTATCTTGAACATTTGAGCTTTTTGGACGTTTGTGTCTTCAAATCTTCATTTTCGCCTTTTGTCTTCGCACTTATTTATTTAAACAATTACAATGAAAATATAATACAATTACATATGAAAACCTATTATTTAGGAGGGATATTGCTATGAAATATATGTTCCTTTTTAGCCTTATTAGCATTCTATTTTTTTGAAGCTCAATTAGTGTGAGGTAGTAATCCTATTATTATTATTTTTATTATTATTATTATTATTATTATTATTATTATTATTATTATTATTATTATTATTATTATTATTATTATTATTATTATTATTATTATTATTATTATTATTATTACTATTATAATCATTATTATTATTATCACTAATTAGTATTATTGTTATTAGGTGAATATTATTATCAACAAAACGATTAATAAATAATTTATGAAATTATCATTATTATTACTAGTATTATCATTTAAAAATTTATTAGTATTATCATTTATAATATTATTGATATTATTAGCATTATTATTATTGTGTTATTATTGTTAGTCTTATTATTATGAATTTAAGGTTATTAAACATGTTAATATCACAACTATATAATAAAAGGTGTTATATTAGAGATTAAGGAAATTGGTTATAATTATATGAAAACATGTAAAATTATATTATGATTACAAATTAATGTTAAAAGAAAGTATCATCATTAGTTATAAATTAAAAGTGAAGGTTATGATTATTATAACTATGATTATATACATTTTAATAATATCGATAAGATAATAAATATAGAAAGTTATTATTATGGAAATGATTAAAATCCTAATTAAAATATGCTTGAATAGAATTATTAAAAGTCTTATAATTATTGTTATCATAATTATCTTTATAAAACTTAGTATTATTATCATTATTAATATCATAATATTCATTAACATTATTATTATCAGTTTTATCATTATATAGTATCAATATTATTACTAATACTAGTATTATTATAAATATTAATTTCATAAACAAATGATCTTCATATAAAAGATATATTTAATATACATAACTTAATTATATTAATATTACTATATATATAAGATAAAGATATAAAGATAAATAATGAAACATATAAATGATTAAAAATAACAATTACATCACTAATATTAATATATAAATTTGTTCGATTACAAATATACGTTTTAATATATATACAAATGATATAGGTTCGTGAATCCGAGGCCAACCCTGCATTGTTCAATGTCGTCATATGTATTTTTACTACAAAATACAGTATTGTGAGTTTCATTTGCTCCCTTTTTAAATGCTTTTGCAATATATATTTTTGGGACTGAGAATACATGCGTTGCTTTTATAACTATTTTACGAAATAGACACAAGTAATTGAAACTACATTCAATGATTGAATCGTTATACCGGATATCGCCCTTTTTAAACTTGGTAACCTAAGAATTGGTGTTTATTATAATTGCCACCAGTTGAAGCGAATCCTAAAGATAGATCTATGGGCTTTGACACGCCCCAGTCAGAGAATTTGAACTGCTTTAGTACTTCGATGTTTATATATGAGGATATTCTAGATGCATTTTGTTAATGTCGGTTACCAGGTGTTCAATCCATATGAATGATTTTTTAAACAGTTGCGAGTGTATGATTATTGAATAAAGGAAATCTTGTGGTCTATTAAAATTATGGAAATGATTGATTATGATAAACTAATGAACTCACCAACCTTTTGGTTGACACTTGAAAGCATGTTTATTCTCAGGTATTAAAGAAATCTTCTGCTGTGCATTTGCTCATTTTAGAGATATTACTTGGAGTCGTTCATGACATATTTCAAAAGACGTTGCATTCGAGTCGTTGAGTTCATCAAGATTATTATTAAGTCAATTATAGTTGGATATATTATGATATGGTATGCATGCTGTCAACTTTCGATGTAATGAAAGTTTGTCTTTTTAAAAAACGAATGCAATGTTTGTAAAATGTATCATATAGAGGTCAAGTACCTCGCGATGTAACCAAATATAATGTATTCGTCCAGATGGATTAGGACGGTTCATGAAATGAATAAATAAAAAAAAAAAAGATAACAATGCTTTAACTATTGATCGACGATCATGTTTTTGGGCCATGTTGTTTGGTCCAAACAAATGAAAAATGAATTCATTAAATATGGCCCAACCACGGTTCCCAGCTGAAAGTCCGGTCAGTTATACACACATTTTTAACAAAAGTGAAATAATACGACTTAAATAGTAAATGTCATAAGAGCATTTTTTTTTCGCAACCACAATTTAAGGGTCCTATGATTATTAGGACCTTAAATACCCAAGCGTCCTATTCTTATGACCTTATATCTTGTTGGTCACTCATTATGAGACAACAACACGATAATGTCCTAATAAGTCCATTTTTTCGCAACCACAAATTAAGGGTCCTATGATAATTAGGACATTAAATACCCAAGCGTCCTATTTTTATGACCTTATTATCTTGTTGGTCACTAATTATGAGACACCAACAAGATAATGTCCTAATAAGTCCATTTTTATACAACCACAATTTAAGGGTCCTATGAGAACTAGGACCTTAAATACACAAGCATCGTATTGTTATGACCTTATATGTTGTTAGTTACTCATTATGAGACACCAACAAGATAATGTCATAATAAGTCGATTTTTATGCAACCACAATTTAAGGGTCCTATCATAATTAGGAGCTTAAATACCCAAAGGTCCTATTGTTATGACCTTATTATCTTGTTGGTCACTCACTAAGTGACAACAACAAGATAATGTCCTAAGAAATCAATTTTTATGCAACCACATGTTAAGGGTCCTATGATCATTAGTACATTAAATATCCAAGCGTCCTATTGTTATGACCTTATTATCGTGTTGGTCATTAATTATGAGACGCCAACAAGATAATGTCCTAATAAGTCCATTTTTATGCAACCATAATTTAAGGGTAATATGAGAATTAGGACCTGAAATACCCGAGCATACTATTATTATGAACATGTGTATCAAATAAATGACTCACTCGTCCTAAGATAATATGACCAAAAAATTATGTGTCCTATTATATAGATTTTATTACACCAGTTTATACAATCATATCATAGTGTGACTCACATTCTAAGTGTCCTATAAAAATATAGAATAATAGGACCCCAACAAATAATGTGTCATATTAAACAACTTTATAGGACCAAGATTATAGGCGTATCTAATAATATGACCCAAAAATCATGTGTCCTATTCTGTAACTTTTTAGGACCCCACTTTATAAGCGTAATATGTTTTAGGACACCACTACTTTTGCATATATCTAATGGGACCCCCAGAATTACCCCATCCCAAATTATGGTTTCTTAGGACGCTTTTTCAGCGGGGTCCCAGACGAGGGGTCCTAAGATAACAGTTTTCTTGTAGTGAACCATTCATCAATATCAGATGCTTGCTCTTTTCCTTTCCCTTTGTAAATCACCTGAAATAAAGATGAAAACACACAACAAATGCATCCACAATTTCATAACATTAGCAAACATCTAACTTCTTGCATTCAAACATCAATGGGGCAACACGCCCCCTACATTTAATCCATTAACAAAAGCTTCAAAATTGTCATGTTTAGGCTAAGATGATCAATATGCAATGACGGTACAATAGTCAACTTGGGTCAAACTAGATAAGTGAAATTCTAGAAAACCTAAATTACTTTGCAAGCATACCGAAAACACATATTAAAATCACAAGCCAGAGTGTTTCATGCTTCAAATCACAATTTTAACGTCAAAAATTCAACGCCGCTCAAACCCTAAAGTCAATAACCCTAATTGGAATTCCATAACAAAAGAAACACTAAATTATAGGGTACATGGCATTAGCATGTTGGTTAACTAGCAAACAACCTTAGACAACACTCAATTTCATCTCAAACAACCAAACTTAAAAAGTCCCAATTTATGAAAACCCTAGAATCACAAAGTTGAAATTGTTCAATTAAACATGGCAAATATGTAAATCAACAACATTGCAACCTAGAATCAACAATTATATCATCATAATCAACTTAGATCTAGCATAATTGACAAGCATGGCACACAAAGCAAAAAGCATGAAGATTTCACAAATAAGTGCAATTAAGTGTATTAAGTGCAAGATCATACTTGAAACATGTTTGATGTTGACAAATTAGCAAGATCCTTGAAGACAACTTATAAATTTGACTTTAGGAATCAGGTTTTTAAGTGTGTAAGTCGGAAGTAATAGAATTATATAAGTGTGAAAAAGTGATTCAAATAAACCCCCAAAACACGTTCAAAATAGGGCTTGGAACGTCGTTCCAGTTTCCAGGAAATAGGAACACAGTTCCACAACACAGAATGACGTTCCTAACGTAGGAACGTCGTTCTTAGATGTTACAAACGTCGTTCCTCAAACGTCCTAGAAAGTGCCACTGATCAAATTTACACCCCAAAATGTCGTTCCACTATTCAGGAACGTCGTTCCTAGGTAAAACTCACTTTTTCAGTATTTTAACTCAAACAAGCACATTCCTACCCAAATCACAAACTATTTTTGGTCTTTTCATATTTCTCAAATGCATGAAATGCAACTACATGACAATGCAAGCTAACAAAAATGCAAAAGCAAATAATTCTACATGAAATGCAAACTATCATGAACAAATATACACAAGCGCGATCGTTTTGGTCCAGGGTCTATCACATGACCCATTGAAGCACAAGGGTATCACTTTGGGTAGAGGTTGATGTCATCAAGCTCGCAAGCATTGATTTCATCAAAATAAGGTCTCAATCGGTGCCCATTCACCTTAAAAGTGTCGTTATCTCCATACAACTCAACATAGCCCGTTGGGTTAGCTCTTTTGACTATGTAAGGACCCGACCATCTAGACTTCAACTTACCTGGTGAAAACTTAAATCAAGAGTTAAACACTAGAACCTTGTTGTTTGGGTGTCATTCCTTAGGTCCTTTAAGTCGGGCATCATGCCATCGCTTAGTTTTCTCTTTGTATGTCAAAGTGTTATCATATGCGTCAAACCTAAGTTCTTCCAATTCATGCATTTGCATGACCCATTTTTCCTTTGCTTGGTCTAGATCTGGGTTTACTTCCTTCAATTCCCAAACTGCTCTATGCTTAACCACCACCGGGAGGTGACATGCTTTCCCATAGACTAAATGAAATGGTGTAGTGCCTATTGGTGTCTTAAATACGGTTCTAAATGCCCATAAGGCGCCATCAAGCTTTTTTGACCAAACCTTAGGGTTATTGTTAACCGTTTTTTCCGAAATCCTTTTCAAAGCACAATTCGTATTCTCCACTTGACCTCTCGTTCGAGGGTGGTAAGGGGTGGAGAAACGATGTGTAACACCATATTTTTCTAGCACTTTTTCCATAAGACTATTAGCAAAGTGCGTGCCTCTATCCGAGATCAACGCCTTTGGGACTCCAAATCTAGCAAACAAACTCTTCAAAAACTTAACTACTACCCTAGCGATATTGGTTGCCAAGGCTTTAGACTCAGCCCATTTTGAAACATAATCAACCGCAACCAAGATATAGAGACACTTGTTCAATTTCAGAAATGGGCCCATAAAGTCTAGGCCTTACACATCAAATATCTCGCATATTTGGATCCCGGTTTGAGGCATTTCGTAGATCTTTGAAATGGATCCAGACCTTTGGCAAGAATCACACCTTTTTACCAACTCGTGGGCGTCTTTGAATATCGTGGGCCAATAAAAACCAAAATTGAACACCGTTTTTGCGGTGTGATTCGGACCAAAATGCCCTCTCGTAGGTCCACTATGACAACTCTTCAAAATCTCATGGGCCTCTTTCCCATATACACACCTCCGGATTACTTGATCCGCCACATCACATCTTTCACACCCTACTTGCATTGCGACAATTGATTGTTGCAACTTCTTCAACTCCTTCCCATATGATTGAAATTGATTATTTAAGCTTGCAAGCGTGATTTGACCGTTGTCACTCTCCACTTGAGCTACACTTTTCCTTGGCAAATCTCGAGGTGAAGGAGTCCACTCATAGGTATGAACCGAGATGTCTTCCAACAAAGTTTTGACCGCATTCCATTTATACATAAACACTCCTCCAGCGGAGGAATCAAGAGTTTGTCTTGTCAAAGGATTAGTACCCCGGTAGAACGTGTTGATGTACTCTTTCTTAGTCAATCCATGTGGTGACAAGCTCTTAGCATCTTCCTAAAACGTATCCATTCATCGTATAAAGACTCATCACTCCGTTGAGCGAATGCATTAATCTCCATCCTAATTCGTTCCGCCTTTGATGGTGGGAAGAAGTGATTGATAAAAGCATCACCTAAATCTTGAAAAGTTCTAATCCAGTCAGAAGGTAGATTCCTTAACCAAACTTTCGCATCACCTTGAAGAGTGAAAGGGAATGCCCTTAACTTATAAGCATCTTCGGTAACATCTTTGTGCTTATAAAGATCACAAATATCGTTAAATTGTTGAAGGTGTTTAAAAGGATTTTCTTCCTTTAACCCATGAAATAGCACATCTTTGATCATTGTGAAGAAATTACCCTCGGCTTCCAATTATCGGTCCCAATGGGCGGTTTAGTAATAGCCGGAGGCACCACTGTTGGTGCAACCAACCTAGCATTCTACATTGGTGTGTCATTTGGATCAACTTGTTCTTCTTGATTAACCGGTAGACCATGACCAAATGGATTACCCTCAGGATGAATTGGTTGACCGTTATCATCCATATCTTCAATACAAGATGGCAAAACCTCAAAAAATTTCTTTAATACCCTTTCTATTCTACGCTTGTAAACCCCATGAACGTGTCTCTCCGGATCGGAAAATGGATGTTTGAACTCTTTATCCTTTTGGGATCTCCTTTTCATACATCAAGGTACCTAACCTTCGATCACAACACAAACACAAACGGTTTTCCAAACAGAAATAATATAATAAAGACAAGAAAAGTAACTTTTGCAAGAATAATCCTTACAAAAGGATCGAACAATTTAAAGCTTAAACTCAAAGATAGAACTAGCTAACCGCTCCCCGGCAGCGGCTCCATAAAGTTTGACGTTGCTCTCACACACATACTTTAATTCTTTTATATTTTTACTCAAACGTAGACTCAACTATGTGACAAGCATTCGAGAAACAATGACTCGGTAGTTGTAACTAGTAAGTTTTCCTTTTAAGAATCATCCAAAGAGAGTGGTGAATGCTAGTTGAATCGATGAAAAATCATAATCATCCTAAGGTTTGTTTGATTGGGGGGTTTGAAGTTGAGATATTAAGAAAACAATTGCAAAATTAAACAAAGAAATAGAAATGATTAAGTAATTATCAATATTAAAAGCATGCACACTTGCTTAATCCACTTGAAGCATTCGGATTGTTCTATTGTTCACTTAAGATCTAATTGTGTTCAAACTTATACTAGTATCCCTACTAGATGTTCTTATGATCAAATTAACACTTGCAAATTCCCATAAGCTTATGTTAATTGATCTAGTTGAATCATGCAATTATCATTTGTACTTAACCTAGGTTGAAGTCCCCTAAAACCCTTTGGAAATCGAAATCCCTTAAGAAAACCAAACTTCAAAAATTTTAACTAAGGACCAATTGAAAACCAATCAAAACCAAGACCCCAATCCCTTGAAAGCCTCAATTTGATTGTCCAGATCACCTAAGTGTTGAAGTATAAGATGTTTCACTAATCAAATCCCTAAGAGTAGCTACACACCTTATATAATCAAAGTAAAGTTCAAAACAAACACATCAAAGGATCTTTTGGCTATTTCTAGTAACAAATCACAATCATCAACTTATAGATTCATCCAAACACAATCAATAACATAGATATGAAAAATCCTTAGCTACCAAGCTTCATAAACAAATGTACATAACAAAATCTAGCCAATCATGGCTAGAAAAATATTAATACAAGTAATAAGAGTAAATATAAGCATCATTATTAAGAGTATATTGTACCAAACTTATGAAAATTACAATAAAGCTAAATGAAGAAGATGAAGATGATGAAGAACAAGCCCTAGATCTTGATTCAATCTCCAAATCATTGATGTAGAATGAAATAAATGATGGAAACTTGATGAAAAACTCAATAATCTAACTATCCAACCCTAATTTTCTCAGCCACCACGAATTTACTGCTCTATTGATGATGTATATGAAAAACCCCTCATCTCATTCTATTTATACTTCTGAAAAACTGCCCAGAATTTTACAGAGGAACGTCGTTCCTCTTTGAGGAACGTCGTTCCTGGGCTCGTAATGAGGAACGACGTTCTTGTGCTACAAATGTCGTTCCCAAATCGTACTCTAAATGCCCACTTTTTCTGTTACCATTTTCTTTGTAAATTCCCAGGTAGAATGTCGTTCCTGGCTTGGGAACACCGTTCTTGATGTTGGAACGACGTTCTGATATACAGGAACATCGTTCTTGTTGCCAGTTCCATCACTTTGCAGTTTTCTTGATACACTTTGCACACTTTGGTCAATTTTACACCAAAAATACACTTTGAGTCGCAATAGTACTCAAAACGCGATTAAACCCAAGATCATAACTTTTTACCACTTTGGAAACGAAAATTGAGTAAAACGAGGTAGATATAGCATGAGAAACATGGCTTGGATGAGCAATATCAGACACCCCGACCTTGTGTTTCCTTTGGAATTGTACTTAGCTTGATGCTAGGTTCCTATGACTATTGGGATGTTTCATTCACATAACCTTGTGCTAACCCCCATAACTCCTCCCTTACAGCTTAAGTTATGTAATACTGTGATTTTTGAAGAAGCTTGTTTAGATATGTTTCACATAGTCAAATCTGATGGTTGTATATCCATACTATTTGTATATTACGATTTTTGTAATAACATAACTGATGTGTCAAAAGTGTGTGCAGTAGTGCTTTATCTTTTATTTCAACTTTTAAATTTATAAAACCTTTATTTTACTTTTAACACCCTAACGGGAAAAGTAGTAAAAAGATGGGTTAGAGTAGGAGTTTTTGATGCTAATCATCCCGGACCCAATATACATTGGGTACCAAAGTTATTAATCAACCAAATATAGGTTTGCCTAAATGGAGTTGTACAAGGGGAAGATTGGATAATCGATAGTGGATGTATAACGCACATGACGGGGAACAAAGATTTCTTCACAAGGTATAAAGAACATAATGGTGGTGACGTAATCTTTGGCGGCGATGTACGAGGTAAAATCGTTGTTAAAGGTAACATCACTAATTCTAAAATTACCCTTGAAGATGTCTTGCATATTAAGAATCTAAGCTTTAATTTGCTAAGTGTTGGTAAAATATGTGATAAAGGTTATAACTTGACATTCACTAAATTATCATCACATATAACCAAAGATGGTAAAAATGTTTTTAATGGAATTAGGAAAAAGGGCATTTACACATGTAAACTAAATGACTTTAAACATTTATATATATGTCTCACTTCCATTCATGACAATACCACTTTGTAGCATAGGAGACTTTGGCATGCTAATATGAAACTAATTCACAACATATCTTCTAAAGAAATGGTTAGAGATTTACCTAAGCTAAAATATGAAAGTCGTTTTTGTGATGCATGTATAGTTGGAAAACAAGTCCATGCTAGTCATAAACCTAAGAACTTCATTTTAACTAAAAGATATCTAGAACTCTTGCACATGGATTTGTTTGGTCCATCATCCGTTCAAAGCTATGGTGGGAATTTCTACACCCTAGTAATTATTGATGATTTTTCTAGATACACATGGACAGTTTTTCTAAAACACAAAAATGAAGCTTTTGAGAGATTCGTAATTTTTTCTACAAAAATACAAAACTAGCTTGGGTGTATAATTGTCACTAGATGAACGGATCATGGAAGAGAATTTGATAATGATGCCCAATTTGGAGTCTTTTGTGATTTACATGGAATTTCTCATAATTTCTCGGCTCCTCATACTCCCCAATCAAATGGGGTTGTTGAAAGGAAAAACTGAACTCTTCAAGAAATGAGTAGAACAATGTTAAATGAACAATCAATCCCTCAAAATTTTTGGTATGAAGCGGTCGCAACCTCTACGTATATTCAAAATAGAGTTCTAATTAGGCCTTCAATGGATAAAACACCCTATGAAATTCTAAATGTGTAACAACCCGAATTTATCCGTTAACTTTTTCGTTAAATACTTAACGACCGTTAGTTAAATTCTATGAATTTATACGCCAGAACTTTTTTTTTTTTGAAAATAATATTTTAGTATGTGCTACATATTACTTGATTTCATACTTTGGTTTAGAAGTATGCGAGAAACTTAGAAAACGCAAGAAAAACGTACGGTTAGTGAAAATCGGAATAACGTCTATAAGACAACAAAACGACTGATAATTCACTTTTAATAATTATTTTATATAATTATTATGCTTTAAAGATACTTTTAATTTATTAGAAGTTTTAAAAATATAATACGCGTAGAATTCGCTAAAACGCTCGGTTAACGTTCGAGATTTCGGTTTCGGTTAATGACCTTAGCAAAGAATTAAATAAGTATTAAGAAAAATAATCATTCCATGTATTTTATAAAAATTAGAATTCTTTTATGATTAAGAGAATTAAATTTAATTTAAGAATACGATAGAATTAACGTTTAGCGATTCGGTTCGCGTTTTCGGTTATCGAAACATAGAAACGGAACATAGAATCGTTCTAGCTAGCCAAGAGAGCCCATGGGCATCTCATTCCAGCCCCAATTGGCTACCACCCTCCTCTAGCCCATTCTTTTGGATTTAATTGCGGCCCGATTAATGATGAATCCATTTAATGACTTAATCTAGCCCTAATCTAACATTAAAAAAAAAACATACACACTCTTCCTCCCCCCCAAATTCATGACCTACATCAGCCCCCAAATCCTCTCATCTCTATCGATCACTTCCAAGGCCAAGGACACATCGATTAGTTGCTTTATCGCTTGCCCGATCACATATTCTTCTTCCTCGCGAGGAGCTCTACACATCTATACCACTAATTGCTTGCTTAGAGTAAGATCCAAAAACTCTATTTTTCCAGATGTTATTCTTATTAAACATGTATGGGGTTATAATGGTTTCTAGTGCTCAAACCATGATGCGTGTATGTCTGATTTTTTCGTTATATGACCGTATATGCTATTTTATTTAACCCACGAATTTGAACAGACCCTAACTGATTTTTACATGTTAAATAATGTTAATATTATTGAATATTTGGATTGCTCTCGAAAAACTATTAAATTTGCACATAGATAACGCGCAATTTCGATAAACGGTTAACATGATACGTGCAATTAGGGTTTCGATATGAAATTGTGATGAATCTGATTTTTTTTTTGAATAACATGATTCTTTAATGATAATAATATTTTTTATTGAATATCTTGTGATAATTTAATAATTTTACATTTAGATATCGCATGTTTTCGATTTTTGGTTCGAAAGTTAGGATTAAAACAAATTCGGTAAGATTATATGTGTAATTAATTTTTTGGAATTTCATGCTTATGAATTAGTTCATAAAATGTTGATAAATAGACTTCTTATGAAAAATTAATAAGTTTACACTAAGATATTGCGTGATTACGATTTGTAAAACTTAAGTTACGATCGAAACATCGTTTTGTAACATTTACTCGATGTTTGCATGAATAAAATGTAATTGTGACTAATTGGTAAGATTTTTTGCCATGATTTCCTAGAATATCAATTAGAACATGATTAGGAAGACTTTCTAGTTGGTGGTATATTGAATTGTTGTGTTATGTGGCGGTAATGCTATGCAAGATAACATGCTTCCGAAATATCTTTGAGAACAGAGTGACTGACTTGCACGAATAAACTGTACTAATTGCCTAAACCAATAATTATGATTTCTATATATTAGGTATAGGAACTTGTTTTCAAAATTCTCCCATTGGTATCATAGTGTTTAGAATTTTTATGCTTAACTTATAAGCGTTATGCTTTGACTGCTCGAATTGCATTTTTATAACATACGATCTCTGCTTTCACCTTCTTCAGCCAGTCCATGCCAACTATTACATCAAAACTCCCTAACTCTACTGGTATGAAATCAATCTTAAATATTTCGCTACCCAGTTTAATTTCTCGATTCCGGCATATATTATCTGCTGAAATTAATTTACCGTTTGCTAATTCGAGTAAAAATTTACTATCCAACGATGTCAATGGACAACTTCATTTAGCACAAAAATCTCTACTCATATAGCTTCTATCCGCACCCGAATCAAATAAAACGTAAGCAGATTTATTGTCAATAAGAAACGTACCCGTTACAAGCTCCGGGTCTTCCTGTGCCTCTGCCGCATTAATATTAAAAACTCTTCCGCGGCCATGTCCATTCGTGTTCTCCTGGTTCGGGCAATTTCTAATAATGTGGCCCGGTTTTCCACATTTATAACAAACTACATTGGCATAACTTGCTCCGACACTACTTGCTCCGCCATTACTCGTTCCGACACCATTTGTTCCTTTCGTTCTGTTAACCCCTGGTCCATAGACCTCACACTTCACCGCGCTATGACCATATCTTTTACACTTGTTGCAAAATTTGGTGCAGAACCCCGAGTGATACTTTTCAAACCTTTGGCATAGCTGCTTCTGATTGTTGTTGTTGTTGCGGTTGTTATTGTTATTGGGATGATTGTTGTAGTTGCTGTTGTTGTTGTTGTTGTTGTTATTGTTGTTGTTGTTGTTGTTGTTGTTGTTGTTGTTGTTGTTGTTGTTGTTGTTGTTGTTGGGCCGTTTGTTGTAGTTGCGATTGATGTTGCGATTGTTGAGATAATTGTTGCGATTATTATTGTAATTGCTGTTGTTGTTGTATTGGTGATTCTTATCACCGTTTTCCTCCCAATTTCTTTTGACTTGCTTCACATTGGCCTCTTCAGTCGTCTGTTCTTTAATTTTTTCCTCAATCTGGTTCACTAGTTTGTGAGCCATTCTACATGCCTGTTGTATGGAGGCAGGCTCGTGTGAACTTATATCTTCTTGGATTCTTTCCGGTAATCCTTTCACAAATGCGTCGATCTTCTCTTCCTCATCTTCGAATGCTCCCGGACACAATAGGCACAATTCTGTGAATCGTCTTTCGTACGTGGTAATATCAAATCCTTGGGTTCATAACCCTCTAAGTTCTGTCTTGAGCTTATTGACCTCGGTTCTGGGACGGTACTTCTCGTTCATCAAGTGATTGAATGCTGACCACGGTAGTACGTACGCATCATCTTGTCCCACTTGCTCTAGATAGGTATTCCACCATGTTAACGCAGAACCTGTGAAGGTATGCGTAGCGTACTTCACTTTGTCCTCTTCAGTACACTTACTTATGGCAAAAACCGATTCGACCTTCTCGGTCCACCGTTTCAATCCGATCGGTCCTTCAGTTCCATCAAATTCCAAAGGTTTGCAGGCAGTGAATTCTTTGTAGGTGCATCCTACACGATTTCCTGTACTGCTAGATCCAAGGTTATTGTTGGTATGTAGCGCAGCCTGTACTGCGGCTATGTTTGAAGCTAGAAAAGTACGGAATTCCTCTTCATTCATATTCACGGTGTGTCGAGTAGTCGGTGCCATTTCCTTCAAAATAGTCAAATGGAACAAGTTAATCATACAGAATATTAAGAGTAGTTAATAGTATTTCGTAGCATAATATGTACTCATTTATAAAAGCTTTTTCATCATATTAGCGTTTTATAAGTTTAAATTCGGGTAGTACCTACCCGTTAAGTTCATACTTAGTAGCTAATATACAATTCAACTACTACAATTCTATACGAAAAACTGATTATAATAATATTTCGCCTTTCAAACTTTTATACAATATTTTACAAACTTACAATACCGCTTATTTTACATAAAGTATGAAATATAGCACACAATAACTTTGATACAAAATAGTTGTCAAGAAAATTCTAGCTAGTACACAAGTCGTTCAGCAAAGGCAATAAAGACACGTAATTCATACGTCCAGAAACAAGTCATGCATTCTGGTTTTACTAGGACTACTTCCCATCCTTGGTCTTGTGGAACATAACCGTTATGGCCGTTGATAAGACAGCGTGTTGTAACGTCGTCAAAGGGACGAGGGTTACGTAATGACCAACAGTCTCGTAATAACCTAAAACCTCATTTCTTACCCCAATTACCGACTCCGTCACTTGTGGGAACGTTTTGTTTAATAGTTGTAGCCCGATGTTCTTTTTCTCACTTTGGTGAGAAGCGAACATTACTAACCCGTAAGCATAGCATGCTTCTTTATGTTGTAGGTTAGCCGCTTTTTCTAAATCATGAAGTCCTATATTCAGATACATTGAGTCAAAATAATTTCTTAACCCGTTGCGTAAAATAGCATTTGGGTTCCCCGCAATATATGCGTCAAAGTAAACACATCGTAACTTATGGGTTTCCCAATGTGATATCCCCCATCTTTCAAACGAAAGTCTCTTATAAACCAAGACATTCTTGGAACGTTCTTCGAATGTCTTACAAACTGATTTCGCCGTAAATAGTTGTGCCGAAGAATTCTGACCGACTCTAGACAAGATTTCATCAATCATGTCTCCGGGTAGGTCTCTTAAAATATTGGGTTGTCTATCCATTTTGTGTTTTTATACTGTAAAATAGACAAGAGTTAGATTCATAAAAAAAATACTTATTAATATAAGCAATTTTTACATATATCATAAAGCATAAGCACACTATATTACATATATTACACCACATGAATACAACTATCTTATTCCGACTCGCTCGTTTCTTCTTCTTCGGTTTTGGTTCGTTTTGCCAAGTTTCTAGGGATATATGATGTTACCCTAATACGAGCTGTCGTTTTCCACAACGGTTTAGAAAAACCTGGTGGTTTAGAGGTTCCCGGGTCATTGTTACAACTTAAGGGCTTCGGGGGTTGACGATACATATAAAGTTCATCGGGGTTGGAATTAGATTTCTCTATTTTTATGCCCTTTCCCTTATTATTTTCTTTTGCCTTTTTAAATTCAGTTGGGGTAATTTCTATAACATCATCGGAATTCTCGTCGGAATCCGATTCATCGGAGAATTGGTAATCCTCCCAATATTTTTCTTCCTTGGCGGAAACACCGTTGACCATAATTAACCTTGGTCGGTTTGTTGAGGATTTTCTTTTACTTAACCGTTTTATTATTTCCCCCACCAGTTCTATTTCTTCTTCCGGTTCCTCCTCCTCCGGTTCCGATTCTTCTTCCGGTTCTGATTCTTCTTCCGGTTCTTCTTCGGGAACTTGTGAATCAGTCCCAAATATATTCGACTCTTCGTTATTATTAGGTGAGTCAATGGGATTTGTGCTAGAGGTAGACATCTATCACACAATATCAAACATGTTAAGAGATTAATATATCACATAATATATACATGTTAATAATATATAATTTCCAACAAAAATGTTAAGCAATCATTTTTAAAGAAAACACGGTCGAAGTCCAGACTCACTAATGCATCCTAACAAACTCGATAAGACACACTAATGCAAATTTTCTGGTTCTCTAATACCAACGCTCGGATACCAACTGAAATGTCCCGTTCTTATTGATTAAAAACGTTCCATATTAATTGATTTCGTTCCGAGGTTTTGACCTCTATATGAGACATTTTTCAAAGACTGCATTCATTTTTAAAACAAACCATAACCTTTATTTCATAAATAAAGGTTTAAAAAGCTTTACGTAGATTACCAAATAATGATAATCTAAAATATCCTGTTTACACACGACCATTACATAATGGTTTACAATACAAATATGTTACATCGAAATCAGTTTCTTGAATGCAGTTTTTACACAATATCATACAAACATGGACTCCAAATCTTGTCCTTATTTTAGTATGCAACAGCGGAAGCTCTTAGTATTCACCTGAGAATAAACATGCTTTAAACATCAACAAAAATGTTGGTGAGTTATAGGTTTAACCTATATATATCAAATCGTAACAATAGACCACAAGATTTCATATTTCAATACACATCCCATACATAGAGATAAAAATCATTCATATGGTGAACACCTGGTAACCGACATTAACAAGATGCATATATAAGAATATCCCCATCATTCCGGGACACCCTTCGGATATGATATAAATTTCGAAGTACTAAAGCATCCGGTACTTTGGATGGGGTTTGTTAGGCCCAATAGATCTATCTTTAGGATTCGCGTCAATTAGGGTGTTTGTTCCCTAATTCTTAGATTACCAGACTTAATAAAAAGGGGCATATTCGATTTCGATAATTCAACCATAGAATGTAGTTTCACGTACTTGTGTCTATTTTGTAAATCATTTATAAAACCTGCATGTATTCTCATCCCAAAAGTATTAGATTTTAAAAGTGGGACTATAACTCACTTTCACAGATTTTTACTTCGTCGGAAAGTAAGACTTGGCCACTGGTTGATTCATGAACCTATAACAATATATACATATATATAAAAGTATGTTCAAAATATATTTACAACACTTTTAATATATTTTGATGTTTTAAGTTTATTAAGTCAGCTGTCCTCGTTAGTAACCTACAACTAGTTGTCCACAGTTAGATGTACAGAAATAAATCGATAAATATTATCTTGAATCAATCCACGACCCAGTGTATACGTATCTCAGTATTGATCACAACTCAAACTATATATATTTTGGAATCAACCTCAACCCTGTATAGCTAACTCCAACATTCACATATAGAGTGTCTATGGTTGTTCCGAAATATATATAGATGTGTCGACATGATAGGTCGAAACATTGTATACGTGTCTATGGTATCTCAAGATTACATAATATACAATACAAGTTGATTAAGTTATGGTTGGAATAGATTTGTTACCAATTTTCACGTAGCTAAAATGAGAAAAATTATCCAATCTTGTTTTACCCATAACTTCTTCATTTTAAATCCGTTTTGAGTGAATCAAATTGCTATGGTTTCATATTGAACTCTATTTTATGAATATAAACAGAAAAAGTATAGGTTTATAGTCAGAAAAATAAGTTACAAGTCGTTTTTGTAAAGGTAGTCATTTCAGTCGAAAGAACGACGTCTAGATGACCATTTTAGAAAACATACTTCCACTTTGTGTTTAACCATGATTTTTGGATATAGTTTCATGTTCATAATAAAAATCATTTTCCCAGAATAACAACTTTTAAATCAAATTTTATCATAGTTTTTAATTAACTAACCCAAAACAGCCTGCGGTGTTACTACGACGACGTAAATCCGGTTTTACGGTGTTTTTCGTGTTTCCAGGTTTTAAATCATTAAGTTAGCATATCATATAGATATAGAACATGTGTTTAGTTGATTTTAAAAGTCAAGTTAGAAGGATTAACTTTTATTTGCGAACAAGTTTAGAATTAACTAAACTATGTTCTAGTGATTACAAGTTTAAACCTTCGAATAAGATAGCTTTATATGTATGAATCGAATGATGTTATGAACATCATTACTACCTCAAGTTCCTTGGATAAACCTACTAAAAATGAGAAAAATAGATCTAGCTTCAAAGGATCCTTGGATGACTTGAAAGTTCTTGAAGGAGAATCATGACACGAAAACAATTTCAAGTAAGATTTCCACTCGAAATAAGATTGTTATAGTTATAGAAATTGAATTAAAGTTTGAATATGATTATTACCTTGTATTAGAAAGATAACCTACTGTAAGTAACAAAGGTTTCTTGATCTTGGATGATTACTTGGAATGGATTTAGAAAACTTGGAAGTAAACTTGCAATCTTGGAAGTATTCTTGATTTTATGAAACTAGAACTTTTAAAATTTATGAAGAACACTTAGAACTTGAAGATAGAACTTGAGAGAGATCAATTAGATGAAGAAAATTGAAGAATGAAAGTGTTTATAGGTGTTTTTGGTCGTTGGTGTATGGATTAGATAAAAAGGATATGTAATTTTGTTTTCATGTAAATAAGTCATGAATGATTACTCATATTTTTGTAATTTTATGAGATATTTCATGCTAGTTTCCAAATGATGGTTCCCACATGTGTTAGGTGACTCACATGGGCTTCTAAGAGCTGATCATTGGAGTGTATATACCAATAGTACATACATCTAAAAGCTGTGTATTGTACGAGTACGAATACGGGTGCATACGAGTAGAATTGTTGAGGAAACTGAACGAGGATGTAATTGTAAGCATTTTTGTTCAGTAGAAGTATTTTGATAAGTGTATTGAAGTCTTTCAAAAGTGTATGAATACATATTAAAACACTACATGTATATACATTTTAACTGAGTCCTTAAGTCATCGTTAGTCGTTACACGTAAATGTTGTTTTGAAACCTTTAGGTTAACGATCTTGTTGAATGTTGTTAACCCATTGTTTATTATAAAAAATGAGATGTTAAATTGTTATATTATCATGATATTATGATATATAATACATCTTAGTATGATATATATACAGTTAAATGTCGTTACAACGATAATCGTTACATATATGTCTCGTTTCGAAATCATTAAGTTAGTAGTCTTATTTTTACATATGTATTTCATTGTTAATACACTTAATAATATATTTACTTATCATTTAACATAATTAACCAAGTGTATCAATATCTTAATATGATTCATATGTACTTAGTAAGATGTTGTTATAACGATAATCGTTATATATATCGTTTTCGAGTTTCTTAAATTAATAGTCTCATTTTTATGTATATAACTCATTGTTAAAATACCTAATGAGATACATACTTATAATAAAATCATGTTAACTATATATATAACCATATATATGTCATCGTATAGTTTTTACAAGTTTTAACGTTCGTGAATCACCGGTCAACTTGGGTGGTCAATTGTCTATATGAAACCTATCTCAATTAATCAAGTCTTAACAAGTTTGATTGCTTAACATGTTGGAAACACTTAATCATGTAAATAACAATTTCATTTAATATATATATAAACATGGAAAAGTTCGGGTCACTACAGTACCTACTCGTTAAATAAATTTCGTCCCGAAATTTTAAGCAGTTGGAGGTGTTGAAGTATCTTCTGGAAATAAATGCGGGTATTTCTTCTTCATCTGATCTTCACGCTCCCAGGTATACTCAGGTCCTCTATGAGCATTCCATCGAACCTTAACAATCGGTATCTTGTTTTGTTTAAGTCTCTTAACCTCACGATCCATTATTTCGACGGGTTCTTCAATGAATTGAAGTTTTTCATTGATTTGGATTTCGTCCAACAGAATAGTGAGATCTTCTTTAGTAAAACATTTCTTCAAATTTGAGACGTGGAAAGTGTTATGTACAGCCGCGAGTTGTTGAGGTAGCTCCAGTTGGTAAGCTACTGGTCCGACACGATCTATAATCTTGAATGGTCCAATGTACCTTGGATTTAGTTTCCCCCATTTACCAAATCGAACAACGCCTTTCCAAGATGAAACATTAAGCATGACCATTTCTCCAATTTCAAACTCTATATCTTTTCTTTTACTGTCCGCGTAGCTCTTTTGTCGACTCTGGGCGGTTTTCAATCTTTGTTGAATTTGGATGATTTTCTCGGTAGTTTCTTGTATTATCTCCGGACCCGTAATCTATCTATCCCCCACTTCACTCCAACAAATCGGAGACCTGCACTTTCTACCATAAAGTGCTTCAAACGGCGCCATCTCAATGCTTGAATGGTAGCTGTTGTTGTAGGAAAATTCTGCTAACGGTAGATGTCGATCCCAACTGTTTCCGAAATCAATAACACAAGCTTGTAGCATGTCTTCAAGCATTTGTATCGTCCTTTCGCTCTGCCCATCAGTTTGTGGATGATAGGCAGTACTCATGTCTAGACGAGTTCCCAATGCTTGCTGTAATGTCTGCCAGAATCTTGAAATAAATCTACCATCCCTATCAGAGATAATAGAGATTGGTATTCCATGTCTGGAGACGACTTCCTTCAAATACAGTCGTGCTAACTTCTCCATCTTGTCATCTTCTCTTATTGGTAGGAAGTGTGCTGACTTGGTGAGACGATCAACTATTACCCAAATAGTATCATAACCACTTGCAGTCCTTGTCAATTTAGTAATGAAATCCATGGTAATGTTTTCCCATTTCCATTCCGGGATTTCAGGTTGTTGTAGTAGACCTGATGGTTTCTGATGTTCAGATTTGACCTTAGAACACGTCAAACATTCTCCTACATATTTAGCAATATCGGCTTTCATACCTGGCCACCAAAAATGTTTCTTAAGATCCTTGTACATCTTCTCCGTTCCAGGATGTATTGAGTATCTGGTTTTATGAGCTTCTCTAAGTACCATTTCTCTCATATCTCCAAATTTTGGTACCCAAATTCTTTTAGCCCTATACCGGGTTCCGTCTTCCCGAATATTAAGATGCTTCTCCGATCCTTTGGGTATTTCATCCTTTAAATTTCCCTCTTTTAAAACTCCTTGTTGCGCCTCCTTTATTTGAGTAGTAAGGTTAGTGTGAATCATTATATTCATAGATTTTACTCGAATGGGTTCTCTGTCCTTTCTGCTCAAGGCGTCGGCTACCACATTTGCCTTCCCCGGGTGGTAACGAATCTCAAAGTCGTAATCATTCAACAATTCAATCCACCTACGCTGCCTCATATTCAGTTGTTTCTGATTAAATATGTGTTGAAGACTTTTGTGGTCGGTATATATAATACTTTTGACCCCATATAAGTAGTGCCTCCAAGTCTTTAATGCAAAAACAACCGCGCCTAATTCCAAATCATGCGTCGTATAATTTTGCTCGTGAATCTTCAATTGTCTAGACGCATAAGCAATCACCTTTGTCCGTTGCATTAATACACAACCGAGACCTTGCTTTGATGCGTCACAATAAATCACAAAATCATCATTCCCTTCATTCAATGACAATATAGGTGCCGTAGTTAGCTTTTTCTTCAATAATTGAAATGCCTTCTCTTGTTCATCCTTCGATTCAAATTTCTTCCCTTTATGCGTTAATGCAGTCAAGGGTTTTGCTATTTTGGAGAAATCTTAGATGAATCTTCTGTAGTAACCAGCCAATCCTAAAAATTGACATATATGCTTCGGAGTTTTTGGGGTTTCCCACTTTTCAACGGTTTCGATCTTTGCCGGGTCCACCTGGATACCTTCTTTGTTCACTATGTGACCGAGGAATTGAACTTCTTCCAACCAAAATGCACACTTTGAAAACTTAGCGTACAGTTTTTCTTTCCTCAATACTTCTAGCACTTTTCTCAAATTTTCTTCGTGCTCTTGATCATTCTTTGAGTAAATAAGTATGTCATCGATGAAAACAATGACAAACTTGTCAAGATATGGCCCACACACTCGGTTCATAAGGTCCATGAACACAGCTGGTGCGTTAGTCAATCCAAACGGAATAACCATAAACTCGTAATGACCATAACGCGTCCTAAAAGCAGTTTTTGGAATATCATCCTCCTTTACTCGCATTTGAAGATATCCAGAACGTAAATCGATCTTCGAATAAATCGACGAGCCTTGTAGTTGATCAAATAAATCGTCAATTCTCGGTAGTGGATAACGGTTTTTGATGGTAAGTTTGTTCAACTCTCTGTAGTCAATACACAACCTAAATGTACCATTCTTCTTCTTGACAAACAAAACAAGAGCTCCCCGTGGTGATGTGCTTGGTCGAATGAAACCACGTTTTAATAGTTCTTGCAGTTGGCTTTGCAGTTCTTTCATCTCGCTGGGTGCGAGTCTATAAGGAGCACGAGCTATTGGTGCAGCTCCTGGTACAAGATCTATTTGAAATTCAACAGATCGATGTGGAGGTAGTCCCGGTAATTCTTTCGGAAATACATCGGGAAATTCTTTTGCGATGGGAACATCATTGATGCTCTTTTCTTCAGTTTGTACTTTCTCGACGTGTGCTAGAACAGCATAGCAACCTTTTCTTATTAGTTTTTGTGCCTTCAAATTACTAATAAGATGTAGCTTCATGTTGCCCTTTTCTCCGTACACCATTAAGGGTTCTCCTTCTTCTCGTACAATGCGAATTGCATATTTAAAACATACGATCTCTGCTTTCACCTTCTTCAGCCAGTCCATGCCAACTATTACATCAAAACTCCCTAACTCTACTGGTATCAAATCAATCTTAAATATTTCGCTACCCAGTTTAATTTCTCGATTCCGGCATATATTATCTGCTGAAATTAATTTACCGTTTGCTAATTCGAGTAAAAATTTACTATCCAACGGCGTCAATGGACAACTTAATTTAGCACAAAAATCTCTACTCATATAGCTTCTATCCGCACCCGAATCAAATAAAACGTAAGCAGATTTATTGTCAATAAGAAACGTACCCGTTACAAGCTCTGGGTCTTCCTGTGCCTCTGCCACATTAATATTGAAAACTCTTCCGTGGCCTTGTCCATTCGTGTTCTCCTGGTTCGGGCAATTTCTAATAATGTGGCCCGGTTTTCCACATTTATAACAAACTACATTGGCATAACTTGCTCCGACACTACTTGCTCCGCCATTACTCGTTCCGACACCATTTGTTCCTTTCTTTCTGTTAACCCCTGGTCTGTAGACCTCACACTTCACCGCACTATGACCATTTATTTTATACTTGTTACAAAATTTGGTGCAGAACCCCGAGTGATACTTTTCACACCTTTGGCATAGCTGCTTCTGATTGTTGTTGTTGTTGTTGCGGTTGTTATTGTTATTGGGATGATTGTTGTAGTTGTTGTTGTTGTTGTTGTTGTTGTTGTTGTTGTTGTTGTTGTTGTTGTTGTTGTTGTTGTTGTTGTTGTTGTTGTTGTTGTTGTTGTTGTTGTTGTTATTGTTGTTGTTGTTGTTGTTGTTGTTGGGCCGTTTGTTGTAGTTGCGATTGATGTTGCGATTGTTGGGATAATTGTTGCGATTATTATTGTAATTGCTGTTGTTGTTGTATTGGTGATTCTTATCACCGTTTTCCTCCCACTTTCTTTTGACTTGCTTCACATTGGCCTCTTCAGTCGTCTGTTCTTTAATTCTTTTCTCAATCTGGTTCATTAGTTTGTGAGCCATTCTACATGCCTGTTGTATGGAAGCAGGCTCGTGTGAACTTATATCTTCTTGGATTCTTTCCGGCAATCCTTTCACAAATGCGTCGATCTTCTCTTCCTCATCTTCGAATGCTCCCGGACACAATAGGCACAATTCTGTGAATCGTCTTTCGTACGTGGTAATATCAAATCCTTGGGTTCGTAACCCTCTAAGTTCTGTCTTGAGCTTATTGACCTCGGTTCTGGGACGGTACTTCTCGTTCATCAAGTGCTTGAATGCTGACCACGGTAGTACGTACGCATCATCTTGTCCCACTTGCTCTAGATAGGTATTCCACCATGTTAACGCAGAACCTGTGAAGGTATGCGTAGCGTACTTCACTTTGTCCTCTTCAGTACACTTACTTATGGCAAACACCGATTCGACCTTCTCGGTCCACCGTTTCAATCCGATCGGTCCTTCGGTTCCATCAAATTCCTAAGGTTTGCAGGCAGTGAATTCTTTGTAGGTGCATCCTACACGATTTCCTGTACTGCTAGATCCAAGGTTATTGTTGGTATGTAGCGCAGCCTGTACTGCGGCTATGTTCGAAGCTAGAAAAGTACGGAATTCCTCTTCATTCATATTCACGGTGTGTCGAGTAGTCGGTGCCATTTCCTTCAAAATAGTCAAATGGAACAAGTTAATCATACAGAATATTAAGAGTAGTTAATAGTATTTCGTAGCATAATATGAACTCATTTATAAAAGCTTTTTCATCATATTAGCGTTTTATAAGTTTAAATTCGGGTAGTACCTACCCGTTAAGTTCATACTTTGTAGCTAATATACAATTCAACTACTACAATTCTATATGAAAAACTGATTATAATAATATTTTGCGTTCAAACTTTTATACAATATTTTACAAACTTACAATACCGCTTATTTTACATAAAGCATGAAATATAGCACACAATAACTTTGATACAAAATAGTTGTCAAGATAATTCTAGCTAGTACACAAGTCGTTCAGCAAAGGCAATAAAGACACGTAATTCATACGTCCAGAAACAAGTCATGCATTCTGGTTTTACTAGGACTACTTTCCATCCTTGGTCTTGTGGAACATAACCGTTATGGCCATTGATAAGACGGCGTGTTGTAACGTCGTCAAAGGGACGAGGGTTACGTAATGACCAACAGTCTCGTAATAACCTAAAAACCTCATTTCTTACCCCAATTACCGACTCCGTCACTTGTGGGAATGTTTTGTTTAATAGTTGTAGCCCGATGTTCTTTTTCTCACTTTGGTGAGAAGCGAACATTACTAACCCGTAAGCATAGCATGCTTCTTTATGTTGTAGGTTAGCCGCTTTTTCTAAATCATGAAGTCCTATATTCAGATACATTGAGTCAAAATAATTTCTTAACCCGTTGCGTAAAATAGCATTTGGGTTCCCCGCAATATATGCGTCAAAGTAAACACATCGTAACTTATGGGTTTCCCAATGTGATATCCCCCATCTTTCAAACGAAAGTCTCTTATAAACCAAGACATTCTTGGAACATTCTTCGAATGTCTTACAAACTGATTTCGCTGTAAATAGTTGTGCCGAAGAATTCTGACCGACTCTAGACAAGATTTCATCAATCATGTCTCCGGGTAGGTCTCTTAAAATATTGGGTTGTCTATCCATTTTGTGTTTTTATACTGTAAAATAGACAAGAGTTAGATTCATAAAAAAATACTTATTAATACAAGCAATTTTTACATATATCATAAAGCATAAGCACACTATATTACATATATTACACCACATGAATACAACTATCTTATTCCGACTCGCTCGTTTCTTCTTCTTCGGTTTTGGTTAGTTTTGCCAAGTTTCTAGGGATATATGATGTTCCCCTAATACGAGCTGTCGTTTTCCACAACGGTTTAGAAAAACCTGGTGGTTTAGAGGTTCCCGGGTCATTGTTACAACTTAAGGGCTTCGGGGGTTGACGATACATATAAAGTTCATCGGGGTTGGAATTAGATTTCTCTATTATTATGCCCTTTCCCTTATTATTTTCTTTTGCCTTTTTAAATTCAGTTGGGGTAATTTCTATAACATCATCGGAATTCTCGTCGGAATCCGATTCATCGGAGAATTGGTAATCCTCCCAATATTTTTCTTCCTTGGCGGAAACACCGTTGACCATAATTAACCTTGGTCGGTTTGTTGAGGATTTTCTTTTACTTAACCGTTTTATTATTTCCCCCATCGGTTCTATTTCTTCTTCCGGTTCCTCCTCCTCCGGTTCCGATTCTTCTTCCGGTTCTGATTCTTCTTCCGGTTCTTCTTCGGGAACTTGTGAATCAGTCCAATATATATTCGACTCTTCGTTATTATTAGGTGAGTCAATGGGATTTGTGCTAGAGGTAGACATCTATCACACAATATCAAACATGTTAAGAGATTAATATATCACATAATATATACATGTTAATAATATATAATTTCCAACAAAAATGTTAAGCAATCATTTTTAAAGAAAACACGGTCGAAGTCCAGACTCACTAATGCATCCTAACAAACTCGATAAGACACACTAATGCAAATTTTCTGGTTCTCTAATACCAACGCTCGGATACCAACTGAAATGTCCCGTTCTTATTGATTAAAAACGTTCCATATTAATTGATTTCGTTGCGAGGTTTTGACCTCTATATGAGACATTTTTCAAAGACTGCATTCATTTTTAAAACAAACCATAACCTTTATTTCATAAATAAAGGTTTAAAAAGCTTTACGTAGATTACCAAATAATGATAATCTAAAATATCCTGTTTACACACGACCATTACATAATGGTTTACAATACAAATATGTTACATCGAAATCAATTTCTTGAATACAGTTTTTACACAATATCATACCAACATGGACTCCAAATCTTGTCCTTATTTTAGTATGCAACAGCGGAAGCTCTTAGTATTCACCTGAGAATAAACATGCTTTAAACGTCAACAAAAATGTTGGTGAGTTATAGGTTTAACCTATATATATCAAATCGTAACAATAGACCACAAGATTTCATATTTCAATACACATCCCATACATAGAGATAAAAATCATTCATATGGTGAACACCTGGTAACCGACATTAACAAGATGCATATATAAGAATATCCCCATCATTCCGGGACACCCTTCGGATATGATATAAATTTCGAAGTACTAAAGCATCCGGTACTTTGGATGGGGTTTGTTAGGCCCAATAGATCTATCTTTAGGATTCACGTCAATTAGGGTGTTTGTTCCCTAATTCTTAGATTACCAGACTTAATAAAAAGGGGCATATTCGATTTCGATAATTCAACCATAGAATGTAGTTTCACGTACTTGTGTCTATTTTGTAAATCATTTATAAAACCTGCATGTATTCTCATCCCAAAAGTATTAGATTTTAAAAGTGGGACTATAACTCACTTTCACAGATTTTTACTTCGTCGGGAAGTAAGACTTGGCCACTGGTTGATTCACGAACCTATAACAATATATACATATATATCAAAGTATGTTCAAAATATATTTACAACACTTTTAATATATTTTGATGTTTTAAGTTTATTAAGTCAGCTGTCCTCGTTAGTAACCTACAACTAGTTGTCCACAGTTAGATGTACAGAAATAAATCGATAAATATTATCTTGAATCAGTCCACGACCCAGTGTATACGTATCTCAGTATTGATCACAACTCAAACTATATATATTTTGGAATCAACCTCAACCCTGTATAGCTAACTCCAACATTCACATATAGAGTGTCTATGGTTGTTCCGAAATATATATAGATGTGTCGACATGATAGGTCGAAACATTGTATACGTGTCTATGGTATCTCAAGATTACGTAATATACAATATAAGTTGATTAAGTTATGGTTTGAATAGATTTGTTACCAATTTTCACGTAGCTAAAATGAGAAAAATTATCCAATCTTGTTTTACCCATAACTTATTCATTTTAAATCCGTTTTGAGTGAATCAAATTGCAATGGTTTCATATTGAACTCTATTTTATGAATCTAAACATAAAAAGTATAGTTTTATAGTCAGAAAAATAAGTTACAAGTCGTTTTTGTAATGGTAGTCATTTCAGTCGAAAGAACGACGTCTAGATGACCATTTTAGAAAACATACTTCCACTTTGAGTTTAACCATAATTTTTGGATATAGTTTCATGTTCATAATAAAAATCATTTTCCCAGAATAACAACTTTTAAATCAAAGTTTATCATAGTTTTTAATTAACTAACCCAAAACAGCCCGCGGTGTAACTACAACGGGGTAAATCCGGTTTTACGGTGTTTTTCGTGTTTCCAGGTTTTAAATCATTAAGTTAGCATATCATATAGATATAGAACATGTGTTTAGTTGATTTTAAAAGTCAAGTTAGAAGGATTAACTTTTATTTGCGAACAAGTTTAGAATTAACTAAACTATGTTCTAGTGATTACAAGTTTAAACCTTCGAATAAGATAGCTTTATATGTATGAATCGAATGATGTTATGAACATCATTACTACCTCAAGTTCCTTGGATAAATCTACTGAAAATGAGAAAAATAGATCTAGCTTCAAAGGATCCTTGGATGGCTTGAAAGTTCTTGAAGCAGAATCATGACACGAAAACAATTTCAAGTAAGATTTCCACTCGAAATAAGATTGTTATAGTTATAGAAATTGAATTAAAGTTTGAATATGATTATTACCTTGTATTAGAAAGATAACCTACTGTAAGTAACAAAGGTTTCTTGATCTTGGATGATTACTTGGAATGGATTTAGAAAACTTGGAAGTAAACTTGCAATCTTGGAAGTATTCTTGATTTTATGAAACTAGAACTTTTAAAATTTATGAAGAACACTTAGAACTTGAAGATAGAACTTGAGAGAGATCAATTAGATGAAGAAAATTGAAGAATGAAAGTGTTTGTAGGTGTTTTTGGTCGTTGGTGTATGGATTAGATATAAAGGATATGTAATTTTGTTTTCATGTAAATAAGTCATGAATGATTACTCATATTTTTGTAATTTTATGAGATATTTCATGCTAGTTTCCAAATGATGGTTCCCACATGTGTTAGGTGACTCACATGGGCTGCTAAGAGCTGATCATTGGAGTGTATATACCAATAGTACATACATCTAAAAGCTGTGTATTGTACGAGTACGAATACGGGTGCATACGAGTAGAATTGTTGATGAAACTGAACGAGGATGTAATTGTAAGCATTTTTGTTAAGTAGAAGTATTTTGATAAGTGTATTGAAGTCTTTCAAAAGTTTATGAATACATATTAAAACACTACATGTATATACATTTTAACTGAGTCGTTAAGTCATCGTTAGTCGTTACACGTAAATGTTGTTTTGAAACCTTTAGGTTAACGATCTTGTTGAATGTTGTTAACCCATTGTTTATTATAACAAATGAGATGTTTAATTGTTATATTATCATGATATTATGATATATAATATATCTTAGTATGATATATATACAGTTAAATGTCGTTACAACGATAATCGTTACATATATGTCTCGTTTCGAAATCATTAAGTTAGTAGTCTTATTTTTACATATGTATTTCATTGTTAATACACTTAATAATATATTTACTTATCATTTAACATAATTAACCAAGTGTATCAATATCTTAATATGATTCATATGTACCTAGTAAGACGTTGTTATAACGATAATCGTTATATATATCGTTTTCGAGTTTCTTAAATTAATAGTCTCATTTTTATGTATATAACTCATTTTTAAAATACCTAATGAGATACATACTTATAATAAAATCATGTTAACTATATATATAACCATATATATGTCATCGTATAGTTTTTACAAGTTTTAACGTTCGTGAATCACCGGTCAACTTGGGTGGTCAATTGTCTATATGAAACCTATCTCAATTAATCAAGTCTTAACAAGTTTGATTGCTTAACATGTTGGAAACACTTAATCATGTAAATAACAATTTTATTTAATATATATATATATATATATATATATATATATATATATATATATATATATATATATATATATATATATATATATATAAACATTGAATAGTTCGGGTCACTACATGAGTTCCAGGAATCCTATGATAGAATGGTTAGACTTTTTAGAAATCTAATAACCTAATATAACGATCTGAAAATAATCATTTTATTATGTTGTGTATTTTTTGATTTATGCTCATCTGTTTGAGCGCCGGTTGACATGAACACTTAGTCGATTAACTAGAACGCTAAACTGTAACTGAAACTTTATCGAATGACATGTGTAGATTTATTAGACCAACATGAGTTACCTAATGATGTGTTTGACTTATGTTGACCTCATTGGAAATGTTTGACTACCAGTTGATTTACTTTGACTTGTGTTGACTTTGTTGAAACAGTTACTTGCAATGTGTGATTGTAAATGTGCTTCTACGAATGTATAGACCACATGGCCTAGATTTATAGAATGATATGAACCTTACCTACTGAAATGTGAATAACCATAGGTATACATTACTTCATTGTGTTTTATGGAACTCAATTTGGTCATTAACGGATTATTTATACGATACGTAACCATAAACTATTAAAACTGTGAAACTGAAATCTGAAAGTGGTCAATTAAACTTGGTTTACTTATTGACCAAGATTTTATAACCTACTGATGTGTTTGACTTATGTTTACCATCTTGACCAAGTTTGACTTTTGTTGACTTGCATGAGTTTTGTTGACTATGTGTTGACTTTTACTATGACTATGAGTCGGTTTGAGCATTAGGGTTGTGTATACCCTATGGACCGACCTTGCTTATCAGATACATATTGACCAACTTATATTCTCTAAGTTGAGTCTATGGGTCAAGGACCTACATCTTGGTTATCTACGGTGCTATTTTTAGCTGCGCTAAAGGTGAGTTATAGCCCCCTTTTTCTCTACTGTTTTTGGGGTGAGAATACATGCTTACTAGTTTTCCAGAAAGTTTACTACACGAAGGTTCACAGTCCTACTTTCTTTTAAACTTTTACTGTTTATACTCGGGATGTGAATATGCATTGTTGAAATAGATTTACAACCAGACACGATGATTTAGAAACAAAGTTTGTATTGCATGAGTTACAGACCGAAAAACCCTTAGCTCGAATATGTTAAATTCCTTATGTAAGCGCGAATCATATGGACAGATCTGTTGTGTTTTGACAGACCCCACCCTACCTTAACTGAGGTGCATGTTACTTCGTAAACGATACACTTGCTCAGTGTACACTATTATAGGGTAAAAGGAAGATGCTTGGGATACCATGCGCGGTGTTAAGCTTCATAATTAGAGTGCTCACGAGATGCATACACTTTAGAAACTTTTATTGCTAAATATCGTGGTCTACAAACTTGAAACTAGACATTTTTGTTGTCTTACAAATTTGAAACACGACATGGTATTGTCTACAAACATTTGAAACGGGACATGGTATTGTCTACAAACATTTGAAACCGGACATGGTGTCGTCTACTAAAACTTGAAACAAGACATTTGGTTGTCTACAAAAGGTTTAAAATAAGACACTTTGTTGTCTACAAAGATTTGAAAACATGAGCTTACGTTGTCTACAAACTTTTGAACTACGGAACTTTTATGGTCTATCTTTATTACTGTTGTGAAACTAAACCTATAACTCACCAACTGTTGTGTTGACCTTTTAGCATGTCTATTCTCAGGTACTTATTGCTTTCGCTGTAGAACTTTGCTGTTACATAGAAGTCAAGGCAAGCACTGGGACCAGAGTTAAAATCGCCGTTAATGGACTTTGACGGGGTGTTAAAAAATGGTAGGAAACCCACTATGAGTCACCTTAGAGTATTTGGATGTAAATTTTTCATCTTAAATAAAAAGGAATACCTAACTAAGTTTGAACCTAAAGCCTATGAAGGAGTTTTCGTATGATATTCATTAGAAAGCAAAGCCTATAGGGTTCTAAACAAGTACACTAATGTCATAGAAGAATCATTAGATGTCACCTTTGATGAAACTCCTCCACCTAAATCCAAACCACTAGTAGATGATGATGTGATTGAGCGAGAAGCCATTGTGACTAGCACAAACCAAAATGAGTCCAAAGAAGTCAAAGAAACCAATGAGAAAGAATCTCATTTGGAAAATGACTCTAGCAAAGATAATTTAGAACCTACAACCGACCTTAAACATATTAAGGATCATCCAATAGAACAGGTTATAGGAGATATCAACACTAGAACCACATGATCACAAATCTTCAATCTAGTTGCAAACTATGCATTCATCTCCCAAATAGAAGCCAAAAATGTCAAAGAAGCTTTATTAGATGAAAGTTGGGTAGAAGGCATGCAAGAGGAATTAAACCAATTCCAAAGGAGTGATGTATGGAATTTGGTTCCCTTACCAATTGAGCAAAATATTATTGAAACCAAATGGGTATATAGAAAAAAAACTAGATGAAGATGGGAAGGTTGCTAGAAACAAAGCTGGGTTGGTTGCACAATGGTATAGTCAACAAGAAGGAATCGATTACGATGAGACCTTTGCTCTCGTAGCTAGAATAGAGTTCATTAGAATACTTCTTGCATAGTGCATGTGCTAAAAACTTAAAAACTATATCAAATGGATGTCAAAAGTGCTCTTCTAAATGGTGCCATAAATGAAGAAGTATTTGTGTCACAACCCCCGGGCTTTGAAGATTTTGAAAAACCATATGATGTGTTTAAACTTAAGAAAGCCCTATATAGACTCAAAAAAGCGCCTAGAGCTTGGTATGAGAGACTTAGAACCTTCCTTATTAATCATGGATATGATATGGGAAAAATTGATAATACACTATTTGTCAAAAAGCATGAAAATAATTTGGATTTTGTTCATATATATGTTGATGATATTGTATTTGGTTGTACTAACGAGTCTCTTAGGAATGAGTTTTCTAAGTTAATGCATGATGCGTTTGAAATGAGCATGACGAGCGAACTCAAGTTCTTTCTCGAACTTTAAATTAAGCCACTAGAAGATGGAACATTCATCAATCAACAAAAGTATATTCATAATATGCTCAAAAAGTTTGGAATGGAAAACTCAAAACCTATGGCCACGCCTATGGCCACCAATGTCAAGATTACTCTCGAAGGAGAAGGAGATTCATTCGATAGCACCAAGTATAGAGGAATGATTCAATTGCTTCTATACTTAACGGCAAGCTAACCCGATATCATGTATAGTGTGTGTTTATGTGCAAGATTCCAAGAGAATCCCAAAATGTCTCACGTAGAAGCGGTCAAACGAATCTTTAGTTATTTGAAATGTACCATGCACCTTGGTCTATGGTATCCAAAGTTCACCGGTGTTGACATTATGTGCTTTACAGATTCCGACCATGGAGGATTGTTGATTGATCGAAAGAGCACAAGTGGTGTATGTGCATTTATCGGACTTTTCTTAACATCATGGTTCTCTAAGAAGCAAACATCTGTCGCACTATCTACTAGCGAAGCAGAATATTCGCCGCGGGAAGAGCATGTGCACAAGTGATATGGATGAAACAAACCTTCATCGATTACGGTATCATCTCTTCTGAAATACCTATTTGTTTTGATAATAAGAGTGCTATAGACCTATCTAAAAGTCAAATATTACACTATAGGACTAAACACATAGACATTATGCACCACTTTTTACGTGATCATGTCCAAAAATGTAATATTGTAATTGATAAGGTAGACTCCTTATAAAATATTGCTGATATCTTTACTAAGCCTCAGAAAAAGGAGACCATCCCTCTACTTAGGAATGGGTTGGGTATGATGGAACTTGTGCCTTAATTAAACCCACCAAAGATGTGCGGTCGAACCACGGTCGACCGTGGGGTCAACCGAACAACAGCTGACGACTGTTTTATCTTTTTCCTCACCATCTTTATTATCTAAACTACTTTTTCACCAACCTCACTCCTTCCTTAAACCCCAACCACTAGATTCCAGATTTCATTGTCTCCCTTCTCTCCAACATCTAGTGGTCCTCAAGGGCAAGCATCCAAATCCTTTTAATCTTGCTTACTTTAAAATTTTCTCATGTGATTCTTAAATACTTGCATAATCTCACATGAAGAAAAATTTTGGTGTCTTTCATACTAATAGGAATACTTTTTTTATGCATAACTTATCAATTGTGTGAAAGCTTATTTGTAAATATTTCAACTCATATGGTGCCAAATAGGAACTTTTTTTTTGCATAATTCATAAAAGTTGCTTTTAAAACATCTCATGCACACACAAATGTATGACCAAGTTTTTATTATAAATGTCAATCTCATGATACTTATCAAACTTTGTCAAACATAAATTGAAATGATGAAACTTGTCTATCTTTTCAAAATGACACACATTCTTTGTTTTCAAAAATGCGTCTAGACAAGAATTAATCGACACATGTTTCGCATATAGGTTTTCAAAACCATATTGCAAACATGACCCTCTTGCTAAATCATTCATGTTCCTAGGAAATGACTAACACAAGAAGACAATGTGCGATTTATCACCAACAACAGATGGAGACTCGAACCCTTCTTGAAGAAAGAGTTGTTCACTATGATGAATTTCCAAACCTTCAAACAATATTCACTCAACAACAATGTTTCTCTTTCTAAAACATAGATGAGGTCATATATCCACCACTTATCCGAGAATTGTATGCCCAATTCGAACTTGTCAACCCAAATCAAGTTAAATTTACACTCGGTAAGAAAACTCACACTTGGCCTCTCTCATACTTTGCTTCAATTATGAGAATTCCCTCACAAGGTCGTGATTTCTACACTCCTCGAACCGATCTTAGATCCTTGTACCCAACATATCCCATACAAGAATTACTATCCACCATCACTCAATCGGAAGTACCTCACAATCTCAATCACCGTATCCGTGTTCCAGACTCCGAGATTCGTCGTGATCTTCAAATCCTCCTAACTGTCATCCACCACAATATCTATTGTAGGGAAACTTTTGTTGTTCATCTCTCGGGAACCGAGGTAGCCATCCTATGGTCCTTTATATCAAACGAAGACATAAACCTAGCCTTTTTCGTGTCTCAACGAATGGGAAATATTCGTAACCTTCCAAATTTCCCACTTCCTTATTCTATTCATCTCAATCGCATCTTCCAAAAACTAGGTATGATAACTCCTCTAGAGATTCCTCGCACTGTGTCAACCACTCCACTTACCTTTTGGATTGCCACTCCTATCACTATCCTCTCATCTGACTCTGAGGACTTGAAAATCTCGGATGCCGTCAGCACCAATGCCAATTACCTCTAAAAATGTTGGTTAGGATTATCTTAAGTGAAAGGACCCGTCCTAAACCATCTGGACGAAGTCACCAACAACTGGTTCCATTGCGATGATCGACTCCAAATACTGTCTTTAAAATGAGCAAATGCACAGCGGAATGTTTCTTTCGTACCTGAGAATAAACATGCTTTAAAGTGTCAACCAAAAGGTTGGTGAGTTCATTAGTTTAGCATAAATAATCATTTCATAATTTTAATAGACCACAAGATTTCATATTTCCATTTCTCATAAACATACGTCCCATGCATAGAGACAAAAATATCATTCATATGGATTGAACACCTGGTAATCGACATTCACAATATATATAAGAATATCCCCATCATTCCGAGATCCTCCTTCGGACATGATATAAATTTCGAAGTACTAAAGTATCCGGTACTTTGGATGGGGCTTGTTGGGCCCGATAGATCTATCTTTAGAGTTCGCGTCAATTAGGATTTCTGTTCCCTAATTCTTAGATTACCAGACTATATAGGGGCATATTCGATTTCGATAATTCAACCATAGAATGTAGTTTCGATTACTTGTGTCTATATCGTAAAACATTTATAAAAGCAGCGCATGTATTCTCAGTCCCGAAAATATATATTGCGAAAGCATTTAAAAAGGGAGTAATGAAAACTCACTTAATGTATTTTGTAGTAAAAATACATATGACGACATTAAACAACTGAACAATGCAGGGTTGGCCTCGGATTCACGAACCTATATCATGTATATATATTAACACATATAATTGTAATTGAACAAGGTTGTACACACACACACATATATATATATATATATATATATATATATATATATATATATATATATATATATATATATATATATATATATATATATATATATATATATATATGTTATTAAATAAATTGTAACTTATTTATTTTTATATGTATATAATGTGTTGAATTCAATATTTTTATATGTGTTTATTATTACTTATAATATCTTAAAATATTTTTATACACTATATGTAATTTAGTTATTATTACAGTTAATAATATTTCATATAAAAATATAGTATGTAATATATACTTTTTACATATAAATCTCTTTTGTTTGTAAAATTAATATTGTTAATACTATTAAGATAAAGATATTAATATAATTAAGTTATGTATATTAAATATATCTTTATATGAAGATCATTTGTTTGTGAAACTGTTAATTAGGTTAATATTAATTTTAATAATAATACTGATCTTTTATAATAATAATGATAAAAGTGATACTAATAATGTTAAAAAAAAATATATAATGATGTTACTAATGATAATAATACTGAATTTATATTAATATTGGGAAAAATGATAATGGTTATAATATTAGTAGTTATGTTAATAATAATAATACTAATAGTTTTTAAAATACTACAAATTCTAATATTCGTGATAAATTTTTATTTCTTTCATAATACTAATAATAATAGTTCTAATACTTAAGGATAATAATAATCATAACAATAATGATAATATTAATAGTAGTAATAATAGTTATATTAGTAATCTTTATTTTCATAATAACAATTTTGATTACTAATACTAGTACTAACAATAACAATAACCAAAATAATAATAATATTAATAATAATAATAATATTAATAATAATAATACTAAAGATGATAATAATAATAATAATAATAATAATATTAATAGTAAAAATAATTAAGTTACTACCTTTAAAAGAAACCAGCAAAAGAATAAGGAAAGCCCCTGCCCGGGCTCGAACCCTCGACCTGTCGCTCCCCCGACTAACACCTTAACCATTGCTCTGTGTCCGTTTTTCTGTTATTAAAGGAAACCTATTTATATTTATTCCTGTTATTTGAGTTATCCTCATCTTCTTCATAATAAAAGTCGATCAGAAAATTTCCCAAATCAAAAGGAGAGTTAATGTTTGTATTATATTGCTAAATTGAAACAGAATCGTTTTGTGATCGATTGAAATTAACAAAGAAAGAAAAAGAAAAAAAAAGGCAGTAGCAGTAGCTTCGACTTCATGAACACAACTCAAACTTTGATATCGATTTTTAGACAGTTTTGGATCACGATATCTAAATGAAAAAGATGCTAAATCCTTATTATAAACTTTCTGTAAAATCAATTTAAACTGAAACATCATAAGGAATACGAATTTGCTATGAACATAATCGTTTGACTTTTGACAATCAAACTTTGACTCGAAAATTGAAGCTTGATAGGAAGAATTGAAACTGGAAATTTCACAGATAGTTTGAATGTACGATTCCTAACACAATGGCATTTTTACATTTTGCAATATGATTTGATTTCAAGATTTGGCAAAAATGGAAGTGATACAGAGGTAGCGAGCAGAGAAAAAAATAAAAATTAAATATCTGTTTCTCCTCCTTCTGTTATCAGTGTTTGATATACATGTAGTACGATTGATTGCGAGATAAAACAATATAATTTGATAAATTTTGTATTGTAATTAGGGTAGACAAGAAGTACAAAAAAATATTCAATCAGGAAAACAATATCGCCTTTATCTGCTTCTTTTGTTGTTATTGTGATTATTTGAAATCAATTATTATTAGATTTTAGCCATAAAACAAACCTCCAGTACAGTTGATTAGTACGTAAAGCAGATTAAGATCCTAAAGTAGATTATATGATTTTTTTTATACAAATAATAATAATAATTAATAATTAATACTTATGATTATATTAATAATAATATAAATACTAACACTAATAATATTAATAATTAGAAATAATCCTAATAATAAGAGTAATAATAATAATAGGTCATAAAAATAATAATTTTTGTGAAATTTGGTAATAATAATATTATTAATGATATTAATAATAATAATAATAATACAACCATTTATACTTATCTAATTTCATATATGTATATATATATATATATATATTTTATATAATAATAATAATGATACAAATATTAATATTAATGAAAGTAATGATAATAATATTAATATAGTATTTACACTTAAACATATAATTAAATTTAATATGTTACCATTTATTAATTATATCATATTTACCAATAATATAATATATTGAATCTTTAGTATTTATTTACTATTTATATTTTAACTTGTAATTAAATATATTATTGTTACAATTTATTAATCACGTAATATTTAATAATTATATACTACATACATGTATTTACATATTTATTTACACACAATTGTTCGTGAATCGTCAGGATTAGTCAAAGGTCAAATGTATACACGAACGCAGTTCAAAGTTTTTGAGATTTAGTTTAACATACTTTGCTTATCGTATCGGAAACATATAAAGATTAAGTTTAATTTTGGTCGGAAATTCCCGGGTCATCACAGTACCTACCCGTTAAAGAAATTTCGTCCCCGAAATTTGATAGAAGTCGTCATGGATAACAATAAAAATGTTTTCATGACAAAATGAGTTGATAAATAGAGTTTTATCATCATTGAGTAAATGGATAGAACCATTTGATTTTATGAAGAGTACGGGTGGAGCTATCACCAAAAGGTGAAATGAGTAGGTATAGATTCGTCATATCTTTTGACATAGATAGGATTGATTCCCAAGTTCAAGAGATTTGAAGAAAATCTTCGTAATAGGATTTGATTCTTTGGTAATCAAGGAGATTAAGATCCGCTTTAAATGCGATCATCTGTTTTGATTTCTCTGTCGGATAGTTCATTATAAATCAATTCCTTTCGTTTCCTTACAACTCACACTTTTTATTCTTCCTTCTTCAAATCATACTTTGAAGCATTCGTCAATATGCTCCATCCAGTATTGATTCTCGTTATACTTCTAACTTCCATATCTGTCATTCTTCTCTTTCATCTACCATCGGAGAATTTTATTTACTTCTATTATTATCTTGGACTTATAGTGTTGTTAATCTTCCCGTGTCTTTACGTTACAATACGTATTGATATACACGGTTTGTAATTTCTGGGTTGTTGTTGGGTTTTATATCTTCCCTTATATTTCGAATCTCTTTGCCTTTTTATTCTCCTCTCGATCTCTGGTAAAGCGAGTAATGGTCCAGAATTCGTAAGTACGGAGTTTTGAATGAATTTAATGTTATAATCAAGGAAGAACGTAATAGCACAATTTGATTCGTCAAATGACCAGAATCATTGAGAATAGAGCTATCAAGAATACACTTTCTTGATATGTTCAGAAGTTAATTAGAATCAAAGAGTTATGTAACATGACACATGATGGTGGTATGATCTACTGTGAACCATCATGTCCCATTAGAACTCAGCATGACTTACTGTAATATAATCACGTTGATCAAATGTCATTATATTAAACTAACTCATGCATCAGTTCCCAACATTACTTCAATAACATTCATATTTTAAGTTCGAAAGTTTACAGAATATATAAACTAACAGTTTCTATATGATGTAACATTGATAGCACGAAGAGATAAATGATTTCAGATAGTATTAGTTATAAAAATATATTCAGAAATATCGAGGATATTTATAATGAAAGATACGATAATATCTTTGAATATCTAAGATCAGAGGATGATGGAGACTATTATCCGCAAGGGTTTAGAGTAATGAGCAAAATATTCGCTAAAGACTTTAGCAGACATTGAACCATTTAGATTCTTTGAAGTCAAACTTATTCTTTGTGATTTGTCCACGGTTTCTTTCATAGTTTCGCATAATCCGCTTTTCGGTACTAAATTTTCTATTGAATGTTTCCAATATAATGATACACAGAAGCACGAGGAGGTATATAATTTCGGACGAGAATATTTATGAAAATATCTTCAGAAATATCGAAGATATTGATGATGATATTTTGGAATTTCTAAGTTCGATGGTTGATGGAGAATGATTTTCCTCAAGATTTTAACATGACTTCGGAGCAAGATATTCTCTAAAGATTTCAACGGATCCAGAATTACCTGAATCCTTTGAATATAGGGTTTGGTCCTTGTATTTGTCCTTGGTCTTCTTCGTGGTTAGCTCAATCCGTTTTCCAGTTCCAACTTTTCTGAGCTTTTCCAACATACCATTCTTTGTCATTAAACTTTCGATGATTAAGGTCGTTTTACAGTTGTCTATGGTTTCTGCTGCTTCATTCAGCTTTTTCAACATTCAGAGTATTGATTTGTGACTGAGTACTTTTCAGAATGAAAGATCATAATTCTAAGAGATAAATGTTATATGGATACATATAACTGTTGATGTAGATATGCTGTGAGTTTTCAAAGTACTGATAGCTGATTTCCGGTAATTGGTATGGCAGTATTCGTTACAAGATGTGGATGGGTATATGATAGGGTTTCAATGAATAAATATAATGATTTATCAGAGAGATTTAAACCAAGAAGCAACGAGGTTGCTGGTACATCTGTTGGTAATATGGTAAAATGTGAAAGGTTCCTCGGTAACAATAAAAGAGCACGTATACATATCAAGGTTATAATTAGGTTGTTTCGAACAAAAAGTCGAAGTTGACTTGTTGGAGCTGTGACAAAATTGGCTAATTTGGAAAGAGATTGCAAATTTATTTTCGATAATAATACGCTAAAGGAATTAGCATAGCTATGCGTTAAACGTTTACTCAAGTTCCGAGTGTTTTCAGGTGCATAATAATATGCATCGATCTTTTCTTCCATAGGAAATGTGCAGTTGGTTCATCCTCTCGAATGAGGTGTTTTCAAGAATCATGAAAGGTTTGAACGCGGATTGTAATCGTCAAGATACAAATGAGGTTTAAGATGAAATCAAGTGGCAAACTTGAAGAATTGTTTAGTTTCATATGTTATAATCAATATTTTAATTCATTTTAATTGTCTAGTGTTGGTAGTCCACAATTGATATTCCACAGTAACAGTCCAGTAATTCATATATAATTTAATATATAATATTCGAATTGATTAATAAATATTGTGTCCCGTGTACATGTCTCAGACTCGATCACAACTCAAAGTATATATATTATTTGAGAATCAACCTCAACCCTGTATAGAGAACTCGGTCATTACTGCATATAGAGTGTCTATGGTGATTCCAAATAATATATATAGATGCGTCGATATGATATGTCAAAACCTTGTATACATGTCCCGATATTTAAAGTGCGTAAAATAAATAACAGAAATTAAATGACGATAAATACAGTGCGTAAAGTAAATAACATAAATTTAATGACGATAAATAAAATTACGAGAATGTAAATTGCGATAAATAAACTGCGATAAATAAATTGCGATAATTAAATGGTAATACGGAATTAACAGTTAGCTAGGATTTTGTCAGCGTGGATTCTTAATAGAATTTCATATTGTTAATTAATCTGTTTCTAATCAATTTTTATTGTGTCCATTATTTCTTCATTATGCCACTTGTTGGATTCTGATAGGTCAAAATCCAAATATGTATTTGGATGAATATGGTTATTCGGTGGTGAACGGATTTGTATATCAGTGAATGTAAGTAGGATAGTATATGACTGTTGAAACAGATTCGAAGAACGTACAATGTAAATTATTAATGTGAAATTTAAATAGTCCTCGGGTATTACCTACCCGTTAAAATATTTTCACCATTAACAGTTTGTACAAGAGAATTTTTAATTACAATCTTTATGAAAACATATATACATATATATATATTTTCTTCAGATGTATTCATGGATTTAATGAGTTAATATGATATTAAACTCATTTGTTTTTCGGTTGGAACTAGAATAACTAATCTCTAAAACTTTAGAGATTACATATTCGTCATGTCGAACGAAGATAATCGATGTAGAACCATATATAGTATGATGATTATAATCAAGGTACGGAATGAGATGTTGAAGTGTATGATGTGAACTTGAGTTGTTGGTGGTACTGGTATTGATGTTGGTGCTGGTGATGTTGCTGAAGCTGGTACGTTTTGCACCATATTCTCCAAATTGATTACTAGAGCGCGAAGTTCATTGACTTCTTGTATTACTCCGGGATGATTGTCGGTTAGAACGAGCGGATGAATAAGGTTTAGAATCTGAGTTATGATATAGTCGTGGCGAGATATTTGAGAAGTGAGGGTGAAAATGGTGTTACGAACAGGTTCGCCGGTAAGTGCTTCAGGTTCTTCGCCAAAAGGTGAATTCGGTTAGTGGAAGGGATCGCCTTCTGCGCGTCTCCATTGATTAAGTCGACTATGAATCCATCAGATGAATTGAGGATGGATGATTGGTTGATTCATTCTGCTAACATTGCTTCCGGAGCTTAGATGACTATCCATTCGGAATAACTGTCGGGATAACTATCGGAATAGCTGTCGAAATCCGAGGGACTCGAACTAGTTGAAGGATTCATCTCGTACAATCAGATGAAGGATTTTCGATAAGAAATAGATTATAGGATGTAGATTAGTATCCTGCAATACATAATTTACATATGCACATATAATACTAAAATCCCATAAGTTACGGAGGAATCTACGGAAGTTGTCAGGCAAAGTCTACAGTAACAGGTATGCTAGGATATGAATTAGCAGATACGCTAAGATACGAACTTTGTCTATACACTATTCAGGCAATCATTGCAGTAAGATGTGTCTAGACTAAGAATGATAAGCAGATAATTTCCTAAGGATGATAAACAGATGATTTCCGACAAAAATGATAAGCAAAAACTTTTGACATGCAGACACGGTCGAAGTCCAGACTTACTAATGCATCCTAACGACTATCAGTTAGACACACTAATGCAAGACCTGGTTCACTAAGACCACCACTCTGATACCAACTGAAAGGACCCGTCCTAAACCATCTGGATGAAGTCACCAACAACTGGTTCCATTGCGATGATCGACTCCAAATACTGTCTTTAAAATGAACAAATGCACAGCGGAACGTTTCTTTCGTACCTGAGAATAAACATGCTTTAAAGTGTCAACCAAAAGGTTGGTGAGTTCATTAGTTTAGCATAAATAATCATTTCATAATTTTAATAGACCACAAGATTTCATATTTCCATTTCTCATAAACATACGTCCCATGCATAGAGACAAAAATATCATTCATATGGATTGAACACCTGGTAACCAACATTCACAATATATATAAGAATATACCCATCATTCCGGGATCCTCCTTCGGACATGATATAAATTTCGAAGTACTAAAGCATCCGGTACTTTGGATGGGGCTTGTTGGGCCCGATAGATCTATCTTTAGAGTTCGCGTCAATTAGGGTTTCTGTTCCCTAATTCTTAGATTACCAGACTATATAGGGGCATATTCGATTTCGATAATTCAACCATAGAATGTAGTTTCGATTACTTGTGTCTATATCGTAAAACATTTATAAAAGCAGCGCATGTATTCTCAGTCCCGAAAATATATATTGCGAAAGCATTTAAAAAGGGAGTAATGAAAACTCACTTAATATATTTTGTAGTAAAAATACATATGACGACATTAAACAACTGAACAATGCAGGGTTGGCCTCGGATTCATCAACCTATATCATGTATATATATATTAACACATATAATTGTAATTGAACAAGGTTGTACACACACACACACACACACATATATATATATATATATATATATATATATATATATATATATATATGTTATTAAATAAATTGTAACTTATTTATTTTTATATGTATATAATGTGTTGAATTCAATATTTTTATATGTGTTTATTATTACTTATAATATCTTAAAATATTTTTATACACTATATGTAATTTAGTTATTATTATTACAGTTAATAATATTTCATATAAAAATATAGTATGTAATATATACTTTTTACATATAAATCTCTTTTGTTTGTAAAATTAATATTGTTAATACTATTAAGATAAAGATATTAATATAATTAAGTTATGTATATTAAATATATCTTTATATGAAGATCATTTGTTTGTGAAACTGTTAATTAGGTTAATATTAATTTTAATAATAATACTGATCTTTTATAATAATAATGATAAAAGTGATACTAATAATGTTAAAAAAAATATATAATGATGTTACTAATGATAATAATACTGAATTTATATTAATATTGGGAAAAATGATAATGGTTATAATATTAGTAGTTATGTTAATAATAATAATACTAATAGTTTTTAAAATACTACAAATTCTAATATTCGTGATAAGTTTTTATTTCTTTCATAATACTAATAATAATAGTTCTAATACTTAAGGATAATAATAATCATAACAATAATGATAATATTAATAGTAGTAATAATAGTTATATTAGCAATCTTTATTTTCATAATAACAATTTTGATTACTAATACTCGTACTAACAATAACAATAACCAAAATAATAATAATATTAATAATAATAATAATAATATTAATAATAATAATAATAATACTAAAGATAATAATAATAATAATAATAATAATAATAATATTAGTAAAAATAATTAAGTTACTACCTTTAAAAGAAACCAGCAAAAGAATAAGGAAAGCCCCTGCCCGGGCTCGAACCCTCGACCTCTCGCTCCCCCGACTAACACCTTAACCATTGCTCTGTGTCCGTTTTTCTATTATTATAGGAAACCTATTTATATTTATTCCTGTTATTTGAGTTATCCTCATCTTCTTCATAATAAAAGTCGGTCAGAAAATTTCCCAAATCAAAAGGAGAGTTAATGTTTGTATTATATTGCTAAATTGAAACAGAATTGTTTTGTGATCGATTGAAATTAACAAAGAAAGAAAAAAAAAATAAAAGGCAGTAGCAGTAGCTTCGATTTCATGAACACAACTCAAACTTTGATATCGATTTTTAGACAGTTTTGGATCACGATATCTAAATGAAAAAGATGCTAAATCCTTATTATAAACTTTCTGTAAAATCAATTTAAACTGAAACATCATAAGGAATACGAATTTGCTATGAACATAATCGTTTGACTTTTGACAATCAAACTTTGACTCGAAAATTGAAGCTTGATAGGAAGAATTGAAACTGGAAATTTCACAGATAGTTTGAATGTACGATTCCTAACACAATGGCATTTTTACATTTTGCAATATGATTTGATTTCAAGATTTGGCAAAAATGGAAGTGATACAGAGGTAGTGAGCAGAGAAAAAAAATAGTGTTTGATATACATGTAGTACGATTGATTGCGAGATAAAACAATATAATTTGATAAATTTTGTATTGTAATTAGGGTAGACAAGAAGTACAAAAAAATATTCAATCAGGTGTGACGACCTGGAAATTTTCGACTAAATTTAAACCTAACCTTTATATGTTTCCGACACGATAAGTAGAATTTGTAATGTTGAATCTCAAAAAGTTTGGAACTACATTCATGTAATCAATTACCCTTTGACCGTGTTCGACGATTCATGAACAATTATGTGTATATAGATATGTATATATAATATATAATAACTGAAAACATTAACAAAGTATTTGATATATATGATACTTTACATGAACGTATTTGTTGGATATATTTATCGACAGAATTAAGAGATAATATCAAATGATTGAATTATCAGATACATTATGATATGATTACGGGGCAATGTTATGCGGTCCACTGTGATTTAAGAAATCTATTCTTTTTGACAATATTCGGAAAATGGTAAAGTGATCTATAAGTAAGAACGTGGAGTGTAAATAACTTAGATGTTGGATATCGACAAGTTAAGTAACTCGACATTTTTCATTAAGATGATTTCATACGTTTATTAAACCTTTGGACTTTATCACATGCTTCACAAACAGACTGTAATTTAAAAACTTGAAACCTTTCTACTTTTCTAAAATGTTTTATGATATAACGATTTAAATTAATATTAAATATATTTATACGCGTATTATACGTACATAGTTTTATACTTTTACTATACTTTAACTTTACCTTTACTTTACGTTTACTTTACTTTTACTTTACTTTAACTTTAATAATTCACTTTAATAATTCACTTTAATAATTCACTTTAATAATTCATACTTTAATAATTCACTTTAATAATTCATACTTTAATAATTCACTTTAATAATTCATACTTTAATAATTCACTTTAATAATTCATACTTTAATAATTTACTTTAATAATTCAAAAATCTATTATAAATAGAATTCAATAGGTTTCATTATTTGATAGAAACTTAAAAATATATTTCTCTAAACTCTCTCAATCGAATTATATATATATATATTTACTTAGTATTATTTCAAGATATTATTAGTATACATAAAATACTACGACGGAGTTATATTCAGACGATTTCAAAATAAGTTTTCAAACGGGATAGAGCTAAGGAAATTATGGGTTATAGCTATGGAGGTTATGGGTATTGTTCGAGGGTATTGCTCTTGAGGTCAACCTAACGTTTATCATTTTCGTTACGTCTACGTACTTTCCTAGAATATTGAATCACAATATTGATACGTGAGCATTCATATCTTATCTTTTATATATTAATAGTGTATCCTTGACTAGTGCTCGAGTATATATAATTATGCATGTTTGTATGCTTAGTTTCGTCGTTAAATAGTTTATGATAAATTACGAATTTGATACATATGCTACTGAGATAAGGTATATGATATGCATGTCGTTGAAAAGCTAAAGAAAAATTAATAACTTTTCATTTAGAAATCGTGTGGGTTCGATGAACGGATTAAAAGATATGGTCAACTGAATTATTATTAATTTTAATATTTATTACTAAAAATTAATATTTTTATTGAAACTATCATTTTATTATTTTTATCATTATTATTATTATCAATATTATTTAATCAAATAAATATGCGTACAAAGATATTTTTACCACACGTAATATAATTACATTAATAATACATACCACTATATTTTTATGATATTAAGTGAATTTTATAAATTTTATTACTTGAGATATATAAAAGTATATTTTTATCATATATGAATTTAAATATAAATTTTTATTTCTTAATAAATGACTTGTATTATTTAGTATAATAAGATCTGATAAATATATTTAAATATATAAAACGACTATATATAAGTTATATAATAAACATGTATAGATTTTGGAAGTCATTTTGGGTCAAGTTGACTTTTGTTGACTTTTGCATGTCGGTCTCGAGCATTAGGATTTGATACACTACGACTTGACCTAAATTGTTAGACAGATATTGACCAACATATAAATATATATACTTAATATAGGTTCGTGAATCCGAGACAAACCCTGCACTTGTTCAGTGCTCTCATATACATAATTGCTACGAAATACAGTATTGTGAGTTTCATTTGCTCCCTTTTATATATATTTTTGGGACTGAGAATACATGCGCTGTTTTTATAAATGTTTTACGAAATAGGCACAAGTACTAAAACTAATTCTACGTGGGTTTAAACCAGAAATATACCCTTAGCTTGGTAACATTAAACTACTTGTCTATGTACGGTAGGCGCGAATCCTAAAGATAGATCTATTGGGACTGACAAACCCCATCCTGACTATGGGATGCTTTAGTACTTCGAGGTTATTTTAAACACACCTGATCTGGTGTACTTCAGAGGGTAAAACATGAACGTTAAGGCTTGTTACCGGGTGCCTACAACTTATAGAATACTTTTATACACTTGCGAGTGTACGAATATTTATAGAAACTGAAATCTTGTGGTCTATTACTATTACAGAAATGATGGATTATGATAAAGTAATGAACTCACCAACCTTTTGGTTGACACTTTAAAGCATGTTTATTCTCAGGTATTAAAGAATTCTTCCGCTGTGCATTAGCTCATTTTAAGAATATTACTTGGAGTCATTCAAGACATACTTTGAAAGACGTTGCATTCGAGTCGTTGAGTTCATCAAGATTAATATTAAGTCAATTATAGTTGGATGTAATATGAAATGGTATGCATGCCGTCAATTTTTGATGTAAAGAAAGTTTGTCTTTTAAAAACGAATGCAATGTTTGTAAAACGTATCATATAGAGGTCAAATACCTCGCGATGTAATCAACTATTGTGAATCGTTTATAATGTATATGAACGGGTCCTTTCAGTTGGTATCAGAGCGGTGGTCTTAGCGAACCAGGTCTTGCATTAGTGTGTCTAACTGATAGTTGTTAAGATGCATTAGTGAGTCTGGACTTCGACCGTGTCTGCATTTCAAAAGTTTTGCTTATCATTTTTAGTTGAAAATCATCTACTTACCATCCTTAGGAAATTACCTGCTTATCATTCTTAAGTCTAGACGCGTTTTCCTACATTTATTGCATAATAGTGTATAGACGAATTCTTATCTTAGCATATCTGTTACTGTGAACTTTGACTGACGTCTTTCAAAGATTCCTCCGTAATTTATGGGATTTTGGTATTATATATACATATGTAAATTATATATTGAAGAATACCAAATCTAAATTCTACAATCTATTTCATTCCAAAAAAAAATTCTTTCCCTGATCATACAAGATGGATCCCTCAACCAGTTCGAGTTCCTCGAATTCTGACAGCTATGCCGATATGGATTTCTACATGAGCTTCAAAAGCAGCGTGACCGGAATGGATCAACCAATTAGCCATCATCTATTCTGGATGAATTGGGGATGGGTTCGTAATCTACTTAACCATTGGAGACAAGAAGAAGGCGATCCCTTTCATCCACCACATTGCCCTCTTGGCAATGAACCTGAAGCACTTACCGACGAACCTGTCCGAAACACCATTTTCTCTCTCATTTCCAGAGTATCTCGTCATGATTATATACTACACCAAATTCTAGATCTTATTTATCCACTCGTCCGAACTGACAATCACCCCGGTGTAATAGAAGAAGTCAACGAGCTTCGCGCTCGGGTAGTGGCTTTGGAGAATATGGTGCAAAGGTTACAAACACCAGCAGTAGCACCAGCAGCATAACCAGTACCACCATCAACAACATCAACAGTACCATTACCACCACCAACAATAACCGCATCGCAAACCTCAACTTCACAATCTGTCCCACGAGCATCGACGCCATACACCATGTAGATACCAAGGAATACCACAACGATGAAGTATTGATTCATAACTTCATTGGGGAAACATTCTACGACGATTATGTAATTTCTAAAGTTTAGAAATTATCTATCCTAGCCTTAACCATAAATCAAATGAGTTTAATTTAATATTAACTCATTAAATCTATATTACATCTGAAGATATATACACATATATATTTCCATAAAGACTGTAATAAAATTCTTTTGTTCAAAATATTAATTGTGAATTTTTTTTAACGGGTAGGTAATACCCGAGAGATATATAAATTCACAATTAATATGTTACATTCTTCGAATCTGATTCAGCAAATCATCCATTATACTCCCTACTTTCACAACAATATACATTCTTTTATAGAAATCAAAACAACCATACTCATTCAAAATCTAATTACATATTCTGATTTTGAAATCTCAGAATTCGATTCAAGAAATAACAGAAATTATCACTCTTAGATTTCTACATCTTTCAAAACTATACTTTGACTTCAAAACTGTCCTAGAACCTCATTTCTATTCATGGAACTCACAAAAATATTTGTATCATTCAAAATCTTAGAACATCATATGTATATTAACAATTACATTATGTGTTCAAACACTTCGAAATTCTTAAAGACATGCGAGATGATGATCCAACCACACATTACCCACTGTCATGCACCTGAAAAGCTCTCGAAACCAAAGTTATAGTTTAACACGTATCCCTGTCAGATCCTTTGATATTTATTACCAAATATAATTTTTCAATCTCTTTCCAAAATAGACAGTTTTGTCATAGCATCAACAAATCACCTTCATTTGTTTATACGAATAAACCTTATTATAACAATTACCCCTTTATCATTGTTACCGGGGAACCTTTCATATCTCGCCACATTAGCAGTAAACTTATCAACAACTTCATTAACCTTCGACTTAAGCCTCTCCGAAAAGCCACTATACTTATTCATTAAAACCCCATCATGTACTCACCTACATCCTGTAACAATAATTGTCACACCAACTACTGGGAATTAGCAATCAGTATTTTGAATTTTGCGACAATTTTACGTAAAAAGTTATATGTATACATATAACGTCTATCTCCTAGACTTACATACTTCGAATGTGAATTTTCTGAAAAACATCCCAAACTATGAACTAGTTCTCCGAAATTGGAAAAATGCTGATGAAGTAGCAAAAACTGTAAACGACTTTAAGAGTCAAAAGTTTGATGATAAAGAATAGCATGGTGGTAAAGCTGAGAAAAAGAGAAGGTTTGAAACTGGAAAACGGATTGAGTAGACCATGAAGGAGGCTGTGGACAAATCACAAAGACTAAACCTGCCTTCAAAGGATCCAAATGATTCAGTGTCTACTAAAATCGTTAGCAAACACCTTACTTCTTATTCTAAACCTTCACAGACAAATCTTCATCATCATCCATCTATGTTAAGAATTCTAAGATATCATCGTATCTTTTATTATAAATATCTTCGATATTCCTGAAGATATTTTCACAACTATTCTTATTCGAAATCTTCTATCTATTCGCAATATCTGCGTTACAACATAAAAAGAAACTGTGTTAGTTTCTAAATTCTGAAGAAGAAAAAAAAATCGAATTTAAAATAGGAATGTTTTTGAAGTAGTGTTGGGAACTGAAGCATGAGTTAGTATAATATAATGACACTTGATCAATGTGATTATATTACAGTAAGTCATACTGAGTTTCTAATGGAACGTGATGATTCGCAGAACATACCGTCATCATGTACTATTTACACGACTCTTACATTCTACCCAATTTCTAAACATATTAAGAACATATCATCTTGATAGCTCTATATTTTCGGATATTGTGGTAATTTGCCAAATCAAGATCGTGCCATTACGATTTTCTTCTTGGAACATTAACTATGTTCATCCAAAAATTCATATCTACAAATTCTGGACCATTATCCGCTTGACTTAAGGTCGGGAAGAGAAAACGAAAGCATAGAAGCTCCGAAATATAATGGAGAATATAAAGCCCGATAACAACCCCGAAATTATAAACCTTGTATATCAATGCGTATAGCAATATAAATACACGGGAGAATGAAAAACACAATAACCCCAAGGTAATGGTAGAAGAAAATAACTTCCTCCGGTGGTAGATGAAAAAGAAGAATGACAGATATGAAAGTTAAGAGTATATCAAGAATCAATACTGGATGAAGCATATTAACGAATGCTTTAAAGTATGAATTGGGGAGAAAGACTAGAAGGTGTGAGCTGTGGAAATAAAGAAACGAAGGGGTGGATTTATAGTAAAATATCAGACAGAGAAATAGAGACAGATTATCGCATTTAATCAAATAAGATCCTGATTTCCTTAATTACCGAAGAACCAAATCTTATTGCAAAGATTTTCTTTAAATTCCATGAATTCCGAAAATCAATCATAACTACGTCATCGGTTAAAACGAATATACGTTTACTCATTTCACTCTCTTGCGATAGCTTCACTTATACTCTTCGCGTAATCAAATTGTTTTATCTATATTACTCAATGATAATAAAACTCTATTTATCAACTCATATTCGTCATGAAAACATTTTTAAAGTTAACCATGACGACCTCGATCAAATTTCGGGACGAAATTTCTTTAACGGGTAGGTACTGTGACGACCTGGAAATTTTTGACTAAATTTAAACCTAACCTTTATATGTTTCCGACACGATAAGTAGAATTTGTAATGTTGAATCTCAAAAAGTTTGGAACTACATTCATGTAATCAATTACCCTTTGACCGTGTTCGACGATTCACGAACAATTATGTGTATATAGATATGTATATATAATATATAATAACTGAAAACATTAACAAAGTATTTGATATATATGATACTTTACATGAACGTATTTGTTTCGATATATTTATCGACAGAATTAAGAGATAATATCAAATGATTGAATTATCAGATACATTATGATATGATTACGGGCCAATGTTATGAGGTCCACTGTGATTTAAGAAATCTATTCTTTTTGACAATATTCGGAAAATGGTAAAGTGATCTATAAGTAAGAACGTGGAGTGTAAATAACTTAGATGTTGGATATCGGCAAGTTAAGTAACTCGACATTTTTCATTAAGATGATTTCATACGTTTATTAAACCTTTGGACTTTATCACATGCTTCACAAACAGACTGTAATTTAAAAACTTGAAACCTATTATGAATATATATAATTCTACTTTTCTAAAATGTTTTATGATATAACGATTTAAATTAATATTAAATATATTTATACGCGTATTATACGTACATAGTTTTATACTTTTACTATACTTTAACTTTACCTTTACTTTACTTTTACTTTACTTTTACTTTACTTTAACTTTAATAATTCACTTTAATAATTCACTTTAATAATTCACTTTAATAATTCATACTTTAATAATTCACTTTAATAATTCATACTTTAATAATTCACTTTAATAATTCATACTTTAATAATTCACTTTAATAATTCAAAAATCTATTATAAATAGAATTCAATAGGTTTCATTATTTGATAGAAACTTAAAAATATATTTCTCTAAACTCTCTCAATCGAATTATATATATATATATATTTACTTAGTATTATTTCAAGATATTATTAGTATACATAAAATACTACGACGGAGTTATATTCAGACGATTTCAAAATAAGTTTTCAAACGGGATAGAGCTAAGGAAATTATGGGTTATAGCTATGGAGGTTATGTGTATTGTTCGAGGGTATTGCTCGTGAGGTCAACCTAACGTTTATCATTTTCGTTACGTCTACGTACTTTCCTGGAATATTGAATCACAATATTGATACGTGAGCATTCATATCTTATCTTTTATATATTAATAGTGTATCCTTGACTAGTGCCCGAGTATATATAATTATGCATGTTTGTATGCTTAGTTTCGTCGTTAAATAGTTTATGATAAATCACGAATTTGATACATATGCTACTGAGATAAGGTATATGATATGCATGTCGTTGAAAAGCTAAAGAAAAATTAATAACTTTTCATTTAGAAATCGTGTGGGTTCGATGAATGAATTAAAAGATATGGTCAACTGAATTATTATTAATTTTAATATTTATTACTAAAAATTAATATTTTTATTGAAACTATCATTTTATTATTTTTATCATTATTATTATTATCAATATTATTTAATCAAATAAATATGCGTACAAAGATATTTTTACCACACGTAATATAATTACATTAATAATACATACCACTATATTTTTATGATATTAAGTGAATTTTATAAATTTTATTACTTGAGATATATAAAAGTATATTTTTATCATATATGAATTTAAATATAAATTTTTATTTCTTAATAAATGACTTGTATTATTTAGTATAATAAGATCTGATAAATATATTTAAATATATAAAACGACTATATATAAGTTATATAATAAACATGTATAGATTTTGGAAGTCATTTTGGGTCAAGTTGACTTTTGTTGACTTTTGCATGTCGGTCTCGAGCATTAGGATTGTGATACACTACGACTTGACCTAAATTGTTAGACAGATATTAACCAACATATAAATATATATACTTAATATAGGTTCGTGAATCCGAGACAAACCCTGCACTTGTTCAGTGCCCTCATATACATAATTGCTATGAAATACAGTATTGTGAGTTTCATTTGCTCCCTTTTATATATATTTTTGGGACTGAGAATACATGCGCTGTTTTTATAAATGTTTTACGAAATAGGCACAAGTACTAAAACTAATTCTACGTGGGTTTAAACCAGAAATATACCCTTAGCTTGGTAACATTAAACTACTTGTCTATGTACGGTAGGCGCGAATCCTAAAGATAGATCTATTGGGACTGACAAACCCCATCCTGACTATGGGATGCTTTAGTACTTCGAGGTTATTTTAAACACACATGATCTGGTGTACTTCAGAGGGTAAAACATGAACGTTAAGGCTTGTTACCGGGTGCCTACAACTTATAGAATACTTTTATACACTTGCGAGTGTACGAATATTTATAGAAACTGAAATCTTGTGGTCTATTACTATTACGGAAATGATGGATTATGATAAACTAATGAACTCACCAACCTTTTGGTTGACACTTTAAAGCATGTTTATTCTCAGGTATTAAAGAATTCTTCCGCTGTGCATTAGCTCATTTTAAGAATATTACTTGGAGTCATTCAAGACATACTTTGAAAGACGTTGCATTCGAGTCGTTGAGTTCATCAAGATTAATATTAAGTCAATTATAGTTGGATGTAATATGAAATGGTATGCATGCCGTCAATTTTTGATGTAAAGAAAGTTTGTCTTTTAAAAACGAATGCAATGTTTGTAAAACGTATCATATAGAGGTCAAATACCTCGCGATGTAATCAACTATTGTGAATCGTTTATAATGTATATGAACGGGTCCTTTCATCAGGAAAACAATATCGCCTTTATCTGCTTCTTTTGTTGTTATTGTGATTATTTGAAATCAATTATTATTAGATTTTAGCCATAAAACAAACCTCCAGTACAGTTGATTAGTACGTAAAGCAGATTAAGATCCTAAAGTAGATTATATGATTTTTTTATACAAATAATAATAATAATTAATAATTAATACTTATGATTATATTAATAATAATATAAATACTAACACTAATAATATTAATAATTAGCAATAATCCTAATAATAAGAGTAATAATAATAATAGGTCATAAAAATAATAATTTTTGTGAAATTTGGTAATAATAATATTATTAATGATATTAATAATAATAATAATAATACAACCATTTATACTTATCTAATTTCATATATGTATATATATATATATATATATATTTTATATAATAATAATAATGATACAAATATTAATATTAATGAAAGTAATGATAATAATATTAATATAGTATTTACACTTAAACATATAATTAAATTTAATATGTTACCATTTATTAATTATATCATATTTACCAATAATATAATATATTGAATCTTTAGTATTTATTTACTATTTATATTTTAACTTGTAATTAAATATATTATTGTTACAATTTATTAATCACGTAATATTTAATAATTATATACTACATACATGTATTTACATATTTATTTACACACAATTGTTCGTGAATCGTCAGGATTAGTCAAAGGTCAAATGTATACACGAACGCAGTTCAAAGTTTTTGAGATTTAGTTTAACATACTTTGCTTATTGTATCGGAAACATATAAATATTAAGTTTAATTTTGGTCGGAAATTCCCGGGTCATCACATTAAGGGCGGGTTGTTCAACCTAGTTTATGTTTAAGACTTATGCTATGTAATGTATTATGTACTCTTATTATGACTTATGTGTGTACTAATGATCTTTTCTATGAGTCTTATGTGGCACATTTTGAGGGGGAGCTATTTCATCAAATGATTTGTAAGATTCAAGGGGGAGCATTACTCTAGGGCGCGCTAAGTTCATGGGGGAGCTAACCTTTTTGCTTCAACAAAAGGGGGAGAAAGTGTACGGTAAGTGATGTTAACACATGTGTTGTACTATATGTGACGACCCGACAATATTCGACCAAATTTAAACTTCATCTTATTATGATTTCGACATGATAAGCAAAGTCTGTTATGTTGAGTCTCGAAAACTTTGGAACAGTTATATGAATGCATTTGCCCTTTTGACCATTCTCGATGATTCACGAACCGTTGTTTGTAAATAAATATATAGATATAAATATAGATACAAGTATACTTAGATATTAATGTGGATTAGTAAAATACACCCCAAACAATTGGAATTAATAATGTAAAAATAAAACACGGAATAAATAAGTTGCTATTAAAATATATTTATATATATATATATATATATATATATATATATATATATATATATATACATGAATTCTGAACATAAATAATATTATATGTATTGTAAATTATAAATATAATTGTTTTTAATATGAGATTTGATACATGTAACTTGTTAGATCTTAATTATTATTGGTATTACTATCATTAGATATTATTATTACTTCGATCAGTATAAGTCATTATTTTTATCATTAGAGTTATTTATGAAAAACAGCAAACAAAAATAATTAAATTACTATCAAAACAAATATCTATATATATACGATTATGTACAAAACTAATGTTGTATGTATGTCATAATATATAGAATGTATAGATATTAAATGACATATGTAATATTAATAAATTAAGTAAAATTTCAAGGTTAGTTATAGTGATATATTTATATCAATATTATTATTACCCCCATTATTATAAATAATATTAATTGTAATATTATTATTTGTATTATTAATATTATTATAATATGTGTTATATGGATATGAAAAAGGAAACATGAAACTTGTTATTACTTGTATTATCAAGTATTGTCATTAAAAATTATTATTATTGTTATTATTGATAACATCACATTATTATTATTACTGATAATATAATTATCACCAATAAAATTATTATTATTATTATCATTTTTATTATTATTATTATTATTATTATTAATATTTATTATTATTATTAGGATTATTATTAATATACTTATTTATTTATTAATACAAATTATATGAATTCCAAAAGAATCAGATATATATAAAAATTGGAAGGTGTTTTCTTGTCACGATCATATAATACTGAATCTTATTCATTTGTTTACAAATCGTAATCAAATCAAGGAAACCAACAAAATCTGTTGAAGGTCTAATTCACCTTTTAATATTTTTATTTCATTCGTACCTGGGGATCAAATCTGTGTCAATGAATTTTAACAACAAAACAAGTAGTAAACGAATCAATTTGCTGTAAAATAAATCAGTTAACCTTTATATAATTCTCTATCAGCACTAGTCGAGCTAAAACAACACAATAAAAATTTATTTTTTGAAGGAAACAGAAGTTAAACCCTGCTCTTGTTTCTTTCTCCCTTCCATTCTCTATTTCTTCTTTCTGTTTCGAAAGATAACATCAAAGTACCATTGTTGCATCTGCTTTCTGCTTATTGCTCGATTCAACCACTCACTTCAACCCTCGTTAACTTTGATCATCATCACCGAGAACCACCTTGGTCCTTTTCTTTCGAAAACCAGCTATCTATCTTTCCTCTCTCGTTCACTTCTTCTTGAACATGAACCTATATCAACACCACCATCTCTATCACGAAAACCACCACGAATTAACACCGAACAAATCGCATCTTCAATATTTTTTTCAGATAACACACAAACACCCATGCAAATACATCACTTGCTATATATATTTTTTGAAATCCAATGTTACTCGAGTAGCAGACAACTGATATAGAGTGCCCACTTGGCCATAACTTTCGTAGTGGAGCATGGAGTGGAGACTATTAGTACAAAAATTAGATCGTTCAAATTATTATAGTATGTAGTAAGTAACCAACACCCACTAAGTCATCCACTAACTTTCATTTAAAAAAAAAATAGGAAACCAACTATATGTTCTTTAATTTTGTCGGCCAGAAAGTGCTGTGAAAACAATTATATACTGAATCCTATCTTCTTTATTTGCTTTTGGATCGAATATGATTGTTGTGCCACTATACATTTCTGTTGGGCTGTGAACTAGTATTAATAAATTGATCTATGAAATTCTTTTGCTAAGTAGGCCATAAAGTGTTTGTATTGCTGGGCCGATTAGATGATGTTAAAATTGATAATGGGTGACGATTAGAAATATTGGATAACGATAAGGATGATGAGGAGTTATGTAGGTGATGATGACCTCATGATGAGAAGATGATTATAATGAAGCCGTGAGGTATTGATGATGATGATAATAATGATCATGATGATCACAATGATTGATAATGAGATGATGGTGTTGATGATTTTAGGATAGTACGGTTATGGTAATAATGACGATGGTGAAATGATGATGTTATGATGAACCTTTAATGACGAGTTGGTAAGATGTTAGATGATTATTTTTGTGTCACGAAGATGATGATTCATTACGAAAAAGATCATGAAACTGGAAGATGATTATGATTTTATGTTAGTAATAGATTAGGAACGATAGTGTATAACGGTGATGATAATGAAGATGATAAATAACTTTGAGAGGGTTAAATAAATAAGTAGGTGTTTAATTCCAAGAAAGTATTAAGTGGTTCATTGGTTAGGAGGGTTTGGTTTTAACAAGAGGTCGCGGGTTCGAGCCCGGGCACGGGCATTCATTTTTAGAAAAAGTTTTAAAGGTAGTTTTCAATATTATTATTATTATTATTATTATTATTATTATTATTATTATTATTATTATTATTATTATTATTATTATTATTATTATTATTATTATTATTACTATTATTATTATGAACATAAGAATTATTATTATTAAAATTTATTATCATTATTATTATTTTTAAAACAAATAAATATTATGCATATACAATTATACTTATAATAATATTACATATAATAAACATATTTTTTATATATAAACATTCATATATAACAAATGATGTATTTTTAATATAATATTAATCATATATAAATATTAATATAACTATATAAATATTAGTCATTTTTAAAGATACATACAAATTAAATATATATAATATATAATTTAAGATATAATAAATTTGTTCGATTACAAATATGTGTTAATATATATAAATGATATATGTTCGTGAATCCGAGCCCAACTCTACACTTATTCAATGACGTCATATGTATTTTTACTACAAAATACAGTATGGTGAGTTTCATTTGCCTTTTTACCCTTTATATTTTTGGGCTGAGAATACATGCGCAATTTTTATAAATGTTTTACGCAATAGACACAAGTAATCGAAACTACATTATATGGTTGAATGATCGAAGCTGAATATGCCCCTTTTTACTTGGTAACTTAAGAATTAGTAAACCAGTCTACTAATTGACGCGAATCCTAAAGATAGATCTATTGGGCCTAACGAACCCCATCTGTTGTAGTAGATGCTTTAGTACTTCGATGTTATTTTATATCATGTCCGAAGGATTTCCCAGAATGATAGGGGATATTCTTATATGCATCTTGTTAATGTCGGTTACCAGGTGTTCAATCCATGTGATGATATTTTTGTCTCTATGCATGGGACGTATATTTATGAGAACTGAAAATGAAAATCTTGTGGTCTATTAAAATGATGAAAATGAATATTTATGATAAACTAATGAACTCACCAACCTTTTAGTTGACACTTTAAAGCATGTTTATTCTCAGGTATGAAAGAAATCTTCCGCTGTGCATTTGCTCATTTTAGAGATATTACTTGGAGTCATTCATGACATATTTTAAAAGACGTTGCATTCGAGTCGTTGAGTTCATCAAGATTATTATTAAGTCAATTATAGTTGGATATAGTATAAAATGGTATGCATGCCGTCAACTTTCGATAAAATGAAAGTTTGTCTTTTAAAAACGTATGTAATGTTTGTAAAATGTATCATATAGAGGTCAAGTACCTCGCGATGTAATCAACTATTGTGAATCATTTATAATCGATGTGGACTTTGTCCGGATGGATTAGGACGGGTCCTTTCAGTTAGTACCAGAGCGGTGGTCTTAGCGAACCACGTCTTACATTAGTGTGTCTAACTGATAGTTGTTTAGATACATTAGTGAGTCTGGACTTCGACCGTGTCTGCATGTCAAAAGTTTTGCTTATCATTTAGTGTCGAAAAATTATTTTCTTATCATCCTTAAAGTCTAGACACGTCTTACTGCCTCTATTGCATAGACAGTGTATAGATAAATTCATATCTTAACGTATCTGTTATTGTTACCTTTACCTGACAACTTTCGTAGATTCCTCCGTAACTTATGGGATTTTAGTATTATATATGCATATGTAAATTATGTATTGCAGGGTACTAATCTACATCCTATTATCTATTTCTTATCGAAAATACTTCATCTGATCGTACGAGATGAATCCCTCAACCAGTTCGAGTCCCTCAGATTTCGATAGCTATTCCGATAGTTATTCCGACAGCTATTCAGATATGGATTTCCACTCGAGCTCCGAAAGCAGTGTAACCGGAATGAATCAACCAATTAGCCATCATCTATTCTGGATGAATTGGAGATGGGTTCGTAGTCGACTTAATCAATGGAGACGCGAAGAAGGCGATCCTTTCCACCAACCAAATTACCCTCTTGACGATGAACCTGAAGCACTTACCGGCGAACCTGTTCGAGACACCATTTTCTCTCTCATTTCCAGAGTATCTCATCACAATTATATTCTATCCACAATTCTAAACCTTATTCATCCACTCATTCCGACCGAAAATCATCCCGGAGTAATACAAGAAGTCAGCAAATTTCGTGCTCGAGTAATCAATATAGAAAACATGGTGCAAAACGTACCAGCTTCAGCAACATCACTGGCACCAACAATACCACCAACAACCTAAGTTTTAACATCACGCGCCTCAACATCTTATTATGCGACTCGAGCATAATCATCGTTCTACGAATCGTTCTACATCATTTATCTTCGTTCTACATGACGATTAGATAATTTCTAATGTTTTAGAGATTATGTATTCTAGTCCTAACGATAAATCAAATAAGATTAATATCATATTAACTCATTAAATCCATGATTACATCTGAAGAAAATATATACATATATATATTTTCATAAAGATCGTAATTAAAATTTTTTTTGTACAAACTGTTAATGGTGAAAATATTTTAACGGGTAGGTAATACCCGGGGAATATTTAGATTTTACATTAATAAGTTACACTGTAGATTCTTTCAAATTTGATTCAACAGTCATTTACTATCCTATTTACAACCACCGATATACGTATCCGTTCATCGCAAAATAACCATTTTCATTCAATTTCATATTTGGATTTTGATCTATCAGAATCCAACAAGTGGCATAATGAAGAAAACATTGGACAAAATAAACAAACAAATTAATTATGAGAAATTTTGTTAAGAATCCACGCTAACTGTTCCTAGCTAACTGATTACATTTTATTTATCGCAATTTATTTATCGCATTTTATTTATCGCAATTTTAATTCTCGCAATTTTATTTATCGTCATTTAATTTCTGTTATTTATTTTACGCACTTTAAATATCAGGACACGTATACAAGGTTTTGACATATCATATCGACGCATCTATATATATTATTTGGAATAACCATAGACACTCTATATGCAGTAATGCTGGAGTTAGCTATACAGGGTTGAGGTTGGTTCTACAATAATATATATAGTTTGAGTTGTGATCGAGTCTGAGACATGTACACGGGTCTCGATACGTATTAATTAATTCGAATATTATATATTAAACTATATACGAATGATTGGACTGTTAACTGTGGACTATCGACTGTGGACGAATAATATTGGACAATTAAAATGAATTAAAATACTGATTATAACATATGAAACTAAATAATTCTTCAAGTTTGCCACTTGATTTCATCTTAAACCTCATTTGTATCTTGACGATTACAAACTGCGTTCAAAACCTTTCGTGATCCTTGAAAACACCTCAATCGATGGGATGAACCAACCGCACTTCATCTACGGAAGGAAAGATTGATGCATATAGTCATGCACCTGAAAACACTCGGAATCTGAGTAAACGTTTAACACATATCTGTACTAGCTCCTTTGGCGTTGTTATTACCAAAAATAACTTTGCAATCCCTTTCCAAATTAGCCAATTTTGTTACAGCTCCAACAAGTCAACTTCAACTTTTCACTCAGATTAGCTTATTATAACCCTGATATATAAGTTTTCTTTCATCATCGATACCGGGAAACCGTTTATATCTCACCACATTAGCAGTAAATTTACCAACAACTCCGTTGATCTTTGACTTTCCGAAAAATCACTATATTCAGTGAAACCCTATCAATTACTCATTTACACCTTATAATGAGAATTACTATACCAACTACCGGGAATTAGCAAATCAGTATTTTGAAATCACGCAGCATGTCTACATCAACAGTTATAAGTATACATATAATACTTATCTCTTAGAGTTATGATCTTCCACTCTGAAATTTTGAAAAGCACCCAGTCTACAAATCAATACTTTAAATTCTGAAAAAGCTGAATACAGCAGCAAAAACTGTACACGACCTTAACCGTCGAAGGTATAAAGATAAAGAATAGTATGTTGACAAAGCTCAGAAAAGTTGGAACTGGAAACCGGATTGAGCCAACCATGAAGGAGACCCTGAACAAATTACAAGGACTAAAATTGTACATAAAGAATCCAGATGATTCTGTTTCTGATGAAATCTTTAGCGAATACCTTACTCCTTAACCACTCTAAATCATCGTGAATGAATTTCTTCATCACAATTTGATTCTGAAATCCTAAGATATCATCGTATCTTTCTTGATTAATATCCTCAATATTTTTAAAGATATCTTCATAAATATTCTCGTTCGATATTAATTATCTCTCTGCGCTATCCGTATTATATCATAAAAGGAAACTGTTTTAGTTTCTATATTCTGCGAACCTTCGAATTTAAAATATGAATGTTTTTGAAGCAGTGTTGGAAACTGATGCATGAGTTAGTATAATATAATGACACTTGATCAACGTGATTATATTACAATAAGTCATGCTGAGTTTCTAGTGGGACGTGATAATTCACAGATTATAACGTCATCATGTGCCATGTTACATAACTCTTTCATTCTGCTTAACTTCTGAACCTATTAAGAAAGTATATTTTTGATAGTTCCATTCTCCGTGATTCTGGTAATTTGACAAATCAAATCGTGCTAATACATTCTTTCTTATTTAGAATATGATGTTTATCCGAAATTCCATACTTACGAATTCTGGACCATTACTCGCTTTACTAGAGGTCGGGAGGATAATAAAAAGGCAAAGAACTCCAAAATATAAGAGAAAATATAAAGCCCAATAACAACACAGAGGTCATAAATCGTGGATATTAATACGAATATCAACATAAAGACACGGTATAATTAAGAATAGTATCACCCCAAGGTAATAGTAGGAGTAATCAGATTGTTTCGGTGGAAGTTGGAAAAGGAGAATGATTGTTGCGATAGTAAGGATAAGGACAAGGATCGGAACTGGATTAAGCATTCTCACAATCTTTTGAATTTAGGAATTGAGGATAGAAGTGGTGAAAATAATGGAACTAAAGAGGTTCATTTATAGTGGGAGTATCAGGCATTGAAATCGAAACAAATTATCACATTTAATTAGAGAGATCTTAATTTCCTTAAATCCCGAAGAATCAGATCTTATAGATTTCCAAGATTTTATTTAAATCCCTTGAATTTCAGAATTCAACCATGACTAGTCAAAAGTTATGATTGAAATTTGCTTTTCTCATTGCACTATTTCATGATATCTTCATTTGTACTCTTCGAATAATCGAATTATTTTATCCATATTACTCAATGATGATAAAACTCTATTAACAACTCATATTCATCATGAAAACATTTTTATTGTTAGCCATGACCACCTCATTCAAATTTCGGGACGAAATTTCTTTAACGGGTAGGTAATGTGACGACCCAGCAATTTCCGACCAAATTTAAACTTCATCTTATTATGATTTCGACACGATAAGCAAAGTCTGTTATGTTGAGTCTCGAAAACTTTGGAACAGTTATATGAATGCATTTACCCTTTTGACCATTCTTGATGATTCACGAACCATTGTTTGTAAATAAATATATAGATATAAATATAGATACAGGTATACTTAGATATTAATGTGGATTAGTAAAATACACCCCAAACAATTGGAATTAATAATGTAAAAATAAAACACGGAATAAATAAGTTGTTATTAAAATATATTTATATATATATATATATATATTTATTTGCATGAATTCTGAACATAAATAATATTATATGTATTGTAAATTATAAATATAATTGTTTTTTAATATGAGATTTGATACATGTAACTTGTTAGATCTTAATTATTATTGGTCTTACTATTATTAGATATTATTATTACTTCGATCAGTAAAAGTCATTATTTTTATCATTAGAGTTATTTATGAAAAACATCAAACAAAAATAATTAAATTACTATCAAAACAAATATCTATATATATACGATTCTGTACAAAACTAATGTTGTATGTATATCATAATATATAGAATGTATAGATATTAAATGACATATGTAATATTAATAAATTAAGTAAAATTTCAAGTTTAGTTATAGTGATATATTTATATCAATATTATTATTACCCCCATTATTATAAATAATATTAATTGTAATATTATTATTTGTATTATTAATATTATTATAATATGTGTTATATGGATATGAAAAAGGAAACATGAAACTTGTTATTACTTGTATTATCAAGTATTGTCATTAAAAATTATTATTATTGTTATTATTGATAACATCACATTATTATTATTACTGATAATATAATTATCACCTATAAAATTATTATTATTATTATCATTTTTATTATTATTATTATTATTATTATTATTATTATTATTATTATTATTATTACTATTTATTATTATTATTAGGATTATTATTAATATACTTATTTATTTATTAATACAAGTTATACGAATTCCAAAAGAATCAGATATATATAAAAATTGGAAGCTGTTTTCTTGTCACGATCATATATTACTGAATCTTATTCATCTGTTTACAAATTGTAATCAAATCAAGGAAACCAACAAAATCTGTTGAAGGTCTCATTCACCTTTTAATATTTTTATTTCATTCATACCTGGGGATCAAATCTGTGTCAACGAATTTTAACAACAAAACAAGTAGTAAACGAATCAATTAGCTGTAAAATAAATCTGTTAACCTTTATATAATTCTCTATCAGCACTAGTCGAGCTAAAACAACACAATAAAAATTTATTTTTTGAAGGAAACAGAAGTTAAACCCTGCTCTTGTTTCTTTCTCCCTTCCATTATCTATTTCTTCTTTCTGTTTCGAAAGATAACATCAAAGTACCATTGTTGCATCTGCTTTCTGCTTATTGCTCGATTCAACCACTCACTTCAACCCTCGTTAACTTTGATCATCATCACCGAGAACCACCTTGGTCCTTTTCTTTCGAAAACCAGCTATCTATCTTTCCTCTCTCGTTCTATTCTTCTTGAACATGAACCCATATCAACACCACCATCTCTATCACGAAAACCACCACGAATTAACACCGAACAAATCGCATCTTCAATATTTTTTTCGGATAACACACAAACACCCATGCAAATACATCACTTGCTATATATATTTTTTGAAATCCAATGTTACTCGAGTAGCAGACAACTGATATAGAGTGCCCACTTGGCCATCACTTTCGTAGTGCAGCATGGAGTGGAGACTATTAGTACAAAAATTGGATCGGTCGAATTATTATAGTATGTAGTAAGTAACTAACACTGTAACACCGGCCATTTTTTTTTTAAAACACACAGCGGAAGACTTTATTTACAAACACTATATATGTCACGTCATTACATTAATCCGTGTAATTACGTTTAAGTTTACACAACAGTGTTACGTTATTACAAAACATTATTTATACAAAAGTCCACATCAGAGTTGGGTTGTCAAACATGTCTTCTGCAACAGCACCCATCCCGACTAGCATTACCTAAACCTGCAAGGGGAGAATATGTGGGAGATTAGCGCACTGCTAAGTGAATGGAATCTATCTAACAGATATAGCTTAAGCCACACACAAGCTATATACGAAAAACAATACATGCAAACCACCAACTAGAATACAATAAGACAATACGAGGATCGGCGGCTTGTACGAGCACACGACTCCCAGCTGATCGGGCCTGAGTCTACCGATAGTCCCTGCTACTCAATTCACAGTATAGTTATCCAGATGCAGGGGGTGCATCGTTCACACTATACTCTACAATTAGTAGCCTATGGACCCAACCTCCCCTAGGCACGGTTGACCTCATACGGACTCTAACCTCTCCTAGGCACGGTCTCGAGTCCCCAGTCTCCCTAGGCCCGACTGGTGCCATTCACACAGTGTACACCAAATTCACATACAACATCAAGAAAACGATATTATTATTCTAACATGGCAATTTCTACACTATGCATGGTAAAAGAGTCAACCACAGTAGCATGATATGCTACTTAAACTCTATCCGTAGATAGACCCACTCACCAATTACCAGCAACTGCTCAGTTATTATTTCTGAGCTTCCTCCTTGTCCTTATCTTCTGAGAACAGCAAAAACCAAGTTAGAATAGTGTTCCCATCATGATTAGACACACTGACAACGAATTATAGCAAATTAGTAAAAAAAAATGCGTCCGCTAAAATTTTCATGCCTAACACTTGTGCACTTTCAAAATTTACATCCTGAACACCAAAATACAAACGGGCAGCATAACGGCTAGAAAAAAGCATTTTGGTAAAACATTCTGCCCTGGACACACAGCCGGTCGACTGACGCTTACAGTCGGTCGACTGTTGACACAATCGGTCGACTGACCTTTCCAGTCGGTCGATTCATTGGGTAATACATCAATCGGCCGAAGGTAAATCTCAGTCGGTCGGTTCACTAAACAGTCGGTCGGTTGAACCCTCAGTCGGTCGACTGTCGACCGACAGTCGGCCGACTGTGTTCATCTTCCTCAGAAACTGAACAAAGCCTACGGACTTCACGATGAAATCCTCAAATCTCAATCTAGAGCTCGTTTTAAACACCAAAATCGACCACAACTTGTTCACTACTTGTTATAGACTCAAAACCCACAACAATTTGACCATAACAACACTTAAATCACTAGTTATGACACAAATTCAAGCTTTTTACAAAACTCACACAAAAACATGAATTTAACAACGAAATAAACACAAAAACACATGTTACTTACCTTGATAGACTCAGTAAACGATAACAAACACGATTCTAACACCAATTTGAGCTCAAGATCAATGTTAAAGGATTAGGGTTTGAAGAGGTGGAAGTTAGGTACGGGAGTGAAGAATGAATTTTCGGGAAACATCACAAAATAAGCAGGTCAAAGCTTATATATTTGTGTTAAACACAATACCCCATCACACACGGGTATTTACCAGTTATCTGATATCTTTCGCACAGGATTAGGTAACCCAAACGAGGTCCAAATAAAATAAACAAACCTGTTCTGGAACCCTTGTCACAAACTGGACACAACACAAATATAATAAAACACTAATAAAATAATTAAAATAAAAGCACTTAAGACTAAGCACAAACCCTAAGGGCAAAATAGTCCACTTACAACTAGCCCGGGTTTCAGTCTGTTACAAACACCCACTAAGTCATCCACTAACTTTCATTTAAAAAAATAGGAAACCAACTATATGTTCTTTAAGTTTGTCGGCCAGAAAGTGCTGTGAAAACAATTATATACCGAATCCTATCTTCTTTATTTGCTTTTGGATCGAATATGATTGTTGGGCCACTATACATTTCTTTTGGGCTGTGAAATAGTATTAATAAATTGATCTATGAAATTCTTTTGCTAAGTAGGCCATAAAGTGTTTGTATTGCTGGGCCGATTAGATGATGTTAAAAATGATAATGGGTGACGATTAGAAATATTGGATAACGATAAGGATGATGAGGAGTTATGTAGTTGATGATGACCTCATGATGTGAAGATGATTATAATGAAGCCGTGAGGTATCGATGATGATGATAATAATGATCATGATGATCACGATGATTGATAATGAGATGATGGTGTTGATGATTTTAGGATAGTACGGTTATGGTAATAATGACGATGGTGAAATGACGATGTTTTGATGAACTTTGATGACGAGTTGGTAAGATGTTAGATGATTATTTTTGTGTCACTAAGATGATGATTCATTACGAAAAAGATCGTGATACTGGAAGATGATTATGATTTTATGTTAGTAATAGATTAGGAACGATGGTGTATAACGGTGATGATAATGAAGATGATAAATAACTTCGAGAGGGTTAAATAAATAAGTAGGCGTTTAATTCCAAGAAAGTATTAAGTGGTTCATTGGTTAGGAGGGTTTGGTTTTAACAAGAGGTCGCGGGTTCGAGCTCGGGCACGGGCATTCATTTTTAGAAAAAGCTTTAAAGGTAGTTTTCAATATTATTATTATTATTATTATTATTATTATTATTATTATTATTATTATTATTATTATTATTATTATTATTATTATTATTATTATTATTATTATTATTACTATTATTATTATGAACATAAGAATTATTATTATTAAAAATTATTATCATTATTATTATTTTTACAACAAATAAATATTATGCATAGAAAATTATACTTATAATAATATTACATATAATAAACATATTTTATATATATAAACATTCATATATAACAAATGATGTATTTTTAATATAATATTAATCATATATAAATATTAATATAACTATATAAATATTAGTCATTTTTAAAGATACATACAAATTAAATATATATAATATATAATTTAAGATATAATAAATTTGTTCGATTACAAATATATGTGTTAATATATATAAATGATATAGGTTCATGAATCCGAGACCAACCCTACACTTATTCAATGACGTCATATGTATTTTTACTACAAAATACAGTATGGTGAGTTTCATTTGCCTTTTTACCCTTTATATTTTTGGGCTGAGAATACATGCGCAATTTTTATAAATGTTTTACGCAGTAGACACAAGTAATCGAAACTACATTATATGGTTGAATGATCGAAGCCGAATATGCCCCTTTTTAATTGGTAACCTAAGAATTAGTAAACCAGTCTACTAATTGACACAAATCCTAAAGATAGATCTATTGGGCCTAACGAACCCCATCCGTTGTAGCAGATGCTTTAGTACTTCAATGTTGTTTTATATCATGTCCGAAGGATTTCCCAGAATGATAGGGGATATTCTTATATGCATCTTGTTAATGTCGATTACCAGGTGTTCAATCCATATGAATGATATTTTTGTCTCTATGCATGAGACGTATATTTATGAGAACTGAAAATGAAAATCTTGTGGTCTATTAAAATGATGAAAATGAATATTTATGATATACTAATGAACTCACCAACCTTTTGGTTGACACTTTAAAGCATGTTTATTCTCAGGTATGAAAGAAATTTTCCGCTGTGCATTTGCTCATTTTAGAGATATTACTTGGAGTCATTCATGACATATTTCAAAAGACGTTGCATTCGAGTCGTTGAGTTCATTGTGATGACCCGGGAATTTCCGACCAAATTTAAACTTAATCTTTATATTATTCCGACACGATAAGCAAAGTTTGTTAAGTTAAATCTCAAGAATTTTAAACTGTGTTTATATATTCATTTACCCTTCGACTGTTCTCGACGATTCACGAACAACTATTTGTAAATAGATACATATATATTTAAAAAATAATAATAATAATATATATATTAATTGGAAATATAAATTGAAATATTATATTATTTAGTTATTAAAATTAATTTTGAGAAATAAAATAATATAAGATATAGTAAAATTTATTATAATTATAATTACTATTATTATTATTATTAGCACATTAGTACACTGTATATACAATTTTTTCTTTATATGCATGCTACTAAAATTCCTAATTGTCTGAAACCTAATCCTTGACTGATCTTTAGTTTAGTGTGAATGTGAATTGTCTCATGTTTATCATGAATCTTGTAATAGTTTCTAAATCATAGTCAAATAAATTAAAAGGAATCGCTGGATGCATAAATACATCTATATATGTAGATATAGACTTGATACAGATAACCTAACGAATAAGACATTTACTATGCTTAATTGATTGAGTGATAAGCTTTTTGTTACCATTTCACATTATGGGTAATTAATATATTATTATTATTATTAATATTATTATTATAAACATATTTATATTTATTAATTATTAGTATGAATTATAAACAAATGATAAAGTCAGATGTATAAGCAATCTATTATATTTCACAACCTTCTTAAATTCTTCTGTATCTACCCGTGATTTCGTGTCTCCCACAAATGCCACTACAAAACACAAATGGATCTTTCCTATCTACTACAAATAAACTATCTTCTTTCACCTCCTATTTCGCAGTCCAAATCATCATCACTTTAGACTTTCTGCAAACTACTAATCGAAGCTATGAACATCTAAAGAACACCACCTCATCACCATCACCTTACTTAATTTTTTTAACCGATCACCAACATCAAACCTAATTTATCACTATGCATCGATCACCAGTAAAACCATCACAAGAACCATCATCGACACCACACCTACTGTTTTGTTTCGGCTGCTACTTGCCATCTGTTGCAACCACCACTATCACCCCACAACCACCATGACCACCCTACCTAAACGACTAAACCACCATCACAACCATGATCACCACCAACATCACTTTTATTTGTTATCCGTTGAACCCAACATCAACCATTATCGCCACCACCACCGGAAGTCACCATTACAACCGGGAACCATCATCAAATACCCTCATCAAAATGGGCTGTTGTAATTCGCTATTGATGTAGGCTTGTTACCTCGATCGATCAACAAATTTTTCTATGATACATCATCACCAAAAAATATAAACATCGAACGTTTTTTGTTGGATTGTAATCCCTTGTGATTAGCAACTGGAACCATCACCCAAACCACTACTCCCTTCGACCCACACCATTTGGCCATAGTCACCATCACCATGAACCATCAACACCAATTGCTGATGCACTTTTGATTCAATTACGAGTTGAGAACAACACCATGATTATCATACACCACTCATCCTCATGTTAATGTTACAGCTACTTGGTTGTTTTCAAGTGCAACCCATAAATCCCATATCATCAACGATCACATATTACTTCCACTTTCCTGCAACCGGAACACCAACACCCACCATCGATTACACTTATTTTCTTCAAAACCATTACCTCGTTATCTCCTGTTTCTACTGTAAGGATTCTGTTTCAGCTTAATATTTTTTTTCATACTCATCATCATCGAACCACTTTATGAATACCCTGGTTGCTTATTAAGTTTTGTATTTATGTTTCTGTTTGTATCTGAAGAACCCATTGTCCTTCTTCAATTTACTGAGCAAATACCAAAAACCTCGATCGATAAACTGCTACTAGCTTCTGTATTATGACCGGAGATGATAGAGGAAGATGATACCGTGTTGTTTATCTTCTATTATAGCTGCAGTACATCTCTGATTTCTGATAGAGATAATGATTAACGATATTAAAAAGTAATAATATGGTTGTTGTGGTTGTCGGCTAAAAAAAAGGGGGGGGGATGAAGTGGAAAGAAAACACTTACTCTTTTTGTTTCATGGCTGCTTGAGTTGATTTTAACCGAACCCCACAGAAACAATAATCAGACAACCCCACAATCCACAGATAGGGTTTAAATGGAAATAAGATATCGGGCTTTTTAATCATTCACGCATGAACCATGTGTTGTTGGCCCGCTGCGGATTAAACCCACGATTTATATTACTGGATTATGATGAGTGTGGCCCAATAATGAAATAAGAGATGATAATGGATCTTAGACCCAAATGAAATTTAGGAAGAATAGGAAGAATTAAGAAACCGAATATTAAGGGTTAATTATATTGAGATGGGATAATAATCAGATAAATGAAATGGTTCAACTGGTTAGGGTGTTTGTGGGTGAGTGAGAGGTCGCGGGTTCGAGCCCTGGCAGGGTTCTTTTGTTTTTAATCCGATTCTTGAGAAGGTTCGTGAATCCGAGGCCAACCCTGCATTGTTCAGTTGTTCAATATAGTCATATGTATTTTTACTACAAAATACATTAGGTGAGTTTCATTTGCCCTTTTTTACTCTTTACGTTTTTTTTTTTGGGCTGAGAATACATGCAAATGCTTTATTAACTATTTTACAATATTTATATGCGTGAGTTTCATTACTCCCTTTTTACATCTATTTTTGGGACTGAGAATACATGCGTTGCTTTTATAAATGTTTTACGATATAGACACAAGTAATCGAAACTACATTCTATGGTTGAATTATTGAAATCGAATATGCCCCTTTTTATTAAGTCTGGTAATCTAAGAATTAGGGAACAGACACCCTAATTGACGCGAACTCTAAAGATAGATCTATCGGGCCCAACAAGCCCCATCCAAAGTACCGGATGCTTTAGTACTTCGAAATTTATATCATGTCCGAAGGAGGATCCCGGAATGATGGGGATATTCTTATATGTATATTGTGAATGTCGGTTACCAGGTGTTCAATCCATATGAATGATATTTTTGTCTCTATGCATGGGACGTATGTTTATGAGAAATGAAAATATGAAATCTTGTGGTCTATTAAAATTATGAAATGATTATTTATGAGAAACTAATGAACTCACCAACCTTTTGGTTGACACTTGAAAGCATGTTTATTCTCAGGTACGAAAGAAATCTTCCGCTGTGCATTCGCTCATTTTAGAGATTTTACTTGGAGTCATTCATGACATATTTCAAAAGACGTTGCATTCGAGTCATTGAGTTCATCAAGAATATTATCAAGTCATTTATAGTTTAGATATATTACGAAATGGTATGCATGTCTGTCAACTTACGATGAAATGAAAGTTGTCATTTAAAAATGAATGCAATGTTTGTAAAATGTATCATATAGAGGTCAAGTACCTCGCGATGTAATCAACTGTTGTGAAACGTTTATAATCAATGTGGACTTCGTCCGGATGGATTAGGACGGGTCTTCACAGTTGGTATCAGAGCGATGGTCTTAGCGAACCAGATCTTGCATTAGTATGTCAAACTGATAGTCGTTAGGATGCATTAGTGAGTCTGGACTTCGACCGTGTCTGCATGTCAAAAGTTTTGCTTATAATTTTTAGTCGGAAATCATCTACTTATCATCCTTAGGAAATTACCTGCTTATCATTCTTAGTCTAGACACATCTTACTGCAATGATTACATGAATAGTGTATAGACAAAAATTCGTATCTTAGCGTATCTGCCAATTCGTATCTTAGCGTATCTGTCAATTCATATCTTAGCGTATCTGTTACTGTAGACCTTGTCTGATATCTCTCATAAATTTCTCCTTAATTTAAGGGATCCTGGTACTATATATATCTATGTAAATTATGCATTAAGAATACCATCCAGCTATCAATTACTGTCACTAAACTCTTCATATCAAAAATATTTCCTGAGATCGCGTAAGATGGCCTCTACGAATTGACCAAGTTCCTCTGACTCCGAAGACAGCGTGACAGGAACACACCAATCAATCAACTATCGTGATTACTGGAGAAAATGGGGGTGGGTTCGCGACATACTCACCCTATGGAGAAGGGAAGAAGGTACTTCATATCATGAATCGAATCTACCACCTAACCTTGGAGTACTCGACCCGCTCACCGGCGAACCTGTTCGCAACACCGTTTATACCCTTTTTGCCAGAATTTTTCGTCTTGAGACTACCATTAACGGAACTAGAGAAGATATCCAACCTCTACCCCACACTGATAACCAACCAGGGTTAGTAGAAGAAGTTAAAGAACTCCGAGCTCGAGTGTTAACTTTAGAGAGCACGGTACACAGTTTGCAAGCATCAGCAGTATCACCAACATTAGTCACATCACCAACCTTAGCACCAACAGCACTAGTACCACCAACAACAACATCCGCATCACCAGCTTCGACATCTCATTCTGTACCTCGAGTATAATCATCGTTCCACATGACGTTCTACATCATTTATCTTCGTTCGACATGATGATTATGTAAACTCTAATGTTTTAGAGATTATATCTACTTGTTCAAACGGTAAATCAAAAGAGTTTAATATCATATTGACTCATTAAATCCATGGTTACATCTGAAGAAAATATATATGTAAGTATATTTTCATAAAGATTGTGATTAAAATTCTTTTGTACAAACTATTAATGGTGAAAATATTTTTAACGGGTAGGTAATATCCGAGGAATATTCAGATTTCACATTAATAAGTTACACTGTACATTCTTCATTTCAGATTCAGCAGTCATTAACAACACTGCTCAAATTCACGCATATACGTATCCGTTCACCAAAGAACAACTATTTTTATTCAAATTCAAGTTCATATTTGGATTTTGACCTATCAGAATTCAACAAGTGGCATAATGAAGAAATAATGGACACAATAAAAATTTATTAGAAACAGACTAATTAACAATATTAAATTTTATTAAGAAACCACGCTAACAAAATCCTAGCTAACTGTTCCTAGCTAACTGTTAATTCCGTATTACATTTTATTTATCGCAATTTAATTATCGTAATTTATTTTATCGCAATTTATATTCTCGCGATTTTATTTATTGTTATTTAATTTCTGTTATTTACTTTACGCACTTTATTTATCATTATTTAATTTCTGTTATTTATTTTACTCACTTTAAATATCGGGACACGTATACAAGGTTTTGACATATCATATCGACGCATCTATATATATTATTTGGAATCACCATAGACACTCTATATGCAGTAATAATCGAGTTCTCTATACAGGGTTGAGGTTGATTCTATAATAATATATATATACTTTGAGTTGTGATCGAGTCTGAGACGAATACGGGTCACGATACGTATTAATTAATTCGAATATTATATATTAAATTATATATGAATTATTGAATTGCTAACTGTAGACTATCAATCAAGGACTACCAACACTGGACAATTAAAATAAATTAAAATATTGATTATAATATATGAAACTAAACAATTCTTCAAGTTTGCCACTTGATTTCATCTTAAACCTCATTTGTATATTGATGATTACAATCTGCGTTCAAACCTTTCATGATTCTTGAAAACACCTCAAACTAAAGGATGAACCAACCGCACTTCATCTACGGAAGAAAAGATTTATGCAAATAGTTATGCACCTGAGAAACTCTTGGAAATCGAGTAAAAGTTCAACACGTAGCCGCGTCAGATCCTTTGGCATTTATTAGCAAAAATAACTTTGCGATCTCTTTTCAAAATTAGCCAATTTTGTCACAGCTCCAACAAGTCAACTTCGATTCTTCGTACGAAACAACCCTATTATAACGTTGATATATACGCGTGCCCTTTTATTGTTACCAGGGAACCTTTCATATTCCACCATATTACCATCAGCGTTTAATCATCTAAAAACACAATTTTCCTGAAACCACCTCGGATTAATAACCGATGATTCAGATATCATAGCATTAAATGCAGAGGAAACAGAAAAATGGTAGATGGTCTAAACGACCAAAAGTTTAATGATAAATAAAGGAGTGTTAGGAACGCTCGATAGAAAATTGGGTATTGAAAAACAGATTGAGCTACCCATGAAGGAGACCAAGAACAAATACAAGGATCAAACCCTATATTTAAAGGATTCAGGTAATTCTAGATCCGTTGAAATCTTTAGAGAGTATCTTGCTCCGAAGTCATGTTAAAATCTTGCGGAAAATCTTTCTCCATCAACCATCGAACTTAGAAATTCCAAAATATCATCATCAATATCTTCGATATTTCTGAGGATATTTTTATAAATATTCTCGTCCGAAATTATATACCTCTTCGTGCTTCCGGTGTATCATTATATTGGAAACATTCAATAGAAAATTTAGCACCGAAAAGCAGATTATGCGAAACTATGAAGAAAGCCGTGGACAAATCACAAAGAATAAGTTTGACTTCAAAGAATCCAAATGATTCAATGTCTGCTAAAGTCTTTAGTGAATATCTTGCTCCTTACTCTAAACCCTTGCATACAATAGTTTCTATCATCCTCTGATCTTAGATATTCCGCGATATTATCGTATCTTTCATTATAAATATCCTCCATATTTCTGGAGATATTTTTATAACTATTCTTATCTGAAATCATTAATCGCTTCGTGCTATCAGTGTTACATCATATAGAAACTGTTAGTTTCTATATTCCGTAAACTTTCAAATTTAAAATATGAATGTTATAGAAGTAATGTTGGGAATTGATGCATGAGTTAGTATAATATAATGACACTTGATCAACGTGATTATATTACAGTAAGTCATGCTGAGTTTCTAATGAAACATGATGATTCACAGATTATAACATCATCATGTGCCATGTTACACGACTCTTACATTCTGTTAAATCTATGATCATGTCAAGAATATATTTTCTTGATAGTCCTATTTTTCCTTGAATTCTGGTAATTTGACAAGTCAGATTGTGCTATTACCGTTTTCTTCTTAGAACATTAACAATGTTCATTCTGAAACGTATATCTGTAAATTCTGGACCATTACAAGAGATGCCCAATCGCAAGAAGAAGAAACGAAGGGACAAAGCTCCGAAATAGAAATTGGAGTATAAATCACAGCAAAAAGGAGGGAGTATTAACTGTGGATGACAGTGATTATAGGAGACAGGAATAGGGACATTGAAATATAAGGGAGAATATAAAGCCCAACAATAACACCGAAATTACAAACTGTGGATATCAGTGCGTATAGAAATATAAAGACACGGGAGGATTATAAATACAATAATCCCTAGAGCATAATAGAAATAAACAGATTCATCCTGTGGAAGTTGAAAAAGGAGAATGATTGTTATGACAGTCAGGATAAGGACAAGGATTAGAATTGGATTAAGCATTTTCACAATCTTTTGGATTTGGGAATTGAGTATAGAAGTGGTGAAAACTAATGGAACGGAAAAGTTTAATTTATAATGAAAATATCAGACAGAGCAATCAAGTCAGATAACCGTATTTAATTATAGAGATCTTAATTTTCTTACTCGCCGAAGAATCTAATCTTTTAGATTTCGAAGATTTTCTTTAAATCCCTTGAATTCCGGAATTCAACCCTGACTACGTCAAAAGTTAAGACGCACCTTATTTTCTAATTTCCACCGTAACCACATCAAAAGTTGAATCTCTATCTCAATCTGTTGTGACAGCTTCATTCGTACGCTTCATCTAATCGAATCATTTTATCTATATTAGTCAATAATGATAAAACTCAATTAATCAACTCAAAGTTGTTATGAAAACATTTTTATTGTTAGTCATGACCACCTCACTCAAATTTTGGGACAAAATTTCTTTAACGGGTAGGTACTATGATGACCCGGGAATTTCCGACCAAATTTAAACTTAATCTTTATATTATTCCGACACGATAAGCAAAGTTTGTTAAGTAAAATCTCAAGAATTTTAAACTGTGTTTATATATTCATTTACCCTTCGACTGTTCTCGACGATTCACGAATAACTATTTGTAAATAGATACATATATATATTTAAAAAATAATAATAAAAATATATATATTAATTGGAAATATAAATTGAAATATTATATTATTTAGTTATTAAAATTAATTTTGAGAAATAAAATAATATAAGATATAATAAAATTTATTATAATTATAATTACTATTATTATTATTATTAGCACATTAGTACACTGTATATACAATTTTTTCTTTATATGCATGCTACTAAAATTCCTAATTGTCTAAAACCTAATCCTTGACTGATCTTTAGTTTAGTGTGAATGTGAATTGTCTCATGTTTATCATGAATCTTGTAATAGTTTCTAAATCATAGTCAAATAAATTAAAAGGAATCGCTGGATGCATAAATACATCTATATATGTAGATATAGACTTGATACAGATAACCTAACGAATAAGACATTTACTATGCTTAATTGATTGAGTGATAAGCTTTTTGTTACCATTTCACATTATGGGTAATTAATATATTATTATTATTATTAATATTATTATTATAAACATATTTATATTTATTAATTATTTGTATGAATTATAAACAAATGATAAAGTCAGATGTATAAGCAATCTATTATATTTCACAATCTTCTTAAATTCTTCTGTATCTACCCGTGATTTCGTGTCTCCCACAAATGCCACTAAAAAACAGAAATGGATCTTTCCTATCTACTACAAACAACTATCTTCTTTCACCTCCTATTTCGCAGTCCAAATCATCATCACTTTAGACTTTCTGCAAACTACTAATCGAAGCTATGAACATCTAAAGAACACCACCTCATCACCATCACCTTACTCAATTTTTTTAACCGATCACCAACATCAAACCTAATTAATCACTATGCATCGATCACCAGTAAAACCACCACAAGAACCATCATCGACACCACACCTACTGTTTTGTTTCGGCTGCTACTTGCCATCTGTTGCAACCACCACTATCACCCCACAACCACCATGACCACCCTACCTAAACGACTAAACCACCATCACAACCATGATCACCACCAACATCACTTTTATTTGTTATCCGTTGAACCCAACATCAACCATTATCGCCACCACCACCGGAAGTCACCATTACAACCGGGAACCATCATCAAATACCCTCATCAAAATGGGCTGTTGTAATTCGCTGTTGATGTAGGCTTGTTACCTCGATCGATCAACAAATTTTTCTATGATACATCATCACCAAAAAATATAAACATCGAACGTTTTATGTTGGATTGTAATCCCTTGTGATTAGCAACTAGAACCATCACCCAAACCACTACTCCCTTCGACCCACACCATTTAGCCATAGTCGCCATCACCATGAACCATCAACACCAATTGCTGCTACACTTTTGATTCAATTACGAGTTGAGAACAACACCATGATTATCATACACCACTCATCCTCATGTTAATGTTACAGCTACTTGGTTATTTTCAAGTGCAACCCATAAATCCCATATCATCAACGATCACATATTACTTCCACTTTCCTGCAACCGGAACACCAACACCCACCATCGATTACACTTATTTTCTTCAAAACCATTACCTCGTTATCTCCTGTTTCTACTGTAAGGATTCTGTTTCAGCTTTCTATTTTTCTTCATACTCGTCATCATCGAACCACTTTATGAATACCCTGGTTGCTTATTAAGTTTCGTATTTATGTTTCTGTTTGTATCTTAAGAACCCGTTGTCCTTCTTCGATTTACTGAGCAAACACCAAAACCCTCGATCGATAAACTGCTACTAGCTTCTGTATTATGACCGGAGATGATAGAGGAAGATGATACCGTGTTGTTTATCTTCTGTTACAGCTGCAGTACATCTCTGATTTCTGATAGAGATAATGATTAACGATATTAAAAAGTAATAATATGGTTGTTGTGGTTGTCGGCTAAAAAAAAGGGTGGGGGGGGGGGATGAAGTGGAAAGAAAACACTTACTCTTTTTGTTTCATGGCTGCTTGAGTTGCTTTTAACCGAACCCCATAGAAACAATAATCAGACAACCCCACAATCCACAGATAGGGTTTAAATGGAAACAAGATATCGGGCTTTTTAATCATTCACACATGAACCATGTGTTGTTGGCCCGCTGCGGATTAAACCCACGATTTATATTACTGGATTATGATGAGTGTGGCCCAATAATGAAATAAGAGATGATAATGGATCTTAGACCCAAATGAAATTTAGGAAGAATAGGAAGAATTAAGAAACTGAATATTAAGGGTTAATTATATTGAGACGGGATAATAATCAGATAAATGAAATGGTTCAACTGGTTAGGGTGTTTGTGGGTGAGTGAGAGGTCGCGGGTTCGAGCCCTGGCAGAGCTCTTTTGTTTTTAATCCGATTCTTGAGAAGGTTCGTGAATCCGAGGCCAACCCTGCATTGTTCAGTTGTTCAATATAGTCATATGTATTTTTACTACAAAATACATTAGGTGAGTTTCATTTGCCCTTTTTTACTCTTTACGTTTTTTTTTTGGCTGAGAATACATGCAAATGCTTTATTAACTGTTTTACAATATTTATATGCGTGAGTTTCATTACTCCCTTTTTACATATATTTTTGGGACTGAGAATACATGCGTTGCTTTTATAAATGTTTTACGATATAGACACAAGTAATCGAAACTACATTCTATGGTTGAATTATCGAAATCGAATATGCCCCTTTTTATTAAGTCTGGTAATCTAAGAATTAGGAAACAGACACCCTAATTGACGCGAACTCTAAAGATAGATCTATCCGGCCCAACAAGCCCCATCCAAAGTACCGGATGCTTTAGTACTTCGAAATTTATATCATGTCCGAAGGAGGATCCCGGAATGATGGGGATATTCTTATATGTATATTGTGAATGTCGATTACCAGGTGTTCAATCCATATGAATGATATTTTTGTCTCTATGCATGGGACGTATGTTTATGAGAAATGAAAATATGAAATCTTGTGGTCTATTAAAATTATGAAATGATTATTTATGATAAACTAATGAACTCACCAACCTTTTGGTTGACACTTGAAGCATGTTTATTCTCAGGTACGAAAGAAATCTTCTGCTGTGCATTTGCTCATTTTAGAGATATTACTTGGAGTCATTCATGACATATTTCAAAAGACGTTGCATTCGAGTCATTGAGTTCATCAAGAATATTATCAAGTCATTTATAGTTTAGATATATTATGAAATGGTATGCATGTCTATCAACTTACGACGAAATGAAAGTTGTCATTTAAAAATGAATGCAATGTTTGTAAAATGTATCATATAGAGGTTAAGTACCTCATGATGTAATCAACTGTTGTGAAACGTTTATAATCGATGTGGACTTTGTCCGGATGGATTTGGACGGGTCTTCACATTCATCAAGATTATTATTAAGTCAATTATAGTTGGATATAGTATGAAATGGTATGCATGCCGTCAACTTTTGATAAAATAAAAGTTTGTCTTTTAAAAATGAATGTAATGTTTGTAAAATATATCATATAGAGGTCAAGTACCTCGCGATGTAATCAACTATTGTGAATCATTTATAATCGATGTGGACTTTGTCCGGATTGATTAGGACGGGTCCTTTCACTATATGCTTAAGCACACTTACATAGGTTTGTCATCATCAAAAAGGGGGGGAAATGTTGGTTAGTGATCTAATATTAATATTCATATGTTACCAACTTTATATTGATGATGACACCAAGTCTTATGTGCTTAAATAAACATATAGAACAACACAAGTTCATAAGCCTACAGAATCTCTAGCAAACGACCAATACACAAAACTGATAAGTCAAAAGAGTCATTTGAAAACATACTGAAGGAGCACGGTTGGTCCACGGTCGACTGCATGTTTGACCGTGGATGCCCTGTATCTTGATTCTTTGATACATTGTACACGGTCAACTCCATGGTCAGCCGTGGGTCGACCACAGTTTCTCCTATCTGATTTTTTGATCGAAAAATGTTTGACTACTTCGGGGCATCTATAATTTACAAAATGTATTTAAACATGCTTTGAATAGTTGCATCCTTCATATTCAAATGAGTTTTGGTCACTAAAACACTAAACATGCTTTTAGCTTATGATTAATGTTAAACATTCAAGTATGGCTAAAAGTTATTTTTCAAAGTGTATTTTTATAAATCTAAATTAAAAGTAATAAGACTTAAAGATGGTCATTAATCCCCAATTAAAGAGATGCTCTCCACTTGATTAACCATTAAGCACTAATCATGTGTTTAATAAGAGTTTAGTGTAAACTCCCAAATGTCTTCATATAAAAACAAGTTAGTCTAATTTGGAAGCTTGAAAGTAGCCAATGAAAGCACATACTTGCAAAACTAATGTTGACAAAAGGGTTGAAGACTGGTGGCTTGAAGTTTGGAAGCTTATGGTTGTCATGGGATCAAGATTCTGCATTTACCTTATAAGGAAATCAATGACATACCTCTAGTACAAAGTGACTTACCTCTTTCAAGCCAATGTCAACTTCAAAGAATGCTTCCAAAATAAAAGAGGTAATGCATGTCTTTTAATATGTTTTTGGCATCTAATTGCAGCCATCTAATAGAGAAAAAGACAAAGTTAAAGATCTCAAACGGCTAAAAAATTCAGAGATCGAACCTGCACGGTCGACCCACGGTCGACCGTGGGGTGAGCCGCAGATGTCCGGCTTTGAGTTTTTCTTGTCTATAAAAGCCAAACCTTGGAGCACTTTGTGACAACCCGAAAATTTCCGACCAAATTTAAACTTTATCTTTAAAAGATTTAATGTTTTCGACACGATAAGCAAAGTCTGTAATGTTGAAATCTCAAAAACTTGAAACTGTATTCATGCAATCAATTACCCTTTGATTGTGCTCGACGATTCACGAACATTTATGTGTATATAGATATGTATATATAATATAGTTATATTATTTGAAAACGTTAACAAAGTATTAGATGTATAATACTTTACATAAACGTATTTGTTTCAATATATGTTTAATATATTTATCAATGGAATTAAAAGATAATATAAAATGATTGAAAATCAGATATATTGTGATATGATTACGTGTCTATGTTATGAGGTCCACTGTGATTTAAGAAATCTATTCTTTTTGACAACATTCGGAAAATGGTAAAGTGATTTATAAGTAAGAACAAAAGTGTCAATTAACGAGAACTAGGTAAAAAAAAAGTTAGTGGAGATTCCTGCTTGATTCCAATGCCTGCTTTACAATAATTTCCTCGTAACTTTTGTTAGATTAATTATTTAGCTTTCATAATATTTAATTAAGTTAATTAGAACGTCTGAGAAAATAAATGTTGTTACATAAATAAATTTTAGGTTTAAAAAAATGTAAAATAATAAATAGAATAATTGAATTATTATTAAAATGAATATATATAAATATATATATGATATTATTATGAATCTATATATGTATATATATGATTTTTATAAATAATTCCTATTATAATGTAATATATATATAATATATAAATATTCAATATTCAATAAATGTTATCATATGATATATAATATAATTATTAAATATTACATAATTTATAAATTGTAAAATTAATATATTAAATGTAATTACAAGTTTAATTACAGTTGTTATATTATTTTTGAATTCACTATTATTAATATAAATAAAATTATAATATGAAATTTGGTACATTTAATTTATTATCTTTACTAATATTATTGTTATCATTATTAATATCATTATTATTATAAGTAATAATAAAATTATTATTTATATTAAAATTACTACAATTATTATTAATTATTGTTATTATTATTAAAATATAACCTATTATCATTATCATTAATATTATTAATATAACTAGTATTATTAATATCATTATTAATATTAGTATTATTATTATTATTATTATTATTATTATTATTGATATTATTATTATTATTAATATAATTATTATTAATTAGTATTATTATCATAGTTATTAATTATTAATATGTATTAAAAATATAAATATAGAAAATTACAAATTCTGTTTCATTTCACTATCTACTTTTTCTATTTTCTTCTTCTAATTTTGTTTATGTCGAGCAATCTTTGCTATCAAATAACGAAGTTAGAATTTGAAACAGTTCCAAATTGTTTTCAACTGTAAGTAGATTGTAATTTCCTGTATCTGATTATTGAATTTAAGCCACAAATTGTACGAATCTGATAACAATCCTTTTCCACTTTTTATTTTTTTTATTTTACTTCCTGATCAATAATTCGGTCGACACCAATTCCTTATATATTCTGAACAAATCCAGTGCTATTAAATTCATTCGATCTTCTATCATCAAATATAACATACACATTCCAGTTAATTGATTCAAAATGTCGAATTAAACAAAAATATTGAAGAACACCCAGTTTCGTCCCCTGTTCTTGTTTCCTTTTTTGAAAAGATTGATTTCAAAACACATTGCAAAATCAAAAAATGGAGTCTTGTTTGGAATCCTTCAAACAAACTTTCTGTAAAAATCCAAACTTCCAATTCATTGTATCGAGTTTGAATTTTGAAGTCAAAGTTTTATTCAAAAAAGTCAAAGGATTCGTTCTTCGTGAAATTTGAATTTTAGTTGTTGTTTCTGAGTCAATTGATGTTATGGAAAGTTTCTATGAACGATTTAAGATCTTTTTCATTTAGTAATCCCTACCTAAAACGATCCAAATTTTGAAATTGGCAATTGGGTTTCATCGTGTTCTACAGAGTCTGTTTCTATTTTTTTATTTATTTATTTATTTATTATTTTCTTTTCTGTTTTAATTAAGCTAATCATCTCTTATCGTTTCTGTTTCAATTTCCTATTCAAACTTTAAAAGAAAAACTAGTTGATATGTTTTTTGGTTTGATTTGGTCGTCTGCTTTCGAAGAAGAAGTTCAGAAAGCTTGTAAGGTTAAATATAATTAAAATGAGGTATGAATTAGAAAAACAGCACAAATCGAATGGTTAAGGGCGTTTGCGGGTGAGCGGGAGGTCGCGGGTTTGAGCCCGGGCTGGGTCATTTATTTTTTAAAACCTCCTTTGATAAGGTAGCCTATTTTATTTTATTATTATTATTATCATTATTATCATTATTATTGTTATTATTATTATAATTATTATTATTATAATTATTATTATTATTATTATTATTATTATTATTATTATTATTATTATTATTATTATAATTATTATTATTAATATAATTATTATTATTAGTAATATTGTTATTATAAAATATTATTGTTATGTTATTACTAATATTAGAAATAAAATTATTATTATCATTAATGTAATTAGGATTATTATCATTGTTAATATTATTATTAGTAATATCATTATTATTATTATTATTATTATTATTATTATTATTATTATTGTTATTATTATTATTATTATTATTATTATTATTATTATTATTATTACTATTATTATTATTATCATTAGTATTAAAATGATTAATAAAATTATTGTTATTTTTATTACTAACATTAGAATATGATTATTAGTATAATTAGTATTATTATTATTGTTATCATTTTTATTAATATTATAAGTATAATTATTAATATTATCATCATTATGAAATAATACAATTTGTTATTATTTTCATAAACATTATTATTAGTGTCATTGTTATAAATATAAGTAGTATTATGGTTATTATTACTAAAAGTATCATTACTTTTAAATCTATCATTTTTATTAAAACTATTATTATTACTATCAATATTATTATTAGTATTAAAAATTATTATTACTATCATTATACTTATTCTAATATTATTATAACTATTATGTTGCAAACCAAAGATTTTTCTATATAAAAATATATTTAAAATATATATATATATATATATATATATATATATATATATATATATATATATATATATATATATATATATAATGAAATATATAAGTTAATGATATAAAAATTTATATCACTAATAATAATATATATATTTGCTCGATTACGATTATATATGTTAATAAATATACAATTGATATAGGTTCGTGAATCCGAGGCCAACCTTACACTAGTTCAATGATGTCATATATTTTTTTACTACAAAATACAGTATCGTGAGTTTCATTTGCTCCCTTTTTAAATGCTTTTGCAATATATATTTTTGAGACTGAGAATACATTCGCTGTTTTTATAACTATTTTACGAAATAGACACAAGTAATTGAAACTACATTATATGGTTGAATGATCAAAATCGAATATGCCCTTTTTTAGTCTGGTAATCTAAGAATTAGGGAACAGACACCCTAATTGACGCAAATCCTAAAGATAGATCTATCGGGCCCAACAAGCCCCATCCAAAGTACCGGATGCTTTAGTACTTCGAAATTTATCATGTCCAAAGGGAGTCCCGGAATGATGGGGATATTCTATATGCATCTTGTGAATGTCGATTACCAGGTGTTCAATCCATATGAATGATTTTTATCTCTATGTATGAGACGTATATTTATGAGAAATGGAAATGAAAATCTTGTGGTCTATTAAAAATGATGAAAATGAATATTGATAATAAACTAATGAACTCACCAACCTTTTGGTTGACACTTTAAAGCATGTTTATTCTCAGGTATTAAAGAAATCTTCCGCTGTGCATTTGCTCATTTTAAAGATATTACTTGGAGTCATTCGTTGCATATTTCAAAAGACGTTGCATTCAAGTCGTTGAGTTCAATAGAGATTATTATTAAGTAAATGACCGATTGGGTCATTTATAGGTTGGATATTATGAAATGGTATGCATGCCTGTCAACTTTCGATGAAATGAAAGTTTGACTTTAAAAACGAGTGCAATGTTTGTAAAATGTAGCATATAGAGGTCAAATACCTCGCAATGTATCCATATGTTATTGTATTCGTCCTTATGGATTAAGACGGGTCACTTCATGTGGTATCAGAGCGGTGGTCTTAGCAAACCAGGTCTGCATTAATGTGTCTAACTGATAAGTCGTTAGGATGCATTAGTGAGTCTGGACTTCGACCGTGTCTGCATGTCAAAAGTTTTGCTTATCATTTTTGTCAGAAATTATCTGCTTATCATTCTTAGTCTAGACACATCTTATTGCATTGATTACATGAATAACATATAGACAAAATTCATATGTTAGCGTATCTGTTACTGTAAACTTTGCCTGACATATTCCGTAAATTCCTCCACAATCTACGAAATCTTTTGCTCTATATATTTAGATATTCTATGTAATTAGAATACCACCCGATAGTCGAAAAATCATTTCATATCAAAAAATCCTTTATTCGATCGTACGAAATGGAATTCGTCATTAGTTCAAGTCCCTCGGATTCCGAAATGGAATCCTACTCAAGCTCCGAAAGCAGTGTGACTGGAATGGATCAACCAATCAATCATCATCTATTCTGGATGAATTGGGGATGGGTTCGTAGCCTCCTCAATCATTAGAGACAAGAAGAAGGTGATCCCTTCCATCCACCACATTACCCTCTTGGCGATTGTAGTGACCCGAACTTTTCCATGCTTATATATATTAAATGAAAACTATATTTACATGATTAAATGTTTCCAACATGTTAAGCAATCAAACTTGTTAAGACTTGATTATTTGAAATGAGTTTCATGTAGACAATTGACCACCCAAGTTGGCCGGCGATTCACGAACGTTAAAACTTGTAAAAACTATATGATGATATATATATGGATATATATATAGTTAACATGAGATTATGATAATTAAGTATCTCACAAAGTATATTAACAAAGAGTTATATACATAAAAATGGGACTATTGAATTAAGAAACTCGAAACGATATATATAACGATTATCGTTATAACAACGTCTTACTAAATACATATGAACCATATTAAGATATTAATACATTATGTATAACATGATAAAATAATAATTAAATATATCATTAAGTGTGTTAACAATGAACTACATATGTAAAATATGACTACTAACTTAAGAGTTTTGAAACGAGTTATATATGTAACGATTATCGTTATAACGACGTTTTAATATATATATCGTATTAAGATATATTCATACACCATATTATCATAATAATATGGTAATTTAACAACTCATTAGTTATAATAAATAATGGGTTAACAACATTAAATGAGATCGTTAACTTAAAGGTTCCAAAACAACACTTACATGTAACGACTAACGGTGACTTAACGACTCAGTTAAAATGTATATACATGTAGTGTATTAAGATGTATTAATACACTTTTGAAAGACTTCATGACACATATCAAAGTAGTTCTACTTAACAAAAGTTCTTACAATTACATTCTCGTTCATTTTCATCAACAATTCTACTCGTATGCACCCGTATTCGTACTCGTACAATACCCAGCTTATAGAAGTATTTACTATTGGTATATACATATTTAATCATTCATTATTAGCAGCCATCTTAGAGTCAAAAACATGTGGATCCATCATTTAACAACTTGTAAGACTTATGATCAAGAAAACAAGGCAAAACATATCATATATCTATATGATATATCACGTATGTATGTATATGTTTATATATGCATTTCATTTCCATTTTAATCTTCATTCTAAACATCTCTAAACACACACTCTCTCAAGAACACAACTCAATTAAGCAAATACTCACCAAACTAGTTTCCATTACAACCTAAAAACACCATAAGAAAATTCTTTCAAGAACATATCAAGATAATCATCCATTTCAAGAAGATTACTTTCAATCCTTTGAATCCAATCCAACAACTCTTTCAAGATCAAGAATACCTATTTCATCTCAGCAACTTTTCTTTTTAAATCAAGGTAATAAACATATATAAGCTTTAGTTCAATTCCTATAAATATAACTATTTTAAATCAAGTAGTAATCTTACTTGAACTTGTTTTCGTGTCAGGATTCTACTTCAAGAACTTCCAAGCCATCAAAGATCCTTTGAAGCTCAAGTTATTTTCTCATCATTTTCCAGTAGGTTTACCTACTAAACTTGAGGTAGTAATGATGTTCATAACATCATTCGATTCATATATATAAAACTATCTTATTCGAAGATTATAACATGTAATCACTAGAACATAGTTTAGTTAATTCTAAACTTGTTCGCAAACAAAGTTAATCCTTCTAACTTGACTTTTAAAATCAACTAAACAAATGTTCTATATCTATATGATATATGCTAACTTAACGATTTAAAACCTGTAAACACGAAAAACACCGTAAAACCGGACATACGCCGTCGTAGTAAAACCGCGGGCTGTTTTGGGTTTGATAATTAAAAACTATGATAAACTTTGATTTAAAAGTTGTTCTTCTGGGAAAATGATTTTTCTTATTAACATGAAACTATATCCAAAAATCATGGTTAAACTAAAAGTGGAAGTATGTTTTTCAAAATGGTCATCAAGACGTCGTTCTTTCGACTGAAATGACTACCTCTTACAATATTGACTTGTAACCTGTATTTCTGACTATAAACTTATACATTTTCTGGTTAGTTTCATAAATTTCAGTTCATTATGAAACCATAGTGAAAGGACCCGTTCATATACATTATAAACGATTCACAATAGTTGATTACATCGCGAGGTATTTGACCTCTATATGATACATTTTACAAACATTGCATTCGTTTTTAAAAGACAAACTTTCTTTACAACAAAAGTTGACGGCATGCACACCATTTCATAATACATCCAACTATAATTGACATAATAATAATCTTGATGAACTCAATGACTCGAATGCAACGTCTTTCAAAATATGCCATGAATGACTCCAAGTAATATCCTTAAAATGAGTTAATGCACAGCGGAAGATTTCTTTAATACCTGAGAATAAACATGCTTTAAAGTGTCAACCAAAAGGTTGGTGAGTTCATAGGTTTATCATAACAATCATTTCAATATATTAATAGACCACAAGATTTCCGTTTATAAATATATGTACACTCGCAAGTGTATAAAAGTATTCTATAAGTTGTAGGCACCCGGTAACAAGCCTTAACGTTCATGTTTTACCCTTTGAAGTACACCAGATCAGGTGTGTTTAAAATAATCTCGAAATACTAAAGAATCCCATAGTCAGGATGGGGTTTGTCAGGCCCAATAGATCTATCTTTAGGATTCGCGCCTACCGTACATAGACAAGTAGTTTAATGTTACCAAGCTAAGGGTATATTTCTGGTTTAAACCCACGTAGAATTTGTTTTTAGTACTTGTGCCTATTTCGTAAAACATTTATAAAACAGCGCATGTATTCTCAGCCCAAAAATATATATAAAAAGGGAGTAATGAAACTCACCATACTGTATTTCGTAGTAAAAATACATATAACGTCATTTAACAAGTGCAAGGTTGGCCTCAGATTCATGAACTTATATTAATTATATATATTTATATGTTGGTCAATATTTGTCTAACAATTTTTGGTCAAGTCATAGTGTACCACATTCCTAATGCTCGAGACTAATATGCAAAAGTCAACAAAAGTCAACTTGACCCAAAATGACTTCTAAAATTTATACGTGTTTATTATATAACTTAACTATAGTCGTTTTATATATTTAAATATATTTATTAGATTTTATAATAATAAAAGTCATTTATTAATAAAAATTTATATTAACGTTTATATATGATAAAATATACTTTTATATATCTTAAGTAGTAAAATTTATAAAGTTCACTTAATATCGTAAAACTATAGTGGTAAGTATTATTAATGTAATTATATTACGCGTGGTGAAAAATATCTTTGTATCCCCTATTTATTTGATAAAATAATATTGATCATAATAATAATAAGTAAAAGTTGTATTATTTTGTAATAATAATTATTATTATTCTATAAAAATAACAATATTTATATTTACTAAAAATGGTATTATGATAAAATGATAATACTAACATAATAGTAATAATGATATTTTATAATAACAATGATATTTCTATTAAAATAATAACGACGATAGTAATAATAATCATTTTAACAATAATACTAAAATTCAGTTGACTATAACTTCTAATCCGTTCATCGAAACCATTCGATATCTAAATGAAAAGTTCTTAATTTTTCGCTAGCTTTCCAATGACATGCATATCATATACCCTATCTCAGTAGCATATGTATCTAATTCAGGATTCAACAAACCTATCTAAGGACAATATCGAATGTACAAGCATGCATAATCCTATATACTCGAGCACTAGTCAGGGATACACTATTGGTATATAAAAGTTAAGTTATGAGTGCTCACGTATCAATATTGAGATTCAATATTGTAGGAAAGTACGTAGACGCAACGGAGATGATAAACACTAGATTGACCTCACGAGCATACCCATGAACCATACCCATCACCTCCATAGCTATAACCCATAATTTCCTTAGCTTCGACTCATTCAAAAAACTATTTTGAAATCACTCGGACATCACTCCGTCGTAATATTTTATGTATACTAATAATATCTTGAAATAATACAGAGCAAATATATATATATATATATATATATATATATATATATATATATATATATATATATATATATATATATATATATATATATATATATATATATATAAATCGATTGAGAGAGTTTAGAGAAATATATTTTCAAGTTTCTATGAAATAATGAAACCTATTGAATTCTATTTATAATAGATTTTTGAATTATTAAAATATGAATTATTAAAGTATGAATTATTAAAGTGAATTATTAAAGTATGAATTATTAAAGTGAATTATTAAAGTATGAATTATTAAAGTGAATTATTAAAGTATGAATTATTAAAGTGAATTATTAAAGTATGAATTATTAAAGTGAATTATTAAAGTATGAATTATTAAAGTGAATTATTAAAGTATGAATTATTAAAGTGAATTATTAAAGTTAAAGTAAAGTAAAAGTAAAGTAAATGTAAAGTTAAAGTATAGTAAAAGTATAAAAACTATGTATGTATAATACGCGTATAAATATATATAATATTAATTTAAATCGTTATATATATTTAATGAAATAAAATATAAATATCGTTATATTTATTATACTGGTTAAGTAATGAGTTGTCAAAAGTGATTCTAGATATTTATAAAAGTTATGTACGTTTTAATAATAAAGTTCTTTTTAAACTGAAAACGTTTTTGTACGTTTGAAAATAGATTAATAGAATATTATGGAAACCAATTCTCCACTAGCTTTTGTCTAACTTTCGTAAATGACACTTTTTATTTTTATTTATAAATAGCTTTACAAATTATTCCGAATATCGTTAAGAGGAATAGATTTTCTCAAATCATAGTGGACCTCTCAACAGAGACTTGTAATCATAATTCAATGTTTCTGATAATTCAATCATTTAATATATATTTTTTTCGTCGATAATCATATTGAAACAATTACGTTCATATAAGGCATTATACATTTAAATACTTTGTTGACATTTTCAATTTATAACATATACACATATACATACATATTCATATATGTTCATTTAATGGTTCGTGAATCATTGGAATTTGGTCGAGGTTTAAATGAATGTATAAACATAGTTTAAAATCCTTGAGATTTAACTTAACAAACATTGCTTATCGTGTCAGAATAATATAAAGATAAAGTTTAAATTTAGTCGGAAATTTCCGGGTCGTCACAGTACCTACCCGTTAAAGAAATTTCGTCCCCGAAATTTGATAGAGGTCGTTATGGCTAACAATGAGAATGTTATTATGACGTAACGATTATGAAGTTTTATCATGTCTAAGAAGTATGGATAAAATAATTCGATTACTCGAAGCGTATGAGGGAAGTTATCATAAATGAAGGAAATAAGATTATAGTGATTTGTCATATCTTTTGACGTCATCACAATTGATCTCCGAATTTAAAGAAAATCTTTGTAATCTATGTTGGATTTGATGGTTCGGGGATTAAGGAGATTATGATTCTCTTCGAATTAATACGATAATCCATCTTGATTTCTCTGTCAGGTATTTCACTATAAATCCACCTCCTTCGTTTCCTTACAACTCACACCTTCTATTCTTTCTCCCTCAACTCGTATTTTAAAGTATTTGTCAATATGCTTCATCCAGTACTGATTCTCGATATACTCCTCTCTTTCATATCTGTCATTCTTCTTTTTCATCTGCCTCCGGAAGAATCTATTTACTTCTACTATACTCTCGGTTTTATAGTGTTTTTAGTTCTTCCGTGTCTTTATATTGCTATATGCATCGATATATACGGTTTATAATTTTTGGGTGGTTGTTGGGTTTTATATCTTCCCTTATATTTCAAAGCCCCTGCTTTTGTCTTCTATAATCATTGACATCCATAGTTAATGCTCCCTTCTATTTGCTGCGATTTATACTCCAATTTCTATTTTGGGGTTTTGTCCTTTCGTTTCTTCTTCTTGCGATTAAGCAACGTTTGTAATGGTCCAGTATTCGCAGATATGAATTTCAGAATGAACATAGTTAATGTTCTAAGAAGGAAATGGTAATGGTACGATCTTGATTTGTTAATTTACCAGAATACCCTGAAAAGACCGAATCATCAAGAAAATATATTCTTGATATTTTTAGAGATTAAATAGAATACAAGAGTCGTGTAACATGGAACATGATGACGGCATGGTCTGTGAATCGTCATGTCCCATTAGAAACTCAGCATGACTTACTGTAATATAATCACGTTGATCAAGTGTCATTATATTATACTAACTCATGCTTCAGTTCCCAACACTACTTCAAAACATTCATAATTTAAACTCGAAAGTTTATAGAATATAGAAACTAATAGTTTCTTATATGATGTACACTGATAGCGCAAAGAGATAAATGACTTCAGATAAGATTAGTTGTGAAAATATCTTCAAAAATATCGCGGATATTTATAATGAAAGATATGATAATATCTTAGAATTTCTAATATTGATGGATGATGATGAAGATTTGTCTGTAAAGGTTTAGAATAAAGAGTAAGGTATTCGTTAATAACTTTAGCAGGCACTGAATCATTTGAATTCTTCGAAGGCAGATTTAGTCTTTGTGATTTGTCCACAACCTCCTTCATAGTCTGTTCAATCCGTTTTCCAGTTCCAAACCTTCTCTTTTTCTCAGATTTACCACCTTACTATTCTTTGTCATCAAACTTTTTACTGTTAAGATCGTTTACAGTTTTTGATGCTTCATCAGCATTTCAAGAACTAGTTTGCAGTTCAAAATATTTTTCAGAACTTCACATTCAAAGTATGTAAGTCCAGGAGATAGACGTTTTACGTACACATAAAACTGTTGGCGTAGACATGTTGCGAGATTTCAAAATACTGGTTACTGTTTTCTGATGATTCGTATGACAATTCTCGTTACACGATGCGAATGAGTAAATGATGTGATTTCAATAAATATAATGATTTTTCTAAATGTCAAACATAATTGAAGTTGTTGGTAAGTTTAATGCTAAGGTGGCGAGATATGAAAGGTCCCCAGTAACGATGACGAAAGGGCAACGTATCTATCGAGGTTATAATAAGACTAGTCCAACTGAAAAGTTGAAGTTGACTTGCTGGAGCTGTGACAAAACTGTCGACTTTGAAAAGGAATTGAAAAGTCATTTTAGCTAATAAATGCCAAAGGGTATGACACGGATACGCGTCGAACTATGACTTTGGCTTCGAGAGCTTTTTAGGTACATAAATGTGGGTAATATGTGGTTGGATCATCATCTCGATTGTTCATTGTTTGAAGTGTCTTCAAAAACTTCGGAGAGTTTGAACACAGTTTGTAATCGTTAATATACATATGATGTTCTAACACAGTTTTGAAGTCAAAGTATAGCTTTGAAAGATGTAGGAATCTAAAAGTGATGTCTTCTGTTAAATCATGACTTGGATTTGGATTTGTCAAAATCAGAATGCGTAATCAAATTTGGGTGAGAATGGTTGTTTTGATTACTATACAAGAATGTATATTGTTGTGAAATTTTGGGAGTATAGTTGATGATTTGCTTAATCAGATTCGAAAAATGTAACATATTAATTGTGAATTTATATATCTCTCGAGTATTACCTACCCGTTAAATTTTTTTTTTCACAATTAATATTTTGTACAACAGAATTTTATTACAGTCTTTATTAAAATATATATGTGCATATTTTCTTCAGATGTAACATAGATTTAATGAGTTAATATTAAATTAAACTCATTTGATTTACGGTTGAAACTAGAACTGAATAATCCCTAAAGACTTTAGAAATTACATAACTTTTACGGAATATTTATTCAATAAAATTGAAATTATGAATTAATACTTCGTTATTTGTTGGTGTTTGTAACACTTGCACCATATTCTCTAAAGCCACTACTCGAGCGTGAAGCGCGTTGACTTCTTCTATTACACCGGGGTGATTGTCAGTTCGGACGAGCGGATAAATAAAATATAGAATTTGATGTAGTATATAATCGTGACGAGATACTTTGGAAATGAGAGAGAAAATGGTGTTTCAGACCGGTTCGCCGGTAAGTGCTTCAGGTTCATCACCAAGAGGGCAATGTGGTGGATGGAAGGGATCACCTTCTTCTTGTCTCCAATTATATATGAGGCTACAAACCTATCCCCAATTCATCCAGAATAGATGATGGCTAATTGGTTGATCCATTCCGGTCATACTGCTTTCGGAGCTTGAGTGAGATTCCATATCGGAATTCGAGGGACTTGAACTGATGACGAATTCCATTTCGTTCGATTGAATAAAGGATTTTTTTTTTGATATGAAATGATTTTTCGGCTATCGGGTGGTATTCTAATTACATAGAATATCTATATATATAGCGCAAAAGATTTCGTAGATTACGGAGGAATTTACGGGATATGTCAGGCAAAATTTACAGTAACAGATACGCTAAGATATGGATTAGCAGATACGCTAAGATATGAATTTTGTCTATACACTATTCATGCAATCAATGCAGTAAGACGTGTCTAGACTAAGAATGATAAGCAGGCAATTTCTGACAAAAATGATAAGCAAAACTTTTGACATGCAGACACGGTCGAAGTCCAGGCTCACTAATGCATCCTAACGACTATCAGTTAGACACACTAATGCAGACCGGGTTCGCTAAGACCACCGCTCTGATACCAACTGAAAGGACCCGTTCATATACATTATAAACGATTCACAATAGTTGATTACATCGCGAGGTATTTGACCTCTATATGATACATTTTACAAACATTGCATTCGTTTTTAAAAGACAAACTTTCTTTACAACAAAAGTTGACGGCATGCACACCATTTCATAGTACATCCAACTATAATTGACATAATAATAATCTTGATGAACTCAATGACTCGAATGCAACGTCTTTCAAAATATGCCATGAATGACTCCAAGTAATATCCTTAAAATGAGTTAATGCACAGCGGAAGATTTCTTTAATACCTGAGAATAAACATGCTTTAAAGTGTCAACCAAAAGGTTGGTGAGTTCATAGGTTTATCATAACAATCATTTCAATATATTAATAGACCACAAGATTTCCGTTTATAAATATATGTACACTCGCAAGTGTATAAAAGTATTCTATAAGTTGTAGGCACCCGGTAACAAGCCTTAACGTTCATGTTTTACCCTTTGAAGTACACCAGATCAGGTGTGTTTAAAATAATCTTGAAATACTAAAGCATCCCATAGTCAGGATGGGGTTTGTCAGGCCCAATAGATCTATCTTTAGGATTCGCGCCTACCGTACATAGACAAGTAGTTTAATGTTACCAAGCTAAGGGTATATTTCTGGTTTAAACCCACGTAGAATTTGTTTTTAGTCCTTGTGCCTATTTCGTAAAACATTTATAAAACAGCGCATGTATTCTCAGCCCAAAAATATATATAAAAAGGGAGTAATGAAACTCACCATACTGTATTTCATAGTAAAAATACATATAACGTCATTTAACAAGTGCAAGGTTGGCCTCGGATTCATGAACCTATATTAATTATATATATTTATATGTTGGTCAATATTTGTCTAACAATTTTTGGTCAAGTCATAGTGTACCACATTCCTAATGCTCGAGACTAATATGCAAAAGTCAACAAAAGTCAACTTGACCCAAAATGACTTCTAAAATTTATACGTGTTTATTATATAACTTAACTATAGTCGTTTTATATATTTAAATATATTTATTTGATTTTATAATAATAAAAGTCATTTATTAATAAAAATTTATATTAACGTTTATATATGATAAAATATACTTTTATATATCTTAAGTAGTAAAATTTATAAAGTTCACTTAATATCGTAAAACTATAGTGGTAAGTATTATTAATGTAATTATATTACGCGTGGTGAAAAATATCTTTGTATCCCCTATTTATTTGATAAAATAATATTGATCATAATAATAATAAGTAAAAGTTGTATTATTTTGTAATAATAATTATTATTATTCTATAAAAATAACAATATTTATATTTACTAAAAATGGTATTATGATAAAATGATAATACTAACATAATAGTAATAATGATATTTTATAATAACAATGATATTTCTATTAAAATAATAACGACGATAGTAATAATAATCATTTTAACAATAATACTAAAATTCAGTTGACTATAACTTCTAATCCGTTCATCGAAACCATTCGATATCTAAATGAAAAGTTCTTAATTTTTCGCTAGCTTTCCAATGACATGCATATCATATACCCTATCTCAGTAGCATATGTATCTAATTCAGGATTCAACAAACCTATCTAAGGACAATATCGAATGTACAAGCATGCATAATCCTATATACTCGAGCACTAGTCAGGGATACACTATTGATATATAAAAGTTAAGTTATGAGTGCTCACGTATCAATATTGAGATTCAATATTGCAGGAAAGTACGTAGACGCAACGGAGATGATAAACACTAGATTGACCTCACGAGCATACCCATGAACCATACCCATCACCTCCATAGCTATAACCCATAATTTCCTTAGCTTCGACTCAAAAAACTATTTTGAAATCACTCGGACATCACTCCGTCGTAATATTTTATGTATACTAATAATATCTTGAAATAATACAGAGCAAATATATATATATATATATATATATGTAAATCGATTGAGAGAGTTTAGAGAAATATATTTTCAAGTTTCTATGAAATAATGAAACCTATTGAATTCTATTTATAATAGATTTTTGAATTATTAAAATATGAATTATTAAAGTATGAATTATTAAAGTGAATTATTAAAGTATGAATTATTAAAGTGAATTATTAAAGTATGAATTATTAAAGTGAATTATTAAAGTATGAATTATTAAAGTGAATTATTAAAGTATGAATTATTAAAGTGAATTATTAAAGTATGAATTATTAAAGTGAATTATTAAAGTTAAAGTAAAGTAAAAGTAAAGTAAAGGTAAAGTTAAAGTATAGTAAAAGTATAAAAACTATGTATGTATAATACGCGTATAAATATATATAATATTAATTTAAATCGTTATATATATTTAATGAAATAAAATATAAATATCGTTATATTTATTATACTGGTTAAGTAATGAGTTGTCAAAAGTGATTCTAGATATTTTTAAAAGTTATGTACGTTTTAATAATAAAGTTCTTTTTAAACTGAAAACGTTTTTGTACGTTTGAAAATAGATTAATAGAATATTATGGAAACCAATTCTCCACTAGCTTTTGTCTAACTTTCGTAAATGACACTTTTTATTTTTATTTATAAATAGCTTTACAAATTATTCCGAATATCGTTAAGAGGAATAGATTTTCTCAAATCATAGTGGACCTCTCAACAGAGACTTGTAATCATAATTCAATGTTTCTGATAATTCAATCATTTAATATATATTTTTTTCGTCGATAATCATATTGAAACAAATACGTTCATATAAGGCATTATACATTTAAATACTTTGTTGACATTTTCAATTTATAACATATACACATATACATACATATTCATATATGTTCATTTAATGGTTCGTGAATCATTGGAATTTGGTCGAGGTTTAAATGAATGTATAAACATAGTTTAAAATCCTTGAGATTTAACTTAACAAACATTGCTTATCGTGTCAGAATAATATAAAGATAAAGTTTAAATTTAGTCGGAAATTTCCGGGTCGTCACACATAGCAACTTGAATCACTCAAAACGGATTTAAAAAGAGGAAGTTATGGGTAAAACAAGATTGGATAATTTTACTTGTTGTAGCTACGTGAAATTTGTAACAAATCTATACAAATCATAACTTAACTAACTTATATTGTATCATACATGTATTCTAACATATATTATGTAATCTTGGGATACCATAGACACGTATACAATGTTTTTACATATCATATCGACCCATACATATATATTATTTGGGAACAACCATAGACACTCTATATGCAGTAATGCTTGAGTTAGCTATACAGGGTTGAGGTTGATTCCAAAATAATATATATACTTTGAGTTGTGATCTAGCCTGAGACTTGTATACACTGGGTCGTGGATTGATTCGATATAATATATAATTTATTTCTGTACATCTAACTGTGGACAACTAGTTGTAAATTACTAATGTTGGACTGCTAACTTAACAAACTTAAATCATTAAAACGTAATAAAAATGTTGTGAATATATTTCGATCATACTTTGATATATATGTACATATTTGTTATAGGTTCGTTAATCAACCCGTGGCCAAGTCTTACTTCCCGACGAAGTAAAAATCTATGAAAGTGAGTTATAGTCCCACTTTTAAAATCTAATATCTTTTGGGATGAGAATACATGCAGTTTTATAAATGTTTTACAAAATAGACACAAGTACGTGAAACTACATTCTATGGTTGAATTTATTAAACCGAATATGCCCCTTTTTAGTCTGGTAATCTAAGAATTAGGGAACAGACACACTAATTGACGCGAATCCTAAAGATAGATCTATGGGCACTAACAAGCCCCAGTCAGAGAATTTGAACTGCTTTAGTACTTTGATTTTATCATGTCCGAAGGGAGTCCCGGAATGATGGGGATATTCTATATGCATCTTGTTAATGTCGGTTACCAGGTGTTCACCATATGAATGATTTTTATCTCTATGTATGGGATGATGTTTATGAAAAATGAAAATATGAAATCTTGTGGTCTATTATTACGATTTGATAAATATATAGGTTAAACCTATAACTCACCAACATTTTTGTTGACGTTTAAAGCATGTTTATTCTCAGGTGATTATTAAGAGCTTCCACTGTTGCATGCTAATTTATGGACAAGAGTTGGAGTCAGCATGCTTGTATAATATTGTTTAAAAACTGCATTCGAAGACTTAAATTGATGTGTAATATTATTGTAAACCATTATGTAATAGTCGTGTGAAAACACTATATTTTAGATTATCATTATTTGATAATCGTCGTAATATTTTTAAACCTTTATCGATAAAATAAAGGTTATGGTTTGTTTTAAAATAGAATGCAGTCTTTGAAAAACGTCTCATATAGAGGTTAAAACCTCGCAACGAAATCAATTAATATGGAACGTTTATAATCGATATGAACGGGACATTTCAGTTGGTATCTGAGAGTTGGTCTTAGAGAACCAGAAATTTTCATTAGTGTGTCTTACCAAGTTTGTTAGGATACATTAGTGAGTCTGGACTTCGACCGTGTTTTCTTTAAAAACGATTGCTTAACACTTTTTGTTGGAAACTATATATTATTAACATGTAAATATTATGTGATATATTAATCTCTTAACGTGTTTGATATTGTGTGATATATGTCTACCTCTAGTACAAATACCATCGACTCACCAAATAATAATGAAGAGTCGAATATATTTTGGGAAGATTCACAAATTCCCGAGGAAGAACCGGAAGAGGAGGAACCGGAAGAGGAGGAACTGGAAGAAGAAGAGGTTCCGGAGGAAGGAATATTAATAACTACAGAAAAACGGTTAAATAAAAGAAAATCCTCAACCAATGGATCAAAGTTAAAAATGGTCAATGGTGTTTCCGCCAAGGAAGCAAAATATTGGGAAAATTACCAGTTTTCTGATGAATCGGATCCCGATGAGGATTCCGATGATGTTATAGAAATTATCTCGACCCAATTTGAAAAAGCAAAAGAAAACAATAAGGGAAAAGGCATCAAAATAGAAAAACCCGAGCCCAAAACTGATGAACTTTATGTTAACATGAAGTACCCTGATGGGGTGTACCGTAAACACCCGTATTTCTTAAACTTTCACTATAACCCGGGAACATCTAAGCCACCAGGTTTTTCTAGACCATTTGAGAAAAGAACGGCTCGTATTAGGGGAGCACCATATATCCCTAGGAAATTAGCGAAATGAAACAAGTCCGAAGAGGAAGAAACGAGTGAGTCGGAATAAAGAGTTGTAATCATGTTGTGTAATATATGTATTGTAGTGTGCTTGTATTTTCATGTTATATGTAAAAATTGCGTGTATTGTTTGTTAATTATCTTTTACGAATGTAATCCTTGTCTATTTTACAGTATAAAAACACACAATGGACGTTAAGGAGAGACAACCGAATATTTTAGAAGACCTACCCGGGGACATGATTGATGAAATCTTTTCTAGAGTCGGTCAGAGTTCATCGGCACAATTATTTATGGCGAAATTAGTTTGTCAAACATTTGAAAGACGTTCCAGGCATGCCTTAGTTTATAAAAGGCTTTCCTTTAATAGATGGGGTATATCACATTGGGGAGACCATAAGTTACGCCGTGTTTTCTTTAAAGCATTGAATGCGGGGAACCCAGATGTAATTTTACGCTATGGGTTGAGAGCCTATTTTGACTCTACATATCCCAACATAGGACTTCGTTCTTTAGAAAGAGCTTCAAACATGCAACATAAAGAAGCATGTTATGTCTACGGGTTAGTAATGTTAGCTTCTCACCAAATCGAGAAAAAGAACATAGGATTGCAACTACTAAATAAAACATTCCCACAAGTGACGGATTCAGTAGTTGGGGTGAGAAATAAGATTTTTAGATTATTACGGGGCTGTTGGGCATTACGTAACCCTCGTCCTTTTGAAAATGTTACAACATGCTTCCTAGCCAACGGTCACAACGGTTATTTTCCACAAGACCAAGGATGGGAAATAATACTAGTAAAACCCGAATGCATGACGTGTTTCTGGACTTATGAATTACGTGTCTTGATTGCCTTTGCTGAACGACTTGCGTATTAACTAGAAATGTCTTCGCAACTGCCATGTATTAGAGTTATTGTGCATGCTATATGTAAAATAGCGGTATTGTAAGTTTGTAAAATATTGTATAAAAGTTTGAACGTGAAATATTATTATCAGTTTTTTTTATAGAATTGTAGTAGTTGAATTGTATAGTAGCTACCAAGTATGAACTTAACGGGTAGGTACTACCCGAATTAAAATTATAATACCCTAATATGAAGAAAAAACTTTTATAAATAAGTTCATATTATGCTACGAAATACTATTGACTACTCTTAAATTCTATATGATTAACTCAATACTTTTGGCTATTTTGAAGGAAATGGCACCGACGACTCGTCAGAACTTGAACATGAGTGAGGAAGACTTCCGTGTTTTCCTTGCTGCGAACATAGCCGCAGTACAGGCCGCAATGCAAAATAACAACAATAACTCTGGTTCTAGCAGTGGAACTAATTCCACAAGAAATCGTGTAGGATGCTCCTACAAAGAATTCACTGCCTGTAAACCTTTAGAATTCGATGGAACCGAGGGTCCAATTGGATTGAAACAGTGGACCGAAAAGGTCGAATCGGTGTTTGCCATAAGTAAATGTATTGAAGAAGACAAAGTAAAGTACGCTACGTATACCTTCACAGGTACTGTGTTAACATGGTGGAATACCTATCTCGAGCAAGTGGGACAAGATGCTGCTTATACATTACCATGGTCAGCATTCAAACACCTGATGACTGAGCAGTACCGTCCCAGAAACGAGTTCAATAAGCTCAAAGTAGAGCTTAAAGGATTACGAATACAAGGATTCGACATTACCACCTATGAACAATGATTCATAAAGTTGTGCTTATTGTGTCCAAGAGCGTTCGAGGATGAAGAAGAGAAGATCGACACATTTGTAAAAGGGTTACCAAAAAGGATTCAAGAAGATGTGAGTTCACACGAGCCCGCCTCCATACAAAAGGCAAGTCGAATGGCTCACAAACTCATAAATCAAATTGAGGAAAGAATTAAAGAACAGGCGGCCGAAGAAGCCAACACGAAACAAGTCAAGAGAAAGTGGGAAGAAACCAGTGACAAGGGTAACCAATACAACAACAACAATAATTACAACCACAATCGCAACAACTATCCCAACAACCGCAACATCAATCGCAACAACAACAAACGTCCCAACAACAACTACAACAATCATCCTAACAATAATAACAATCACAACAACAATCATTTCAATAACAACAAACAGCAGAAACAGCCATGCCAAAGGTGTGCAGACTACCATCCGAATGTGTTCTGCACAACATTTTGCACCAAGTGTAAGAGAAATGGTCATAGCGCGGAAAAGTGTGAGATTTACGGACCGAAGAACAACATAATTAAAGGAATAAATAATGTCGGAACAAATAATGTCGGAACAAATAATGCCGCCGTAGTTTGTTATAAACGTGGAAAACCGGGCCACATTATTAGAAATTGCCCAAACCAAGGGAATACTAATGGGCAAGGCCGCGGAAGAGTTTTCAATATTAATGCGGCAGAAGCGCAGGAAGACCCGGAGCTTGTTACGGGTAAGTTTCTTATTGACAATACATCTGCTTATGTTTTATTTGATTCGGGTATGGATAGAAGCTATATGAGTAGAGATTTTTGTGCTAAATTAAGTTGTCCACTGACGCCTTTGGATAATAAATTTTTACTTGAATTAGCAAATGGTAAATTAATTACAGCAGATAATATATGTCGGAATCGAGAAATTAAACTGGTTAGCGAAACATTTAAGATTGATTTGATACCAGTAGAGTTAGGAAGTTTTGATGTGATAATTTGCATGGACTGGTTGAAAAAGGAGAGAGCAGAGATCATATGTTACAAAAATGCAATTCGCATTGTACGAGAAAAACAAAAACCCTTAATGGTGTACGGAGAAAAGAGCAACGCGAAGCTAAATCTTATTAGTAATTTGAAAGCACAAAAACTAATAAGAAAACGTTACTATGATGTTTTAGCACATGTCGAGAAAGTACAAACCGAAGAAAAGAACATCAATGATGTTCCCGTCGCAAAAGAATTTCCCGATGTATTTCCGAAAGAATTACCGGGACTACCTCCACATCGATCCGTTGAATTTCAAATAGATTTTGTACTTGGAGCTGCACCAATAGTTCGTGCTCCTTACAGACTCGCACCCAGCGAAATGAAGGAATTACAAAGTCAACTACAAGAACTGTTAGAACGTGGTTTCATTAGACCAAGCATATCACCGTGGGGAGCTCCTGTTTTGATTGTCAAAAAGAAGGATGGTACAATCAGATTGTGTATCGACTACCGAGAGTTGAACAAACTTACCATCAAGAACCATTATCCACTACCGAGAATCGACGACTTACGGGTGAAGGAGGATGATATTCCAAAGACTGCTTTCAGAACGCGTTACGGTCATTATGAGTTTATGGTTATGCCATTTGGATTGACTAACGCACCAGCTGTGTTCATGGACCTCATGAACAAAGTGTGTAGGCCATATCTTGACAAGTTTGTCATTGTTTTCATTGATGACATACTCATTTACTCAAAGAATGATCAAGAGCACGAAGAACATTTGAGAAAAGTGCTAGAATTATTGAGGAAGGAACAACTGTACGCAAAATTTTCAAGGTATGCGTTTTCGTTAGAAGAAGTTCAATTCCTCGGTCACATAGTGAACAAAGAAGGTATTCAAGTAGATCCGGCAAATATTGAGACCGTTGAAAAGTGGGAAACCCTAAAAACTCTGAAGCATATACGCCAATTTTTAGGACTAGCTGGTTACTACATGTGATGGCCCGTCCTAATCCATCCGGACGAAGTCATCAACATTTGGCCCCATTGTGAGGTACTGACCTAAATATGCCATGTACGACTCCATATAATATCTTTAAGATGAGCAAATGCACAGCGAAAGATTTCTTTCATACCTGAGAATAAACATGCTTAAAAGTGTCAACCAAAAGGTTGGTGAGTTCATAGGTTTATCATAGCAATCATTTCAATATATTAATAGACCACAAGATTTCCGTTTATAAGTATATGTACACTCGCAAGTGTATAAAAGTACTCTATAAGTTGTAGGCACTCGGTAACAAGCCTTAACGTTCATGTTTTACTCTCTGAAGTACACCAGATCAGGTATGTTTAATATAACTTCGAAGTACTAAAGCATCCCATAGTCAGGATGGGGTTTGTCAGGCCCAATAGATCTATCTTTAGGATTCACGCCTACCGTACATAGACAAGTAGTTTAATGTTACCAAGCTAAGGGTATATTTCTGGTTTAAACTCACGTAAAATTTGTTTTAGTACTTGTGCCTATTTCATAAAACATTTATAAAATAGTGCATGTATTCTCAGCCTAAAAATAAATATAAAAAGGGAGTAATGAAACTCACCATATTGTATTTTGTAGTAAAAATACATATGACGTCATTTAACAAGTGTAGGGTTGGCCTCGGATTCACGAACCTATATCATTTATATTTATTAAAACATATAGTCGTAATCGATCAAGTTATATATGTATATTATTTCAATTATTATATATTTATATATACTTTTTATGTATGTTTTATGTAAGTATTTACCTGATAAAATAACATTAATAATGATAATGAATATGTTGTATTCTTTTGAAATAATAATAATAATAATAATAATAATAATAATAATAATAATAATAATAATAATAATCATAATAATAATAATAATGATAATAATAATAATAATAATAAAATGGTAATAATAATTTTGATATTAAAATAGGCATTTTATTCGTAGTAATAATAATATCATATAATAATAATACCATATAATAATAATGATAATAAAATTAATGTTAATGATAATAATAACTAATATTGACTTTAGTATTAGCATACTAATAACAATAGTAAATAGAAATAAAATTTCTACCTTAAAAGCTTTCAAAAACATTATGCCACACACAGGGCTCGAACCCGTGACCTCTCGCTTACACACAACACACTCCACCACTCTTCTGTTTTCCGTTTTTATGGTTTGAAATACATACGTAATATATTTAACACTTGTAATTCGGTTTCTATTGAAATCTTCAACATATTTTCGGCCCATTTGCAAAAGATATATCGGCCCAATAGATCACGAAGCCCATTCTCGGGTAATGGCCTAGTCAGATCCAGTAAACAATTTAGTAGCAGTAACGAGCAACAACAACATAAACTCTGGCCGTTTGATTTTTGAGGTTCGAACAGTAAACGAAGAAAGAAGAAGACGATCAACCTCAAGATCTTCATCATCAAATAATAATCATTATCATCATTCGGTATTATCATCATCATCATCATCATCAAAACCATAACAACACCATCTTAATCATCAACATATAATATAGCTTCATCATCACCATTCGTGATTTCATAAAATCACGATTTCTAACATCGAGTAATCACCATCATCGATCATAATCGTACGGTTTATTCATGATTTTGTCCGTCATCATCACAGCCCATCTTAGTCACTATCATCGTTATTCTTCCTCGTTAACACAGCAACAAAAGTTGACCCATTTGCAGCAGTAGCTGCTCGATATAGCAATAGTGGGTGGAGCAAGTTGGTGGTGATATAATGAAGGTGGTGGTGAGGTTTACGGCTGCAAACAATCAGGTACAAAGTTGTGTTGATGGGTTGATCGGGTAGGATAAAACAACAAAAGTGGTGAGGGTTGTTGATGGAGCGAAGTAGAAACCAACAGCAGTAGCATGGTTTATCGAACAAGAACAGTCGTGATGGTTTACTGGGTGGTTTCGGCTAGTAAACAAAACTGGACAGAAGTACCAAATATAGCAGCAGTTTGAATTAATGAAGTTGGTAGTTTGTGGTGTTCCATAGTGAAGGTGGTTGATGGTTGAAGTGAAGATGGTGAAAGGTAATTGTAGGTGGCGGAGATGGCGTTGGATTGGTTGTTCACGTGATAAACAGAAAAGAGAAAGAGATGGATGTCGATAGTCATGGTGGTGATGAATTAGATGTGCTCGTATAAGTCTACACATATATATATATATATATATATATATATATATATATATATATATATATATATATATATATATATATATATATATATATATATATATATATATATATATATATATATAAGATTATATAATATTTAATATAATAATAATTATAATTATAATATAATAATATATTATAATAATAAGAATCAAATAATTCAAAAGTTAAACAGTAATCAAGGAATATAAGAAACAGTTAGCCACCAGTAATATTAGATTGTTGTGTGTCGACATCCCATCCTATCGTGTCCATTGCTAAACGTTTACGGATAAAAGTGTTCCTAAAAATCCCAAACTTTTAGATTAAATATAATTAATTATTTCACTCATTAACTGTTTGAAACCTGATCAAAAAAGTTCGATAATTATTTATTTTCTGTTCCAATTTATATGTACGGAGTACTAATATTTAAACTTAAAAATGTAAAAATATTTTTAACAAATCTAAAATCTTCGTAATCAATTTACAGTCCAACTTTTATCTTAATCATTCATGAACATGTATTATATCTATATTAAAACTAACGAAATGTCAACCGAGTGTCACTGACGTTTACTAATTAGGCTCGAAATCAATTATGTTTAATATATTCTCTTTTTATATGCAAACAGTTTTAAATAGTAAGTTTTAACTACTAAAATAAATATATTATTTACTTTTAATATAATTATATATATTTACAAGAAATATTTAAATAAATATTTATATATATATATATATATATATATATATATATATATATATATATATATATATATATATATATATATATATATATATATATATATATATATATATATATATATATAACTATGCATTTATAATAACAGTTTTCATTACATCGCATATTATTTTACATATTTATTTCCAACAATTAAATCATATATTATTTCAAATAATATTTCAATATACATGTATCATTTACTATTTGTTGTTCGTGAATCGTCGAGAACAGTCGAAGGTCAACTGAATATATGGAACAGTTCAAAAATTTTGAGACTCAGATTAATAGATTTTGCTTATCGTGTCAAAATATTAAATCGTATCGAGAATTTGATTTAAAATTGCTCAAAATTTTCTGGGTCGTCACAGTACCTAACCGTTAAAGAAATTTCGTCCCGAAATTTGATTGGGATGGTCATGGATGACAATAATTATGTTTTCATGATGCATAAGAGCTGAAAATTAAAGTTTTATCATCCTCGAGTAATATAGACAAAACAATTTATTTATGTGAAGAGTACGAGCGAAGCTATCACAAAAGAGTGAAATGAGTAAATGTAGGTTCGGTGACGTAGTCACGGTTGATTTCCGGAATTGAAGGGATTTAGAGAAAATCTTTGTAATAAGATTTGATTCTTCAGTAATTAAGGAAATTAGAATCCTCTTTGGTTAATTGCGATGATCTGTCTTGATTGCTTTGTCCGCTATTTCACTATAAATTAACTTCTTCCGTTCCATTACCTTTATCACTCCTAAACTCAATTTCCAAATTCAAAAGGTTGTGAAAATGCTTAATCCAGTGCTAATCCTTGTCCTTATCCTTACTATCACAACAATCATTCTCCTTTTTCAACTTTCACCGGAGGAATCTGTTTTTTTCTACTTCGCCCTTGGGGCTATAGTGTTTTTAATTCTCCTGTATCTTTATGTTGCGATAAACATTGATATACACGGTTTGTAATTTATGTGTTGTTATCGGGCTTTATATTTCCTTTTATATTTCAGAGCTCCTTGCTCTTGTTTTCTCTTCCCAAATCCAAGTCAAGCGAATAATGATCCAGAATTCGTAGATATAGAGTTTCGAATGATTATAATGTTATAAGTAGGAAGGAACGTGATAGCACGATTTGATTTTCAAATTTATCAACATTATGGAAGATAGAACCATCAAGAATATATTTTCTTGATATGTTCGGAGGTTAAGAAGAATAAAAGAGTTATGTAACATGGTTCATGATAAATGTATGATCTGTGATCCTTTATCACGTTCCTTTAGAAACTCAACATGACTTACTGTAATATAATCACGTTGGCCAAGCATCATTATATTATACTAACCCATGCTTCAATTCCTAATACTTCTCCACAATTCATTCGTAATTTATACTTAGATTTTATAGAAGTTTGCAATATAATGGAATACAGAAAACACGAAGAGGTAGATAATTTCGGACAAGAATATTTATGAAAATATCCACAGAAATATCGAAGATATTTATGATGATATTTTGGAATTTCTAAGTTCGAAGGTTGATGAAGAAAAATTTTCCGCAAGATTTTAACATGACTTCGGAGCAAGGTATTCTCTAAAGATTTCATCGGATCCAGAATTATCTGGATTCTTTGAATATAGGGTTTGGTCCTTATATTTGTCCTTGGTCTCCTTCATGGTTAGCTCAATCCATTTTTCAATACCAAATTTTTTATCAAACGTTCCCAACACTCCATTCTTTATCATCAAACTCTTGGCCATTTAGGCCATTTACAATTTTACTGTTTCCTCTGCATGTAATGCAGCCATATCTGAATCGTCGGTTATCAATTCGAGGTGGTTTCAGGAGAATTTGTGTTTTTAGATGATTAAACGCTGATGGTAATATGGTGGAATATAAAAGGTTCTCCAGTAACAATAAAAGAGCACGCATATATATCAGAGTTGTAATAAGGTTGTTTCGAATGAAGAGTCGAAGTTGACTTGCTGGAGCTGTGACAAAACTGGCTAATTTAAAAAGGAATTGCAAAGTTATTTTTTGGTAATGACAATGCCAAGGGAGTTTGCATAGATACGGTTTAAACGTTTACTCAAGTTCTGAGTGTTTTTAGGTGCATATCTATATGCATCAATCTTTCCTTCCGTAGACGAAGTGCGGTTGGTTCATCCTCTCGATTGAGGGGTTTTCAAGAATCATGGAAGGTTTGAACGCAAATTTTTAATCGTCAAGATACAAATAGGATTTAAGATGGAATCAAGTGGCAACCTTGAAGAAATGTTTAGTTTCATATGTTATAATCAATATTTTAATTCATTTTAATTATCCAATGTCATTAGTCCACATTCGATAGTCCACAGCTAACAGTCCAATAATTTATATATAATTTAATATATAATATTCGAATTAATTAATACGTATCGTGACCCGTGTACATGTCTCAGACTCGATCACAACTTAAACTATATATATTATTGTAGAATCAACCTCAACCCTGTATAGCTAACTCCAACATTACTACATATAGAGTGTCTATGGTTATTCAAAATAATATATATAGATGCGTCGATATGATATGTCAAAACCTTGTATACGTGTCCTGATATTTAAAGTGCGTAAAATAAATAACAGAAATTAAATGACAATAAATAAAATTGCAAGAATTAAAATTGCGATAAATAAAATGCGATAAATAAATTGCGATAACTAAAAGGTAATACGGAATTAACAGTTAGCTAGGAACAGTTAGCTAGGAACAGTTAGCGTGGATTCTTATCAAATTTTCTCATAGTTAAATTGTTTGTTTCTAACAAATTTTATTTTGTCTAATGTTTTCTTCATTATGCCACTTGTTGGATTCTGATAGGTTAAAATCCAAATATGAAATTGGATGAAAATGGTTATTCTGTGGTGAACGGATTTGTATATCGGTGGATGTAAATAGGATAGTAGATGACCGTTGAATCAGACTCGAAAAATGTACAGTATAACATGTTAATATGAAAGTTATATTTATTCGAGTATTACCTACCCGTTAAAATATTTTCACCATTAACAGTTTGTACAAAAGAATTTTTAATTACAATCTTTATGAAAACATATATACATATATATTTTCTTCAGATGTAATCATGGATTTAATGAGTCAATATGATATTAAACTCATTTGATTTACCGTTAGAACAAGAATATATAATCTCTAAAACATTAGAGATTACATAATCGCTATGTCGAACGAAGATAAATGATGTAGAACATCAGGTAGAACGATGATTATACTCGAGGTACAGAATGAGATGTCAAAGCTGGTGACGCGGATGTTGTTGTTGGTGGTATTAGTGCTGTTGGTGCTGAGGCTGGTGATGTTACTGGTGCTGGTGATATTGCTGGTGCTTGCAAATTGTGTACCGTGCTCTCTAAATGAAAGGACCCGTCCTAATCCATCCGGACGAAGTCCATATCGATTATAAACGATTGACAACAGTTGATTACATCGCGAGGTACTTGACCTCTATATGATACATTTTACAAACATTGCATTCGTTTTTGAAAAGATAAACTTTTAATACATTGGAAGTTGACGGCATACATACCATTTCATAATATATCCAAACTATAAATGACTTGATAATAATATTGATGACATCGACGACTCGAATGCAACGTCTTTTGAAATATATCATGAATGACTCCAATTAATGTCTCTAAAATGAGCAAATGCACAGCGGAAGATTTCTTTCATACCTGAGAATAAACATGCTTTAAAGTGTCAACCAAAAGGTTGGTGAGTTCATTAGTTTATCATAAATAATCATTTCATCATTTTAATAGACCACAAGATTTCATATTTCCATTTCTCATAAACATACGTCCCATGCATAGAGACAAAAATCATTCATATGGATTGAACACCTGGTAACCGACATTCACAATATGTATATAAGAATATCCCCATCATTCCGGGATCCTCCTTCGGACATGATATAAATTTCGAAGTACTAAAGCATCCGGTACTTTGGATGGGGCTTGTTGGGCCCGATAGATCTATCTTTAGAGTTCGCGTCAATTAGGGTGTCTGTTCCCTAATTCTTAGATTACCAGACTAAATAAAAAGGGGCATATTCGATTTCGATAATTCAACCATATAATGTAGTTTCGATTACTTGTGTCTATTTCGTAAAACATTTATAAAAATTGCGCATGTATTCTCAGCCCAAAAATATAAAGGGTAAAAAGGCAAATGAAACTCACCATACTGTATTTTGTAGTAAAAATACATATGACGACATTGAACAAGTGTAGGGTTGATCTCAGATTCATGAACCTATATCAATTATATTTATATTAACACATATAATTGAAATCGAACGAAGTTTTATATTATTAGTGATATATTTGTTATTTTAGTAAATTATATGTTATATGTATTAAATAGGATTTTATGTAATTAAATGTTATTTGGTAAAGTAATATTAATAAAAATTGTGTTAGTTTATAATAATAATAATAATAATTTTTAATAATAAAAATAATTACAATAATAATAATCATGATAATAATAATATTATTAATTGTAATCAAAATAATGATAATAAAAATATTGTTAGTAAAAATATTAATAATGATTGTAAAATATTGATACATATAATAATAATAGTAGTTTTTAATAAAATGATAAGTTTAATAACAACGATAATGAAAATATTAATTTTGAATATAATACAAAATAATAATATAATAATAGTAAGATAATAATATAAATAAATAAATGATTAGATAAGTAACTACCTCAAAGAAGTAACCCTAAAAAAAATGCCCAAATTCGGGTTTGAACCCGCGACGTCCCGCTAACCCGATAACATCCTTAACCATTGCTCCGTTTACTATATTCTATTTTAATCCCGAGTTAAAAAACTAAGTAACCCTTTTAACATTATCGTCAATAACCTTTATTATCGTTACACCATTATCATCATATAACCATATCATTATTATTATTATCATAATTTTATTGTTATCTTTTATCATCAACGTTATTATTTCTTAACAACACCAATACAACCAAATTCTACTCATAATCATAATCTAATCTCGATCAACATTATCAACTCATCAACTTCATCATCAATCTAATTATCCTAATCATCATTCTTATCATGCTATGTAACATCATCCCGTCATTCTATTCGCCATCATAATCATGAACATTTACCATCATATTATTTGTACCATTATCATGACACCCTCTCTATCATTCTCAAATCTATCCTCTCGTCTCTGTTGGAAAATCCTCAAGCCAAATTTGCAGCCCGTTAACAGCCCAACTAGGAATTCAGCCTAACACTACAATTAGCCTAAATCAAAGTCCACTAATTTAAATGGGCTGTAACAGTTAACTACCTTAGTTAGCCTGTAAAACAATTAAGAAGTCCAAGTTGCCAATCCATTTAATTAAAAAGAGCCCAACTCAAAAATTATATCTACGGCCCATTATCTAAACGAGATTATGACCCAATTCAACATCCATAATAGTTTAACGCAGATTTGAGGTTGCTGTATATGGAACTTAGGATTCCAAGAAACACTTCATAGATCCTGACCCCATTCGTGACCCTCTCCCACTCACCTTGTTTTCATCTAATCCTACTTGCATAAATATAATATAGATCATGGCATTGCTTTAGTTAATTTGTCCACAACTTCTATATCTTAATATTGTATAATACTGTACGTACCATTAACATTAATATGCTTTTGAAAACAGAAAGAAACGCAGCAGAGTTACAGTAAATAACCTCAAGATAGAAAGGAAAAATGGCGGTTTGTGAGTTGATTTGATCAACGAATTGCAGCAACGATTTAGCAGGTTTTACATAAAAGAAAAAACAATCGAACAGCAAAATTGTAGCAACAGTTTCATCATGGGTCTTCATCATATTCGCTGCATAGTAAATAGAAACACATGTAGGTGTTCTTCCGGCCAAAACAGAAAATAAGAAGATATTGAAGTTCTATGTTCGATTAAAATGATGATGGTAATTGATAGTGTTCGAATGGTGAGCTAAACAAGTGGTGGTTTAGAGTGGTTTGTTAATGGAGGAGGTCATAAAGGTGGCGGTGGTGGTTTTTGTCATTGAAACAGAAATATAGTAACAACAATGATGGAAGGAGCAGGAGTAATATGAAATGGGTTATTGATAGTTGTCGATGGTGGTTGTGATTATGATTTGATGTGGGTTTAGGAGTTGTTCGCTTACTTTAACGTTTTCATTACATCCAACTGTTCTTCATCGTGTTGTCATTAACCTCAAAAGGTTTACCATCGCTAGCCGGAGACAGCCACCACCGGCCAGCAGCTGCAGATGTAACAAAGTAGCAGTGGTTCAACAAGGGTCGGTGGTACTCACAGTGGTGGTAGAAGTGGCGGTTGTAAGAGGAAACAACAACAAAGAAAACGGGTTTCGGTGGTGGTTTTAATTTAAGAGAGGGAGATGAGAGAGAAGGAAAAAATCTTGGCGATTGTTTGTGATCTCGTTCAAACTAGAAAGAGATAACAGGAAGTAAACGAGAGGGTTGTGTTGGTGTCAACAAAAGTGATGGTGATCGTGGTTGATGGGTCAAGAGAGACGAAACAGAAGTAGCTCATAGTTAGTTGTTTACGATGGTTCATGGTGGTTATTGGGTGTGTAGATTGTAGTGATGTTGAAGAAGGAGAAGGTGTGCCGCGTGTGAACTATTTATATGCATATGTAATGATATGTGTATATAAGAGATAGAATATAGATATTATGAATCACAAGATAACAGTAAATCAAATAATACTAATAGTTAAATATGCAAGTGTATCAATATATAAATATATTATCATGTAGAAAAGAAAAAAAAACATGTTCATTGAATAAGAGTTATTAGTTAGCAGCCTTTAACATGGAGTGCTATCCTGCTCCGTTGATTTTTAGTGGCGGATAAAAGTCTTCGAGAATATCCTATATTTTTAAAATTGATAAAATAGATTCTAAATATATTTTTAATAAAGCTAAAATTGATACAACCATTTTCGGATCATTGTTTATTCTAAAATCACGTAAGTTTCTTTTTAACTCATTTACTATCAATCGAATAACAATTGAGCGTTACCATGCGTTTACTAAATAACTTCAAAACCATATACTTGTATATTCTACATACTTTATTCACATATAGATACTTTTTATGTATTATTATTATTTAAAAAAAAAATTTATTTTAACAATTACAATATATAATATTTCATTTTATTCATTACCCTTTTTATATTATCAACTATGTGATACTTATATCATAATTGGATTTTTAATATATATATATATTTTTATATATTTCAATATACATATAATATTTACAACAATGGTTCATGAATCGTCGGGAATAGTCAAAGGTTAATTGAACACATGAATATAGTTTTCAAAGTTTTTGAGATTTCAACATTACAGACTTTGCTTATCGTGTCAGAAACATATAAAGATTAAGTTTAAATTTGGTCGAAAATTCCCGGGTCGTCACAGTACCTACCCGTTAAAGAAATTTCGTCCCGAAATTTGAGTGAGGTCGTCATGGCTAACAATAAATATGTTTTCCTGACGAATATGAGCTGATAAATAGAGTTTTATCATTATTGAATAATACAGATAAAAATAATTCGATTATTCGAAGAGTACGAATGAAACTATCATGAGAGAGGTCCCAACGGGCATCGTCCACCTTCGCCCAAAAACTTGCCCAAATTTTTAGCCGTTAATAAAATAAAAAAAATTCCAACGGCTATTCCAACGGTCACTTTTACACTATAAAAAAAAACACCAACCATATACTTCATTTTATACACTCAAACATATATTTCTTTTATATTTTCACCTTTCTCAAAATCAAAATCAAACACTCCCAAACTGCAAAATGTTAACACTTCCCCCAATGATTGTTTCATTCGATGTTCATTACGGAGGTGATTTCCGTAATCAAATGAAGGAATATAAGTGGGGCGACAATATTTCGTTTGAAGATATCGACATTCGTGATGTTGGTTTACAAGACTTGCTATCCTTTCTGAAGGAAAAAGTTCTGTGTGAATTCACGTCTGTGTTCTTTCATAAAGACGATTATGATGCGGATTGTAGGGCAAGTTTTCTGTGTACCGATGATCAATGGTACTTTATAAAAGATACCATTGAAGATCGCGGTAAACGCATTTCTTTGTATGCAGTTCTTGAAGATGAAGAGACGTTGGGTTATCGTTACCTCGATGAATCAGCTGAAGCAGCAGTTGAGGCATCAAGATAAATACCGATGTCTCCAGAGTACCTCACGGATGGTGAAATGACTGGTGAACGCTACTTTACAGATGACAATTGACGACGACGAGTAGTTTGATTGTAATCTTTTAATTTTTAATTGTCGTGATGTTTTAATTTTTAATTATTGTAATTTCAGTGTTGTTGTCGAGTTTTATATCTTCCTCTATGTTTTGGAGCTCTTCGTCTTTTAAATCTCCTCCCGATCTCTAGTAAAACGAGTAATGGTCTAGAATTTTTAAGTATGGAGTTTCGATTGAATTTAATGTTATAATCAAGAAAGAACGTAATAGCATGATTTGATTCGTCAAATTACCAGAATCATTGAGAATAGAGCTATCAAGAATATACTTTCTTGATATGTTCAGAAGTTAATTAAAATGAAAGAGTTATGTAACATGACACATGATGGTGGTATGATCTACTGTGAACCATCATGTCCCACTAGAACTCAGCATGACTTACTGTAATATAATCACGTTGATCAAGTGTCATTATATTATACTAACTCATGCATCAGTTCCCAACATTACTTCAATAACATTCATATTTTAAGCTCGAAAGTTTACAGAATATAGAAACTAACAGTTTCTATATGATGTAACACTGATAGCACGAAGAGATAAATGATTTCAGATAGTATTAGTTATAAAAATATATTCAGAAATATCGAGGATATTTATAATGAAAGATACGATAATATATTTGAATATCTAAGATCAGAGGATGATGGAGACTATTGTCCGCAAGGGTTTAGAGTAATGAGCAAAATATTCGCTAAAGACTTCAGCAGACATTGAATCATTTAGATTCTTTGAAGTCAAACTTATTCTTTGTGATTTGTCCACGATTTCTTCATAGTTTCGCATAATCTGCTTTTCGTACTAAATTTTCTATTGAATGTTTCCAATATAATGATACACAGGAAGCACGAAGAGGTATATAATTTCGGACGAGAATATTTATAAAAAAATATCCTCAGAAATATCGAAGATATTGATGATGATATTTTGGAATTTCTAAGTTCGATGGTTGATGAAGAAAGATTTTCCGCAGGATTTTAACATGACTTCGGAGCAAGATATTCTCTAAAGATTTCAACGGATCCATAATTATCTGGATTCTTTGAATATAAGGTATGGTCCTTGTATTTGTCATTGGTCTCCTTCAAGGTTAACTCTATCCGTTTTCCAGTTCCAACGTTTCTGAGCTTTTCTAACATATTATTCTTTATCATCAAACTTCCAATGACTAAGGTCGTTTACGGTTGCCTATAGTTTCTGCTGCTTCATTCAGCTTTTTCAACATTCCGACTATCGATTCGTAAATTGGGTGCCTTTTCAAAATTTCAGATTTGAAGATCGTAATTCTAGGAGATATTTGTTATACGTATACATATAACTATTTATGTAGATATGCTGTGAGTTTTCAAAGTACTGATTGCTGATTCCCGGTAATTAGTATGGTAGTTCTCGTTACAAGATACGGATGAGTATATGATAGGGTTTTAATGAATAAATATAATGATTTGTCAGAGAGATTTAAGCTAAGAAGTAACAAGGTTGCTGGTATGTCTGCTGGTAATATGGTGGAATATAAAAGAATTCTCTGGTATCAAAAGGGTAATTGTAGTGACCCGAACTTTTCCATGTTTATATATATTAATTGAGATTGATATTTACATGATTAAATGTTTCCAACATGTTAAGCAATCAAACTTGTTAAGACTTGATTAATTGAAATATGTTTCATATAGACAATTGACCACCCAAGTTGACCGGCGATTCACGAACGTTAAAACTTGTAAAAACGACATGACGATATATATATGGATATACATATGGTTAACATGAGATTATAATAAGTAAGTATCTCTATAAGTATATTAACAATGAGTTATATACATATAAACAAGACTACTAACTTAAGGATTTCGAAACGAGACATATATGTAACGATTATCGTTGTAACGACATTTAAATGTATATATATCATATTAAGATATATTAATATATCATAATATCATGATAATATAATAATTTAACATCTCATTAGATATAATAAACAATGGGTTAACAACATTAATTGAGATCGTTAACTGAAAGGTTTCAAAACAACACTTACATGTAACGACTAACGATGACTTAACGACTCAGTTAAAATGTATATACATGTAGTGTATTTAGATGTATTAAAATACTTTTGGAAGACTTCAAGACATATATCAAAACACTCATACTTAACAAAAATGGTTACAGTTACTTTCCCATTCTTTTCTTTCATCAAGAATTCTAGTCGTATTCTTACCCGTATTATACACAGCTTCAAAACGTACTTACTATGGGTATATACCAATAGGAACTAGCATGGGATTCCACTCTTGATTATGTCATGTATGACTAATCAATTTTAACTTCTACCATGAGCTAGTCAACTAACTAGAACTCCTTTTAACCCCACTCACCACTCACCAATTACCACTCATCATTCACTCCATTTCACTTCCAATTCTCTTTCTAATTCTCTCTCAACACACACACACACTATTATGAACGTATTTTTCCAGTAGTTAATCATCATCTTCATCAAAAATCACTTCAAGAATCAAGCTATAATCATCATAGGAAGAACACTTCAAGAACACTTCAAAAATCCCTTCAAGTTTACTAATTTACTTCCAAGCTTTCTAATCCATTCCAAGTAATCATCTAAGATCAAGAAACCTTTGTTATATACAGTAGGTTATCTTTCTTATTCAAGGTAATATTCATATTCAAACTTTGATTCAATTTCTATAACTATAAACTATCTTAATTCGAGTAAAAATCTTACTTGAACTTGTTTTTGTGTCATGATCCTACTTCAAGAACTTTCAAGCCATCCAAGATCCTTTGAAGCTAGATCATTTCTTGTAACTTCCAGTAGGTTTACCTAATAAACTTGAGGTAGTAATGATGTTCATAACATCATTCGATTCATATATATAAAACTATCTTATTCGAAGGTTTAAACTCGTAATCACTAGAACATAGTTTAGTTAATTCTAAACTTGTTCGCAAACAAAAGTTAATCCTTCTAACTTGACTTTTAAAATTAACTAAACACATGTTCTATATCTATATGATATGCTAACTTAATGATTTAAAACCTGGAAACACGAAAAACACCGTAAAACCGGATTTACGCCGTCGTAGTAACACCGCGGGCTGTTTTGGGGTAGTTAATTAAAAACTATGATAAACTTTGATTTAAAAGTTGTTACTCTGAGAAAATGATTTTTATTATGAACATGAAACTATATCCAAAAATTATGGTTAAACTCAAAGTGGAAGTATGTTTTCTAAAATGGTCATCTAGACGTCGTTCTTTCGACTGAAATGACTACCTTTACAAAAACGACTTGTAACTTATTTTTCCGACTATAAACCTATACTTTTTCTGTTTAGATTCATAAAATAGAGTTCAATATGAAACCATAGCAATTTAATTCACTCAAAACGGATTTAAAATGAAGAAGTTATGGGTAAAACAAGATTGGATAATTTTTCTCATTTTAGCTACGTGAAAATTGGTAACAAATCTATTCCAACCATAACTTAATCAACTTGTATTGTATATTATGTAATCTTGAGATACCATAGACACGTATACAATGTTTTGACCTATCATGTCGACATATCTATATATATTTCGGAACAACCATAGACACTCTATATGTGAATGTTGGAGTTAGCTATACAGGGTTGAGGTTGATTCCAAAATATATATAGTTTGAGTTGTGATCAATACTGAGATACGTATACACTGGGTCGTGGATTGATTCAAGATAATATTTATCGATTTATTTCTGTACATCTAACTGTGGACAACTAGTTGTAGGTTATTAACGAGGACAGCTGACTTAATAAACTTAAAACATCAAAATATATTAAAAGTGTTGTAAATATATTTTGAACATACTTTGATATATATGTATATATTGTTATAGGTTCGTGAATCAACCAGTGGCCAAGTCTTACTTCCCAACGATGTAAAAATCTGTGAAAGTGAGTTATAGTCCCACTTTTAAAATCTAATATTTTGGGATGAGAATACATGCATGTTTTATAAATGACTTACAAAATAGATACAAGTACGTGAAACTACATTCTATGGTTGAATTATCGAAATTGAATATGCCCCTTTTTATTAAGTCTGGTAATCTAAGAATTAGGGAACAGACACCCTAATTGACGCGAATCCTAAAGATAGATCTATTGGGCCTAACAAACCCCATCCAAAGTACCGGATGCTTTAGTACTTCGAAATTTATATCATATCCGAAGGGTGTCCCGGAATGATGGGGATATTCTTATATATGCATCTTGTTAATGTCGGTTACCAGGTGTTCACCATATGAATGATTTTTATCTCTATGTATGGGATGTGTATTGAAATATGAAATCTTGTGGTCTATTGTTACGATTTGATATATATAGGTTAAACTTATAACTCACCAACATTTTTATTGACGTTTTAAGCATGTTTATTCTCAGGTGATTATTAAGAGCTTCCGCTGTCGCATACATAAATAAGGACGAGATTTGGAGTCCATGCTTGTATGATATTGTGTGAAAACTGCATTCAAGAAACTTATTTTGTTGTAACATATTTGTATTGTAAACCATTATGTAATGGTCGTGTGTAAACAGGATATTTTAGATTATCATTATTCGATAATCTACGTAAAGCTTTTTAAACCTTTATTGATGAAATAAAGGTTATGGTTTATTTTAAAATGAATGCAGTCTTTGAAAAACGTCTCATATAGAGGTCAAAACCTCGCAATGAAATCAATTAATATGGAACGTTTTTAATCAATAAGAACGGGACATTTCAGTAATCGTATATATCAGGATTAAAGTAAGGCTACTTCGAATGAAAAGTCGAAGTTGACTTGCTGGAGCTGTGACAAAATTGGCTACCTTGAAAGGGGATCGCAAAGTTATTTTTGCTAATAAATGCCAAAGGATCTGACACGGCTACGTGTTAAACTTTTACTCAGTTGCCGAGAGTTTCTCAGGTGCATAACCATATGCATAAATTTTTCCTTCCGTAGATGAAGTTGGGTTGGTTCATCCTCTCGATTGAGGTGTTTTCAAGAATCATGAAAGGTTTAAACGTAGATTGTAATCATCAAAATACAAATGAGGTTTAAGATGAAATCAAGTGGCAAACTTGAAGAATTGTTTAGTTTCATATGTTATAATCAATATTTTAATTCATTTTAATTGTCCAATGTTATTAGTCCACAGTCGATAGTCAACAGTCTACAGTCCAATAATTCATATATAGTTTAATATAATATTCGAATTAATTAATACGTGTCGTGACCTGTATACGTCTCAGACTCGATCACAACTCAAAGTATATATATTATTATAGAATCAACCTCAACCCTGTATAGAGAACTCGATTATTACTGCATATAGAGTGTTTATGGTGGTTCCAAATAATATATATAGATGCGTCGATATGATATGTCAAAACCTTGTATACGTGTCCCGATATTTAAAGTGCGTAAAATAAATAACAGAAATTAAATGACGATAAATTAAATGCGTAAAGTAAATAACAGAAATTAACTAACGATAAATAAAATTGCGATAATTAAATTGCGATAAATAAATTGCGATAAATAAATGTAATACGGAATTAACAGTTAGCTAGGAACAGTTAGCTAAGATTTTGTTAGCGTGAATTCTTAACAAAATTCCTAATAGTTATTTTGTCTATTTCTAACAAATTTTATTTTGTCAAATGTTTTCTTCATTATGCCACTTGTTGGATTCTGATAGGTAAAAATCCAAATATGAATTTGAATAAAAATGGTTATTCTGCGGCGAACGGATACGTATATCTGTGGATGTAAGAAGAATAGTAAATGAATGTTGAATCAGATTTACAGAATGTACAGTGTGACTTATTGGTGTGAAATCTAAATATTCCTCGGATATTACCTACCCGTTAAAATATTTTCACCATTAACAGTTTGTACAAAAGAATTTTAATTACAATCTTTATGAAAACATATATACATATATATTTTCTTCAGATGTAATCATGGATTCATTGAGTTAATATGATATTAAACTCATTTGGTTTACCGTTAGAACTAGAATACATAATCTCTAAAACATTTAGAGATTACTTAATTGCCATGAAGAATGAAGATAATTGATGTAGAACGATACGTAGAACGATGATTATACTCGAGGTACAGAATGAGATGTTGAGGCATGGATTGTTGATGGTACTGATGCTGTTATTGATGGTACTATTAGTGCCGTTGATGTTGCTGAAGCTGGTACGTTTTGCACCATATTTTCCAAGGTTACAACTCGGGCGCGAAGCTCGTTGACTTATTACTCCGGAATGGTTGTCGGTAGGAACGAGCGAATGAATAAATTTTTAGAATTTTTGATATTATATTATCATTGCGTGGTATCCTGTAAATGAGTGTGAAAATGGTGTTTCGGACAGGTTCGCCGATAAGTGCTTCAGGTTCTTCACCAAGAGGTGAATTTGGTTGATGGAAAGGATCGTCTTCTTCGCGTCTCCATGGATTAAGTTGACTACGAACCCATCAGATGTATTGAGGATGACTAATTAGTTGATTCATTCTGGTTATACTGCTTTCGGAGTTCGAGTGGAAATCCATATCGGAATAGCTGTCGGAATAACTATCGGAATAACTATCGAAATCTGAGGGACTCGAACTGGTTTAGGGATTCATCCCGTACGATCAGATGAAGGATTTTCGATAAGAAATAGATTATAGGATATAGATTAGTACCCTGCAGTACATAATTTACATATGCATATATAATACTAAAATCCCATAAGTTACGGAGGAATCTACGGAAGCTGTCAGGCATCGGTAACAATAACAGGTACGCTAAGATATGAATTAGCAGATATGCTAAGATATAAATTTTTGTCTATACACTAATCATGCAATTAATGCAATAAGATGTGTCTAGACTAAGGATGATAAGCAAGTGATTCTCTAAGAATGATAAGCAGGAAATTTTCGACACGAAATGATAAGCAAAACTTTTGACATGCAGACACGGTCAAAGTCCAGACTCACTAATGCATCCTAACGACTTATCAGTTAGTCACACTAATGCAGACCCGGTTCACTAAGACCACCACTCTGATACCAACTGAAAGGACCTGTCCTATTCCATCCGGACTGAAATGTCCCGTTCTTATTGATTAAAAACGTTCCATATTAATTGATTTCGTTGCGAGGTTTTGACCTCTATATGAGACGTTTTTCAAAGACTGCATTCATTTTTAAAACAAACCATAACCTTTATTTCATAAATAAAGGTTTAAAAAGCTTTACGTAGATTATCAAATAATGATAATCTAAAATATCCTGTTTACACACGACCATTACATAATGGTTTACAATACAAATATGTTACATCGAAATCAGTTTCTTGAATGCAGTTTTTACACAATATCATACAAACATGGACTCCAAATCTTGTCCTTATTTTAGTATGCAACAGCGGAAGCTCTTAGTATTCACCTGAGAATAAACATGCTTTAAACGTCAACAAAAATGTTGGTGAGTTATAGGTTTAACCTATATATATCAAATCGTAACAATAGACCACAAGATTTCATATTTCAATACACATCCCATACATAGAGATAAAAATCATTCATATGGTGAACACCTGGTAACCGACAATAACAAGATGCATATATAAGAATATCCCCATCATTCCGGGACACCCTTCGGATATGATATAAATTTCGAAGTACTAAAGCATCCGGTACTTTGGATGGGGTTTGTTAGGCCCAATAGATCTATCTTTAGGATTCGCGTCAATTAGGGTGTCTGTTCCCTAATTCTTAAATTACCAGACTTAATAAAAAGGGGCATATTCGATTTCGATAATTCAACCATAGAATGTAGTTTCACGTACTTGTGTCTATTTTGTAAATCATTTATAAAACCTGCATGTATTCTCATCCCAAAAATATTAGATTTTAAAAGTGGGACTATAACTCACTTTCACAGATTTTTACTTCGTCGGGAAGTAAGACTTGGCCACTGTTGATTCACGAACCTATAACAATATATAAATATATATTAAAGTATGTTCAAAATATATTTACAACACTTTTAATATATTTTGATGTTTTAAGTTTATTAAGTCAGCTGTCCTCGTTAGTAACCTATAACTAGTTGTCCACAGTTAGATGTACAGAAATAAATCGATAAATATTATCTTGAATCAATCCACGACCCAGTGTATACGTATCTCAGTATTGATCACAACTCAAACTATATATATTTTGGAATCAACCTCAACCCTGTATAGCTAACTCCAACATTCACATATAGAGTGTCTATGGTTGTTCCGAAATATATATAGATGTGTCGACATGATAGGTCGAAACATTGTATACGTGTCTATGGTATCTCAAGATTACATAATATACAATACAAGTTGATTAAGTTATGGTTGGAATAGATTTGTTACCAATTTTCACGTAGCTAAAATGAGAAAAATTATCCAATCTTGTTTTACCCATAACTTCTTCATTTTAAATCCGTTTTGAGTGAATCAAATTGCTATGGTTTCATATTGAACTCTATTTTATGAATCTAAACAGAAAAAGTATAGGTTTATAGTCGGAAAAATAAGTTACAAGTCGTTTTTGTAAAGGTAGTCATTTCAGTCGAAAGAACGACGTCTAGATGACCATTTTAGAAAACATACTTCCACTTTGAGTTTAACCATAATTTTTGGATATAGTTTCATGTTCATAATAAAAATCATTTTCTCAGAATAAAAACTTTTAAATCAAAGTTTATCATAGTTTTTAATTAACTAACCCAAAACAGCCCGCGGTGTTACTACGACGGCGTAAATCCAGTTTTACGGTGTTTTTCGTGTTTCCAGGTTTTAAATCATTAAGTTAGCATATCATATAGATATAGAACATGTGTTTAGTTGATTTTAAAAGCCAAGTTAGAAGGATTAACTTTTGTTTGCGAACAAGTTTAGAATTAACTAAACTATGTTCTAGTGATTACAAGTTTAAACCTTCGAATAAGATAGCTTTATATGTATGAATCGAATGATGTTATGAACATCATTACTACCTTAATTTCCTTGGATAAACCTACTGGAAAAGAGAAAAATGGATCTAGCTTCAATGTATCCTTGGATGGCTCGAAGTTCTTGAAGCAGAATCATGACACGAAAACAAGTTCAAGTAAGATCATCACTTGAAATAAGATTGTTATAGTTATAGAAATTGAACCAAAGTTTGAATATGATTATTACCTTGTATTAGAATGATAACCTACTGTAAGAAACAAATATTTCTTGAGGTTGGATGATCACCTTACAAGATTGGAAGTGAGCTAGCAAACTTGAAAGTATTCTTGATTTTATGAAACTAGAACTTTTGGAATTTATGAAGAACACTTAGAACTTGAAGATAGAACTTGAGAGAGATCAATTAGATGAAGAAAATTGAAGAATGAAAGTGTTTGTAGGTGTTTTTGGTCGTTGGTGTATGGATTAGATATAAAGGATATGTAATTTTGTTTTCATGTAAATAAGTCATGAATGATTACTCATATTTTTGTAATTTTATGAGATATTTCATGCTAGTTGCCAAATGATGGTTCCCACATGTGTTAGGTGACTCACATGGACTGCTAAGAGCTGATCATTGGAGTGTATATACCAATAGTACATGCATCTAAAAGCTGTGTATTGTACGAGTACGAATACGGGTGCATACGAGTAGAATTGTTGATGAAACTGAACGAGGATGTAATTGTAAGCATTTTTGTTAGGTAGAAGTATTTTGATAAGTGTATTGAAGTCTTTCAAAAGTGTATAAATACATATTAAAACACTACATGTATATACATTTTAACTGAGTCGTTAAGTCATCGTTAGTCGTTACATGTAAGTGTTGTTTTGAAACCTTTAGGTTAACGATCTTGTTAAATGTTGTTAACCCAATGTTTATAATATCAAATGAGATTTTAAATTATTATATTATCATGATATTATCATGTATGAATATCTCTTAATATGATATATATACATTAAATGTCTTTACAACGATAATCGTTACATATATGTCTCGTTTAAAAATCATTAAGTTAGTAGTCTTGTTTTTACATATGTAGTTCATTGTTAATAAACTTTATGATATGTTTTCTTATCATAGTATCATGTTAACTATATATATATATCCATATATATGTCATCATATAGTTTTTACAAGTTTTAACGTTCGTGAATCACCGATCAACTTGGGTGGTCAATTGTCTATATGAAACATATTTCAATTAATCAAGTCTTAACAAGTTTGATTGCTTAACATGTTGGAAACATTTAATCATGTAAATATCAATCTCAATTAATATATATAAACATGGAAAAGTTCGGGTCACTACAGTACCTACTCGTTAAATAAATTTCGTCCCGAAATTTTAAGCTGTTGAAGGTGTTGACGAATCTTCTGGAAATAGATGCGGGTATTTCTTCTTCATCTGATCTTCACACTCCCAGGTGAACTCGGGTCCTCTACGAGCATTCCATCGAACCTTAACAATTGGTATCTTGTTTTGCTTAAGTCTTTTAACCTCACGATCCATTATTTCGACGGGTTCTTCGATGAATTGAAGTTTTTCGTTGATTTGGATTTCATCTAACGGAATAGTGAGATCTTCTTTAGCAAAACATTTCTTTAAATTCGAGACGTGGAAAGTGTTATGTACAGCCGCGAGTTGTTGAGGTAACTCTAGTCGGTAAGCTACTGGTCCGACACGATCAATAATCTTGAATGGTCCAATATACCTTGGATTTAATTTCCCTCGTTTACCAAATCGAACAACGCCTTTCCAAGGTGCAACTTTAAGCATGACCATCTCTCCAATTTCAAATTCTATATCTTTTCTTTTAATGTCAGCGTAGCTCTTTTGTCGACTTTGGGCGGTTTTCAACCGTTGTTGAATTTGGATGATCTTCTCGGTAGTTTCTTGTATAATCTCCGGACCCGTAATCTGTCTATCCCCCACTTCACTCCAACAAATCGGAGACCTGCACTTTCTACCATAAAGTGCTTCAAACGGCGCCATCTCAATGCTTGAATGGTAGCTGTTGTTGTAGGAAAATTCTGCTAACGGTAGATGTCGATCCCAACTGTTTCCGAAATCAATAACACATGCTCGTAGCATGTCTTCAAGCGTTTGTATCGTCCTTTCGCTCTGCCCATCAGTTTGTGGATGATAGGCAGTACTCATGTCTAGACGAGTTCCTAATGCTTGCTGTAATGTCTGCCAGAATCTTGAAATAAATCTGCCATCCCTATCAGAGATAATAGAGATTGGTATTCCATGTCTGGAGACGACTTCCTTCAAATACAGTCGTGCTAACTTCTCCATCTTGTCATCTTCTCTTATTGGTAGGAAGTGTGCTGATTTGGTGAGACGATCAACTATTACCCAAATAGTATCAAAACCACTTGCAGTCCTTGACAATTTAGTGATGAAATCCATGGTAATGTTTTCTCATTTCCATTCCGGGATTTCGGGTTGTTGAAGTAGACCTGATGGTTTCTGATGCTCAGCTTTGACCTTAGAACACGTCAAACATTCTCCTACGTATTTAGCAACATCGGCTTTCATACCCGGCCACCAAAAATGTTTCTTGAGATCCTTGTACATCTTCCCCGTTCCAGGATGTATTGAGTATCTGGTTTTATGAGCTTCTCTAAGTACCATTTCTCTCATATCTCCAAATTTTGGTACCCAAATCCTTTCAGCCCTATACCGGGTTCCGTCTTCCCGAATATTAAGATGCTTCTCCGATCCTTTGGGTATTTCATCCTTTAAATTTCCCTCTTTTAAAACTCCTTGTTGCGCCTCCTTTATTTGAGTAGTAATGTTATTATGAATCATTATATTCATAGATTTTACTCAAATGGGTTCTCTGTCCTTCCTGCTCAAGGCATCGGCTACCACATTTGCCTTCCCCGGGTGGTAACGAATCTCAAAGTCGTAATCATTCAATAATTCAATCCACCTACGCTGCCTCATATTCAGTTGTTTCTGATTAAATATGTGTTGAAGACTTTTGTGGTCGGTATATATAATACTTTTGACCCCATATAAGTAGTGCCTCCAAGTCTTTAATGCAAAAACAACCGCGCCTAATTCCAAATCATGCGTCGTATAATTTTGTTCGTGAATCTTCAATTGTCTAGACGCATAAGCAATCACCTTCGTTCGTTGCATTAATACACAACCGAGACCTTGCTTTGATGCATCACAATAAATCACAAAATCATCATTCCCTTTAGGCAATGACAATATAGGTGCCGTAGTTAGCTTTTTCTTCAATAACTGAAACGCTTTCTCTTGTTCATCATTCCATTCAAATTTCTTCCCTTTATGCGTTAATGAAGTCAAGGGTTTTGCTATTCTGGAAAAGTCTTGGATGAACCTTCTGTAGTAACCAGCTAGTCCTAAAAACTGGCGTATGTGTTTCGGAGTTTTCGGGGTTTCCCACTTTTCAACAGTTTCTATCTTTGTCGGATCCACCTTAATACCTTCTTTGTTCACTATGTGACCGAGGAATTGAACTTCTTCCAACCAAAATGCACACTTTGAAAACTTAGCGTACAATTCTTCCTTCCTCAATACTTCTAACACCTTTCTCAAATGTTCACCGTGTTCTTGGTCATTCTTTGAGTAAATAAGTATGTCATCAATGAAAACAATGACAAACTTGTCAAGGTATGGTCCACACACTCGGTTCATAAGGTCCATGAACACAGCTGGTGCATTAGTTAAACCAAAAGGCATGACCATAAACTCATAATGACCGTAACGTGTTCTGAAAGCAGTCTTTGGAATATCATCTTCTTTCACCCGCATTTGATGATACCCGGAACGTAAGTCAATCTTTGAATAAACAGACGAGCCTTGTAGTTGATCAAATAAGTCGTCGATTCTCGGTAGTGGGTAGCGGTTCTTGATGGTAAGTTTGTTCAACTCTCGGTAGTCGATACACAACCTGAATGTACCATCTTTCTTCTTGACAAACAAAACAGGAGCTCCCCACGGTGATGTGCTTGGTCGAATGAAACCACGCTCTAAAAGTTCTTGTAATTGGCTTTGCAGTTCTTTCATCTCGCTGGGTGCGAGTCTGTAAGGAGCACGAGCTATTGGTGCAGCTCCTGGTACAAGATCTATTTGAAATTCAACGGATCGATGTGGGGGTAATCCCGGTAATTCTTTCGGAAATACATCGTGAAATTCTTTTGCAATGGGAACATCATTGATGCTCTTTTCTTCAGTTTGTATTTTCTCGACGTGTGCTAGAACAGCATAGCAACCTTTTCTTATTAGTTTTTGTGCCTTCAAATTACTAATAAGATGTAGCTTCGTGTTGCCCTTTTCTCCGTACACCATTAAGGGTTTTCCTTTTTCTCGTATAATGCGAATTGCATTTTTGTAACAAACGATCTCCGCTTTCACTTCTTTCAACCAGTCCATACCGATTATCACATCAAAACTCCCTAACTCTATTGGTATCAAATCAATCTTAAATGTTTCGCTAACCAGTTTAATTTCTCGATTCCGACATATATTATCTGCTGAAATTAATTTACCATTTGCTAATTCGAGTAAAAATTTACTATCCAAAGGCGTCAATGGACAACTTAATTTAGCACAAAAATCTCTACTCATATAGCTTCTATCCGCACCCGAATCAAATAAAACGTAAGCAGATTTATTGTCAATAAGAAACGTACCCGTAACAAGCTCCGGGTCTTCCTGTGCCTCTACCGCATTAATATTGAAAACTCTTCCACGGCCTTGTCCATTCGTGTTCTCCTGGTTCGGGCAATTTCTAATAATGTGGCCTGGTTTTCCACATTTATAACAAACTACATTGGCATAACTTGCTCCGACACTACTTGCTCCGCCATTACTCGTTCCGACACCATTTGTTCCTTTCGTTCTATTAACCCCTGGTCCGTAGACCTCACACTTCGCCGCGCTATGACCATTTCTTTTACACTTGTTGCAAAATTTGGTGCAGAACCCCGAGTGATTCTTTTCACACCTTTGGCATAGCTGCTTCTGATTGTTGTTGTTGTTGCGGTTATTATTGTTGTTGGGATGATTGTTGTAGTTGTTGTTGTTGTTGTTGTTGTTGGGCCGTTTGTTGTAGTTGCGATTGATGTTGCGATTGTTGGGATAATTGTTGCGATTATTGTTGTATTTGCTGTTGTTGTTGTATTGGTGATTCTTATCACCGTTTTCCTCCCACTTTCTTTTGACTTGCTTCACATTGGCCTCTTCAGCAGTCTGTTCTTTAATTCTTTCTTCAATCTGGTTCACTAGTTTGTGAGCCATTCTACATGCCTGTTTTATGGAGGCGGGCTCGTGTGAACTTATATCTTCTTGGATTCTTTCCGGTAATCCTTTCACAAACGCGTCGATCTTCTCTTCCTCATCTTCGAATGCTCCCGGACACAATAGGCACAATTCTGTGAATCGTCTTTCGTACGTGGTAATATCAAATCCTTGGGTTCGTAACCCTCTAATTTCTGTCTTGAGCTTATTGCCCTCGGTTCTGGGACGGTACTTCTCGTTCATCAAGTGCTTGAATGCTGACCACGGTAGTGCGTACGCATCATCTTGTCCCACTTGCTCTAGATAGGTATTCCACCATGTTAACGCAGAACCTGTGAAGGTATGCGTAGCGTACTTCACTTTGTCCTCTTCAGTACACTTACTTATGGCAAACACCGATTCAACCTTCTCGGTCCACCGTTTCAATCCGATCGGTCCTTCGGTTCCATCAAATTCCAAAGGTTTGCAGGCAGTGAATTCTTTGTAGGTGCATCCTACACGATTTCCTGTACTGCTAGATCCAAGGTTATTGTTGGTATGTAGCGCAGCCTGTACTGCGGCTATGTTTGAAGCTAGAAAAGTACGGAATTCCTCTTCATTCATATTCACGGTGTGTCGAGTAGTCGGTGCCATTTCCTTCAAAATAGTTAAATGGAACAAGTTAATCATACAGAATATTAAGAGTAGTTAATAGTATTTCGTAGCATAATATGAACTCATTTATAAAAGCTTTTTCTTCATATTAGCGTTTTATAAGTTTAAATTCGGGTAGTACCTACCCGTTAAGTTCATACTTAGTAGCTAATATACAATTCAACTACTACAATTCTATATGAAAAACTGATTATAATAATATTTCGCGTTCAAACTTTTATACAATATTTTACAAACTTACAATACCGCTTATTTTACATAAAGCATGAAATATAGCACACAATAACTTTGATACAAGATAGTTGTGAAGACAATTCTAGCTAGTACACAAGTCGTTCAGCAAAGGCAATAAAGACACGTAATTCATACGTCCAGAAATAAGTCATGCATTCTGGTTTTACTAGGACTACTTCCCATCCTTGGTCTTGTGCAACATAACCGTTATGGCCGTTGATAAGACAGCGTGTTGTAACGTCATCAAAGGGACGAGGGTTACGTAATGTCCAACAGTCCCGTAATAATCTAAAAACCTCATTTCTTACCCCAATTACCGACTCCGTCACTTGTGGAAACGTTTTGTTTAATAGTTGTAGCCCGATGTTCTTGTTCTCACTTTGGTGAGAAGCGAACATTACTAATCCGTAAGCATAACATGCTTCTTTATGTTGCATGTTAGCCGCTTTTTCTAAATCACGAAGTCCAATATTCGGATATATTGAGTCAAAATAATTTCTTAACCCGTTGCGTAAAATAGCATTTGGGTTCCCCGCAATATATGCGTCAAAGTAAACACATCGTAACTTATGGGTTTCCCAATGTGATATCCCCCATCTTTCAAACGAAAGTCTCTTATAAACTAAGACATTCTTGGAACGTTCTTCGAATGTCTTACAAACTGATCTCTCCTTAAATAGTTGTGCCGAAGAATTCTGGCCGACTCTAGACAAGATTTCATCAATCATGTCTCCGGGTAGGTCTCTTAAAATATTGGGTTGTCTATCCATTTTGTGTTTTTAAACTGTAAAATAGACAAGAGTTAGATTCATAAAAAAATACTTATTAATACAAGCAATTTTTACATATATCATAAAGCATAAGAACACTATATTACATATATTACACCACACGAATACAACTATCTTATTTCGACTCGCTCGTTTCTTCTTCTTCGGTTTTGGTTCGTTTTGCCAAGTTTCTAGGGATATATGATGTTCCCCTAATACGAGCCGTCGTTGTCCACATTGGTTTAGAAAAACCTGGTGGTTTAGAGGTTCCCGGGTCATTGTTACAACTTAAGGACTTCGGGGGTTGACGATACATATAAAGTTCATCGGGGTTGGAATTAGATTTCTCTATTTTTATGCCCTTTCCCTTATTATTTTCTTTTGCCTTTTTAAATTCAGTTGGGGTAATTTATATAACATCATCGGAATTCTCGTCGGAATCCGATTCATCGGAGAATTGGTAATCCTCCCAATATTTTGCTTCCTTGGCGGAAACACCATTGACCATAATTAACTTTGGTCGGTTGGTTGAGGATTTTCTTTTACTTAACCGTTTTATTATTTCCCCCACCGGTTCTATTTCTTCATCCGGTTCCGATTCTTCTTCCGGTTCCGATTCTTCTTCCGGTTCCGACTCTTCTTCCGGTTCCTCTTCGGGAACTTGTGAATCAGTCCACAAATCATTCCAATTTACATTTGACTCTTCATTATTATTAGGTGAGTCAATGGGACTTGTTCTAGAGGTAGACATCTATCACATAATATCAAACACGTTAAGAGATTAATATATCACATAATATTCATATGTTAAAAATATATAGTTTCCAACAAAAATGTTAAGCAATCATTTTTAAAGAAAACACGGTCGAAGTCCAGACTCACTAATGCATCCTAACAAACTCGATAAGACACACTAATGCAAATTTTCTGGTTCTCTAAGACCAACGCTCGGATACCAACTGAAATATCCCGTTCTTATTGATTAAAAACGTTCCATATTAATTGATTTCGTTGCGAGGTTTTGACCTCTATATGAGACGTTTTTCAAAGACTGCATTCATTTTTAAAACAAACCATAACCTTTATTTCATAAATAAAGGTTTAAAAAGCTTTACGTAGATTATCAAATAATGATAATCTAAAATATCCTGTTTACACACGACCATTACATAATGGTTTACAATACAAATATGTTACATCGAAATCAGTTTCTTGAATGCAGTTTTTACACAATATCATACAAACATGGACTCCAAATCTTGTCCTTATTTTAGTATGCAACAGCGGAAGCTCTTAGTATTCACCTGAGAATAAACATGCTTTAAACGTCAACAAAAATGTTGGTGAGTTATAGGTTTAACCTATATATATCAAATCGTAACAATAGACCACAAGATTTCATATTTCAATACACATCCCATACATAGAGATAAAAATCATTCATATGGTGAACACCTGGTAACCGACAATAACAAGATGCATATATAAGAATATCCCCATCATTCCGGGACACCCTTCGGATATGATATAAATTTCGAAGTACTAAAGCATCCGGTACTTTGGATGGGGTTTGTTAGGCCCAATAGATCTATCTTTAGGATTCGCGTCAATTAGGGTGTCTGTTCCCTAATTCTTAGATTACCAGACTTAATAAAAAGGGGCATATTCGATTTCGATAATTCAACCATAGAATGTAGTTTCACGTACTTGTGTCTATTTTGTAAATCATTTATAAAACCTGCATGTATTCTCATCCCAAAAATATTAGATTTTAAAAGTGGGACTATAACTCACTTTCACAGATTTTTACTTCGTCGGGAAGTAAGACTTGGCCACTGTTGATTCACGAACCTATAACAATATATACATATATATTAAAGTATGTTCAAAATATATTTACAACACTTTTAATATATTTTGATGTTTTAAGTTTATTAAGTCAGCTGTCCTCGTTAGTAACCTATAACTAGTTGTCCACAGTTAGATGTACAGAAATAAATCGATAAATATTATCTTGAATCAATCCACGACCCAGTGTATACGTATCTCAGTATTGATCACAACTCAAACTATATATATTTTGGAATCAACCTCAACCCTGTATAGCTAACTCCAACATTCACATATAGAGTGTCTATGGTTGTTCCGAAATATATATAGATGTGTCGACATGATAGGTCGAAACATTGTATACGTGTCTATGGTATCTCAAGATTACATAATATACAATACAAGTTGATTAAGTTATGGTTGGAATAGATTTGTTACCAATTTTCACGTAGCTAAAATGAGAAAAATTATCCAATCTTGTTTTACCCATAACTTCTTCATTTTAAATCCGTTTTGAGTGAATCAAATTGCTATGGTTTCATATTGAACTCTATTTTATGAATCTAAACAGAAAAAGTATAGGTTTATAGTCGGAAAAATAAGTTACAAGTCGTTTTTGTAAAGGTAGTCATTTCAGTCGAAAGAACGACGTCTAGATGACCATTTTAGAAAACATACTTCCACTTTGAGTTTAACCATAATTTTTGGATATAGTTTCATGTTCATAATAAAAATCATTTTCTCAGAATAACAACTTTTAAATCAAAGTTTATCATAGTTTTTAATTAACTAACCCAAAACAGCCCGCGGTGTTACTACGACGGCGTAAATCCAGTTTTACGGTGTTTTTCGTGTTTCCAGGTTTTAAATCATTAAGTTAGCATATCATATAGATATAGAACATGTGTTTAGTTGATTTTAAAAGTCAAGTTAGAAGGATTAACTTTTGTTTGCGAACAAGTTTAGAATTAACTAAACTATGTTCTAGTGATTACAAGTTTAAACCTTCGAATAAGATAGCTTTATATGTATGAATCGAATGATGTTATGAACATCATTACTACCTTAATTTCCTTGGATAAGCCTACTGGAAAAGAGAAAAATGGATCTAGCTTCAATGGATCCTTGGATGGCTCGAAGTTCTTGAAGCAGAATCATGACACGAAAACAAGTTCAAGTAAGATCATCACTTGAAATAAGATTGTTATAGTTATAGAAATTGAACCAAAGTTTGAATATGATTATTACCTTGTATTAGAATGATAACCTACTGTAAGAAACAAATATTTCTTGAGGTTGGATGATCACCTTACAAGATTGGAAGTGAGCTAGCAAACTTGAAAGTATTCTTGATTTTATGAAACTAGAACTTTTGGAATTTATGAAGAACACTTAGAACTTGAAGATAGAACTTGAGAGAGATCAATTAGATGAAGAAAATTGAAGAATGAAAGTGTTTGTAGGTGTTTTTGGTCGTTGGTGTATGGATTAGATATAAAGGATATGTAATTTTGTTTTCATGTAAATAAGTCATGAATGATTACTCATATTTTTGTAATTTTATGAGATATTTCATGCTAGTTGCCAAATGATGGTTCCCACATGTGTTAGGTGACTCACATGGGCTGCTAAGAGCTAATCATTGGAGTGTATATACCAATAGTACATACATCTAAAAGCTGTGTATTGTACGAGTACGAATACGGGTGCATACGAGTAGAATTGTTGATGAAACTGAACGAGGATGTAATTGTAAGCATTTTTGTTAAGTAGAAGTATTTTGATAAGTGTATTGAAGTCTTTCAAAAGTGTATAAATACATATTAAAACACTACATGTATATACATTTTAACTGAGTCGTTAAGTCATCGTTAGTCGTTACATGTAAGTGTTGTTTTGAAACCTTTAGGTTAACGATCTTGTTAAATGTTGTTAACCCAATGTTTATAATATCAAATGAGATTTTAAATTATTATATTATCATGATATTATCATGTATGAATATCTCTTAATATGATATATATACATTAAATGTCTTTACAACGATAATCGTTACATATATGTCTCGTTTAAAAATCATTAAGTTAGTAGTCTTGTTTTTACATATGTAGTTCATTGTTAATAAACTTTATGATATGTTTTCTTATCATAGTATCATGTTAACTATATATATATATATCCATATATATGTCATCATATAGTTTTTACAAGTTTTAACGTTCGTGAATCACCGATCAACTTGGGTGGTCAATTGTCTATATGAAACATATTTCAATTAATCAAGTCTTAACAAGTTTGATTGCTTAACATGTTGGAAACATTTAATCATGTAAATATCAATCTCAATTAATATATATAAACATGGAAAAGTTCGGGTCACTACACGGACGAAGTCCATATCGATTATAAACGATTCACAATAGTTGATTACATCGCGAGGTACTTGACCTCTATATGATACATTTTACAAACATTGCATTCGTTTTTGAAAAGACAAACTTTTAATACATTGGAAGTTGACGGCATACATACCATTTCATAATATATCTAAACTATAAATGACTTGATAATAATATTGATGACATCGATGACTCGAATGCAACGTCTTTTGAAATATGTCATGAATGACTCCAATTAATGTCTCTAAAATGAGCAAATGCACAACGGAAGATTTCTTTATACCTGAGAATAAACATGCTTTAAAGTGTCAACGAAAAGGTTGGTGAGTTCATTAGTTTATCATAAATAATCATTTCATCATTTTAATAGACCACAAGATTTCATATTTCCATTTCTCATAAACATACGTCCCATGCATAGAGACAAAAATCATTCATATGGATTGAACACCTGGTAACCGACATTCACAATATGTATATAAGAATATCCCCATCATTCCGGGATCCTCCTTCAGACATGATATAAATTTCGAAGTACTAAAGCATCCGGTACTTTGGATGGGGCTTGTTGGGCCCGATAGATCTATCTTTAGAGTTCGCGTCAATTAGGGTGTCTGTTCCCTAATTCTTAGATTACTAGACTAAATAAAAAGGGGCATATTCGATTTCGATAATTCAACCATATAATGAAGTTTCGATTACTTGTGTCTATTTCGTAAAACATTTATAAAAATTGCGCATGTATTCTCAGGCCAAAAATATAAAGCGTAAAAAGGCAAATAAAACTCACCATACTGTATTTTGTAGTAAAAATACATATGACGACATTGAACAAGTGTAGGGTTGATCTCAGATTCACGAACCTATAACAATTATATTTATATTAACACATATAATTGAAATCGAACGAAGTTTTATATTATTAGTGATATATTTGTTATTTTAGTAAATTATATGTTATATGTATTAAATAGGATTTTATGTAATTAAATGTTATTTGGTAAAGTAATATTAATAAAAATTGTGTTAGTTTATAATAATAATAATAATAATTTTTAATAATAAAAATAATTACAATAATAATAATCATGATAATAATAATATTATTAATTGTAATCAAAATAATGATAATAAAATATTGTTAGTAAAAATATTAATAATGATTGTAAAATATTGATACATATAATAATAATAGTAGTTTTTAATAAAATGATAAGTTTAATAACAACGATAATGAAAATATTAATTTTTAATATAATACATAATAATAATAATATTAATAATAATAATAATATAATAATAGTAAGATAATAATATAAATAAATAAATGATTAGATACGTAACTACCTCAAAGAAGTAACCCTAAAAAAAATGCCCAAATCCGGGTTTGAACCCGCGACGTCCCGCTAACCCGATAATATCCTTAACCATTGCTACGTTTACTATATTCTATTTTAATCCCGAGTTAAAAAACTAAGTAACCCTTTTAACATTATCGTCAATAACCTTTATTATCGTTACACCATTATCATCATATAACCATATCATTATTATTATCATAATTTTATTGTTATCTTTTATCATCAACGTTATTATTTCTTAACAACACCAATACAACCAAATTCTACTCATAATCATAATCTAATCTCGATCAACATTATCAACTCATCAACTTCATCATCAATCTAATTATCCTAATCATCATTCTTATCATGCTATGTAACATCATCCCGTCATTCTATTCGCCATCATAATCATGAACATTTACCATCATATTATTTGTACCATTATCACGACACCCTCTCTATCATTCTCAAATCTATCCTCTCGCATCTGTTGGAAAATCCTCAAGCCAAATTTGCAGCCCGTTAACAGCCCAACTAGGAATTCAACCCAACACTACAATTAGCCTAAATCAAAGTCCACTAATTTAAATGGGCTGTAATAGTTAAATACCTTAGTTAGCCCGTAAAACAATTAAGAAGTCCAAGTTGCCAATCCATTTATTTAAAAAGAGCCCAACTCAAAAATTATATCTACGGCCCATTATCTAAACGAGTTTATGGCCCAATTCAACATCCATAATAGTTTAACGCGGATTTGAGGTTGCTGTATATGGAACTTAGGATTCCAAGAAACACTTCATAGATCCTGACCCCATTCTTGACCCTCTCCCACTCACCTTGTTTTCATCTAATCCCACTTGCATAAATATAATATAGATCATGGCATTACTTTAGTTAATTTGTCCACAACTTCTATATCTTAATATTGTATAATACTGTACGTACCATTAACATTAATATGCTTTTGAAAACAGAAAGAAACGCAGCAGAGTTGAAGTAAATAACCTCAAGATAGAAAGGAAAAATGGCGGTTTGTGAGTTGATTTGATCAATGAATTGCAGCAACGATTTAGCAGGTTTTGATAGTAGTTTGGTGGGTTGCATTTTACATAAAAGAAAAACAATCGAACAGCAAAATTGTAGCAACAGTTTCATCATGGGTCTTCATCATATTCGCTGCATAGTAAATAGAAACACAGGTAGGTGTTCTTTCGGCCAAAACAGAAAATAAGAAGATATTGCAGTTGTATGTTCGATTAAAATGATGATGGTAATTGATAGTGTTCGAATGGTGAAAGGACCCGTTCATATACATTATAAACGATTCACAATAGTTGATTACATCGAGAGGTATTTGACCTCTATATGATACATTTTCAAACATTGAATTAGTTTTTAAAAGACAAACTTTCTTTACAACGAAAGTTGATGGCATGCACATCATTTCATAATACATCCAACTATAATTGGTTTAATAATAATCTTGATGAACTCAATGACTCGAATGCAAAGTCTTTCAAAATATGCCATGAATGACTCCAAGTAATATCCTGAAAATGAGCTAATGCACAGCGGAAGATTTCTTTAATACCTGAGAATAAACATGCTTTAAAGTGTCAACCAAAAGGTTGGTGAGTTCATAGGTTTATCATAACAATCATTTCAATATATTAATAGACCACAAGATTTCCGTTTATAAATATATGTACACTCGCAAGTGTATAAAAGTATTCTATAAGTTGTAGGCACCCGGTAACAAGCCTTAACGTTCATGTTTTACCCTCTGAAGTACACCAGATCAGGTGTGTTTAAAATAACCTCGAAGTACTAAAGCATCCCATAGTCAGGATGGGGTTTGTCAGGCCCAATAGATCTATCTTTAGGATTCGCGCCTACCGTACATAGACAAGTAGTTTAATGTTACCAAGCTAAGGGTATATTTCTGGTTTAAACCCACATAGAATTAGTTTTAGTACTTGTGCCTATTTCGTAAAACATTTATAAAACAGCGCATGTATTCTCAGCACAGAAATATATATAAAAATGGAGCAAATGAAACTCACCATACTGTATTTTATAGTAAAAATACATATAATGTCATTTAACAAGTGCAAGGTTGGCCTCGGATTCACGAACCTATATTAAGTATATATATTTATATGTTGGTCAATATCTGTCTAACAATTTAGGTCAAGTCGTAGTGTATCACAATCCTAATGCTCGAGACCGACATGCAAAAGTCAAAAAAGTCAACTTGACCCAAAATGACTTCCAAAATCTATACATATTTATTATATAACTTATATATAGTCATTTTATATATTTAAATATATTTATCATATCTTATTATACTAAATAATACCAGTCATTTATTAATAAATAAAAATTTATATTTAAATTTATATATGATAAAAATATACTTTTATATATCTCAAGTAATAAAATTTATAAAATTCACTCAATATCATAAAAATATAATGGTATGTATTATTAATGTAATTATATTACGTGTGGTAAAAATATCTTTGTACGCATATTTATTTGATTAAATAATATTGATAATAATAATAATGATAAAAATAATAAAATGATAGTTTCAATAAAAATATTAATTTTTAGTAATAAAGATAATTTTAGTAATAACATCAACTGATAACAATTATAATAATCGTTTTAATAATAATATTAAAATTAATAATAATTCAGTTGACCATATCTTTTAATCCATTCATCGAACCCACACGATTTTTAAATGAAAAGTTATTAATTTTTCTTTAGCTTTTCAACGACATGCATATCATATACCTTATCTCAGTAGCATATGTATCAAATTCGTGATTTATCATAAACTATTTAACGACGAAACTAAGCATATAAACATGCATAATCATATATACTCGAGCACTAGTCAGGGATACACTATTAATATATAAAAGATAAGATATGAATGCTCACGTATCAATATTGTGATTCAATATTGCAGGAAAATACGTATACACAATGAAAATGATAAACGTTAGGTTGACCTCATGAGCAATACCCTCGAACAATACCCATAACCTCCATAGCTATAACCCATAATTTCCTTAGCTCTATCCCGTTTGAAAACTTATTTTGAAATCGTCTGAATATAACTCCATCGTAGTATTTTATGTATACTAATAATATCTTGAAATAATACTAAGTATATATATATATATATATATATATATATATATATATATATATATATATATATATATATATATATATATATATATATATATATATATATATATATATATATATATATATATATATATATATATATATATATATATATATGTAATTTGATTGAGAGAGTTTAGAGAAATATATTTTCAAGTTTCTATGAAATAATGAAACCTATTGAATTCTATTTATAATAGATTTTTAAATTATTAAAGTGAATTATTAAAGTATGAATTATTAAAGTATGAATTATTAAAGTATAAATTATTAAAGTGAATTATTAAAGTATGAATTATTAAAGTGAATTATTAAAGTATGAATTATTAAAGTGAATTATTAAAGTATGAATTATTAAAGTTAAAGTAAAGTAAAAGTAAAGTTAAAGTATAGTAAAAGTATAAAACTATGTACGTATAATACGCGTATAAATATATTTAATATTAATTTAAATCGTTATATCATAAAATATTTTAGAAAAGTAGAATTATATATATTCATAATAGGTTTCAAGTTTTTAAATTACAGTCTGTTGGTGAAGCATGGGATAAAGTCCAAAGGTTTAATAAACGTATGAAATCATCTTAATGAAAAATGTCGAGTTACTTAACTTGTCGATATCCAACATCTAAGTTATTTACACTCCACGTTCTTACTTATAGATCACTTTACCATTTTCCGAATATTGTCAAAAAGAATAGATTTCTTAAATCACAGTGGACCTCATAACATTGGCCCGTAATCATATTATAATGTATCTGATAATTCAATCATTTGATATTATCTTTTAATTCTGTCGATAAATATATCGAAACAAATACGTTCATGTAAAGTATCATATATATCAAATACTTTGTTAATGTTTTCAGTTATTATATATTATATATACATATCTATATACACATAATTGTTCGTGAATCGTCGAACACGGTCAAAGGGTAATTGATTACATGAATGTAGTTCCAAACTTTTTGAGATTCAACATTACAAATTCTGCTTATCGTGTCGGAAACATATAAAGGTTAGGTTTAAATTTGGTCGGAAATTTCCGGGTCGTCACAAGTGGTGAGCTGAACAAGTGGTGGTTTAGAGTGGTTTGTTAATGGAGGAGGTCATAAAGGTGGCAGTGGTGGTTTTCGTCATTGAAACAGAAATATAGTAACAACAATGATGGAAGGAGCAGGAGTAATATGAAATGGGTTATTGATAGTTGTCGATGGTGGTTGTGATTATGATTTGATGTGGGTTTAGGAGTTGTTCGCTTACTTTAACGTTTTCATTACATCCAACTGTTCTTCATCTTGTTGTCATTAATCTCAAAAGGTTTACCATCGCTAGCCGAAGACAGCCACCACCGGCCAGCAGCTGCAGATGTAACAAAGTAGCAGTGGTTCAACAAGGGTCGGTGGTACTCACAGTGGTGGTAGAAGTGGCAGTTGTAAGAGGAATCAACAACAAAGAAAATGGGTTTCGGTGGTGGTTTTAATTTAAGAGAGGGAGATGAGAGAGAAGGAAAAAATCTTGGCGATTGTTTGTGATCTCGTTCAAACTAGAAAGAGGTAACAGGAAGTAAACGAGAGGGTTGTGTTGGTGTCAACAAAAGTGATGGTGATCGTGGTTGATGGGTCAAGAGAGACGAAACAGAAGTAGCTCATAGTTAGTTGTTTACGATGGTTCATGGTGGTTATTGGGTGTGTAGATTTTAGTGATGTTGAAGAAGGAGAAGGTGTGTCGGGTGTGAACTATCTATATGCATATGTAATGATATGTGTATATAAGAGATAGATGTTAGATATTATGAATCACAAGATAACAGTAAATCAAATAATACTAATAGTTAAATATGCAAGTGTATCAATATATAAATATATTATCATGTAGAAAAGAAAAAAAAACGTGTTCATTGAATAAGAGTTATTAGTTAGCAGCCTTTAACATGGAGTGCTATCATGCTCCGTTGATTTTTAGTGGCGGATAAAAGTCTTCGAGAATATCCTATATTTTTAAAATTGATAAAATAGATTCTAAATATATTTTTAATAAAGCTAAAATTGATACAACCTATTTTCGGATCATTGTTTATTCTAAAATCACGTAAGTTTCTTTTTAACTCATTTACTATCAATCGAATAACAATTGAGCGTTACCATGCGTTTACTAAATAACTTCAAAACCATATACTTGTATATTCTACATACTTTATTCACATATAGATACTTTTTATGTATTATTATTATTTAAAAAAAAATTATTTTAACAATTACAATATATAATATTTCATTTTATTCATTACCCTTTTTATATTATCAACTATGTGATACTTATATCATAATTGGATTTTTAATATATATATATATATATATATTTTATATATTTCAATATACATATAATATTTACAACAATGGTTCGTGAATCGTCGGGAATAGTCAAAGGTTAATTGAACACATGAATATAGTTTTCAAAGTTTTTGAGATTTCAACATTACAGACTTTGCTTATCGTGTCGGAAACATATAAAGATTAAGTTTAAATTTGGTCGGAAATTCCCGGGTCGTCACACTAAAGTTAACACTCGAGCTCGGAGTTCTTTAACTTCTTTTATTAACCCTGGTTGGTTATCAGTGTGAGGTAGAGGTCGGATATCTTCTCTAGTTCCATTAATGGTAGCCTCAAGATAAAAAATTCTTGCAAAAAGGGTATAAATGGTGTTGCAAACATGTTCTCCGATGAGCGGGTCAAGTACTCCAAGGATAGGTGCTAGATTTGGTTCATGATATGGAGTACCTTCTTCCCTTCTCCATAGGGTGGGTATGTCGCGAACCCACTCCCATTTTATCTAGTAATCACGGTAGTTGATTGGTTGGTGTGCTCCTGTCACGCTGTCTTCGGAGTCAGAGGAACGTGGTCGATTCGTAGAGGCCATCTTACGCGATCACAGAAAAGATTTTTGATATGAAGTGTTTAGTGACAGCAATTGATAGTTGGATGTATTCTCAATGCATAATATGCATAGATATATATAGTACCATGATCCCTTAAATTACGGAAAAATTTTACGAGAGATATCAGGCAAGGTCTACAGTAACAGATACGCTAAGATATGAATTGTCAGATACGCTAAGATATGAATTTTGTCTATACACTATTCATGCAGTCAGTGCAGTAAAACGTGTCTAGACTAAGAATAATGAGCAGGTAATTTCCTAAGGATGATAAGCAGATGATTTCCAACAAAAATAATAAGCAAAACTTTTGACATGCAGACACGGTCGAAGTCCAGACTCACTAATGCATCCTAACGACTATCAGTTAGACACACTAATACAAGACCTGGTTCGCTAAGATCACCGCTCTGATACCACCTGTGATGGCCCGTCCTAATCCATCGGGATGAAGTCATCAACATTTGGCCCCATTGCGAGGTACTGAACTAAATATGCCATGTACGACTCCATATAATATCTTTAAGATGAGCAAATGCATAGCGGAAGATTTCTTTCATACCTGAGAATAAACATGCTTAAAAGTGTCAACCAAAAAGTTGGTGAGTTCATAGGTTTATCATAGCAATCATTTCAATATATTAATAGACCACAAGATTTCCGTTTATAAGTATATGTACACTCGCAAGTGTATAAAAGTACTCTATAAGTTGTAGGCACCCGGTAACAAGCCTTAACGTTCATGTTTTACCCTCTGAAGTACACCAGATCAGGTGTGTTTAATATAACTTCGAGGTACTAAAGCATCCCATAGTCAGGATGGGGTTTGTCAGGCCCAATAGATCTATCTTTAGGATTCGCGCCTACCGTACATAGACAAGTAGTTTAATGTTACCAAGCTAAGGGTATATTTCTGGTTTAAACCCACGTAGAATTTGTTTTAGTACTTATGCCTATTTCGTAAAACATTTATAAAACAGCGCATGTATCCTCAGCCCAAAAATATATATAAAAAGGGAGTAATGAAACTCACCATACTGTATTTTGTAGTAAAAATACATATGACGTCATTTAACAAGTGTAGGGTTGGCCTCGGATTCACGAACCTATATCATTTATATTTATTAAAACATATAGTCGTAATCGATCAAGTTATATATGTATATTATTTCAATTATTATATATTTATATATACTTTTTATGTATGTTTTATGTAAGTATTTACCTGATAAAATAACATTAATAATGATAATGAATAATGTGTTGTATTCTTTTGAAATAATAATAATAATAATAATCATAATAAAAATAATAATAATAATGATAATAATAATAAAATGGTAATAATAATTTTGATATTAAAATAGGCATTTTATTCGTAGTAATAATAATACCATATAATAATAATGATAATAAAATTAATGTTAATTGTAATAATAACTAATATTGACTTTAGTATTAGCATACTAATAACAATAGTAAATAGAAATAAAATTTCTACCTTAAAAGCTTTCAAAAACATTATGCCACACACAGGGCTCGAACCCGTGACCTCTCGCTTACACACAACACACTCCACCACTCTTCTGTTTTCCATGTTTATGGTTTGAAATACATACGTAATATATTTAACACTTGTAATTCGGTTTCTATTGAAATCTTCAACATATTTTCGGCCCATTTACAAAAGATATATCGGCCCAATAGATCACAAAGCCCATTCTCGGGTAATGGCCTAGTCTGATCTAGCAAACAATTTAGTAGCAGTAGCGAGCAACAACAACATAAACTCTGGCCGTTTGATTTTTGAGGTTCGAACAGTAAACGAAGAAAGAAGAAGACGATCAACCTCAAGATCTTCATCATCAAATAATAATCATTATCATCATTCGGTGTTATCATCATCATCATCATCATCATCATCATAACCATAACAACACCATCTTAATCATCAACATATAACATAGCTTCATCATCACCATTCGTGATTTCATAAAATCACGATTTCTAACATCGAGTAATCACCATCATCGATCATAATCGTACGGTTTATTCATGATTTTGTCCGTCATCATCACAACCCATCTTAGTCACAATCGTCATTATTCTTCCTCGTTAACACGACAACAAAAGTTGACCCATTTGCAGCAGTAGCTGCTCGATATAGCAATAGTGGGTGGAGCAATTTGGTGGTGATATAATGAAGGTGGTGGTGAGGTTTACGGCTGCAAACAATCAGGTACAAAGTGGTGTTGATGGGTTGATCGAGTAGGATAAAACAACAAAAGTGGTGAGGGTTGTTGATGGAGTGAAGTAGAAATCAACAGCAGTAGCATGGTTTATCGAACAAGAACAGTCGTGATGGTTTACTGGGTGGTTTCGGCTAGTAAACAGAACCGGACAGAAGTACCAAATATAGCAGCAGTTTGAATTAATGAAGTTGGTAGTTTGTGGTGTTCCATAGTGAAGGTGGTTAATGGTTGAAGTGAAGATGGTGAAAGGTAATTGTAGGTGGCGGAGATGGCATTGGATTGGTTGTTCACGCGATAAACAGAAAAGAGAAAGAGATGGATGTCGATAGTCATGGTGGTGATGAATTAGATGTGCTCGTATAAGTCTACACACACACACACATATATATATATATATATATATATATATATATATATATATATATATATATATATATATATATATAATATAATAATAATTATAATTATAATATAATAATATATTATAATAATAAGAATCAAATAATTCAAAAGTTAAACAGTAATCAAGGAATATAAGAAACATTTAGCCACCGGTAATATTGGATTGTTGTGTGTCGACATCCCATCCTATCGTGTCCATAGCTAAACGTTTACGGATAAAAGTGTTCCTAAAAATCCCAAACTTTTAGATTAAATATAATTAATTATTTTACTCATTAACTGTTTGAAACCTGATCAAAAAGGTTCGATAATTATTTATTTTTTGTTCCAATTTATATGTACGTTGTACTAATATTTAAACTTAAAAATGTAAAAATATTTTTAACAAATCTAAAATCTTCGTAATCAATTTACAGTCTAACTTTTATCTTAATCATTCATGAACATGTATTATATCTATATTAAAACTAACGAAATGTCAACCGAATGTCACTGACGTTTACTAATTAGGCTCGAAATCAATTATGTTTAATATATTCTCTTTCTATATGGAAACAGTTTTAAATAGTAAGTTTTAACTACTAAAATAAATATATTATTTACTTTAATATAATTATATATATTTACAAGAAATATTTATATACATATATATATATATATATATATATATATATATATATATATATATATATATATATATATATATATATATATATATATATATATATATATATATATATATATATATATATATATAACTATACATTTATAATAACAGTTTTTATTACATCGCATATTATTTTACATATTTATTTCCAACAATTAAATCATATATTATTTCAAATAATATTTCAAATTATTATATATATATATTTATATATATATATATATATATATATATATATATATATATATATATATATATATATATTTAAATATACATGTATCATTTACTATTTGTTGTTCGTGAATCGTCGAGAACAGTCGAAGGTCAACTGAATATATGGAACAGTTCAAAAATCTTGAGACTCAGATTAACAGACTTTGCTTATCGTGTCAAAATATTAAATCATATCGAGAATTTGATTTAAAATTGGTCAAAATTTTCCGGGTCGTCACACTACAGAAGGTTCATCCAAGATTTTTCCAAAATAGTAAAACCCTTGATTGCATTAACGTATAAAGGGAAGAAATTTGAATGGAAGAATGAGCAGGAGAAAGCGTTTCAATTGTTGAAGAAAAATTTAACTACGGCACCTATATTGTCATTGCCTGAAGGGAATGATGATTTTTGTGATATATTTTGACGCCTCAAAGCAAGGCCACAGTTGTGTATTAATGCAACGAACGAAGGTAATTGCCTATGCGTCCAGACTGTAGTGACCCGTCCTAATCCATCTGGACGAAGTCTTCAACAGTTGGTCCCATTGCGAGGTTCTAACCTCTATATGCCATGAATGACTCCATGTAATATGAGCAAATGCACAGCGAAAGATTTCTTTCATACCTGAGAATAAACATGCTTTAAAGTTTCAACCAAAAGGTTGGCGAGTTCATGAGTATATATATATATATATATATATATATATATATATATATATATATATATATATATATATATATATATATATTAAATATACATGTATAATTTACTATTTGTTGTTCGTGAATCGTCGAGAACAGTCGAAGGTCAACTGAATATATGGAACAGTTCAAAAATCTTGAGACTCAGATTAACAGACTTTACTTATCGTGTCAAAATATTAAATCGTATCGAGAATTTGATTTAAAATTGGTTAAAATTTTTCGGGTCGTCACACTATAGAAGGTTCATCCAAGATTTTTTCCAAAATAGTAAAACCCTTGATTGCATTAACGTATAAAGGGAAGAAATTTGAATGGAAGGATGAGCAAGAGAAAGTGTTTCAATTGTTGAAGAAAAAGTTAACTACGGCACTTATATTGTCATTGCCTGAAGGGAATGATGATTTTGCGATATATTGTGACGCCTCAAAGCAAGGCCTCGGTTGTGTATTAATGCAACGAACGAAGGTAATTGCCTATGCGTCCAGACTGTAGTGACCCGTCCTAATCCATCTGGACAAAGTCTTCAACAGTTGGTCCCATTGCGAGGTTCTGACCTCTATATGCCATGAATGACTCCATGTAATATGAGCAAATGCACAGCGAAAGATTTCTTTCATACCTGAGAATAAACATGCTTTAAAGTGTCAACCAAAAGGTTGGTGAGTTCATAAGTTTATCAAAATCAATCATTTCCAATTATATAATAGACCACAAGATACTCATATTTAGAAAACAATCTGTGCAGGTCTACTCCTGCTATAAAATCATTCATATAAAGAACACCGGAACCTTTCAAAACAACTCACCAACGGTACCTAATGCGTAGTGCAATGACAAAATCATCTCACCGTGGTAGTTAATACAATATAATTTATACAACGAGAGCTAATGCATACGCAATGCAAAATCATCTCCCGAGAGTAGCTGAAACGGGGGCTAATGCGTACGCAATGCAAAATCATCCCTCCGTTACCAACTACAAAGTCGACTATAATACAATACAATACATCGGGGCTAGTGCGTGCGTGCAATGCAATCCCGCCGATGGTAGTTAAAACGGGAGCTAATGCGTATGCAATGCAAAATCATCTCTCCGTTAACTACTAAATCGAACCTCTGAATCCAAATAATTCTATCATAGAATGTAGTTTTGAATATTTGTGTCTATTTCGTCAATCATTTATAAAAGCAGTTCATGTATTCTCAGTTCAAAAATATATCTCAAAAGCATTTAGGAAACAGTTATAAAAACAGCGCATGTATTCTCAGTCCCAAAAATGTAAAGAGTAAAAGGGAATCAAATGAACTCACAATACGATATTTTGTAGTAAAAATACGCATACGACGGAACTGAACAATTTAAGGTTGGCCTTGGATTCACGAACCTATATCATTTATATATATATTAACACATATAATCGTAATCGAACAGATTTTATATATTATATCTTAATTTATGTATTATATATATTTAATTTGTATATATACTAAAAATGATTATTATTTATATAGTTATATCAATATATATGTATATATTAATAATACCTAATTTGTTAAAAATGTTAATATGTTTAGTACATACTTATATGTAATATTACTATAAGTATATTTTTATATCAATAATAGTAACAAAGGTTGTATTCAATTATAATGATAATATTAATAATAATAATACTGATAAAATATTAATTATAGTAATAATAATAATAATAGTGATAAAAATAATAATTATGTCTCTAAAAATAATACTGATAATAATAGTGATAATAATGATAATCCTAATAGTAATCAAAAAATGATAATTTTACTAAAAATGTTATGTTTATTAATATTGATAATAATAAATTTTTTTAATAAAAATAATATTTTTACTAAAATGATACTTTTCATAATAATGCTAATAATAATAGTTTTATAAATAATGATGTTTATAATAATAATGATGATAATCATAACAATATTGGTTATAATCATAATGATAATAATAATAATAATAATAATAATAATAATAATAATAATAATAATAATAATAATAATAATAATATAATAATAATAATAATAATAATAATAATAATAATAATAATAATAATAATAATAATAATAATAATAATAATAATAATAATAATAATAATAATAATAATAATAATAATAATAATAATAATAATAATAATAATAATAATAGAATACAACCTTTGAAGAACAAGCTTTTAAGAAAATGCCATAGACCGGGCTCGAACACATGACCTCTCGCTTAACTACCCACACCCCTACCCTCGATCCGTCTGTTGCTTTTCTGATATAACTCGCGTTTCAACTTACTTAACATATACGTTTTATCTTTTTTTTATAACATCCTCACTATCCCATTATCCATTGGGCTTGGACTTATACTAACGGCCCAATATCTACTATATTTTAATAAGACTTAAATCAAATTCTACTAGCCAAATATATTTATTAGAATATCGAGGCCCAACCTATTGAAAAGAGGTTTACGAGTAACAGCAACTAATCAGATTATTTCGTGAGTTTCAAACCACCAATGTAAACGTAGCAGCGAAAAGCTTATCGTCGTAGTTTATCAATATCATTCATCATTCATTCATCGTTTCATCATCATCGACATATCTTTATCATGGCATCGTGAATAATATCATCATCATTTAATCGTTCGATTTAACTTAACACCATCATCATCATTCTATCTTCGGCTGTTATCATTAAAGCATCATCATCATCATCATTATTATGTATCATCTATTGTTATCTAATAACATCTTAATCTCGTTATCACCATAACCATCATTATAATTATCATCCTAAGGCATAATCATCTATCATAATCTTAACTATCATCATCATAACCTAATTGTAATCATCATCATACTCGTATCCTTCTATCACCATTGCAGCTTGTTCAGTGATTTAGATAGGGAACCTAATATGGCAGTAGCTCAACAGAATTCATAATCTGGCTCTTGGGCTCAATATCAAAATAGAGAAATAGCCCAACAATTAAATCAGAAACTGGTGGCCCAACAAAGTAGTGTGGATTTTGGCCCAAATGTATAAGCAATCACGACCCAAATCAGATGTCATTTAGAATCCATTTTCTGTTATTGCTAGTGGGGTGGTTTTTAAATATATATATATATATATATATATATATATATATATATATATATATATATATATATATATATATATATATATATATATATATATATATATATATATATATATATATATATATATATATATATATATATGGTATCCTGTAAACACGCCTCTCCTTGGATACCATACCTCTTCTTTACAGCTCATTATAATAGATTTTAAATATCTACAAGTGGAACTATGAGTTTAAATTTGTCGGCTAAAGAAAAATATAAGTAACAGCCATTATTCTTTCTTCCCTATCTCATACGCGTATCTCTCTCTAAATCATTGTTACCGTATCATCAACGTTATCCTGGCCAAACATCGTGATACTTCTTTTCTGTTTCAGAAACGAAACAGGAATACATAAATGGCAGCGAGCTGTTATGGAAACAAAATAGGAACAGTAGCAGCTTAAAGGGGTTCGTTTTGGGTTTTATGTACAGGAATAGAATTTAACGATTTTAAATGTGGTCTCCAATTCAAACAAGAAGATATATACGGCTGATGGTTGAGGAAACACGCTGCAACAGATGGTAGGTTGGTGGTTTGAGGAGAATCATGAAAGGTGGTGGTTTTAAGGAAAAAAAAAATACAAGGTGGTGGTGGTGGTGGTGGTTCACGAAGAGAGTGAGTGAAGGTGGTGGTGTTTGGGTTTTATCTTCATCATGTAAGTATATGTGTTTATATATATATAAGTTTGATGTTTATGGGTTTAATTCATTTGTTGATATTTGATGGAGTTTAAGACTTTTGGTGGGTTTAAATCATATATGGTTGATGGTGTTGATTGAAAGGACCCGTTCATATACATTATAAACGATTCACAATAGTTGATTACATCGCGAGGTATTTGACCTCTATATGATACGTTTTACAAACATTGCATTCGTTTTTAAAAGACAAACTTTATTTACATCTAAAATTGACGGCATGCATATCATTTCATATTACATCCAACTATAATTGACTTAATATTAATCTTGATGAACTCAATGACTCGAATGCAACGTCTTTCAAAGTATGTCATGAATGACTCCAAGTAATATCCTTAAAATGAGCTAATGCACAGCGGAAGATTTCTTTAATACCTGAGAATAAACATGCTTTAAAGTGTCAACCAAAAGGTTGGTGAGTTCATTAGTTTATCATAATCAACCATTTCCGTAATAGTAATAGACCACAAGATTTCATATATATAAACGTTTTAATAAAAATATTCTAAGTGGTTGAGCACTTGGTAACCATACTTAACATTTAATCAACGTCGCATATTCCCTTTATTATGAAATCACACTACACTGTACCAAGTGTAGTCACTGAAACGAAGTACTGTGCAACCGTTGAATACTGGTCGTCCAGTCCGGTTGGAGTTGTCAGGCCCGATAGATCTATCAACAGGATTCGCGTTTACAATACCGCATGTAAATGGTAGTTACCAAGCTATTAGGGAAAAATATGCAAAGTGGTACAACTCAACGTGGAATATGTTTTTAGTACTTGTGTCCATTTCGTAAAACAGTTATAAAACAGTGCATGTATTCTCAGCCCAAAAATATATATAAAAAGGGAGTAATGAAACTCACAATACTGTATTTCGTAGCAATTATGTATATGACGGCACTGAACAAGTGCATGGTTTGTCTCGGATTCACGAACCTATATTAAGTATATATATTTATATGTTGGTCAATATCTGTCTAACAATTTAGGTCAAATCGTAGTGTATCACAATCCTAATGCTCGAGACCGACATGCAAAAGTCAACAAAAGTCAACTTGACCCAAAATGACTTCCAAAATCTATAAATGTTTATTATATAACTTATATATAGTCGTTTTATATATTTAAATATATTTATCAGATCTTATTATACTAAATAATACAAGTCATTTATTAATAAATAAAAATTTATATTTAAATTCATATATGATAAAAATATACTTTTATATATATCTCAAGTAATAAAATTTATAAAATTCACTTAATATCATAAAAATATAGTGGTATGTATTATTAATGTAATTATATTACGTGTGGTAAAAATATCTTTGTACGCATATTTATTTGATAAAATAATATTGATAATAATAATAATGATAAAAATAATAAAATGATAGTTTCAATAAAAATATTATTTTTTAGTAATAAAGATAATTTTAGTAATAACATCAACTGATAACAATTATAATAATCGTTTTAATAATAATATCTTGAAATAATACTAAGTAAATATATATATGTAATTCGATTGAGAGAGTTTAGAGAAATATATTTTTAAGTTTCTATGAAATAATGAAACCTATTGAATTCTATTTATAATAGATTTTTGAATTATTAAAGTGAATTATTAAAGTGAATTATTAAAGTATGAATTATTAAAGTGAATTATTAAAGTATGAATTATTAAAGTGAATTATTAAAGTATGAATTATTAAAGTGAATTATTAAAGTTAAAGTAAAGTAAAAGTAAAGTAAAGGTAAAGTTAAAGTTAAAGTATAGTAAAAGTATAAAACTATGTACGTATAATACGCGTATAAATATATTTAATATTAATTTAAATCGTTATATCATAAAACATTTTAGAAAAGTAGAATTATATATATTCATAATAGGTTTCAAGTTTTTAAATTACAGTCTGTTGGTGAAGCATGGGATAAAGTCCAAAGGTTTAATAAACGTATGAAATCATCTTAATGAAAAATGTCGAGTTACTTAACTTGCCGATATCCAACATCTAAGTTATTTACACTCCACGTTCTTACTTATAGATCACTTTACCATTTTCCGAATATTGTCAAAAAGAATAGATTTCTTAAATCACAGTGGACCTCATAACATTGGCCTGTAATCATATCATAATGTATCTGATAATTCAATCATTTGATATTATCTCTTAATTCTGTGGATAAATATATCGAAACAAATACGTTCATGTAAAGTATCATATATCTAATACTTTGTTAATGTTTTCAGTTAATATTATATATTATATATACATATCTATATACACATAATTGTTCGTGAATCGTCGAACACGGTCAAAGGGTAATTGATTACATGAATGTAGTTCCAAACTTTTTGAGATTCAACATTACAAATTCTGCTTATCGTGTCGAAAACATATAAAGGTTAGGTTTAAATTTGGTCAGAAATTTTTGGGTCGTCACAGTACCTACCCGTTAAAGAAATTTCGTCCCGAAATTTGATCGAGGTCGTCATGGCTAACTATAAAAATGTTTTCATGACGGATATGTGTTGATAGATAGGATTTTATTACCATAGAGTAATATGAATAAAATGATCCGATTACTCGAAGCGTATGAGTGAAGCTATCACAAAATAGTGGAATGAGGAAAATAAGTTTCGTCATAATTTTTGACGTAGTCATGGTTGAATTCCGGAATTCAAGGGATTCAAAAAAAAAAAATCTTGAAAATCTATAAGATCTGTTTCTTCGAGATTTAAGGAAATTAGGATCTCTTTAATTAAATGCGATGATCTGTCCCGATTACTACGTCTGATATTTCCCTTATATATTTACCTTTTCCATTCCATTAGTTTTTACCACTTCTATACTTAATTTCAATTTCAAAAGATTGCGAAAATGCTTAATCCAGTTCTAATCCTTGTCCTTATCCTTACTATCGCAACAATCATTCTCTTTTTCCAACTTCACCGGAGGAATCTATTTTCTTCTACTTCGCCCTTGGGGTTATAGTGTTTTTAATTCTCCCGTGTCTTTATGTTGCGATAAACATTGATATACACGGTTTGTAATTTATGTGTTGTTATTGGACTTTATATTCTCCCTTACATTTCGGAGTTTCATACTTTTGTTGTCTCTTCCTGGCTTTAAGTCAAGCGAATAATGGTCCAGAATTAGTAGGTATGAAGTTTTGGATGAACATAGTTAATGTTCTAAGAAGGAAATTGTAATGGTACGATCTTGATTTGGCAAATTACCAGAATATCCGGAAAGATAGAACTATCAATAAGATATGTTCTTAATATGCTTGAAGATTTGGTAGAATGTAAGAGTCGTGTAAATGGTACATGATGATGGTATGTTTTGTGAATCATCACATTCCATTAGAAACTCAGCATGAATTACTGTAATATAATCACGTTGATCAGGTGTCATTATATTATACTAACTCATGCTTCAGTTCCCAACACTACTTCAAAACATTCATATTTGAATTTTTTTCAGAATTTAGAAACCAACACAGTTTCTTTTATGTTGCAGATATTATGGAGAGATAAATGATCTCAGATAAGAATAGTTGTGAAAATATCTCCAGAAATATGGAGAATATGTATAATGAGAGATACGAAGATATCTTATAATATTTAAGATAAGATGATGATGAAGAATAAGGTCCGCAAAGGTTTAGAGTCAGGAGCAAGGTATTCGTTAATGACTTCGTCAGAAACAGAATCATCAAGATTCTTTAAATACAGACTTTGGTCCTTGTATTTGTCCTTGGTCTCCTTCACGGTCTGCTCAATCCATTGTTCAGTACCAACTCTTCTCTTTTTCTGGGCTTTACCAACACATTATTCTTTATCATCAAACTTTTGACTGTTAAAGTCGTTTACAGTTTCTGCTGCTTCATTAGCATTTCGAGAACTAATTCACAGTTTGAGATGTTTTTTAGAAACTTCACATTCGAAGTGTGTAAGTTTAGGAGATAGTCGTTATATGTATATATAACTATTGAAGTAGAAACGCTGCGAGATTTCAAAATACTGATTGCTGATTTTCAGTAATTGGTATGGCAATTCTTGTTGCAAGATGCGGATAAGTAAGAGATGAAGTTTCAATGAATAAGTATAGTGACTTTTTGGAGAGGTTTAAGTCGAAGGTTAATGAAGTTGTTGATAAGTTTACTGCTAATGTGGTGAGATATGAAAGGTTCCCCAGTAACGATGGTGAAAGGGCAGCATATCTATCGAAGTTGTAATAAAATTAGTTTTACTGAAAAGTCGAAGTTGACTTGTTGGAGCTGTGACAAAACTGGCTACTTTGAAAAGAATCGTAAGGTTGTTTTTGCTAATAAATGCTAAAGAATTCAACGTGGGTACGTGTTAAACTATGACTTTGGGTTCGAGAGTTTTTCAGGTACAAGACTTCGGGTAATGTGTAATTGGATCATCATCTCGATTGTTCCTTATTTGAAGTGTCTTCCGAAATTTCGAAGCGTTTTAAATGCAGCTTGTCATTGTCAATATCCAAAGGATAAATTCGTCATAAATCTCGATTGATTCTCGTATCCTTTTGTGAAATGACCCATTCATATACATTATAAACGATTCACAATAGTTGATTACATTGCGAGGTATTTGACATCTATATGATACATTTTACAAACATTGCATTCGTTTTTAAAAGACAAAATTTCTTTACATCGAAAATTGACAGGCATGCATACCATTTCATAATATCCACTATCCAACTATAAGTTGATTTAATAATAATCTTTGATGAACTCAATGACTCGAATGCAACGTTCTTCGAAATATGCTATGAAAGACTCCAAGTAATATCTTTAAAATGAGCAAATGCACAGCGGAAGATTTCTTTAACACCTGAGAATAAACATGCTTTAAAGTGTCAACCAAAAGGTTGGTGAGTTCATTAGTTTATCATAATCATTTATTTCCATCATTTTAATAGACCACAAGAATTTCATTTCCAGTTCTCATAAATATACGTCCCATGCATAGAGATAAAAATAATCATTCATATGGTGAACACCTGGTAACCGACATTAACTAGATACATATAAGAATATCCCCTATCATTCCGGGATCCTCCTTCGGACATGATATAAATTTCGAAGTACTAAAGCATCCGGTACTTTGGATGGGGTTTGTTAGGCCCAATAGATTTATCTTTAGGATTCGCGTCAATTAGGGTGTCTGTTCCCTAATTCTTAGATTACCAGACTTTAATAAAAAGGGGCATATTCGATTTGGATAATTCAACCATAGAATGTAGTTTCAATTACTTGTGTCTATTTCGTCAAACATTTATAAAAGCGCATGTATTCTCAGTCCCAAAATTATAAAGGGTAAAAAGGTAAATGAAACTCACCATACTGTATTTCGTAGTAAAAATACATATAACGTCATTGAACAAGTACAAGGTTGGCCTCAGATTCACGAACCTAAATTAATTATATATAATTATGTGTTGGTCAATATTTGTCTAACAAATTAGGCCAAGTCATAGTGTACCACAATCCTAATGCTCGAGACTAATATGCAAAAGTCAACAAAAGTAAATTTGACTCAAAATAATTTCCAAAAATCTATACATGATTAATATATAGTTTAAATATCGTCGTTTTATATTTTTAAATATTTTTAAAAGATTTATTAGAGTAAATAATATAATTTATTTATTAATAATTAAAATTTTATATTAAATTTATATAATATAATATACTTTTATATATATTAAGTAATAAAATTTATAGGGTTCATTTAATATCATAAAGATAATATGATAGGTATTATTAAAGTAAGTTATTAGACGTAGTAAAATATGTTTGTATCACATATTTATTTGATAAAATAATATCTATAATGATAGTAAGTAAAAGTTGTATTATTTTGTAATAATAATTATTATTATAAAAATATCAATATTTATAATTACTAAGATGACATTATGATAAAACGATAATTCTAATTATGATAACTTTAATATTTTCGATAATTTTTAATATTATCTTTAAAATAATAATTCTATTTAAAATAATAATAATGATGATATTTTATAGTAACAATGACATTTCTATTAAAATGATAATTTTTGTTAAAATGATAGTTTTAATACTAACGATATTTTTAATAATAATAGTAATGATAAAAATAATAAGAACGATAATTTTATCTAAATCAATATCTTATAATATTTTAATTTCATCATGATACTCTTACTCATTATTTCCTAATCGTTTCGTTTAATAGCTTTTAATCGTCTTTTATATCGTGTTCATAATAATGATAATAATAGTAATCAAAATAATTAGGTGTTACAAATATTTGTTTTAATTACACTAATATTAATAATGATAGTTACTATAACATTTTTAACGATACTACTAATAATTATCTTAATGATAATATAGTTATAATAATAATAACAATGACAATATCCATTTTTAAATAATGATATATATATTAATAATGATAATAATAATAATAATACTAATAATAATAATAATAATAATAATAATAATAATAATAATAATAATAATAATAATAATAATAATAATAATAATAATAATAATAATAATAATAATAATAATTGGATAATAATAATAATAATAATACTAATTATAACTTTAACGATAATAACGATAGTAATAATAAAAAAAATAACAATTTTTAATGATAAATCCCTTTTATTGATAAAGATAATAATAATGATAATAATAAGATAAAACTAGAACGACGATAAAAACGACGATAATAATAATCATTTTTAATAAAAATATAGAAAATTCAATTGATTATAACTTCTAATCCGTTCATCGAAACCATTCGATATCTAAAGGAAAAGTCCTTAATTTTTCGCTAGCTTTCCAAGGACATGCATATCTTATACCTTATCTCAACCGCAAGTGTAACTAATTCAATATTCAACCTAACCTGTCTAAGGGCAATATCAAAAGTACAAGCATGCATAATCCTAAATACTCGAGCACTAGTCAGGGATACACTATTAGTATGTAAAAGTTAAATTATGAGTACTCACGTATCAATATTGAGATTCAATATTGCAGGAAAGGTACGTAGATGCAACGGAAATGATAAACACTATATTGACCTCACGAGCATACCCATGAACCATACTCAATCACCTCCATAGCTATAACCCATAATTTCCTTAATCCTATCCTACTCGAAAAACAATTTCGAAATCACTCGGACAGCACTCCGTCGTAATATTTTATGTATACTAATAATATCTTGAAATAATACGGAGTAAATATATATATGTAAATCGATTGAGAGAGTTTAGAGAAAAATATTTTCAAGTTTCTATGAAATAATGAAACCTATTGAATTCTATTTATAATAGATTTTTAAATTATTAAAGTGAATTATTAAAGTATGAATTATTAAAGTAAATTATTAAAGTATGAATTATTAAAGTGAATTATTAAAGTATGAATTATTAAAGTAAATTATTAAAGTTAAAGTAAAGTAAAAATAAAGTAAAGGTAAAGTTTAAGTATAGTAAAAGTATAAAACTATGTACGTATAATACGCGTATAAATATATATAATATTAATTTAAATCGTTATATATATTTAATAAAATAAAATATAAATATCGTTATCTTTATCATACTAGTTAAGTAATGAGTTGTCAAAAGTGGTTCTAGATATTTATAAAAGTTATATACGTTTTAATAATAAAGTTCTTTTTAAACTGAAAACGTTTTTGTACGTTTTTGTACGTTTGAAGCATTTTTAATGAACCCACCAACCTTTTGGTTGACACTTTAAAGCATGTTTATTCTCAGGTGTTAAAGAAATCTTCCGCTGTGCATTTGCTCATTTTAAAGATATTACTTGGAGTCTTTCATAGCATATTTCGAAGAACGTTGCATTCGAGTCATTGAGTTCATCAAAGATTATTATTAAATCAACTTATAGTTGGATAGTGGATATTATGAAATGGTATGCATGCCTGTCAATTTTCGATGTAAAGAAATTTTGTCTTTTAAAAACGAATGCAATGTTTGTAAAATGTATCATATAGAGGTCAAATACCTCGCAATGTAATCAACTATTGTGAATCGTTTATAATGTATATGAACGGGTCATTTCAGTTGGTATCAGAGCGGTGGTGTTAGCGAACCAGGTCTGCATTAATGTGTCTAACTGATAAGTCGATAGGATGCATTAGTGAGTCTGGACTTCGACCGTGTCTGCATGTCAAAAGTTTTGCTTATCATTTTGTGTCAAAAATTAACTACTTATCATCCTCAGGAAATTACCTGCTTATCATTTTTAGTCTAAGACACGTCTTGCTGCATTGATTGCATGAATAGTGTATAGACAAAAATTCATATCTTAGCATATCTGCTAAATCATATCTTATCGTATCTGTTACTTTAAACTTTGCCTGACATATCCCGCAAAGTCCTCCGTAATCTACGAAATCTTTTGATCTATATATATATATATATATATATATATATATATATATATATATATATATATATATATATATATTCTATGTAATTAGAATACCATCCGTTAGCCAAAATCATTTCATATCGTAAAAAAAAATTCTTTATCCAATCGTACGAAATGGAATTCGTCATCAGTTCAAGTCACTCAGATTCCGAAATGGAATCTCATTCAAGCTTCGAAAGCAGTGTGACCGGAATAGATCAACCAATCAGTCATCACCTATTCTGGATGAATTGGGGATGAGTTCCTAGCCTCCTCAATCATTGGAGACAAGAAGAAGGTGATCCCTTCCATCCACCACATTGCCCTCTTGACGAAGAACCTGAAGCACTTACCGACGAACCTGTCCGAAACACCATTTTCTCGCTCATTTCCAGAGTATCTCATCACGATTATATATTACATCAAATTTTAGATTTTATTTATCCACTCGTCCGAACCGACAATCACCCCGGTGTAATAGAAGAAGTCAACGAGCTTCGCGCTCGGGTAGTGGCTTTGGAGAATATGGTGTAGAGATTACAAACACCAGCAGCAGCATCAGCAGCATAACCAGTACCACCATCATTAACGCCAACAGTACCATTACCACCTCCAACCACAACCACGTCGTAAACCTCAACTTCACAATCTGTCCCACGAGTATCAACGTCATACACACCATAGATACCAAGGAGTACCAACAACAATAACTGACGAAGTATTAATTCATAACTTCATTGGAGAAACATTCCGCGACAATTATGTAATCTCTAAAGTCTTAGAGATTATCTAATCTTGCCCTAACCATAAATCAGTTAAGCGAACCAAAATGATAGAAGGAAGAGTAGAAACCCTGACAAAAATGGTGTGTGATTAACAAGCTAAACTTGCTTTACCAACAGCATCAACAGTACCGTCAGCGTTACCAGCATCGTCAGTACAGTCAACATCCGAATCAACAACACCGATAACATCACAAACTCCGTCAGTTCAAGAATCACTGTGGACATCATTACGAATCAATAACGTGTATATTGTATCAACGAGTTATGAAGAATTAACTCATTCCCTCTGAAGAAATTATATGTATATTATATATATATATATATATATTTTGAAATAAATCTTTCCGTGCTAAGCTATTGTGTGCGAATCTTAACTACTCGGTTAATTCATATTACAAATATGCAATAATGTACGTCCTTCGGCCGCAACTTAACCAGCGTTAACTACAATCTCTGTCGCAATTCAACAAATTCCAATTCATAATAAATCAAGTATATATTTGATTTTACACTTTCACCATCGATGTACCCGAAACTTTTCAGATAACATCATTCGTACTTTGCGAAATTCACAAGAATTCCACGAACCGAACATCATACATCAACAAATAACGAAGTATTGATTCATAATTTCAATGTCATTAAAGAAATACTGCGTAAAAGTTATGTACTTTTTAAAGCCTTTAGGGATTATTCAATTCTAGTTTCAACCGTAAATCAAATGAGTTTAATTTAACATTAACTCATTAAATCTATGTTACATCTGAAGAAAATATACATATATATATTTTCATAAAGACTGTAATAAAATTCTTTTGTACAAAATATTAATTGTGAAATTTTTTTTAACGGGTAGGTAATACCCGAGAGATATATAAATTCACAATTAATATGTTACATTCTTCGAATCTGATTCAGCAAATCATCCATTATACTCCCTACTTTCACAACAATATACATTCTTTTATAGAAATCAAAACAACCATACTCATTCAAAATTTAATTACATATTCTGATTTTAAAATCTCAAAATTCAACTTGAGATATGACTAAAATCATCACTCTTAGATCCTTATATCTTTCACAAGCTATATTTTGACTTCAAAACTGTGTTAGAACATCAAATGTATGTTAACGATTACAATCTGTGTTCAAACCCTTCGAAAATTTCTGAAGACACTTCGAATGATGAGCAATCGAGATGATGATCCAACCACATGTTACCCACAGTTATGTACCCGAAAAACTCTTGAAACCAAAGTAAAAGTTTAAACAACGTATCCGCGTCAGATTCTTTAGCATTTATTAGCAAAAATAACTTTACGACTCCTATTCAAAGTAGCCAGTTTTGTCACAGCTCCAGCAAGTCAACTTCAACTTTTCAGTCAGACTAACCTTATTATAACCTTGAGATATACAACTTCGTTACCAGGGAACCTTTTACATTCCACCACATTATTAGCAGATGTACCAACAACTTCATTACCCTTTGACTTTAGCCTCTCCAAAAAGTCATTATAATTATTCATTGAAACCCCATCATTTACTCATTCGCATCTTGTAATGAGAATTGCCATACGAATCATTGGGAATTAGCAATCAGTATTTTAAAATCTCGCAGGATGTCTACGCCAACAGTTATATGTGTATATATAACGTCTATCTTCTGGACTTAATTTGAATGTGAAGTTTCTGAAAAACACTCCGAACTACGAATTGGTTCTCCGAAAATGGAAAAAAAAAATGCAGATGAAGCAGCAAAAACTATAAACGACTTTAAACGGTAAAAGCTGGATGATAATGATGAAGTGTGTTGGCAAAGCGCAGAAAAAGAGAAGTTTTGGAACTGGAAAATGGATTGAGCAAAGTAGAAAGGAGGTTGTGGACAAATTACAAAGACTGAACCTGACTTCAAAGGATCCAAATGATTCAGTACCTGCTGAAGTCATTAACGAATACCTTGCTCCTGACTCTAAACCCCTGCGAACAATATTCTTCATCATCCTCTGATATTAGAAATTCTAAAATATCATCATATCTTTCATTATAAATATCCTCCATATTTCTGAAGATATTTTCTTAATTTTTCTTATTTGAAATCATTTACCTCTTCGCGCTATTTGTATTACATCATAAAAGAAACTATTTTAGTTTTAAAATTCTGAAACATTCAAGTTTAAAATAGGAATATTTTGAAGTAATGTTGGGAACTGAAGCATGAATTAGTATAATATAATGACACTTGATCAATGTGATTATATTACAGTAAGTCATGCTGAGTTTCTAAATGGAACGTGATGATTCACAGATCATAACATCATCATGTGCCATGTTATACGACTCTTGTATTCTATTTAACCTCTAAAATATCAAGAAAATATTTCTTGATGATTCGGCCTTTTCCAAGGTATTCTAGTAATTTGACAAGTCAAGATCGTGCCATCACAATTTCCTTCCTAGAACATTAACAATGTTCATTCCGAAATTCATATCTGTGAATTCTGGACCATTACAAGCGGTGCTTAATCGCAAGAAGAAGAAACGAAAGGACAAAACTCCGAAATAGAAATTGGGGTATAAATTGCAGCAAATAAAAGAGATCATTAACTGTGAATGATAATGATTATAGAAGACAGAAGCAGATACTTTGAAATATAAGGGAACATATAAATCCCAACGACAAACCAGAAATTATAAACCATATATATCAATGCATATAGCAATATAAAGACACGGGAGAACTAGAAACACTATAAACCCAAGAGTATAGTAGAAGTAAATAGATTCTTCCGGCGGTAGATGAAAAAGAAGAATGACCGATATGAAAGTTAGAAGTATATCGAGAATCAGAACTGGATGGAGCATATTGATGAATACTTTAAAATATGAGTTTATGGGGAAAGAATAGAAGGTGATGAAACATGGCTGGGAACTTAGAAATCAACAGATTTAACTCACACAATGGCGGAATAAGTGAATCAAACCCTCTAGTGAATAGGTTAAGTTTTTTTTGATTAATTTAGTCAAACCACAACTAAATCAAGTGTGATTAGATCAACACCTAGAGCTATTATTCACCACCTGGGTGATTTGGACTGAGAGAGAATCGGAAGAGCTCACTAGATCTGAGTGTGTGTAACAAATGAGAGGCTTAACCTAAAATGAAGAACATAAGACTTTATATACCCCTGCTGTTGACTCACCTATATGATTCATTCATCACACGTACGAGTTGGCTTCATCAGTCGTACGGGTGATCACTCACTCGTGTCTTCTCATTTAGGTTGTAATTGTGACTTAGCTCAGCATCAACCGTGCGTATGAGCCTGTCAGTTGTACTAGTGAGGCTTCACTCGTACGTCTGACTAAGTCTAACATAGTTAAACATCTAAATCTCGTTCCTGCAGTTCCTGTAACCACATACAAACACGGATAGGATAATAACGAGCAATCATGGTGGCCTGTAAACTGTTGTACCTGCAATGGACGCGGGTAGATGTCTAGGAACTTGCATAAAATGCATCAACAGAAGGTGTGAGTTGTAAGGAAACGAAGGAGGTGAATTTATAAGAAAATCTCCTACAGAACAATTAAAATGGACGATCGCATTTAAAGCGGATCCTAATTCCCTTGATTACCGGAGAGTCAAATCTTATTAAGAAGATTTTCTTCAAATCCCTTGAAATCTGGGAATCAATCATATCTACGTCAAATGATAAGATGAATCTACACTTACTCATTTCACTCTTCTATGTTAGCTTCATTCGTACTCTTCATATAAATGGATTGTTTATCCAAATTATTCGCTGATGATAAAACTCTAATTTTCAGCCCGTATGCATCATGAAAACATACTTATTATCATTCACGACCTTTCCACTCAAATTTCAGGACGTAATTTCTTTAACGGGTAGGTACTGTGACAACCCGGAAATTTCCAACCAAATTTAAACTTTAATCTTTATATGTTTCCGACACGATAAGCAATATTTGTTAAGTTAAATTGCAAGAATTTTAAACTATGTTCATACATTCATTCAACCTCGACCATGTTCCAACGATTCACGAACCATTAAACGAATATGATTATATATGTATATATGTATATATATTATAACTTGAAACGTAAACAAAATATTAGATTAAATACTTTATATGATTGTATCTGTTTCAAAATATTTATCAATGGAATTAGAAGATAAGATCAAATGATTGAATTATCAGATATATTGAATTATGATTACAAGTCTCTGTTGAAAGGCCTACGTTGATTTGAGAAATCTTTCCATTTTAACAATATTCGGAAAATGGTAAAGTGATTTATAAATAAGAACAAATTGTCAATCATTGAGAACTAGACAAAGGATAGTGGAAGATTGAATCTCATAAAGACTCGATTGATCTATTTAGTTTCAAACGTACAAAAACGTTTTCAGTTTAAAAAGAACTTTATTATTAAAACGTATATAACTTTTATAAATATCTAGAACCACTTTTGACAACTCATTACTTAACTAGTATGATAAAGATAACGATATTTATATTTTATTTTATTAAATATATATAACGATTTAAATTAATATTATATATATTTATACGCGTATTATACGTACATAGTTTTATACTTTTACTATACTTAAACTTTACCTTTACTTTATTTTTACTTTACTTTAACTTTAATAATTCACATTAATAATTCATACTTTAATAATTCACTTTAATAATTCATACTTTAATAATTCACTTTAATAATTCATACTTTAATAATTCACTTTAATAATTTAAAAATCTATTTTAAATAGAATTCAATAGGTTTCATTATTTCATAGAAATTGAAAATATTTTTCTCTAAACTCTCTCAATCGATTTACATATATATATTTACTCCGTATTATTTCAAGATATTATTAGTATACATAAAATATTACGACGGAGTGCTGTCCGAGTGATTTCGAAATTGTTTTTCGAGTAGGATAGGATTAAGGAAATTATGGGTTATAGCTATGGAGGTGATTGAGTATGGTTCATGGGTATGCTCGTGAGGTCAATATAGTGTTTATCATTTCCGTTGCGTCTACGTACCTTTCCTGCAATATTGAATCTCAATATTGATACGTGAGTACTCACAATTTAACTTTTACATACTAATAGTGTATCCCTGACTAGTGCTCGAGTATTTAGGATTATACATGCTTGTACTTTTGATATTGCCCTTAGACAGGTTACGTTGAATATTGAATTAGTTACACTTGCGGTTGAGATAAGGTATAAGATATGCATGTCCTTGGAAAGCTAGCGAAAAATTAAGGACTTTTCCTTTAGATATCGAATGGTTTCGATGAACGGATTAGAAGTTATAATCAATTGAATTTTCTATATTTTTATTAAAAATGATTATTATTATCGTCGTTTTTATCGTCGTTCTAGTTTTATCTTATTATTATCATTATTATTATCTTTATCAATAAAAGGGATTTATCATTAAAAATTGTTATTTTTTTTATTATTACTATCGTTATTATCGTTAAAGTTATAATTAGTATTATTATTATTATTATCCAATTATTATTATTATTATTATTATTATTATTATTATTATTAGTATTATTATTATTATTATCATTATTAATATATATATCATTATTTAAAAATGGATATTGTCATTGTTATTATTATTATTACTATATTATCATTAAGATAATTATTAGTATTATCGTTAAAAATGTTATAGTAACTATCATTATTAATATTAGTGTAATTAAAACAAATATTTGTAACACCTAATTATTTTGATTACTATTATTATCATTATTATGAACACGATATAAAAGACGATTAAAAGCTATTAAATGAAACGATTAGGAAATAATGAGTAAGAGTATCATGATGAAATTAAAATATTATAAGATATTGATTTAGATAAAATTATCGTTCTTATTATTTTTATCATTACTATTATTATTAAAAATATCGTTAGTATTAAAACTATCATTTTAACAAAAATTATCATTTTAATAGAAATGTCATTGTTACTATAAAATATCATCATTATTATTATTTTAAATAGAATTATTATTTTAAAGATAATATTAAAAATTATCGTAAATATTAAAGTTATCATAATTAGAATTATCGTTTTATCATAATGTCATCTTAGTAATTATAAATATTGATATTTTTATAATAATAATTATTATTACAAAATAATACAACTTTTACTTACTATCATTATAGATATTATTTTATCAAATAAATATGTGATACAAACATATTTTACTACGTCTAATAACTTACTTTAATAATACCTATCATATTATCTTTATGATATTAAATGAACCCTATAAATTTTATTACTTAATATATATAAAAGTATATTATATTATATAAATTTAATATAAAATTTTAATTATTAATAAATAAATTATATTATTTACTCTAATAAATCTTTTAAAAATATTTAAAAATATAAAACGACGATATTTAAACTATATATTAATCATGTATAGATTTTTGGAAATTATTTTGAGTCAAATTTACTTTTGTTGACTTTTGCATATTAGTCTCGAGCATTAGGATTGTGGTACACTATGACTTGGCCTAATTTGTTAGACAAATATTGACCAACACATAATTATATATAATTAATTTAGGTTCGTGAATCTGAGGCCAACCTTGTACTTGTTCAATGACGTTATATGTATTTTTACTACGAAATACAGTATGGTGAGTTTCATTTGCCTTTTTACCCTTTATATTTTTGGAACTGAGAATACATGCGCTTTTATAAATGTTTGATAAAATAGACACAAGTAATTGAAACTACATTCTATGGTTGAATTATCCAAATCGAATATGCCCCTTTTTATTAAAGTCTGGTAATCTAAGAATTAGGGAACAGACACCCTAATTGACGCGAATCCTAAAGATAGATCTATTAGGCCTAACAAACCTCATCCAAAGTACCGGATGCTTTAGTACTTCGAAATTTATATCATGTCCGAAGGAGGATCCCGGAATGATAGGGGATATTCTTATATGTATCTAGTTAATGTCGGTTACCAGGTGTTCACCATATGAATGATTATTTTTGTCTCTATGCATGGGACGTATATTTATGAGAACTGGAAATGAAATTCTTGTGGTCTATTAAAATGATGGAAATAAATGATTATGATAAACTAATGAACTCACCAACCTTTTGATTGACACTTTAAAGCATGTTTATTCTCAGGTGTTAAAGAAATCTTCCGCTGTGCATTTGCTCATTTTAAAGATATTACTTGGAGTCTTTCATAGCATATTTCGAAGAACGTTGCATTCGAGTCATTGAGTTCATCAAAGATTATTATTAAATCAACTTATAGTTGGATAGTGGATATTATGAAATGGTATGCGTGCCTGTCAATTTTCGATGTAAAGAAATTTTGTCTTTTAAAAACGAATGCAATGTTTGTAAAATGTATCATATAGAGGTCAAATACCTCGCAATGTAATCAACTATTGTGAATCGTTTATAATGTATATGAACGGGTCATTTCATTTTGAGTATTACAATTAAAAGTGATGTTCTATCACAGTTTTGAAGTCAAAGTATAGCTTTGAAAAAAATGTAAGGATCTAAGAGTGATGGTTTTGCTTATATCTCGAGTTGCATTCTAAGATTTCAAAAATCAGAATAGGTGATTGAATTTGAATGAGTATGGTTGTTTTAATTTCTTATAAAATAAGGTATACTGTTGTGAAAATATGGAGTATAGTTGATGATTTACTGAATTAGAATCGAAGAATGTAATATATTAATTGTGCATTTATATATCTCTCCAGGTATTACCTACCCGTTAAAAAAAATGTCACAAATAATATTTGGAACAAGAATTTTTCATTACAGTCTTTATGAAAATATATGTATGTATATTTTCTTCAGATGTAATACAGATTTAATGAGTTAATATCATATTAAGCTCATTTGATTTTTTGCTTGGATTAGTAAAGAATAATCTCTAAAACATTAGAGATTACATAATCTTCGCGGAGCATTTCACTAATGTAATCAATACTTCAATATTTATTCTTATAGATATTTCCTTAGTGAATTATGCTGATGCTCATAGAATTCTTGCTAACTTCACAAGATACGAATGTTGTTTTCCAGTAAGTTTCGAGTACATTGAAGATGAAAGTATAAAATCAAACATGTTATTGAATGATACACTTGGTTTATTATGAAACCGAATTCATTTAATTGAATCAAAGATTGTAGTTACGATGGTTAGGTTGTTAACGAAGGATGTACATCATAGCATATTAGTAATATGAATTTAACTGAGTAGTATCTACCCTTTTTCAATTCATATTCAATAGCTTAGTACGAAAGATTTTTATAGTTTCAGCATTCATATATATAAAATATATATATATATATAATTTCTTCAGAAGAATGAGTTAATACTTCATAACTCGTTGATACAAAATACTCGTTGTTGATCAATGATGACGTCCACGGCGATTCTTGAACTGACGGAACTTGTGATGTTATAGGTGCTGCTAGTGCTGATGATGCTGACAGTACTGACGGTGATGGTGGTGCTGACGATATTGTTGATGCTGATGATACTTCCGGTAACTGCTGGTGATGCTGTTGAAGCTTGTGGTATTGAGGCTTGTGATGTGGATGTTACTGGCGGTATTGGTTATGCTGATGGTGCTGCTGATTGTGTTTGTAATCCTTGTACCATGTATTCCAAAGCCACTACTCGGGCGCGAAGTTCGTTAATTTCTGCTAGTACACCGGGATGATTGGCGGTTGGAACGAGCGGATGAATAAGATTCGCAATATGGGATAGTATATAATCATGACGAGATACTCTAGCAATGAGTGAGAAAATGGTGTCTCGAACAGGTTCGCCGGTAAGTGCTTCAGGTTCATCGCCAAGAGGGCAATGTGGTGGATGGAAGGGATCACCTTCTTCTTGTCTCCAATTGTTGAGTTGACTACGGACCCATCCCCAATTCATCCAAAATAGATGATGGGAAATTGGTTGATCCATTCCGGTGATGCTACTTTCGGAGCTCAGGTAGATATTATATCAGAATAGCTGTCGGAATCTGAGGAATTCGAACTGGTTGAGGGATCCATCTCGTAGGATCAGGGAAAGAATTTTTGGTATGAAATAGATTATAGAATTTAGATTTGGTATTCTTCAATTACATAATTTGCATATGTATATATAATACCAAAATTCTGTAAATTACGGAGAATCTTTGAAAAGATGTCAGTCAAAGTTCACAGTAATAGATGTGCTAAAATAAGAATCCGTCTATACACTATTATACAATAAATGCAGGAAAACACGTCTAGACTTAAGATGATAAGCAGGTAATTTTCTAAGGATGATAAGTAGATGATTTCCGACTAGAATTGATAAGCAAACTTTTTGACATGCAGACACGGTCGAAGTCCAGACTCACTAATGCATCTTAACAACTATCAGTTAGACACACTAATGCAAGACCTGGTTCGCTAAGACCACCGCTCTGATACCAACTGAAAGAACCCGTTCATATACATTATAAACGATTCACAATAGTTGATTACATCGCGAGGTATTTGACCTCTATATGATACGTTTTACAAACATTGCATTCGTTTTTAAAAGACAAACTTTCTTTACATCTAAAATTGACGGCATGCATATCATTTCATATTACATCCAACTATAATTGACTTAATATTAATCTTGATGAACTCAGTGACTCGAATGCAACGTCTTTCAAAGTATGTCATGAATGACTCCAAGTAATATCCTTAAAATGAGCTAATGCATAGTGGAAGATTTCTTTAATACCTGAGAATAAACATGCTTTAAAGTGTCAACCAAAAGGTTGGTGAGTTCATTAGTTTATCATAATCAACCATTTCTGTAATAGTAATAGACCACAAGATTTCATATACATAAACGTTTTAATAAAAATATTCTAAGTGGTTGAGCACTTGGTAACCATACTTAACATTTAATCAACGTCGCATATTCCCTTTATTATGAAATCTCACTACACTGTATCAAGTGTACTCACTGAAACGAAGTACTGTGCAACCGTTGAATACTGGTCGTCCAGTCCGGTTGGAGTTGTCAGGCCCGATAGATCTATCAACAGGATTCGCGTTTACAATACCGCATGTAAATGGTAGTTACCAAGCTATTAGGGAAAAATATGCAAAGTGGTACAACTCAACGTGGAATATGTTTTTAGTACTTGTGTCCATTTCGTAAAACAGTTATAAAACAGTGCATGTATTCTCAGCCCAAAAATATATATAAAAAGGGAGTAATGAAACTCACAATACTGTATTTCGTAGCAATTATGTATATGACGGCACTGAACAAGTGCATGGTTTGTCTCGGATTCACGAACCTATATTAAGTATATATATTTATATGTTGGTCAATATCTGTCTAACAATTTAGGTCAAATCGTAGTGTATCACAATCCTAATGCTCGAGACCGACATGCAAAAGTCAACTTGACCCGAAATGACTTCCAAAATCTATACATGTTTATTATATAACTTATATATAGTCGTTTTATATATTTAAATATATTTATCAGATCTTATTATACTAAATAATACAAGTCATTTATTAATAAATAAAAATTTATATTTAAATTCATATATGATAAAAATATACTTTTATATATATCTCAAGTAATAAAATTTATAAAATTCACTTAATATCATAAAAATATAGTGGTATGTATTATTAATGTAATTATATTACGTGTGGTAAAAATATCTTTGTACGCATATTTATTTGATAAAATAATATTGATAATAATAATAATGATAAAAATAATAAAATGATAGTTTCAATAAAAATATTATTTTTTAGTAATAAAGATAATTTTAGTAATAACATCAACTGATAACAATTATAATAATCGTTTTAATAATAATATTAAAATTAATAATAATTCAGTTGACCATATCTTTTAATCCGTTCATCGAACTCACACGATTTCTAAATGAAAAGTTATTAATTTTTCTTTAGCTTTTCAACGACATGCATATCATATACCTTATCTCAGTAGCATATGTATCAAATTCGTGATTTATCATAAACTATTTAACGATGAAACTAAGCATAAAAACATGCATAATCATATATACTCGAGCACTAGTCAGGGATACACTATTAATATATCAAAGATAAGATATGAATGCTCACGTATCAATATTGTGATTCAATATTGCAGGAAAGTACGTAGACGCAACGAAAATGATAAACGTTAGGTTGACCTCACGAGCAATACCCTCGAACAATACCCATAATCTCCATAGCTATAACCCATAATTTCCTTAGCTCTATCCCATTTGAAAACTTATTTTGAAATCGTCTGAATATAACTCCGTCGTAGTATTTTATGTATACTAATAATATCTTGAAATAATACTAAGTAAATATATATATGTAATTCGATTGAGAGAGTTTAGAGAAATATATTTTCAAGTTTCTATGAAATAATGAAACCTATTGAATTATATTTATAATAGATTTTTGAATTATTAAAGTGAATTATTAAAGTGAATTATTAAAGTATGAATTATTAAAGTGAATTATTAAAGTATGAATTATTAAAGTGAATTATTAAAGTATGAATTATTAAAGTAAATTATTAAAGTTAAAGTAAAGTAAAAGTAAAGTAAAAGTAAAGTAAAGGTAAAGTTAAAGTTAAAGTATAGTAAAAGTATAAAACTATGTACGTATAATATGCGTATAAATATATTTAATATTAATTTAAATCGTTATATCATAAAACATTTTAGAAAAGTAGAATTATATATATTCATAATAGGTTTCAAGTTTTTAAATTACAGTCTGTTGGTGAAGCATGGGATAAAGTCCAAAGGTTTAATAAACGTATGAAATCATCTTAATGAAAAATGTCGAGTTACTTAACTTGTCGATATCCAACATCTAAGTTATTTACACTCCACGTTCTTACTTATAGATCACTTTATCATTTTCCGAATATTGTCAAAAAGAATAGATTTCTTAAATCACAGTGGACCTCATAACATTGGCCCGTAATCATATCATAATATATCTGATAATTCAATCATTTGATATTATCTCTTAATTCTGTGGATAAATATATCGAAACAAATACGTTCATGTAAAGTATCATATATCTAATACTTTGTTAATGTTTTCAGTTAATATTATATATTATATATACATATCTATATACACATAATTGTTCGTGAATCGTCGAATACGGTCAAAGGGTAATTGATTACATGAATGTAGTTCCAAACTTTTTGAGATTCAACATTACAAATTCTGCTTATCGTGTCGGAAACATATAAAGGTTAGGTTTAAATTTGGTCGGAAATTTCCGGGTCGTCACATTGATCGTTTGTAATCGAAGAAGCAATATAAAGTAACATATAGATTGATGGTAATGATTAAAGGTTATCAAGGTGGTTCGATGGATGTTTAGAGAGGTGAAGAGAGATCGTAGTAGTAGCGATGAAGTGTGTGTTCTTATCATTTCCATGTGTATGTGTATATCTATATCATAGATAGATGGAGATATTTAGCTATAGACAGATGGTGATAGATATGGATAGGTAACAGAAAACAAAAGTAGGGTGTTGTGGGTGTCGACAATGGAATCAATCCAGGGAAGAAAGGACAAGAATAAAAAGAATACAATCAAAAGTAGAAAATGACTGCAAACGGAATTTGTTTGCATCCTACTGAATTCGACATAGTCACAATCATGGCAGATAAGGAATCAAAGAATTTAAAAAGGGATAGTGATAGGAAACAGAATACTTGATACGTATTTGTATTTATTTTTCTGTATGTATATATTTGCATTTATATATAATAATTAATTTATAAATATTTATAATTATAGTAATAATAGCAATACTCTTAATATTATAAATAATAAAAAAATTATAATAATATAATAGTAATAATAATAATATCATTATTAATGATATTGATAATAATACTTATAAAATTTATACCAATTATAATTATAATAATAATACTAATATTTTAAATGATAATAATAATATTAGTAATTATAACACTTTGTATATATCAAATTTGTATTTATAGATTGTATATTTAAAATAATATTAATACACTAGTATTGATATTTATATTTAAGGTAATAACAATATTATTACACATTTATATTTATAATTACATTTAATATTTTAGTATTACATATTATTGATTGTGTAATATAACTATATAATATACATTTCATAATAACTTATATTAAATATTAAATTTTTATACACTTATCATTTATTACAATATACATATAAAAATAATTATAGAAATCATATATATAGATTCATTTTAAATTAAACTTAGTTATTTTGTATCTTATTTTATATATTTGAATCTAATGTTTAATTTTTATATTTTATAAATTTCAAATTTTTATATATACTTACATTTATATATATAAATATATACATGTTTATTTACCAACAATTGTTCGTGAATCGTCAGGCATAGTCAAAGGTTAAATGAATCCATGTAACCAGTTCAAAAATTTTGAGACTCAATCTAACAGACTTTGCTTATCCCTTTGAAATCATATAAGAGTAAATTTTAAATTTGGTCAAAAATTTCCGGGTTGTCACAGTACCTACCCGTTAAAGAAATTTCGTCCCGAAATTTGAGTGGGGTCATCATGGATAACAATAAAAATGTTTTCATGACGAATTTGAGTTGATAAATAGAGTTGTATCATTATGGATTAATATAGATTAAACGATTCAATTATGTGAAACGTACGAGTGAAGCTGTCACAAAAGAGTGAAATGAGGAATTTAAGATTCGTCGTACTTTTGACGGAGTCACGTTTGAATTCTGAAATTCAAGGGATTTAAAAGAAAATCTTGGAAATCTATAAGATCTGATTCTTCCAGATTTATGGAAATTAAGATCTCTTTAATTAAATGTGATTATCTGTCTCGATTGCTTTGTCTGGTATTTCCACTATAAAAGAACTTCTTCCGTTTCATTATTTCCCACCACTCTCATTTTCTATTCATTAATTCATACTTCTAAATTATCAGTCAATATGCTTCATCCAGTTTTAATTCTGGATATATTCCTGACTTTCATATCGATCATTTTCCTTTTTCATCTACCACCGAAGGAATCTGTTTACTTCTACTTCGCTCTTGGGGTTATTGTGTTTATCATACTCCCGTGTCTTTATATTTCTATTCGTATTAATGTACACGGTTTTTTATTTCTGTGTTGTAGTCGAGTTTTATATCTTCCCTTATGTTTCGGAGCTCTTTGCCTTTTTATTCTCTTCTTGACCTCTAGTAAAGCGAGTAACGGTCTAGAATTCGTAAGTATGGAGTTTCGAATGAACTTAAGATTCTTAACAAGAAAGAGTGCAATAGCACGATTTGATTTGTCAAATTACCAGAATCACTGAGAATAGAACTATCAAGAATATATTTTCTTGATATGTTTAGAAGTTAAACAGAATGAAAGAGTTATGTAACATGACACATGATGATGTTATGATCTACTTTGAACCATCATCACGTTTCATTAGAAACTCAGCATGACTTACTGTAATATAATCACGTTGGCCAAGCGTCATTATATTATACTAACTCATGCTCTAATTCTTAACACTTCTCCGGAATTCATTCATAATTTATACCTAGGTTTTACAGAAGTTTCCAATATAATGTAGTACAGATAGTACGAAGAGGTATATAATTTCGGACGAGAATATTTATGAAAATATATTCAGAAATATCGAAGATATTTATGAGGATATTTTGGAATTTCTAAGTTCGAAAGTGGATGAAGAAAAATTTTTCGCAAGATTTTAACATGACTTCGGACAAGATATTCTCTAAAGATTTCATGGGATTCAGAATTACCTGGATTCTTTGAATATAGGGTTTGGTCCTTGTATTTATCCTTGGTCCCCTTCATGGTTAGCTCAATCCATTTTTCAGTACCAAATTTTTTATCGAGCGTTCCTAACATTTCATTCTTTATTATCAAACTTTTGGCCATTTAGACCATCTACAATTTTTCTGTTTCCTCTGCATTTAATGCTATCATGACTGAATCATCGGTTATTAATCCAGGATGGTTTCAAGAGAATTGTGTTTTTAGATGATTAAACGCTGATTGTATCGTCAAGATACAAAGGATGTTTAAGATGAAATCAAGTGGCAAACTTGAAGAAATGTTTAGTTTCATATGTTATAATCAATATTTTAAAACGTTGTAATTGTCCAATGTTAGTAATCCAATGTTTGTAGTCCAACAGTCCGATATATAATCTTAAAATTTTAAATATTTAAGATTAGAAGATGATGAAGGAATTTTATGTAATTAATTAATTGGTTACTAATAAATTTTATTTTGTCCATTTTTTCTTCATTATGCCACTTGTCAAATCTTGACTTGGATTCTGATCGGTCAAAATCCGAATATGAAGTTGAATTTGAATGATAATAGTTGTTCTTTTGGTGAACGGATATGTATATGTGTGGTTGTGTGTAGGATAGTAAATGGCTGTTGAATCGGATTTGAAGGATGTACAGTGTAACATGTTATTGTGAAATCTAAATATTCCTCGGGTATTACCTACCTGTTAAAATATTTTCATCATTAACAGTTTGTACAAAAGAATTTTTAATTACAATCTTTATGAAAATATATATACATATATATTTTCTTCAGATGTAATCATGGATTTAATGAGTTATTATGATATTAATCTCATTTGATTTATGATTAGAACTTAAAGTACATAATCTCTAAAACATTAGAGATTACATAATCGCCATGTGGAATGGAGATAAATGATGTAGAACGATATATAGAACGAAGATATTCGATGTAGAACGAATATGTAGAACGAAGATAAATGGTGTAGAACTTCATGTAGAATAAGATTATGCTTGAGGTACATATTGTGAGATTGAAGCTTATGATGCGGATGTTGAGGCTTGTGTTGTTGGTGCTGATGCTGGTGGTGCTGTTGATGTCGGTGATGTTGCTGAAGCTGGTAATTTTTGCACCATAATTTCCAAAGCCACTACTCGAGCGCGAAGCTCGTTGACTTCTTCTGTTACTTTGGAATGATTGGCGGTTGGAACGTGATAATGCTAAAAACGAACATATATTTCATAGCATTATTCCTCAAGAAAGACAAGCTTTTAGTTGCAATTGTTCTATTTACAAGTGATATTCGTTTAAATAATAAAAGGTGAAGACAAAAGACAGATTCGACGAATTGAGGACGCAAACGACCAAAAAGCTCAAAAGTACAAAAGACAATCAAAAAGGTTCCAATTATTGATAAGAAACGTCTCGAAATCACAAGAGTACAAGATTCAAAACGCAAAGTACAAGATATTAAATTGTACGCGAGGACGTTCGAAAATCCGGAACCGGGACCAGAGTCAACTCTTAACGCTCGACGCAACGGACTAAAAATTACAAGTTAACTATGTATATAAATATAATATAATATATAATTAATTATATTAATTATATATATATTATATATATATATTAAAAACCGTCGGCAGCAAGAAACTCCAAGGGTGTGAGCTGTAAATATATCTCCGCGACTCGCGGAGTTTTAAGGGCATTTTGCCGCGAGTCGCGGAGCCCCAATTTTCAACCCTGGCTATAAAGCAACCCGAATTCTGATCAAAAAAAACATCTTTTTTCTTCCTCTTCATACGTAAATATATTTATATTTATAATTTATATTTTAATTTTAATTATAATTCTAATAATAAGGGTATGTTAGCGAATGTTGTAAGGGTGTAAGTCGAAATTATGTCCGTGTAACGCTACGCTATTTTTAATCATTGTAAGTTATGTTCAACCTTTTTATATTAATGTCTCGTAGCTAAGTTATTATTATGCTTATTTAAAACGAAGTAATCATGATGTTGGGCTAATTACTAAAATTGGGTAATTGGGCTTTGTACCATAATTGGGGTTTAGATAAAAGAACGACACTTGTGGAAACTAGACTATGGGCTATTAATGGGCTTTATATTTGTTTAACTAAATGAAAGTTTGTTAATGTTAATATAAAGATTTACAATTGGGCGTCCCTATAAATTACCATATACACTCGATCGGACACGATGGGCGGGGTATTTATATGTACGAATAATCGTTCATTTAACCGGACACGGGAATGGATTAATAGCCACTAGAATAATTAAAACAGGGGTGAAATTACATTCAAGGGTAATTGGTGTAATTGTTAACAAAGTAGTAAAACCTTGGTTTACACGCAGTCGATAACCTGGTGTATTCATTAAACAAAGTATTAAAACCTTGTTACAATTCGAATCCCCAATTAGTTGGAATATTTATCTTCGGGTATAATAATGATTTGACAAGGACACTTGCAATTTATATTTATGACTGATGGACTGTTATGGACAAAAACCAGACGGACATATTGAATAATTCAGGACAAAGGACAATTAACCCATGGGCATAAAACTAAAATCAACACGTCAAACATCATGATTACGGAAGTTTAAATAAGCATAATTCTTTTATTTCATATTTAATTTCCTTTATTTTATATTTAATTGCACTTCTAATTATCGCACTTTTATTTATTTTATTTTATCGCACTTTTAATTATCGTACTTTTTAATTATCGCAAGTTTATTTTATCGCACTTTTATTATTCGTAATTTCATTATCGTTATTTACTTTACGCTTTAATTTAAGTCTTGTATTTATTTTATATTTTACATTAGGTTTTAACTGCGACTAAAGTCTTAAAATCGACAAACCGGTCATTAAACGGTAAAAACCCCCCTTTATAATAATAATATTACTTATATATATATTTGTATTTTTATAAAAGTAAACTAATATAGCGTTGAGCTTTGTTTAAAGATTTCCCTGTGGAACGAACCGGACTTACTAAAAACTACACTACTGTACGATTAGGTACACTGCCTATAAGTGTTGTAGCAAGGTTTAAGTATATCCATTCTATAAATAAATAAATATCTTGTTTAAAATTGTATCGTATTTAATAGTATTTTCCTAGTAAAATAATAACTATTTTATATACACCTCGCTTCGCATCAAGTATATTTTTGGCGCCGCTGCCGGGGAACTATCTTAAAAGCCGGAAGCGCAACGCTAATATAAAAAAAAAAAAAATTTTAGTTACTTTTATTAAAAGTTGTTTTTGTAAAAATACGTTTTAAATATTCGAAAATATAAATATAAAAAAAAAAACAAAAATATTAGTATTTTTAAGATTTTGTTAAATATTTAAGTTTTATAAAGTTTCTTTATTTCTATTTTAGTTTATAAAAATATAAGTTTTATTTTAAAATCTTTTATTTATTTAAAAAACAGAAAACAGAAAATAAAAAAAAAAATAAAGAAAAACGCGTAAAAAGTGAAAGCTGTCAACTGAATTCCTGAACCCCGCGACTCGCGGGGATTTCTTCTTTATTTGCCGCGACTCGCGGAGACCTTCTGACACACGGACAAAACCCTAATCAAGCATTGATTACGGGTTATTTTTAATTATTATTATTATTTAACCTAATTATAATTATTATTATTATTATTATTAGTTTTAATTTTACTTTTACTTTTTATTTATATATATTTTAGTTAAATTAGTTTTATATAAAATTGTAAAATTAATAGTTTTATAAAAATAATATTTTTATAAAAATTGTACTTTTTACAACTTTTTGTATATTTTTATATTTTGTCCCTTTTTAATCGTTGTAGCGTAATATTTGTATTTTTTAGCTCATATTTAATTTTAAACTTAGTTTTTGCTATAGTTATTTTTACTCCTAGATTTTTAGGCTTTGCCGTAGAATTCCTTAAGTGCTTTTTCTTTAGACTAAGATTTAGGTGCTTTAGAATTTTGCGACGCCTTTTTAAGTTTTAGTTTCTTTTTAAGTTATTTCCATTTGGGATTTAGTTTTTCCTGTAAGCTTTAATATTTTTAGACCTTTTACTATGTATCAATTATCATTCCAATTAGTAATATCAATTTGCGATTATAATTTTAAGTTAGTTGTAGTAATAAGGTTAAATTAGTTAAGTATTTTTAAGTTTTTATAAGTTTCTTTTATTTTTCCGTCGTCTTTTATTTTTCAACCATTTTTTCTTTTTCAACCTTTATCGAAAAACTCTTTTTCTCTCTTATTTCTCGCTATTCTAGTTTTAGGACTTAGAATTTTTTCTACTTCTTATCTAAATTTCTAAAAATTACGAAAACTTATTTTAAGTGGTTAAATTAATAGACATCAAAATTTTCTGGTTCGTAGTAATAGTTGGATTTGTACGTGGACCGGGTTATTGGAGCCAAACAGTCCTCAATTATATTGAGACCAAACGAATCCTGCCCCTCTGCTGCATCTTTTGGCTATTCGAAACGTGGGCAAAATCAGAAAAGTCTATTGATTGGATAACTTATTATAATTTTTCTTTCCTTTTAAAAACTAATAGGATATTCTGTGAATGCACCGAGCAAGACGTTCATCACCTTTTGTACGTTCACCACCTGTAACTCGATCAAGACATCGTTTAACAAATATAACCGCCGTTGATTTTTCTTTAGAATCGTCATCCAGTAGACCAAGTACTTCAGTTCAAATTACCGATAATCCATTTTTTGAACCCAACCTCACAATTGAGAATCCAGAAAATATTCAGGAACGGTTCATAGATCCTGAACCATTAAACTTTCCTCCGGAACCACCAATCATTCAAACAGAGATTGTTGAGGAACGAACTATTAAAACAGAATCATCTATTGATACCGAGTCAACAAATTCAATTATGGAAAATCTGGAACCTTTAAGTATGGAAGACCGAATGAGAGCTAAACGCACTGGCCAAGGTCACGCAATTACTCATCCAGACATTAATGCGCCAGATTATGAAATCAAAGGACAAATTCTACACATGGTGACTAATCAATGCCAATTTAGTGGTGCGCCGAAGGAAGATCCAAATGAACATCTACGTACCTTTAATAGGATCTGCACACTATTTAAAATACGAGAAGTGGAGGATGAACAGATATATCTCATGTTATTTCCCTGGACTTTAAAGGGAGAAGCCAAAGATTGGTTGGAATCGTTACCTGAAGGGGCGATTGATACATGGGACGTTTTAATTGACAAATTTCTTAAACAATTCTTTCCTGCATCTAAAGCCGTAAGACTTCAAGCAGAAATTGTTACGTTCACACAAAAGCCAAATGAAACTCTATATGAGGTGTGGACAAGATATGGAAAGTTGTTAAGAGGATGTCCGCAACATGGTTTAGACACCTGTCAAATAGTACAAATATTCTACCAAGGATGCGACATCACTACAAGAAAAGACATAGATATAGCAGCTGGTGGTTCTATTATGAAGAAAACCGAAACTGATGCTTACAAAATTATTGATAACACTGCTTCCCACTCACATGAGTGGCATCAAGAAAAAGATATCATTAGATCATCTAAAGCAGCTAGAACCGATTCTAGCCATGACTTAGATTCCATTTCCGCAAAGATAGATGCTTTCGAGAGACGAATGGAAAAGATGACTAAGGATATTCACTCAATACGAATTAGTTGTGAGCAGTGTGGAGGACCACATTTGACAAAAGATTGTCTAAGTATTGAATTAACAATGGAACAAAGAGAGAATATTTCATACATAAACCAAAGGCCTGGAAATAATTATCAGAATAATTATCAACCGCCAAGACCGATTTACAATCAAAACCAGAATTATAACCGAAATATTCCATACAACAACCAACAAGGTCCTAGCAATCAACAAGTATCCAATAATACTTACAATCAGCAAAGACCGAATTTTCAAAACAAACCACCACAATAAACCGATGATAAAAAGCCGAATTTAGAAGATATGATGACGAAGCTAGTTGAAACTCAAACGCAGTTTTTCACATCTCAAAAACAAACCAATGAACAAAATGCTCAAGCATTTAGAAATCAACAAGCTTCTATTCAAAATCTGGAACAAGAAGTAAGTAACCTAGCAAGGTTAATAGGTGAAAGAAAACCGGGAAGTTTACCTAGTGATACAAATGCTAACCCCCGGAATGAAACAGCTAAAGCCATTACCACAAGAAGTGGTACAACACTTAAACCACCTGAAATACCTGTAACTTCTGATGAAACTATTCCTACTCCACAAGAACCACAACCTGATCAAGAAAAGGAAAAAGAACCGGTAGTTGAAAAGGTTAATGAAGATAACACAGTTAAGGATAAACCTTATGTTAAACCATACCAACCACCACTTCCTTATCCGAGTAAAATGAAGAAAGAAAAACTTGAAGCCGAGCAATCCAAATTCTTGGATATGTTTAAACAGATAAATGTAAATCTTCCTTTCATTGATGTGATTTCAGGAATGCCAAGATATGCTAAATTCTTGAAAGATCTAATCACGAATAGAAAGAAAATGGAAGAACTCTCGGCTGTTACTATGAATGCTAATTGTTCAGCAGTGCTGTTGAATAAGATACCAGAAAAACTATCTGATCCAGGAAGTTTCACAATTCCATGTTTTCTGGGTAGTCTTAGTTCAATAGAAGCATTGGCAGACTTAGGTGCTAGTATAAATCTAATGCCGTATTCACTATACGCTAAACTAGACCTTGGAGAATTGAAACCAACCAGAATAAGCATACAACTAGCCGATAGATCAATAAAATATCCTAGAGGGATAATGGAAAACATGCTAGTTAAAGTTGATACTTTAGTATTTCCAGTAGATTTTGTTGTTTTGGACATGGAAGAAGATTCTCAAGTTCCTCTCATATTAGGAAGACCATTCTTAAACACGGCTAAAGCAATGATAGACGTGTTAGGTAAGAAACTGACCCTAAGTATAGAGGATGAGAGTGTTACCTTTTCAGTTGATAGAGCAATGCAACAACCACAATCTGCAGATGATACATGTTATTATATTCAAACTATAGATGCACATGCGAAATTATTAGAAGAATTTCCAGAATTACAAGGAACAGGAGAATGTTCTTTAGGAGAAGGTAATGAACCAATTGATGAAGCTGAAATGTTAGCTACACTTATAGCTAATGGATATGAACCAACAACAGAAGAAATTCAAATGCTAAAAGAAGAAGACAGATATCGATATAAATCATCGATAGAAGAAACTCCGAAATTAGAGTTAAAGCCACTTCCAAACCATTTGGAATACGCTTATTTACATGGTGAATCTGAATTACCTGTAATAATATCGTCTTCTCTTACTGAAAATGAGAAATCACAACTCATTTCTGTGTTGAAAGCTCATAAACCAGCCATTGCATGGAAGATTCATGATATTAAAGGAATAAGTCCTTCGTATTGCACACATAAAATCCTTATGGAAGAAGGTCATAAAACGTATGTGCAACGCCAACGAAGACTAAATCCTAATATGCAAGATGTAGTTAAAAAAGAGATTATTAAGCTGCTAGATGCAGGTTTGATATATCCAATTTCTGATAGTCCATGGGTAAGCCCAGTTCAATGCGTGCCTAAGAAGGGTGGCATGACTGTCATCACAAATGAGAAAAATGAGCTTATTCCTACTAGGACTGTAACAGGATGGCGTGTATGTATTGATTATAGAAAATTAAATGACGCCACCAGAAAAGATCACTTTCCCTTACCTTTCATTGATCAAATGTTGGAAAGATTAGCCGGAAATAGTTACTATTGTTTTCTAGATGGATTTTCCGGATATTTTCAAATTCCAATAGCACCCGAGGATCAAGAGAAAACCACATTCACGTGCCCTTATGGTACTTTTGCTTACAAACGCATGCCATTTGGACTTTGTAATGCCCCTGCAACCTTTCAAAGGTGTATGATGGCGATTTTTCATGACATGATAGAAGAATGCATGGAAGTATTCATGGATGACTTTTCAGTCTTCGGTGATACATTTAAATCATGTCTAGTTAATCTGGAACGAATGCTAATTAGATGCGAAAAATCAAATCTAGTACTTAATTGGGAGAAATGCCATTTCATGGTTAAAGAAGGCATCGTTCTTGGACATAAAATTTCAAAAGAAGGAATTGAAGTGGATAGAGCAAAAGTAGATGTAATTGCTAAACTTCCACATCCCACAAATGTTAGAGGAGTTAGGAGTTTTCTAGGGCATGCCGGTTTTTACCGACGTTTCATAAAAGATTTTTCTAAAATTGCCACTCCTATGAATAAACTCCTAGAAAAGGATGCGCCATTCATCTTTTCAGATGAGTGTATCAAATCTTTTAATATTCTTAAAGAAAAACTCACTAATGCGCCGATCATGATAACACCAAATTGGAATCTACCATTTGAACTAATGTGCGATGCAAGTGATTTTGCAATGGGAGCCGTTTTAGGACAAAGGATTGAAAAACGATTTCAACCTATATATTATGCTAGTAAGACGTTACAAGGAGCACAAACGAACTATACAACTACTGAAAAAGAACTCCTTGCTATTGTCTTTGCTTTTGACAAATTTCGATCATATCTCGTTCTAGCAAAAACGGTGGTCTATACCGACCATTCTGCTCTTAGATACCTATTTTCAAAACAAGATGCTAAACCAAGATTAATCCGTTGGATCTTACTCTTACAAGAGTTTGATATTGAAATCCGAGATAAAAAAGGAGCAGAAAATCTCGCCGCTGATCATCTTTCTCGTCTTGAAAATCCCGAATTAGAAGTTCTAAATGAATCGGCCATACAAGACAACTTTCCTGATGAATATCTATTGAAGATAGATTATAAAGAAATCCCATGGTTTGCAGACTATGCAAACTACTTAGTTTGTGGATTCCTTGAAAAAGGATTATCGTACCAAAGACGAAAGAAATTCTTCAGTGATATAAAACACTATTTCTGGGAAGATCCACATCTGTTTAAAAGTTGTCCCGATGGAATAATACGCCGATGTGTATTTGGAGATGAAGCTAGTAAAATTTTAAACCATTGTCACACAGGACCAACAGGAGGGCATTATGGGCCTCAACTAACAGCAAGAAAAGTTTATGAAGCTGGATTCTATTGGCCTACAATTTACAAAGACGCACACCTTCTTTGCAAATCCTGTGATGCATGTCAAAGGGCCGGAAAAATAAGTCAACGTGATGAAATGCCACAAAATGTCATCCAAGTATGTGAAGTATTTGACATTTGGGGTATTGACTTTATGGGTCCATTTCCAAAATCTCATAATAATCTATATATACTCGTAGCCATTGATTATGTATCTAAATGGGCGGAAGCACAAGCTCTCCCAACTAACGATGCACGAGTTGTAGTCAACTTTTTAAAACGTCTTTTTGCAAGGTTTGGAACACCGAAAGCTTTAATAAGTGATCGGGGTACTCATTTCTGTAATAATCAACTTGAGAAAGTTCTTAAAAGATATGGAGTAACTCATAAAATCTCCACCGCATATCATCCACAAACAAGTGGACAAGTTGAAAATACCAACCGAGCTTTAAAACGTATTCTAGAGAAAACCGTAGGATCAAATCCGAAGGAATGGTCCATTAAATTGGAGGATGCACTCTGGGCTTTTAGAACAGCCTACAAAACTCCAATTGGAACCACACCTTTTAGACTTGTTTATGGAAAAGCATGTCATCTTCCAGTAGAAATTGAATACAAAGCATTTTGGGCTTTGAAGACATGTAATCTTGATTTACATGAAGCTGGACGTCTACGATTAAGTCAACTAAACGAATTAGAAGAATTAAGACATGAAGCATACGAAAATTCGTTAATCTATAAAGAAAGAACGAAGAAATGGCATGATAAAAGAATCAGAAGTTCAAAAGAATTTAAAGAAGGAGACAGAGTTCTTCTTTTCAATTCACGATTCAAGCTATTTTCTGGAAAATTGAAATCAAGATGGTCTGGACCATTCATAGTCAAAAGAGTTTTCCCATACGGAACGATAGAATTGATAAATTCAAATGGGATTGAATTTAAAGTTAATGGTCACAGAGTTAAACATTACATACATGGTCCGATGGAAGTCGACAACGAAGTTAATCACAATTTCGACACCACAGCTAACTAAGTGTGGGGAGAATCAAGTCTTTAAAGGATAATATGTATTTCTGTTAGAGTTAGATTGTCTGTTTTCGTGTAGTTCTCGAAAATGGAACACGTATGGTCTTTCCCTAGCAGACCCTAAAGAACTAGTCTTCTCCCCCCATTCTGAATTTTTATTTTTTTTTAGGTTTTTACGAAATGAAGACTGCCTGTGAATTAAACCATGGTCTAATGCTACACGCTTTGATCACTAAAAGAAATAATGACATACTACCGAGTGAATTAGTATCAGTAATCAGAGAAAGAATGGACGGAGTTAGAAAAGGATCCAGATGCGAAGATAATAAGTTACAATTTGGTAAAGGAAAATCAAAATCCGCAGCGAAAAGAAGAGCACGACACCTAGAAAGATGTCACAAATGCGGAAAATGGTCACATGGAGGTAAATGTTCAAATAATCAAACCTATTCAAATACCGAATTTGTTACTTTATGCAGAGACGGACCGTTCATATGTTTAGAAGAAAAGACAATGAATGCTCGAGGTTACGCCTATGCAGCCATGGAAAACCAATTAAATCGACTATCTTATGAATATAATAGATCATATAACTAAGAAATCTATTCCACAGGTATGTCTGTATAGTTTTTATTTTTATTTTTAACCTTTTGATAATAAACGCTAATTTGTTCGCTAAAAAGTATTAAATTGGTATTGAATAAAATTAGGTTTGGCGACCGAAATTATTGATATCCTTCAAAAATTTATTACATCACTGCGAAATTTAACGTTTATTCTTAAGGTATAAATATCTTTAAACAATCAACCCAAAATATTTCAAAAATTCGTCATGAGTTAAATTAGGTCTTGGAACCGAAATTACTTTACCGAAAAGAGGGGCGCATATTTTTGATAATATTTGATTGATTAAAGTGGGATAAAAAGACAAAAAGATTTTTAATTTATTTTTTTACCATGTTTTTAAAATTAATATTTAAATCTTAAATTAATATTGTAAACTTTGTAAAAACAATATATTTAAAATTGTAAATATTTGAAAAATTAATATAAGTTTGGTATGAATTTATAAATTTTTAAATTAAGTTTGGTGTGAATTTTTAAAATATTAATTTTTAATTTTATGCATTTCAAATTTTAAGTTTGGTGTGATTATTTTTTTTATTAATTTTGAATTTTATATTTAAGTTGTGTGAATTTAAAAAAAAAAATTTACTTTATCTCATTAAGTTAAGAATATGATTTTTAAAATTCGTCGTAAGTTGAAGACTAGGTCTTTGAACCGAAATTGCTTTACCCGAGGGAGGGACGAGAACTTTTATTATCATTATTTTTAATCTTATTGATTTAAAGTATGCCAAAAACATTGAAAAACCCAAAAATCTTAGCTTTTAAAACAATCGCTACAAAAAGACAAATTTTAAAATTTTGTCGAAGGACGGACTAGGACATCGATCCGAAACGACCTCGTCCTAAATAACAAGGGAAACAAAATTTTAAAATTAATTTCTTAATTGTTTTATAAGTTAAAGATTATAAAAAAAAAAAAAAAAAAAAAAAAAAAAAAAAGGTAAACTCCGCGACTCGCGGAGTTTGCAGTGCAAAACCTCCGCGACTCGCGGAGGGATCAAAAATCAGAAAAAAAAATAAAAGAGCTGAACGATCAGTTCACTCTCCCACACACATAAACACCCAAATACTGCGAAAAAAGAACCCGAAAACCACCGAAAATCACCTCCAAAAATCTCAATTTTTAACCGTTAATCACCAAATTTTTTGCTAAAATCATGTTGAGAAGGATGATATCTAAGAACTACTCAAGAAAAACGGTATATTTCTACACCTAAACACCATTTAATTCGAATTTTAGTGTTCTTGAGCTATTTTTCCCCAATTTGATTTTGATGCTTTTTAGTGTAATTAGACTTAAATTGTTTATGTATTATGCTTGTATAACCTAGATTGATGCTGTTTAACATGATTAGAAGCCTTAAACTTCAAATTTTGAATAATCTAGGGTTTGTGTTCTTGAGCAATTTGGGGCTTTTTGATATAAACAGGTTATGGCCGATTTTTGTCATGAATTGTTGCTAAATTGAGTAGTGTAACATGTCTAGGTAGTTAAATGATCCAAACTTTGAGCCTAAACATGATTTTGAGAATTAAAGTGGACTTTTTCAAGTCCAAAATTCATGAACTTGATTTTTGAAAGATAATGCCATTTGAGACTTGTTTATTTGCTAGTAATGATTATTTTGACATGTTATTTGAGTTGAATGCTTATGAACTTGGCGAAAATTTTCGTATATGCTTATTTGAAAAAGTGTAGATTTGATAAAAATGTGAAAATAAGCTTAAGTTTGATATAAATTGATAATGTCATTATAATTATTTTGATTGATGATTTTGCTGACACTAATGCATATTTGGATGCACAAAATTTGTGTTTGATGTGTTTTGCAGAATGAAAGGGGTGAATCTTCATCCCAAGCCCGCCATGCTCCTGCTGAGAACTTGGAACAACAGGAGGTAGATAACTACTACAAGCAGGATGTACCTCATCCAGTCATGACCTTTTCAGATATGCACTTGGAACAATTGCACCCGAACCTGCGATTTGACAGACTTTGGATAGATTATCCAAAATATCAACGGGGTTTGCATACTCTTCATTCCAAGGTTGTTGAGGTACCGAGGGTCATAGAATGGGGACCCTTAGAAGCTGTAGAATTGGCCGGGCCAATTAGGGAATTACTGGTACAGAGGTATGGTAATTCTTCTTTTAATGACTGGATATGTTTATTCACCATACGCAGACCTGTATATAAAGTATGGTGTGAAGAGTTGTTATGTAGTATAGAGTTGAATGATCGGGTAGCTAGTTTAACCGATCGTTCTTTTATTAGATTTTTGTTAGGCGGTTCGATGCGCCACATGTCTTTACTGGACATGGCTCAGGCTTTACGTATATATACGCCTGAGGAGTTAGCGTCTGCCGATTGTAGAGGATTGATACTAAACGGTAGAAAGATAGATGAGAATTTTGATACACACGGTGTGTGGAGTCAAATGACAAGCCATCACCGTTTCAAAGGGGGAAACTACTCTTATTTGGATATAGATAGAGCCGAATTAAGAGTAATACATAGGTTTTTAGCTAATTCGATTACACAAAGGGGTAAAAACAAAGAAAAGGTAAATGAACAAGATTTGTTTTACCATATGTGTATTCGAGACCCACACAGCGCTGTAAGTATACCATATTGTGTGGGTTATTATTTATCAGCTATGGTTCGAGGGATGCGTCCACATAGCATAATAGGAGGTGGTATTTTTATTACTTTGATTGGTGAATATCTCGGTGTGGATATAAGTCGGGGGGGATTATTAGTAGAAGAGCCGGAACCCCGCGACACTATAGGTTTAAATGTATACCATGGTGCGAAAGTTTTGAAGCGGCGAAATAACGCCGCAGTACGATACAATGGTAGACATCCACAGGTAGAGAGAAACCAGGAACAAGGTAATGTAGGAGGGGGGAATGAGATGCAAGAAATGCATAGGTTTATAGCTTCTCAGGAATACGAAAATGCTAGACAGAGAGCATTTGAAGATTGGCAAGTTCATCAGAACCAGATCATAGCGCATTGCCAACATATAGGTAGAAACTATATTCCTACACCGAAACCCGTCTTCCCTCCTTGGTCGATAGAGATGCAGCCACCATATCCTACGTATGACCCTGCCGAAGCATTCTATAGCACTTATGGTTATGCGTGGAACCCCTATTGGTACCAATATCATCCTTAGTTTACTTATTATTTTTTATTATTTTGTAATTTGTAATTATTGATACATTTAATATTTTTGTTAATATTGTAATCATTTTTATAATTATCTAACTTTTATTCTTAGATTTTAATAATTTTTGAATGTGGGGTAATAAACCAAACTTCAAAAATATGTATATATGTTTGCAGTTTATCTTATGTACACAACAGGGTAAAACAACGCATTTTCAAAGACTGGCATTAAGTTCAGCAAAAGCAACTAATTTTGACGACAAGATGCAAAATATATGTGAAATAACAACAAGACGGGATGAACAAATGATGTGCACCATTTATCATTCAGCAAACAAACGACAATATATTTGGAAACTTTGGTAAAAATTTAATCATTTTCACACAAATCACCCTCAATAATATAAATTGTTACTGATTTCTTGCAAATGAGGGCATTGCAAGATCTTAAGTGTGGGAAGGGATTAAATTCTTTCGGATTTTAAAATTTTTATATTAAACACTTGGTTACCATTAAAAATACTAGTAAAGCAGTAGTTGTATTAGAATCTAGTGCTCTCTGATAAAAAAGAACAGCCCTAGTCTTATATACTGACTACCCAATTCTAGTAAAATTTTTCAAAATTTTCAATTAAATGAATTAAAATCATGTTTATACATATTTATGAACGATAAAACTAGGTTTTAACACCGAAATTATTGTTACCTCGGAAAGGACATAAATTGAGAAACAAACTAAAATGTTAAAATTCATTTAAAATGGAATAGAGGACGATAAAAAGAAAAATAAAAAGCCAAGTGTGGGAAAATTTACCAAGTTATTTTAAACATATGTCACATATATCTATAACAAATAACTGAAAATACTTTTGCTTTGGACTAAACTAAACTGTTTTACCCAATGAAAGAAAAGAAGAGATGGATCTACACGATGAATCAATTCCATCATTAAAAGGAAGTAAAGTCTTCCGAAAAAGACACGCGCTTCTTGATTTAGGTCATGAAGTTGTCGTCCAGACCAGCTGTAGGTTGACGAAAAATCTAGAAAAGTCATCACTAAAATCAGCAGGAAATCCACGGACCTCAGCATTAAACAGGGTCGCCAAGTGGTCAGATTTATCCTAACCATGAGAAGGATTTATCTCGTACAATGGGGGGGCACCATGCAAATTAGCTGGATAAGACTAATGAATCAGATCCCCAGAAAGGATAATCTCCTTAAAGATTAAAAATCAGCTTTTAAGACTGATATTACTCAATCCTAGAGATTGACCTTAAAGATTGAGAATTACAAACTCATGGAATTCGATGATATCTAAACTCGAGCTTAAACGAGAAAATATTTTGATCAAAATTACAAACCGATTTGTTTTCTGAAAACCCTATTTTCAATGCGTTCATTACCATTGAACGTAAAATCCTAGGAATTCACCTGGAATTCATTAGGTCACCTGAACTAAATCGGGTGTCAACCGTAAGAACGGTGGTTGCATAGCATGGTCAAAGACAGGACCTTGTGCCAGACCGAAAAATTATAAGGGTGAGCTTTACTATTGCTCCTACCAAGGATAGTAATTGCGTCCGACACGTTATAGACCATAATCAAAAGCATGTCACGGGACATTGCCTTAACAGTTGCTTGTTCAACGCTTTCCTTTACAACCGGACGGTAGTTTACCGAAAGGTAATATACGGAACAAGTAAACTGGACGTGTTGCTTTCCAAATACAAGGTTAGCAAGTGGGTGACACAAAACCGCAAGTTTTGAGCTAAAATTTTCAAATCTGAAACCCACCAAACCCACAAAAATATTTTGCAAACACCGGTAAAGGGTTATTCCGGAAAACTTATCTAGGGTAAAAACTAGATTTAATTTTCAAAAGATCAAATGTTTTCATAAAGATCCAATTTCCTTAATTGATCTAAATTTTTATAGTCATGTGGGACTGTAAACCATATCGTTACTACCATTGTTTATACCGCCGTATAGAAATCACTGATGTACAAAGTGTGAAGAATAAAGAAGTGATTCTAGTATTTCAAGACAATATTGCTTGAGGACAAGCAACGCTCAAGTGTGGGAATATTTGATAATGCTAAAAACGAACATATATTTCATAGCATTATTCCTCAAGAAAGACAAGCTTTTAGTTGCAATTGTTCTATTTACAAGTGATATTCGTTTAAATAATAAAAGGTGAAGACAAAAGACAGATTCGACGAATTGAGGACGCAAACGACCAAAAAGCTCAAAAGTACAAAAGACAATCAAAAAGGTTCCAATTATTGATAAGAAACGTCTCGAAATCACAAGAGTACAAGATTCAAAACGCAAAGTACAAGATATTAAATTGTACGCGAGGACGTTCGAAAATCCGGAACCGGGACCAGAGTCAACTCTTAACGCTCGACGCAACGGACTAAAAATTACAAGTTAACTATGTATATAAATATAATATAATATATAATTAATTATATTAATTATATATATATTATATATATATATTAAAAACCGTCGGCAGCAAGAAACTCCAAGGGTGTGAGCTGTAAATATATCTCCGCGACTCGCGGAGTTTTAAGGGCATTTTGCCGCGAGTCGCGGAGCCCCAATTTTCAACCCTGGCTATAAAGCAACCCGAATTCTGATCAAAAAAAACATCTTTTTTCTTCCTCTTCATACGTAAATATATTTATATTTATAATTTATATTTTAATTTTAATTATAATTCTAATAATAAGGGTATGTTAGCGAATGTTGTAAGGGTGTAAGTCGAAATTCTGTCCGTGTAACGCTACGCTATTTTTAATCATTGTAAGTTATGTTCAACCTTTTTATATTAATGTCTCGTAGCTAAGTTATTATTATGCTTATTTAAAACGAAGTAATCATGATGTTGGGCTAATTACTAAAATTGGGTAATTGGGCTTTGTACCATAATTGGGGTTTAGATAAAAGAACGACACTTGTGGAAACTAGACTATGGGCTATTAATGGGCTTTATATTTGTTTAACTAAATGAAAGTTTGTTAATGTTAATATAAAGATTTACAATTGGGCGTCCCTATAAATTACCATATACACTCGATCGGACACGATGGGCGGGGTATTTATATGTACGAATAATCGTTCATTTAACCGGACACGGGAATGGATTAATAGCCACTAGAATAATTAAAACAGGGGTGAAATTACATTCAAGGGTAATTGGTGTAATTGTTAACAAAGTAGTAAAACCTTGGTTTACACGCAGTCGATAACCTGGTGTATTCATTAAACAAAGTATTAAAACCTTGTTACAATTCGAATCCCCAATTAGTTGGAATATTTATCTTCGGGTATAATAATGATTTGACAAGGACACTTGCAATTTATATTTATGACTGATGGACTGTTATGGACAAAAACCAGACGGACATATTGAATAATCCAGGACAAAGGACAATTAACCCATGGGCATAAAACTAAAATCAACACGTCAAACATCATGATTACGGAAGTTTAAATAAGCATAATTCTTTTATTTCATATTTAATTTCCTTTATTTTATATTTAATTGCACTTCTAATTATCGCACTTTTATTTATTTTATTTTATCGCACTTTTAATTATCGTACTTTTTAATTATCGCAAGTTTATTTTATCGCACTTTTATTATTCGCAATTTCATTATCGTTATTTACTTTACGCTTTAATTTAAGTCTTGTATTTATTTTATATTTTACATTAGGTTTTAACTGCGACTAAAGTCTTAAAATCGACAAACCGGTCATTAAACGGTAAAAACCCCCCTTTATAATAATAATATTACTTATATATATATTTGTATTTTTATAAAAGTAAACTAATATAGCGTTGAGCTTTGTTTAAAGATTTCCCTGTGGAACGAACCGGACTTACTAAAAACTACACTACTGTACGATTAGGTACACTGCCTATAAGTGTTGTAGCAAGGTTTAAGTATATCCATTCTATAAATAAATAAATATCTTGTTTAAAATTGTATCGTATTTAATAGTATTTTCCTAGTAAAATAATAACTATTTTATATACACCTCGCTTCGCATCAGAACGAGTGGATGGATAAGGTTTAGAATTGTAGATATTACGTAATTGTTACGAGATATCCTGGAAATGAGGGTTAATATGGTGTTTCGGACAGGTTTGCCGGTAAGTGCTTCAGGATCTTCACCAAGAGGTGAATTTGGTTGGTGGAAAGGATCGCCTTCTTCTCGTCTCTATTGATTAAGTCGACTGCGAACCCATCCCCAATTCATCCAGAATTGGTGATGACTGATTTGTTGATCCATTCCAGTTATACTGCTTTGGGAGCTAAAGTGTGTTTCCATATCGGAATAGCTGTCAGAATCCGAGGAATTTGAACTAGTGACGAGTTCCATTTCGTACGATTGAATAAAGGATTTTTGATATGAAATGAGGTTCAGCTATCGGATGGTATTCTAATTACATAGAATATCTATATATATAGAACAAAGGATTTCGTAGATTACGGAGGGATTTACAGAATATGTCAGGCAAAGTTTTACAGTAACAGATACGATAAGATATGAATTAGCAGATACGCTAAGATATGAGTTTTGTCTATACACTAATCATGCAGTCAATGCAGTAAGATGTGTCTAGACTAAGAATAATGAGCAGGTAATTTCCTAAGGATGATAAGTAGGTAATTTTCGACACGAAATGATAAGCAAAACTTTTGACATGCAGACACGGTCGAAGTCCAGACTCACTAATGCATCTAAACAACTATCAGTTAGACACACTAATGCAAGACCTGGTTCGCTAAGAACACCTCTCTGATACCACCTGTAGTGACCCGTCCTAATCCATCTGGACGAAGTCTTCAACAGTTGGTCCCATTGCGAGGTTCTGACCTCTATATGCCTTGAATGACTCCATGTAATATGAGCAAATACACAGCGGAAGATTTCTTTCATACCTGAGAATAAACATGCTTTAAAGTGTCAACCAAAAGGTTGGTGAGTTCATGAGTTTATCATAATCAATCATTTCCAATTATATAATAGACCACAAGATACTCATATTTAGAAAACAATCTGTGCAGGTATACTCCTGCTATAAAATCATTCATATGAAGAACACCGGAACCTTTCAAAACAACTCACCAACGGTAGCTAATGCGTAGTGCAATGACAAAATCATCTCACCGTGGTAGTTAATACAATATAATTTATACAACGAGAGCTAATGCATACGCAATGCAAAATCATCTCCCGAGAGTAGCTGAAACGGGGGCTAATGCGTACGCAATGCAAAATCATCCCTCCGTTACCAACTACAAAGTCGACTATAATACAATACAATACATCGGGGGCTAGTGCGTGCGTGCAATGCAAAATCATCCTGCCGATGGTAGTTAAAACGGGAGCTAATGCATACGCAATGCAAAATCATCTCTCCGTTAACTACTAAATCGAACCTCTGAATCCAAATAATTCTATCATAGAATGTAGTTTTGAATATTTGTGTCTATTTCGTCAATCATTTATAAAAGCAGTTCATGTATTCTCAGTTCAAAAATATATCTCAAAAGCATCTAGGAAACAGTTATAAAAACAGCGCATGTATTCTCAGTCCCAAAAATGTAAAGAGTAAAACGGAATCAAATGAACTCACAATACGATATTTTGTAGTAAAAATATGCATACGACGGAACTGAACAATTTAAGGTTGGCCTTGGATTCACGAACCTATATCATTTATATATATATTAACACATATAATCGTAATCGAACAGATTTTATATATTATATCTTAATTTATGTATTATATATATTTAATTTGTATATATACTTAAAATGATTATTATTTATATAGTTATATCAATATATATGTATATATTAATAATACCTAATTTGTTAAAAATGTTAATATGTTTAGTACATACTTATATGTACTATTACTATAAGTATATTTTTATATCAATAATAGTAACAAAGGTTGTATTCAATTATAATGATAATATTAATAATAATAATACTGATAAAATATTAATTATAGTAATAATAATAATAATAGTGATAAAAATAATAATAATGTCTCTAAAAATAATACTGATAATAATAATGATAATAATGATAATCCTAATAGTAATCAAAAAATGATAATTTTACTAAAAATGTTATTTTTATTAATATTGATAATAATAAATTTTTTTAATAAAAATAATATTTTTACTAAAATGATACTTTTCATAATAATGCTAATAATAATAGTTTTATAAATAATGATGTTTATAATAATAATGATGATAATCATAACAATATTGGTTATAATCATAATGATGATGATAATAATAATAATAATAATAATAATAATAATAATAATAATAATAATAATAATAATAATAATAATAATAATATAATAATAATAATAATAATAATAATAATAATAATAATAATAATAATAATAATAATAATAATAATAATAATAATAATAATAATAATAATAATAATAATAATAATAATAATAATAATAATAATAATAGAATACAACCTTTGAAGAACAAGCTTTTAAGAAAATGCCATAGACCGGGCTCGAACACATGACCTCTCGCTTAACTACCCACACCCCTACCCTCGATCCGTCTGTTGCTTTTCTGATATAACTCGCATTTCAACTTACTTAACATATACGTTTTATCTTTTTTTTATAACATCCTCACTATCCCATTATCCATTAGGCTTGGACTTATACTAACGGCCCAATATCAACTATATTTTAATAAGACTTAAATCAAATTCTACTAGCCAAATATATTTATTAGAATATCGAGGCCCAACCTATTGAAAAGAGGTTTACGAGTAACAGCAACTAATCAGTTGATTTCGTGAGTTTCAAACCACCAATGTAAATGTAGCAGCGAAAAGCTTATCGTCGTAGTTTATCAATATCATTCATCATTCATTCATCGTTTCATCATCATCGACATATCTTTATCATGGCATCGTGAATAATATCATCATCATTTAATCGTTCGATTTAACTTAACACCATCATCATCATTCTATCTTCGGCTGTTATCATTAAAGCATCATCATCATCATCATCATTATTATGTATCATCTATTGTTATCTAATAACATCTTAATCTCGTTATCACCATAACCATCATTATAATTATCATCCTAAGGCATAATCATCTATCATAATCTTAACTATCATCATTATAACCTAATTGTAATCATCATCATACTCGTATCCTTCTATCACCATTGCAGCATGTTCAGTGATTTAGATAGGGAACCTAATATGGCAGTAGCTCAACAGAATTCATAATCTGGCTCTTGGGCTCAATATCAAAATAGAGAAACAGCCAAACAATTAAATCAGAAACTGGTGGCCCAACAAAGTAGTGTGGATTTCGGCCCAAATGTATAAGCAATCACGACCCAAATCAGATATCATTTAGAATCCATTTTCTGTTATTGCAAGTGGGGCGGTTTATATATATATATATATATATATATATATATATATATATATATATATATATATATATATATGGTATCCTGTAAACACGCCTCTCCTTGGATACCATACCTCTTCTTTACAGCTCATTATAATAGATTTTAAATATCTACAAGTGGAACTATGAGTTTAAATTTGTCGGCTAAAGAAAAATATAAGTAACAGCCATTATTCTTTCTTCCCTATCTCATACGCGTATCTCTCTCTAAATCATTGTTACCGTATCATCAACGTTATCCTGGCCAAACATCGTGATACTTCTTTTCTGTTTCAGAAACAAAACAGTAATACATAAATGGCAGCGAGCTGTTATGGAAACAAAATAGGAACAGTAGCAGCTTAAAGGGGTTCGTTTTGGGTTTTATGTACAGGAATAGAATTTAACGATTTTAAATGTGGTCTCCAATTCAAACAAGAAGATATATACGGCTGATGGTTGAGGAAACACGCTGCAACAGATGGTAGGTTGGTGGTTTGAGGAGAATCATGAAAGGTGGTGGTTTTAAGAAAAAAAATACAAGGTGGTGGTGGTGGTTCACGAAGAGAGTGAGTAAAGGTGGTGGTGTTTGGGTTTTATCTTCATCATGTAAGTATATGTGTTTATATATATAAGTTTGATGTTTATGGGTTTAATTTGAAATGTCCCGTTCTTATTGATTAAAAACGTTCCATATTAATTGATTTCGTTGCGAGGTTTTGACCTCTATATGAGACGTTTTTCAAAGACTGCATTCATTTTAAAACAAACCATAACCTTTATTTCATCAATAAAGGTTTAAAAAGCTTTACGTAGATTATCAAATAATGATAATCTAAAATATCCTGTTTACACACGACCATTACATAATGGTTTACAATACAAATATGTTACAACAAAATAAGTTTCTTGAATGCAGTTTTTACACAATATCATACAAGCATGGACTCCAAATCTCGTCCTTATTTAAGTATGTGACAGCGGAAGCTCTTAATAATCACCTGAGAATAAACATGCTTAAAACGTCAACAAAAATGTTGGTGAGTTATAGGTTTAACCTATATATATCAAATCATAATAATAGACCACAAGATTTCATATTTCAATACACATCCCATACATAGAGATAAAAATCATTCATATGGTGAACACCTGGTAACCGACATTAACAAGATGCATATATAAGAATATCCCCATCATTCCGGGACACCCTTCGGATATGATATAAATTTCGAAGTACTAAAGCATCCGGTACTTTGGATGGGGTTTGTTAGGCCCAATAGATCTATCTTTAGGATTCGCGTCAATTAGGGTGTCTGTTCCCTAATTCTTAGATTACCAGACTTAATAAAAAAAGGGCATATTCGATTTCGATAATTCAACCATAGAATGTAGTTTCACGTACTTGTGTCTATTTTGTAAATCATTTAAAAAACCTGCATGTATTCTCATCCCAAAAATATTAGATTTTAAAAGTGGGACTATAACTCACTTTCACAGATTTTTACTTCGTCGGGAAGTAAGACTTGGCCACTGGTTGATTCACGAACCTATAACAATATATACATATATATCAAAGTATGTTCAAAATATATTTACAACACTTTTAATATATTTTGATGTTTTAAGTTTATTAAGTCAGCTGTCCTCGTTAGTAACCTACAACTAGTTGTCCACAGTTAGATGTACAGAAATAAATCGATAAATATTATCTTGAATCAATCCACGACCCAGTGTATACGTATCTCAGTATTGATCACAACTCAAACTATATATATTTTGGAATCAACCTCAACCCTGTATAGCTAACTCCAACATTCACATATAGAGTGTCTATGGTTGTTCCGAAATATATATAGATGTGTCGACATGATAGGTCGAAACATTGTATACGTGTCTATGGTATCTCAAGATTACATAATATACAATACAAGTTGATTAAGTTTTGGTTGGAATAGATTTGTTACCAATTTTCACGTAGCTAAAATGAGAAAAATTATCCAATCTTGTTTTACCCATAACTTCTTCATTTTAAATCCGTTTTGAGTGAATCAAATTGCTATGGTTTCATATTGAACTCTATTTTATGAATCTAAACAGAAAAAGTATAGGTTTATAGTTGTAAAAATAAGTTACAAGTCGTTTTTGTAAAGGTAGTCATTTCAGTCGAAAGAACGACGTCTAGATGACCATTTTAGAAAACATACTTCCACTTTGAGTTTAACCATAATTTATGGATATAGTTTCATGTTCATAATAAAAATCATTTTCTCAGAATAACAACTTTTAAATCAAAGTTTATCATAGTTTTTAATTAACTAACCCAAAACAGCCCGCGGTGTTACTACGACGGCGTAAATCCGGTTTTACGGTGTTTTTCGTGTTTCCAGGTTTTAAATCATTAAGTTAGCATATCATATAGATATAGAACATGTGTTTAGTTGATTTTAAAAGTCAAGTTAGAAGGATTAACTTTTGTTTGCGAACAAGTTTAGAATTAACTAAACTATGTTCTAGTGATTACGAGTTTAAACCTTCGAATAAGATAGTTTTATATAGATGAATCGAATGATGTTATGAACATCATTACTACCTTAAGTTCCTTGGATAAACCTACTGGAAAAGAGAAAAATGGATCTAGCTTCAATGGATCCTTGGATGGCTCGAAGTTCTTGAAGCAGAATCATGACACGAAAACAAGTTCAAGTAAGATCATCACTTGAAATAAGATTGTTATAGTTATAGAAATTGAACCAAAGTTTGAATATGATTATTACCTTGTATTAGAATGATAACCTACTGTAAGAAACAATGATTTCTTGAGGTTGGATGATCACCTTACAAGATTGGAAGTGAGCTAGCAAACTTGAAAGTATTCTTGATTTTATGAAACTAGAACTTTTGGAATTTATGAAGAACACTTAGAACTTGAAGATAGAACTTGAGAGAGATCAATTAGATGAAGAAAATTGAAGAATTAAAGTGTTTGTAGGTGTTTTTGGTCGTTGGTGTATGGATTAGATATAAAGGATATGTAATTTTGTTTTCATGTAAATAAGTCATGAATGATTACTCATATTTTTGTAATTTTATGAGATATTTCATGCTAGTTGCCAAATGATGGTTCCCACATGTGTTAGGTGACTCACATGGGCTGCTAAGAGCTGATCATTGGAGTGTATATACCAATAGTACATACATCTAAAAGCTGTGTATTGTACGAGTACGAATACGGGTGCATACGAGTAGAATTGTTGATGAAACTGAACGAGGATGTAATTGTAAGCATTTTTGTTAAGTAGAAGTATTTTGATAAGTGTATTGAAGTCTTTCAAAAGTGTATAAATACATATTAAAACACTACATGTATATACATTTTAACTGAGTCGTTAAGTCATCGTTAGTCGTTACATGTAAGTGTTGTTTTTAAACCTTTAGGTTAACGGTCTTGTTAAATGTTGTTAACCCAATGTTTATAATATCAAAAGAGATTTTAAATTATTATATTATCATGATATTATGATGTACGAATATCTCTTAATATGATATATATACATTAAATGTCGTTACAACGATAATCGTTACATATATGTCTCGTTTCAAAATCATTAAGTTAGTAGTCTTGTTTTTACATATGTAGTTCATTATTAATATACTTAATGATATGTTTACTTATCATAATATAATGTTAACTATATATATAACCATATATATGTCATCATATAGTTTTTACAAGTTTTAACGTTCGTGAATCACCGGTCAACTTGGGTGGTCAATTGTCTATATGAAACATATTTCAATTAATCAAGTCTTAACAAGTTTGATTGCTTAACATATTGGAAACATTTAGTCATGTAAATATCAATCTCAATTAATATATATAAACATGGAAAAGTTCGGGTCACTACAGTACCTACCCGTTAAATAAATTTCGTCCCGAAATTTTAAGCTGTTGAAGGTGTTGACGAATCTTCTGGAAATAGATGCGGGTATTTCTTCTTCATCTGATCTTCACGCTCCCAGGTGAACTCGGGTCCTCTACGAGCATTCCATCAAACCTTAACAATTGGTATCTTTTTTTGCTTAAGTCTTTTAACCTCACGATCCATTATTTCGATGGGTTCTTCGATGAATTGAAGTTTTTCGTTGATTTGGATTTCATCTAACGGAATAGTGAGATCTTCTTTAGCAAAACATTTCTTCAAATTCGAGACGTGGAAAGTGTTATGTACAGCCGCGAGTTGTTGAGGTAACTCAAGTCGGTAAGCTACTGGTCCGACACGATCAATAATCTTGAATGGTCCAATATACCTTGGATTTAATTTCCCTCGTTTACCAAATCGAACAACGCCTTTCCAAGGTGCAACTTTAAGCATGACCATCTCTCCAATTTCAAATTCTATATCTTTTCTTTTAATGTCAGCGTAGCTCTTTTGTCGACTTTGGGCGGTTTTCAACCGTTGTTGAATTTGGATGATCTTCTCGGTAGTTTCTTGTATAATCTCCGGACCCGTAATCTGTCTATCCCCCACTTCACTCCAACAAATCGGAGACCTGCACTTTCTACCATAAAGTGCTTCAAACGGCGCCATCTCAATGCTTGAATGGTAGCTGTTGTTGTAGGAAAATTCTGCTAACGGTAGATGTCGATCCCAACTGTTTCCAAAATCAATAACACATGCTCGTAGCATGTCTTCAAGCGTTTGTATCATTCTTTCACTCTGCCCATCAGTTTGTGGATGATATGCAGTACTCATGTCTAGACAAGTTCCTAATGCTTGCTGCAATGTCTTCCAGAATCTTGAAATAAATCTGCCATCCCTATCAGAGATAATAGAGATTGGTATTCCATGTCTGGAGACGACTTCCTTCAAATACAGTCGTGCTAACTTCTCCATCTTGTCATCTTCTCTTATTGGCAGGAAATGTGCTGATTTGGTGAGACGATCAACTATTACCCAAATAGTATCAAAACCACTTGCAGTCCTTGGCAATTTAGTGATGAAATCCATGGTAATGTTTTCCCATTTCCATTCCGGGATTTCGGGTTGTTGAAGTAGACCTGATGGTTTCTGATGCTCAGCTTTGACCTTAGAACACGTCAAACATTCTCCTACGTATTTAGCAACATCGGCTTTCATACCCGGCCACCAAAAATGTTTCTTGAGATCCTTGTACATCTTCCCCGTTCCAGGATGTATTGAGTATCTGGTTTTATGAGCTTCTCTAAGTACCATTTCTCTCATATCTCCAAATTTTGGTACCCAAATCCTTTCAGCCCTATACCGGGTTCCGTCTTCCCGAATATTAAGATGCTTCTCCGATCCTTTGGGTATTTCATCCTTTAAATTTCCCTCTTTTAAAACTCCTTGTTGCGCCTCCTTTATTTGAGTAGTAATGTTATTATGAATCATTATATTCATAGATTTTACTCGAAAGGGTTCTCTGTCCTTCCTGCTCAAGGCATCGGCTACCACATTTGCCTTCCCCGGGTGGTAACGAATCTCAAAGTCGTAATCATTCAATAATTTAATCCACCTACGCTGCCTCATATTCAGTTGTTTCTGATTAAATATGTGTTGAAGACTTTTGTGGTCGGTATATATAATACTTTTGACCCCATATAAGTAGTGCCTCCAAGTCTTTAATGCAAAAACAACCGCGCCTAATTCCAAATCATGCGTCGTATAATTTTGTTCGTGAATCTTCAATTGTCTAGACGCATAAGCAATCACCTTCGTTCGTTGCATTAATACACAACCGAGACCTTGCTTTGATGCATCACAATAAATTACAAAATCATCATTCCCTTCAGGCAATGACAATATAGGTGCCGTAGTTAGCTTTTTCTTCAATAACTGAAACGCTTTCTCTTGTTCATCATTCCATTCAAATTTCTTCCCTTTATGCGTTAATGCAGTCAAGGGTTTTGCTATTCTGGAAAAGTCTTGGATGAACCTTCTGTAGTAACCAGCTAGTCCTAAAAACTGGCGTATGTGTTTCGGAGTTTTCGGGGTTTCCCACTTTTCAACAGTTTCTATCTTTGCCGGATCCACCTTAATACCTTCTTTGTTCACTATGTGACCGAGGAATTGAACTTCTTCCAACCAAAATGCACACTTTGAAAACTTAGCGTACAATTCTTCCTTCCTCAATACTTCTAAAACCTTTCTCAAATGTTCACCGTGTTCTTGGTCATTCTTTGAGTAAATAAGTATGTCATCAATGAAAACAATGACAAACTTGTCAAGGTATGGTCCACACACTCGGTTCATAAGGTCCATGAACACAGCTGGTGCATTAGTTAAACCAAACGGCATGACCATAAACTCATAATGACCGTAACGTGTTCTGAAAGCAGTCTTTGGAATATCATCTTCTTTCACCCGCATTTGATGATACCCGGAACGTAAGTCAATCTTTGAATAAACAGACGAGCCTTGTAGTTGATCAAATAAGTCATCGATTCTCGGTAGTAGGTAGCGGTTCTTGATGGTAAGTTTGTTCAACTCTCGGTAGTCGATACACAAACTGAATGTACCATCTTTCTTCTTGACAAACAAAACAGGAGCTCCCCACGGTGATGTGCTTGGTCGAATGAAACCACGCTCTAAAAGTTCTTGTAATTGGCTTTGTAGTTCTTTCATCTCGCTGGGTGCGAGTCTGTAAGGAGCACGAGCTATTGGTGCAGCTCCTGGTACAAGATCTATTTGAAATTCAACGGATCGATGTGGGGGTAATCCCGGTAATTGTTTCGGAAATACATCGGGAAATTCTTTTGCGATGGGAACATCATTGATGCTCTTTTCTTCAGTTTGTACTTTCTCGACGTGTGCTAGAACAGCATAGCAACCTTTTCTTATTAGTTTTTGTGCCTTCAAATTACTAATAAGATGTAGCTTCGTGTTGCCCTTTTCTCCGTACACCATTAAGGGTTTTCCTTTTTCTCGTATAATGCGAATTGCATTTTTGTAACAAACGATCTCTGCTTTCACTTCTTTCAACCAGTCCATACCGATTATCACATCAAAACTCCCTAACTCTACTTGTATCAAATCAATCTTAAATGTTTCGCTAACCAGTTTAATTTCTCGATTCCGACATATATTATCTGCTGAAATTAATTTACCATTTGCTAATTCGAGTAAAAATTTACTATCCAAAGGCGTCAATGGACAACTTAATTTAGCACAAAAATCTCTACTCATATAGCTTCTATCCGCACCCGAATCAAATAAAACGTAAGCAGATTTATTGTCAATAAGAAACGTACCCGTAACAAGCTCTGGGTCTTCCTGTGCCTCTGCCGCATTAATATTGAAAACTCTTCCGCGGCCTTGTCCATTCGTGTTCTCCTGGTTCGGGCAATTTCTAATAATGTGGCCCGGTTTTCCACATTTATAACAAACTACATTGGCATAACTTGCTCCGACACTACTTGCTCCGCCATTACTCGTTCCGACACCATTTGTTCCTTTCGTTCTGTTAACCCCTGGTCCGTAGACATCACACTTCGCCGCGCTATGACCATTTCTTTTACACTTGTTGCAAAATTTGGTGCAGAACCCCGAGTGATACTTTTCACACCTTTGGCATAGCGGCTTCTGATTGTTGTTGTTGTTGAGGTTATTATTGTTGTTAAGATGATTGTTGTGGTTGCTGTTGTTGTTGTTGTTGTTGTTATTGGGCCGTTTGTTGTAGTTGCGATTGATGTTGCGATTGTTAGGATAGTTGTTGCGATTATTGTTATAATTGCTGTTGTTGTTGTATTGGTGATTCTTATCACCGTTTTCTTCCCACTTTCTTTTGACTTGCTTCACATTGGCCTCTTCAGCAGTCTGTTCTTTAATTCTTTCTTCAATCTGGTTCACTAGTTTGTGAGCCATTCTACATGCCTGTTGTATGGAGGCGGGCTCGTGTGAACTTATATCTTCTTGGATTCTTTCCGGTAATCCTTTCACAAACGCGTCGATCTTCTCTTCCTCATCTTCGAATGCTCCCGGACACAATAGGCACAATTCTGTGAATCATCTTTCGTACGTGGTAATATCAAATCCTTGGGTTCGTAACCCTCTAAGTTCTGTCTTGAGCTTATTGACCTCGGTTCTGGGACGGTACTTCTCATTCATCAAGTGCTTGAATGCTGACCACGGTAGTGCGTACGCATCGTCTTGTCCCACTTGCTCTAGATAGGTATTCCACCATGTTAACGCAGAACCTGTGAAGGTATGCGTAGCGTACTTCACTTTATCCTCTTCAGTACACTTACTTATGGCAAACACCGATTCGACCTTCTCGGTCCACCGTTTCAACCCGATCGGTCCTTCGGTTCCATCAAATTCCAAAGGTTTGCAGGCAGTGAATTCTTTGTAGGTGCATCCTACACGATTTCCTGTACTGCTAGATCCAAGGTTATTGTTGGTATGTAGCGCAGCCTGTACTGCGGCTATGTTTGAAGCTAGAAAAGTACGGAATTCCTCTTCATTCATATTCACGGTGTGTCGAGTAGTCGGTGCCATTTCCTTCAAAATAGTCAAATGGAACAAGTTAATCATACAGAATATTAAGAGTAGTTAATAGTATTTTGTAGCATAATATGAACTCATTTATAAAAGCTTTTTCTTCATATTAGCATTTTATAAATTTAAATTCGGGTAGTACCTACCCGTTAAGTTCATACTTAGTAGCTAATATACAATTCAACTACTACGATTCTATATGAAAAACTGATTATAATAATATTTCGCGTTCAAACTTTTACACAATATTTTACAAACTTACAATACCGCTTATTTTACATATAGCATGAAATATAGCACACAATAAATTAGATACAAGATGGTTGTGAAGATAATTCTAGCTAGTACACAAGTCGTTCAGCAAAGGCAATAAAGACACGTAATTCATATGTCCAGAAACAAGTCATGCATTCTGATTTTACTAGGATTACTTCCCATCCTTGGTCTTGTGGAACATAACCGTTATGGCCGTTGATAAGACAGCGTGTTGTAACGTCGTCAAAGGGACGAGGGTTACGTAATGTCCAACAGTCCCGTAACAATCTAAAAACCTCATTTCTTACCCCAATTACCGACTCCGTCACTTGTGGGAACGTTTTGTTTAATAGCTGTAGCCCGATGTTCTTTTTCTCACTTTGGTGAGAAGCGAACATTACTAACCCATAAGCATAGCATGCTTCTTTATGTTGCATGTTAGCCGCTTTTTCTAAATCATGAAGTCCTATATTCGGATACATTGAGTCAAAATAATTTCTTAACCCATTGCGTAAAATAGCATTTGGGTTCCCCGCAATATATGCGTCAAAGTAAACACATCGTAACTTATGGGTTTCCCAATGTGATATCCCCCATCTTTCAAACGAAAGTCTCTTATAAACCAAGACATTCTTGGAACGTTCTTCGAATGTCTTACAAACTGATCTCGCCTTAAATAGTTGTGCCGAGGAATTCTGACCGACTCTAGACAAGATTTCATCAATCATGTCTCCGGGTAGGTCTCTTAAAATATTGGGTTGTCTATCCATTTTGCGTTTTTATACTGTAAAATAGACAAGAGTTAGATTCATAAAAAAAAATACTTATTAATACAAGCAATTTTTACATATATCATAAAGCATAAGCACACTATATTACATATATTACACCACATGAATACAACTATCTTATTTCGACTCGCTTGTTTCTTCTTCTTCGGTTTTGGTTCATTTTGCCAAGTTTCTAGGGATATATGATTTTCCCCTAATACGAGCCGTCGTTATCCACATTGGTTTAGAAAAACCTGGTGGTTTAGAGGTTCCCGGGTCATTGTTACAACTTAAGGACTTCGGGGGTTGACGATACATATAAAGTTCATCGGGGTTGGAATTAGATTTCTCTATTTTATGCCCTTTCCCTTATTATTTTCTTTTGCTTTTTTAAATTCAGTTGGGGTAATTTCTATAACATCATCGGAATTCTCGTCGGAATCCGATTCATCGGAGAATTGGTAATCCTCCCAATATTTTGCTTCCTTGGAGGAAACACCATTGACCATAATTAACCTTGGTCGGTTGGTTGAGGATTTTCTTTTACTTAACCGTTTTATTATTTCCCCCACCGGTTCTATTTCTTCATCCGGTTCCGATTCTTCTTCCGGTTCCGATTCTTCTTCCGGTTCCGACTCTTCTTCCGGTTCCTCTTCGGGAACTTGTGAATCAGTCCACGAATCATTCCAATTTACATTTGACTCTTCATTATTATTAGGTGAGTCAATGGGACTTGTTCTAGAGGTAGACATCTATCACATAATATCAAACGCGTTAAGAGATTAATATATCACATAATATTCACATGTTAAAAATATATAGTTTCCAACAAAATTTGTTAAGCAATCATTTTTCAAGTAAACACGGTCGAAGTCCAGACTCACTAATGCATCCTAACAAACTCGATAAGACACACTAATGCAAAATTCTGGTTCTCTAAGACCAACGCTCGGATACCAACTGAAATGTCCCGTTCTTATTGATTAAAAACGTTCCATATTAATTGATTTCGTTGCGAGGTTTTGACCTCTATATGAGACGTTTTTCAAAGACTGCATTCATTTTAAAACAAACCATAACCTTTATTTCATCAATAAAGGTTTAAAAAGCTTTACGTAGATTATCAAATAATGATAATCTAAAATATCCTGTTTACACACGACCATTACATAATGGTTTACAATACAAATATGTTACAACAAAATAAGTTTCTTGAATGCAGTTTTTACACAATATCATACAAGCATGGACTCCAAATCTCGTCCTTATTTAAGTATGTGACAGCGGAAGCTCTTAATAATCACCTGAGAATAAACATGCTTAAAACGTCAACAAAAATGTTGGTGAGTTATAGGTTTAACCTATATATATCAAATCATAATAATAGACCACAAGATTTCATATTTCAATACACATCCCATATATAGAGATAAAAATCATTCATATGGTGAACACCTGGTAACCGACATTAACAAGATGCATATATAAGAATATCCCCATCATTCCGGGACACCCTTCGAATATGATATAAATTTCGAAGTACTAAAGCATCCGGTACTTTGGATGGGGTTTGTTAGGCCCAATAGATCTATCTTTAGGATTCGCGTCAATTAGGGTGTGTCTGTTCCCTAATTCTTAGTTTACCAGACTTAATAAAAAAAGGGCATATTCGATTTCGATAATTCAACCATAGAATGTAGTTTCACGTACTTGTGTCTATTTTGTAAATCATTTAAAAAACCTGCATGTATTCTCATCCCAAAAATATTAGATTTTAAAAGTGGGACTATAACTCACTTTCACAGATTTTTACTTCGTCGGGAAGTAAGACTTGGCCACTGGTTGATTCACGAACCTATAACAATATATACATATATATCAAAGTATGTTCAAAATATATTTACAACACTTTTAATATATTTTGATGTTTTAAGTTTATTAAGTCAGCTGTCCTCGTTAGTAACCTACAACTAGTTGTTCACAGTTAGATGTACAGAAATAAATCGATAAATATTATCTTGCATCAATCCACGACCCAGTGTATACGTATCTCAGTATTGATCACAACTCAAACTATATATATTTTGGAATCAACCTCAACCCTGTATAGCTAACTCCAACATTCACATATAGAGTGTCTATGGTTGTTCCGAAATATATATAGATGTGTCGACATGATAGGTCGAAACATTGTATACGTGTCTATGGTATCTCAAGATTACATAATATACAATACAAGTTGATTAAGTTTTGGTTGGAATAGATTTGTTACCAATTTTCACGTAGCTAAAATGAGAAAAATTATCCAATCTTGTTTTACCCATAACTTCTTCATTTTAAATCCGTTTTGAGTGAATCAAATTGCTATGGTTTCATATTGAACTCTATTTTATGAATCTAAACAGAAAAAGTATAGGTTTATAGTCAGAAAAATAAGTTACAAGTCGTTTTTGTAAAGGTAGTCATTTCAGTCGAAAGAACGACGTCTAGATGACCATTTTAGAAAACATACTTCCACTTTGAGTTTAACCATAATTTTTGGATATAGTTTCATGTTCATAATAAAAATCATTTTCTCAGAATAACAACTTTTAAATCAAAGTTTATCATAGTTTTTAATTAACTAACCCAAAACAGCCCGCGGTGTTACTACGACGGCGTAAATCCGGTTTTACGGTGTTTTTCGTGTTTCCAGGTTTTAAATCATTAAGTTAGCATATCATATAGATATAGAACATGTGTTTAGTTGATTTTAAAAGTCAAGTTAGAATGATTAACTTTTGTTTGCGAACAAGTTTAGAATTAACTAAACTATGTTCAAGTGATTACGAGTTTAAACCTTCGAATAAGATAGTTTTATATAGATGAATCGAATGATGTTATGAACATCATTACTACCTTAAGTTCCTTGGATAAACCTACTGGAAAAGAGAAAAATGGATCTAGCTTCAATGGATCCTTGGATGGCTCGAAGTTCTTGAAGCAGAATCATGACACGAAAACAAGTTCAAGTAAGATCATCACTTGAAATAAGATTGTTATAGTTATAGAAATTGAACCAAAGTTTGAATATGATTATTACCTTGTATTAGAATGATAACCTACTGTAAGAAACAATGATTTCTTGAGGTTGGATGATCACCTTACAAGATTGGAAGTGAGCTAGCAAACTTGAAAGTATTCTTGATTTTATGAAACTAGAACTTTTGGAATTTATGAAGAACACTTAGAACTTGAAGATAGAACTTGAGAGAGATCAATTAGATGAAGAAAATTGAAGAATTAAAGTGTTTGTAGGTGTTTTTGGTCGTTGGTGTATGGATTAGATATAAAGGATATGTAATTTTGTTTTCATGTAAATAAGTCATGAATGATTACTCATATTTTTGTAATTTTATGAGATATTTCATGCTAGTTGCCAAATGATGGTTCCCACATGTGTTAGGTGACTCACATGGGCTGCTAAGAGCTGATCATTGGAGTGTATATACCAATAGTACATACATCTAAAAGCTGTGTATTGTACGAGTACGAATACGGGTGCATACGAGTAGAATTGTTGATGAAACTGAACGAGGATGTAATTGTAAGCATTTTTGTTAAGTAGAAGTATTTTGATAAGTGTATTGAAGTCTTTCAAAAGTGTATAAATACATATTAAAACACTACATGTATATACATTTTAACTGAGTCGTTAAGTCATCGTTAGTCGTTACATGTAAGTGTTGTTTTTAAACCTTTAGGTTAACGGTCTTGTTAAATGTTGTTAACCCAATGTTTATAATATCAAAAGAGATTTTAAATTATTATATTATCATGATATTATGATGTACGAATATCTCTTAATATGATATATATACATTAAATGTCGTTACAACGATAATCGTTACATATATGTCTCGTTTCAAAATCATTAAGTTAGTAGTCTTGTTTTTACATATGTAGTTCATTGTTAATATACTTAATGATATGTTTACTTATCGTAATATAATGTTAACTATATATATAACCATATATATGTCATCATATAGTTTTTACAAGTTTTAACGTTCGTGAATCACCGGTCAACTTGGGTGGTCAATTGTCTATATGAAACATATTTCAATTAATCAAGTCTTAACAAGTTTGATTGCTTAACATATTGGAAACATTTAGTCATGTAAATATCAATCTCAATTAATATATATAAACATGGAAAAGTTCGGGTCACTACATAAAACAATCCAGGGAAGAAAAGTAGGGTGCTGTGGGTGTCGACAATGGAATCAATCCAGGGAAGAAAAGACAAGAATAAAAGAATACAATCAAAAGTAGAAAATGACTGCAAACGGAATTTGTTTGCATCCTACTGAATTCAACATAGTCACAATAATGGCAGATAAGGAATCAAAGAATTTAAAAAGGGATAGTGATATGAAACAGAATACTTGATACGTATTTGTATTTATTTTTCTGTATGTATATATTTGCATTTATATATAATAATTAATTTATAAATATTTATAATTATAGTAATAATAGCAATACTCTTAATATTATAAATAATAACAAAATTATAATAATATAATAGTAATAATAATAATATCATTATTAATGATATTGATAATAATACTTATAAAATTTATAACAATTATAATTAATATAATAATACTAATATTTTTAATGATAATAATAATATTAGTAATTATAACACTTTGTATATATCAAATTTGTATTTATAGATTGTATATTTAAAATAATATTAATACACTAGTATTGATATTTATATTTAAGGTAATAACAATATTATTGCACATTTATATTTATAATTACATTTAATATTTTAGTATTACATATTATTGATTGTGTAATATAACTATATAATATACATTTCATAATAACTTATATTAAATATTAAATTTTTATACACTTATCATTTATTACAATATACATATAATAATAATTATAAAAATCATATATATAGATTCATTTTAAATTAAACTTAATTATTTTATATCTTATTTTATATATTTGAATCTAATGTTTAATTTTTATATTTTATAAATTTCAAATTTTTATATATACTTACATTTATATATATAAATATATACATGTTTATTTACCAACAATTGTTCGTGAATCGTCGGACATAGTCAAAGGTTAACTAAATCCATGTAACCAGTTCAAAAATTTTGAGACTCAATCTAATAGACTTTGCTTATCGCGTCGAAATCATATAAGAGTAAAGTTTAAATTTGGTCAAAAATTTCCGGGTTTTCACACAGACAATTGAAGATTCACGAGCAAAATTATACGACTCACAATTTGGAATTAGGTGCTGTTGTTTTGCATTAAAGACTTGGAGGCAATACTTATATGGGGTCAAAAGTATTATATATACCGACCACAAAAGCCTCCAACATATATTTAATCAAAAACAACTGAACATGAGGCATTGTAGGTGGATTAAATTGTTAAATGATTATGATTTTGAGATTCGTTACCACCCGGGGAAGGCAAATGTGGTAGCCGACGCTTTGAGTAGAAAGGACAGAGAACCTATGCGGGTAAAAGCTATGAATATAATTATTCGTACTAACCTTACTACTCAAATAAAGGAGGCGCAACAAGGAGTTTTAAAATAGGGAAATTTGAAGAATGAAATACCCAAAGGTTCGGAGAAACATCTTAATATTAGGGAAGGCGGAACCCGATATAGGGCTGAAAGAATTTGGGTACCAAAGTTTGGAGATGTGAGAGAAATGGTACTTAAGGAAGCACATAAAACTAGATACTCAATACATCCTGGAGCGGGAAATATGTACAAAGATCTCAAGAAACACTTTTGGTGGCCGGGTATGAAAGCCTACATTGCAAGATATGTAGGAGAATGTTTGACGTGTTCTAAGTTCAAAGCTGAACATCAGAAACCATCAGGTCTACTTCAACAACTCGAAATCTCAGAATGGAAATGGGAAAACATTACCATGGATTTCATTACTAAATTGCCAAGGACTGCAAGTGGTTATGATACTATTTGGGTAGTAGTTGATCGTCTCACCATGTTAGCACACTTTCTGCCAATGAGAGAAGATGATAAAATGGAGAAGTTGGCGCGATTATACTTTAAGGAAGTTGTCTCCAGACATGGAATACCAGTCTCTATTATCTCTGATCGGGATGGCAGATTTGTTTCAAGGTTTTGGCAGACATTACAACAAGCATTGGGAACTCGTCTAGACATGAGTACTGCCTATCATCCACAAACTGATGGGCGAAGTGAAAGGAGGAAACAGACGCTTGAAGACATGCTACGAGCATGTGTTATTGATTTTGGAAATAGTTGGGATCGACATCTACCATTAGCAGAGTTTTCCTACAACAACAGTTACCACTCGAGTATTGAGATGGCACCGTTTGAGGCACTTTATGGTAGAAAGTGCAGGTCTCCGATTTGTTGGAGTGTTTAACGACCCGTCCTAATCCATGTGGACGAATACATTACATTTGGTTACATCGCGAGGTACTTGACCTCTATATGATACATTTTACAAACATTGCATTCGTTTTTAAAAGACAAACTTTCATTACATCGAAAGTTGATGACATGCATACCATTTCATAATACATCCAACTATAATTGACTTAATAATAATCTTGATGAACTCAACGACTCGAATGCAACATCTTTTAAAATATGTCATGAATGACTCCAAGTAATATCTCTAAAATGAGCAAATGCACAGCGGAAGATTTCTTTAATACTTGAGAATAAACATGCTTTCAAGTGTCAACCAAAAGGTTGGTGAGTTCATTAGTTTATCGTAATCAATCATTTCCATTATTTTAATAGACCACAAGATTTCATTTATTCAATAATCAAACACTCGCAAGTGTTTAAAATTCATTCATATGGATTGAACACCTGGTAACCGACATTAACAAAATGCATCTAGAATATCCCCAAACATATAAATATCGAAGTACTAAAGCAGTTCAAATTCTCTGACTGGGGCGTGTCAAAATCCATAGATCTATCTTTAGGATTTGCTTCAATTGGTGGCAATTATAATAAACACCAATTCTTAGGCTACCAAGTTCACACTACAAGAAATATGATTATATAAGACCCCCATAAGTGTCCTAAAATGTGCTATTTTAGGACCTTTCACTTGAAAGGATGCACCGAAATGGTGTCTCCTATAAGACGGTTGTATAAAGTGAAAAGGGTCCTAAAACGCAAATCATGTTATGAAACCTATGTAAGAGTCTCATTAGCAACATTGATAGGGTCCTTATAGATGTACATATTAGGACACTTTATTTATGGTTTAATTATCTTATAGTATTTTGAGACACATAAAAGGGTATTTAAAAAGTACCACTACAAGAAAACTGTTATCTTAGGACACCCATAAGTGTCCTAAAAAGCTCATTATTAACCGAAACAACATCGAAATGGTCCTATCATGTGACATATTAGGACACCTTATAATATTTTGAGACGCACAAAAGGGTCTTTAAAACACTAAATTTGTATTGTTAGAGCATATTAGGACCCCAAAAATGTGTTCTGATTTAATGATAAATTATGTTAGTACCAATAAAAGCGTCCTAAAATAATTATAATTATTTTTAGGACGCTTTTATTGATACTAACATAGTTTAGTACCAAGAAAAAAGAGTCCTAATACGAAAATAACTTACATTAATACCAATATAAGGGTCCTAATATATGCAGATGTTAATTTAGTACACAAAAAAGCGTCATAACAAGTCATAGGAGTTTCGAATATCCAGTTCGGATATTCGGGTCCATTTTAAGTCCATTTCAAGATTTGGGCCTCTCAGACCCGGTTCTGATTATTGGGCCTTTTGAGCCCAGTTATGCTAATTGGGCCTTCGACCTCGATTAGAAAATATTAAATTAAATAAAACATAATTCTATTTCAATAAAATAATCTCAAAACATAAACATCAACATAAACATGTCAAAAATAATCACTAAACATAAAACATCCATAATTATTCCAATGTATAATGACTTAAAATAACATTCATGAAATGTAAAATCAACGAAAAGCAACGCATAAAGTCTTCGGTCACCATCTATCTTTATCAATCATCACGTACCACCTACAAATAAATCATCCATGTAAAAGCAGAAAGGTGCCCCTTATAAAAATTAATCTTAAGTATTACAAGTTTAACAAAGACATACCAAGATAAACATACAAGATCAAGCAATAGACACACTAATAGTGTCTCCCACTGTATCAAACTAGAAAGGAAACATACTCCACATAACAATACATATTTACACAATTATACTCTACAATCCATTCAACAATTTTATCATAACAAATAAGGAGTTGCCCGCATGTTAACTAATGTTGAAGTATTAGACTTTTCTGTATTACCAAGAAATATAATTAGCTAAAAATTGATTAACAAAATGATAGTTAATATGCTTATTACCTTTGGATTGTAAAAAATTATAAGCGGAAATCAGTCAGTGATAAGATCTCAGACAGATTCATTATATATCTCCACCGCTCAGAATTTCAGTTGAAATGACTCTTATATGTATTTTAAAATATCTATAAGAGACGCTGTAAAAAAAGAAAGAGTCTAGAACCATTACAAAATAGAACAATAAAAAGAAATTATGAGAAAACCTACTGGTCTGGTAGTAGAGTAATGTGTGCTCCGGAATGGTACTTGTGCATGATGGGATCGTTAAAGCTTGAGAATTTTCCTGAAACTTTTTTGACCGGTCCTCATTCGAATCTCTAACGGGCAGGAAAATAGTATCGACTGAATGTTAAGTCAAAATTTTGCAGCGCGAGTTAAGGTAGGTCATATTGCCTGTCGTTTTTATAAGCGAAAAATGACAACCAATGGAATTGACTTCCTCAAGGTCATTTTAGGAAACTCACATCACCTAACCAAAGAGCTTTATCAACCAAAACCTGCAACCAACGTCAACAACTTAATCTAAAAAACGATAAAATCATATAACGCTAAACACGACTACAAACAATATTCATAATCAACTTCAAAACCCCAATATACAATTGAAAAGTCATCTTTTTCAAATATACTAGCTTAAGACCCGCGAAATTCGCGGGTTTTTTAAAGGAATAAATCTAAAATTGAGTTCTCACCATTTTAATTGTCAAGTTATAACCTGAATATTGCCATTCATGTAAGATGCTAAAAATTATTACAATTTTATTTTATAGCTATATAGTTATGGATAGTCACTAATAGTATTCATGGACGAAGACTTTTTAAATCAACAATCATATTAATTAACTACAAATAGTGTGACACTAATATGAAATAACCATAGAATCACAATCAATCTAGAGTAAAAATGTGTCATATAAGTCCCTACTTCCTCGTGATTATAGCGTAACCATGCAAGAACCACAACCACAACAAACGCGTCAATGGCCAAAATGCATATTCATTTGTCCATTCTTTGTAAGACATTCAACATGTAGTGATGTTTCATGTAAATGGTGGATGATTGCCGATAAAAATATATATAGCAATTTTCAATAGTGACTTCTAACGACCATCCATAACTACAATGAAATAATTTAATACGAAGAGGGATCTATGTTCTTTTATATGTTGAAAGTAAAAGAAACAAACATCAAAACGAACAAACTGAAGATGAAGATGCAGTATCTTCACAACTTTCCATGAAAGTTATTTTCCAAAGATGCAAAGAAATGGACAAATTCTTTCACAAGTTTTGAGCAGCTCTTCGAACAAAAAGTGATTCGAGACAATCGACTCGGTTTTAACCCCTTATTCAACCTGTTATCAGACCCACTCATGTAGCCCCCTCTAACTAAGTTCAAGTACATGCTACGTACCGATGAATTCAATAACGTGTTAGAAGTTCCAACAAATAGAGCAACAATGTCAAGCACCAACCCGAACATTGACTCTTACCTGCCTAAAAAATGCCTTTGACCTAAAACTTGCAAATTAGTGACTACATCCTAGAAACGACTTCATCAATCCATCTAAAGACCATACAGTAGAAAACACCATAAAAATCTGGGCTAATAGAGGAACCTATGAAACCCACTTCTATACAAAGTTTAACAACTGATGTAATCTACTATGATGAATTTGGATAAAATCAAACAACAAATATCGTACCTGTTTGGATCAAATCCAAGAAGTCGAAACTTCAATTGTGTGTTCATCATATGAAATCAAACAGCAACTGATGTGTCATCTTTTTTATACCCTATTTTATTTCAAAGATGGTGAAAGGACCCGTTCATATACATTATAAACGATTCACAATAGTTGATTACATCGCGAGGTATTTGATCTCTATATGATACATTTTACAAACATTGCATTCGTTTTTAAAAGACAAACTTTCTTTACAACAAAAGTTGACGGCATGCACACCATTTCATAATACATCCAACTATAATTGACATAATAATAATCTTGATGAACTCAATGACTCGAATGCAACGTCTTTCAAAATATGCCATGAATGACTCCAAGTAATATCCTTAAAATGAGTTAATGCACAGCGGAAGATTTCTTTAACACCTGAGAATAAACATGCTTTAAAGTGTCAACCAAAAGGTTGGTGAGTTCATAGGTTTATCATAACAATCATTTCAATATATTAATAGACCACAAGATTTCCGTTTATAAATATATATACACTCGCAAGTGTATAAAAGTATTCTATAAGTTGTAGGCACCCGGTAACAAGCCTTAACGTTCATGTTTTACCCTTTGAAGTACACCAGATCTGGTGTGTTTAAAATAATCTCGAAATACTAAAGCATCCCATAGTCAGGATGGGGTTTGTCAGGCCCAATAGATCTATCTTTAGGATTCGTGCCTACCGTACATAGACAAGTAGTTTAATGTTACCAAGCTAAGGGTATATTTCCGGTTTAAACCCACGTAGAATTTGTTTTTAGTACTTGTGCCTATTTCGTAAAACATTTATAAAACAGCGCATGTATTCTCAGCCCAAAAATATATATAAAAACGGAGTAATGAAACTCACCATACTGTATTTCGTAGTAAAAATACATATAACGTCATTTAACAAGTGCAAGGTTGGCCTCGGATTCATGAACCTATATTAATTATATATATTTATATGTTGGTCAATATTTGTCTAACAATTTTTGGTCAAGTCATAGTGTACCACATTCCTAATGCTCGAGACTAATATGCAAAAGTCAACAAAAGTCAACTTGACCCAAAATGACTTCTAAAATTTATACGTGTTTATTATATAACTTAACTATAGTCGTTTTATATATTTAAATATATTTATTAGATTTTATAATAATAAAAGTCATTTATTAATAAAAATTTATATTAACGTTTATATATGATAAAATATACTTTTATATATCTTAAGTAGTAATATTTATAAAGTTCACTTAATATCGTAAAACTATAGTGGTAAGTATTATTAATGTAATTATATTACGCGTGGTGAAAAATATCTTTGTATCCCCTATTTATTTGATAAAATAATATTGATCATAATAATAATAAGTAAAAGTTGTATTATTTTGTAATAATAATTATTATTATTCTATAAAAATAACAATATTTATATTTACTAAAAATGGTATTATGATAAAATGATAATACTAACATAATAGTAATAATGATATTTTATAATAACAATGATATTTCTATTAAAATAATAACGACGATAGTAATAATAATCATTTTAACAATAATACTAAAATTCAGTTGACTATAACTTCTAATCCGTTCATCGAAACCATTCGATATCTAAATGAAAAGTTCTTAATTTTTTGCTAGCTTTCCAATGACATGCATATCATATACCCTATCTCAGTAGCATATGTATCTAATTCAGGATTCAACAAACCTATCTAAGGACAATATCGAATGTACAAGCATGCATAATCCTATATACTCGAGCACTAGTCAGGGATACACTATTGATATATAAAAGTTAAGTTATGAGTGCTCACGTATCAATATTGAGATTCAATATTGCAGGAAAGTACGTAGACGCAACGGAGATGATAAACACTAGATTGACCTCACGAGCATACCCATGAACCATACCCATCACCTCCATAGCTATAACCCATAATTTCCTTAGCTTCGACTCATTCAAAAAACTATTTTGAAATCACTCGGACATCACTCCATCGTAATATTTTATGTATACTAATAATATCTTGAAATAATACAGAGCAAATATATATATATATATATATATATATATATATATATATATGTAAATCGATTGAGAGAGTTTAGAGAAATATATTTTCAAGTTTCTATGAAATAATGAAACCTATTGAATTCTATTTATAATAGATTTTTGAATTATTAAAATATGAATTATTAAAGTATGAATTATTAAAGTGAATTATTAAAGTATGAATTATTAAAGTGAATTATTAAAGTATGAATTATTAAAGTGAATTATTAAAGTATGAATTATTAAAGTGAATTATTAAAGTATGAATTATTAAAGTGAATTACTAAAGTATGAATTATTAAAGTGAATTATTAAAGTTAAAGTAAAGTAAAAGTAAAGTAAAGGTAAAGTTAAAGTATAGTAAAAGTATAAAAACTATGTATGTATAATACGCGTATAAATATATATAATATTAATTTAAATCATTATATATATTTAATGAAATAAAATATAAATATCGTTATATTTATTATACTGGTTAAGTAATGAGTTGTCAAAAGTGATTCTAGATATTTATAAAAGTTATGTACGTTTTAATAATAAAGTTCTTTTTAAACTGAAAACGTTTTTGTACGTTTGAAAATAGATTAATAGAATATTATGGAAACCAATTCTCCACTAGCTTTTGTCTAACTTTCGTAAATGACACTTTTTATTTTTATTTATAAATAGCTTTACAAATTATTCCGAATATCGTTAAGAGGAATAGATTTTCTCAAATCATAGTGGACCTCTCAGCAGAGACTTGTAATCATAATTCAATGTTTCTGATAATTCAATCATTTAATATATATTTTTTTCGCCGATAATCATATTGAAACAAATACATTCATATAAGGCATTATACATTTAAATACTTTGTTGACATTTTCAATTTATAACATATACACATATACATACATATTCATATATGTTCATTTAATGGTTCGTGAATCATTGAAATTTGGTCGAGGTTTAAATGAATGTATAAACATAGTTTAAAATCCTTGAGATTTAACTTAACAAACATTGCTTATCGTGTCAGAATAATATAAAGATAAAGTTTAAATTTAGTCGGAAATTTCTGGGTCGTCACAGTACCTACCCGTTAAAGAAATTTCGTCCCCGAAATTTGATAGAGGTCGTTATGGCTAACAATGAGAATGTTATTATGACGTAACGATTATGAAGTTTTATCATGTCTAAGAAGTATGGATAAAATAATTCGATTACTCGAAGCGTATGAGGGAAGTTATCATAAATGAAGGAAATAAGATTATAGTGATTCGTCATATCTTTTGACGTCATCACAATTGATCTCTGAATTTAAAGAAAATCTTTGTAATCTATGTTGGATTTGATGCTTCGGGGATTAAGGAGATTATGATTCTCTTCGAATTAATACGATAATCCATCTTGATTTCTCTGTCAGGTATTTCACTATAAATCCACCTCCTTCGTTTCCTTACAACTCACACCTTCTATTCTTTCTCCCTCAACTCATATTTTAAAGTATTTGTCAATATGCTTCATCCAGTACTGATTCTCGATATACTCCTCTCTTTCATATCTGTCATTCTTCTTTTTCATCTGCCTCCGGAAGAATCTATTTACTTCTACTATACTCTCGATTTTATAGTGTTTTTAGTTCTTCCGTGTCTTTATATTGCTATATGCATCGATATATACGGTTTATAATTTTTGGGTAGTTGTTGGGTTTTATATCTTCCCTTATATTTCAAAGCCCCTGCTTTTGTCTTCTATAATCATTGACATCCATAGTTAATGCTCCCTTCTATTTGCTGCGATTTATACTCCAATTTCTATTTTGGAGTTTTGTCCTTTCGTTTCTTCTTCTTGCGATTAAGCAACGTTTGTAATGGTCCAGTATTCGCAGATATGAATTTCAGAATGAACACAGTTAATGTTCTAAGAAGGAAATGGTAATGGTACGATCTTGATTTGTTAATTTACCAGAATACCCTGAAAAGACCGAATCATCAATAAAATATATTCTTGATATTTTTAGAGATTAAATAGAATACAAGAGTCGTGTAACATGGAACATGATGACGGCATGGTCTGTGAATCGTCATGTCCCATTAGAAACTCAGCATGACTTACTGTAATATAATCACGTTGATCAAGTGTCATTATATTATACTAACTCATGCTTCAGTTCCCAACACTACTTCAAAACATTCATAATTTAAACTCGAAAGTTTATAGAATATAGAAACTAATAGTTTCTTATATGATGTACACTGATAGCGCAAAGAGATAAATGACTTCAGATAAGATTAGTTGTGAAAATATCTTCAAAAATATCGCGGATATTTATAATGAAAGATATGATAATATCTTAGAATTTCTAATATTGATGGATGATGATGAAGATTTGTCTGTAAAGGTTTAGAATAAAGAGTAAGGTATTCGTTAATAACTTTAGCAGGCAGTGAATCATTTGAATTCTTCGAAGGCAGATTTAGTCTTTGTGATTTGTCCACAACCTCCTTCATAGTCTGTTCAATCCGTTTTCCAGTTCCAAACCTTCTCTTTTTCTCAGATTTACCACCTTACTATTCTTTGTCATCAAACTTTTTACTGTTAAGATCGTTTACAGTTTTTGATGCTTCATCAGCATTTCAAGAACTAGTTTGCAGTTCAAAATATTTTTCAGAACTTCACATTCAAAGTATGTAAGTCCAGGAGATAGACGTTTTACGTACACATAAAACTGTTGGCGTAGACATGTTGCGAGATTTCAAAATACTGGTTACTGTTTTCCGATGATTCGTATGACAATTCTCGTTACAAGATGCGAATGAGTAAATGATGTGATTTCAATAAATATAATGATTTTTCTAAAAGTCAAAGATAATTGAAGTTGTTGGTAAGTTTATTGCTAAGGTGGCGAGATATGAAAGGTCCCCAGTAACGATGACGAAAGGGCAACGTATCTATCGAGGTTATAATAAGACTAGTCCAACTGAAAAGTTGAAGTTGACTTGCTGGAGCTGTGACAAAACTGTCTACTTTGAAAAGGAATTGAAAAGTCATTTTAGCTAATAAATGCCAAAGGGTATGACACGGATACGCGTCGAACTATGACTTTGGCTTCGAGAGCTTTTTAGGTACATAAATGTGGGTAATATGTGGTTGGATCATCATCTCGATTGTTCATTGTTTGAAGTGTCTTCAAAAACTTCGGAGAGTTTGAACACAGTTTGTAATCGTTAATATACATATGATGTTCTAACACAGTTTTGAAGTCAAAGTATAGCTTTGAAAGATGTAGGAATCTAAAAATGATGTCTTCTGTTAAATCATGACTTGGATTTGGATTTGTCAAAATCAGAATGCGTAATCAAATTTGGGTGAGAATGGTTGTTTTGATTACTATACAAGAATGTATATTGTTGTGAAATTTTGGGAGTATAGTTGATGATTTGCTTAATCAGATTCGAAAAATGTAACATATTAATTGTGAATTTATATATCTCTCGAGTATTACCTACCCGTTAAATTTTTTTTTTTCACAATTAATATTTTGTACAACAGAATTTTATTACAGTCTTTATTAAAATATATATGTGCATATTTTCTTCAGATGTAACATAGATTTAATGAGTTAATATTAAATTAAACTCATTTGATTTACGGTTGAAACTAGAACTGAATAATCCCTAAAGACTTTAGAAATTACATAACTTTTACGGAGTATTTATTCAATAAAATTGAAATTATGAATTAATACTTCGTTATTTGTTGGTGTTTGTAACACTTGCACCATATTCTCTAAAGCCACTACTCGAGTGTGAAGCGTGTTGACTTCTTCTATTACACCGGGGTGATTGTCAGTTCGGACGAGCGGATAAATAAAATATAGAATTTGATGTAGTATATAATCGTGACGAGATACTTTGGAAATGAGAGAGAAAATGGTGTTTCAGACCGGTTCGCCGGTAAGTGCTTCAGGTTCATCACCAAGAGGGCAATGTGGTGGATGGAAGGGATCACCTTCTTCTTATCTCCAATTATATATGAGGCTACGAACCTATCCCCAATTCATCCAGAATAGATGATGGCTAATTGGTTGATCCATTCCGGTCACACTGCTTTCGGAGCTTGAGTGAGATTCCATATCGGAATTCGAGGGACTTGAACTAATGACGAATTCCATTTCGTTCGATTGAATAAAGGATTTTTTTTTTATATGAAATGATTTTTCGGCTATCGGGTGGTATTCTAATTACATAGAATATCTATATATATAGCGCAAAAGATTTCGTAGATTACGGAGGAATTTACGGGATATGTCAGGCAAAATTTACAGTAACAGATACGCTAAGATATGGATTAGCAGATACGCTAAGATATGAATTTTGTCTATACACTATTCATGCAATCAATGCAGTAAGACGTGTCTAGACTAAGAATGATAAGCAGGCAATTTCCGACAAAAATGATAAGCAAAACTTTTGACATGCAGACACGGTCGAAGTCCAGGCTCACTAATGCATCCTAACGACTATCAGTTAGACACACTAATGCAGACCTGGTTCGCTAAGACCACCGCTCTGATACCAACTGAAAGGACCCGTTCATATACATTATAAACGATTCACAATAGTTGATTACATCGCGAGGTATTTGACCTCTATATGATACATTTTACAAACATTGCATTCGTTTTTAAAAGACAAACTTTCTTTACAACAAAAGTTGACGGCATGCACACCATTTCATAATACATCCAACTATAATTGACATAATAATAATCTTGATGAACTCAATGACTCGAATGCAACGTCTTTCAAAATATGCCATGAATGACTCCAAGTAATATCCTTAAAATGAGTTAATGCACAGCGGAAGATTTCTTTAATACCTGAGAATAAACATGCTTTAAAGTGTCAACCAAAAGGTTGGTGAGTTCATAGGTTTATCATAACAATCATTTCAATATATTAATAGACCACAAGATTTCCGTTTATAAATATATGTACACTCGCAAGTGTATAAAAGTATTCTATAAGTTGTAGGCACCCGGTAACAAGCCTTAACGTTCATGTTTTACCCTTTGAAGTACACCAGATCAGGTGTGTTTAAAATAATCTCGAAATACTAAAGCATCCCATAGTCAGGATGGGGTTTGTCAGGCCCAATAGATCTATCTTTAGGATTTACGCCTACCGTACATAGACAAGTAGTTTAATGTTACCAAGCTAAGGGTATATTTCTGGTTTAAACCCACGTAGAATTTGTTTTTAGTACTTGTGCCTATTTCGTAAAACATTTATAAAACAGCGCATGTATTCTCAGCCCAAAAATATATATAAAAACGGAGTAATGAAACTCACCATACTGTATTTCGTAGTAAAAATACATATAACGTCATTTAACAAGTGCAAGGTTGGCCTCGGATTCATGAACCTATATTAATTATATATATTTATATGTTGGTCAATATTTGTCTAACAATTTTTGGTCAAGTCATAGTGTACCACATTCCTAATGCTCGAGACTAATATGCAAAAGTCAACAAAAGTCAACTTGACCCAAAATGACTTCTAAAATTTATACGTGTTTATTATATAACTTAACTATAGTCGTTTTATATATTTAAATATATTTATTAGATTTTATAATAATAAAAGTCATTTATTAATAAAAATTTATATTAACGTTTATATATGATAAAATATACTTTTATATATCTTAAGTAGTAAAATTTATAAAGTTCACTTAATATCGTAAAACTATAGTGGTAAGTATTATTAATGTAATTATATTACGCGTGGTGAAAAATATCTTTGTATCCCCTATTTATTTGATAAAATAATATTGATCATAATAATAATAAGTAAAAGTTGTATTATTTTGTAATAATAATTATTATTATTCTATAAAAATAACAATATTTATATTTTCTAAAAATGGTATTATGATAAAATGATAATACTAACATAATAGTAATAATGATATTTTATAATAACAATGATATTTCTATTAAAATAATAACGACGATAGTAATAATAATCATTTTAACAATAATACTAAAATTCAGTTGACTATAACTTCTAATCCGTTCATCGAAACCATTCGATATCTAAATGAAAAGTTCTTAATTTTTCGCTAGCTTTCCAATGACATGCATATCATATACCCTATCTCAGTAGCATATGTATCTAATTCAGGATTCAACAAACCTATCTAAGGACAATATCGAATGTACAAGCATGCATAATCCTATATACTCGAGCACTAGTCAGGGATACACTATTGATATATAAAAGTTAAGTTATGAGTGCTCACGTATCAATATTGAGATTCAATATTGCAGGAAAGTACGTAGACGCAACGGAGATGATAAACACTAGATTGACCTCACGAGCATACCCATGAACCATACCCATCACCTCCATAGCTATAACCCATAATTTCCTTAGCTTCGACTCATTCAAAAAACTATTTTGAAATCACTCGGACATCACTCCGTCGTAATATTTTATGTATACTAATAATATCTTGAAATAATACAGAGCAAATATATATATATATATATATATATATATATATATATATATATAGATATATATATATATATATATATATATATATATATATATATATATATATATATATATATATGTAAATCGATTGAGAGAGTTTAGAGAAATATATTTTCAAGTTTCTATGAAATAATGAAACCTATTGAATTCTATTTATAATAGATTTTTGAATTATTAAAATATGAATTATTAAAGTATGAATTATTAAAGTGAATTATTAAAGTATGAATTATTAAAGTGAATTATTAAAGTATGAATTATTAAAGTGAATTATTAAAGTATGAATTATTAAAGTGAATTATTAAAGTGAATTATTAAAGTATGAATTATTAAAGTGAATTATTAAAGTATGAATTATTAAAGTAAATTATTAAAGTTAAAGTAAAGTAAAAGTAAAGTAAAGGTAAAGTTAAAATATAGTAAAAGTATAAAAACTATGTATGTATAATACGCGTATAAATATATATAATATTAATTTAAATCGTTATATATATTTAATGAAATAAAATATAAATATCGTTATATTTATTATACTGGTTAAGTAATGAGTTGTCAAAAGTGATTCTAGATATTTATAAAAGTTATGTACGTTTTAATAATAAAGTTCTTTTTAAACTGAAAACGTTTTTGTACGTTTGAAAATAGATTAATAGAATATTATGGAAACCAATTCTCCACTAGCTTTTGTGAAAGGACCCGTTCATATACATTATAAACGATTCACAATAGTTGATTACATCGCGAGATATTTGACCTCTATATTATACGTTTTACAAACATTGCATTCGTTTTTAAAAGACAAACTTTCTTTACATCTAAAATTGACGGCATGCATACCATTTCATATTACATCCAACTATAATTGACTTAATATTAATCTTGATGAACTCAACGACTCGAATGCAACGTCTTTCAAAGTATGTCATGAATGACTCCAAGTAATATCCTTAAAATGAGCTAATGCACAGCGGAAGATTTCTTTAATACCTGAGAATAAACATGCTTTAAAGTGTCAACCAAAAGGTTGGTGAGTTCATTAGTTTATCATAATCAATCATTTCCGTAATAGTAATAGACCACAAGATTTCAGTTTCTATAAATATCCGTACACTCGCAAGTGTATAAAAGTATTCTATAAGTTGTAGGAACCCGGTAACAAGCCTTAACGTTTATGTTTTACCCTCTGAAGTACACCAGATCAGGTGTGTTTAAAATAACCTCGAAGTACTAAAGCATCCCATAGTCAGGATGGGGTTTGTCAGGCCCAATGGATCTATCTTTAGGATTCGCGCCTACCGTACATAGACAAGTAGTTTAATGTTACCAAGCTAAGGGTATATTTCTGGTTTAAACCCACGTAGAATTAGTTTTAGTACTTGTGTCTATTTCGTAAAACATTTATAAAACAGCGCATGTATTCTCAGCCCAAAAATATATATTGCAAAAGCAATTAAAAAGGGAGCAAATGAAACTCACAATACTGTATTTCGTAGCAATTATGTATATGATGGCACTGAACAAGTGCAGGGATTGTCTCGGATTCACGAACCTATATTAAGTATATATATTTATATGTTGGTCAATATCTGTCTAACAATTTAGGTCAAGTCGTAGTGTATCACAATCCTAATGCTCGAGACCGACATGCAAAAGTCAACAAAAGTCAACTTGACCTAAAATGACTTCCAGAATCTATACATGTTTATTATATAACTTATATATAGTCGTTTTATATATTTAAATATATTTATCAGATCTTATTATACTAAATAATACAAGTCATTTATTAATAAATAAAAATTTATATTTAAATTCATATATGATAAAAATATACTTTTATATATCTCAAGTAATAAAATTTATAAAATTCACTTAATATCATAAAAATATAGTGGTATGTATTATTAATGTAATTATATTACGTGTGGTAAAAATATCTTTGTATGCATATTTATTTGATTAAATAATATTGATAATAATAATAATGATAAAAATAATAAAATGATAGTTTCAATAAAAATATTAATTTTTAGTAATAAAGATAATTTTAATAATAACATCAACTGATAACAATTATAATAATCGTTTTAATAATAATATTAAAATTTATAATAATTCAGTTGACCATATCTTTTAATCCGTTCATCGAACCCACACGATTTCTAAATGAAAAGTTATTAATTTTTCTTTAGCTTTTCAACAACATGCATATCATATACCTTATCTCAGTAGCATATGTATCAAATTCGTGATTTATCATAAACTATTTAACGACAAAACTAAGCATACAAACATGCATAATCATATATACTCGAGCACTAGTCAGGGATACACTATTAATATATAAAAGATAAGATATGAATGCTCACGTATCAATATTGTGACTCAATATTGCAGGAAAGTACGTAGACGCAACGAAAATGATAAACGTTAGGTTGACCTCACGAGCAATACCCTCGAACAATACCCATAACCTCCATAGCTATAACCCATAATTTCCTTAGCTCTATCCCGTTTGAAAACTTATTTTGAAATCGTCTGAATATAACTCCGTCGTAGTATTTTATGTATACTAATAATATCTTGAAATAATACTAAGTAAATATATATGTAATTCGATTGAGAGAGTTTAGAGAAATATATTTTCAAGTTTTTATGAAATAATGAAACATATTGAATTCTATTTATAATAGATTTTTGAATTATTAAAGTGAATTATTAAAGTATGAATTATTAAAGTGAATTATTAAAGTATGAATTATTAAAGTGAATTATTAAAGTATGAATTATTAAAGTATGAATTATTAAAGTGAATTATTAAAGTATGAATTATTAAAGTGAATTATTAAAGTGAATTATTAAAGTGAATTATTAAAGTGAATTATTAAAGTGAATTATTAAAGTGAATTAATAAAGTTAAAGTAAAGTAAAAGTAAAGTAAAAGTAAAGTAAAGGTAAAGTTAAAGTATAGTAAAAGTATAAAACTATGTACGTATAATACGCGTATAAATATATTTAATATTAATTTAAATCGTTATATCATAAAACATTTTAGAAAAGTAAAATTATGTATATTCATAATAGGTTTCAAGTTTTTAAATTACAGTCTGTTGGTGAAGTATGGGATAAAGTCCAAAGGTTTAATAAACGTATGAAATCATCTTAATGAAAAATGTCGAGTTACTTAACTTGTCGATATCCAACATCTAAGTTATTTACACTTCACGTTCTTACTTATAGATCACTTTACCATTTTTTGAATATTGTCAAAAAGAATAGATTTCTTAAATTACAGTGGACCTCATAACATTGGCCCGTAATCATATCATAATGTATCTGATAATTCAATCATTTGATATTATCTCTTAATTCTGTCGATAAATATATCGAAACAAATACGTTCATGTAAAGTATCATATATATCAAATACTTTGTTAATGTTTTCAGTTATTATATATTATATATACATATCTATATACACATAATTGTTCGTGAATCGTCGAACACGGTCAAAGGGTAATTGATTACATGAATGTAGTTCCAAACTTTTTGAGATTCAACATTACAAATTCTGCTTATCGTGTCGGAAACATATAAAGGTTAAGTTTAAATTTGGTCCGAAATTTTCGGGTCGTCACATTACCTACCCGTTAAAGAAATTTCGTCCCGAAATTTGATCGAGGTCGTCATGACTAACTATAAAAATGTTTTCATGACGAATATGAGTTGATAAATAGAGTTTTATCATCATTGAGTAATATAGATAAAACAATTTGATTACGCGAATAGTATAAGTGAAGCTATCGCAAGAGAGTGAAATGAGTAAACGTATATTCGTTTTAACCGATGACGTAGTTATGATTAATTTCCGGAATTCATGGAATTTAAGGAAAATCTTTGCTATAAGATTTGGTTCTTCGGCGATTAAGAAAATCATGACCTTCTTTGATTAAATGCGATAATCTGTCTCGATTTCTCTGTCTGATATTTTACTATAAATCCACCCCCTTCATTTCTTTATTTCCACAGCTCACACCTTCTAGTCTTTTCCCCAATTCATACTTTAAAGCATTCGTTAATATGCTTCATCCAGTATTGATTCTTGATATACTCTTAACTTTCATATCTGTCATTCTTCTTTTTCATCTACCACCGGAGGAAGTTATTTTCTTCTACCATTACCTTGGGGTTATTGTGTTTTTCATTCTCCCGTGTCTTTATATTGCTATACGCATTGATATACACGGTTTGTAATTTCGAGGTTGTTATCGGGCTTTATATTCTCCATTATATTTCGGAGCTTCATGCTTTCATTTTCTCTTCCCAGCCTTAAGTCAAGCGGATAATGGTCCAGAATTCGTAGATATGAATTTTTAGATGAACATAGTTAATGTTTCAAGAAGAAAATTGTAATGGCACGATCTTGACTTGGCAAATTACCAGAATATCTGAAAATATAGAGCTATCAAGATGATATGTTCTTAATATGTTTGGAAATTGGGAAGTATGTAAGAGTCGTGTAAATAGTACATGATGACGGTATGTTCTATGAATCATCACGTTCCATTAGAAACTCAGCATGACTTACTGTAATATAATCACGTTGATCAAGTGTCATTATATTATACTAACTCATGTTTCAGTTCCCAACACTGCTTTAAAAACATTCATATTTTAAATTCGAATATTTTTTTTCTTCAGAATTTAGAAACTAATACAGTTTCTTTTTATGTTGTAATGCAGATATTGCGAAGAGATAAAAGATTTCGGATAAGAATAGTTGTGAAAATATCTTCAGGAATATCGAAGATATTTATAATAAAAGATACGATAATATCTTAGAATTCTTAACATAGATGGATGATGAAGAAGATTTGTCTGTGAAGGTTTAGAATAAGAAGTAAGGTGTTTGCTAACGATTTCAGTAGACACTGAAACATTTGGATCCTTTGAAGGCAGGTTTAGTCTTTGTGATTTGTCCACAGCCTCCTTCATGGTCTGCTCAATCCATTTTCCAGTTTCAAACCTTCTCTTTTTCTCAGCTTTACCACCATACTATTCTTTATCATCAAACTTTTGACTGTTAAAGTCGTTTACAGTTTTTGCTGCTTCATCAGCATTTTTCCAATTTCGGAGATCTAGTTCATAGTTTGGGGATGTTTTTCAGAAAATTCACATTCGAAGTATGTAAGTCTAGGAGATAGACGTTATATGTATACATATAACTTTTGACGTAAAATTGTAGCGAAATTCAAAATACTGATTGCTAATTCCCAGTAGTTGGTGTGACAATTATTGTTACAGGATGTAGGTAAGTACATGATGGGGTTTTAATGAATAAGTATAGTGGCTTTTCGGAGAGCCTTAAGTCGAAGGTTAATGAAGTTGTTGATAAGTTTACTGCTAATGTGACGAGATATGAAAGGTTCCCCGGTAACAATGATGAAGGGGTAATTGTTATAATAAGGTTTATTCGTATAAACAAATGAAGGTGATTTGTTGAAGCTATGACAAAATTGTCTATTTTGGAAAGAGATTGAAAAATTATATTTGGTAATAAATATCAAAGGATTTGACATGGATACGTGTTAAACTATAACTTTGGTTTCGAGAGCTTTTCAGGTGCATGACAGTGGGTAATGTGTGGTTGGATAATCATCTCGCATGTCTTTAGGAATTTCAAAGTGTTTGAACACATATTGTAATTGTTAATATACATATGATGTTCTAAGATTTTGAATGATACAAATATTTTTGTGAGTTCCATGAATAGAAATGAGGTTCTAGGACAGTTTTGAAGTCAAAGTATAGTTTTGAAAGATGTAGGAATCTAAGAGTGATGATTTCGGTTATATCTTGAATCGAATTCTGAGATTTTAAAATCAGAATATGTAATTAGATTTTGAATGAGTATGGTTGTTTTGATTTCTATAAAAGAATGTATATTGTTGTGAAAGTAGGGAGTATAATGGATGACTTGTTGAATCAGATTCGAAGAATGTAACATATTAATTGTGAATTTATATATCTCTCGGGTATTACCTACCCGTTAAAAAAAAAAACTCACAATTAATATTTTGTACAAAAGAATTTTATTACAGTCTTTATGGAAATATATATGTGTATATTTCTTCAGATGTAATATAGATTTAATGAGTTAATATTAAATTAAACTCATTTGATTTATGGTTAAGGCTAGGATAGATAATTTCTAAACTTTAGAAATTACATAATCGCCGTAGAATGTTTCCCCAATGAAGTTATGAATCAATACTTAATCGTTGTGGTATTCCTTGGTATCTACATGGCGTATGACGTCGATGCTCGTGGGACAGATTGTGAAGTTGAGATTTGCGATGCGGTTGTTGTTGGTGGTGGTAATGGTACTGTTGATGTTGTTGATGGTGGTACTGGTTATGCTGCTGGTGCTGCTGCTGGTGTTTGTAACCTTTGCACCATATTCTCCAAAGCCACTACCCGAGCGCGAAGCTCGTTGACTTCTTCTATTACACCGGGGTGATTGTCGGTTCGGACGAGTGGATAGATAAGATCTAGAATTTGGTGTAGTATATAATCATGACGAGATACTCTGGAAATGAGAGAGAAAATGGTGTTTCGGACAGGTTCGCTAGTAAGTGCTTCAGGTTCATTGCCAAGAGGGCAATGTGGTGGATGAAAGGGATCACCTTCTTCTTGTCTCCAATGGTTAAGTAGATTACGAACCCATCCCCAATTCATCCAGAATAGATGATGGCTAATTGGTTGATCCATTCCGGTCACGCTGATTTCGGAGCTCATGTGAAAATCCATATCGGCATAGCTGTCGGAATCCGAGGAACTCGAACTGGTTGAGGGATCCATCTTGTATGATCAGGGAAAGAATTTTTTTGTATGAAATAGATTGTAGAATTTAGATTTGGTATTCTTCAATACATAATTTACATATGTATATATAATACCAAAATCCCATAAATTACGGAGGAATCTTTGAAAGATGTCAGTCAAAGTTCACAGTAACAGATATGCTAAGATAAGAATTCGTCTATACACTATTATGCAATAAATGTAGGAAAACACATCTAGACTTAAGAATGATAAGCAGGTAATTTCCTAAGGGTGGTAAGTAGATGATTTCAGACTAAAAATGATAAGCAAAACTTTTGACATGCAGACACGGTCGAAGTCCAGACTCACTGATGCATCTTAACAACTATCAGTTAGACACACTAATGCAAGACCTGGTACGCTAAGACCACCGCTCTGATACCAACTGAAAGGACCCGTTCATATACATTATAAACGATTCACAATAGTTGATTACATCGCGAGATATTTGACCTCTATATGATACGTTTTACAAACATTGCATTCGTTTTTAAAAGACAAACTTTCTTTACATCTAAAATTGACGGCATGCATACCATTTCATATTACATCCAACTATAATTGACTTAATATTAATCTTGATGAACTCAACGACTCGAATGCAACGTCTTTCAAAGTATGTCATGAATGACTCCAAGTAATATCCTTAAAATGAGCTAATGCACAGCGGAAGATTTCTTTAATACCTGAGAATAAACATGCTTTAAAGTGTCAACCAAAAGGTTGGTGAGTTCATTAGTTTATCATAATCAATCATTTCCGTAATAGTAATAGACCACAAGATTTCAGTTTCTATAAATATCCGTACACTCGCAAGTGTATAAAAGTATTCTATAAGTTGTAGGAACCCGGTAACAAGCCTTAACGTTTATGTTTTACCCTCTGAAGTACACCAGATCAGGTGTGTTTAAAATAACCTCGAAGTACTAAAGCATCCCATAGTCAGGATGGGGTTTGTCAGGCCCAATAGATCTATCTTTAGGATTCGCGCCTACCGTACATAGACAAGTAGTTTAATGTTACCAAGCTAAGGGTATATTTCTGGTTTAAACCCACGTAGAATTAGTTTTAGTACTTGTGTCTATTTCGTAAAACATTTATAAAACAGCGCATGTATTCTCAGCCCAAAAATATATATTGCAAAAGCAATTAAAAAGGGAGCAAATGAAACTCACAATACTGTATTTCGTAGCAATTATGTATATGATGGCACTGAACAAGTGCAGGGATTGTCTCGGATTCACGAACCTATATTAAGTATATATATTTATATGTTGGTCAATATCTGTCTAACAATTTAGGTCAAGTCGTAGTGTATCACAATCCTAATGCTCGATACCGACATGCAAAAGTCAACAAAAGTCAACTTGACCCAAAATGACTTCCAGAATCTATACATGTTTATTATATAACTTATATATAGTCGTTTTATATATTTAAATATATTTATCAGATCTTATTATACTAAATAATACAAGTCATTTATTAATAAATAAAAATTTATATTTAAATTCATATATGATAAAAATATACTTTTATATATCTCAAGTAATAAAATTTATAAAATTCACTTAATATCATAAAAATATAGTGGTATGTATTATTAATGTAATTATATTACATGTGGTAAAAATATTTTTGTACGCATATTTATTTGATTAAATAATATTGATAATAATAATAATGATAAAAATAATAAAATGATAGTTTCAATAAAAATATTAATTTTTAGTAATAAAGATAATTTTAGTAATAACATCAACTGATAACAATTATAATAATCGTTTTAATAATAATATTAAAATTTATAATAATTCAGTTGACCATATCTTTTAATCCGTTCATCGAACCCACACGATTTCTAAATGAAAAGTTATTAATTTTTCTTTAGCTTTTCAACGACATGCATATCATATACCTTATCTCAGTAGCATATGTATCAAATTCGTGATTTATCAAAAACTATTTAACGACAAAACTAAGCATACAAACATGCATAATCATATATACTCGAGCACTAGTCAGGGATACACTATTAATATATAAAAGATAAGATATGAATGCTCACGTATCAATATTGTGACTCAATATTGCAGGAAAGTACGTAGACCCAACGAAAATGATAAACGTTAGGTTGACCTCACGAGCAATACCCTCGAACAATACCCATAACCTCCATAGCTATAACCCATAATTTCCTTAGCTCTATCCCGTTTGAAAACTTATTTTGAAATCGTCTGAATATAACTCCGTCGTAGTATTTTATGTATACTAATAATATCTTGAAATAATACTAAGTAAATATATATATAATTCGATTGAGAGAGTTTAGATAAATATATTTTCAAGTTTTTATGAAATAATGAAACATATTGAATTCTATTTATAATAGATTTTTAAATTATTAAAGTGAATTATTAAAGTATGAATTATTAAAGTGAATTATTAAAGTATGAATTATTAAAGTATGAATTATTAAAGTGAATTATTAAAGTATGAATTATTAAAGTGAATTATTAAAGTGAATTATTAAAGTGAATTATTAAAGTTAAAGTAAAGTAAAAGTAAAGTAAAAGTAAAGTAAAGGTAAAGTTAAAGTATAGTAAAAGTATAAAACTATGTACGTATAATACGCGTATAAATATATTTAATATTAATTTAAATCGTTATATCATAAAACATTTTAGAAAAGTAGAATTATATATATTCATAATAGGTTTCAAGTTTTTAAATTACAGTCTGTTGGTGAAGCATGGGATAAAGTCCAAAGGTTTAATAAACGTATGAAATCATCTTAATGATAAATGTCGAGTTACTTAACTTGTCGATATCCAACATCTAAGTTATTTACACTTCACGTTCTTACTTATAGATCACTTTACCATTTTTTGAATATTGTCAAAAAGAATAGATTTCTTAAATCACAGTGGACCTCATAACATTGGCCCGTAATCATATCATAATGTATCTGATAATTCAATCATTTGATATTATCTCTTAATTCTGTCGATAAATATATCGAAACAAATACGTTCATGTAAAGTATCATATATATCAAATACTTTGTTAATGTTTTCAGTTATTATATATTATATATACATATCTATATACACATAATTGTTCGTGAATCGTCGAACACGGTCAAAGGGTAATTGATTACATGAATGTAGTTCCAAACTTTTTGAGATTCAACATTACAAATTCTGCTTATCGTGTCGGAAACATATAAAGGTTAAGTTTAAATTTGGTCCGAAATTTTCGGGTCGTCACATTTTGTCTAACTTTCGTAAATGACACTTTTTATTTTTATTTATAAATAGCTTTACAAATTATTCCGAATATCGTTAAGAGGAATAGATTTTCTCAAATCATAGTGGACCTCTCAACAGAGACTTGTAATCATAATTCAATGTTTCTGATAATTCAATCATTTAATATATATTTTTTTCGTCGATAATCATATTGAAACAAATACGTTCATATAAGGCATTATACATTTAAATACTTTGTTGACATTTTCAATTTATAACATATACACATATACATACATATTCATATATGTTCATTTAATGGTTCGTGAATCATTGGAATTTGGTCGAGGTTTAAATGAATGTATAAACATAGTTTAAAATCCTTGAGATTTAACTTAACAAACATTGCTTATCGTGTCAGAATAATATAAAGATAAAGTTTAAATTTAGTCGTAAATTTCCGGGTCGTCACAGATGGATTTATGCTTCTCTAGCTTCTAGAACATCAACTTCTTCACTACACAAGAGATCAACATTGGGCTCACATGTCTCCCACTCTCTTCTTTTCCTACATAACCACAAATATAAAAACAGCCAGATATACAAAAAATTTATGACTCCCAAGTTGAAAAAAAAAACACACTAGAACTATACCGAGGTGGTTAAAATCGATCAGCATTACCTGATGACACATGTTTTGTTGCCAAACAACTTCATTGTGTCTAATGCATTTTCACCTGGCTTACTGATGTAGCAAAAAAAATGATATTAATTGTAGGTCCTTAGTATCATATTGTGTCAGATATAAATACCAGCAAACAAACCTAAGAGGCAGATGCTCAAGTCACTTCATATTAGAAAATGTAGTGTAACAATCTATATATATCCAGGCAAGAAAATAACATAAATCATCATCAACAATGAAATGCATTAGCTTTACCAAGACAGCACACAAACAACGAAGTTGAACTTGGATGAAAATTCAATGAAAATTCCACAAATAACCTGAAAATAACGAACAAAAACTGAATTATAACAATATATATATATACACAGGTGGCTCAACTTGCATTGTGAAGAAAACAACATAAAACATTAACAACTCAATGAACAAATGGCAACATCCTGCACCAATATATTACTAAAATTAAGTTGAAAATCACAAATAATCAGACTAAATAAAGCAGTTATAGTGAGCAAATGACGCTATCACAACCGAAACAAAACCATAGCAAATTTTTTTTCAAGACAACGTACTTTATTCTCGATGAAAAATCAAGTAACCAAAGATGAAATCAAGAACACCAACCGATTTGGAGGTGAGGGCAGCGGCAACGACAGAAGTAGCAGCAACAACAGTGATGTTGAAGGTTTGAATTGAATTGACTCAAACCCTAATTTATGATTAGTCAATTCAAAAAAACCCTTTAAGATGGTGACGGTGTCGTTGGTGATGGTGGAAACAGAGGCGGTTGTGATGGCAGGAATCGTGTCGACAGTGGTGATGGCGCAAACGTTGTCGGTGATGGTGATGGTATGGATTTGATGAAAAACAAAGGTCAATAGACAATGGTTGTTTGAATAAAAAATGAGGATAATGGTGGGCTTCAGGCTTTGCATGTTCTAACTTTTATTATTATTTGAACTTGAAAAAGCAAAAGTATTCCCCAAAATTTTAGACTCCCGCCCTGAACTTCCGCCATTACTATTCAAGATGGACTAGTTTTTTTAAAGAGTGAAATTTTAAATTCAAATTTTTAAGTTTTAAGTGTCTGTAAATCATACTTCATTCGTCCAATATTAATATTTCACAGACAAAAAACACATAGATAAAGTAAAAATGACTGTCACATTTAATTATTCTTTAGTTTACAATTTTACCACTTACTTTTTACCAATCTTTTTATCTTATATGAAAAAGTTAAGGTGTAAAAGAAATTTACCTTATTATTCGTATATATTTATAGAATTGATATTAATTTCGAACAACAACAAAAATACTGGACTATTAAGATGGGACAGAGAGAGTAATAATATTGTTATTAAACCTTATACCCTAAGCCCTAATCCTTAAACCCTAAACCCTAAACCTTATACCATAAACTCTAGACCCTAAGCCCTAAACCCTAGACCCTAAACACAAGACCCTAAACCCGAAGCCCTAACTCTAAACTTTAAAACCCTAAACCCTAGACTCGAAACCCTAAGCCCTAAACCCTAAGTCCTAAACCCTAGACCCTAAACCCTAAATCCTAAATCATAAACCCTAAGCCCTAAACCCTAAACCCAAAAACCCTGGACCCCAAAATTTATATGTCATATCAATTAGCTTTTTAAGACACCACTTTGTAAATGTATCTCGTAGTGCAACCCAATTTTCAAATGTCCTATAAAAAACATAGTATAATAGGACCCCTATAAATCATGTGTCATATCAAATAGGACTTTAGGACACAACTGTGTAAGCGTATCTCATAATAGGACTTAATTTTAAGTGTCCTATTAAAACCTAGGATAATATAACCATAAAAACTCATGTGTCACATTAAATAGCTTTTTAGGACACCAGTGTAAAACTGAATAGTTCTTTAGGACACCATTGAAAAAGCGTAAAGCTTTTTAGGACATCACTTTATAAGCGTATAGGTTTTTAGGACATCTTATAGCTTATTAGGACACCTCATTATAAGCGTATCTCATACTGGGACCTCAAATATTAAACCGTCCCAATAAATGGCTTGTTAAGACCCTAATTTACTAGGGTCCTAGGGAAAGGGTCCTATAAACTCATTTTTCATGTAGTGTCAACAAGGGCGATATCCGGTATAACAATTCAACTATAGAATGTAGTTTCGATTACTTGTGTCTATTTCGTTAAACATTTATAAAAGCAGCACATGTATTCTCAGTCCCAAAAATATATATTCCAAAAGCATTTAAAAAGGGAGCAAATGAAACTCACTATACTGTATTTTGTAGTAAAAATACATGTGACGACATTGAACAACTGAATAATGCAGGTTTGGCCTCGGATTCATGAACCTATATCAATTATATATATTAAAACATATAATTATAATCTCATAATTTTCGTTATTAATTATATAATATTTTTATATATTTGTGATTATATAGACTTTATATTGAATTCCATTTTAAAACATATTTCTTATTTGTATATATATCTTAAATTATTTGTTGTATATATATATATATATATATATATATATATATATATATATATATATATATATATATATATAAGGTTAGTATTATATTTAAAAATCAGTAATTTGTTATGTGTAATTATTTATATAAGTAATATCAATATGTCTGATATATAACTATATGAAATATTAATTTAATTATAGTATATGTAATAAATATATTTTTTATATACAAAATATTTATCTGTTAATAATGATAATTTTGATGATAATAAAATGATAATTTTAGTAAAAATGTTAATTTCAATAATAATACTAATTTTAATAAAAATTATAAAAAAAATAAAAAAAAATGACACTTTTAGTAATGATAATAATAATAATACTGATAACAATAATAACTATAATAATAGTAATTTTACTACTAATGATAATGATATAGTTGTAATAATAATAATAATACTAATAATAATAATATAAAAATAATAACAATTTTACCATTAATCATCTTCATCGTCTTACATTATTTTTATCATTGTTCTTACATCATTTTTATTCGTATTACACGTTTATATTTATTTTAAGAGTTCTCATGTACAGTCTTAAATTTAACGATTAATTATTACAATGAATATCCTTTTATCAATCTTTATAATCATAACCATTTTTAATCTCATAATCTTCTTATTATATCGTAATCTTAATATTATACCATAATACTTTCATCTTATAAATTTAATACTAATATCCTTATATCTTTACAAAGATCACATCTTATCATTATTCTTATTAGTTAATATTAATCTTAACATCTTTAAAATTGTATTCATCTTTTATAATCCCAATCTTAATAATAATAATATTAACAATCAATAATAATAATAATAATAATAATAATAATAATAATAATAATAATAATAATAATAATAATAATAATAATAATAATAACAATAACAATAATAATAATAATAATAATAATAATAATAATAATAATAATAATAATAATAATAATAATAATAATAATAATAATAGCTTTAAAGGAAAATAGAATGGCTACCTTGTAACAAGCCTAAAAAAAATAGATGCCCTTGCTGGGTCTCGAACCCGAGACCTCTCGATACCCGACAACACCCAAAAACCATTCTGCTGCTATTTATTTTTCTGATTCATTCTCCCAATTAAATTATATAACCCGTATATATTAGTGTTCTATATCTTCTTCTTCTTCTCAATAATTAAAATCGAACAGAGGGTAGAATCATGACATTAATTAAAAAGGATTTGGATTTAGGACTCGTCAATAACGTATCAACCATAAGGTGTATTACAGATTAAAAATAAAAATAAAAAAAATAAAAATAAAGAAGCTCGCTGTTGTATGTCGTTGTTGCAAAACAAAAAAAAATATTGATTTTGTAAATGGTAACGTTATAGATAAAGTGTATAACACAAAATAGGTTAGAAAACATTCATGGAAACATTACAAATCATCAATTTTACTGAAATCATAATAGGGAACACGAATTTTAATAAGAACAAATGTTTGACTTTTTGAGTTTAAAAGTTTGACTTCGAAATTTGATTTCGTTTGAAAGAATTGGGGGTTCAAGCTTTGCAGATAGTTTGATTACCAGATTCCTAACAACTTTGCATTAAAGGATTTTCATAAATGATTCGTTTTGAAGATTTAGCTAAAAAATGAATGTATAGAGGAACCGGGTTCATTCCATTTAAAACCTGGTTTGATTCTTCCAGTAGCAACAGTAATTAGTTGTGTATAAATGATAATGATGATGGTTGTCGAATGATTGAAATAAAGAACATGAGATGATCGATTTGTTTTGGTAGGGTTATGAGTCGAGTAGCAGTCACGGGTAAGTAGAGAAAAAGAAACAGATAAAGAACTGATAGTGATATAAGTAATTAAATAATACGCGTAATATATATCAGATTATATATCTGTATTTATATACGGAGTATTTGTATTTATATTTATATATTTGTATATGATGTATTATAATTAATCTTATTGCTTAACAAATATAACAATAATAATATTACTCTTAATATTATAAATAATAAAATTTCTTTAATAATATTCTTGTAATAATAATATTATTATTATTAATGATAATGATAATAATAACTATAAAATTTATAACAATAATATTAATAATAATAATACTGATTATAATAATACTAATATTATTATTGATAGTAATAATAATGCTATAGCAATTCATATATTTCAAACTTCATATCTATATCATATATATTATATTAGTAAAAATAATAATATTAATATTAATATAAATAATAGTGAGAGTAATCATAATAATATTGATATAATACTATATCTAAATTTGTAGTTTATATATTATTAACTATGTAATATTTAATAATCATACAATATATTATATAATAACTTTTATTGAATTTTTATCAATTATAAATTTTATATATCATGATATATATATATATATATATATATATATATATATATATATATATATATATATATATATATATATATATATATTCATTTTTAATTACACTTACTTATCTTGTATCCTATTTTAAATATTTAATTCAAATGTTAAATTTATATTTTTATAGTTTCAATTTATTATATATACTTACATTTATATTCATATATGTATACATATTTATTTACAAACAATTGTTCGTGAATCGTCAGGAATAGTCGAAGGTCAATTAAATATATGAAACAGTTCAAACTTTTTGAGACTCAACTTTACAAACTTTGCTTATCGTGTCAAAATCATATAAAATTAAAGTTTAAATTTGGTCGGAAATTTCTGGGTCGTCACAGTACCTACCCGTTAAAGAAATTTCGTCTCGAAATTTGATATGGATCGTCATGGCTGACAATAAGTATGTTTTCATGACTCATACAAGCTGGAAATTAAAGTTTTGTCATCATTGAGTAATATGGATAAAACAATTCGTTTATGTAAAAAGTACGAGTGAAACTATCACAAAAGAATAAAATATGAAAAGTAAAATTTCGTCATATCTCTTGACGTAGATTGGGTTGATTTCCAGAGTTCAAGGGATTTAGAGAAAATCTTCGTATTAAGATTTGGTTCTTCGGTATTTAAGGAAATTAGGATCCACTTTAAATACGATCATCTGTTTTGATTGTTCTGCCGGATATTTTACTATAAATTCACTCTCTTCGTTTCCTTTATATTTTGGAGATCCATACTTTTGCTTTCTTTTCCCGACCTTAAGTCAAGCGAGTAATGGTCCAGAATTCGTAGTTATGAAGTTTTGAATGAACATAACTAATGTTCTAAGAAAGAAATTGTAATAGCACGACCTTGATTGGTTAAATTATCTGAATTCAAGAGAAAAGATAGAACTATCAGGAAAATATGTTCTTGATATGTCTATAGATTAGATAGAATGTAAGAGTCGTGTAACATGGCACATGATGACATTATGGTCTGTGAATCATCACGTTTCATTAGAAACTCAGCATGACTTACTTTAATATAATCACGTTGATCAAGTGTCATTATATTATAATAACTCATGCATCAATTTTCAACACTACTTCAAAACATTCATATTTTAAATTTGAAGATTTACAGAATATAGAAACTAAAACAGTTTCCTATTATGAAATAACACTGATATCGCGAAGAGATAAATGATTTTAGATAAAAATAGTTATGAAAATATCTTCATAAATATCGAGGATATTTATAATGAAAGATACGGTGATATCTTAGAATTTTTAATATCGAAGGATGATGAAGAAGATTTGTCCGCAAAGGTTTAGAGTCAGGAGCAATGTATTCTTTAATGACTCCAACAGATACTGAATCATTTGGATTCTTTGAAGGCAGGTTTAGACTTTGTGATTTGTTCACAGCCTCCTTCATTGTTTGCTCAATCCATTTTCCAGTTCCAACTTCTTCTTTTTTTTAGCTTTGCCAACATACTATTCTTTATCATCAAAATTCCGACGGTTAGGGTGGTTTACAGTTGTCTACAGTTTTTGCTGCTTCGTTCAGTTTTTTCAAAATTTAGAGTATTGATTTGTAGACTGGGTGCTTTTCAGAATTTCAGAATGGAATATCATAATTCTAAGAGATAAATGTTATATGTATACATATAACTGTTGATGTAGAAACGCTGCGAGATTTGAGATACTGATTACTGATTCCCGATAATTGGTATGGCAATTCTCATTAGAAGATGTAGATGAGCACATGATAGGGTTTCGATAAAGATAATGATTTTTCGGAAAGTCAAAGATCAATAAAGTTACTGGTAAGTTTACTGCTAATGTGGTGGAATATAAAAGGATTCCCCGGTAACAATAAAAGACCACGCATATATATCAGGGTTATAATAAGGTTGTTTCAAACAAAAAGTCGAACTTGACTTGTTGGAGCTGTGACAAAATTGGCTAATTTGGAAAGGGATTGCAAGGTTATTTTTGGTAATAACAATGCCAAGAAATCATAACTTCTACTTAGGTTCCAAGAGTTTTCCAGATGCATGACTATATGCATAAGTCCCTCTTTTCATAGATAACATGTGTTTGGATCATCCTCTCGATTGTTTCTTAATTGAGGTATTTTCAAGAATCATGAAAGGTTTGAACGCAGATTGTAATCGTCAAGATACAAATGAGGTTTAAGATGAAATCAAGTGGCAAACTTGAAGAAATGTTTAGTTTCATATGTTATAATCAATATTTTAATTCATTTTAATTGTCCAGTGTTAGTAGTCCGCAGTTGATAGTCCATAATTTGTAGTTCAACAATTTATATATAGTTTAATATATAATATAATTAATTAATACGTATCGTGACCCATTGTATACATGTCTCAGACTCGATCACAACTCAAAGTATATATATTATTATAGAATCAATGTGACGACCCGGAAATTTCCGACCAAATTTAAACTTTAATCTTTATATTATTCCAACACGATAAGCAAAGTTTGTTAAGTTAAATCTCAAGAATTTTAAACTGTGTTCACACATTCATTATAACCTCGACCAAATTCCGACGATTCACGAACCGTTATATATAAATAGATATGTATATGTATATATATATATATATATTATAACTTGAGAATATTAATAAAGTATTAAACGTATAATACCTTACACGAACGTATTTGTTTCAATATGATTTTCGATGAAATTAAAAAAATATATTAAATGATTGAATTATCAGAAACATTGAATTATGATTACAAGTCTCTGTTGAGAGGTCCACTATGATTTGAGAAAATCTATTCCTCTTAACGATATTCAGAATAATTTGTAAAGCTATTTATAAATAAAAACAAAAAGTGTCATTTACGAAAGTTAGACAAAAGTTAGTGGAGAATTGGTTTCCATAATATTCTATTAATTTAGTTTCAAAAGTACAAAAAACGTTTTCAGTTTAAAAAGAACTTTATTATTAAAACGTATATATCTTTTATAAATATCTAGAACCACTTTTGACAACTCATTACTTAACCAGTATGATAAAGATAACGATATTTATATTTTATTTTACTAAATATATATAACGATTTAAATTAATATTATATATACTTATACGCGTATTATACGTATATAGTTTTATACTTTTACTATACTTTAACTTTACCTTTACTTTACTTTTATTTTACTTTAACTTTAATAATTCATACTTTAATAATTCAATTTAAAAATTCATACTTTAATAATTCACTTTAATAATTCATACTTTAATAATTCACTTTAATAATTCATACTTTAATAATTCACTTTAATAATTCACTTTAATAATTCATACTTTAATAATTCACTTTAATAATTCACTTTAATAATTCATACTTTAATAATTCACTTTAATAATTCATACTTTAATAATTCACTTTAATAATTTACTTTAATAATTCATACTTTAATAATTCACTTTAATAATTCACTCTAATAATTCATACTCTAATAATTCATTTTAATAATTTATACTTTAATAATTCACTTTAATAATTCAAAAATCTGTTATAAATAGAATTCAATAGGTTTCATTATTTCATAGAAACTTGAAAATATATTTCTCTAAACTCTCTCAATCGAATTACATATATATATTTTCTTTGTATTATTTCAAGATATTATTAGTATACATAAAATATTACGACGGAGTGCTGTCCGAGTGATTTCAAAATAGTTTTTTTGAATGAGTCGAAGCTAAGGAAATTATGGGTTATAGCTATGGAGGTGATGGGTATGGTTCATGGGTATGCTCGTGAGGTCAATCTAGTGTTTATCATCTCCGTTGCGTCTACGTACTTTCCTGCAATATTGAATCTCAATATTGATACGTTCGTGAATCCGAGGCCAACATTGCACTTGTTAAATGACGTTATATGTATTTTTACTACGAAATACAGTATGGTGAGTTTCATTTGCTCCCTTTTATATATATTTTTGGGACTGAGAATACATGCGCTGTTTTTTTTATAAATGTTTTACGAAATAGGCACAAGTACTAAAACTAATTCTACGTGGGTTTAAACCAGAAATATACCCTTAGCTTGGTAACATTAAACTACTTGTCTATGTACGGTAGGCGCGAATCCTAAAGATAGATCTATTGGGCCTGACAAACCCCATCCTGACTATGGGATGCTTTAGTACTTCGAGGTTATTTTAAACACACCTGATCTGGTGTACTTCAGAGGGTAAAACATGAACGTTAAGGCTTGTTACTGGGTGCCTACAACTTATAGAATACTTTTATACACTTGCGAGTGTACATATATTTATAAACGGAAATCTTGTGGTCTATTAATATATTGAAATGATTGTTATGATAAACCTATGAACTCACCAACCTTTTGGTTGACACTTTAAAGCATGTTTATTCTCAGGTATTAAAGAAATCTTCCGCTGTGCATTAGCTCATTTTAACGATATTACTTGGAGTCATTCATGGCATATTTTGAAAGACGTTGCATTCGAGTCATTGAGTTCATCAAGATTATTATTAAGTCAATTATAGTTGGATGTATTATGAAATGGTGTGCATGCCGTCAACTTTCGTTGTAAAGAAAGTTTGTCTTTTAAAAACGAATGCAATGTTTGTAAAATGTATCATATAGAGGTCAAATACCTCGCGATGTAATCAACTATTGTGAATCGTTTATAATGTATATGAACGGGTCATTTCGATCAACCTCACCCCTGTATAGCTAACTCAATCATTACCGCATATAGAGTGTCTATGGTTATTCTAAATAATATATATAGATGCGTCGATATGATATGTCAGAACCTTGTATACGTGTCCCGATATTTAAAGTGCGTAAAATAAATAACAGAAATTAAATGACGATAATTAAAATTGCGAGAATTAAAATTGCGATAAATAAATTGCGATAAATAAAATGTAATACGGAATTAACAGTTAACTAGGGACAGTTAGCTAGGATTTTGTTAGCGTGGTTTCTTAACAGAATTTCTCATAGTTAATTTGTTTGTTTCTAACAAATTTTATTTTGTCCAATGTTTTCTTCGTTATGCCACTTGTTGGATTCTGATAGGTCAAAATCCAAATATGAAATTGAATGAAAATGGTTATTCTGCAGTGAACGAATATGTATATCTGTGAATGTAAGTAGGATAGTAGATGACTATTGAATCAGGTTGAAAGAATGTACAGTGTAACTTATTAATGTGAAACTAAATATTCCTCGGGTATTACCTACCGGTTAAAATATTTTCACCATTAACAGTTTATACGAAATAATTTTTAATTACAATCTTTATGAAAATTCACTTACATATATATATTTTCTTCAGATGTAATCGTGGATTTAATGAGTCAATATGATATTAAACTCATTCGATTTACCGTTAGAACAAGAATATATAATCTCTAAAACATTAGAGATTACATAATCATCATGTCGAACGAAGATAAATGATGTAGAACGTCATGTAGAACAATGATTATACTCGAGGTACAGGATGAGATATTGAGGCATGTGATGTTGAAACTTGGGTTGTTGGTGGTACTGGTGATGTTGCTGAAGCTGGTAAGTTTTGCACTATATTCTCCAAATTGATTACTCGAACGCGAAGCTCGTTGACTTCTTCCATTATTTTGGAATGATTGTCGGTCGGAATGAGCAGATGAATAAGGTTTAGAATTGTGGATAGAATATAATCGTGTCGAGCTACCTTAGAAATGAGGCTGAAAATGGTGTTTGATGGGTTCGCCGGTAAGTGCTTCAGGTTCTTCGCTAAGAGGGGAATGTGATGGATGGAAAGGATCGCCTTCGTATTGTCTCCAATGATTTAATAGACTACGAACCCATCAGATGAATTGGGGATGCCTGATGGGTTGATTCATTCTGGTCACACTGCTTTCAGAGCTTAAGTGAAACTCCATATCGGAATCCGAGGGACTTGAACTAGTGGCGAGTTCCATTTCGTACGATTGAATAAAGAATTTTCCAATATAAAATGATTTCTGGCTATCGAATGGTATTCTAATTACATAGAATATATATATATATATATATATATATATATATATATATATATATATATATAGAACAAAAGATTTCGTAGATTACGGAGGGAATTAAGGAAACGTGTCAGATAAAGTCTACAGTAACAGATACGCTAAGATATGGATTAGCAGATATGCTAAGATATGAATTTGTCTATACACTATTCATGCAATCAATGCAATAAGATGTGTCTAGACTAAGAATGATAAGCAGGTAATTTTCTAAGAATGAAAAACAGGTAATTTTCGACACGAAATGATAAGCAAAACTTTTGACATGCAGAGACGGTCGAAGTCCAGACTCACTAATGTATCTAAACAATTATCAGTTAGACACACTAATGCAAGACCTGGTTAGCTAAGACCACCGCTCTAATACCAACTTTAACGACCCGTCCTAATCCATCTGGACGAATACATTACATTTGGTTACATCGCGAGGTACTTGACCTCTATATGATACATTTTAAAAACATTGCATTCATTTTTAAAAGACAAACTTTCATTACATCGAAAGTTGACGACATGCATACCATTTCATAATACATCCAACTATAATTGACTTAATAATAATCTTGATGAACTCAACTACTCAAATGCAACGTCTTTTAAAATATGTCATGAATGACTCCAAGTAATATCTCTAAAATGAGCAAATGCACAGCGGAAGATTTCTTTAATACCTGAGAATAAACATGCTTTCAAGTGTCAACCAAAAGGTTGGTGAGTTCATTAGTTTATCGTAATCAATCATTTCCATTTTTTTTAATAGACCACAAGATTTCATTTATTCAATAATCATACACTCGCAAGTGTTTAAAATTCATTCATATGGATTGAACACCTGGTAACCGACATTAACAAAATGCATCTAGAATATCCCCAAACATATAAACATCGAAGTACTAAAGCAGTTCAAATTCTCTGACTAGGGCGTGTCAAAACCCATAGATCTATCTTTAGGATTCACGTCGATTGGTGGCATTTATAATAAACAACAATTCTTAGGCTACCCAGTTCAACAAGGGCGATATCCGATATAACAATTCAACTATAGAATGTAGTTTCGATTACTTATGTCTATTTCGTCAAACATTTATAAAAGCAGCGCATGTATTCTCAGTCCCAAAAATATATATTGCAAAAGCATTTAAAAAGGGAGCAAATGAAACTCACTATACTGTATTTTGTAGTAAAAATACATGTGATGACATTGAATAACTTAATAATGCAGGTTTGGCCTCGGATTCACGAACCTATATCAATTATATATATTAAAACATATAATCGTTATCTCATAATTTTCGTTATTAATTATATAATATTTTTATATATTTGTGATTATATAGACTTTATATTGAATTCCATTTTAAAACATATTTCTTATTTGTATATATATCTTAAATTATTTGTTGTATATATATATATATATATATATATATATATATATATATATATATATATATATTGTATATATCTATTCATTTAGTTATGTTAATATATCTATATATATAAGGTTAGTATTATATTTAAAAATCAGTAATTTGTTATGTGTAATTATTTATATAAGTAATATCAATATGTCTGATATATAACTATATGAAATATTAATTTAATTATAGTATATGTAATAAATATATTTTTTATATACAAAATATTTATCTGTTAATAATGATAGTTTTGATGATAATAAAATGATAATTTTAGTAAAAATGTTAATTTCAATAATAATACTAATTTAAATAAAAATTATAAAAAAATAAAAAAATGACACTTTTAGTAATGATAATAATAATAATACTGATAACAATAATAACTATAATAATAGTAATTTTACTACTAATGATAATGATATAGTTGTAATAATAATAATACTAATAATAATAATATAAAAATAATAACAATTTTACCATCAATCATCTTCATCGTCTTACATTATTTTTATCGTTGTTCTTACATCATTTTTATTCGTATTACACGTTTATATTTATTTTAAGAGTTCTCGTGTACAGTCTTAAATTTAACGATTAATTATTACAATGAATATCCTTTTATCAATCTTTATAATCATAACCATCTTTAATCTCATAATCTTCTTATTATATCGTAATCTTAATATTATACCATAATACTTTCATCTTATAGATTTAATACTAATATCCTTATATCTTTACAAAGATCACATCTTTTCATTATTCTTATTAGTTAATATTAATCTTAACATCTTTAAAATTGTATTCATCTTTTATAATCCTAATCTTAATAATAATAATAATATTAACAATCAATAATAATAATAATAATAATAATAATAATAATAATAATAATAATAATAATAATAATAATAATAATAATAATAATAATAATTGCTTTAAAGGAAAATAGAATGGCTACCTTGTAACAAGCCTAAAAAAAATAGATACCCTAGCTGGGTCTCGAACCCAAGACCTCTCGATACCCGACAACACCCACAAACCATTTTGCTGCTTTTTATTTTTCTGATTCATTCTCCCAATTAAATTATATAACCCGTATATATTAATGTTCTATAACTTCTTCTTCTTCTCAATAATTAAAATTGAACAGAGGGTAGAATCATGACATTAATTAAAAAGGATTTGGATTTAGGACTCGTCGATAACGTATCAACCATAAGGTGTGTTACAAATTAAAAATAAAAAAAAATAAAAAAAAACAAAAGAAGCTCGCTGTTGTATGTCGTTGTTGCAAAACAAAAAAAAATATTGATTTTGTAAATGGTAACGTTATAGATAAAGTGCATAACACAAAATAGGTTAGAAAACATTCACGGAAATATTACAAATCATCAATTTTACTGAAATCATAATAGGGATCACGAATTTTAACAAGAACAAATGTTTGACTTTTTGGGTTTAAAAGTTTGACTTCAAAATTTGATTTCGTTTGAAAGAATTGGGGGTTCAAGCTTTGCAGATAGTTTGATTACCAGATTCCTAACAACTTTGAATTAAAGGATTTTGATAATTGATTCGTTTTGAAAATTTGGCTAAATAATGAAGGTACATAGGAACCGGGTTCATTCCATTTAAAACCTGGTTTGATTCTTCCAGTAGCAACGACAATTAGTTGTGTATAAATGATAATGATTGTAGTGACCCAAACTTTTCCATGTTTATATATATTAATTGAGATTGATATTTACATGACTAAATGTTTCCAATGTGTTAAGCAATCAAACTTATTAAGACTTGATTAATTGAAATAGGTTTCATATAGACAATTGACCACCCAAGTTGACCGGTGATTCACGAACGTTAAAACTTGTAAAAACTATACGATGACATATATATGGTTATATATATAGTTAACATGATTTTATTATAAGTAACTATCTCATTAGGTATTTTAACAATGAGTTATATACATAAAAATGAGACTATTAAATTATGAAACTCGAAAACGATATATATAACGATTATCGTTATAACAACGTCTTACTAGGTACATATGAATCATATTAAGATATTGATACACTTGTTTAATTATGTTAAATGATAAGTAAATATATCATTAAGTGTATTAACAATGAACTACATATGTAAAAATAAGACTACTAACTTAATGATTTCGAAACGAGACATATATGTAACGATTATCGTTGTAACGACATTTAACTGTATATATATCATACTAAGATATATTATATATCATAATATCATGATAATGTAATAATTTAACATCTCATTTGATATAATAAACAATGGGTTAACAACATTTTACAAGATCGTTAACCTAAAGGTTTCAAAACAACATTTACATGTAACGACTAATGATGACTTAACGACTCAGTTAAAATGTATATACATGTAGTGTTTTAATATGTATTCATACACTTCTGAAAGAATTCAAAACACTTATCAAAATACTTCTACTTAACAAAAATGCTTACAATTACATCCTCGTTCAGTTTCATCAACAATTCTACTCGTATGCACCCGTATCCGTACTCGTACAATACACAGCTTTTAGATGTATGTACTATTGGTATATACACTCCAATGATTAGCTCTTAGCAGCCCATTTGAGTTACCTAACACATGTGGGAACCATCATTTGGCAACTAGCATGAAATATCTCATAAAATTACAAAAATATTAGTAATCATTCATGACTTATTTACATGAAAATAAAATTACATATCCTTTATATCTAATCCATATACCAACGACCAAAAACACCTAAAAACACTTTCATTCTTCAATTTTCTTCATCTAATTGATCTCTCTCAAGTTCCATCTTCAAGTTCTAAGTGTTCTTCATAAATTCCATAAGTATAGTTTCATAAAAATCAAGAATACTTCCAAGTTTGAAAGTCTACTTCCAAGCTTTCTAATCCATTCCAAGTAATCATCTACGATCAAGGAACCTTTGTTATTTACAGTAGGTTATCTTTCTAATTCAAGGTTATATTCATATTCAAACTTTGATTCTGTTGAGTTTTAACAAGTTTCATAATACTTAGAACATTTTAAGAAACAAATTAAAGCGGAAGCATGTAAGTATTACCATTTAAAACTTGTAAACCTTTAACCAATTAAAGTTAAAACCCAATTAGGATCAAGTTATGAAACATGCTTACAAACTACAAGCAAGAATAAGATGTTATACCTATTCCAAGCTAGTTGAAAGTGATGAAGATGATGATGTTGAATGGAGCTTCAAATGGATGAAACCTCAAGAGATTATACCCCAAACTTGTAACCAACACCTTGTACTTTGGTTAGGATTTGATAACACTTGAATATAGCTTGCAAAATCAAATTTGAGAACCCTTTCTCCTTGCTTAAACCCACGGCAGCAGCAGCAGCTGAATGGAGTTTTTGGGCAGTTTTTTTTGCTTAGTATTTGATGTATTTGCATGTGTATTTGGTCTCTCAAAAGCCTTGGTACATATGCACTTTGAATATGGAATCAACCACTCTAAATGGCTAGTCAAAGCATGCTTACTTCACTTCCAATGCCACTCATGTTATTATAAAATGATTTTATAAACTAGACACATTTTTATAAACATGCACATTTTATAAACTTGTTTTTATAAAATTAGATTTTATAAAACATATTTTATAAACTTGCATTTTATAAATTATGTATACTTATTTATAAAACTCATTTTATGAATTCCATATTATAAGTTATGTTTACTTTATTTTATAAAACCAATTTTATAAAATGTAACATAACTTTATTAATTATTTACCCTATAAATGTAACGACCCGACCAAAACCGTTATTGACGGCGTCGTTAACTTAGGTCCCGTTGCGTGGTCGTAGTCCCTATGAGACTCGTTTGACCAAAATTATGTCGCGTTCATTTGAAAGGTACAAAGTTTAGTTTAACAAACGGATCGACAATAAGTTTAAGTTTACAAAGTTATAAAGTATGAATGAAATAACTTGCGACATAATTAGTTTGAAACCACAGTTGCTATAAATAGCGTATGTATGTATGTATCTTGACTCCAAGCAAATAATCAGAGTGTATGCATGTATGCTTGACCCCAAGCAAGTATGAGTGTACGCGGAAGCATGTATCAAATAGCCAAGTATGAACCTGAGAAACATTTAGAAAACTGTCAACGAAAAACGTTGGTGAAATCATAGATGTATTTGTAAACGTTGTTTTTGAACCACAATAGTTTGTATAGATAATTATCCAAATCGTATTTATTCCGAAGAATGTAGTTTGTATTGCGAGCACCCAATTAGCAAAGCTTAACTGAATCTTCCCTCTGAATTTTGAATATAGTGTTAGAACATACACTATGCACGTTGAAATTATATTTCATCCACTAACGGTAGCGAACCGTCTGAATGAGGGTTCGTTAAACCCGTATGGCCACACAACATAATCACTCGCTTACACTTACACCCTGCAAGTGGAACTAATGATAATTGGATTGAGGACTTTTGTTCTAACTCGCCTGTATCTCTGTATTCGTATTTGTGTTCAAAGTATAAAAGTATGAAAAGTATATATACATGTGAAATGTATATAAGTATGTAATGTATATGTTTCTCAGCCCACGATTTAAAAGAATAAAAGTTGTTGAAAAGGTGGGACTATGATCTCACCTCGAGTGCACGAGTATAAAAGTACTTCACAAAGTAACGTATGCATGAAAGTTGCTTAGCCTTGACCTAAACAAGTAAGTTGTATCAATTAACCGGTTACGACACAAGGTCGGGTGAAATGTGTTCAATTAGTCCTATGGCTCGTTACGACTCGAATAGTATAGCATGTGAATCACGTTGTCAAGTTTCATGCAAGAATCAAGTATAAAAACATGTTAGAACGATTGTAATAAAGTTTGAGTTGACATTTCAAAACCTTACCATTAGAAAGGAAATCTTATTACGTTTCCAACGATATTTGATTCATCGAAAACGGAGTTACGGTCAAAAAGTTATGGCCAAAACAAGTTTGCTGAAGTTCGGATGAAACAGGCAATTGTCACGGCGCGACAAATTGCTCCGCGGCGCGACAAATGCCTATGTTGAAGGTCAGAAAGCTTGAAAAACATGTTCTAAAATCACCCTTTGGGCCACGGCGCGACAAATTGCTCCGCGGCGCGACAATGGCCGTGGCCTGGTCCCTGGCCTGTTTCACTTGTTCAAGGCTTGGTAAAATTTCAAACAAACGCAAAACTCAAACCGTAAACAATTAGAAAGCGTATCTTATACCGTTGGAAAGCTCTTTTGACAAGGAACACAACTAAACATGTTTCATCAAACAAAAACAACATTTTCCATAACCGATTTCTCGTCAAGTGATCGTTTAAAAGTCCATTTTCAAAGTTTCAAGTTCATCAATTGCATTTTAAGTTTCGGGAATCCAATTTACACATACGATATGCCGTTTCGAAGGTAATGAAGCATACATTACAACTAAACACTTACTAATAACATTTCATGGCATTCGAAACATCAAAAGCTCGTTTTAAGTCTATCAAACCCTAACCAAAATCCGCAAAAATCAATATTCATGTTTTTGAAGTTTCCTTAATCAACCTACGCATCAAAACGAAGCTAGTGATACTAGTAACACAATTAAAACATGAACTTTAACAATTTAACAACATTAACTCATCCAAAATCAAAGATTTAGCACGCCCATTTCAAATGTTCAAACTAGTTACTCAAAACAACGAATCGAGCAAACAAAACATATATTCATGTTATACACGAGCCATAGACACTAACTAACACCATTTCAAGTCAAAAACACGAATTTAGAGAAATCTAGAGTTTTAGAAATGTTACCCAAACGAGATGAAGTTGGTATCAAATTGTAGAGGATGAAGAGAGGATTCCAAATATGTAATTTGTTTTGAAGTTTGCTTCCAATCCCGAATTTAGATGATGATTCTATGAAGTTGGGGTTTGTGTGTATGTTCTTGCTAGAGAGAAAGAGAGAGAGGTGGAGGGATTGAATGGTGGAAAAATGGGTTGACTAGTTGACCTAGTCAACTAGTTTGCCCATTTGGCAACTCCGGTCCCTCGAGTTTCAAAGCGGGTGCGGGATTTAACCGATCGAATATTTTTAAAACGCTCGAGTAAACGGGTGATGTCAAAATTAAATAGCGGGAATATAATGAACGTTACTCACGGAAACTATTAATTTAAATACGAAAGATTATGTTTTTTTTTAAAAAAAAAAAAAAAGACGGTGTTAAAATTAAATTTAACGGAAAAACGCGGGATGTTACATTATCCACAACTCAAAAGAAATTTCGTCCCGAAATTTAGTTGGAAGTAGTAGTCGTTGTTTCTTCCTCGAGATCTTGCGTTGTCGGTTCTACGAATAAGTGAAGGTACTCCCTTGGGTATTTCAACGAACTTTGACAGTCGGGATTTCACGTTGTCTTAGAGTTTGGGTTCACGATTCATGGTTTCAACCGGTCCTCCTATGAAGTGAGGGTTATCGTCGATAGTGAGTTCATCAAAGGAGATAACAAGTTCTCATTTCGCAAAACACGTCTTTGAGTTGATACATCGAATGTAGGATAAACGGAGACCCAAAATGAGTCGGAAAAGTCTAAACGGCTAGCGACGGGTCCAAAACACCCCAAGAATTTAAAGGATCAAAATATCGCGGATTTAGCTTCCTACGTTTCCCGAAACGGATTGCACCTTTCCAAGGTGCGACTCTTAACGTGACGCGGTTTTCCACGTGGAATTTGAAATGTTTACGTCTAAATCGGCGTAGCTCATTTGGCGACAACGAGTCGTGTTGGGTCTTTCTTGGATATGGATAAGTTTTCTCGGTCGCTCATGCATAATCCCGGTCCCGGTGAATTGATCATCGTTTACTTGGTTCGACAAAGGAGAATGACGTTTCCGGTCACATGTGGTTTCAAAAGGTGTGACGTTAAAACTCGAATGAAAATCATTGTAGTACGAGGATTCGGTTAAAGGAAAATACTTTTCTCAAGTAAATTTGAAGTTGGTAATACAAATTCGTATTATGGTTTTCAAGACTTAAATCGTATGTTTGTTCGGTCCGTCGGGTTATGGTTGATATGCGGTACTCATGTCTAAACGTGGTCCCGAGACTTTTTGTGAGGCACTCCAAAATCTAGAAGTGAAACGAGGATCTCGGTCCGAAACGGGGTACATTTCGCTAAGGCATATTGAACAAGTTTGCTAGGAATTGAAAACGTTAGCTAGGACAAGTTTCTCAAGAAAATTCGCGTCGCGGAAGATTTATCGGTTTCCAAATACGTTCGTCGAGACTATTCACCCTCGAGGTGAATACTAGTATAACGTGAAGAGTCTCTCTCCATTGAGAATTTAGAATAAGGACCTCCTGAACCGGAAGTACGAGGGTGATGCAAGAGAAGTTTCCGCCCCGATGTGAGCATAACGAGTAAATTGTAGTTAGTCAATAAGACTGCGCGAGGACGAGCTAGTATACCCGTGTGACATACGGTTGAAGTCGAATGGAATCGGTAATTCATTCGAAAGCATAAATATAATTTGACAATAATTGAAGGTGTGTCCCCGGTATGGTTGTTATAAATATTCTCGGAGTTTTCGGATGTCCAAACTTGAAAAGATGAAGTCATGTACATGGCACATGGTGGTGTTTAGGTTGATCGAGTCTAACCACCATCACGCGTCACTAGAACTTTGGTATGTCTTACCGTAATATAACCACGTTGATCGAGTGTCGTTATATTACGCCAAATCATACTTCCATTCCCACATCACTCCATGAGTTCAAGTTCGTGTAATCGCGAAAATCTAAAATGAACAAAATGTAACGACGTCTCAAACGTGACTCGTATTGAATCGAAAGAATTAGTGCAACTATAAAGAAGCGTTCCCCGAGGGAAGTGTATAAATGATTGTTCACGGCAAGGTGGTTCGAGTCAGACAATAAGGTATTCAGGTATGAAAAGAGTAACGAGTCATGATAGCGAGTAGCACGCAACCGTAGTGATAAATGTTGATGACGATACTCACCTAGAGTAGTGATGGTAGTAACACCAAAAAGTAAATAGTAAGAAACGCCAGTGGGAAACCGATAGTAAGTTGAAACGGTGGCAAATAACAATCCGGGAGACAGAGTTCCCGAACAAGTGTGACTAATGAAGTTGTCGTCATTCATACGTGTATGAATCATGAATTTACGTGTGTTACCAAAAAGTGGCGGAATACGAGTTCGTATGATGAAGGTTGGGTACCGTTAAAAGTTTTCCTAAGAATGATTCAAGTATAATGCACAAGTAGTCAAGTAAGTGCTATCTATAGCAAATGTATGTCAGAATGCAAATGCTAACTATCCGGTTGTAGTCTAGACTCACTAATGCGTCCTAACGACTCTGTTAGACACACTAATGCACGTCCTAGTTCCCTACAACCAACGCTCTGATACCACTTGTAACGACCCGACCAAAACCGTTATTGACGGCGTCGTTAACTTAGGTCCCGTTGCGTGGTCGTAGTCCCTATGAGACTCGTTTGACCAAAATTATGTCGCGTTCATTTGAAAGGTACAAAGTTTAGTTTAACAAACGGATCGACAATAAGTTTAAGTTTACAAAGTTATAAAGTATGAATGAAATAACTTGCGACATAATTAGTTTGAAACCACAGTTGCTATAAATAGCGTATGTATGTATGTATCTTGACTCCAAGCAAATAATCAGAGTATATGCATGTATGCTTGACCCCAAGCAAGTATGAGTGTACGCGGAAGCATGTATCAAATAGCCAAGTATGAACCTGAGAAACATTTAGAAAACTGTCAACGAAAAACGTTGGTGAAATCATAGATGTATTTGTAAACGTTGTTTTTGAACCACAATAGTTTGTATAGATGATTATCCAAATCGTATTTATTCCGAAGAATGTAGTTTGTATTGCGAGCACCCAATTAGCAAAGCTTAACTGAATCTTCCCTCTGAATTTTGAATATAGTGTTAGAACATACACTATGCACGTTGAAATTATATTTCATCCACTAACGGTAGCGAACCGTCTGAATGAGGGTTCGTTAAACCCGTATGGCCACACAACATAATCACTCGCTTACACTTACACCCTGCAAGTGGAACTAATGATAATTGGATTGAGGACTTTTGTTCTAACTCGCCTGTATCTCTGTATTCGTATTTGTGTTCAAAGTATAAAAGTATGAAAAGTATATATACATGTGAAATGTATATAAGTATGTAATGTATATGTTTCTCAGCCCACGATTTAAAAGAATAAAAGTTGTTGAAAAGGTGGGACTATGATCTCACCTCGAGTGCACGAGTATAAAAGTACTTCACAAAGTAACGTATGCATGAAAGTTGCTTAGCCTTGACCTAAACAAGTAAGTTGTATCAATTAACCGGTTACGACACAAGGTCGGGTGAAATGTGTTCAATTAGTCCTATGGCTCGTTACGACTCGAATAGTATAGCATGTGAATCACGTTGTCAAGTTTCATGCAAGAATCAAGTATAAAAACATGTTAGAACGATTGTAATAAAGTTTGAGTTGACATTTCAAAACCTTACCATTAGAAAGGAAATCTTATTACGTTTCCAACGATATTTGATTCATCGAAAACGGAGTTACGGTCAAAAAGTTATGGCCAAAACAAGTTTGCTGAAGTTCGGATGAAACAGGCAATTGTCACGGCGCGACAAATTGCTCCGCGGCGCGACAAATGCCTATGTTGAAGGTCAGAAAGCTTGAAAAACATGTTCTAAAATCACCCTTTGGGCCACGGCGCGACAAATTGCTCCGCGGCGCGACAATGGCCGTGGCCTGGTCCCTGGCCTGTTTCACTTGTTCAAGGCTTGGTAAAATTTCAAACAAACGCAAAACTCAAACCGTAAACAATTAGAAAGCGTATCTTATACCGTTGGAAAGCTCTTTTGACAAGGAACACAAATAAACATGTTTCATCAAACAAAAACAACATTTTCCATAACCGATTTCTCGTCAAGTGATCGTTTAAAAGTCCATTTTCAAAGTTTCAAGTTCATCAATTGCATTTTAAGTTTCGGGAATCCAATTTACACATACGATATGCCGTTTCGAAGGTAATGAAGCATACATTACAACTAAACACTTACTAATAACATTTCATGGCATTCGAAACATCAAAAGCTCGTTTTAAGTCTATCAAACCCTAACCAAAATCCGCAAAAATCAATATTCATGTTTTTGAAGTTTCCTTAATCAACCTACGCATCAAAACGAAGCTAGTGATACTAGTAACACAATTAAAACATGAACTTTAACAATTTAACAACATTAACTCATCCAAAATCAAAGATTTAGCACGCCCATTTCAAATGTTCAAACTAGTTACTCAAAACAACGAATCGAGCAAACAAAACATATATTCATGTTATACACGAGCCATAGACACTAACTAACACCATTTCAAGTCAAAAACACGAATTTAGAGAAATCTAGAGTTTTAGAAATGTTACCCAAACGAGATGAAGTTGGTATCAAATTGTAGAGGATGAAGAGAGGATTCCAAATATGTAATTTGTTTTGAAGTTTGCTTCCAATCCCGAATTTAGATGATGATTCTATGAAGTTGGGGTTTGTGTGTGTGTTCTTGCTAGAGAGAAAGAGAGAGAGGTGGAGGGATTGAATGGTGGAAAAATGGGTTGACTAGTTGACCTAGTCAACTAGTTTGCCCATTTGGCAACTCCGGTCCCTCGAGTTTCAAAGCGGGTGCGGGATTTAACCGATCGAATATTTTTAAAACGCTCGAGTAAACGGGTGATGTCAAAATTAAATAGCGGGAATATAATGAACGTTACTCACGGAAACTATTAATTTAAATACGAAAGATTATGTTTTTTTTTAAAAAAAAAAAAAGACGGTGTTAAAATTAAATTTAACGGAAAAACGCGGGATGTTACAATAAATAATTAAATCCATACTATATAAATTATTCCATAATTTATACATACACATCAAGTAATATTTAAGAAAACCATTTTTCTTAAAGTTCAAGTGTCGCGTATTTGATCAATGAACCAATCGTTAAAATCAAATACGAATAAGGTGTCGGTAAGCTTGTTATTGGGTATGACCCGACTTGGATCAAAACATATTAGCCACGTTAATTTAATATGTCTCTCGGGCATATGAAATACCTTCAATCTCCCACTTGCACGAGAAACATAAGAAATTAATGTAAGTGATGGATACAGCCTAACACACCGTCCATCACCCCTAATATGTTATGACTTTGTGCCATTCAATAACATCATCCCTTTCGAGTTCCAGTCTCGAACATGAATAGGTGAATCTTTCATTATATCCTTTCGTGCTAGATGTCATGTTAAATCCAAGAGATACAGAGTGATCACTCTCTTATAGATTTAACTTTTCAGGCCTTAGACATCTGACTCTCAACGAATAAGAGGGACAAATTCCATCTTGACTACATACGTCCTAGATATACACTTTGTAATATACCTGAGTTCTTCCTTATGTACTACCATGTTTCAGAATAGTGAAGGAAAGAATCAAGGCACAGTACTTGGTGAATATCCGAACCCAATATGTATCTCAGGTCAGAGGATACAATGATATTCGCCTTTACTCAAGATTACATGTGATCAACCACAAAGGCTCTATATAGTAATTCTTGAGAGCGGGTCTTCCAATATTTGTTTCCCACAAATATCTATGAACCTTGGTTGCAACCTTGCCCCACATTCAACCTATGAATGTATACCAATCCGAGTTCATAATAGTCTAAACCTCACACTTGTTCCCACAAATGTGATCGACTACGGAAATTTAGAATAATTGCTTTATTCATGGATGAAATATGCAAAATAGGAACATAACTCAAATAAATTAACACCATAGTTATATTAATGAGTTTGAATAATTTCGTTCCGGTACAATACATAAAATAGATCATATCCAATCACTAGAATATCGAAGCCCTAATGCACAAACATGTCCCTCATGTTTTGGCCCATGTAAAAGCTTCGTGAGTGGATCCGCAACATTATGATCTGTATGAACTTTGCAAATACATATCTTTCCTTTTTCAACCTCATCCCTGATGTAGTTAAATCTCCGCTCAATGTGACGGGTCTTTTGATGAGCACGAGGTTCCTTGATTTGAGCAATCGCACCCTCGTTGTCACAAAAGATCTCAAGAGGGTCCTGAATGGAAGGGACCACTCCTAAGTCGTCGATGAATTTCTTCATCCATGCAGCTTCCTGAGCTGCCAGTGAGGCGGCAATGTACTCCGACTCTGTAGTGGATAACGCAACAACCTCCTGTTTCGAACTCTTCCAAGAGACCGCACCACCATTTAACATGAAGACATAACCGGATTGTGATCGAGAGTCATCTCAATCAGTTTGGAAACTCGCGTCCACGTAACCTTTTACAGCGAGTTCCTCCTCACCAGACCCATATATTAGAAACATATCCTTAGTTCTCCTAAGGTATTTCAATATACTTTTAACAGCAATCCAATGACTGTTTCCTGGGTTGTTCTGGTATCTACTTGTCAAGCTTAGAGCGCATGACACATCCGGTCTAGTACATATCATTGCATACATGATAGACCCAATAGCAGATGCGTATGGGACTTTCTTCATTCTCTCTTGTTCATCTTTCGTGGTAGGACACTGAGATGAACTGAGAACGGTTCCCTTTTGAATAGGTACCAAACCTCTCTTAAAGTTTTCCATCTTGAACCTTTTCAAGATTTTATCAATGTATGTACTTTGACTTAAACCTATCAATCTCTTGGATCTATTCCTATAGATCCCTATCCCCAATATGTATTGTGCATCTCCAAGATCCTTAATGGAGAAGCAACTCTTTAGCCAAGTTTTGACTCCTTGCATTGTGGTAATATCATTCCCAAATAATAATATATCATCCACATATAGTACAAGGAATATGATAGTGCTCCCACTAGCTTTCTTATATACACAAGCTTCATCACCATTTTTAATGAAGCCAAATTTCTCGGCTTCCTCATTAAAACGATGATTCCACATTCTAGATGCTTGTTTCAATCCGTAGATTGACTTCTTTAACTTGCATACCCTTTTAGGATATTTTGGATCAACAAAACCTTCAGGCTGAACCATATACACATCTTCCATAAGATATCCATTTAGGAAAGCGGTTTTGACATCCATTTGCCATATTTCATAGTCGTAGTGAGCAGCAATGGCAAATAATATCCTAATAGACTTTAGCATTGCCACTGGCGAGAAAGTTTCATCATAATCAACCCCTTGAGTTTGAGTGAAACCTTTTGCTACAAGTCTAGCTTTATATGTATCCAAGTTTCCATGTATGTCGGTTTTCTTCTTGAAAAGCCATTTGCAATCAACTAGCTTAGAGCTAGGAGGTTGCTCAACAAGTTCCCACACTTGGTTTTCATACATGGATTGCATCTCGGCGTTCATGGCATCCTGCCATTTATCTTTATCAATCCTTGATAAAGCATCTTCGTAGTTTGTCGGTTCATCCAAATCAACCGTATAGCAACCATCCACGAGAAACCCATATCTCTCGGGAGGATTACTAATCCTACTAGATCTTCGAACGTCTTGTGTACCTTGATCATCCACTTGATCATTTTCAACATCCTCATGTTGAGTACTAGTGCCAACCAATTGTGTATCATCGGCTTGATCTTGTACCTCTACAAGATCTATCTTCCTTTCACCATCACCTTCCATAAGGAACTTGGTTTCCAGGAATTCTGCTTTCCGAGCAACAAATACCGTTTGCTCGGATGGATCATAGAAGTAATATCCCATGTCATCTTTGGGATATCCTATGAAGATACACTTTGTGGATCGAGCATGTAGCTTATTTGCTACATAACGCTTAGGATAAGCTTCACATCCCCATACTTTTAAGTATGATAGAGAAGGAGGTTTTCCAAACCACATCTCGTGAGGAGTTCGTTCCACTTTCTTGGTTGGGGCCATATTTAAAATACGAGCCGCGGAGCTTAGACAATAACCCCAAAATGATAGAGGCAACGAGCTTCTTGCCATCATAGATCAAACCATATCCATTAGGGTTCGGTTCCTCCTTTCGGAAACTCCATTAAGTTGGGGTGTTCCGGGTGGAGTAAATTGTGAGATAATCCCACAACTCCTAAGATGATCTTGGAAGGCATCGCTTAGGTATTCACCTCCTCTATTGGTACGAAGTACCTTAATTGTCCTATTGAGTTGATTTTGTACTTCGTTTTGATATTCTTTGAATGCTTCAAACGTTTCGTCCTTGTGTCTTAATAAGTAGACATATCCGAAACGACTAAAGTCATCAATGAAAGTAACAAAGTATCTTTCACCATTCCTAGTCATGGGTTTAAAGGGTCCACATACATCCGAATGTATTAATCCCAATAAATCTTTAGCCCTTTCATAAGTCCCTTTGAAAGGTGCTTTAGTCATCTTGCCTTGTAAACAAGATTCGCATACATCAAATGAATCCATTTCATTTGATTTCAAAAGTCCATTCCTTTGAAGTGTATGCATTCGGTTCTTGTTTATGTGACCAAGGCGACAATGCCATAAATAGGAATCACTCAAATCCCTTTTGAGTTTCTTGGTGCTTGTATGGTACATTGAGCTACTAGATGATGTGTCATCATGAACCAATTCATAAATTCCATTTGAAGGTGAAGCCTTGAAATAGAATACATTATCTAAATAAATATGGATATCATCATTAACAAAATTAAGATTAAAACCACATTGTTTCAAACGGGAAATGGAAATAATGTTTCGACATAAATCGGGTGCATACAAAACATCTTTCAAAATAAGTTCCAAACCACTTGGAAGTTTTAACACAAAGTCTCCTTGAGCCTTCACTTGCACTTTGGCTCCATTACCCATGTAGAGACTTGATGTTCCCGTTTGCTTGCTACTTCTTTTGAACCCCTGCAATGAATTGCAAATGTGAGTTCCACATCCAGTGTCTAATACCCATGTATTAGAAGAAGTAATACTAAGCTCTATATATACCATATATATATTACCTGAGGTTTGCCCTGCATCCCTCTTGTCCTTCAACTCCTTAAGATAAATCGGACAGTTTCGTTTCCAATGACCCATCTCACCGCAACCGAAACATGGGTCTTCCTTGGGGTTTGCCTTCTCGGCTACCTTTTGCTTCTTAGCCTTGTTGATGGTTGGGGTAACCATCTTCCCTTTCCCTTTGCCTTGATAGGCGGGTTCTTTTCTCTTAGCCACCTTTGGCTTAGAGGTCTTACCTTTGGACCCACCTTGATCGATTGCTAACACGGGTAAAGCCCTTTTACCCATGCTAGTTTCCGCCGTTCTAAGCATCCCGTGAAGCTCACCTATGCTCTTATCCATCCCATTCATATTGTAATTAATTACAAATTGATCAAACCTTTTTGATAGGGAGTTAAGGATAAGATCGGTGGCTAACTCATTGGAAATGTTTAGGTTAAGACGGTTAGCACGATCGATAAGGCTTTTCATCTTAAGTACATAAGATGAAACCGATTGGGTATCGTCCATACGACAAGCATGTAGCGCCCGAACCGTTTCGAAGCGCTCGACACGCGCTTGTTGAAGGAACATCTCCTTCAATTGCGTTATCATGTCGTATGCACTATGATGCTCGAAATCCTTTTGGAGTTCGGGAATCATAGTCCCAAGCATTAGGCATGAGACTTGAAGGGAGTCGCAGCAATACCTATCGTAAAAGGCCATTGCCTCCTCATCATCCTCATCCGGTTGATCGGGAATGGGGTCCTCAAGTACATACGCTTTATCCTCTTGTTTGAGGACAATCCGAAGATTGCGGAACCAATCCATAAAGTTGGTATGGTTGAGTTTGTCTTTCTCTAAGAGAGACCTTAATGATAGGTGGTTTAGGTTAAGTGGTGCGTTTGGAATGTTGTTGTTGTTATTGGCGGCCATCTACAAAATTAACAAAGTTCGTTTAAGTATCGATTTTAATTTAACATTCAATACCCTTTAAATCAAATTGAATTATTAAATTCTAGAATCCAACGGTAAGCCAAATTTCGGTTAGGTGACCTTTATCCCGCAATTTGATTTAGCTAGGTAGTCAATAAATGACAATTGCAATCCATTTGCAACTTCTAGAGTATGGGATCATGCAATCCTTTTGCATGGCATATTTATCCCATCAACGCCTATTTGTTCCTCATGCTTCGGTGACCCTAAGTTCATGATTCCCAAATCAAGTCGTCCTACTTGTATAGACTTGTAAATTTAACATACATGTGGTTAGGTGACCTTTATCCCACAAGCATGCGAAATTTACCTTAATCATATTAGTTTGCTCATAATGGTTAGGTGACCTTTATCCCATCATGAGTTCCCTAATACTTTTAAGTGTCACACAATAGGATGGCGTTTAACTTGTTTACCTTGTTAGTGAAAGGGATTTTGAGTTTTCGTTAATTCTAGTTTGAGAAAACTTTTATACCATACACCAACATGCATTTAGTGTATGGTTTATTTGAAAATCCATTTTTCATATCTTGTAATTAAGCCAATTACTTAATATAAACCATTTTATATGTATGATCCTCATTATGTCCTTAATAACCGTTTATTAATGTCCTTTACCATTTTAATTTAACCATTTAAATTTTCGTTTTGCATGTTGTTAATAACGTCTAATTTAACCAATTAAATTTTAGTTTTGTTTGTTGTTAACTTGTGTGATTAACTTGTAGCATACAAACATACAATCCACAATCATACAATAAACAACCAAGCATGCAAAACAACATGTTCACAATCTAGCCATTTTGGTAGACATTTGTTTAGCCAAAAACAAATGTCACCGGTTAAGGGGTTAAAATACAAAGTAGGAGATTTCAAATCTCCCACTAAATCTTGCATCCAAATGCTCCTTCTTGTGTTCTTTCAAGTCTTCATCTTGTATCTTCATTTTATTACAAAATATATCCTAATACATTTGTCTAGAAAATGAAAATACAACCTAATCTATTTTACATACCAAATATAAAATAAATTACATAACCAAAATAATATTATTACAAACCAATTGAATAAATATTATTACAAACCATAAGAATGAATTAAATCAACCAAACATACATGCAACCATACACAAGGTCAAGGCTAAGATTGTGAACAACATGCAACCAAAATTTGACCAAAATGAAGCAACCCAAAACCCATTTTTGGGGTCCAAGATTTCGGCCAACATCACAAACCCACCCAAACATATAATTTTTGCATTTTACTTTCATGCATGTACATAAAATGCAAAATATATTGTGAGTTTAATAACCATCTCGAAGCATATTTCAACAACTTCGGCTCTAGATACCATTGTTGAGTTTTAACAAGTTTCATAATACTTAGAACATTTTAAGAAACAAATTAAAGCGGAAGCATGTAAGTATTACCATTTAAAACTTGTAAACCTTTAACCAATTAAAGTTAAAACCCAATTAGGATCAAGTTATGAAACATGCTTACAAACTACAAGCAAGAATAAGATGTTATACCTATTCCAAGCTAGTTGAAAGTGATGAAGATGATGATGTTGAATGGAGCTTCAAATGGATGAAACCTCAAGAGATTATACCCCAAACTTGTAACCAACACCTTGTACTTTGGTTAGGATTTGATAACACTTGAATATAGCTTGCAAAATCAAATTTGAGAACCCTTTCTCCTTGCTTAAACCCACGGCAGCAGCAGCAGCAGAATGGAGTTTTTGGGCAGTTTTTTTTGCTTAGTATTTGATGTATTTGCATGTGTATTTGGTCTCTCAAAAGCCTTGGTACATATGCACTTTGAATATGGAATCAACCACTCTAAATGGCTAGTCAAAGCATGCTTACTTCACTTCCAATGCCACTCATGTTATTATAAAATGATTTTATAAACTAGACACATTTTTATAAACATGCACATTTTATAAACTTGTTTTTATAAAATTAGATTTTATAAAACATATTTTATAAACTTGCATTTTATAAATTATGTATACTTATTTATAAAACTCATTTTATGAATTCCATATTATAAGTTATGTTTACTTTATTTTATAAAACCAATTTTATAAAATGTAACATAACTTTATTAATTATTTACCCTATAAATAATTAAATCCATACTATATAAATTATTCCATAATTTATACATACACATCAAGTAATATTTAAGAAAACCATTTTTCTTAAAGTTCAAGTGTCGCGTATTTGATCAATGAACCAATCGTTAAAATCAAATACGAATAAGGTGTCGGTAAGCTTGTTATTGGGTATGACCCGACTTGGATCAAAACATATTAGCCATGTTAATTTAATATGTCTCTCGGGCATATGAAATACCTTCAGATTCAATTTCTACAACTATAATAATCTTATTTTGAGTGAAAATCTTACTTGAACTGTTTTTGTGTCATGATTATGTTTCAAGAACTTTCAAGCCATCCAAGGATCCTTTGAAGATAGATCCATTTTTCTCATTTCCATTAGTTTTATCCAGAAAACTTGAGGTAGTAATGATGTTCATAACATCATTCGATTCATACATATAAAGCTATCTTATTCGAAGGTTTAAACTTGTAATCACTAGAACATAGTTTAGTTAATTCTAAACTTGTTCGCAAAAAAAAGTTAATCCTTCTAACTTGACTTTTAAAATCAACTAAACACATGTTCTATATCTATATAATATGCTAACTAAATAATTTAAAACCTGGAAACACGATGAACACCATAAAATCGGATATACGCCGTCGTAGTGAAACCGGGGGCTGTTTTGGTTTGGATAATTAAAAACTATGATAAAATTTGATTTAAAAGTTGTTCTTCTGGAAAAATGATTTTTCATATAAACATGAAACTATATCCAAAAATCTTGGTTAAACTCAAAGTGAAAGTATGTTTTCTAAAATGGTCATCTAGACGTCGTTCTTTCGACTGAAATGACTACCTTTACAAAAACGACTTGTAACTTATATTTCCGACTATAAACCTATAATTTTTCTATTTATATTCAAAAAATAGAGTTCAATATGAAACCATAGCAAATTTATTCACTCAAAACGGATTTAAAATGAAGAAGTTATGGGTAAAACAAGATTGGATATTTTTGATCTTTTTAGCTACGGGAAATGTTTAACAAATCTATACAAATCATATCCTAGCTAACTTATATTGTATTATACATGTATTCTAATATATTATGTAATCTTATGATACCATAGACACGTATTCAAATGTTTTGACATATCATATCGACCCATGTATATATATTATTTGCAACAACCATAGACACTCTATATGCAGTAATGTTGGAGTTAGCTATACAGGGTTGAGGTTGATTCCAAAAATATATATACTTTGAGTTGTGATCTAGCCTGAGATGTGTATATACTGGGTCGTGGATTGATTTAAGATAATATATATCGATTTATTTCTGTACATCTAACCGTGGACAACTAGTTGTAGGTTACTAACGAGGACAGCTGACTTAATACACTCAAATCTTTAAAACATAATAAAAATGGTTGAAATTATATTTTGATCATACTTTGATATATATGTACATATTTGTATAGGTTCATGAATCGATCCGTGGCCAAGTCTTATTTCCGAGGAAGGAAATATTTGTGAAAGTGAGTTATAGTCCCACTTTTAAAATCTAATATTTTTGGGATGAGAATACATGCAGGTTTTATAAATGATTTACAAAATAGACATAAGTACGTGAAACTACATTCTATGGTTGAATTATTGAAATCAAATATGCCCCTTTTTATTAAGTCTGGTAATCTAAGAATTAGGGAACAGACACCCTAATTGACGCAAATCCTAAAGATAGATCTATTGGGCCTAACAAACCCCATCCAAAGTACCGGATGATTTAGTACTTTGAAATTTATATCATATCCGAAGAGTGTCCCGGAATGATGGGGATATTCTTATATATGCATCTTGTTAATGTCGGTTACCAGGTGTTCACCATATGAATGATTTTTATCTCTATGTATGGGATGTGTATTGAAATATGAAATCTTGTGGTCTATTGTTACGATTTGATATATATAGGTTAAACCTATAACTCACCAACATTTTTGTTGACGTTTAAAGCATGTTTATTCTCAGGTGAATACTAAGAGCTTCCGCTGTTGCATACTAAAATAAGGACAAGATTTGGAGTCCATGTTTGTATAATATTGTGTAAAAACTGCATTCAAGAAACATATGTCGATGTAATATATTTCTATTGTAAACCATTATGTAATGGTCATGTGTAAACAGTATATTTTAGATTATCATTATTTGATAATCTGCGTAATACTTTTAAAACCTTTATTGATAAAATAAAGGTTATGGTTGTTTTAAAAATGAATGCAGTCTTTGAAAAACGTCTCATATAGAGGTCAAAACCTCGCAACGAAATCAATTAATATGGAACGTTTATAATCAATATGAACGGGACATTTGAGTTGGTATCCGAGCGTTGGTCTTAGAGAACCAGAAAATTTTCATTAGTGTGTCTTATTGAGTTTGTTAGGATGCATTAGTGAGTCTGGACTTCGACCTTGTTTTCTTTAAAAATGATTGCTTAACATTTTTGTTGGAAACTATATATTATTAACATGTAAATATTATGTGATATATTAATCTCTTAACATGTTTGATATTGTGTGATAGATGTTTACCTCTAGCACAAATCCCATTGACTCCCCTAATAATAACGAAGAGTCGAATATATATTGGCAAGATTCACAAGTTCCCGAAGAACCGGAAGAAGAGGAAACGGAACCGGAAGAAGAGGAACCGAAACCGGAAGAAGAGGAACCAGAAGAAGAGGAACCGGAAGAAGAAGAGGTTCCGGAGGGGGGAATAGTAGGAACCACAGAAAACCGGTCAAATAAAAGAAAATTCTCAACCAATGGACCAAAGTTAATAATGGTCAATGGTGTTTCCGCTAAGGAAGCAAAATATTGGGAAAATTACCAATTTTCCGATGAATCGGATCCTGATGAGGATTCTGATGATGTTATAGAAATTACCCCGACCCAATTTAATGAGGCAAAAGAAAATAATAAGGGAAAAGGCATCAAAATAGAGAAATCTGGTTCCGACCCCGATGAACTTTATATGTACCGTCAACACCCGTATTTTCAATATCGTGACAATAACCCGGGAACATCTAAATCACCAGGTTTTTCTAAACCAATGTGGAAAACGACGAATCGTATTAGAGGAACATCATATATCCCTAGAAGATTATGAAAAAGAACCAAGTCCGAAGGAGAAGAAACCAGTGATTCAAATTAGAGGGGTGTGAGCATGTTATGCTTACGGGTTGGTGATGTTCGCTTCTTACCAAAGTGAGAAAAAGAACATCGGATTGCAGCTTTTAAATAAAAATTTCCTACAAGTGACGGATTCAGTAGTCGGGGTGAGGAACAAGGTTTTTAGATTATTACGGGGCTGTTGGACATTACGAAACCCTCGTCCTTTTGATGACATTACAACATGCTGCCTAGCCAATGGTCATAACGATTTTTTTCCACAAGACCAAGGATGGGAAGTCGTCTTAGTAAAACCAGAATGCATGACTTGTTTCTGGACTTATGAATTACGTGTCTTTATTTCCTTTTCTGAACAACTTGCGTATTAACTAGATTTATCTTCAAAACTGTCATGTATCATAGTGTACTATATTTCATGTTATATGTAATATAGCGAAGTTGTAAGTTTGAAGAATATTTGTATGTGATATATTATTATAATCAGTTTTTCATATGGAATTGTAGTAGTTGAATTGTATATTAGCTACTAAGTATGAACTTAATGGGTAGGTAGTACCCGAATTTAAACTTATAAAACGCTAATATGAAGAAAAAGCTTTTATAAATGAGTTCATATTATGCTACGAGATACTATTGACTACTCTTAATATTCTGTATGATTAACTTGTTTCATTTGACTATTTTGAAGGAAATGGCACCGACTACTCGACACACCTTGAATATGAGCAAAGAGGAATTTCGTGTCTTTCTTGCTTCAAACATAGCCGCAGTACAGGTCGCGCTACATACCAACAATAACTCTGAATCTAGCAATACAGCTAACGACGCAAGAAATCGTCTAGGATGCTCCTACAAGGAATTCACTGCCTGTAAACCTTCAGAATTTGATGGGACCGAAGGACCAATCGGATTGAAACGGTGGACCAAGAAAGTTGAATCAGTGTTTGCCATAAGTAAGTGTGCTGAAGGAGACAAAGTGAAGTACGCTACGCATACCTTCACAGGTATTGCGTTAACATGGTGGAATACCTATCTAGAGCAAGTGGGACAATGAAATGTCCCGTTCTTATTGATTAAAAACGTTCCATATTAATTGATTTCGTTGCGAGGTTTTGACCTCTATATGAGACGTTTTTCAAAGACTGCATTCATTTTAAAACAAACCATAACCTTTATTTCATCAATAAAGGTTTAAAAAGCTTTACGTAGATTATCAAATAATGATAATCTAAAATATCCTGTTTACACACAACCATTACATAATGGGTTACAATACAAATATGTTACAACAAAATAAGTTTCTTGAATGCAGTTTTTACACAATATCATACAAGCATGGACTCCAAATCTCGTCCTTATTTAAGTATGCGACAGCGGAAGCTCTTAATAATCACCTGAGAATAAACATGCTTAAAACGTCAACAAAAATGTTGGTGAGTTATAGGTTTAACCTATATATATCAAATCATAATAATAGACCACAAGATTTCATATTTCTATACACATCCCATACATAGAGATAAAAATCATTCATATGGTGAACACCTGGTAACCGACATTAACAAGATGCATATATAAGAATATCCCCATCATTCCGGGACACCCTTCGGATATGATATAAATTTCGAAGTACTAAAGCATCCGGTACTTTGGATGGGGTTTGTTAAGCCCAATAGATCTATCTTTAGGATTCGCGTCAATTAGGGTGTCTGTTCCCTAATTCTTAGATTACCAGACTTAATAAAAAGGGGCATATTCGATTTCGATAATTCAACCATAGAATGTAGTTTCACGTACTTGTGTCTATTTTGTAAATCATTTATAAAACCTGCATGTATTCTCATCCCAAAAATATTAGATTTTAAAAGTGGGACTATAACTCACTTTCACAGATTTTTACTTTGTCGAGAACTAAGACTTGGCCACTGTTGATTCACGAACCTATAACAATATATACATATATATTAAAGTATGTTCAAAATATATTTACAACTCTTTTAATATATTTTGATGTTTTAAGTTTATTAAGTCAGCTGTCCTCGTTAGTAACCTACAACTAGTTGTCCACAGTTAGATGTACAGAAATAAATCGATAAATATTATCTTGAATCAATCCACGACCCAGTGTATACGTATCTCAGTATTGATCACAACTCAAACTATATATATTTTGGAATCAACCTCAACCCTGTATAGCTAACTCCAACATTCACATATAGAGTGTCTATGGCTGTTCCGAAATATATATAGATGTGTCGACATGATAGGTCGAAACATTGTATACGTGTCTATGGTATCTCAAGATTACATAATATACAATACAAGTTGATTAAGTTATGGTTGGAATAGATTTGTTACCAATTTTCACGTAGCTAAAATGAGAAAAATTATCCAATCTTGTTTTACCCATAACTTCTTTATTTTAAATCCGTTTTGAGTGAATCAAATTGCTATGGTTTCATATTGAAATCTATTTTATGAATCTAAACAGAAAAAGTATAGGTTTATAGTCGGAAAAATAAGTTACAAGTCATTTTTGTAAAGGTAGTCATTTCAGTCGAAAGAACGACGTCTAGATGACCATTTTAGAAAACATACTTCCACTTTGAGTTTAACCATAATTTTTGGATATAGTTTCATGTTCATAATAAAAATCATTTTCTCAGAATAACAACTTTTAAATCAAAGTTTATCTAGTTTTTAATTAACTAACCCAAAACAGCCCGCGGTGTTACTACGACGGCGTAAATCCGATTTTAAGGTGTTTTTCGTGTTTCCAGGTTTTAAATCATTAAGTTAGCATATCATTTAGATATAGAACATGTGTTTAGTTGATTTTAAAAGTCAAGTTAGAAGGATTAACTTTTGTTTGCGAACAAGTTTAGAATTAACTAAACTTTGTTCTAGTGATTACAAGTTTAAACCTTCGAATAAGATAGCTTTATATGTATGAATTGAATGATGTTATGAACATCATTACTACCTTAAGTTCCTTGGATAAACCTACTGGAAAAGAGAAAAATGGATCTAGCTTCAACGGATCCTTGGATGGCTCGAAGTTCTTGAAGCAGAATCATGACACGAAAACAAGTTCAAGTAAGATCATCACTTGAAATAAGATTGTTATAGTTATAGAAATTGAACCAAAGTTTGAATATGATTATTACCTTGTATTAGAATGATAACCTACTGTAAGAAACAAAGATTTATTGAGGTTGGATGATCACCTTACAAGATTGGAAGTGAGCTAGCAAACTTGAAAGTATTCTTGATTTTATGTAACTAGAACTTGTAGAATATATGAAGAACACTTAGAACTTGAAGATAGAACTTGATAGAGATCAATTAGATGATTAAAATTGAAGAATGAAAGTGTTTGTAGGTGTTTTTGGTCGTTGGTGTATGGATTAGATATAAAGGATATGTAATTTTGTTTTCATGTAAATAAGTCATGAATGATTACTCATATTTTTGTAATTTTATGAGATATTTCATGCTAGTTGCCAAATGATGGTTCCCACATGTGTTAGGTGACTCACATGGGCTGCTAAGAGCTGATCATTGGAGTGTATATACTAATAGTACATACATCTAAAAGCTGTGTATTGTACGAGTACGAATACGGGTGCATACGAGTAGAATTGTTGATGAAACTGAACGAGGATGTAATTGTAAGCATTTTTGTTAAGTAGAAGTATTTTGATAAGTGTATTGAAGTCTTTCAAAAGTGTATAAATACATATTAAAACACTACATGTATATACATTTTAACTGAGTCGTTAAGTCATCGTTAGTCGTTACATGTAAGTGTTGTTTTGAAACCTTTAGGTTAACGATCTTGTTAAATGTTGTTAACCCAATGTTTATAATATCAAATGAGATTTTAAATTATTATATTATCATGATATTATCATGTATGAATATCTCTTAATATGATATATATCCATTAAATGTCTTTACAACGATAATCGTTACATATATGTCTCGTTTAAAAATCATTAAGTTAGTAGTCTTGTTTTTACATATGTAGTTCATTGTTAATATACTTAATGATATGTTTACTTATCATAGTATCATGTTAAATATATATATATATCCATATATATGTCATCATATAGTTTTTACAAGTTTTAACGTTCGTGAATCACCGGTCAACTTGGGTGGTCAATTGTCTATATGAAACATATTTCAATTAATCAAGTCTTAACAAGTTTGATTGCTTAACATGTTGGAAACATTTAATCATGTAAATATCAATCTCAATTAATATATATAAACATGGAAAAGTTTGGGTCACTACAGTACCTACCCGTTAAATAAATTTCGTCCCGAAATTTTAAGCTGTTGAAGGTGTTGACGAATCTTCTGGAAATAGATGCGGGTATTTCTTCTTCATCTGATCTTCACGCTCCCAGGTGAACTCGGGTCCTCTACGAGCATTCCATCGAACCTTATCAATTGGTATCTTGTTTTGCTTAAGTCTTTTAACCTCACGATCCATTATTTCGACGGGTTCTTCGATGAATTGAAGTTTTTCGTTGATTTGGATTTCATCTAACGGAATAGTGAGATCTTCTTTAGCAAAACAATTCTTCAAATTCGAGACGTGGAAAGTGTTATGTACAGCCGCGAGTTGTTGAGGTAACTCAAGTCGGTAAGCTACTGGTCCGACACGATCAATAATCTTGAATGGTCCAATATACCTTGGATTTAATTTCCCTCGTTTACCAAATCGAACAACGCCTTTCCAAGGTGCAACTTTAAGCATGACCATCTCTCCAATTTCAAATTCTATATCTTTTCTTTTAATGTCAGCGTAGCTCTTTTGTCGACTTTGGGCGGTTTTCAATCGTTGTTGAATTTGGATGATCTTCTCGGTAGTTTCTTGTATAATCTCCGGACCCGTAATCTGTCTATCCCCCACTTCACTCCAATAAATCGGAGACCTGCACTTTCTACCATAAAGTGCTTCAAACGGCGCCATCTCAATGCTTGAATGGTAGCTGTTGTTGTAGGAAAATTCTGCTAACGGTAGATGTCGATCCCAACTGTTTCCGAAATCAATAACACATGCTCGTAGCATGTCTTCGAGCGTTTGTATCGTCCTTTCGCTCTGCCCATCAGTTTGTGGAAGATAGGCAGTACTCATGTCTAGACGAGTTCCTAATGCTTGCTGTAATGTCTGCCAGAATCTTGAAATAAATCTGCCATCCCTATCAGAGATAATAGAGATTGGTATTCCATGTCTGGAGACGACTTCCTTCAAATACAGTCGTGCTAACTTCTCCATCTTGTCATCTTCCCTTATTGGCAGGAAGTGTGCTGATTTGGTGAGACGATCAACTATTACCCAAATAGTATCAAAACCACTTGCAGTCCTTGGCAATTTAGTGATGAAATCCATGGTAATGTTTTCCCATTTCCATTCCGGGATTTCGGGTTGTTGAAGTAGACCTGATGGTTTCTGATGCTCAGCTTTGACCTTAGAACACGTCAAACATTCTCTTACGTATTTAGCAACATCGGCTTTCATACCCGGCCACCAAAAATGTTTCTTGAGATCCTTGTACATCTTCCCTGTTCCAGGATGTATTGAGTATCTGGTTTTATGAGCTTCTCTAAGTATCATTTCTCTCATATCTCCAAATTTTGGCACCCAAATCCTTTCAGCCCTATACCGGGTTCCGTCTTCCCGAATATTAAGATGCTTCTCCGATCCTTTGGGTATTTCATCCTTTAAATTTCCCTCTTTTAAAACTCCTTGTTGCGCCTCCTTTATTTGAGTAGTAAGGTTATTATGAATCATTATATTCATAGATTTTACTCGAATGGGTTCTCTGTCCTTCCTGCTCAAGGCATCGGCTACCACATTTGCCTTCCCCGGGTGGTAACGAATCTCAAAGTCGTAATCATTCAATAATTCAATCCACCTACGCTGCCTCATATTCAGTTGTTTCTGATTAAATATGTGTTGAAGACTTTTGTGGTCGGTATAAATAATACTTTTGACCCCATATAAGTAGTGCCTCCAAGTCTTTAATGCAAAAACAACCGCGCCTAATTCCAAATCATGGGTCGTATAATTTTGTTCGTGAATCTTCAATTGTCTAGACGCATAAGCAATCACCTTCATTCGTTGCATTAATACACAACCGAGACCTTGCTTTGATGCGTCACAATAAATCACAAAATCATCATTCCCTTCAGGCAATGACAATATAGGTTCCGTAGTTAGCTTTTTCTTCAATAACTGAAACGCTTTCTCTTGTTCATCATTCCATTCAAATTTCTTCCCTTTATGCGTTAATGCAGTCAAGGGTTTTGCTATTCTGGAAAAGTCTTGGATGAACCTTCTGTAGTAACCGGCTAGTCCTAAAAACTGGCGTATGTGTTTCGGAGTTTTCGGGGTTTCCCACTTTTCAACAGTTTCTATCTTTGCCGGATCCACCTTAATACCTTCTTTGTTCACTATGTGACCGAGGAATTGAACTTCTTCCAACCAAAATGCACACTTTGAAAACTTAGCGTACAATTCTTCCTTCCTCAATACTTCTAACACCTTTCTCAAATGTTCACCGTGTTCTTGGTCATTCTTTGAGTAAATAAGTATGTCATCAATGAAAACAATGACAAACTTGTCAAGGTATGGTCCACACACTCGGTTCATAAGGTCCATGAACACAGCTGGTGCATTAGTTAAACCAAACGGCATGACCATAAACTCGTAATGACCGTAACGTGTTCTGAAAGCAGTCTTTGGAATATCATCTTCTTTCACCCGCATTTGATGATACCCGGAACGTAAGTCAATCTTTGAATAAACAGACGAGCCTTGTAGTTGATTAAATAAGTCATCGATTCTCGGTAGTGGGTAGCGGTTCTTGATGGTAAGTTTGTTCAACTCTCGGTAGTCGATACACAACCTGAATGTACCATCTTTCTTCTTGACAAACAAAACAGGAGCTCCCCACGGTGATATGCTTGGTCGAATGAAACCACGCTCTAAAAGTTCTTGTAATTGGCTTTGCAGTTCTTTCATCTCGCTGGGTGTGAGTCTGTAAGGAGCACGAGCTATTGGTGCAGCTCCTGGTACAAGATCTATTTGAAATTCAACGGATCGATGTGGGGGTAATCCCGGTAATTCTTTCGGAAATACATCGGGAAATTCTTTTGCAACGGGAACATCATTGATGCTCTTTTCTTCAGTTTGTACTTTCTCGACGTGTGCTAGAACAGCATAGCAACCTTTTCTTATTAGTTTTTGTGCCTTCAAATTACTAATAAGATGTAGCTTCGTGTTTCCCTTTTCTCCGTACACCATTAAGGGTTTTCCTTTTTCTCGTATAATGCAAATTGCATTTTTGTAACAAACAATCTCTGCTTTCACTTCTTTCAACCAGTCCATACCGATTATCACATCAAAACTCCCTAACTCTACTGGTATCAAATCAATCTTAAATGTTTCGCTAACCAGTTTAATTTCTCGATTCCGACATATATTATCTGCTGAAATTAATTTACCATTTGCTAATTCGAGTAAAAATTTACTATCCAAAGGCATCAATGGACAACTTAATTTAGCACAAAAATCTCTACTCATATAGCTTCTATCCGCACCCGAATCAAATAAAACGTATGCAGATTTATTGTCAATAAGAAACGTACCCGTAACAAGCTCCGGGTCTTCCTGTGCCTCTGCCGCATTAATATTGAAAACTCTTCCGCGGCCTTGTCCATTCGTGTTCTCCTGGTTCGGGCAATTTCTAATAATGTGGCCCGGTTTTCCACATTTATAACAAACTACATTGGCATAACATGCTCTGACACTACTTGCTCTGCCATTACTCGTTTCGACACCATTTGTTCCTTTTGTTTAATTAACCTCTGGTCCGTAGACCTCACACTTCGCCGCGCTATGACCATTTCTTTTACACTTGTTGCAAAATTTGGTGCAGAACCCCGAGTGATACTTTTCACACCTTTGGCATAGTTGCTTCTGATTGTTGTTGTTGTTGCGGTTATTATTGTTGTTGGGATGATTGTTGTAGTTGCTGTTGTTGTTGTTGTTGTTGTTGTTGTTGTTGGGCCGTTTGTTGTAGTTGCGATTGATGTTGCGATTGTTAGGATAATTGTTGCGATTATTGTTGTAATTGCTGTTGTTGTTGTATTGGTGATTCTTATCACCGTTTTCCTCCCACTTTCTTTTGACTTGCTTCACATTGGCCTCTTCAGCAGTCTGTTCTTTAATTCTTTCTTCAATCTGGTTCACTAGTTTGTGAGCCATTCTACATGCCTGTTGTATGGAGGCGGGCTCGTGTGAACTTATATCTTCTTGGATTCTTTCCGGTAATCCTTTCACAAACGTGTCGATCTTCTCTTCCTCATCTTCGAATGCTCCCGGACACAATAGGCACAATTCTGTGAATCGTATTTCGTACGTGGTAATATCAAATCCTTGGGTTCATAACCCTCTAAGTTCTGTCTTGAGCTTATTGACCTCGGTTCTGGGACGGTACTTCTCGTTCATCAAGTGCTTGAATGCTGACCACGGTAGTGTGTACGCATCGTCTTGTCCCACTTGCTCTAGATAGGTATTCCACCATGTTAACGCAGAACCTGTGAAGGTATGCGTAACGTACTTCACTTTGTCCTCTTCAGTACACTTACTTATGGCAAACACCGATTCGACCTTCTCGATCCACCATTTCAATCCGATCGGTCCTTCGGTTCCATCAAATTCTAAAGGTTTGCAGGCAGTGAATTCTTTGTAGGTGCATCCTACACAATTTCCTGTACTGCTAGATCCAAGGTTATTGTTGGTATGTAGCGCAGCCTGTACTGCGGCTATGTTTGAAGGTAGAAAAGTACGGAATTCCTCTTCATTCATATTCACGGTGTGTCGAGTAGTCGGTGCCATTTCCTTCAAAATAGTCAAATGGAACAAGTTAATCATACAGAATATTAAGAGTAGTTAATAGTATTTCGTAGCATAATATGAACTCATTTATAAAAGCTTTTTCTTCATATTAGCATTTTATAAGTTTAAATTCAGGTAGTACCTACCCGTTAAGTTCATACTTAGTAGCTAATATACAATTCAACTACTACAATTCTATATGAAAAACTGATTATAATAATATTTCGCGTTCAAACTTTTACACAATATTTTACAAACTTATAATACCGCTTATTTTACATATAGCATGAAATATAGCACACAATAAATTTGATACAAGATGGTTGTGAAGATAATTCTAGCTAGTACACAAGTCGTTCAGCAAAGGCAATAAAGACACGTAATTCATACGTCCAGAAACAAGTCATGCATTCTGGTTTTACTAGGATTACTTCCCATCCTTGGTCTTGTGGAACATAACCGTTATCGCCGTTGATAAGACAGCGTGTTGTAACGTCCTCAAAGGGACGAGGGTTACGTAATGTCCAACAGTCCCGTAACAATCTAAAAACCTCATTTCTTACCCCAATTACCTACTCCGTCACTTGTGGGAACGTTTTGTTTAATAGTTGTAGCCCAATGTTCTTGTTCTCACTTTGGTGAGAAGCGAACATTACTAATCCGTAAGCATAACATGCTTCTTTATGTTGCATGTTAGCCGCTTTTTCTAAATCAAGAAGTCTAATATTCGGATATATTGAGTCAAAATAATTTCTTAACCCATTGCGTAAAATAGCATTTGGGTTCCCCGCAATATATGCGTCAAAGTAAACACATCGTAACTTATGGATTTCCCAATGTGATATCCCCCATCTTTCGAACGAAAGCCTTTTGTAAACCAAGGCATTCTTGGAACGTTCTTCGAATGTCTTACAAACTGATCTTGCCTTAAATAGTTGTGCCGAAGAATTCTGACCGACTCTAGACAAGATTTCATCAATCATGTCTCCGGGTAGGTCTCTTAAAATATTGGGTTGTCTATCCATTTTGTGTTTTTATACTGTAAAATAGACAAGAGTTAGATTCATAAAAAAAATACTTATTAATACAAGCAATTTTTACATATATCATAAAGCATAAGCACGCTATATTACATATATTACACCACACGAATACAACTATCTTATTCCGACTCGCTTGTTTCTTCTTCTTTGGTTTTGGTTCATTTCCCCAAGTTTCTAGGGATATATGATGTTCCCCTAATACGAGCCGTCGTTATCCACATTGGTTTAGAAAAACCTGGTGGTTTAGAGGTTCCCGGGTCATTATTACAACTTAAGGACTTCGGGGGTTGACGATACATATAAAGTTCATCGGGGTTGGAATTAGATTTCTCTATTTTTATGCCCTTTCCCTTATTATTTTCTTTTGCCTTTTTAAATTCAGTTGGGGTAATTTCTATAACATCATCGGAATTCTCGTCGGAATCCGATTCATCGGAGAATTGGTAATCCTCCCAATATTTTGCTTCCTTGGCGGAAACACCATTGACCATAATTAACCTTGGTCGGTTGGTTGAGGATTTTCTTTTACTTAACCGTTTTATTATTTCCCCCACCGGTTCTATTTCTTCATCCGGTTCCAATTCTTCTTCCGGTTCCGATTCTTCTTCCGGTTCCGACTCTTCTTCCGGTTCCTCTTCGGGAACTTGTGAATTAGTCCACGAATCATTCCAATTTACATTTGACTCTTCATTATTATTAGGTGAGTCAATGGGACTTGTTCTAGAGGTAGACATCTATCACATAATATCAAAAGCGTTAAGAGATTAATATATCACATAATATTCACATGTAAAAAATATATAGTTTCCAACAAAATTTGTTAAGCAATCATTTTTCAAGTAGACACGGTCGAAGTTCAGACTCACTAATGCATCCTAACAAACTCGATAAGACACACTAATGCAAAATTCTGGTTCTCTAAGACCAACGCTCTGATACCAACTGAAATGTCCCGTTCTTATTGATTAAAAACGTTCCATATTAATTGATTTCGTTGCGAGGTTTTGACCTCTATATGAGACGTTTTTCAAAGACTGCATTCATTTTAAAACAAACCATAACCTTTATTTCATCAATAAAGGTTTAAAAAGCTTTACGTAGATTATCAAATAATGATAATCTAAAATATCCTGTTTACACACAACCATTACATAATGGGTTACAATACAAATATGTTACAACAAAATAAGTTTCTTGAATGCAGTTTTTACACAATATCATACAAGCATGGACTCCAAATCTCGTCCTTATTTAAGTATGCGACAGCGGAAGCTCTTAATAATCACCTGAGAATAAACATGCTTAAAACGTCACCAAAAATGTTGGTGAGTTATAGGTTTAACCTATATATATCAAATCATAATAATAGACCACAAGATTTCATATTTCTATACACATCCCATACATAGAGATAAAAATCATTCATATGGTGAACACCTGGAAACTGACATTAACAAGATGCATATATAAGAATATCATTCCGGGACACCCTTTGGATATGATATAAATTTCGAAGTACTAAAGCATCCGGTACTTTGGATGGGGTTTGTTAAGCCCAATAGATCTATCTTTAGGATTCGCGTCAATTAGGGTGTCTGTTCCCTAATTCTTAGATTACCAGACTTAATAAAAAGGGGCATATTCGATTTCGATAATTCAACCATAGAATGTAGTTTCACGTACTTGTGTCTATTTTGTAAATCATTTATAAAACCTGCATGTATTCTCATCCCAAAAATATTAGATTTTAAAAGTGGGACTATAACTCACTTTCACAGATTTTTACTTCGTCGAGAAGTAAGACTTGGCCACTGTTGATTCACAAACCTATAACAATATATACATATATATTAAAGTATGTTCAAAATATATTTACAACACTTTTAATATATTTTGATGTTTTAAGTTTATTAAGTCAGCTGTCCTCGTTAGTAACCTACAACTAGTTGTCCACAGTTAGATGTACAGAAATAAATCGATAAATATTATCTTGAATCAATCCACGACCCAGTGTATACGTATCTCAGTATTGATCACAACTCAAACTATATATATTTTGGAATCAACCTCAACCCTGTATAGCTAACTCCAACATTCACATATAGAGTGTCTATGGCTGTTCCGAAATATATATAGATGTGTCGACATGATAGGTCGAAACATTTTATACGTGTCTATGGTATCTCAAGATTACATAATATACAATACAAGTTGATTAAGTTATGGTTGGAATAGATTTGTTACCAATTTTCTCGAAGCTAAAATGAGAAAAATTATCCAATCTTGTTTTACCCATAACTTCTTTATTTTAAATCCGTTTTGAGTGAATCAAATTGCTATGGTTTCATATTGAAATCTATTTTATGAATCTAAACAGAAAAAGTATAGGTTTATAGTCGTAAAAATAAGTTACAAGTCGTTTTTGTAAAGGTAGTCATTTCAGTCGAAAGAACGACGTCTAGATGACCATTTTAGAAAACATACTTCCACTTTGAGTTTAACCATAATTTTTGGATATAGTTTCATGTTCATAATAAAAATCATTTTCTCATAATAACAACTTTTAAATCAAAGTTTATCATAGTTTTTAATTAACTAACCCAAAACAGCCCGCGGTGTTACTACGACGGCGTAAATCCGATTTTACGGTGTTTTTCGTGTTTCCAGGTTTTAAATCATTAAGTTAGCATATCATTTAGATATAGAACATGTGTTTAGTTGATTTTAAAAGTCAAGTTAGAAGGATTAACTTTTGTTTGCGAACAAGTTTAGAATTAACTAAACTTTGTTCTAGTGATTACAAGTTTAAACCTTCGAATAAGATAGCTTTATATGTATGAATTGAATGATGTTATGAACATCATTACTACCTTAAGTTCCTTGGATAAACCTACTGGAAAAGAGAAAAATGGATCTAGCTTCAACGGATCCTTGGATGGCTCGAAGTTCTTGAAGCAGAATCATGACACGAAAACAAGTTCAAGTAAGATCATCACTTGAAATAAGATTGTTATAGTTATAGAAATTGAACCAAAGTTTGAATATGATTATTACCTTGTATTAGAATGATAACCTACTGTAAGAAACAAAGATTTCTTGAGGTTGGATGATCACCTTACAAGATTGGAAGTGAGCTAGCAAACTTGAAAGTATTCTTGATTTTATGTAACTAGAACTTGTAGAATATATGAAGAACACTTAGAACTTGAAGATAGAACTTGAGAGAGATCAATTAGATGATTAAAATTGAAGAATGAAAGTGTTTGTAGGTGTTTTTGGTCGTTGGTGTATGGATTAGATATAAAGGATATGTAATTTTGTTTTCATGTAAATAAGTCATGAATGATTACTCATATTTTTGTAATTTTATGAGATATTTCATGCTAGTTGCCAAATGATGGTTCCCACATGTGTTAGGTGACTCACATGGGCTGCTAAGAGCTGATCATTGGAGTGTATATACCAATAGTACATACATCTAAAAGCTGTGTATTGTACGAGTACGAATACGGGTGCATACGAGTAGAATTGTTGATGAAACTGAACGAGGATGTAATTGTAAGCATTTTTGTTAAGTAGAAGTATTTTGATAAGTGTATTGAAGTCTTTCAAAAGTGTATAAATACATATTAAAACACTACATGTATATACATTTTAACTGAGTCGTTAAGTCATCGTTAGTCGTTACATGTAAGTGTTGTTTTGAAACCTTTAGGTTAACGATCTTGTTAAATGTTGTTAACCCAATGTTTATAATATCAAATGAGATTTTAAATTATTATATTATCATGATATTATCATGTATGAATATCTCTTAATATGATATATATCCATTAAATGTCTTTACAACGATAATCGTTACATATATGTCTCGTTTAAAAATCATTAAGTTAGTAGTCTTGTTTTTACATATGTAGTTCATTGTTAATATACTTAATGATATGTTTACTTATCATAGTATCATGTTAAATATATATATATCCATATATATGTCATCATATAGTTTTTACAAGTTTTAACGTTCGTGAATCACCGGTCAACTTGGGTGGTCAATTGTCTATATGAAACATATTTCAATTAATCAAGTCTTAACAAGTTTGATTGCTTAACATGTTGGAAACATTTAATCATGTAAATATCAATCTCAATTAATATATATAAACATGGAAAAGTTCGGGTCACTACAGACAAGATGCTGCTTACGCGCTACCGTGGTCATCATTCAAGCACTTGATGAACGAGAAGTACCATCCCAGAACCGAGGTCAATAAGCTCAAGTCCGAACTTAGAGGGTTACGAACACAGGGATTCGATATTACTTCGTACGAAAGACGATTCATAGAATTGTGCCTATTGTGTTTGAGAGCGTTCGAAGATGAGGAAGAGAAGATCGACGCGTTTGTGAAAGGGTTACCGGAGAGAATCCAAGAAGATATAAGTTCACACGAGCCTGCCTGTAGTGACCCGAACTTTTCCATGTTTATATATATTAATTGAGATTGATATTTACATGATTAAATGTTTCCAACATGTTAAGCAATCAAACTTGTTAAGACTTGATTAATTGAAATATGTTTCATATAGACAATTGACCACCCAAGTTGACCGGTGATTCACGAACGTTAAAACTTGTAAAAACTATACGATGACATATATATGGTTATATATATAGTTAACATGTTTTTATTATAAGTATGTATCTCATTAGGTATTTTAACAATGAGTTATATACATAAAAATGAGACTATTAATTTAAGAAACTCGAAAACGATATATATAACGATTATCGTTATAACAACGTCTTACTAGGTACATATGAATCATATTAAGATATTGATACACTTGGTTAATTATGTTAAATGATAAGTAAATATATTATTAAGTGTATTAACAATGAAATACATATGTAAAAATAAGACTACTAATTTAATGATTTCGAAACGAGACATATATGTAACGATTATCGTTGTAACGACATTTAACTGTATATACATCATACTGAGATATATTATATATCATAATATCATGATAATATAACAATTTAACATCTCGTTTGTTATAATAAACAATGGGTTAACAACATTCAACAAGATCATTAACCTAAAGGTTTCAAAACAACATTTACATGTAACGACTAACGATGACTTAACGACTCAGTTAAAATGTATATACATGTAGTGTTTTAATATGTATTCATACACTTTTGAAAGACTTCAAGACACTTATCAAAATACTTCTACTTAACAAAAATGCTTATAATTACATCCTCGTTCAGTTTCATCAACAATTCTACTCGTATGCACCCGTATTCGTACTCGTACAATACACAGCTTTTAGATGTATGTACTATTGGTATATACACTCCAATGATCAGCTCTTAGCAGCCCATGTGAGTCACCTAACACATGTGGGAACCATCATTTGGCAACTAGCATGAAATATCTCATAAAATTACAAAAATATGAGTAATCATTCATGACTTATTTACATGAAAACAAAATTACATATCCTTTATATCTAATCCATACACCAACGACCAAAAACACCTACAAACACTTTCATTCTTCAATTTTCTTCATCTAATTGATCTCTCTCAAGTTCTATCTTCAAGTTCTAAGTGTTCTTCATAAATTCCAAAAGTTCTAGTTTCATAAAATCAAGAATACTTTCAAGTTTGCTAGCTCACTTCCAATCTTGTAAGGTGATCATCCAACCTCAAGAAATCTTTGTTTCTTACAGTAGGTTATCATTCTAATACAAGGTAATAATCATATTCAAACTTTGGTTCAATTTCTATAACTATAACAATCTTATTTCAAGTGATGATCTTACTTGAACTTGTTTTCGTGTCATGATTCTGCTTCAAGAACTTCGAGCCATCCAAGGATCCATTGAAGCTAGATCCATTTTTCTCTTTTCCAGTAGGTTTATCCAAGGAACTTAAGGTAGTAATGATGTTCATAACATCATTCGATTCATACATATAAAGCTATCTTATTCGAAGGTTTAAACTTGTAATCACTAGAACATAGTTTAGTTAATTCTAAACTTGTTCGCAAACAAAAGTTAATCCTTCTAACTTGACTTTTAAAATCAACTAAACACATGTTCTATATCTATATGATATGCTAACTTAATGATTTAAAACCTGGAAACACGAAAAACACCGTAAAACCGGATTTACGCCGTCGTAGTTACACCGCGGGCTGTTTTGGGTTAGTTAATTAAAAACTATGATAAACTTTGATTTAAAAGTTGTTATTCTGAGAAAATGATTTTTATTATGAACATGAAACTATATCCAAAAATTATGGTTAAACTCAAAGTGGAAGTATGTTTTCTAAAATGGTCATCTAGACGTCGTTCTTTCGACTGAAATGACTACCTTTACAAAAACGACTTGTAACTTATTTTTCCGACTATAAACCTATACTTTTTCTGTTTAGATTCATAAAATAGAGTTCAATATGAAATCATAGCAATTTGATTCACTCAAAACGGATTTAAAATGAAGAAGTTATGGGTAAAACAAGATTGGATAATTTTTCTCATTTTAGCTACGTGAAAATTGGTAACAAATCTATTCCAACCATAACTTAATCAACTTGTATTGTATATTATGTAATCTTGAGATACCATAGACACGTATACAATGTTTCGACCTATCATGTTGACACATCTATATATATTTCGGAACAACCATAGACACTCTATATGTGAATGTTGGAGTTAGCTATACAGGGTTGAGGTTGATTCCAAAATATATATAGTTTGAGTTGTGATCAATACTGAGATACGTATACACTGGGTCGTAAATTGATTCAAGATAATAATTATCGATTTATTTCTGTACATCTAACTGTGGACAACTAGTTGTAGGTTACTAACGAGGACAGCTGACTTAATAAACTTAAAACATCAAAATATATTAAAAGTGTTGTAAATATATTTTGAACATACTTTGATATATATGTATATATTGTTATAGGTTCGTGAATCAACCAGTGGCCAAGTCTTACTTCCCGACGAAGTAAAAATCTGTGAAAGTGAGTTATAGTCCCACTTTTAAAATCTAATATTTTTGGGATGAGAATACATGCAGGTTTTATAAATGATTTACAAAATAGACACAAGTACGTGAAACTACATTCTATGGTTGAATTATCGAAATCGAATATGCCCCTTTTTATTAAGTCTGGTAATCTAAGAATTAGGGAACAGACACCCTAATTGACGCGAATCCTAAAGATAGATCTATTGGGCCTAACAAACCCCATCCAAAGTACCGGATGCTTTAGTACTTCGAAATTTATATCATATCCGAAGGGTGTCCCGGAATGATGGGGATATTCTTATATATGCATCTTGTTAATGTCGGTTACCAGGTGTTTACCATATGAATGATTTTTATCTCTATGTATGGGATGTTTATTGAAATATGAAATCTTGTGGTCTATTGTTACGATTTGATATATATAGGTTAAACCTATAACTCACCAACATTTTTGTTGACGTTTAAAGCATATTTATTCTCAGGTGAATATTAAGAGCTTCCGCTGTTGCATACTAAAATAAGGACAAGATTTGGAGTCCATGTTTGTATGATATTGTGTAAAAACTGCATTCAAGAAACTGATTTCGATGTAACATATTTGTATTGTAAACCATTATGTAATGGTCGTGTGTAAACAGGATATTTTAGATTATCATTATTTGATAATCTACGTAAAGCTTTTTAAACCTTTATTTATAAAATAAAGGTTATGGTTTGTTTTAAAAATGAATGCAGTCTTTGAAAAACGTCTCATATAGAGGTCAAAACCTCGCAACAAAATCAATTAATATGGAACGTTTTTAATCAATAAGAACGGGACATTTCAGTTGGTATCCGAGCGTTGGTCTTAGAGAACCAGAATTTTGCATTAGTGTGTCTTATCGAGTTTGTTAGGATGCATTAGTGAGTCTGGACTTCGACCGTGTTCACTTGAAAAATGATTGCTTAATAAATTTTGTTGGAAACTATATATTTTTAACATGTGAATATTATGTGATATATTAATCTCTTAACGCGTTTGATATTATGTGATAGATGTCTACCTCTAGAACAAGTTCCATTGGCTCACCTAATAATAATGAAGAGTCAAATGTAAATTGGAATGATTCGTGGACTGATTCACAAGTTCCCGAAGAGGAACCGGAAGAAGAGTCGGAACCGGAAGAAGAATCGGAACCGGAAGAAGAATCGGAACCGGATGAAGAAATAGAACCGGTGGGGGAAATAATAAAACGGTTAAGTAAAAGAAAATCCTCAACCAACCGACCAAGGTTAATTATGGTCAATGGTGTTTCCGCCAAGGAAGCAAAATATTGGGAGGATTACCAATTCTCCGATGAATCGGATTCCGACGAGAATTCCGATGATGTTATAGAAATTACCCCAACTGAATTTAAAAAGGCAAAAGAAAATAATAAGGGAAAGGGCATAAAAATAGAGAAATCTAATTCCAACCCCGATGAACTTTATATGTATCGTCAACCCCCGAAGTCCTTAAGTTGTAACAATGACCCGGGAACCTCTAAACCACCAGGTTTTTCTAAACCAATGTGGATCACGACGGCTCGTATTAGGGGAACATCATATATCCCTAGAAACTTGGCAAAACGAACCAAAACCGAAGAAGAAGAAACAAGCGAGTCGGAATAAGATAGTTGTATTCGTGTGGTGTAATATATGTAATATAGTGTGCTTATGCTTTATGATATATGTAAAAATTGCTTGTATTAATAAGTATATTTTTTTTTATGAATCTAACTCTTGTCTATTTTACAGTATAAAAACACAAAATGGATAGACAACCCAATATTTTAAGAGACCTACCCGGAGACATGATTGATGAAATCTTGTCTAGAGTCGGCCAGAATTCCTCGACACAACTATTTAAGGCGAGATCAGTTTGTAAGACATTCGAAGAACGTTCCAAGAATGTCTTGGTTTATAAGAGACTTTCGTTTGAAAGATGGGGGATATCACATTGGGAAACCCATAAGTTACGATGTGTTTACTTTGACGCATATATTGCGGGGAACCCAAATGCTATTTTACGCAACGGGTTAAGAAATTATTTTGACTCAATATATCCGAATATTGGACTTCGTGATTTAGAAAAAGCGGCTAACATGCAACATAAAGAAGCATGTTATGCTTACGGATTAGTAATGTTCGCTTCTCACCAAAGTGAGAACAAGAACATCAGGCTACAACTATTAAACAAAACGTTTCCACAAGTGACGGAGTCGGTAATTGGGGTAAGAAATGAGGTTTTTAGATTATTACGGGACTGTTGGACATTACGTAACCCTCGTCCCTTTGACGACGTTACAACACGCTGTCTTATCAACGGCCATAACGGTTATGTTGCACAAGACCAAGGATGGGAAGTGGTCCTAGTAAAACCAGAATGCATGACTTGTTTCTGGACGTATGAATTACGTGTCTTTATTGTCTTTGCTGAACGACTTGTGTACTAGCTAGAATTATCTTCACAACTATCTTGTATCAAAGTTATTGTGTGCTATATTTCATGCTTTATGTAAAATAAGCGGTATTGTAAGTTTGTAAAATATTGTGTAAAAGTTTGAACGCGAAATATTATTATAATCAGTTTTTCATATAGAATTGAAGTAGTTGAATTGTATATTAGCTACTAAGTATGAACTTAACGGGTAAGTACTACCCGAATTTAAACTTATAAAATGCTAATATGAAGAAAAAGCTTTTATAAATGAGTTCATATTATGCTACGAAATACTATTAACTACTCTTAATATTCTGTATGATTAACTTGTTCCATTTGACTATTTTGAAGGAAATGGCACCGACTACTCGACATACCGTGAATATGAATGAAGAGGAATTCCGTACTTTTCTAGCTTCAAACATAGCCGCAGTACAGGCTGCGCTACATACCAACAATAACCTTGGATCTAGCAGTACAGGAAATCGTGTAGGATGCACCTACAAAGAATTCACTGCCTGTAAACCTTTGGAATTTGATGGAACCGAAGGACCGATCGGATTGAAACGGTGGACCGAGAAGGTCGAATCGGTGTTTGCCATAAGTAAGTGTACTGAAGAGGACAAAGTGAAGTACGCTACGCATACCTTCACAGGTTCTGTGTTAACATGGTGGAATACCTATCTAGAGCAAGTGGGACAAGACGATGCGTACGCACTACCGTGGTCAGCATTCAAGCACTTGATGAACGAGAAGTACCGTCCGAGAACCGAGATCAATAAGCTCAAGACAGAACTTAGAGGGTTACGAACCCAAGGATTTGATATTACCACGTACGAAAGACGATTCACAGAATTGTGCCTATTGTGTCCGGGAGCATTCGAAGATGAGGAAGAGAAGATCGACGCATTTGTGAAAGGATTACCGGAAAGAATCCAAGAAGATATAAGTTCACACGAGCCCGCCTCCATACAACAGGCATGTAGAATGGCTCACAAACTCGTGAACCAGATTGAAGAAAGAATTAAAGAACAGACTGCTGAAGAGGCCAATGTGAAGCAAGTCAAAAGAAAGTGGGAGGAAAACGGTGATAAGAATCACCAATACAACAACAACAGCAATTACAACAATAATCGCAACAATTATCCCAACAATCGCAACATCAATCGCAACTACAACAAACGGCCCAACAACAACAACAATAATAACAACAGCACCTACAACAATCATCCCAACAACAATAATAACCGCAACAACAACAACAATCAGAAGCAGCTATGCCAAAGGTGTGAAAAGAATCACTCGGGGTTCTGCACCAAATTTTGCAACAAGTGTAAAAGAAATGGTCATAGCGCGGCGAAGTGTGAGGTCTACGGACCAGGGGTTAATAGAACGAAAGGAACAAATGGTGTCGGAACGGGTAATGGCGGAGCAAGTATTGTCGGAGCAAGTTATGCCAATGTAGTTTGTTATAAATGTGGAAAACCGGGCCACATTATTAGAAATTGCCCGAACCAGGAGAACACGAATGGACAAGGCCGTGGAAGAGTTTTCAATATTAATGCGGCAGAGGCACAGGAAGACCCGGAGCTTGTTACGGGTACGTTTCTTATTGACAATAAATCTGCTTACGTTTTATTTGATTCGGGTGCGGATAGAAGCTATATGAGTAGAGATTTTTGTGCTAAATTAAGTTGTCCATTGACGCCTTTGGATAGTAAATTTTTACTCGAATTAGCAAATGGTAAATTAATTTCAGCAGATAATATATGTCGGAATCGAGAAATTAAACTGGTTAGCGAAACATTTAAGATTGATTTGATACCAGTAGAGTTAGGGAGTTTTGATGTGATAATCGGTATGGACTGGTTGAAAGAAGTGAAAGCGGAGATCGTTTGTTACAAAAATGCAATTCGCATTATACGAGAAAAAGGAAAACCCTTAATGGTGTACGGAGAAAAGGGCAACACGAAGCTACATCTTATTAGTAATTTGAAGGCACAAAAACTAATAAGAAAAGGTTGCTATGCTGTTCTAGCACACGTCGAGAAAGTACAAACTGAAGAAAAGAGCATCAATGATGTTCCCGTCGCAAAAGAATTTCCTGATGTATTTCCGAAAGAATTACCGGGATTACCCCCACATCGATCCGTTGAATTTCAAATAGATCTTGTACCAGGAGCTGCACCAATAGCTCGTGCTCCTTACAGACTCGCACCCAGCGAGATGAAAGAACTACAAAGCCAATTACAAGAACTTTTAGAGCGTGGTTTCATTCGACCAAGCACATCACCGTGGGGAGCTCCTGTTTTGTTTGTCAAGAAGAAAGATGGTACATTCAGGTTGTGTATCGACTACCGAGAGTTGAACAAACTTACCATCAAAAACCGCTACCCACTACAGAGAATCGATGACTTATTTGATCAACTACAAGGCTCGTCTGTTTATTCAAAGATTGACTTACGTTCCGGGTATCATCAAATGCGGGTGAAAGAAGATGATATTCCAAAGACTGCTTTCAGAACACGTTACGGTCATTACGAGTTTATGGTCATGCCGTTTGGTTTAACTAATGCACCAGCTGTGTTCATGGACCTTATGAACCGAGTGTGTGGACCATACCTTGACAAGTTTGTCATTGTTTTCATTGATGACATACTTATTTACTCAAAGAATGACCAAGAACACGGTGAACATTTGAGAAAGGTGTTAGAAGTATTGAGGAAGGAAGAATTGTACGCTAAGTTTTCAAAGTGTGCATTTTGGTTGGAAGAAGTTCAATTCCTCGGTCACATAGTGAACAAAGAAGGTATTAAGGTGGATCTGGCAAAGATAGAAACTGTTGAAAAGTGGGAAACCCCGAAAACTCCGAAACACATACGCCAGTTTTTAGGACTAGCTGGTTACTACAGAAGGTTCATCCAAGACTTTTCCAGAATAGCAAAACCCTTGACTGCATTAACGCATAAAGGGAAGAAATTTGAATGGAATGATGAACAAGAGAAAGCGTTTCAGTTATTGAAGAAAAAGCTAACTACGGCACCTATATTGTCATTGCCTGAAGGGAATGATGATTTTGTGATGTATTGTGATGCATCAAAGCAAGGTCTCGGTTGTGTATTAATGCAACGAACGAAGGTGATTGCTTATGCGTCTAGACAATTGAAGATTCACGAACAAAATTATATGACGCATGATTTGGAATTAGGCGCGGTTGTTTTTGCATTAAAGACTTGGAGGCACTACTTATATGGGGTCAAAAGTATTATATATACCGACCACAAAAGTCTTCAACACATATTTAATCAGAAACAACTGAATATGAGGCAGCGTAGGTGGATTGAATTATTGAATGATTACGACTTTGAGATTCGTTACCACCCGGGGAAGGCAAATGTGGTAGCCGATGCCTTGAGCAGGAAGGACAGAGAACCCATTCGAGTAAAATCTATGAATATAATGATTCATAATAACATTACTACTCAAATAAAGGAGGCGCAACAAGGAGTTTTAAAAGAGGGAAATTTAAAGGATGAAATACCCAAAGGATCGGAGAAGCATCTTAATATTCGGGAAGACGGAACCCGGTATAGGGCTGAAAGGATTTGGGTACCAAAATTTGGAGATATGAGAGAAATGGTACTTAGAGAAGCTCATAAAACCAGATACTCAATACATCCTGGAACGGGGAAGATGTACAAGGATCTCAAGAAACATTTTTGGTGGCCGGGTATGAAAGCCGATGTTGCTAAATACGTAGGAGAATGTTTGACGTGTTCTAAGGTCAAAGCTGAGCATCAGAAACCATCAGGTCTACTTCAACAACCCGAAATCCCGGAATGGAAATGGGAAAACATTACCATGGATTTCATCACTAAATTGCCAAGGACTGCAAGTGGTTTTGATACTATTTGGGTAATAGTTGATCGTCTCACCAAATCAGCACACTTCCTGCCAATAAGAGAAGATGACAAGATGGAGAAGTTAGCACGACTGTATTTGAAGGAAGTCATCTCCAGACATGGAATACCAATCTCTATTATCTCTGATAGGGATGGTAGATTTATTTCAAGATTCTGGCAGACATTACAGCAAGCATTAGGAACTCGTCTAGACATGAGTACTGCCTATCATCCACAAACTGATGGGCAGAGCGAAAGGACGATACAAACGCTTGAAGACATGCTACGAGCATGTGTTATTGATTTCGGAAACAGTTGGGATCGACATCTACCGTTAGCAGAATTTTCCTACAACAACAGCTACCATTCAAGCATTGAGATGGCGCCGTTTGAAGCACTTTATGGTAGAAAGTGCAGGTCTCCGATTTGTTGGAGTGAAGTGGGGGATAGACAGATTACGGGTCCGGAGATTATACAAGAAACTACCGAGAAGATCATCCAAATTCAACAACGGTTGAAAACCGCCCAAAGTTGACAAAAGAGCTACGCTGATATTAAAAGAAAAGATATAGAATTTGAAATTGGAGAGATGGTCATGCTTAAAGTTGCACCTTGGAAAGGCGTTGTTCGATTTGGTAAACGAGGGAAATTAAATCCAAGGTATATTGGACCATTCAAGATTATTGATCGTGTCGGACCAGTAGCTTACCGACTTGAGTTACCTCAACAACTCGCGGCTGTACATAACACTTTCCACGTCTCGAATTTGAAGAAATGTTTTGCTAAAGAAGATCTCACTATTCCGTTAGATGAAATCCAAATCAACGAAAAACTTCAATTCATCGAAGAACCCGTCGAAATAATGGATCGTGAGGTTAAAAGACTTAAGCAAAACAAGATACCAATTGTTAAGGTTCGATAGAATGCTCGTAGAGGACCCGAGTTCACCTGGGAGCGTGAAGATCAGATGAAGAAGAAATACCCGCATCTATTTCCAGAAGATTCGTCAACACCTTCAACAGCTTAAAATTTCGGGACGAAATTTATTTAACGGGTAGGTACTGTAGTGACCCGAACTTTTCCATGTTTATATATATTAATTGAGATTGATATTTACATGATTAAATGTTTCCAACATGTTAAGCAATCAAACTTGTTAAGACTTGATTAATTGAAATATGTTTCATATAGACAATTGACCACCCAAGTTGACCGGTGATTCACGAACGTTAAAACTTGTAAAAACTATACGATGACATATATATGGTTATATATATAGTTAACATGTTTTTATTATAAGTATGTATCTCATTAGGTATTTTAACAATGAGTTATATACATAAAAATGAGACTATTAATTTAAGAAACTCGAAAACGATATATATAACGATTATCGTTATAACAACGTCTTACTAGGTACATATGAATCATATTAAGATATTGATACACTTGGTTAATTATGTTAAATGATAAGTAAATATATTATTAAGTGTATTAACAATGAAATACATATGTAAAAATAAGACTACTAACTTAATGATTTCGAAACGAGACATATATGTAACGATTATCGTTGTAACGACATTTAACTGTATATACATCATACTGAGATATATTATATATCATAATATCATGATAATATAACAATTTAACATCTCATTTTTTATAATAAACACTGGGTTAACAACATTCGACAAGATCATTAACCTAAAGGTTTCAAAACAACATTTACATGTAACGACTAACGATGACTTAACGACTCAGTTAAAATGTATATACATATAGTGTTTTAATATGTATTCATACACTTTTGAAAGACTTCAAGACACTTATCAAAATACTTCTACTTAACAAAAATGCTTACAATTACATCCTCGTTCAGTTTCATCAACAATTCTACTCGTATGCACCCGTATTCGTACTCGTACAATACACAGCTTTTAGATGTATGTACTATTGGTATATACACTCCAATGATCAGCTCTTAGCAGCCCATGTGAGTCACCTAACACATGTAGGAACCATCATTTGGCAACTAGCATGAAATATCTCATAAAATTACAAAAATATGAGTAATCATTCATGACTTATTTACATGAAAACAAAATTACATATCCTTTATATCTAATCCATACACCAACGACCAAAAACACCTACAAACACTTTCATTCTTCAATTTTCTTCATCTAATTGATCTCTCTCAAGTTCTATCTTCAAGTTCTAAGTGTTCTTCATAAATTCCAAAAGTTCTAGTTTCATAAAATCAAGAATACTTTCAAGTTTGCTAGCTCACTTCCAATCTTGTAAGGTGATCATCCAACCTCAAGAAATCTTTGTTTCTTACAGTAGGTTATCATTCTAATACAAGGTAATAATCATATTCAAACTTTGGTTCAATTTCTATAACTATAACAATCTTATTTCAAGTGATGATCTTACTTGAACTTGTTTTCGTGTCATGATTCTGCTTCAAGAACTTCGAGCCATCCAAGGATCCATTGAAGCTAGATCCATTTTTCTCTTTTCCAGTAGGTTTATCCAAGGAACTTAAGGTAGTAATGATGTTCATAACATCATTCGATTCATACATATAAAGCTATCTTATTCGAAGGTTTAAACTTGTAATCACTAGAACATAGTTTAGTTAATTCTAAACTTGTTCGCAAACAAAAGTTAATCCTTCTAACTTGACTTTTAAAATCAACTAAACACATGTTCTATATCTATATGATATGCTAACTTAATGATTTAAAACCTGGAAACACGAAAAACACCGTAAAACCGGATTTACGCCGTCGTAGTAACACCGCGGGCTGTTTTGGGTTAGTTAATTAAAAACTATGATAAACTTTGATTTAAAAGTTGTTATTCTGAGAAAATGATTTTTATTATGAACATGAAACTATATCCAAAAATTATGGTTAAACTCAAAGTGGAAGTATGTTTTCTAAAATGGTCATCTAGACGTCGTTCTTTCGACTGAAATGACTACCTTTACAAAAACGACTTGTAACTTATTTTTCCGACTATAAACCTATACTTTTTCTGTTTAGATTCATAAAATAGAGTTAAATATGAAACCATAGCAATTTGATTCACTCAAAACGGATTTAAAATGAAGAAGTTATGGGTAAAAAAAGATTGGATAATTTTTCTCATTTTAGCTACGTGAAAATTGGTAACAAATCTATTCCAACCATAACTTAATCAACTTGTATTGTATATTATGTAATCTTGAGATACCATAGACACGTATACAATGTTTCGACCTATCATGTCGACACATCTATATATATTTCGGAACAACCATAGACACTCTATATGTGAATGTTGGAGTTAGCTATACAGGGTTGAGGTTGATTCCAAAATATATATAGTTTGAGTTGTGATCAATACTGAGATACGTATACACTGGGTCGTGGATTGATTCAAGATAATAATTATCGATTTATTTCTGTACATCTAACTGTGGACAACTAGTTGTAGGTTACTAACGAGGACAGCTGACTTAATAAACTTAAAACATCAAAATATATTAAAAGTGTTGTAAATATATTTTGAACATACTTTGATATATATGTATATATTGTTATAGGTTCATGAATCAACCAGTGGCCAAGTCTTACTTCCCGACGAAGTAAAAATCTGTGAAAGTGAGTTATAGTCCCACTTTTAAAATCTAATATTTTTGGGATGAGAATACATGCAGGTTTTATAAATGATTTACAAAATAGACACAAGTACGTGAAACTACATTCTATGGTTGAATTATCGAAATCGAATATGCCCCTTTTTATTAAGTCTGGTAATCTAAGAATTAGGGAACAGACACCCTAATTGACGCGAATCCTAAAGATAGATCTATTGGGCCTAACAAACCCCATCCAAAGTACCGGATGCTTTAGTACTTCGAAATTTATATCATATTCGAAGGGTGTCCCGGAATGATGGGGATATTCTTATATATGCATCTTGTTAATGTCGGTTACCAGGTGTTCACCATATGAATGATTTTTATCTCTATGTATGGGATGTGTATTGAAATATGAAATCTTGTGGTCTATTGTTACGATTTGATATATATAGGTTAAACCTATAACTCACCAACATTTTTGTTGACGTTTAAAGCATGTTTATTCTCAGGTGAATATTAAGAGCTTCCGTTGTTGCATACTAAAATAAGGACAAGATTTGGAGTCCATGTTTGTATGATATTGTGTAAAAACTGCATTCAAGAAACTGATTTCGATGTAACATATTTGTATTGTAAACCATTATGTAATGGTCGTGTGTAAACAGGATATTTTAGATTATCATTATTTGATAATCTACGTAAAGCTTTTTAAACCTTTATTTATGAAATAAAGGTTATGGTTTGTTTTAAAAATGAATGCAGTCTTTGAAAAACGTCTCATATAGAGGTCAAAACCTCGCAACGAAATCAATTAATATGGAACGTTTTTAATCAATAAGAACGGGACATTTCACTGCCTCCATACAAAAGGCATGTAGAATGGCTCACAAACTAGTGAACCAGATTGAGGGAAGAATTAAAGAACAGGCGGCCGAAGAGGCCAACGTGAAGTTAGTCAAAAGAAAGTGGGAGGAAAACGGTGATAAGAGTCACCAAAACAACAACAACTATCCCAACAATCGCAACATCAATCGCAACTACAAAAAACGGCAAAACAACAACAACAACAACTACAACAATCATCCCAACAACAATAACAACCACAACAATAACATCAATCAGAAGCAGCTATGCCAAAGGTGTGAAAAGTATCACTCGGGGTTCTGCACCAAATTTTACAACAAGTGTAAAATAAATGGTCATAGCGCGGTGAAGTGTGAGGTCTACGGACCAGGGGTTAACAGAACGAAAGGAACAAATGGTGTCGGAACGAGTAATGGCGGAGCAAGTAGTGTCGGAGCAAGTTATGCCAATGTAGTTTGTTATAAATGTGGAAAACTGGGCCACATTATTAGAAATTGCCCGAACCAGGAGAACACGAATGGATAAGGCCGCGGAAGAGTTTTCAATATTAATGCGGCAGAGGCACAGGAAGACCCAGAGCTTGTTACGGGTATGTTTCTTATTGACAATAAATCTGCTTACGTTTTATTTGATTCGGGTGTGGATAGAAGCTATATGAGTAGAGATTTTTCTGCTAAATTAAGTTGTCCATTGACGCCGTTGGATAGTAAATTTTTACTTGAATTAGCAAACGGTAAATTAATTTCAGCAGATTATATATGTCGGAATCGAGAAATTAAACTGGGTAGCAAAATATTTAAGATTAATTTGATACCAGTAGAGTTAGGGAGTTTTGATGTAATAGTTGGCATGGACTGGCTGAAGGAGATGAAAGCAGAGATCGTATGTTACAAAAATACAATTCGCATTGTACGAGAAGAAGGAGAACCCTTAATGGTGTACGGAGAAAAGGGCAACACGAAGCTACATCTTATTAGTAATTTGAAGGCACAAAAACTAATAAGAAAAGGTTGCTATGCTGTTCTAGCAAACGTCGAGAAAGTACAAACTGAAGAAAAGAGCATCAATGATGTTCCCGTCACAAAAGAATTTCCCGATGTATTTTCGAAAGAATTACCGGGACTACCTCCACATCGATCTGTTGAATTTCAAATAGATCTTGTACCAGGATCTGCACCAATAGCTCGTGCTCCTTACAGACTCGCACTCAGCGAGATGAAAGAACTGCAAAGCCAACTGCAAGAACTATTAGAACTTGGTTTCATTCGACCAGGCATATCACCATGGGGAGCTCCTGTTTTGTTTGTCAAGAAGAAGGATGGTACATTTAGGTTGTGTATTGACTACAGAGAGTTGAATAAACTTACCATCAAAAACTGTTATCCACTGCCGAGAATTGATGACTTATTTGATCAACTACAAGGCTCGTCGGTTTATTCAAAAATCGATTTACGTTCTGGATATCATCAAATGCGAGTAAAGGAGGATGATATTCCAAAAACTGCTTTTAGGATGCGTTATGGTCGTTACGAGTTTATGGTTATGCCGTTTGGATTGACTAACGCACCAGCTGTGTTCATGGACCTTATGAACCGAGTGTGTGGGCCATATCTTGACAAGTTTGTCATTGTTTTCATCAATGACATACTTATTTACTCAAAAAATGATCAAGAGCATGAAGAACATTTGAGAAAAGTGCTAGAAGTATTGAGGAAAGAAAAACTGTACGCTAAGTTTTCAAAGTGTGCATTTTGGTTGGAAGAAGTTCAATTCCTCGATCACATAGTGAACAAAGAAGGTATCCAGGTGGACCCGGTAAAGATCTAAACCGTTGAAAAGTGAGAAACCCAAAAACTCTGAAGCATATACGTCAATTTTTAGGATTGGCTGGTTACTACAGAAGATTCATCCAAGATTTCTCCAAAATAGCAAAATCCTTGACTGCATTAACGCATAAAGGGAAGAAATTTGAATGGAAGGATGAACAAGAGAAGGCGTTTCAGTTATTGAAGAAAAAGCTAACTACGGCACCTATATTGTCATTGCCTGAAGGGAATGATGATTTTGTGATTTATTGTGACGCATCAAAGCAAGTCTCGGTTGTGTATTAATGCAACGAACGAAGGTGATTGCTTATGCGTCTAGACAATTAAAGATTCACGAGCAAAATTATACAACTCACGATTTGGAATTGGGTGCTGTTGTTTTTACATTAAAGACTTGGAGGCATTATTTATATGGGGTCAAAAGTATTATATATACCGACCACAAAAGTCTCCAACATATATTTAATCAGAAGCAACTGAATATGAGACAACGCAGGTGGATTGAACTGTTGAATGATTATGATTTTAAGATTCGATACCACCCAGGGAAGGCGAATGTGGTAGCCGAAGCTTTGAGTAGAAAGGACAGAGAACCTATACGGGTAAAAGCTATGAATATAATTATTCGTACTAACCTTACTACTCAAATAAAGGAGACGCAACAGGGGGTTGTAAAAGAAGGAAAGTTGAAGAATGGGATACCCAAAGGATCAAAGAAACATCTTAATATTCGGGAAGATGGAACCCGATATAGGGCTGATAGAATTTGGGTACCAAGGTTTGGAGATGTGAGAGAAATGGTACTTAAAGAAGCACATAAAACCAGATATTCAATACATCCCGGAGCGGGGAAGATGTATAAAGATCTCAAGAAACACTTTTGGTGGCCGGGTATGAAAGTCGATATTGCTAAATATGTAGGAGAATGTTTAACGTGTTCTAAGGTCAAAGCTGGACATCAGAAACCATTAGGTCTACTACAACAACCTGAAATCCCGGAATGGAAATGGGAAAACATTACCATGGATTTCATTACTAAATTGCCAAGGACTGCAAGTGGTTATGATACTATCTGGGTAATAGTTGATCGTCTCACCAAGTCAGCACACTTCCTGCCAATGAGAGAAGATGACAAAATGGAGAAGTTGGCACGATTGTATTTGAAGGAGGTTGTCTCCAGACATGGAATACCCATCTCTATTATCTCTGATAGGATGGTAGATTTGTTTCAAGGTTCTGGCCGACGTTGCAACAAGCATTGGGGACTCGTCTAGACATGAGTACTGCCTATCATCCACAAACTGATGGGCAGAGTGAAAAGACGATACAAATGCTTGAAGACATGCTACGAGCATGTGTTATTGATTTCGGAAACAGTTGGGATCGACACCTACCGTTAGTAGAATTTTCCTACAACAACAGTTATCATTCTAGTATTGAGATGGCGCTGTTTGAGGCACTTTATGGTAGAATGTGCAGGTCTCCGATTTGTTGGAATGAAGTGGGGGATAGACAGATTATGGGTCCGGAGATAATACAAAAAACTACCTAGAAAATAATCCAAATTCAACAACGATTGAAAACCGCCCAGAGTCGACAAAAGAGCTACGCGGACAGTAAAAGAAAAGATATAGAGTTTGAAATTGGAGAAATGGTCATGCTTAAGGTTTCACCTTGGAAAGGCATTGTTCGATTTGGTAAACGGGGGAAACTCAATCCAAGGTACATTGGACCATTCAAGATTATAGATCGTGTCGGACCAGTAGCTTACCAACTGGAGCTACCTCAACAACTCGAGGTTGTACATAACACTTTCCACGTCTCGAATTTGAAGAAATGTTTTGCTAAAGAAGATCTCACTATTCTGTTGGACGAAATCCAAATCAATGAAAAAACTTCAATTCATTGAAGAACCCGTCGAAATAATAGATCGTGAGGTTAAGAGACTTAAGCAAAACAAGATACTAATTGTTAAGGTTCGATGGAATGCTCATAGAGGACCCGAGTTCACCTGGGAGCGTGAAGATCAGATGAAGAAGAAATACACTCATCTATTTCCAGAAGATTCATCAACACCTTCAACAGCTTAAAATTTCGGGACGAAATTTATTTAACGGGTACGTACTGTACTGACCCTAACTTTTCCATGCTTATATATATTAATTGAGATTGATATTTACATGACTAAATGTTTCCAACGTGTTAAGCAATCAAACTTGTTAAGACTTGATTAATTGAAATAGGTTACATATAGACAATTGACCACCCAAGTTGACCGGTGATTCACGAACATTAAAACTTGTAAAAACTATACGATGACATATATATGGTTATATATATAGTTAACATGATTTTATTATAAGTAAGTATCTCATTAGGTATTTTAACAATGAGTTATATACATAAAAATAAGACTATTAAATTATGAAACTCGAAAACGATATATATAACGATTATCGTTATAACAACGTCTTACTAGGTACATATGAATCATATTAAGATATTGATATACTTGTTTAATTATGTTAAATGATAATTAAATATATCATTAAGTGTATTAACAATGAACTACATATGTAAAAATAAGACTACTAACTTAATGATTTCGAAACGAGACATATATGTAACGATTATCGTTGTAACGACATTTAACTGTATATATATCATACTAAGATATATTATATATCATAATATCATGATAATGTAACAATTTAACATCTCATTTGATATAATAAACAATGGGTTAACAACATTTAACAAGATCGTTAACCTAAAGGTTTCAAAACAACATTTACATGTAACGACTAACGATAACTTAACGACTCAGTTAAAATGTATATACATGTAGTGTTTTAATATGTATTCATACACTTTTGAAAGACTTCAAAGCCCTTATCAAAATACTTCTACTTAACAAAAATTCTTACAATTACATCCTCGTTCAGTTTCATCAACAATTCTACTCGTATGCACCCTTCGTACAATACACAGCTTTTAGATGTATGTACTATTGGTATATACACTCCAATGATCAGCTTTTAGCAGCCCATATGAGTTACGTAACACATGTGGGAACCATCATTTGGCAACTAGCATGAAATATCTCATAAAATTACAAAAATATTAGTAATCATTCATGACTTATTTACATGAAAACAAAATTACATATCCTTTATATCTAATCCATATACCAACGACCAAAAACACCTACAAACACTTTTATTCTTTAATTTTCTTCATCTAATTGATCTCTCTCAAGCTCCATCTTCAAGTTCTAAGTGTTCTTCATAAATTCCATAAGTATAGTTTCATAAAAATCAAGAATACTTCCAAGTTTGCAAGTCTACTTCCAAGCTTTCTAATCCATTCCAAGTAATCATCTAAGATCAAGGAACTTTTGTTATTTACAGTAGGTTATCTTTCTAATTTAAGGTAATATTCATATTCAAACTTTGATTCAATTTCTACAACTATAACAATCTTATTTTGAGTGAAAATCTTAATTGAACTGTTTTCATGTCATGATTCTGTTTCAAGAACTTTCAAGCCATCCAAGGATCCTTTGAAGATAGATCCATTTTTCTCATTTCCAGTAGTTTTATCCAGAAAATGTGAGGTAGTAATGATGTTCATAACATCATTCGATTCATATATATAAAGCTATCTTATTCGAAGGTTTAAACTTGTAATCACTAGAACATAGTTTAGTTAATTCTAAACTTGTTCGCAAATAAAAGTTAATCCTTCTAACTTGACTTTTAAAATCAACTAAACAATGTTCTATATCTATATGATATGCTAACTTAATGATTTAAAACCTAGAAACACGATGAACACCATAAAATCGGATATACACCGTCGTAGTGAAACCGGGGGCTGTTTTGGTTTGGATAATTAAAAACTATGATAAATTTTGATTTAAAAGTTGTTCTTCTAGGAAAATGATTTTTCATATGAACATGAAACTATATCCAAAAATCTTGGTTAAACTCAAAGTGAAAGTATGTTTTCTAAAATGGTCATCTAGACGTCGTTCTTTCGACTGAAATGACTACCTTTACAAAAATGACTTGTAACTTATATTTCTGACTATAAACCTATACTTTTTATGTTTATATTCATAAAATAGAGTTCAATATGAAACCATAGCAATTTAATTCACTCAAAACGGATTTAAAATGAAGAAGTTATGGGTAAAACAAGATTGGATATTTTTGATCTTTTTAGCTACAGGAAATGTTTAACAAATCTATACAAATCATATCCTAGCTAACTTATATTGTATTATACATATATTCTAATATATTATGTAATCTTGGGATACCATAGACACGTATGCAAATGTTTTGACATATCATATCGACCCATGTATATATATTATTTGGAACAACCATAGACACTATATATGCAGTAATGTTGGAGTTAGCTATACAGGGTTGAGGTTGATTCCAAAAATATATATACTTTGAGTTGTGATCTAGCCTGAGATGTGTATACACTGGGTCATGGATTGATTCTAGATAATATATATATCAATTTATTTCTATACATCTAACTGTTGTCACAACTAGTTGTAGGTTACTAACGAGGACAGCTGACTTAATACACTCAAATATTTAAAACATAATAAAAATGGTTGTAATTATATTTTGATCATACTTTGATATATATGTACATATTTGTATAGGTTCGTGAATCGATTCGTGGCCAAGTCTTATTTTCGAGGAAGGAAATATCTGTGAAAGTGAGTTATAGTCCCACTTTTAAAATCTAATATTTTTGGGATGAGAATACATGCAGGTTTTATAAATGATTTACAAAATAGACACAAGTACGTGAAACTACATTCTATGATTGAATTATCGAAATCGAATATGCCCCTTTTTATTAAGTCTGGTAATCTATGAATTAGAGAACAGACACCCTAATTGACGCGAATCCTAAAGATAGATCTATTGGGCCTAACAAACCCCATCCAAAGTACCGGATGCTTTAGTACTTCGAAATTTAAATCATATCTGAAGAGTGTCCCGGAATGATGGGGATATTCTTATATATGCATCTTGTTAATGTCGGTTACCAGGTGTTCACCATATGAATAATTTTTATCTCTATGTATGGGATGTGTATTGAAATATGAAATCTTGTGGTCTATTGTTACGATTTGATATATATAGGTTAAACCTATAACTCACCAACATTTTTGTTGACTTTAAAGCATGTTTATTCTCAGGTGAATACTAAGAGCTTCCGCTGTTGCATACTAAAATAAGGACAAGATTTGGAGTCCATGTTTGTATGATATTGTGTAAAAACTGCATTCAAGAAACATATGTCGATGTAATATATTTCTATTGTAAACCATTATGTAATGGTCATGTGTAAACAGTATATTTTAGATTATCATTATTTGATAATCTACGTAATGCTTTTAAAACCTTTATTGATAAAATAAAGGTTATGGTTGTTTTAAAAATGAATGCAGTCTTTGAAAAACGTCTCATATAGAGGTCAAAACCTCGCAACGAAATCAATTAATATGGAACGTTTATAATCAATATGAACGGGACATTTCAATGATGATGGTAGTCGAATGATTGAAATAAAGAACATTAGATGATCGATTTATTTTGGTAGGGTTATGAGTCGAGTAGCAGGTCACGGGTAAGCAGAGAAAAAGAAACAGATAAAGAACTGATAGTGATATAAGTAATTAAATAATACGCGTAATATATATCAGATTATATATCTGTATTTATATACGGAGTATTTGTATTTATATTTATATATTTGTATATGATGTATTATAATTAATCTTATTACTTAACAAATATAACAATAATAATATTACTCTTAATATTATAAATAATAAAATTTCTTTAATAATATTCTAGTAATAATAATATTATTATTAATGATAATGATAATAATAACTATAAAATTTATAACAATAATATTAATAATAATAATACTGATTATAATAATACTAATATTATTATTGATAGTAATAATAATGCTATAGCAATTCATATATTTCAAACTTCATATCTATATCATATATATTACATTAGTACAAATAATAATATTAATATAAATATAAATAATAGTGAGAGTAATCATAATAATATTGATATAATACTATATCTAAATTTGTAGTTTATATATTATTAACTATGTAATATTTAATAATCATACAATATATTATATAATAAATTTTATTGAATTTTTATCATTTATAAATTTTATATATCATGATATACATATAATAATAATTATACCTATAACTTATATTATATATATATATATATATATATATATATATATATATATATATATATATATATATATATATATATATATATATATATATATATATATATATAGATTCATTTTTAATTACACTTACTTATCTTGTATCCTATTTTAAATATTTAATTCAAATGTTAAATTTATATTTTTATAGTTTCAATTTATTATATATACTTACATTTATATTCATATATGTATACATATTTCTTTACAAACAATTGTTCATGAATCGTCGAAAATAGTCGAAGGTCAATTGAATATATGAAACAGTTCAAACTTTTTGAGACTCAACTTTACAAACTTTGCTTATCGTGTCGAAATCATATAAAATTAAAGTTTAAATTTGGTCAGAAATTTTCGGGTCGTTGAAGTGGGGGATAGACAGATTACGGGTCCAAAAATCATCCAAGAAACCACAGAGAAAATCATCCAAATTCAACAGCGGTTGAAAACCGCCCAAAGTCGACAAAAGAGCTACGCGGACATTAAAAGAAAAGATATAGAATTTGAAATTGGAGAGATGGTCATGCTTAAGGTTTCACCTTGAAAACGTGTTGTTCGATTTGGTAAACGGGGAAAACTAAGTCCAAGGTATATTGGACCATTCAAGATAATAGATCGTGTCGGACTAGTAGCTTACCGACTTGACTTACCTCAACAACTCGCTGGGGTACATAATACTTTTCATGTCTCGAATCTGAAGAAATGTTTTGATAAAGAATATCTCACCTTTCCGTTAGATGAAATACAAATCAACGAAAAACTTCAATTCATCGAAGAACCCGTTGAAATAATGGATCGTGAGGTTAAAAGACTTAAGCAAAATAAAATACCAATCGTTAAGGTTCGATGAAATGCCCGTAGAGGACCCGAGTTCACCTGGGAGTGTGAAGATCAAATGAAGCTGAAATATCCGCACCTATTTCCTGAAGATACGTCAACACCTTCAACCGCTTAAAATTTCGGGACGAAATTTATTTAACGGGTAGGTACTGTAGTGACCCGAACTTTTCCATGTATACATATATTAAATGAAAACTATATTTATATGATTAAATGTTTCCAACATATTAAGCAATCAAACTTGTTAAGACTTGATTATTTGAAATGAGTTTCATGTAGACAATTGACCACCGAAGTTGACCGGCGATTCACGAACGTTAAAACTTGTAAAAACTATATGATATATATATATATATATATATATATATATATATATATATATATATATATATATATATATATATATATATATATATATAGTTAACATGATATTATGATAAGTAAGTATCTCACAAAGTATATTAACAAAGAGTTATATACACAAAAATGGGGACTATTGAATTAAGAAACTCGAAACGATATATATAACGATTATCGTTATAACAACGTCTTACTAAATACATATGAACCATATTAAGATATTAATACATTATGTATAACATGATAAAATAATAATTATATATATCATTAAGTCTGTTAACAATGAACTACATATATAAAATAAGACCACTAACTTAAGAGTTTCGAAACGAGTTATATATGTAACGATTATCGTTGTAACGACGTTTTAATATATATATCGTATTAAGATATATTCATACACCATATTATCATAATAATATGATAATTTAACAACTCATTAGATATAATAAACAATGGGTTAACAACATTAAATGAGATCGTTAACTTAAAGGTTCCAAAACAACACTTACATGTAATGACTAACGGTGACTTAACGACTCAGTTAAAATGTATATACATGTAGTGTATTAAGACGTATTAATACACTTTTGAAAGACTTCATGACACATATCGAAGTAGTTCTACTTAACAAAAATGCTTACAATTACATTCTCGTTCATTTTCATCAACAATTCTACTCGTATGCACCCGTATTCGTACTCGTACAATACCCAGCTTATAAATGTATTTACTATTGGTATATACACATTTAATCATTCATTCTTAGTAGCCATCATAGAGTCAAAAACATGTGAATCCATCATTTAACAACTTGTAAGACTTATGAGCAAAAAAACAAAGCAAAACATATCATATATCTATATGATATATCACGTATGTATGTATATGTTTATATATTCATTTCATTTCCATTTTAATCTTCATTCTAAACATCTCTAAACACACACTCTCTCAAGAACACAACTCAATTCAGTAAATACTCATCAAATTAGTTTTCATTACAACATAAAAACACCACAAGAAAACTCTTTCAAGAACATATCAAGATAATCATCCATTTCAAGAAGATTACTTTCAATCCTTTGAATCTAATCCAACAACTCTTTCAAGATCAAGAATACCCATTTAATCTTAGCAACTTTTATTTTTAAATCAAGTTAATAAACATATATAAGCTTTAGTTCAATTCCTATAAACATAACTATCTTAAATCAAGTAGTAATCTTACTTGAACTTGCTTTCGTGTCATGATTCTGCTTCAAGAACTTCCAAGCCATCAAAGATCCTTTGAAGCTCAAGTTATTTTCTCATCATTTTCCAGTAGGTTTACCTACTAAACTTGAGGTAGTAATGATGTTCATAACATCATTCGATTCATATATATAAAACTATCTTATTCGAAGATTATAACATGTAATCACTAGAACATAGTTTAGTTAATTCTAAACTTGTTCGCAAACAAAGTTAATCCTTCTAACTTGACTTTTAAAATCAAATAAACACATGTTCTATATCTATATGATATGCTAACTTAATGATTTAAAAGCTGTAAACATGAAAAACACCGTAAAACCGAACATACGCCGTCGTAGTAAAATCGCGGGCTGTTTTGGGTTTGATAATTAAAAACTATGATAAACTTTGATTTAAAAGTTGTTCTTCTGGGAAAATGATTTTTATTATTAACATGAAACTATATCCAAAAATTCATGGTTAAACTCAAAGTGAAAGTATGTTTTTCAAAATGGTCATCAAGACGTCGTTCTTTCGACTGAAATGACTACCTCTTACAATATTGACTTGTAACCTGTATTTTAGATTATAAACTTATACTTTTTTTGTTTAGTTTCATAAATTTTAGTTCATTATGAAACCATAGCAACTTGAATCACTCAAAACGGATTTAAAACGAGGAAGTTATGGGTAAAACAAGATTGGATAATTTTGCTTGTTGTAGCTACGTGAAATTTGTAACAAATCTATACAAATCATAACTTAACTAACTTATATTGTATCATAAATGTATTCTAACATATATTATGTAATCTTGGGATACCATAGATATGTATACAATGTTTTGACATATCATATCGACCCATCTATATATATTATTTGGAAACAACCATAGACACTCTATATGCAGTAATGCTTGAGTTAGCTATACAGGGTTGAGGTTGATTCCAAAATAATATATATACTTTGAGTTGTGATCTAGCCTGAGACTTGTATACACTGGGTTGTGGATTGATTCGAGATAATATATAATTTATTTCTGCACATCTAAATGTGGACAACTAGTTGTAAATTACTAACGTTAGACTGCTAACTTAACAAACTTAAATCATTAAAACGTAATAAAAATGTTGTGAATATATTTCGATCTTACTTTGATATATATGTACATATTTGTTATAGGTTCGTGAATCAACCCGTGGCCAAGTCTTACTTCCCGACGAAGTAAAAATTTGTGAAAGTGAGTTATAGTCCCACTTTTAAAATCTAATATCTTTTGGGATGAGAATACATGCAGTTTTATAAATATTTTACAAAATAGACACAAGTACGTGAAACTACATTCTATGGTTGAATTTATTAAACCGAATATGCCCCTTTTTAGTCTGGTAATCTAAGAATTATGGAACAGACACCCTAATTGACGCGAATCCTAAAGATAGATCTATGGGCACTAACATGCCCCAGTCAGAAATTTGAACTGCTTTAGTACTTCGATTTTATCATGTCCGAAGGGAGTCCCGGAATGATGGGGATATTCTATATGCATCTTGTTAATCTCGGTTACCAGGTGTTCACCATATGAATGATTTTTATCTCTATGTATGGGATGATGTTTATGAAAAATGGAAATATGAAATCTTGTAGTCTATTATTACGATTTGATAAATATATAGGTTAAACCTATAACTCACCAACATTTTTGTCGACGTTTAAAGCATGTTTATTCTCAGGTGATTATTAAGAGCTTCCGCTGTTGCATGCTAATTTATGGACAAGAGTTGGAGTCAGCATGCTTGTATAATATTGTTTAAAAACTGCATTCGAAGACTTAAATTGATGTGTAATATTATTGTAAACCATTATGTAATAATCGTGTGAAAACGCTATATTTTAGATTATCATTATTTGATAATTGTCGTAATATTTTTAAACCTTTATTGATAAAATAAAGGTTATGGTTTGTTTTAAAATAGAATGCAGTCTTTGAAAAACGTCTCATATAGAGGTCAAAACCTCGCAACGAAATCAATTAATATGGAACGTTTATAATCGATATGAACGGGACATTTCAGCGATGAACCTGAAGCACTTACCGGCGAACCTGTTCGAGACACCATTTTCTCTCTCATTTCCAGAGTATCTCATCATGATTATATATTATCTCAAATTCTAGATCTTATTCATCCGCTCATCCTAACTGACAATCATCTCGGATAGTGGCTTTGGAGAATATGGTGCAAAGGTTACAAGCACCAGCAGCAACACCGGCATCAATAGTACCACCATCAACAACACCAATAGTACTATCACCACCAAAAACAGCAACATCCGCATCCCGCACCTTAACATCACAATCGATACCTCGAGCATCAACCTCATACGCAACATAGATACCAAGGAGTACCAACAACAATAACCGATGAAGTATTGATTCATAACTTCATTGAAGAAACATTCAGCGGCGATTATGTAATCTCTAAAGTCTTAGAGATTATCCATTCTAGCCCTAACCATAAATTAGATGAATGAACCAAAATGATAGAAGGAAGAATAGAAACCCTGACAAGAATGGTGCGTGATTTACAAGCTAGACTTGTTTTACCAACAGCATCAACAGTACCGTTAGCATCACCAGCACAGCTAGTGCTGTCAGCATCGTCAGAATCAGCAGCACCTATAACATCACAAACTCCGCCAGTTCAAGAATCACTGTGGACATCATTACGAATCAACAACAATTATATTGTATCAACGAATTATGAATCATTAACTCAATTCCTCTGAAGAATTTATATGTATATCTTATATATATATAAATTTGAAACCATCATAAATCTTTCCGTACTAAGATATTATGTATGAATTGAAAAAGGTAGATACTACCCAGTTAAATTCATATTACTAATATGCTATAATCCTTCGATTAATGACTTAACTATCGTTAACCACAATCTTTGCTTCAAACTCAATGAATTCTGTTTCATAATAATCCAAGTGTATTATTCAATTACATGTTTGATTTTACACTTTCGATATACTCGAAACTTACTAGAAAACATCATTCGTATCTTACGAAGTTAGCAAGAGTTCTATGTGCATCAACATGATTCACTAAGGAAATATCTATAAGAATAAATAATGAAGTATTGATCACAGTAGTGATATACTTCGTAAAGATTATGTAATCTCTACTGTTAGAGATTATTCATTTCTAATTTCAGCCTAAGATCAAATGAGCTTAACTCATCAAATCTGTATTACATTTGAAGAAAATATACATATATTTTCATAAAGATTGTAATAAAATTCTCTGGTACAAAACATTACTTGTGAAATTTTTTTAACGGGTAGGTAATACCCAAGAGATATATAAAATTCACAATTAATATGTTATATCCTTAGATTCTGATTCAACAAATCATCAACTATACTCCCTATTTTCACAACGATATACATTCTTTCATAGAAATCAAAATAACCATTCTCATACAAGTTCGATTACACATTCTGATTCTGACAAATCAAAATCCAAGTCAAGACTTAACAGAAGACATCACTCTTAGAATTCTTACATCTTTTAAAGCTATACTTTGACTTCAAAACTGTGCTAAAACATCATTTCTATTCATAGAACCCAGAAAAATATTTGTATCGGTCAAAATCCTAGAACATCATATGTATATTAATGATTACAATCTGTGTTCAAACCCCTCGAAATTCCTGAAGACACTTCAAACAATGAACAATTGAGATGATGATCCAACCACATGATAACCACAGTCATGCACCTGAAAAACTCTCGAAACCAAAGTCATAGTTTAACATGTATCCGTGTCAGATCCTTTGGCATTTATTAGCTAAAATAACTTCTCAATCCCTTTTCAAAATAGACAGTTTTGTCACAGCTCCAGCAAATCACCTTCAACTGTCATTCGAATAAGCCTCATTATAACGATTATCCCTTTATCATTGTTACCGGGGAACCATTTATGTTCCACCATATTAGCGATAAACTTACCAACAACTTCACTGATCTTTGACTTTTTGAAAAATCATTATGCTTATTGAAACATCAACATTTACTCATCCGCATCTTGTAACAAGAACTGACGTACCAATTACCGGGAATTAGCAATCAGTATTTTGAATTTCGTAGTGTGTCTATGCCAACAGTTATATATATACACATAACGTCTATCTCCAAGACTTACATACTCTGAATGTGAAGTTTCTGAAAAACACCCAAAACTGTGAACTAGTTCTCCGAATTTTGGAAAAATGCTGATGAAGCAGCAAAAACTGTAAACGATCTTAACAGTCGAGAGTTTGATGATAAAGAATAAGGTGTTGGAAAAGCTTGGAAAAAGAGAAGGTTTGGAACTGGAAAACGGATTGAGCAAACTATGAAGGAGGTTGTGGATAAATCACAAAGACTAAACCTGCCTTCAAAGAATCCAAATGATTCAATGTCTGCTGAAGTCATTAACGAATACCTTGCTCCTGACTCTAAACCCTTGCGGATGATATTCTTCATCATCCTCTGATCTTAGATATTCTAAGATATCATCATATCTTTCATTATAAATATCTTAGATATTTCTGAAGATATTTTCATAAATCTCCTTATCTGAAATCAATTATCTCTTCGCGCTATCTGTGTTACATCATAAAAGAAACTATTTTAGTTTCTAAGTTCTGAAACCTTCGAGTTTAAAATATGAATGTTTTTGAAGTAGTGTTGGGAACTGAAGCATGAGTTAGTATAATATAATGACACTTGATCAACGTGATTATATTACAGTAAGTCATTCTGAGTTTCTAAATGGAACGTGATGATTCACAGATCAAAACGTCATCATGTGTCATGTTGCACGACTCTTACATTCTACTTAATCTCCAAACATATTAAGAACATATCCTAGTGATAGTTCTATTTTTCCAGATATTGTGGTAATTTGACAAATCAAGATCGTGCCATTACAGTTTCCTTCTTAGAACATTAACTTTGTTCATTCCGAAATTCATATCTACGAATTCTGGACCATTACATGCGGTGCTTAATGGCAAGAAGAGAAAACAAAAGCATGAAGATCCGAAATAGAAATTGGAGTATAAATCGCAGCAAATAGCAGAGAGCATTAACTGTGGATGACAGTGATTATAAAAGACATAAGCAGGGACTTTGAAATATAAGGGAAGATATAAAGCCCAACAACAACCCAGAAATTACAAACCATATATATCAATGCATATAGCAATATAAAGACATGGGAGAACTAAAAACACTATAAAACCAAGAGTATAATAGAAGTAAATAGATTCTTCTGGCGGTAGATGAAAAGGAAGAATGACAGATATGAAGGTTAGGATTATATCAAGAAGCAGAACTGGATGACGCATATTGATGAATGCTTTAAAGTATGAGTTAAGGGAGAAAGAATAGAAGGTGAGCTATGGAAATAAAGAAACGAAGGGGGTGGATTTATAGTGAAACATCATACAGAGAAATCGAGACAGATCATCGCATTAAATCAAAGAGGATCCTAATTTCCTTAATTACCAAAGAATCAAATCTTATTACGAAGATTTTCTCTAAATCCCTTGAACTCCGGAAATCAATCCTATCTACATCAAAAGATATGACGAATCTACATTTATTCATTTCACACTTTTATGATAGCTTCACTCGTACTCTTCACAACATCAAATTATTTTTTCTATATTACTTGATGATGATAAAACTCTAAATTTCAGCTCGTATGAGTCATGAAAACATACTTATTGTCAGCCATGACCATCCTAATCAAATTTCAGGACAAAATTTCTTTAACAGGTAGGTACTGTGACAACCCGGAAATTTCCGACCAAATTTAAATTTTATCTTTAAATGATTTAATATTTCCAACACGATAAGCAAAGTCTGTAATGTTGAAATCTCAAAAACTTGAAACTGTGTTCATGTAATCAATTACCCTTTGACTGTGCTCGACGATTCACGAACATTTATGTGTGTATAGATATGTATATATAATATAGTTATATTATTTGAAAACGTTAACAAAGTATTAGATGTATAATACTTTACATAAATGTATTTGTTTCAATATATGTTTAATATATTTATCGACGGAATTAAAAGATAATATCAAATGATTGAAAATCAGATACATTGTGATATGATTATGGGTCTATGTTATGAGGTCCACTGTGATTTAAGAAATCTATTCTTTTTGACAACATTCGAAAAATGGTAAAGTGATTTATAAGTAAGAACAAAAGTGTCAATTAACGAGAACTAGGCAAAAAAACTTAGTGGAGATTCCTGCTTGATTCCAATGCCTGCTTTACAATAATTTCCTCGTAACTTTTGTTAGATTAATTATTTAGCTTTCATAATATTTAATTAAGTTAATTAGAATGTCTGAGAAAATAAACGTTGTTACATAAATAAATTTTAGGTTTAAAAAAATGTAAAATAATAAATAGAATAATTGAGTTATTATTAAAATGAATATATATAAATATATATATGATATTATTATGAATCTATAAATGTATATATATGATTTTTATAAATAATTCCTATTATATTGTAATATATATATATATATATATATATATATATATATATATATATATATATATATATATATATATATATATATATATATATATTCAATATTCAATAAATGTTATCATATGATATATAATATAATTATTAAATATTACATAATTTATAAATTGTAAAATTAATATATTAAATGTAATTACAAGTTTAATTACAGTTGTTATATTATTATTGAATTCACTATTATTAATATTAATAATTAATAAAATTATAATATGAAATTTAGTACATTTAATTTATTATCTTTACTAATATTATTGTTATCATTATTATTATCATTATTATTATAAGTAATAATAAAATTATTATTTCTATTAAAATTACTACAATTATTATTAATTATTGTTATTATTATTAAAATATAACCTATTATCATTATCATTAATATTATTAATATAACTAGTATTATTAATATCATTAATATTATTATTATTATTATTATTATTGAAAGTATTATTATTATTAATATAATTATTATTAATATAATTATTATTAATATAATTATTATTAATTAGTATTTTTAATATAGTTATTAATTATTAATATGTATTAAAAATATAAATATAGAAAATTACAAATTCTGTTTCATTTCACTATCTACTTTTTCTATTTTCTTCTTCTAATTTTGTTTATGTCGAGCAATCATTGCTATCAAACAACGAAGTTATAATTTGAAACAGTTCCAAATCGTTTTCAACTGTAAGTAGATTGTAATTTCCTGTATCTGATTATTGAATTCAAGCCACAAATTGTACGAATCTGATAACAATCCTTTTCCACTTTTTAATTTTTTTTATTTTACCTCTTGATCAATAATTCGGTCGACACCAATTCCTTATATATTCTGGACAAATCCAGTGCTATTAAATTCATTCGATCTTCTATCATCAAATATAACATACACATTCCAGTTAATTGATTCAAAATGTCGAATTAAACAAAAATATTGAAGAACACCCAGTTCCGTCCCCTGTTCTTGTTTCTTTTTTTTTTGAAAAGCTTGATTTCGAAACACATTGCAAAATCTAAAAATGGAGTCTTGTTTGGAATCCTTCAAACAAACTTTCTGTAAAAATCCAAACTTCCAATTCATTGTATCGAGTTTGAATTTTGAAGTCAAAGTTTTATTCCAAAAAGTCAAAGGATTCGTTCTTCGTGAAATTTGAATTTTAGTTGTTGTTTCTGATTCAATTGATGTTATAGAAAGTTTCTAGGAATGATTTAGGATCTTTTTCATTTAGTAATCCCTACCTAAAACGATCCAAATTTTGAAATTGGCAATTGGGTTTCATCGTGTTCTTCAGAGTCTGTTTCTATTATTTTTTTTATTTATTATTTTCTTTTCTATTTTAATTAATCTGATCATCTCTTATCGTTTCTATTTCGATTTCCTATTCAAACTTTAAAAGAAAAACTACTTGATATGATTCTTGGTTTGATTTGGTCGTCTGCTTTCGAAGAAGAAGTTCAGAAAACTTGTAAGGTTAAATAAAATTAAAATGAGGTATGAATTAGAAAAACAGCACAGATCGAATGGTTAGGGGCGTTTGCGGGTGAGTGGGAGGTCGCGGGTTCGAGCCCGGGCTGGGTCATTTATTTTTTAAAACCTCCTTTGATAAGGTAGCCTATTTTCTTTTATTATTGTTATTATCATTATTATCATTATTATTGTTATTATTATTATTATTATTATTATTATTATTATTATTATTATTATTATTATTATTATTATTATTATTATTATTAATATTGTTATTATAAAATATTATTGTTATGTTATTACTAATATTAGAAATAAAATTAGTATTATCATTAATGTAATTAGGATTATTATCATTGTTAATATTATTATTAGTAATATCATTATTATTATTATTATTATTATTATTATTATTATTATTATTATTATTATTATTATTATTACTATTATTATTATTATCATTAGTTTTAAAATGATTAATAAAATTATTGTTATTTTTATTACTAACATTAGAATATGATTATTAGTATAATTAGTATTATTATTATTGTTATCATTTTTATTAATATTATAAGTATAATTATTAATATTATCATCATTATGAAATAATACAATTTGTTATTATTTTCATAAATAATATTATTAGTATCATTGTTATAAATATAAGTAGTATTATGGTTATTATTACTAAAAGTATCATTACTTTTAAATCTATCATTTTTATTAAAACTATTATTATTACTATCAATATTATTATTAGTATTAAAAATTATTATTACTATCATTATACTTATTCTAATATTATTATAACTATTATGTTGCAAACCAAAGATTTTTCTATATAAAAATATATTTAAAATATATATATAATGAAATATATAAGTTAATGATAAAAAAATTTATATCACTAATAATAATATATATATTTGCTCGATTACGATTATATGTGTTAATAAATATACAATTGATATAGGTTCGTGAATTCGAGGCCAACCTTACACCAGTTCAATGATGTCATATGTATTTTTACTACAAAATACAGTATCGTGAGTTTCATTTTCTCCCTTTTTAAATGCTTTTGCAATATATATTTTTGGGACAGAGAATACATGCGCTGTTTTTATAACTGTTTTACGAAATAGACACAAGTAATTGAAACTACATTATATGGTTGAATAATCGAAATCGAATATGCCCCTTTTTAGTCTGGTAATCTAAGAATTAGGGAACAGACACCCTAATTGACGCGAATCCTAAAGATAGATCTATCGGGCCAACAAGCCCCATCCAAAGTACCGGATGCTTTAGTACTTCGAAATTTATCATGTCCGAAGGGAGTCCCGGAATGATTGGGATATTCTGTATGCATCTTGTGAATGTCGATTACCAGGTGTTCAATCCATATGAATAATTTTTGTCTCTATGTATGGGACGTATATTTATGAGAAATAGAAATGAAAATCTTGTGGTCTATTAAAAATGATGGAAATGAATATTGATAATAAACTAATGAACTCACCAACCTTTTGGTTAACACTTTAAAGCATGTTTATTCTCAGGTATTAAAGAAATCTTCCGCTGTGCATTTGCTCATTTTAAAGATATTATTTGGAGTCATTCATGGCATATTTCAAAAGACGTTGCATTCAAGTCGTTGAGTTCAATAGAGATTATTATTAAGTAAATGACAGATTGGGTCATTTATAGGTTAGATATTATGAAATGGTATGCAAGCCTGTCAACTTTCGATGAAATGAAAGTTTGTCTTTAAAAACGAATGCAATGTTTGTAAAATGTTGCATATAGAGGTCAAATACCTCGCAATGTATCCATATGTTATTGTATTCGTCCTTATGGATTAGGATGGGTCGCTTCACACTTGAAGACTCACCTCTTGCACTTACATTTCCATATATTTACTGATATCATTCAAATCTTATTGTAATCAATTTAGAGTGAGTTTACTTAGTTGTGAGTTTACTTGTAAATTATCTTCTTAAAGGGATCTAGAAGATAAGTGAGGTTTGACTTAGTGTTAGTATTAGGATCTTGTGGTAAGAGCATTTGGTGATTGTGAATTCTTTAACGGGACATAAGGAATCATAAGTTGCGGCTTATCAAGGAGCCAGTGTTGTATCCGGACACTCCACTGAGTTTGGAGCATCATAGTGAAACTAACTCTCAATTCGTTAGAATTGAGGCGTGGATTAAGGAAGATTAGTTAACATCTTCCTGAACCACTATAAATCTTCGTGTTTGTTCTCTTATCCCTTATCTTTTTATTTATTATAATTGTGCACAAACTATTCAAATCACACTATAGTAATCTCAAGTTCTAACTTGGAAAAAGTTTTAAAATTGCACTAAGTAACTATTCAACACCCTCTAGTTACGTACATATATATATATATATATATATATATATATATATATATATATATATATATATATATATATATATATATATATATACATACATACATATACATATACATATATATATTCACTACACACGTACTTGGTCAATGGTCTGACCGATTGGTTAACCAAGTTCGAAGACGTGGTCAACTAGTCAGTTCTGACCCAAAATTTCGTTCAAACCTAAGATCGTTAACATAAGTGTCAAAATATACTAAACATATAGTAATTATAATATTTTTAACAATTTAAACTGTGCAGTAAATTTATAGAATTTTTATAAAAATAAGTACATATCCGTTTGACTTGAAATACACGCCAAAATCTTCGTAACTCAGTGATCTAAAACATATCCAAAAATCATACTCTATCTCCAAACCGAAAAGTCGCAGCAGTTATAAATGCTCCTGACATTTTTACCGAAAACTTACATTTTATATATAAATATACACTTTAAAAATTCGTGCAGGGTTGAATACATAACGGAATGACTCAATTCTTGAGTCCAAACTCAGTGGTTTGTCGATGCCAACAACCCTATGAACTCATATTATCAGTTACATATAGTTAACCATGTCAAAAATGAAATGTCCCGTTCTTATTGATTAAAAATGTTCCATATTAATTGATTTCGTTGCGAGGTTTTGACCTCTATATGAGACGTTTTTCAAAGACTGCATTCATTTTTTAAAACAAACCATAACCTTTATTTCATAAATAAAGGTTTAAAAAGCTTTACGTAGATTATCAAATAATGATAATCTAAAATATCCTGTTTACACACGACCATTACATAATGGTTTACAATACAAATATGTTACAACAAAATAAGTTTCTTTAATGCAGTTTTTACACAATATCATACAAACATGGACTCCAAATCTTGTCCTTATTTTAGTATGCAACAGCGGAAGCTCTTAGTATTCACCTGAGAATAAACATGCTTTAAACGTCAACAAAAATGTTGGTGAGTTATAGGTTTAACCTATATATATCAAATCGTAACAATAGACCACAAGATTTCATATTTCAATACACATCCCATACATAGAGATAAAAATCATTCATATGGTGAACACCTGGTAACCGACATTAACAAGATGCATATATAAGAATATCCCCATCATTTCGGGAGACCCTTCGGATATGATATAAATTTCGAAGTACTAAAGCATCCGGTACTTTGGATGGGGTTTGTGAAACAACCCCAATCCGATAAACTAAAAACGGAGTACATTTTTTTATATATATATATATATATAAGTTAGGTCCCATTCATACGTTCATATTACATAACATTTCGATACGTTTAACAATTTATCATAATAACACGTTAACGTTTTATCTCGACTCTTGGTTTACAATTGACATCATACATCCTTACGAGAATGTATTTCGCATACAAGGTTTGACTTGACACAACCAAACAATACGACCTCGAAACATTTATTCAACACGACGGTTAAGACACAATAGCCCAACCCGATACCAAGAGCATAATCCCGAGGATCTACCAAATCTCCAATCCACATCCATATCCGAAAGCTACCCCATCGAGCCCAAGCGCTCATACGCATCTAGTCTAACGACTAACTAGCTTCACAGTTACAATACCTGTAAAAAGGTAAACAACGAGAGGGGTAAGCATAAAGCTTAGTGAATGCAATAATTATACATATACATATATAATGTACCTACTTGCATACACTTACTCACATACCGCATACATGCTAGCAACATAATTAGCAAACCATCTCAAGTATCAAGCTAAAAACCTCCAATATCGCAAGCTAGCATAACCAATAGCATATACTCAAACAATATAATATGCTACACTACAACACATACACAATACCATATGGTTAACCATAAACGCTATGGTGCTACCGGCTCGTGGTTCACACCATACGTAAAGCTATGACGCTACCGGCTCCTTGGTTCACGCCACTACGCATTTGAGTCATACTCTTTTATAGTGCTACCAGCTCGTGGTTCACACTTTGATGCTACCGGCTCGTGGTTCACATCTTAGTTTATAGTGCTACCGGCTCGTGGTTCACACTCGATGCTACCGGCTCGTGGTTCACATCTCATTTTATAGTGCTACCGGCTCGTGGTTCACACTCTGATGCTACTGGCTCGTGGTTCACATCATGACACTCATCACACACATGTTATGGTACTACCGGCTCGTTGGTTCATACCATAACATTCACAAATAAATACACTATATACATACATGCATAATTATTCCACTCACCTTGTGAACTCGAGCATTACAAACCATGCGCGAAATCTCCACCACACGCAACCGAGCAAGATTTTACCTATAATACGCATATAGGTATACACATAATCAATATACAACCTCATTTGGACTCCTGACCCACCCAAATGAACCATAAGTGCAAAATACACCCTTTTGCACTTTTAACGCTACCCGAAGGTCTAAAACTAACGAGACTAGTTCCCGCATTCCCAAAATACCCAAATACATCAACTTTAACCTTTAAACGCATAATAGTTCGCATTTTACACAAAAACCCATTCCATGGTTGACCAAGTTTGACTATATTACCAAAACACCAAATTTCAACCCAAAATCATTTTCAACGATTAACTTACATCCAAACACGTCCTTTAACACTTAACACTAGTGTCTAAACAATCGTTTGACCAAAACTAGTGTCATCATCAAGTTTGACCCAATTCAATTTACCTATTTTGACCAAAGTCATTAAAAATGCCCAAACTAATCAATAATCACTAACACAAGTGAAAATGGCCCTAATACACCAATTAAACCAAATCACAAGTGTTAAACCCTTAACGTACCCAATTTGACACATAAACCCTAATTTTGACCCAATTCAAAATTAGTTAACCCAAATACATCCAAAAGGGTTCCAACATTTCCAAAATTACTAAACTGATTGATTACACCCATAACCAAAGCCTAATCATGGCCAAAACGTTAAACAATCCAAAACCCGCCATTTATCAAAAATAACTAGTTTCCATAAACCCACTTCATCATCTAAATTGGTTTTACAACTAAAAAGCTCAAAACCCTAACTTGAATATCAAATCATAAAGATGAATTTCGGAGTTAGAACTTACCAACACTACCACAACGTAGCTGTGAACGAGATAAACAACTTTAACACTTGAGGTTTGACCCGAAACACCCTTCTTCTTCTCCAAATGGAGCTCTCTCTCTCTCTAAACTCTCTTCTCTCTCTCTAGGGTTGAAGATGAGAGTGTTTGGTGTGTAAATGAGGATAAAATTGAGACTGGATCAGTTTTAGAGGCTCAAAACCGACCCCCAAGTGAAAAGACTCAAATACCCTTCATTAAAACTCAAAATATCAAGAAAATCACCAAAAATGTGTTTCCAGCCGCAATTTGCGCCTACTGGCCGCAAATTACGGCCAGCCGCAAAAGTGGCCGCAAGAATACGCCCATTTGGGCGCTGAAGAACTCCAGCCAGCCGCAAATTGCGCCCACCAGCCGCAATTTGCGCCTGGGCCCTTTTTCGCATTTTTCTGACACATGTTTTGCTCGTAACTTTCAAACCGTAACTCCGTTTTCGACGAATCAAATATCGTTGGAAACGTAATAAGATTTCCTTTCTAATGGTAAGGTTTTGAAATATCAACTCAAACTTTATTTGGGTTCGAAAAGGTACGTACACATCTTGTAACTCAAACAACGTCCAGTTTTCTTCGACATTCGAACAAGAAACACGTACACGCTTGGTACACTTCATGCACTCATCGTACAATCATCTTTATACTATTATACAACCAAGTATGAATATTCTAAAGTTTATCACGTACCTTGGACATGTTATGATGAAAAATGGGATTTTACAACTCTCCCCCACTTATTTCGATCACGTCCTCTTGATCCTAATAACTTAACCAATTCGAACCTACACTCTATAGTCCTCCGACAAACATCCAAACTTGATGTCCGCAACAATTCAACTAACGATTTCCATTAATCCGAAGTTTTCACCACACGCTAATAATCACTAGCGTGCATTATCGCAACAAGCGATATTTCACGCGTTCAACGTTCAAATTGCCCCCATTAAAACTTTGTACTTTAACAGTCCATAACGCACCACTCAACCGGCCAATCAAGTATGTTCTCTATTTCAAGAAACAACTTCCCTCATCTCAGCAACCGGATTATTCCTTCAATGAAGAAATTTCGGTATCACCAAAATAATCACTCTAGGGAACACAAACTTTCCCATCGATCGATCCGTACACGACCACCAGTCTCTGAATTAATCCAGGACAATAATAATAATACACCACGAACTAGGCAAAACATCAACACTCGACACAGGGTTTCTCCCTTAAACCCTACAACACATCATACACTACGGCTTCCTAGTAATAGCATGGAAACTATTCGTGTACTAGAATCGCGTCAACAGCGAATTATCATCATAACAACTCGCGATTTGCCACACGGACCTACAAATATATTCACCTCTGCAGGGTGAATCCTCCTACCTAGACAGTCCATTAAGGATGGCCTCGACATTTCCATGCCACCAACGGATCACATCACTAGGGAACACACTCTCACAAACAAACAACAACCGCGTGTCTTTATGTGAGACAATCTGGACCGGCACTCCCCGCCTCACAATCATCCACTAAGTGGAATAATCCACTGACAATTTCCACGATCACGTTTCCCGATAGGGAATAAATACAATAACCACCACGATATCGAACTCGTTCCCATTCAATAATACTGTCCGAGTTTCACGACAATCCATATTTTCACTACGAGAGCACCCGTAATGACAGATTCACTCTCTCACTTCCGTGATCTCAAACTTCACACTTGGTCTCATACCACACTTTGGTACTACACGACCACCTTACATAAGAAGTCTAACACTTCACTTGATCTAGTACCACGGGAGCTTCCTCGGGCGGTAGTAAAAACTCCCCCACTTTGGATTCAGCTCCACATTCTCACCGCCAAGATGATAACATCCCGCGGAATTTCCATTCCACAACACACATGATCATTCTCATCACTGATCATAAACACCGAGTCACTGCAATTTCACTTTAGGCTCTCAGAGCCATCATACAAAATTACCAGAGATGTTGTACAAGCGACGACTTCGCACCTTCATACCATAAATCACAATCGACTGCCTTAATCGTTTGCAAAGCGAACTCCACCAAAGTCCCACATACGTCTCTATGCCTAAGCATACGTCACTCCGATAAATCAGTCGTGCATCTCAGTCGAGATCACCCGACCTTCCACTCAACGAACCAGTATCCGTAATTGCTCACTCTCATGGAGAAGAGTGACCAATCCGATACAATAATTTCGTTGACCACAATATCAACACTTCATCATAACCTTAGGCCTATCCGACCATTAAGTCCGTCACCGGCTCACCGGTCATCTTACCCGTCTATCACTTAAGAGCAACCAGATTCGCTCATCCGCCACTTCATAAGAAGTATTTACCGCAATGCTCTTAAACTTCGACTTTCACAACTGTCGAATTACTATCACCCATCGATCACTTTCATAATCTCTGCTGCTTTCAAGGGTATCTCACGAGAACCCTAAGCACAAAGTGATCACACCACTACCGGAGTTGACCATTACACCAGCAGGTATAAAAAGGCACCCGTCGCATTGTCATGCAACTCCCACCGCAATCTATCGAGATTTAGAAACTCGATCTTTAGGTTCCATACACCTGATGTCACCAACTTCTCCACAATAATGACCCGAAGTCATACCTACCCGACAAACCTTACAGTTTATTGTCTTCTCAAAAGTTCCTAGCGATTACACGTCACCCGCAATTCCACAAGGCCAAACGATATAGCCTAATGAGGCCCTTCATCTAATACTAAGGAGATGCTCGGGAACACCAAGTCTTACACCCTTCTACATCTCGATAACACCACTACTACAAGGGATATTCCGTTAGGAATGTTGCCCTATAATCCATAACACACTAACGCACTAATGCAATCACCGTCATACGGGTCCCACTCCCATGAGTTTAATGACCCGAAGACTCCTCGATTCGTCAATTCCAAGGCGACTCACAACAAGAATCCCAACACGATTCTCTAACCACACACTCTATCAAGTGTAACTCAAAACTACAATCATTAGACTTGTCGCATTCCATTACGGAATTTAAGTCCTCGACGCACACACACGTATACAATAAATCGGTCATCATAGTTACGATGGGTAACTAAAACCAATAACAATCTCAATAGTGCACCCACTACTTACGGTGACTAAGCACGCATCAAACTCGTGAGTTGGCTCACTCACTTAACTAACCGAATCCACCGTAATACTTCCCGACTCACAGAAAACCCGATGTGACAACAAGTACATCACTCGAGACTACTATATCCTAGGAACCAATAAAAGATTCCTAACTCGTCCCGTTCTACCCCAACCATGCCACGTTTCCTCCGTTCGGTACTTGTCATGTCATGCTTGGTGTCAAGATACACTTTCGTAATAATGGTGATCGGTCACTATTACAAATGTGTACCTTACCATTTTCACATGGTCACGCAAAGTACTTTACCCGGACTGACGCAACATTCACACAAAATAACAAGCGATATTTCCTAGTACCCGAGTGACCAAAGTCCTTACCGCGAACTTGATCACTCAAACCGCCAAATATTCGAATCTTTCCAATAGATTCGTCTCTAGGACATCACCCCAATAGATACCTGTATATATATACACCTATATACAATATAATAATAAATATACACAAGTACACCGCAACAACAAGTCAACCTACAACCTAGGTGACTATCACTAAAACAACGTCCAAGTTCGCCTACTTACATTAGGCACTAGCAATCTAAGGCACTAATTTACACACGAAATAAGGCCCACATAATCACACTTTGGACAAACGCAAGTCCTAGTTAGTCACCTACTCTAAGGCACTAACAAATCTCAATCCGACCCGTATTCCTACAAGTCCCGCAAATAACGCACAACCGCCAATATTTCTAAGACTAGGCACCTATTCCAAGGTCACCTAATTCCCTTAGACTATGCTCTGATACCACTTGAAACAACCCCAATCCGATAAACTAAAAACGGAGTACATTTTATATATATATATAAGTTAGGTCCCATTCATACTTTCATATTACATAACATTTTGATACGTTTAACAATTTATCATAATAACACGTTAACGTTTTATCTCGACTCTTGGTTTACAATTGACATCATACATCCTTACGAGAATGTATTTCACATACAAGGTTTGACTTGACACAACCAAACAATACGACCTCGAAACATTTATTCAATACGACGGTTAAGACACAATAGCCCAACCCGATACCAAGAGCATAATCCCGAGGATCTACCAAATCTCCAATCCACATCCATATCCGAAAGCTACCCCATCGAGCCCAAGCGCTCATACGCATCTAGTCTAACGACTAACTAGCTTCACAGTTACAATACCTGTAAAAAGGTAAACAACGAGAGGGGTAAGCATAAAGCTTAGTGAATGCAATAATTATACATATACATATATAATGTACCTACTTGCATACACTTACTCACATACCGCATACATGCTAGCAACATAATTAGCAAACCATCTCAAGTATCAAGCTAAAAACCTCCAATATCGCAAGCTAGCATAACCAATAGCATATACTCAAACAATATAATATGCTACACTACAACACATACACAATACCATATGGTTAACCATAAACGCTATGGTGCTACCGGCTCGTGGTTCACACCATACGTAATGCTATGACGCTACCGGCTCCTTGGTTCACGCCACTACGCATTTGAGTCATACTCTTTTATAGTGCTACCGGCTCGTGGTTCACACTGTGATGCTACTGGCTCGTGGTTCACATCTTAGTTTATAGTGCTACCGGCTCGTGGTTCACACTCGATGCTACCGGTTCGTGGTTCACATCTCATTTTATAGTGCTACCGGCTAGTGGTTTACACTCTGATGCTACCAGCTCGTTGTTCACATCATGACACTCGTCACACACATGTTATGGTACTACCGGCTCGTTGGTTCATACCATAACATTCACAAATAAATACACTATATACATACATGCATAATTATTCCACTCACCTTGTGAACTCGAGAATTACAAACCATGCGCGAAATCTCCACCACACGCAACCGAGCAAGATTTTACCTATAATACGCATATAGGTATACACATAATCAATATACAACCTCATTTGGACTCCTGACCCACCCAAATGAACCATAAGTGCAAAATACACCCTTTTGCACTTTTAACGCTACCCGAAGGTCTAAAACTAACGAGACTAGTTCCCGCATTCCCAAAATACCCAAATACATCAACTTTAACCTTTAAACGCATAATAGTTCGCATTTTACACAAAAACCCATTCCATGGTTGACCAAGTTGGACTTTATTGCCAAAACACCAAATTTCAACCCAAAATCATTTTCAACGATTAACTTACATCCAAACACGTCCTTTAACACTTAACACTAGTGTCTAAAAAATCGTTTGACCAAAACTAGTGTCATCATCAAGTTTGACCCAATTCAGTTTACCCATTTTGACCAAAGTCATTAAAAATGCCCAAACTAATCAACAATCACTAACACAGGTGAAAATGCCCTAATACACCAATTAAACCAAATCACGAGTGTTAAACCCTTAACGTACCCAATTTGACACATAAACCCTAATTTTGACCCAATTCAAAATTAGTCAACCCAAATACATCCAAAAGGGTTCCAACACTTCCAAAATTACTAAACTGAGTGATTACACCCATAACCAAAGCCTAATCATGGCCAAAATGTTAAACAATCCAAAACTCGCCATTTATCAAAAATTACTAGTTTCCATAAATCCACTTCATCATCTAAATTGGTTTTACAACTAAAAAGCTCAAAACCCTAACTTGAATATCAAATCATAAAGATGAATTTCAGAGTTAGAACTTACCAACACTACCACAACGTAGCCGTGAATGAGATAAACAACTTTAACACTTGAGGTTTGACCCGAAACACCCTTCTTCTTCTCCAAATGGAGCTCTCTCTCTCTAAACTCTCTTCTCTCTCTAGGGTTGAAGATGAGAGTGTTTGGTGTGTAAATGAGGATAAAATTGAGATTGGATCAGTTTTAGAGGCTCAAAACCGACCCCCAAGTGAAAAGACTCAAATACCCTTCATTAAAACTCAAAATATCAAGAAAATCACCAAAAATGCGTTTCCAGCCGCAATTTGCGCTACTGGCCGCAAATTACGGCCAGCCGCAAAAGTGGCCGCAAGAATACGCCCATTTGGGCACTGAAGAACTCCAGCCAGCCGCAAATTGCGCCCACCAGCCGCAATTTGCGCCTGGGCCCTTTTTCACATTTTTCTGACACTTGTTTTGCTCGTAACTTTCAAACCGTAACTCCGTTTTCGACGAATCAAATATCGTTGGAAACATAATAAGATTTCCTTTCTAATGGTAAGGTTTTGAAATATCAACTCAAACTTTATTTGGGGTTGAAAAGGTACGTACACATCTTGTAACTCAAATAACGTCCAGTTTTCTTCGACATTCGAACAAGAAACACGTACACGCTTGGTACACTTCATGCACTCATCGTACAATCATATTTATACTATTATACAACCAAGTATGAACATTCTAAAGTTCATCACGTACCTTGGACATGTTATGATGAAAAATGGGATGTTATAGTTTGTTAGGCCCAATAGATCTATCTTTAGGATTTGCGTCAATTAGGGTGTCTGTTCCCCAATTCTTAGATTACCAGACTTAATAAAAAGGGGCATATTCGATTTTGATAATTCAATCATAGAATGTAGTTTCACGTACTTGTGTCTATTTTGTAAATCATTTATAAAACCTGCATGTATTCTCATCCCAAAAATATTAGATTTTAAAAGTGGGACTATAACTCACTTTCACAGATTTTTACTTCGTCGGGAAGTAAGACTTGGCCACTGGTTGATTCACGAACCTATAACAATATATACATATATATCAAAGTATGTTCAAAATATATTTACAACACTTTTAATATATTTTGATGTTTTAAGTTTATTAAGTCAGCTGTCCTCGTTAGTAACCTACAACTAGTTGTCCACAGTTAGATGTACAGAAATAAATCGATAAATATTATCTTGAATCAATCCACGACCCAGTGTATACGTATCTCAGTATTGATCACAACTCAAACTATATATATTTTGGAATCAACCTCAATCCTGTATAGCTAACTCCAACATTCACATATAGAGTGTCTATGGTTGTTCCGAAATATATATAGATGTGTCGACATGATAGGTCGAAACATTGTATACGTGTCTATGGTATCTCAAGATTACATAATATACAATACAAGTTGATTAAGTTATGGTTGGAATAGATTTGTTACCAATTTTCACGTAGCTAAAATGAGAAAAATTATCCAATCTTGTTTTACCCATAACTTCTTCATTTTAAATCCGTTTTGAGTGAATCAAATTGCTATGGTTTCATATTGAACTCTATTTTATGAATCTAAACAGAAAAAGTATAGGTTTATAGTCAGAAAAATAATTTACAAGTCATTTTTGTAAAGGTAGTCATTTCAGTCGAAAGAACGATGTCTAGATGACCATTTTAGAAAACATACTTCCACTTTGAGTTTAACCATAATTTTTGGATATAGTTTCATGTTCATAATAAAAATCATTTTCTCAGAATAACAACTTTTAAATCAAAGTTTATCATAGTTTTTAATTAACTAACCCAAAACAGCCCGCGGTGTTACTACGACGGCGTAAATCCGGTTTTACGGTGTTTTTCGTGTTTCCAGGTTTTAAATCATTAAGTTAGCATATCATATAGATATAGAACATGTGTTTAGTTGATTTTAAAAGTCAAGTTAGAAGGATCAACTTTTATTTGCGAACAAGTTTAGAATTAACTAAACTATGTTCTAGTGATTACAAGTTTAAACCTTCGAATAAGATAGCTTTATATGTATGAATCGAATGATGTTATGAACATCATTACTACCTCAAGTTCCTTGGATAAACCTACTGGAAATGAGAAAAATAGATCTAGCTTCCAATGATCCTTGGATGGCTTGAAAGTTCTTGAAGCAGAATCATGACACGAAAACAATTTCAAGTAAGATTTCCACTCGAAATAAGATTGTTATAGTTATAGAAATTGAATTAAAGTTTGAATATGATTATTACCTTGTATTAGAAAGATAACCTACTGTAAGTAACAAAAGTTTCTTGATCTTGGATGATTACTTGGAATGGATTTTGAAAACTTGGAAGTAAACTTGCAATCTTGGAAGTATTCTTGATTTTATGAAACTAGAACTTTTGGAATTTATGAAGAACACTTAGAACTTGAAGATAGAACTTGATAGAGATCAATTAGATGAAGAAAATTGAAGAATTAAAGTGTTTGTAGGTGTTTTTGGTCGTTGGTGTATGGATTAGATATAAAGAATATGTAATTTTGTTTTCATGTAAATAAGTCATGAATGATTACTCATATTTTTGTAATTTTATGAGATATTTCATGCTAGTTGCCAAATGATGGTTCCCACATGTGTTAGGTGACTCACATGGGCTGCTAAGAGCTAATCATTGGAGTGTATATACCAATAGTACATACATCTAAAAGCTGTGTATTGTACGAGTACGAATACGGGTGCATACGAGTAGAATTGTTGATGAAACTGTAGTGACCCGAATTTTTTTATGTTTATATATATATTAAATGAAATTGTTATTTACATGATTAAGTGTTTCCAACATGTTAAGCAATCAAACTTGTTAAGACTTGATTAATTGAAATAGGTTTCATATAGACAATTGACCACCCAAGTTGACCGGTGATTCACGAACGTTAAAACTTGTAAAAACTATACGATGACATATATATGGTTATATATATAGTTAACATGATTTTATTATAAGTATGTATCTCATTAGGTATTTTAACAATGAGTTATATACATAAAATGAGACTATTAATTTAAGAAACTCGAAAACGATATATATAATGATTATCGTTATAACAACGTCTTACTAGGTACATATGAATCATATTAAGATATTGATACACTTGGTTAATTATGTTAAATGATAAGTAAATATATTATTAAGTGTATTAATAATGAAATACATATGTAAAAATAAGACTACTAACTTAATGATTTCGAAACGAGGCATATATGTAATGATTATCGTTGTAACGACATTTAACTGTATATATATCATACTAAGATATATTATATATCATAATATCAAGATAATATAACAATTTAACATCTCATTTGTTATAATAAACAATGGGTTAACAACATTCAACAAGATCGTTAACCTAAAGGTTTCAAAACAACATTTACATGTAACGACTAACGATGACTTAACGACTCAGTTAAAATGTATATACATGTAGTATTTTAATATGTATTCATACACTTTTGAAAGACTTCAAGACACTTGTCAAAATACTTCTACTTAACAAAAATGCTTACAATTACATCCTCGTTCAGTTTCATCAACAATTCTACTCGTATGCACCCGTATTCGTACTCGTACAATACACAGCTTTTAGATGTATGTACTATTGGAATATACACTCCAATGATCAGCTCTTAGCAGCCCATGTGAGTCACCTAACACATGTGGGAACCATCATTTGGCAACTAGCATGAAATATCTCATAAAATTACAAAAATATGAGTAATCATTCATGACTTATTTACATGAAAACAAAATTACATATCCTTTATATCTAATCCATACACCAACGACCAAAAACACCTACAAACACTTTCATTCTTCAATTTTCATCATCTAATTGATCTCTCTCAAGTTCTATCTTCAAGTTCTAAGTATTCTTCATAAATTTCAAAAGTTCTAGTTTCATAAAATCAAGAATACTTCCAAGATTGCAAGTTTACTTCCATGTTTTCTAAATCCATTCCAAGTAATCATCCAAGATCAAGAAACCTTTGTTACTTACAGTAGGTTATCTTTCTAATACAAGGTAATAATCATATTCAAACTTTAATTCAATTTCTATAACTATAACAATCTTATTTCGAGTGGAAATCTTACTTGAAATTGTTTTCGTGTCATGATTCTGCTTCAAGAACTTTCAAGCCATCCAAGGATCCTTTGAAGCTAGATCTATTTTTCTCATTTCCAGTAGGTTTATCCAAGGAACTTGAGGTAGTAATGATGTTCATAACATCATTCGATTCATACATATAAAGCTATCTTATTCGAAGGTTTAAACTTGTAATCACTAGAACATAGTTTAGTTAATTCTAAACTTGTTCGCAAATAAAAGTTAATCCTTCTAAATTGACTTTTAAAATCAACTAAACACATGTTCTATATCTATATGATATGCTAACTTAATGATTTAAAACCTGGAAACACAAAAAACACCGTAAAATCGGATTTACGCCCTCGTAGTAACACCACGGGCTGTTTTGGGTTAGTTAATTAAAAACTATGATAAACTTTGATTTAAAAGTTGTTATTTTGGGAAAATGATTTTTATTATGAACATGAAACTATATCCAAAAATTATGGTTAAACTCAAAGTGGAAGTATGTTTTCTAAAATGGTCATCTAGACGTCGTTCTTTCGACTAAAATGACTACCTTTACAAAAATGACTTGTAACTTATTTTTCCGATTATAAACCTATACTTTTTCTGTTTATATCCATAAAATAGAGTTCAATATGAAACCATAGCAATTTGATTCACTCAAAATGGATTTAAAATGAAGAAGTTATGGGTAAAACAAGATTGGATAATTTTTCTCATTTTAGCTACGTGAAAATTGGTAACAAATCTATTCCAACCATAACTTAATCAACTTGTATTGTATATTATGTAATCTTGAGATACCATAGAAACGTATACAATGTTTTGACCTATCATGTCGACACCTCTATATATATTTCGGAACAACCATAGACACTCTATATGTGAATGTTGGAGTTAGCTATACAGGGTTGAGGTTGATTCCAAAATATATATAGTTTGAGTTGTGATCAATACTGAGATACGTATACACTGGGTCGTTGAAATGTCCCGTTCTTATTGATTAAAAACGTTCCATATTAATTGATTTCGTTGCGAGGTTTTGACCTCTATATGAGACGTTTTTCAAAGACTGCATTCATTTTAAAACAAACCATAACCTTTATTTCAACAATAAAGGTTTAAAAAGCTTTACGTAGATTATCAAATAATGATAATCTAAAATATCCTGTTTACACTCGACCATTACATAATGGTTTACAATACAAATATGTTACAACAAAATAAGTTTCTTGAATGCAGTTTTTACACAATATCATACAAGCATGGACTCCAAATCTCGTCCTTATTTAAGTATGCGACAGCGGAAGCTCTTAATAATCACCTGAGAATAAACATGCTTAAAACGTCAACAAAAATGTTGGTGAGTTATAGGTTTAACCTATATATATCAAATCATAATAATAGACCACAAGATTTCATATTTCAATACACACCTCATACATAGAGATAAAAATCATTCATATGGTGAACACCTGGTAACCGACATTAACAAGATGCATATATAAGAATATCCCCATCATTCCGGGACACCCTTCGGATATGATATAAATTTCGAAGTACTAAAGCATCCGGTACTTTGGATGGGGTTTGTTAGGCCCAATAGATCTATCTTTAGGATTCGCGTCAATTAGGGTGTATGTTCCCTAATTCTTAGATTACCAGACTTAATAAAAAGGGGCATATTCGATTTCGATAATTCAACCATAGAATGTAGTTTCACGTACTTGTGTCTATTTTGTAAATCATTTATAAAACATGCATGTATTCTCATCTCAAAAATATTAGATTTTAAAAGTGGTACTATAACTCACTTTCACAGATTTTTACTTCGTCGGGAAGTAAGACTTGGCCACTGGTTGATTCACGAACCTATAACAATATATACATATATATCAAAGTATGTTCAAAATATATTTACAACACTTTTAATATATTTTGATGTTTTAAGTTTATTAAGTCAGCTGTCCTCGTTAGTAACCTACAACTAGTTGTCCACAGTTAGATATACAGAAATAAATCGATAAATATTATCTTGAATCAATCCCCGACCCAGTGTATACGTATCTCAGTATTGATCACAACTCAAACTATATATATTTTGGAATCAACCTCAACCCTGTATAGCTAACTCCAACACTCACATATAGAGTGTCTATGGTTGTTCCGAAATATATATAGATGTGTCGACATGATAGGTCGAAACATTGTATACGTGTCTATGGTATCTCAAGATTACATAATATACAATACAAGTTGATTAAGTTATGGTTGGAATAGATTTGTTACAAATTTTCACGTAGCTAAAATGAGAAAAATTATCCAATCTTGTTTTATCCATAACTTCTTCATTTTAAATCCGTTTTGAGTGAATCAAATTGCTATGGTTTCATATTGAACTCTATTTTATGAATCTAAACATAAAAAGTATAGGTTTATAGTGGGAAAAATAAGTTACAAGTCGTTTTTGTAAAGGTAGTCATTTCAGTCGAAAGAACGACGTCTAGATGACCATTTTAGAAAACATACTTCCACTTTGAGTTTAACCATAATTTTTGGATATAGTTTCATGTTCATAATAAAAATCATTTTCTCAGAATAACAACTGTTAAATCAAAGTTTATCATAGTTTTTAATTAACTAACCCAAAACAGCCCGCGGTGTTACTACGACGGCGTAAATCCAGTTTTACGGTGTTTTTCGTGTCTCCAGGTTTTAAATCATTAAGTTAGCATATCATATAGATATAGAACATGTGTTTAGTTGATTTTAAAAGTCAAGTTAGAAGGATTAACTTTTGTTTGCGAACAAGTTTAGAATTAACTAAACTATGTTCTAGTGATTACAAGTTTAAACCTTCGAATAAGATAGCTTTATATGTATGAATTGAATGATGTTATGAACATCATTACTACCTTAAGTTCCTTGGATAAACCTACTGGAAAAGTGAAAAATGGATCTAGCTTCAACGGATCCTTGGATGGCTCGAAGTTCTTGAAGCAGAATCATGACACGAAAACAAGTTCAAGTAAGATCATCACTTGAAATAAGATTGTTATAGTTATAGAAATTGAACCAAAGTTTGAATATGATTATTACCTTGTATTAGAATGATAACCTACTGTAAGAAACAAAGATTTCTTGAGGTTGGATGATCACCTTACAAGATTGGAAGTGAGCTAGCAAACTTGAAAGTATTCTTGATTTTATGTAACTAGAACTTGTAGAATATATGAAGAACACTTAGAACTTGAAGATAGAACTTGAGAGAGATCAATTAGATGAAGAAAATTGAAGAATTAAAGTGTTTGTAGGTGTTTTTGGTCGTTGGTGTATGGATTAGATATAAAGGATATGTAATTTTGTTTTCATGTAAATAAGTCATGAATGATTACTCATATTTTTGTAATTTTATGAGATATTTCATGCTAGTTGCAAAATGATGGTTCCCACATGTGTTAGGTGACTCACATGGGCTGCTAAAAGCTGATCATTGGAGTGTATATACCAATAGTACATACATCTAAAAGCTGTGTATTGTACGAGTACGAATACGGGTGCATACGAGTAGAATTGTTGATGAAACTGAACGAGGATGTAATTTTAAGCATTTTTGTTAAGTAGAAGTATTTTGATAAGTGTATTGAAGTCTTTCAAAAGTGTATAAATACATATTAAAACACTACATGTATATACATTTTAACTGAGTCGTTAAGTCATCGTTAGTCGTTACATGTAAGCGTTGTTTTGAAACCTTTAGGTTAACGATCTTGTTAAATGTTGTTAACCCAATGTTTATAATATCAAATGAGATTTTAAATTATTATATTATCATGATATTATCATATATGAATATCTCTTAATATGATATATATACATTAAATGTCTTTACAACGATAATCGTTACATATATGTCTCGTTTAAAAATCATTAAGTTAGTTGTCTTGTTTTTACATATGTAGTTCATTGTTAATATACTTAATGATATGTTTACTTATCATAGTATCATATTAACTATATATATATATCCATATATATGTCATCATATAGTTTTTACAAGTTTTAACGTTCGTGAATCACCGGTCAACTTGGGTGGTCAATTGTCTATATGAAACATATTTCAATTAATCAAGTCTTAACAAGTTTGATTGCTTAACATGTTGGAAACATTTAATCATGTAAATATCAATCTCAATTAATATATATAAACATGGAAAAGTTCGGGTCACTACAGTACCTACCCGTTAAATAAATTTCGTCCCGAAATTTTAAACAGTTGAAGGTGTTAACGAATCTTCTAGAAATAGATGCGGGTATTTCTTCTTCATCTGATCTTCACGCTCCCAGGTGAACTCGGGTCCTCTACGAGCATTCCATCGAACCTTAACAATTGGTATCTTATTTTGCTTAAGTCTTTTAACCTCACGATCCATTATTTCGACGGGTTCTTCGATGAATTGAAGTTTTTCGTTGATTTGGATTTCATCTAACGGAATAGTGAGATCTTCTTTAGCAAAACATTTCTTCAAATTCGAGACGTGGAAAGTGTTATGTACAGCCACGAGTTGTTGAGGTAACTCAAGTCGGTAAGCTACTGGTCCGACACGATCAATAATCTTGAATGGTCCAATATACCTTGGATTTAATTTCCCTCGTTTACCAAATCAAACAACGCCTTTCCAAGGTGCAACTTTAAGCATGACCATCTCTCCAATTTCAAATTCTATATCTTTTCTTTTAATGTCAGCGTAGCTCTTTTGTCGACTTTGGGCGGTTTTCAACCGTTGTTGAATTTGGATGATCTTCTCGGTAGTTTCTTGTATAATCTCCGGACCCGTAATCTGTCTATCCCCCACTTCACTCCAACAAATCGGAGACCTGCACTTTCTACCATAAAGTGCTTCAAACGGCGCCATCTCAATGCTTGAATGGTAGCTGTTGTTGTAGGAAAATTCTGCTAACGGTAGATGTCGATCCCAACTGTTTCCGAAATCAATAACACATGCTCGTAGCATGTCTTCAAGCGTTTGTATCGTCCTTTCGCTCTGCCCATCAGTTTGTGGATGATAGGCAGTACTCATGTCTAGACGAGTTCCTAATGCTTGTTGTAATGTCTGCCAGAATCTTGAAATAAATCTACCATCCCTATCAGAGATAATAGAGATTGGTATTCCATGTCTGGAGACGACTTCCTTCAAATACAGTCGTGCTAACTTCTCCATCTTGTCATCTTCTCTTATTGGCAGGAAGTGTGCTGATTTGGTGAGACGATCAACTATTACCCAAATAGTATCAAAACCACTTGCAGTCCTTGGCAATTTAGTGATGAAATCCATGGTAATGTTTTCCCATTTCCATTCCGGGATTTCGGGTTGTTGAAGTAGACCTGATGGTTTCTGATGCTCGAACACGTCAAACATTCTCCTACATATTTAGCAACATCGGCTTTCATACCCGGCCACCAAAAATGTTTCTTGAAATCCTTGTACATCTTCCCCGTTCCAGGATGTATTGAGTATCTGGTTTTATGAGCTTCTCTAAGTACCATTTCTCTCATATCTCCAAATTTTGGTACCCAAATCCTTTCAGCCCTATACCGGGTTCCGTCTTCCCGAATATTAAGATGCTTCTCCGATCCCTTGGGTATTTCATCCTTTAAATTTCCCTCTTTTAAAACTCCTTGTTGCGCCTCCTTTATTTGAGTAGTAAGGTTATTATGAATCATTATATTCATAGATTTTACTCGAATGGGTTCTCTGTCCTTCCTGCTCAAGGCATCGGCTACCACATTTGCCTTCCCCGGGTGGTAACGAATCTCAAAGTCGTAATCATTCAACAATTCAATCCACCTACGCTGCCTCATATTCAGTTGTTTCTGATTAAATATGTGTTGAAGACTTTTGTGGTCGGTATATATAATACTTTTGACCCCATATAAGTAGTGCCTCCAAGTCTTTAATGCAAAAACAACCGCGCCTAATTCCAAATCATGCGTCGTATAATTTTGTTCGTGAATCTTCAATTGTCTAGACGCATAATCAATCACCTTCGTTCGTTGCATTAATACACAACCGAGACCTTGCTTTGATGCGTCACAATAAATCACAAAATCATCATTCCCTTCAGGCAATGACAATATAGGTGCCGTAGTTAGCTTTTTCTTCAATAACTGAAACGCTTTCTCTTGTTCATCATTCCATTCAAATTTCTTCCCTTTATGCGTTAATGCAGTCAAGGGTTTTGCTATTCTGGAAAAGTCTTGGATGAACCTTCTGTAGTAACCAGCTAGTCCTAAAAACTGGCGTATGTGTTTCGGAGTTTTCGGGGTTTCTCACTTTTCAACAGTTTCTATCTTTGCCGGATCCACCTTAATACCTTCTTTGTTCACTATGTGACCGAGGAATTGAACTTCTTCCAACCAAAATGCACACTATGAAAACTTAGTGTACAATTCTTCCTTCCTCAATACTTCTAACACCTTTCTCAAATGTTCACCTTGTTCTTGGTCATTCTTTGAGTAAATAAGTATGTCATCAATGAAAACAATGACAAACTTGTCAAGGTATGGTCCACACACTCGGTTCATAAGGTCCATGAACACAGCTGGTGCATTAGTTAAACCAAACGGCATGACCATAAACTCGTAATGACCGTAACGTGTTCTGAAAGTAGTCTTTGGAATATCATCTTCTTTCACCCACATTTGATGATACTCGGAACGTAAGTCAATCTTTGAATAAACAGACGAGCCTTGTAGTTGATCAAATAAGTCGTCAATTCTCGGTAGTGGGTAGCGGTTCTTGATGGTAAGTTTGTTCAACTCTCGGTAGTCGATACACAACCTGAATGTACCATCTTTCTTCTTGACAAACAAAACAGGAGCTCCCCACGGTGATGTGCTTGGTCGAATGAAACCACGCTCTAAAAGTTCTTGTAATTGGCTTTGTAGTTCTTTCATCTCGCTGGGTGCGAGTCTGTAAGGAGCATGAGCTATTGGTGCAGCTCCTGGTACAAGATCTATTTGAAATTCAACGGATCGATGTGGGGGTAATCCCGGTAATTCTTTCGGAAATACATCGGGAAATTCTTTTGCGACGGGAACATCATTGATGCTCTTTTCTTCAGTTTGTACTTTCTCGACGTGTGCTAGAACAGCATAGCAACCTTTTCTTATTAGTTTTTGTGCCTTCAAATTACTAATAAGATGTAGCTTCGTGTTGCCCTTTTCTCCGTACACCATTAAGGGTTTTCCTTTTTCTCGTATAATGCGAATTGCATTTTTGTAACAAACGATCTCTGCTTTCACTTCTTTCAACCAGTCCATACCGATTATCACATCAAAACTCCCTAACTCTACTGGTATCAAATCAATCTTAAATGTTTCGCTAACCAGTTTAATTTCTCGATTCCGACATATATTATCTGCTGAAATTAATTTACCATTTGCTAATTCGAGTAAAAATTTACTATCCAAAGGTGTCAATGGACAACTTAATTTAGCACAAAAATCTCTACTCATATAGCTTCTATCCGCACCCGAATCAAATAAAACGTAAGCAGATTTATTGTCAATAAGAAACGTACCCGTAACAAGCTCCGGGTCTTCTTGTGCCTCTGCCGCATTAATATTGAAAACTCTTCCGCGGCCTTGTCCATTCGTGTTCTCCTGGTTCGGGCAATTTCTAATAATGTGGCCCGGTTTTCCACATTTATAACAAACTACATTGGCATAACTTGCTCCGACACTACTTGCTCCGCCATTACTTGTTCCGACACCGTTTGTTCCTTTCGTTCTGTTAACCCCTGGTCCATAGACCTCACACTTCGCCGCGCTATGACCATTTCTTTTACACTTGTTGCAAAATTTGGTGCAGAACCCCGAGTGATACTTTTCACACCTTTGGCATAGCTGCTTCTGATTGTTGTTGTTGTTGCGGTTGTTACTGTTGTTGGGATGATTGTTGTAGTTGCTGTTGTTGTTGTTGTTGTTGTTGTTGTTGGGCCGTTTGTTGTAGTTGCGATTGATGTTGCGATTGTTGGGATAATTGTTGCGATTATTGTTGTAATTGCTGTTGTTGTTGTATTGGTGATTCTTATCACCGTTTTCCTCCCACTTTCTTTTGACTTGCTTCACATTGGCCTCTTCAGCAGTCTGTTCTTTAATTCTTTCTTCAATCTGGTTCACTAGTTTGTGAGCCATTCTACATGCCTGTTGTATGGAGGCGGGCTCGTGTGAACTTATATCTTCTTGGATTCTTTCCGGTAATCCTTTCACAAACGCGCCGATCTTCTCTTCCTCATCTTCGAATGCTCCCGGACATAATAGGCACAATTCTGTGAATCGTCTTTCGTACGTGGTAATATCAAATCCTTGGGTTCGTAACCCTCTAAGTTCTGTCTTGAGCTTATTGACCTCGGTTCTGGGACGGTACTTCTCGTTCATCAAGTGCTTGAATGCTGACCACGGTAGTGCGTACGCATCGTCTTGTCCCACTTGCTCTAGATAGGTATTCCACCATGTTAACGCAGAACCTGTGAAGGTATGCATAGCGTACTTCACTTTGTCCTCTTCAGTACACTTACTTATGGCAAACACCGATTCGACCTTCTCGGTCCACCGTTTCAATCCGATCGGTCCTTCGGTTCCATCAAATTCCAAAGGTTTGCAGGCAGTGAATTCTTTGTAAGTGCATCCTACACGATTTCCTGTACTGCTAGATCCAAGGTTATTGTTGGTATGTAGCGCAGCCTGTACTGCGGCTATGTTTGAAGCTAGAAAAGTACGGAATTCCTCTTCATTCATATTCACGGTGTGTCGAGTAGTCGGTGCCATTTCCTTCAAAATAGTCAAATGGAACAAGTTAATCATACAGAATATTAAGAGTAGTTAATAGTATTTCGTAGCATAATATGAACTCATTTATAAAAGTTTTTTCTTCATATTAGCGTTTTATAAGTTTAAATTCGGGTAGTACCTACCCGTTAAGTTCATACTTAGTAGCTAATATACAATTCAACTACTACAATTCTATATGAAAAACTGATTATAATAATATTTCGCGTTCAAACTTTTATACAATATTTTACAAACTTACAATACCGCTTATTTTACATAAAGCATGAAATATAGCACACAATAACTTTGATACAAGATAGTTGTGAAGATAATTCTAGCTAGTACACAAGTCGTTCAGCAAAGGCAATAAATACACGTAATTCATACGTCCAGAAACAAGTCATGCATTCTGGTTTTACTAGGACTACTTCCCATCCTTGGTCTTGTGGAACATAACCGTTATGGCCATTGATAAGACAGCGTGTTGTAACGTCGTCAAAGGGACGAGGGTTACGTAATGTCCAACAGTCCCGTAACAATCTAAAAACCTCATTTCTTACCCCAATTACCGACTCCGTCACTTGTGGAAACGTTTTGTTTAATAGTTGTAGCCTGATGTTCTTGTTCTCACTTTGGTAAGAAGCGAACATTACTAATCCGTAAGCATAACATGCTTCTTTATGTTGCATGTTAGCCGCTTTTTTCTAAATCACGAAGTCCAATATTCGGATATATTGAGTCAAAATAATTTCTTAACCCATTGCGTAAAATAGCATTTGGGTTCCCCGCAATATATGCGTCAAAGTAAACACATCGTAACTTATGGATTTCCCAATGTCATATCCCCCATCTTTCGAACGAAAGCCTTTTATAAACCAAGGCATTCTTGGAACGTTCTTCGAATGTCTTACAAACTGATCTCGCCTTAAATAGTTGTGCCAAAGAATTCTGACCGACTCTAGACAAGATTTCATCAATCATGTCTCCGGGTAGGTCTCTTAAAATATTGGGTTGTCTATCCATTTTGTGTTTTATACTATAAAATAGACAAGAGTTAGATTCATAAAAAAAATACTTATTAATACAAGCAATTTTTACATATATCATAAAGCATAAGCACACTATATTACATATATTACACCACACGAATACAACTATCTTATTCTGACTCGCTTGTTTCTTCTTCTTCGGTTTTGGTTCGTTTTGCCAAATTTCTAGGGATATATGATGTTCTCCTAATACGAGCCGTCGTTATCCACATTGGTTTAGAAAAACCTGGTGGTTTAGAGGTTCCCAGGTCATTGTTACAACTTAAGGACTTCGGGGGTTGACGATACATATAAAGTTCATCGGGGTTGGAATTAGATTTCTCTATTTTTATGCCCTTTCCCTTATTATTTTCTTTTGCCTTTTTAAATTCAGTTGGGGTAATTTCTATAACATCATCGGAATTCTCGTCGGAATCCGATTCATCGGAGAATTGGTAATCCTCCCAATATTTTGCTTCCTTGGCGGAAACACCATTGACCATAATTAACCTTGGTCGGTTGGTTGAGGATTTTCTTTTACTTAATCGTTTTATTATTTCCCCCACCGGTTCTATTTCTTCATCCGGTTCCGATTCTTCTTCCGGTTCCGATTCTTCTTCCGGTTCTGACTCTTCTTCCGGTTCCTGTTCGGGAACTTGTGAATCAGTCCACGAATCATTCCAATTTATATTTGACTCTTCATTATTATTAGGTGAGTCAATGGGACTTGTTCTAGAGGTAGACATCTATCACATAATATCAAACGCGTTAAGAGATTAATATATCACATAATATTCACATGTTAAAAATATATAGTTTCCAACAAAATTTGTTAAGCGATCATTTTTCAAGTAAACACGGTCGAAGTTCAGACTCACTAATGCATCCTAACAAACTCGATAAGATACACTAATGCAAAATTCTGGTTCTCTAAGACCAACGCTCGGATACCAACTGAAATGTCCCATTCTTATTGATTAAAAACGTTCCATATTAATTGATTTCGTTGCGAGGTTTTGACCTCTATATGAGACGTTTTTCAAAGACTGCATTCATTTTAAAACAAACCATAACCTTTATTTCATCAATAAAGGTTTAAAAAGCTTTACATAGATTATCAAATAATGATAATCTAAAATATCCTGTTTACACACGACCATTACATAATGGTTTACAATACAAATATGTTACAATAAAATAAGTTTCTTGAAAGCAGTTTTTACACAATATCATACAAGCATGGACTCCAAATCTCGTCCTTATTTAAGTATGTGACAGCGGAAGCTCTTAATAATCACCTGAGAATAAACATACTTAAAACGTCAACAAAAATGTTGGTGAGTTATAGGTTTAACCTATATATATCAAATCATAATAATAGACCACAAGATTTCATATTTCAATACACACCCCTTACATAGAGATAAAAATCATTCATATGGTAAACACCTGGTAACCGACATTAACAAGATGCATATATAAGAATATCCCCATCATTCCGGGACACCCTTCGGATATGATATAAATTTCAAAGTACTAAAGCATCCGGTACTTTGGATGGGGTTTGTTAGGCCCAATAGATCTATCTTTAGGATTCGCGTCAATTAGGGTGTCTGTTCCCTAATTCTTAGATTACCAGACTTAATAAAAAGGGGCATATTCGATTTCGATAATTCAACCATAGAATGTAGTTTCACGTACTTGTGTCTATTTTGTAAATCATTTATAAAACCTGCATGTATTCTCATCCCAAAAATATTAGATTTTAAAAGTGGGACTATAACTCACTTTCACAGATTTTTACTTCGTCGGGAAGTAAGACTTGGCCACTGGTTGATTCACGAACCTATAACAATATATACATATATATCAAAGTATGTTCAAAATATATTTACAACACTTTTAATATATTTTGATGTTTTAAGTTTATTAAGTCAGCTGTCCTCGTTAGTAACCTACAACTAGTTGTCCACAGTTAGATATACAGAAATAAATCGATAAATATTATCTTGAATCAATCCCCGACCCAGTGTATACGTATCTCAGTATTGATCACAACTCAAACTATATATATTTTGGAATCAACCTCAACCCTGTATAGCTAACTCCAACACTCACATATAGAGTGTCTATGGTTGTTCCGAAATATATATAGATGTGTCGACATGATAGGTCGAAACATTGTATACGTGTCTATGGTATCTCAATATTACATAATATACAATACAAGTTGATTAAGTTATGGTTGGAATAGATTTGTTACAAATTTTCACGTAGCTAAAATGAGAAAAATTATCCAATCTTGTTTTATCCATAACTTCTTCATTTTAAATCCGTTTTGAGTGAATCAAATTGCTATGGTTTCATATTGAACTCTATTTTATGAATCTAAACATAAAAAGTATAGGTTTATAGTCGGAAAAATAAGTTACAAGTCATTTTTGTAAAGGTAGTCATTTCAATCGAAAGAACGACGTCTAGATGACCATTTTAGAAAACATACTTCCACTTTGAGTTTAACCATAATTTTTGGATATAGTTTCATGTTCATAATAAAAATCATTTTCTCAGAATAACAACTTTTAAATCAAAGTTTATCATAGTTTTTAATTAACTAACCCAAAACAGCCCGCGGTGTTACTACGACGGCGTAAATCCGGTTTTACGGTGTTTTTCGTGTCTCCAGGTTTTAAATCATTAAGTTAGCATATCATATAGATATAGAACATGTGTTTAGTTGATTTTAAAAGTCAAGTTAGAAGGATTAACTTTTGTTTGCGAACAAGTTTAGAATTAACTAAACTATGTTCTAGTGATTACAAGTTTAAACCTTCGAATAAGATAGCTTTATATGTATGAATTGAATGATGTTATGAACATCATTACTACCTTAAGTTCCTTGGATAAACCTACTGGAAAAGTGAAAAATGGATCTAGCTTCAACAGATCCTTGGATGGCTCGAAGTTCTTGAAGCAGAATCATGACACGAAAACAAGTTCAAGTAAGATCATCACTTGAAATAAGATTGTTATAGTTATAGAAATTGAACCAAAGTTTGAATATGATTATTAACTTGTATTAGAATGATAACCTACTGTAAGAAACAAAGATTTCTTGAGGTTGGATGATCACCTTACAAGATTGGAAGTGAGCTAGCAAACTTGAAAGTATTCTTGATTTTATGTAACTAGAACTTGTAGAATATATGAAGAACACTTAGAACTTGAAGATAGAACTTGAGAGAGATCAATTAGATGAAGAAAATTGAAGAATGAAAGTGTTTGTAGGTGTTTTTGGTCGTTGGTGTATGGATTAGATATAAAGGATATGTAATTTTGTTTTCATGTAAATAAGTCATGAATGATTACTCATATTTTTGTAATTTTATGAGATATTTCATGCTAGTTGCCAAATGATGGTTCCCACATGTGTTAGGTGACTCACATGGGCTGCTAAAATCTGATCATTGGAGTGTATATACCAATAGTACATACATCTAAAAGCTGTGTATTGTACGAGTACGAATACGGGTGCATACGAGTAGAATTGTTGATGAAACTGAATGAGGATGTAATTGTAAGCATTTTTGTTAAGTAGAAGTATTTTGATAAGTGTATTGAAGTCTTTCAAAAGTGTATAAATACATATTAAAACACTACATGTATATACATTTTAACTGAGTCGTTAAGTCATCGTTAGTCGTTACATGTAAGTGTTGTTTTGAAACCTTTAGGTTAACGATCTTGTTAGATGTTTTTAACCCAATGTTTATAATATAAAATGAGATTTTAAATTATTATATTATCATGATATTATCATGTATGAATATCTCTTAATATGATATATATACATTAAATGTCTTTACAACGATAATCGTTACATATATGTCTCGTTTAAAAATCATTAAGTTAGTAGTCTTGTTTTTACATATGTAGTTCATTGTTAATATACTTAATGATATGTTTACTTATCATAGTATCATATTAACTATATATATATCCATATATATGTCATCATATAGTATTTACAAGTTTTAACGTTCGTGAATCACCGGTCAACTTGGGTGGTCAATTGTCTATATGAAACATATTTCAATTAATCAAGTCTTAACAAGTTTGATTACTTAACATGTTGGAAACATTTAATCATGTAAATATCAATCTCAATTAATATATATAAACATGGAAAAGTTCGGGTCACTACAGTCGTGGATTGATTCAAGATAATATTTATCGATTTATTTCTGTACATCTAACTATGGACAACTAGTTGTAGGTTACTAACGAGGACAGCTGACTTAATAAACTTAAAACATCAAAATATATTAAAAGTGTTGTAAATATATTTTGAACATACTTTGATATATATGTATATATTGTTATAGGTTCGTGAATCAACCAGTGGCCAAGTCTTACTTCCCGACGAAGTAAAAATATGTGAAAGTGAGTTATAGTCCCACTTTTAAAATCTAATATTTTTGGGATGAGAATACATGCAGGTTTTATAAATGATTTACAAAATAGACACAAGTACGTGAAACTACATTCTATGGTTGAATTATCAAAATCGAATATGCCCCTTTTTATTAAGTCTGGTAATCTAAGAATTAGGGAACAGGCACCCTAATTGACGCGAATCCTAAAGATAGATCTATTGGGCCTAACAAACCCCATCCAAAGTACCGGATGCTTTAGTACTTCGAAATTTATATCATATCCGAATGGTGTCCCGGAATGATGGGGATATTCTTATATATGCATCTTGTTAATGTCGGTTACCAGGTGTTCACCATATGAATGATTTTTATCTCTATGTATGGGATGTGTATTGAAATATGAAATCTTGTGGTCTATTGTTACGATTTGATATATATAGGTTAAACCTATAACTCACCAACATTTTTGTTGACGTTTAAAGCATGTTTATTCTCAGGTGAATACTAAGAGCTTCCGCTGTTGCATACTAAAATAAGGACAAGATTTGGAGTCCATGTTTGTATGATATTGTGTAAAAACTGCATTCAAGAAACTGATTTCGATGTAACATATTTGTATTGTAAACCATTATGTAATGGTCGTGTGTAAACAGGATATTTTAGATTATCATTATTTGATAATCTACGTAAAGCTTTTTAAACCTTTATTTATGAAATAAAGGTTATGGTTTGTTTTAAAATGAATGCAGTCTTTGAAAAACGTCTCATATAGAGGTCAAAACCTCGCAATGAAATCAGTTAATATGGAACGTTTTTAATCAATAAGAACGGGACATTTCAGTTGGTATCCGAGCGTTGGTCTTAGAGAACCAGAAAATTTGCATTAGTGTGTCTTATCGAGTTTGTTAGGATGCATTAGTGAGTCTGGATTTCGACCGTGTTTTCTTTAAAAATGATTGCTTAACATTTTTGTTGGAAACTATATATTATTAACATGTATATATTATGTGATATATTAATCTCTTAACATGTTTGATATTGTGTGATAGATGTCTACCTCTAGCACAAATCTCATTGACTCACCTAATAATAACGAAGAGTCGAATATATATTGGACTGATTCACAAGTTCCCGAAGAGGAACCGGAAGAAGAATCAGAACCGGAAGAAGAATCAGAACCGGAAGAGGAGGAACCGGAGGAGGAAATAGAACCGGTGGGGGAAATAATAAAACGGTTAAGTAAAAGAAAATCCTCAACCAACTGACCAAGGTTAATTATGGTCAATGGTGTTTCCGCCAAGGAAGCAAAATATTGGGAGGATTACCAATTCTCCGATGAATCGGATTCCGACGAGAATTCCGATGATGTTATAGAAATTACCCCAACTGAATTTAAAAAGGCAAAAGAAAATAATAAGGGAAAGGGCATAAAAATAGAGAAATCTAATTCCAACCCCGATGAACTTTATATGTATCGTCAACCCCCGAAGCCCTTAAGTTGTAACAATGACCCGGGAACCTCTAAACCACCAGGTTTTTCTAAACCGTTGTGGAAAACGACAGCTCGTATTAGGGGAACATCATATATCTCTAGAAACTTGGCAAAACGAACCAAAACCAAAGAAGAAGAAATGAGCGAGTCGGAATAAGATAGTTGTATTCGTGTGGTGTAATATATGTAATATAGTGTGCTTATGCTTTATGATATATGTAAAAATTGCTTGTATTAATAAGTATTTTTTTTTTTTATGAATCTAACTCTTGTCTATTTTACTGTATAAAAACACAAAATGGATAGACAACCCAATATTTTAAGAGACCTACCCGGAGACATGATTGATGAAATCATGTCTAGAGTCGGTCAGAATTCTTCGGCACAACTATTTACGGCGAAATCAGTTTGTAAGACATTCGAAGAACGTTCCAAGAATGTCTTGGTTTATAAGAGACTTTCGTTTGAAAGATGGGGGATATCACATTGGGAAACCCATAAGTTACGATGTGTTTACTTTGATGCATATATTGCGGGGAACCCAAATGCTATTTTTCGCAACGGGTTAAGAAATTATTTTGACTCAATGTATCCGAATATAGGACTTCATGATTTAGAGAAAGCGGCTAACATGCAACATAAAGAAGCATGCTATGCTTACGGGTTAGTAATGTTCGCTTCTCACTAAAGTGAGAAAAAGAACATCGGACTACAACTATTAAACAAAACGTTCCCACAAGTGACGGAGTCGGTAATTGGGGTAAGAAATGAGGTTTTTAGGTTATTACGAGACTGTTGGTCATTACGTAACCCTCGTCCCTTTGACGATGTTACAACATGCTGTCTTATCAACGGCCATAACGGTTATGTTCCACAAGACCAAGGATGGGAAGTAGTTGAAATGTCCCGTTCTTATTGATTAAAAACGTTCCATATTAATTGATTTCGTTGTGAGGTTTTGACCTCTATATGAGACGTTTTTCAAAGACTGCATTCATTTTTAAAACAAACCATAACCTTTATTTCATAAATAAAGGTTTAAAAAGCTTTACGTAGATTATCAAATAATGATAATCTAAAATATCTTGTTTACACACGACCATTACATAATGGTTTACAATACAAATATGTTACATTGAAATCAGTTTCTTGAATGCAGTTTTTACACAATATCATACAAACATGGACTCCAAATCTTGTCCTTATTTTAGTATGCAACAGCGGAAGCTCTTAATATTCACCTGAGAATAAACATGCTTTAAACGTCAACAAAAATGTTGGTGAGTTATAGGTTTAACCTATATATATCAAATCGTAACAATAGACCACAAGATTTCATATTTGAATACACATCCCATACATAGAGATAAAAATCATTCATATGGTGAACACCTGGTAACCGACAATAACAAGATGCATATATAAGAATATCCCCATCATTCCGGGACACCCTTCGGATATGATATAAATTTCGAAGTACTAAAGCATCCGGTACTTTGGATGGGGTTTGTTAGGCCCAATAGATCTATCTTTAGGATTCGCGTCAATTAGGGTGTCTGTTCCCTAATTCTTAGATTACCAGACTTAATAAAAAGGGGCATATTCGATTTCGATAATTCAACCATAGAATGTAGTTTCACGTACTTGTGTCTATTTTGTAAATCATTTATAAAACCTGCATGTATTCTCATCCCAAAAATATTAGATTTTAAAAGTGGGACTATAACTCACTTTCACAGATTTTTACTTCGTCGGGAAGTAAGACTTGGCCACTGTTGATTCACGAACCTATAACAATATATACATATATATTAAAGTATGTTCAAAATATATTTACAACACTTTTAATATATTTTGATGTTTTAAGTTTATTAAGTCAGCTGTCCTCGTTAGTAACCTATAACTAGTTGTCCACAGTTAGATGTACAGAAATAAATCGATAAATATTATCTTGAATCAATCCACGACCCAGTGTATACGTATCTCAGTATTGATCACAACTCAAACTATATATATTTTGGAATCAACCTCAACCCTGTATAGCTAACTCCAACATTCACATATAGAGTGTCTATGGTTGTTCCGAAATATATATAGATGTGTCGACATGATAGGTCGAAACATTGTATACGTGTCTATGGTATCTCAAGATTACATAATATATAATACAATTTGATTAAGTTATGGTTGGAATAGATTTGTTACCAATTTTCACGTAGCTAAAATGAGAAAAATTATCCAATCTTGTTTTACCCATAACTTCTTCATTTTAAATCCGTTTTGAGTGAATCAAATTGCTATGGTTTCATATTGAACTCTATTTTATGAATCTAAACAGAAAAAGTATAGGTTTATTGTCGGAAAAATAAGTTACAAGTCGTTTTTGTAAAGGTAGTCATTTCAGTCGAAAGAACGACGTCTAGATGACCATTTTAGAAAACATACTTCCACTTTGAGTTTAACCTTAATTTTTGGATATAGTTTCATGTAAAATCATTTTCTCAGAATAACAACTTTTAAATCAAAGTTTATCATAGTTTTTAATTAACTAACCCAAAACAGCCCGCGGTGTTACTACGACGGCGTAAATCCGGTTTTACGGTGTTTTTCGTGTTTCCAGGTTTTAAATCATTAAGTTAGCATATCATATAGATATAGAACATGTGTTTAGTTGATTTTAAAAGTCAAGTTAGAAGGATTAACTTTTGTTTGCGAACAAGTTTAGAATTAACTAAACTATGTTCTAGTGATTACAAGTTTAAACCTTCGAATAAGATAGCTTTATATGTATGAATCGAATGATGTTATGAACATCATTACTACCTTAATTTCCTTGGATAAACCTACTGGAAAAGAGAAAAATGGATCTAGCTTCAATGGATCCTTGGATGGCTCGAAGTTCTTGAAGCAGAATCATGACACGAAAACAAGTTCAAGTAAGATCATCACTTGAAATAAGATTGTTATAGTTATAGAAATTGAACCAAAGTTTGAATATGATTATTACCTTGTATTAGAATGATAACCTACTGTAAGAAACAAAGATTTCTTGAGGTTGGATGATCACCTTACAAGATTGGAAGTGAGCTAGCAAACTTGAAAGTATTCTTGATTTTATGAAACTAGAACTTTTGGAATTTATGAAGAACACTTAGAACTTGAAGATAGAACTTGAGAGAGATCAATTAGATGAAGAAAATTGAAGAATGAAAGTGTTTGTAGGTGTTTTTGGTCGTTGGTGTATGGATTAGATATAAAGGATATGTAATTTTGTTTTCATGTAAATAAGTCATGAATGATTACTCATATTTTTGTAATTTTATGAGATATTTCATGCTAGTTGCCAAATGATGGTTCCCATATGTGTTAGGTGACTCACATGGGCTGCTAAGAGCTGATCATTGGAGTGTATATACCAATAGTACATACATCTAAAAGCTGTGTATTGTACGAGTACGAATACGGGTGCATACGAGTAGAATTGTTGATGAAACTGAACGAGGATGTAATTGTAAGCATTTTTGTTAAGTAGAAGTATTTTGATAAGTGTATTGAAGTCTTTCAAAAGTGTATAAGTACATATTAAAACACTACATGTATATACATTTTAACTGAGTCGTTAAGTCATCGTTAGTCGTTACATGTAAGTGTTGTTTTGAAACCTTTAGGTTAACGATCTTGTTAAATGTTGTTAACCCAATGTTTATAATATCAAATGAGATTTTAAATTATTATATTATCATGATATTATCATGTATGAATATCTCTTAATATGATATATATACATTAAATGTCTTTACAACGATAATCGTTACATATATGTCTCGTTTAAAAATCATTAAGTTAGTAGTCTTGTTTTTACATATGTAGTTCATTGTTAATATACTTTATGATATGTTTTCTTATCATAGTATCATGTTAACTATATATATATATCCATATATATGTCATCATATAGTTTTTACAAGTTTTAACGTTCGTGAATCACCGATCAACTTGGGTGGTCAATTGTCTATATGAAACATATTTCAATTAATAAAGTCTTAAAAAGTTTGATTGCTTAACATGTTGGAAACATTTAATCATGTAAATATCAATCTCAATTAATATATATAAACATGGAAAAGTTCGGGTCACTACAGTACCTACCCGTTAAATAAATTTCGTCCCGAAATTTTAAGCTGTTGAAGGTGTTGACGAATCTTCTGGAAATAGATGCGGGTATTTCTTCTTCATCTGATCTTCACGCTCCCAGGTGAACTCGGGTCCTCTACGAGCATTCCATCGAACCTTAACAATTGGTATCTTGTTTTGCTTAAGTCTTTTAACCTCACGATCCATTATTTCGACGGGTTCTTCGATGAATTGAAGTTTTTCGTTGATTTGGATTTCATCTAACGGAATAGTGAGATCTTCTTTAGCAAAACATTTCTTTAAATTCGAGACGTGGAAAGTGTTATGTACAGCCGCGAGTTGTTGAGGTAACTCTAGTCGGTAAGCTACTGGTCCGACACGATCAATAATCTTGAATGGTCCAATATACCTTGGATTTAATTTCCCTCCTTTACCAAATCGAACAACGCCTTTCCAAGGTGCAACTTTAAGCATGACCATCTCTCCAATTTCAAATTCTATATCTTTTCTTTTAATGTCAGCGTAGCTCTTTTGTCGACTTTGGGCGGTTTTCAACCGTTGTTGAATTTGGATGATCTTCTCGGTAGTTTCTTGTATAATCTCCGGACCCGTAATCTGTCTATCCCCCACTTCACTCCAAAAAATCGGAGACCTGCACTTTCTACCATAAAGTGCTTCAAACGGCGCCATCTCAATGCTTGAATGGTAGCTGTTGTTGTAGGAAAATTCTGCTAACGGTAGATGTCGATCCCAACTGTTTCCGAAATCAATAACACATGCTCGTAGCATGTCTTCAAGCGTTTGTATCGTCCTTTCGCTCTGCCCATCAGTTTGTGGATGATAGGCAGTACTCATGTCTAGACGAGTTCCTAATGCTTGCTGTAATGTCTGCCAGAATCTTGAAATAAATCTGCCATCCCTATCAGAGATAATAGAGATTGGTATTCCATGTCTGGAGACGACTTCCTTCAAATACAGTCGTGCTAACTTCTCCATCTTGTCATCTTCTCTTATTGGCAGGAAGTGTGCTGATTTGGTGAGACGATCAACTATTACCCAAATAGTATCAAAACCACTTGCAGTCCTTGGCAATTTAGTGATGAAATCCATGGTAATGTTTTCCCATTTCCATTCTGGGATTTCGGGTTGTTGAAGTAGACCTGATGGTTTCTGATGCTCAGCTTTGACCTTAGAACACGTCAAACATTCTCCTACGTATTTAGCAACATCGGCTTTCATACTCGGCCACCAAAAATGTTTCTTGAGATCCTTGTACATCTTCCCCGTTCCAGGATGTATTGAGTATCTGGTTTTATGAGCTTCTCTAAGTACCATTTCTCTCATATCTCCAAATTTTGGTACCCAAATCCTTTCAGCCCTATACCAGGTTCCGTCTTCCCGAATATTAAGATGCTTCTCCGATCCTTTGGGTATTTCATCCTTTAAATTTCCCTCTTTTAAAACTCCTTGTTGTGCCTCCTTTATTTGAGTAGTAATGTTATTATGAATCATTATATTCATAGATTTTACTCGAATGGGTTCTCTGTCCTTCCTGCTCAAGGCATCGGCTACCACATTTGCCTTCCCCGGGTGGTAACGAATCTCAAAGTCGTAATCATTCAATAATTCAATCCACCTACGCTGCCTCATATTCAGTTGTTTCTGATTAAATATGTGTTGAAGACTTTTGTGGTCGGTATATATAATACTTTTGACCCCATATAAGTAGTGCCTCCAAGTCTTTAATGCAAAAACAACCGCGCCTAATTCCAAATCATGCGTCGTATAATTTTGTTCGTGAATCTTCAATTGTCTAGACGCATAAGCAATCACCTTCGTTCGTTGCATTAATACACAACCGAGACCTTGCTTTGATGCATCACAATAAATCACAAAATCATCATTCCCTTCAGGCAATGACAATATAGGTGCCGTAGTTAGCTTTTTCTTCAATAACTGAAACGCTTTCTCTTGTTCATCATTCCATTCAAATTTCTTCCCTTTATGCGTTAATGCAGTCAAGGGTTTTGCTATTCTGGAAAAGTCTTGGATGAACCTTCTGTAGTAACCAGCTAGTCCTAAAAACTGGCGTATGTGTTTCGGAGTTTTCGGGGTTTCCCACTTTTCAACAGTTTCTATCTTTGCCGGATCTTCGGAGTTTTCGGGGTTTCCCACTTTTCAACAGTTTCTATCTTTGCCGGATCCACCTTAATACCTTCTTTGTTCACTATGTGACCGAGGAATTGAACTTCTTCCAACCAAAATGCACACTTTGAAAACTTAGCGTACAATTCTTCCTTCCTCAATACTTCTAACACCTTTCTCAAATGTTCACCGTGTTCTTGGTCATTCTTTGAGTAAATAAGTATGTCATCAATGAAAACAATGACAAACTTGTCAAGGTATGGTCCACACACTCAGTTCATAAGGTCCATGAACACAGCTGGTGCATTAGTTAAACCAAACGGCATGACCATAAACTCGTAATGACCGTAACGTGTTCTGAAAGCAGTCTTTGGAATATCATCTTCTTTCACCCGCATTTGATGATACCCGGAACGTAAGTCAATCTTTGAATAAACAGACGAGCCTTGTAGTTGATCAAATAAGTCATCGATTCTCGGTAGTGGGTAGCAGTTCTTGATGGTAAGTTTGTTCAACTCTCGGTAGTCGATACACAACCTGAATGTACCATCTTTCTTCTTGACAAACAAAACAGGAGCTCCCCACGGTGATGTGCTTGGTCGAATGAAACCACGCTCTAAAAGTTCTTGTAATTAGCTTTGTAGTTCTTTCATCTCGCTGGGTGCGAGTCTGTAAGGAGCACGAGCTATTGGTGCAGCTCCTGGTACAAGATCTATTTGAAATTCAACGGATCGATGTGGGGGTAATCCCGGTAATTCTTTCGGAAATACATCGGGAAATTCTTTTGCGACGGGAACATCATTGATGCTCTTTTCTTCAGTTTGTACTTTCTCGACGTGTGCTAGAACAGCATAGCAACCTTTTCTTATTAGTTTTTGTGCCTTCAAATTACTAATAAGATGTAGCTTCGTGTTGCCCTTTTCTCCGTACACCATTAAGGGTTTTCCTTTTTCTCGTATAATGCGAATTGCATTTTTGTAACAAACGATCTCCGCTTTCACTTCTTTCAACCAGTCCATACCGATTATCACATCAAAACTCCCTAACTCTACTGGTATCAAATCAATCTTAAATGTTTCGCTAACCAGTTTAATTTCTCGATTCCGACATATATTATCTGCTGAAATTAATTTACCATTTGCTAATTCGAGTAAAAATTTACTATCCAAAGGCGTCAATGGACAACTTAATTTAGCACAAAAATCTCTACTCATATAGCTTCTATCTGCACCCGAATCAAATAAAACGTAAGCAGATTTATTGTCAATAAGAAACGTACCCGTAACAAGCTCCGGGTCTTCCTGTGCCTCTGCCGCATTAATATTGAAAACTCTTCCACGGCCTTGTCCATTCGTGTTCTCCTAGTTCGGGCAATTTCTAATAATGTGGCCCGGTTTTCCACATTTATAACAAACTACATTGGCATAACTTGCTCCGACACTACTTGCTCCGCCATTACTCATTCCGACACCATTTGTTCCTTTCGTTCTATTAACCCCTGGTCCGTAGATCTCACACTTCGCCGCGCTATGACCATTTCTTTTACACTTGTTGCAAAATTTGGTGCAGAACCCCGAGTGATTCTTTTCACACCTTTGGCATAGCTGCTTCTGATTGTTGTTGTTGTTGCGGTTATTATTGTTGTTGGGATGATTGTTGTAGTTGCTGTTGTTGTTGTTGTTGTTGTTGTTGTTGGGCCGTTTGTTGTAGTTGCGATTGATGTTGCGATTGTTGGGATAATTGTTGCGATTATTGGTGTAATTGCTGTTGTTGTTGTATTGGTGATTCTTATCACCGTTTTCCTCCCACTTTCTTTTGACTTGCTTCACATTGGCCTCTTCAGCAGTCTGTTCTTTAATTCTTTCTTCAATTTGGTTCACGAGTTTGTGATCCATTCTACATGCCTGTTGTATGGAGGCGGGCTCGTGTGAACTTATATCTTCTTGGATTCTTTCCGGTAATCCTTTCACAAACGCGTCGATCTTCTCTTCCTCATCTTCGAATGCTCCCGGACACAATAGGCACAATTCTGTGAATCGTCTTTCGTACGTGGTAATATCAAATCCTTGGGTTCGTAACCCTCTAAGTTCTGTCTTGAGCTTATTGACCTCGGTTCTGGGACGGTACTTCTCGTTCATCAAGTGCTTGAATGCTGACCACGGTAGTGCGTACGCATCGTCTTGTCCCACTTGCTCTAGATAGGTATTCCACCATGTTAACGCAGAACCTGTGAAGGTATGCGTAGCGTACTTTACTTTGTCCTCTTCAGTACACTTACTTATGGCAAACACCGATTCGACCTTCTCGGTCCACCGTTTCAATCCGATCGGTCCTTCGGTTCCATCAAATTCCAAAGGTTTGCAGGCAGTGAATTCTTTGTAGGTGCATCCTACACGATTTCCTGTACTGCTAGATCCAAGGTTATTGTTGGTATGTAGCGCAGCCTGTACTGCGGCTATGTTTGAAGCTAGAAAAGTACGGAATTCCTCTTCATTCATATTCACGGTGTGTCGAGTAGTCGGTGCCATTTCCTTAAAAATAGTTAAATGGAACAAGTTAATCATACAGAATATTAAGAGTAGTTAATAGTATTTCGTAGCATAATATGAACTCATTTATAAAAGCTTTTTCTTCATATTAGCGTTTTATAAGTTTAAATTCGGGTAGTACTTACCCGTTAAGTTCATACTTAGTAGCTAATATACAATTCAACTACTACAATTCTATATGAAAAACTGATTATAATAATATTTCGCGTTCAAACTTTTATACAATATTTTACAAACTTACAATACCGCTTATTTTACATAAAGCATGAAATATAGCACACAATAACTTTGATACAAGATAGTTGTGAAGATAATTCTAGCTAGTACACAAGTCGTTCAGCAAAGGTAATAAAGACACGTAATTTATACGTCCAGAAACAAGTCATGCATTCTGGTTTTACTAGGACTACTTCCCATCCTTGGTCTTGTGCAACATAACCGTTATGGCCGTTGATAAGACATCGTGTTGTAACGTCGTCAAAGGGACGAGGGTTACGTAATGTCCAACAGTCCCGTAATAATCTAAAAACCTCATTTCTTACCCCAATTACCGACTCCGTCACTTGTGGAAACGTTTTGTTTAATAGTTGTAGCCCGATGTTCTTGTTCTCACTTTGGTGAGAAGCGAACATTACTAATCCGTAAGCATAACATGCTTCTTTATGTTGCATGTTAGCCGCTTTTTCTAAATCACGAAGTCCAATATTCGGATATATTGAGTCAAAATAATTTCTTAACCCGTTGCGTAAAATAGCATTTGGGTTCCCCGCAATATATGCGTCAAAGTAAACACATCGTAACTTATGGGTTTCCCAATGTGATATCCCCCATCTTTCAAACGAAAGTCTCTTATAAACCAAGACATTCTTGGAACGTTCTTCGAATGTCTTACAAACTGATCTCGCCTTAAATAGTTGTGCCGAGGAATTCTGGCCGACTCTAGACAAGATTTCATCAATCATGTCTCCGGGTAGGTCTCTTAAAATATTGGGTTGTCTATCCATTTTGTGTTTTTAAACTGTAAAATAGACAAGAGTTAGATTCATAAAAAAATACTTATTAATACAAGCAATTTTTACATATATCATAAAGCATAAGAACACTATATTACATATATTACACCACACGAATACAACTATCTTATTCCGACTCGCTCGTTTCTTCTTCTTCGGTTTTGGTTCGTTTTGCCAAGTTTCTAGGGATATATGATGTTCCCCTAATACGAGCCGTCGTTGTCCACATTGGTTTAGAAAAACCTGGTGGTTTAGAGGTTCCCGGGTCATTGTTACAACTTAAGGACTTCGGGGGTTGACGATACATATAAAGTTCATCGGGGTTGGAATTAGATTTCTCTATTTTTATGCCCTTTCCCTTATTATTTTCTTTTGCCTTTTTAAATTCAGTTGGGGTAATTTCTATAACATCATCGGAATTCTCGTCGGAATCCGATTCATCGGAGAATTGGTAATCCTCCCAATATTTTGCTTCCTTGGCGGAAACACCATTGACCATAATTAACTTTGGTCGATTGGTTGAGGATTTTCTTTTACTTAACCGTTTTATTATTTCCCCCACCGGTTCTATTTCTTCATCCGATTCCGATTCTTCTTCCGGTTCCGATTCTTCTTCCGGTTCCGACTCTTCTTCCGGTTCCTCTTCGGGAACTTGTGAATCAGTCCACAAATCATTCCAATTTACATTTGACTCTTCATTATTATTAGGTGAGTCAATGGGACTTGTTCTAGAGGTAGACATCTATCACATAATATCAAACACGTTAAGAGATTAATATATCACATAATATTCATATGTTAAAAATATATAGTTTCCAACAAAAATGTTAAGCAATCATTTTTAAAGAAAACACGATCGAAGTCCAGACTCACTAATGCATCCTAACAAACTCGATAAGACACACTAATGCAAATTTTCTGGTTCTCTAAGACCAACGCTCGGATACCAACTGAAATGTCCCGTTCTTATTGATTAAAAACGTTCCATATTAATTGATTTCGTTGCGAGGTTTTGACCTCTATATGAGACGTTTTTCAAAGACTGCATTCATTTTTAAAACAAACCATAACCTTTATTTTATAAATAAAGGTTTAAAAAGCTTTACGTAGATTATCAAATAATGATAATCTAAAATATCCTGTTTACACACGACCATTACATAATGGTTTACAATACAAATATGTTACATTGAAATTAGTTTCTTGAATGCAGTTTTTACACAATATCATACAAACATGAACTCCAAATCTTGTCCTTATTTTAGTATGCAACAGCGGAAGCTCTTAATATTCACCTGAGAATAAACATGCTTTAAACGTCAACAAAAATGTTGGTGAGTTATAGGTTTAACCTATATATATCAAATCGTAACAATAGACCACAAGATTTCATATTTGAATACACATCCCATACATAGAGATAAAAATCATTCATATGGTGAACACCTGGTAACCGACAATAACAAGATGCATATATAAGAATATCCCCATCATTCCGGGACACCCTTCGGATATGATATAAATTTCGAAGTACTAAAGCATCCGGTACTTTGGATGGGGTTTGTTAGGCCCAATAGATCTATCTTTAGGATTCGCGTCAATTAGGGTGTCTGTTCCCTAATTCTTAGATTACCAGACTTAATAAAAAGGGGCATATTCGATTTCGATAATTCAACCATAGAATGTAGTTTCACGTACTTGTGTCTATTTTGTAAATCATTTATAAAACCTGCATGTATTCTCATCCCAAAAATATTAGATTTTAAAAGTGGGACTATAACTCACTTTCACAGATTTTTACTTCGTCGGGAAGTAAGACTTGGCCACTGTTGATTCACGAACCTATAACAATATATACATATATATTAAAGTATGTTCAAAATATATTTACAACACTTTTAATATATTTTGATGTTTTAAGTTTATTAAGTCAGCTGTCCTCGTTAGTAACCTATAACTAGTTGTCCACAGTTAGATGTACAGAAATAAATCGATAAATATTATCTTGAATCAATCCACGACCCAGTGTATACATATCTCAGTATTGATCACAACTCAAACTATATATATTTTGGAATCAACCTCAACCCTGTATAGCTAACTCCAACATTCACATATAGAGTGTCTATGGTTGTTCCGAAATATATATAGATGTGTCGACATGATAGGTCTAAACATTGTATACGTGTCTATGGTATCTCAAGATTACATAATATACAATACAATTTGATTAAGTTATGGTTGGAATAGATTTGTTACCAATTTTCACGTAGCTAAAATGAGAAAAATTATCCAATCTTGTTTTACCCATAACTTCTTCATTTTAAATCCGTTTTGAGTGAATCAAATTGCTATGGTTTCATATTGAACTCTATTTTATGAATCTAAACAGAAAAAGTATAGGTTTATAGTCGGAAAAATAAGTTACAAGTCGTTTTTGTAAAGGTAGTCATTTCAGTCGAAAGAACGACGTCTAGATGACCATTTTAGAAAACATACTTCCACTTTGAGTTTAACCTTAATTTTTGGATATAGTTTCATGTTCATAATAAAAATCATTTTCTCAGAATAACAACTTTTAAATCAAAGTTTATCATAGTTTTTAATTAACTAACCCAAAACAGCCCGCGGTGTTACTACGACGGCGTAAATCCGGTTTTACGGTGTTTTTCGTGTTTCCAGGTTTTAAATCATTAAGTTAGCATATCATATAGATATAGAACATGTGTTTAGTTGATTTTAAAAGTCAAGTTAGAAGGATTAACTTTTGTTTGCGAACAAGTTTAGAATTAACTAAACTATGTTCTAGTGATTACAAGTTTAAACCTTCGAATAAGATAGCTTTATATGTATGAATCGAATGATGTTATGAACATCATTACTACCTTAATTTCCTTGGATAAACCTACTGGAAAAGAGAAAAATGGATCTAGCTTCAATGGATCCTTGGATGGCTCGAAGTTCTTGAAGCAGAATCATGACACGAAAACAAGTTCAAGTAAGATCATCACTTGAAATAAGATTGTTATAGTTATAGAAATTGAACCAAAGTTTGAATATGATTATTACCTTGTATTAGAATGATAACCTACTGTAAGAAACAAAGATTTCTTGAGGTTGGATGATCACCTTACAAGATTGGAAGTGAGCTAGCAAACTTGAAAGTATTCTTGATTTTATGAAACTAGAACTTTTGGAATTTATGAAGAACACTTAGAACTTGAAGATAGAACTTGAGAGAGATCAATTAGATGAAGAAAATTGAAGAATGAAAGTGTTTGTAGGTGTTTTTGGTCGTTGGTGTATGGATTAGATATAAAGGATATGTAATTTTGTTTTCATGTAAATAAGTCATGAATGATTACTCATATTTTTGTAATTTTATGAGATATTTCATGCTAGTTGCCAAATCATGGTTCCCATATGTGTTAGGTGACTCACATGGGCTGCTAAGAGCTGATCATTGGAGTGTATATACCAATAGTACATACATCTAAAAGCTGTGTATTGTACGAGTACGAATACAGGTGCATACGAGTAGAATTGTTGATGAAACTGAACGAGGATGTAATTGTAAGCATTTTTGTTAAGTAGAAGTATTTTGATAAGTGTATTGAAGTCTTTCAAAAGTGTATAAGTACATATTAAAACACTACATGTATATACATTTTAACTGAGTCGTTAAGTCATCGTTAGTCGTTACATGTAAGTGTTGTTTTGAAACCTTTAGGTTAACGATCTTGTTAAATGTTGTTAACCCAATGTTTATAATATCAAATGAGATTTTAAATTATTATATTATCATGATATTATCATGTATGAATATCTCTTAATATGATATATATACATTAAATGTCTTTACAACGATAATCGTTACATATATGTCTCGTTTAAAAATCATTAAGTTAGTAGTCTTGTTTTTACATATGTAGTTCATTGTTAATATACTTTATGATATGTTTTCTTATCATAGTATCATGTTAACTATATATATATATCCATATATATGTCATCATATAGTTTTTACAAGTTTTAACGTTCGTGAATCACCGATCAACTTGGGTGGTCAATTGTCTATATGAAACATATTTCAATTAATAAAGTCTTAAAAAGTTTGATTGCTTAACATGTTGGAAACATTTAATCATGTAAATATCAATCTCAATTAATATATATAAACATGGAAAAGTTCGGGTCACTACAGTAGTCCTAGTAAAACCAGAATGCATGACTTGTTTCTGGACGTATGAATTACGTGTCTTTATTGCCTTTGCTGAACGACTTGTGTACTAGCTAGAATTATCTTCACAACTATCTTGTATCAAAGTTATTGTGTGCTATATTTCATGCTTTATGTAAAATAAGCGGTATTGTAAGTTTGTAAAATATTGTATAAAAGTTTGAACGCGAAATATTATTATAATCAGTTTTTCATATAGAATTGTAGTAGTTGAATTGTATATTAGCTACTAAGTATGAACTTAACGGGTAGGTACTACCCGAATTTAAACTTATAAAACGCTAATATGAAGAAAAAGCTTTTATAAATGAGTTCCTATTATGCTACGAAATACTATTAACTACTCTTAATATTCTGTATGATTAACTTGTTCCATTTGACTATTTTGAAGGAAATGGCACCGACTACTCAACACACCGTGAATATGAATGAAGAGGAATTCCGTACTTTTCTAGCTTCAAACATAGCCGCAGTACAGGCTGCGCTACATACCAACAATAACCTTGGATCTAGCAATACAGGAAATCGTGTAGGATGCACCTACAAAGAATTCACTGCCTGCAAACCTTTGGAATTTGATGGAACCGAAGGACCGATCAGATTGAAACGGTGGACCGAGAAGGTCGAATCGGTGTTTGCCATAAGTAAGTGTACTGAAGAGGACAAAGTGAAGTATGCTACGCATACCTTCACAGGTTCTGCGTTAACATGGTGGAATACCTATCTAGAGAAAGTGGGACAAGATGATGCGTACGCACTACCGTGGTCAGCATTCAAGTACTTGATGAACGAGAAGTACCGTCCCAGAACCGAGGTCAATAAGTTCAAGACAGAACTTAGAGGGTTACGAACCCAAGGATTTGATATTACCACGTACGAAAGACGATTCACAGAATTGTGCCTATTGTGTCAGGGAGCGTTCGAAGATGAGGAAGAGAAGATCGACGCGTTTGTGAAAGGATTACCGGAAAGAATCCAAGAAGATATAAGTTCACACGAGCCCGCCTCCATACAACAGGCATGTAGAATGGCTCACAAACTAGTGAACCAGATTGAGGAAAGAATTAAAGAACAGACGGCTGAAGAGGCCAATGTGAAGCAAGTCAGAATAAAGTGGGAGAAAAATGGTGATAAGAATCACCAATACAACAACAACAGCAATTACAATAATAATCGCAACAATTATCCCAACAATCGCAACATCAATCGCAACTACAACAAACGGCCTAACAACAACAACAACAACAACAACAACAAAAACAACAACAACAACAACAACAACTACAACAATCATCCCAACAACAATAACAACCGCAACAACAACAACAATCAGAAGCAGCTATGCCAAAGGTTTGAAAAGTATCACTCGGGGTTCTGCACCAAATTTTGCAACAAGTGTAAAAGAAATGGTCATAGCGCGGCGAAGTGTGAGGTCTACGGACCAGGGGTTAACAGAACGAAAGGAACAAATGGTGTCGGAACGAGTAATGGCGGAGCAAGTAGTGTCGGAGCAAGTTATGCCAATGTAGTTTGTTATAAATGTAGAAAACCGGGCCACATTATTAGAAATTGCCCAAACCAAGAGAACACGAATGGACAAGGCCGCAGAAGAGTTTTCAATATTAATGCGGCAGAGGCACAAGAAGACCCGGAGCTTGTTACGGGTACGTTTCTTATTGACAATAAATCTGCTTACGTTTTATTTGATTCGGGTGTGGATAGAAGCTATATGAGTAGAGATTTTTGGCCTAAATTAAGTTTTCCATTGACGCCATTGAATAGTAAATTTTTACTCGAATTAGCAAACGGTAAATTAATTTCAGCAGATAATATATGCCGGAATCGAGAAATTAAACTGGGTAGCGAAATATTTAAGATTGACTTGATACCAGTAGAGTTAGGGAGTTTTGATGTGATAATCGGTATGGACTGGTTGAAAGAAGTGAAAGCAGAGATCGTTTGTTACAAAAATGCAATTCGCATTATACGAGAAAAAGGAAAACCCTTAATGGTGTACGGAGAAAAGGGAAACACGAAGCTACATCTTATTAGTAATTTGAATGCACAAAAACTAATAAGGAAAGGTTGCTATGCTGTTCTAGCACACGTCGAGAAAGTACAAACTAAAGAAAAGAGCATCAATGATGTTCCCGTCGCAAAAGAATTTCCCGATGTATTTCCGAAAGAATTACCGGGATTACCCCTACATCGATCCGTTGAATTTCAAATAGATCTTGTACCAGGAGCTGCACCAATAGCTCGTGCTCCTTATAGACTCGCACCTAGCGAGATGAAAGAACTGCAAAGCCAACTGCAAGAACTATTAGAACGTGGTTTCATTCGACCAAGCACATCACCATGGGGAGCTCCTGTTTTGTTTGTCAAGAAGAAGGATGGTACATTTAGGTTGTGTATTGAATACAGATAGTTGAACAAACTTACCATCAAAAACCGTTATCCACTGCCGAGAATCGACGACTTATTTGATCAACTACAAGGCTCGTCGGTTTATTCGAAGATCGACTTACGTTCTGGATATCATCAAATGCGAGTAAAGGAGGATGATATTCCAAAAACTGCTTTTAGGATGCGTTATGGTCATTACGAGTTTATGGTTATGCCGTTTGGATTGACTAACGCACCAGCTGTGTTCATGGACCTTATGAACCGAGTGTGTGGGCCATATCTTGACAAGTTTGTCATTGTTTTCATCGATGACATACTTATTTACTCAAAGAATGATCAAGAGCACGAAGAACATTTGAGAAAAGTGCTAGAAGTATTAAGGAAAGAAAAACTGTACGCTAAGTTTTCAAAGTGTGCATTTTGGTTGGAAGAAGTTCAATTCCTCGGTCACATAGTGAACAAAGAAGGTATCCAGGTGGACCCGGCAAAGATCAAAACCGTTGAAAAGTGGGAAACCCCAAAAACTCCGAAGCATATACGTCAATTTTTAGGACTAGCTGGTTACTACAGAAGGTTCATCCAAGACTTTTCCAGAATAGTAAAACCCTTGACTGCATTAACGCATAAAGGGAAGAAATTTGAATGAAAGGATGAACAAGAGAAAGCGTTTCAGTTATTGAAGAAAAAGCTAACTACGGCACCTATATTGTCATTGCCTGAAGGGAATGATGATTTTGTGATTTATTGTGACACATCAAAGCAAGGTCTCGGTTGTGTATTAATGCAACGAACGAAGGTGATTGCTTATGCGTCTAGACAATTGAAGATTCACGAACAAAATTATACGACGCATGATTTGGAATTAGGCGCGGTTGTTTTTGCATTAAAGACTTGGAGGCACTACTTATATGGGGTCAAAAGTATTATATATACCGACCACAAAAGTCTTCAGCACATATTTAATTAGAAACAACTAAATATGAGGCAGCGTAGGTGGATTGAATTGTTGAATGATTACGACTTTGAGATTCGTTACCACCCGGGGAAGGCAAATGTGGTTGCCGACGCCTTGAGCAGGAAGCACAGAGAACCCATTCGAGTAAAATCTATGAATATAATGATTCACAATAACCTTACTACTCAAATAAAGGAGGCGCAACAAGGAGTTTTAAAAGAGGAAAATTTAAAGGATGAAATACCCAAAGGATCGGAGAAGCATCTTAATATTCGGGAAGACGGAACCCGGTATAGGGCTGAAAGAATTTGGGTACCAAAATTTGGAGATATGAGAGAAACGGTACTTAGAGAAGCTCATAAAACCAGATACTCAATACATCCTGGAACGGGGAAGATGTACTAGGATCTTAAGAAACATTTTTGGTGGCCAGGTATGAAAGCCGATATTGCTAAATATGTAGGAGAATGTTTGACGTGTTCTAAGGTCAAAGCTGAAAATCAGAAACCATCAGGTCTACTACAACAACCTGAAATCCCGGAATGGAAATGGGAAAACATTACCATGGATTTCATTACTAAATTGCCAAGGACTGCAAGTGGTTATGATACTATTTGGGTAATAGTTGATCGTCTCACCAAGTCAGCACACTTCCTGCCAATAAGAGAAGATGACAAGATGGAGAAGTTAGCACGACTGTATTTGAAGGAAGTCGTCTCCAGACATGGAATACCAATCTCTATTATCTCTGATAGGGATGGCAGATTTATTTCAAGATTCTGGCAGACATTACAGCAAGCATTGGGAACCCGTCTAGACATAAGTACTACCTATCATCCACAAACTGATGGGCAGAGTGAAAGGATGATACAAACGCTTGAAGACATGCTACGAGCTTGTGTTATTGATTTCGGAAACAGTTGGGATCGACATCTACCGTTAGCAGAATTTTCCTACAACAACAGCTACCATTCAAGCATTGAGATGGCGCCGTTTGAAGCACTTTATGGTAGAAAGTGCAGGTCTCCAATTTGTTGGAGTGAAGTGGGGGATAGACAGATTACGGGTCCGGAGATAATACAAGAAACTACCGAGAAAATCATCCAAATTCAACAAAGATTGAAAACCGCCCAGAGTCAACAAAAGAGCTACGCAGACAGTAAAAGAAAAGATATAGAGTTTGAAATTAGAGAAATGGTCATGCTTAAGATTTCACCTTGGAAAGGCGTTGTTCGATTTGGTAAACGGGGGAAACTAAATCCAAGGTACATTGGACCATTCAAGATTATAAATCGTGTCGGACCGGTAGCTTACCAACTGGAGCTACCTCAACAACTCGCGGCTGTACATAACACTTTCCACGTCTCAAATTTGAAGAAATGTTTTGCTAAAGAAGATCTCACTATTCCGTTGGACGAAATACAAATCAATGAAAAACTTCAATTCATTGAAGAACCCGTCGAAATAATGGATCGTGAGGTTAAGAGACTTAAATAAAACAAGATACCGATTGTTAAGGTTCGATGGAATGCTCGTAGAGGACCCGAGTTCACCTGGGAGCGTGAAGATCAGATGAAGAAGAAATACCTGCATTTATTTCCAGAAGATACGTCAACACCTCCAACTGCTTAAAATTTCTGGATGAAATTTATTTAACGGGTAGGTACTGTAGTGACCCGAACTTTTCCATTTATATATATATATATATATTAAATGAAATTTTTATTTACATGATTAAGTGTTTCCAACATGTTAAGCAATCAAACTTGTTAAGACTTGATTAATTGAAATAGGTTTCATATAGACAATTGACCACCCAAGTTGACCGGTGATTCACGAACGTTAAAACTTGTAAAAACTATACGATGACATATATATGGTTATATATATAGTTAACATGATTTTATTAAAAGTATGTATCTCATTAGGTATTTTAACATGATTTTATTATAAGTATGTATCTCGTTAGGTATTTTAACATGAATTTTATAATAAAATCATGTTAACTATATATATAACCATAATTTTATTATAAGTATGAGATACATACTTATAATAAAATACCTAATGAGATACATACTTATAATAAAATCATGTTAAAATACCTAATGAGATACATACTTATAATAAAATCATGTTAACTATATATATAACCATATATATGTCATCGTATAGTTTTTACAAGTTTTAACGTTCGTGAATCACCGGTCAACTTGGGTGGTCAATTGTCTATATGAAACCTATTTCAATTAATCAAGTCTTAACAAGTTTGATTGCTTAACATGTTGGAAACATTTAATCATGTAAATACCAATTTCATTTAATATATATATAAACATTAAAAAGTTCGGGTCACTACAGTACCTACCCGTTAAATAAATTTCGTCCCGAAATTTTAAGCAGTTGGAGGTGTTGACGTATCTTCTGGAAATAAATGCGGGTATTTCTTCTTCATCTGATCTTCACGCTCCCAGGTGAACTCAGGTCCTCTACGAGCATTCCATCGAACCTTAACAATCGGTATCTTGTTTTGTTTAAGTCTCTTAACCTCACGATCCATTATTTCGACGGGTTCTTCAATGAATTGAAGTTTTTCATTGATTTGGATTTCGTCCAACGGAATAGTGAGATCTTCTTTAGCAAAACATTTCTTCAAATTTGAGACTTGGAAAGTGTTATGTACAGCCGCGAGTTGTTGTGGTAGCTCCAGTTGGTAAGCTACTGGTCCGACACGATCTATAATCTTGAATGGTCCAATGTACCTTGGATTTAGTTTCCCCCGTTTACCAAATCGAACAACGCCTTTCCAAGGTGAAACCTTAAGCATGACCATTTTTCCAATTTCAAACTCTATATCTTTTCTTTTACTGTCCGCGTAGCTCTTTTATCGACTCTGGGCGGTTTTCAATCTTTGTTGAATTTGGATGATTTTCTCGGTAGTTTCTTGTATTATCTCCGGACCCGTAATCTGTCTATCCCCCACTTCACTCCAACAAATTGGAGACCTGCACTTTCTACCATAAAGTGCTTCAAACGGCGCCATCTCAATGCTTGAATGGTAGCTGTTGTTGTAGGAAAATTCTGCTAACGGTAGATGTCGATCCCAACTGTTTCCGAAATCAATAACACAAGCTCGTAGCATGTCTTCAAGTGTTTGTATCGTCCTTTCGCTCTGCCCATCAGTTTGTGGATGATATGAAGTACTCATGTCTAGACGAGTTCCCAATGCTTGCTGTAATGTCTGCCAGAATCTTGAAATAAATCTGTCATCCCTATCAGAGATAATAGAGATTGGTATTCCATGTCTGGAGACGACTTCCTTCAAATACAGTCGTGCTAACTTCTCCATCTTGTCATCTTCTCTTATTGGCAGAAAGTGTGCTGACTTGGTGAGACGATCAACTATTACCCAAATAGTATCATAACCACTTGCAGTCCTTGGCAATTTAGTAATGAAATCCATGGTAATGTTTTCCCATTTCCATTCCGGGATTTCAGGTTGTTGTAGTAGACCTGATGGTTTTTGATGTTCAGCTTTGACCTTAGAACACGTCAAACATTCTCCTACATATTTAGCAATATCGGCTTTCATACCTGGACACCAAAAATGTTTCTTAAGATCCTAGTACATCTTCCCCGTTCTAGGATGTATTGAGTATCTGGTTTTATGAGCTTCTCTAAGTACCGTTTCTCTCATATCTCCAAATTTTGGTACCCAAATTCTTTCAGCCCTATACCGGGTTCCGTCTTCCCGAATATTAAGATGCTTCTCCGATCCTTTGGGTATTTCATCCTTTAAATTTCCCTCTTTTAAAACTCCTTGTTGCGCCTCCTTTATTTGAGTAGTAAGGTTATTGTGAATCATTATATTCATAGATTTTACTCGAATGGGTTCTCTGTCCTTCCTGCTCAAGGCGTCGGCAACCACATTTGCCTTCCCCGGGTGGTAACGAATCTCAAAGTCGTAATCATTCAACAATTCAATCCACCTACGCTGCCTCATATTTAGTTGTTTCTGATTAAATATGTGCTGAAGACTTTTGTGGTCGGTATATATAATACTTTTGACCCCATATAAGTAGTGCCTCCAAGTCTTTAATGCAAAAACAACCGCGCCTAATTCCAAATCATGCGTCGTATAATTTTGCTCGTGAATCTTCAATTGTCTAGACGCATAAGCAATCACCTTCGTTCGTTGCATTAATACACAACCGAGACCTTGCTTTGATGCATCACAATAAATCACAAAATCATCATTCCCTTCAGGCAATGACAATATAGGTGCCGTAGTTAGCTTTTTCTTCAATAGTTGAAATGCCTTCTCTTGTTCATCCTTCCATTCAAATTTCTTCCCTTTATGCGTTAATGCAGTCAAGGGTTTTGCTATTTTGGAGAAATCTTGGATGAATCTTCTGTAGTAACCAGCCAATCCTAAAAATTGACGTATATGCTTCGGAGTTTTTAGGGTTTCCCACTTTTCAACGATTTTGATCTTTGCCGGGTCCACCTGGATACCTTCTTTGTTCACTATGTGACCGAGGAATTGAACTTCTTCCAACCAAAATGCACACTTTGAAAACTTAGCGTACAGTTTTTCTTTCCTCAATACTTCTAGCACTTTTCTCAAATGTTCTTCGTGCTCTTGATCATTCTTTGAGTAAATAAGTATGTCATCGATGAAAACAATGACAAACTTGTCAAGATATGGCCCACACACTAGGTTCATAAGGTCCATGAACACAGCTGGTGCGTTAGTCAATCCAAACGGCATAACCATAAACTCGTAATGACCATAACGCTTCCTAAAAGCAGTTTTTGGAATATCATCCTCCTTTACTCGCATTTGATGATATCCAGAACGTAAATCGATCTTCGAATAAATCGACGAGCCTTGTAGTTGATCAAATAAGTCGTCAATTCTCGGCAGTGGATAATGGTTTTTGATGGTAAGTTTGTTCAACTCTCTGTTGTTAATACACAACCAAAATGTATCATCCTTCTTCTTGACAAACAAAACAGGAGCTCCCCATGGTGATTTGCTTGGTCAAATGAAACCACGTTCTAATAGTTCTTGCAGTTGGCTTTGTAGTTCTTTCATCTCGCTGGGTGCGAGTCTATAAGGAGCACGAGCTATTGGTGCAGCTCCTGGTACAAGATCTATTTGAAATTCAACAGATCGATGTGGAGGTAGTCCCGGTAATTCTTTCGAAAATACATCGGGAAATTCTTTTGCGACGGGAACATCATTGATGCTCTTTTCTTCAGTTTGTACTTTCTCGACGTGTGCTAGAACAGCATAGCAACCTTTTCTTATTAGTTTTTGTGCCTTCAAATTACTAATAAGATGTAGCTTCATGTTGCCCTTTTCTCCGTACACAATTAAGGGTTCTCCTTCTTCTCGTACAATGCGAATTGCATTTTTATAACATACGATCTCTGCTTTCACCTTCTTCAGCCAGTCCATGCCAACTATTACATCAAAACTACCTAACTCTACTGGTATCAAATCAATCTTAAATATTTCGCTACCCAGTTTAATTTCTCGATTCCGGCATATATTATCTGCTGAAATTAATTTACCGTTTGCTAATTCGAGTAAAAATTTACTATCCAACGGCGTCAATGGACAACTTAATTTAGCACAAAAATCTCTACTCATATAGCTTCTATCCGCACCCGAATCAAATAAAACGTAAGCAGATTTATTGTCAATAAAAAACGTACCCGTAACAAGCTCCGGGTCTTCCTGTGCCTCTGCCGCATTAATATTGAAAACTCTTCTGCGGCCTTGTCCATTCGTGTTCTCCTGGTTCGGGTAATTTCTAATAATGTGGCCCGGTTTTCCACATTTATAACAAACTACATTGGCATAACTTGCTCCGACACTACTTGCTCCGCCATTACTCGTTCCGACACCATTTGTTCCTTTCGTTCTGTTAACCCCTGTTCCGTAGACCTCACACTTCGTGGCGCTATGACCATTTCTTTTACACTTGTTGCAAAATTTGGTGCAGAACCCAGAGTGATACTTTTCACACCTTTGGCATAGCTGCTTCTGATTGTTGTTGTTGTTGCGGTTGTTATTGTTGTTGGGATGATTGTTGTTGTTGTTGTTGTTGTTGTTGTTGTTGTTGTTGTTGTTGCTGTTGGGCCGTTTGTTATAGTTGCGATTGATGTTGCGATTGTTGGGATAATTGTTGCGATTATTATTGTAATTGCTGTTGTTGTTGTATTGGTGATTCTTATCACCGTTTTCCTCCCACTTTCTTTTGACTTGCTTCACATTGGCCTATTCAGCCGTCTGTTCTTTAATTCTTTCCTCAATCTGGTTCACTAGTTTGTGAGCCATTCTACATGCCTGTTGTATGGAGGCGGGCTCGTGTGAACTTATATCTTCTTGGATTCTTTCCGGTAATCCTTTCACAAACGCGTTGATCTTCTCTTCCTCATCTTCGAACGCTCCCGGACACAATAGGCACAATTCTGTGAATCGTCTTTCGTACGTGGTAATATCAAATCATTGGGTTCGTAACCCTCTAAGTTCTGTCTTGAGCTTATTGACCTCGGTTCTGGGACGGTACTTCTCGTTCATCAAGTGCTTGAATGCTGACCACGGTAGTGCGTAAGCATTATCTTGTCCCACTTGCTCTAGATAGGTATTCCACCATGTTAACGCAGAACCTGTGAAGGTATGCGTAGCGTACTTCACTTTGTCCTCTTCAGTACACTTACTTATGGCAAACACCGATTCAACCTTCTCGGTCCACCGTTTCAGTCCGATCGGTCCTTCGGTTCCATCAAATTCTAAAGGTTTGCAGGCAGTGAATTCTTTGTAGGTGCATCCTACACAATTTCCTGTACTGCTAGATCCAAGGTTATTGTTGGTATGTAGCGCAGCCTGTACTGCGGCTATGTTTGAAGCTAGAAAAGTACGAAATTCCTCTTCATTCATATTCACGGTGTGTCGAGTAGTCGGTGCCATTTCCTTCAAAATAGTCAAATGGAACAAGTTAATCATACAGAATATTAAGAGTAGTTAATAGTATTTTGTAGCATAATATGAACTCATTTATAAAAGCTTTTTCTTCATATTAGCATTTTATTAGTTTAAATTCGGGTAGTACTTACCCGTTAAGTTCATACTTAGTAGCTAATATACAATTCAACTACTACAATTCTATATGAAAAACTGATTATAATAATATTTCGCGTTCAAACTTTTATACAATATTTTACAAACTTACAATACCGCTTATTTTACATAAAGCATGAAATATAGCACACAATAACTTTGATACAAGATAGTTGTGAAGATAATTCTAGCTAGTACACAAGTCGTTCAGCAAAGGTAATAAAGACACGTAATTCATACGTCCAGAAACAAGTCATGCATTCTGGTTTTACTAGGACTACTTCCCATCCTTGGTCTTGTGCAACATAACCGTTATGGCCGTTGATAAGACATCGTGTTGTAACGTCGTCAAAGGGACGAGGGTTACGTAATGACAAACAGACTCGTAATAACCTAAAAACCTCATTTCTTACCCCAATTACCGACTCCGTCACTTGTGGGAACGTTTTGTTTAATAGTTGTAGCCCGATGTTCTTTTTCTCACTTTGGTGAGAAGCGAACATTACTAACCCGTAAGCATAGCATGCTTCTTTATGTTGCATGTTAGCCGCTTTTTCTAAATCATGAAGTCCTATATTCGGATACATTGAGTCAAAATAATTTCTTAACCCGTTGCGTAAAATAGCATTTGGGTTCCCCGCAATATATGCGTCAAAGTAAACACATCGTAACTTATGGGTTTCCCAATGTGATATCCCCCATCTTTCAAACGAAAGTCTCTTATAAACCAAGACATTCTTGAAACGTTCTTCGAATGTCTTACAAACTGATCTCACCTTAAATAGTTGTGCCGAGGAATTCTGACCGACTCTAGACAAGATTTCATCAATCATGTCTCCGGGTAGGTCTCTTAAAATATTGGGTTGTCTATCCATTTTGTGTTTTTATACTGTAAAATAGACAAGAGTTAGATTCATAAAAAAAATACTTATTAATACAAGCAATTTTTACATATATCATAAAGCATAAGCACACTATATTACATATATTACACCACACGAATACAACTATCTTATTTCGACTCGCTCGTTTCTTCTTCTTTGGTTTTGGTTCGTTTTGCCAAGTTTCTAGGGATATATGATGTTCCCCTAATACTAGCTGTCATTTTCCACAACGGTTTAGAAAAACCTGGTGGTTTAGAGGTTCCCGGGTCATTGTTACAACTTAAGGACTTCTGGGGTTAACGATACATATAAAGTTGATCGGGGTTGGAATTAGATTTCTCTATTTTTACGCCCTTTCCCTTATTATTTTCTTTTGCTTTTTTTTAAATTCAGTTGGGGTAATTTCTATAACATCATCGAAATTCTCGTCGGAATCCGATTCATCGGAGAATTGGTAATCCTCCCAATATTTTGCTTCCTTGGCGGAAACACCAATGACCATAATTAACCTTGGTCGGTTGGTTGAGGATTTTCTTTTACTTAACCGTTTTATTATTTCCCCCACCGGTTCTATTTCCTCCTCCGGTTCCTCCTCTTCCGGTTCTGATTCTTCTTCCGGTTCTGATTCTTCTTCCGGTTCCTCTTCGGGAACTTGTGAATCAGTCCAATATATATTCGACTCTTCGTTATTATTAGGTGAGTCAATGGGATTTGTGCTAGAGGTAGACATCTATCACACAATATCAAACATGTTAAGAGATTAATATATCACATAATATATACATGTTAATAATATATAGTTTCCAACAAAAATGTTAAGCAATCATTTTTAAAGAAAACACGGTCGAAGTCCAGACTCACTAATGCATCCTAACAAACTCGATAAGACACACTAATGCAAATTTTCTGGTTCTCTAAGACCAACGCTCAGATACCAACTGAAATGTCCCGTTCTTATTGATTAAAAACGTTCCATATTAATTGATTTTGTTGCGAGGTTTTGACCTCTATATGAGACGTTTTTCAAAGACTCCATTCATATTTTAAAACAAACCATAACCTTTATTTCATAAATAAAGGTTTAAAAAGCTTTACGTAGATTATCAAATAATGATAATCTAAAATATCCTGTTTACACACGACCATTACATAATGGTTTACAATACAAATATGTTACATCGAAATCAGTTTCTTGAATGCAGTTTTTACACAATATCATACAAACATGGACTCCAAATCTTGTCCTTATTTTAGTATGCAACAGCGGAAGCTCTTAGTATTCACCTGAAAATAAACATGCTTTAAACGTCAACAAAAATGTTGGTGAGTTATAGGTTTAACCTATATATATCAAATCGTAACAATAGACCACAAGATTTCATATTTCAATACACATCCCATAAATAGAGATAAAAATCATTCATATGGTGAACACCTGGTAACCGACATTAACAAGATGCATATATAAGAATATCCCCATCATTCCGGGACACCCTTCGGATATGATATAAATTTCGAAGTACTAAAGAATCCGGTACTTTGGATGGGGTTTGTTAGGCCCAATAGATCTATCTTTAGGATTCGCGTCAATTAGGGTGTCTGTTCCCTAATTCTTAGATTACTAGACTTAATAAAAAGGGGCATATTCGATTTCGATAATTCAACCATAGAATGTAGTTTCACGTACTTGTGTCTATTTTGTAAATCATTTATAAAACCTGCATGTATTCTCATCCCAAAAATATTAGATTTTAAAAGTGGGACTATAACTCACTTTTACAGATTTTTACTTCGTCGGGAAGTAAGACTTGGCCACTGGTTGATTCACGAACCTATAACAATATATACATATATATCAAAGTATGTTCAAAATATATTTACAACACTTTTAATATATTTTGATGTTTTAAGTTTATTAAGTCAGCTGTCCTCGTTAGTAACCTATAACTAGTTGTCCACAGTTAGATGTACAGAAATAAATCGATAAAAATTATCTTGAATCAATCCACGACCCAGTGTATACGTATCTCAGTATTGATCACAACTCAAACTATATATATTTTGGAATCAACCTCAACCCTGTATAGCTAACTCCAACATTCACATATAGAGTGTCTATGGTTGTTCCGAAATATATATAGATGTGTCGACATGATAGGTCGAAACATTGTATACGTGTCTATGGTATCTCAAGATTACATAATATACAATACAAGTTGATTAAGTTATGGTTGGAATAGATTTGTTACCAATTTTCACGTAGCTAAAATGAGAAAAATTATCCAATCTTGTTTTACCCATAACTTCTTCATTTTAAATCCGTTTTGAGTGAATCAAATTGCTATGGTTTCATATTGAACTCTATTTTATGAATCTAAACAGAAAATGTATAGGTTTATTGTCAGAAAAATAAGTTACAAGTCATTTTTGTAAAGGTAGTCATTTCAGCCGAAAGAACGACGTCTAGATGACCATTTTAGAAAACATACTTCCACTTTGAGTTTAACCATAATTTTTGGATATAGTTTCATGTTCATAATAAAAATCATTTTCTCAGAATAACAACTTTTAAATCAAAGTTTATCATAGTTTTTAATTAACTAACCCAAAACAGCCCGCGGTGTTACTACGACGGCATAAATCCGGTTTTACGGTGTTTTTCGTGTTTCCAGGTTTTAAATCATTAAGTTAGCATATCATATAGATATAGAACATGTGTTTAGTTGATTTTAAAAGTCAAGTTAGAAGGATTAACTTTTATTTGCGAACAAGTTTAGAATTAACTAAACTATGTTCTAGTGATTACAAGTTTAAACCTTCGAATAAGATAGCTTTATATGTATGAATCGAATGATGTTATGAACATCCTTACTACCTCAAGTTCCTTGGATAAACCTACTGGAAATAAGAAAAATAGATCTAGCTTCAAATGATCCTTGGATGGCTTGAAAGTTCTTGAAGCAGAATCATGACACGAAAACAATTTCAAGTAAGATTTCCACTCGAAATAAGATTGTTATAGTTATAGAAATTGAATTAAAGTTTGAATATGATTATTACCTTGAATTAGAAAGATAACCTACTGTAAGTAACAACGGTTTCTTGATCTTGGATGATTACTTGGAATGGATTTAGAAAACTTGGAAGTAAACTTGCAATCTTGGAAGTATTCTTGATTTTATGAAACTAGAACTTTTGGAATTTATGAAGAACACTTAGAACTTGAAGATAGAACTTGAGAGAGTTCAATTAGATGAATAAAATTGAAGAATGAAAGTGTTTGTAGGTGTTTTTGGTCTTTGGTGTATGGATTAGATATAAAGGATATGTAATTTTGTTTTCATGTAAATAAGTCATGAATGATTACTCATATTTTTGTAATTTTATGAGATATTTCATGCTAGTTGCCAAATGATGGTTCCCACATGTGTTAGGTGACTCACATGTGAAATGTCCCGTTCTTATTGATTAAAAACGTTCCATATTAATTGATTTCGTTGCGAGGTTTTGACCTCTATATGAGACGTTTTTCAAAGACTGCATTCATTTTTAAACAAACCATAACCTTTATTTCATCAATAAAGGTTTAAAAAGCTTTACGTAGATTATCAAATAATGATAATCTAAAATATCCTGTTTACACACGACCATTACATAATGGTTTACAACACAAATATGTTACAACAAAATAAGTTCCATGAATGCAGTTTTTACACAATATCATACAAGCATGGACTCCAAATCTTGTCCTTATTTAAGTATGCGACAGCGGAAGCTCTTAATAATCACCTGAGAATAAACATGCTTAAAACGTCAACAAAAATGTTGGCGAGTTATAGGTTTAACCTATATATATCAAATCGTAACAATAGACCACAAGATTTCATATTTTAATACACATCCCATACATAGAGATAAAAATCATTCATATGGTGAACACCTGGTAACCGACAATAACAAGATGCATATATAAGAATATCCCCATCATTCCGGGACACCCTTCGGATATGATATAAATTTCGAAGTACTAAAGCATCCGGTACTTTGGATGGGGTTTGTTAGGCCCAATAGATCTATCTTTAGGATTCGCGTCAATTAGGGTGTATGTTCCCTAATTCTTAGATTACCAGACTTAATAAAAAGGGGCATATTCGATTTCGATAATTCAACCATAGAATGTAGTTTCACGTACTTGTGTCTATTTTGTAAATCATTTATAAAACCTGCATGTATTCTCATCCCAAAAATATTAGATTTTAAAAGTGGGACTATAACTCACTTTCACAGATTTTTACTTCGTCGGGAAGTAAGACTTGGCCACTGGTTGATTCACGAACCTATAACAATATATACATATATATCAAAGTATGTTCAAAATATATTTACAACACTTTTAATATATTTTGATGTTTTAAGTTTATTAAGTCAGCTGTCCTCGTTAGTAACCTACAACTAGTTGTCCACAGTTAGATGTACATAAATAAATCGATAAATATTATCTTGAATCAATCCACGACCCAGTGTATACGTATCTCAGTATTGATCACAACTCAAACTATATATATTTTGGAATCAACCTCAACCCTGTATAGCTAACTCTAACATTCACATATAGAGTGTCTATGGTTGTTCCGAAATATATATAGATGTGTCGACATGATAGGTCGAACCATTGTATACGTGTCTATAGTATCTCAAGATTACATAATATATAATACAAGTTGATTAAGTTATGGTTGGAATAGATTTGTTACCAATTTTCACGTAGCTAAAATGAGAAAAATTATCCAATCTTGTTTTACCCATAACTTCTTCATTTTAAATCCGTTTTGAGTGAATCAAATTGCTATGGTTTCATATTGAACTCTATTTTATGAATCTAAACAAAAAAAGTATAGGTTTCTAGTCGGAAAAATAAGTTACAAGTCGTTTTTGTAAAGGTAGTCATTTCAGTCGAAAGAACGACGTCTAGATGACCATTTTAGAAAACATACTTCCACTTTGAGTTTAACCATAATTTTTGGATATAGTTTCATGTTCATAATAAAAATCATTTTCTCAGAATAACAACTTTTAAATCAAAGTTTATCATAGTTTTTAATTAACTAACCCAAAACAGCCCGCGGTGTTACTACGACGGCGTAAATCCGGTTTTACGGTGTTTTTCGTGTTTCCAGGTTTTAAATCATTAAGTTAGCATATCATATAGATATAGAACATGTGTTTAGTTGATTTTAAAAGTCAAGTTAGAAGGATTAACTTTTGTTTGCGAACAAGTTTAGAATTAACTAAACTATGTTCTAGTGATTACAAGTTTAAACCTTCGAATAAGATAGCTTTATATGTATGAATCGAATGATGTTATGAACATCATTACTACCTTAAGTTCCTTGGATGAACCTACTGGAAAAGAGAAAAATGGATCTAGCTTCAATGGATCCTTGGATGGCTCAAAGTTCTTGAAGCAAAATCATGACACGAAAACAAGTTCAAGTAAGATCATCACTTGAAATAAGATTGTTATAGTTATAGAAATTGAACCAAAGTTTGAATATGATTATTACCTTGTATTAGAATGATAACCTACTGTAAGAAACAAAGATTTCTTGAGGTTGGATGATCACCTTACAAGATTGGAAGTGAGCTAGCAAACTTGAAAGTATTCTTGATTTTATGAAACTAGAACTTTTGGAATTTATGAAGAACACTTAGAACTTGAAGATAGAACTTGAGAGAGTTCAATTAGATGAAGAAAATTGAAGAATGAAAGTGTTTGTAGGTGTTTTTGGTCGTTGGTGTATGGATTAGATATAAAGGATATGTAATTTTGTTTTCATGTAAATAAGTCATGAATGATTACTCATATTTTTGTAATCTTATGAGATATTTCATGCTAGTTGCCAAATGATGGTTCCCACATGTGTTAGGTGACTCACATGGGCTTCTAAGAGCTGATCATTGGAGTGTATATACCATTAGTACATACATCTAAAAGCTGTGTATTGTACGAGTACGAATACGGGTGCATACGAGTAGAATTGTTGATGAAACTGAACGAGAATGTAATTGTAAGCATTTTTGTTAAGTAGAAGTGTTTTGATAAGTGTATTGAAGTCTTTCAAAAGTGTATATATACATATTAAAACACTACATGTATATACATTTTAACTGAGTCGTTAAGTCATCGTTAGTCGTTACATGTAAGTGTTGTTTTGAAACCTTTAGGTTAACGATCTTGTTAAATGTTGTTAACCTAATGTTTATAATATCAAAAGAGATTTTAAATTATTATATTATCATGATATTATGATGTACGAATATCTCTTAATATATGATATATATACATTAAATGTCGTTACAACGATAAACGTTACATATATGTCTCGTTTCAAAATCATTAAGTTAGTAGTCTTGTTTTTACATATGTAGTTCATTGTTAATATAATTAATGATATGTTTACTTATCATAATATCATGTTAACTATACATATAACCATATATATGTCATCATATAGTTTTTTACAAGTTTTAACGTTCGTGAATCACCGGTCAACTTGGGTGGTCAATTGTCTATATGAAACCTATTTCAATTAATCAAGTCTTAACAAGTTTGATTGCTTAACATGTTGGAAACATTTAATCATGTAAATATCAATCTCAATTAATATATATAAACATGGAAAAGTTCGGGTCACTACAGTACCTACCTGTTAAATAAATTTCGTCCCGAAATTTTAAGCTGTTGAAGGTGTTGACGAATCTTCTGGAAATAGATGCGGGTATTTCTTCTTCATCTGATCTTCACGCTCCCAGGTGAACTCGGGTCCTCTACGAGCATTCCATCGAACCTTAACAATTGGTATCTTGTTTTGCTTAAGTCTTTTAACCTCACGATCCATTATTTCGACGGGTTCTTCGATGAATTGGAGTTTTTCGTTGATTTGGATTTCATCTAACGGAATAGTGAGATCTTCTTTAGCAAAACATTTCTTCAAATTCGAGACGTGGAAAGTGTTATGTACAGCCGCGAGTTGTTGAGGTAACTCAAGTCGGTAAGCTACTGGTCCGACACGATCAATAATCTTGAATGGTCCAATATACCTTGGATTTAATTTCCCTCGTTTACCAAATCGAACAACGCCTTTCCAAGGTGAAACTTTAAGCATGACCATCTCTCCAATTTCAAATTCTATATCTTTTCTTTTAATGTCAGCGTAGCTCTTTTGTCGACTTTGGGCGGTTTTCAACCGTTGTTGAATTTGGATGATCTTCTCGGTAGTTTCTTGTATAATCTCCGGACCCGTAATCTGTCTATCCCCCACCTCACTCCAACAAATCGGAGACCTGCACTTTCTACCATAAAGTGCTTCAAACGGCGCCATCTCAATGCTTGAATGGTAGCTGTTGTTGTAGGAAAATTCTGCTAACGGTAGATGTCGATCCCAACAGTTTCCGAAATCAATAACACATGCTCGTAGCATGTCTTCAAGCGTTTGTATCGTCCTTTCGCTCTGCCCATCAGTTTGTGGATGATAGGGAGTACTCATGTCTAGACGAGTTCCTAATGCTTGCTGTAATGTCTGCCAGAATCTTGAAATAAATCTGCCATCCCTATCAGAGATAATAGAGATTGGTATTCCATGTCTGGAGACGACTTCCTTCAAATACAGTCGTGCTAACTTCTCCATCTTGTCATCTTCTCTTATTGGTAGGAAGTGTGCTGATTTGGTGAGACGATCAACTATTACCCAAATAGTATCAAAACCACTTGCAGTCCTTGGCAATTTAGTGATGAAATCCATGGTAATGTTTTCCCATTTCCATTCCGGGATTTCGGGTTGTTGAAGTAGACCTGATGGTTTCTGATGCTCAGCTTTGACCTTAGAACACGTCAAACATTCTCCTACGTATTTAGCAACATCGGCTTTCATACCCGGCCACCAAAAATGTTTCTTGAGATCCTTGTACATCTTCCCCGTTCCAGGATGTATTGAGTATCTGGTTTTATGAGCTTCTCTAAGTACCATTTCTCTCATATCTCCAAATTTTGGTACCCAAATCCTTTCAGCCCTATACCGGGTTCCGTCTTCCCGAATATTAAGATGCTTCTCCGATCCTTTGGGTATTTCATCCTTTAAATTTCCCTCTTTTAAAACTCCTTGTTGCGCCTCCTTTATTTGAGTAGTAATGTTATTATGAATCATTATATTCATAGATTTTACTCGAATGGGTTCTCTATCCTTCCTGCTCAAGGCATCGGCTACCACATTTGCCTTCCCCGGGTGGTAACGAATCTCAAAATCGTAATCATTCAATAATTCAATCCACCTACGCTGCCTCATATTCAGTTGTTTCTGATTAAATATGTGTTGAAGACTTTTGTGGTCGGTATATATAATACTTTTGACCCCATATAAGTAGTGCCTCCAAGTCTTTAATGCAAAAACAACCGCGCCTAATTCCAAATCATACGTCGTATAATTTTGTTCGTGAATCTTCAATTGTCTAGACGCATAAGCAATCACCTTCGTTCGTTGCATTAATACACAACCGAGACCTTGCTTTGATGCGTCACAATAAATCACAAAATCATCATTCCCTTCAGGCAATGACAATATAGGTGCCGTAGTTAGCTTTTTCTTCAATAACTGAAACGCTTTCTCTTGTTCATCATTCCATGCAAATTTCTTCCCTTTATGCGTTAATGCAGTCAAGGGTTTTGCAATTCTGGAAAAGTCTTGGATGAACCTTCTGTAGTAACCAGCTAGTCCTAAAAACTGGCGTATGTGTTTCGGAGTTTTTGGGGTTTCCCACTTTTCAACAGTTTCTATCTTTGCCGGATCCACCTTAATACCTTCTTTGTTCACTATGTGACCGAGGAATTGAACTTCTTCCAACCAAAATGCACACTTTGAAAACTTAGCGTACAATTCTTCCTTCCTCAATACTTCTAACACCTTTCTCAAATGTTCACCGTGTTCTTGGTCATTCTTTGAGTAAATAAGTATGTCATCAATGAAAACAATGACAAACTTGTCAAGGTATGGTCCACACACTCGGTTCATAAGGTCCATGAACACAGCTGGTGCATTAGTTAAACCAAACGGCATGACCATAAACTCGTAATGACCGTAACGTGTTCTGAAAGCAGTCTTTGGAATATCATCTTCTTTCACCCGCATTTGATGATACCCGGAACGTAAGTCAATCTTTGAATAAACAGACGAGCCTTGTAGTTGATCAAATAAGTCGTCGATTCTCGGTAGTGGGTAGCGGTTCTTGATGGTAAGTTTGTTCAACTCTCGGTAGTCGATACACAACCTGAATGTACCATCTTTCTTCTTGACAAACAAAACAGGAGCTCCCCACGGTGATGTGCTTGGTCGAATGAAACCACGCTCTAAAAGTTCTTGTAATTGGCTTTGCAGTTCTTTCATCTCGCTGGGTGCGAGTCTGTAAGGAGCACGAGCTATTGGTGCAGCTCCTGGTACAAGATCTATTTGAAATTCAACGGATCGATGTGGGGGTAATCCCGGTAATTCTTTCGGAAATACATCGGGAAATTCTTTTGCAATGGGAACATCATTGATGCTCTTTTCTTCAGTTTGTACTTTCTCGACGTGTGCTAGAACAGCATAGCAACCTTTTCTTATTAGTTTTTGTGCCTTCAAATTACTAATAAGATGTAGCTTCGTGTTGCCCTTTTCTCCGTACACCATTAAGGGTTTTCCTTTTTCTCGTATAATGCGAATTGCATTTTTGTAACAAACGATCTCCGCTTTCACTTCTTTCAACCAGTCCATACCGATTATCACATCAAAACTCCCTAACTCTACTGGTATCAAATCAATCTTAAATGTTTCGCTAACCAGTTTAATTTCTCGATTCCGACATATATTATCTGCTGAAATTAATTTACCATTTGCTAATTCGAGTAAAAATTTACTATCCAAAGGCGTCAATGGACAACTTAATTTAGCACAAAAATCTCTACTCATATAGCTTCTATCCGCACCCGAATCAAATAAAACGTAAGCAGATTTATTGTCAATAAGAAACGTACCCGTAACAAGCTCCGGGTCTTCCTGTGCCTCTACCGCATTAATATTGAAAACTCTTCCACGGCCTTGTCCATTCGTGTTCTCCTGGTTCGGGCAATTTCTAATAATGTGGCCTGGTTTTCCACATTTATAACAAACTACATTGGCATAACTTGCTCCGACACTACTTGCTCCGCCATTACTCGTTCCGACACCATTTGTTCCTTTCGTTCTATTAACCCCTGGTCCGTAGACCTCACACTTCGCCGCGCTATGACCATTTCTTTTACACTTGTTGCAAAATTTGGTGCAGAACCCCGAGTGATTCTTTTCACACCTTTGGCATAGTTGCTTCTGATTGTTGTTGTTGTTGCGGTTATTATTGTTGTTGGGATGATTGTTGTAGTTGCTGTTGTTGTTGTTGTTGTTGTTGTTGTTGTTGGGCCGTTTGTTGTAGTTGCGATTGATGTTGCGATTGTTGGGATAATTGTTGCGATTATTGTTGTAATTGCTGTTGTTGTTGTATTGGTGATTCTTATCACCGTTTTCCTCCCACTTTCTTTTGACTTGCTTCACATTGGCCTCTTCAGCAGTCTGTTCTTTAATTCTTTCTTCAATCTGGTTCACTAGTTTGTGAGCCATTCTACATGCCTGTTGTATGGAGGCGGGCTCGTGTGAACTTATATCTTCTTGGATTCTTTCCGGTAATCCTTTCACAAACGCGTCGATCTTCTCTTCCTCATCTTCGAATGCTCCCGGACACAATAGGCACAATTCTGTGAATCGTCTTTCGTACGTGGTAATATCAAATCCTTGGGTTCGTAACCCTCTAAGTTCTGTCTTGAGCTTATTGACCTCGGTTCTGGGACGGTACTTCTCGTTCATCAAGTGCTTGAATGCTGACCACGGTAGTGCGTACGCATCATCTTGTCCCACTTGCTCTAGATAGGTATTCCACCATGTTAATGCAGAACCTGTGAAGGTATGCGTAGCGTACTTCACTTTGTCCTCTTCAGTACACTTACTTATGGCAAACACCGATTCAACCTTCTCGGTCCACCGTTTCAATCCGATCGGTCCTTCGGTTCCATCAAATTCCAAAGGTTTGCAGGCAGTGAATTCTTTGTAGGTGCATCCTACACGATTTCCTGTACTGCTAGATCCAAGGTTATTGTTGGTATGTAGCGCAGCCTGTACTGCGGCTATGTTTGAAGCTAGAAAAGTACGGAATTCCTCTTCATTCATATTCACGGTGTGTCGAGTAGTCGGTGCCATTTCCTTCAAAATAGTTAAATGGAACAAGTTAATCATACAGAATATTAAGAGTAGTTAATAGTATTTCGTAGCATAATATGAACTCATTTATAAAAGCTTTTTCTTCATATTAGCGTTTTATAAGTTTAAATTCGGGTAGTACCTACCCGTTAAGTTCATACTTAGTAGCTAATATACAATTCAACTACTACAATTCTATATGAAAAACTGATTATAATAATATTTCGCGTTCAAACTTTTATACAATATTTTACAAACTTACAATACCGCTTATTTTACATAAAGCATGAAATATAGCACACAATAACTTTGATACAAGATAGTTGTGAAGACAATTCTAGCTAGTACACAAGTCGTTCAGCAAAGGCAATAAAGACACGTAATTCATACGTCCAGAAACAAGTCATGCATTCTGGTTTTACTAGGACTACTTCCCATCCTTGGTCTTGTGCAACATAACCGTTATGGCCGTTGATAAGACAGCGTGTTGTAACGTCATCAAAGGGACGAGGGTTACGTAATGTCCAACAGTCCCGTAATAATCTAAAAACCTCATTTCTTACCCCAATTACCGACTCCGTCACTTGTGGAAACGTTTTGTTTAATAGTTGTAGCCCGATGTTCTTGTTCTCACTTTGGTGAGAAGCGAACATTACTAATCCGTAAGCATAACATGCTTCTTTATGTTGCATGTTAGCCGCTTTTTCTAAATCACGAAGTCCAATATTCGGATATATTGAGTCAAAATAATTTCTTAACCCGTTGCGTAAAATAGCATTTGGGTTCCCCGCAATATATGCGTCAAAGTAAACACATCGTAACTTATGGGTTTCCCAATGTGATATCCCCCATCTTTCAAACGAAAGTCTCTTATAAACCAAGACATTCTTGGAACGTTCTTCGAATGTCTTACAAACTGATCTCGCCTTAAATAGTTGTGCCGAAGAATTCTGGCCGACTCTAGACAAGATTTCATCAATCATGTCTCCGGGTAGGTCTCTTAAAATATTGGGTTGTCTATCCATTTTTTGTTTTTAAACTGTAAAATAAACAAGAGTTAGATTCATAAAAAAATACTTATTAATACAAGCAATTTTTACATATATCATAAAGCATAAGAACATTATATTCCATATATTACACCACACGAATACAACTATCTTATTCCGACTCGCTCGTTTCTTCTTCTTCGGTTTTGGTTCGTTTTGCCAAGTTTCTAGGGATATATGATGTTCCCCTAATACGAGCCGTCGTTGTCCACATTGGTTTAGAAAAACCTGGTGGTTTAGAGGTTCCCGGGTCATTGTTACAACTTAAGGACTTCGGGGGTTGACGATACATATAAAGTTCATCGGGGTTGGAATTAGATTTCTCTATTTTTATGCCCTTTCCCTTATTATTTTCTTTTGCCTTTTTAAATTCAGTTGGGGTAATTTCTATAACATCATCGGAATTCTCGTCGGAATCCGATTCATCGGAGAATTGGTAATCCTCCCAATATTTTGCTTCCTTGGCGGAAACACCATTGACCATAATTAACTTTGGTCGGTTGGTTGAGGATTTTCTTTTACTTAACCGTTTTATTATTTCCCCCACCGGTTCTATTTCTTCATCCGGTTCCAATTCTTCTTCTGGTTCCGATTCTTCTTCCGGTTCCGACTCTTCTTCCGGTTCCTCTTCGGGAACTTGTGAATCAGTCCACAAATCATTCCAATTTACATTTGACTCTTCATTATTATTAGGTGAGTCAATGGGACATGTTCTAGAGGTAGACATCTATCACATAATATCAAACACGTTAAGAGATTAATATATCACATAATATTCATATGTTAAAAATATATAGTTTCCAACAAAAATGTTAAGCAATCATTTTTAAAGAAAACACGGTCGAAGTCCAGACTCACTAATGCATCCTAACAAACTCGATAAGACACACTAATGCAAATTTTCTGGTTCTCTAAGACCGACGCTCGGATACCAACTGAAATGTCCCGTTCTTATTGATTAAAAACGTTCCATATTAATTGATTTCGTTGCGAGGTTTTGACCTCTATATGAGACGTTTTTCAAAGACTGCATTCATTTTTAAACAAACCATAACCTTTATTTCATCAATAAAGGTTTAAAAAGCTTTACGTAGATTATCAAATAATGATAATCTAAAATATCCTGTTTACACACGACCATTACATAATGGTTTACAATACAAATATGTTACAACAAAATAAGTTCCTTGAATGCAGTTTTTACACAATATCATACAAGCATGGACTCCAAATCTTGTCCTTATTTAAGTATGCGACAGCGGAAGCTCTTAATAATCACCTGAGAATAAACATGCTTAAAACGTCAACAAAAATGTTGGTGAGTTATAGGTTTAACCTATATATATCAAATCGTAACAATAGACCACAAGATTTCATATTTTAATACACATCCCATACATAGAGATAAAAATCATTCATATGGTGAACACCTGGTAACCGACAATAACAAGATGCATATATAAGAATATCCCCATCATTCCGGGACACCCTTCGGATATGATATAAATTTCGAAGTACTAAAGCATCCGGTACTTTGGATGGGGTTTGTTAGGCCCAATAGATCTATCTTTAGGATTCGCGTCAATTAGGGTGTCTGTTCCCTAATTCTTAGATTACCAGACTTAATAAAAAGGGGCATATTCGATTTCGATAATTCAACCATAGAATGTAGTTTCACGTACTTGTGTCTATTTTGTAAATCATTTATAAAACCTGCATGTATTCTCATCCCAAAAATATTAGATTTTAAAAGTGGGACTATAACTCACTTTCACAGATTTTTACTTCGTCGGGAAGTAAGACTTGGCCACTGGTTGATTCACGAACCTATAACAATATATACATATATATCAAAGTATGTTCAAAATATATTTACAACACTTTTAATATATTTTGATGTTTTAAGTTTATTAAGTCAGCTGTCCTCGTTAGTAACCTACAACTAGTTGTCCACAGTTAGATGTACAGAAATAAATCGATAAATATTATCTTGAATCAATCCACGACCCAGTGTATACGTATCTCAGTATTGATCACAACTCAAACTATATATATTTTGGAATCAACCTCAACCCTGTATAGCTAACTCTAACATTCACATATAGAGTGTCTATGGTTGTTCCGAAATATATATAGATGTGTCGACATTATAGGTCGAACCATTGTATACGTGTCTATAGTATCTCAAGATTACATAATATATAATACAAGTTGATTAAGTTATGGTTGGAATAGATTTGTTACCAATTTTCACGTAGCTAAAATGAGAAAAATTATCCAATCTTGTTTTACCCATAACTTCTTCATTTTAAATCCGTTTTGAGTGAATCAAATTGCTATGGTTTCATATTGAACTCTATTTTATGAATCTAAACAAAAAAAGTATAGGTTTCTAGTCGGAAAAATAAGTTACAAGTCGTTTTTGTAAAGGTAGTCATTTCAGTCGAAAGAACGACGTCTAGATGACCATTTTAGAAAACATACTTCCACTTTGAGTTTAACCATAATTTTTGGATATAGTTTCATGTTCATAATAAAAATCATTTTCTCAGAATAACAACTTTTAAATCAAAGTTTATCATAGTTTTTAATTAACTAACCCAAAACAGTCCGCGGTGTTACTACGACGGCGTAAATCCGGTTTTACGGTGTTTTTCGTGTTTCCAGGTTTTAAATCATTAAGTTAGCATATCATATAGATATAGAACATGTGTTTAGTTGATTTTAAAAGTCAAGTTAGAAGGATTAACTTTTGTTTGCGAACAAGTTTAGAATTAACTAAACTATGTTCTAGTGATTACAAGTTTAAACCTTCGAATAAGATAGCTTTATATGTATGAATCGAATGATGTTATGAACATCATTACTACCTTAAGTTCCTTGGATGAACCTACTGGAAAAGAGAAAAATGGATCTAGCTTCAATGGATCCTTGGATGGCTCAAAGTTCTTGAAGCAAAATCATGACACGAAAACAAGTTCAAGTAAGATCATCACTTGAAATAAGATTGTTATAGTTATAGAAATTGAACCAAAGTTTGAATATGATTATTACCTTGTATTAGAATGATAACCTACTGTAAGAAACAAAGATTTCTTGAGGTTGGATGATCACCTTACAAGATTGGAAGTGAGCTAGCAAACTTGAAAGTATTCTTGATTTTATGAAACTAGAACTTTTGGAATTTATGAAGAACACTTAGAACTTGAAGATAGAACTTGAGAGAGTTCAATTAGATGAAGAAAATTGAAGAATGAAAGTGTTTGTAGGTGTTTTTGGTCGTTGGTGTATGGATTAGATATAAAGGATATGTAATTTTGTTTTCATGTAAATAAGTCATGAATGATTACTCATATTTTTGTAATCTTATGAGATATTTCATGCTAGTTGCCAAATGATGGTTCCCACATGTGTTAGGTGACTCACATGGGCTTCTAAGAGCTGATCATTGGAGTGTATATACCATTAGTACATACATCTAAAAGCTGTGTATTGTACGAGTACGAATACGGGTGCATACGAGTAGAATTGTTGATGAAACTGAACGAGAATGTAATTGTAAGCATTTTTGTTAAGTAGAAGTATTTTGATAAGTGTATTGAAGTCTTTCAAAAGTGTATATATACATATTAAAACACTACATGTATATACATTTTAACTGAGTCGTTAAGTCATCGTTAGTCGTTACATGTAAGTGTTGTTTTGAAACCTTTAGGTTAACGATCTTGTTAAATGTTGTTAACCTAATGTTTATAATATCAAAAGAGATTTTAAATTATTATATTATCATGATATTATGATGTACGAATATCTCTTAATATATGATATATATACATTAAATGTCGTTACAACGATAAACGTTACATATATGTCTCGTTTCAAAATCATTAAGTTAGTAGTCTTGTTTTTACATATGTAGTTCATTGTTAATATAATTAATGATATGTTTACTTATCATAATATCATGTTAACTATACATATAACCATATATATGTCATCATATAGTTTTTTACAAGTTTTAACGTTCGTGAATCACCGGTCAACTTGGGTGGTCAATTGTCTATATGAAACCTATTTCAATTAATCAAGTCTTAACAAGTTTGATTGCTTAACATGTTGGAAACATTTAATCATGTAAATATCAATCTCAATTAATATATATAAACATGGAAAAGTTCGGGTCACTACAACATGGGCTGCTAAGAGCTAATCATTGGAGTGTATATACCAATAGTACATACATCTAAAATCTGTGTATTGTACGAGTACGAATACGGGTGCATACGAGTAGAATTGTTGATGAAACTGAACGAGGATGTAATTGTAAGCATTTTTGTTAAGTATAAGTATTTTGATAAGTATATTGAAGTCTTTCAAAAGTGTATGAATACATATTAAAACACTACATGTATATACATTTTAACTGAGTCATTAAGTCATCGTTAGTCGTTACATGTAAATGTTGTTTTGAAACCTTTAGGTTAACGATCTTGTTGAATGTTGTTAACCCATTGTTTATTATAACAAATGAGATGTTAAATTGTTATATTATCATGATATTATGATATATAATATATCTTAGTATGATGTATATACAGTTAAATGTCGTTACAACGATAATCGTTACATATATGTCTCGTTTCGAAATCATTAAGTTAGTAGTCTTATTTTTACATATGTATTTCATTGTTAATACACTTAATAATATATTTACTTATCATTTAACATAATTAACCAAGTGTATCAACATCTTAATATGATTCATATGTACCTAGTAAGACGTTGTTATAACGATAATCGTTATATATATCGTTTTCGAGTTTCTTAAATTAATAGTCTCATTTTTATGTATATAACTCATTGTTAAAATACCTAATGAGATACATACTTATAAAAAAATGATGTTAACTATATATATAACCATATATATGTCATCGTATAGTTTTTACAAGTTTTAACGTTCGTGAATCACCGGTTAACTTGGGTGGTCAATTGTCTATATGAAACCTATTTCAATTAATCAAGTCTTAACAAGTTTGATTACTTAACATGTTGAAAACACTTAATCATGTAAATAACAATTTCATTTAATATATATATAAACATGGAAAAGTTCGGGTCACTACAAAAAACGTTCACTATCGAATCATACAAAAACATATCTTAATTTAATCATAACTTTTGACTCGTTAATCGAATGTGCGTGATATCTAAAGGAAAACTCAATATTTTTCCTCAAAGAATTCAATTATAAAACTTTCATAGCATGATTATAAGTCTAACTATTCCAGATCTCAAAAATCAATTACGACTTTTAAACCGAAATTAAAATAGTTATATCTTTCAAACCGTACGTCGAAAACACGCGATTTCTAAATGAAAAGTTATTAATTTTTTGAAAGCTTTTCAACTACATAAAATTCATAATCCAAAAATACCAAGTTCATATCAGTAGGTTAAATATTAAATTCGGGATTTAAAGATAAAACCCTTTTTGGAAAAATTAACGACTAAAATTAGTCACACAATCAAGGAAATGAGCACTAGACTTGATTACACTAGATAACACATATAAAAATCTGCAATCAAAGATTAGGGTTTGAAGAACTTTACCCTAGGATAGAAATTAGTTACACCAATGTGTAGAGGAGAGAAAGATGGACAATATATCTCACTAGCACGCAAGCAAACGAGCAATAATTGATGGAGATTATAAGCCTTGAAGAAAGTCGACTTTTTGATGGGGATGGGGCTGCATTCATTGACCAAAGAAAGAGAGAGAAAAAGATGTGCAGTTTTCCATGTTTAATGAGGCTAGGTTTAGGTATTTAAAGAGATTTAGTTAGCAAAAAGGCTCAAAAACAAAAAGCAAGGGAGGGAGCAGCCGATTGTCCCATGAGGGGTGTTAGTTGGGCTTATTTTGATTAACTAGTGCATTCCATGTGTAGCATGTTAGGTTTCATTAGCCGAAACCGCAAATCGAATCATTAACTGAACGTTTAACGAATTCCGCGCGCTTTTAATATATAAAAATATTCTAATAAATAAAAAATATTTTAAAACTTAAAAATCAAATAAAATAATTATTAAAATAAATATTAATACGTTTTGTTGTCTTAACAATCGTTGTTCACGGTTTTCACCAACCGTACGTTTTTCTTGCGTTTCATAAGTACTTCCAAATCGAAGCATATAATCATAGAATATATAGCACATAATAATCTAGTACATTCTAGAAAAAAATTCCTTACATAGAAATTCATAAAAATTTAAGTAGGTCGTCAAGTATTTAACAAAAAGTTACCGAAAGTTTAACGAAAAAATTCGGGTTGTTACAGCTCCCCTTATGAAATTTTTAGGATGAAAAGGGAGTTTATGAATCTGAAGATGATTGATGAAATGACTATTGATGACGTGATTGAACAATATGCCGATAAGCTTCGCTTTGTTCACCAATGGCTTCCTGATGAACAATCCAGGATTGATCAGTTTGTGAAGATGATCCTTCCCGAGTATTTATCCATGGTTATGATAACAACAACATTGCCGCAAGCATTCACTATTGCGAAGATGGTGGAAGGATATGTGTAAGCAACATGAAGCAGACATAAGGAACGGACATCGCAATCGAAACAAACGACGAATCAGAAAAGTTATAAGTCTAAGAAGTCTCATTACAATTAGTTGAGGGGAAAATCCTCACAAAGTGGTAGTCATACGAATCAGAAAGTGTTATGTAATGTGTGTAAGTCATCACATGCCAGTCCATGTACATATCTGACAAAAAGATGTATGAGATGTGGAGTTTTGGGTCAAGATCTTTACTTTTGTTTGTACAAAGAAAACGTGTGTTGGAATTGTCAGAAATCGGAGCATATATCAGTTGATTGTACAGCCGCTAAGAGAGAAAGCTCTGGGATAGGGTCGGGAGCAAGAACGATGTCAGTCGGAGGATCCTCTTACTCTTCAATGGGACAGAAGCAAAAGAATCCTCCAGTGCCTGAAGCAAGAGCCTTCCAGATGTCGGTAGACGTAGCTACTATTACCGAAGATGTTAGTATGTTCTTGATAAATTCTGTACCACCACATGTTTTATTTAATTCGGGAGTAAATCGTTCCTTTATGTCTATAGAACTTTGTGACCAGTTAACACTGCTTGTAAATATGTTGCACGAACCTTTAAGAATAGAAGTAGCAGATGATAAGACGGTTCCAATCACAACATATGTTTCGGAGCAACTATTGAAATAGATAGGAATGTATTCCCCGTGACTTGCCTAGTTATGCCAATACCTTATTTTGATGTTGTATTATGTATGGATTGGTTAAACCACCATAAGGAAAGTATTAAATGTCATAAGAAATTAATTTTTTCCCTTTGACATACGGGAGACGTGTGGTGACCCGAGGAGTGAAATGTCCCGTTCATATTGATTATAAACATTCCATATTAATTAATTTCGTTGCGAGGTTTTGACCTCTATATGAGACATTTTTCAAAGACTGCATTCGATTTTAAAACAAACCATAACCTTTAAAATATTACGATGATTATCAAATAATGATAATCTAAAATATAGTGTTTTCACACGACCATTACATAATAGTTTACAATAATATTACACAACAATATATGTCTTCGAATGCAGTTTTTAAAACAATATTATACAAGCATGCTGACTCCAACTCTTTTCCATAAATTAGCATGCAACAGTGGAAGCTCTTAATAATCACCTGAGAATAAACATGCTTTAAACGTCAACAAAAATGTTGGTGAGTTATAGGTTTAGCCTATATATTTATTAAATCGTAATAATAGACCACAAGATTTCCATTTCCATTTCTCAATAACATGCAATCTGCATAAAAATTATTCATATGATAAACACCTGGTAACCGACATTAACAAGATGCATATAGAATATTCCCATCATTCTGGGACTCACATCGGATATGATAAATAGAAGTACTAAAGCATCCGTAACTCCGGATGAGGCTTGTTAGGCCAAATAGATCTATCTTTAGGATTCGCGTCAATTGGTGGCAATTATCATAAACACCAATTCTTAGGCTACCAAGCTAAAAAGGGGCATATTCGGTTCAATAATTCAACATAAAATGTAATTTCGATCACTTCTGCCTATTTTGTAAAACATTTATAAAACTGCATGTATTCTCATCCCAAAAATAATAGATTTCAAAAGTGGGACTATAACTCACTTTCATGTATTTTAACTTTGTTGGAAAATAAGACTTGGCCACTGGTCGATTCACGAACCTATAACAAATATGTACATATATATCAAAGTATGATCAAAATATATTCACAACATTTTTATTACATTTTAATGATTTAAGTTTGTTAAGTTAACAGTCCAACGTTAGTAATCTACAACTAGTTGTCCACAGTTAGATGTACAGAAATAAATCAATACATATTATCTCGAATCAATCCATGACCCAGGGTATACAAGTCTCAGGCTAGATCACAACTCAAAGTATATATATTATTTTGGAATCAACCTCAACCCTGTATAGCTAACTCAAGCATTACTGCATATAGAGTGTCTATGGTTGTTCCGAAATATATTATATAGATGGGTCAATATGATATGTCAAAACATTGTATACGTGTCTATGGTATCCCAAGATTAAATAATATATGTTAGAATACATGTGTAATACAATATAAATTAGTTAAGTTATGATTTGTATAGATTTGTTACAAATTTCACGTAGCTACAACAAGCAAAATTATCCAATCTTGTTTTACCCATAACTTCTTCTTTTAAATCAGTTTTGAGTGATTCAAATTGCTATGGTTTCATAATGAATTGAAATTTATGAAACTAAATAGAAAAAGTATAAGTTTATAGTCGGAAATACAAGTTACAAGTCGTTTTTGTAGAGGTAGTCATTTCAGTCGAAAGAACGACGTCTTGATGACCATTTTGAAAAACATACTTCCACTTTGAGTTTAACCATGATTTTTGGATATAGTTTCATGTTCATAAGAAAAATCATTTTCCCAGAAGTATAGCTTTTAAATCAAAGTTTATCATAGTTTTTAATTATCCAAACCAAAACAGCCCCCGGTTTCCCTACGACGGCGTATGTCCGGTTTTACGGTGTTCTTCGTGTTTCCAGGTTTTAAATCATTAAGTTAGCATATCATATAGATATAGAACATGTGTTTAGTCGATTTTAAAAGCTAAGTTAGAAGGATTAACTTTGTTTGTGAACAAGTTTAGAATTAACTAAACTATGTTCTAGTGATTACAAGTTTAAATCTTCGAATAAGATAGTTATATATATTTGAATCGAATGATGTTATGAACATCATTACTACCTCAAGTTTAGTAGGTAAACCTACTAGAAGTGACAAGAAATGATCTAGCTTCAAAGGATCCTTGGATGGCTTGAAAGTTCTTGAAGTAGAATCATGGCACGAAAACAAGTTCAAGTAAGATTTCTACTCGAATTAAGATAGTTATAGTTATAGAAATTGAATCAAAGTTTGGATATGAATTTTACCTTGAATAAGAAAGATAAGCTACTATAAATAACAAAGGTTTCTTAATCTTAGATAATTACTTGGAATGGATTAGAAAGCTTGGAAGTATACTTGCAAACTTGAAAGGATTTTCAAAGTGTTCTTGAAGTGTTCTTCCTATGATGATTATAGCTTGATTCTTGAAGTAGTTTTTGATGAAAATGATGATTTGGTTATTGGAAAAATTCGTTCATAGGTGTATGTGTGTGTTGAGAGAGAATTAGAAAGGAAAATGGAAATGAAATGAAGTGAATGGTGAGTGGTGAGTGGTGAGTGGGGTTAAAAGGAGTTCTTGTTAGTTGACTAGTTCATGGTAGAAGTTAAACTTGATTAGTCATGCATGACATAATCAAGAGTGGAATCTCATGCTAGTTCCTATTGGTATATACCCATAGTAAGTACGTCTAGAAGCTGGGTATAATACGAGTACAAAGACTGAATGAATATGAGTAGAATTGTTGATGAAAATGAATGAGAATGTAATTGTAAGCATTTTTGTTAAGTATGAGTTTTTTGATATATGTCTTGAAGTCTTTCAAAAGTGTATTAATATAACTTAATACACTACATGTATATACATTTTAACTGAGTTGTTAAGTCACCGTTAGTCGTTACATGTAAGTGTTGTCTTGAAACTTTTAAGTTAACGATCTCATTTAATGTAGTTAACCCATTGTTTATTATATCTAATGAGATGTTAAATTATCATATTATCATTATCACATGGTGTATGAATATATCTTAATACAATATATATATATATATATATATATATTAAAACGTCGTTACAACGATAATCGTTACATATATATCTCGTTTCGAAACTCTTAAGTTAGTAGTCTTGTTTTAAATATGTAGTTCATTGTTAACACACTTAATGATATATTTAATTATCATTTTATCATGTTAAACATAGTGTATCAATATCTTAATATGATTCATATGTATTTAGTAAGACGTTGTTATAACAATAATCATTATATATATCGTTTCGAGTTTCTTAATTCAATAGTCTCATTTTTATGTATATAACTCATTGTTAATATACTTAGTGTGATACTTACCTATGATAATTCTGATGTTAACTATATATATATATATATATATATATATATATATATATATATATATATATATATATATATATATATATATATATATATATATATATATATATCATCATGTAGTTGTTACAAGTTTAAACGTTCGTGAATCGCCGGTCAACTTGGGTGATCAATTGACTACATAAACTCATTTCAATTAATCAAGTCTTAACAAGTTTGATTGCTTAAGATGTTAGAGACATTTAATCATGTAAATATCAATTTCATTTAATATATATAAACATGGAAAAGTTCGGGTCACTACAGTACGTACCCGTTAAGTAAATTTCGTCCCGAAATTTTAAGCTGTTGAAGGTGTTGACGCATCTTCTGGAAATAGGTACGGGTATTTTAGCTTCATTTGATCTTCATGCTCCCAGGTGAACTCGGGTCCCCTATGAGCATTCCATCAAACCTTAACGATCGGTATCTTGTTTTGCTTGAGTCTTTTAACCTCACGATCCATTATCTCGACGGGTTCTTCAACGAATTGTAGTTTTTCGTTGATTTTGATTTCGTCTAAAGGAATAGTGAGATCTTCTTTGGCTAAGCATTTCTTCAAATTTGAGACGTGGAAGGTATTATGTACATTGGCGAGTTGTTGAGGTAATTCAAGTCGGTAGGCTACTAGTCCGACACGATCTATAATCTTGAATGGTCCAATGTATCTTGGATTTAGTTTTCCCCATTTACCAAATCGAACAACACCTTTCCAAGGTAAAACCTTAAGCATGACCATCTCCCCAATTTAAATTCTATATCTTTTCTTTTAAGGTCCGCGTAGCTCTTTTGTCGACTCTGGGCAGTTTTCAACCGTTGTTGAATTTGGATGATTTTCTCGGTAGTTTCTTGGATTATCTCTGGACCCATAATCTGTCTATCCCCTACCTCACTCCAATAAATCAGAGACCTGCACTTTATAACATAAAGTGCTTCGAACGATGCCATTTCGATACTCGAGTGGTAACTGTTATTGTAGGAAAATTCTGCTAACGGTAGGTGTCGATCCCAACTGTTTCCAAAATCAATAACACATGCTCGTAGTATGTCTTCAAGCATCTGTAGCATCCTTTCACTCTGCCCATCAGTTTGTGGATGATAGGCAGTACTCATATCTAGACGAGTTCCCAATGCTTGCTGTAATGTCTGCCAAAACCTTGAAACAAATCTACCATCTCTATCAGAGATAATAGAGATTGGTATTCCATGTCTGGAGCCGACTTCCTTCAAGTATAAACGCGGAAACTTTTCTATTTTATCATCTTCTCTCATTGGTAGAAAGTGTGCTAACTTGGTGAGACGATCGACTATTACCCAAATAGTATCATAACCACTTGCAGTCCTTGGCAATTTAGTAATGAAATCCATGGTAATGTTTTCCCATTTCCATTCCGGGATTTCAGGTTGTTGAAGTAGACCTGATAGTTTCTGATGTTTAGCTTTGACCTTAGAACATGTTAAACATTCTCCTACGTATTTAGCAATATCGGCTTTCATACCCGGCCACCAAAAGTGTTTCTTGAGATCTTTGTACATCTTTCCCGCTCCAAGATGTATTAAGTATCTGGTTTTATGTGCTTCCTTAAGTACCATTTCTCTCATATCTCCAAACTTTGGTACCCAAATTCTTTCAGCCCTATACCGAGTTCCGTCTTCCCGAATATTAAGATATTTTTTCGATCCTTTGGGTATTTCATCCTTCAACTTTCCCCCTTTTATAACCTCCTGTTGTGCCTCTTTTATTTGAGTAGTAAGGTTAGTATGAATAATTATATTCATAGCTTTTACTCATATAGGTTCTCTATCCTTTCTGCTCAAGGCATCGGCTACCACATTTGCCTTCCCCGGGTGGTAACGAATCTCAAAGTCGTAATCATTCAACAGTTCAATTCACCTACGCTGTCTCATGTTCAGTTGTTTCTGATTAAATATATGTTGGAGACTTTTGTGGTCGGTGTATATAATACTTTTGACCCCATATAAGTAGTACCTCCAATTCTTTAATGCAAAAATATAACAACCCTCACTTTTCGACTTCCGATTTTACTAAAATACCTAGAGTTGTTATATACGAATAAATTTAACGTTGACCGAATAAACGTACGCTTAAAATAAATAATATAATTATAAATATTATAAATAAGATTATGATATATAATATAACATAATTACATCAATGAATATATATATAATATTTATATTACTTTTGTTATTTAGTTAATAGAATATATAATTAACTAAATAATACATAATATTATAACATTTATAAAACTAATAAAAACTATAAATTAATATTCATAAATTTTAATTTTTATAAAAATTAAATATAATAATAATTTTTATATAAAATTCGTATTTAATAATTAAACAAAATAGAAATAAAATGTTAAATGTTCTTAGAAATATATTAAACAAATTTTTTTTTTAGAATTTTATACAAAAAAAAAATCAAAACTATATCTACTTTTAATAAATAAATACAAAAATACAAACTACTTTTTATTATTTTAACTTTTAAGATTTACTTTTAATAAAAATACAAACTACTTTTTCTTATTTTAACTTTTAAGATTTACTTTTAATAAAAATACAAAATACTTTTTCTTATTTTAACTTTTAAGATTTTACTTTTAATAAAAATACAAACTACTTTTTCTTATTTTAACTTTTAAGATTTTACTTTTAATAAAAATACAAACTACTTTTTCTTATTTTAACTTTTAAAATTTACTTTTAATAAAAATACAAAATACTTTTCTTATTTTAACTTTTAAGATTTTACTTTTAATAAAAATACAAACTACTTTTTCTTATTTTAACTTTTAAGATTTTACTTTTAATAAAAATACAAACTACTTTTTCTTATTTTAACTTTTAAGATTTACTTTTAATAAAAATACAAAATAATTTTTCTTATTTTAACTTTTAAGATTTACTTATTTTATTTTAATTTTTTTTTTTACCTAACATTTTCAACTATAAATACCACATACATTTCTCATTTCAAACTTACACCTTAATCTCTCATTTCTCTCTTAAAGAACTACTTCTAGTTGATATCTCGGTCACTTACTTGCTTTACTTTCCTTTCTTGCGTGGAATACTTCAACTGCTATTTAAGGTGAGTTTCATTACTCCCTTTTTATATATATTTTTGGGCTGAGAATACGTGCGCTGTTTTATAAATGTTTTACGAAATAGGCACAAGTACTAAAACTAATTCTATGTGGATTTAAACCAGAAATATACCCTTAGCTTGGTAACATTAAACTACTTGTCTATGTACGGTAGGCGCGAATCCTAAAGATAGATCTATTGGGTCTGACAAACCCCATCCTGACTATGGGATGCTTTAGTACTTCGAGGTTATTTTAAACACACCTGATCTGGTGTACTTCAGAGGGTAAAACATGAACGTTAAGGCTTGTTACCGGGTGCCTACAACTTATAGAATGCTTTTATACACTTGCTAGTGTACGGATATTTATGAAACTGAAATCTTGTGGCCTATTATTATAACGGAAATGATTGATTTTGATAAACTAATGAACTCACCAACCTTTTTGGTTGACACTTTAAGCATGTTTTGTCTCAGGTGACGAATAAGATGATTGCCATGATTGCTACCTGATGAATTGAATGCTGCTACATGGAGTCTTCATTTCATTACATTTACTTTGCATTAAGACTATTATTATTATTTCAGTTTAAATTTGATGTAAAACTTTTAATGCCTCCGCTGTTTTATTAATAAATGTTTTATTCAAAACGTCTCATATAGAGTCGTTCTCGTTTATACAACTGTGATTTGATATAATTAGTCACAAATACCCTAGGCCCTAATTTGGGGGTGTGACAGATTGGTATCAGAGCAGGTTGTTGTAGAGAACCAGGATTGCATTTTATGTGTGCCTTATACAATTAGGTACCTTAGCAATGTAGGACTACAACTTTCCTTGACCATAGTGCCTTTAATTGTTGCCTTTAATTGATAAATGCTACACTATACCTTAGAAACTATACTTAAATCTTAAGATTATAACATACACGATAATGTGAAATTACTCGAACGTCAACGCTACTTAAGGCCTAGGGTGATCCTTGGTACCACTATGGGACGCTTGTGGATTTCGAATGCCAAACTTAGATTTTGGTCGAGAATTCCTGGGCCAACCGGTAACAATTGATCATTCAAGTGACTCGGCGGTGGCATAGATGTTTGGGTATGGTGCACAATATCAAACCTGACTATAGTGATCATACAACACTTAGTCACTTACGCACTTAATAAGTGGTGAACTTATTAAGAACAACTCACCTAGTCATCTATCCTGGTTTTGTGTATTACATATGTATTACATGAAATATTATCCAAGATTTTTGAAACTCCTATAATTCATACTCAAACGTATATAACTCCCTGTTATATCACGAACCTATATGCCTTATGCCTTTATGCATCGGTTTGCGAACCGGGAAATGTCATTGGGTTATCACAGTATACGAATTGAAAGTCTTTAATCGAAAGATTATTAGATTACATACTTATCATTTTATAATCTCGACACGTCATACTGCCATTATTAGAGTATAGACAAATCATATCTTAGCATATCTATTCCCAATAGACCTTGTCTAACACTTTTCCTAAATTTCCTCCGTAAATTACGGAAATCTTTCTGCTATATATACGTATTCAAGGAGATGAATATATCATACAATATTCAACACCCATTTCATATCAAACCCTATTCCAAACACATAATATGGATTTCTCACCTAATTCCTCAAGTTCTTCTAGCTCCAAAGATAGCGTGACAGGAGCACACCCACCGATCAATTACCGTGATTTCTTTAGAAAATGGGGATGGGTTCGCGAAATACTCACCCTATGGTGAAATGAAGAAGGTACTCCTTATCACGAGCCAAACTTACCACCAAACGTCGGAGTACTCGATCCTCTTACTGGCGAACCTGTTCGCAATACCGTTTTCACTCTTTTCGCAAGGATTTTCCGCCTCGAAGGTCGACTCGATGTAACCAACGACAATATTCGTCCTCTACTCTCGAATTCTAACCAGAAAGGGTTATTAGAAGAAGTTAGAAGACTTCGAACTAAATATCAAGAATTGACAAACCTTACAGAGGAATGGGTAGAACAAATCCATAGACTCGAGCGTAAAGTAGAAACCCTGGAGGAAATAGTGCGCGATTTGGTAGCTAGGCTCACACTTACTAACCAAGTACCACAAGCAGCACCAACAGCAGCACCAGCACCAGCACCAGCACCACCAGTACTATCAGCATCACCACCAACAGCATCAGCTTCACCAACAACAACATCAGCATCCCACGTCTCAACATCATAATCGGTACCTCAAACATCGACATCATACGCCCATAGATACTAATGAATATTAGTAATAATGAGTTAAGATGTATTGACTCATTCTTCCTGAAGAATTATATATGTATACTTTATATATATATGGTTTGGAACAATAATAAATCTTTTCGTACTAAACTATTACGTGTGAATCTTAACTAGTATGTACTACTTGGTTAATTCATATCACTAATACGCTATGATGTACATCCTTCGTTAATGACTTAACAATCATTAATCACTGCTTCAGTACAATAAACTCCATTTCATAATAAACTAAGTGTATTATTCAAATGCATGTGTGATTTTACACTCCTATTTTTCGATGTACTCGAAAATTTCTCGAAAACATCATTTGTGCCTTATGAATTTCACAAGAAATCCACGAGCATCAACATCATTTACTGAGGTATATTAATAACAATGAACGATGAAGTATTGATTCATAACTTCATTAAAGAAATATTCCGCGACGATTAAGTAATCTCTAAAGTTTTGGAGATTATTTATTCTCGTTTCAACCGTAAATCAAATGAGTTTAATATTATATTAACTTATTAAATCCATAATTACATCTGAAGAAAATATATATGTATGTATATTTTCATAAAGATTGTATTTAAAAATTCTTTTGTACAAACTGTTAATTGTGAAAATATTTTAACGGGTAGGTAATACCCAAGAAATATCTAACATTCACATTAATATATTACATTGTACATTCTTCAAAATCCTTGAAAACATATCAGATTGATAATCAATGATTCAGATCAGTTAACCTTGAGAATGCTGATGAAGCAGCAAAAGCTGTAGATGGCCTTAATGACCAGAAGCTTGATAATAAAGAATTGTGTGTTGGAAAAGCTCAAAAGAATATCTGGTATTGAAAGACGGATTGAGCAAAACATGAAGGAGACCAAGGACAAATCCCAAGGACTAAACCTATAACCAAAGAATCTAGATGATTCGATTTCTGAAGGAAATCACAGAAGATCTTTTTACGCATTCTAAATCCTTACAGAAGAATTTCTTCATTATCCATTGATTTTAGAAATTCTAAAATATCATCATATCTTTCGTTATAAATATCCTCGATATTTCTAAAGATATCTTCATAACGATTCTTGTCCGCAATTAATTATCTCTTTGCAATATCTTTATTACATCATAAAGGAAAACTGTTTAAGTTTCTATATTCCGTAAAATTTAAATTCAAATTTTGAATGATTTGAAGTAGTGTTGAGAATTGAAGCATGAGTTAGTATAATATAATGACGTCAGGCCAACATGATTATATTACAGTAAGTCATGCTAAATTTTTAATGGAAGATGATGATTCATAGACTTTATAATCATCATTTGCCATGTTACACGACTCTTACATTCTACTTAATCTCTGAACATATCAAGCAAATATATTCTTGATAGTTCTATCCTCAGTAATTCTGGTAATTTACCAAATCAAATCGTGATATTACGCTTAGAACAGTAGGTCCATTCGAAACTTCATACCTACAAATTCTGGACCATTACTCGCTTTACTTAGAGTCGAGAGGAGAATAAAAAGGCAAAGAGCTCCGACATATAAGGGAAAATATGTAGCCCGATAACGATACCGAAATTACAAACCGTGTATATCAATATGTATTGCAACGTAAAGACATGGGAGAATTAAAAACACTATAACCCTAAGGTAATAGTAGAAGAAAACAAATTCCTCTAGTGGTAAATGAAAAAGAAGAATGACTGAAATGATAGTCAGAAAAATATCCAGGATAAGAACTGGATGGAGCATTCTCACAATCTTTGGAAGTATGAATTGAGGAAGAAAGTATAGAAGTGGTGAAGATAATGAAACCGAAGAAGCTAATTTATAGCAAAATTCCAAACACAGCAATTGAAGCAATTCACCTCATTTAATCAAAGAAAATTTCAAATTCCTTAATTACCGGAGAATCAAATCTTATGGATTACGAAGATTTCCTTTAATCCCTTGAATTCCAAAAATCAATCGTGACTACGTCAAAAGTTAAGGCGAACATTTAATTTCTCATTCACTCTTTTACAATAGCTTCGTTTATACGCTTCCTATATTCAAATCGTTTTATCCATATTATTCAGTAGTGATAAAACTTTATTTTTTCAACTTATATTCATCATTACAATATTCTTGTTGTAAACAATGATGATCTCTATCAAACTTCATGACTATAATTTTCATGAACTACTCTATGTTTTGTGTACCCTAATATTGTGACATAAACACTCAAAGTTTTAAATAAGCTCAATACTATTCATAACACATTTCATGTGTTCAGTTTACTAAAATGCTCGTATAACACCATCATCCCTTTTGAGGATAACCTAGTCAAATGACACTCTTATTAATCCTTTAGATAACCTCCGCATTAATGATAAAATGCACTTTATAGAAGAACCTGTAAGAAATTAGGGTTCGTATTATTTAAATTCATGAAACAGAACAATATTCTATCCGTTGGAATTCACGAAAGGCCCCGAACCTACCTGGGAACGTGAAGACCAGATAAAACGTAAATATCCTCGTTTAGGTACGAACAACGCTGATTGATGGCAAAAACTAAATTTCGGGACGAAATTTCTTTTAACGGGTAGGTACTATAACAACCCTCACTTTTCGACTTCCGATTTTACTAAAATACCTAGAGTTGTTATATACGAATAAATTTAACGTTGACCGAATAAACGTACGCTTAAAATAAATAATATAATTATAAATATTATAAATAAGATTATGATATATAATATAACATAATTACATCAATGAATATATATATAATATTTATATTACTTTTGTTATTTAGTTAATAGAATATATAATTAACTAAATAATACATAATATTATAACATTTATAAAACTAATAAAAACTATAAATTAATAATCATAAATTTTAATTTTTATAAAAATTAAATATAATAATAATTTTTATATAAAATTCGTATTTAATAATTAAACAAAATAGAAATAAAATGTTAAATGTTCTTAGAAATATATTAAACAAATTTTTTTTTTAGAATTTTATACAAAAAAAAAATCAAAACTATATCTACTTTTAATAAATAAATACAAAAATACAAACTACTTTTTATTATTTTAACTTTTAAGATTTACTTTTAATAAAAATACAAACTACTTTTTCTTATTTTAACTTTTAAGATTTACTTTTAATAAAAATACAAAATACTTTTTCTTATTTTAACTTTTAAGATTTTACTTTTAATAAAAATACAAACTACTTTTTCTTATTTTAACTTTTAAGATTTTACTTTTAATAAAAATACAAACTACTTTTTCTTATTTTAACTTTTAAAATTTACTTTTAATAAAAATACAAAATACTTTTCTTATTTTAACTTTTAAGATTTTACTTTTAATAAAAATACAAACTACTTTTTCTTATTTTAACTTTTAAAATTTTACTTTTAATAAAAATACAAACTACTTTTTCTTATTTTAACTTTTAAGATTTACTTTTAATAAAAATACAAAATAATTTTTCTTATTTTAACTTTTAAGATTTACTTATTTTATTTTAATTTTTTTTTTTACCTAACATTTTCAACTATAAATACCACATACATTTCTCATTTCAAACTTACACCTTAATCTCTCATTTCTCTCTTAAAGAACTACTTCTAGTTGATATCTCGGTCACTTACTTGCTTTACTTTCCTTTCTTGCGTGGAATACTTCAACTGCTATTTAAGGTGAGTTTCATTACTCCCTTTTTATATATATTTTTGGGCTGAGAATACGTGCGCTGTTTTATAAATGTTTTACGAAATAGGCACAAGTACTAAAACTAATTCTATGTGGATTTAAACCAGAAATATACCCTTAGCTTGGTAACATTAAACTACTTGTCTATGTACGGTAGGCGCGAATCCTAAAGATAGATCTATTGGGTCTGACAAACCCCATCCTGACTATGGGATGCTTTAGTACTTCGAGGTTATTTTAAACACACCTGATCTGGTGTACTTCAGAGGGTAAAACATGAACGTTAAGGCTTGTTACCGGGTGCCTACAACTTATAGAATGCTTTTATACACTTGCTAGTGTACGGATATTTATGAAACTGAAATCTTGTGGCCTATTATTATAACGGAAATGATTGATTTTGATAAACTAATGAACTCACCAACCTTTTTGGTTGACACTTTAAGCATGTTTTGTCTCAGGTGACGAATAAGATGATTGCCATGATTGCTACCTGATGAATTGAATGCTGCTACATGGAGTCTTCATTTCATTACATTTACTTTGCATTAAGACTATTATTATTATTTCAGTTTAAATTTGATGTAAAACTTTTAATGCTTCCGCTGTTTTATTAATAAATGTTTTATTCAAAACGTCTCATATAGAGTCGTTCTCGTTTATACAACTGTGATTTGATATAATTAGTCACAAATACCCTAGGCCCTAATTTGGGGGTGTGACAAAAAACAACAGCGCCTAATTCCAAATCGTGAGTCGTATAATTTTGCTTGTGAATCTTCAATTGTCTGGACGCATAAGCAATTACTTTTGTTCGTTGCATTAATACACAATTGAGACCTTGCTTTGATGCGTCACAATAAATCACAAAATCATCATTCCCTTCAGGCAATGACAATTTAGGTGCCGTAGTTAACTTTTTCTTCAACAATTGGAATGCTTTCTCCTGCTCATCCTTCCATTCAAATTTCTTCCCTTTATGCATTAATGCAGTCAAGGGTTTTGCTATTTTGGAAAAATCTTGGATGAATCTTCTGTAGTAACCAGCCAATCCTAAAAATTGGCGTATATGCTTCGGAGTTTTCGGGGTTTCCCAGTTTTCAACGGTTTCAATCTTTGACGGATCAACCTGAATACCTTCTTTGTTCACTACGCGTTCGAGGAATTGAACTTCTTCCAACCAAAATGCACACTTTGAAAACTTACCGTACAGTTTTTCTTTCCTCAACAATTCTAGCACTTTTCTTAAATGTTCTTCGTGTTCTTGATCATTCTTTGAGTAAATAAGTATGTCATCGATGAATACAATGAAAAACTTGTCAAGATATGGTCCACACACTCGGTTCATAAGGTCCATGAACACAGCTGGTGCGTTAGTCAACCCAAACGGCATAACCATAAACTTGTAATGACCGTAACGTATTCTAAAAGCAGTCTTCGGGATATCATCCTCCTTCACCCGCATTTGATGATACCCAGAACGTAAATCGATCTTCGAATAAACTGACGAGCCTTGTAGTTGATCAAATAAGTCATCGATTCTTGGTAGTGGATAACGGTTCTTGATGGTAAGTTTGTTCAACTCTCGGTAGTCGATACACAACCTGAATGTACCATCCTTCTTTTTGACAAACAAAATAGGAGCTTCCCACGGTGATGTGCTTGGTCGAATGAAACCACGCTCTAAAATTTCTTGCAATTGGCTCTGGAGTTCCTTCATTTCGCTGGGTGCGAGTCTGTATGGAGCACGAGCTATCGGTTTAGCTCCTGGTACAAGATCTATTTGAAATTCAACGGATCAGTGTGGAGGTAGTCCCGGTAATTCTTTTGGAAATACATCGGGAAATTCTTTTGTGACGGGAACATCACTGATGTCCTTTTCTTCGGTATTGATTTTCTCGACGTGTGCTAGAATAGCATAGCAACCTTTTCTTATTAGTTTCTGCGCCTTCAAATTACTAATAAGATTTAGCTTCGGGTTGCTCTTTTCTCCGTACACCATTAAGGGTTTTCCTTTTTCTCGTATAATACGAATTACATTTTTGTAACAAACGATCTCTGCTTTCACTTCTCTCAACTAGTCCATGCCGATTATCACATCAAAACTCCCTAACTCTACTGGTATCAAATCAATCTTAAACGTTTCGGTAACCAGTTTAATTTCTCGATTTCGACATATATTATCTGCTGGAATTAATTTGCCGTTGGCGAATTCAACTAAAAATTTATTATCCAAAGGCGTCACTGGACAACTTAATTTAGCACAAAAATCCCTACTCATATAGCTTCTATCCGCACCCAAATCAAATAAAACATATGCAGGTTTATTGTCAATAAGAAACGTACCTGTAACAAGCTCCGGGTCTTCCTGCGCTTCTGCCGCATTAATATTGAAAACTCTTCCGCGACCTTACCCATTAGTGTTCCCCTGATTTCGGCACGTAGTTTTGAAGTGGCCCTTCTTCCCGCATCCGAAACAAACAATGTGGGCGTTATTTGTTCCTCCAATCGTTGGTTCAAAAGTTTCACACTTAGTCGCACCATGACCCAGTCTTTTACATTTGGTACATACAACCTTACTGTATTTATCCGGATGATATCTATCACACCTATAGCATGGAGTTTTCTGATTGTTGTCGCCATTGTTGTTATTGAGATTGTTGTTGGGATTGTTGTTGTTGTTGTTGTTATTGGGGCATTTGTTGTAATTATTGTTGTTGGGACGTTTGTTGTAGTAGTAGTTGTTGGGATTGCGATTGTTGTTGTTGCGGTTGATGTTGTGGTTGTTGGGATAGTTGTTGCGATTGTGGTTGTGATTGTTGTTGTTGTATTGGTGACTCTTGTCACTGGTTTCTTCCCACTTTCTCTTGACTTGCTTTGTTTTGGCCTCTTCGGCCGCCTGCTCTTTAATCCTACCCTCAATTTGGTTCACTAGTTTGTGAGCCATTCGACTTGCCTTTTGTATGGAGGTGAGCTCGTGTGAACTCACATCTTCTTGAATCCTTTCCGGTAAACCTTTTACAAATGCGTCGATCTTCTCTTCTTCATCTTCGAACGCTCTGGGACACAATAGGCACAACTCTGTGAATCGTCGTTCGTACGTGGTGATATCAAAACCTTGCGTTCGTAATCCTCTAAGCTTTACCTTGAGCTTATTGACCTTGTTTCTGGGACGATATTGCTCGTTCATCAAGTGCTCGAATGCTGACCACGGTAGTGCGTAAGCAGCATCTTGTCCTACCTGCTCGAGATAGGTATTCCACCATGTTAACGCAGTACCTGTGAAGGTATGCGTAGCGTACTTTACTTTGTCTTCTTCAGTACATTTACTTATGGCAAACACTGATTCAACCTTCTCGGTCCACCGATTCAATCTGATTGGACCCTCGGTTCCATCAAATTCCAAAGGTTTGCAGGCAGTGAATTCTTTGTAGGAGCATCTTACACAATTTCTAGTGGCGTTAGATCCATTGCTAGTTTTAGAGTTATTGTTGTTATTTCGCATTGCAGCCTGCACTGCGACTGAAATGTCCCGTTCTTATTGATTAAAAACGTTCCATATTAATTGATTTCGTTGCGAGGTTTTGACCTCTATATGAGACGTTTTTGAAAGACTGCATTCATTTTAAAACAAACCATAACCTTTATTTCATCAATAAAGGTTTAAAAAGCTATACGTAGATTATCAAATGATGATAATCTAAAATATCCTGTTTACACACGACCATTACATAATGGTTTACAATACAAATATGTTACAACAAAATAAGTTTCTTGAATGCAGTTTTTACACAATATCATACAAGCATGGACTCCAAATCTTGTCCTTATTTAAGTATGCGACAGCGGAAGCTCTTAATAATCACCTGAGAATAAACATGCTTAAAACGTCAACAAAAATGTTGGTGAGTTATAGGTTTAACCTATATATATCAAATCATAATAATAGACCACAAGATTTCATTTTTCAATACACATCCCATACATAGAGATAAAAATCATTCATATGGTGAACACCTGGTAACCGACATTAACAAGATGCATATATAAGAATATCCCCATCATTCCGGGACACCCTTCGGATATGATATAAATTTCGAAGTACTAAAGCATCCGGTACTTTGGATGGGGTTTGTTAAGCCCAATAGATCTATCTTTAGGATTCGCGTCAATTAGGGTGTCTGTTCCCTAATTCTTAGATTACCAGACTTAATAAAAAGGGGCATATTCGATTTCGATAATTCAACCATAGAATGTAGTTTCACGTACTTGTGTCTATTTTGTAAATCATTTATAAAACTTGCATGTATTCTCATCCCAAAAATATTATATTTTAAAAGTGGGACTATAACTCACTTTCACAGATTTTTACTTCGTCGGGAAGTAAGACTTGGCCACTGGTTGATTCACGAACCTATAACAATATATACATATATATCAAAGTATGTTCAAAATATATTTACAACACTTTTAATATATTTTGATGTTTTAAGTTTATTAAGTCAGCTGTCCTCGTTAGTAACCTACAACTAGTTGTTCACAGTTAGATGTACAGAAATAAATCGATAAATATTATCTTGAATCAATCCACGACCCAGTGTATACGTATCTCAGTATTGATCACAACTCAAACTATATATATTTTGGAATCAACTTCAACCCTGTATAGCTAACTCCAACATTCACATATAGAGTGTCTATGGTTGTTCCGAAATATATATAGATGTGTCGACGTGATAGGTCGAAACATTGTATACGTGTCTATGGTATCTCAAGATTACATAATATACGATACAAGTTGATTAAGTTATGGTTGGAATAGATTTGTTACCAATTTTCACGTAGCTAAAATGAGAAAAATTATCCAATCTTGTTTTACCCATAACTTCTTCATTTTAAATCCGTTTTGAGTGAATCAAATTGCTATGGTTTCATATTGAACTCTATTTTATGAATCTAAATAGAAAAAGTATAGGTTTATAGTCGGAAAAATAAGTTACAAGTCATTTTTGTAAAGGTAGTCATTTCAGTCGAAAGAACGACGTCTAGATGACCATTTTAGAAAACATACTTCCACTTTGAGTTTAACCATAATTTTTGGATATAGTTTCATGTTCATAATAAAAATCATTTTCTTAAAATAACAACTTTTAAATCAAAGTTTATCATAGTTTTTAATTAACTAACCCAAAACAGCCCGCGGTGTTACTACGACGGCGTAAATCCGGTTTTACGGTGTTTTTCGTGTTTCCAGGTTTTAAATCATTAAGTTAGCATATCATATAGATATAGAACATGTGTTTAGTTGATTTTAAAAGTCAAGTTAGAAGGATTAACTTTTGTTTGCGAACAAGTTTAGAATTAACTAAACTATGTTCTAGTGATTACAAGTTTAAACCTTCGAATAATATAGCTTTATATGTATGAATCGAATGATGTTATGAACATCATTACTACCTTAAGTTCCTTGGATAAACCTACTGGAAAAGAGAAAAATGGATCTAGCTTCAACGGATCCTTGGATGGCTCGAAGTTCTTGAAGAAGAATCATGACACGAAAACAAGTTCAAGTAAGATCATCACTTGAAATAAGATTGTTATAGTTATAGAAATTGAACCAAAGTTTGAATATGATTATTACCTTGTATTAGAATGATAACCTACTATAAGAAACAAAGATTTCTTGAGGTTGGATGATCACCTTACAAGATTGGAAGTGAGCTAGCAAACTTGAAAGTATTCTTGATTTTATGTAACTAGAACTTGTAGAATATATGAAGAACACTTAGAACTTGAAGATAGAACTTGAGAGAGATCAATTAGATGAAGAAAATTGAAGAATGAAAGTGTTTGTAGGTGTTTTTGGTCGTTGGTGTATGGATTAGATATAAAGGATATGTAATTTTGTTTTCATGTAAATAAGTCATGAATGATTACTCATATTTTTATAATTTTATGAGATATTTCATGCTAGTTGCCAAATGATGGTTCCCACATGTGTTAGGTGACTCACATGGGCTGCTAAGAGCTGATAATTGGAGTGTATATACCAATAGTACATACATCTAAAAGCTGTGTATTGTACGAGTACGAATACGGGTGCATACGAGTAGAATTGTTGATGAAACTGAACGAGGATGTAATTGTAAGCATTTTTGTTAAGTAGAAGTATTTTGATAAGTGTATTGAAGTCTTTCAAAAGTGTATAAATACATATTAAAACACTACATGTATATACATTTTAACTGAGTCGTTAAGTCATCGTTAGTCGTTACATGTAAGTGTTGTTTTTAAACCTTTAGGTTAACGGTCTTGTTAAATGTTGTTAACCCAATGTTTATAATATCAAATGAGATTTTAAATTATTATATTATCATGATATTATCATGTATGAATATCTCTTAATATGATATATATACATTAAATGTCTTTACAACGATAATCGTTACATATATGTCTCGTTTAAAAATCATTAAGTTAGTAGTCTTGTTTTTACATATGTAGTTCATTGTTAATATACTTAATGATATGTTTACTTATCATAGTATCATGTTAACTATATATATATATATATATATCCATATATATGTCATCATATAGTTTTTACAAGTTTTAACGTTCGTGAATCACCGGTCAACTTGGGTGGTCAATTGTCTATATGAAACATATTTCAATTAATCAAGTCTTAACAAGTTTGATTGCTTAACATGTTGGAAACATTTAATCATATAAATATCAATCTCAATTAATATATATAAACATGAAAAAGTTCGGGTCACTACAGTACCTACCCGTTAAATAAATTTCGTCCCGAAATTTTAAGCTGTTGAAGGTGTTGACGAATCTTCTGGAAATAGATGCGGGTATTTCTTCTTCATCTAATCTTCACGCTCCCAGGTGAACTCGGGTCCTCTACGAGCATTCCATCGAACCTTAACAATTGGTATCTTGTTTTGCTTAAGTCTTTTAACCTCACGATCCATTATTTCGACGGGTTCTTCGATGAATTGAAGTTTTTCGTTGATTTGGATTTCATCTAACGGAATAGTGAGATCTTCTTTAGCAAAATATTTCTTCAAATTCGAGACGTGGAAAGTGTTATGTACAGCTGCGAGTTGTTGAGGTAACTCAAGTCGGTAAGCTACTGGTCCGACACGATCAATAATCTTGAATGGTCCAATATACCTTGGATTTAATTTTCCTCGTTTACCAAATCGAACAACGCCTTTCCAAGGTGCAACTTTAAGCATGACCATCTCTCCAATTTCAAATTCTATATCTTTTCTTTTAATGTCAGCGTAGCTCTTTTGTCGACTTTGGGCGATTTTCAACCGTTGTTGAATTTGGATGATCTTCTCGGTAGTTTCTTGTATAATCTCCGGACCCGTAATCTGTCTATCCCCCACTTCACTCCAACAAATCGGAGACCTACACTTTCTACCATAAAATGCTTCAAACGGCGCCATCTCAATGCTTGAATGGTAGCTGTTGTTGTAGGAAAATTCTGCTAACGGTAGATGTCGATCCCAACTGTTTCCGAAATCAATAACACATGCTCGTAGCATGTCTTCAAGCATTTGTATCGTCCTTTCGCTCTGCCCATCAGTTTGTGGATGATAGGCAGTACTCATGTCTAGACGAGTTCCTAATGCTTGCTATAATGTCTGCCAGAATCTTGAAATAAATCTGCCATCCCTATCAGAGATAATAGAGATTGGTATTCCATGTCTGGAGACGACTTCCTTCAAATACAGTCGTGCTAACTTCTCCATCTTGTCATCTTCTCTTATTGGCAGGAAATGTGCTGATTTGGTGAGACGATCAACTATTACCCAAATAGTATCAAAACCACTTGCAGTCCTTGGCAATTTAGTGATGAAATCCATGGTAATGTTTTCCCATTTCCATTCTGGGATTTCGGGTTGTTGAAGTAGACCTGATGGTTTCTGATGCTCAGCTTTGACCTTAGAACACGTCAAACATTCTCCTACGTATTTAGCAACATTGACTTTCATACCCGGCCACCAAAAATGTTTCTTGAGATCCTTATACATCTTCCCCGTTCCAGGATGTATTGGGTATCTGGTTTTATGAGCTTCTTTAAGTACCATTTCTCTCATATCTCCAAATTTTGGTACCCAAATCCTTTCAGCCCTCTACCGGGTTCCGTCTTCATGAATATTAAGATGCTTCTCCGATCCTTTGGGTATTTCATCCTTTAAATTTCCCTCTTTTAAAACTCCTTGTTGCGCCTCCTTTATTTGAGTAGTAAGGATATTATGAATCATTATATTCATAGATTTTACTCGAATGGGTTCTCTGTCCTTCCTGCTCAAGGCATCGGCTACCACATTTGCCTTCCCCGGGTGGTAACGAATCTCAAAGTCGTAATCATTCAATAATTCAATCCACCTACGCTGCCTCATATTCAGTTGTTTCTGATTAAATATGTGTTGAAGACTTTTGTGGTCGGTATATATAATACTTTTGACCCCATATAAGTAGTGCCTCCAAGTCTTTAATGCAAAAACAACCGCGCCTAATTCCAAATCATGCGTCGTATAATTTTGTTCGTGAATCTTCAATTGTCTAGACGCATAAGCAATCACCTTCGTTCGTTGCATTAATACACAACCGAGGCCTTGCTTTGATGCGTCACAATAAATCACAAAATCATCATTCCCTTCAGGCAATGACAATATAGGTGCCGTAGTTAGCTTTTTCTTCAATAACTGAAACGCTTTCTCTTGTTCATCATTCCATTCAAATTTCTTCCCTTTATGCCTTAATGCAGTCAAGGGTTTTGCTATTCTGGAAAAGTCTTGGATGAACCTTCTGTAGTAACCAGCTAGTCCTAAAAACTGGCGTATGTGTTTCGGAGTTTTCGGGGTTTCCCACTTTTCAACAGTTTCTATCTTTGCCGGATCCACCTTAATACCTTCTTTGTTCACTATGTGACCGAGGAATTGAACTTCTTCCAACCAAAATACACACTTGGAAAACTTAGCGTACAATTCTTCCTTCCTTAATACTTCTAACACCTTTCTCAAATGTTCACCGTGTTCTTGGTCATTCTTTGAGTAAATAAGTATGTCATCAATGAAAACAATGACAAACTTGTCAAGGTATGGTCCACACACTCGGTTCATAAGGTCCATGAACATAGCTGGTGCATTAGTTAAACCAAACGGCATGACCATAAACTCGTAATCACCGTAACGTGTTCTGAAAGCAGTCTTTGGAATATCATCTTCTTTCACCCGCATTTGATGATACCCAGAACGTAAGTCAATCTTTTAATAAACAGACGAGCCTTGTAGTTGATCAAATAAGTCGTCGATTCTCGGTAGTGGGTAGCGGTTCTTGATGGTAAGTTTGTTCAACTCTCGGTAGTCGATACACAACCTGAATGTACCATCTTTCTTCTTGACAAATAAAACAGGAGCTCCCCACGGTGATGTGCTTGGTCGAATGAAACCACGCTCTAAAAGTTCTTGTAATTGGCTTTGCAGTTCTTTCATCTCGCTGGGTGCGAGTCTGTAAGGAGCACGAGCTATTGGTGCAGCTCCTTATACAAGATCTATTTTAAATTCAACGGATCGATGTGGGGGTAATCCCGGTAATTCTTTCGGAAATACATCGGGAAATTCTTTTGCAATCGGAACATCATTGATGCTCTTTTCTTCAGTTTGTACTTTCTCGACGTGTGCTAGAACAGCATAGCAACCTTTTCTTATTAGTTTTTGTGCCTTCAAATTACTAATAAGATGTAGCTTCGTGTTGCCCTTTTCTCCGTACACCATTAAGGGTTTTCCTTTTTCTCGTATAATGCGAATTGCATTTTTGTAACAAACGATCTCTGCTTTCACTTCTTTCAACCAGTCCATACCGATTATCACATCAAAACTCCCTAACTCTACTGGTATCAAATCAATCTTAAATGTTTCGCTAACCAGTTTAATTTCTCGATTCCGACATATATTATCTGCTGAAATTAATTTACCATTTGCTAATTCGAGTAAAAATTTACTATCCAAAGGTGTCAATGGACAACTTAATTTAGCACAAAAATCTCTACTCATATAGCTTCTATCCGCACCCGAATCAAATAAAACGTAAGCAGATTTATTGTCAATAAGAAACGTACCCGTAACAAGCTCCGGGTCTTCCTGTGCCTCTGCCGCATTAATATTGAAAACTCTCCCGCGGCCTTGTCCATTCGTGTTCTCCTGGTTCGGGCAATTTCTAATAATGTGGCCTGGTTTTCCACATTTATAACAAACTACATTGGCATAACTTGCTCCGACACTACTTGCTCCGCCATTACTCGTTCCGACACCATTTGTTCCTTTCGTTCTATTAACCCCTGGTCCATAGACCTCACACTTCGCCGCACTATGACCATTTCTTTTACACTTGTTGCAAAATTTGGTGCAGAACCCCGAGTGATACTTTTCACACCTTTGGCATAGCTGCTTCTGATTGTTGTTGTTGTTGCGGTTATTATTGTTGTTGGGATGATTGTTGTAGTTGCTGTTGTTGTTGTTGTTGTTGTTGTTGGGCCGTTTGTTGTAGTTGCGATTGATGTTGCGATTGTTGGGATAATTGTTGCGATTATTGTTGTGATTGCTGTTGTTGTTGTATTGGTGATTCTTATCACCGTTTTCCTCCCACTTTCTTTTGACTTGCTTCACATTGGCCTCTTCAGCAGTCTGTTCTTTAATTCTTTCTTCAATCTGGTTCACTAGTTTGTGAGCCATTCTACATGCCTGTTGTATGGAGGCGGGCTCGTGTGAACTTATATCTTCTTGGATTCTTTCCGGTAATCCTTCACAAACGCGTCGATCTTCTCTTCCTCATCTTCGAATGCTCCCGGACACAATAGGCACAATTCTGTGAATCGTCTTTCGTACGTGGTAATATCAAATCCTTGGGTTTGTAACCCTCTAAGTTCTGTCTTGAGCTTATTGACCTCGGTTCTGGGACGGTACTTCTCGTTCATCAAGTGCTTGAATGCTGACCACGGTAGTGCGTACGCATCGTCTTGTCCCACTTGCTCTAGATAGGTATTCCACCATGTTAACGCAGAACCTGTGAAGGTATGCGTAGCGTACTTCACTTTGTCCTCTTCAGTACACTTACTTATGGCAAACACCGATTCGACCTTCTCGGTCCACCGTTTCAATCCGATCGGTCCTTCGGTTCCATCAAATTCCAAAGGTTTGCAGGCAGTGAATTCTTTGTAGGTGCATCCTACACGATTTCCTGTACTGCTAGATCCAAGGTTATTGTTGGTATGTAGCGCAGCCTGTACTACGGCTATGTTTGAAGCTAGAAAAGTACGGAATTCCTCTTCATTCATATTCACGGTGTGTCGAGTAGTCGGTGCCATTTCCTTCAAAATAGTCAAATGGAACAAGTTAATCATACAGAATATTAAGAGTAGTTAATAGTATTTCGTAGCATAATATGAACTCATTTATAAAAGCTTTTTCTTCATATTAGCGTTTTATAAGTTTAAATTCGGGTAGTACCTACCCGTTAAGTTCATACTTAGTAGCTAATATACAATTCAACTACTACAATTCTATATGAAAAACTGATTATAATAATATTTCGCGTTCAAACTTTTACACAATATTTTACAAACTTACAATACCGCTTATTTTACATATAGCATGAAATATAGCACACAATAAATTTGATACAAGATGGTTGTGAAGATAATTCTAGCTAGTACACAAGTCGTTCAGCAAAGGCAATAAAGACACGTAATTCATACGTCCAGAAACAAGTCATGCATTCTGGCTTTACTAGGATTACTTCTCATCCTTGGTCTTGTGGAACATAACCGTTATGGCCGTTGATAAGACATCGTGTTGTAACGTCGTCAAAGGGACGAGGGTTACGTAATGTCCAAAAGTCCCGTAACAATCTAAAAACCTCATTTCTTACCCCAATTACCGACTCCGTCACTTGTGGGAACGTTTTGTTTAATAGTTGTAGCCCGATGTTCTTGTTCTCACTTTGGTGAGAAGCGAACATTACTAATCCGTAAGCATAACATGCTTCTTTATGTTGCATGTTAGCCGCTTTTTCTAAATCACGAAGTCCAATATTCGGATATATTGAGTCAAAATAATTTCTTAACCCATTGCGTAAAATAGCATTTGGGTTCCCCGCAATATATGCGTCAAAGTAAACACATCGTAACTTATGGATTTCATAATGTGATATCCCCCATCTTTCGAACGAAAGCCTTTTATAAACCAAGGCATTCTTGGAACGTTCTTCGAATGTCTTACAAACTGATCTCGCCTTAAATAGTTGTGCCGAAGAATTCTGACCGACTCTAGACAAGATTTCATCAATCATGTCTCCGGGTAGGTCTCTTAAAATATTGGGTTGTCTATCCATTTTGTGTTTTTATACTGTAAAATAGAAAAGAGTTAGATTCATAAAAAAAAAATAATTATTAATACAAGCAATTTTTACATATATCATAAAGCATAAGCACACTATATTACATATATTACACCACACGAATACAACTATCTTATTCCGACTCGCTTGTTTCTTCTTCTTTGGTTTTGGTTCGTTTTGCCAAGTTTCTAGGGATATATGATGTTCCCCTAATACGAGCCGTCGTTATCCACATTGGTTTAGAAAAACCTGGTGGTTTAGAGGTTCCCGGGTCATTGTTACAACTTAAGGACTTCGGGGGTTGACGATACATATAAAGTTCATCGGGGTTGGAATTAGAATTCTCTATTTTTATGCCCTTTCCCTTATTATTTTCTTTTGCCTATTTAAATTCAGTTGGGGTAATTTCTATAACATCATCGGAATTCTCGTCGGAATCCGATTCATCGGAGAATTGGTAATCCTCCCAATATTTTGCTTCCTTGGCGGAAACACCATTGACCATAATTAACCTTGGTCGGTTGGTTGAGGATTTTCTTTTACTTAACCGTTTTATTATTTCCCCCACCGGTTCTATTTCTTCATCCGGTTCCGATTCTTCTTCCGGTTCCGATTCTTCTTCCGGTTCCGACTCTTCTTCCGGTTCCTCTTCGGGAACTTGTGAATCAGTCCACGAAGCATTCCAATTTACATTTGACTCTTCATTATTATTATTAGGTGAGTCAATGGGACTTGTTCTAGAGGTAGACATCTATCACATAATATCAAACGCGTTAAGAGATTAATATATCACATAATATTCACATGTTAAAAATATATAGTTTCCAACAAAATTTGTTAAGCAATCATTTTTCAAGTAAACACGGTCGAAGTCCAGACTCACTAATGCATCCTAACAAACTAGATAAGACACACTAATGCAAAATTCTGGTTCTCTAAGACCAACGCTCGGATACCAACTGAAATGTCCCGTTCTTATTGATTAAAAACGTTCCATATTAATTGATTTCGTTGCGAGGTTTTGACCTCTATATGAGACGTTTTTGAAAGACTGCATTCATTTTAAAACAAACCATAACCTTTATTTCATCAATATAGGTTTAAAAAGCTTTACATAGATTATCAAATGATGATAATCTAAAATATCCTGTTTACACACGACCATTACATAATGGTTTACAATACAAATATGTTACAATAAAATAAGTTTCTTGAATGCAGTTTTTAAACAATATCATACAAGCATGGACTCCAAATCTTGTCCTTATTTAAGTATGTGACAGCGGAAGCTCTTAATAATCACCTGAGAATAAACATGCTTAAAACGTCAACAAAAATGTCGGTGAGTTATAGGTTTAACCTATATATATCAAATCATAATAATAGACCACAAGATTTCATATTTCAATACACATCCCAGACATAGAGATAAAAATCATTCATATGGTGAACACCTGGTAACCGACATTAACAAGATGCATATGTAAGAATATCCCCATCATTCCGGGACACCCTTCGGATATGATATAAATTTCGAAGTACTAAAGCATCCGGTACTTTGGATGGGGTTTGTTAGGCCCAATAGATCTATCTTTAGGATTCGCGTCAATTAGGGTGTCTGTTCCCTAATTCTTAGATTACCAGACTTAATAAAAAGGGGCATATTCGATTTCGATAATTCAACCATAGAATGTAGTTTCACGTACTTGTGTCTATTTTGTAAATCATTTATAAAACCTGCATGTATTCTCATCCCAAAAATATTAGATTTTAAAAGTGGGACTATAACTCACTTTCACAGATTTTTACTTCGTCGGGAAGTAAGACTTGGCCACTGGTTGATTCACGAACCTATAACAATATATACATATATATCAAAGTATGTTCAAAATATATTTACAACACTTTTAATATATTTTGATGTTTTAAGTTTATTAAGTCAGCTGTCCTCGTTAGTAACCTACAACTAGTTGTCCACAGTTAGATGTACAGAAATAAATCGATAAATATTATCTTGAATCAATCCACGACCCAGTGTATACGTATCTCAGTATTGATCACAACTCAAACTATATATATTTTGGAATCAACCTCAACCCTGTATAGCTAACTCCAACATTCACATATAAAGTGTCTATGGTTGTTCCGAAATATATATAGATGTGTCGACATGATAGGTCGAAACATTGTATACGTGTCTATGGTATCTCAAGATTACATAATATACAATACAAGTTGATTAAGTTATGGTTGGAATAGATTTGTTACCAATTTTCACGTAGCTAAAATGAGAAAAATTATCCAATCTTGTTTTACCCATAACTTCTTCATTTTAAATCCGTTTTGAGTGAATCAAATTGCTATGGTTTCATATTGAACTCTATTTTATGAATCTAAACAGAAAAAGTATAGGTTTATAGTCGGAAAAATAAGTTACAAGTCATTTTTGTAAAGGTAGTCATTTCAGTCGAAAGAACGACGTCTAGATGACCATTTTAGAAAACATACTTCCACTTTGAGTTTAACCATAATTTTTGGATATAGTTTCATGTTCATAATAAAAATCATTTTCTTAGAATAACAACTTTTAAATCAAAGTTTATCATAGTTTTTAATTAACTAACCCAAAACAGCCCGCGGTGTTACTACGACGGCGTAAATCCGGTTTTACGGTGTTTTTCGTGTTTCCAGGTTTTAAATCATTAAGTTAGCATATCATATAGATATAGAACATGTGTTTAGTTGATTTTAAAAGTCAAGTTAGAAGGATTAACTTTTGTTTGCGAACAAGTTTAGAATTAACTAAACTATGTTCTAGTGATTACAAGTTTAAACCTTCGAATAATATAGCTTTATATGTATGAATCGAATGATGTTATGAACATCATTACTACCTTAAGTTCCTTGGATAAACCTACTGGAAAAGAGAAAAATGGATCTAGCTTCAACGGATCCTTGGATGGCTCGAAGTTCTTGAAGCAGAATCATGACACGAAAACAAGTTCAAGTAAGATCATCACTTGAAATAAGATTGTTATAGTTATAGAAATTGAACCAAAGTTTGAATATGATTATTACCTTGTATTAGAATGATAACCTACTATAAGAAACAAAGATTTCTTGAGGTTGGATGATCACCTTACAAGATTGGAAGTGAGCTAGCAAACTTGAAAGTATTCTTGATTTTATGTAACTAGAACTTGTAGAATATATGAAGAACACTTAGAACTTGAAGATAGAACTTGAGAGAGATCAATTAGATGAAGAAAATTGAAGAATGAAAGTGTTTGTAGGTGTTTTTGGTCGTTGGTGTATGGATTAGATATAAAGGATATGAAATTTTGTTTTCATGTAAATAAGTCATGAATGATTACTCATATTTTTGTAATTTTATGAGATATTTCATGCTAGTTGCCAAATGATGGTTCCCACATGTGTTAGGTGACTCACATGGGCTGCTAAGAGCTGATAATTGGAGTGTATATACCAATAGTACATACATCTAAAAGCTGTGTATTGTACGAGTACGAATACGGGTGCATACGAGTAGAATTGTTGATGAAACTGAACGAGGATGTAATTGTAAGCATTTTTGTTAAGTAGAAGTATTTTGATAAGTGTATTGAAGTCTTTCAAAAGTGTATAAATACATATTAAAACACTACATGTATATACATTTTAACTGAGTCGTTAAGTCATCGTTAGTCGTTACATGTAAGTGTTGTTTTTAAACCTTTAGGTTAACGGTCTTGTTAAATGTTGTTAACCCAATGTTTATAATATCAAATGATATTTTAAATTATTATATTATCATGATATTATCATGTATGAATATCTCTTAATATGATATATATATATATATATACATTAAATGTCTTTACAACGATAATCGTTACATATATGTCTCGTTTAAAAATCATTAAGTTAGTAGTCTTGTTTTTACATATGTAGTTCATTGTTAATATACTTAATGATATGTTTACTTATCATAGTATCATGTTAACTATATATATATATCCATATATATGTCATCATATAGTTTTTACAAGTTTTAACGTTCGTGAATCACCGGTCAACTTGGGTGGTCAATTGTCTATATGAAACATATTTCAATTAATCAAGTCTTAACAAGTTTGATTGCTTAACATGTTGGAAACATTTAATTATATAAATATCAATCTCAATTAATATATATAAACATGAAAAAGTTCGGGTCACTACAGCGGCTACATTTGCAGCAAGGAAAACACGGAAGTCTTCCTCGGTCATATTCAGAGTATTTCGAGTAGTCAGTGCCATTTCCTTCAAAAATAATCAAATGAATCAAGTTAATCATACAGAATATTAAGAGTAGTTAATAGCATTTCGTAGCATGATATGAACTCATTTATAAAAGCTTTTTTCATATTAGCGTTTTATAATTTATAATTCGGGTAGTACCTACCCGTTAAGTTCATACTTAGTAGCTAATATACAATTCAACTACTACAATTCTATATGAAAAAATGATAATAATATTTCACGCTCAAACTTTTATACAATATTTTACAAACGTATAATACCGCAATTTTACATATAGCATGAAATATAGCACACAATAACTTTGATACAAGGTAGTTGCGAAGACAATTCCAGTTAATACGCAAGTCGTTCAGCAAAGGCAATAAAAACACGTAATTCATAGGTCCAGAAACAGGTCATACATTCTGGTTTTACTAATATTATTTCCCATCCTTGGTCTTGTGGAAAATAACCGTTGTGGCCGTTGGCTAGGCAGCATGTTGTAACGTCGTCAAAAGGACGAGGGTTACGTAATGCCCAACAGCCCCGTAACAATCTAAAAACCTTGTTTCTCACCCCAACTACTGAATCCGTCACTTGTGGGAATGTTTTATTTAACAGTTGTAATCTGATGTTCTTTTTCTCAATTTGGTGAGAAGCGAACATTACTAATTCGTAAACATAACATGCTTCTTTAAATTGCATGTTTGAAGCTCTTTCTAACGTACGGAGTCCTATGTTAGGATAGGTTGAGTCAAAATAGGTTCTCAATCTGTAGCGTAAAATTGCATCTGGGTTTCCCGCACTAAATGCCTTAAAGAAAACTCGGTGTAACTTAAAGTCTCCCCAATGTGATATACCCCATCTTTCAAAGGAAAGCCTCTTATAAACTAAGGCATGCCTGAAATGTCTTTCAAAAGTTCTACAAACTAATTTCGCCGTAAATAATTATGCTGATGAATTCTACCCGACTCTAGACAAGATTTCATCAATCATATCCCCTGGTAGGTCTTCTAAAATTTTTGGTTGTCTATCCTTAACGTCCATTTTTGTTTTTATACTGTAAAATAAACAAGGATTAGATTCGTAAAAGATAATTAACAAACAATACAAGTAATTTTTACATATATCTTAAAAGTACAAGCACACAACAATACATATATTACACAGCATGATTACAACTCTTTATTCCGACTCACTCGTTTCTTCTTCTTCGGACTTGGTTCGTTTGGCTAATTTTCTAGGGATACATGGTGATCCTCTAATATGAGCCGTCATTTTCACAAATGGTTTAGAAACCTGGTGGCCTAGATGTTCCCGGATTATTGTTAAAATCTAAGAAATACGGGCGTTTACGATACACATAAAGTTCACCAGAGTCGGAATCAGGTTTCTCTATTTTGATGCCCTTTCCCTTATTATTCTCTTTTACCTTATTAAATTGAGTTGGGGTAATTTCTATAACATCATCGGAATCCTCGTCGGGATCCGATTCATCAAAAAATTGGTAATTTTCCCAATATTTTGCTTCCTTGGTGGAAACACCATTGACCATTTTTAACTTTGGTCAATTGGTTGAGGATTTATTTAATCGTTTTACTGTAGGTATTAATATTTTTTCCTCCGGAACCTCTTCTTCTTCCGGTTCCTCTTCTTTCGGTTCCTCCTCTTCCGGTTCCTCTTCTTCCGGTTCCTCCTCTTCCGGTTCCTCTTCGGGAATTTGTGAATCTTCCCAAAATATATTCGACTCTTCATTATTATTAGGTGAGTCGATGAGATTTGTACTAGAGTTAGACATCTATCACACAATATCAAATACATTAAGAGATTAATATATCACAAAATATTTACATGTTAGTAATATGTAGTTTCCAACAAAAAGTGTTAAGCAATCGTTTTTAAAGAAAACACGGTCGAAGTCCAGACTTACTAATTCACCCTAACAAACTCAGTAAGACACACTAATACAATTTCTGGTTCTCTAAGACCAATGCTCAAATACCAACTGAAATGTCCCGTTCATATTGATTATAAACGTTCCATATTAATTGATTTCGTTGCGAGGTTTTGACCTCTATATGAGACATTTTTCAAAGACTGCATTCGATTTTAAAACAAATCATAACCTTTAAAATATTACGATGATTATCAAATAATGATAATCTAAAATATAGCGTTTTCACACGACCATTACATAATGGTTTACAATAATATTACACAACAATATATGTCTTCGAATGTAGTTTTTAAAACAATATTATACAAGCATGCTGACACCAACTCTTGTCCATAAATTAGCATGCAACAGCGGAAGCTCTTAATAATCACCTAAGAATAATCATGCTTTAAACGTCAACAAAAATGTTGGTGAGTTATAGGTTTAGCCTACATATTTATCAAATCGTAATAATAGACCACAAGATTTCCATTTCCATTTCTCAATAACATGCAATCTGCATAAAAATCATTCATATGATAAACACCTGGTAATCGACATTAACAAGATGCATATAGAATATCCCCATCATTTCGGGACTCATATCGGATATGATAAATCGAAGTACTAAAGCATCCGTAACTTGGATGAGGCTTGTTGGGCCAAATAGATCTATCTTTAGGATTCGCATCAATTGGTGGCAATTATCATAAACACCAATTCTTAGGCTACCAAGCTAAAAAGGGGCATATTCGGTTCGATAATTCAACATAGAATGTAATTTCGATCACTTGTTTCTATTTTGTAAAACATTTATAAAACTGCATGTATTCTCATCCCAAAAATAATAGATTTCAAAAGTGGGACTATAACTCACTTTCACATATTTTCACTTTGTTGGAAAATAAGACTTGGCCACTGGTCGATTCACGAACCTATAACAAATATGTACATATATATCAAAGTATGATCGAAATATATTCACAACGTTTTTATTACGTTTTAATGATTTAAGTTTGTTAAGTTAACAGTCCAACGTTAGTAATCTACAACTAGTTGTCCACAGTTAGATGTACAGAAATAAATCAATATATATTATCTTGAATCAATCCACGACCCAGGGTATACAAGTCTCAGGCTAGATCACAACTCAAAGTATATATATTATTTTGGAATCAACCTCAACCCTGTATAGCTAACTCAAGCATTACTGCATATAGAGTGTCTATGGTTGTTTCGAAATATATTATATAGATGGATCGATATGATATGTCAAAACATTGTATACGTGTTTATGGTATCCCAAGATTACATAATATTTGTTAGAATACATGTGTAATACAATATAAGTTAGTTAAGTTATGATTTGTATAGATTTGTTACAAATTTCATGTAGCTACAACAAGCAAAATTATCCAATCTTGTTTTTCACATAACTTCTTCGTTTTAAATCCGTTTTGAGTGATTCAAGTTGCTATGGTTTCATAATGAACTGAAATTTATGAAACTAAACAGAAAAGGTATAAGTTTATAGTCATAAATACAAGTTACAAGTCGTTTTTGTAGATGTAGTCATTTCAGTCCAAAGAACGACGTCTTGATGACAATTTTGAAAAACATACTTCCAGTTTGAGTTTAACCATGATTTTTGGATATAGTTTTATGTTCATAAGAAAAATCATTTTCCCAGAATTATAGCTTTTAAATCAAAGTTTATCATAATTTTTAATTATCCAAACCAAAACAGCCCCCGGTTTCGCTACGACGGCGTATGTCCGGTTTTACGGTGTTCTTCGTGTTTCTAGGTTTTAAATCATTAAGTCAGCATATCATATAGATATAGAACATATGTTTAGTTGATTTTAAAAGTTAAGTTAGAAGGATTAACTTTGTTTGCGAACAAGTTTAGAATTAACTAAACTATGTTCTAGTGATTACAAGTTTAAATCTTCGAATAAGATAGTTATATATATATGAATCGAATGATGTTATGAACATCATTACTACCTCAAGTTTAGTAGGTAAACCTACTGGAAGTGACAAGAATTGATCTAGCTTCAAAGGATCCTTGGATGGCTTGAAAGTTCTTAAAGTAGAATCATGACACGAAAACAAGTTCAAGTAAGATTTCTACTCGAATTAAGATAGTTATAGTTATAAAAATTGAATCAAAGTTTGGATATGAGTTTTACCTTGAATAACAAAGATAACCTACTGTAAATAACAAAGGTTTCTTGATCTTAGATAATTACTTGGAATGGATTAGAAAGTTTGGAAGTATACTTGCAAACTTGAAAGGATTTTCGAAGCGTTCTTGAAGTGTTCTTCCTATGATGATTATAGATTGATTCTTGAAGTAGTTTTTGATGAAAATGATGATTTGGTTACTGGAAAAATTTGTTCATAGGTGTATGTATGTGTTGAGAGAGAATTAGAAAGGAAAATGGAAATGAAATGAAGTGAATGGTGAGTGGTGAGTGGTGAGTGGGGTTAAAAGGAGTTCTTGTTAGTTGACTAGTTCATGGTAGAAGTTAAACTTGATTAGTCATGCATGACATAATCAAGAGTGGAATCTCATGCTAGTTCCTATTGGTATATACCCATAGTAAGTACGTCTAGAAACTAGGTATAATACGAGTACGAAGACTGAATGAATATGAGTAGAATTGTTGATGAAAATGAATGAGAATGTAATTGTAAGCATTTTTGTTAAGTATGAGTGTTTTGATATGTGTCTTGAAGTCTTTCAAAAGTGTATTAATATAAATTAATACACTACATGTATATACATTTTAACTGAGTCGTTAAGTCACCGTTAGTCGTTACATGTAAGTGTTGTCTTGAAACTTTTAAGTTAACGATCTCATTTAATGTAGTTAACTCATTGTTTATTATATCTAATGAGATGTTAAATTATCATATTATCATGATAACATGGTGTATGAATATATCTTAATGCAATATATATATATATATATATATATATATATATATATATATATATATATATATATTAAAACGTCGTTACAACGATAATCGTTACATATATAACTCGTTTCAAAACTCTTAAGTTAGTAGTCTTGTTTTACATATGTAGTTTATTGTTAACACATTTAATGATATATTTAATTATCATTTTATCATGTTAAACATAGTGTATCAATATCTTAATATGATTCATATGTATTTAGTAAGACGTTGTTATAACGATAATCGTTATATATATCGTTTCGAGTTTCTTAATTCAATAGTCTCATTTTTATGTATATAACTCATTGTTAATATACTTAGTGTGATACTTACCTATGATAATTCTCATATTAACTATATATATATATATATATATATATATATATATATATATATATATATATATATATATATATATATATATATATATATATATATCATCATGTAGTTGTTACAAGTTTAAATGTTCGTGAATGGCCGGTCAACTTGGGTGATCAATTGACTACATAAACTCATTTCAATTAATCAAGTCTTAACAAGTTTGATTGCTTAACATATTGGAAACATTTAATCATGTAAATATCAATTTCATTTAATATATATAAACATGGAAAAGTTCGGGTCACTATAAGGAGAACGGGTCGGGTTCGGTTGTCCCTTAATCTCTATGATGAAAGCTAAGAAATAGTTGGCACAGGGATGTGATTTGTTTCTCGCATACACGATCAATGCAATTAAGAGAAAAATAAAATATTCGACATCCCAGTAGTATCCGACTTCCCAGATGTATTCCCAGATGAATTTCCGGGTTTACCGCCAGTTAGGAAAGTAGAATATAAAATTTTAATTGTTACCGGGATACACTCTAGTTGCAAAAGCTTCGTACCAGTTAGCTCCGTCCGAAATTCGTGAAATGATATCACAAATTCAGGAGTTTTTAGATCGTGAGTTCATTCGACCAAGTTCTTCACCTTGGGGTGCTCTAGTGTTATTTGTAAAGAAGAAAGATGGGATGCTCCGTATGTGTATTGATTACCGTAAACTAAATAAGAAAACAGTGAAGAATAAGTACTGATATTGCTCTAAATGAAAATATATTTAGTATCAATATCCTTCCAATATGTAAAGCTTTTAGTTGCAATTGTTCTATTTTTATGTAATATTTGTTTAAATAAATAAGTGCGAAGACAAAAGAAGAAAACGAAGATTTGAAGACGCAAACGTCCAAAAAGCTCAAACGTACATGTTAAACTCCAAGTGGTTCAATTTATTGATGATTATCATCTAAATATTGATAAGAGTACAAGTAGCGGAACGCAAAGTACAAGATATCTAAGCTTACGAAAGAACGTTCGAAAATTCGGAACCGAGACATGAACCAACTATCAATGTACGACTCAACGAAGCTAAAATTACAAGTCAACTATGCACAAGAATATAATATAATATATATAATTATATAAAATTATATATATTATATATATATTTATTAAATCAAAGCCGCCCACGTTTTAAACTCAAAGTGAGCTGTCACAGCTGGCCATGCGATCGCATGGCCAGGAAGCACTAAAGTCATGCGATCGCATGAGGTGCTGTAGCTGGCCAAGTCCTATAAATTGCAATGCCGAATTGTGTACACCTTTTTCAATCTTTCTTTCTCTCTATGTAATATATATTTATAATTATAATTTTAATTATAATTAAGATTAATAATAAATTATGGTTTAGTTGGGTTAATGTAAGAAATGTTTTACGGGTTTTAAGTCGAAGTTATGTCCGTGTAACGCTACGCGATAAATAATCACTGTAAGATATGTTCTTCCTTTTTAAATTAATGTCTCGTAACTAAGTTATTATTATGCTTATTTGAGCCGAAGTAATCGTGATGTTGGGCTAAATATTAAGATGGGGTTATTGGATTTTGTACCATAATTCGGGTTTGGACAAAAGACCGACACTTGTGGACATTGGACTATGGACTATTAATAGATGGGGGGTATTGTATAATCAAATGATAACTCATTGGAATCTGTCGAACCTATCTTCAAATTAGTTAATCTAATAATTATTAAATGATTATGAATGTCCTATTTAGTGACGTTTATTCGTCATTCTTTACAATCATTTAATTAATTATTCGGGTTGGGTAATTGATTATTCAAACTGATCAAGTGGGTAGATTAATAGTCAATGGACTCATTGAAACAGGGGTGGATTACATACAAGGGTAATTGGTGTAATTGTTAACAAAGTATTAAAACCTTGGATTACACGCAGTCGATAACCTGGTGTAATTATTAACAAAGTATTAAAACCTTGTTACAGTTTAAATAACTAATTAGTTGGAATATTTGACTTCGGGAATAAGGTTAATTTGACGAGCATTTTATAATTATGACCGATGGACTATTATGGACAAAAACCAAATAGGTATCAAATAATTCAGGACAAAGGACAATTAATCCAGGGTAATAATTTAAAATCAAAACGTCAAACATCATGATTACGGAAGTTTAAATAAGTATAATACTTTTATTTCATATTTCATCGTACTTTTATTTACTGTCATTTTAATTATTGCAATTTATTTTATTGTCATTTATCTTTACGCAAAAATATAAAATTGACAAACCGGTCATTAAACGGTAAACCCCCCCTTTTATAATAATATTACTACTTATATATATATATATATATATATATATATATATATATATATATATATATATATATATATATATATATATATATATATATATATATATATATATATATATATATATAGTTGTTAAAAATATAGTGTACGCAATAAGTGGATCCGTGTGGAACGAACCGGACTTACTAAAAACTACACTACTCTACGATTAGGTACACTGCCTATAAGTGTTGTAGCAAGGTTTAGGTATATCCATTCTATAAATAAATAAATAACTTGTGTAAATTGTATCGTATTTAATAGTATTTCGTAATAAAATATAATCTATTTCGTATACACCGCTGCACACATCAAGTACCCATTACCAAGAATTGATGATCTGTTTGATTAGCTACAGAGAGCATCATACTTGGGCCAAGATTGATTTACAATCAGTTTATCATCAAATTCGGGTATCTGTAAACGACATTCTAAAAACTGCTTTTCGTACAAGATACAATCATTATCAGTTTTTGGTTATGCTAATTGGGTAAACTAATGCGCCAACAGTATTTATGGATCTGGTGACTCGGGTATGCCGATAATTTCTTGATAATTTTGTGATACTGTTTATCGACGATATTTTGATATATTCGAAAACAATAACAGAGCATGCTATGCATCTGCGACAAGTGTTAGAACTACCGAAACAGGAAAATTTGTATGCCAAGTTTACCAAGTGTGAGTTCTGGTTAAGAGAAGTTCAATTTTTGGGTCATGTTATCTGTAAAGAGGGTATCAAAGTGCATTCATCCAAAATAGAAGCGGTAATAAATTGGAATTCACCGAAGACTCCGACTGAGATCAAGATTTTTTTTGAGATTAGCTGGTTATTACTGTGGATTTATTAAAGACTTCACAAAGATTGCAGGTCCATTGACTAAGTTAACTATAAAGGATGTAACCCTTCGATGGAGTGACGAGCAAGAGAATGCCTTTCAGACATTAAAGCAGTTATTGTGTCAAGCTCCGATATTAGCTTTAATGTGGTAAGCTTGCACCAAGATACATTGGGCCGTTCCTGACCAATTAGATGTTGAACGACCAAACAGTGGTGTTGGATTTTCTGTAAGTAACTAGAGGGGGGTAAATAGTTACTTAATTCTATTTTTTAAAAATTTTCGATGATCAACAAGATTTGAAAAATCCTTGATCACTTTTAATCAACTCAAACCAATGTGTGTCATGTTTATGTTTGTAGTAATGCAGAATGTAAAGTAAAGAACATAAACACAAGGATTTATAGTGGTTCGGGTGGATGTTAACTAATCCACCTTAATCCACTCCCCGATTTTCTAATCGGGAGTTTTGCTTCACTAAGCACCTTTCTCCAAATCCAGTAGAGATCCGATTTACAAGTCTTGTACTTCTCCTTAGACAACAAACCTAATCCTTCTATCCCTTTGAAAGATTACCTCTAACTTAGATCAATTTGTCTTCACCTTGGACAAGTATTAATCCCCAATGGAATTAATCAACTCCATAGTTCCCTTTAAGGAAGATGATAGCTAAGCTAGCATATGCTTCTAATTACAAAGTACAAGACTCACCCTTTCTACTGATGACAATCCTAAGAAAATTCTAAGACTTAATACAACACTATGTAAACTCACAAATATAGTAATTTGATAGTAAGTTTACAACCCCTTCTATAGCCTATGAGATTATAGAACTTCTCTTGCTAATCACAAACACATGTATATGAGTTGTGTTCTTGTGATTCTCTGATGATTTTGAGTTGAAGCATGCAAGAGGTCCAAGTCATCAAAGTTCTCCAAGTGTTTCTATTTATATGGAGAGAGATAAAAAGTAGTCGTTGCTACGGCTAGGACCACAGTCGACGTGGGTCGACCGCACACGGTCCAGTCCAAAATTCCTATTCGTTGTATAGTCGTTTGAATCAGTTTTAAACTTTACTCTTTGGACTCTTTACTTCATTTAATACTTGCAAAAGATACCCAACATCCTATACAAGTACTATATGCATTAAGTGTTCATTTACCTTGGATGTATTGCCTTAATAGTGACTTGTCATGCTTAAAGTGGAAAGTCTAACATTCTTGAATACAAGTCATGATAATCCTTTGAGGCAATTTCAGTTTTGTCATAATCTTTTGTTTGTAATTAACACATTTGCTAAAGTCTTATTGGTTGGTTAACATATCATTGATGACAACAACCCACTTTAATCACAAAGCACATTAGTATTCAATTTTAAAATTGTTTGTGAATTAGTTAATTGTGTTCATGATGTCTTAACAATTTAAGCAAGTAATATCAATTAAGCATGTTATAAGACATCAAGTTAATCAAGTCTAAACCTTTTTTAAACTTGATTTTAGACTTAAGTAAACCTATGTGTGTTAATGATTCTTTATCCTTTTAAGATTACTAGATTATGATATGTTAAGCATTATCCAAGTAGCATAAGCATATATTGAAGTAGTCCAAATAAAAGTTGATAGATTTCCCACTTGTAACACATAGCAAGATAAGGTTCATACATTTACATATTAAGTAACTACTTAGCAAGTTAGCATTTAGCACAAAGTCAAATAATACTCATGTATTAATAGCAAGTAGTCAAGTAATATTCATGTAATGACTAGCAAGAGATCAGTAATTAATCTAGGATTAAACATATAGAGACACCATAGCATTGAACTAAGGCTATGCAAGTTTTACTTGCAATGTGGCATTTGCAATATTAATGTATAAGTATACATTAATGTCCAACACATATACAAGGAAGGTGCAACTCTTGGTTGGGACTTGATGACCATCCTAAGTAAGTCAAAATACATTTTAGGATCACTTGTTTTCTTGTAACACTTATGTGTTATCCCTTAATTAAGGCTTAATCATCATTAAGATGTCATTAGGTGTGATTAACCAAGATTAGTGTTCTAGTAACCAAAACTCCTTTGGGTATGAAGGAGGCAACTATTCTAAGCATGTTTAAACAAGTTTCATAAATTATAGATGCCCCGAAGTGGTCGAACTAAATTTGATCAAAAGTTCGAACAGAGACTTTTACGGTCGAACCACGACTGACCGTGGGGTCGACCGTGCACTCCTGGTTTCATAAACTAGGGTGCAGGGTTCCACGATCTGACCTACAGGTCGACCCTGGACCGAACCGTGTAGCCTAAATTTTAATCTAAGCTTCGTTTGGTTTTCGTCTTTTGCTAGAGTAAGTGTGGATTAGTGAACTTGTATATTTATGTCAATATGTCTACCATCACCTCTAGTTCATGTGTATATATCATTATCAAAACACTTATTATTATGGGTTAAGATTAGTATAGTCATTAAGCATAATCCCGCATTAACCCACATTCTCTCCCAACATCTTCCTCCTAAGTTAGCAGGAAATCATAACACTTTCAACTTGTGTTATCTGCGTAAGTTTAAAGTCGATGACGAGACACAGATCGTACCATTAGTGGATTTGAAGGTTGACTTGAGTAAGTAACTGGTTGAGGAGTCCATTCGTATAGTTGACCGTAAAATAACCAACTTGAGAAAGAAACAAATTCCGTTGGTGTTGGTTGAGTGGAATCATAATTTGGAATCTAACATTACGTAGGAGACTGATGAGTTGATGAAGTCTCGTTACCCTCACCTGTTTGACCATGACCAAATTCCGAGGACAGAATCTCTTTAAGGGAGTGGATTTGTAATAGATAGAAACCTGGGCTAGACGTAAGATGACCTTTTTTCCTTAGGTTTATAGTTGTGAATATATGTGTTTTATTTTAATTATAATGTTGGTGTTATGTGATCGTTTGATTAATACCAGTTTGGGACAAGGGTCACATGATGTTATTTTATTTAATTTGGACTCTGTTAGGGCCACCTAACGAAGTGCATATGATTTTAGATAACTGGTAAATACCCGTGTGACATTAGGTATTATTTTTAACACCCTTATATGGGTTGTGAGTTGCTTATTTTCTCGATCTTTTCCAAAAATGAATGTAACTCTAACCCTTCGAAACCCTAGATCTCCAGTCTCATATTTGACACTTGTTTGTGTTAGAAATCCGTTCTTAGTGTTGTATGTGATTTCAACAAGGTAAGATTTCTATCGATTTGTGTTTAAATCTGTGTAAAAATGGATTTTTAGGTTAAGTTTTGTAAAATTGTGTTTTAGTATCAAATTGCTCAAATTTGATGTTGTTTGAGTTTAAAATTTGTGGGTTTAAGTCCCCCACACGTTTTGTATACAAGATGTGGTCAGTTTTGAGGTAAAAAACAGGTCCTAGAACGAGATTTAGTGATTTTTGCTCGAAACCTATAGTAAAACTACTCCTACACATGATGAACTGCACCCATACGGATGCAGCTTGTATCTGCACGAATTGGGACTGAATCCGTACGGATCAAGTGCAACCGTGCGAATGCAAACTCAGTGGATCCGTACAGATGAGATCCAGATCCGTACAGATGAGATCCAGATCAGTACGGATGGGCAGTGGATCCATACAGATAGGCTTGTATCCGTACGGATGTGCATCGACATTGTGTGCTCTCGGTTGTTGTTATTTTCTAGCCATTATGCTATCGGTGTGTCTAATTTTGATTAGAACACTATAGTGACTTCGTTTATAGTGTTGTCAGGCAATAAGAACAAGGAAGAAGCTCAGAAGTTAGATAACAGAGCTGTTGATGGTAATTTATGAGTAAGTCTATCTTCGGATAGAGTTTAAGTGGCAGACCATGCTACCGTGTTTACTCTATTACCATGCTTTAGTTTAAAATACTTTCCATGTTTAAATGATGGTTTGTCATGCTAGTTATATAATGCATGCTTGTTGTTGTTGTGTAATTTTTATGTGCGTACTATGTTTGACACCAGCCAGGCCAGAGGAGGTTGGAGACTCTCAGCCGGGCTTGTAGGGGTTGAAGTCCGTATGAGGTCAAGCGAGCCTAAGGAGGTCGGTCCAAGTCCTATAGTCTGTACGGTATAGCATAGAAGAACGCATGGGTTGCGTTTGGAGGGTTATGCTATAGACTCAGTATGAGGGACTATCGGTAGACTCTAGCCTGGTCAGCTAGGAGTCGTGTGTCCATACAAGCTGCCGATCCTTGTATTGTCTTGTTTGTATGCTAGTTTTTGTTAGCATGTTTGTGATACTGATTGCATGCTTGGTGCTTAAGCTTAGTCTATTAGATTCCATTCACTTAGCCGAGTGCTAATCCTCCACATTTTCCCATTGCAGGTTTAAGTGATGGTTTGGTTGGGCGTTAGTGCATGAAGATATGTTTGCCCCGTAACTCTGATGTGGACTTTGTAACTAAGTTTGGAAAAAAGTAACACTATTTGTAATCGTTAATGATATGTCGTGGATTTATGTAATAATGTAATTATTATTATGATTTAAATATAATAGTCTTCCGGTGTGTTTAAAAAAAACAATGGCTGGTGTTACAAGTTCGACATCAAAAACTTAACAATTTCTCACTAAGGAAGGTCACTAAATAACCTTTATCATGTCAACAGGTTAAAAATGCACTCTCTAACTTCACGTTAAAATTAAAAAGTGTCACAGTAGATGATCTAATTACATCCCAAAATATTGAGGGCATTACCATTAGTGTAGACTGTTTTAAAGAACATGCTAGCATTCCAAAATTAACAATATCAAAATAACACATTAACGTTTTAGAACAATTTACAAGAATTGTCACTATTCGATTACTTATTTTTCAGCCTAAAAGCTAACTTGTGATATATAAGAATGTCTATATATATAACCTCTTACCTCTTTACATATATATGAGGTAAGGAGCGGTGGTGGAGGTTAGTGTTCCCACCGACCATTACTTCTACTAATATAAGTATTGTAATGTAATGACTTTGGTAAATGAATTAAATTAATATAAGTATTGTAATGTAATGACTTTGGTAAATGAATTAAATAATAGTACATGGCGGTTAACAATCAATTTCTCAAAGATGGTTATCATATCGTACAACCTCTTAAAGCGTGTTAACTACATTCTAGTGTTGTCGTTAGCGAAATCTCAAATATAATAGGAACATGGGTAGTTAGGGAATTTCTTTTTGAAGGCTATTTGACATCACACATGAAGGGAGTTAACTACCTTCGTGATCATTTGTGACACGATAAATACGCGTTGGGCAGGAAATCAAGGGGCCACACATCCACTCGTTGGTGGTAGTTTGGGAATTTCATTGCCTTATTTTACCAATTTTCTCGTCCATTCAAAATATAAACTCTTACCTCCTTTTGTACGATTCATTCATACAAGTATTACGGTTGCTAGAAAAGGGAATACGTCGTTGATTAGTCCATTCCTTTTAAGTTCATAATATCAACATTGTTCACTTTTCAAGTTAAATTTACGTGGCTGCAAGAGAAACGTATTTAAATGGATGAAAAAGGAATACGTCTTACATATACCTATACCCACTTATAAACAAAAAGAAGATCGAGCAAAATACTTGAAAACGAGGATGAAAATGGATGCACAGTCACAGAGTCATTTCCGACAATTATAGACTGTATGTCTCAATAGTGGGGATGCATTCATTTTTTTCCTTTGCTGCAAATATCAGTTTTGTAAACCTGAAACTAATCTTTAACTTTTTAATTAATGTGATCATGAATACGTAGTAAGCCAGTAAATTAGAGATGGTGAGGCTTTTGATTAATGGGGGAATTTGTTTTGAATTGAATGTGCATAATTATCGCTTGGAAATAAACATGTTGTGTAAGTAAATAAAGAATTTGACTAATTTGTAAGAGTGATTTCGTTGATGTAACACATATATAAACATATACTCCGTATATTTTAAAATAGAATTGGAATCCATAATCAATACATCTATCTATATATCTGTATATATCAAGTTAATCAGAAGTACACGAGCATTTCTAATTAACCAACTTTCAATTATTGACTAATCAATAGTTACTACTATAACTTACGGAGTATAATTTAGGTACACGCGCGTTTATTATCTATAGCCTGTTATCTACAATACATCTTCTTCAGATTTTAAAACTATACAATCTCTAGAGCTTACTTCCAGTCTTGTGTATACAATAGTACATTTATATTTCAAATTGACATAAGCGAATGGTAATATTAAAAATTTGGTTGGCTTCACCACCATCCCGAGTTCTCCGGTGAGATGTAGTATTATTTTTTCACTTACTATCTTCTGAAGATCCGACACGATCTCTTTTGGAAGTTGGGTTTGATAAGGATCAAACACAACTTCTAGTTCATCTCCGGATATATCGTATACTCCTCTGGATGATGTGGAAATAGGATAGTTCTCGATTGAAGTAATTGTTAAGTTGTACTTACTCGAGTCCGGGTACGCTTCCATATATTTTATCTCGCCAAAATCAAATGAGATATTTAATTTGGCGCCAAACGACACAGATGTCGAGTTATTTTTAATAAAATTGAAGGTCTCATTGTTTAAGGTTACGTTTTTCAAAGTCGGTTTACCGACTTTTAAAACAAGAAGTGTGATACTTAAGTACGAGGCAAAGGTTATACAAATAATAATGCTTTTAATAAAAAGTTCATGGAGAAGTTTACTTCTCTCACGTTCAAGTCTTTGTAATAAAATGTCCCTCTGATTATTGTCTAGATGGCGGTTGCGGATTGTGTTTACGATCAAGGCCCCAATTTCCGTCGCCATCTTTTTAATATACCTGTAAACACACAATAAAATAAAATATTAAACATTAAAACAATTAAATACTTTTCTGTTGATTTGTATGAGTTCAATAACCGGAAAAAATTCAATACCTTAATAAATCCATATTTTTTTATCATTAAAAAACAATAGCAATTTACAGCTAGCAATCCGTACAAACATTACATGAATCAAAGCACGGTTGATCTTAAGAATTTAAGTACGTCGAACGAGGAGAAAGAAAGGCCCTTAATCAACTTTTTCGGTATTGAACCGGTTTTTACCGGATCGGTTTTTTTTTTTTTTTTTTTTTTACTTTTTCCGGATTCAACTTTGATTTTTATCTTATTCGATTTTTACAAGTAGAAATTCAGCGGACAATTGCAGTATTTGCAAGGATTTACTTTAGGTATATCAAATGTGTGTATACCCAACAAGCCAAGATCATTCATTGTTTTACGTATCAAAATATGTAATAGATTGGCTTATGGGTTTGTCATAGAAAAGGGTATAACATTTTTCAAGCAAGATTGAAAAGATGTAGACTTCGATATTAAGTTTAACAATTTTACGACCATATTGATGAAATTATTTTCATTATATTATTTATATAGATTAGATAGAAATAGAAATAAGATTAAACAAAAAACAATATAGAAAGTCACGCTAAACTTTATATATATACTGGGGAAAAAATATTTCTTATAGTATGCATGATGTTTACATAGGACGTCTAGATGGATGTTACACCGGATGGTATTAGAAAAACGGAATAATAAGGATTTGTATTATTTTTTATTTAGATGATAACAATTATATATCTACCAGACTATCTATAACAACGTGTTCCCCACAAATCATCCCATACCATAACAATTTTAATGTATGTTTTATTTAAACAAAATAAAAAAAAAATCTTCTAAGCTAAGTGTTTATTTGATCCCACAACGGTGCTTCAGATAAATAAACGTACCTATAAAATGAGAAGTCCTGGAAATCATCATTAAGTAAGGTCAAGTTGGGCTTATTTTCGTTAGGCCTGATTTATCTTTGCTCTTTTAAAAGTCTTGGGGTTCAGATGATTGTGTGTATTAAAATTATTGGGTACCTAAAAACATTGGGCCAGATCTAGAGCAATTTTTAATACCAATCACCAATCAATAGAAAGCAATGTTACTAAACAATAGCATTTGTACTACCTTAGGGCCTTTTTTAATACCAATCAATAGAAAGCGATTTTACTAGCGATAGAATCCGTACCTGAGTCGTTAAAGAGTTCTGAACAGCAAATAAAGTTGTGATTTGTGAAGCACAGGTGAATGTAAAAGAATTCAACAGCTCTTTTAATGAAGAAAAAAGTGGGTTTGGGAAAGTGGGTTTCGGTACTTCATCTTTCTAAACATAACCGTATATATATTCTGTTTAAACATTAAATATCCAAATTTGACCCTTATACCTTTAAAACTAAACATATACGAAGTATTCTTGTACGGGTTAGTATTCTATTTGCATGTATAATTTCCATTTTTAACTAGAGTTAGTATTCTATTTGCATGTACAATTTCCATTTTTAACTAGAGTTAGTATTCTATTTGCATGTACAATTCCATTTTTAACTATCTATTTTATTTCTTTCATTCTTTCAAAGCATATTACGGGAGTATTAAAGTATTAATTTTTGCCATTTTTATTTGTTACATATGACTTTAGATATATTTGAAATTTGAGATAGACAAAAGAACATAAATAATTACAAACTAACTTTTCGTAATCAATAAGAATATGTAGTATCTTATTCCTAATACTACATTTTATGAAAAACAACCAATTTTATAAATATCATTACGTTTAAGTTATACTCCGTAAATAATACGTAAGACTTAAGAATTCGTTAATAATCTGTGAACAACTACCGATTAAATACGAACTTAGTAAGATTTAAAATGTTATATATATACCGATCAAGGAAAAATAACTATCTGTTGGCCAACGTATACTCTAAGTGCAATTCCACAACCCTTATTTAGTTATTTACGTTAAGCATAAAATCAGATTACGAAAGCCAAACTAAAGTTACTACTTTTTATTCTCTTTTTATATCTCTAAGGATTTATGCGTTAATAATTAATATAAAAATGGTATAAGGTTTAAATTTGACATAATGATTCAACTATGTTCACTGCATGTTGTTTTACAAATTAATAGTTACTAGGTGTACGTTAGATACTGAATTTTTTTTCCCAAAATGATAATATATTTTAGGATTTTACAGAAATGATTTTTCAAAAAAATTTTTTTTATAAAAATAGGTAAACCGGTTAATCGTTTACCGGTTTGTTAGTTTTAACACCAAACCGGCATTTCATTTGTCGGTTTGCATGTTTTCATACGAAACTGGTACTAGTTTTAGGGTCTTGACTGTTGACCCGTACAAACACCCAAACCGGCATTTGAATTTCCGGTTTGGCTCCTTTTACTGACCAACCGATATTTGAAAAATCGGTTTGCATTCTACTTTTAATTTTTTTTTTAGTTCCATTTAAACGGACAGTAGTATTGAGTGTTGTCGTCAAATTCAAGTTGTATCTCAAACTATAATTTTTTACATATTTTTTCTAACTATGAATCGTCGTCGTCAAATTCCAATATCTCACAGGACAATCCTCGATGGGGTTTGTTTTTTAAGAGGAACATAGCCTAGAGAAGATCATGAACTCACATATGAGCAGTTTGAAGAATTGTCAGTGTTGTGTATCATTATTATCATTGTCATTCTTACGAACAACAGTTTTATTGAAAAACATAACTACGGTTACAACAACATAACTACGGTTACAACAATTGATCACACATAACTACGGTTACAACTGAAATGTCCCGTTCTTATTGATTAAAAACGTTCCATATTAATTGATTTCGTTGCGAGGTTTTGACCTCTATATGAGACGTTTTTCAAAGACTGCATTCATTTTAAAACAAACCATAACCTTTATTTCATCAATAAAGGTTTAAAAAGCTTTACGTAGATTATCAAATAATGATAATCTAAAATATCCTGTTTACACACGACCATTACATAATGGTTTACAATACAAATATGTTACAACAAAATAAGTTTCTTGAATGCAGTTTTTACACAATATCATACAAGCATGGACTCCAAATCTCGTCCTTATTTAAGTATGCGACAGCGGAAGCTCTTAGTATTCACCTGAGAATAAACATGCTTTAAACGTCAACAAAAATGTTGGTGAGTTATAGGTTTAACCTATATATATCAAATCGTAACAATAGACCACAAGATTTCATATTTCAATACACATCCCATACATAGAGATAAAAATCATTCATATGGTGAACACCTGGTAACCGACATTAACAAGATGCGTATATATATAAGAATATCCCCATCATTCCGGGACACCCTTCGGATATGATATAAATTTCGAAGTACTAAAGCATCCGGTACTTTGGATGGGGTTTGTTAGGCCCAATAGATCTATCTTTAGGATTCGCGTCAATTAGGGTGTCTGTTCCCTAATTCTTAGATTACCAGACTTAATAAAAAGGGGTATATTCGATTTCGATAATTCAACCATAGAATGTAGTTTCACGTACTTGTGTCTATTTTGTAAATCATTTATAAAACCTGCATGTATTCTCATCCCAAAAATATTAGATTTTAAAAGTGGGACTATAACTCACTTTCACAGATTTTTACTTCGTCGGGAAGTAAGACTTGGCCACTGGTTGATTCACGAACCTATAACAATATATACATATATATCAAAGTATGTTCAAAATATATTTACAACACTTTTAATATATTTTGATGTTTTAAGTTTATTAAGTCAGCTGTCCTCGTTAGTAACCTACAACTAGTTATCCACAGTTAGATGTACAGAAATAAATCGATAAATATTATCTTGAATCAATCCACGACCCAGTGTATACGTATCTCAGTATTGATCACAACTCAAACTATATATATTTTGGAATCAACCTCAACCCTGTATAGCTAACTCCAACATTCACATATAGAGTGTCTATGGTTGTTCCGAAATATATATAGATGTGTCGACATGATAGGTCGAAACATTGTATACGTGTCTATGGTATCTCAAGATTACATAATATACAATACAAGTTGATTAAGTTATGGTTGGAATAGATTTGTTACCAATTTTCACGTAGCTAAAATGAGAAAAATTATCCAATCTTGTTTTACCCATAACTTCTTCATTTTAAATCCGTTTTGAGTGAATCAAATTGCTATGGTTTCATATTGAACTCTATTTTATGAATCTAAACAGAAAAAGTATAGGTTTATAGTCGGAAAAATAAGTTACAAGTCGTTTTTGTAAAGGTAGTCATTTCAGTCGAAAGAACGACGTCTAGATGACCATTTTAGAAAACATATTTCCACTTTGAGTTTAACCATAATTTTTGGATATAGTTTCATGTTCATAATAAAAATCATTTTCTCAGAATAACAACTTTTAAATCAAAGTTTATCATAGTTTTTAATTAACTAACCCAAAACAGCCCGCGGTGTTACTACGACGGCGTAAATCCGATTTTACGGTGTTTTTCGTGTTTCCAGGTTTTAAATCATTAAGTTAGCATATCATATAGATATAGAACATGTGTTTAGTTGATTTTAAAAGTCAAGTTAGAAGGATTAACTTTTGTTTGCGAACAAGTTTAGAATTAACTAAACTATGTTCTAGTGATTACAAGTTTAAACCTTCGAATAAGATAGCTTTATATGTATGAATCGAATGATGTTATGAAAATCATTACTACCTTAAGTTCCTTGGATGAACCTACTGGAAAAGAAAAAAATGGATCTAGCTTCAATGGATCCTAGGATGGCTCAAAGTTCTTGAAGCAAAATCATGACACGAAAACAAGTTCAAGTAAGATCATCACTTGAAATAAGATTGTTATAGTTATAGAAATTGAACCAAAGTTTGAATATGATTATTACCTTGTATTAGAATGATAACCTACTGTAAGAAACAAAGATTTCTTGAGGTTGGATGATCACCTTACAAGATTGGAAGTGAGCTAGCAATCTTGAAAGTATTCTTGATTTTATGAAACTAGAACTTTTGGAATTTATGAAGAACACTTAGAACTTGAAGATAGAACTTGAGAGAGATCAATTAGATGAAGAAAATTGAAGAATGAAAGTGTTTGTAGGTGTTTTTGGTCGTTGGTGTATGGATTAGATATAAAGGATATGTAATTTTGTTTTCATGTAAATAAGTCATGAATGATTACTCATATTTTTGTAATTTTATGAGATATTTCATGCTAGTTGCCAAATGATGGTTCCCACATGTGTTAGGTGACTCACATGGGCTGCTAAGAGCTGATCATTGGAGTGTATATACCAATAGTACATACATCTAAAAGCTGTGTATTGTACGAGTACGAATACGGGTGCATACGAGTAGAATTGTTGATGAAACTGAACGAGGATGTAATTGTAAGCATTTTTGTTAAGTAGAAGTATTTTGATAAGTGTCTTGAAGTCTTTCAAAAGTGTATGAATACATATTAAAACACTACATGTATATACATTTTAACTGAGTCGTTAAGTCATCGTTAGTCGTTACATGTAAATGTTGTTTTGAAACCTTTAGGTTAACGATCTTGTTAAATGTTGTTAACCCAATGTTTATAATATCAAAAGAGATTTTAAATTATTATATTATCATAATATTATGATGTACGAATATCTCTTAATATGATATATATACATTAAATGTCGTTACAACGATAATCGTTACATATATGTCTCGTTTCAAAATCATTAAGTTAGTAGTCTTGTTTTTACATATGTAGTTCATTGTTAATATACTTAATGATATGTTTACATATCATAATATCATGTTAACTATATATATAATCATATATATGTCATCATATAGTTTTTACAAGTTTTAACGTTCGTGAATCACCGGTCAACTTGGGTGGTCAATTGTCTATATGAAACCTATTTCAATTAATCAAGTCTTAACAAGTTTGATTGCTTAACATGTTGGAAACATTTAATCATGTAAATATTGTAGTGACCCGAACTTTTCCATGTTTATATATATTAATTGAGATTGATGTTTACATGATTAAATGTTTCCAACATGTTAAGCAATCAAACTTGTTAAGACTTGATTAATTGAAATAGGTTTCATATAGAGAATTGACCACCCAAGTTGACCGGTGATTCACGAACGTTAAAACTTGTAAAAAAAACTATATGATGACATATATATGGTTATATATATAGTTAACATGATATTATGATAAGTAAACATATCATTAATTATATTAACAATGAACTACATATGTAAAAACAAGACTACTAACTTAATGATTTTGAAACGAGACATATATGTAACGTTTATCGTTGTAACGACATTTAATGTATATATATCATATTAAGAGATATTCGTACATCATAATATCATGATAATATAATAATTTAAAATCTCTTTTGATATTATAAACATTGGGTTAACAACATTTAACAAGATCGTTAACCTAAAGGTTTCAAAACAACACTTACATGTAACGACTAACGATGACTTAACGACTCAGTTAAAATGTATATACATGTAGTGTTTTAATATGTATTTATACACTTTTGAAAGACTTCAATACACTTATCAAAATACTTCTACTTAACAAAAATGCTTACAATTACATTCTCGTTCAGTTTCATCAACAATTCTACTCGTATGCACCCGTATTCGTACTCGTACAATACACAGCTTTTAGATGTATGTACTATTGGTATATACACTCCAATTATCAGCTCTTAGCAGCCCATGTGAGTCACCTAACACATGTGGGAACCATCATTTGGCAACTAGCATGAAATATCTCATAAGATTACAAAAATATGAGTAATCATTCATGACTTATTTACATGAAAACAAAATTACATATCCTTTATATCTAATCCATACACCAACGACCAAAAACACCTACAAACACTTTCATTCTTCAATTTTCTTCATCTAATTGAACTCTCTCAAGTTCTATCTTCAAGTTCTAAGTGTTCTTCATAAATTCCAAAAGTTCTAGTTTCATAAAATCAAGAATACTTTCAAGTTTGCTAGCTCACTTCCAATCTTGTAAGGTGATCATCCAACCTCAAGAAATCTTTGTTTCTTACAGTAGGTTATCATTCTAATACAAGGTAATAATCATATTCAAACTTTGGTTCAATTTCTATAACTATAACAATCTTATTTCAAGTGATGATCTTACTTGAACTTGTTTTCGTGTCATGATTTTGCTTCAAGAACTTTGAGCCATCCAAGGATCCATTGAAGCTAGATCCATTTTTCTATTTTCCAGTAGGTTCATCCAAGGAACTTAAGGTAGTAATGATGTTCATAACATCATTCGATTCATACATATAAAGCTATCTTATTCGAAGGTTTAAACTTGTAATCACTAGAACATAGTTTAGTTAATTCTAAACTTGTTCGCAAACAAAAGTTAATCCTTCTAACTTGACTTTTAAAATCAACTAAACACATGTTCTATATCTATATGATATGCTAACTTAATGATTTAAAACCTGGAAACACGAAAAACACCGTAAAACCGGATTTACGCCGTCGTAGTAACACCGCGGGCTGTTTTGGGTTAGTTAATTAAAAACTATGATAAACTTTGATTTAAAAGTTGTTATTCTGAGAAAATGATTTTTATTATGAACATGAAACTATATCCAAAAATTATGGTTAAACTCAAAGTGGAAGTATGTTTTCTAAAATGGTCATCTAGACGTCGTTCTTTCGACTGAAATGACTACCTTTACAAAAACGACTTGTAACTTATTTTTCCGACTAGAAACCTATACTTTTTTTGTTTAGATTCATAAAATATAGTTCAATATGAAACCATAGCAATTTGATTCACTCAAAACGGATTTAAAATGAAGAAGTTATGGGTAAAACAAGATTGGATAATTTTTCTCATTTTAGCTACGTGAAAATTGGTAACAAATCTATTCCAACCATAACTTAATCAACTTGTATTATATATTATGTAATCTTGAGATACCATAGACACGTATACAATGTTTCGACCTATCATGTCGACACATCTATATATATTTCGGAACAACCATAGACACTCTATATGTGAATGTTGGAGTTAGCTATACAGGGTTGAGGTTGATTCCAAAATATATATAGTTTGAGTTGTGATCAATACTGAGATACGTATACACTGGGTCGTGGATTGATTCAAGATAATATTTATCGATTTATTTCTGTACATCTAACTGTGGACAACTAGTTGTAGGTTACTAACGAGGACAGCTGACTTAATAAACTTAAAACATCAAAATATATTAAAAGTGTTGTAAATATATTTTGAACATACTTTGATATATATGTATATATTGTTATAGGTTCGTGAATCAACCAGTGGCCAAGTCTTACTTCCCGACGAAGTAAAAATCTGTGAAAGTGAGTTATAGTCCCACTTTTAAAATCTAATATTTTTGGGATGAGAATACATGCAGGTTTTATAAATGATTTACAAAATAGACACAAGTACGTGAAACTACATTCTATGGTTGAATTATCAAAATCGAATATGCCCCTTTTTATTAAGTCTGGTAATCTAAGAATTAGGGAACAGACACCCTAATTGACGCGAATCCTAAAGATAGATCTATTGGGCCTAACAAACCCCATCCAAAGTACCGGATGCTTTAGTACTTCGAAATTTATATCATATCCGAAGGGTGTCCCGGAATGATGGGGATATTCTTATATATGCATCTTGTTATTGTCGGTTACCAGGTGTTCACCATATGAATGATTTTTATCTCTATGTATGGGATGTGTATTGAAATATGAAATCTTGTGGTCTATTGTTACGATTTGATATATATAGGTTAAACCTATAACTCACCAACATTTTTGTTGACGTTTTAAGCATGTTTATTCTCAGGTGATTATTAAGAGCTTCCGCTGTCGCATACTTAAATAAGGACAAGATTTGGAGTCCATGCTTGTATGATATTGTGTAAAAACTGCATTCAAGAAACTTATTTTGTTGTAACATATTTGTATTGTAAACCATTATGTAATGGTCGTGTGTAAACAGGATATTTTAGATTATCATTATTTGATAATCTACGTAAAGCTTTTTAAACCTTTATTGATGAAATAAAGGTTATGGTTTGTTTAAAAATGAATGCAGTCTTTGAAAAACGTCTCATATAGAGGTCAAAACCTCGCAACGAAATCAATTAATATGGAACGTTTTTAATCAATAAGAACGGGACATTTCAGTTGGTATCAGAGCGTTGGTCTTAGAGAACCAGAAAATTTGCATTAGTGTGTCTTATCGAGTTTGTTAGGATGCATTAGTGAGTCTGGACTTCGACCGTGTTTTCTTTAAAAATGATTGCTTAACATTTTTGTTGGAAACTATATATTTTTAACATATGAATATTATGTGATATATTAATCTCTTAACGTGTTTGATATTATGTGATAGATGTCTACCTCTAGAACAAGTCCCATTGACTCACCTAATAATAATGAAGAGTCAAATGTAAATTGGAATGATTTGTGGACTGATTCACAAGTTCCCGAAGAGGAACCGGAAGAAGAGTCGGAACCGGAAGAAGAATCGGAACCGGAAGAAGAATCGGAACCGGATGAAGAAATAGAACCGGTGGGGGAAATAATAAAACGGTTAAGTAAAAGAAAATCCTCAACCAACCGACCAAAGTTAATTATGGTCAATGGTGTTTCCGCCAAGGAAGCAAAATATTGGGAGGATTACCAATTCTCCGATGAATCGGATTCCGACGAGAATTCCGATGATGTTATAGAAATTACCCCAACTGAATTTAAAAAGGAAAAAGAAAATAATAAGGGAAAGGGCATAAAAATAGAGAAATCTAATTCCAACCCCGATGAACTTTATATGTATCATCAACCCCCGAAGTCCTTAAGTTGTAACAATGACCCGGGAACCTCTAAACCACCAGGTTTTTCTAAACCAATGTGGACAACGACGGCTCGTATTAGGGGAACATCATATATCCCTAGAAACTTGGCAAAACGAACCAAAACCGAAGAAGAAGAAACGAGCGAGTCGGAATAAGATAGTTGTATTCGTGTGGTGTAATATATGGAATATAGTGTTCTTATGCTTTATGATATATGTAAAAATTGCTTGTATTAATAAGTATTTTTTTTATGAATCTAACTCTTGTCTATTTTACAGTTTAAAAACACAAAATGGATAGACAACCCAATATTTTAAGAGACCTACCCGGAGACATGATTGATGAAATCTTGTCTAGAGTCGGCCAGAATTCTTCGGCACAACTATTTAAGGCGAGATCAGTTTGTAAGACATTCGAAGAACGTTCCAAGAATGTCTTGGTTTATAAGAGACTTTCGTTTGAAAGATGGGGGATATCACATTGGGAAACCCATAAGTTACGATGTGTTTACTTTGACGCATATATTGCGGGGAACCCAAATGCTATTTTACGCAACGGGTTAAGAAATTATTTTGACTCAATATATCCGAATATTGGACTTCGTGATTTAGAAAAAGCGGCTAACATGCAACATAAAGAAGCATGTTATGCTTACGGATTAGTAATGTTCGCTTCTCACCAAAGTGAGAACAAGAACATCGGGCTACAACTATTAAACAAAACGTTTCCACAAGTGACGGAGTCGGTAATTGGGGTAAGAAATGAGGTTTTTAGATTATTACGGGACTGTTGGACATTACGTAACCCTCGTCCCTTTGATGACGTTACAACACGCTGTCTTATCAATGGCCATAACGGTTATGTTGCACAAGACCAAGGATGGGAAGTAGTCCTAGTAAAACCAGAATGCATGACTTGTTTCTGGACGTATGAATTACGTGTCTTTATTGCCTTTGCTGAACGACTTGTGTACTAGCTAGAATTGTCTTCACAACTATCTTGTATCAAAGTTATTGTGTGCTATATTTCATGCTTTATGTAAAATAAGCGGTATTGTAAGTTTGTAAAATATTGTATAAAAGTTTGAACGCGAAATATTATTATAATCAGTTTTTCATATAGAATTGTAGTAGTTGAATTGTATATTAGCTACTAAGTATGAACTTAACGGGTAGGTACTACCCGAATTTAAACTTATAAAACGCTAATATGAAGAAAAAGCTTTTATAAATGAGTTCATATTATGCTACGAAATACTATTAACTACTCTTAATATTCTGTATGATTAACTTGTTCCATTTAACTATTTTGAAGGAAATGGCACCGACTACTCGACACACCGTGAATATGAATGAAGAGGAATTCCGTACTTTTCTAGCTTCAAACATAGCCGCAGTACAGGCTGCGCTACATACCAACAATAACCTTGGATCTAGCAGTACAGGAAATCGTGTAGGATGCACCTACAAAGAATTCACTGCCTGCAAACCTTTGGAATTTGATGGAACCGAAGGACCGATCGGATTGAAACGGTGGACTGAGAAGGTTGAATCGGTGTTTGCCATAAGTAAGTGTACTGAAGAGGATAAAGTGAAGTACGCTACGCATACCTTCACAGGTTCTGCGTTAACATGGTGGAATACCTATCTAGAGCAAGTGGGACAAGATGATGCGTACGCACTACCGTGGTCAGCATTCAAGCACTTGATGAACGAGAAGTACCGTCCCAGAACCGAGGTCAATAAGCTCAAGACAGAACTTAGAGGGTTACGAACCCAAGGATTTGATATTACCACGTACGAAAGACGATTCACAGAATTGTGCCTATTGTGTCCGGGAGCATTCGAAGATGAGGAAGAGAAGATCGACGCGTTTGTGAAAGGATTACCGGAAAGAATCCAAGAAGATATAAGTTCACACGAGCCCGCCTCCATACAACAGGCATGTAGAATGGCTCACAAACTAGTGAACCAGATTGAAGAAAGAATTAAAGAACAGACTGCTGAAGAGGCCAATGTGAAGCAAGTCAAAAGAAAGTGGGAGGAAAACGGTGATAAGAATCACCAATACAACAACAATAGCAATTACAACAATAATCGCAACAATTATCCCAACAATCGCAACATCAATCGCAACTACAACAAACGGCCCAACAACAACAACAACAACAACAACAGCAACTACAACAATCATCCCAACAACAATAATAACCGCAACAACAACAACAATCAGAAGCAACTATGCCAAAGGTGTGAAAAGAATCACTCGGGGTTCTGCACCAAATTTTGCAACAAGTGTAAAAGAAATGGTCATAGCGTGGCGAAGTGTGAGGTCTACGGACCAGGGGTTAATAGAACGAAAGGAACAAATGGTGTCGGAACGAGTAATGGCGGAGCAAGTAGTGTCGGAGCAAGTTATGCCAATGTAGTTTGTTATAAATGTGGAAAACCAGGCCACATTATTAGAAATTGCCCGAACCAGGAGAACACGAATGGACAAGGCCGTGGAAGAGTTTTCAATATTAATGCGGTAGAGGCACAGGAAGACCCGGAGCTTGTTACGGGTACGTTTCTTATTGACAATAAATCTGCTTACGTTTTATTTGATTCGGGTGCGGATAGAAGCTATATGAGTAGAGATTTTTGTGCTAAATTAAGTTGTCCATTGACGCCTTTGGATAGTAAATTTTTACTCGAATTAGCAAATGGTAAATTAATTTCAGCAGATAATATATGTCGGAATCGAGAAATTAAACTGGTTAGCGAAACATTTAAGATTGATTTGATACCAGTAGAGTTAGGGAGTTTTGATGTGATAATCGGTATGGACTGGTTGAAAGAAGTGAAAGCGGAGATCGTTTGTTACAAAAATGCAATTCGCATTATACGAGAAAAAGGAAAACCCTTAATGGTGTACGGAGAAAAGGGCAACACGAAGCTACATCTTATTAGTAATTTGAAGGCACAAAAACTAATAAGAAAAGGTTGCTATGCTGTTCTAGCACACGTCGAGAAAGTACAAACTGAAGAAAAGAGCATCAATGATGTTCCCATTGCAAAAGAATTTCCCGATGTATTTCCGAAAGAATTACCGGGATTACCCCCACATCGATCCGTTGAATTTCAAATAGATCTTGTACCAGGAGCTGCACCAATAGCTCGTGCTCCTTACAGACTCGCACCCAGCGAGATGAAAGAACTGCAAAGCCAATTACAAGAACTTTTAGAGCGTGGTTTCATTCGACCAAGCACATCACCGTGGGGAGCTCCTGTTTTGTTTGTCAAGAAGAAAGATGGTACATTCAGGTTGTGTATCGACTACCGAGAGTTGAACAAACTTACCATCAAGAACCGCTACCCACTACCGAGAATCGACGACTTATTTGATCAACTACAAGGCTCGTCTGTTTATTCAAAGATTGACTTACGTTCCGGGTATCATCAAATGCGGGTGAAAGAAGATGATATTCCAAAGACTGCTTTCAGAACACGTTACGGTCATTACGAGTTTATGGTCATGCCGTTTGGTTTAACTAATGCACCAGCTGTGTTCATGGACCTTATGAACCGAGTGTGTGGACCATACCTTGACAAGTTTGTCATTGTTTTCATTGATGACATACTTATTTACTCAAAGAATGACCAAGAACACGGTGAACATTTGAGAAAGGTGTTAGAAGTATTGAGGAAGGAAGAATTGTACGCTAAGTTTTCAAAGTGTGCATTTTGGTTGGAAGAAGTTCAATTCCTCGGTCACATAGTGAACAAAGAAGGTATTAAGGTGGATCCGGCAAAGATAGAAACCGTTGAAAAGTGGGAAACCCCGAAAACTCCGAAACACATACGCCAGTTTTTAGGACTAGCTGGTTACTACAGAAGGTTCATCCAAGACTTTTCCAGAATAGCAAAACCCTTGACTGCATTAACGCATAAAGGGAAGAAATTTGAATGGAATGATGAACAAGAGAAAGCGTTTCAGTTATTGAAGAAAAAGCTAACTACGGCACCTATATTGTCATTGCCTGAAGGGAATGATGATTTTGTGATTTATTGTGACGCATCAAAGCAAGGTCTCGGTTGTGTATTAATGCAACGAACGAAGGTGATTGCTTATGCGTCTAGACAATTGAAGATTCACGAACAAAATTATACGACGCATGATTTGGAATTAGGCGCGGTTGTTTTTGCATTAAAGACTTGGAGGCACTACTTATATGGGGTCAAAAGTATTATATATACCGACCACAAAAGTCTTCAACACATATTTAATCAGAAACAACTGAATATGAGGCAGCGTAGGTGGATTGAATTGTTGAATGATTACGACTTTGAGATTCGTTACCACCCGGGGAAGGCAAATGTGGTAGCCGATGCCTTGAGCAGGAAGGACAGAGAACCCATTCGAGTAAAATCTATGAATATAATGATTCATAATAACCTTACTACTCAAATAAAGGAGGCGCAACAAGGAGTTTTAAAAGAGGGAAATTTAAAGGATGAAATACCCAAGGGATCGGAGAAGCATCTTAATATTCGGGAAGACGGAACCCGGTATAGGGCTGAAAGGATTTGGGTACCAAAATTTGGAGATATGAGAGAAATGGTACTTAGAGAAGCTCATAAAACTAGATACTCAATACATCCTGGAACGGGGAAGATGTACAAGGATCTCAAGAAACATTTTTGGTGGCCAGGTATGAAAGTCGATGTTGCTAAATACGTAGGAGAATGTTTGACGTGTTCTAAGGTCAAAGCTGAGCATCAGAAACCATCAGGTCTACTTCAACAACCCGAAATCCCGGAATGGAAATGGGAAAACATTACCATGGATTTCATCACTAAATTGCCAAGGACTGCAAGTGGTTTTGATACTATTTGGGTAATAGTTGATCGTCTCACCAAATCAGCACACTTCCTACCAATAAGAGAAGATGACAAGATGGAGAAGTTAGCACGACTGTATTTGAAGGAAGTCGTCTCCAGACATGGAATACCAATCTCTATTATCTCTGATAGGGATGGCAGATTTATTTCAAGATTCTGGCAGACATTACAGCAAGCATTAGGAACTCGTCTAGACATGAGTACTGCCTATCATCCACAAACTGATGGGCAGAGCGAAAGGACGATACAGACGCTTGAAGACATGCTACGAGCATGTGTTATTGATTTCGGAAACAGTTGGGATCGACATCTACCGTTAGCAGAATTTTCCTACAACAACAGCTACCATTCAAGCATTGAGATGGCGCCGTTTGAAGCACTTTATGGTAGAAAGTGCAGGTCTCCAATTTGTTGGAGTGAAGTGGGGGATAGACAGATTACGGGTCCGGAGATTATACAAGAAACTACCGAGAAGATCATCCAAATTCAACAACGGTTGAAAACCGCCCAAAGTCGACAAAAGAGCTACGCTGACATTAAAAGAAAAGATATAGAATTTGAAATTGGAGAGATGGTCATGCTTAAAGTTTCACCTTGGAAAGGCGTTGTTCGATTTGGTAAACGAGGGAAATTAAATCCAAGGTATATTGGACCATTCAAGATTATTGATCGTGTCGGACCAGTAGCTTACCGACTTGAGTTACCTCAACAACTCGCGACTGTACATAACACTTTCCACGTCTCGAATTTGAAGAAATGTTTTGCTAAAGAAGATCTCACTATTCCGTTAGATGAAATCCAAATCAACGAAAAACTTCAATTCATCGAAGAACCCGTCGAAATAATGGATCGTGAGGTTAAAAGACTTAAGCAAAACAAGATACCAATTGTTAAGGTTCGATGGAATGCTCGTAGAGGACCCGAGTTCACCTGGGAGCGTGAAGATCAGATGAAGAAGAAATACCCGCATCTATTTCCAGAAGATTCGTCAACACCTTCAACAGCTTAAAATTTCGGGACGAAATTTATTTAACGGGTAGGTACTGTAGTGACCCGAACTTTTCCATGTTTATATATATTAATTGAGATTGATGTTTACATGATTAAATGTTTCCAACATGTTAAGCAATCAAACTTGTTAAGACTTGATTAATTGAAATAGGTTTCATATAGAGAATTGACCACCCAAGTTGACCGGTGATTCACGAACGTTAAAACTTGTAAAAAAAACTATATGATGACATATATATGGTTATATATATAGTTAACATGATATTATGATAAGTAAACATATCATTAATTATATTAACAATGAACTACATATGTAAAAACAAGACTACTAACTTAATGATTTTGAAACGAGACATATATGTAACGTTTATCGTTGTAACGACATTTAATGTATATATATCATATTAAGAGATATTCGTACATCATAATATCATGATAATATAATAATTTAAAATCTCTTTTGATATTATAAACATTGGGTTAACAACATTTAACAAGATCGTTAACCTAAAGGTTTCAAAACAACACTTACATGTAACGACTAACGATGACTTAACGACTCAGTTAAAATGTATATACATGTAGTGTTTTAATATGTATTTATACACTTTTGAAAGACTTCAATACACTTATCAAAATACTTCTACTTAACAAAAATGCTTACAATTACATTCTCGTTCAGTTTCATCAACAATTCTACTCGTATGCACCCGTATTCGTACTCGTACAATACACAGCTTTTAGATGTATGTACTATTGGTATATACACTCCAATGATCAGCTCTTAGCAGCCCATGTGAGTCACCTAACACATGTGGGAACCATCATTTGGCAACTAGCATGAAATATCTCATAAGATTACAAAAATATGAGTAATCATTCATGACTTATTTACATGAAAACAAAATTACATATCCTTTATATCTAATCCATACACCAACGACCAAAAACACCTACAAACACTTTCATTCTTCAATTTTCTTCATCTAATTGAACTCTCTCAAGTTCTATCTTCAAGTTCTAAGTGTTCTTCATAAATTCCAAAAGTTCTAGTTTCATAAAATCAAGAATACTTTCAAGTTTGCTAGCTCACTTCCAATCTTGTAAGGTGATCATCCAACCTCAAGAAATCTTTGTTTCTTACAGTAGGTTATCATTCTAATACAAGGTAATAATCATATTCAAACTTTGGTTCAATTTCTATAACTATAACAATCTTATTTCAAGTGATGATCTTACTTGAACTTGTTTTCGTGTCATGATTTTGCTTCAAGAACTTTGAGCCATCCAAGGATCCATTGAAGCTAGATCCATTTTTCTATTTTCCAGTAGGTTCATCCAAGGAACTTAAGGTAGTAATGATGTTCATAACATCATTCGATTCATACATATAAAGCTATCTTATTCGAAGGTTTAAACTTGTAATCACTAGAACATAGTTTAGTTAATTCTAAACTTGTTCGCAAACAAAAGTTAATCCTTCTAACTTGACTTTTAAAATCAACTAAACACATGTTCTATATCTATATGATATGCTAACTTAATGATTTAAAACCTGGAAACACGAAAAACACCGTAAAACCGGATTTACGCCGTCGTAGTAACACCGCGGGCTGTTTTGGGTTAGTTAATTAAAAACTATGATAAACTTTGATTTAAAAGTTGTTATTCTGAGAAAATGATTTTTATTATGAACATGAAACTATATCCAAAAATTATGGTTAAACTCAAAGTGGAAGTATGTTTTCTAAAATGGTCATCTAGACGTCGTTCTTTCGACTGAAATGACTACCTTTACAAAAACGACTTGTAACTTATTTTTCCGACTAGAAACCTATACTTTTTTTGTTTAGATTCATAAAATATAGTTCAATATGAAACCATAGCAATTTGATTCACTCAAAACGGATTTAAAATGAAGAAGTTATGGGTAAAACAAGATTGGATAATTTTTCTCATTTTAGCTACGTGAAAATTGGTAACAAATCTATTCCAACCATAACTTAATCAACTTGTATTATATATTATGTAATCTTGAGATACCATAGACACGTATACAATGTTTCGACCTATCATGTCGACACATCTATATATATTTCGGAACAACCATAGACACTCTATATGTGAATGTTGGAGTTAGCTATACAGGGTTGAGGTTGATTCCAAAATATATATAGTTTGAGTTGTGATCAATACTGAGATACGTATACACTGGGTCGTGGATTGATTCAAGATAATATTTATCGATTTATTTCTGTACATCTAACTGTGGACAACTAGTTGTAGGTTACTAACGAGGACAGCTGACTTAATAAACTTAAAACATCAAAATATATTAAAAGTGTTGTAAATATATTTTGAACATACTTTGATATATATGTATATATTGTTATAGGTTCGTGAATCAACCAGTGGCCAAGTCTTACTTCCCGACGAAGTAAAAATCTGTGAAAGTGAGTTATAGTCCCACTTTTAAAATCTAATATTTTTGGGATGAGAATACATGCAGGTTTTATAAATGATTTACAAAATAGACACAAGTACGTGAAACTACATTCTATGGTTGAATTATCAAAATCGAATATGCCCCTTTTTATTAAGTCTGGTAATCTAAGAATTAGGGAACAGACACCCTAATTGACGCGAATCCTAAAGATAGATCTATTGAGCCTAACAAACCCCATCCAAAGTACCGGATGCTTTAGTACTTCGAAATTTATATCATATCCGAAGGGTGTCCCGGAATGATGGGGATATTCTTATATATGCATCTTGTTATTGTCGGTTACCAGGTGTTCACCATATGAATGATTTTTATCTCTATGTATGGGATGTGTATTGAAATATGAAATCTTGTGGTCTATTGTTACGATTTGATATATATAGGTTAAACCTATAACTCACCAACATTTTTGTTGACGTTTTAAGCATGTTTATTCTCAGGTGATTATTAAGAGCTTCCGCTGTCGCATACTTAAATAAGGACAAGATTTGGAGTCCATGCTTGTATGATATTGTGTAAAAACTGCATTCAAGAAACTTATTTTGTTGTAACATATTTGTATTGTAAACCATTATGTAATGGTCGTGTGTAAACAGGATATTTTAGATTATCATTATTTGATAATCTACGTAAAGCTTTTTAAACCTTTATTGATGAAATAAAGGTTATGGTTTGTTTAAAAATGAATGCAGTCTTTGAAAAACGTCTCATATAGAGGTCAAAACCTCGCAACGAAATCAATTAATATGGAACGTTTTTAATCAATAAGAACGGGACATTTCAAATATCAATCTCAATTAATATATATAAACATGGAAAAGTTCGGGTCACTACAGTACCTACCCGTTAAATAAATTTCGTCCCGAAATTTTAAGCTGTTGAAGGTGTTGACGAATCTTCTGGAAATAGATGTGGGTATTTCTTCTTCATCTGATCTTCACGCTCCCAGGTGAACTCGGGTCCTCTACGAGCATTCCATCGAACCTTAACAATTGGTATCTTGTTTTGCTTAAGTCTTTTAACCTCACGATCCATTATTTCGACGGGTTCTTCGATGAATTGAAGTTTTTCGTTGATTTGGATTTCATCTAACGGAATAGTGAGATCTTCTTTAGCAAAACATTTCTTCAAATTCGAGACGTGGAAAGTGTTATGTACAGCCGCGAGTTGTTGAGGTAACTCAAGTCGGTAAGCTACTGGTCCGACACGATCAATAATCTTGAATGGTCCAATATACCTTGGATTTAATTTCCCTCGTTTACCAAATCGAACAACGCCTTTCCAAGGTGCAACTTTAAGCATGACCATCTCTCCAATTTCAAATTCTATATCTTTTCTTTTAATGTCAGCGTAGCTCTTTTGTCGACTTTGGGCGGTTTTCAACCGTTGTTGAATTTGGATGATCTTCTCGGTAGTTTCTTGTATAATCTCCGGACCCGTAATCTGTCTATCCCCCACTTCACTCCAACAAATCGGAGACCTGCACTTTCTACCATAAAGTGCTTCAAACGGCGCCATCTCAATGCTTGAATGGTAGCTGTTGTTGTAGGAAAATTCTGCTAATGGTAGATGTCGATCCCAACTGTTTCCGAAATCAATAACACATGCTCGTAGCATGTCTTCAAGCGTTTGTATCGTCCTTTCGCTCTGCCCATCAGTTTGTGGATGATAGGCAGTACTCATGTCTAGACGAGTTCCTAATGCTTGCTGTAATGTCTGCCAGAATCTTGAAATAAATCTGCCATCCCTATCAGAGATAATAGAGATTGGTATTCCATGTCTGGAGATGACTTCCTTCAAATACAGTCGTGCTAACTTCTCCATCTTGTCATCTTCTCTTATTGGCAAGAAGTGTGCTGATTTGGTGAGACGATCAACTATTACCCAAATAGTATCAAAACCACTTGCAGTCCTTGGCAATTTAGTGATGAAATCCATGGTAATGTTTTCCCATTTCCATTCCGGGATTTCAGGTTGTTGAAGTAGACCTGATGGTTTCTGATGCTCAGCTTTGACCTTAGAACACGTCAAACATTCTCCTACATATTTAGCAACATCGGCTTTCATACCCGGCCACCAAAAATGTTTCTTGAGATCCTTGTACATCTTCCCCGTTCCAGGATGTATTGAGTATCTGGTTTTATGAGCTTCTCTAAGTACCATTTCTCTCATATCTCCAAATTTTGGTACCCAAATCCTTTCAGCCCTATACCGGGTTCCGTCTTCCCGAATATTAAGATGCTTCTCCGATCCTTTGGGTATTTCATCCTTTAAATTTCCCTCTTTTAAAACTCCTTGTTGCGCCTCTTTTATTTGAGTAGTAAGGTTATTATGAATCATTATATTCATAGATTTTACTCGAATGGGTTCTCTGTCCTTCCTGCTCAAGGCATCGGCTACTACATTTGCCTTCCCCGGGTGGTAACGAATCTCAAAGTCGTAATCATTCAACAATTCAATCCACCTACGCTGCCTCATATTCAGTTGTTTCTGATTAAATATGTGTTGAAGACTTTTGTGGTCGGTATATATAATACTTTTGACCCCATATAAGTAGTGCCTCCAAGTCTTTAATGCAAAAACAACCGCGCCTAATTCCAAATCATGCGTCGTATAATTTTGTTCGTGAATCTTCAATTGTCTAGACGCATAAGCAATCACCTTCGTTCGTTGCATTAATACACAACCGAGACCTTGCTTTGATGCGTCACAATAAATCACAAAATCATCATTCCCTTCAGGCAATGACAATATAGGTGCCGTAGTTAGCTTTTTCTTCAATAACTGAAACGCTTTCTCTTGTTCATCATTCCATTCAAATTTCTTCCCTTTATGCGTTAATGCAGTCAAGGGTTTTGCTATTCTGGAAAAGTCTTGGATGAACCTTCTGTAGTAACCAGCTAGTCCTAAAAACTGGCGTATGTGTTTCGGAGTTTTCGGGGTTTCCCACTTTTCAACAGTTTCTATCTTTGCCGGATCCACCTTAATACCTTCTTTGTTCACTATGTGACCGAGGAATTGAACTTCTTCCCACCAAAATGCACACTTTGAAAACTTAGCGTACAATTCTTCTTTCCTCAATACTTCTAACACCTTTCTCAAATGTTCACCGTGTTCTTGGTCATTCTTTGAGTAAATAAGTATGTCATCAATGAAAACAATGACAAACTTGTCAAGGTATGGTCCACACACTCGGTTCATAAGGTCCATGAACACAGCTGGTGCATTAGTTAAACCAAACGGCATGACCATAAACTCGTAATGACCGTAACGTGTTCTGAAAGCAGTCTTTGGAATATCATCTTCTTTCACCCGCATTTGATGGTACCCGGAACGTAAGTCAATCTTTGAATAAACAGACGAGCCTTGTAGTTGATCAAATAAGTCGTCGATTCTTGGTAGTGGGTAGCGGTTCTTGATGGTAAGTTTGTTCAACTCTCGGTAGTCGATACACAACCTGAATGTACCATCTTTCTTTTTGACAAACAAAACAGGAGCTCCCCACGGTGATGTGCTTGGTCGAATGAAACCACGCTCTAAAAGTTCTTGTAATTGGCTTTGCAGTTCTTTCATCTCGCTGGGTGCGAGTCTGTAAGGAGCACGAGCTATTGGTGCAGCTCCTGGTACAAGATCTATTTGAAATTCAACGGATCGATGTGGGGGTAATCCCGGTAATTCTTTCGGAAATACATCGGGAAATTCTTTTGCAATGGGAACATCATTGATGCTCTTTTCTTCAGTTTGTACTTTCTCGACGTGTGCTAGAACAGCATAGCAACCTTTTCTTATTAGTTTTTGTGCCTTCAAATTACTAATAAGATGTAGCTTCGTGTTGCCCTTTTCTCCGTACACCATTAAGGGTTTTCCTTTTTCTCGTATAATGCGAATTGCATTTTTGTAACAAACGATCTCTGCTTTCACTTCTTTCAACCAGTCCATACCGATTATCACATCAAAACTCCCTAACTCTACTGGTATCAAATCAATCTTAAATGTTTCGCTAACCAGTTTAATTTCTCGATTCCGACATATATTATCTGCTGAAATTAATTTACCATTTGCTAATTCGAGTAAAAATTTACTATCCAAAGGCGTCAATGGACAACTTAATTTAGCACAAAAATCTCTACTCATATAGCTTCTATCCGCACCCGAATCAAATAAAACGTAAGCAGATTTATTGTCAATAAGAAACGTACCCGTAACAAGCTCCGGGTCTTCTTGTGCCTCTACCGCATTAATATTGAAAACTCTTCCGCGGCCTTGTCCATTCGTGTTCTCCTGGTTCGGGCAATTTCTAATAATGTGGCCCGGTTTTCCATATTTATAACAAACTACATTGGCATAACTTGCTCCGACACTACTTGCTCCGCCATTACTCGTTCCGACACCATTTGTTCCTTTCGTTCTATTAACCCCTGGTCCGTAGACCTCACACTTCGCCGCGCTATGACCATTTCTTTTACACTTGTTGCAAAATTTGGTGCAGAACCCCGAGTGATTCTTTTCACACCTTTGGCATAGCTGCTTCTGATTGTTGTTGTTGTTGCGGTTATTATTATTGTTGGGATGATTGTTGTAGTTGCTGTTGTTGTTGTTGTTGTTGTTGTTGTTGTTGGGCCGTTTGTTGTAGTTGCGATTGATGTTGCGATTGTTGGGATAATTGTTGCGATTATTGTTGTAATTGCTGTTGTTGTTGTATTGGTGATTCTTATCACCGTTTTCCTCCCACTTTCTTTTGACTTGCTTCACATTGGCCTCTTCAGCAGTCTGTTCTTTAATTCTTTCTTCAATCTGGTTCACTAGTTTGTGAGCCATTCTACATGCCTGTTGTATGGAGGCTGGCTCGTGTGAACTTATATCTTCTTGGATTCTTTCCGGTAATCCTTTCACAAACGCATCGATCTTCTCTTCCTCATCTTCGAACGCTCCCGGACACAATAGGCACAATTCTGTGAATCGTCTTTCATAAGTGGTAATATCAAATCCTTGGGTTCGTAACCCTCTAAGTTCTGTCTTGAGCTTATTGACCTCGGTTCTGGGACGGTACTTCTCGTTCATCAAGTGCTTGAATGCTGACCACGGTAGTGCGTACGCATCGTCTTGTCCCACCTGCTCTAGATAGGTATTCCACCATGTTAACGCAGAACCTGTGAAGGTATGCGTAGCATACTTCACTTTGTCCTCTTCAGTACACTTACTTATGGCAAACACCGATTCGACCTTCTCGGTCCACCGTTTCAATCCGATCGGTCCTTCGGTTCCATCAAATTCCAAAGGTTTGCAGGCAGTGAATTCTTTGTAGGTGCATCCTACACGATTTCCTGTACTGCTAGATCCAAGGTTATTGTTGGTATGTAGCGCAGCCTGTACTGCGGCTATGTTTGAAGCTAGAAAAGTACGGAATTCCTCTTCATTCATATTCACGGTGTGTCGAGTAGTCGGTGCCATTTCCTTCAAAATAGTCAAATGGAACAAGTTAATCATACAGAATATTAAGAGTAGTTAATAGTATTTCGTAGCATAATATGAACTCATTTATAAAAGCTTTTTCTTCATATTAGCGTTTTATAAGTTTAAATTCGGGTAGTACCTACCCGTTAAGTTCATACTTAGTAGCTAATATACAATTCAACTACTACAATTCTATATGAAAAACTGATTATAATAATATTTCTCGTTCAAACTTTTATACAATATTTTACAAACTTACAATACCGCTTATTTTACATAAAGCATGAAATATAGCACACAATAACTTTGATACAAGATAGTTGTGAAGATAATTCTAGCTAGTACACAAGTCGTTCAGCAAAGGCAATAAAGACACGTAATTCATACGTCCAGAAACAAGTCATGCATTCTGGTTTTACTAGGACTACTTCCCATCCTTGGTCTTGTGCAACATAACCGTTATGGCCGTTGATAAGACAGTGTGTTGTAACGTCGTCAAAGGGACGAGGGTTACGTAATGTCCAACAGTCCCGTAATAATCTAAAAACCTCATTTCTTACCCCAATTACCGACTCCGTCACTTGTGGAAACGTTTTTTTTTAATAGTTGTAGCCCGATGTTCTTGTTCTCACTTTGGTGAGAAGCGAACATTACTAATCCGTAAGCATAACATGCTTCTTTATGTTGCATGTTAGCTGCTTTTTCTAAATCACGAAGTCCAATATTCGGATATATTGAGTCAAAATAATTTCTTAACCCGTTGCGTAAAATAGCATTTGGGTTCCCCGCAATATATGCGTCAAAGTAAACACATCGTAACTTATGGGTTTCCCAATGTGATATCCCCCATCTTTCAAACGAAAGTCTCTTATAAACCAAGACATTCTTGGAACGTTCTTCGAATGTCTTACAAACTGATCTCGCCTTAAATAGTTGTGCCGAGGAATTCTGGCCGACTCTAGACAAGATTTCATCAATCATGTCTCCGGGTAGGTCTCTTAAAATATTGGGTTGTCTATCCATTTTGTGTTTTTAAACTGTAAAATAGACAAGAGTTAGATTCATAAAAAAATACTTATTAATACAAGCAATTTTTACATATATCATAAAGCATAAGAACACTATATTACATATATTACACCACACGAATACAACTATCTTATTCTGACTCGGTCGTTTCTTCTTCTTCGGTTTTGGTTCGTTTTGCCAAGTTTCTAGGGATATATGATGTTCCCCTAATACGAGCCGTCGTTGTCCACATTGGTTTAGAAAAACCTGGTGGTTTAGAGGTTCCCGGGTCATTGTTACAACTTAAGAACTTCGGGGGTTGACGATACATATAAAGTTCATCGGGGTTGGAATTAGATTTCTCTATTTTTATTCCCTTTCCCTTATTATTTTCTTTTGCCTTTTTAAATTCAGTTGGGGTAATTTCTATAACATCATTGGAATTCTCGTCGGAATCCGATTCATCGGAGAATTGGTAATCCTCCCAATATTTTGCTTCCTTGGCGGAAACACCATTGACCATAATTAACCTTGGTCGGTTGGTTGAGGATTCTCTTTTACTTAACCGTTTTATTATTTCCCCCACCGGTTCCGATTCTTCTTCCGGTTCCGATTCTTCGTCCGGTTCCGACTCTTCTTCCGGTTCCTCTTCGGGAACTTGTGAATCAGTCCACGAATAATTCCAATTTACATTTGACTCTTCATTATTATTAGGTGAGTCAATGGGACTTGTTCTAGAGGTAGACATCTATCACATAATATCAAACACGTTAAGAGATTAATATATCACATAATATTCATATGTTAAAAATATATAGTTTTCAACAAAAATGTTAAGCAATCATTTTTAAAGAAAACACGGTCGAAGTCCAGAATCACTAATGCATCCTAACAAACTCGATAAGACACACTAATGCAAATTTTCTGGTTCTCTAAGACCAACGCTCTGATACCAACTGAAATGTCCCGTTCTTATTGATTAAAAACGTTCCATATTAATTGATTTCGTTGCGAGGTTTTGACCTCTATATGAGACGTTTTTCAAAGACTGCATTCATTTTAAAACAAACCATAACCTTTATTTCATCAATAAAGGTTTAAAAAGCTTTACGTAGATTATCAAATAATGATAATCTAAAATATCCTGTTTACACACGACCATTACATAATGGTTTACAATACAAATATGTTACAACAAAATAAGTTTCTTGAATGCAGTTTTTACACAATATCATACAAGCATGGACTCCAAATCTCGTCCTTATTTAAGTATGCGACAGCGGAAGCTCTTAGTATTCACCTGAGAATAAACATGCTTTAAACGTCAACAAAAATGTTGGTGAGTTATAGGTTTAACCTATATATATCAAATCGTAACAATAGACCACAAGATTTCATATTTCAATACACATCCCATACATAGAGATAAAAATCATTCATATGGTGAACACCTGGTAACCGACATTAACAAGATGCGTATATATATAAGAATATCCCCATCATTCCGGGACACCCTTCGGATATGATATAAATTTCGAAGTACTAAAGCATCCGGTACTTTGGATGGGGTTTGTTAGGCCCAATAGATCTATCTTTAGGATTCGCGTCAATTAGGGTGTCTGTTCCCTAATTCTTAGATTACCAGACTTAATAAAAAGGGGTATATTCGATTTCGATAATTCAACCATAGAATGTAGTTTCACGTACTTGTGTCTATTTTGTAAATCATTTATAAAACCTGCATGTATTCTCATCCCAAAAATATTAGATTTTAAAAGTAGGACTATAACTCACTTTCACAGATTTTTACTTCGTCGGGAAGTAAGACTTGGCCACTGGTTGATTCACGAACCTATAACAATATATACATATATATCAAAGTATGTTCAAAATATATTTACAACACTTTTAATATATTTTGATGTTTTAAGTTTATTAAGTCAGCTGTCCTCGTTAGTAACCTACAACTAGTTGTCCACAGTTAGATGTACAGAAATAAATCGATAAATATTATCTTGAATCAATCCACGACCCAGTGTATACGTATCTCAGTATTGATCACAACTCAAACTATATATATTTTGGAATCAACCTCAACCCTGTATAGCTAACTCCAACATTCACATATAGAGTGTCTATGGTTGTTCCGAAATATATATAGATGTGTCGACATGATAGGTCGAAACATTGTATACGTGTCTATGGTATCTCAAGATTACATAATATACAATACAAGTTGATTAAGTTATGGTTGGAATAGATTTGTTACCAATTTTCACGTAGCTAAAATGAGAAAAATTATCCAATCTTGTTTTACCCATAACTTCTTCATTTTAAATCCGTTTTGAGTGAATCAAATTGCTATGGTTTCATATTGAACTCTATTTTATGAATCTAAACAGAAAAAAGTATAGGTTTATAGTCGGAAAAATAAGTTACAAGTCGTTTTTGTAAAGGTAGTCATTTCAGTCGAAAGAACGACGTCTAGATGACCATTTTAGAAAACATATTTCCACTTTGAGTTTAACCATAATTTTTGGATATAGTTTCATGTTCATAATAAAAATCATTTTCTCAGAATAACAACTTTTAAATCAAAGTTTATCATAGTTTTTAATTAACTAACTCAAAACAGCCCGCGGTGTTACTGCGACGGCGTAAATCCGATTTTACGGTGTTTTTCGTGTTTCCAGGTTTTAAATCATTAAGTTAGCATATCATATAGATATAGAATATGTGTTTAGTTGATTTTAAAAGTCAAGTTAGAAGGATTAACTTTTGTTTGCGAACAAGTTTAGAATTAACTAAACTATGTTCTAGTGATTATAAGTTTAAACCTTCGAATAAGATAGCTTTATATGTATGAATCGAATGATGTTATGAAAATCATTACTACCTTAAGTTCCTTGGATGAACCTACTGGAAAAGAGAAAAATGGATCTAGCTTCAATGGATCCTAGGATGGCTCAAAGTTCTTGAAGCAAAATCATGACACGAAAACAAGTTCAAGTAAGATCATCACTTGAAATAAGATTGTTATAGTTATAGAAATTGAACCAAAGTTTGAATATGATTATTACCTTGTATTAGAATGATAACCTACTGTAAGAAACAAAGATTTCTTGAGGTTGGATGATGTAGTGACCCGAACTTTTCCATGTTTATATATATTAATTGAGATTGATGTTTACATGATTAAATGTTTCCAACATGTTAAGCAATCAAACTTGTTAAGACTTGATTAATTGAAATAGGTTTCATATAGACAATTGACCACCCAAGTTGACCGGTGATTCACGAACGTTAAAACTTGTAAAAAACTATATGATGACATATATATGGTTATATATATAGTTAACATGATATTATGATAAGTAAACATATCATTAATTATATTAACAATGAACTACATATGTAAAAACAAGACTACTAACTTAATGATTTTGAAACGAGACATATATGTAACGTTTATCGTTGTAACGACATTTAATGTATATATATCATATTAAGAGATATTCGTACATCATAATATCATGATAATATAATAATTTAAAATCTCTTTTGTTATTATAAACATTGGGTTAACAACATTTAACAAGATCGTTAACCTAAAGGTTTCAAAACAACACTTACATGTAACGACTAACGATGACTTAACGACTCAGTTAAAATGTATATACATGTAGTGTTTTAATATGTATTTATACACTTTTGAAAGACTTCAATACACTTATCAAAATACTTCTACTTAACAAAAATGCTTACAATTACATTCTCGTTCAGTTTCATCAACAATTCTACTCGTATGCACCCGTATTCGTACTCGTACAATACACAGCTTTTAGATGTATGTACTATTGGTATATACACTCCAATGATCAGCTCTTAGTAGCCCATGTGAGTCACCTAACACATGTGGGAACCATCATTTGGCAACTAGCATGAAATATCTCATAAGATTACAAAAATATGAGTAATCATTCATGACTTATTTACATGAAAACAAAATTACATATCCTTTATATCTAATCCATACACCAACGACCAAAAACACCTACAAACACTTTCATTCTTCAATTTTCTTCATCTAATTGAACTCTCTCAAGTTCTATCTTCAAGTTCTAAGTGTTCTTCATAAATTCCAAAAGTTCTAGTTTCATAAAATCAAGAATACTTTCAAGTTTGGTAGCTCACTTCCAATCTTGTAAGGTGATCATCCAACCTCAAGAAATCTTTGTTTCTTACAGTAGGTTATCATTCTAATACAAGAACTTTGAGCCATCCAAGGATCCATTGAAGCTAGATCCATTTTTCTCTTTTCCAGTAGGTTCATCCAAGGAACTTAAGGTTCGTGAATCAACCAGTGGCCAAGTCTTACTTCCCGACGAAGTAAAAATCTGTGAAAGTGAGTTATAGTCCCACTTTTAAAATCTAATATTTTTGGGATGAGAATACATGCAGGTTTTATAAATGATTTACAAAATAGACACAAGTACGTGAAACTACATTCTATGGTTGAATTATCGAAATCGAATATGCCCCTTTTTATTAAGTCTGGTAATCTAAGAATTAGGGAACAGACACCCTAATTGACGCGAATCCTAAAGATAGATCTATTGGGCCTAACAAACCCCATCCAAAGTACCGGATGCTTTAGTACTTCGAAATTTATATCATATCCGAAGGGTGTCCCGGAATGATGGGGATATTCTTATATATGCATCTTGTTAATGTCGGTTACCAGGTGTTCACCATATGAATGACTTTTATCTCTATGTATGGGATGTGTATTGAAATATGAAATCTTGTGGTCTATTATTATGATTTGATATATATAGGTTAAACCTATAACTCACCAACATTTTTGTTGACGTTTTAAGCATGTTTATTCTCAGGTGATTATTAAGAGCTTCCGCTGTCGCATACTTAAATAAGGACGAGATTTGGAGTCCATGCTTGTATGATATTGTGTAAAAACTGCATTCAAGAAACTTATTTTGTTGTAACATATTTGTATTGTAAACCATTATGTAATGGTCGCGTGTAAACAAGATATTTTAGATTATCATTATTTGATAATCTACGTAAAGTTTTTTTTAAAACCTTTATTGATGAAATAAAGGTTATGGTTTGTTTTAAAATGAATGCAGTCTTTGAAAAATGTCTCATATAGAGGTCAAAACCTCGCAACGAAATCAATTAATATGGAACGTTTTTAATCAATAAGAACGGGACATTTCAGTTGGTATCCGAGCGTTGGTCTTAGAGAACCAGAAAATTTGCATTAGTGTGTCTTATCGAGTTTGTTAGGATGCATTAGTGAGTCTGGACTTCGACCGTATTTTCTTTAAAAATGATTGCTTAACATTTTTGTTGGAAACTATATATTTTTAACATATGAATATTATGTGATATATTAATCTCTTAACGTGTTTGATATTATGTGATAGATGTCTACCTCTAGAACAAGTCCCATTGACTCACCTAATAATAATGAAGAGTCAAATGTAAATTGGAATGATTTGTGGACTGATTCACAAGTTTCCGAAGAGGAACCGGAAGAAGAGTCGGAACCGGAAGAAGAATCGGAACCGGAAGAAGAATCGGAACCGGATGAAGAAATAGAACCGGTGGGGGAAATAATAAAACGGTTAAGTAAAAGAAAATCCTCAACCAACCGACCAAAGTTAATTATGGTCAATGGTGTTTCCGCCAAGGAAGCAAAATATTGGGAGGATTACCAATTCTCCGATGAATCGGATTCCGACGAGAATTCCGATGATGTTATAGAAATTACCCCAACTGAATTTAAAAAGGCAAAAGAAAATAATAAGGGAAAGGGCATAAAAATAGAGAAATCTAATTCCAACCCCGATGAACTTTATATGTATCGTCAACCCCCGAAGTCCTTAAGTTGTAACAATGACCCGGGAACCTCTAAACCACCAGGTTTTTCTAAACCAATGTGGACAAAGACGGCTCGTATTAGGGGAACATCATATATCCCTAGAAACTTGGCAAAACGAACCAAAACCGAAGAAGAAGAAACGAGCGAGTCGGAATAAGATAGTTGTATTCGTGTGGTGTAATATATGGAATATAGTGTTCTTATGCTTTATGATATATGTAAAAATTGCTTGTATTAATAAGTATTTTTTTTATGAATCTAACTCTTGTCTATTTTACAGTTTAAAAACACAAAATGGATAGACAACCCAATATTTTAAGAGACCTACCCGGAGACATGATTGATGAAATCTTGTCTAGAGTCGGCCAGAATTCTTCGGCACAACTATTTAAGGCGAGATCAGTTTGTAAGACATTCGAAGAACGTTCCAAGAATGTCTTGGTTTATAAGAGACTTTCGTTTGAAAGATGGGGGATATCACATTGGGAAACCCATAAGTTACGATGTGTTTACTTTGACGCATATATTGCGGGGAACCCAAATGCTATTTTACGCAACGGGTTAAGAAATTATTTTGACTCAATATATCCGAATATTGGACTTCGTGATTTAGAAAAAGCGGCTAACATGCAACATAAAGAAGCATGTTATGCTTACGGATTAGTAATGTTCGCTTCTCACCAAAGTGAGAACAAGAACATCGGGCTACAACTATTAAACAAAACGTTTCCACAAGTGACGGAGTCGGTAATTGGGGTAAGAAATGAGGTTTTTAGATTATTACGGGACTGTTGGACATTACGTAACCCTCGTCCCTTTGATGACGTTACAACACGCTGTCTTATCAACGGCCATAACGGTTATGTTGCACAAGACCAAGGATGGGAAGTAGTCCTAGTAAAACCAGAATGCATGACTTGTTTCTGGACGTATGAATTACGTGTCTTTATTGCCTTTGCTGAACGACTTGTGTACTAGCTAGAATTGTCTTCACAACTATCTTGTATCAAAGTTATTGTGTGCTATATTTCATGCTTTATGTAAAATAAGCGGTATTGTAAGTTTGTAAAATATTGTATAAAAGTTTGAACGCGAAATATTATTATAATCAGTTTTTCATATAGAATTGTAGTAGTTGAATTGTATATTAGCTACTAAGTATGAACTTAACGGGTAGGTACTACCCGAATTTAAACTTATAAAACGCTAATATGAAGAAAAAGCTTTTATAAATGAGTTCATATTATGCTACGAAATACTATTAACTACTCTTAATATTCTGTATGATTAACTTGTTCCATTTAACTATTTTGAAGGAAATGGCACCGACTACTCGACACACCGTGAATATGAATGAAGAGGAATTCCGTACTTTTCTAGCTTCAAACATAGCCGCAGTACAGGCTGCGCTACATACCAACAATAACCTTGGATCTAGCAGTACAGGAAATCGTGTAGGATGCACCTACAAAGAATTCACTGCCTGCAAACCTTTGGAATTTGATGGAACCGAAGGACCGATCGGATTGAAACGGTGGACCGAGAAGGTTGAATCGGTGTTTGCCATAAGTAAGTGTACTGAAGAGGACAAAGTGAAGTACGCTACGCATACCTTCACAGGTTCTGCGTTAACATGGTGGAATACCTATCTAGAGCAAGTGGGACAAGATGATGCGTACGCACTACCGTGGTCAGCATTCAAGCACTTGATGAACGAGAAGTACCGTCCCAGAACCGAGGTCAATAAGCTCAAGACAGAACTTAGAGGGTTACGAACAAAAGGATTTGATATTACCACGTACGAAAGACGATTCACAGAATTGTGCCTATTGTGTCCGGGAGCATTCGAAGATGAGGAAGAGAAGATCGACGCGTTTGTGAAAGGATTACCGGAAAGAATCCAAGAAGATATAAGTTCACACGAGCCCGCCTCCATACAACAGGCATGTAGAATGGCTCACAAACTAGTGAACCAGATTGAAGAAAGAATTAAAGAACAGACTGCTGAAGAGGCCAATGTGAAGCAAGTCAAAAGAAAGTGGGAGGAAAACGGTGATAAGAATCACCAATACAACAACAACAGCAATTACAACAATAATCGCAACAATTATCCCAACAATCGCAACATCAATCGCAACTACAACAAACGGCCCAACAACAACAACAACAACAACAACAACAACAGCAACTACAACAATCATCCCAACAACAATAATAACCGCAACAACAACAACAATCAGAAGCAACTATGCCAAAGGTGTGAAAAGAATCACTCGGGGTTCTGCACCAAATTTTGCAACAAGTGTAAAAGAAATGGTCATAGCGCGGCGAAGTGTGAGGTCTACGGACCAGGGGTTAATAGAACGAAAGGAACAAATGGTGTCGGAACGAGTAATGGCGGAGCAAGTAGTGTCGGAGCAAGTTATGCCAATGTAGTTTGTTATAAATGTGGAAAACCAGGCCACATTATTAGAAATTGCCCGAACCAGGAGAACACGAATGGACAAGGCCGTGGAAGAGTTTTCAATATTAATGCGGTAGAGGCACAGGAAGACCCGGAGCTTGTTACGGGTACGTTTCTTATTGACAATAAATCTGCTTACGTTTTATTTGATTCGGGTGCGGATAGAAGCTATATGAGTAGAGATTTTTGTGCTAAATTAAGTTGTCCATTGACGCCTTTGGATAGTAAATTTTTACTCGAATTAGCAAATGGTAAATTAATTTCAGCAGATAATATATGTCGGAATCGAGAAATTAAACTGGTTAGCGAAACATTTAAGATTGATTTGATACCAGTAGAGTTAGGGAGTTTTGATGTGATAATCGGTATGGACTGGTTGAAAGAAGTGAAAGCGGAGATCGTTTGTTACAAAAATGCAATTCGCATTATACGAGAAAAAGGAAAACCCTTAATGGTGTACGGAGAAAAGGGCAACACGAAGCTACATCTTATTAGTAATTTGAAGGCACAAAAACTAATAAGAAAAGGTTGCTATGCCGTTCTAGCACACGTCGAGAAAGTACAAACTGAAGAAAAGAGCATCAATGATGTTCCCATTGCAAAAGAATTTCCCGATGTATTTTCGAAAGAATTACCGGGATTACCCCCACATCGATCCGTTGAATTTCAAATAGATCTTGTACCAGGAGCTGCACCAATAGCTCGTGCTCCTTACAGACTCGCACCCAGCGAGATGAAAGAACTGCAAAGCCAATTACAAGAACTTTTAGAGCGTGGTTTCATTCGACCAAGCACATCACCGTGGGGAGCTCCTGTTTTGTTTGTCAAGAAGAAAGATGGTACATTCAGGTTGTGTATCGACTACCGAGAGTTGAACAAACTTACCATCAAGAACCGCTACCCACTACCGAGAATCGACGACTTATTTGATCAACTACAAGGCTCGTCTGTTTATTCAAAGATTGACTTACGTTCCGGGTATCATCAAATGCGGGTGAAAGAAGATGATATTCCAAAGACTGCTTTCAGAACACGTTACGGTCATTACGAGTTTATGGTCATGCCGTTTGGTTTAACTAATGCACCAGCTGTGTTCATGGACCTTATGAACCGAGTGTGTGGACCATACCTTGACAAGTTTGTCATTGTTTTCATTGATGACATACTTATTTACTCAAAGAATGACCAAGAACACGGTGAACATTTGAGAAAGGTGTTAGAAGTATTGAGGAAGGAAGAATTGTACGCTAAGTTTTCAAAGTGTGCATTTTGGTTGGAAGAAGTTCAATTCCTCGGTCACATAGTGAACAAAGAAGGTATTAAGGTGGATCCGGCAAAGATAGAAACTGTTGAAAAGTGGGAAACCCCGAAAACTCCGAAACACATACGCCAGTTTTTAGGACTAGCTGGTTACTACAGAAGGTTCATCCAAGACTTTTCCAGAATAGCAAAACCCTTGACTGCATTAACGCATAAAGGGAAGAAATTTGAATGGAATGATGAACAAGAGAAAGCGTTTCAGTTATTGAAGAAAAAGCTAACTACGGCACCTATATTGTCATTGCCTGAAGGGAATGATGATTTTGTGATTTATTGTGACGCATCAAAGCAAGGTCTCGGTTGTGTATTAATGCAACGAACGAAGGTGATTGCTTATGCGTCTAGACAATTGAAGATTCACGAACAAAATTATACGACGCATGATTTGGAATTAGGCGCGGTTGTTTTTGCATTAAAGACTTGGAGGCACTACTTATATGGGGTCAAAAGTATTATATATACCGACCACAAAAGTCTTCAACACATATTTAATCAGAAACAACTGAATATGAGGCAGCGTAGGTGGATTGAATTATTGAATGATTACGATTTTGAGATTCGTTACCATCCGGGGAAGGCAAATGTGGTAGCCGATGCCTTGAGCAGGAAGGATAGAGAACCCATTCGAGTAAAATCTATGAATATAATGATTCATAATAACATTACTACTCAAATAAAGGAGGCGCAACAAGGAGTTTTAAAAGAGGGAAATTTAAAGGATGAAATACCCAAAGGATCGGAGAAGCATCTTAATATTCGGGAAGACGGAACCCGGTATAGGGCTGAAAGGATTTGGGTACCAAAATTTGGAGATATGAGAGAAATGGTACTTAGAGAAGCTCATAAAACCAGATACTCAATACATCCTGGAACGGGGAAGATGTACAAGGATCTCAAGAAACATTTTTGGTGGCCGGGTATGAAAGTCGATGTTGCTAAATACGTAGGAGAATGTTTGACGTGTTCTAAGGTCAAAGCTGAGCATCAGAAACCATCGGGTCTACTTCAACAACCCGAAATCCCGAAATGGAAATGGGAAAACATTACCATGGATTTCATCACTAAATTGCCAAGGACTGCAAGTGGTTTTGATACTATTTGGGTAATAGTTGATCGTCTCACCAAATCAGCACACTTCCTACCAATAAGAGAAGATGACAAGATGGAGAAGTTAGCACGACTGTATTTGAAGGAAGTCGTCTCTAGACATGGAATACCAATCTCTATTATCTCTGATAGGGATGGCAGATTTATTTCAAGATTCTGGCAGACATTACAGCAAGCATTAGGAACTCGTCTAGACATGAGTACTGCCTATCATCCACAAACTGATGGGCAGAGCGAAAGGACGATACAAACGCTTGAAGACATGCTACGAGCATGTGTTATTGATTTCGGAAACAGTTGGGATCGACATCTACCGTTAGCAGAATTTTCCTACAACAACAGCTACCATTCAAGCATTGAGATGGCGCCGTTTGAAGCACTTTATGGTAGAAAGTGCAGGTCTCCGATTTGTTGGAGTGAGGTGGGGGATAGACAGATTACGGGTCCGGAGATTATACAAGAAACTACCGAGAAGATCATCCAAATTCAACAACGGTTGAAAACCGCCCAAAGTCGACAAAAGAGCTACGCTGACATTAAAAGAAAAGATATAGAATTTGAAATTGGAGAGATGGTCATGCTTAAAGTTTCACCTTGGAAAGGCGTTGTTCGATTTGGTAAACGAGGGAAATTAAATCCAAGGTATATTGGACCATTCAAGATTATTGATCGTGTCGGACCAGTAGCTTACCGACTTGAGTTACCTCAACAACTCGCGGCTGTACATAACACTTTCCACGTCTCGAATTTGAAGAAATGTTTTGCTAAAGAAGATCTCACTATTCCGTTAGATGAAATCCAAATCAACGAAAAACTCCAATTCATCGAAGAACCCGTCGAAATAATGGATCGTGAGGTTAAAAGACTTAAGCAAAACAAGATACCAATTGTTAAGGTTCGATGGAATGCTCGTAGAGGACCCGAGTTCACCTGGGAGCGTGAAGATCAGATGAAGAAGAAATACCCGCATCTATTTCCAGAAGATTCGTCAACACCTTCAACAGCTTAAAATTTCGGGACGAAATTTATTTAACGGGTAGGTACTGTAGTGACCCGAACTTTTCCATGTTTATATATATTAATTGAGATTGATGTTTACATGATTAAATGTTTCCAACATGTTAAGCAATCAAACTTGTTAAGACTTGATTAATTGAAATAGGTTTCATATAGACAATTGACCACCCAAGTTGACCGGTGATTCACGAACGTTAAAACTTGTAAAAAACTATATGATGACATATATATGGTTATATATATAGTTAACATGATATTATGATAAGTAAACATATCATTAATTATATTAACAATGAACTACATATGTAAAAACAAGACTACTAACTTAATGATTTTGAAACGAGACATATATGTAACGTTTATCGTTGTAACGACATTTAATGTATATATATCATATTAAGAGATATTCGTACATCATAATATCATGATAATATAATAATTTAAAATCTCTTTTGTTATTATAAACATTGGGTTAACAACATTTAACAAGATCGTTAACCTAAAGGTTTCAAAACAACACTTACATGTAACGACTAACGATGACTTAACGACTCAGTTAAAATGTATATACATGTAGTGTTTTAATATGTATTTATACACTTTTGAAAGACTTCAATACACTTATCAAAATACTTCTACTTAACAAAAATGCTTACAATTACATTCTCGTTCAGTTTCATCAACAATTCTACTCGTATGCACCCGTATTCGTACTCGTACAATACACAGCTTTTAGATGTATGTACTATTGGTATATACACTCCAATGATCAGCTCTTAGTAGCCCATGTGAGTCACCTAACACATGTGGGAACCATCATTTGGCAACTAGCATGAAATATCTCATAAGATTACAAAAATATGAGTAATCATTCATGACTTATTTACATGAAAACAAAATTACATATCCTTTATATCTAATCCATACACCAACGACCAAAAACACCTACAAACACTTTCATTCTTCAATTTTCTTCATCTAATTGAACTCTCTCAAGTTCTATCTTCAAGTTCTAAGTGTTCTTCATAAATTCCAAAAGTTCTAGTTTCATAAAATCAAGAATACTTTCAAGTTTGCTAGCTCACTTCCAATCTTGTAAGGTGATCATCCAACCTCAAGAAATCTTTGTTTCTTACAGTAGGTTATCATTCTAATACAAGAACTTTGAGCCATCCAAGGATCCATTGAAGCTAGATCCATTTTTCTCTTTTCCAGTAGGTTCATCCAAGGAACTTAAGGTTCGTGAATCAACCAGTGGCCAAGTCTTACTTCCCGACGAAGTAAAAATCTGTGAAAGTGAGTTATAGTCCCACTTTTAAAATCTAATATTTTTGGGATGAGAATACATGCAGGTTTTATAAATGATTTACAAAATAGACACAAGTACGTGAAACTACATTCTATGGTTGAATTATCGAAATCGAATATGCCCCTTTTTATTAAGTCTGGTAATCTAAGAATTAGGGAACAGACACCCTAATTGACGCGAATCCTAAAGATAGATCTATTGGGCCTAACAAACCCCATCCAAAGTACCGGATGCTTTAGTACTTCGAAATTTATATCATATCCGAAGGGTGTCCCGGAATGATGGGGATATTCTTATATATGCATCTTGTTAATGTCGGTTACCAGGTGTTCACCATATGAATGACTTTTATCTCTATGTATGGGATGTGTATTGAAATATGAAATCTTGTGGTCTATTATTATGATTTGATATATATAGGTTAAACCTATAACTCACCAACATTTTTGTTGACGTTTTAAGCATGTTTATTCTCAGGTGATTATTAAGAGCTTCCGCTGTCGCATACTTAAATAAGGACGAGATTTGGAGTCCATGCTTGTATGATATTGTGTAAAAACTGCATTCAAGAAACTTATTTTGTTGTAACATATTTGTATTGTAAACCATTATGTAATGGTCGCGTGTAAACAAGATATTTTAGATTATCATTATTTGATAATCTACGTAAAGTTTTTTTTAAAACCTTTATTGATGAAATAAAGGTTATGGTTTGTTTTAAAATGAATGCAGTCTTTGAAAAACGTCTCATATAGAGGTCAAAACCTCGCAACGAAATCAATTAATATGGAACGTTTTTAATCAATAAGAACGGGACATTTCAGATGATCACCTTACAAGATTGGAAGTGAGCTAGCAATCTTGAAAGTATTCTTGATTTTATGAAACTAGAACTTTTGGAATTTATGAAGAACACTTAGAACTTGAAGATAGAACTTGAGAGAGATCAATTAGATGAAGAAAATTGAAGAATGAAAGTGTTTGTAGGTGTTTTTGGTCGTTGGTGTATGGATTAGATATAAAGGATATGTAATTTTGTTTTCATGTAAATAAGTCATGAATGATTACTCATATTTTTGTAATTTTATGAGATATTTCATGCTAGTTGCCAAATGATGGTTCCCACATGTGTTAGGTGACTCACATGGGCTGCTAAGAGCTGATCATTGGAGTGTATATACCAATAGTACATACATCTAAAAGCTGTGTATTGTACGAGTACGAATACGGGTGCATACGAGTAGAATTGTTGATGAAACTGAACGAGGATGTAATTGTAAGCATTTTTGTTAAGTAGAAGTATTTTGATAAGTGTCTTGAAGTCTTTCAAAAGTGTATGAATACATATTAAAACACTACATGTATATACATTTTAACTGAGTCGTTAAGTCATCGTTAGTCGTTACATGTAAATGTTGTTTTGAAACCTTTAGGTTAACGATCTTGTTAAATGTTGTTAACCCAATGTTTATAATATCAAAAGAGATTTTAAATTATTATATTATCATAATATTATGATGTACGAATATCTCTTAATATGATATATATACATTAAATGTCGTTACAACGATAATCGTTACATATATGTCTCGTTTCAAAATCATTAAGTTAGTAGTCTTGTTTTTACATATGTAGTTCATTGTTAATATACTTAATGATATGTTTACATATCATAATATCATGTTAACTATATATATAATCATATATATGTCATCATATAGTTTTTACAAGTTTTAACGTTCGTGAATCACCGGTCAACTTGGGTGGTCAATTGTCTATATGAAACCTATTTCAATTAATCAAGTCTTAACAAGTTTGATTGCTTAACATGTTGGAAACATTTAATCATGTAAATATCAATCTCAATTAATATATATAAACATGGAAAAGTTCGGGTCACTACAACAACAACATAACTACGATTACAACTACTTCATTTCTTAACCGAACCTAGTAGGACACGAATTCCTGTTATGACATGGTTGTGAGCAAAAACCACACCTTGATGGACCTGTATCTCTGTTGTGCCTTTCATCCATCTCATTATGGTGCCGTCGTGATTGTCTTTCACCCCTATGTGTGATCAATCGTGTTGGATCGCCCTTAATTGTCCTGTTTGCATTGCGCCAGTAAGTGGCATCTCTAAGTGGATGCAAGTGATAACTATATTGTTCTCTCCACGTGGTAGTAGTGTAGTATTTAATAATCAAGGTTTTTGGATCTTTATTTCGTTTGCGACATACTGCAATGCCATGAGAGCAAGGCATCCTTTGATGTTGCCATCTTTCACAAGTTCACTTTTTGGCCAAATATCTAACACTGTACTCTGTCCCACCATCACCGCTTCTTTGATATGTAGATTGAACCTTCTACACCCTTGTTTGCTGGTCATAGCATGTTACTGTGTATGTAGAAGCAAGTTTATCACGATCTTGAAATTGTGCCCACATAGTATTGGATAGTGGTGCTTGCCATTCGTGAACGGTTGTTTCTTGAGTGTTGAAGTGCTCTCTTGTGTAGTGAAATGTATAATCAATACACGCTTTGACTGGCATCATACGGGCATGACGCAAAACATTGTTCAACGACTCAGCTATGTTTGTGGTTAAGTTACCCCAATGACGATGATCGATGTCTCTATACAAAGTTCACTTATGAAGATCGGATTCTACTAAATAATCCCAAGCCACCTCATTCAATGTTTTAATTCCACGCACTGCACCTTTGTATCTGTTACTTTGCATCGTGGATCCGGCCCTCCAACACAACTTCTTCACCTTGGTGTTTCTATTAAACTTTGTCATCAAGTTACGACGAATGTGGCGCAAGTAATAACTATGATGCCAACCATATTGCTGGTTAGCCATCGCCTTAAGTATACTTACATGACGATCAGATATAACAAACAATTCTCTGTTACTGTGATTAACATGTGTTTGGAACATTTCCAAAAACCAAGCCCAATTTTTGTTCAACTCACTATCAACTCCTGCGAATGCAACAAGCAGAATTTTCCCTTTAGCATTTTTGTCTACCGCTGTAAGAATCTTGCCAATGTAGTTACCCTTCAAATGAGTCCCATCAATACAAACTATAGGAATAAATTGTTGGTACGCCATAAGAGCGGGGCCAAATGTCCAGAATACATATTTGAAAGTGCGGACACTATATTCTACTTGAGGACCAAACACCCATCGAACAATTATATCCAGATTGGTGTGAAACAATTCATCGACATATGTGGGCAATTCTGCCAAGTTCCAAACAAACGTTCTATTGCAATACGCCGAGAATTCCAAGCCTTGGCGTAAGAGATATCCACTTTTCAAACTTTTTTTACGTGAGTTTGGATGTGTTTAACCTCATAGGCAATATCTTGACTAATAAAAGATATAGTATCAGTAGCAATTATATTGGAGGTTAAGCAATGATTGTTTTTACCTTGCACGTTTCCATAACAAATGTGTCCATCAAACCATTTTGTAATTTTCCACACACGACCCTTATTTTTCATTGTAGCAGCTACCATCCGAGGACATCGTCTAATTTGATTTGGACCATTGTAATGAGGACTGTTAGTGTAACAAATTGCTTTATAATAACTTGGTCTGCTATCTTCAACAAAAATTTCTCTCTGACGATCGATATTCCAGTTCCTAACAGTGGATACAAGGTCTTCTTTATTTCTAAAAACCATTCGTCTTCTAATTACACCATCGTCTTTATAACAATCCCATCCTAGCCCGTCATCCTCATCGAACGCAGGTCGATCAGAATCTTCTTCAACATTAAGAAACCCGAAATGATGGTTCACGGTAGGTTGGATTGGCCGCTCGATCACGTTTTGATCATCTTCAGATATATCACCTTCAACACTATAACTCTCTCTAAACATTCACTCGTTGTTAACGCACCATCGCCGGAATTTACTTCTTCATTTTGTTCTTCAGCCACTACTTCATCTTCATCTACAAACACACCTCCTGATTGAGATGTGAATGCACCACCTAACTTGAGAAAACTGAATTAAACTCTGTAACTGATCTACAAAACTGGATCGTTGTGAATTTCATTTTGACCAATGTAATGTGGATTTTGACCAGCTAAAAAATACATTGATTCCAAAGAATTGTCATCATGAATTTCAACCGGACACGTATTGTCGAAGTAGTCATTCCACATAATCATCTTCAACGTATGTGCTCTTGGATCAGTGATATTGGCTAAAAAGTCACGTTTTTAACCCGGTATTAAGGTCCAAAACCAAGAAAGATTCAAACTTTATCTGCAAAATACCCACTTCGTCGGTTAGAATTGAAGAACAAGTAATTATGAAGATGGTGCAAAAAGAATCAAGAGAATCGGAGCTAAAACGAAGATTCTAGAGCGAAAACGGTAAAAGACAAGAAATCAAGTTACGATCCAAGGAATCAGCAAGCCAAACGGCTTGCCAAACAGCTTTCCAAATAGCCTGCCTCGTTCACAAACGACCTGCCACACGCCCAAGTTGAACGGCCCCTGCAAACGGCTTGATCTGGCAAACGGCCCCTACAAACGGCCTGCGAGCCGTTTGCAAGCAAAATCCATGCTTATTTAAAGGGTCTTTGTCATTCATTCCAACACACACTTCAATTCACTTCTCTCTCTCTCTCTTGTACAATATTAGTCATACTTTCAAGGTCTTCGACTCAGTGAGGGAAACCTAGTACCCCGGAGAAGAACGCCGAAGACTGTATTAGGAGTGGTCTGAAGTTTGAAGTTGTCACTTTTGTATTCGGAACTCGTTTAATCTACTGGTACTTCTACCCTTTATCTTTATATAATGTCTTCTACCATTATGTTCTGTGATATTATTGCCATGATTAGCAAGTAGTTATCTTTAGTGTATGCTATGATGTAACCAGTTATAATGCCGAAATAATTTTATGGTTTGTGTATGTTGTTGAAATGCTTTCCGATTATGCTTTAAACTCAATCGCTTTTCCAACTAATAGAACATAGTTATTGGCTCTGTTATTAGGAAGTCGCAAACCCCGATTCAGAGTACACTATCTGTGTCACCCCTTGGTAAGAGAAGTCTATCGGATACAACGTAAGATCGAATGAGGCACACCGGTTGTAGTAAGTCTATCAAGCTTTGGATTCCGACTGAGGACTCTTTCGTAGTGAAACATCTGACTAGACCCTTAGTACATTGTCGGTCCCAGACCATGCTGATGTAGTCATCAAGCATATAAACTTCGTACGTGCATGATGAAGCACAGCGGTAATTATAAGCTGTACCTCTGCTAAGTAAGGCCATGGAAACCGGTCAGTGTTGACTAGTACACTGCACCATAATGCGGTCTCAAGCATTGCACCCCGCTTGAGGGATTCTTAGTTAATTAAGGAACTGTTAGTTTAAACACATAAAGGATTGGACCGTTAGGATAACCGTGTTCATGGAAGTCAACCTGACTTGGCCATGGTGTTCAAAATGGTTGAACTCTTTTTAAGGGCCAAACTATCTTTTAAATCCAATCATTAACGAAAGCATTAAAACACATCACATCTCTCGGATATGGTAAACCCTGTATTCTATTATGCTTAAGAATATTTAGACCTTTGTGGAATGTTAATACGTCACCCAACCGAGTCGCTCAATTGGATGAGCCGTCTGAACGTGTATGTCTGTAGTCAGACTGCACGGGCATCGGGGGTAAGGGACGCTACTGTCTATTCAGAATCTTCAAGCCTATAGCATTACCCAGTGACATGTCTTACGACAGGGGCGTTTAGGACCAGTGTAATGAATACAATGTCTCGGCCTATTCATGAGCCAACATTCCATAATCTCCGTAGAATAACTGATGAAATCATATTATGCACTTGCTTCAACCTTATCTGAATTACGAATTTTATCGCATTTACTTTATCTATCTTATAAACTAGAAAAGTCCAAAATTAGGTGAAAGGACCCGTTCATATACATTATAAATGACTCACAATAGTTGATTACATCGCGAGGTATTTGATCTCTAAATGATACATTTTACAACAATTGCATTCATTTTTATAAGACAAACTTTCTTTACGTCGAAAGTTGACGGCATGCATACCATTTCATAATACATCCAACTATAATTGACTTAATAATAATCTTGATGAACTCAACGACTCGAATGCAACGTCTTTCGAAATATGCCATGAATGACTCCAAGTAATATCCTTAAAATGAGCCAATACACAGCGGAAGATTTCTTTCATACCTGAGAATAAACATGCTTTAAAGTGTCAACCAAAAGGTTGGTGAGTTCATTAGTTTATCATAATCAATCATTTCCAATTATATAATAGACCACAAGATACTCATATTTAGAAAACAATCTGTGCAGGTCTACTCCTGCTGTAAAATCATTCATATGAAGAACACCGGAACTTTTCAAAACAACTCACCAACGGTAGCTAATGCGTGCGCGCAATGCAAAATCATCTCACCGTGGTAGTTAATACAATATAATTTCAATAACGGAAGCTAATGCGTGCGTGCAATGCAAAATCATCTCCCCATAAATAATTTTACAACGGTAGCTAATGCGTGCGTGCAATGCAAAATCATCTCACCGAGGGTAGCTAAAACGGTAGCTAATGCGTGCGTGCAATGGAAAATCATCACACCGTTACTAACTACTAAATTGAACCATTTCGGTAGCTAATGCGTGTTCAATGCAAAATCATCACACCGATGGTCGATAATATAATCTTTATAGAAATCGAACCTCTGAATCCAAATTATTCTATCATAGAATATAGTTTTGAATATTTGTGTCTATTTCGTCAATCATTTATAAAAACAGTTCATGTAATCTCAGTTCAAAAATATATCTCAAAAGCATTTAATAAAACAGTTATAAAAAAAACAGCGCATGTATTCTCAGTCCCAAAAATATAAAGAGTAAAGGGGAATCAAATGAACTCACAATATTGTATTTTGTAGTAATTAAGCATATAATGGCATTGAACAAGTGCAAGGTTGGCCTCAGATTCACGAACCTATATTAATTATATATATTTATATGTTGGTCAATATTTGTCTAACAATTTAGGTCAAGTCATAGTGTACCACAATCCTAATGCTCGAGGCTAATATGCAAAAGTCAACAAAAGTCATCTTGACCAAAATGACTTCCAAAATCTATACATGATTATTATATAGTTTAAATATAGTCGTTTTATATATTTAAATATTTTTAACAAATTTTATTAGAGTAAATAATATAATTCATTTATTAATAAATAAAATTTTATATTAAAATTTATATAATATAAATATACTTTTATATATCTTAAGTAATAAAATTTATAAAATTCATTTAATATCATAAAAATAATATGATAGGTATTATTAATGTAATTATATTACACTTAGTAAAATATCTTTGTATCACCTATTTATTTGATAAAAATAATATCGATAATAATAATAGTACGTAAAAGTTGTATTATTTTTTAATAATAATTATTATTATTCTACTAATAATAATAACAATATTTATATTTACTAAAAATGATATTTTAATAAAATGATAATTTTTTTATTAATATTAATACTAAAATGATAATAATAATGATATTTTATAATAACAATGATATTTCTATTAAAAATAATAATTTTAGTAAAAATGATAGTTTTAATATTAATAATACTTTTGATAATAATAATAATAGTGATAAAATAATGAAAAGGGTATTTTTATCTAAATCAATAACTTACAATATATTTATTTCATCATGATACTTATACTCATTATTTCTTAATCGATTCGTTTAATAGTTTTTAGTACTCTTTTAAATCGCATTCATAATAATGATAATAATAGAAATCATAATAATTAGATGATACTAATATTAGTTATAATGATAATAATATTAATAATAATAAATATTATAATAACATTAATGATAATACTAATAACTATTTTTAATGATAATAATAATAAAAATAATAATAATAGTAATAATAATAATAATAATAATAATAATAATAATAATAATAATAATAATAATAATAATAATAATAGTAATAGTAATGTTAATAATAATCTTAATGATAGTAATACTAATAAAAAATGACACTTTTTAATAATAAAACTTATAACGATAACGATAATAATAATAATAATAATAATAATAATAATAATAATAATAATAATAATAATAATAATAATAATAATAATAATAATAATAATAATAATAATAATAATAATAATAATAATTAGATAATAATAATAATGACGATAGTAATAATAATCATTTTAATAATACTAAAATTCAGTTGACTATAACTTCTAATCCGTTCATCGAAACCATTCGATATCTAAATGAAAAGTTCTTAATTTTTTGCTAGCTTTCCAACGACATGCATATCATATACCTTATCTTAGTAGCATATGTATCAAACTTATGATTCATAAAAACTATCTAATGACTAAATTAAACATACATGCATGCATAATCATATCTACTCGAGCACTAGTCAGGGATACACTAATAATATATAAAAGTTAAGTTATGAGTGCTCACATCTCAATATTGAGATTCAATATTGCAGGAAAGGTACGTAGACGCAACGGAGATGATAAACACTAGATTGACCTCATGAGCATACCCACGAACATTACCCATAACCTCCATAGCTATAACCCATAATTTCCTTAGCCCTATCCCACTCGAAAAACTCATTTTGAAATCACGCGAGCAGAACCTCATCGTAGTATTTTATGTATATTACTTAATAAAAATACTACTAATACTAATAATATGATTAACAATAATATTAATCTTAATAATAATAATTATAGTTATAATTTATATATATGTAGAGAGAGTATGCGAGAGACAGATGAATGATGAAATGAATTACAATTGCGTTCGTTCGAGATTTAAAGGATGTCAAGCCCAACTACTCCTCATGAGATCGCAGGAGGATTGAGGGGTGAGTCCATGCGATCGTATGAGGCTCGATCCCAGCTCACACTTCACGAATCAAAGTTGCCGACACTCTTTATTTATTTATATAATATATATTTATATTTATATAATTAATTATATATTATAATATATTTACGTACATAGTTAAATTGTAATTTTTGTTCCCATGACTCGTACGTTGTCACTCGACTTACATCTCATTTCCGGTTTCTCGAACTCATTCTCGTACACTTAGAAAACTAGCACTTTATGTTTAGTGACTCGTACCCTTATCAAAATATAGACTTAAATCATTAGTAAACTATATTACACGAAGTGTAACTTATGCATTTGAGTGTTTTGGTCATTTGCTTCTATAAGTCATCGTCTCGTTGTATATACATATTATCGAAACGTTTTATGACTAAGTTAAAATATATATTTATATTTTCGTTTAGAAATATAATTTTGAAATATTTATTTAACAATATAATATATAGTTTTTCAAAACTAATGATATTCAAAACTTATATATTTTGAAATGGTTTAAATAGTAAGAAATATTATTTCGTAACATTTGTATTTTAAAGTTTAAAATTGATATAATTCATTTATATACAACCGTTCATAAAGACATTTTTATAATCAAATTACTTTATATTCAAAATCATTTTATTACAAAGGTTATAATAGTAGAAGTTGTTATGTCATAATACGTTTTTAATAATAGAAGTCTATTATATCGAAAAACATTTTCGTTTAAGAAACATATATATATGCCTTTATAATATAAAGCTTAAATTCTGCTAATTCTATATAATCAATTTACCTTTATAAATAATAGATTACAGTACTTCAGTTTTGAAATTGTTTTCTTACGTTTGAAAATAGGTTAGTCGAATATTATAAAATCCAGTTCTCCACTAACTTTTGTCTAACCTTTGTCAATTGACACATTTGTCCTTACATGTAAACTACTTTACTAAAAATTCCGAATACCGTTAAAAAGGAACAGATTTCCTAAATCAAAGTGGACCTCTCAACAGGGACTTGCAATCATACAATGTATCTGATAAATCAATCATTTGATATTATCTTCTAATTCTATCGATAATCATATTGAAATAAATATGTTCATGTAAAGTATTATACATCTAATACTTTGTTAATGTTTTTCAAGTTATAATATATACACAAATACATATATAATCATAACCGTTCATATAATGGTTCGTGAATTATTGGAATTTGGTCGAGGTTAAATGAATGTATGAAAATAGTTTAAAATCCTTGAGATTCAACTTAACAAGCTTTGCTTATCGTGTTGGAATAATATAAAGATAAAGTTTAAATTTGGTCGGAAATTTTCGAGTTATCACATTAGGTAACCACTACTCCTTCATAACTATCTTAAGCTTTAATATAGGTTTGATTCTACTGATATCTTAAAAATATGACTCTAGGTCATACTTCCCTTACTCATAATAAGGAGTAGTACGATTTAGGCCCCGCTAAATATAAATTTAAAACAGCACCCCCTCTTGGTGGTTGATTCTGACGTGTTGTGACCTAACGACACCGCACAAATAAAACCGTCCATTTCGGCCATATCAAGAGGGAAGCTAGTTTTTGGCGCCGCTGCCGGGGACTGGTATCAGACAATACTGCTCTCTATCAAACTTATTCACAAGTATTTAGTGGTGTCTAAGAAAGACAATTATTTACGAACTTGGTTGTTGGATTTTTCAAACAGTCCCCAATTATATTGGGACCAAAAGGATCCTGCCTCTCAGTAGTCGGCCTGGCCACTTGGTTTGTTGAATAGTTCGTGCGGAGCTCTGTTATCGAAATACCAGGGAATCAGCAGCCAGAACCAAAAACATATTCAACCTTAGGATAGTTAGCTTATCTTAGACTAAATTAGATTATTTTAGATTACCTTAGATTACATTAGAATTACCTTAGATTACCTTAGAAATTTAGTTTATCTGCTTAAAATTAAAAAACAAAAGGCATACCCAGTGTATGACCCAAACCCGATCTAGACCAGGGCCGTTGTTATTCGTACCTGATCTAGATGCAATAATCTCTAAAGTACGCAAGGAAGCTGATAATGCTAAAAACGAACATATATTTCATAGCATTATTCCTCAAGAAAGACAAGCTTTTAGTTGCAATTGTTCTATTTACAAGTGATATTCGTTTAAATAATAAAAGGTGAAGACAAAAGACAGATTCGACGAATTGAAGACGCAAACGACCAAAAAGCTCAAAAGTACAAAAGACAATCGAAAAGGTTCCAATTATTGATAAGAAACGTCTCGAAATTACAAAAGTACAAGATTCAAAACGCAAAGTACAAGATATTAAATTGTACGCGAGGACGTTCGAAAATCCGGAACCGGGACTAGAGTCAACTCTTAACGCTCGACGCAACGGACTAAAAATTACAAGTTAACTATGTATATAAATATAATATAATATATAATTAATTATATTAATTATATATATATTATATATATATATATTAAAAACCGTCGGCAGCAAGAAACTCCAAGGGTGTGAGCTGTAAATTCATCTCCGCGACTCGCGGAGTTTTAAGGGCATTTTGCCGCGAGTCGCGGAGCCCCAAATTTCACTTCTGGCTATAAAGCAAACTGAATTCTGATCAAATTTCATATCTTATTTTCTCAATCTCTCTCTCAATATATACGTAATATATATATAATTTATATTTTAATTTTAATTTTAATTCCTAATAATAAGGGTATGTTAGCGAATGTTGTAAGGGTGTAAGTCGAAATTCTGTCCGTGTAACGCTACGCTATTTTTAATCATTGTAAGTTATGTTCAACCTTTTTACATTAATGTCTCGTAGCTAAGTTATTATTATGCTTATTTAAAACGAAGTAATCATGATGTTGGGCTAATTACTAAAATTGGGTAATTGGGCTTTGTACCATAATTGGGGTTTGGACAAAAGAACGACACTTGTGGAAACTAGACTATGGGCTATTAATGGGCTTTATATTTGTTTAACTAAATGAAAGTTTGTTAATGTTAATATAAAGATTTACAATTGGGCGTCCCTATAAATTACCATATACACTCGATCGGACACGATGGGCGGGGTATTTATATGTACGAATAATCGTTCATTTAACCGGACACGGGAATGGATTAATAGCCACTAGAATAATTAAAACAGGGGTGAAATTACATTCAAGGGTAATTGGTGTAATTGTTAACAAAGTAGTAAAACCTTGGTTTACACGCAGTCGATAACCTGGTGTATTCATTAAACAAAGTATTAAAACCTTGTTACAATTCGAATCCCCAATTAGTTGGAATATTTATCTTCGGGTATAATAATAATTTGACAAGGACACTTGCAATTTATATTTATGACTGATGGACTGTTATGGACAAAAACCAGACGGACATATTAAATAATCCAGGACAAAGGACAATTAACCCATGGGCATAAAACTAAAATCAACACGTCAAACATCATGATTACGGAAGTTTAAATAAGCATAATTCTTTTATTTCATATTTAATTTCCTTTATTTTATATTTAATTGCACTTCTAATTATCGCACTTTTATTTATTTTATCGCACTTTTAATTATCGTACTTTTTAATTATCGCAAGTTTATTTTATCGCACTTTTATTATTCGCAATTTCATTATCATTATTCACTTTACGCTTTAATTTAAGTCTTGTATTTATTTTATATTTTACATTAGGTTTTAACTGCGACTAAAGTCTTAAAATCGACAAACCGGTCATTAAACGGTAAAAACCCCCCTTTATAATAATAATATTACTTATATATATATTTGTATTTTTATAAAAGTAAACTAATATAGCGTTGAGCTTTGTTTAAAGATTTCCCTGTGGAACGAACCGGACTTACTAAAAACTACACTACTGTACGATTAGGTACACTGCCTATAAGTGTTGTAGCAAGGTTTAAGTATATCCATTCTATAAATAAATAAATATCTTGTGTAAAATTGTATCGTATTTAATAGTGTTTTCCTAGTAAAATAATAACTATTTTATATACACCTCGCTTTGACATCAGAAGCACGAATCATAAATCAAATGGCTTTCTGCGTTACTTTAGCAGAAAATACCAAACCCTCGATTGAAGTTCGAGGAAGACCAATCAGATTTCCAGAGATTCAAGGACACTCGTTCAAGTTAAAACATCACATCATCTAGCTCATCCAAAATGGCTGTCAGTTTCATGGATTACCGAATGACGATCCTAATTCTCACCTTGATAAATTCATATCTCTTTCGAACTCCTACAAACAGCCAGGGATATGACAAGATATAGTCCGGCTATACTTGTTTCCCTATTCTCTCACTCATCATGCTCAAACATGGTTCGAAGGACTGGAAAAAGATTCCATCACGTCATGGACGGAGATGGCTACTAAATTCCTTACCAAATATTTCCCTCTTTCTAAACAAACCAAACTAAAGAATGACATCATTAACTTCAAACAAAGTTATGATGAATCTCTTTACACTGCATGGGAGCGATTCAAAACCCTGCTGAAGAAGTGCCCTAATCACCAGCTAGAACAGTCAGCTCAAATCTGTACCTTCTACAATGGTCTTACGGTAAATCATAAGATGGCGATCGATGCAGCAGTTCAAGGAAATCTGATGAACCAAACTACAGACGAAGCACGGGAATTGCTCGAGAATATGACAATGCATCATCATGACTAGAACAGTGGTGAAACAACTTCACCATTTGCCCCACTCTCTGTACTTAACAATCAAACGGAGGACAAATCAGAATTCCAGAGATTCAAGGACACTCGTTCGAGTTAAAACATCACATCATCCAGCTCATCCAAAATAGCTTTCAGTTTCATGGATTACCGAATGATGATCCTAATTCTCACCTTGATAAATTCATATCTCTTTTGAACTCCTACAAACAGCCAGGGATTGGACAAGATATAGTCCGGCTATACTTGTTTCCCTATTCTCTCACTCATCATGCTCAAACATGGTTCCAAGGACTGGAAAAAGATTCCATCACGTCATGGACGGAGATGGCTACTAGATTCCTTACCAAATATTTCCCTCCTTCTAAACAAACTAAACTAAAGAATGACATCATTAACTTCAAACAAAGTTATTATGAATCTCTTTACACTGCATGGGAGCGATTCAAAACCCTACTGAAGAAGTGCCCTAATCACCAGCTAGAACGGTTAGCTCAAATCTGTACCTTCTATAATGGTCTTACGGTAAATCATAGGACGACGATCGATGCAGCAGTTCAAGGAAATCTGATGAACCAAACCGCAGATGAAGCATGGAAATTGCTCGAGAATATGACAATGCATCATCATGACTGGAACAGTGGTGAAACAACTTCATCATCTGCCCCACTCTCTGCACTTAATAATCAAACGGTGGCCATAAATTCCCTCACGGATAAGATGGAATCTCTCGCTAAACAACTTGGAGAATTAAAGATGTAGCCGCAGTAGGTCAACCAAGTTCAGGCTTGTGTTAATTGTACCAACCCACAACCCACTGAAGAATATCAAGTTGAGTACGAAAACCCTGTTCAGTCTATTACGTTCAATACCCAGTTCATCCACCAAATCCCGGATTCAGTCAACAACCTAGGGTTAATCAATTTCAACGAAGCAACTAGCCTTTTCGCTATCGCTACCCACCTTATCCAGCCCAACAATCTCAATTGTTCTACGATCAACCACTTCCACTCACTGTGTAGTGACCCGAACTTTTCCATGATTTTATATTAAATGAAAACTATATTTACATGATTAAATGTTTCCAACATGTTAAGCAATCAAACTTGTTAAGACTTGATTAATTGAAACGGATTTTGTGTTAACATTTGACCACCCAGTTTGTCCGATGATTCACGAATGTTATAACTTGTATATGACATGATATTATATATATGAACATATATATATATATATATATATATATATATATATATATATATATATATATATATATATATATATATATATATATATATATATATATATATATATATATATATATATATATATATATATATATATATATGTTTAACATGATGAAATGATAAGTAAGTATCTTATTATGTATATTAACAATGAACCTTATACATAAAACAAGACTACTAACCTAAGAAATTCAAAACGATATCTATACGTAACGATTATCCTTGTAATAACGTCTTAATATTTATATATCATATTAAGATATATTAGTACATCATGTTATCATAATAATGTAATAATTTAACATCTCATTAAATATAATAACAATGGGATTAATTACATTTAACAAAATCGTTAACTTATAGGTTCTGTAACAACATGTACATGTAACGACTAACGATGACTTAACGACTCAGTTAAAATGTATATACATGTAATGTATTAAGATGTATTGTTACACTTTTGAAAGACTTCATGACACATATCAAAGTACTTCTACTTAACAAAAATGCTTACGATTACATTCTCATTCATTTTCGTCAACAATTCTACTCGTATGCACCCATATTCGTACTAGTACAATACCCATGTCCTAGATGTACATACTATTGGTATATACACTTAAATGATTAGTTCTTAGCAGCCTTTAATGAGTCATCAAATATATGGGAACCATTCTTTGTAATCTAGTATGAATTATTTAGCAAGATTACAAAAATATTATTAATCATTCATGACTTATTTACAAGAAAACAAACTTACATATTCTTTATATCTAATCCATATATCACGACCTAAAACACATAAAAACACCTTCATTCTTCAATTTTCTTCATCTAATTGAACTCTCTCAAGTTCTATCTTCAAGTTCTAAGTGTTCTTCATAAATTATATAAGTTCTAGTTTCATAAAACTAAGAATACTTTCAAGTTTGCAAGTATACTTCCAAGCTTTCTAATCCATTCCAAGTAATCATCTAAGATCAAGAAATCTTTGTTACTTACAGTAGGTTATCATTATAATTCAAGGTAATACTCATATTCAAACTTTTATTCAATTTCTATAACTATAACTATCTTAATTCGAGTAGAAAATCTTACTTGAACTTGTTTTTGTGTCATGATTCTACTTCAAGAACTTCCAAGCCATCCAAGATCCTTTGAAGCTCTAGATAATTTCTTGTTATTTCCAGTAGGTTTACCTACTATACTTGAGGTAGTAATAGTGTTCATAACATCATTCGATTCATATATATAAAACTATCTTATTCGAAGATTATAACTTGTAATCACTAGAACATAGTTTAGTAAATTCTAAACTTGTTCACAAACAAAGTTAATCCTTCTAACTTAACTTTTAAAATCAACTAAACACATGTTATATATCTATATGATATGCTAACTTAATGATTTAAAATCTGAAAACACGAAGAACACCGTAAAACCGGACATACGCCGTCTTAGTAAAACCGGGGGTTGTTTTGGGTTAGATAATTAAAAAATATGATAAACTTTGATTTAAAAGTTGTCCTTCTGGGAAAATGATTTTTATTATGAACATGAAACTATATCCAAAAATCATGGTTAAACTCAAAGTGGAAGTATGTTTTTCAAAATGGTCATCAAGACGTCGTTCTTTCGACTGAAATGACTACCTCTTACAAAAATGACTTATAACTTGTATTTCTGACTATAAACTTATACTTTTTCTTTTTAGTTTCATAAATTTCAGTTCATTATGAAACCATAGTAATTGGATTCACTCAAAATGGATTTAAAACGAAGAAGTTATGGGTAAAACAAAATTGAATATTTTTGCTTGTTGTAGCTACGTGAACTTTGTAACAAATCTATACTAATCATAACTTAAATAACTTATATTGTATTATACATGTATTCTAACATATATTATTTAATTTTGATAGACCATAGACACGTATACAATGTTTTGACATATCATATCGACGTCATCTATATATATTATTTGGAACAACCATAGATGATAATGCTAAAAACGAACATATATTTCATAGCATTATTCCTCAAGAAAGACAAGCTTTTAGTTGCAATTTTTCTATTTACAAGTAATATTCGTTTAAATAATAAAAGGTGAAGACAAAAGACAGATTCGACGAATTGAAGATGCAAACGACCAAAAAGCTCAAAAGTACAAAAGACAATCAAAAAGGTTCCAATTATTGATAAGAAACGTCTCGAAATTACAAGAGTACAAGATTCAAAACGCAAAGTACAAAATATAAAATTGTACGCAAGGACGTTCGAAAATCCGGAACCGGGACCAGAGTCAACTCTTAACGCTCGACGCAACGGACTAAAAATTACAAGTTAACTATGTATATAAATATAATATAATATATAATTAATTATATTAATTATATATATATTATATATATATTAAAAACCGTCGGCAGAGAAAGACTCCAAGGGTGTGAGCTGTAAATTCATCCTCCGCGACTCGCGGAGTTTGAAGAGGTTTTCACCGCGAGTCGCGGAGCCCCAAAAATCGAAATTCCCTATAAAGCCAACCGAATTCTGATCACAATTCATATCTTTTTCTTCTCTTATCATACGTAAAATTTATATATATATATATATATATAATTTATATTTTAATTTTAATTCTAATAATAAGGGTATGTTAGCGAATGTTGTAAGGGTGTAATTCGAAATTCTGTCCGTGTAACGCTACGCTATTTTTAATCATTGTAAGTTATGTTCAACCTTTTTACATTAATGTCTCGTAGCTAAGTTATTATTATGCTTATTTAAAACGAAGTAATCATGATGTTGGGCTAATTACTAAAATTGGGTAATTGGGCTTTGTACCATAATTGGGGTTTGGACAAAAGAACGACACTTGTGGAAATTAGACTATGGGCTATTAATGGGCTTTATATTTGTTTAACTAAATGATAGTTTGTTAATGTTAATCTAAAGATTTACAATTGGGCGTCCCTATAAATTACCATATACACTCGATCGGACACGATGGGCGGGGTATTTATATGTACGAATAATCGTTCATTTAACCGAGCACGGGAATGGATTAATAGCCACTAGAATAATTAAAACAGGGGTGAAATTACATTCAAGGGTAATTGGTGTAATTGTTAACAAAGTAGTAAAACCTTGGTTTACAAGCAGTCGATAACCTGGTGTATTCATTAAACAAAGTATTAAAACCTTGTTACAATTCGAATCCCCAATTAGTTGGAATATTTAACTTCGGGTATAATAATAATTTGATGAGGACACTCGCACTTTATATTTATGACTGATGGACTGTTATGGACAAAAACCAGACGGACATATTAAATAATCCAGGACAAAGGACAATTAACCCATGGGCATAAAACTAAAATCAACACGTCAAACATCATGATTACGGAAGTTTAAATAAGCATAATTCTTTTATTTCATATTTAATTTCCTTTATTTTATATTTAATTGCACTTCTAATTATCGCACTTTTATTTATTGTTATTTAATCGCACTTTTAATTATCGTACTTTTTAATTATCGCAATTTTATTTTATCGCACTTTTATTATTCGCAATTTCATTATCGTTATTTACTTTACGCTTTAAATTAAGTCTTTTATTTATTTAATATTTTACATTAGGTTTTAACTGCGACTAAAGTCTTAAAATCGACAAACCGGTCATTAAACGGTAAAAACCCCCCTTTATAATAATAATATTACTTATATATATATTTGTATTTTTATAAAAGTAAACTAATATAGCGTTACGCTTTGTTTAAAGATTTCCCTGTGGAACGAACCGGACTTACTAAAAACTACACTACTTTACGATTAGGTACACTGCCTATAAGTGTTGTAGCAAGGTTTAAGTATATCCATTCTATAAATAAATAAATATCTTGTGTAAAATTGTATCGTATTTAATAGTTTTTCCTAGTAAAATATAAACTATTTTGTATACACCTCGCTTTGACATCAAGTATTTTTGGCGCCGCTGCCGGGGACTCTCTTAAACGCCGGAAGCGCAACGCTAATATAAAAAAAAAGATTTTTAGTTAACTTTTATTAAAATTCGTTTTTGTAAAAATACGTGTTAATTATTCAAAAATATAAAAAGAAAAACAAAAATATAAGCATTTTTAAGATTTTGTTAAATATTTAAGTTTTATAAAGTTTCTTTATTTTTAGTTTATAAAAACATAAGTTTTATTTAAGTATTTTGTTTTTATTTAAAAACATAAAAAAAAAGATATATATATAAATCTAGTTTTAATCATTTTATTTATTAAAATTATAAAGTAATTCTATTTTTATTTAAGTTTTAAATATAAGTTTTATTTATACACATATTTTTTTTTATAAACAGAAAAAATTAAAAACAGAAAATAAAATAAATAAATAAATAAAGAAAAACGCGTTGAAGAAATAAGCTGTCATCTGAATTTTGGAACCCCGCGAGTCGCGGGGTTTGAAGTTTTAATTACCGCAAGTCGCGGAGTGACTCTGACACCACCGACAGAACCCTAAATCTGTATTAATTACGGAGTATTTATTAATTATTATTAATATAAACCCTAATTATGTATTATTATTATAATTAATTTTATTTTAACTTTTTATTTAATTTATGTATTTAGTATTAATTAGTTTTAATTAAATTGTAAAATTAGTAGTTTTATTAAATAAATAATATAAAAATAATATTTTTATAAAAATTGTACTTTTTACAACTTTTTGTATATTTTTATATTTTGTCCCTTTTTAATCGTTGTAGCGTAATATTTGTATTTTTAGCTCATATTTAATTTTAAACTTAGTTTTTGCCATAGTCATTTTTACTCCTATATTTTTAGGCTTTGCCGTAGAATTCCTTAAGTGCTTTTTCTTTAGACTAAGATTTAGATGCTTTAGAATTTTGCGACGCCTTTTTAAGTTTTAGTTTCTTTTTAAGTTATTTCCATTTGGTATTTAGTTTTTCCTGTAAGCTTTAATATTTTTAGACGACTTTTACTATGTATCAATTATCATTCCAATTAGTAATTTCAATTTGCGATTATAATTTTAAGTTAGTTGTAGTAATAAGGTTAGGTTAGTCAAGTATTTTTAAGTTTTTATAAGTTTCTTTTATTTTTCCGTCACCTTTTATTTTTCAACCATTTTTCTTTTTCGACCTTTTTCGACGAACTCTTTTTCTCTCTTATTTCTCGCTATTCTAGTTTTAGGACATAGATTTTTATTCTACTTCTTATCTAAATTTCTTAAAATTACGAAAATTTATTTTAAGTGGTTAAATTGATAGACATCAAAATTTTCTGGTTCGTAGTAATAGTTGGATTTGTACGTGGACCGGGTTATTGGAGCCAAACAGTCCTCAATTATATTGAGACCAAACGAATCCTGCCCCTCTGCTGCATCTTTTGGCTATTCGAAACGTGGGCAAAATCAGAAAAGTCTATTGATTGGATAACTTATTATAATTTTTCTTTCCTTTTTAAAACTAATAGGATATTCAGTGAATGCACCGAGCAAGACGTTCACCACCTTTTGTACGTTCACCACCTGTAACTAGATCAAGATATTTAGCAAATATAACCGCCGTTGATTTTTCTTTAGAATCGTCATCCAGTCGACCAAGTACTTCAGTTCAAATTTCCGATAATCCATTTTTTGAACCCGACATCACAATTGAGAATCCGGAGAATATTCAGGAACGGTTCGTAGATCCTGAACCATTAAACTTTCCTCCAGAGCCACCAATCATTCAAACAGAGATTGTTGAGGAACGAACCATTAAATCAGAATCATCTAGTGATACCGATTCAACAAATTCAATTATGGAGAATCTGGAACCTTTAAGTATGGAAGACCGAATGAGAGCTAAACGCACTGGCCAAGGTCACGCAATTACTCATCCAGACATTAATGCGCCAGATTATGAAATCAAAGGACAAATTCTACACATGGTGACTAATCAATGCCAATTTAGTGGTGCGCCGAAGGAAGATCCAAATGAACATCTACGTACCTTTAATAGGATCTGCACACTATTTAAAATACGAGAAGTGGAGGATGAACAGATATATCTCATGTTATTTCCCTGGACTTTAAAGGGAGAAGCCAAAGATTGGTTGGAATCGTTACCTGAAGGTGCGATCGATACATGGGATGTTTTAGTTGACAAATTTTTTAAACAATTCTTTCCTGCATCTAAAGCCGTAAGACTTCAAGCAGAAATTGTTACGTTCACACAGAAACCAAATCAAACTCTATATGAGGCGTGGACAAGATATGGAAAGTTATTAAGAGGATGTCCGCAACATGGTTTAGACACCTGTCAAATAGTACAAATATTCTACCAAGGATGCGACATCACTACAAGGAAAGACATAGATATAGCAGCGGGTGGTTCTATTATGAAGAAAACCGAAACTGATGCTTACAAAATTATTGATAATACTGCTTCCCACTCACATGAGTGGCACCAAGAAAAAGATATCATTAGATCATCTAAAGCAGCTAGAGCCGATTCTAGCCATGACTTAGATTCCATTTCCGCAAAGATAGATGCTGTGGAGAGACGAATGGAAAAGATGACTAAAGATATTCACTCAATACGAATTAGTTGTGAGCAGTGTGGAGGACCACATTTGACAAAATATTGTCTCAGTATTGAATTAACAATGGAACAAAGAGAGAATATTTCATACATAAACCAAAGGTCTGGAAATAATTATCAGAATAATTATCAACCGCCAAGACCAATTTACAATCAAAACCAGAATTATAACCGAAATATTCCATACAACAACCAACAAGGTCCTAGCAATCAACAAGTATCCAATAATACTTACAATCAGCAAAGACCTAATTTTCAAAACAAACCACCACAACAAACAGATGATAAAAAGCCAAATTTAGAAGATATGATGACGAAGCTAGTTGAAACTCAAACGTAGTTTTTCACATCTCAGAAACAAACTAATGAACAAAATGCTCAAGCATTTAGAAATCAACAAGCTTCTATTCAAAATCTGGAACAAGAAGTAAGCAACCTAGCAAGGTTAATAGGTGAAAGAAAACCGGGAAGTTTACCGAGCGATACAAATGCTAACCCCCGGAATGAAACAGCTAAAGCTATTACCACAAGAAGTGGTACAACACTTAAACCACCTGAAATACCTGTAACTTCTGATGAAACTATTCCTACTCCACAAGAACCACAACCTGATCAAGATAAGGAAAAAGAACCGGTAGTTGAAAAGGTTAATGAAAATAACACAGTTAAGGATAAACCTTATGTTAAACCATACCAACCACCACTTCCTTACCCGAGTAAAATGAAGAAAGAAAAACTTGAAGCCGAGCAATCCAAATTCTTGGATATGTTTAAACAGATAAATGTAAATCTTCCTTTCATTGATGTGATTTCAGGAATGCCAAGATATGCTAAATTCTTGAAAGATCTAATCTCAAATAGAAAGAAAATGGAAGAACTCTCGGCTGTTACTATGAATGCTAATTGTTCAGCAGTGCTGTTGAATAAGATACCAGAAAAATTATCTGATCCAGGAAGTTTCACAATTCCATGTTTTCTGGGTAGTCTTAGTTCAATAGAAGCATTGGCAGACTTAGGTGCTAGTATAAATCTAATGCCGTATTCACTATACGCTAAACTAGACCTTGGAGAATTGAAACTAACAAGAATAAGCATACAACTAGCCGATAGATCAATAAAATATCCTAGAGGGATAATGGAGAACATGCTAGTTAAAGTTGGTACTTTAGTATTTCCAGTAGATTTTGTTGTTTTAGACATGGAAGAAGATTCTCAAGTTCCTCTCATATTAGGAAGACCATTCTTAAACACGGCTAAAGCAATGATAGACGTGTTCGGTAAGAAACTGACCCTAAGTATAGAGGATGAGAGTGTTACCTTTTCAGTTGATAGAGCAATGCAACAACCACAATCTGCAGATGATACATGTTATTATATTCAAACTATAGATGCACATGCAGAATTATTAGAAGAATTTCCAGAATTACAAGGAACAGGAGAATGTTCTTTAGGAGAAGGTAATGAACCAATTGATGAAGCTGAAATGTTAGCTACACTTATAGCTAATGGATATGAACCAACAACAGAAGAAATTCAAATGCTAAAAGAAGAAGACAGATATCGATATAAATCATCGATAGAAGAACCTCCGAAATTAGAGTTAAAGCCACTTCCAAACCATTTGGAATACGCTTATTTACATGGTGAATCTGAATTACCTGTAATAATATCGTCTTCTCTTACTGAAAATGAGAAATCACAACTCATTTCTGTGTTGAAAGCTCATAAACCAGCCATTGCATGGAAGATTCATGATATTAAAGGAATAAGTCCTTCGTATTGCACACATAAAATCCTTATGGAAGAAGGTCATAAAACGTATGTGCAACGCCAACGAAGACTAAATCCTAATATGCAAGATGTAGTTAAGAAAGAGATTATTAAACTGCTAGATACAGGTTTGATATATCCAATTTCTGATAGTCCATGGGTAAGCCCAGTTCAATGCGTGCCTAAGAAGGGTGGCATGACTGTCATTACAAATGAGAAAAATGAGCTTATTCCTACTAGGACTGTAACAGGATGGCGTGTATGTATTGATTATAGAAAATTAAATGACGCCACCAGAAAAGATCACTTTCCCTTACCTTTCATAGATCAAATGTTGGAAAGATTAGCCGGAAATAGTTACTATTGTTTTCTAGATGGATTTTCCGGATATTTTCAAATTCCAATAGCACCCGAAGATCAAGAGAAAACCACATTTACGTGCCCTTATGGTACTTTTGCTTACAAACGCATGCCATTTGGACTTTGTAACGCCCCTGCAACCTTTCAAAGGTGTATGATGGCGATTTTTCACGACATGATAGAAGAATGCATGGAAGTATTCATGGATGACTTTTCAGTCTTCGGTGATACATTTAAATCATGTCTAGTTAATCTGGAACGAATGCTAATTAGATGCGAAAAATCAAATCTAGTACTTAATTGGGAGAAATGCCATTTCATGGTTAAAGAAGGCATCGTTCTTGGACATAAAATTTCAAAAGAAGGAATTGAAGTGGATAGAGCTAAAGTAGATCTAATTGCTAAACTTCCACATCCCACCAATGTTAGAGGAGTTAGGAGTTTTCTAGGGCATGCCGGTTTTTACCGACGTTTCATAAAAGATTTTTCTAAAATTGCCACTCCTATGAATAAACTCCTAGAAAAGGATGCTCCATTCATCTTTTCAGATGAGTGTATCAAATCTTTTAATATTCTTAAAGAAAAACTCACTAATGCGCCGATCATGATAACACCAAATTGGAATCTACCATTTGAACTAATGTGCGATGCAAGTGATTTTGCAATGGGAGCCGTTTTAGGACAAAGGATTGAAAAACGATTTCAACCTATATATTATGCTAGTAAGACATTACAAGGAGCACAAACGAACTATACAACTACTGAAAAAGAACTCCTTGCTATTGTCTTTGCTTTTGACAAATTTCGTTCATATCTCGTTCTAGCAAAAACGGTGGTCTATACCGACCATTCTGCTCTTAGATACCTATTTTCAAAACAAGATGCTAAACCAAGATTAATCCGTTGGATCTTACTCTTACAAGAGTTTGATATTGAAATCCGAGATAAAAGAGGAGCAGAAAACCTCGCAGCTGATCATCTTTCTCGTCTTGAAAATCCTGAGTTAGAAGTTCTGAATGAATCAGCCATACAAGACAACTTTCCTGATGAATATCTATTGAAGATAGATTATAAAGAAATCCCATGGTTTGCAGACTATGCAAACTACTTAGTTTGTGGATTCCTTGAAAAAGGATTATCGTACCAAAGACGAAAGAAATTCTTCAGTGATATAAAACACTATTTCTGGGAAGATCCACATCTGTTTAAAAGTTGTCCCGATGGAATAATACGCCGATGTGTATTTGGAGATGAAGCTAGTAAAATTTTAAACCATTATCACACAGGACCAACAGGAGGGCATTATGGGCCTCAACTAACAGCAAGAAAAGTTTATGAAGCTGGATTCTATTGGCCTACAATTTACAAAGACACACACCTTCTTTGCAAATCCTGTGATGCATGTCAAAGGGCCGGAAAAATAAGTCAACGTGATGAAATGCCACAAAATGTCATCCAAGTATGTGAAGTATTTGACATTTGGGGTATTGACTTTATGGGTCCATTTCCAAAATCTCATAATAATCTATATATACTCGTAGCCATTGATTATGTATCTAAATGGGCGGAAGCACAAGCTCTCCCAACTAACGATGCACGAGTTGTAGTCAACTTTTTAAAACGTCTTTTTGCAAGGTTTGGAACACCGAAAGCTTTAATAAGTGATCGGGGTACTCATTTCTATAATAATCAACTTGAGAAAGTTCTTAAAAGATATGGAGTAACTCATAAAATCTCCACCGCATATCATCCACAAACAAGTGGACAAGTTGAAAATACAAACCGAGCTTTAAAACGTATTCTAGAGAAAACCGTAGGATCAAATCCGAAGGAATGGTCCATTAAATTGGAGGATGCACTCTGGGCTTTTAGAACAGCCTACAAAACTCCAATTGGAACCACACCTTTTAGACTTATTTATGGAAAAGCATGTCATCTTCCAGTAGAAATTGAACACAAAGCATTTTGGGCTTTGAAGACATGTAATCTTGATTTACATGAAGCTGGACGTCTACGATTAAGTCAACTAAATGAATTAGAAGAATTAAGAAATGAAGCATACGAAAATTCGTTAATCTATAAAGAAAGAACGAAGAAATGGCATGATAAAAGGATCAGAAGTTCAAAAGAATTTAAAGAAGGAGACAGAGTTCTTCTTTTCAATTCACGATTCAAGCTATTTCCTGGAAAATTGAAATCAAGATGGTCTAGACCATTCATAGTCAAAAGAGTTTTCCCATACGGAACGATAGAATTAATAAATTCAAATGGGATTGAATTTAAAGTTAATGGTCACAGAGTTAAACATTACATACATGGTCCGATGGAAGTCGACAACGAAGTTAATCACAATTTCGACACCACAGCTAACTAAGTGTGGGGAGAATCAAGTCTTTAAAGGATAATATGTATTTCTGTTAGAGTTAGATTGTCTGTTTTCGTGTAGTTCTCGAAAATGGAACCCGAATGGTCTTTCCCTAGCAGACCCTAAAGAACTAGTCTTCTCCCCCCATTCTGAATTTTTATTTTTTTTAGGTTTTTACGAAATGAAGACTGCCTGTGAACTAAACCATGGTCTAATGCTACACGCTTTGATCACTAAACGTAATAATGACATACTCCCGAGTGAAATAGTATCAGTAATCAGAGAAAGAATGGACGGAGTTAGAAAAGAATCCAGATGCGAAGATAATAAGTTACAATTTGGTAAAGGAAAATCAAAATCCGCAGCGAAAAGAAGAGCACGACACCTAGAAAGATGTCACAAATGCGGAAAATGGTCACATGGAGGTAAATGTTCAAATAATCAAACCTATTCAAATACCGAATTTGTTACTTTATGCAGAGACGGACCGTTCATATGTTTAGAAGAAAAGACACTGAATGCTCGAGGTTACGCCTATGCAGCCATGGAAAACCAATTAAACCGACTATCTTATGAATGGAATAGATCATATAACTAAGAAATCTATTCCACAGGTATGTCTGTACAGTTTTTATTTTTATTTTTATTTTTAACCTTTTGATAATAAACGCTAATTTGTTCGCTAAAAAGTATTAAATTGGTATTGAATAAAATTAGGTTTGGCGACCGAAATTATTGATATCATTCAAAAATTTATTACATCACTGCGAAATTTAACGTTTATTCTTAAGGTATAAATATCTTTAATCAATCAACTAAAAAATATTTCAAAAATTCGTCATGAGTTAAATTAGGTCTTGGAACCGAAATTACTTTACCGAAAAGAGGGGCGCATATTTTTGATAATATTTGATTGATTAAAGTGGGATAAAAAGACAAAAAGATTTTTAATTTTATTTTTACCATATTTTTAAAATTAATATTTAAATCTTAAATTAATATTGTAAACTTTATAAAAATATATATTTAAAATTGTAAATATTTGAAAAATTAATATAAGTTTGATATAAATTTATAAATTATTAAATTAAGTTTGGTGTGAATTTTTAATTTTTAAAATATAAATTATTAATTTTATGCATTTTAAATTTTAAGTTTGGTTTGAATTTTTAATAATAATTTTGAATTTTATATTTAAGTTGTGTGAATTTAAAAACAAAAATTTACTTTATCTCATTAAGTTAAGAATATGATTTTTAAAATTCGTCGTAAGTTGAAGACTAGGTCTTTGAACCGAAATTGCTTTACCCGAGGGAGGGACGAGAACTTTTATTATCATTATTTTTAATCTTATTGAATTAAAGTATGCCAAAAACATTGAAAAAACCCAAAAATCTTAGCTTTTAAAACAATCGCTACAAAAAGACAAATTTTAAAATTTTGTCGAGAGACGGACTAGGACATCTATCCGAAACGACCTCGTCCTAAATAATTAGGGAAACAAAATTTTAAAATTAATTTCTTAATTGTTTTCAAAAGTTAATGATTTAAAAAAAAAAAAAAAAAAAAAAAAAACAAACTCCGCGAGTCGCGGAGTTTGAAGAGTATTTCACCGAGACTCGCGGAGGGACCAATTTACAGAAAAAAATATACCCGCAGAACAGATCAGTCCCCAACCCAAAACAAAAACATACTGCGAAAATAGCTGCGAAAAAACCCGAAAACCACCCCCAAAAATCCCAATTTTTAACCGTTAATCACCAAATTTTTTGCTAAAATCATGTTGAGAAGGATGCTATCTAAGAATTACTCAAGAAAAACGGTAAATTTCTACACCTAAACACCATTTAATTCGAAATTTGATGTTCTTGAGCTATTTTTTCCCCAATTTGATTTTGATGCTTTTTAGTGTAATTAGGCTTAAATTGTTTATGTATTATGCTTGTATAACCTAGATTGATGCTGTTTAACATGATTAGAAGCCTTAAACTTCAAATTTTGAATAATCTAGGGTTTGTGTTCTTGAGCAAATTTGGGGCTTTTTGATATAAACAGGTTATGGCCGATTTTTGTCATGAATTGTTGCTAAATTGAGTAGTGTAACATGTCTAGGTAGTTAAATGATCCAAACTTTGAGCCTAAACATGATTTTGAGAATTAAAGTGGACTTTTTCAAGTCTAAAATTCATGAACTTGATTTTTGAAAGATAATGCCATTTGAGACTTGTTTAATTGCTAGTAATGATTATTTTGACATGTTATTTGAGTTGAATGCTTATGAACTTGGCAAACATTTTCGTATATGCTTATTTGAAAAAGTGTAGATTTGATAAAAATGTGAAAATGAGCTTAAGTTTGATATAAATTGATAATGTCATTGTAATTATTTTGATTGATGATTTTGCTGACACTAATGCATATTTGGATGCACAAAAATTGTGTTTGATGTGTTTTGCAGAATGAAAGGGGTGAATCTTCATCCCAAGCCCGCAATGCTCCTGCTGAGAATTTGGAACAACAGGAGGTGGATAACTACTACAAGCAGGATGTACCTCATCCAATCATGACCTTTTCTGATATGCACTTGGAAGAGTTGCACCCGAACCTGAGATTTGACAGACTTTGGATAGATTATCCAAAATATCAACGGGGTTTGCATACTCTTCATTCCAAGGTTGTTGAGATACCGAGGGTCATAGAATGGGGACCCTTAGAAGCTGTAGAATTGGCCGGGCCAATTAGGGAATTACTTGTACAGAGGTATGGTAATTCTTCTTTTAATGACTGGGTACATTTATTCACCAAACGTAGACCTGTATATAAAGTATGGTGTGAAGAATTGTTATGTAGTATAGAGTTGAATGATCGGGTAGCTAGTTTAACCGATCGTTCTTTTATTAGATTTTTGTTAGGCGGTTCGATGCGCCACATGTCTTTACTGGACATGGCTCAGGCTTTACGTATATATACGCCTGAGGAGTTAGCGTCTGCCGATTGTAGAGGATTGATACTAAACGGTAGAAAGATAGATGAGAATTTTGATACACACGGTGTGTGGAGTCAAGTGACAAGCCATCACCGTTTCAAAGGGGGAAATTACTCTTATTTGGATATAGATAGAGCCGAATTAAGAGTGATACATAGGTTTTTAGCTAATTCGATTACACAAAGGGGTAAGAACAAAGAAAAAGTAAATGAACAGGATTTGTTTTACCATATGTGTATTCGAGACCCACAAAGCGCTGTAAGTATACCATATTGTGTGGGTTATTATTTATCAGCTATGGTTCGGGGGATGCGACCACATAGCATAATAGGAGGTGGTATTTTTATTACTTTGATTGGTGAATATCTCGGTGTGGATATAAGTCGGGGGGGATTATTACTAGAAGAGCCGGAACCCCGCGATACTATAGGTTTAAATGTATACCATGGTGCGAAAGTTTTGAAGAGGCGAAATAACGCCGCAGTTCGATACCATGGTAGACATCCACAGGTGGAGAGAAACCAGCAGCAAGGTAATGTAGGAGGGGGGAACGAGATGCAAGAAATGCATAGGTTTATAGCTTCTCAGGAATACGAAAATGCTAGACAGAGAGCATTTGAAGATTGGCAAGTTCATCAGAACCAAATCATAGCTCATTGCCAACATATAGGTAGAAACTATATTCCTACACCGAAACCCATCTTCCCTCCTTGGTCTATAGAGATGCAGCCACCATATCCTACGTATGACCCTACCGAAGCATTCTATAGCACCTATGGTTATGCCTGGAACCCCTATTGGTACCAATATCATCCTTAGTTTACTTATTATTTTTTATTTTTGTTTTGTAATTTGTAATTATTAATATGTTTAATACTTTTGTTAATATTGTAATCATTTTTATAATTATCTAACTTTTATTCTTAGATTTTAATAATTTTTGAATGTGGGGTAATATACCAAACTTCAAAAATATGTATATATGTTTGCAGTTTATCTTATGTACACAACAGGGTAAAACAACGCATTTTCAAAGACTGGCATTAAGTTCAGCAAAAGCAACTAATTTTGACGACAAGATGCAAAATATATGTGAAATAACAACAAGACGGAATGAACAAATGATGTGCACCATTTATCATTCAGCAAACAAACGCCAATATATTTGGAAACTTTGGTAAAAATTTAATCATTTTCACACTAATCACCCTCAATAATTTAAATTGTTACTGATTTCTTGCAAATGAGGGCATTGCAAGATCTTAAGTGTGGGAAGGGGTTAAATTCTTTCGGATTTTAAAAAAAAAAATTTATTTTATACACTTGGTTACCATTAAAAATACTAGTAAAGCAGTAGTTGTATTAGAATCTAGTGCTCTCTGATAAAAAAGAACAGCCCTAGTCTTATATACTGACTACCCAATTCTAGTAAAATTTTTCAAAATTTTCAATTAAATGAATTCAAATTATGTTTATACATATTTATGAACGATAAAACTAGGTTTTAACACCGAAATTATTGTTACCTCGGAAAGGACATAAATTGAGAAACAAACCAAAATGTTAAAATTCATTTAAAATGGAATAGAGGACGATAAAAAAAAAAGAAAAATAAAAGCCAAGTGTGGGAAAATTTACCAAGTTATCTTAAACATATGTCACATATATCTGTAACAAATAACTGAAAATACTTTTGCTTTGGACTAAACTAAACTGTTTTACCCGATGAAAGAAAATAAGAGATGGATCTACACGATGAATCAATTCCATCATTAAAAGGAAGTAAAGTCTTCCGAAAAAGACACGCGCTTCTTGATTTAGGTCATGAAGTTGTCGTCCAGACCAGCTGTAGGTTGACGAAAAATCTAGAAAAGTCATCACTAAAATCAGCAGGAAATCCACGGACCTCAGCATTAAACAGGGTCGCCAAGTGGTCGAATTTATCCTAACCATGAGAAGGATTTATCTCGTACAATGGGGGGCACCGTGCAAATTAGCTTGATAAGACTAATGAATCAGATTCCCAGAAAGGATAATCTCCTTAAAGATTAAAAATCAGCTTTTAAGACTGATATTACTCAATCCTAGAGATTGACCTTAAAGATTGAGAATTACAAACTCATGGAATTCAATGATATCTAAACTCGAGCTTGAACGAGAAAATATTTTGATCAAAAATACAAACCGATTTGTTTTCTGAAAACCCATTTTCAATGCGTTCATTACCATTGAACGTAAAATCCTAGGAATTCATCTGGAATTCATTAGGTCACCTGAACTAAATCGGGTGTCAACCGTAAGAACGGTGGTTGCATAGTGGTCAAAGACAGGACCTTGTGCCATACTGAAAAATTATAAGGGTGAGCTTTACTATTGCTCCTACCAAGGATAGTAATTGCGTCCGACACGTTATAGACCATAATTAAAAGCATGTCAGGGGACATTGCCTTAACAGTTGCTTGTTCAACGCTTTCCTTTACAACCGGACGGTAGTTTACCGAAAGGTAATATACGGGACAAGTAAACTGGACGTGTTGCTTTCCAAATACAAGGTTAGCAAGTGGGTGACACAAAACCGCAAGTTTTGAGCTAAAATTTTCAAATCTAAAACCCACCAAACCCACAAAAATATTTTGCAAACACCGGTAAAGGGTTATCCCGGAAAACTTATCTAGGGTAAAAAACTAGATTTAATTTTCAAAAGATCAAATGTTTTCAAAAAGATCCAATTTCCTTAATGGATCTAAATTTTTATAGTCATGTGGGACTGTAAACCATATCGTTACTACCATTGTTTATACCGCCGTATAGAAATCACTGATGTACAAAGTGTGAAGAATAAAGAAGTGATTCTAGTATTTCAAGACGATATTGCTTGAGGACAAGCAACGCTCAAGTGTGGGAATATTTGATAATGCTAAAAACGAACATATATTTCATAGCATTATTCCTCAAGAAAGACAAGCTTTTAGTTGCAATTGTTCTATTTACAAGTAATATTCGTTTAAATAATAAAAGGTGAGACAAAAGACAGATTCGACGAATTGAAGACGCAAATGACCAAAAAGCTCAAAAGTACAAAAGACAATCAAAAAGGTTCCAATTATTGATAAGAAACATCTCGAAATTACAAGAGTACAAGATTCAAAACGCAAAGTACAAAATATAAAATTGTACGCAAGGACGTTCGAAAATCCGGAACCGGGACCAGAGTCAACTCTTAACGCTCGACGCAACGGACTAAAAATTACAAGTTAACTATGTATATAAATATAATATAATATATAATTAATTATATTAATTATATATATATTATATATATATATTAAAAACCGTCGGCAGAGAAAGACTCCAAGGGTGTGAGCTGTAAATTCATCCTCCGCGACTCGCGGAGTTTGAAGAGGTTTTCACCGCGAGTCGCGGAGCCCCAAAAATCGAAATTCCCTATAAAGCCAACCGAATTCTGATCACAATTCATATCTTTTTCTTCTCTTATCATACGTAAAATTTATATATATATATATATAATTTATATTTTAATTTTAATTTTAATTCTAATAATAAGGGTATGTTAGCGAATGTTGTAAGGGTGTAAGTCGAAATTCTGTCCGTGTAACGCTACGCTATTTTTAATCATTGTAAGTTATGTTCAACCTTTTTACATTAATGTCTCGTAGCTAAGTTATTATTATGCTTATTTAAAACGAAGTAATCATGATGTTGGGCTAATTACTAAAATTGGGTAATTGGGCTTTGTACCATAATTGGAGTTTGGACAAAAGAACGACACTTGTGGAAATTAGACTATGGGCTATTAATGGGCTTTATATTTGTTTAACTAAATGATAGTTTGTTAATGTTAGTATAAAGATTTACAATTGGGCGTCCCTATAAATTACCATATACACTCGATCGGACACGATGGGCGGGGTATTTATATGTACGAATAATCGTTCATTTAACCGGACACGGGAATGGATTAATAGCCACTAGAATAATCAAAACAGGGGTGAAATTACATTCAAGAGTAATTGGTGTAATTGTTAACAAAGTAGTAAAACCTTGGTTTACACGCAGTCGATAACCTGGTGTATTCATTAAACAAAGTATTAAAACCTTGTTACAATTCGAATCCCCAATTAGTTGGAATATTTAACTTCGGGTATAATAATAATTTGATGAGGACACTCGCACTTTATATTTATGACTGATGGACTGTTATGGACAAAAACCAGACGGACATATTAAATAATCCAGGACAAAGGACAATTAACCCATGGGCATAAAACTAAAATCAACACGTCAAACATCATGATTACGGAAGTTTAAATAAGCATAATTCTTTTATTTCATATTTAATTTCCTTTATTTTATATTTAATTGCACTTCTAATTATCGCACTTTTATTTATTGTTATTTAATCGCACTTTTAATTATCGTACTTTTTAATTATCGCAATTTTATTTTATCGCACTTTTATTATTCGCAATTTCATTATCGTTATTTACTTTACGCTTTAAATTAAGTCTTTTATTTATTTAATATTTTACATTAGGTTTTAACTGCGACTAAAGTCTTAAAATCGACAAACCGGTCATTAAATGGTAAAAACCCCCCTTTATAATAATATTACTTATATATATATTTGTATTTTTATAAAAGTAAACTAATATAGCGTTACGCTTTGTTTAAAGATTTCCCTGTGGAACGAACCGGACTTACTAAAAACTACACTACTTTACGATTAGGTACACTGCCTATAAGTGTTGTAGCAAGGTTTAAGTATATCCATTCTATAAATAAATAAATATCTTGTGTAAAATTGTATCGTATTTAATAGTTTTTCCTAGTAAAATATAAACTATTTTGTATACACCTCGCTTTGACATCAATAGACACTCTATATGCGGTAATGTTCGAGTTAGCTATACAGGGTTGAGGTTGATTCCAAAATAATATATATACTTTGAGTTGTGATCGAGTCTGTGACTTGTATACACTGAGTCGTGGATTGATTCGAGATAATAGATATTGATTTATTTCTGTACTACTAACTGTGGACAACTAACTGTGAACTACGAACGTTGGACTGTTAACTTGACAAAATTTAAATCGTTAAAATATAATAAAACATATTGTGAATATATTCCGATCATACTTTGATATATATGTATATATTTGTTATAGGTTCGTGAATCGACCCGTGGCCAAGTCTTATTTCTGACGAAGAAAAAATCTGTGAAAGTGAGTTATAGTCCCACTTTTAAAATCTAATATTTTTGGGATGAGAATACATGCAGTTTTATAAATGTTTTACAAAATAGACACAAGTACTTGAAATTATATTCTATGATTGAATCATTATATCGGATATCACCCTTTCAGCTTGGTAGCCTAAGAATTAGAGAACAAACCCCCTAATTGACGCGAATCCTGAAGATAGATCTATGGGCCTAACAAATCCCATCCAAGTTATGGATGCTTTAGTACTTCGATTTTATATACAGATGAGTGTACCTGTATATTTGGGGATATTCTAGATGCATTTGTTAATGTCGGTTACCAGGTATTCATCATATGAATAATTTTTATGCAGATTGCATGTTGTTTATGAGAAATAGAAATATGAAATCATGTGGTCTATTATTACGATTTGATAAATATGTAGATTAAACCTATAACTCACCAACATTTTTGTTGACGTTTCAAGCATGTTTATTCTCAGATGATTATTAAGAGCTTCCGCTATTGCATGCTAAATAAAGACAAGATTGGAGTCTGCATGTTTGTATAATATTGTTTAAAAACTGCATTCGAAGACTTAAGTTGATATGTAATATTATTGTAAACCATTATGTAATGGTCGTGTGATAACGCTATATTTTAGATTATCATTATTTGATAATCGCCGTAATGTTTTTAAAACCTTTATCGATAAAATAAAGGTTATGGTTGTTTTAACAATCGAATGCAGTCTTTGAAAAACGTCTCATATAGAGGTCCAAACCTCGCAACGAAATCAATTAATATGAAACATTTATAATCATTATGAACGGGACATTTCATTTGGTATCAGAGCGTTGGTCTTAGAGAACTAGAAATTTGCATTAGTGTGTCTAACCGAGTTTGTTAGGATGCATTAGTGAGTCTGGACTTCGACCGTGTTTACTTGAAAAACGATTGCTTAACACTTTTTGTTGGAAACTATATATTGTAAACATGTAAATATTATGTGATATATTAATCTCTTAATATGTTTGATAATGTGTGATAGATGTCTACCTCTAGTACAAACCCCATCGACTCAGCTAATAATAACAAAGAGTCGAATATATTTTGGGAAGATTCACAAATTTTCGAAGAACCGGAAGAAGAGGAACCGGAAGAAGAGGTTCCAAAGGAAGAAATATTAGAAACCACAGAAAAACAGATAAATAAAAGAAAATCCTCAACCAATGGACCAAAGTTAAAAATGGTCAATGGTGTTTTCGCCGAGGAAGCAAAATATTGGAAAAATTATCAATTTTCTGATGAATCGAATCCCGATGAGGATTCCGATGATGTTATAGAAATTACCCCAAGCCAATTTGAAAAAGCAAAAGAAAACAATAAAGAAAAAGGTATCAAAATAGAGAAATCTAATTCCAACCCCGATGAACTTTATGTTAACATGAAATACCCCGATGGGAAATACCGTCAACACTCGTATTTCTTAAGTTTTAACTATAACCCGGGGACATCTAAGCCACCAGGTTTTTCTAAACCATTTGTGAAAACAATGGCTTGTATTAGAGGAACATCATATATCCCTAGGAAATTAGCGAAACGAACCAAGTCCGAAGAGGAAGAAACAAGTGAGTCGGAATGAAGAGAAGTAATCATGTTGTGTAATATATGTATTGTAGGGTGCTTGTACTTTGATGATATATGTAAAAATTGCTTGTATTGTTTGTTAACTATCTTTTACAAATCTAATCCTTGTCTATTTTACAGTATAAAACACACAATGGACGTTAAGGATAGACAACCAAAAATTTTAGAAGACCTACCAGGGGATATGATTGATGAAATCTTGTCTAGAGTCGGTCAGAATTCATCGGCACAATTATTTACGGCGAAATTAGTTTGTCGAACATTTGAAATACGTTCCAAGCATGCCTTAGTTTATAAAAGGCTTTCTTTTGAAAGATGGGGTATATCACATTGGGGAGAATTTAGGTTACGCCGTGTTTTATTTAAGGCATTAAATGCAGGAAACCCATATGCAATTTTACGCTACGGGTTGAGAACCTATTTTGACTCCACATATCCCAACATAGGACTTCATTCTTTAGAAAGAGCTTCAAACATACAACATAAAGAAGCATGTTATATTTACGGGTTAGTGATGTTCGCTTCTCACCAAATTGAGAAAAAGAACATCGGATTGCAACTGTTAAATAATACATTCCCACAAGTGACGGATTCAGTAGTTGGGGTGAGAAATAAGGTTTTTGGATTGTTACGGGGCTGTTGGGCGTTACGTAACCCTCGTCCTTTTGACGACGTTACAATATGTTGTCTTGCCAACGACCACAACGGTTATTTTCCACAAGACCAAGTATGAGAAATAATACTAGTAAAACCCGAATGCATAACTTGTTTCTGGACTTATGAATTACGTGTCTTTATTGTTTTTGCTGAATGACTTGCGTATTAACTAAGAATTGTCTTCACAATTGCCTTGTGTCAAAGTTATTGTGTGCTATATTTTATGATGTATGTAAAATAGCGGTATTGTAGGTTTGTAAAATATTGTATAAAAGTCTGAACGTGAAAAATTATTGTAATCAGTTTTTCATATAGAATTGTAATAGTTGAATTGTATATTAGCTACTAAGTATGAACTTAACGGGTAGGTACTACCCGAATGGAAAATTATAAAACGCTAATATGAAGAAAAAGCTTTTATAAATAAGTTCCTATTATGCTACGAAATACTATTGACTACTCTTAATATTCTATATGATTAACTTAATTCTTTTGGCTATTTTTGAAGGAAATGGCACCGACTACTCGTCAGAACTTGAACATGAGAGAGGAAGACTTCCGTATTTTCCTTACTGCGAACACAGCCGTAGTGCAGGACGCAATGCAAAATAACAACAATAACTCTGGTTCTAGCAGTGGAACTAATTCCACAAGAAATCATGTAGGATGCTCCTACAAAGAATTCACTACCTGTAAACCTTTAGAATTCGATGGAACCCAGGGTCCAATCGGATTAAAACGGTGGACTGAAAAGGTTGAATCGGTGTTTGCCATAAGTAAATGTACTGAAGAAGACAAAGTAAAGTACGCTACGCATACCTTCACAGGTACTGCGTTAACATGGTGGAACACCTATTTCGAGCAGGTGGGACAAGATGCTGCTTACGTATTACCGTGGTCAGCATTCAAGCACTTGATGAACGAGCAGTACCGTCCCATAAATGAGATCAATAAGCTCAAGGTAGAGCTTAGAGGATTACGAACGTCAGCTTTCGATATTACCACGTACGAGCGACGATTCACAGAGCTGTGCCTATTGTGTCCAGGAGCATTCGAAGATGAAGAAGAGAAAATCGACGCATTTGTAAAAGGGTTACTGGAAAGGATTCAAGAAGATGTGAGTTCACACGAGCCCACCTCTATACAAGAGGCAAGTCGAATGGCTCACAAACTCATAAATTAGATTGAGGGAAGGATTAAAGAACAGGCGGCCGAAGAAGCCAACACGAAACAAGTCAAGAGAAAGTGGGAGGAAAACAGTGACAAGGGCCACCAATACAACAACAACAACAATTACAACCACAATCGCAACAACTATCCCAACAACTGTAACATCAATCGCAATAACAACCGTCCCAACAACAACAACAACAACAACAACAACAACAACAACAACAACCGTCCCAACAACAACAATAATGACAACATGAGGCAGAAAACCAGGTGCTTAAGGTGTGAGAAATACCATCAGGATAATTACTGTAGAGAGTTATGCACAAAATACAAAAGAACGGGTCACGGTGCTGCAAAGTGTGGAATCTATGGACCGAAGATTAACAGGATTAAAGGAACAAATAATGTCGGAACATTTAATGCCGCTATTACTTATTTTGGGTGCGAAAAGACGGGTCATTACAAAACTGCATGCCCGGACAAAGTAAATAATAATGGCCAAAACCGTGGAAGAGTCTTCAACATTAATGCGGTTGAAGCGCAGGAAGACCTGAAGCTTGTTACGGGTACGTTTCTTATTGACGATAAACCTGCTTATGTTTTATTTTATTCGGGTACAGATAGAAGCTATATGAGTAGAGATTTTTGTGCTAAATTAAGTTGCCCATTAAAGCCATTGGAGAATAAGTTTTTACTCGAATTAGCAAACGGTAAATTAATTACAGCAAATAAAATATGTCAGAATTGAGAAATTAAACTGGTTAGCGAAACGTTTAAGATTGATTTGATACCAGTAGAGTTAGGGAGTTTTGATGTGATAATCGGCATGGACTGGTTGAAAAAGGTGAAAGCAGAGATCGTCTGTTCCAAAAATGCAATTCGCATTGTACGAGAAAAAAGGAAACCCTTAATGGTGTACGGAGAAAAGAGCAACGCGAAGCTAAATCTTATTAGTAATTTGAAGGCACAAAAACTAATAAGAAAAGGTTGCTATGCTGTTCTAGCACACGTCGAGAAGGTACAAACTGAAGAAAAGAACATCAATGATGTTCCCATCGCAAAAGAATTTGCCGATGTATTTCCGAAAGAATTACCGGGACTACCTCCACACCGATCTATTGAATTTCAAATAGATCTTGTACCAGGAGCTGCACCAATAGCTCGTGCTCCATACAGACTCACACCCAGTGAAATGAAGGAACTCCAAAGTCAATTACAAGAACTTTTAGAGCGTGGTTTCATACAACCAAGAACATCACCGTGGGGAGCTCCTGTTTTGTTAGTCAAAAAGAAGGATGGTACATTCAGGTTGTGTATCAACTACCGAGAGTTGAACAAACTTACCATCAAGAACCGTTTTCCACTGCCAAGAATCGATGACTTGTTTGATCAACTCCAAGGTTCGTCAGTTTATTCGAAGATTAATTTACATTCTGGGTATCATCAAATGCTGGTGAAGGAGGATAATATTCCGAAGACTGCTTTAGGATGCGTTACGGTCATTACGAGTTTATGGTTATGCCTTTTGGTTTGACTAATGCACCAGCTGTGTTCATGGACCTCATGAACTGAGTGTGTGGACCATACATTGACAAGTTTGTCATTATTTTCATCGATGACATAATTATTTACTCAAAGAATGATCAAGAGCACGAAGAACATTTGAGAAAAGTGCTAGAATTGTTGAGGAAGGAAAAATTGTACGCTAAATTTTCAAAGTGTCCATTTTGGTTGAAAGAAGTTCAATTCCTCGGTCATATAGTGAGCAAAGAAGGTATTCAAGTTGATCCGGCAAAGATTGAAACTATTGAGAAGTGGGAAACACCGAAAACTCCTACGCAGATACGCCAATTTTTAGGATTGGCTTGTTACTACAGAAGATTCATCCAATATTTTTCCAAAATAGCAAAACCCTTGACTACATTAACGCATAAAGGGAAGAAATTTGAATGGAATGATGAACAAGATAAAGTGTAACGACCCGCACTTTTTCGATCGTTCTATACTTATAAGATTAATATTTACATAAATTAAACCTTACCAACATGATAAGCAATCCAAATTGTTGAGACTTATGTTTTCGAAAAGAGTTTTACACAACGTTTGACCGTCTAGTTTGACCGATGATATCACGAACTATACAATATATGATAATTATACGTTTGTGTATATATATATATATATACATATTTAACATGATCTAAGAATGTTTTAATATCTCATTTTGTATTAATAACAATAAGTTATAAGTATATTTTGAAACTACTAACTTAAGTTTTCAAAACGATAACCATACGTAACGTTATTTGACTTAAATACTTATAACCTATAATGTTTATACATATATCGTATAAGTAATGTATTCAATCACTTTTAAAGGGCTTACATACATAAAACAATATAAGTATATTTACAAAAGATAGCTATATTTGAATCCTCGTTCCGTTTTCTCAAAGATTTCTATACGTATACCTAGGGTATATGTACCCGTATCATACGCAGCTTCTAGATGTATTTACTATTGGTATATACCAATAAAAATCTGCTCCTTAGCAGCCTTAAATGATTAAGAAACATGTGGAACCAACCATTTGTCAAGTAGCATGAATTATTTAGCAAGAAAACAAAGTTAGGTATCTTTTTTTTCCTTTATAACCTAAAAACGTTTTTATGCATGCACACCATTTCTTCACCCCATTTTCTCATACTTACACTTCCATTTCTCTCTCAAAATACTCTTAACTTCATACTTGATCATCTCCAAGCATTTTCCCCATCATTTAGCTTCAAAAACAACACTTAAACCTCATAAGAAAACCTTACAAAAACACTTCAAGAAATCCTTCCAAGAACACCAACTTACTTCCAATCTTTCATCCACTTCCATCACCCTTTTGGTTCTAGGTTCTTACTCTTCTTTTACAGCAACCTTGTCCAAGGAACTTGAGCTAGAATCTATGTTCATAACCTTATTCGATTCATATATATATAGCTATCTTATTTTGTGGTATAAAAGTTTAACAACAAGAACATAGTTTGAAAGTTTTCAAACTTGTTTGCAAACTAAATAGATCCTTCTAACTTAACTTTTAAAATACTTCAAGACCTGTAATATATCTTAAATATATGCTAATTTAACAAGGTATAACTTGGTTTTTCAAAGAACACCTTAAAAACTGAATTTACGACATCGGAGTGCAACCGGGGGCTGTTTTGGGTTGGATAATTAAAAACCATCTTAAACTTTGAATTGGAGGTTTATTTTCTGGAAAAATGATTTTTACTATAAATATGATAACACATAAAAATTTCATGATTTAACTCAAAGTATAAGTATTTTTAGAAAAATAATCATTTAAGGTTGTTTACATGATGGAAAATGATTAACTTCATAAGTTTCACTAAAGTTTGACCTATGACCTGTGATTTCGAATACAAACTAAGGTATTTACAGTTCATAGTCTTAAAGAGGGACTCGATCCAAGGAAGTGGCAAGTTGAATCAACGAAAACGGAGTTGTAACGAAGAAACTATGACCAAAACGAGATCGGATATCTAAGACTAGTTTAGCTACGAAAATAATTGGAGAAAATTAAATAAATCACATCTTTTTAAAATAACATGATATTTTATATATATGTACTCATAATTTAATTTTATATGGTTCAGGATCACCCGTAAACAATACGAGAAGATTAATCATAAGATCCCATGATTGTACGCAACACGTCATTTGACAACACCGGTACTTTATGTACGCAACACGTCATTTGACAACACCGGTACCATGGGTCAAGATTAATCTCGACCAATACATATACGATGGGGTTTTTTTTATTTCGTTGGGGGTTTTATTTATTTCATTGCGGGTATATTAAACATCTAAAAATGAACCATTAAAATTGAATTACTAACAACGAACTGCTAACTACGGACTAAGGAATTATTAAAAGTATTAAAAGTATAACAAGTATATATATGTGACGTTTGTTTAAAAAGAAAAGGTATTGATATATTATATATGGATAGGTTCGTGATATCAACCGGAAGACCAAGTCAAAAATATATATACCTTCAAGACGAATGTGAGTATATAGTCCCACTTTTAAACTCTAAATATTTCGGGATGAGAATACATGTATTTTATGTTTTACGTTATGGACACAAGTAACTGAAAAATATATTCTACGTTGAGTTGTACCACTGGCATACTTCCCTGTAGCTTGGTAACTAATATTTACAGCGGTATTGTAAACGCGAATCCTGTTGATAGATCTATCGGGCCTGACAACCCCAACCGGACTGGACGACCAGTATTCAACGGTTGCACAGTACTTCGTTTTGTGACTACACTTGGTACGGTGTAGTAAGATTTCATATTAAAGGGAATATGCGACGTGATTAAATGTTAAGTATGGTTACCAAGTGCTCAACCACTTAGAATATTTTTATTAAACTGTTTATATACGAAATCTTGTGGTCTATATATATATATTGCTGCCGGCACTAAACCTATATCTCACCAACTTTATGTTGACCTTTTAAAACATGTCTATTCTCAGGAGATTACTAAAGCTTCCGCTGCATAATGTTGAATTTGAGCAGGATCTTGCGTACGCATATTTGTGTCAAAAATAAAACTGCATACCCGAGGATCTGTGTTGTAAAATATGCTAGAAACCGTGTTGTTATCATTATATGTAAAGTTTGTAAGTCGAAGATTATCGCTAAACGATAATCATTTTTATGTTGTCCAAAGCTTGTAACAAAAATAAGAATCATGGTTTGTAATGTATAATATATGCAGTTTTTCTTTTAAAAATGTCGCATATAGAGGTCAATACCTCGCAATGAAATCATACGTTATTTAACACGTTCTTATGGTTAAGGACGGATTATGACATGTGGTATCAGAGCGGTGGTCTTAGCGAACCAGGTTTGCATTAGTGTGTCTAACTGATAAGTCGTTAGGATACATTAGTAAGTCTGGACTTTGACCGGGTCTGATTTAAAAACCATTGCTTATCATTGTTGGTTAAAATTTATATGTAAATATTATGTAGTACTAATGGGTTAGTTGTTGTGTGATAGATGTCGGGCTCAAAACTTGTTATCACATTCAGCGACTCCGAACCAGAATCTTCAGATGATGTTCCAGTCATTAACCTATCCGATGACGAAAATAATATCTTTGGGGAAGACTCACAAATTCCGGATGAACCGACTATAGAGAACCCGAAAAGTGAACCCGAGGAGGAAAGTGAACCCGAGGAGGAAAGTGAACCCGAGGAGGAAAGTGAACCCGAGGAAGAAATACAGGAAATTACAAAAGACGAGTTCGAACTAGGAAAGAAACGAAAGGCTAATGAATTAGAAAATTCAAATCCTGAGTTTAATAAGGATGATGTGGCACCAACTCCACTAGACACTACCATCCCTATTCCCGCTATTCCTATTCGTTCTATCCCGGCATCCAGTTCTTCAGTCCCACAGCCAAAATATAGGCAGACAGCCAGGATAAGCGTTAAGCGATTCTTTGAACCTAAACGTCCTAGAAAATAGACCAAACGATGCGCTGCCGTATTAAACCATGGGATCATATAATGTTTTGTATAATATTATTAGTGTGGTTTGCTTAATGTTCGATGTAAGATAAGCATATGTAAAATAGTGAAGTGTGAAATGCAATAATTTTCCATGGTTAAGTATTATTTAGATGGTAGTAATTGATTCTGTACTAAGCTATTAAGTATGGACATTAACGGGTAGGTACTACCCTAGATATAATTATAAAACGCTAATAAGAAGAAAAGGCTTTTATAATAATACCTGGTTCATATTATTAATAAGCTATAATGTACTGTAAATATACACTACATCTATAATATTCCATGTGAATAATTATTTTCTTTTAATTCTTATAGAAGAATATGGCACGATTGAACCGAATGACGGAACAAGAAATCCAGGAACTCATCAATCAGCGAGTGAACGACAGAATGTTATGGGTCGAGGCTGCAAGAGGTGCTGCAGTTAACCCAAATCCTCGTGTGGGGTGCACTTACAAAACTTTTCAAGCTTGCAAGCCCTCATCATTCAGTGGAACAGAAGGACCGATCGGTTTAACCCGGTGGATAGAAAAGATGGAGACTGTGTTTAAAATCAGTGGTTGTGTTGAAAAGGACATGACCAAGTATGCATCGTGCACTTTACAAGATAGTGCACTCACGTGGTGGAAAAATTATGTGAAGGCTGTAGGAGGAGATGTAGCTTATGATACTCCGTGGGAAGAATTCAAAACAATGTTAATCAATGAATATTGTCCAAGGAACGAGGTTAGGAAGTTGGAAGATGAGTTACGAAGTCTGAAGGTTATTGGTACTGAAATCACCAACTACAATCAGCGATTCATGGAATTAGTTTTGCTATGTCCTGAATTGGTTCCAACTGAAGAACGGAAGATTGAAATGTACAAAGATGGTTTGCCCAAAAAGGTCAAGGCAAACGTTACAGCATCGAAACCTAAGACAATTCATGAAGCTATAACCATGGCAAACGAGCTAATGGATCAGGTCATCATGGATAAGAAAGTATCCAATACTGATGTGAAGGTATCAGGTAACAAAAGAAAGTGGAATGGAAATTATGATCGAGGTAACCAACAACAATCTTTTAAGAAACAAGAAATCACGCAAGGTGCGGGTAGTGGTTTAAGCTTTGGTTATAAAGGACAAAATCCTTTATGCAACCGATGCCACAAACATCACTCTGGTTACTGTAATGTGGTATGCAACAAATGTAATCGAAAGGGTCATCTTGCTGAAGATTGTAGGGCTCTCGTTACAAATGGTACCAAGACTCCTGCCACCAATGCAAATAGAACTGCTTTGGCTACCATTACTTGTTTTGGGTGTGGAAAACAAGGTCACTATAAGAGCCAGTGCCCGAATCCAGAGAAGAATATCGGACCTGCACGTGGGAGAGCATTTGTTATTAATGCTAGAGAGGCGTGTGAAGACCCGGAGCTTGTTACGGGTACGTTTACCATTAATAACTTATCCGCATCTATTATATTTGATACTGGTGCTGATAGAAGTTACGTGTGTAGAGACTTTCACGCTAAATTGAATTGTTCATCATTACCTCTAGATGCTAAGTACATGATTGAGTTAGCTAATGGTAAACTAATTAAAGCCGATAAAATTTGCCGTGATTGTAAAATAAATTTAGCCGGAGAAACATTTAAAATTGACTTAATACCCGTAGAATTAGGAAGTTTTGATGTAATAGTCGGCATGGACTGGATGTCCAAAATAGGAGCTGAAGTTGTGTGCGCCAAGAAGGCAATTCGCATTCCTCGTAAGAATAAAACGCCAGTAATGATTTATGGAGAGAAGGGTAACTCAAAGCTAAAACTCATTAGTTATTTGAAAGCTCAAAAGTGCTTGAAGAAAGGGTGCTATGCTATCTTAGCACATGTTAATAAAGTCAAAAAGAAAGAAAAAGAGAAGTGCATCAATGACGTGCCTGTGGCAAGAGATTTTCCTGAAGTATTTCCGGAAGAGTTGCCAGGATTACCTCCATTTAGATCTGTAGAATTTCAAATAGATCTTGTACCAGGAGCTGCACCGGTTGCCCGTGCTCCATATAGACTTGCACCGTCCGAGTTAAAAGAACTTCAGAGTCAGTTAAAAGAATTACTGGATCGTGGATTCATACGACCAAGTACTTCACCGTGGGGAGCTCCAATTTTATTCGTCAAGAAGAAAGACGGATCTTTCCGAATGTGTATAGATTATCGTGAATTAAATAAGTTAACTATCAAGAATCGGTATCCACTACCGAGAATTGACGACTTATTTGATCAACTCCAAGGATCATGTGTGTACTCGAAAATTGACCTAAGATCGGGTTATCATCAATTACGTGTCAAAGAAGAAGATATACCGAAAACTGCTTTTCGGACACGTTACGGTCATTACGAATTTTTGGTCATGCCGTTTGGATTGACGAATGCGCCAGCTGTATTCATGGACCTCATGAATCGAGTTTGTAGTCCATATTTAGATAAGTTTGTTATCGTTTTCATTGATGATATTCTTATCTATTCCAAGAGTGAGCAAGAGCATGAACAGCATTTAAGGTTGATATTAGAGTTATTGAGAAAAGAACAGCTATATGCTAAATTTTCTAAATGTGCTTTCTGGTTGAAAGAAGTGAAATTTCTTGGCCATGTTGTTGGTAGCAAAGGAATTCAGGTTGATCCAGCAAAAATTGAAGCCATTAAAAAATGGGAGACTCCTAAGACACCAATGCAGATACGCCAATTTTTGGGTTTAGCCGGTCATTATAGAAGGTTTATTCAAGATTTTTCCCGAATAGCTAAGCCGTTAACCGCGTTAACGCAAAAAGGGAAGAAATATGAATGGACTTCTGAGCAGGAGAGTGCATTTCAATTACTGAAAAAGAAGTTGACTACGGCGCCTATTTTATCATTACCAGAAGGGAACGATGATTTTGAAATATATTGTGACGCTTCGCGACAAGGTTTTGGTTGCGTTCTTATGCAACAGAAGAAAGTTATTGCATACGCATCCCGACAATTAAAGATTCACGAGCGGAATTATACGACGCATGATCTAGAACTGGGAGCAGTCGTGTTTGCATTGAAGATATGGAGACACTACTTGTATGGGGTTAAATGCACTGTGTTTACTGATCATAAAAGCCTTCAACATATTTTCGATCAAAAACAGCTGAACATGAGGCAACGTAAGTGGGTCGAGTTAATAAACGACTATGATTGTGAAATTCGTTATCATCCCGGGAAAGCGAATGTGGTGGCTGACGCTTTAAGCAGAAAGGAATGAGAACCAATTCGAGTACGAGCAATGAACATAAAAATTCGCATGAATCTCAACTCACAAATCAAAGAGGCTCAACGAGAAGCTCTTACTAAAGAAAACATAGGAAATGAAATAATGAAGAAGTATGGGAAACAACTCATTATGCGGGAAGATGGAATTCGATATTTTGCAAACCGTATTTGGGTACCAAAGTTGGGTGGATTAAGGAAGTTAATATTGAATGAGGCACATAAGACAAGATACTCGATACATCCTGGAGTTGGAAAGATGTATCAAGATCTTAAGACGCATTATTGGTGGCCTAATTTGAAGACAGACGTTGCAACATATGTTGGGGAATGTTTAACTTGTTCCAAAGTCAAAGCAGAACACCAGAAGCCGTCAGGATTACTTCAACAACCAGAAATCCCAGAATGGAAATGGGACGGTATTACCATGGATTTCATCACGAAGTTACCAAAGACTGCCAGGGGATACGACACCATTTGGGTGATTGTTGATCGTCTCACCAAGTCTGCACATTTCCTGCCAATAAAGGAAATGGATAGAATGGAGAAACTATTACGATTGTATATAAAGGAAATTGTTTCAAGACATGGAATACCTATTTCCATTATATCCGATCGTGATAGTAGATTTACCTCAAAGTTCTGGCAATCACTACAGGAGGCACTAGGAACTCGTTTGGATATGAGTACCGCATATCATCCGCAAACCGACGGGCAGAGTGAAAGAACGATTCAGACTCTTGAAGACATGCTCAGGGCATGTGTAATCGATTTTGGAAACGGATGGGATAAATATCTACCATTAGCAGAATTCTCGTATAATAATAGTTATCATGCGAGCATTAAAGCTGCACCATTCGAAGCATTGTATGGAAGGAAGTGTAGATCTCCTTTCTGTTGGAATGAAGTAGGAGATCGACAATTAACTGGTCCCGAGATCATACACGAAACGACTGAGAAGATAGTACAAATCAAGGAGAGATTGAAAACAGCCCGTAGTCGCCAAAAGAGCTACGCCGATGTCCGAAGGAAACCATTAGAGTTTTAGATCGGGGACATGGTTATGCTAAAGGTGTCACCTTGGAAAGGTGTAATACGCTTCGGAAAAAGGGGTAAACTGAACCCAAGATATGTAGGCCCGTTCAAGATCATCGAACGCATTGGACCGGTAGCTTATCGACTCGAGTTACCGCAACAACTCGCCGGAGTACATAATACCTTTCACGTCTCAAACCTTAAGAAGTGTCTTGCAAAGGAAGATCTCACCATTCCTCTTGAAGAAATCCATGTCGACGAGAAACTACAATTCATCGAAGAACCAATCGAAATCATGGATCGTGAAGTTAAACAGCTCAAGCAGAGCAACATACCGATAGTTAAGGTTTGTTGGAATGCTAGAAGAGGTCCCGAGTTTACGTGGGAACGAGAGGATCAGATGAAACAAAAGTATCCACACTTGTTTCTCGATGACGCAAAATAGGTACAATTTTAAAATTTCGGGACGAAATTTATTTAACGGGGAGGTAATGTAACGACTCGCACTTTTTCGATCGTTCTATACTTATAAGATTAATATTTACATAAATTAAACCTTACCAACATGATAAGCAATCCAAATTGTTGAGACTTATGTTTTCGAAAAGAGTTTTACACAACGTTTGACCGTCTAGTTTGACCGATGATATCACGAACTATACAATATATGATAATTATACGTTTGTGTATATATATGTATATATACATATTTAACATGATCTAAGAATGTTTTAATATCTCATTTTGTATTAATAACAATAAGTTATAAGTATATTTTTAAACTACTAACTTAAGTTTTCAAAACGATAACCATACGTAACGTTATTTGACTTAAATACTTATAACCTATAATGTTTATACATATATCGTATAAGTAATGTATTCAATCACTTTTAAAGGGCTTACATACATAAAACAATATAAGTATATTTACAAAAGATAGCTATATTTGAATCCTCGTTCCGTTTTCTCAAAGATTTCTATACGTATACCTAGGGTATATGTACCCGTATCATACGCAGCTTCTAGATGTATTTACTATTGGTATATACCAATAAAAATCTGCTCCTTAGCAGCCTTAAATGATTAAGAAACATGTGGAACCAACCATTTGTCAAGTAGCATGAATTATTTAGCAAGAAAACAAAGTTAGGTATCTTTTTTTTCCTTTATAACCTAAAAACATTTTTATGCATGCACACCATTTCTTCACCCCATTTTCTCATACTTACACTTCCATTTCTCTCTCAAAATACTCTTAACTTCATACTTGATCATCTCCAAGCATTTTCCCCATCATTTAGCTTCAAAAACAACACTTAAACCTCATAAGAAAACCTTACAAAAACACTTCAAGAAATCCTTCCAAGAACACCAACTTACTTCCAATCTTTCATCCACTTCCATCACCCTTTTGGTTCTAGGTTCTTACTCCTCTTTTACAGCAACCTTGTCCAAGGAACTTGAGGTAGAATCTATGTTCATAACCTTATTCGATTCATATATATATAGCTATCTTATTTTGTGGTATAAAAGTTTAACAACAAGAACATAGTTTGAAAGTTTTCAAACTTGTTTGCAAACTAAATAGATCCTTCTAACTTAACTTTTAAAATACTTCAAGACCTGTAATATATCTTAAATATATGCTAATTTAACAAGGTATAACTTGATTTTTCAAAGAACACCTTAAAAACTGAATTTACGACATCGGAGTGCAACCGGGGGCTGTTTTGGGTTGGATAATTAAAAACCATCTTAAACTTTGAATTGGAGGTTTATTTTCTGGAAAAATGATTTTTACTATAAATATGATAACACATAAAAATTTCATGATTTAACTCAAAGTATAAGTATTTTTAGAAAAATAATCATTTAAGGTTGTTTACATGATGGAAAATGATTAACTTCATAAGTTTCACTAAAGTTTGACCTATGACCTGTGATTTCGAATACAAACTAAGGTATTTACAGTTTATAGTCTTAAAGAGGGACTCAATCCAAGGAAGTGGCAAGTTGAATCAACGAAAACGGAGTTGTAACGAAGAAACTATGACCAAAACGAGATCGGATATCTAAGACTAGTTTAGCTACGAAAATAATTGGAGAAAATTAAATAAATCACATCTTTTTAAAATAACATGATATTTTATATATATGTACTCATAATTTAATTTTATATGGTTCAGGATCACCCGTAAACAATACGAGAAGATTAATCATAAGATCCCATGATTGTACGCAACACGTCATTTGACAACACCGGTACTTTATGTACGCAACACGTCATTTGACAACACCGGTACCATGGGTCAAGATTAATCTCGACCAATACATATACGATGGGGTTTTATTTATTTCGTTGGGGGTTTTATTTATTTCATTGCGGGTATATTAAACATCTAAAAATGAACCATTAAAATTGAATTACTAACAACGAACTGCTAACTACGGACTAAGGAATTATTAAAAGTATTAAAAGTATAACAAGTATATATATGTGACGTTTGTTTAAAAAGAAAAGGTATTGATATATTATATATGGATAGGTTCGTGATATCAACCGGAAGACCAAGTCAAAAATATATATATCTTCAAGACGAATGTGAGTATATAGTCCCACTTTTAAACTCTAAATATTTCGGGATGAGAATACATGTATTTTATGTTTTACGTTATGGACACAAGTAACTGAAAAATATATTCTACGTTGAGTTGTACCACTGGCATACTTCCCTGTAGCTTGGTAACTAATATTTACAGCGGTATTGTAAACGCGAATCCTGTTGATAGATCTATCGGGCCTGACAACCCCAACCGGACTGGACGACCAGTATTCAACGGTTGCACAGTACTTCGTTTTGTGACTACACTTGGTACGGTGTAGTAAGATTTCATATTAAAGGGAATATGCGACGTGATTAAATGTTAAGTATGGTTACCAAGTGCTCAACCACTTAGAATATTTTTATTAAACTGTTTATATACGAAATCTTGTGGTCTATATATATATATTGCTGCCGGCACTAAACCTATATCTCACCAACTTTATGTTGACCTTTTAAAACATGTCTATTCTCAGGAGATTACTAAAGTTTCCGCTGCATAATGTTGAATTTGAGCAGGATCTTGCGTACGCATATTTGTGTCAAAAATAAAACTGCATACCCGAGGATCTGTGTTGTAAAATATGCTAGAAACCGTGTTGTTATCATTATATGTAAAGTTTGTAAGTCGAAGATTATCGCTAAACGATAATCATTTTTATGTTGTCCAAAGCGTGTAACAAAAATAAGAATCATGGTTTGTAATGTATAATATATGCAGTTTTTCTTTTAAAAATGTCGCATATAGAGGTCAATACCTCGCAATGAAATCATACGTTATTTAACACGTTCTTATGGTTAAGGACGGGTTATGACATAAAGCGTTTTAGTTGTTAAAGAAAAAGTTAACTACGATACCTATATTGTCATTGCCTGAAGGGAATGATGATTTTGTGATATATTGTGACGCCTCAAAGCAAGGCCTCGGTTGTGTATTAATGCAACGAACAAAGGTAATTGCCTATGCGTCCAGACAATTGAAGATTTACGAGCAAAATTATACGACTCACGATTTGGAATTGGGTGATGTTGTTTTTGCATTAAAAACTTGGAGGCACTACTTATATGGGGTCAAAAGTATCATATATACCGACCACAAAAGTCTCCAACATATATTCGATCAGAAACAACTGAACATGAGGCAGCTGATGTGTGAAATCTAGTATATAATTTATCTCTGGAAAATGCCGGTTTAAAGATTACTACACACTAATGGGCAGTGTACCCGATCGTGCAATAGTATAAAGTTGGTAATTCCGAAATCGTTCCAAGGACAGTTTAAATTGAGAATTAAGATTGCAATTAATAAAAATAAACTAAGTTAATCTATGAAAATTTAAAGTACGAGATAATTTGTTTTGCGGCTATTTAACGATTAGCCAAATCAAGGATAGATTAAAAGTAAAATACAATATTTTTGTGTTTTAAAGTTTATAGAAATTAAATGCAGACTCAACGAAAAAAATAAAGATATTTGAATTCAATAGATAAAAGAATGTTCGCCTAGATCTCCTATTCGCAGTGTCGGATGATTTGTTATTAAGCACTAGTTCAATTTATCAATACATGCAACTACAGAGTCGGTTTACCCAGAGTTCTCTTTTAGCAAACACGTCAAACTAGGATTTATTGGCTTAGGGTTCCCTTTCACCAAAGACCTCTTTCGTTTGTGACTTAGTAATTAACTAATTATAAGATTAAGATTCAATTGGTTACACGTTCGCTCCACACAATTCACCCCTATTTTGTTCAATCTATGTTACCCGGTTTACCCCCATGGTCCAGTAAGCACCCAATTGGTTAAGACAAAGCAATTAGAAACTAATGCACTAAATTGAAACAGGGTTCCCTTTATTCAAACAAGTACACTAATCAACCTAGTAACAATAATCAACACCCACATGAATGGTTCTTAATCAAAACTCATAATTATCATGCATTAATCAAATTAAACATTAAAGTATCATCTAAACATTTAACACCCGCCAAATTACCATCTGATGGCGTGTTAATTCCGGTCCCACAGTTAACAGTTACGCCTTCTATATGAGACATTTAAAGCAATCGCATTTAATTTTATTCAAAAATTAACTTTTAAAAACACAAGTCAATAATCCCAAAATAGAAACACTGTTGTGATCGTAACCACAAGCCAACAGTATTTAAAAAGTATAAAAGTTATAAATGTGATAGTAAATAATGTTCTTTAAAATCAAATGCTGACTCCACGGCCAGTCATGCAGCAAACACAGCGGAAGCTTACCTCTTAAGAACCTGAGAATAACAACACGCAAAAACAGGTCAACAAATAATGTTGGTGAATCTACAGGTTTAAAGTATGTAACAGTATCTGAAGAAAAACAGTTATCAGAAAAATAGTTTGATTTCTTTGACCACGAGATACTATCGTTGCATACACCGAGCACCTGAATACTAGCAATGACCCGAGTATAGAAGCCACTATACCCGCCTTTACCTCCTAAAATGTTATACACCTGTACGAGTGTATCTAATGTTCAAAATAAATGCACCACTACTTTTATAGTGGGTGAGGTTGTCAACCTAACGGATCCGTCCATCTAAATTGTGCTTACACCGATGGTATTAAAAGTATTCAAGCTAGAGGCTTTGTGTACAAACTCAGTATGCATATGTGTAGTACTCATGTCAATACAAAAGTAATTGAAAATGTAAATATAACAGCGTGTATTCTCATCCCTGAAAACTTGTAAAAAGCGGGACTGTAAACTCACATTTGAATAAGCTCGGAATGAAAAGTGAACAAATAACTTGTACAGTTTATAGCCGAGTAACGCAACCTAAGTATACGTATGTAGGTTGGTCAATATATGTATCTTAAATAAGTGTGGTTTCATAGTGTACGTTGTCTTATTGCTCGACTCGACGCGTTTCAAAGTAAAAGTCAACTATATCATGCAAGTCAAACAAAGTCAACCGAAAGTCAAACTTGGTCAAGGTAGTCAACTAAAGTCAACATCAGTAGGTTCATGTCAAATATTGTTCAACATGTCAAACCTAAGTCAAACAATACGTTTTAGGTCATGAATGATCATTTTCACAATTTTAGTTTATCGTTATGCACAAAGTTTATGAACACGTAGCATACTTAGCACATTCTCTCATAGTACAAAATTCAAGTAAACATGAAAAACTCTAGATCATAAATATACTTAAAAATCAATTCCAAAAAGTCCATCCAGGGACTCATACGACAATTAAAAGTTAGGAATCAGAAGGGATACATTTGGGGTTTGCCAAGTCAGTTCCTGACCGCGTACTGATTTCATTTTGGCTATAACCGGAGTTAGGAACATGAAATTGATACAAGACCAGTGGCCATAGTTCAAGGACAAATCAAAGTAACACATATCAAAAATCTAGTAACTTTTGTTTAGCCAATTTGTAAAGTTTATTCGTGAAAGTTGATCATTCAGTTTTCAGCTCAAATCAGAATTCACATAAAGTATGGCTCTATTGTGCCCAATGCATAAGGTTTCAAAGATTGAAATAAACTAACAATAAGTCACATATCATTTTAAGTTTCATTTTCCAGAATCATACATTCTCAAACAATTCACATAATCCACAGAGTATAAAACCGTGTGCAATTTACAGATTCTATTCTCATTTAGTTAGTCACATTCGCACGCGATTATCCGGAGATCTAGATACAATTAGCCTATGATATCCACATGAAAGATGAATTAATTTTTGTCTAATTTTCAAATATGTAAAGCTTTAATCACATAAGTTAACACATTTTATCATAAAAGGTTATTTTCATGCAAGTGCTGTATAAAACTACTTTTACACTAATTCGAGCATATCTCGGGCTATACATAAGCAAATGACATGATATACCTGTCTAACTTGAGTGTTATTAAATTATATCTCCAGTGGTATAAGTCTCACATGCCAATTCGTTGTCTATCAATACCAGATTTCTGATCAAGCAACAAAAACACAACGATAATTCAAATCGACATAACTTAATCTTACGGAAACGAAATCAAGCGAATCCAAAGCCTAAAATCAATAGTTTTTCGCAAGGAATCTGATTATAACATAATAATTAACATTTGAAAAACTTAATTTTTCTGTTCAAGCAAATACAAATTCATTTTTAAACCCTAGTGCATCAAACAATCAAAATAACGATAACGATTAACACGTACGCGTATAGACTTGAGCAATTGACAACATAACTATGAAACTTCAATAAAATTAAGATTTTAAGAATTAGGGTTTATGCAATTATACCTTTGATCGCCAAATTAAATACACCAACGCTTAGAGGAGATCGGGAATTACAACTTTCGTGTTCAAGGTTTTATCAAAAAGTGAAAATTGAATGGTGGTAGTGGTGATGGAGGTCGACGGTTTGGGGAGGAGGAAGAAGTCAACTGCTTCTTTTTTTCTAGTCAGGGTTTATACCTAATTTGTGTTAATACTTGTATTTATACTAACTCTAGTTTAAACAATTAGCACATAAGTCCCTAAAGTTATCAAAATTTAAACATAAAAGGGGTGGGGAGGGGGTTCGGCCTTGGCCCACATGGGAAGTATTCCCGGGCTCGTATTATCCAATTCCTTGTAATCGTGGTCCGTTTTAAGTGCCGTTTAGTCGTACCGAAGGCCCGGAACGCTAACCCGATCGTTAAACGCAACCAATTGTTTAATTTATTAAAAACCCAATAAATTAAATATTTTAAAAAGTTAATAATTAATAAAATTAATTATTAAAATAAACCCGAGCGTTTCGTTGCTCAAAAAGCTATGATCAAAATCGTATCGTTTTTATCGTATTTCATTTTCCGAAATATTTATTTGAATTAATATCAACCCATATTAATTATTAAAACCCTCTAAAGATCAAGTACGCATTTAATACACGTAAACACATAAAAGTTAAATAATCGCCTGTTAAATAAACTAACGGAAGGTTAACGAAAGTAACGGAAAAATCAGGGTTGTTACATTACCCACCTGTTATTAAAAATTTCATCCCGAAATTTTAGTGATCGTTCGCTGTAATGACCCTGGTTTTTTCAACGTTATTTATTAATAATAATTATTATTAATATGTGTGATTAAACGAATGTATGTTATTACATTTACATGTTGCCATGATTGCCCGTACTTGACTTTTAAGTGCCCGAAATGTCTTTGTGACGCACGAAACTTCACGAATAATATTTCTAGATATTATTTACATTCATGATTAATTTTATTAATCATTTTAATTAACTAAGGCTATTAGTTAGCTACTTGGGCTTTAATTGGATTTACTTGAGCATTACTTGAACTTGGGCTTATAAGCCCACCCTACATCTAAATGAACTACTTAGCCCATGTCTTTTAAAGTGTAAGTATCATTTAGTGAAGTAACTAGTTAGTTTTACTTGAAGGAATCTAGTTAACTTGTTATCCCCATGCATGGCCACCTTTTATCCAACTTTTTGAAGCTTTTCACACTAGTAACCAACAAACTTCTCCCCTCCCTCTTTGGTTGCTGCAGAACCGTGGGCTAGGAGCTCCATTAGGAGAGTTTTTGACTTCATTTTTCATTACTTCACTTGCTTAGTTCTCTCTCAAAAACACACACACAAACTTGCTTCATTTTTCTCTCAATTCTCTCTAGTTCTTGTAAGTAAACTTGAGCTTTCTTCTCTTCTTTTTTCCTTGCCCAAACCGTGGCCTTTGCCTACATGTATCATCATCATCTTTTGTTACTTGAATACTTGTTGTTATTATTACTTACTTACTTTGTTGATTGTTATTTACTTACTAGCTTTCAAGAATCTAACTCACTAGTTTGATTCTTCATTTTTATCTTGTTATAACAAGAACAACAAGAACATAATCTATCTAGTTATGTTCTACCTTACTTGTTTCAAAAGATTATAAAGTTCATGGTTGAAAGACATACTTGAAGTTCATGAAGTAAACTTTAAAGTTTACTTTCTAAAGATCAAATTTGGTTTGAATCTTTAAAGTATGAACAACCATGAACAAATTACATGTTTACTTAGTTACTTCTTCATTTTATGCACTTTAATTTCATGTAGTTAGATTATATGGTCAAGTACTACAAGTTAGTCTTGATCTCATATCTCTTGGAACTAAAAGTTAACTTAAAAGTTCAAGAACATGTAAATAAGTTTTCTTTAAATATAACTTTGTATACTTATGCTTGACCTAGACTTTTGAGTCTTGGATCTTCAAGATCTAACTAAGAACTATGTTCTACATCTTAAGATCTTGATTAGTTAGTTAACTTTCAAGTTTATAGTTCAATACTTCTTTTAAAGTTCATGTATGTGTTAGATCTAAGACTTTGATGTAACTTTGGTTCATCAAACTTCATACAACTCTTAAGTGAGTTGTGCTTCATGTCTTAGACTTGCACTTGGGTTATGATGGTCAAATCTTGGTCAAGATGATGCAAACACATCAATGAGTTGTACACTTGAAGCTATAGGCATCAAGGATGAGAACCGTGATAAGCATCGAGCACCGGAACCCATTATCTTACTGTTTCTGTCCAAACCCTACTGACCAACTGTCTCTGTATCAGACCAGTAGACCTGGGATGTTTTGATTATGATTTTCAAATAGATCTTTTCGAGTAGATAACTTTTCATATAAGACTCGTCTTAATCCGAGCTACGGTTTAGAATCTATGGCCCTCCGAACGTCACTATGTCCATTTATTTTCTGCTTTCTGTTTATAGTTTCTGTTCTTCTGGTTTCTGTAACAGACCAGTACACCTAGGCTACTGTAAACATTATTTTCAGATAGCTCAGTTCGTGTAGATAACTTTTCATATAGGACTCGTCTTAATCCGAGTTACGGTTTAGGATTTATGGCCCTCCGATCGTCACTATGTCCTTTAACGTTGTGCAGAAATTTCTGACCTACTCGCACTTAGACCGTCGCCACGGTCAAACCAAGACGAGTTAGCTTCTGAAATTTTTACCACACTTAAATGACTCATAGTCGGAGCCATGGCCACTGGTTTCACCTTAATTCAGTAAGGGTAGAGGCCGTGGTGACTGACTGAAGTCAGCCTTTAATGTAAACTACTTTTATAAACGAAACTTACTTTACGCCTTTGTTTAATGATGAATGATGATGACCTTTAAGACCTTATTTACTTACTTTTAAATCTATTAAGACGATTTACTGACTTAGTACTATTTGACTTAGGTTGAGGACTTCGGACCGTTTACTTGCACACCTTTCCCGACTACTACTTTACCGCTACATATCATTGTGAGTTATAGCATTCCCTTTTTACTTTAACTTATTTTGGGAATTGAGAATACATGCGGATTTTATGTTTTACATACTAGGCACGAGTACTTAAACTTATATATGTGTGGGTTATTCAACGGCATAAACATTCCCTTTAGCTCGGTAACGTTTAATCATTGGTTTTTGAACCATGAACGCGAATCTTAGATATGGATCCATAGGGTTTGACATCCCCACTCGGGCTAGTCGCGCTAGCATTTAACGAGTGTTTAATACTTCGTAGACATACGCACTTGCCAAGTGTACTTTCAGGGGGTATAAACGTTAAGTTAGTTACCAAGTGCCCACGGTTAACATATACTTTATCATACTGTTTTGAAACGCTCTTTGTAGCACTGAAATCTCGTGGCCTACCTTACATACTGTTATACTTAAATATAGCTCACCAACCTTTGTGTTGACGTTTTTAAGCATGTATTTCTCAGGTGCTTGAGGTTGCTTCCGCTGTATTACTTGTTGTGCTATAGACACCCACTGCTTAGAGTTGTCCACGCATGAACTACTTTACTTTGCATTCAAACATTCGTACTTTTGAACTATGACTTGTAACGACCATTGTGGTCACATACACTTATTATTTGCTTCTACTTAGTGAAGCATGCTTTTGGGATTGTAAAACATTCGATGTTGGATTAGACATCACTTTATTTATGAATGCAAACTCTTTTCGAAAACGCATTTAGTACTTAACCTTGTAATGATCCTGTTGTTGATGATTCGTACACGATGGTTTTGTACGGGGCATCACATTTGGTATCAGAGCATTGGTTGTAGGGAATTAGGTTGCATTAGTGAGTCTAAGACCGACCCGAGTAGGATTCACTAATAGGACTAATCTACAACTTGCTAGTTTACTTGTTTCTGCTGAGCTTACTACATGCTAATGCTTACTTTTTCTGCTATATACCGTATGCTACTACATGATATCACTACTGCATGATGCTACTTGCTTTTGATTGCATGCTACTTTCATACGAATTGCTGTTATTACCATGCTAGTTACTGTTATACATGATTTAAACTGTTGGCCTATTAATTGCTTGCCTTATGACATACTGACATGGAAAATTTATTTTTCCTTGTTCAGATGTCGGATGTTCCACCTACTGGCATTTCGGGCAGTACAGACTCAGACCCCGTCGCCCTACCTACTGCTACACCTGCTGCTGCTACTGCCGATACACCGGCCCCGACACCCACTAGTGATCCCGGTGCTTCTACTTCTGGAGCTGGTACTAGTGCACCTGCCCCAGTGTCTGCTCCCGGACCCTCGAGGTCACAGCCCCGCATTGGTGGTATTGAGATCCCCGCGGAGTTCGGGGAAGGGCCGTTTCGTAACCACATGCGCACGCCTTGCCGACGCACTCCCGACGGACGTTTAGTCGTGATTCCGCCAGGCAGACACAGACAGATGTTGGCCGCCTTCGGACGCTTCGGATTACCAGCTCAGCCACCAGTGTCACCACCACACGATTCGGATGACTCATCATCCGCCGATTCTTCATCATCAGACGACTCCAGCGATGATGAGGATCCTGCTGATAGACCTATTCAGGCACCCTCCACCCCGCCAAAGAAGCGGTACCGTTTCGACGGCACCATCATTCCAGGGGTGAATGGAGGTCGTGCTTTTACTGACGCATTTGGCCATCGTCGTAGGGTTACTGCTCGTAAACGAGTTGTGCCATACCCTGCCGACCCACAGATACATAAGGTTCCCCGTTACGTATTGACTATTCCTGGAACCGTACCACCTAGATTTAGATGCGGACCACTTACATCTAGGGACGTACCGTCTACATCCGGAGCCGGACCATCTACATCAGCACCACCGGCACCACCCGCCCCACCTGCAACGCCTGCCCCACCAGCTCCCTCTAACGAGGAACTGCTGAGGGAGATTGAGACTCTCCAAGCTCGAGTCACTGAGCTCGAGGAGCAGTTGGCTCGAGGAGCAGTTCACCCGCCTTCACCGTAGGACTATGTATTTAGATTTCATGATGTAATCTAGTTATAGTTTCATGTATTTCATATGTATTGTACGAACTTATTCAGATGTATGAAACTTATTATTATTAATGAATGGAACTTTGCGTTATTTAATTCTTGCACGATGTTCTATTTACATTGCTGTACGATGATTCTGTGGTATTTATACCTAGATGCATTATTTAATAACATGTGATGTTTTGATTCCATGTTGGTCACTATATACTGTATTATTACTACCTGCATACTGGATTTTGACTTGAGTCAAAAAAATTTGTTTAGAATACCATGGCTAACGGAAGATCCACACCTACTGCCGCCCAGATTGAGGACATGATCAACGAACGGGTCGCTGCAGCCCTAGCAGAAAGAAATCTCGAAGCTCCACCGCCGCCACCACCGGTTATGTAGTGACCCGAACTTTTCCATGTTTATATATATTAATTGAGATTGATATTTACATGATTAAATGTTTCCAACATGTTAAGCAATCAAACTTGTTAAGACTTGATTAATTGAAATATGTTTCATATAGACAATTGACCACCCAAGTTGATCGGTGATTCACGAACGTTAAAACTTGTAAAAACTATATGATGACATATATATGGATATATATATATATAGTTAACATGATACTATGATAAGAAAACATATCATAAAGTATATTAACAATGAACTACATATGTAAAAACAAGACTACTAACTTAATGATTTTTAAACGAGACATATATGTAACGATTATCGTTGTAAAGACATTTAATGTATATATATCATATTAAGAGATATTCATACATGATAATATCATGATAATATAATAATTTAAAATCTCATTTGATATTATAAACATTTAGTTAACAACATTTAACAAGATCGTTAACCTAAAGGTTTCAAAACAACACTTACATGTAACGACTAACGATGACTTAACGACTCAGTTAAAATGTATATACATGTAGTGTTTTAATATGTATTTATACACTTTTTAAAGACTTCAATACACTTATCAAAATACTTCTACTTAACAAAAATGCTTACAATTACATCCTCGTTCAGTTTCATCAACAATTCTACTCGTATGCACCCGTATTCGTACTCGTACAATACACAGCTTTTAGATGTATGTACTATTGGTATATACACTCCAATGATCAGCTCTTAGCAGCCCATGTGAGTCACCTAACACATGTGGGAACCATCATTTGGCAACTAGCATGAAATATCTCATAAAATTACAAAAATATGAGTAATCATTCATGACTTATTTACATGAAAACAAAATTACATATCCTTTATATCTAATCCATACACCAACGACCAAAAACACCTACAAACACTTTCATTCTTCAATTTTCTTCATCTAATTGATCTCTCTCAAGTTCTATCTTCAAGTTCTAAGTGTTCTTCATAAATTCCAAAAGTTCTAGATTCATAAAATCAAGAATACTTTCAAGTTTGCTAGCTCACTTCCAATCTTGTAAGGTGATCATCCAACCTCAAGAAATCTTTGTTTCTTACAGTAGGTTATCATTCTAATACAAGGTAATAATCATATTCAAACTTTGGTTCAATTTCTATAACTATAACAATCTTATTTCAAGTGATGATCTTACTTGAACTTGTTTTCGTGTCATGATTCTGCTTCAAGAACTTCGAGCCATCCAAGGATCCATTGAAGCTAGATCCATTTTTCTCTTTTCCAGTAGGTTTATCCAAGGAAATTAAGGTAGTAATGATGTTCATAACATCATTCGATTCATACATATAAAGCTATCTTATTCGAAGGTTTAAACTTGTAATCACTAGAACATAGTTTAGTTAATTCTAAACTTGTTCGCAAACAAAAGTTAATCCTTCTAACTTGACTTTTAAAATCAACTAAACACATGTTCTATATCTATATGATATGCTAACTTAATGATTTAAAACCTGGAAACACGAAAAACACCGTAAAACCGGATTTACGCCGTCGTAGTAACACCGCGGGCTGTTTTGGGTTAGTTAATTAAAAACTATGATAAACTTTGATTTAAAAGTTGTTATTCTGAGAAAATGATTTTTATTATGAACATGAAACTATATCCAAAAATTATGGTTAAACTCAAAGTGGAAGTATGTTTTTTAAATGGTCATCTAGACGTCGTTCTTTCGACTGAAATGACTACCTTTACAAAAACGACTTGTAACTTATTTTTCCGACTATAAACCTATACTTTTCTGTTTAGATTCATAAAATAGAGTTCAATATGAAACCATAGCAATTTGATTCACTCAAAACGGATTTAAAATGAAGAAGTTATGGGTAAAACAAGATTGGATAATTTTTCTCATTTTAGCTACGTGAAAATTGGTAACAAATCTATTCCAACCATAACTTAATCAACTTGTATTGTATATTATGTAATCTTGAGATACCATAGACACGTATACAATGTTTCGACCTATCATGTCGACACATCTATATATATTTCGGAACAACCATAGACACTCTATATGTGAATGTTGGAGTTAGCTATACAGGGTTGAGGTTGATTCCAAAATATATATAGTTTGAGTTGTGATCAATACTGAGATACGTATACACTGGGTCGTGGATTGATTCAAGATAATATTTATCGATTTATTTCTGTACATCTAACTGTGGACAACTAGTTGTAGGTTACTAACGAGGACAGCTGACTTAATAAACTTAAAACATCAAAATATATTAAAAGTGTTGTAAATATATTTTGAACATACTTTGATATATATGTATATATTGTTATAGGTTCGTGAATCAACCAGTGGCCAAGTCTTACTTCCCGACGAAGTAAAAATCTGTGAAAGTGAGTTATAGTCCCACTTTTAAAATCTAATATTTTTGGGATGAGAATACATGCAGGTTTTATAAATGATTTACAAAATAGACACAAGTACGTGAAACTACATTCTATGGTTGAATTATCGAAATCGAATATGCCCCTTTTTATTAAGTCTGGTAATCTAAGAATTAGGGAACAGACACCCTAATTGACGCGAATCCTAAAGATAGATCTATTGGGCCTAACAAACCCCATCCAAAGTACCGGATGCTTTAGTACTTCGAAATTTATATCATATCCGAAGGGTGTCCCGGAATGATGGGGATATTCTTATATATGCATCTTGTTATTGTCGGTTACCAGGTGTTCACCATATGAATGATTTTTATCTCTATGTATGGGATGTGTATTGAAATATGAAATCTTGTGGTCTATTGTTACGATTTGATATATATAGGTTAAACCTATAACTCACCAACATTTTTGTTGACGTTTAAAGCATGTTTATTCTCAGGTGAATATTAAGAGCTTCCGCTGTTGCATACTAAAATAAGGACAAGATTTGGAGTCCATGTTTGTATGATATTGTGTAAAAACTGCATTCAAGAAACTGATTTCGATGTAACATATTTGTATTGTAAACCATTATGTAATGGTCGTGTGTAAACAGGATATTTTAGATTATCATTATTTGATAATCTACGTAAAGCTTTTTAAACCTTTATTTATGAAATAAAGGTTATGGTTTGTTTTAAAAATGAATGCAGTCTTTGAAAAACGTCTCATATAGAGGTCAAAACCTCGCAACGAAATCAATTAATATGGAACGTTTTTAATCAATAAGAACGGGACATTTCAGTTGGTATCCGAGCGTTGGTCTTAGAGAACCAGAAAATTTGCATTAGTGTGTCTTATCGAGTTTGTTAGGATGCATTAGTGAGTCTGGACTTCGACCGTGTTTTCTTTAAAAATGATTGCTTAACATTTTTGTTGGAAACTATATATTTTTAACATATGAATATTATGTGATATATTAATCTCTTAACGTGTTTGATATTATGTGATAGATGTCTACCTCTAGAACAAGTCCCATTGACTCACCTAATAATAATGAAGAGTCAAATGTAAATTGGAATGATTTGTGGACTGATTCACAAGTTCCCGAAGAGGAACCGGAAGAAGAGTCGGAACCGGAAGAAGAATCGGAACCGGAAGAAGAATCGGAACCGGATGAAGAAATAGAACCGGTGGGGGAAATAATAAAACGGTTAAGTAAAAGAAAATCCTCAACCAACCGACCAAAGTTAATTATGGTCAATGGTGTTTCCGCCAAGGAAGCAAAATATTGGGAGGATTACCAATTCTCCGATGAATCGGATTCCGACGAGAATTCCGATGATGTTATAGAAATTACCCCAACCGAATTTAAAAAGGCAAAAGAAAATAATAAGGGAAAGGGCATAAAAATAGAGAAATCTAATTCCAACCCCGATGAACTTTATATGTATCGTCAACCCCCGAAGTCCTTAAGTTGTAACAATGACCCGGGAACCTCTAAACCACCAGGTTTTTCTAAACCAATGTGGACAACGACGGCTCGTATTAGGGGAACATCATATATCCCTAGAAACTTGGCAAAACGAACCAAAACCGAAGAAGAAGAAACGAGCGAGTCGGAATAAGATAGTTGTATTCGTGTGGTGTAATATATGTAATATTGCGTTCTTATGCTTTATGATATATGTAAAAATTGCTTGTATTAATAAGTATTTTTTTATGAAACTAACTCTTGTCTATTTTACAGTTTAAAAACACAAAATGGATAGACAACCCAATATTTTAAGAGACCTACCCGGAGACATGATTGATGAAATCTTGTCTAGAGTCGGCCAGAATTCTTCGGCACAACTATTTAAGGCGAGATCAGTTTGTAAGACATTCGAAGAACGTTCCAAGAATGTCTTGGTTTATAAGAGACTTTCGTTTGAAAGATGGGGGATATCACATTGGGAAACCCATAAGTTACGATGTGTTTACTTTGACGCATATATTGCGGGGAACCCAAATGCTATTTTACGCAACGGGTTAAGAAATTATTTTGACTCAATATATCCGAATATTGGACTTCGTGATTTAGAAAAAGCGGCTAACATGCAACATAAAGAAGCATGTTATGCTTACGGATTAGTAATGTTCGCTTCTCACCAAAGTGAGAACAAGAACATCGGGCTACAACTATTAAACAAAACGTTTCCACAAGTGACGGAGTCGGTAATTGGGGTAAGAAATGAGGTTTTTAGATTATTACGGGACTGTTGGACATTACGTAACCCTCGTCCCTTTGATGACGTTACAACACGCTGTCTTATCAACGGCCATAACGGTTATGTTGCACAAGACCAAGGATGGGAAGTAGTCCTAGTAAAACCAGAATGCATGACTTGTTTCTGGACGTATGAATTACGTGTCTTTATTGCCTTTGCCGAACGACTTGTGTACTAGCTAGAATTGTCTTCACAACTATCTTGTATCAAAGTTATTGTGTGCTATATTTCATGCTTTATGTAAAATAAGCGGTATTGTAAGTTTGTAAAATATTGTATAAAAGTTTGAACGCGAAATATTATTACAATCCGTTTTTCATATAGAATTGTAGTAGTTGAATTGTATATTAGCTACTAAGTATGAACTTAACGGGTAGGTACTACCCGAATTTAAACTTATAAAACGCTAATATGAAGAAAAAGCTTTTATAAATGAGTTCATATTATGCTACGAAATACTATTAACTACTCTTAATATTCTGTATGATTAACTTGTTCCATTTAACTATTTTGAAGGAAATGGCACCGACTACTCGACACACCGTGAATATGAATGAAGAGGAATTCCGTACTTTTCTAGCTTCAAACATAGCCGCAGTACAGGCTGCGCTACATACCAACAATAACCTTGGATCTAGCAGTACAGGAAATCGTGTAGGATGCACCTACAAAGAATTCACTGCCTGCAAACCTTTGGAATTTGATGGAACCGAAGGACCGATCGGATTGAAACGGTGGACCGAGAAGGTTGAATCGGTGTTTGCCATAAGTAAGTGTACTGAAGAGGACAAAGTGAAGTACGCTACGCATACCTTCACAGGTTCTGCGTTAACATGGTGGAATACCTATCTAGAGCAAGTGGGACAAGATGATGCGTACGCACTACCGTGGTCAGCATTCAAGCACTTGATGAACGAGAAGTACCGTCCCAGAACCGAGGTCAATAAGCTCAAGACAGAACTTAGAGGGTTACGAACCCAAGGATTTGATATTACCACGTACGAAAGACGATTCACAGAATTGTGCCTATTGTGTCCGGGAGCATTCGAAGATGAGGAAGAGAAGATCGACGCGTTTGTGAAAGGATTACCGGAAAGAATCCAAGAAGATATAAGTTCACACGAGCCCGCCTCCATACAACAGGCATGTAGAATGGCTCACAAACTAGTGAACCAGATTGAAGAAAGAATTAAAGAACAGACTGCTGAAGAGGCCAATGTGAAGCAAGTCAAAAGAAAGTGGGAGGAAAACGGTGATAAGAATCACCAATACAACAACAACAGTAATTACAACAATAATCGCAACAATTATCCCAACAATCGCAACATCAATCGCAACTACAACAAACGGCCCAACAACAACAACAACAACAACAACAACAGCAACTACAACAATCATCCCAATAACAATAATAACCGCAACAACAACAACAATCAGAAGCAGCTATGCCAAAGGTGTGAAAAGAATCACTCGGGGTTCTGCACCAAATTTTGCAACAAGTGTAAAAGAAATGGTCATAGCGCGGCGAAGTGTGAGGTCTACGGACCAGGGGCTAATAGAACGAAAGGAACAAATGGTGTCAGAACGAGTAATGGCGGAGCAAGTAGTGTCGGAGCAAGTTATGCCAATGTAGTTTGTTATAAATGTGGAAAACCAGGCCACATTATTAGAAATTGCCCGAACCAGGAGAACACGAATGGACAAGGCCGTGGAAGAGTTTTCAATATTAATGCGATAGAGGCACAGGAAGACCCGGAGCTTGTTACGGGTACGTTTCTTATTGACAATAAATCTGCTTACGTTTTATTTGATTCGGGTGCGGATAGAAGCTATATGAGTAGAGATTTTTGTGCTAAATTAAGTTGTCCATTGACGCCTTTGGATAGTAAATTTTTACTCGAATTAGCAAATGGTAAATTAATTTCAGCAGATAATATATGTCGGAATCGAGAAATTAAACTGGTTAGCGAAACATTTAAGATTGATTTGATACCAGTAGAGTTAGGGAGTTTTGATGTGATAATCGGTATGGACTGGTTGAAAGAAGTGAAAGCGGAGATCGTTTGTTACAAAAATGCAATTCGCATTATACGAGAAAAAGGAAAACCCTTAATGGTGTATGGAGAAAAGGGCAACACGAAGCTACATCTTATTAGTAATTTGAAGGCACAAAAACTAATAAGAAAAGGTTGCTATGCTGTTCTAGCACACGTCGAGAAAGTACAAACTGAAGAAAAGAGCATCAATGATGTTCCCATTGCAAAAGAATTTCCCGATGTATTTCCGAAAGAATTACCGGGATTACCCCCACATCGATCCGTTGAATTTCAAATAGATCTTGTACCAGGAGCTGCACCAATAGCTCGTGCTCCTTACAGACTCGCACCCAGCGAGATGAAAGAACTGCAAAGCCAATTACAAGAACTTTTAGAGCGTGGTTTCATTCGACCAAGCACATCACCGTGGGGAGCTCCTGTTTTGTTTGTCAAGAAGAAAGATGGTACATTCAGGTTGTGTATCGACTACCGAGAGTTGAACAAACTTACCATCAAGAACCGCTACCCACTACCGAGAATCGACGACTTATTTGATCAACTACAAGGCTCGTCTGTTTATTCAAAGATTGACTTACGTTCCGGGTATCATCAAATGCGGGTGAAAGAAGATGATATTCCAAAGACTGCTTTCAGAACACGTTACGGTCATTACGAGTTTATGGTCATGCCGTTTGGTTTAACTAATGCACCAGCTGTGTTCATGGACCTTATGAACCGAGTGTGTGGACCATACCTTGACAAGTTTGTCATTGTTTTCATTGATGACATACTTATTTACTCAAAGAATGACCAAGAACACGGTGAACATTTGAGAAAGGTGTTAGAAGTATTGAGGAAGGAAGAATTGTACGCTAAGTTTTCAAAGTGTGCATTTTGGTTGGAGGAAGTTCAATTCCTCGGTCACATAGTGAACAAAGAAGGTATTAAGGTGGATCCGGCAAAGATAGAAACTGTTGAAAAGTGGGAAACCCCGAAAACTCCGAAACACATAAGCCAGTTTTTAGGACTAGCTGGTTACTACAAAAGGTTCATCCAAGACTTTTCCAGAATAGCAAAACCCTTGACTGCATTAACGCATAAAGGGAAGAAATTTGAATGGAATGATGAACAAGAGAAAGCGTTTCAGTTATTGAAGAAAAAGCTAACTACGGCACCTATATTGTCATTGCCTGAAGGGAATGATGATTTTGTGATTTATTGTGATGCATCAAAGCAAGGTCTCGGTTGTGTATTAATGCAACGAACGAAGGTGATTGCTTATGCGTCTAGACAATTGAAGATTCACGAACAAAATTATACGACGCATGATTTGGAATTAGGCGCGGTTGTTTTTGCATTAAAGACTTGGAGGCACTACTTATATGGGGTCAAAAGTATTATATATACCGACCACAAAAGTCTTCAACACATATTTAATCAGAAACAACTGAATATGAGGCAGCGTAGGTGGATTGAATTATTGAATGATTACGACTTTGAGATTCGTTACCACCCGGGGAAGGCAAATGTGGTAGCCGATGCCTTGAGCAGGAAGGACAGAGAACCCATTCGAGTAAAATCTATGAATATAATGATTCATAATAACATTACTACTCAAATAAAGGAGGCGCAACAAGGAGTTTTAAAAGAGGGAAATTTAAAGGATGAAATACCCAAAGGATCGGAGAAGCATCTTAATATTCGGGAAGACGGAACCCGGTATAGGGCTGAAAGGATTTGGGTACCAAAATTTGGAGATATGAGAGAAATGGTACTTAGAGAAGCTCATAAAACCAGATACTCAATACATCCTGGAACGGGGAAGATGTACAAGGATCTCAAGAAACATTTTTGGTGGCCGGGTATGAAAGCCGATGTTGCTAAATACGTAGGAGAATGTTTGACGTGTTCTAAGGTCAAAGCTGAGCATCAGAAACCATCAGGTCTACTTCAACAACCCGAAATCCCGGAATGGAAATGGGAAAACATTACCATGGATTTCATCACTAAATTGCCAAGGACTGCAATTAGTTTTGATACTATTTGGGTAATAGTTGATCGTCTCACCAAATCAGCACACTTCCTACCAATAAGAGAAGATGACAAGATGGAGAAGTTAGCACGACTGTATTTGAAGGAAGTCGTCTCCAGACATGGAATACCAATCTCTATTATCTCTGATAGGGATGGCAGATTTATTTCAAGATTCTGGCAGACATTACAGCAAGCATTAGGAACTCGTCTAGACATGAGTACTGCCTATCATCCACAAACTGATGGGCAGAGCGAAAGGACGATACAAACGCTTGAAGACATGCTACGAGCATGTGTTATTGATTTCGGAAACAGTTGGGATCGACATCTACCGTTAGCAGAATTTTCCTACAACAACAGCTACCATTCAAGCATTGAGATGGCGCCGTTTGAAGCACTTTATGGTAGAAAGTGCAGGTCTCCGATTTGTTGGAGTGAAGTGGGGGATAGACAGATTACGGGTCCGGAGATTATACAAGAAACTACCGAGAAGATCATCCAAATTCAACAACGGTTGAAAACCGCCCAAAGTCGACAAAAGAGCTACGCTGACATTAAAAGAAAAGATATAGAATTTGAAATTGGAGAGATGGTCATGCTTAAAGTTGCACCTTGGAAAGGCGTTGTTCGATTTGGTAAACGAGGGAAATTAAATCCAAGGTATATTGGACCATTCAAGATTATTGATCGTGTCGGACCAGTAGCTTACCGACTAGAGTTACCTCAACAACTCGCGGCTGTACATAACACTTTCCACGTCTCGAATTTAAAGAAATGTTTTGCTAAAGAAGATCTCACTATTCCGTTAGATGAAATCCAAATCAACGAAAAACTTCAATTCATCGAAGAACCCGTCGAAATAATGGATCGTGAGGTTAAAAGACTTAAGCAAAACAAGATACCAATTGTTAAGGTTCGATGGAATGCTCGTAGAGGACCCGAGTTCACCTGGGAGCGTGAAGATCAGATGAAGAAGAAATACCCGCATCTATTTCCAAAAGATTCGTCAACACCTTCAACAGCTTAAAATTTCGGGACGAAATTTATTTAACGGGTAGGTACTGTAGTGACCCGAACTTTTCCATGTTTATATATATTAATTGAGATTGATATTTACATGATTAAATGTTTCCAACATGTTAAGCAATCAAACTTGTTAAGACTTGATTAATTGAAATATGTTTCATATAGACAATTGACCACCCAAGTTGATCGGTGATTCACGAACGTTAAAACTTGTAAAAACTATATGATGACATATATATGGATATATATATATATAGTTAACATGATACTATGATAAGAAAACATATCATAAAGTATATTAACAATGAACTACATATGTAAAAACAAGACTACTAACTTAATGATTTTTAAACGAGACATATATGTAACGATTATCGTTGTAAAGACATTTAATGTATATATATCATATTAAGAGATATTCATACATGATAATATCATGATAATATAATAATTTAAAATCTCATTTGATATTATAAACATTGAGTTAACAACATTTAACAAGATCGTTAACCTAAAGGTTTCAAAACAACACTTACATGTAACGACTAACGATGACTTAACGACTCAGTTAAAATGTATATACATGTAGTGTTTTAATATGTATTTATACACTTTTTAAAGACTTCAATACACTTATCAAAATACTTCTACTTAACAAAAATGCTTACAATTACATCCTCGTTCAGTTTCATCAACAATTCTACTCGTATGCACCCGTATTCGTACTCGTACAATACACAGCTTTTAGATGTATGTACTATTGGTATATACACTCCAATGATCAGCTCTTAGCAGCCCATGTGAGTCACCTAACACATGTGGGAACCATCATTTGGCAACTAGCATGAAATATCTCATAAAATTACAAAAATATGAGTAATCATTCATGACTTATTTACATGAAAACAAAATTACATATCCTTTATATCTAATCCATACACCAACGACCAAAAACACCTACAAACACTTTCATTCTTCAATTTTCTTCATCTAATTGATCTCTCTCAAGTTCTATCTTCAAGTTCTAAGTGTTCTTCATAAATTCCAAAAGTTCTAGATTCATAAAATCAAGAATACTTTCAAGTTTGCTAGCTCACTTCCAATCTTGTAAGGTGATCATCCAACCTCAAGAAATCTTTGTTTCTTACAGTAGGTTATCATTCTAATACAAGGTAATAATCATATTCAAACTTTGGTTCAATTTCTATAACTATAACAATCTTATTTCAAGTGATGATCTTACTTGAACTTGTTTTCGTGTCATGATTCTGCTTCAAGAACTTCGAGCCATCCAAGGATCCATTGAAGCTAGATCCATTTTTCTCTTTTCCAGTAGGTTTATCCAAGGAAATTAAGGTAGTAATGATGTTCATAACATCATTCGATTCATACATATAAAGCTATCTTATTCGAAGGTTTAAACTTGTAATCACTAGAACATAGTTTAGTTAATTCTAAACTTGTTCGCAAACAAAAGTTAATCCTTCTAACTTGACTTTTAAAATCAACTAAACACATGTTCTATATCTATATGATATGCTAACTTAATGATTTAAAACCTGGAAACACGAAAAACACCGTAAAACCGGATTTACGCCGTCGTAGTAACACCGCGGGCTGTTTTGGGTTAGTTAATTAAAAACTATGATAAACTTTGATTTAAAAGTTGTTATTCTGAGAAAATGATTTTTATTATGAACATGAAACTATATCCAAAAATTATGGTTAAACTCAAAGTGGAAGTATGTTTTCTAAAATGGTCATCTATTCGTCGTTCTTTCGACTGAAATGACTACCTTTACAAAAACGACTTGTAACTTATTTTTCCGACTATAAACCTATACTTTTCTGTTTAGATTCATAAAATAGAGTTCAATATGAAACCATAGCAATTTGATTCACTCAAAACGGATTTAAAATGAAGAAGTTATGGGTAAAACAAGATTGGATAATTTTTCTCATTTTAGCTACGTGAAAATTGGTAACAAATCCATTCCAACCATAACTTAATCAACTTGTATTGTATATTATGTAATCTTGAGATACCATAGACACGTATACAATGTTTCGACCTATCATGTCGACACATCTATATATATTTCGGAACAACCATAGACACTCTATATGTGAATGTTGGAGTTAGCTATACAGGGTTGAGGTTGATTCCAAAATATATATAGTTTGAGTTGTGATCAATACTGAGATACGTATACACTGGGTCGTGGATTGATTCAAGATAATATTTATCGATTTATTTCTGTACATCTAACTGTGGACAACTAGTTGTAGGTTACTAACGAGGACAGCTGACTTAATAAACTTAAAACATCAAAATATATTAAAAGTGTTGTAAATATATTTTGAACATACTTTGATATATATGTATATATTGTTATAGGTTCGTGAATCAACCAGTGGCCAAGTCTTACTTCCCGACGAAGTAAAAATCTGTGAAAGTGAGTTATAGTCCCACTTTTAAAATCTAATATTTTTGGGATGAGAATACATGCAGGTTTTATAAATGATTTACAAAATAGACACAAGTACGTGAAACTACATTCTATGGTTGAATTATCGAAATCGAATATGCCCCTTTTTATTAAGTCTGGTAATCTAAGAATTAGGGAACAGACACCCTAATTGACGCGAATCCTAAATATAGATCTATTGGGCCTAACAAACCCCATCCAAAGTACCGGATGCTTTAGTACTTCGAAATTTATATCATATCCGAAGGGTGTCCCGGAATGATGGGGATATTCTTATATATGCATCTTGTTATTGTCGGTTACCAGGTGTTCACCATATGAATGATTTTTATCTCTATGTATGGGATGTGTATTGAAATATGAAATCTTGTGGTCTATTGTTACGATTTGATATATATAGGTTAAACCTATAACTCACCAACATTTTTGTTGACGTTTAAAGCATGTTTATTCTCAGGTGAATATTAAGAGCTTCCGCTGTTGCATACTAAAATAAGGACAAGATTTGGAGTCCATGTTTGTATGATATTGTGTAAAAACTGCATTCAAGAAACTGATTTCGATGTAACATATTTGTATTGTAAACCATTATGTAATGGTCGTGTGTAAACAGGATATTTTAGATTATCATTATTTGATAATCTACGTAAAGCTTTTTAAACCTTTATTTATGAAATAAAGGTTATGGTTTGTTTTAAAAATGAATGCAGTCTTTGAAAAACGTCTCATATAGAGGTCAAAACCTCGCAACGAAATCAATTAATATGGAACGTTTTTAATCAATAAGAACGGGACATTTCAGGTTATTCCACCCGTTCGAAATGGGTGTACATACAAGGAATTCCAGAGCTGCAAACTGCATAACTTCAGCGGCACCGAGGGACCAGTTGGTCTCACCAGATGGTTCGAGAAACTTGAATCAGTATTCCGAGTTAGCAACTGTTCGGAGGACAATAAGACCAAGTTTGCATCTTGCACGCTATCTGACGGCGCGCTAACGTGGTGGAACACGTTAGCTCAAGCGAAACGTATCGATGAGGCGTATGCTACGCCATGGGAGGAATTCAAGGCGGCTATGATTGATGAGTATTGTCCGAGAACCGAAATTCAGAAGATGGAAATTGAATTCATGCAGTTGAAGGCCGTAGGGAATGACCTTAACAGTTACAATCGTAGGTTTTTGGAGTTAGCACTGATGTGTCCGACCATGGTCACCCCCGAATTCAAGCGCATTGAGAAATACTTCTCGGGACTCCCTAAGTCCATCAAAGGAAACGTCACCTCATCCAAACCACCGAATGTTCCCGAAGCAATGCGCATGGTGCATACTCTCATGAATCAGATTCTTATTGATGAGTCGGAGAAGGCTAAGTTTGAGGCTGGTAGTAGCGAAAAGAGGAAATGGGACAACAACCACAACAACCACAACAACAACAACAACAACAACAACAGGGGGATAAACTACGATCAAACCCCCGCCAAGAGGCACAACAACGGTGGAAACCCTAATTCCAACAACAACACCAACTCCAACCGAACTACAAGGGAACCCTACCTTAATGTAAGAGGTGTTACAAGCACCACACTGGTATTGCAATGTTGTCTGTGAGAAGTGCCAACGGGCTGGGCACATCGGGAAGGACTGCAAGGTCACTACTTTGAATGGGAAGCCAAACACCAATGGACCGAAGAAGTGCTACGAATGCGGACAGACGGGCCATTTCAGAAATGCGTGCCCAAACAAGCAAAAAGACGGAGGACCACCGCGAGGTAGAGCTTTCAATGTTAATGCAAGGGACGTACGCGATAACCCTGACTTGGTGACAGGTATATTCAAAATCAACAATCTTTTAGCTTCTGTCCTATTTGATACTGGTGCCGATAGAAGTTACGTATGTAGACATTTTTTGTGATAAGTTAGATTGGTCGTTAGTTCCTTTAAAGGAAAGTATGCTTGTCGAGGTAGCGAACGGTAAACTTGAAAATGTGGACCAAATAGGCCGAGGGGCTATTATCAACATAGCCGGCGTAGAGTTTGAGATAGACTTGATACCCATTAAGTTGGGAAGTTTTGATGTTATTGTTGGCATGGATTGGTTGACTAAGATAAGAGCCGAGATTATTTGTGGAGACAACGCACTTCGCATACCACAAGGAGATGGCGAACCACTGGTTATCTATGGAGAGAGATGTACCTCAAAGTTGAACCTCATTAGTTGCGTGAAAGCGCAAAAGATTATGAAGAAGGGACGTTTTACTGTCCTAGCACATGTGAAAGCGGTAGAAACTGAGGTGAAGAGCGTGAATGACGTTTGAATTGTGAACGAATTTTCTGATGTCTTCCCAAAGGAATTGCCTGGATTACCGCCGCAGAGAGCAGTAGAGTTTCAGATTGACTTAGTGCCAGGAGCTGCACCTGTAGCTCGCGCACCTTATAGACTCGCACCTTCCGAGATGCAAGAATTACAGAGTCAACTACAAGAGCTGTTAGACCGTGGATTTATCCAACCAAGTTTCTCGCCTTGGGGCGCACCTGTGTTGTTTGTGAAGAAGAAGGATGGATCCTTCCGTATGTGTATCGACAACCTTGAACTCAACAAATTGACTATCAAGAATCGGTATCCTCTTCCACGAATTGACAATCTTTTTGATCAACTACAAGGATCGAGCATTTATTTAAAGATCGATTTGCGATCCGGATATCACCAGCTGAGGGTGAAGGAAAGTGACGTGATGAAAACTGCATTCAGGACCCGTTATGGCCATTATGAGTTTCTCGTGATGCCATTCGGTTTGACAAATGCACCTGCCGTGTTCATGGACCTCATGAATCGTGTCTGCAAGCCTTACTTGGACAAGTTTGTTATCGTTTTCATAGATGATATCCTCATCTACTCTAAGAGCGAAGAAGAACATGAGCAACACCTCCGATTAGTGCTTGAACTCTTAAGACAAGAGCAACTTTACACCAAATTCTCCAAGTGTGAATTTTGGTTGAAGGAAGTACAATTTTTGGGTTATGTTGTAAGCGACCAGGGTATCAAAGTTGATCCCGCCAAGATTGAAGCCATTAGCAAGTGGGAGACCCCCACTACTCTGACGCATATTCGCCAATTCCTAGGTCTCGCCGGTTATTACCGAAGATTCATCGAAGGATTTTCTCTGATTGCGCGTCCTTTGACCGCACTGACTCACAAGGGCAAGAAGTTCATTTGGGAACCCGCACACGAATCAGCATTTCAAACTTTGAAGAAGAAGTTAACCACCACACCTATCCTATCACTTCCTGAAGGTAGTGATGACTTTGTTGTTTATTGTGATGCATCGAAGAGTGGTTTTGGTTGTGTACTGATGCAACGATCAAAGGTTATTGCCTATGCCTCCCGCCAATTGAAGATTCACGAGCGGAACTACACTACACATGATCTTGAACTTGGAGCCGTTGTCTTTGCGCTTAAATTGTGGAGACACTATTTGTATGGAACTAAAAGCACTATCTTCACCGATCACAAGAGTCTCCAGCACATCTTTGATCAGAAGCAACTGAATATGAGACAACGTCAATGGATCGAGACGCTCAACGACTACGATTGTGAACTCCGTTATCACCCTGGCAAGGCCAATGTTGTAGCTGACGCTTTAAGCCGAAAGGAGAGGACGGCACCTCTTCGTGTTAGGGCTCTGAACATCACCATCCATTCGAACCTCAACAGCTAGATCAGAGTAGCTCAAGATGAGGCTCTCAAGGAGGAGAACATATCTCATGAACATTTGAACATACTTGTCTCTCGATTCGAGGTTAGGGAGTCTGGACTCCGATGTTATGCCGGAAGAATTTGGGTAGCTTATTACGGAGATCTACGAAACCTGATACTTGATGAAGCACACAAATCGAGATATTCGATTCACCCTGGAGCAGGCAAAATGTACCACGACCTTAAAGAACAGTATTGGTGGCCGAATCTTAAGAAGGACGTTGCAACTTATGTTGGGAAGTGTTTGACTTGTTCGAAAGTTAAGGCCGAACATCAGAGACCTTCTGGGTTACTTCAACAGCCAGAAATCCCACAATGGAAGTGGGAAAAGATCACAATGGATTTCATTACTAAGCTGCCGAAGACGATGGGCGGATACGATACTATTTGGGTTATTGTTGACCGCCTTACCAAATCTGCACACTTCCTAGCGATGAAGGAAACTTATACAATGGAAAGACTTGCTCAGCTGTACATCAAAGAGGTTGTATCTCGTCATGGTGTACCTTTATCAATCATCTCCGATCACGATCCCCGTTTTGCTTCTAGATTTTGGCGTTCTTTGCAAGAAGCCATGGGAACTCGTCTTGACATGAGTACTGCTTATCATCCTCAGACTGACGGGCAAAGTGAACGAACGATTCAGATGTTGGAAGACATGTTGCGTGCATGTGTCATTGATTTTGGAAAGGCCTGGGAAAGGCATTTGCCATTAGCCGAATTCTCGTACAACAACAGTTATCACTCTAGCATTAATGCTGCACCTTTTGAAGCATTGTATGGCCGTAAGTGCCGATCTCCTATTTGTTGGGCCGAAGTAGGCGAAAAGAAAATCACCGGACCCGAGGTAGTCCACGAAACGACGGAGAAGATTGCTCAGATACAAGTGAGACTTAAGACTGCCCGCGATCGTCAGAAGAGTTATGCCGATCTTAAACGTAAAGACTTTGAATTCAACGTCGGCGACTGTGTAATGTTAAAGGTTGCACCTTGGAAAGGTGTGATCCGTTTTGAAAAACGTGGGAAGTTAAACCCACGATACATTGGTCCTTTTGAGATCTTGGAACGTGTTGGACCCGTTGCTTACCGTTTGGATCTACCAGCACAATTGAGCTCAGTTCATCCTACCTTCCATGTTTCAAACTTGAAGAAGTGTCTTGCTGCACCTGAACTTATCATACCACTGGAAGAACTTACAATTGATGACAAACTCCACTTTGTGGAGGAACCAGTTGAGATTATGGATCGTGAGATCAAAACTTTGAAACGCAATAAGATTCCGATTGTACGAGTACGATGGAATGCCAAACGAGGACCCGAGTTTACTTGGGAGCGAGAGGATCAAATGATGCGGAAGTATCCTCACCTTTTCCCAACTCCTCCATCTACCTCAGCTTAAATTTCGGGACGAAATTTTCTTTAACAGGTGGGTAATGTAACGACCCTGGTTTTTTCAACGTTATTTATTAATAATTATTATTATTAATATGCGTGATTAAACGAATGTATGTTATTACATTTACATGTTGCCATGATTGCCCGTACTTGACTTTTAAGTGCCCGAAACGTCTTTGTGACGCACGAAACTTCACGAATAATATTTCTAGATATTATTTACATTCATGATTAATTTTATTAATCATTTTAATTAACTAAGGCTATTAGTTAGCTACTTGGGGTTTAATTGGATTTACTTGAGCATTACTTGAACTTGGGCCTTGTTATGTTAATGGACTCTTGAACTTGGGCTTATAAGCCCACCCTACATCTAAATGAACTACTTAGCCCATGTCTTTTAAAGTGTAAGTATCATTTAGTGAAGTAACTAGTTAGTTTTACTTGAAGGAATCTAGTTAACTTGTTATCCCCATGCATGGCCACCTTTTATCCAACTTTTTGAAGCTTTTCACACTAGTAACCAACAAACTTCTCCCCTCCCTCTTTGGTTGCTGCAGAACCGTGGGCTAGGAGCTCCATTAGCAGAGTTTTTGACTTCATTTTTCATTACTTCACTTGCTTAGTTCTCTCTCAAAAACACACACACAAACTTGCTTCATTTTTCTCTCAATTCTCTCTAGTTCTTGTAAGTAAACTTGAGCTTTCTTCTCTTCTTTTTTCCTTGCCCAAACCGTGGCCTTTGCCTACATGTATCATCATCATCTTTTGTTACTTGAATACTTGTTGTTATTATTACTTACTTACTTTGTTGATTGTTATTTACTTACTAGCTTTCAAGAATCTAACTCACTAGTTTGATTCTTCATTTTTATCTTGTTATAACAAGAACAACAAGAACATAATCTATCTAGTTTTGTTCTACCTTACTTGTTTCAAAAGATTATAAAGTTCATGGTTGAAAGACATACTTGAAGTTCATGAAGTAAACTTTAAAGTTTACTTTCTAAAGATCAAACTTTGGTTTGAATCTTTAAAGTATGAACAACCATGAACAAATTACATGTTTACTTAGTTACTTCTTCATTTTATGCACTTTAATTTCATGTAGTTAGATTATATGGTCTAGTACTACAAGTTAGTTTTGATCTCATATCTCTTGGAACTAAAAGTTAACTTAAAAGTTCAAGAACATGTAAATAAGTTTTTTTTAAATATAACTTTGTATACTTATGCTTGATCTAGACTTTTGAGTCTTGGATCTTCAAGATCTAACTAAGAACTATGTTCTACATCTTAAGATCTTGATTAGTTAGTTAACTTTCAAGTTTATAGTTCAATACTTCTTTTAAAGTTCATGTATGTGTTAGATCTAAGACTTAGATGTAACTTTGGTTCATCAAACTTCATACAACTCTTAAGTGAGTTGTGCTTCATGTCTTAGATTTGCACTTGGGTTATGATGGTCAAATCTTGGTCAAGATGATGCAAACACATCAATGAGTTGTACACTTGAAGCTATAGGCATCAAGGATGAGAACCGTGATAAGCATCGAGCACCGGAACCCATTATCTTACTGTTTCTGTCCAAACCCTACTGACCTACTGTCTCTGTATTAGACCAGTAGACCTGGGATGTTTTGATTATGATTTTAAAATAGATCTTTTCGAGTAGATAACTTTTCATTTAAGACTCGTCTTAATCCGAGTTACGGTTTAGAATCTATGGCCCTCCGAGCGTCACTATGTCCATTTATTTTCTGCTTTCTGTTTATAGTTTCTGTTCTTCTGGTTTCTGTAACATACCAGTACACCTGGGCTACTGTAACCTTTATTTTCAGATATCTCAGTTCGTGTAGATAACTTTTCATATAGGACTCGTCTTAATCCGAGTTACGGTTTAGGATTTATGGCCCTCCGATCGTCACTATGTCCTTTAACGTTGTGCAGAAATTTCTGACCTACTCGCACTTAGACCGTCGCCACGGTCAAACCAAGGCGAGTTAGCTTCTGAAATTTTTACCACACTTAAATGACTCATAGACGGAGCCATGGCCACTGGTCTCACCTTAATTCAGTAAGGGTAGAGGCCGTGGTGACTGACTGAAGTCAGCCTTTGTTGTAAACTACTTTCATAAACGTAACTTACTTTACGCCTTTGTTTAATGATGAATGATGATGACCTTTAAGACCTTATTTACATATTTTTAAATCTATTAAGATGATTTACTGACTTAGTACTATTTGACTTAGGTTGAGGACTTCGGACCGTTTACTTGCACACCTTTCCCGACTACTACTTTACCGCTACATATCATTGTGAGTTATAGCATTCCCTTTTTACTTTAACTTATTTTGGGAACTGAGAATACATGCAGATTTTATGTTTTACATACTAGGCACGAGTACTTAAACTTATATATGTGTGGGTTATACAACGGCATAAACATTCCCTTTAGCTCGGTAACGTTTAATCATTGGTTTTTGAACCATGAACGCGAATCTTAGATATGGATCCATAGGGTTTGACATCCCCACTCGGGCTAGTCGCGCTAGCATTTAACGAGTGTTTAATACTTCGTAGACATACGCACTTGCCAAGTGTACTTTCAGGGGGTATAAACGTTAAGTTAGTTACCAAGTGCCCACGGTTAACATATACTTTATCATACTGTTTTGAAACGCTCTTTGTAGCACTGAAATCTCGTGGCCTACCTTACATACTGTTATACTTAAATATAGCTCACCAACCTTTGTGTTGACGTTTTTAAGCATGTATTTCTCAGGTGCTTGAGGTTGCTTCCGCTGTCTTACTTGTTGTGCTATAGACACCCACTGCTTAGAGTTGTCCACGCATGAACTACTTTACTTTGCATTCAAACATTCGTACTTTTGAACTATGACTTGTAACGACCATTGTGGTCACATACACTTATTATTTGCTTCTACTTAGTGAAGCATGCTTTTGGGATTGTAAAACATTCGATGTTGGATTAGACATCACTTTATTTATGAATGCAAACTCTTTTTGAAAACGCATATAGTACTTAACCTTGTAATGATCCTGTTGTTGATGATTCGTACACGATGGTTTTGTACGAGGCATCACATTCGCTGAAGTAGTTTCCTCAGGAAACAGTTGCGGATATTTCAGCCTCATCTGGTCTTTAAGCTCCCACGTGAACTCTGGTCCTCTTCTTGCGTTCCACCGAACTTTAACGATAGGAATTCTGCTTTGCTTCAACTGTTTGACCTCACGGCCCAAGATTTCAATAGGTTCCTCAATGAAATAAAGTTTGTCGTCGATACGTAGTTCCTCTAAAGGAATAATCAAGTTATCATCGGCTAGGCACTTCTTCAGAGTGGATACATGGAAAACGTCATGAATACTGCTGAGTGCTTGTGGCAGTTCCAATCTGTAAGCTACCTATCTAACTCTTTCAGTTATCTCAAATGGTCCAACATATCTAGGACTCAGTTTACCTCGTTTCCCAAATCATACAACACCCTTCCAAGGTGATACCTTAAGCATAACCTTGTCACCAACTTGGAACTCTATGTCCTTCCGTCTAACATCGACGTAACTCTTTTGATGACTTCGAGCCGTCCTCAGTCGTTCCTGGATCTGTAGAACTTTCTCAGTTGTCTCCTGAATAATCTCAGGACCTGTCAACTGACTATCTCCCAACTCGCTCCAACAAATGGGAGATCTACACTTCCTTCCGTACAATGCTTCGAAAGGTGCAGCTTTAATACTCACATGGTAGCTGTTATTGTATGAGAACTCAGATAGTGGTAAATACTTATCCCATCCGTTTTTGAAATCAATGACACACGCTCTCAACATGTCCTCAAAAGTCTGAATAGTTCGTTCGCTCTGGCCATCCGTCTGGGGGTGATATGTTGTACTCATATCTAAATGAGTCCCCATTGCTTTCTGTAACGAGTGCCAAAACCTGGAAGTAAATCTGCTGTCTCGGTCGGATATAATGGATATAGGCACTCCATGCCTAGAGACGACTTCCTTAATGTAGATCTGATCCAACTTCTCCATTTTATCAGTTTCCCTTATCGGTAAAAAGTGTACGGACTTAGTGAGACGATCCACGATAACCCAAATAGTATCGTGACCTCCTGCCGTTCTCGGTAGTTTCATAATGACGTCCATGGAAATACCTTCCCACTTCCACTGTGGAATCTCTGGTTGAGTTAATAATCCTGATGGCTTCTGATGCTCAGCCTTGACTTTAGCGCAAGTCAAGCACTTCTCGACATAAGTAGCAATGTTAGCTTTCAAATTCGGCCACCAATAAAATGCCTATAAATCTTGGTACATTTTATCTGATCCCGGATGAATTGAGTATCTCGACTTGTGTGCTTCCTCTAACACTAGTTCTCTCAATCCACCAAACTTTGGTACCCAAATTCGGTTAGCAAAGTACCGTGTTCCATCCTCCTTGATGTCAAACTTCTTATCCATCCCTTTGAGAACTTCAACATCAACATTCTCTTGTTTCATGGCTTCTTGTTGTGCTTCGCGGATTTGTGATGTGAGATTCGTACAGACAACTATGTTAAGAGCTTTAACCCTAAGAGATTTCTCTCGCTCCTTCCTGCTTAAGGCATCTGCCACAACATTCGCCTTGCCCGGATGGTATTGAAGTTCGCAGTTATAATAGTTAAGTAGTTCCATCCAACGTCGTTGTCTCATGCTAAGCTGTTTCTGATCGAATATGTGCTGTAAACTCTTATGGTCAGTGAAGATAGTAAAGTTGGTTCCAAACAGGTAGTGTCTCCACATTTTAAGTGCAAAGACAACAGCTCCTAACTCAAGATCGTGCGTAGTCTAGTTCTGCTCGTGAATCTTTAACTGACGTGATCCATAAGCAATAACCTTATTTCGTTGCATAAGCACGCAACCCATTCCTTGACGTGAGGCATCACAATCAACCACAAAATCTTCACTTCCCTCGAGTAGAGACAATACTGGTGCAGTTGTCAACTTCTCCTTCAACAACTGAAATGCAGTCTCTTGCGGTTCTGACCACTCAAACTTCGTGCCCTTATGAGTCAACGCGGTTAATGGTCGTGCGATCTTAGAGAATCCTTCAATGAATCTCCGGTAGTAACCGGCTAGACCCAAAAATTGCCTAATCTGCGTTAGCGTCTTTGGAGTTTCCCAATTCTTAACCGACTCAATCTTTGCTGGATCGACCTGTATTCCATTGACCCCTACAACATGGCCAAGAAATTGTACTTCGGGTAACCAAAAGTCACACTTAGAGAACTTTTCATACAACTGCTCTTCTCTAGGCATAGTCAATATCAACGTAGATGCTGCTCGTGCTCTTCTCTGTTCTTGGAGTACAACAATATATCATCAATAAATACAATGATGAATTTATCTAGGTATGGCTTACACACATGGTTCATGAGGTCCATGAACACTGCTGGTGCGTTTGTCAAACCAAACGACATCACTGTAAACTCATAATGCCCATAATGTGTTCTAAACGCTGTCTTCGGGACATCTGCTTCTTTGACTCTCAATTGGTGATACCCGGATCTCAAATCAATCTTCTAATAACAACTGGATCCCTGCAACTGATCAAATAAGTCATCAATCCTCAGTAACGGATACCGATTCTTGATTGTCAACTTGTTCAATTCATTGTAGTCGATACACAACCTCATCTACCCATCTTTCTTTTTAACAAACAGGACCGGAGCTCCAACTCTAATGTATTTGGCCATGTGGTTGCCTTCTTGCACAATTCATAGATCACACATGATGGCCCTAATGTTCCTCATCATTTGGGGTGTTCCTTAGTACAAAATAGCATAAACGTGCTAGCGTCGATGAAACAATGTTATAGAAATAGACCAGAAACAAGTGGTGATTGAATCGACTAGGAGTGAGGAATAGTGTTGAATGGCGGTTGGCAATGATATATAGTAAGGAATTGCAATATGAGATGATGGTTATGTTCAATATATATCAACTAATGATACGTAGTAACAAGTGGGGTCATTAGTGATGAGTTGTAGTATGTACATATATTATCGATAGGTTATGAGAGACTATTAGGTTCATTTTATAAGCATTGCAAATTAGAAAAATTTTCTTTGACTAGCCTCCCATTCCTTATGTCATGCTGTCGAAACTTCCATATAAGTTACCGTAATATAATCCCGGTCATTACATTACGCCGACTCATACTTCCATTTCGACGTTACTTCACAAGTTCAGATTAGCAAAACACGTACGGTTAATCCATTGCACGTAGCGAGAATCTACGTGTACTTTTACCCACTGGAAGAAATACTAAACTAAAAATCTGAGATGATAACGTTATCGGCCTCGAAAAACTTCTGAATTTAGACCCGAAATTCACCTTCATACGATTTTTCCATGACTTTATAAAAATTGACAAAGTTCCCTATACTTAAATAAGTGCTGTAAAATTTCAGAGATACAGTCACGTGCGTTTTGATTTAATGCGACTCTTCCTACGAAACGTTAGGGACGGTTATTTGGATGAGTTATAACGGACTTTATTACGAAATCTTTGACGTGTATTTCAAGCAAACAGGGCTGTACTTACATTGTATAAAAATTTCAGAGTTGACTGTACGCTATCCTATACCAACATGTAAAGAAAGTGTATGACACTCGTGTTTTAGTTTAAATCAACGTTAGTTTAACTGTCCAAATGACATGACCTTAGTGTAAATAAATTGTAGTAATGGTGTGAACAACTTCCAACAACATATGCACGAATAAAAATAGAAGAAATAGCATTCAAAATATGAAAATACAATAAAAGGTCTCGAAGAGATTGAATATGTCTCACAAAACAAATAATGAAACACGTCTGCTAGTCTTAACACGAAATAAGGTACTGTAGGTAATGTACGCTAAGATAAACTCGATCTCACTCGGAGTCATCTTCATCTGGAAATTTCCGCTCTAAATGGAGGAAACTTGGTCCGACACGCTCTTTGAATACGGCCAACTCGTCGTGCAGGTCAGCATACTTTTCGCTAAGGCGTTCATAGTCTTCTTGGATGGCTGTTGTGGCTTTCTGTTCCTCTTCTAACACTGAAACTCTAGCTACCAAACTCCAAACAATCTCCTTTAACTCTCGGACTTCATCGGTAGGGGATGATGAAGGCTTTGCAACACTAGTAGTTGGTATATTAGAACGGTGACGAACAACACGAGGTAGGGGAGTACTTGAGCCATAGTAGCGTGTAGTATCATTGTCATGAGAACTAAATGTAATCTTACGCTTACGGGAATTCTTTGTAGTGACCCGAACTTTTCCATGTTTATATACATTAATTGAGATTGATGTTTACATGATTAAATGTTTCCAACATGTTAAGCAATCAAACTTGTTAAGACTTGATTAATTGAAATAGGTTTCATATAGACAATTGACCACCCAAGTTGACCAGTGATTCACGAACGTTAAAACTTGTAAAAACTATATGATGACATATATATGATTATATATATAGTTAACATGATATTATGATATGTAAACATATCATTAAGTATATTAACAATGAACTACATATGTAAAAACAAGACTACTAACTTAATGATTTTGAAACGAGACATATATGTAACGATTATCGTTGTAACGACATTTAATGTATATATATCATATTAAGAGATATTCGTACATCATAATATCATGATAATATAATAATTTAAAATCTCTTTTGATATTATAAACATTGGGTTAACAACATTTAACAAGATCGTTAACCTAAAGGTTTCAAAACAACATTTACATGTAACGACTAACGATGACTTAACGACTCAGTTAAAATGTATATACATGTAGTGTTTTAATATGTATTCATACACTTTTGAAAGACTTTAATACACTTATCAAAATACTTCTACTTAACAAAAATGCTTACAATTACATCCTCGTTCAGTTTCATCAACAATTCTACTCGTATGCACCCGTATTCGTACTCGTACAATACACAGCTTTTAGATGTATGTACTATTGGTATATACACTCCAATGATCAGCTCTTAGCAGCCCATGTGAGTCACCTAACACATGTGGGAACCATCATTTGGCAACTAGCATGAAATATCTCATAAGATTACAAAAATATGAGTAATCATTCATGACTTATTTACATGAAAACAAAATTACATATCCTTTATATCTAATCCATACACCAACGACCAAAAACACCTACAAACACTTTCATTCTTCAATTTTCTTCATCTAATTGAACTCTCTCAAGTTCTATCTTCAAGTTCTAAGTGTTCTTCATAAATTCCAAAAGTTCTAGTTTCATAAAATCAAGAATACTTTCAAGTTTGCTAGCTCACTTCCAATCTTGTAAGGTGATCATCCAACCTCAAGAAATCTTTGTTTCTTACAGTAGGTTATCATTCTAATACAAGGTAATAATCATATTCAAACTTTGGTTCAATTTCTATAACTATAACAATCTTATTTCAAGTGATGATCTTACTTGAACTTGTTTTCGTGTCATGATTTTGCTTCAAGAACTTTGAGCCATCCAAGGATCCATTGAAGCTAGATCCATTTTTCTCTTTTCCAGTAGGTTCATCCAAGGAACTTAAGGTAGTAATGATGTTCATAACATCATTCGATTCATACATATAAAGCTATCTTATTCGAAGGTTTAAACTTGTAATCACTAGAACATAGTTTAGTTAATTCTAAACTTGTTCGCAAACAAAAGTTAATCCTTCTAACTTGACTTTTAAAATCAACTAAACACATGTTCTATATCTATATGATATGCTAACTTAATGATTTAAAACCTGGAAACACGAAAAACACCGTAAAACCGGATTTACGCCGTCGTAGTAACACCGCGGGCTGTTTTGGGTTAGTTAATTAAAAACTATGATAAACTTTGATTTAAAAGTTGTCATTCTGAGAAAATGATTTTTATTATGAACATGAAACTATATCCAAAAATTATGGTTAAACTCAAAGTGGAAGTATGTTTTCTAAAATGGTCATCTAGACGTCGTTCTTTCGACTGAAATGACTACCTTTACAAAAACGACTTGTAACTTATTTTTCCGACTAGAAACCTATACTTTTTTTGTTTAGATTCATAAAATAGAGTTCAATATGAAACCATAGCAATTTGATTCACTCAAAACGGATTTAAAATGAAGAAGTTATGGGTAAAACAAGATTGGATAATTTTTCTCATTTTAGCTACGTGAAAATTGGTAACAAATCTATTCCAACCATAACTTAATCAACTTGTATTATATATTATGTAATCTTGAGATACCATAGACACGTATACAATGTTTCGACCTATCATGTCGACACATCTATATATATTTCGGAACAACCATAGACACTCTATATGTGAATGTTGGAGTTAGCTATACAGGGTTGAGGTTGATTCCAAAATATATATAGTTTGAGTTGTGATCAATACTGAGATACGTATACACTGGGTCGCGGATTGATTCAAGATAATATTTATCGATTTATTTCTGTACATCTAACTGTGGACAACTAGTTGTAGGTTACTAACGAGGACAGCTGACTTAATAAACTTAAAACATCAAAATATATTAAAAGTGTTGTAAATATATTTTAAACATACTTTGATATATATGTATATATTGTTATAGGTTCGTGAATCAACCAGTGGCCAAGTCTTACTTCCCGATGAAGTAAAAATCTGTGAAAGTGAGTTATAGTCCCACTTTTAAAATCTAATATTTTTGGGATGAGAATACATGCAGGTTTTATAAATGATTTACAAAATAGACACAAGTACGTGAAACTACATTCTATGGTTGAATTATCGAAATCGAATATGCCCCTTTTTATTAAGTCTGGTAATCTAAGAATTAGGGAACAGACACCCTAATTGACGCGAATTCTAAAGATAGATCTATTGGGCCTAACAAACCCCATCCAAAGTACCGGATGCTTTAGTACTTCGAAATTTATATCATATCCGAAGGGTGTCCCGGAATGATGGGGATATTCTTATATATGCATCTTGTTATTGTCGGTTACCAGGTGTTCACCATATGAATGATTTTTATCTCTATGTATGGGATGTGTATTGAAATATGAAATCTTGTGGTCTATTGTTACGATTTGATATATATAGGTTAAACCTATAACTCACCAACATTTTTGTTGACGTTTTAAGCATGTTTATTCTCAGGTGATTATTAAGAGCTTCCGCTGTCGCATACTTAAATAAGGACAAGATTTGGAGTCCATGCTTGTATGATATTGTGTAAAAACTGCATTCAAGAAACTTATTTTGTTGTAACATATTTGTATTGTAAACCATTATGTAATGGTCGTGTGTAAACAGGATATTTTAGATTATCATTATTTGATAATCTACGTAAAGCTTTTTAAACCTTTATTGATGAAATAAAGGTTATGGTTTGTTTAAAAATGAATGCTATAACGACCCTCATTTTTCCATTCTATATTTTTCCAATATTAAATGCCCAAACAATATAATTAAAACTTAATGATTAAACTTTAATCAACAATTGTTAAGTGTTAAGAGTTAGAAAACATATTAATTAACTTTTTGCAAATATTGACAAGTTAATAAAAGATGAAAATAATAAACTGTTAGTCGACACTCACTGCTAATTAAAATTTATGCATTTATGTAATATTATAACTAATAACCTATAAGTAATAAATAAAAAGTGACATTTATATAAATAATAAAACAATTGGGAACTAAATATATACAAGTTATGAATTAGTAAAAAGAAAATAATACTTATCATGTAGTAAATGTAAAAATAATAATAATAATAATAATAATAATAATAGCAATAATAATGAGACTAAAAAAAAATCTTACATCCTTATGTTGACTAAAAATAAAGTGTAAACTAGTACATCTTTATGTTGACTAATTATAAACTAGTACCACCTATTGTTGACTAAAAATTATAAAACAAAATAAAATCATTAATTAGAACATCCTTATGTTGACTAACACTCTAATACTTGCACTATATAAACACCTAGTTTCTCATTCACAAATCACACCAAAATCCTCTCTCAAAAACAATCTCTCCCTCTCCCTCTCTTGTGGTATTCGGATCTTCAAGATTGTTCTTCGTGTTCTTCAAGAATTTTCAAGGAGTTCTTCAAGATTTTCAAGGCTTTGATCTTCCATCTTCATCGTGTTCATCTTTTCTTTGTTAATTATCTTGAATCTTCAAAGGTATAACATAAACCCTAAACTATTTACATAAACTTTAATCTTTGTTAATTCATATTCATATTATAAACTTGTTATTCATAAGTATATACATAAACACACCTAGATTTATATATACATATATACATGTAAAAAAAATATATTTTTATATATATATATATATATACATATATATACGAATTATATATACATATACATATTAAAACCTTAAACCCTAATACTACTTATACTAGTACTTAACATGTATACACTATTACTATTACTAGCACCTATAACCTACTACTTATATTGTAGCACAAAAACATTTTGGGATATGTATTAGAGATGTATAGATCTTCGAACTTTCTTGACGAATGGTTTCTACGAGATTCTAGGCAGAGGGTTTGGATTTCCGATTTAAAGGGTCCTATGGCTCAAGCCCCTAGATCTAAATTAGCCATTCGAAGGGAAAGGGGTGATTGGAAGCTTATCTAATACAACAAGTATCCTAAAATAGAAAACACTGATAAAAGTAGAAACTCTCTAGTCATAGAAACTTAGTAAAATAAGAAACTTTCTAAAAATAGAAGCTTTATAAAAATAGTAACTTACTAGGAATAGAAACTTAGTAAAACAAACTATACTTAAACACATACTTAAACTTAAACATGGACAAAACACTTAACTACTCTTAAATGTCAATAGGTTGACTTTCCTGCTCACTCGTTCAACTCCTTATTCCGAGAAATAACTCTCTCTCTACTTACTAAGGTGAATTCATAGCCCCATTCTTTATTGCTAGCAAACTTATTTAACTTATTTGGGGTGAGACACATGCTGCTTTTACTATTTACAATTTAGACACAAGTACCAACTGCTAAAACTATGCTATACCCGGCTACGTCCGACTAAGTCCCTACAGTGATATTTTTAAGTGCTGCGGCATGCTTATTTATTGGGGGTAGGCCTATCGGGAGTAACGTCCCCGATACATTTGACTCAGTCTTTGTATTACTTGATAATGAAATTTAAACCGACAAGGACAGACACAACTTGTCATGGGGCAAACTTGAACGTTTAGTCTAAATATCACGCACTGGCATAACTTTTGGATCTGCGAGATCTACTTTTTGATCCTGCGGGAGATCAACTTTACAACTAAATCTTGTGGTCTAAAAACAACGATAACTACTTTTGTTAAACCTATGAACTTCACTCAACCTTTTTGGTTGACACTTTAGCATGTTTTGTCTCAGGTGCTGTTTGATTCAAGCTTTCTTATCTACTACTTATGTGATGCTACTTGGACTTAGGATCAAGAGATATCGCATTTATTACTTCTGCATATGAACAATTACTTTATTTCCATTATTGTAACGACATTTCATTTTCCGCTGCGTACTCAATAAAGTTAAATTTTCTCATTTAGTATTGTTCTCGTATTATAATATGTTGGTTTATTTGATATTAGTAACGTTTCTTCCAGACCCTATTGGGAGGACGTTACAAATGCAGTCTTTGAAAAACGTCTCATATAGAGGTCAAAACCTCGCAACGAAATCAATTAATATGGAACGTTTTTAATCAATAAGAACGGGACATTTCAGTTGGTATCAGAGCGTTGGTCTTAGAGAACCAGAATTTTGCATTAGTGTGTCTTATCGAGTTTGTTAGGATGCATTAGTGAGTCTGGACTTCGACCGTGTTTACTTGAAAAATGATTGCTTAACAAATTTTGTTGGAAACTATATATTTTTAACATGTGAATATTATGTGATATATTAATCTCTTAACGCGTTTGATATTATGTGATAGATGTCTACCTCTAGAACAAGTCCCATTGACTCACCTAATAATAATGAAGAGTCAAATGTAAATTGGAATGATTCGTGGACTGATTCACAAGTTCCCGAAGAGGAACCGGAAGAAGAGTCGGAACCGGAAGAAGAATCAGAACCGGAAGAAGAATCGGAACCGGATGAAGAAATAGAACCGGTGGGGGAAATAGAATCCACCTTATCACTTTGATAGTCCTCCCTCACCAAACTATAGTCCGGATACTTTACCTAATTCTCCCAGTTACCACCCGACTCCAAGATCGGAAAGTAAAGGGAAACGCCCTGCTAATTTCAAAGAAGATGGCCCGTCAAAGAAAAGATCCCGATCCCCTTCCTACGATGAATTTGATGCCAAGTACGAGCTCATGAATCAGCGAAAAACTACCAATGACCTAATTCGCCATATTGCAAGGATCGATGTTCAAATGAAGGAAAAAGACCTAGCAATCAAGAAGCTCATGGAGGAAATTGTTGAACTAAAGAAAGAGATAAAGTTGGTGAAGTATGAAGGTGATAGAAATACCCGATGGGGGAAGCAATCTCTCTTCTACCTAAGAGAAGATGTTGACCTTAGATTGAAGATGGAGGAAAACCGCGTGAATAATCAACTTTCCATAAGGGACCACAAGTACCATGTAATCAATAATGAAGTTTCTAATATTTATGATAATCTCGAGTTCCTGCATGAGAAACAAAAGGCGAAGAATGAGAAAGTTGAGAAGTTTATGAAGAAGGTTGAGGACGAGAAGAAGGAATATGAAGACTACTTTAATCTTAATATTTCCTAGTTATCTTTCCAAATTCTTATCCATGTAAAGGCTATGCCTTAACTATTCCTATTTCCAACTCGTGTAATAAAGGCTTATTTAATGCCTCATTCTTAATAATATGAAGTGTTTCGCTTATATCATATTCATCTTTATCTCGCTTAAATTTTTTTCAAACTTATGACCTATCAAACTTATCAGACTTCTATAACTTAAGAAGTACGGTTCGTCCAACCGCACCAACTATTACCACGATGTTTCATAACTTTCAAATATATGAAAGTTGACCAAGTCTATAAAGACTGCAACTTAAAACTAGCCAACCATAGCTCGACAAGTTCGTAACTGTTTTCAAGAAAAACATTTTGATCTGCTCCAAGAGTGAGAAAGAATATGAGCAACATTTGCAAATTCATTCTTGAACTCTTAAGAAAAAGAACAACTCTACGCAAACCTTTCCAAGTGCAAGTTTTGGCTTAAAACTGACATGTTATTGATCCAGCTAAGATTACTGCTATCCTTAACACACCATATTAGAAATCATTATTGATCATATATCCTGACCTTATGGAGTGATATTGAAATGGAAATATGAATTAGTGAAATATAATGACGGTGGCCAACGTGATTATATTCCAGTAATTCATAGAGATATTCCAATATCATGACATATGGAATAAAAAGTGAATCAAGGAAAAAATTCTCAAACTATCTGTTCAAAAACCCAAATGCAAGGGCATTAAGGGTGAAAAATGATCATCTCAATATTTGTAGATATACGAAAATCTATCTCATACTCATTTAACGATCTTTCATATACCACAAAGGATGTGAACAATCGAACCTTGAGATTTTACGTTCATTATCCTAAATGAATACCTCCTGATCATTGATACTTAATCATCACTTGTTATATCCAAATCCTCTCTATTAATACACTTTTGGTGTAAATTTATATATGACATTCAAAAACCCATTTGAACCCTCAAACGTCGATATTACAAACACCATGTCCAATATTACATTATCTATGTCGAGATGACGAATATCTCATATGCATAACCTTTTGAAGAAGGGAACCTCCATACGTGTATCGTTTTGACTATTATAGTCAAGAAACTTCTGCACTCATTCATCTACTTATAATAGACTACTTGGCACCATGCAAGTAATGGTGTCATACTCAAACAATAATCGATCATTGTCAACTCGAAAATCAAAGGTGAAATACACTATCTCAAGTTGTGGCTGGAGCTAACCTCATCACATACTACTGTAACAACTGAAATGATTCCATCATACTTTAATGTATCCTCCTCTCAGACCAACTAAGGCTAAGTTCAGACGATCATTACATAGTTGATAGTCACTGCTATAGCATTTGTTTATACTTGTCTCTGCGACTGCCAGATTATTTATGCCGAGATCTCGAACTCTCACTATCACTCGAACGATTCAAAGTTTGCAAATCTTATTTGATGTTCCTTCATACATAACTCTAAATCCGAGGGATTTACTCAATTGATGATAATCACGTTATCATCCTTCTTACTTCAACGCTAACATTCCGAGTCCAAAGACTCACGCCCTGATAAAAGCAAATTCATTAGTTTTCACTACCTCGAAACAGTTATTACACAATTATCTCCGAAATTTTAAAATCTTCAATCAATTTTTCTCAAACAGATAAACTCTTAAATACAAGTACCCTGTTTTCCAAAAATTTCTTACACGAGTCTTTATTTTCAAACTATCTTGGAATTTATAAAAAAAAAATGATTTTTCACTTATGCGATTTATAAAATCTTATACATAAATTTAACTTTACGTACTTTGACTAGTACATATTAAATAAATACTTTCACTTCTACAAATTTTCACTTTGATTAAATCGAAATTACTTTACAAATTTTACGAAACCCTAGTTTTACTATGGACATCATTTCGTCACCTTCTCTAAAAATTACTTTCACTAATTATAAAAAACACTTTCGGATTTTTATCAATTTACCTCTGTCTTATCAAATTAAACATTCTTTTAATCAACTCTTTTTCGTATTGGTCAAATTATTTCACGTAAATAGTACGTGATGTACATAACTCAAGTCTTACTAATAGCTCCGCTTCGTTTATATTGTTATATCGAATGTCACAACTTTTCAAAAATTACTTTGGCTCATTATTAAAACTTTCGTATTTCTCTCCAATGCGTTTGGATCACCTTTATTCTCATTCTCCATGTAAGAACGAGACTTACCTCTTTACGTACGTCATCTCTTCATTTCTATGCTAATCATTAAGAAGATCCTACTTCCGGTATCTCACGGCTAAACCACAACACCCTCGTAAACATCAGTACTACGATCTTTTGAACAAGGAAGCAGAGGTTCCTTCATGATAGAAACAATATCTTATAAACAATGATTCACCTTTATTCGAATCCGCGTTTAAACTCATAAGTAAATAATAGACCGACCCGCCATTGGTGCGAAAACACTTTTCTAACTCTGAAGGAGTTACCTTAAACATTTATGAAGATACTCTACACATTTCTTCTTTCTTGGATTACAACTAGATGTTATTCTAGTCAAGTCTAGATCTATGATTCGACATGAAGCTGAAATCATAAATCTTGAAGCTACATTCTGAAACTATTTCTAAAGACAAGTTCTCATGTATACTGAATGATGTCTTTCATTTAATCACTCGTATTATCCTGAGGTCAATGAATCCTCAACTAATGTCTCATTTATCTATTAGACATCTCTTGAAAACTAAAGGTATCATGGTTACTTTTCGCAACTTGAAGCTGGAACTATCCCTAACAAGCACCAGCCATACATCAAACTACGTAACTGAAATCTTTACGTACTCTACTCTATTTTATCTGCCCTACTATTGCGGCATAAACACTCAAAATCTTAATGAGCTCAACGATACATTTCATGCTGATATAGCATCATCTTTCCTTTTAAAGGAAAACTAGTCAAACGACACTCTTGTTATTCCTTGGAAAATCTCCGCACTTAATGCACTTTGTAAACGACCTAATAAGGTTAATGATCATGAGATCAAACGTGTAAACAAAACAATATACTTATTGTTAACACTCATTGGAATTCATGAAAGGGCCCCGATTGTACTAGGGATCGTGAAAATCAAACTCTATTAAAATCCGTTGGGATTCGCGTAGCAGCCCCTAACATACATGGGAATGCGAAGACCAAACGATACGGAAATACCTCTATCTCTTCTCAACTGTTGATGCAAACGAGAGCTTTACCTAAAACTTCGGGACGAAGTTTCTAATAACGGGGAGGTACTATAACGACCCTCATTTTTCCATTCTATATTTTTCCAATATTAAATGCCCAAACAATATAATTAAAACTTAATGATTAAACTTTAATCAACAATTGTTAAGTGTTAAGAGTTAGAAAACATATTAATTAACTTTTTGCAAATATTGACAAGTTAATAAAAGATGAAAATAATAAACTGTTAGTCGACACTCACTGCTAATTAAAATTTATGCATTTATGTAATATTATAACTAATAACCTATAAGTAATAAATAAAAAGTGACATTTATATAAATAATAAAACAATTGGGAACTAAATATATACAAGTTATGAATTAGTAAAAAGAAAATAATACTTATCATGTAGTAAATGTAAAAATAATAATAATAATAATAATAATAGCAATAATAATGAGACTAAAAAAAAATCTTACATCCTTATGTTGACTAAAAATAAAGTGTAAACTAGTACATCTTTATGTTGACTAATTATAAACTAGTACCACCTATTGTTGACTAAAAATTATAAAACAAAATAAAATCATTAATTAGAACATCCTTATGTTGACTAACACTCTAATACTTGCACTATATAAACACCTAGTTTCTCATTCACAAATCACACCAAAATCCTCTCTCAAAAACAATCTCTCCCTTTCCCTCTCTTGTGGTATTCGGATCTTCAAGATTGTTCTTCGTGTTCTTCAAGAATTTTCAAGGAGTTCTTCAAGATTTTCAAGGCTTTGATCTTCCATCTTCATCGTGTTCATCTTTTCTTTGTTAATTATCTTGAATCTTCAAAGGTATAACATAAACCCTAAACTATTTACATAAACTTTAATCTTTGTTAATTCATATTCATATTATAAACTTGTTATTCATAAGTATATACATAAACACACCTAGATTTATATATACATATATACATGTAAAAAAAATATATTTTTATATATATATATATATACATATATATACGAATTATATATACATATACATATTAAAACCTTAAACCCTAATACTACTTATACTAGTACTTAACATGTATACACTATTACTATTACTAGCACCTATAACCTACTACTTATATTGTAGCACAAAAACATTTTGGGATATGTATTAGAGATGTATAGATCTTCGAACTTTCTTGACGAATGGTTTCTACGAGATTCTAGGCAGAGGGTTTGGATTTCCGATTTAAAGGGTCCTATGGCTCAAGCCCCTAGATCTAAATTAGCCATTCGAAGGGAAAGGGGTGATTGGAAGCTTATCTAATACAACAAGTATCCTAAAATAGAAAACACTGATAAAAGTAGAAACTCTCTAGTCATAGAAACTTAGTAAAATAAGAAACTTTCTAAAAATAGAAGCTTTATAAAAATAGTAACTTACTAGGAATAGAAACTTAGTAAAACAAACTATACTTAAACACATACTTAAACTTAAACATGGACAAAACACTTAACTACTCTTAAATGTCAATAGGTTGACTTTCCTGCTCACTCGTTCAACTCCTTATTCCGAGAAATAACTCTCTCTCTACTTACTAAGGTGAATTCATAGCCCCATTCTTTATTGCTAGCAAACTTATTTAACTTATTTGGGGTGAGACACATGCTGCTTTTACTATTTACAATTTAGACACAAGTACCAACTGCTAAAACTATGCTATACCCGGCTACGTCCGACTAAGTCCCTACAGTGATATTTTTAAGTGCTGCGGCATGCTTATTTATTGGGGGTAGGCCTATCGGGAGTAACGTCCCCGATACATTTGACTCAGTCTTTGTATTACTTGATAATGAAATTTAAACCGACAAGGACAGACACAACTTGTCATGGGGCAAACTTGAACGTTTAGTCTAAATATCACGCACTGGCATAACTTTTGGATCTGCGAGATCTACTTTTTGATCCTGCGGGAGATCAACTTTACAACTAAATCTTGTGGTCTAAAAACAACGATAACTACTTTTGTTAAACCTATGAACTTCACTCAACCTTTTTGGTTGACACTTTAGCATGTTTTGTCTCAGGTGCTGTTTGATTCAAGCTTTCTTATCTACTACTTATGTGATGCTACTTGGACTTAGGATCAAGAGATATCGCATTTATTACTTCTGCATATGAACAATTACTTTATTTCCATTATTGTAACGACATTTCATTTTCCGCTGCGTACTCAATAAAGTTAAATTTTCTCATTTAGTATTGTTCTCGTATTATAATATGTTGGTTTATTTGATATTAGTAACGTTTCTTCCAGACCCTATTGGGAGGACGTTACAAATGCAGTCTTTGAAAAACGTCTCATATAGAGGTCAAAACCTCGCAACGAAATCAATTAATATGGAACGTTTTTAATCAATAAGAACGGGACATTTCAGTTGGTATCAGAGCGTTGGTCTTAGAGAACCAGAATTTTGCATTAGTGTGTCTTATCGAGTTTGTTAGGATGCATTAGTGAGTCTGGACTTCGACCGTGTTTACTTGAAAAATGATTGCTTAACAAATTTTGTTGGAAACTATATATTTTTAACATGTGAATATTATGTGATATATTAATCTCTTAACGCATTTGATATTATGTGATAGATGTCTACCTCTAGAACAAGTCCCATTGACTCACCTAATAATAATGAAGAGTCAAATGTAAATTGGAATGATTCGTGGACTGATTCACAAGTTCCCGAAGAGGAACCGGAAGAAGAGTCGGAACCGGAAGAAGAATCAGAACCGGAAGAAGAATCGGAACCGGATGAAGAAATAGAACCGGTGGGGGAAATAATAAAACGGTTAAGTAAAAGAAAATCCTCAACCAACCGACCAAAGTTAATTATGGTCAATGGTGTTTCCGCCAAGGAAGCAAAATATTGGGAGGATTACCAATTCTCCGATGAATCGGATTCCGACGAGAATTCCGATGATGTTATAGAAATTACCTCAACTGAATTTAAAAAGGCAAAAGAAAATAATAAGGGAAAGGGCATAAAAATAGAGAAATCTAATTCCAACCCCGATGAACTTTATATGTATCGTCAACCCCCGAAGTCCTTAAGTTGTAACAATGACCCGGGAACCTCTAAACCACCAGGTTTTTCTAAACCAATGTGGACAACGACGGCTCGTATTAGGGGAACATCATATATCCCTAGAAACTTGGCAAAACGAACCAAAACCGAAGAAGAAGAAACGAGCGAGTCGGAATAAGATAGTTGTATTCGTGTGGTGTAATATATGTAATATAGTGTTCTTATGCTTTATGATATATGTAAAAATTGCTTGTATTAATAAGTATTTTTTTATGAATCTAACTCTTGTCTATTTTACAGTTAAAAAACACAAAATGGATAGACAACCCAATATTTTAAGAGACCTACCCGGAGACATGATTGATGAAATCTTGTCTAGAGTCGGTCAGAATTCTTCGGCACAACTATTTAAGGCGAGATCAGTTTGTAAGACATTCGAAGAACGTTCCAAGAATGTCTTGGTTTATAAGAGACTTTCGTTTGAAAGATGGGGGATATCACATTGGGAAACCCATAAATTACGATGTGTTTACTTTGACGCATATATTGCGGGGAACCCAAATGCTATTTTACGCAACGGGTTAAGAAATTATTTTGACTCAATATATCCGAATATTGGACTTCGTGATTTAGAAAAAGCGGCTAACATGCAACATAAAGAAGCATGTTATGCTTACGGATTAGTAATGTTCGCTTCTCACCAAAGTGAGAACAAGAACATCGGGCTACAACTATTAAACAAAACGTTTCCACAAGTGACGGAGTCGGTAATTGGGGTAAGAAATGAGGTTTTTAGATTATTACGGGACTGTTGGACATTACGTAACCCTCGTCCCTTTGATTATGTTACAACACGCTGTCTTATCAACGGCCATAACGGTTATGTTGCACAAGACCAAGGATGGGAAGTAGTCCTAGTAAAACCAGAATGCATGACTTGTTTCTGGACGTATGAATTACGTGTCTTTATTGCCTTTGCTGAACGACTTGTGTACTAGCTAGAATTGTCTTCACAACTATCTTGTATCAAAGTTATTGTGTGCTATATTTCATGCTTTATGTAAAATAAGCGGTATTGTAAGTTTGTAAAATATTGTATAAAAGTTTGAACGCGAAATATTATTATAATCAGTTTTTCATATAGAATTGTAGTAGTTGAATTGTATATTAGCTACTAAGTATGAACTTAACGGGTAGGTACTACCCGAATTTAAACTTATAAAACGCTAATATGAAGAAAAAGCTTTTATAAATGAGTTCATATTATGCTACGAAATACTATTAACTACTCTTAATATTCTGTATGATTAACTTGTTCCATTTAACTATTTTGAAGGAAATGGCACCGACTACTCGACACACCGTGAATATGAATGAAGAGGAATTCCGTACTTTTCTAGCTTCAAACATAGCCGCAGTACAGGCTGCGCTACATACCAACAATAACCTTGGATCTAGCAGTACAGGAAATCGTGTAGGATGCACCTACAAAGAATTCACTGCCTGCAAACCTTTGGAATTTGATGGAACCGAAGGACCGATCGGATTGAAACGGTGGACCGAGAAGGTTGAATCGGTGTTTGCCATAAGTAAGTGTACTGAAGAGGACAAAGTGAAGTACGCTACGCATACCTTTACAGGTTCTGCGTTAACATGGTGGAATACCTATCTAGAGCAAGTGGGACAAGATGATGCGTACGCACTACTGTGGTCAGCATTCAAGCACTTGATGAACGAGAAGTACCGTCCCAGAACCGAGGTCAATAAGCTCAAGACAGAACTTAGAGGGTTACGAACCCAAGGATTTGATATTACCACGTACGAAAGACGATTCACAGAATTGTGCCTATTGTGTCCGGGAGCATTCGAAGATGAGGAAGAGAAGATCGACGCGTTTGTGAAAGGATTACCGGAAAGAATCCAAGAAGATATAAGTTCACACGAGCCCGCCTCCATACAACAGGCATGTAGAATGGCTCACAAACTAGTGAACCAGATTGAAGAAAGAATTAAAGAACAGACTGCTGAAGAGGCCAATGTGAAGCAAGTCAAAAGAAAGTGGGAGGAAAACGGTGATAAGAATCACCAATACAACAACAACAGCAATTACAACAATAATCGCAACAATTATCCCAACAATCGCAACATCAATCGCAACTACAACAAACGGCCCAACAACAACAACAACAACAACAGCAACTACAACAATCATCCCAACAACAATAATAACCGCAACAACAACAACAATCAGAAGCAACTATGCCAAAGGTGTGAAAAGAATCACTCGGGGTTCTGCACCAAATTTTGCAACAAGTGTAAAAGAAATGGTCATAGCGCGGCGAAGTGTGAGGTCTACGGACCAGGGGTTAATAGAACGAAAGGAACAAATGGTGTCGGAACGAGTAATGGCGGAGCAAGTAGTGTCGGAGCAAGTTATGCCAATGTAGTTTGTTATAAATGTGGAAAACCGGGCCACATTATTAGAAATTGCCCGAACCAGGAGAACACGAATGGACAAGGCCGCGGAAGAGTTTTCAATATTAATGCGGCAGAGGCACAAGAAGACCCGGAGCTTGTTACGGGTACGTTTCTTATTGACAATAAATCTGCTTACGTTTTATTTGATTCGGGTGCGGATAGAAGCTATATGAGTAGAGATTTTTGTGCTAAATTAAGTTGTCCATTGACGCCTTTGGATAGTAAATTTTTACTCGAATTAGCAAATGGTAAATTAATTTCAGCAGATAATATATGTCGGAATCGAGAAATTAAACTGGTTAGCGAAACATTTAAGATTGATTTGATACCAGTAGAGTTAGGGAGTTTTGATGTGATAATCGGTATGGACTGGTTGAAAGAAGTGAAAGCGGAGATAGTTTGTTACAAAAATGCAATTCGCATTATACGAGAAAAAGGAAAACCCTTAATGGTGTACGGAGAAAAGGGCAACACGAAGCTACATCTTATTAGTAATTTGAAGGCACAAAAACTAATAAGAAAAGGTTGCTATGCTGTTCTAGCACACGTCGAGAAAGTACAAACTGAAGAAAAGAGCATCAATGATGTTCCCATTGCAAAAGAATTTCCTGATGTATTTCCGAAAGAATTACCGGGATTACCCCCACATCGATCCGTTGAATTTCAAATAGATCTTGTACCAGGAGCTGCACCAATAGCTCGTGCTCCTTACAGACTCGCACCCAGCGAGATGAAAGAACTGCAAAGCCAATTACAAGAACTTTTAGAGCGTGGTTTCATTCGACCAAGCACATCACCGTGGGGAGCTCCTGTTTTGTTTGTCAAGAAGAAAGATGGTACATTCAGGTTGTGTATCGACTACCGAGAGTTGAACAAACTTACCATCAAGAACCGCTACCCACTACCGAGAATCGACGACTTATTTGATCAACTACAAGGCTCGTCTGTTTATTCAAAGATTGACTTACGTTCCGGGTATCATCAAATGCGGGTGAAAGAAGATGATATTCCAAAGACTGCTTTCAGAACACGTTACGGTCATTACGAGTTTATGGTCATGCCGTTTGGTTTAACTAATGCACCAGCTGTGTTCATGGACCTTATGAACCGAGTGTGTGGACCATACCTTGACAAGTTTGTCATTGTTTTCATTGATGACATACTTATTTACTCAAAGAATGACCAAGAACACGGTGAACATTTGAGAAAGGTGTTAGAAGTATTGAGGAAGGAAGAATTGTACGCTAAGTTTTCAAAGTGTGCATTTTGGTTGGAAGAAGTTCAATTCCTCGGTCACATAGTGAACAAAGAAGGTATTAAGGTGGATCCGGCAAAGATAGAAACTGTTGAAAAGTGGGAAACCCCGAAAACTCCGAAACACATACGCCAGTTTTTAGGACTAGCTGGTTACTACAGAAGGTTCATCCAAGACTTTTCCAGAATAGCAAAACCCTTGACTGCATTAACGCATAAAGGGAAGAAATTTGAATGGAATGATGAACAAGAGAAAGCGTTTCAGTTATTGAAGAAAAAGCTAACTACGGCACCTATATTGTCATTGCCTGAAGGGAATGATGATTTTGTGATTTATTGTGATGCATCAAAGCAAGGCCTTGGTTGTGTATTAATGCAACGAACGAAGGTGATTGCTTATGCGTCTAGACAATTGAAGATTCACGAACAAAATTATACGACGCATGATTTGGAATTAGGCGCGGTTGTTTTTGCATTAAAGACTTGGAGGCACTACTTATATGGGGTCAAAAGTATTATATATACCGACCACAAAAGTCTTCAACACATATTTAATCAGAAACAACTGAATATGAGGCAGCGTAGGTGGATTGAATTATTGAATGATTACGACTTTGAGATTCGTTACCACCCGGGGAATGCAAATGTGGTAGCCGATGCCTTGAGCAGGAAGGACAGAGAACCCATTCGAGTAAAATCTATGAATATAATGATTCATAATAACATTACTACTCAAATAAAGGAGGCGCAACAAGGAGTTTTAAAAGAGGGAAATTTAAAGGATGAAATACCCAAAGGATCGGAGAAGCATCTTAATATTCGGGAAGACGGAACCCGGTATAGGGCTGAAAGGATTTGGGTACCAAAATTTGGAGATATGAGAGAAATGGTACTTAGAGAAGCTCATAAAACCAGATACTCAATACATCCTGGAACGGGGAAGATGTACAAGGATCTCAAGAAACATTTTTGGTGGCCGGGTATGAAAGCCGATGTTGCTAAATACGTAGGAGAATGTTTGACGTGTTCTAAGGTCAAAGCTGAGCATCAGAAACCATCAGGTCTACTTCAACAACCTGAAATCCCGGAATGGAAATGGGAAAACATTACCATGGATTTCATCACTAAATTGCCAAGGACTGCAAGTGGTTTTGATACTATTTGGGTAATAGTTGATCGTCTCACCAAATCAGCACACTTCTTGCCAATAAGAGAAGATGACAAGATGGAGAAGTTAGCACGACTGTATTTGAAGGAAGTCATCTCCAGACATGGAATACCAATCTCTATTATCTCTGATAGGGATGGCAGATTTATTTCAAGATTCTGGCAGACATTACAGCAAGCATTAGGAACTCGTCTAGACATGAGTACTGCCTATCATCCACAAACTGATGGGCAGAGCGAAAGGATGATACAAACGCTTGAAGACATGCTACGAGCATGTGTTATTGATTTCGGAAACAGTTGGGATCGACATCTACCATTAGCAGAATTTTCCTACAACAACAGCTACCATTCAAGCATTGAGATGGCGCCGTTTGAAGCACTTTATGGTAGAAAGTGCAGGTCTCCGATTTGTTGGAGTGAAGTGGGGGATAGACAGATTACGGGTCCGGAGATTATACAAGAAACTACCGAGAAGATCATCCAAATTCAACAACGGTTGAAAACCGCCCAAAGTCGACAAAAGAGCTACGCTGACATTAAAAGAAAAGATATAGAATTTGAAATTGGAGAGATGGTCATGCTTAAAGTTGCACCTTGGAAAGGCGTTGTTCGATTTGGTAAACGAGGGAAATTAAATCCAAGGTATATTGGACCATTCAAGATTATTGATCGTGTCGGACCAGTAGCCTACCGACTTGAGTTACCTCAACAACTCGCGGCTGTACATAACACTTTCCACGTCTCGAATTTGAAGAAATGTTTTGCTAAAGAAGATCTCACTATTCCATTAGATGAAATCCAAATCAACGAAAAACTTCAATTCATCGAAGAACCCGTCGAAATAATGGATCGTGAGGTTAAAAGACTTAAGCAAAACAAGATACCAATTGTTAAGGTTCGATGGAATGCTCGTAGAGGACCCGAGTTCACCTGGGAGCGTGAAGATCAGATGAAGAAGAAATACCCGCATCTATTTCCAGAAGATTCGTCAACACCTTCAACAGCTTAAAATTTCGGGACGAAATTTATTTAACGGGTAGGTACTGTAGTGACCCGAACTTTTCCATGTTTATATACATTAATTGAGATTGATGTTTACATGATTAAATGTTTCCAACATGTTAAGCAATCAAACTTGTTAAGACTTGATTAATTGAAATAGGTTTCATATAGACAATTGACCACCCAAGTTGACCGGTGATTCACGAACGTTAAAACTTGTAAAAACTATATGATGACATATATATGATTATATATATAGTTAACATGATATTATGATATGTAAACATATCATTAAGTATATTAACAATGAACTACATATGTAAAAACAAGACTACTAACTTAATGATTTTGAAACGAGACATATATGTAACGATTATCGTTGTAACGACATTTAATGTATATATATCATATTAAGAGATATTCGTACATCATAATATCATGATAATATAATAATTTAAAATCTCTTTTGATATTATAAACATTGGGTTAACAACATTTAACAAGATCGTTAACCTAAAGGTTTCAAAACAACATTTACATGTAACGACTAACGATGACTTAACGACTCAGTTAAAATGTATATACATGTAGTGTTTTAATATGTATTCATACACTTTTGAAAGACTTTAATACACTTATCAAAATACTTCTACTTAACAAAAATGCTTACAATTACATCCTCGTTCAGTTTCATCAACAATTCTACTCGTATGCACCCGTATTCGTACTCGTACAATACACAGCTTTTAGATGTATGTACTATTGGTATATACACTCCAATGATCAGCTCTTAGCAGCCCATGTGAGTCACCTAACACATGTGGGAACCATCATTTGGCAACTAGCATGAAATATCTCATAAGATTACAAAAATATGAGTAATCATTCATGACTTATTTACATGAAAACAAAATTACATATCCTTTATATCTAATCCATACACCAACGACCAAAAACACCTACAAACACTTTCATTCTTCAATTTTCTTCATCTAATTGAACTCTCTCAAGTTCTATCTTCAAGTTCTAAGTGTTCTTCATAAATTCCAAAAGTTCTAGTTTCATAAAATCAAGAATACTTTCAAGTTTGCTAGCTCACTTCCAATCTTGTAAGGTGATCATCCAACCTCAAGAAATCTTTGTTTCTTACAGTAGGTTATCATTCTAATACAAGGTAATAATCATATTCAAACTTTGGTTCAATTTCTATAACTATAACAATCTTATTTCAAGTGATGATCTTACTTGAACTTGTTTTCGTGTCATGATTTTGCTTCAAGAACTTTGAGCCATCCAAGGATCCATTGAAGCTAGATCCATTTTTCTCTTTTCCAGTAGGTTCATCCAAGGAACTTAAGGTAGTAATGATGTTCATAACATCATTCGATTCATACATATAAAGCTATCTTATTCGAAGGTTTAAACTTGTAATCACTAGAACATAGTTTAGTTAATTCTAAACTTGTTCGCAAACAAAAGTTAATCCTTCTAACTTGACTTTTAAAATCAACTAAACACATGTTCTATATCTATATGATATGCTAACTTAATGATTTAAAACCTGGAAACACGAAAAACACCGTAAAACCGGATTTACGCCGTCGTAGTAACACCGCGGGCTGTTTTGGGTTAGTTAATTAAAAACTATGATAAACTTTGATTTAAAAGTTGTTATTCTGAGAAAATGATTTTTATTATGAACATGAAACTATATCCAAAAATTATGGTTAAACTCAAAGTGGAAGTATGTTTTCTAAAATGGTCATCTAGACGTCGTTCTTTCGACTGAAATGACTACCTTTACAAAAACGACTTGTAACTTATTTTTCCGACTAGAAACCTATACTTTTTTTGTTTAGATTCATAAAATAGAGTTCAATATGAAACCATAGCAATTTGATTCACTCAAAACGGATTTAAAATGAAGAAGTTATGGGTAAAACAAGATTGGATAATTTTTCTCATTTTAGCTACGTGAAAATTGGTAACAAATCTATTCCAACCATAACTTAATCAACTTGTATTATATATTATGTAATCTTGAGATACCATAGACACGTATACAATGTTTCGACCTATCATGTCGACACATCTATATATATTTCGGAACAACCATAGACACTCTATATGTGAATGTTGGAGTTAGCTATACAGGGTTGAGGTTGATTCCAAAATATATATAGTTTGAGTTGTGATCAATACTGAGATACGTATACACTGGGTCGTGGATTGATTCAATATAATATTTATCGATTTATTTCTGTACATCTAACTGTGGACAACTAGTTGTAGGTTACTAACGAGGACAGCTGACTTAATAAACTTAAAACATCAAAATATATTAAAAGTGTTGTAAATATATTTTAAACATACTTTGATATATATGTATATATTGTTATAGGTTCGTGAATCAACCAGTGGCCAAGTCTTACTTCCCGACGAAGTAAAAATCTGTGAAAGTGAGTTATAGTCCCACTTTTAAAATCTAATATTTTTGGGATGAGAATACATGCAGGTTTTATAAATGATTTACAAAATAGACACAAGTACGTGAAACTACATTCTATGGTTGAATTATCGAAATCGAATATGCCCCTTTTTATTAAGTCTGGTAATCTAAGAATTAGGGAACAGACACCCTAATTGACGCGAATCCTAAAGATAGATCTATTGGGCCTAACAAACCCCATCCAAAGTACCGGATGCTTTAGTACTTCGAAATTTATATCATATCCGAAGGGTGTCCCGGAATGATGGGGATATTCTTATATATGCATCTTGTTATTGTCGGTTACCAGGTGTTCACCATATGAATGATTTTTATCTCTATGTATGGGATGTGTATTGAAATATGAAATCTTGTGGTCTATTGTTACGATTTGATATATATAGGTTAAACCTATAACTCACCAACATTTTTGTTGACGTTTTAAGCATGTTTATTCTCAGGTGATTATTAAGAGCTTCCGCTGTCGCATACTTAAATAAGGACAAGATTTGGAGTCCATGCTTGTATGATATTGTGTAAAAACTGCATTCAAGAAACTTATTTTGTTGTAACATATTTGTATTGTAAACCATTATGTAATGGTCGTGTGTAAACAGGATATTTTAGATTATCATTATTTGATAATCTACGTAAAGCTTTTTAAACCTTTATTGATGAAATAAAGGTTATGGTTTGTTTAAAAATGAATGCAGTCTTTGAAAAACGTCTCATATAGAGGTCAAAACCTCGCAACGAAATCAATTAATATGGAACGTTTTTAATCAATAAGAACGGGACATTTCATTCTTGGCGGGTGGCAATACACGAGATTCGGTAAGGGTAGTAGGTGTAGTGATAGGTATAATCGGATCCTGGAGTCTTGGTTTAGTAGTGAGTAGTTCCTTAGACTTTTCTTCACCCTCGGAATCCTTTTCCTTCTCGGATCCCTTTTCTTCATCAGAATCTTCCTCATTCACGGGTTCCTCTTCTTCATCGGAATCCTCTCGGTCGAGAAAATCAAACAAAAGGTTATCCTCGGCATTGGAATCTTCTTCATCCTCTTTGGTCTCAGGCTGCCCAGCAGTTTCAGACAATCTTTCTTCATCAGTACAAGGTGTAAGAGTATCCCGAGCAGTCACGAAAGTATCAGACTCGGTATCCGCATCCCAAGCACTTAAGTAAAAATCATGAAGATACTTCATCTGGTGTCAGCATGGAAGCACGCTCACATTAGAACATCTAATATATAATAATAGGAGGCATTTATATATAAACATATATGATATACTAAGCAGACATAGAATCAAGTAAAGTAGTAAGTAGTGTAAATACAGTCTATGTAGCTTAACCAGTCTAGGGTTACAGTCCAGACGCACTAGTTGTCCAAGCGTTCGACTCTCTAATGCAGCCTAGTCCTAGGTAACCGTTTGGCTCTGATACCAACTTTAACACCCCGCCAAATTACCATCTGACGGCGTGTTAATTCCGGTCCCACAGTTAACAGTTACGCCCTCTATATGAGACGTTTAAAGCAATCGCATTTAATTTTATTCAAAAATTAACTTTTAAAAACATAAGTCAATAATCCCAAAATAGAAACACTATTGTGATCGTAACCACAAGCCAACAGTATTTAAATAGTATAAAAGTTTTAAATGCGAAAGTAAATAATGTTCTTTAAAATCAAATGCTGACTCCACGGCCAGTCATGCAGCAAACACAGCGGAAGCATACCTCTTAAGAACCTGAGAATAACAACACGCAAAAATAGGTCAACAAATAATGTTGGTGAATCTACAGGTTTAAAGTATGTAACAGTATCTGAAGAAAAACAGTTATCAGAAAAATAGTTTGATTTCTTTGACCATGAGATTCTATCGTTGCATACACCGAGCACCTGAATACTAGCAATGACCCGAGTATAGAAGCCACTATACCCGCCTTTACCTCCTAAAATGTTATACACCTGTACGAGTGTATCTAATGTTCAAAATAAATGCACCACTGCTTTTATAGTGGGTGAGGTTGTCAACCTAACGGATCCGTCCACCTAAATTGTGCTTACACCGATGGTATTAAAAGTATTCAAGCTAGAGGCTTTGTGTACAAACTCAGTATGCATATGTGTAGTACTCATGTCAATACAAAAGTAATTGAAAATGTAAATATAATAGCGTGTATTCTCATCCCTGAAAACATGTAAAAAGCGGGACTGTAGACTCACCTTTGAATAAGCTCGGAATGAAAAGTGAACAAATAACTTGTACAGTTTATAGCCGAGTAATGCAACCTAAGTATACGTATGTAGGTTGGTCAATATATGTATCTTAAATAAGTGTGGTTTCATAGTGTACGTTGTCTTATTGCTCAACTAGACGCGTTTCAAAGTAAAAGTCAACTATATCATGCAAGTCAAACAAAGTCAACCGAAGTCAAACCGAAAGTCAAACTTGGTCAAGGTAGTCAAATAAAGTCAACATCAGTAGGTTCATGTCAAATATTGGTCAACATGTCAAACCTAAGTCAAACAATACGTTTTAGGTCATGAATGATCATTTTCACAATTTCAGTTTATCGTTATGCACAAAGTTTATGAACACGTAGCATACTTAGCACATTATCTCATAGTACAAAATTCAAGTAAACATGACAAACTCCAGATCATAAATATACTTAAAAATAGATTCCAAAAAGTCCAGCCAGGGACTCATACGACAATTAAAAGTCAGGAATCAGAAGGGATACATTTGGGGTTTGCCAAGTCAGTTCCTGACCGTGTACTGATTTCATTTTGGCTATAACCGGAGTTAGGAACATGAAATTGATACAATACCAGTGTCCATAGTTCAAGGACAAATCAAAGTAACACATATCAAAAATCTAGCAACTTTTGTTTAGCCAATTTGTACAATTTATTCGTGCAAGTTGATCATTCAGTTTTCAGCTCAAATCAGAATTCACATAAAGTATGGCTCTATTGTGCCCAATGCATAAGGTTTCAGAGATTGACATAAACTAACAATAAGTCAAATATCATGTTAAGTTTCATTTTCAAGAAGCATACATGCTCAAACAATTCCCATAATCCACAGAGTATAAAACCGTGTGCAATTTACAGATTCGACTCTCATTTAGTTAGTCACATTCGCACGCATTATCCGGAGATCTAGATATGTAACGACCCGGAAATTTCCGACCAAATTTAAACCTAAAACTCTATATGTTCCCGACACGATAAGCAAAAACCTGTAATGTTAAGTCTAGAAAGTTTGAAATCTACATTTGGATAATCTGTTACCCCTGTGACCATGCCTGACGATTCACGAACATTTACGTGTTGTAACCTGTATAATATATATATATATATATATATATATATATATATATATATATATATATATATATATATATATATATATATATATATATATATATATATAATATTAAATATTAAATTATGATAGTATATAAAATAAATAGTATAAAGATAACAGCATAACAGATTTATTCGTATAACTAATAATTACTTTCAATAATAATAAGAATATTAGTATTATCAATCTATAAATACATTAGTTTGTATTATTATTATTATCTTTACCAATATAAGTGTTAGTTATTCTTATTATGATTATTATTATTAATATTTAGTATTAAGCTTTGTATATTAATAAAAATTTCCATTTGTTGTTAATATAATTGTTATAAAAAAAAAATATTAAATTAAATTACAATTTATTAGTAAATTTTAATAATATTATTATCATTTTTTTTAGGTTAATATCATTATTAATATTTATGATTATAGTTATTATAAATGTAATTGATATTATTATTATTACTATTATAAATAATTAAAGATATATTTTATATTTATATATATTTACGATTTAAAAGGATTAAAAACATATATATATATAAATTTGACTGCTTTGGGATCCTATTTTTTTTCTGCTGTAGTCTATTCAACTCGTGAGCAGCCTGCCGAAGAATTTCTCACAACAAAACAAATATGTGATTTATTCAGATCCTTACATCTATTATATAATTGCTTTACGTGTTGTCCTCTGGTAATTGGAAGTGAAAAACAGATAGGGAAAATAGAAAGGAACCCCGTCGGTTCTGTTAGGGATTCAATTTCCAGAATTAATGATTGGGAAATCGATTTTAAAATCTAACAATGAGGTATTGTTAGGAACGATCCATTTACAGATTCTGTAAAGTTTCATTTGTTAAATTCTCATATCGAATTCGTATTTTGAAAATCAAATTTTAAGTTCAAAAGTCAAGCAGTTTGATTATTGTAAAATTCGAGTTTCTGTTGATGTTTAAAGATAAATTTTTGATACAGAAAGATTATAGAGATGATTTGAAATCTTTTTCATGTTGGATTTATAGTCTATAACAGTCTCTATGATCGAAATTGATTTTGGGTTCTTGAGATAAACATATACGAACAGATAACAGTTTTTTTTTAAATTGTTTTCTGATTTGAATATCGATTTAATTAGGTCACAAGGGCGTTTCTGTTATTATTTTGAATCCCAATTTTTTTTTTTACTGTAAGAAAGAGTGATGGCGTCTGGTTCGATGAAGAAGGTAATGAGTTTGGGAAATAGAAACTGGGTCGATTCAGTTCAGAAGGAGAAATAAGGAAATAAAAACAGAAACAATATAAATTAATTAAAACGTAATATTAATCAGAAAAGCTGGAGTGGTGGGATGGTCTTGGGTGTTGTCATGTTAGCTACGGGGCTCGGGTTCGAGTCCTCTTGGAGCTGTATTTTTTTTAAAAAGCCTTTATTTTTTTTGAAGGTAGACTAATTGTTATCATTATCTATAATATAATTTTCATTATTATTATCATTATATCATTGTCATTAAAATTAACATTAATATGAGAATTATCAAAATTTTCATTTTATTATATAAGACTATCATAATTTTTTTTAGGATTATAAATTTTTATCAAAATTATCATTTTTTTTTATTATTATTATTCTTATTTACACTATTATTAATGTTATTATTAAGCATTAAGTATTACTATAAATATTATTATTATTAGTATTAAAATGATTATCATATTTATCATTACAAATATTAATTATGTATTACTATAAAAATTATCTTAATAAACAAATAATATAATTAGTAAATTATATATATATATATATATACAAACTTATTCAATTTCGATATGATTATTAATAAATATACAATGATATAGGTTCGTGAATCCGAGGCCAACCTTATACGTGTTCAGTGATGTTATATGTATTTTTACTACAAAATACATTAGGTGAGTTATAGTCCCACTTTTAAAATCTAATATTTTTGGGATGAGAATACATGCAGGTTTTATAAATGATTTACAAAATAGACACAAGTACGTGAAACTACATTCTATGGTTGAATTATCGAAATCGAATATGCCCCTTTTTATTAAGTCTGGTAATCTAATAATTAGGGAACAGGCACCCTAATTGACGCGAATCCTAAAGATAGATCTATCGGGCCTGACAACCCCAACCGGACTGGACGACCAGTATTCAACGGTTGCACAGTACTTCGTTTTGTGACTACACTTGGTACAGTGTAGTAAGATTTCATATTAAAGGGAATATGCGACGTGATTAATTGTTAAGTATGGTTACCAAGTGCTCAACCACTTAGAATATTTTTATTAGAATGTTTACATATGAAATCTTGTGGTCCATAGTTATAACGCTGCTAACATCAAACCTATATATCTCACCAACTTTATGTTGACTTTTTAAAGCATGTTTATTCTCAGGTACGAATTAAGTCTTCCGCTGTGCATTAGCTCATGTTAAAGACATTACTTGGAGTCGATCATCGCAATGGAACCAAATGTTGAAGATATCGTCCGGATGGATAAGGACGGGTCTTTACAGGTGGTATCAGAGCGTTGGTCTTAGTGAACCAGGCCTTGCATTAGTGTGTCTAACTGATAGTTGTTAAGATACATTAGTGAGTCTGGACTTCGACCCTGTCTACATGTCAAAAAGTTTTGCTTATCATTCTAGTCGGAAATCATCTGCTTATTATCCTTAGGAATTGCCTGCTTAGTATTCTTAAGTCTAGACACGTCTTACTGCATTTAGTGCATCGATAGTGTATAGACAAAAATTTGTATCCTAGCATATCTGTTGCTATAGACATTGCCTGACGAATTTCAAAGATTCTCCGCAAATCACGGGATTGTGAGTATTATAAATACATATGTAAGTTATGTATTGAAGAATATCAAACCCAACTTCTATAATTTATCCCAAACCAAAAATTCATTCCTCGACTATACAAGATGAACTCCGCGTCCAGTTCAAATTCCTCCGACTCCGACAGCTACGCTGATATGGATTTTCATTCGGGCTTCGAAGGCAGCGTCACTGGAATGGATCAACCAATTTCTCATCATCTATTCTGGATGAATTGGGGATGGGTTCGTAGTGTGCTAAATTATTGGAGACAAGAAGAAGGTGATCCCTTTCACCCACCGAATTGCCCTATTGACGACGAACCTGAAGCACTTACCGGCGAACCTGTTCGAGAAACCATTTTCTCTCTCATATCTCGAGTATCTCGTCACGATTATATCATATCCCATATTTCGGATCTTGTTCATTCACTCACCCCAACCGCCAATCATCCTGGTGTACTAGCAGAAATTAACGAACTTCGCGCTCGTGTGACGAATTTGGAGAACACGGTGCGAAGATTACAAACATCAGCAGCAGTACCAGCAGCATAATCCGTACCACCATCATCAACGCCAACAATACTCTTATCACCCCAACCACAATTACGTCATAAATCACAACGTCACGATCTGTACCTCGAATATCAACATTACACGCCTCAATATCACCATCTGTACTTCGAGTATGAACTTCGTTCTACACATCGATCTACATCGGCTATCTTCGCTTTACGTATCATTTTACCTCATTTTTCCTCGTTCGACATGGTGAATATGTAATTTCTAAAGTTTTAGAGATTATGTAATCTAGTATTAACGGTAAATCAGATGAGTTTTGACTCATTAAATCCATGATTACATCCGATGAAAATATATATGCAAGTCTATTTTCATAAAGATTGTAATTAAAAAAAAAATTCTTTTGTACAAATTATTAATGATGAAAATATTTTAACGGGTGGGTAGTACCCGAGGAATATTTAGAATTCACATTAATAAGTTACACTGTACATTCTTCGAATCTGACTCAACGATCATTTACTATCCTACTTACAACTACCGATATACGTATCCGTTCACCACAGAATAACCATTTTTATTCAAATTTCATATTTGGATTTTGACCAATCAGAATCCAACAAGTGGCATAACGAAGAAAACATTGGACAAAAATAAAAAGTGTTAGAAACAAACGAATTAATTAATTGGAATTGTGATAGGATTTCACGCTAACTGTTCCGGCTAACTGTTCCCAGCTAACTGATTAACATTTAATTTATCGCAATTTACATTTTCGTAATTTTATTTATCGTCATTTAATTTCTGTTATTTACTTTTACGCACTTTAAATAACGGGACACGTATGCAAGGTTTCGATTTATCATATCGACCCATCTATATATATATTTCGGAACAACCGTAGACACTCTATATGTGAAGGTGGGAGTTGGCTATACAGGGTCGGAGTTGATTCCAAAATATATATATACTTTGAGTTGTGATTGACACCGAGACCGGTACACGGGTCACGATACGTATTATTTAATTCGAATATTATATATTAAATTATATATGAATCATTGAACCATCGGACTATAGGACTGCTAACTTTGGACAATTAAAATGAATTAAATTAAAATATTGATTATAACATATGAAACTAAATAAATTCTTCAAGCTTGCCACTTGATTTCATCTTAAACCTCCTTTGTACCTCGACAATTACAATTCGCATTCACAACTTTTCATGATTCTTGAAAACGTCTCGATCGAGAAGTTGAACCAGCCGCACCTCGTCTGCGGAAGAAAGATTTATGCATACAGTTATGCACCTGAAAAACTTTCGAAACTGAAGTTATAGTTAAAACATATCCGCGTTGAGTTCTTTATCATTCATTAGCCAAAAACAACCATACGATTCCTTTTCAAGAAGCTAATTTTGTCACAGCTCTACTTCGACTTCTCAGTGAGACTACTCTTATTATAACCTCGATATTTATGCCTTGTCCTTTCGCCATCGTTACCGGAGAACCTTTTATCCCACGACATCATCAGCAGATATACCAACAGCTCGTCATCTCTTCGGCAAAATCCGCAATTTGTATTTTGAAATTCTCGCAGAACTTCTCCAGTTATACCTACAATGTCTAACCCTAAGAATTTCATACTCCAAATGTGAAGTTCTGGAAAACATCTTGAACGATAAATAAATTTTGAAATGCTGATGAAGCAGCAAAAACTGTAAACGACTTTAACAGTCAAAAGTTTGACGATAAAGTTGACAAATCGAGAAACTAAACCCGACTTCAAAGGATCCAAATGATTCCGTACCTGTTGAAATTATTAGAAAACACCTTACCTCTCATTCTAAACCTTCGTATACAAATTTTCCTCGCTATCCATCAATGATAGAAAATTTACGATATCATCGTGCCTTTCATTATGAATATCCTCAATATTTCTGAAGATATTTATCTCCCCGTAATATCTGCGTTATAACATAAAAGAGACTGTGTTAGTTTCTAAATTCTGAAACCTTCAAGTTTAAAATATGAGTGTTTTGAAGTAATGTTGGGAAACTGATGCATGAATTAGTATAATATAATGGAACTTGATCAACTTCATTATATTACAGTAAGTTATGTTAAGTTTCTAATGGAATGTGATGATTCACAGTACCATCATCATGTGCCATGTTACACGGCTCTTACATTCTATCCAAATATATTAGGAACATGTCATCCTGATAGTTCTATCTTTTCCAGGGTATTCTGGTAATTTGACGAATCAAACTCGTGCTATTACCATTTATTTCTAAGAGCATTGGCTATGTTCATATCAAATTTCATACCTACAAATTTCGGACCATTACTTGCTTGACTTGAAGTCGGGAAAAGAAAACGAAAGCATGAAGCTCCGAAAAATAATAAAGAATATAAATCTCGAAATTTCAAACCGTGTATATCGATGCAGAGAGCAATATAGAGACACGGGAGAACTAGAAACACTATAAACATAAGAGTATAGTAGAAGATGTGAATTGTGGAAAATAACGAAAATGAAGGAGTAGTTTTATAAGTGAAGCATCCGACAAAGAAATCACAACAGATTTGCAGCATAAAATCAAAGGAGATCCTGTTACGAAAGATTCTCTTTAAATCTCGTGAATTCCGGAAATCAATCATAACCACGTCATCAGTTAAAATGATACCATATTACTCATTTCACTCTTTTGTGATAGCTTCACTTGTACGCTTCACATGATCGAAATGTTTTATCTATATCTATCAATAATGATAAAACTCCGTTATTATCTCATATTCGTCATGAAAACATTCCTATTGTTATTTATGACAACCTCTACCAAATTTCGGGGACGAAATTTCTTTAACGAGTGGGTACTGTAACGACCCGGAAATTTCCGACCAAATTTAAACCTAAAACTCTATATGTTCCCGACACGATAAGCAAAAACCTGTAATGTTAAGTCTAGAAAGTTTGAAATCTACATTTGGATAATCTGTTACCCCTGTGACCATGCCTGACGATTCACGAACATTTACGTGTTGTAACCTGTATAATATATATATATATATATATATATATATATATATATATATATATATATATATATATATAAATATTAAATATTAAATTATGATAGTATATAAAATAAATAGTATAAAGATAACAGCATAACAGATTTATTCGTATAACTAATAATTACTTTCAATAATAATAAGAATATTAGTATTATCAATCTATAAATACATTAGTTTGTATTATTATTATTATCTTTACCAATATAAGTGTTAGTTATTCTTATTATGATTATTATTATTAATATTTAGTATTAAGCTTTGTATATTAATAAAAATTTCCATTTGTTGTTAATATAATTGTTATAAAAAAAAATATTAAATTAAATTACAATTTATTAGTAAATTTTAATAATATTATTATCATTTTTTTTAGGTTAATATCATTATTAATATTTATGATTATAGTTATTATAAATGTAATTGATATTATTATTATTACTATTATAAATAATTAAAGATATATTTTATATTTATATATATTTACGATTTAAAAGGATTAAAAACATATATATATATAAATTTGACTGCTTTGGGATCCTATTTTTTTTCTGCTGTAGTCTATTCAACTCGTGAGCAGCCTGCCGAAGAATTTCTCACAACAAAACAAATATGTGATTTATTCAGATCCTTACATCTATTATATAATTGCTTTACGTGTTGTCCTCTGGTAATTGGAAGTGAAAAACAGATAGGGAAAATAGAAAGGAACCCCGTCGGTTCTGTTAGGGATTCAATTTCCAGAATTAATGATTGGGAAATCGATTTTAAAATCTAACAATGAGGTATTGTTAGGAACGATCCATTTACAGATTCTGTAAAGTTTCATTTGTTAAATTCTCATATCGAATTCGTATTTTGAAAATCAAATTTTAAGTTCAAAAGTCAAGCAGTTTGATTATTGTAAAATTCGAGTTTCTGTTGATGTTTAAAGATAAATTTTTGATACAGAAAGATTATAGAGATGATTTGAAATCTTTTTCATGTTGGATTTATAGTCTATAACAGTCTCTATGATCGAAATTGATTTTGGGTTCTTGAGATAAACATATACGAACAGATAACAGTTTTTTTTTAAATTGTTTTCTGATTTGAATATCGATTTAATTAGGTCACAAGGGCGTTTCTGTTATTATTTTGAATCCCAATTTTTTTTTTACTGTAAGAAAGAGTGATGGCGTCTGGTTCGATGAAGAAGGTAATGAGTTTGGGAAATAGAAACTGGGTCGATTCAGTTCAGAAGGAGAAATAAGGAAATAAAAACAGAAACAATATAAATTAATTAAAACGTAATATTAATCAGAAAAGCTGGAGTGGTGGGATGGTCTTGGGTGTTGTCATGTTAGCTACGGGGCTCGGGTTCGAGTCCTCTTGGAGCTGTATTTTTTTTAAAAAGCCTTTGTTTTTTTTGAAGGTAGACTAATTGTTATCATTATCTATAATATAATTTTCATTATTATTATCATTATATCATTGTCATTAAAATTAACATTAATATGAGAATTATCAAAATTTTCATTTTATTATATAAGACTATCATAATTTTTTTTAGGATTATAAATTTTTATCAAAATTATCATTTTTTTTTTATTATTATTATTCTTATTTACACTATTATTAATGTTATTATTAAGCATTAAGTATTACTATAAATATTATTATTATTAGTATTAAAATGATTATCATATTTATCATTACAAATATTAATTATGTATTACTATAAAAATTATCTTAATAAACAAATAATATAATTAGTAAATTATATATATATATATATATACAAACTTATTCAATTTCGATATGATTATTAATAAATATACAATGATATAGGTTCGTGAATCCGAGGCCAACCTTATACGTGTTCAGTGATGTTATATGTATTTTTACTACAAAATACATTAGGTGAGTTATAGTCCCACTTTTAAAATCTAATATTTTTGGGATGAGAATACATGCAGGTTTTATAAATGATTTACAAAATAGACACAAGTACGTGAAACTACATTCTATGGTTGAATTATCGAAATCGAATATGCCCCTTTTTATTAAGTCTGGTAATCTAATAATTAGGGAACAGGCACCCTAATTGACGCGAATCCTAAAGATAGATCTATCGGGCCTGACAACCCCAACCGGACTGGACGACCAGTATTCAACGGTTGCACAGTACTTCGTTTTGTGACTACACTTGGTACAGTGTAGTAAGATTTCATATTAAAGGGAATATGCGACGTGATTAATTGTTAAGTATGGTTACCAAGTGCTCAACCACTTAGAATATTTTTATTAGAATGTTTACATATGAAATCTTGTGGTCCATAGTTATAACGCTGCTAACATCAAACCTATATATCTCACCAACTTTATGTTGACTTTTTAAAGCATGTTTATTCTCAGGTACGAATTAAGTCTTCCGCTGTGCATTAGCTCATGTTAAAGACATTACTTGGAGTCGATCATCGCAATGGAACCAAATGTTGAAGATATCGTCCGGATGGATAAGGACGGGTCTTTACAAGATACAATTAGATTATGATATCCACATGAAAGATGAAGTACTTTTTGTCTAATTTTCAAATATGAAAAGTTTTAATCACAGAAGTTAACACATTTTATCATAAAAGGTTATTTTCATGCAAGTGCTGTATAAAACTACTTTTACACTAATTCGAGCATATCTCGGGCTATACATAAGCAAACGACATGATATCCTAGTCTAACTTGAGTGTTTTTAAATTATATTTCCAGTGGTATAAGTCTCACATGCCAATTCGTTGTCTATCAATACCTGATTTCTGATCAAGCAACAAAAATACAACGATAATTCAAATAGATATAACTTAATCATACGGAAACAAAATCAAGCGAATCCAAAGCCTAAACTCAATAGTTTTTCGCAAGGAATCTGATTATAACATAATAATTAACATTTGAAAAACTTAATTTTTCTGATCAAGCAAATACAAATTCGTTTTTAAACCCTATCGCATCAAACAATCAAAATAACGATAACGATTAACACGTACGCGTATAGACTTGAGCAATTGACAACATAACTATGAAACTTTAATAAAATTCAGATTTTAAGAATTAGGGTTTATGCAATTATACCTTTGATCGCCAAATTAAATACACCAACGCTTAGAGGAAATCGGGAATTACAACTTTCGTGTTCAAGGTTTTATCAAAAAGTGAAAATTGAATGGTGGTAGTGGTGATGGAGGTCGACGGTTTGGGGAGGAGGAAGAAGTAGACTGCTTCTTTTTTTCTAGTGAGGGTTTATACCTAATTTGTGTTAATACTTGTATTTATACTAACCCTAGTTTAAACATTTAGCACATAAGTCCCTAAAGTTATCAAAATTTAAATATAAAAGGGGTGGGGAGGGGGTTCGGCCGTGGCCCACATGGGAAGTATTCCCGGGCTCTATTATCCAATTCCTTGTAATCGTGGTCTGTTTTAAGTGCCGTTTAGTCGTACCGAAGGCCCTAAACGCTAACCCGATCGTTAAACGCAACCAATTGTTTAATTTATTAAAAACCCAATAAATTAAATATTTTAAAAAGTTAATAATTAATAAAATTAATTATTAAAATAAACCCGAGCGTTTCGTTGCTCAAAAAGCTATGATCAAAATAGTATCATTTTTATCGTATTTCATTATCCGAAATATTTATTTGAATTAATATCAACCCATATTAATTATTAAAACCCTCCGAAGATCAAGTACGCATTTAATACATGTAAACACATAAAAGTTAAATAATCGCCTGTTAAATAAACTAACGGAAGGTTAACGAAAGTAACGAAAAAAATCAGGGTTGTTACAAAACATATACGAATATTCAATCTAGACAAACATTAAAGTGCTTAGCCAACAATCATAGCTAAAGCCAAAATCACAAATAAACAATTAAGAGTATTCATTATGATGATAAGAATTAAACCTAATGAAAATTGTGTTCTTGAATGATGAACGGATCGAGACGCGTTTCCGGAATGATTGATGTGTTAGAATGATCTTGGGATTCCCCAAAAATCACCCTTTTTCATCAAAAAGCTGCTGGAATTCGTCTGGATGCAAAAGTGAATAATTAGGGTAAAAATTCGGCCTTTAAATAGTAAAGTTCTGAAACCGACAGAAAGTGGAGCGGCGCTCCATATATGGAGCGGCCCTCCATTTAGCTAATTTCTGATCTGTTAAAATCTAAAATCCCTTGAACTGAATTTCATGCCTACTGGAGCGGCGCTCCATGCTTTTGAGCGGCGCTCCAGGCCCTTTTTGCTGAATCCGGACAGTAAAACTCATAAAATTCATCCAAACTCGAATCGAACCAATCTCTTTCACTCGTTTCCATAGAAAATCACTAAAACCATCAAATAACTTCAAATTTCATCTTCTTGGTCTTAGAACTCGAACATTTATCGAAATAACACCAAATCGTATCCAAAAGGACCAAAATGTAATCGATATCGCTAAGGAAAACGTGTAATAAATATGCGATATCAAACAACCCCACACTAGAGTTTTGCTTGTCCTCAAGCAATTAAAGTCGATAATGATCTTCTACCATAAAGTAACATCTTCAAACATGTATGTAGAACTAAACGAACAACCAACAAACCATCATCTAGCATGGGCACGATTTGGAGTAAATACCAACCATACCTCCCACTTGCATTCCCCTGAAATTAACTTCCCAATCCTCAAGCAATCAAATATGAACAAAGTAGCTAAATAAAGTCTTGAATAGTGTACCAAATTAAATGAGGTAAAGAATCTCGAACCATAATGTAAGTCTTTAAAGGAACCGGGAATCAAGTGGGAGCCAAACACCAAAGATATGACAATCGAATGCATGTGCAAAAAAGAATGCACGGGCTACCCCGTAATTGGTCAAGCCAATGCCTCCCACAGTACCTAACATCGTGATATGTTGGTAAGAAAATAATGTGCTTAGGAGGATACACATTACGTCCAGATATCATCGATAATCATGATGTAATCATCTAATCCGTTAAGTCAACCATAGAGATTGAAGTTCATCAGGCTTAAAAGCTGATATCTTACCTTTTCGGAGGTTATCCACTGGGAATCTGATCAATCACTGACATTTTGTGTATCATGGTGCGCTTCCTATTTGTCTAGCAAATCTCCCTCATTGAGATAAGCTTTGACTACCAGTTTTCCTGTTTGACGTTGAGGTCTGATAGATTTTCAGTCAATTTTAGCAATGACTTTTCAAGATTTTTCGTCACCCTACAACTGGTCTAGACTACAACTTCTGAATCAAATCAGCAAGTGTGTTGTTCGGGAGACTTGACTCCCTTTAGGATGGAATGGATACATCCTGTGTGGTTAAATAAAGTGGTCGGACGCAACATTGTCCTTGTTAGGAGAAACAATGAGGATCGCCCTATTAAAGTTTTCGATCTAGCACATGGCCCGGTTTTGACCACACGATACAATCACCGTTCATAAGGTTGACACCCGCCTTGGTGCAGATGACCTACGTATGAATTTAATGTTCATGTAGGATTTCACATTCAAAATAATGAACATGTTTTGAAAGTTCAAGACTTCCACCTCTAACAGTACCTCATCGTGATATGATGGGTAATGAAATGGTACAGCTTAAGAGGTATACGTACCAAGTGAAACGGTCAGAAGACTTTACTTCCTTAATGAGTGGATCTGACTCACTCGGGAATGCCAATCTATTTCAATTAACACTCGGTTTAAATCTCAAAAACCTTTGGGTGCCATAGCCTTTGGCTACGGGTTGTGTTGTCTAAGCAAACACAAGCACGTAGCTATTGTTCCTAAAAAGGACAACACTGGTGAAGCTCAATTGTAATGACCCGCACTTTTTCGATCGTTCTATACTTATAAGATTAATATTTATATAAATTAAACCTTACCAACATGATAAGCAATCCAAATTGTTAAGATTTATGTTTTTGAAAAGAGTTTTACACAACGTTTGACCGTCTAGTTTGACCGATGATATCACGAACTATACAATATATGATAATTATACATACATATTTAACATGATCTAAGGATGTTTTAATATATCATTTTGTATTAATAACAAAAAGTCATAAGTATATTTTGAAACTACTAACTTAAGTTTTCAAAACAATAACCATACGTAACGTTATTTGACATAAATACTGATGATTTATAATGTTTATACATATATCGTATAAGTAATGTATTTAATCATTTTTAAAGGGCTTTTATACATAAAACAATATAAGTATATTTACAAAAGATAGTTATATTTGAATTCTCGTTCCGTTTCCTCAATAATCCTATACGTATATCTAGGGTACTATACACAGCTTCTAGAAGTATTTACTATTGGTATATACCAATAGAAATCTTCAATTATTGGAATAATATGTCATTCATGACATAATAAATTTTAACTTATCTTAGATATTTTCACTAAAAACCAAATTTTCAAGCCTATAAATAAGCACCATTTCTAACTCATTTTTACACATTCATTTTCCAAATTTTACTTCCAATTTTCACACACACTTGCAAGAACTCTCTCAACTTTTATTTTACTACTTCTTTCCAGCAACTTTACATTTTAAACTTGAGGTAAAAACTCTACTTCAACTCTTTTTCAATTCATATATTTATAGCTATATATATAAGAGTTTATAAACTAGAACATAGTTTGAATGATTTCAAACTTGTTCGCAAACTAAATAGATCCTTCTAACTTAACTTTTAAAATACTTCAAGACCTGTAATATAACTTAAAAATATGCTAATTTAACAAGGTATAACTTGGTTTTTCAAAGAACACCTTAAAAACTGTTTTTATGACGTCGGAGTGCAACCGGGGGCTGTTTTGGGTTGGATAATTAAAAACCATCTTAAACTTTGAATTGGAGGTTTATTTTCTGGAAAAATGATTTTTACTATGAATATGATAACACATAAAAATTTCATGATTTAACTCAAAGTATAAGTATTTTTAGAAAAATAATCATTTAAGGTTGTTTACATGATGGAAAATGATTAACTTCATAAGTTTCACTAAAGTTTGACCTATGACCTGTGATTTCGAATACAAACTAAGGTATTTACAGTTCATAGTCTTAAAGAGGGACTCGATCCAAGGAAGTGACAAGTTGAATCAACGAAAACGGAGTTGTAACGAAGAAACTATGACCAAAACGAGATCGGATATCTAAGACTTGTTTAACTTCGGGATTAATTGGGAAAAATTAAATAAATCACATCTTTCTAAGATAACATGATATTTTATACATATGTACTCATAATTCAATTTTATATGGTTCAGGATCACCCGTAAAACAACACGAGAAGATTAATCATAAGATCCCATGATTGTACGCAACACGTCATTTGACAACACCGGTACCGTGGGTCAAGATTAATCTCGACCAATACATATACGATGGGGTTTTATTTATTTCGTTGGGGGTTTTATTTATTTCATTGCGGGTATATTAAACATCTAAAAATGAACCATTAAAATTGAATTACTAACAACGAACTGCTAACTACGGACTAAGGAATTATTCAAAGTATTAAAAGTATAACAAGTATATATATGTGACGTTTGTTTAAAAAGAAAAGGTATTGATATATTATATATGGATAGGTTCGTGATATCAACCGGAGACCAAGTCAAATTATATATATATCTTCAAGACGAAAGTGAGTATATAGTCCCACTTTTAAACTCTAAATATTTCGGGATGAGAATACATGTATTTTATGTTTTACGTTATGGACACAAGTAACTGAAAAATATATTCTACGTTGAGTTGTACCACTGGCATACTTCCCTGTAGCTTGGTAACTGTTATTTACAGCGGTATTGTAAACGCGAATCCTGTTGATAGATCTATCGGGCCTGACAACCCCAACCGGACTGGACGACCAGTATTCAACGGTTGCACAGTACTTCGTTTCGTGACTACACTTGGTACGGTGTAGTAAGATTTCATAATAAAGGGAATATGCGACGTGATTAAATGTTAAGTATGGTTACCAAGTGCTCAACCACTTAGAATATTTTTATTAAACTGTTTATATACGAAATCTTGTGGTCTATATATATATATTGCTGCCGGCATTAAACCTATATCTCACCAACTTTATGTTGACCTTTTAAAACATGTCTATTCTCAGGTGATTACTAAAGCTTCCGCTGCATTATGTTGAATTTGAGCAGGATCTTGCGTACGCATATTTGTGTCAAAAATAAAACTGCATACCCAAGGATTTGTGTTGTAAAATATGCTCGAAATCGTGTTGTTATTATTATATGTAAAGTTTGTAAGTCGAAGATTATCGCTAAACGATAATCATATTTTTATTGTCTAAAGCTTGTAACAAAAATAATGGTTATGGTTTGTAATGTATAATATATGCAGTTTCTCTTTTAAAAATGTCGCATATAGAGGTCAATACCTCGCAATGAAATCATACGTTATCTAACACGTTCTTATGGTTAAGGACGGGTTATGACATGTGGTATCAGAGCGGTGGTCTTAGCGAACCAGGTTTGCATTAGTGTGTCTAACTGATAAGTCGTTAGGATACATTAGTAAGTCTGGACTTTGACCGGGTCTGATTTCAAAAACCATTGCTTATCACTGTTGGTTAAAATTTATATGTAAATATTATGTAGTACTAATGAGTTAGTTGTGGTGTGATAGATGTCGGGCTCAAAACTTATTATCACATTCAGCGACTCCGAATCAGAATCTTCAGATGGTGTTCCAGTCATTAACCTATCCGATGACGAAAATAATATCTTTGGGGAAGACTCACAAATTCCGGATGAACCGACTATAGAGAACCCGGAAAGTGAACCCGAGGAGGAAAGTGAACCCGAGGAGGAAAGTGAACCCGAGGAGGAAAGTGAACCCGAGGAGGAAAGTGAACCCGAGGAAGAAATACAGGAAATTACAAAAGAAGAGTTCGAACTAGGAAAGAAACGAAAGGCTAATGAATTAGAAAATTCAAATCCCGAGTTTAGTAAGGATGATGTGGCACCAACTCCACTAAACACTACCACCCCTATTCCCGCTATTCCTATTCGTGCTGTCCCGGCATCTAGTTCTTTAGCCCCACCGCCAAAATATAGGCAGACAGCTAGGATAAGCGTTAGGCCATTCATTGGAACTAAACGTCCTAGAAAATAGACCAAACGATGCGCTGCCGTATTAAACCATGGGATCATATAATGTTTTGTATAATATTATTAGTGTGGTTTGCTTAATGTTCGATGTAAGATAAGTATATGTAAAATAGTGAAGTGTGAAATGCAATAATTTTCCATGGTTAAGTATTATTTAGATTGTAGTAATTGGTTCGGTACTAAGCTATTAAGTATGAACATTAACGGGTAGGTACTACCCTAGATATAATTATAAAACGCTAATAAGAAGAAAAGGCTTTTATAATAATACCTGGTTCATATTATTAATAAGCTATAATGTACTGTAAATATACACTACATCTATAATATTCCATGTGAATAATTATTTTCTTTTCATTCTTATAGAAGAATATGGCGCGATTGAACCGAATGACGGAACAAGAAATCCAGGAACTCATCAATCAGCGAGTGAACGACAGAATGTTATGGGTCGAGGCTGCAAGAGGTGCTGCAGTTAACCCAAATCCTCGTGTGGGGTGCACTTACAAAACTTTTCAAGCTTGCAAGCCCTCATCATTCAGTGGAATAGAAGGACCGATCGGTTTAACCCGGTGGATAGAAAAGATGGAGACTGTGTTTAAAATCAGTGGTTGTATTGAAAAGGACATGACCAAGTATGCATCGTGCACTTTACAAGATAGTGCACTCACGTGGTGGAAAAATTATGTGAAGGCTGTAGGAGGAGATGTAGCTTATGATACTCCGTGGGAAGAATTCAAAACAATGTTAATCAATGAATATTGTCCAAGGAACGAGGTTAGGAAGTTGGAAGATGAGTTACGAAGTCTGAAGGTTATTGGTACTGAAATCACCAACTACAATCAGCGATTCATGGAATTAGTTTTGCTATGTCCTGAATTGGTTCCAACCGAAGAACGGAAGATTGAAATGTACAAAGATGGTTTGCCCAAAAAGGTCAAGGCAAACGTTACAGCATCGAAACCTAAGACAATTCATGAAGCTATAACCATGGCAAACGAGCTAATGGATCAGGTCATCATGGATAAGAAAGCATCCAATACTGATGTGAAGGTATCAGGTAACAAAAGAAAGTGGAATGGAAATTATGATCGAGGTAACCAACAACAATCTTTTAAGAAACAAGAAACCATACAAGGTGCAGGTGGTGGTTCAAGCTTTGGTTACAAAGGACAAAATCCTTTATGCAACCGATGTCACAAACATCACTTTGGTTACTGTAGTGTGGTATGCAACAAATGTAATCGACAGGGTCATCTTGCTGAAGATTGTAGGGCTCTCGTTACGAATACAAATGGTGCCAAGACTCCTGCCACCAACGCAAATAGAACTGCTTTGGCTACCATTACTTGTTTTGGGTGTGGAAAACAAGGCCACTATAAGAGCCAGTGCCCGAATCCAGAGAAGAATATCGGACCTGCACGTGGAAGAGCATTTGTTATTAATGCTAAAGAGGCATGTGAAGACCCGGAGCTTGTTACGGGTACGTTTACCATTAATAACTTATCCGCATCTATTATATTTGATACTGGTGCTGATAGAAGTTACGTGTGTAGAGACTTTCACGCTAAATTGAATTGTTCATCATTACCTCTCGATGCTAAGTACATGATTGAGTTAGCTAATGGTAAACTAATTAAAGCCGATAAAATTTGCCGTGATTGTAAAATAAATTTAGCCGGAGAAACGTTTAAAATTGACTTGATACCCGTAGAATTAGGAAGTTTTGATGTAATAGTCGGCATGGACTGGATGTCCAAAATAGGAGCTGAAGTTGTGTGCGCCAAGAAGGCAATTCGCATTCCTCGTAAGGATAAAACGCCAGTAATGATTTATGGAGAGAAGGGTAACTCAAAGCTAAAACTCATTAGTTATTTGAAAGCTCAAAAGTGCTTGAAGAAAGGGTGCTATGCTATCTTAGCACATGTTAATAAAGTCGAAACAAAGGAAAAAGTGAAGAGCATCAATGACGTGCATGTGGCAAGAGATTTTCCTGAAGTCTTTCCGGAAAAGTTGCCGGGATTACCTCCATTTAGATCTGTAGAATTTCAAATAGATTTAGTACCAGGAGCTGCACCAGTGGCTCGTGCTCCATATAGACTTGCACCGTCCGAGTTAAAAGAACTTCAGAGTCAGTTAAAAGAATTACTGGATCATGGATTCATACGACCAAGTACTTCACCGTGGGGAGCTCCGATTCTATTTGTTAAAAAGAAAGATGGATCTTTTAGGATGTGTATAGATTATCGTGAATTAAATAAGTTAACTATCAAAAATCGGTATCCACTACCGAGAATTGACGACTTATTTGATCAACTCCAGGGATCATGTGTTTATTCGAAAATCGACCTAAGATCGGGCTATCATCAACTACGTGTCAAAGAAGAGGACATTCCGAAAACTGCTTTTCGGACACGTTATGGTCATTACGAATTTTTGGTCATGCCGTTTGGATTGACGAATGCGCCAGCTGTATTCATGGACCTCATGAATCGAGTTTGTAGTCCGTATTTAGATAAGTTTGTTATCGTTTTCATTGATGATATTCTTATCTATTCCAAGAGTGAGCAAGAGCATGAAGAGCATTTAAGGTTGATATTAGAGTTGTTGAGAAAAGAACAACTATATGCTAAATTTTCTAAGTGTGCTTTTTGGTTGAAAGAAGTTCAATTTCTTGGCCACGTTGTTAGTAGCAAAGGAATTCAGGTTGATCCAGCAAAAACTGAAGCCATTGAAAAATGGGAGACTCCTAAGACACCAACGCAGATACGTCAATTTTTGGGTTTAGCCGGTTATTATAGAAGGTTTATTCAAGATTTTTCCCGAATAGCTAAGCCGTTGACAGCGTTAACGCAAAAAGGGAAGAAATATGAATGGACTTCTGAGCAGGAGAGTGCATTTCAATTACTAAAGAAGAAGTTAACTACGGCGCCTATTTTATCGTTACCAGAAGGGAACGATGATTTTGAAATATATTGTGACGCTTCGCGACAAGGTTTTGGTTGCGTTCTTATGCAACGAAAGAAAGTTATTGCATACGCATCCCGACAATTGAAGATTCACGAGCGGAATTATACGACGCATGATCTAGAACTGGGAGCAGTCGTGTTTGCATTGAAGATATGGAGACACTACTTGTATGGGGTTAAATGCACTGTGTTTACTGATCATAAAAGCCTTCAACATATTTTCGATCAAAAACAGCTGAACATGAGGCAACGTAGGTGGGTCGAGTTAATAAACGACTATGATTGTGAAATTCGTTATCATCCCGGGAAAGCGAATGTGGTGGCTGACGCACTAAGCAGAAAGGAACGAGAACCAATTCGAGTACGAGCGATGAACATAAAAATTCGCATGAATCTCAACTCACAAATCAAAGAAGTTCAACGAGAAGCACTTACTAAAGAAAATATAGGAAATGAAATAATGAAGAAGTATGAGAAGCAACTCGTTATACGGGAAGATGGAATTCGATATTTTGCAAACCGTATTTGGGTACCGAAGTTGGGTGGATTAAGAAAGTTGATATTGAACGAGGCACATAAGACAAGATACTCGATACATCCTGGAGTTGGAAAGATGTATCAAGATCTTAAGACACATTATTGGTGGCCTAACTTAAAGACAGACGTTGCAACATATGTTGGGGAGTGTTTAACTTGTTCCAAGGTCAAGGCAGAACACCAGAAACCATCAGGGTTACTTCAACAACCAGAAATCCCAGAATGGAAATGGGATGGTATTACCATGGATTTCATCACGAAGTTACCAAAGACTGCCTGGGGATACGACACCATTTGGGTGATTGTTGATCGTCTTACCAAATCTGCCCATTTCTTGCCTATAAAGGAAACGGATAGAATGGAGAAACTATTACGATTGTATATAAAGGAAATTGTTTCAAGGCATGGAATACCTATTTCCATTATATCCGATCGTGATAGTAGATTTACATCAAAGTTCTGGCAATCACTACAGGAGGCCCTAGGAACTCGTTTGGATATGAGTACCGCGTATCATCCGCAAACCGACGGGCAGAGTGAAAGAACGATTCAGACTCTTGAAGACATGCTCAGGGCATGTGTGATCGATTTTGGAAACGGATGGGATAAATATCTACCATTAGCAGAATTCTCGTATAATAATAGTTATCATGCGAGCATTGGAGCTGCGCCATTCGAAGCATTGTATGGAAGGAAGTGTAGATCTCCTATCTGTTGGAATGAAGTAGGAGATCGACAATTAACTGGTCCCGAGATCATACACGAAACGACTGAGAAGATAGTACAAATCAAGGAGAGATTGAAAACAGCCCGAAGTCGCCAAAAGAGCTACGCCGATGTCCGAAGGAAACCATTAGAGTTTCAGATTGGGGACATGGTTATGCTAAAGGTGTAATACGTTTCGGTAAAAGAGGTAAACTGAACCCAAGATATGTAGGCCCGTTCAAGATCATCGAACGCATTGGACCGGTAGCTTATCGACTCGAGTTACCGCAACAACTCGCCGGAGTACACAATACCTTTCACGTCTCAAACCTTAAGAAGTGTCTTGCAAAGGAAGACCTCACCATTCCTCTTGAAGAAATCCATGTCGATGAGAAACTACAATTCATCGAAGAACCAATCGAAATCATGGATCGTGAAGTTAAACAGCTCAAGCAGAGCAACATACCAATCGTTAAGGTTCGTTGGAATGCTCGAAGAGGTCCTGAGTTTACTTGGGAACGAGAGGATCAGATGAAACAAAAGTATCCACACTTGTTTCCCGATGACGCAAAATAGGTACAATTTTAAAATTTCGGGACGAAATTTATTTAACGGGTAGGTACTGTAATGACCCGCACTTTTTCGATCGTTCTATACTTATAAGATTAATATTTATATAAATTAAACCTTACCAACATGATAAGCAATCCAAATTGTTAAGATTTATGTTTTTGAAAAGAGTTTTACACAACGTTTGACCGTCTAGTTTGACCGATGATATCACGAACTATACAATATATGATAATTATACATACATATTTAACATGATCTAAGGATGTTTTAATATCTCATTTTGTATTAATAACAAAAAGTCATAAGTATATTTTGAAACTACTAACTTAAGTTTTCAAAACAATAACCATACGTAACGTTATTTGACATAAATACTGATGATTTATAATGTTTATACATATATCGTATAAGTAATGTATTTAATCATTTTTAAAGGGCTTTTATACATAAAACAATATAAGTATATTTACAAAAGATAGTTATATTTGAATTCTCGTTCCGTTTCCTCAATAATCCTATACGTATATCTAGGGTACTATACACAGCTTCTAGAAGTATTTACTATTGGTATATACCAATAGAAATCTTCAATTATTGGAATAATATGTCATTCATGACATAATAAATTTTAACTTATCTTAGATATTTTCACTAAAAACCAAATTTTCAAGCCTATAAATAAGCACTATTTCTAACTCATTTTTACACATTCATTTTCCAAATTTTACTTCCAATTTTCACACACACTTGCAAGAACTCTCTCAACTTTTATTTTACTACTTCTTTCCAGCAACTTTACATTTTAAACTTGAGGTAAAAACTCTACTTCAACTCTTTTTCAATTCATATATTTATAGCTATATATATAAGAGTTTATAAACTAGAACATAGTTTGAATGATTTCAAACTTGTTCGCAAACTAAATAGATCCTTCTAACTTAACTTTTAAAATACTTCAAGACCTGTAATATAACTTAAAAATATGCTAATTTAACAAGGTATAACTTGGTTTTTCAAAGAACACCTTAAAAACTGTTTTTATGACGTCGGAGTGCAACCGGGGGCTGTTTTGGGTTGGATAATTAAAAACCATCTTAAACTTTGAATTGGAGGTTTATTTTCTGGAAAAATGATTTTTACTATGAATATGATAACACATAAAAATTTCATGATTTAACTCAAAGTATAAGTATTTTTAGAAAAATAATCATTTAAGGTTGTTTACATGATGGAAAATGATTAACTTCATAAGTTTCACTAAAGTTTGACCTATGACCTGTGATTTCGAATACAAACTAAGGTATTTACAGTTCATAGTCTTAAAGAGGGACTCGATCCAAGGAAGTGACAAGTTGAATCAACGAAAACGGAGTTGTAACGAAGAAACTATGACCAAAACGAGATCGGATATCTAAGACTTGTTTAACTTCGGGATTAATTGGGAAAAATTAAATAAATCACATCTTTCTAAGATAACATGATATTTTATACATATGTACTCATAATTCAATTTTATATGGTTCAGGATCACCCGTAAAACAACACGAGAAGATTAATCATAAGATCCCATGATTGTACGCAACACGTCATTTGACAACACCGGTACCGTGGGTCAAGATTAATCTCGACCAATACATATACGATGGGGTTTTATTTATTTCGTTGGGGGTTTTATTTATTTCATTGCGGGTATATTAAACATCTAAAAATGAACCATTAAAATTGAATTACTAACAACGAACTGCTAACTACGGACTAAGGAATTATTCAAAGTATTAAAAGTATAACAAGTATATATATGTGACGTTTGTTTAAAAAGAAAAGGTATTGATATATTATATATGGATAGGTTCGTGATATCAACCGGAGACCAAGTCAAATTATATATATATCTTCAAGACGAAAGTGAGTATATAGTCCCACTTTTAAACTCTAAATATTTCGGGATGAGAATACATGTATTTTATGTTTTACGTTATGGACACAAGTAACTGAAAAATATATTCTACGTTGAGTTGTACCACTGGCATACTTCCCTGTAGCTTGGTAACTGTTATTTACAGCGGTATTGTAAACGCGAATCCTGTTGATAGATCTATCGGGCCTGACAACCCCAACCGGACTGGACGACCAGTATTCAACGGTTGCACAGTACTTCGTTTCGTGACTACACTTGGTACGGTGTAGTAAGATTTCATAATAAAGGGAATATGCGACGTGATTAAATGTTAAGTATGGTTACCAAGTGCTCAACCACTTAGAATATTTTTATTAAACTGTTTATATACGAAATCTTGTGGTCTATATATATATATTGCTGCCGGCATTAAACCTATATCTCACCAACTTTATGTTGACCTTTTAAAACATGTCTATTCTCAGGTGATTACTAAAGCTTCCGCTGCATTATGTTGAATTTGAGCAGGATCTTGCGTACGCATATTTGTGTCAAAAATAAAACTGCATACCCAAGGATTTGTGTTGTAAAATATGCTCGAAATCGTGTTGTTATTATTATATGTAAAGTTTGTAAGTCGAAGATTATCGCTAAACGATAATCATATTTTTATTGTCTAAAGCTTGTAACAAAAATAATGGTTATGGTTTGTAATGTATAATATATGCAGTTTCTCTTTTAAAAATGTCGCATATAGAGGTCAATACCTCGCAATGAAATCATACGTTATCTAACACGTTCTTATGGTTAAGGACGGGTTATGACATCAATGCTCCTCTTCCCACAGTATCACACCATTAGATGATGTAATAATAAAATGATATAGTTTCGGAATTCTGCTATACCAAGTAACCAAAAGTTTTTGATCTGGCACGTGATTCGGTCACAATCACGCTATGCAATCACCGCTCTCTCACGGTTTACACCTGTTTTGGTACAGGTGACCTACTATTGAGTTCCCCGAACTCGTAGGATTTCATGTCCAAGAAAATGAACATGTGTGACAATTTTGGTTTCTTTGAAATCACGAAATATGCCATAAAATACCAAGCCAAATCAAAACCAATTTTCATAACAAAGGTTTTGGCCGAATTTTCAATTGATTTTCTATTTTTTTTATTTTAAACTAACTTTTCTATTTTTTTATTTTCCCCTAATTTTTCAATTTTTTTTACGACCAAAACCCGTGAAACGTCAAGTCTTTTTAGACTAAAACTACTATGATGATGATTCCATTAACAACCAACCAGAGAGATTTTACATCCCCCACCCCACACTTGAGATCAAGTAATGTCCCCATCACTTGAGATCAAAATTAGATAAAAAATCGAAAGGGTTATGTGAGAAAGAAAATATAAAAACTTATCGAGCTTAACCACTGATCGCGGAATGCCAGTGACAGATGGCGCTGAACTGACTGCAAGCATAAGAACATCGTCCATTCCCGATCATCACACCAATATCATCAATCATGCAGTTTTGCTGAACTTAATGCCAGAATTGAAAAATCGTTTCACCAACAAACCTAAGAAAAGAAAAACAAACGAACTACATAACAGGACAAGGTGGCACCACCCAATGCCGAAACGCCTTGCCCCCAAATTAAGTTTCAAAGTACATAAGCAGAATATATAATTATCCAAATACAGACCAATGAAAAGGAAATAGTTTTAAACAAATTACAACAAAAACATGCGCAACCAATCATTCTCACGGCCATAAATTGTGAAGACCCGTCCTAATCCATCCGGACGAAGTCCATATCGATTATAAACGATTCACAACAGTTGATTACATCGCGAGGTACTTGACCTCTATATGATACATTTTACAAACATTGCATTCGTTTTTGAAAAGACAATCTTTCATTACATCAAAAGTTGACGGCGTGCATACCATTTTATAATATATCTAACTATAATTGACTTAATAATAATCTTGATGAACTCAACGACTCGAATGCAACGTCTTTTGAAATATGTCATGAATGACTCCAAGTAATATCTTTAAAATGAGCAATTGCACAGCGGAAGACTTCTTTCATACCTGAGAATAAATATGCTTTCAAGTGTCAACCAAAAGGTTGGTGAGTTCATTAGTTTAAGATAAATAATCATTTCATAATTTTAATAGACCACAAGATTTCATATTTCCATTTCTCGTAAACATACGTCCCATGCATAGAGACAAAAATATCATTCATATGGATTGAACACCTGGTAACCGACATTCACAATATGCATATAAGAATATCCCCGTCATTCCGGGATCCTCCTTCGAACATGATATAAATTTTGAAGTAATAAAGCATCCGGTACTTTGGATGGGGCTTGTTGGGCCCGATAGATCTATCTTTAGAGTTCGCGTCAATTAGGGTGTCTGTTCCCTAATTCTTAGATTACCAGACTAAAAAGGGGCATATTCGGTTTAATAATCCAGCCATAGAATGTAGTTTCATTTACTCGTGTCTATTTTGTAAAACAGTTATAAAAACAGCGCATGTATTCTCAGTCCCAAAAATATATATTGCGAAAGCATTTAAAAAGGGAGTAATGAAACTCACCTAATGTATATTGTAGTAAAAATACATATGACGACGTTAAACAACCGAACAATGCAGGATTGGCCTCAGATTCACGAACCTATATCATTTATATGCATATTAACACATATAATGGTATTAATTGTTAATTTAGTAGTTTGTACGTTTCATTAATAACTAAATTAACAATATTTATTTTATATACATTAAACAGATAATTAATATTTATTACAAACATATTAATATAGTTACGTTTTATGTAAATAATATATTTTTATATAGAAAGTCTTTATTTGATATATTAATAATACAAATAATAATAATGATAAAAATAATAATATTAGTGTTTTGAAATAATAATAAAAATAATAATGATAGTTTTTAATTATAAAGGCAATCTTGTTATGTATGAAATTTTCAATACAAAAGTTAATCTTAATACTAATAATGATAATAATAATGATAGTAATAATAATATTAATAATAATAATAATAATAATAATAATAATAATAATAATAATAATAATAATAATAATAATAATAATATCTATCATAATAATAATAATACTTTTACTAATATTGACGTTAATAATGATATTACTAATAATAATGCTTCTAAAATAATAATAATAATAATAATAATAATATTAATAATAATAATAATAATAATAATAATAATAATAATAATAATAATAATAATAATAATAATATTTTATTTAGTTTATGACTTAATTGTAGTTTTACTCATTTTCATATTTGTATTCATAATTAATATATATATAATTATAATCCTTATAATAAATTTTAATCAAAATACTAATAATAATAATGGTATTGTTAAAATTGATACTTATTTGAATAATAATAATCATAATACTAATAATTACAAAAAATGATGCTAATACTAATATTAACGAAAATAATAATAACTTGTATTATTTTTATAATAATAATAATAATCATAATAATCCTAATCATAATAATTCTAATCATAATAATAATAATAATAATAATAATAATAATAATATTAATAATAATAATAATAATAATAATAATAATAATAATAATAATAATAATAATAATAATAATAACACAACTACTAGTAATAATAATATTAGTATTCATACTTATGTTCATAATAATAATAATAATAATAATAATTCTAATTCTAATAATAATAACATTAATAATAATAATAATCAGAATAATAATAATAAAAATGATATTAAAAATAATAATTCTAATGATAATGAGACTACCTTCAAAGCTATTCTAAAAAGAAACGCCACAAGCAGGGCTCAAACCCACGACCTCTCGAACACCCGAACACACGCATAACCATTTAGGTTGTTGCCTGTTTTATGATTTATACCCTTTTTATAAATATATAACCCTTATTTTTATATCCCCTTCATCTCCTCCCTTTCAATGATCGATCAGAGAATCTTCAAACCCAACGGAAAATTAAGGACTGGGATTTTATTAATAAGCCGAAACAGAAATGTTTGATAAACCACAATTTAATTTAACAGACTCCATAAAATAAAAAAAAATTTAAAACAGCTTGCTGTTGCTGTAGCGAGGGTATATAAAAAAAATTGTTGATTTTTAAAACGATTACGTTATAGACCAAGGTTACAATACGAAATAAGTTTTAAATCACTTATAAAAACCTTCTGTGTCATTAATTTTACTTAAAACATCCAGATGAATTCGAATTTTAAAGAAAGACAATCGGTTTGACTTTTATAAATATACCTTGACTTATAAAATTCGACTTCGATATGATGATTTGGAAATTGTTATTTTACAGAAAGATTATATGGAAGATTCCTAACACAACTACATTCTTGAATTTTGTTAATTGATTCGTTTTTGAATTTTGGCCAAAAAGTAGCTTAACAGAGGACTCGTCGGGTTTTTTTTAAAAAAAGAAAAATCTGTTCTTCAGTGATTTTGCAGTAGACGAATTTTATTGGGTGTTTAATACATATTGTAGTAATAATTGAATAAGACTGTTTGCTAGTGATGATTGAAAATCGACATATTATCACGGGTAGATATCAGAAAGTAAGGAGAGAACAAAAAAAAATGAAATAAAATAAACAAAAAGGATAACTATGTATATTTTTGTATTAATCTGCATTTATAATATCTGTATATAATTTTTTTTATAAATAATCTTATTAATTAAAAAAAATATAACATTAATAATAATACTCTTAATATTGTAATTATTTACAATAATCTAATAGTAATAATTATAATAACATTATTATTAATGACAATGATAATAATAACTATAAAATTTATATCAATAATAATAATAATAATAATAATAATAATAATAATATCAAACTAATAAAATTATGATATTAATAATAATATTAATGATAACTTTAATAAATTTAATAATAAATACAACCAATGATAATTATAATCATAATTTTTTTACTACTAATTATAACAATAACAAAAGTAATAATAATAATAACCTATATTATAACTTGTAATTAACTTTAATATCTTAATATTACATATTATTAATTATGTATCATTTAATAATTATATCTATATACAATAACATATAATATCCATACCTTTTATATATAATCCAATATATATATATATCATAGTGATTATATTTTAAACTTGTAGTTTTGTTTAATATATTAATATTATAATTTATTACATATGTATTGTTTACTAATGATATAATATACAATTGAATATTTATACACTGTATATACTACTATATACTTGCAGTAATAATTATATATAGAAATCATATTTATTATATATATAGATTTAATAACAACTTTATTATCTTGTATATTATTTTAGAATTTAGTATTTACAATTAAATCGTATAATATTTCAATTTATATTTTAAAACATTATATATATATATATATATATATATATATATATATATATATATATATATATATATATATATATATATATATATATATATATATATATATATATATTTCAAATAGTTGTTCGTGAATCGTCGAGAATGGTCAAGGTCAAATGAATACATAAACACAGTTCACAGTTTTTGAGACTTTAATATTACAGACTTTGCTTATCGTGTTGAAATCATAATAAGATTAAGTTTAAATTTGGACAGAAATTCTCGGGTCATCACAGTACCTACCCATTAAAGAAATTTTGTCCCGAAATTTGAGTGAGGTGGCCATGGCTAACAATAAAAATGTTTTCATGACAAATGTGAGTTGATAATTAGAGTTTTATCATTATTGAGTAATACAGATAAAACAATTCGATTATTCGAAGCGTACGAATGAAGCTATCACAAAATAGTGAAATGAAAGGATAAAGATTTGTCTTAGCTTTTGACATAGTCGGGGTTGAATTTAGAAAAAAATAAGGTGTGTCTAATCTTTTGATGTTGTCTGGATTGAATTTTGGAATTCAAGGGATTTAAAGAAAAATCTTCGAGATCTATAAGATTTGATTCTTCGACGAATAAGAAAATTAAGATCTCTATAATTAAATACGGTGATCTGCCTCGATTACTCTGTCTGATATTTCCATTATAAATTAAACTCTTCCGTCCCATTATTCTCACCATTCCTATACTTTCTTTCTTAGTTCATACATCCAAAAGATTGTGAAAATGCTTAATCCAGTTCTAATACTTGATATTTTTCCTAATTATCATTTCCGTCATCCTTCTTTCCAATCTTCCGCCAGAGAAATCTGTTTACTTCTACTATTACCTTGGGATGATACTATTCTTAATTATACCGTGTCTTTGTATTGCTATTCGCATTAATATCCACGATTTGTAATCTCCGTGTTGTCATTGGGCTTTATGTTTTCTCTTATATTTCAATGTCCCTATTTCTGTTTCCTATAATCATTGTCATCCACAGTTAATACTCCCTCCTTTTTGCTGTGATTTATACTCCAATTTTCTATTTCTTTTGGAGCTTTGTCCCTTCGTTTCTTCTTTTTACGATTGGACATCTCTGGTAATGGTCCAGAATTCGTAGATATGGAGTTTCGAATGATTATAATGTTCTAAGCAGGAAGGAACGTGATAGCACGATTTGATTTTCAAATTTATCAATATCACGGATGATAGAACCATCAAGAATACATTTTCTTGATTTGTTCAGGAGTTAAGTAGAATGAAAGAGTTATGTAACACGACACATGATGACGTTATGATCTGTGAATCATCACGTTTCATTAGAAACTCAGCATGACTTACTGTAATATAATCACGTTGATCAAGTGTCATTATATTATACTAACTCATGCTTCAGTCCTCAACACTCCTTCAAAAACATTCATATTTTAAGCTCGAAAGTTTACAGTATATAGAAACTAACAGTTTCTATATGATGTAACATTGATAGCAAGAAGAGATTAATGATTTCAGATAAGAATAGTTATAAAAATATCTTCAGAAATATGGAGGATATTTATAATGAAAGATACTATGATATATTAGAATTTCTAATATCGAAGGATGGTGAAGAAAATTTGTCCGCAAGAGTTTGGAGTAAGGAGCAAGATATTCGCTAAAGACCTCAGCAGGCATTTAATTATTTGGATTCTTTGAAGTCAAACTTATTCTTTGTGATTTGTCACGACTTCCTTCATAGTTTCGCATAATCCGCTTTTCGGTACTAAATTTCCTATTGAGTGTTTTCAATACTCCATTATTTATCATCAAACTTTTGACGGTTATGGTCGTGTACAGTTTTTACTGATGTATTCAGCTTTTTCAGAATTTGTGGTATTGATTTGTAGACTAGGTGCTTTTCAGAATTTCAGAATGGAAGATCATAATTCTAAGAGATAAATGTTATATGGATACATATAACTGTTGATGTGGAAACGTTGCGAGACTCACAATACAGATTTGCTGATTCCCGGTAATTGGTATGGCAATTCTTGTTACAAGATGCGGATGAGTACATGATGAGACTTCAATAGATAACTATAGTGATTTGTCGGAGGGATTTAAACCAAGGAGCGACGAGGTTGCTGGTACATCTGCTGGTAATATGGTGGAATATAAAAGGTTCTCTGGTAACAATAAAAGAGCATGCATATATAACATAGTTATAATAAGGTTGTTTCAAACGAAGAGTCGAAGTTGATTTGCTGGAGCTGTGACGAAATTGGCTAATTTGGAGAGGGATTGTAAAATTAATTTCGGTAATAACAATGCCAAAGGAGCTATCACAGATACGTGTTAAACGTTTACTCAGGTTCTGAGAGTTTTCAAGTGCATAACTATATACATCAATATCTTCTTACGTAGATGAGGTGCGGTTGGTTCATCCTCCCGATTGAGGTGTTTTCAAGAATCACAAAAGGCTTGAACGCAGATTGTAATCGTCGAGATACAATGAGGTTTAAGATGAAATCAAGTGGCAACTTGAAGAATTGTTTAGTTTCATAAGTTATAATCAATATTTTAATTCATTTTAATTGTCCAATGTTGATAGTCCTCAGTTGATAGTCCACAGTTAGCAATTCAATAATTCATATATAATTATATATATAATATTCGAATTAATACGTATCGTGACCCGTATACGTCTCAGACTCGATCACAACTCAAACTATATATATTATTGTAGAATCAACCTTAACCCTGTATAGAGAACTCGATCATTACTGCATATAGAGTGTCTATGGTGATTCCAAATAATATATATAGATGCGTCGATATGATATGTCAAAACCTTGTATACGTGTCCCGATATTTAAAGTGCGTAAAAATAAATAACAGAAATTAAATGACGATAAATAAAATTGCGAGAATATAAATTGCGATAAATAAACTGCGATAAATAAATTGCGATAATTAAATGTAATACGGAATTAACAGTTAGCTAGGAACAGTTAGCGTGGATTCTTAACAAAAATTTTCATAGTTAATTTGTTTGTTTCTAACAAATTTTATTATGTCAAATGTTTTCTTCATTATGCCACTTGTTGGATTCTGGTAAGTCAAAGTCCAAATATGAAATTGAATGAAAATGGTTATTTTGTGGTGAACGGATTCGTATATCTTGTGGATCCAAGTAGGATAGTAAATGATCGTTGAATCAGATTCGAAGAATGTACAGTGTAACTTATTAATGTGAAATCTAAATATTCCTCGGGTATTACCTACCCGTTAAAATGTTTTCACGTTAGCATTTGTACAAAAGAATTTTTTTTTTTAATTACTATCTTTATGAAAATATATATACATATATATTTTCTTCAGATGTAATCATGGATTTAATGAGTCAATAAAATATTAACTCATTTGATTTATGGTTAGAATTAGAGTACATAATCTCTAAGACATTAGAGATTACATAATCATCATGTCAAACGAAGATGTAGAATGTCATGTAGATCAATGATTATACTCGAGGTACAGAATGAGATGTTGAGGCGTGGATTGTTGATGGTACTGATGCTGTTATTGATGGTACTACTGGTGCCGGTGATGTTGTTAAAGCTGGTATGTTTTGTACCATATTTTCCAAGGCTACAACTCGGGCTCGAAGCTCGTTGACTTATTACTCCAGAATGATTGTCGGTAGGAACGAGCGAATGAATAAAGTTTTAGAATTTTTGATATCATAATATCATTGCGTGGTATCCTGGAAATGAGTGTGAAAATGGTGTTTCGGACAGGTTCGCCGGTAAGTGCTTCAGGTTCTTCACCAAGAGGTGAATTTGGTTGATGGAAAGGATCGCCTTCTTCGCGTCTCCATGGATTAAGTCGATTATGAACCCATCAGATGAATTGAGGATGGCTGATTGGTTGATTCATTCTGGTTATACTGCTTTCGGAGTTCGAGTGGAAATTCATATCGAAATAGTTGTCGGAATAACTATCGGAATAGCTATCGGAATCTGAGGGACTCGAACTGGTTGAGGGATTCATCTCGTACGATCAGCTGAAGGATTTTCGATAAGAAACAGATTATAGGATGTAGATTAGTACCCTGCAATACATAAGTTACATATGCATATATAATACTAAAATCCCATAAGTTACGGAGGAATCTACAGAAAATGTCAGGCAAAGTTTACAATAACAGATACGCCAAGATATGATTTAGCAGATATGCTAAGATATGAATTTTTGTCTATACACTAATCATGCAATCAATGCAATAAGATGTGTTTAGACTAAGGATGGTAAGCAAGTGATTCTCTAAGAATGATAAGCAGGTAATTTCCGACACGAAATGATAAGCAAAACTTTTGACATGCAGACACGGTCGAAGTCCAGACTCACTAATGCATCCTAACAACTATCAGCTATACACAATAATGCAAGACCTGGTTCGCTAAGACCACTGCTCTGATACCAACTGTGAAGACCCGTCCTAATCCATCTGGATGAAGTCCATATCGATTATAAACGATTCACAACAGTTGATTACATCGCGAGGTACTTGACCTCTATATGATACATTTTACAAACATTGCATTCGTTTTTGAAAAGACAATCTTTCATTACATCAAAAGTTGACGGCGTGCATACCATTTTATAATATATCTAACTATAATTGACTTAATAATAATCTTGATGAACTCAACGACTCGAATGCAACGTCTTTTGAAATATGTCATGAATGACTCCAAGTAATATCTTTAAAATTAGCAATTGCACAGCGAAAGACTTCTTTCATACCTGAGAATAAACATGCTTTCAAGTGTCAACCAAAAGGTTGGTGAGTTCATTAGTTTAAGATAAATAATCATTTCATAATTTTAATAGACCACAAGATTTCATATTTCCATTTCTCGTAAACATACGTCCCATGCATAGAGACAAAAATATCATTCATATGGATTGAACACCTAGTAACCGACATTCACAATATGCATATAAGAATATCCCCATCATTCCTGGATCCTCCTTCGGACATGATATAAATTTCGAAGTACTAAAGCATCCGGTACTTTGGATGGGGCTTGTTGGGCCCGATAGATCTATCTTTAGAGTTTGCGTCAATTAGGGTGTCTGTTCCCTAATTCTTAGATTACCAGACTAAAAAGGGGCATATTCGATTTAATAATCCAGCCATAGAATGTAGTTTCATTTACTCGTGTCTATTTCGTAAAACAGTTATAAAAACAGCGCATGTATTCTCAGTCCTAAAAATATATATTGCGAAAGCATTTAAAAATGGAGTAATGAAACTCACCTAATGTATTTTGTAGTAAAAATACATATGACGACGTTAAACAACTGAACAATGCAGGGTTGGCCTCAGATTCACGAACCTATATCATTTATATGCATATTAACACATATAATGGTATTAATTGTTAATTTAGTAGTTTGTATGTTTTATTAATAACTAAATTAACTATATTTATTTTATATACATTAAACAGATAATTAATATTTATTACAAACATATTAATATAGTTACATTTTATGTAAACAATATATTTTTCTTTTTATCGTCCTCTATTCCATTTTAAATGAATTTTAACATTTTAGTTTATTTCTCAATTTATGTCCTTTCCGAGGTAACAATAATTTCGGTGTTAAAACCTAGTTTTATCGTTCATAAATATGTATAAACATGATTTTGAATTCATTTAATTGAAAATTTTGAAAAATTTTACTAGAATTGGGTAGTCAGTATATAAGACTAGGGCTGTTCTTTATTATCAGAGAGCACTAGATTCTAATACAACTACTGCTTTACTAGTATTTTTAATGGTAAATGTAACGACCCGTACTTTTGCGATCATTTTATACTTATAAGATTAATATTTACATAAATTAAACCTTGCCAACATGATAAGCAATCCAAATTGTCAAGACTTATATTTCCGAAAAGAGTTTTACACAACGTTTGACCGTCTAGTTTGACCGATGATATCACGAACTATACAATATATGATAATTATACGTTTGTGTATGTATATGTATATATACATATTTAACATGATTAATAAATGTTTTAATATCTTATTTTGTATTAATAACAATAAGTTACAAGTATATTTTGAAACTACTAACTTAAGTTTTCAAAACGATAACAATACGTAACGTTATTTGACATATATACTTAAGACTTATAATGTTATACATATATTGTATAAGTAATGTATTTAATTACTTTTAAAGAACTTAAATACATAAAACCATATAAGTGTATTTACAAAAGATAGCTATATTTGAATCCTCATTTCATTTTTCACAAAATTTCTATACGTATACCTAGAGTATTTGTACTCGTATCATACCTAGCTCCTATACGTATTTACTAATAGTAAATACACATCAAAATCACCACCTAACCAGCCATTATTCATGCCCTTAGAGCTAGGTAATTACTTTTGGATGATTACTTGACTAATTAACAAGATTACAAACTAAAATTTGTCCATGTATGCCCATGAAACACGTTTTTTATGGTGTATATATGTATCATCATTTTAGTTCATTTTTACTTCCATTCTCTAGCTAAAAACACACACACATTCAAGAGTCTTAAACTCCATAAACATTCAGCAACTTACCTTGAAGATCTAGCTTCAAAAACCATACTAAAACACCATAAGAAAACCATACAACAACACTTCAAGAAAACCTCCCAAGAACACCAACTTACTTCCAATCTTTCATCCACTTCTATCACCCTTTTGATTCTAGCTTCTTACTCCTCTTTTACAGCAAACTTATCCAAGGAACTTGAGGTAGAATCTATGTTCATAACCTTATTCAATTCATATATATATAGCTATCTTATTTTGTGGTACAAAAGTTTAACAACAAGAACATAGTTTGAATGTTTTTCAAACTTGTTTGCAAACTAAATAGATCCTTCTAACTTAACTTTTAAAATACTTCAAGACCTGTAATATAACTTATGTATATGCTAATTTAACAAGGTAAAACTTGGTTTTTCAAAGTATAAGTATTTTTAGAAAAATGGTCATTAAATGATTTTGTTGTAACAAAAATGTTTAACTTCATATGTTTCACTAATGTTTCACTTATGCCGTATGATTTTAAATACAAACCAAGGTATTTACAGTTCATAGTCTTAAAGAAGAACTCGATCCAAGAAGATGGCAATTTGAATCAACGAAAACGGATTTGTAACGAAGAAACTATGACCGAAACAAAATTGGTTATCCTAGATCATTTCAACTACGGGATCAATTGGAAAAAAATGATATAAATCACATATTTCTAAGATAACATGATATTTTATATATATGTACTTATAATTCAATTTTATATGGTTCAGGATCACCCGTAAACAATACGAGAAGATTAATCATAAGATCCCATGATTGTACGCAACACGTCATTTGACAACACCGGTACTTTATGTACGCAACACGTCATTTGACAACACCGGTACCATGGGTCAAGATTAATCTCGACCAATACATATATGATGGGGTTTTATTGATTTCGTTGGGGGTTTTATTTATTTCATTGCGGGTATATTAAACATCTAAAAATGAACCATTAAAATTGAATTACTAACATCGGACTGCTAACTACGGACTAAGGAATTATTCAAAGTATTAAAAGTATAACAAGTATATATTTATAACGTTTGTTTAAAAATGAAAACATATTGATATATTATATATGGATAGGTTCGTGATATCAACCGGGAGACCAAGTCAATTATCTATATCTTCAAAGACAACCGTGAGTATATAGTCCCACTTTTAAACTCTAAATATTTCGGGATGAGAATACATGTATTTTATGTTTTACGATATGGACACAAGTAACTGAAAAATATGTTCTACGTTGAGTTGTACCACTGGCATACTTCCCTGTAGCTTGGTAACTAATATTTACAGCGGTATTGTAAACGCGAATCCTGTTGATAGATCTATCGGGCCTGAAAACCCCAACCGGACTGGACGACCAGTATTCAACGGTTGCACAGTACTTCGTTTTGTGACTACACTTGGTACGGTGTAGTAAGATTTCATATTAAAGGGAATATGCGACGTGAAAATGTTAAGTATGGTTACCGAGTGCTCAACCACTTAGAATACTTTTATTAAACTGTTTATATACGAAATCTTGTGGTCTATATATATATTGCTGCCGGCATTAAACCTATATCTCACCAACTTTATGTTGACCTTTTAAAACATGTCTATTCTCAGGTGATTTCTAAAGTTTCCGCTGCATCATGTTGGATCTAACCAGGATCTTGCGTACGCATGTTTGTGTCAAAAATAAAACTGCATATCCGAGATGTTGTATTGTAAAATATGCTAGAAACCGTGTTGTTGTCATCATTTGTAAAGTTTGTAAGTTGAAGATTATCGCTAAACGTTAATCTTCTTTTTATTGTCTTAAGCTTGTAACAAAAATAATGGTTATGGTTTGTAATGTATAATATATGCAGTTTTCTTTCAAAAATGTCTCATATAGAGGTCAATACCTCGCAATGAAATCATACGTTATCTAACGCGTTCTTATGGTTAAGGACGGGTTATGACAGTAACCAAGTGTTTAATATAAAAATTTTAAAATCCGAAAGAATTTAATCCCTTCCCACACTTAAGATCTTGCAATGCCCTCATTTGCAAGAAATCAGTAACAATTTAAATTATTGAGGGTGATTTGTGTGAAAATGATTAAATTTTTACCAAAGTTTCCAAATATATTGTCGTTTGTTTGCTGAATGATAAATGGTGCACATCATTTGTTCATCCCGTCTTGTTGTTATTTCACATATATTTTGCATCTTGTCGTCAAAATTAGTTGCTTTTGCTGAACTTAATGCCAGTCTTTGAAAATGCGTTGTTTTACCCTGTTGTGTACATAAGATAAACTGCAAACATATATACATATTTTTGAAGTTTGGTTTATTACCCCACATTCAAAAATTATTAAAGTCTAAGAATAAAAGTTAGATAATTATAAAAATGATTACAATATTAACAAAAATATTAAATGTATCAATAATTATAAATTACAAAATAATAAAAAAAAAATAATAAGTAAACTAAGGATGATATTGGTACCAATAGGGGTTCCAGGCATAACCATACGTGCTATAGAATGCTTCGGCAGGATCATACGTAGGATATGGTGGCTGCATCTCTATCGACCAAGGAGGGAAGACGGGTTTCGGTGTAGGAATATAGTTTCTACCTATATGTTGGCAATGCGCTATGATCTGGTTCTGATGAACTTGCCAATCTTCAAATGCTCTCTGTCTAGCACTTTCGTATTCCTGAGAAGCTATAAACCTATGCATTTCTTGCATCTCATTCCCCCCTCCTACATTACCTTGTTCCTGGTTTCTCTCCACCTGTGGATGTCTACCATGGTATCGTACTGCGGCGTTATTCCGCCGCTTCAAAACTTTCGCACCATGGTATACATTTAAACCTATAGTGTCGCGGGGTTCCGGCTCTTCTAGTAATAATCCCCCCCGACTTATATCCACACCGAGATATTCACCAATCAAAGTAATAAAAATACCACCTCCTATTATGCTATGTGGTCGCATCCCCCGAACCATAGCTGATAAATAATAACCCACACAATATGGTATACTTACAGCGCTCTGTGGGTCTCGAATACACATATGGTAAAACAAATCTTGTTCATTTACCTTTTCTTTGTTTTTACCCCTTTGTGTAATCGAATTAGCTAAAAACCTATGTATTACTCTTAATTCGGCTCTATCTATATCCAAATAAGAGTAGTTTCCCCCTTTGAAACGGTGATGGCTTGTCATTTGACTCCACACACCGTGTGTATCAAAATTCTCATCTATCTTTCTACCGTTTAGTATCAATCCTCTACAATCGGCAGACGCTAACTCCTCAGGCGTATATATACGTAAAGCCTGAGCCATGTCCAGTAAAGACATGTGGCGCATCGAACCGCCTAACAAAAATCTAATAAAAGAACGATCGGTTAAACTAGCTACCCGATCATTCAACTCTATACTACATAACAACTCTTCACACCATACTTTATATACAGGTCTGCGTATGGTGAATAAACATATCCAGTCATTAAAAGAAGAATTACCATACCTCTGTACAAGTAATTCCCTAATTGGCCCGGCCAATTCTACAGCTTCTAAGGGTCCCCATTCTATGACCCTCGGTACCTCAACAACCTTAGAGTGAAGAGTATGCAAACCCCGTTGATATTTTGGATAATCTATCCAAAGTCTGTCAAATCTCAGGTTCGGGTGCAATTCTTCCAAATGCATATCGGAAAAGGTCATGACTGGATGAGGTACATCCTGCTTGTAGTAGTTATCCACCTCCTGTTGTTCCAAATTCTCAGCAGGAGCATGGCGGGTTTGGGATGAAGATTCACCCCTTTCATTCTGCAAAACACATCAAACACAAATTTTGTGCATCCAAATATGCATTAGTGTCAGCAAAATCATCAATCAAAATAATTACAATGACATTATCAATTTATATCAAACTTAAGCTTATTTTCACATTTTTATCAAATCTACACTTTTTCAAATAAGCATATACGAAAATTTTCGCCAAGTTCATAAGCATTCAACTCAAATAACATGTCAAAATAATCATTACTAGCAATTAAACAAGTCTCAAATGGCATTATCTTTCAAAAATCAAGTTCATGAATTTTGGACTTGAAAAAGTCCACTTTAATTCTCAAAATCATGTTTAGGCTCAAAGTTTGGATCATTTAACTACCTAGACATGTTACACTACTCAATTTAGCAACAATTCATGACAAAAATCGGCCATAACCTGTTTATATCAAAAAGCCCCAAATTGCTCAAGAACACAAACCCTAGATTATTCAAAATTTGAAGTTTAAGGCTTCTAATCATGTTAAACAGCATCAATCTAGGTTATACAAGCATAATACATAAACAATTTAAGTCTAATTACACTAAAAAGCATCAAAATCAAATTGGGGAAAAATTAGCTCAAGAACACCTAATTTCGAATTAAATGGTGTTTAGGTGTAGAAATTTACCGTTTTTCTTGAGTAATTCTTAGATATCATCCTTCTCAACATGATTTTAGCAAAAGATTTGGTGATTAACGGTTAAAAATTGAGATTTTTGGGGTTGGTTTTCGGGTGTTTTCGCAGCTATTTCGCTGTGTTTTTCGGGTGTGGAGTGTGGGGGAAGTGAACTGATCGTGCAGCTCATTTTATTTTTTTTTTATGATTTTTGGTCCCTCCGCGAGTCGCGGAGTTTTGCACTTCAAACTCCGCGAGTCGCGGAGTTTACTCTTTTTTTTTTTTTTTTTTTTTTATAATCTTTAACTTCTTAAAACAATTTAGTAATTAATTTTAAAATTTTGTTTCCCTTGTTATTTAGGATGAGGTCGTTTCGGATCGATGTCCTAGTCCGTCCCTCGACAAAATTTTAAAATTTGTCCTTTAGTAGCGATTGTTTTAAAAGCTAAGATTTTTGGGTTTTTTTTTTTTTTTCAATGTTTTTGGCATACTTTAAATCAATAAGATTAAAAATAATGATAATAAAAGTTCTCGTCCCTCCCTCGGGTAAAGCAATTTCGGTTCAAAGACCTAGTCTTCAACTTACGACGAATTTTAAAAATCATATTCTTAACTTAATGAGATAAAGTAAATTTTTGTTTTTAAATTCACACAACTTAAATATAAAATTCAAAATTAAAAATTAAAAATTCACACCAAACTTAAAATTTGAAATGCATAAAATTAAAAATTCATATTTTAAAAATTAAAAATTCACACCAAACTTAATTTAAAAATTCATATTATAAATTCATACCAAACTTATATTAATTTTTCAAATATTTACAATTTTAAATATATTGTTTTTACAAAATTTACAATATTAATTTAAGATTTAAATATTAATATTAAAAACATGGTAAAAATAAAATTAAAAATCTTTTTGTCTTTTTATCCCACTTTTATCAGTCAAATATTATCAAAAATATGCGCCCCTCTTTTCGGTAAAGTAATTTCGGTTCAAAGACCTAATTTAACTCATGACGAATTTTTGAAATATTTTGGGTTGATTGATTAAAGATATTTATACCTTAAGAATAAACGTTAAATTTCGCAGTGATGTAATAAATTTTTGAACGATATCAATAATTTCGGTCGCCAAACCTAATTTTATTTAATACCAATTTAATACTTTTTAGCGAACAAATTAGCGTTTATTATCAAAAGGTTAAAAATAAAAATAAAAATAAAAACTGTACAGACATACCTGTGAAATAGATTTCTTAGTTATATGATCTATTATATTCATAAGATAGTCGGTTTAATTGGTTTTCCATGGCTCCAAAGGCGTAACCTCGAGCATTCAGTGTCTTTTCTTCTAAACATATGAACGGTCCGTCTCTGCATAAAGTAACAAATTCGGTATTTAAATAGGTTTGATTATTTGAACATTTACCTCCATGTGACCATTTTCCGCATTTGTGACATCGTTCTAGGTGTCGTGCTCTTCTTTTCGCTGCGGATTTTGATTTTCCTTTACCAAATTGTAACTTATTATCTTCGCATCTGGATCCTTTTCTAACTCCGTCCATTCTTTCTCTGATTACTGATACTAATTCACTCGGTAGTATGTCATTATTACGTTTAGTGATCAAAGCGTGTAGCATTAGACCATGGTTTAATTCACAGGCAGTCTTCATTTTGTAAAAACCTAAAAAAAATAAAAATTCAGAATGGGGGGAGAAGACTAGTTCTTTAGGGTCTGCTAGGGAAAGACCATACGTGTTCCATTTTCGAGAACTACACGAAAACAGACAATCTAACTCTAACAGAAATATATATTATCCTTTAAAGACTTGATTCTCCCCACACTTAGTTAGCTGTGGTGTCGAAATTGTGATTAACTTCGTTGTCGACTTCCATCGGACCATGTATGTAATGTTTAACTCTGTGACCATTAACTTTAAATTCAATCCCATTTGAATTTATTAATTCTATCGTTCCGTATGGGAAAACTCTTTTGACTATGAATGGTCCAGACCATCTTGATTTCAATTTTCCAGGAAATAGCTTGAATCGTGAATTGAAAAGAAGAACTCTGTCTCCTTCTTTAAATTCTTTTGAACTTCTGATTCTTTTATCATGCCATTTCTTCGTTCTTTCTTTATAGATTAACGAATTTTCGTATGCTTCATGTCTTAATTCTTCTAATTCGTTTAGTTGACTTAATCGTAGACGTCCGGCTTCATGTAAATCAAGATTACATGTCTTCAAAGCCCAAAATGCTTTGTGTTCAATTTCTACTGGAAGATGACATGCTTTTCCATACACAAGTCTAAAAGGTGTGGTTCCAATTGGAGTTTTGTAGGCTGTTCTAAAAGCCCAGAGTGCATCCTCCAATTTAATGGACCATTCCTTCGGATTTGATCCTACGGTTTTCTCTAGAATACGTTTTAAAGCTCGGTTGGTATTTTCAACTTGTCCACTTGTTTGTGGATGATATGCGGTGGAGATTTTATGAGTTACTCCATATCTTTTAAGAACTTTCTCAAGTTGATTATTACAGAAATGAGTACCCCGATCACTTATTAAAGCTTTCGGTGTTCCAAACCTTGCAAAAAGACGTTTTAAAAAGTTGACTACAACTCGTGCATCGTTAGTTGGGAGAGCTTGTGCTTCCGCCCATTTAGATACATAATCAATGGCTACGAGTATATATAGATTATTATGAGATTTTGGAAATGGACCCATAAAGTCAATACCCCAAATGTCAAATACTTCACATACTTGGATGACATTTTGTGGCATTTCATCACGTTGACTTATTCTTCCGGCCCTTTGACATGCATCACAGGATTTGCAAAGAAGGTGTGCGTTTTTGTAAATTGTAGGCCAATAGAATCCAACTTCATAAACTTTTCTTGCTGTTAGTTGAGGCCCATAATGCCCTCCTGTTGGTCCTGTGTGACAATGGTTTAAAATTTTACTAGCTTCATCTCCAAATACACATCGGCGTATTATTCCATCGGGACAACTTTTAAACAGATGTGGATCTTCCCAGAAATAGTGTTTTATATCACTGAAGAATTTCTTTCGTCTTTGGTACGATAATCCTTTTTCAAGGAATCCACAAACTAAGTAGTTTGCATAGTCTGCAAACCATGGGATTTCTTTATAATCTATCTTCAATAGATATTCATCAGGAAAGTTGTCTTGTATGGCTGATTCATTTAGAACTTCTAATTCGGGATTTTCAAGACGAGAAAGATGATCAGCGGCGAGATTTTCTGCTCCTCTTTTATCTCGGATTTCAATATCAAACTCTTGTAAGAGTAAGATCCAACGGATTAATCTTGGTTTAGCATCTTTTTTTGAAAATAGGTATCTAAGAGCAGAATGGTCGGTATAGACCACCGTTTTTGCTAGAACGAGATATGATCGAAATTTGTCAAAAGCAAAGACAATAGCAAGGAGTTCTTTTTCAGTAGTTGTATAGTTCGTTTGTGCTCCTTGTAATGTCTTACTAGCATAATATATAGGTTGAAATCGTTTTTCAATCCTTTGTCCTAAAACGGCTCCCATTGCAAAATCACTTGCATCGCACATTAGTTCAAATGGTAGATTCCAATTTGGTGTTATCATGATCGGCGTATTAGTGAGTTTTTCTTTAAGAATATTAAAAGATTTGATACACTCATCTGAAAAGATGAATGGCGCATCCTTTTCTAGGAGTTTATTCATAGGAGTGGCAATTTTAGAAAAAACTTTTATGAAACGTCGGTAAAAACCGGCATGCCCTAGAAAACTCCTAACTCCTCTAACATTGGTGGGATGTGGAAGTTTAGCAATTACATCTACTTTAGCTCTATCCACTTCAATTCCTTCTTTTGAAATTTTATGTCCAAGAACGATGCCTTCTTTAACCATGAAATGGCATTTCTCCCAATTAAGTACTAGATTTGATTTTTCGCATCTAATTAGCATTCGTTCCAGATTAACTAGACATGATTTAAATGTATCACCGAAGACTGAAAAGTCATCCATGAATACTTCCATGCATTCTTCTATCATGTCATGAAAAATCGCCATCATACACCTTTGAAAGGTTGCAGGGGCGTTACAAAGTCCAAATGGCATTCTTTTGTAAGCAAAAGTACCATAAGGGCACGTGAATGTGGTTTTCTCTTGATCTTCGGGTGCTATTGGAATTTGAAAATATCCGGAAAATCCATCTAGAAAACAATAGTAACTATTTCCGGCTAATCTTTCCAACATTTGATCTATGAAAGGTAAGGGAAAGTGATCTTTTCTGGTGGCGTCATTTAATTTTCTATAATCAATACATACACGCCATCCTGTTACAGTCCTAGTAGGAATAAGCTCATTTTTCTCATTTATAATGACAGTCATACCACCCTTCTTAGGTACGCATTGAACTGGGCTTACCCATGGACTATCAGAGATTGGATAAATTAAACCTGCATCTAGCAGTTTAATAATCTCTTTCTTAACTACATCTTGCATGTTAGGATTTAGTCTTCGTTGACGTTGCACATACGTTTTATGACCTTCTTCCATAAGGATTTTATGTGTGCAATACGAAGGACTTATTCCTTTAATATCATGAATCTTCCATGCAATGGCTGGTTTATGAGCTTTCAACACAGAAATGAGTTGTGATTTCTCATTTTTAGTAAGAGAAGACGATATTATTACAGGTAATTCAGATTCACCATGTAAATAAGCGTATTCCAAATGGTTTGGAAGTGGCTTTAATTCTAATTTCGGAGGTTCTTCTATCGATGATTTATATCGATATCTGTCTTCTTCTTTTAGCATTTGAATTTCTTCTGTTGTTGGTTCATATCCATTAGCTATAAGTGTAGCTAACATTTCAGCTTCATCAATTGGTTCATTACCTTCTCCTAAAGAACACTCTCCTGTTCCTTGTAATTCTGGAAATTCTTCTAATAATTCTGCATGTGCATCTATAGTTTGAATATAATAACATGTATCATCTGCAGATTGTGGTTGTTGCATTGCTCTATCAACTGAAAAGGTAACACTCTCATCCTCTATACTTAGGGTCAGTTTCTTACCGAACACGTCTATCATTGCTTTAGCCGTGTTTAAGAATGGTCTTCCTAATATGAGAGGAACTTGAGAATCTTCTTCCATGTCCAAAACAACAAAATCTACTGGAAATACTAAAGTACCAACTTTAACTAGCATGTTCTCCATTATCCCTCTAGGATATTTTATTGATCTATCGGCTAGTTGTATGCTTATTCTTGTTGGTTTTAATTCTCCAAGGTCTAGTTTAGCGTATAGTGAATACGGCATTAGATTTATACTAGCACCTAAGTCTGCCAATGCTTCTATTGAACTAAGACTACCCAGAAAACATGGAATTGTGAAACTTCCTGGATCAGATAATTTTTCTGGTATCTTATTCAACAGCACTGCTGAACAATTTGCATTCATAGTGACAGCCGAGAGTTCTTCCATTTTCTTTCTATTTGTGATTAGATCTTTCAAGAATTTAGCATATCTTGGCATTCCTGAAATCACATCAATGAAAGGAAGATTTACATTTATTTGTTTAAACATATCCAAGAATTTGGATTGCTCGGCTTCAAGTTTTTCTTTCTTCATTTTACTTGGATAAGGAAGTGGTGGTTGGTATGGTTTAACATAAGGTTTATCCTTAACTGTGTTATCTTCATTAACCTTTTCAACTACCGGTTCTTTTTCCTTATCTTGATCAGGTTGTGGTTCTTGTGGAGTAGGAATAGTTTCATCAGAAGTTACAGGTATTTCAGGTGATTTAAGTGTTGTACCACTTCTTGTGGTAATAGCTTTAGCTGTTTCATTTCGGGGGTTAGCATTTGTATCACTAGGTAGACTTCCCGGTTTTCTTTCACCTATTAACCTTGCTAGGTTACTTACTTCTTGTTCCAGATTTTGAATAGAAGCTTGTTGATTTCTAAATGCTTGAGCATTTTGTTCATTTGTTTGTTTCTGAGATGTGAAAAACTGCGTTTGAGTTTCAACTAGCTTTGTCATCATATCTTCTAAATTCGGCTTTTTATCATCGGTTTGTTGTGGTGGTTTGTTTTGAAAATTTGGTCTTTGCTGATTATAAGTATTATTGGATACTTGTTGATTGCTAGGACCTTGTTGGTTGTTGTATGGAATATTTCGGTTATAATTCTGGTTTTGATTGTAAATCGGTCTTGGCGGTTGATAATTATTCTGATAATTATTTCCAGGCCTTTGGTTTATGTATGAAATATTCTCTCTTTGTTCCATTGTTAATTCAATACTGAGACAATCTTTTGTCAAATGTGGTCCTCCACACTGCTCACAACTAATTCGTATTGAGTGAATATCCTTAGTCATCTTTTCCATTCGTCTCTCCACAGCATCTATCTTTGCGGAAATGGAATCTAAATCATGTAGTGACCCGAACTTTTCCATGTTTATATATATTAATTGAGATTGATGTTTACATGATTAAATGTTTCCAACATGTTAAGCAATCAAACTTGTTAAGACTTGATTAATTGAAATAGGTTTCATATAGACAATTGACCACCCAAGTTGACCGGTGATTCACGAACGTTAAAACTTGTAAAAAAACTATATGATGACATATATATGGTTATATATATAGTTAACATGATATTATGATAAGTAAACATATCATTAATTATATTAACAATGAACTACATATGTAAAAACAAGACTACTAACTTAATGATTTTGAAACGAGACATATATGTAACGTTTATCGTTGTAACGACATTTAATGTATATATATCATATTAAGAGATATTCGTACATCATAATATCATGATAATATAATAATTTAAAATCTCTTTTGTTATTATAAACATTGGGTTAAAAACATTTAACAAGATCGTTAACCTAAAGGTTTCAAAACAACACTTACATGTAACGACTAACGATGACTTAACGACTCAGTTAAAAGGTATATACATGTAGTGTTTTAATATGTATTTATACACTTTTGAAAGACTTCAATACACTTATCAAAATACTTCTACTTAACAAAAATGCTTACAATTACATTCTCGTTCAGTTTCATCAACAATTCTACTCGTATGCACCCGTATTCGTACTCGTACAATACACAGCTTTTAGATGTATGTACTATTGGTATATACACTCCAATGATCAGCTCTTAGCAGCCCATGTGAGTCACCTAACACATGTGGGAACCATCATTTGGCAACTAGCATGAAATATCTCATAAAATTACAAAAATATGAGTAATCATTCATGACTTATTTACATGAAAACAAAATTACATATCCTTTATATCTAATCCATACACCAACGACCAAAAACACCTACAAACACTTTCATTCTTCAATTTTCTTCATCTAATTGATCTCTCTCAAGTTCTATCTTCAAGTTCTAAGTGTTCTTCATAAATTCTAAAAGTTCTAGTTTCATAAAATCAAGAATACTTTCAAGTTTGCTAGCTCACTTCCAATCTTGTAAGGTGATCATCCAACCTCAAGAAATCTTTGTTTCTTACAGTAGGTTATCATTCTAATACAAGGTAATAATCATATTCAAACTTTGGTTCAATTTCTATAACTATAACAATCTTATTTCAAGTGATGATCTTACTTGAACTTGTTTTCGTGTCATGATTTTGCTTCAAGAACTTTGAGCCATCCAAGGATCCATTGAAGCTAGATCCATTTTTCTCTTTTCCAGTAGGTTCATCCAAGGAACTTAAGGTAGTAATGATGTTCATAACATCATTCGATTCATACATATAAAGCTATCTTATTCGAAGGTTTAAACTTGTAATCACTAGAACATAGTTTAGTTAATTCTAAACTTGTTCGCAAACAAAAGTTAATCCTTCTAACTTTACTTTTAAAATCAACTAAACACATGTTCTATATCTATATGATATGCTAACTTAATGATTTAAAACCTGGAAACACGAAAAACACCGTAAAACCGGATTTACGCCGTCGTAGTAACACCGCGGGCTGTTTTGGGTTAGTTAATTAAAAACTATGATAAACTTTGATTTAAAAGTTGTTATTCTGAGAAAATGATTTTTATTATGAACATGAAACTATATCCAAAAATTATGGTTAAACTCAAAGTGGAAGTATGTTTTCTAAAATGGTCATCTAGACGTCGTTCTTTCGACTGAAATGACTACCTTTACAAAAACGACTTGTAACTTATTTTTCCGACTAGAAACCTATATTTTTTTTGTTTAGATTCATAAAATAGAGTTCAATATGAAACCATAGCAATTTGATTCACTCAAAACGGATTTAAAATGAAGAAGTTATGGGTAAAACAAGATTGGATAATTTTTCTCATTTTAGCTACGTGAAAATTGGTAACAAATCTATTCCAACCATAACTTAATCAACTTGTATTATATATTATGTAATCTTGAGATACCATAGACACGTATACAATGTTTCGACCTATCATGTCGACACATCTATATATATTTCGGAACAACCATAGACACTCTATATGTGAATGTTGGAGTTAGCTATACAGGGTTGAGGTTGATTCCAAAATATATATAGTTTGAGTTGTGATCAATACTGAGATACGTATACACTGGGTCGTGGATTGATTCAAGATAATATTTATCGATTTATTTCTGTACATCTAACTGTGGACAACTAGTTGTAGGTTACTAACGAGGACAGCTGACTTAATAAACTTAAAACATCAAAATATATTAAAAGTGTTGTAAATATATTTTGAACATACTTTGATATATATGTATATATTGTTATAGGTTCGTGAATCAACCAGTGGCCAAGTCTTACTTCCCGACGAAGTAAAAATCTGTGAAAGTGAGTTATAGTCCTACTTTTAAAATCTAATATTTTTGGGATGAGAATACATGCAGGTTTTATAAATGATTTACAAAATAGACACAAGTACGTGAAACTACATTCTATGGTTGAATTATCGAAATCGAATATGCCCCTTTTTATTAAGTCTGGTAATCTAAGAATTAGGGAACAGACACCCTAATTGACGCGAATCCTAAAGATAGATCTATTGGGCCTAACAAACCCCATCCAAAGTACCGGATGCTTTAGTACTTCGAAATTTATATCATATCCGAAGGGTGTCCCGGAATGATGGGGATATTCTTATATATGCATCTTGTTATTGTCGGTTACCAGGTGTTCACCATATGAATGATTTTTATCTCTATGTATGGGATGTGTATTGAAATATGAAATCTTGTGGTCTATTGTTACGATTTGATATATATAGGTTAAACCTATAACTCACCAACATTTTTGTTGACGTTTTAAGCATGTTTATTCTCAGGTGATTATTAAGAGCTTCCGCTGTCGCATACTTAAATAAGGACAAGATTTGGAGTCCATGCTTGTATGATATTGTGTAAAAACTGCATTCAAGAAACTTATTTTGTTGTAACATATTTGTATTGTAAACCATTATGTAATGGTCGTGTGTAAACAGGATATATTAGATTATCATTATTTGATAATCTACGTAAAGCTTTTTAAACCTTTATTGATGAAATAAAGGTTATGGTTTGTTTAAAAATGAATGCAGTCTTTGAAAAACGTCTCATATAGAGGTCAAAACCTCGCAACGAAATCAATTAATATGGAACGTTTTTAATCAATAAGAACGGGACATTTCAGTTGGTATCCGAGCGTTGGTCTTAGAGAACCAGAAAATTTGCATTAGTGTGTCTTATCGAGTTTGTTAGGATGCATTAGTGAGTCTGGACTTCGACCGTGTTTTCTTTAAAAATGATTGCTTAACATTTTTGTTGGAAACTATATATTTTTAACATATGAATATTATGTGATATATTAATCTCTTAACGTGTTTGATATTATGTGATAGATGTCTACCTCTAGAACAAGTCCCATTGACTCACCTAATAATAATGAAGAGTCAAATGTAAATTGGAATAATTTGTGGACTGATTCACAAGTTCCCGAAGAGGAACCGGAAGAAGAGTCGGAACCGGAAGAAGAATCGGAACCAGAAGAAGAATCGGAACCGGATGAAGAAATAGAACCGGTGGGGGAAATAATAAAACGGTTAAGTAAAAGAAAATCCTCAACCAACCGACCAAAGTTAATTATGGTCAATGGTGTTTCCGCCAAGGAAGCAAAATATTGGGAGGATTACCAATTCTCCGATGAATCGGATTCCGACGAGAATTCCGATGATGTTATAGAAATTACCCCAACTGAATTTAAAAAGGCAAAAGAAAATAATAAGGGAAAGGGCATAAAAATAGAGAAATCTAATTCCAACCCCGATGAACTTTATATGTATCGTCAACCCCCGAAGTCCTTAAGTTGTAACAATGACCCGGGAACCTCTAAACCACCAGGTTTTTCTAAACCAATGTGGACAACGACGGTTCGTATTAGGGGAACATCATATATCCCTAGAAACTTGGCAAAACGAAACAAAACCGAAGAAGAAGAAACGAGCGAGTCGGAATAAGATAGTTGTATTCGTGTGGTGTAAAATATGGAATATAGTGTTCTTATGCTTTATGATATATGTAAAAATTGATTGTATTAATAAGTATTTTTTTTTATGAATCTAACTCTTGTCTATTTTACAGTTTAAAAATACAAAATGGATAGACAACCCAATATTTTAAGAGACCTACCCGGAGACATGATTGATGAAATCTTGTCTAGAGTCGGCCAGAATTCTTCGGCACAACTATTTAAGGCGAGATCAGTTTGTAAGACATTCGAAGAACGTTCCAAGAATGTCTTGGTTTATAAGAGACTTTCGTTTGAAAGATGGGGGATATCACATTGGGAAACCCATAAGTTACGATGTGTTTACTTTGACGCATATATTGCGGGGAACCCAAATGCTATTTTACGCAACGGGTTAAGAAATTATTTTGACTCAATATATCCGAATATTGGACTTCGTGATTTAGAAAAAGCGGCTAACATGCAACATAAAGAAGCATGTTATGCTTACGGATTAGTAATGTTCGCTTCTCACCAAAGTGAGAACAAGAACATCGGGCTACAACTATTAAACAAAACGTTTCCACAAGTGACGGAGTCGGTAATTGGGGTAAGAAATGAGGTTTTTAGATTATTACGGGACTGTTGGACATTACGTAACCCTCGTCCCTTTGATGACGTTACAACACGCTGTCTTATCAACGGCCATAACGGTTATGTTGCACAAGACCAAGGATGGGAAGTAGTCCTAGTAAAACCAGAATGCATGACTTGTTTCTGGACGTATGAATTACGTGTCTTTATTGCCTTTGCTGAACGACTTTTGTACTAGCTAGAATTGTCTTCACAACTATCTTGTATCAAAGTTATTGTGTGCTATATTTCATGCTTTATGTAAAATAAGCGGTATTGTAAGTTTGTAAAATATTGTATAAAAGTTTGAACGCGAAATATTATTATAATCAGTTTTTCATATAGAATTGTAGTAGTTGAATTGTATATTAGCTACTAAGTATGAACTTAACGGGTAGGTACTACCCGAATTCAAACTTATAAAACGCTAATATGAAGAAAAAGCTTTTATAAATGAGTTCATATTATGCTACGAAATACTATTAACTACTCTTAATATTCTGTATGATTAACTTGTTCCATTTAACTATTTTGAAGGAAATGGCACCGACTACTCGACACACCGTGAATATGAATGAAGAGGAATTCTGTACTTTTCTAGCTTCAAACATAGCCGCAGTACAGGCTGCGCTACATACCAACAATAACCTTGGATCTAGCAGTACAGGAAATCGTGTAGGATGCACCTACAAAGAATTCACTGCCTGCAAACCTTTGGAATTTGATGGAACCGAAGGACCGATCGGATTGAAACGGTGGACCGAGAAGGTTGAATCGGTGTTTGCCATAAGTAAGTGTACTGAAGAGGACAAAGTGAAGTACGCTACGCATACCTTCACAGGTTCTGCGTTAACATGGTGGAATACCTATCTAGAGCAAGTGGGACAAGACGATGCGTACGCACTACCGTGGTCAGCATTCAAGCACTTGATGAACGAGAAGTACCGTCCCAGAACCGAGGTCAATAAGCTCAAGACAGAACTTAGAGGGTTACGAACCCAAGGATTTGATATTACCACGTACGAAAGACGATTCACAGAATTGTGCCTATTGTGTCCGGGAGCATTCGAAGATGAGGAAGAGAAGATCGACGCGTTTGTGAAAGGATTACCGGAAAGAATCCAAGAAGATATAAGTTCACACGAGCCCGCCTCCATACAACAGGCATGTAGAATGGCTCACAAACTAGTGAACCAGATTGAAGAAAGAATTAAAGAACAGACTGCTGAAGAGGCCAATGTGAAGCAAGTCAAAAGAAAGTGGGAGGAAAACGGTGATAAGAATCACCAATACAACAACAACAGCAATTACAACAATAATCGCAACAATTATCCCAACAATCGCAACATCAATCGCAACTACAACAAACGGCCCAACAACAACAACAACAACAACAACAGCAACTACAACAATCATCCCAACAACAATAATAACCGCAACAACAACAACAATCAGAAGCAACTATGCCAAAGGTGTGAAAAGAATCACTCGGGGTTCTGCACCAAATTTTGCAACAAGTGTAAAAGAAATGGTCATAGCGCGGCGAAGTGTGAGGTCTACGGACCAGGGGTTAATAGAACGAAAGGAACAAATGGTGTCGGAACGAGTAATGGCGGAGCAAGTAGTGTCGGAGCAAGTTATGCCAATGTAGTTTGTTATAAATGTGGAAAACCAGGCCACATTATTAGAAATTGCCCGAACCAGGAGAACACGAATGGACAAGGCCGTGGAAGAGTTTTCAATATTAATGCGGTAGAGGCACAGGAAGACCCGGAGCTTGTTACGGGTACGTTTCTTATTGACAATAAATCTGCTTACGTTTTATTTGATTCGGGTGCGGATAGAAGCTATATGAGTAGAGATTTTTGTGCTAAATTAAGTTGTCCATTGACGCCTTTGGATAGTAAATTTTTACTCGAATTAGCAAATGGTAAATTAATTTCAGCAGATAATATATGTCGGAATCGAGAAATTAAACTGGTTAGCGAAACATTTAAGATTGATTTGATACCAGTAGAGTTAGGGAGTTTTGATGTGATAATCGGTATGGACTGGTTGAAAGAAGTGAAAGCGGAGATCGTTTGTTACAAAAATGCAATTCGCATTATACGAGAAAAAGGAAAACCCTTAATGGTGTACGGAGAAAAGGGCAACACGAAGCTACATCTTATTAGTAATTTGAAGGCACAAAAACTAATAAGAAAAGGTTGCTATGCTGTTCTAGCACACGTCGAGAAAGTACAAACTGAAGAAAAGAGCATCAATGATGTTCCCATTGCAAAAGAATTTCCCGATGTATTTCCGAAAGAATTACCGGGATTACCCCCACATCGATCCGTTGAATTTCAAATAGATCTTGTACCAGGAGCTGCACCAATAGCTCGTGCTCCTTACAGACTCGCACCCAGCGAGATGAAAGAACTGCAAAGCCAATTACAAGAACTTTTAGAGCGTGGTTTCATTCGACCAAGCACATCACCGTGGGGAGCTCCTGTTTTGTTTGTCAAGAAGAAAGATGGTACATTCAGGTTGTGTATCGACTACCGAGAGTTGAACAAACTTACCATCAAGAACCGCTACCCACTACCGAGAATCGACGACTTATTTGATCAACTACAAGGCTCGTCTGTTTATTCAAAGATTGACTTACGTTCCGGGTATCATCAAATGCGGGTGAAAGAAGATGATATTCCAAAGACTGCTTTCAGAACACGTTACGGTCATTACGAGTTTATGGTCATGCCGTTTGGTTTAACTAATGCACCAGCTGTGTTCATGGACCTTATGAACCGAGTGTGTGGACCATACCTTGACAAGTTTGTCATTGTTTTCATTGATGACATACTTATTTACTCAAAGAATGACCAAGAACACGGTGAACATTTGAGAAAAGTGTTAGAAGTATTGAGGAAGGAAGAATTGTACGCTAAGTTTTCAAAGTGTGCATTTTGGTTGGAAGAAGTTCAATTCCTCGGTCACATAGTGAACAAAGAAGGTATTAAGGTGGATCCGGCAAAGATAGAAACTGTTGAAAAGTGGGAAACCCCGAAAACTCCGAAACACATACGCCAGTTTTTAGGACTAGCTGGTTACTACAGAAGGTTCATCCAAGACTTTTCCAGAATAGCAAAACCCTTGACTGCATTAACGCATAAAGGGAAGAAATTTGAATGGAATGATGAACAAGAGAAAGCGTTTCAGTTATTGAAGAAAAAGCTAACTACGGCACCTATATTGTCATTGCCTGAAGGGAATGATGATTTTGTGATTTATTGTGACGCATCAAAGCAAGGTCTCGGTTGTGTATTAATGCAACGAACGAAGGTGATTGCTTATGCGTCTAGACAATTGAAGATTCACGAACAAAATTATACGACGCATGATTTGGAATTAGGCGCGGTTGTTTTTGCATTAAAGACTTGGAGGCACTACTTATATGGGGTCAAAAGTATTATATATACCGACCACAAAAGTCTTCAACACATATTTAATCAGAAACAACTGAATATGAGGCAGCGTAGGTGGATTGAATTATTGAATGATTACGATTTTGAGATTCGTTACCACCCGGGGAAGGCAAATGTGGTAGCCGATGCCTTGAGCAGGAAGGATAGAGAACCCATTCGAGTAAAATCTATGAATATAATGATTCATAATAACATTACTACTCAAATAAAGGAGGCGCAACAAGGAGTTTTAAAAGAGGGAAATTTAAAGGATGAAATACCCAAAGGATCGGAGAAACATCTTAATATTCGGGAAGACGGAACCTGGTATAGGGCTGAAAGGATTTGGGTACCAAAATTTGGAGATATGAGAGAAATGGTACTTAGAGAAGCTCATAAAACCAGATACTCAATACATCCTGGAACGGGGAAGATGTACAAGGATCTCAAGAAGCATTTTTGGTGGCCGGGTATGAAAGCCGATGTTGCTAAATACGTAGGAGAATGTTTGACGTGTTCTAAGGTCAAAGCTGAGCATCAGAAACCATCAGGTCTACTTCAACAACCCGAAATCCCAGAATGGAAATGGGAAAACATTACCATGGATTTCATCACTAAATTGCCAAGGACTGCAAGTGGTTTTGATACTATTTGGGTAATAGTTGATCGTCTCACCAAATCAGCACACTTCCTACCAATAAGAGAAGATGACAAGATGGAGAAGTTAGCACGACTGTATTTGAAGGAAGTCGTCTCCAGACATGGAATACCAATCTCTATTATCTCTGATAGGGATGGCAGATTTATTTCAAGATTCTGGCAGACATTACAGCAAGCATTAGGAACTCGTCTAGACATGAGTACTGCCTATCATCCACAAACTGATGGGCAGAGCGAAAGGACGATACAAACGCTTGAAGACATGCTACGAGCATGTGTTATTGATTTCGGAAACAGTTGGGATCGACATCTACCGTTAGCAGAATTTTCCTACAACAACAGCTACCATTCAAGCATTGAGATGGCGCCGTTTGAAGCACTTTATGGTAGAAAGTGCAGGTCTCCGATTTGTTGGAGTGAGGTGGGGGATAGACAGATTACGGGTCCGGAGATTATACAAGAAACTACCGAGAAGATCATCCAAATTCAACAACGGTTGAAAACCGCCCAAAGTCGACAAAAGAGCTACGCTGACATTAAAAGAAAAGATATAGAATTTGAAATTGGAGAGATGGTCATGCTTAAAGTTTCACCTTGGAAAGGCGTTGTTCGATTTGGTAAACGAGGGAAATTAAATCCAAGGTATATTGGACCATTCAAGATTATTGATCGTGTCGGACCAGTAGCTTACCGACTTGAGTTACCTCAACAACTCGCGGCTGTACATAACACTTTCCACGTCTCGAATTTGAAGAAATGTTTTACTAAAGAAGATCTCACTATTCCGTTAGATGAAATCCAAATCAACGAAAAACTCCAATTCATCGAAGAACCCGTCGAAATAATGGATCGTGAGGTTAAAAGACTTAAGCAAAACAAGATACCAATTGTTAAGGTTCGATGGAATGCTCGTAGAGGACCCGAGTTCACCTGGGAGCGTGAAGATCAGATGAAGAAGAAATACCCGCATCTATTTCCAGAAGATTCGTCAACACCTTCAACAGCTTAAAATTTCGGGACGAAATTTATTTAACGGGTAGGTACTGTAGTGACCCGAACTTTTCCATGTTTATATATATTAATTGAGATTGATGTTTACATGATTAAATGTTTCCAACATGTTAAGCAATCAAACTTGTTAAGACTTGATTAATTGAAATAGGTTTCATATAGACAATTGACCACCCAAGTTGACCGGTGATTCACGAACGTTAAAACTTGTAAAAAAACTATATGATGACATATATATGGTTATATATATAGTTAACATGATATTATGATAAGTAAACATATCATTAATTATATTAACAATGAACTACATATGTAAAAACAAGACTACTAACTTAATGATTTTGAAACGAGACATATATGTAACGTTTATCGTTGTAACGACATTTAATGTATATATATCATATTAAGAGATATTCGTACATCATAATATCATGATAATATAATAATTTAAAATCTCTTTTGTTATTATAAACATTGGGTTAACAACATTTAACAAGATCGTTAACCTAAAGGTTTCAAAACAACACTTACATGTAACGACTAACGATGACTTAACGACTCAGTTAAAAGGTATATACATGTAGTGTTTTAATATGTATTTATAAACTTTTGAAAGACTTCAATACACTTATCAAAATACTTCTACTTAACAAAAATGCTTACAATTACATTCTCGTTCAGTTTCATCAACAATTCTACTCGTATGCACCCGTATTCGTACTCGTACAATACACAGCTTTTAGATGTATGTACTATTGGTATATACACTCCAATGATCAGCTCTTAGCAGCCCATGTGAGTCACCTAACACATGTGGGAACCATCATTTGGCAACTAGCATGAGATATCTCATAAGATTACAAAAATATGAGTAATCATTCATGACTTATTTACATGAAAACAAAATTACATATCCTTTATATCTAATCCATACACCAACGACCAAAAACACCTACAAACACTTTCATTCTTCAATTTTCTTCATCTAATTGAACTCTCTCAAGTTCTATCTTCAAGTTCTAAGTGTTCTTCATAAATTCCAAAAGTTCTAGTTTCATAAAATCAAGAATACTTTCAAGTTTGCTAGCTCACTTCCAATCTTGTAAGGTGATCATCCAACCTCAAGAAATCTTTGTTTCTTACAGTAGGTTATCATTCTAATACAAGGTAATAATCATATTCAAACTTTGGTTCAATTTCTATAACTATAACAATCTTATTTCAAGTGATGATCTTACTTGAACTTGTTTTCGTGTCATGATTTTGCTTCAAGAACTTTGAGCCATCCAAGGATCCATTGAAGCTAGATCCATTTTTCTCTTTTCCAGTAGGTTCATCCAAGGAACTTAAGGTAGTAATGATGTTCATAACATCATTCGATTCATACATATAAAGCTATCTTATTCGAAGGTTTAAACTTGTAATCACTAGAACATAGTTTAGTTAATTCTAAACTTGTTCGCAAACAAAAGTTAATCCTTCTAACTTGACTTTTAAAATCAACTAAACACATGTTCTATATCTATATGATATGCTAACTTAATGATTTAAAACCTGGAAACACGAAAAACACCGTAAAACCGGATTTACGCCGTCGTAGTAACACCGCGGGCTGTTTTGGGTTAGTTAATTAAAAACTATGATAAACTTTGATTTAAAAGTTGTTATTCTGAGAAAATGATTTTTATTATGAACATGAAACTATATCCAAAAATTATGGTTAAACTCAAAGTGGAAGTATGTTTTCTAAAATGGTCATCTAGACGTCGTTCTTTCGACTGAAATGACTACCTTTACAAAAACGACTTGTAACTTATTTTTCCGACTAGAAACCTATACTTTTTTTGTTTAGATTCATAAAATAGAGTTCAATATGAAACCATAGCAATTTGATTCACTCAAAACGGATTTAAAATGAAGAAGTTATGGGTAAAACAAGATTGGATAATTTTTCTCATTTTAGCTACGTGAAAATTGGTAACAAATCTATTCCAACCATAACTTAATCAACTTGTATTATATATTATGTAATCTTGAGATACCATAGACACGTATACAATGTTTCGACCTATCATGTCGACACATCTATATATATTTCGGAACAACCATAGACACTCTATATGTGAATGTTGGAGTTAGCTATACAGGGTTGAGGTTGATTCCAAAATATATATAGTTTGAGTTGTGATCAATACTGAGATACGTATACACTGGGTCGTGGATTGATTCAAGATAATATTTATCGATTTATTTCTGTACATCTAACTGTGGACAACTAGTTGTAGGTTACTAACGAGGACAGCTGACTTAATAAACTTAAAACATCAAAATATATTAAAAGTGTTGTAAATATATTTTGAACATACTTTGATATATATGTATATATTGTTATAGGTTCGTGAATCAACCAGTGGCCAAGTCTTACTTCCCGACGAAGTAAAAATCTGTGAAAGTGAGTTATAGTCCCACTTTTAAAATCTAATATTTTTGGGATGAGAATACATGCAGGTTTTATAAATGATTTACAAAATAGACACAAGTACGTGAAACTACATTCTATGGTTGAATTATCGAAATCGAATATGCCCCTTTTTATTAAGTCTGGTAATCTAAGAATTAGGGAACAGACACCCTAATTGACGCGAATCCTAAAGATAGATCTATTGGGCCTAACAAACCCCATCCAAAGTACCGGATGCTTTAGTACTTCGAAATTTATATCATATCCGAAGGGTGTCCCGGAATGATGGGGATATTCTTATATATGCATCTTGTTATTGTCGGTTACCAGGTGTTCACCATATGAATGATTTTTATCTCTATGTATGGGATGTGTATTGAAATATGAAATCTTGTGGTCTATTGTTACGATTTGATATATATAGGTTAAACCTATAACTCACCAACATTTTTGTTGACGTTTTAAGCATGTTTATTCTCAGGTGATTATTAAGAGCTTCCGCTGTCGCATACTTAAATAAGGACAAGATTTGGAGTCCATGCTTGTATGATATTGTGTAAAAACTGCATTCAAGAAACTTATTTTGTTGTAACATATTTGTATTGTAAACCATTATGTAATGGTCGTGTGTAAACAGGATATATTAGATTATCATTATTTGATAATCTACGTAAAGCTTTTTAAACCTTTATTGATGAAATAAAGGTTATGGTTTGTTTAAAAATGAATGCAGTCTTTGAAAAACGTCTCATATAGAGGTCAAAACCTCGCAACGAAATCAATTAATATGGAACGTTTTTAATCAATAAGAACGGGACATTTCAAATCATGGCTAGAATCGGCTCTAGCTGCTTTAGATGATCTAATGATATCTTTTTCTTGGTGCCACTCATGTGAGTGGGAAGCAGTATTATCAATAATTTTGTAAGCATCAGTTTCGGTTTTCTTCATAATCGAACCACCAGCTGCTATATCTATATCTTTTCTTGTAGTGATGTCGCATCCTCGGTAGAATATTTGTACTATTTGACAGGTGTCTAAACCATGTTGCGGACATCCTCTTAACAACTTTCCATATCTTGTCCACGCCTCATATAGAGTTTCATTTGGCTTCTGTGTGAACGTAACAATTTCTGCTTGAAGTCTTACGGCTTTAGATGCAGGAAAAAATTGTTTAAGAAATTTGTCAATTAAAACATCCCATGTATCGATCGCCCCTTCAGGTAACGATTCCAACCAATCTTTGGCTTCTCCCTTTAAAGTCCAGGGAAATAACATGAGATATATCTGTTCATCCTCCACTTCTCGTATTTTAAATAGTGTGCAGATCCTATTAAAGGTACGTAGATGTTCATTTGAATCTTCCTTCGGCGCACCACTAAATTGGCATTGATTAGTCACCATGTGTAGAATTTGTCCTTTGATTTCATAATCTGGCGCATTAATGTCTGGATGAGTAATTGCGTGACCTTGGCCAGTGCGTTTAGCTCTCATTCGGTCTTCCATACTTAAAGGTTCCAGATTCTCCATAATTGAATTTGTTGAATCGGTATCACTAGATGATTCTGTTTTAATGGTTCGTTCCTCAACAATCTCTGTTTGAATGATTGGTGGTTCCGGAGGAAAGTTTAATGGTTCAGGATCTACGAACCGTTCCTGAATATTTTCCGGATTCTCAATTGTGAGGTTGGGTTCAAAAAATGGATTATCGGAAATTTGAACTGAAGTACTTGGTCGACTGGATGACGATTCTAAAGATAAATCAACGGCGGTTATATTTGTTAAACGATGTCTTGATCGAGTTACAGGTGGTGAACGTACAAAAGGTGATGAACGTCTTGCTCGGTGCATTCACTGAATATCCTATTAGTTTTTAAAAGGAAAGAAAAATTATAATAAGTTATCCAATCAATAGACTTTTCTGATTTTGCCCACGTTTCGAATAGCCAAAAGATGCAGCAGAGGGGCAGGATTCGTTTGGTCTCAATATAATTGAGGACTGTTTGGCTCCAATAACCCGGTCCACGTACAAATCCAACTATTACTACGAACCAGAAAATTTTGATGTCTATTAATTTAACCACTTAAAATAAATTTTCGTTATTTTAAGAAATTTAGATAAGAAGTAAAAAAAAATTCTAAGTCCTAAAAACTAGAATGGCGAGAAATAAGAGAGAAAAAGAGTTCGTCGCAAAAGGTTGAAAAAAAAAAAAAAAAAAAAAAATGGTTGAAAAATAAAAGGTGACGGAAAAATAAAAGAAACTTATAAAAACTTAAAAATACTTAACTAATTTAACCTTATTACTACAACTAACTTAAAATTATAATCGCAAATTGAAATTACTAATTGGAATGATAATTGGTACATAGTAAAAGGTCTAAAAATATTAAAGCTTACAGGAAAAACTAAATCCCAAATGGAAATAACTTAAAAAGAAACTAAAACTTAAAAAGGCGTCGCAAAATTCTAAAGCACCTAAATCTTAGTCTAAAGAAAAAGCACTTAAGGAATTCTACGGCAAAGCCTAAAAATCTAGGAGTAAAAAAATAACTATAGCAAAAACTAAGTTTAAAATTAAAAATGAGCTAAAAATACAGATATTATGCTACAACGATTAAAAAGGTACAAAATATAAAAATATACAAAAAGTTGTAAAAAGTACAATTTTTATAAAAATATTATTTTTATATTATTTATTTAATAAAACTATTAATTTTACAATTTTAATAAAACTAATTAAACAAAATACATAAATTAATAAAAAGTAAAAATAAAACTAAAACTAATAATAATAATAATAGTAATTAGGTTTAAAATAATAATAATTAATAATATCCCGTAATTAATGCTCGATTAGGGCTTCCTTGTCGCCTGTCAGATGATCTCCGCGAGTTGCGGTGATTAATGAGGAAAACCCCGCGAGTCGCGGGGTTCAGAAATTCTGTTGACAGGTTTGAAATTTTTACGCGTTTTCTTTATTTTTTTTTTTTTATTTTATGTTTTCTGTTTTTTTATATAAATAAAAGATGTTTAATAAAATTTATATTTTTATAAACTAAAATAGAAATAAAGAAACTTATAAAACTTAAATATTTAACAAAATCTTAAAAATACTAATATTTTTGTTTTTTTTTTGATATTTTTAAAACGTATTTTTACAAAAACGAATTTTAATAAAAGTTAACTAATTTTTTTTTTTTTCTTATTAGCGTTGCGCTTCCGGCGTTTAAGATGAAGTCCCCGGCAGCGGCGCCAAAAATACTTGATGTCAAAGCGAGGTGTATATAAAATAGTTATTATTTTACTAGGAAAACACTATTAAATACGATACAATTTTACACAAGATATTTATTTATTTATAGAATGGATATACTTAAACCTTGCTACAACACTTATAGGCAGTGTACCTAATCGTACAGTAGTGTAGTTTTTAGTAAGTCCGGTACGTTCCACAGGGAAATCTTTAAACAAAGCTCAACGCTATATTAGTTTACTTTTATAAAAATACAAATATATATATAAGTAATATTATTATTATAAAGGGAGGTTTTTACCGTTTAATGACCGGTTTGTCGATTTTAAGACTTTAGTCGCAGTTAAAACCTAATGTAAAATATAAAATAAATACAAGACTTAAATTAAAGCGTAAAGTGAATAATGATAATGAAATTGCGAATAATAAAAGTGCGATAAAATAAACTTGCGATAATTAAAAAGTACGATAATTAAAAGTGCGATAAAATAAATAAAAGTGCGATAATTAGAAGTGCAATTAAATATAAAATAAAGGAAATTAAATATGAAATAAAAGAATTATGCTTATTTAAACTTCCGTAATCATGATGTTTGACGTGTTGATTTTAGTTTTATGCCTATGGGTTAATTGTCCTTTGTCCTGGATTATTTAATATGTCCGTCTGGTTTTTGTCCATAACAGTCCATCAGTCATAAATATAAATTGCAAGTGTCCTTGTCAAATTATTATTATACCCGAAGATAAATATTCCAACTAATTGGGGATTCGAATTGTAACAAGGTTTTAATAATTTGTTTAATGAATACACCAGGTTATCGACTGCGTGTAAACCAAGGTTTTACTACTTTGTTAACAATTACACCAATTACCCTTGAATGTAATTTCACCCCTGTTTTAATTATTCTAGTGGCTATTAATCCATTCCCGTGTCCGGTTAAATGAACGATTATTCGTACATATAAATACCCCGCCCATCGTGTCCGATCGAGTGTATATGGTAATTTATAGGGACGCCCAATTGTAAATATTTATATTAACATTAACAAACTTTCATTTAGTTAAACAAATATAAAGCCCATTAATAGCTCATAGTCTAATTTCCACAAGTGTCGTTCTTTTGTCCAAACCCCAATTATGGTACAAAGCCCAATTACCCAATTTTAGTAATTAGCCCAACATCATGATTACTTCGTTTTAAATAAGCATAATAATAACTTAGCTACGAGACATTAATGTAAAAAGGTTGAACATAACTTACAATGATTAAAAATAGCGTAGCGTTACACGGACAGAATTTCGACTTACACCCTTACAACATTCGCTAACATACCCTTATTATTAGGAATTAAAATTAAAATTAAAATATAAATTATATATATATTACGTATATATTGAGAGAGAGATTGAGAAAATAAGATATGAAATTTGATCAGAATTCGGTTTGCTTTATAGCCAGAAGTGAAATTTGGGGCTCCGCGACTCGCGGCAAAATGCCCTTAAAACTCCGCGAGTCGCGGAGATGAATTTACAGCTCACACCCTTGGAGTTTCTTGCTGCCGACGGTTTTTAATATATATATATATAATATATATATAATTAATATAATTAATTATATATTATATTATATTTATATACATAGTTAACTTGTAATTTTTAGTCCGTTGCGTCGAGCGTTAAGAGTTGACTCTAGTCCCGGTTCCGGATTTTCGAACGTCCTCGCGTACAATTTAATATCTTGTACTTTGCGTTTTGAATCTTGTACTTTTGTAATTTCGAGACGTTTCTTATCAATAATTGGAACCTTTTCGATTGTCTTTTGTACTTTTGAGCTTTTTGGTCGTTTGCGTCTTCAATTCGTCGAATCTGTCTTTTGTCTTCACCTTTTATTATTTAAACGAATATCACTTGTAAATAGAACAATTGCAACTAAAAGCTTGTCTTTCTTGAGGAATAATGCTATGAAATATATGTTCGTTTTTAGCATTATCAGGTAGATATCAGAAAGTAAGGAGAGAACAAAAAAAAACAATGAAATAAAATAAACAAAAAGGATAACTATGTATATTTTTGTATTAATCTGCATTTATAATATCTGTATATATTTTTTTTTATAAGTAATCTTATTAATTAAAAAAATATAACATTAATAATAATACTCTTAATATTGTAATTATTTACAATAATCTAATAGTAATAATTATAATAACATTATTATTAATGACGATGATAATAATAACTATAAAATTTATATCAATAATAATAATAATAATAATAATAATAATAATAATAATAATAATAATAATAATAATAATAATAATAATATCAAACTAATAAAATTATGATATTAATAATAATATTAATGATAACTTTAATAATTTAATAATAAATACAACCAATGATAATTATAATCATAATTTTTTTTACTACTAATTATAACAATAACGAAAGTAATAATAATAATAACCTATATTATAACTTGTAATTAACTTTAATATCTTAATATTACATATTATTAATTATGTATCATTTAATAATTATATCTATATACAATAACATATAATATCTATACCTTTTATATATAATCCAATATATATATATATATATATATATATATATATATATATATATATATATATATATATATATATATATATATATATATATATATATCATAGTGATTATATTTTGAACTTGTAGTTTTGTTTAATATATTAATATTACAATTTATTACATATGTATTGTTTACTAATGATATAATATACAATTAAATATTTATACACTGTATATACTACTATATACTTGCAGTAATAATTATATACAGAAATCATATATATTATATATATGGATTTAATAACAACTTTATTATCTTGTATATTATTTTAGAATTTAGTATTTCAATTTATATTTTAAAACATTATATATATATATATATATATATATATATATATATATATATATATATATATATATATATATATATATATATATATATATATATATATATATATATATATATATATATATATATATATATATATATATATATATATATATATATATATATATATTTTCAAATAGTTGTTCGTGAATCGTCGGGAATGGTCAAGGTCAAATGAATACATAAACACAGTTCATAGTTTTTGAGACTTTAATATTACAGACTTTGCTTATCGTGTTGAAATCATAATAAGATTAAGTTTAAATTTGGTCGGAAATTCCCGGGTCATCACATAAATCTCTGGAAGGGTCCCAATCTACACCATATGTGTCCTGACAAGCCTGGTACGGGTCATATGATGGATCAGGCCTCGGAGGAGTAACGGATGTATAATCAGGGATGGTAGTCCGCGTCGGAATGTAAGCTTCCGGATTCTGACGCATTTGTCTCTGAATTTGCCTCTGATGCATCTCCCACTTATTGTGAGCCCGAATACCCCTCACATCATACTCGACCCTATTAACACGCTTACCCAAGTTACCAACCTCTGTTCCAAACCGTCCCTGCGCTGTGTTAATTGACGCATAACTGTTCTCATGCCAAACCCTCATATCGTCATTATGTCTGCGTTGCTCCTCCAGCATCCTCTGATTATGCTCAACCTGAGCATTATACGCTGACCTACTATCCCGATACTCTATATGCATACCATCAACTTTGTTAACCAGAGAATCCCAACTTTCTTCACTGAGGAACCACGTACCCTGTATGTTTGCACTCGAACTGCCTGCTTCATAAGTGGATCGACTAGCTCCACGTCCGCGTTCACATCTAGCACCGTCACCTGGTTGTTGTTGCTCATTCTCCTATAAAACCCAACCTGTTGGCCCTCTTCGGATAAACTCAGCTTTTGAGAAAAATAGAATATTAGTGGGCATCGCCTCAACCCCCAACATATCACATCTACTAGTCGGGACTGAAAATGCCCGAGCAAACCTAGTAACCAAATGCCCACCTTACAATGGGCGTTTCGTACGTTTGTCCGTGCCAATCTCTTGCAACCACACTCCTAACGTACAAGGGACATCAATTTGCTCTCTCGATTTAATCTGCTGTAGAATCCAAAGGTCCCGTCGTTGAATCTTATTCGCATTTCCTCTAGCCATGAACATATGAGCAATCATCTTGAAAATAATTCGGTCCTCCGGAAGTCGAAGCATTGACTGAACGCTTCTACTTGAACTAAACGGACCCGCGGTTTCCTTCGCCACTGTTGGCCAATAATCACTCTCACTAAAAGCCTCCTGCCCAAACACTTTGCATTGAATCAAAAACCACTTTAAATCATTATCATTCAACTCGTGATACAAATCTAACGCCCGAGCTACCCCAATCTTACTCATGCTACGCTATAACCCGCCTAACCTGAATGTCAAGAAATCTGCCTCGGTCGGAGAGGCTCGCGGTCGACAACTCACCATTGAAAAGAACTCGATAGTCAACTGTTCAAAGATATCTTCACGAATTTCAAATAACCTTTCGTATGGTCTCAACTCTTGACCCGCGTATGTTACCCATAAATACTAACGCAACCTTCTAACAATATTATTACCCAACGCTGTAAGTTGCGTCCAATCCAAATAATAAGTTCGTTCGATCGGACGGGCGCTAACTAATGTAAAACGTTCCTCTAGTTCCTCATCATTAGCGATTTGGGACAACTAAAGTTCCGGGTTATTTGGTGGTTGTCGCGGTTGTTCTGTGTTTCCTCTCGATCTTTGTACACATGAAACAAATAAAGAAAACATAACACCAAACTCAAAAGTTAGTGTTAGTCAAAATAATAAGCACCAAATTCCATCACAACCAAAACATGTTGCATTTTAATCCACCTTAAAGACAATCACCAAGTTAACCATGTAACACACGTAAACATGCCAAGAGCTCAAATCTATGCATATTGCATTATCTCTTAAAACATAGCACATAACAACCATACTCTCATAACAACACAACCAAAACATGACAAACATGATTACATATAACTCTTTTAACTTTCACCAATCTAATAAAGTACATCATGTTTGCTAACTTTCACCAATTCAAATTACCACTAACACAATACTCATCACATCACAAAACACATGTTATGTTCCCTCTAGCATGGCATCATAAATAAATAAATAAAATATAGCATAAGTCATTTAAACCAACATGACCCGCCCATATGAACACAACCCCACACTAGCTCAAAAACATATCAACAATTCAAGAACAAGAACAATTTCAAGCAAGCAACTCTTCTATCACTTACAAATTCGGATTCTCAAACATACAAACCCTAGGTTCAAGTATAACTTCTAAAAACATAAAATTAATCATGATTACAAAGCATACAATCATAATCTAACAAAACCCATTACTAATTAAAACACAAAACCCTAATTAGACAAACCTCACATTAATTCATCATGTAAATTAAAGATTAAGCAAGTAACTACACCTAATTAGATGAAATAAGCAAGATAGAAAAAACAAATTCGGACCTTAGTGGGAGCCATTCTTGCAAGATGTGGAAGTAATTAGGCAAGAAATTGAAGTTTAGTAAATTAGGGTTTTTAGATCTAGGTGTTTATAAGTGTAAGAAAGTAAGATGGAATGAAAAGAATGAAAGGGTTTGGTGTAAAATACAGCTGGTACCCGTCCTTCTTTGTGTGGTTGTGAAAATTGGGTTTTTTTTTATATTAAAAAGAATCAGCCCAGCCCGACAGTGAATGGAGCGGCGCTCCAGTTATGGTGCGGCGCTCAAAAAGCTCGCGTGGCGCTCCAATAGGCATAAAAAGCATGTCGAGGAGTTTCAAAAATCTAGCACATCAGGTACGTACAATCTGAGCGGCGCTCAAAGCTTTGGAGCGGCGCTCCAAGTGCTGATAACCTAGTATTTCGCAATTTTAAGCCATTTTAACCCAATTTCTCAACCTAAAAACCAACAAACACCCCAAACAAAAAGCCGAGCACGAACACATTGCACATATTATCAAACAAGCACAAAAACATACAAACTCTACAATAATGTGAAGTTTATTACCGAGTCATTCACAAGACTCGTTACCAACTTCAAGTGACGTTAGGATCGGGTTCAATGTGAACCCCGTCATCAATTTCTAACGGACCATTGAAATATTTCTTCACTCGATGCCCATTAACCTTAAAGGTAGTACAACTCGCATTTTTCAACTCAATCGCACCGTATGGGTACACCTTAACAACCTCAAATGGTCCCGTCCACCGGGACTTAAGTTTTCCCAGTAAAAGCTTCAATCTAGAGTTAAGCAAAAGCACTCGATCGCCCTCATTAAACTCTTTCGGACCCTTTAACCTTCTATCATGCCATTGCTTGGTTTTCTCCTTATAAATCAATGAATTGTCATACGCATCAAGACATAATTCACCAAGCTCATTCAATTGCCCCGCCCTTAGGCGTCCGGCTTCCTTCAAATCCAAATTGCACTTTTTAAGTGCCCACATTGCCTTATGCTCAATCTTCAACGGGAGATGGCATGATTTTCCATAAACCAACTGATAAGGAGTGGTACCAATTGGTGTTTTATAGGCGGTTCTAAACGCCCACAAAGCTTCATCGAGCTTATTCGCCCACTCCTTTGGATTTGACCCCACAGTTTTCTCAAGAATTCCTTTAAGAGCTCGATTGGTATTCTCAACTTGTCTGCTCGTTTGGGGATGGTATGAAGTAGAAACTTTATGGAGAACTCGATATCATTTTAATACCTTCTCCATTTGAGCGTTACAAAAATGAGTACCCCTATCGCTAATTAAAGCTTTAGGAGTTCCAAATCGAGAGAATAAACGCTGAAGGAAGGAAATCACAACTCGTGCATCGTTTGTGGCTAAAGCTAGCGCTTCGGCCCATTTAGACACGTAGTCAATGGCAACGAGTATGTAACTATAATTATGAGATTTCGGAAATGGCCCCATAAAGTCAATTCCCCAAACATCGAATACCTCGCACACTTGGATGCTTTGTTGAGGCATCTCATCCCTTTTGGTGACTTTACCGGCTCTTTGACAAGAATCACACGATTTACAAATCAGGTGGGCACCCTTGAAGATTGTCGGCCAAAAGAAGCCGGCATCATAGACGTTACGCCTGATTTGGGGTCCAAAATGCCCACCGGTAGGCTCACTATGGCACTCGGTTAAAATTCATAAACACTCTTCACCGGAAACACACCGGCGGATAACCCCATCGGGATAACAACGAAAAAGATAGGGATCCTCCCAGAAATAGTACTTAAGGTCACTGAAGAATTTCTTCCTCTTTTGATGTGACCACCCTTTTTCCAAGAATTTTCCAACAAGATAATTAGCAATGTCCACATACCATGGCTCGTCCACCTTGTCCATCTTCATGAGATATTCATTGGGAAAATCATCATGGAAGCTTGACTCATGAAGGACTTTGAGATTTGGGTTCTCAAGTCTAGACAAGTGGTCGGCCGCAAGATTCTCATCACCCTTCTTATCCTGGATCTCGATATCGAATTCTTGCAAAAGCAAGATCCATCTAAGCAGTCGAGGTTTAGCATCCGGTTTAGCGGAAAGGTACTTTATAGCAGAATGGTCCGTAAAGACTATAGTTTTAGATAAGACTAAGTAGGACCTAAACTTTTCGAACGAAAAGACCACCGCAAGGAGCTCCTTTTCAGTGGTAGTATAATTCAATTGTGCTCCCTGCAAGGTGTTGCTTGCATAATAAATGGGTCGAAAATGTTTCTCGACCCTTTGGCCCAAGACAGAGCCAACAGCAAAATTAGATGCATCACACACAAGCTCGAACGGAAGGGACCAATTCGGAGCAATTATGATGGGTGCATTGATGAGTTTCTCCTTAAGAAGTTCGAATGCCTTTTGGCACTCTTTGGAAAAATTTCAAGGTGTGTCCTTTTAGAGGAGTTTGTTCATCAGGTTAGCAATTTTAGAAAAGTCCTTAATGAACCGCCGGTAAAAACCGGTGTGCCCGAAAAAACTCCGAACACCCTTAACATCGGTGGGAGGTGGAAGGTTCTTAATAGCCGTTACCTTTGTGGGATCTACCTCAATACCGTTCCTAGAAATCTTGTGCCTGAGAACTATGCCCCCTTGTACCATGAAATGGCACTTTTCCCAGTTGAGCACAAGGTTAGATTTCTCACACCTTACCAACATCCGCTCTAAATTAAGAAGGCATGAATCAAAAGTGTCACCGAAAACTGAAAAGTCATCCATGAACACCTCCATGAAATCTTCTATCATATCATGGAATATGGCCATCATGCACCTTTGAAAAGTGGCCAGAGCATTGCAAAGGCCAAAGGGCATTCGAAGGTATGAGAATGTGCCATACGGGCACGTGAAAGTGGTTTTCTCTTAGTCCTCGGGCGAGATAGGAATTTGAAAATAGCCCGAAAAACCATCAAGAAAACTATAAAAGTTGTTTCCCGCCAACCTCTCTTGCATTTGATCCATGAAAGGTAACGGGAAGTGGTCTTTGCGTGTGGCGTCGTTCAACTTACGATAGTCAATAAAAACACGCCACCCCGTGACAGTCTGAGTGGAAATTAACTCATTTTTATCAATTGGTGATAACAGTCATACCACCTTTCTTAGGTACACAGTGTACCGGGCTAATCCACGGACTGTCAGAAATCGGGTAAATCAGACATGCATCAAGGAGCTTAATGATCTCTTTCTTCACGACATCTTGCATGTGCGGGTTCAACCTCCTTTGACGTTGCACCACATGTTTGGAGTTATCCTCCATTAGAATTTTGTGGGTGCAATAGGAGGGACTAATACCCTTGATGTCATGAATTTTCCATGCAATGGCCGGTTTATGGGCCTTAAGCATGGTCACAAGTTCAGTTTTCTGACTTGTAGTAAGAGAAGAAGACATAATTACCGGGAACTTAGATTCCTCCTACAAATAAACGTATTCCAAATGATCTGGAAGTGGCTTCAATTCTAACTCGGGAGGTTCTTCAATTAAAGACTTGCGCCGGTAATCCACATCACGTTCGAGTTCTTTAAACTCCTCCTCAGTCAGCTCATAGCCGTTTTCCATCAAGACGGTTAAAATATCCACCTCCTCAACCTGCAACTCCTCATCAATTTCAACCAAGGAGCATTCTCCTGAACCCTGTAACTCTAGAAATTCCTGCAAAAACTCAGACTGGACATCCACAGTGTTAAGAAAATAACATGTATCATCAGTGTAGGTAGGGTACTTTAAAGCATGGTCGGTTGAGAATGTTGCACTCAAGTCATCTATCATAAGGGGCAACTTTTGGCCATAAACATTGATGATACACCTAGCAGTATTCAAAAATGGCCGACCCAAAATAAGTGGAATCCTTTCATCCACTTCCAAATCCAAAACCACGAAATCAGCCGGGAAAACCAACGACCCGGTCTTAACTAGCATATTCTCTATAATTCCACGAGGGAATTTAATAGAGTGGTCAGCTAAGTGAATAGCCATACACGTAGGTTTTAACTCCCCGGGGTCTAGCTGTAAATAAATAGAATAAGGCATTTAATTTATGCTAGCCCCCAAATCCGCCAACGCCATCACACAGTCCAAATTACCAAATAAACAAGGAATGGTAAAACTCCCAGGATCCTCAAGCTTCTCGGGAAACTTGTTTGCAACTACCGCTGAGCATGCGAATTTCAACCTAGTCCAAATTACCAAATAAACAAGGAATGGTAAAACTCCCAGGATCCTCAAGCTTCTCGGGAAACTTGTTTGCAACTACCGCTGAGCATGCGACATTCAACATGACTGAAGACACGTTCTCCAGCTTCTTCCTGTTAGTTAGCAAATCCTTCAGAAACCTTGCATACTTTGGCATACCTGCAATCACATCAATAAAAGGAATATTTATGTTAACTTTTTTAAACAAGTCCATGAACTTGGACTTTTCCGCTTCAAGCTTCTCCAATCTCTGCTTCCTCGGGAATGGGAGCGGTGGTTGATACTTTTAACTACCGGTTTAGCAGCAACAGTTTCTGGTATCCTTACAACTTTCTCAATCACCTGTTCCAGATCCTTTTCCCCCTCTGGTTCACTAACAACAACCAGCTCACTATCCTTAGCTAACGGCACTCGCAAATCATACTCATCGGGTTTCCGCGGTGAATCATATGCTAAACCACTTCGGGTGGTGATAGCATTAACGTGCCCATTCTTCGGGTTAGTATCCGTTTTACTCAGCAACTCCCCTGGTTTCCTCTCATTACTCTGATTAGCAAGCTGACCAATTTGTTTCTCTAAATTCTGAATAGCTGCTTGTTGATTTTGAAACATTTGATCATTCTTCTCATTGTTCTGAGTAACAGTAGTAACAAGCTGAGTTTGAGACATCACAAGCTTTTTGATCATAGCTTCAAGGTTGGACTTTTTCTCTTCGGCTTGGGGTTTCTAAAAATACCGGGAGCTTTCTGTTGATATCCTCCACTAGATCCCGGCTGGAATCTCGAACCTTGATTACCTTGAGGATTATAGGGATTGTTGAAATTCCTATTAAACTGCGCAAGTCCCTGAAACTGATTGTTTTTCTGTTGACTAATATAAGCGATCTCTTCTTTTTGGTTCATAGTCAAACCTTCATCACAATCTTTTCCTAAATGTAATCCCCCACAAAACTCACAACCAACCTTAATACCATGCATGTCCTTTTCCAACTTCTCCAAGTGTCTACCAAATTTATCTAACTTAGCATTGATAGACCCATAATCATCATACGCACCAGTGGTTTCGGTTCTCTTAACTAACGCTGAATGGGTTGACTCATGATCTTGATGCCACTCATGAGTGTAGGCAGCTTTCTTTTCAATTATCTCTAACGCCTCTTCTTCGGTCTTATCCATTAAAGTTCCACCAGCTGCTTGATCAATACTCTGGCGAGTAGGTATGTCGCACCCCTTATAGAAAATCTGGACCTTTTGTAAATCATTCAACCCGTGTTGCGGACACGAGCGTAACATATTAGAATAACGGTCCCAATGTCTCACTGCTCTTTTGTCTGAATTGCAAAATATCTGCTTGAAGTCTAGCAGCTCGAGACGCAGGGAAAAACTTTGCTAAAACTTATCCACCAAAACTTCCCAAGAGGTAATTGTTCCCTCTGGTTGCTTATCTAACCATCGCTTAGCTTCTCCCTTAAGAGTCCAGGGAAAAAGCCTCGTCTTGATCGAAGTATCGGCAACCTCATGCAGCTTGAAAAGGTTGCAAACATCATTGAAAATACGAAGATGCTCGTTAGCATCCTCACTATCCTTTCCATGGAATTGGCAATCCAAAGAAATCAAACTCAGAATCGAACCTGTGATTTGGAAAGGCTGAGTGATGTTTGGTTGAGTAATCGAATTGCCTTGGCCAGCTCGAGTGGCCTTCAACTTTTCTGCCATAGTCTGAGGACGATTTGGTTGTTTAGCCATCTCTTCATCGAAAATATCCAAGGAAGCGTAAGATTCTTCTTCTTCTCTGATTTCAGGTGGTGTATCGGGCACCACAGTCTCAGAACTACTACCCAAATTAATTATATTAGCACTCGAAGAAGAAGATGAATCCACTATAGACTGTTGCTCTTGACTTAATGCTATAAATAACTCTCTTTCAGGTTCGTCAAACGGTTGAAGAATCGGAGAATTAGAAGAACGCGTATGTGGCATGCACTATCTATTATCTGCGAAATCACAACTAACAACTAATTAAACGCACCGATTCAACTGAGAATAAACGAAAAGAAATAATAAACTATAACTAAAACTAAACTAAGAACAATTAGATAACAATCTTAATTTTTGACACAACTGTCCCCGGCAGCGGCGCCAAAAACTTGATGTGTGAAATCTAGTATATAATTTATCTCTGAAAAATGCCGGTTTAAAGATTACTACACAGTAACGGGCGGTGTACCCGATCGTGCAATAGTATAAAGTTGGTAATTCTGAAATCGTTCCAAGGACAGTTTAACGTGAGAATTAAGATTGCAACTAATAAAAATAAACTAAGTTAATCTATGAAAATTTAAAGTACGAGATAATTTTTTTGCGCCTATTTAACGATTAGCCAAATAAAGGATAGATTAAAACTAAAAGACAATATTTTTGTGCTTTAAAGTTTATAGAAATTAAATGCAGACTTAACGAAAAAAATAAAGATATTTGAATTCAATAGATAAAAGAATGTTCGCCTAGATCTCCTATTCACAGTGTCGGATGATTTGTTATTAAGCACTAGTTCAATTTATCAATACATGCAACTACAGAGTCGGTTTACCCAGAGTTCTCTTTTAGCAAACACGTCAAACTAGGATTTATTGGCTTAGGGTTCCCTTTCACCAAAGACCTCTTTCATTTGTGACTTAGTAATTAACTAATTATAAGATTAAGATTCAATTGGTTACGCATCCGCTCCACATAATTCACCCCTATTTTGTTCAATATATGTTACCCGGTTTACCCCCTTGGTTCAGTAAGCACCCAATTGGTTAAGACAAAGCAATTGGAAACTAATGCACTAAATTAAAACAGGGTTCCCTTTGTTCAAACAAGTACACTAATCAACCTAGTAACAATAATCAATACCCACAAGAATGGTTCTTAATCAAAACTCATAATTATCATGCATTAATCAAATTAAACATTAAAGTATCATCCAAACACATACGAATATTCAATCTAGACAAACATTAAAGTACTTAGCCAACAATCATAGTTAAAGCTAAAATCACAAATAAACAATTAAGAGTATTCATTATGATGATAAGAATTAAACCTAATGAAAATTGTGTTCTTGAATGATGAACAGATCGAGACACGTTTCCGGAATGATTGATGTGTTAGAATGATCTTGGGATTCCCCAAAAATCACCCTTTTTCGTCAAAAAGCTGCTGGCATTCGTCTGGATGCAAAAGTGAATAATTAGGGTAAAAATTCGGCCTTTAAATAGTAAAGTTCCGAAACCGACAGAAAGTGGAGCGGCGCTCCATATAGCTAATTTATGATCTATTAAAATCCAAATCCCTCGAACTGAATTTCTTGCCTACTGGAGCAGCGCTCCATGCTTTTGAGCAGCGCTCCAGGTCCTTTTTGCTGAATCCGGACTGTAAAACTCATAAAATTCATCCAAACTCGAATCGAACCAATCTCTTTCACTCGTTTCCATAGAAAATCACTAAAACCATTAAATAGCTTCAAATTTCATCTTCTTGGTCTTAGAACTCAGACATTTATCGAAATAACACCAAATCGTATCCAAAAGGACCAAAATGTAATCGATATCGCTAAGGAAAACGTGTAATAAATATGTGATATCAGCAGCGTAGGTGGATTGAATTGTTAAATGATTACGATTTTGAGATTCGTTACTACCCGGGGAAGGCAAATGTGGTAGCCGACGCTTTGAGTATAAAGGACAGAGAACCTATACGGGTAAAAGCTATGAATATAATTATTCGTACTAACCTTACTACTCAAATAAAGCAGGCGCAATAGGGAATTTTAAAAGAAGGAAATTTAAAGAAGGAAATACCCAAAGGATCGGAGAAACATCTTAATATTCGGGATGACGGAACTCGATATAGGGCTGAAAGAATTTGGGTACCAAAGTTTGGAGATGTGAGAGAAATGGTACTTAGGGAAGCACATAAAACCAGATATTCAATACATCTCGGACCGGTAAAGATGTACAAAGATCTCAAGAAATATTTTTGGTGGCCGGGTATGAAAGCCGATATTGCTAAATACGTAGGAGAATGTTTGACGTGTTTTAAGGTAAAAGCTGAACATCAGAAACCATCAGGTCTACTTCAACAACCTGAAATCCCAGAGTGGAAATGGGAAAACATTACCATGGATTTCATTACTAAATTGCCAAGGACTGCAAGTGGTTATGATACTATTTGGGTAATAATCGATCGTCTCACCAAATCAGCACACTTTCTACCAATGCGAGAAGATGATAAAATGGAAAAGTTTCCACGACTATACTTAAAAGAAGTAGTCTCCAGACATGGTGTACCAGTCTCTATTATCTCTGATAGGGATGGTAGATTTGTTTCAAGATTTTGGCAAACGTTACAACAAGCATTGGGAACTCGTCTAGACATGAGTACTGCCTATCACCCACAAACTGATAAGCAGAGTGAAAGGACGATACAAACATTTGAAGACATGCTATGAGCATGTGTTATCGATTTTGAAAACAGTTGGGATCGACATCTACCATTAGCAGAATTTTCCTACAACAACAGTTACCACTCGAGTATTGAGATGGCACCGCTTGAGGCACTTTATGGCAGAAAGTGCAGGTCTTTGATTTATTGGAATGAGTTGGGGGATAGACAGATTACGGGTCCAGAAATTCTCCAAGAAACTACAGAGAAAATCATTCAAATTCAACAACGGTTGAAAACCGCCCAAAGTCGACAAAAGAGCTACGCGGACATTAAGAGAAAAGATATAGAATTTAAGATTGGAGAGATGGTCATACTTAAGGTTTCACCTTGTAAAGGCATTGTTCGATTTGGTAAACAGGGGAAACTAAATCCAAGGTACATTGGGCCATTCAAGATTATAAATCGTGTCAGGCCAGTAGTTTACCGACTTGACTTACCTCAACAACTCGCCGGGGTACATAATACTTTTCCTGTCTCGAATCTGAAGAAATGTTTTGCTAAAGAAGATCTCACTATTCCGTTAGACGAAATACAAATCAATGAAAAATTTCAATTCATCGAAGAACCCATCGAAATAATGGATCGTGAGGTTAAAAGACTTAAGCAAAACAAGATACCAATTATTAAGGTTCGATGGAATGCTCGTGGAGGACTCGAGTTCACCTGGGAGTGTAAAAATCAGATAAAGAAGAAATACCCGCACCTATTTACAGAAGATGCGTCAACACCTTCAACAGCCTAAAATTTCGGGACGAAATTTATTTAACGGGTAGGTACTGTAGTGACCCGAACTTTTCATGATTTTATATTAAATGAAAACTATATTTACATGATTAAATGTTTCCAACATACTAAGCAATCAAACTTGTTAAGACTTGATTAATTGAAACGGATTTTGTGTTAACATATGACCACCCAGTTTGTCCGATGATTCACGAACGTTATAACTTGTATATGACATGATATTATATATATGAACATATATATATGTTTAACATGGTGAAATGATAAGTAAGTATCTTATTATGTATATTTACAATGAACCTTATACATAAAACAAGACTACTAACCTAAGAAATTCAAAACGATATCTATACGTAACGATTATCGTTGTAATAACGTCTTAATATTTATATATCATATTAAGATATATTAGTACATCATGTTATCATAAAAATGTAATAATTTAACATCTCATTAGATATAATAACAATGGGATTAATTACATTTAACAAAATCGTTAACTTATAGGTTCTGAAACAACATGTACATGTAACTACTAACGATGACTTAACGACTCAGTTAAAATGCATATACATGTAATGTATTAAGATGTATTGTTACACTTTTGAAAGACTTCATGACACATATCAAAGTACTTCTACTTAACAAAAATGCTTACAATTACATTCTCATTCATTTTCATCAACAATTCTACTCGTATGCACCGGTATTCGTACTCGTACAATATACAGCTCCTAGATGTACATACTATTGATATATACACTTCAATGATCAGCTCTTAGCAGCCCTTAATGAGTCATCAAACATGTGGGAACCATTCTTTGTAATCTAGTATGAATTATTTAGCAAGATTACAAAAATATTATTAATCATTCATGACTTATTTACAAGAAAACAAACTTACATATCCTTTATATCTAATCCATATATCACGACCTAAAACACATACAAACACCTTCATTCTTCAATTTTCTTTATCTAATTGAACTCTCTCAAGTTCTATCTTCATGTTTAAGTGTTCTTCATAAATTCTATAAGTTCTAGTTTCATAAAATCAAGAATACTTTCAAGTTTGCAAGTATACTTCCAAGCTTTCTAATCCATTCCAAGTAATCATCTAAGATTAAGAAACCTTTGTTACTTACAGTAGGTTATCATTCTAATTTAAGGTAATACTCATATTCAAACTTTGATTCAATTTCTATAACTATAACTATCTTAATTCGAGTAGAAAATCTTACTTGAACTTGTTTTTGTGTCATGATTCTACTTCAAGAACTTCCAAGCCATTCAAAATCCTTTGAAGCTCTAGATCATTTCTTGTTATTTTCATTAGGTTTACCTACTATACATGAGATAGTAATGGTATTCATAACATCATTCGATTCATATATATAAAACTATCTTATTCGAAGATTATAACTTGTAATCACTAGAACATAGTTTAGTTAATTCTAAACTTGTTCGCAAACAAAGTTAATCCTTCTAACTTAACTTTTAAAATCAACTAAACACATGTTCTACATCTATATGATATGCTAACTTAATAATTTAAAACCTGAAAACACGAAGAACACCGTAAAACTGGACATACGCCGTCATAGTAAAACCAGGGGCTGTTTTGGGTTAGATAATTAAAAACTATGATAAACTTTGATTTAAAAGTTGTCCTTCTGGAAAAATAATTTTTCTTATGAACATGAAACTATATCCAAAAACCATGGTTAAACTCAAAGTGGAAGTATGTTTTTCAAAATGGTCATCATGACGTCGTTCTTTCAACTGTAATGACAACCTCTTACAAAAATGACTTGTAACTTGTATTTCCGACTATAAACTTATACTTTTTCTATTTAGTTTCATAAATTTCAGTTCATTATGAAACCATAGCAATTGGATTCACTCAAAACGGATTTAAAACGAAGAAGTTATGGGTAAAACAAAATTGGATATTTTTACTTGTTGTAGCTACGTGAACTTTGTAACAAATCTATACTAATCATAACTTAACTAACTTATATTGTATAATACATGTATTTTAACATATATTATGTAATCTTGATAGACCATAGACACGTATACAATGTTTTGACATATCATATCGACGTCATCTATATATATATATTATTTGGAACAACCATAGACACTCTACATGCGGTAATGTTCGAGATAGCTGTACAGGGTTGAGGTTGATTCCAAAATAATATATATACTTTGAGTTGTGATCGAGTCTGAAACTTGTATACACTGGGTCGTGGATTGATTCGAGATAATAGATATTGATTTATTTCTGTACTACTAACTATGGACAACTAACTGTGGACTACGAACGTTGGACTGTTAACTTAACAAAACTTAAATCATTAAAACATAATAAAACATAGTGTGAATATATTTCTATCATACTTTGATATATATGTATATATTTGTTATAGGTTCGTGAATCGACCCATGGCCAAGTCTTATTTCCGATGAAGGAAAAATCTGTGAAAGTGAGTTATAGTCCCACTTTTAAAATCTAATATTTTTTGGATGAGAATACATGCAGTTTTATAAATGTTTTACAAAATAGATACAAGTACTTGAAACTATATTCTATGATTGAATCATTATACCGGATATCACCCTTTCAGCTTGGTAGCCTAAGAATTAGGGAACAGACCTCCTAATTGGCGCGAATCCTGAAGATAGATCTATGGGCCTAACAAATCTCATCCAAGTTATGGATGCTTTAATACTTCGATTTTATACACAGATGAGTGTACCTGTATATTTGGGGATATTCAAGATGCATTTGTTAATGTCGGTTACCAGGTGTTCATCATATGAATAATTTTTATGCAGATTGCATGTTGTTTATGAGAAATGGAAATATGGAATCTTGTGGTCTATTATTACGATTTGATAAATATATAGGTTAAACCTATAACTCTCCAACATTTTTGTTGACGTTTCAAGAATGTTTATTCTCAGGTGATTATTAAGAGCTTCCGCTGTTGCATGCTAAATAAAGAAAATATTGGAGTCAGCATGTTTGTATAATATTGTTTAAAAACTGCATTCGAAGACTTAAGTTGATGTGTAATATTATTGTAAAACATTATGTAATGGTCGTGTGATAACGCTATATTTTAGATTATCATTATTTGATAATCATCGTAATATTTTAAAGGTTATGGTTTGTTTTAAAATTGAATGCAATCTTTGAAAAACGTCTCATATAGATGTCAAAACCTCGCGACGAAATCAATTAATATGGAACGTTTATAATCAATATAAACGGGACATTTCAGTTGGTATCCGAGCGTTGGTCTTAGAGAACTAGAAATTTGCATTAGTGTGTCTTATCGAGTTTGTTAGGATACATTAGTGAGTCTGGACTTCGACCGTTTTTCTTTAAAAACGATTGCTTAACACTTTTGTTAGAAATTATATATTATTAACATGTAAATATTATGTGATATATTAACCTCTTAATGTGTTTGATATTGTGTGATAGATGTCTACCACTAGTACAAATCCCATCGACTCACGTAATAATAATGAAGAGTCGAATATAATTTAGGAAGATTCACAAATTCCCGAAGAGGAACCGGAACAAGAGGAACCAGAAGAAGAGGAACCGGAAGAAGAGGAATCAGAAGAGGAGGAACCGGAAGAAGAAGAAGAGGTTCCGGAAGAAGAAATATTGATACCTATAGTAAATCGATTAAATAAAAGAAAATCCTCAACCAACGGACCAAAGTTAATAATGGTCAATGGTGTTTCAGCCGAGGAAGCAAAATATTGGGAAGATTATAAATTTTTCAGATGAATCGGACCCCGATGAGGATTCCGATGATGTTATAGAAATTACCTCGACCCAATTTAATAAAGCGAAAGAAAATAATAAGGGAAAAGATATAAAAATAGAGAAACCCGATTCCAACCCCGATGAACTTTATATGTATCGGCAACATCCGTATTTCCTAAAATGTAACAATGACCCGGGAACCTCTAAACCACCAGGTTTTTCTAAACCATTGTGGAAAACGACAGCTCGTATTATGGGAGCATCATATATCCCTAGGAAATTAGCAAAACGAACCAAGTCCGAAGAAGAAGAAACGAGTGAGTCTAATTAAAGAGTTGTAATCATGTTGTGTAATATATGTAATATAGTGTGCTTGTACTTTTATGTTCTATGTAAAAATTGCTTGTATTATTTGTTAATTATCTTTTACAAATCTAATCCTTGTCTATTTTACAGTATAAAAACAAAATGGACGTTAAGGGTAGACAACCGAATATTTTAGAAGACCTACCAGAGGATATGATTGAGGAAATCTTGTCTAGAGTCGGTCAGAATTCATCAGCACATTTAGTTATGGCGAAATTAACTTGTCAAACATTTGAAAGACTTTCCAGAAATGTCTTAGTTTATAAAAGGCTTTCCTTTGATAGGTGAGGTATATCACATTGGGGAGACCGTAAGTTACGCCGTGTTTTCTTTAAAGCGTTAAATGCAGGGAACCCAAATGCAATTTTACGCTACGGGTTAAGAACCTATTTTGACTCAACATATCCCAACATAGGATTTTGTGAGTTAGAAAGAGCTTCTAACATGCAACATAAAGAAGCATGTTATGCTTACGGGTTAATAATGTTCGCTTCTCATCAAATTGAGAAAAAGAACATTGGGTTGCAACTTTTAAATAAAACATTCCCACAAGTGATGGACTCGGTAGTTGAGATGAGAAACAAGGTTTTTAGATTATTACGGGGCTGTTGGACATTACAAAACCCTCGTCCTTTTGACGACATTACAACATGTTGTCTTGTCAACGGTCACAACAGTTATGTTCCATAAGACCAAGGATGGGAAGTAGTCATAGTGAAACCAGAATGCATGACTTGTTTCTGGACGTATGAATTACGTGTCTTTATTGCCTTTGTTGAACGACTTGCGTATTAACTAGAATTGTCTTCGCAACTGTTTTGTATCAGAGTTTTTATGTGCTATATTTCATGCTATATGTAAAATAGCGGTATTATAACTTTGCAAAATATTGTATAAAATTTTGAATGTGAAATATTATTATAATCAGTTTTCATATAGAATTGTAGTAGTTGAATTGTATGTTAGCTACTAAGTATGAACTTAACGGGTAGGTATTACCCGAATTAAAACTTATAAAATGCTAATATGAAGAAAGAGCTTTTATAAATGAGTTCATATTATGCTACGGAATACTATTGACTACTCTTAATATTCTATATGATTAACTTAATTCTTTTGGCTATTTTTGAAGGAAATGGCACCGACTATTCGTCAGAACTTGAACATGAGTGAGGAAGACTTCCGTGCTTTCCTTGCAGCAAATATAGCCGCAGTACAGGTTGCAATGCAAAACAACAATAACTCAAGGTCTAGCAGTGGAGTTAACTCCATAGGAAACCGTGTAGGATGCTCCTACAAGGCTTTCACTGCCTGTAAACCTCTGGAATTCGATGGAACTGAAGGACCAGTCGGACTGAAACGATGGACCAAAAAGGTCGAATCTGTGTTTGCTATAAGCAAATGTGCTGAGGAAGATAAGGTAAAGTACGCCACGCATACCTTCACAGGTACTGCGTTAACATGGTGGAATACCTATCTCGAACAAGTGGGACAAGATGCTGCTTACGCACTACCGTGGTCAGCATTCAAACTCTTAATGAACGAGCAGTACCGTCCCAAAAACGAGGTCAATAAGCTCAAGGTAGAGCTTAGAGGGTTACAAACACAAGGGTTTGATATTACCACGTATGAACGACGATTCACAGAGTTGTGCCTATTGTGTCCTGGAGCGTTCGAAGATGAAGAAGAGAAAATCGACGCATTTGTAAAAGGGTTACCGGAAAGGATCCAAGAGGATATAAGTTCACACGAGCCCGCCTCTATACTAAAGGCAAGTCGAATGGCTCATAAACTTATAAATCAAATTGAGGAAAGGATTAAAGAACAGGCGGCCGAAGAAGCCAATACGAAACAAGTCAAGAGGAAATGGGAAGAAACCAGTGACAAGGGTCACAATTTCAATAATCAACCCAACAATCATAACTACAATCGCACCAATTTTCGCAACAACAAACGCAACAACAAAAACCACCCCAGCAACAACTACAACAACCGTTTCAACAACAATAACAACCGCAACAACAACAATCCCAACAATAACAACAAGAGGAAGAAATTCTGCCAGAGATGTGAAGGATACCATCCAACTGGGCTCTGTACAGTAGTATGTACTAAGTGTAATAGAAAGAGCCATGGTGCGACAAAGTGCGAAATCTACGGATCAATGGCTAAGGGAACAAATAATCCCGGAACAAGTTATGCAGACATTACCTGTTTCGGATGCGGGAAGAAGGGCTATTACAAAAATATGTGTCTAAATCAGGGGGATAATAATGGGCAAGCCCGAGGAAGAGTCTTCAACATTAATGAGGTTGAAGCGCAGGAAGACCCGGAGCTTGTTACGGGTACGTTTCTTATTGACAATACATCTGCTTATGTTTTATTTGATTCGGGTGCGGAAAGAAGCTATATGAGTAAGGATTTCTATGCTAAATTAAGTTTTCCATTGACGCCTTTGGATAATAAGTTTATACTAGAATTAGCAAACGGTAAATTAATTGCAGCAGATAATATATGTCGGAATCGAGAAATTAAATTGGTTAGCGAAACATTTAAGATTGATTTGATACCAGTAGAGTTAGGGAGTTTTGATGTGATAATCGGCATGGACTGGTTGAAAGAGGTGAAAGCAGAGATCGTATGTTACAAAAATGCAATTCGCATTGTACGAGAAGAAGGAAAACCCTTAATGGTGTACGGAGAAAAGAGCAACGCGAAGCTAAATCTTATTAGTAATTTGAAGGCACAAAAGTTAATAAGAAAGGGTTGCTATGCTATTCTAGCACACTTCGAGAAAGTACAAACTGAAGAAAAGAGCATCAATGATGTTCCCGTCGCAAAAGAATTTCCCGATGTATTCCCGAAAGAATTACCGGGATTACCTCCACACCGATCCGTTGAATTTCAAATAGATCTTGTACCGGGAGCTGCACCAATAGCTCGTGCTCCATACAGACTCGCACGCAGCAAAATGAAGGAACTTCAAAGCCAATTACAAGAACTTCTAGAGCGTGGTTTCATACAACCAAGTACATCACCATGGGGAGCTCCTGTTTTGTTTGTCCAAAAGAAGGATGGTACATTCAGGTTATGTATCGACTACCGAGAGTTGAACAAACTTACCATCAAGAACCGTTACCCACTACCGAGAATCGACGACTTCTTTGATCAATTACAAGGCTCGTCAGTTTATTCAAAGATTGATTTACGTTCTGGGTATCATCAAATGCGGGTGAAGGAGGACGATATTCCGAAGACTGCTTTCAGAACGCGTTACGGTCATTACGAGTTTATGGTTATGCCATTTGGATTGACTAATGCACCAGCTGTGTTCATGGACCTCATGAACCGTGTGTGTAGGCCATATCTCGACAAGTTTGTCATTGTTTTCATTGATGACATACTTATCTACTCAAAGAATGATCAAGAGCACGAAGAACATTTGAGAAAAGTGCTAGAGTTGTTGAGGAAAGAAAAACTGTACGCTAAGTTTTCAAAGTGTGCATTTTGGTTGGAAGAAGTTCAATTCCTCGGTCACATAGTGAACAAAGAAGGTATTCAGGTGGATCCGGCAAAGATTGAGACCCTTAAAAAGTGGAAAACTCCTAAAACTCCGAAGCATATACGCCAATTTTTAGGACTGGCTGGTTACTACAGAAGATTCATCCAAGATTTTTCTAAAATAGCAAAACCCTTGACTGCATTAACGCATAAAGGGAAGAAATTTGAATGGAAGGATGAACAAGAAAAAGCGTTTCGATTGTTGAAGAAAAAGTTAACTACGGCACCTATATTGTCATTGCCTGAAGGGAATGATGATTTTATGATATATTGTGACGTCTCAAAGTAAGGCCTCGGTTGTGTATTAATGCAACGAACGAAGGTAATTGCTTATGCGTCTAGACAATTGAAGATTCACGAGCAAAATTATACGACACACGATTTGGAATTAGGCGCTGTTGTTTTTGCATTAAAGACTTGGAGGCACGACTTATATTGAAATGTCCCGTTCTTATTGATTAAAAACGTTCCATATTAATTGATTTCGTTGCGAGGTTTTGACCTCTATATGAGACGTTTTTCAAAGACTGCATTCATTTTTAAAACAAACCATAACCTTTATTTCATAAATAAAGGTTTAAAAAGCTTTACGTAGATTATTAAATAATGATAATCTAAAATATCCTGTTTACACACGACCATTACATAATGGTTTACAAAACAAATATGTTACATCGAAATCAGTTTCTTGAATGTAGTTTTTACACAATATCATACAAACATGGACTCCAAATCTTGTCCTTATTTTAGTATGCAACAGCGGAAGCTCTTAATATTCACCTGAGAATAAACATGCTTTAAACGTCAACAAAAATGTTGGTGAGTTATAGGTTTAACCTATATATATCAAATCGTAACAATAGACCACAAGATTTCATATTTCAATACACATCCCATACATAGAGATAAAAATCATTCATATGGTGAACACCTGGTAACCGACATTAACAAGATGCATATATAAGAATATCCCCATCATTCCGGGACACCCTTCGGATATGATATAAATTTCGAAGTACTAAAGCATCCGGTTCTTTGGATGGGGTTTGTTAGGCCCAATAGATCTATCTTTAGGATTCGCGTCAATTAGGGTGTCTGTTCCCTAATTCTTAGATTACCAGACTTAATAAAAAGGGGCATATTCGATTTCGATAATTCAACCATAGAATGTAGTTTCATGTACTTGTGTCTATTTTGTAAATCATTTATAAAACCTGCATGTATTCTCATCCCAAAAATATTAGATTTTAAAAGTGGGACTATAACTCACTTTCACAGATTTTTACTTCGTCGGGAAGTAAGACTTGGCCACTGGTTGATTCACGAACCTATAACAATATATACATATATATCAAAGTATGTTCAAAAATATATTTACAACACTTTTAATATATTTTGATGTTTTAAGTTTATTAAGTCAGCTGTCCTCGTTAGTAACCTACAACTAGTTGTCCACAGTTAGATGTACAGAAATAAATCGATAAATATTATCTTGAATCAATCCACGACCCAGTGTATACGTATCTCAGTATTGATCACAACTCAAACTATATATATTTTGGGATCAACCTCAACCCTGTATAGCTAACTCCAACATTCACATATAGAGTGTCTATGGTTGTTCCGAAATATATATAGATGTGTCGACATGATAGGTCGAAACATTGTATACGTGTCTATGGTATCTCAAGATTACATAATATACAATACAAGTTGATTAAGTTATGGTTGGAATAGATTTGTTACCAATTTTCACGTAGCTAAAATGAGAAAAATTATCCAATCTTGTTTTACCCATAACTTCTTCATTTTAAATCCGTTTTGAGTGAATCTAATTGCTATGGTTTCATATTGAACTCTATTTTATGAATCTAAACAGAAAAGTATAGGTTTATAGTCGGAAAAATAAGTTACAAGTCATTTTTGTAAAGGTAGTCATTTCAGTCGAAAGAACGACGTCTAGATGACCATTTTAGAAAACATACTTCCACTTTGAGTTTAATCATAATTTTTGGATATAGTTTCATGTTCATAATAAAAATCATTTTCTCAGAATAACAACTTTAAAATCAAAGTTTATCATAGTTTTTAATTAACTAACCCAAAACAGCCCGCGGTGTTACTACGACGGCGTAAATCCGGTTTTACGGTGTTTTTCGTGTTTCCAGGTTTTAAATCATTAAGTTAGCATATCATATAGATATAGAACATGTGTTTAGTTGATTTTAAAAGTCAAGTTAGAAGGATTAACTTTTGTTTGCGAACAAGTTTAGAATTAACTAAACTATGTTCTAGTGATTACAAGTTTAAACCTTCGAATAAGATAGCTTTATATGTATGAATCGAATGATGTTATGAACATCATTACTACCTTAAGTTCCTTGGATAAACCTACTGGAAAAGAGAAAAATGGATCTAGCTTCAATGGATCCTTGGATGGCTCGAAGTTCTTGAAGCAGAATCATGACACGAAAACAAGTTCAAGTAAGATCATCACTTGAAATAAGATTGTTATAGTTATAGAAATTGAACCAAAGTTTGAATATGATTATTACCTTGTATTAGAATGATAACCTACTGTAAGAAACAAAGATTTCTTGAGGTTGGATGATCACCTTACAAGATTGGAAGTGAGCTAGCAAACTTGAAAGTATTCTTGATTTTATGAAACTAGAACTTTTGGAATTTATGAAGAACACTTAGAACTTGAAGATAGAACTTGAGAGAGATCAATTAGATGAAGAAAATTGAAGATTGAAAGTGTTTGTAGGTGTTTTTGGTCGTTGGTGTATGGATTAGATATAAAGGATATGTAATTTTGTTTTCATGTAAATAAGTCATGAATGATTACTCATATTTTTGTAATTTTATGAGATATTTCATGCTAGTTGCCAAATGATGGTTCCCACATGTGTTAGGTGACTCACATGGGCTGCTAAGAGCTGATCATTGGAGTGTATATACCAATAGTACATACATCTAAAAGCTGTGTATTGTACGAGTACGAATACGGGTGCATACGAGTAGAATTGTTGATGAAACTGAACGAGGATGTAATTGTAAGCATTTTTGTTAAGTAGAAGTATTTTGATAAGTGTATTGAAGTCTTTCAAAAGTGTATAAATACATATTAAAACACTACATGTATATACATTTTAACTGAGTTGTTAAGTCATCGTTAGTCGTTACATGTAAGTGTTGTTTTGAAACCTTTAGGTTAACGATCTTGTTAAATGTTGTTAACCCAATGTTTATAATATCAAATGAGATTTTAAATTATTATATTATCATTATATTATCATGTATGAATATCTCTTAATATGATATATATACATTAAATGTCTTTACAAAGATAATCGTTACATATATGTCTCGTTTAAAAATCATTAAGTTAGTAGTCTTGTTTTTACATATGTAGTTCATTGTTAATATACTTAATGATATGTTTACTTATCATAGTATCATGTTAACTATATATATATCCATATATATGTCATCATATAGTTTTTACAAGTTTTAACGTTCGTGAATCACCGGTCAACTTGGGTGGTCAATTGTCTATATGAAACATATTTCAATTAATCAAGTCTTAACAAGTTTGATTGCTTAACATGTTGGAAACATTTAATCATGTAAATATTAATCTCAATTAATATATATAAACATGGAAAAGTTCGGGTCACTACAGTACCTACCCGTTAAATAAATTTCGTCCCGAAATTTTAAGCTGTTGAAGGTGTTGACGAATCTTCTGGAAATAGATGCGGGTATTTCTTCTTCATCTGATCTTCACGCTCCCAGGTGAACTCGAGTCCTCTACGAGCATTCCATCGAACCTTAACAATTGGTATCTTGTTTTGCTTAAGTCTTTTAACCTCACGATCCATTATTTCGACGGGTTCTTCGATGAATTGAAGTTTTTCGTTGATTTGGATTTCATCTAACGGAATAGTGAGATCTTCTTTAGCAAAACATTTCTTTAAATTCGAGACGTGGAAAGTGTTATGTACAGCCGCGAGTTGTTGAGGTAACTCTAGTCGGTAAGCTACTGGTCCGATACGATCAATAATCTTGAATGGTCCAATATACCTTGGATTTAATTTCCCTTGTTTACCAAATCGAACAACGCCTTTCCAAGGTGCAACTTTAAGCATGACCATCTCTCCAATTTCAAATTCTATATCTTTTCTTTTAATGTCAGCGTAGCTCTTTTGTCGACTTTGGGCGGTTTTCAACCGTTGTTGAATTTGGATGATCTTCTCGGTAGTTTCTTGTATAATCTCCGGACCCGTAATCTGTCTATCCCCCACTTCACTCCAACAAATCGGAGACCTGCACTTTCTACCATAAAGTGCTTCAAATGGCGCCATCTCAATGCTTGAATGGTAGCTATTGTTGTAGGAAAATTCTGCTAACGGTAGATGTCGATCCCAACTGTTTCCGAAATCAATAACACATGCTCGTAGCATGTCTTCAAGCGTTTGTATCGTCCTTTCGCTCTGCCCATCAGTTTGTGGATGATAGGCAGTACTCATGTCTAGACGAGTTCCTAATGCTTGCTGTAATGTCTGCCAGAATCTTGAAATAAATCTGCCATCCCTATCAGGGATAATAGAGATTGGTATTCCATGTCTGGAGATGACTTCCTTCAAATACAGTCGTGCTAACTTCTCCATCTTGTCATCTTCTCTTATTGGCAAGAAGTGTGCTGATTTGGTGAGACGGTCAACTATTACCCAAATAGTATCAAAACCACTTGCAGTCCTTGGCAATTTAGTGATGAAATCCATGGTAATGTTTTCCCATTTCCATTCCGGGATTTCGGGTTGTTGAAGTAGACCTGATGGTTTCTGATGCTCAGCTTTGACCTTAGAACACGTCAAACATTCTCCTACGTATTTAGCAACATCGGCTTTCATACCCGGCCACCAAAAATGTTTCTTGAGATCCTTGTACATCTTCCCCGTTCCAGGATGTATTGAGTATCTGGTTTTATGAGCTTCTCTAAGTACCATTTCTCTCATATCTCCAAATTTTGCTACCCAAATCCTTTCAGCCCTATACCGGGTTCCGTCTTCCCGAATATTAAGATGCTTCTCCGATCCTTTGGGTATTTCATCCTTTAAATTTCCCTCTTTTAAAACTCCTTGTTGCGCCTCCTTTATTTGAGTAGTAATGTTATTATGAATCATTATATTCATAGATTTTACTCGAATGGGTTCTCTGTCCTTCCTGCTCAAGGCATCGGCTACCACATTTGCCTTCCCCGGGTGGTAACGAATCTCAAAGTCGTAATCATTCAATAATTCAATCCACCTACGCTGCCTCATATTCAGTTGTTTCTGATTAAATATGTATTGAAGACTTTTGTGGTCGGTACATATAATACTTTTGACCCCATATAAGTAGTGCCTCCAAGTCTTTAATGCAAAAACAACCGCGCCTAATTCCAAATCATGCGTCGTATAATTTTGTTCGTGAATCTTCAATTGTCTAGACGCATAAGCAATCACCTTCGTTCGTTGCATTAATACACAACCGAGACCTTGCTTTGATGCATCACAATAAATCACAAAATCATCATTCCCTTCAGGAAATGACAATATAGGTGCCGTAGTTAGCTTTTTCTTCAATAACTGAAACGCTTTCTCTTGTTCATCATTCCATTCAAATTTCTTCCCTTTATGCGTTAATGCAGTCAAGGGTTTTGCTATTCTGGAAAAGTCTTGGATGAACCTTCTGTAGTAACCAGCTAGTCCTAAAAACTGGCGTATGTGTTTCGGAGTTTTCGGGGTTTCCCACTTTTCAACAGTTTCTATCTTTGCTGGATCCACCTTAATACCTTCTTTGTTCACTATGTGACCGAGGAATTGAACTTCTTCCAACCAAAATGCACACTTTGAAAACTTAGCGTACAATTCTTCCTTCCTCAATACTTCTAACACCTTTCTCAAATGTTCACCGTGTTCTTGGTCATTCTTTGAGTAAATAAGTATGTCATCAATGAAAACAATGACAAACTTGTCAAGGTATGGTCCACACACTCGGTTCATAAGGTCCATGAACACAGCTGGTGCATTAGTTAAACCAAACGGCATGACCATAAACTCGTAATGACCGTAACGTGTTCTGAAAGCAGTCTTTGGAATATCATCTTCTTTCACCCGCATTTGATGATACCCGGAACGTAAGTCAATCTTTGAATAAACAGACGAGCCTTGTAGTTGATCAAATAAGTCATCGATTCTCGGTAGTGGGTAGCGGTTCTTGATGGTAAGTTTGTTCAACTCTCGGTAGTCGATACACAACCTGAATGTACCATCTTTCTTCTTGACAAACAAAACAGGAGCTCCCCACGGTGATGTGCTTGGTCGAATGAAACCACGCTCTAAAAGTTCTTGTAATTGGCTTTGTAGTTCTTTCATCTCGCTGGGTGCGAGTCTGTAAGGAGCACGAGCTATTGGTGCAGCTCCTGGTACAAGATCTATTTGAAATTCAACGGATCGATGTGGGGGTAATCCCGGTAATTCTTTCAGAAATACATCAGGAAATTCTTTTGCGACGGGAACATCATTGATGCTCTTTTCTTCAGTTTGTACTTTCTCGACGTGTGCTAGAACAGCATAGCAACCTTTTCTTATTAGTTTTTGTGCCTTCAAATTACTAATAAGATGTAGCTTCGTGTTGCCCTTTTCTCCGTACACCATTAAGGGTTTTCCTTTTTCTCGTATAATGCGAATTGCATTTTTGTAACAAACGATCTCCGCTTTCACTTCTTTCAACCAGTCCATACCGATTATCACATCAAAACTCCCTAACTCTACTGGTATCAAATCAATCTTAAATGTTTCGCTAACCAGTTTAATTTCTCGATTCCGACATATATTATCTGCTGAAATTAATTTACCATTTGCTAATTCGAGTAAAAATTTACTATCCAAAGGCGTCAATGGACAACTTAATTTAGCACAAAAATCTCTACTCATATAGCTTCTATCCGCACCCGAATCAAATAAAACGTAAGCAGATTTATTGTCAATAAGAAACGTACCCGTAACAAGCTCCGGGTCTTCCTGTGCCTCTGCCGCATTAATATTGAAAACTCTTCCACGGCCTTGTCCATTCGTGTTCTCCTGGTTCGGGCAATTTCTAATAATGTGGCCCGGTTTTCCACATTTATAACAAACTACATTGGCATAACTTGCTCCGACACTACTTGCTCCGCCATTACTCGTTCCGACACTATTTGTTCCTTTCGTTCTATTAACCCCTGGTCCGTAGACCTCACACTTCGCCGCGCTATGACCATTTCTTTTACACTTGTTGCAAAATTTGGTGCAGAACCCCGAGTGATTCTTTTCACACCTTTGGCATAGCTGCTTCTGATTGTTGTTGTTGTTGCGGTTATTATTGTTGTTGGGATGATTGTTGTAGTTGCTGTTGTTGTTGTTGTTGTTGTTGGGCCGTTTGTTGTAGTTGCGATTGATGTTGCGATTGTTGGGATAATTGTTGCGATTATTATTGTAATTGCTGTTGTTGTTGTATTGGTGATTCTTATCACCATTTTCCTCCCACTTTCTTTTGACTTGCTTCACATTGGCCTCTTCAGCAGTCTGTTCTTTAATTCTTTCTTCAATTTGGTTCACGAGTTTGTGAGCCATTCTACATGCCTGTTGTATGGAGGCGGGCTCGTGTGAACTTATATCTTCTTGGATTCTTTCCGGTAATCCTTTCACAAACGCGTCGATCTTCTCTTCCTCATCTTCGAATGCTCCCGGACACAATAGGCACAATTCTGTGAATCGTCTTTCGTACGTGGTAATATCAAATCCTTGGGTTCGTAACCCTCTAAGTTCTGTCTTGAGCTTATTGACCTCGGTTCTGGGACGGTACTTCTCGTTCATCAAGTGCTTGAATGCTGACCACGGTAGTGCGTACGCATCGTCTTGTCCCACTTGCTCTAGATAGGTATTCCACCATGTTAACGCAGAACCTGTGAAGGTATGCGTAGCGTACTTTACTTTGTCCTCTTCAGTACACTTACTTATGGCAAACACCGATTCGACCTTCTCGGTCCACCGTTTCAATCCGATCGGTCCTTCGGTTCCATCAAATTCCAAAGGTTTGCAAGCAGTGAATTCTTTGTAGGTGCATCCTACACGATTTCCTGTACTGCTAGATCCAAGGTTATTGTTGGTATGTAGCGCAGCCTGTACTGCGGCTATGCTTGAAGCTAGAAAAGTACGGAATTCCTCTTCATTCATATTCACGGTGTGTCGAGTAGTCGGTGCCATTTCCTTCAAAATAGTTAAATGGAACAAGTTAATCATACAGAATATTAAGAGTAGTTAATAGTATTTCGTAGCATAATATGAACTCATTTATAAAAGCTTTTTCTTCATATTAGCGTTTTATAAGTTTAAATTCGGGTAGTACCTATCCGTTAAGTTCATACTTAGTAGCTAATATACAATTCAACTACTACAATTCTATATGAAAAACTGATTATAATAATATTTCGCGTTCAAACTTTTATACAATATTTTACAAACTTACAATACCGCTTATTTTACATAAAGCATGAAATATAGCACACAATAACTTTGATACAAGATAGTTGTGAAGATAATTCTAGCTAGTACACAAGTCGTTCAGCAAAGGCAATAAAGACACGTAATTCATACGTCCAGAAACAAGTCATGCATTCTGGTTTTACTAGGACTACTTCCCATCCTTGGTCTTGTGCAACATAACCGTTATGGCCGTTGATAAGACAGCGTGTTGTAACGTCGTCAAAGGGACGAGGGTTACGTAATGTCCAACAGTCCCGTAATAATCTAAAAACCTCATTTCTTACCCCAATTACCGACTCCGTCACTTGTGGAAACGTTTTGTTTAATAGTTGTAGCCCGATGTTCTTGTTCTCACTTTGGTGAGAAGCGAACATTACTAATCCGTAAGCATAACATGCTTCTTTATGTTGTATGTTAGCCGCTTTTTCTAAATCACGAAGTCCAATATTCGGATATATTGAGTCAAAATAATTTCTTAACCCGTTGCGTAAAATAGCATTTGGGTTCCCCGCAATATATGCGTCAAAGTAAACACATCGTAACTTATGGGTTTCCCAATGTGATATCCCCCATCTTTCAAACGAAAGTCTCTTATAAACCAAGACATTCTTGGAACGTTCTTCGAATGTCTTACAAACTGATCTCGCCTTAAATAGTTATGCCGAGGAATTCTGGCCGACTCTAGACAAGATTTCATCAATCATGTCTCCGGGTAGGTCTCTTAAAATATTGGGTTGTCTATCCATTTTGTGTTTTTAAACTGTAAAATAGACAAGAGTTAGATTCATAAAAAAATACTTATTAATACAAGCAATTTTTACATATATCATAAAGCATAAGAACACTATATTACATATATTACACCACACGAATACAACTATCTTATTCCGACTCGCTCGTTTCTTCTTCTTCGGTTTTGGTTCGTTTTGCCAAGTTTCTAGGGATATATGATGTTCCCCTAATACGAGCCGTCGTTGTCCACATTGGTTTAGAAAAACCTGGTGGTTTAGAGGTTCCCGGGTCATTGTTACAACTTAAGGACTTCGGGGGTTGACGATACATATAAAGTTCATCGGGGTTGGAATTAGATTTCTCTATTTTTATACCCTTTCCCTTATTATTTTCTTTTGCCTTTTTAAATTCAGTTGGGGTAATTTCTATAACATCATTGGAATTCTCGTCGGAATCCGATTCATCGGAGAATTGGTAATCCTCCCAATATTTTGCTTCCTTGGCGGAAACACCATTGACCATAATTAACCTTGGTCGGTTGGTTGAGGATTCTCTTTTACTTAACCGTTTTATTATTTCCCCCACCGGTTCCGATTCTTCTTCCGGTTCCGATTCTTCTTCCGGTTCCGATTCTTCTTCCGGTTCCGACTCTTCTTCCGGTTCCTCTTCGGGAACTTGTGAATCAGTCCACGAATCATTCCAATTTACATTTGACTCTTCATTATTATTAGGTGAGTCAATGGGACTTGTTCTAGAGGTAGACATCTATCACATAATATCAAACACGTTAAGAGATTAATATATCACATAATATTCATATGTTAAAAATATATAGTTTCCAACAAAAATGTTAAGCAATCATTTTTAATGAAAACACGGTCGAAGTCCAGAATCACTAATGCATCCTAACAAACTCGATAAGACACACTAATGCAAATTTTCTGGTTCTCTAAGACCAACGCTCGGATACCAACTGAAATGTCCCGTTCTTATTGATTAAAAACGTTCCATATTAATTGATTTCGTTGCGAGGTTTTGACCTCTATATGAGACGTTTTTCAAAGACTGCATTCATTTTTAAAACAAACCATAACCTTTATTTCATAAATAAAGGTTTAAAAAGCTTTACGTAGATTATCAAATAATGATAATCTAAAATATCCTGTTTACACACGACCATTACATAATGGTTTACAAAACAAATATGTTACATCGAAATCAGTTTCTTGAATGCAGTTTTTACACAATATCATACAAACATGGACTCCAAATCTTGTCCTTAATTTAGTATGCAACAGCGGAAGCTCTTAATATTCACCTGAGAATAAACATGCTTTAAACGTCAACAAAAATGTTGGTGAGTTATAGGTTTAACCTATATATATCAAATCGTAACAATAGACCACAAGATTTCATATTTCAATACACATCTCATACATAGAGATAAAAATCATTCATATGGTGAACACCTGGTAACCGACATTAACAAGATGCATATATAAGAATATCCCCATCATTCCGGGACACCCTTCGGATATGATATAAATTTCGAAGTACTAAAGCATCCGGTTCTTTGGATGGGGTTTGTTAGGCCCAATAGATCTATCTTTAGGATTCGCGTCAATTAGGGTGTCTGTTCCCTAATTCTTAGATTACCAGACTTAATAAAAAGGGGCATATTCGATTTCGATAATTCAACCATAGAATGTAGTTTCATGTACTTGTGTCTATTTTGTAAATCATTTATAAAACCTGCATGTATTCTCATCCCAAAAATATTAGATTTTAAAAGTGGGACTATAACTCACTTTCACAGATTTTTACTTCGTCGGGAAGTAAGACTTGGCCACTGGTTGATTCACGAACCTATAACAATATATACATATATATCAAAGTATGTTCAAAAATATATTTACAACACTTTTAATATATTTTGATGTTTTAAGTTTATTAAGTCAGCTGTCCTCGTTAGTAACCTACAACTAGTTGTCCACAGTTAGATGTACAGAAATAAATCGATAAATATTATCTTGAATCAATCCACGACCCAGTGTATACGTATCTCAGTATTGATCACAACTCAAACTATATATATTTTGGGATCAACCTCAACCCTGTATAGCTAACTCCAACATTCACATATAGAGTGTCTATGGTTGTTCCGAAATATATATAGATGTGTCGACATGATAGGTCGAAACATTGTATACGTGTCTATGGTATCTCAAGATTACATAATATACAATACAAGTTGATTAAGTTATGGTTGGAATAGATTTGTTACCAATTTTCACGTAGCTAAAATGAGAAAAATTATCCAATCTTGTTTTACCCATAACTTCTTCATTTTAAATCCGTTTTGAGTGAATCTAATTGCTATGGTTTCATATTGAACTCTATTTTATGAATCTAAACAGAAAAGTATAGGTTTATAGTCAGAAAAATAAGTTACAAGTCGTTTTTGTAAAGGTAGTCATTTCAGTCGAAAGAACGACGTCTAGATGACCATTTTAGAAAACATACTTCCACTTTGAGTTTAATCATAATTTTTGGATATAGTTTCATGTTCATAATAAAAATCATTTTCTCAGAATAACAACTTTAAAATCAAAGTTTATCATAGTTTTTAATTAACTAACCCAAAACAGCCCGCGGTGTTACTACGACGGCGTAAATCCGGTTTTACGGTGTTTTTCGTGTTTCCAGGTTTTAAATCATTAAGTTAGCATATCATATAGATATAGAACATGTGTTTAGTTGATTTTAAAAGTCAAGTTAGAAGGATTAACTTTTGTTTGCGAACAAGTTTAGAATTAACTAAACTATGTTCTAGTGATTACAAGTTTAAACCTTCGAATAAGATAGCTTTATATGTATGAATCGAATGATGTTATGAACATCATTACTACCTTAAGTTCCTTGGATAAACCTACTGGAAAAGAGAAAAATGGATCTAGCTTCAATGGATCCTTGGATGGCTCGAAGTTCTTGAAGCAGAATCATGACACGAAAACAAGTTCAAGTAAGATCATCACTTGAAATAAGATTGTTATAGTTATAGAAATTGAACCAAAGTTTGAATATGATTATTACCTTGTATTAGAATGATAACCTACTGTAAGAAACAAAGATTTCTTGAGGTTGGATGATCACCTTACAAGATTGGAAGTGAGCTAGCAAACTTGAAAGTATTCTTGATTTTATGAAACTAGAACTTTTGGAATTTATGAAGAACACTTAGAACTTGAAGATAGAACTTGAGAGAGATCAATTAGATGAAGAAAATTGAAGAATGAAAATGTTTGTAGGTGTTTTTGGTCGTTGATGTATGGATTAGATATAAAGGATATGTAATTTTGTTTTCATGTAAATAAGTCATGAATGATTACTCATATTTTTGTAATTTTATGAGATATTTCATGCTAGTTGCCAAATGATGGTTCCCACATGTGTTAGGTGACTCACATGGGCTGCTAAGAGCTGATCATTGGAGTGTATATACCAATAGTACATACATCTAAAAGCTGTGTATTGTACGAGTACGAATACGGGTGCATACGAGTAGAATTGTTGATGAAACTGAACGAGGATGTAATTGTAAGCATTTTTGTTAAGTAGAAGTATTTTGATAAGTGTATTGAAGTCTTTCAAAAGTGTATAAATACATATTAAAACACTACATGTATATACATTTTAACTGAGTTGTTAAGTCATCGTTAGTCGTTACATGTAAGTGTTGTTTTGAAACCTTTAGGTTAACGATCTTGTTAAATGTTGTTAACCCAATGTTTATAATATCAAATGAGATTTTAAATTATTATATTATCATTATATTATCATGTATGAATATCTCTTAATATGATATATATACATTAAATGTCTTTACAACGATAATCGTTACATATATGTCTCGTTTAAAAATCATTAAGTTAGTAGTCTTGTTTTTACATATGTAGTTCATTGTTAATATACTTAATGATATGTTTACTTATCATAGTATCATGTTAACTATATATATATATCCATATATATGTCATCATATAGTTTTTACAAGTTTTAACGTTCGTGAATCACCGGTCAACTTGGGTGGTCAATTGTCTATATGAAACATATTTCAATTAATCAAGTCTTAACAAGTTTGATTGCTTAACATGTTGGAAACATTTAATCATGTAAATATTAATCTCAATTAATATATATAAACATGGAAAAGTTCGGGTCACTACATATATGGGGTCAAAAGTATTATATATACCGACCACAAAAGTCTTTAACATATATTTAATCGGAAATAACTGAACATGAGGCAGCGCAGGTGGATTGAATTGTTGATTGATTACGACTTTGAGATTCGTTACCACCCGGGGAAGGCGAATGTGGTAGCCGACGCTTTGAGTAGAAAGGATAGAGAACCCATTCGAGTAAAAGCTATGAATATAATGATTCACAATAACCTTACTACTCAAATAAAGGAGGCGCAACAAGGAGTTTTAAAAGAGGGAAATTTAAAGGATGAAATACCCAAAGGATCGGAGAAGCATCTTAATATTCGGGAAGACGGAACCCGGTATAGGGCTGAAAGAATTTTGGGTACCAAAATTTGGAGATATGAGAGAAATGGTACTTAGAGAAGCTCATAAAACCAGATACTCAATACATCCTGGAACGGGGAAGAAGTACAAAGATCTCAAGAAACATTTTTGGTGGCCAGGTATGAAAGCCGATGTTGCTAATACGTAGGGGAATGTTTGACGTGTTCTAAGGTCAAAGCTGAGCATCAGAAACCATCAGGTCTACTTCAACAACCCGAAATCCCGGAATGGAAATGGAAAAACATTACCATGGATTTCATCACTAAATTGCCAAGGACTGCAAGTGGTTTTGATACTATTTGGGTAATAGTTGATCGTCTCACCAAATCAACACACTTCCTGCCAATAAGAGAAGATGACAAGATGGAGAAGTTAGCACGACTGTATTTGAAGGAAGTCGTCTCCATACATGGAATACCAATCTCTATTATCTCTGATAGGGATGGCAGATTTGTTTCAAGGTTTTGGCAGACATTACAACAAGCATTGGGAACTCGTCTAGACATGAGTACTGCCTATCATCCACAAACCGATAGGCAGAGTGAAAGGACGATACAGACTCTTGAAGACATGCTACGAGCATGTGTTATTGTTTTTGGAAACGGTTGGGATCGACATATACCATTAGTAGAATTTTCCTACAACAACAGTTACCACTCGAGTATCGAAATGGCACCATTCGAAGCACTATATGGTAGAAAGTGCAGATCTCTAATTTGTTGGAATGAATTGGGGGATAGACAGATTACGGGTCCGGAGATAATCCAAGAAACTACAGAGAAAATTATCCAAATTCAACAACGGTTGAAAACCACTCAGAGTCGACAAAAGAGCTACGCGGACCTTAAAAGGAAAGATATAGAATTTGAAATTGGGGAGATGGTTATGCTTAAGGTTTCGCCTTGGAAAGGCGTTGTTCGATTTGGTAAACGGGGAAAACTAAATCCAAGATACATTGGACCATTCAAGATTTTAGATCGTGTCGGACCAGTAGCCTACCGACTTGAATTACCTCAACAACTCGCCAATGTACATAATACCTTTCACGTCTCGAATCTGAAGAAATGCTTAGCTAAAGAAGATCTCACTATTCCTTTAGACGAAATTAAAATCAATGAAAAACTACAATTCATTGAAGAACCCGTCGAGATAATGGATCGTGAGGTTAAAAGACTCAAGCAAAACAAGATACCAATTGTTAAGGTTCGATGGAATGCTCGTAGAGGACCCAAGTTCACCTGGGAACGAGGAGATCAGATGAAGAAGAAATACCCGCATTTATTTCCAGAAGATACGTCAACACCTCCAACTGCTTAAAATTTCGGGACGTAATTTATTTAACGGGTAGGTACTGTAGTGACCCAAACTTTTCCATGTTTATATATATTAAATGAAATTGATATTTATATGATTAAGTGTTTCCAACATGTTAAGCAATCAAATTTTTTAAGACTTGATTAATTGAAATAGGTTTTATATAGACAATTGACCACCCAAGTTGACCGGTGATTCAAGAACGTTAAAACTTGTAAAAACTATATGATGTCATATATATGGATATATATATATAGTTAACATGGTATTATGATAAGTAAACATATCATTAAGTATATTAACAATGAACTACATATGTAAAAACAAGACTACTAACTTAATGATTTTGAAACGAGACATATATGTAACGATTATCGTTGTAACGACATTTAATTGTATATATATCATCTTACGATATATTAATATATCATAATATCATGATAATGTAATAATTTAACATATCATTTGATATAATAAACAATGGGTTAACAACACTTAACAGGATCGTTAACCTAAAGTCTTCAAAACAACATTTACATGTAACGACTAACGATGACTTAACGACTCAGTTAAAATGTATATACATGTAGTGTTTTAATATGTATTTATACACTTTTGAAAGACTTCAAGACACTTATCAAAATACTTCTACTTAACAAAAATGCTTACAATTACATCCTCGTTCAGTTTCATCAACAATTCTACTCGTATGCACCCGTATTCGTACTCGTACAATATACAGCTTTTAGATGTGTGTACTATTAGTATATACACTCCAATGATCAGCTCTTAGCAGCCCATGTGAGTCACCTAACACATGTAGGAACCATCATTTGGCAACTAGCATGAAATATCTCATAAAATTACAAAAATATTAGTAATCATTCATGACTTATTTACATGTAAATAAAATTACACATCCTTTAAATCTAATCCATATACCAACGACCAAAAACACCTACAAACACTTTCATTCATCAATTTTATTCATCAAATTGATCTCTCTCAAGTTCTATCTTCAAGTTCTAAGTGTTCTTCATAAATTCTATAAGTTCTAGTTTCATAAAATCAAGAATACTTCCAAGTTTGCTAGCTTACTTCCAATCTTGTAAAGTGATCATCCAACCTCAAGAAATTTTTCTTATTTAAAATAAGATATCTTTCTAATACAAGGTAATACTCATATTCAAACTTTGATTCAATTTCTATAACTATAACAATCTTATTTCGAATGGAAATCTTACTTGAACTTGTTTTCGTGTCATTATTCTGCTTCAAGAACTTTCAAGCCATCCAAGGATCCTTTGAAGCTAGATATATTTTTTTCATTTCCAGTGAGTTTATCCACAAAATCTGAGGTAGTAATGATGTTCATAACATCATTCAATTCATATATATAAAACTACCTTATTCGAAGGTTTAAACTTGTAATCACTAGAACATAGTTTAGTTAATTCTAAACTTGTTCGCAAACAAAAGTTAATCCTTCTAACTTGACTTTTAAAATCAACTAAACACATGTTCTATATCTATATGATATGCTAACTTAATGATTTAAAACCTGAAAACACGAAAAACACCGTAAAACTGGATATACGCCGTCGTAGTAACACCGCGGGCTATTTTGGGTTAGTTAATTAAAAACTATGATAAACTTTGATTTAAACGTTGTTCTTCTGGGAAAATGATTTTTCTTATGAACATGAAACTATATCCAAAAATCATGATTAAACTCAAAATGGAAGTATGTTTTCCAAAATGGTCATCTAGACGTCGTTCTTTCGACTGAAATGATTACCTTTACAAAAATGAATTGTAACCTGTATTTCTTACTATAAACTTATACTTTTTCTGTATAGATTCATAAACTTAAGTTCAATATGAAACCATAGCAATTGAATTCACTCAAAACGGATTTAAGACGAAGAAGTTATGGGTAAAACAAGATTGGATATTTTTACTTGTTGTAGCTACGTGAAAATTGGTAACAAATCTATACAAATCATATCGACAAGTATGCAAATAGACACGTATGAAAATGTTTTGACACGTATGCAAATCTATACAAATCATATCGACACGTATGCAAATAGACACGTATGCAAATGTTATGGGTAAAACAAGATTGGATATTTTTACTTATTGTATTATACATGTATTCTAATATATTATGTAATCTTGGGATACCATAGACACGTATGCAAATATTTTGACATATCATATCGACCCATCTATATATATTATTTGGAACAACCATAGACACTCTATATGCAATAATGTTGGAGTTAGCTATACAGAGTTGAGGTTGATTCCAAAAATATATATACTTTGAGTTATGATCTAGCCTGAGATGTGTATACACTGGGTCGTGGATTGGGTCAAGATAATATATATCAATTTATTTCTGTACATCTAACTATGGACAACTAGTTGTAGGTTACTAACGAGGACAGCTGACTTAATAAACTTAAAACATTAAAACGTATTAAAAATGTTGTAAATATATTTTGAACATACTTTGATATATATGTACATATTTGTTATAGGTTCGTGAATCGACCAGTGGCCAAGTCTTACTTCCCGACGAAGTAAAAATCTGTGAAAGTGAGTTATAGTCCCACTTTTAAAATCTAATATTTTGGGATGAGAATACATGCAGCTTTATAAATGTTTTACAAAATAGACACAAGTACGCAAAACTACATTCTATGGTTGGATTATTAAACCGAATATCGCTCTTCAAGTCTGGTAGCCTAAAAATTAGGGAAATGGCCCCTAATTGACGCGAATCCTAAAGATAGATCTATTGGGCTTAACAACCCCTATTCAGGTTATGGATAGTTTAGTACTTCGAGATTATTATACAGACGAGAGGTTCTGTTTTGGGGATATTCTATGCATTAAGTTAACGTTGGTTACCAGGTGTTCAACATATGAATGATTTTTATCTCTATGCAGTTTGCGAAATGCCTGATAAGAGATGTGTTATAAAAATAAAATCTTGTGGTCTATTACTATGATTTAATAATATGTAGGTTAAACCTATAACTCACCAACAATTTTGTTGACGTTTTAAGCATGTTTATTCTCAGGTGATTATTAAGAGATTCCGCTGTTGCATACTAAATTAAGGACAAGATTTGGAGTCCATGCTTGTATAATATTGTTTAAAAACTGCATTCGAAGACTTATGTTGATGTGTAATATTATTGTAAACCATTATGTAATGGTCGTGTGAAAAACGCTATATTTTAGATTATCATTATTTGATAATCGTCGTAATATTTTAAAGGTTATGGTTTGTTTTAAAATTGAATGCAGTCTTTGAAAAACGTCTCATATAGAGGTCAAAACCTCGCGACGAAATCAATTAATATGGAATGTTTATAATCAATATGAACGGGATATTTCACCTTCGGTGCCATTAAACGAGTGTGGTTCACAACTCAAGAAAGTCTTGTACGTACACCCTACTTGTCCATTGTTTTGAGTATTAGTCGTATCTTGATTTCGGTGATTTGTAGCGTTTACATTGTTACTATTAGTTCCGTTTCGGAGTTCTGCCACAGCTTCAGTTATTCCTTCGGAAATCCACCGACGAACATCAGCTTGGGAAACTGGCTTGGGCGGCATTATCTTTCTGGTCACGATAACACATTCAGTTAGTGTCAAAGAAATAGACATATAAAATATACTAGCAACGGAATGATGCATAGTAACTAATATTAAATTGTAGCGATTCTAGTAGCACTAGTGATATATAATAGCGATACATAACGTTTAGTAGTAGCTGTAGTAAGAACAATGTACACTAGTAACATTATCACTAACACAAATTGCCATTAGTAAACCAACACTTAAAGAAATAAACTTCTTGTTCAAAAATTCATGCATAACCAGTAAAAGTAACATATTCCTCATTTCATAAGTAAAACCACATAAGCAAATCCACAACTAATAATGTATGTGTGAACATCATATAATAAACAGTAATAATCAAATAATGTTTGATAGCGTGGAACAATCTAGTCGAGCGATCTCTATTTGCATTTCTGAAGTTCCTTCAACAAGTACTCGACCATTTTCTCCAAATTTTCAACTCGCACGGTGAGATCATTTGGGTTGTTGTCGTTAGTAGCAGCAGTGGAGGCTCTAGGCTTTGGAGTAGACGTAGAAGCATCATAAGAATGAAAACGGCGACACATCTCAAGTGACTGATTATCATAACGAAAACTCTTATAAAATGGGTTATTACGCTGAGCAGGTCCTTTCAGTATCCTACAGTGGCCTCTCGGTCCATAGGGGTTAACATAATCGGGTTTAACAAAAGGTGTTTGGGGTGAATCGGGTACATCAGGTTCGGATTCGGATTCGGGTTCTGATACTTCTCCGGAATCCTCTGCAGGTTCCTTTCCTTTAGGCTCATTCTCATGCTCGGTCTCCATCTCGGGTTCCGATTCGGTATCATCCACAAACTCGAGTATCGTGTTTCCTTACGCTTGCACGATTTCCTCGGATTCCGTGTCAGAGTCGGTAAGAATGATAGGATTAGAAGAATTCATCTAGCACTCAAAGAAAACACAAAGTTAGTCACTTAGTAATCATATAATATTAGATACCAAGTAATCATAGCAATTTCATCTATTAGGGTTCATGCAACTTAACGAGTCTACGGTTACAGTCTAGACGCACTAGTTGTCCTAACGTTTGACTCTCTAATGCAGCCTAGTCCTAGGTAACCGATCTGCTCTGATATCAAATGTAATACCCCGTCATAATTCACTAACGGAATATTAACTCCTGGTCCCACAGTTTAGCGGTCACGCCCTCTATATGAGACGTTTCCGAAAAGTATTCGCATTAATCATGAAAACAAGTCATTTATTTAATAAAATGTAACTGGAAACATTTGACACCAATGAATAAAGTATATGAACCCAAAACATCAGAGAAAACTATTTAAATGCGAATATTTGTTCTTGAAATAAAAATAGAAATCATGCTGGACGCCGTCCAGTTCTAGCAGTAAACAGCACATAACTTCAAATAAAGCGAAAGCACTAGCTCTATGTACCTGAGATGAAACATGCAAAACGTCAACAAAAAACGTTGAGTGAATCTACAGGTTTAGTAAATCATTTCGTAAGTTAGGACACAAGATTTTCTTGGAAAACATCATAGGAAAAGTATACATTATCATGAGCACTTGATTATAAAACTTTAACCTTTGCGTAGGCCGAGCCCACGTCTTTCATTTACCCTATACCGGCGATACACCGATCAAGTGTACGTGTAACAACTACATAAGCACCTGTTTAACGTTGCGGTGAGGTTTGTCAAACCTAACGGTACCGTCCCTATAAGTCGAGCTTACAAAGTAACTAATATAATCAAGCTAAGGGATTTTTGATCTGAACTCATATGTATAATCTTAGTAAGTTACTTGTGCCAAACACGTAAAACATTTGTAAAAAGCATGCATCTCATCCCTGTAAAAAAGTAGTAGGGACTGTAGACTCACCTTAGCAAAAGCACTCGTAAAGATCTTAGCAAACTGTACTGTAGTCGAACACTCTCGACTGAACAACGCAACCTAAATAAGTAAACAATCTTAAGTATACACTAATAGGTCAAACTTAGTCAACCCATAGTGTACGTAAAATCCTAGTGCTCAGACTGACTCAACAAACATGTAAAAGTCAACTAATCCAAGCAAGTCAACGAAAGTCAACCAAAGTCAAACCAAAAGTCAACTTGGTCAAATAGGTCAACTAAAGTCAAACATCTCAGTAAGTCATGCAAACATAGTCAACGAATCATACTTAAGTCATATAACATGTTATCGCTCGTAATTTAGTAAATCGCATTTTCCACATCTTAAAGTAAACCTTCGAAAATCATACGTCATAAAGAAATACACTCATAGCGCATAGCACATAATTTATAAAATTATGATCAACTCCAGATCTTAACTAGACTTAAAATCGATTCCAAAAAGTCCGGCTAGGGCCTCATACGATAAATAAAAGTCCAATATCAGAAAGGCTCAAGTTCAGGTTCATTACAGAAAATTCTGCTCGCACGTCAGTTTTTAAACATTCTGCTAGGCCGAATGGCCCTTCTAGGGGTGTTCGGGCTCATTTTTGCTTAACTCTTGGTACGCGCCTGGTTCGTTTCGAGTGCCGTTAACCGTACCGGGTCTCCAGAACGTTAACAAGTCGTTGAAACGCAATCACCGAGTTTAATTCATTAAATAAATAATAAATTGAAAATAATTTTCTTAAAGTCAATAACTATCGAAAATAATTATTGTGTCGTTTTTCTGAGTTCCGTAAACTGAAAAGTCTTCTAGACGATAGACTTAATCGTAACGTTTTCTAGTTCTTTCACTATCCGAAATAAATCATAAATTAATATAACATATTAATTCAAACATTTCTCTATTAAGTATGTATTTAATTTAATTAAACACACAAGTCTAAGTAACCACCGTTAAATACTTAACGGACAACTAACGATAGTAAACGGAAAAAGTCAGGTTGTTACATGGTTGTTCATCATGACCATATGAACTGATTTGAGATGTTCTTGAGCATCCTAGGGTGTCGGGATGGTTTGATAGATGAGAATATATATAAGACTCATCAAAAACCGACACCCGAGGCTCAAGGTATGACCCGATGAAGTGTTAATGGAACTTATGTTATGAAATTGAACTTAGGTTATATAAATAATGATTTTCATTATTATTAAATTACTTAGGTTATAAAAGTAATTATTATTAATTAATACTTATGATATATATTTAGTGTATTATCTAATATTTATATTATGATTTAATTATTCCTATAATTAAACTTATGATTTAATAATATAATTATTATTAATGGAAAACTTATGTTAAGCATAAAACTTATGATATAAGATTATTATATCAAGACTTATAATAAAGATTAATTATTTATTTATTTATTATAAGACTTAGTTATTAATTATTTATGATAGAAATTAATTATTAAATACTTATGGTTTAATAATTATAACAAAATACTTATGATATGTGTAACATTTCATAATTAATTTATGATACTTATATTATGATTAATAATAATTCATTATTAATTAATAATATTTATGATATGACTAATATTTAATTAATTAATTAAATACTTATGTTATATATCATTTAAACTATAATTAACTTTATAATTCAATCTAATTTAATTAAACTTATGATATGACTAGTTTATACAAATATTATTTTAAATAATATTATAACTTATGTTATTAATATGATTTACACTTTAAAATTCAAGGTTGACTAAGTTTGACCAAGGTTGACTCGAGTTGACTTTTGAGTTTACTTTGACCTTTGGTTGACTTTGACTTTCAGTTGACTTTTGTTGACTTCTCTAAATAAGGAAACAATCTATTCAAAGGGACAATCTATATAAAGAAACCTTCTAAAGGAGGAAACTTTCCAAAATTAGAAACTTTTCACAAATAGAAACTTTCCAAAAATGGAAACTTTCCAAAAATGGAAACTTACTAAAAATAGAAACTTTCTAAAAATAGAAAGTACGTGTTATACGTTGTCCTGATCATACCGAATCATACCGATTGTTGTTCTTTGCTTTACTACAACAAGTACTATGGTTAACATACTAAGACTTGACTTAAGTTAGTTATTTATATCGACCTGCTTTATTTTTAGATAGGAGTTGTGATCATTCTTGATCATTTGCCTTTGATGTTCGCATACTTGTTTCCTTTTTGCTTTGTTTGCTTAAGTTGAGTTATAGTCCCATTTTTCATACTATTTTAAAGTATTTTTGGAATGAGATTACATGCAACTTTTGTTTCACATTTTAGACACAAGTGGAAATTAATTTAAATTATTCATTGTGAGCTGAACGAAAATATTCTCTAATCTGGTAATTGTAATCATTGGTTTCTACTGGTCAACGTGAATTCTATGCATAGATCTATCGCGCTTGACAGCCCCATTTCGTGCTAGTCGTGCTAGCAATTTATAATCAGAATGTATTAGTACTTCGTAATTTTTGAAGATACGCATGTTCAGTGTATATTGTTGTATGGTAAGGGTAAGGAATGGTTAAGTGGTTACCAGGTGGCTCACGGATTAATGGAATAATGTTTTTATGTTTTCTAACATTTGAAATCTTGTGGTCTAAAGCTTATACGTTATTTAAACCTATAATTCACTCAACATTTTTGTTGACAGTTTACTCGCATGTTTTCTCAGGTACTTGATTGATTGCTTCCGTTGTGCTTAGAGAGTCTACATACATATTGGCAGCTTTTGTTAACCATTAAACTTGCATTCTATTTTGGTTACATTAAATTGTAGGTGTTTATTGACTTGGTTTTGGTCAACTTTAGGTTATTTACTTATGTTGGTTTTTCTAAACTTACATTTATGATATGTTTCCTTTATAGAAAATCATTTTTAAATAAAGAATGCAATGTTATTAAATTCATTTAGAGTTATGATCAAGCTGCGGGACCAAGTGACGGAGCCGTTAAGGGTACTTAACGGGTCGTCCCATCAGATTGGAGGAATTCAGCAATCAGGATTTCGTCTCGGCTTAGAACAATTTCGGACTTCATTGAATTTACAGTTCCAGAGATAGAAATGGATTGAGGTTTTGAACGAAGGTACGTGTAAGTTAATAGAACGTTTTTCAATCGATTAAAGAGTTCAATTACAACAGCACTACAAGAATTTTAAGATGTTTTTAATTAGGGTTGGAATAGATTAACTATCACCAAACTTAGATGGGGTCTAAGGATATATTGGCAAATAATTCTTTTAATTTTAATCCAAGGGTTATTAATGATTGTTGCTTTTAAATTTAAGAGTTAATTTTTTGTCATGTCATCTTTTAGATAAGGTGCTTCGCTAATATAACTTTTGTTATAATAGTAATAATAATAATAATAGTAATAAGAGATAAGAGATAAGAGATTATTATTATTATTATTATTATTATTATTATTATTATTATTATTATTATTATTATTATTATTATTATTATTATTATAATTATAATTATTATTATTATTATTATTATTATTATTATTATTATTATTATTATTATTATTTTTATTATTATTATTATTATTATTATCATTATTATTATTATTATTATTATTATTAACAGGTCTGTTCGGACTGTCTCGGGATGCGTGCAACCCGATATTAGATTTTTGAGTTCACAGTTGCGTGCTTTTCGAAAAAACAATAAGTTTAGGCTTTTGAAACACATCATTTTCAATTTTCTTGATATAGTTATGAATTTTCAAAGTTTGATGAAATTTATATTTTACAAAAATGTTGAAGGAAAAATAGTTGAAATATCAAAATCGTATTGATCGTCACGATTATTCAAAAGTATTTTGATTTCTGAAATAATTCGTGTTATTTCTTTGTGAAAAGGAGAAGCTCATGGATCTTTCCGTTTTCCAATCCGAGTTCTGAGGATTTTTTTAAAAATTGTTAAAGTAGGTTACTTGGTCATAATTGTACATTTTCCGAAAAGCTGAATTTTCAAATCCTTGAAATGTCGAAACGGTGTCGGTCATTACGAGTTAATCAGGTCGAGTTGGCTTCTAAAAATTTTTGTCTAGTATTTTTATGGTAACAAGAATCACTTGGCTTTGGTCGTTTATCAAATGGTGTTCCACTAATGTTTCTAAAAATTATTGAAGTGGGCAGTTTAGTCATTTTTACAATATTTTGAGTTTTGTATTTTATCAAGTCATCCAACTACCGGGACCTATACTATGGAAATATGATTATAAAATAAATGTGTATGATTTTTAAAAGTCATTTTTGAGTCGTGTTGACTTTTAACGTTGACTTTTGAGTTAACTTTTGACCGTTGACTTTTTGGGTTGATTTTTTCTGAAAAAGTTAAAGAAGATTATTTTAATTAAATAAAGTATATTCTTATTAATGAGTCATATACTGTAACGACCCGTCCTAATCCATCTGGATGAATACATTACATTTGGTTACATCGCGAGGTACTTGACCTCTATACGATACGCTTTACAAACATTGCATTCGTTTTTAAAAGACAAACTTTCATCACATCGAAAGTTGACAGGCATGCATACCATTTCAGAATATATCCAATCTATAATTGACTTAATAAGAATCTTGATGAACTCAACGACTCGAATGCAACGTCTTTTGAAATATGTCATGAATGACTCCAAGTAATGTCTCTAAAATGAGCAAATGCACAGCGAAAGATTTATTTCATACCTGAGAATAAACATGCTTTAAAGTGTCAACCAAAAGGTTAGTGAGTTCATTAGTTTATCATAATCGATCATTTCCATAATTTTAATAGACCACAAGATTTCATTTTTTCATAAATATACATCTCATATCAGGCATTTCGCAAACTGCATAGAGATAAAAATTATTCATATGGATTGAACACCTGGTAACCGACGTTAACTTTAATGTATAGAATATCCCCACAGACATCTCATCTATATAATAATAATCTCGAAGTACTAAAGCATTCGTACCCCGAATGGGACTTGTCAAGGTCCATAGATCTATCTTTAGGATTTGCGTCAACTAGGGGTCATTTCCCTAAATTCTTAGGTTACCAGACTTGAAGGGCGAAATTCGATTTAGATAATCCAACCATATAATGTAGTTTCGATTACTTGTGTCTATTTCATCAAACATTTATAAAAGCAACGCATGTATTCTCAGTCCCAAAAATATATATTGCAAAAGTATTTAAAAAGGGATCAAATGAAACTCACGATACGATATTTTGTAGTAAAAATATGCATACGACGATACTGAGCAATGCAGGGTTGGCCTCTAATTCACGAACCTATATCATTTGTGTATTCATTAATACATGTAATCGTAATCGAACAATTTTATATATTATAACTTTATATATTATTTATTTAATTTGTATATATATTTGAAAATGATTATTATCTATATAGTTATATATACATATATATATATATATATATATATATATCTATATATATATATATATATATATATATATATATTGAAAATAGCTAATTTGTTTTATATGAATATTTATATAAAAATTATTAATATAATATATTCATACTTATGTGTAATATTACTTATGAGTATATTTTTATATACTTAATAATATAGTAATTAAAAATTGTATTTGATTATAATGATAATATTAATAATAACATTACTTATAATAATAATTATAATAAGAATCATAGTAATAATAATAGTGACATTAATAATAATACTTGTAACAATATTGATTTTACTGCTAATGATAGTCATGATACTAATTTTAGTATTTACATAATAATAATATTCGTGATAATAATATTACTTATGTCAATATTAACACTTTTATTATTTATAAAAAGATATTAATTTTAATATTAATGATAACAATAATAGTTTATGTTATTTTTGTAATAACAATAATAATAATAATCATATTCATAATAATAATAATAATAATAATAATAATAATAATAATAATAATAATAATAATAATAATAATAATAATCATACTTATATCAATGATAATAATAATAATAATAATACTATTAATACTTAGTGATATTACATAACAATAACTAAAAGGATAATAATAACAATCATAATATTAATATTAACATAACAATAACAATAATTAATAATACTCCTAATATCAATAATAATACTAATAATGGTTATGATACTTATAATTAAGATGATAATAATTATAATACTAATAATAATGATATTAATTTTAATTTTAATAGTGATAATAATATTCATAACATTAATGATAGTAATAATAATGATTAACATAATAATAATAACAATAACTAATAATAATAATAATAATAATAATAATAATAATAATAATAATGTAATTAATAATAGTAATAATAATAATAATAATAATAATAATAATAATAATAATAATAATAATAATAATAATAATAATAATAATAATAATAATAATAATAATAATAATAAGAATGAAAGTGTATACCCTTTAGAGGCCTTTCTAAAAAAAAAACATGCCCCAAGCCGGGCTCCAACCCGCGACCTCTCGGTTAAACCCAAAACTCGCCCAAACCACTCAGCTGCTGCTCACCTTTCTGATCTAATCTTTAATTATAATGTATTTAACCTATTCTCGATATTCATCTTCTTCGTTTTCACAAACTCAATCGGCTGAATCTCCCAAACTCATAACAGCACACTAGTTTCAATTTAGGACATGTAATCAAGACCTAAACAATCTACAGTGGTTGAACGAATTTAACAGAAAAGAAAACGAATAAAAAAATCACCCAGTAGTAGGAACGCGATGACCCATTTAAAACTCAAACTTTGATTTTAAAATTCAAACGTATTTAGGCTATGATTACTACATGAAGTATGTAGTATATCCACCATAAAACCTTCGAAGACAATCAATTGATTCTAAAACATAAATACGACTTCGAATTCTACGATGAACAAAATGTTTGACTTTTTATATTTAAAGTTTGACCTCAAAATTCGTACTTGAATTTGTAAATTAACAATTGAAACTTCGCAAGTAGTTTGAGTAAGGGATTTCTAACAACTCTGAATGTTTTTTTTTTTTTTTTTTTTGAAGATTGGTTTGGAATTGGGCTGTGGTTAGAATGTGATGTTAACGGGGCGGTACCTGTGTTCATCATTTTTTTTTATATTTTTTCGGTTTAATTCACTGATATAAACTATCAAAGGTGTTTGTGATTGATATTGGTGGAGGATAATCGATTGATTTTTGTATTAACAACTTGAGAAAAAAGAATCTTTATATAAAAGGGTTTAGGTCGACAAGAAATTGACAGGAACACAAGAATGAAGAAAAAGAATGAAATTGAAACGTGATGTTGAACAGATTTTGTTTTATTATACAGGTTAATCAACAAGCAATTCAATCAGACAAATAAATAAAGTGAAATAGATCTAAAACAAGATTCGATTCTTTTTTTATATATAAATGTAATATATAATTAATATTAATAATTAGTAAATATATTTATATAAATAATAATAATAATAATACTTTTAATATTATTTGTAAAATTAATAATATTAATATCAAAATAATACTAGTAACATTAATAATAATGATAAAAGTAATAAAAATTATGATAATGATAATTTTAAATTAAAATAATAAATTTTTAGTAACAATTTTAATAATAATCATAATAATACTAAAATTATAATTTTTCTACTATTTACAATAATAATGATATTACAAATTAAATATATCAGTTTTATATCTATGTATTATATTAAAATAACAATATACTGATATTACTATTAATATTAATATTAATATTAATAATACGAGTGATAATAATATAACAATTACATGTAACAGATTTCATATTATAATTTTTAATGATACTAATACTTGTAATACTAATTAATATAACAATTTTAATTAAACTTGTATTTACATTTAGTATATTAATATTATAATTTATTAATTATGTAATATTATGTTACATGATAACATTTATTAATATTTATATATATTATATATTTGTTACAATATAATAATAATTATTAATATAAATCCTATATAGATTTATAATATTATAATATTTATATATATATATATATATATATATATATATATATATATATATATATATATATATATATATATATATATATATATATATATATATATATATATATATATATATATATATATTCATTTTAATAGTAACTTAATAATCTTATTTATTATTTTAAATTTTAAATTTTAATTAATTAAAGTATGCTTTATTAATTCAAAATATTATACATATACTTATAGTTATATTTGTATAATATATATACCTATTTATTTACAAGTAATCGTTCGTGAATCATCGAGCACAGTCAAAGGGTAATTGTTTAAGTGAATATAATTCCAAAAATTTTTAAGACTCAACATTACAGTCTTTCTTATTGTGTCAGAAACATATAAAGATTAAGTTTAAATTTGGTCAGAAATTTCCGGGTCGTCACAGTACCTACCCGTTAAAGAAATTTCGTCCCTGAAATTTGATCGAGATGGTCATGGCTGACAATAAGTATGTTTTCATGATGAATATGAGTTGATAAATAAAATTTTATCAACATGGAGTAACATGGATAAACCAATTTGTTTATGTGAGGAGTACGAATGAAGCTATCACAAAAGAGTGAAATAAGTAAATGCAGGTTTGACTTAACGGGTGACGTAGTCATGGTTGGTCTGAGGAATTTTAGGAATTTAGAGAAAATCTTCGTAATAAGATTTGATTCTTCGGTAATTAAGGAAATTAGTATCCTCTTTGATTAAATGCGTTAACCTGTCTCGATTGCTCTGTCTGATATTTCACTATAAATCCACCCTCTTTATTTCCTTTATATTTTGGAGTTCCATCCTTTTATTTTCTCTTCCCGACTTTAAGTCAAGCTAATAATAGTCCAAAATTCATAGATATGAATTTCAGAATGATCATGACTAATGTTCTAAGAGAGAATTTGTAATAGCATGATCTTGATTGGTTAAATTACCGGAATTCAGGAGAAGAGATAGAACTTATCAAGAAAATATATTATTGATATGTTTATAAATTAGATAGAATGTAAGAGTCGTGTAACATGGCACATGATGACGTTATGATCTGTGAATCATCACGTTCTATTAGAAACTCAGCATGACTTACTGTAATATAATCACGTTGATCAAGTGTCATTATATTATACTAACTCATGCATCAGTTCCCCAACACTTTAAAAACATTCAGAATTTTTAAATTCGAATCTTTCAGAATTTAGAAACTAAAACAGTTTCCTTTCTGATGTAACACTGATATCGCGAAGAGATAACTGATTTCAGATAATAATAGTTATGAAAATATCTTCAGAAATATCAAGGATATTTATAATGAATGACACGATGATATCTTAGAATTTCTAATATCGATGAATGATGAAGAAGATTTGTTCGTAAAAGTTTAGAGTCAGGAGCAAGGTATTCGTTAATGACTTCGGGTTTAGTCTTTGTGATTTATCCACAGCCTCCTTCATGGTTTGTTCAATCCACTTTCCAGTTCCAACATTTCTGAGCTTTGCCAACATACTATTCTTTATCATCAAACTTCCGACTGTTAAAGTCGTTTACAGTTTTCTACAGTTTCTGCTGCTTCATTCAGCTTTTTCAACATTTGGAGTATTGATTCGTAGACTGGGTGCTTTTCAAAATTTCAGAATGGAAGATCATAATTCTAAGAGATAAATGTTATATGTATTCGTATACTGATTGCTAATTCTCGGTAATTAGTATGGCAATTCTCGTTATAAGATGTGAATGAGTATATGATAGGGTTTTGATGAACAATTATAATGGTTCTTCGGAGAGACTTAAGCTAATGAGTAATGAAGTTGCTGGTAAGTTTACTGCTAATGTGGTGGAATATAAATGGTTCTCCAGTAACGATGATGAAGGAGTAATCTTTATAATAAGGTTTATTCGAATGAAACATTGAAGTTGATTTGTTGGAGCTGTGACAAAATTGGCTATTTTGGAAAGAGATTGCAAAGTTATTTTATTTTTTTGTAATAACAACGCCAAGGAATTATATATTCATTTTAAACTTCCACTTAGGTTCCAAGAGTTTTTAGGTGCATAACTATATGCATAATCTTTCCTTCCATAGATGAGATGTAGTTGGTTCATCCTCTCGATTGAGGTGTTTTCAAGAATCGTGAAAGGTTTGAACAAAGATTGTAATTGTCAAGATACAAATGAGGTTTAAGATGAAATCAAGTGGCAAACTTGAAGAGATGTTTAGTTTCATATGTTATAATCAATATTTTAATTCATTTTAATTGTCCAATGTTGGTAGTCCACAGTTAGTATTCCACAGTTAGAAATTCAATAATTCATATATAATATTCGAATTAATTAATACGTATCGTGACCCATTATATACATGTCTCAGACTCGATCACAACTCAAAGTATATATATTATTTTGGAATCAACCTCAACCCTGTATAGCTAACTCGATCATTACCGCATATAGAGTGTCTATGGTTATTCCAAATAATATATATAGATGCGTCGATATGATATGTCAAAACCTTGTATACGTGTCCCGAATTATCAGACGCTATTTAAAGTGCGTTAAATAAATAACAGAAATTAAATGACAATAAATAAAATTGCGAGAATTAAATTGCGATAAAATAAATTGCGATAATTAAAATATAATAAGGAATTAGTAGTTAGCTAGAAACAGTTAGCTAGGATTTTGTTAGCGTGAATTCTTAACAAAATTTCTCATAGTTAATTTGTTTGTTTCTAACAAAAAAATTTTTTGTCTAATGTCTTCTTCATTATGCCACTTGTTGGATTCTGATAAGTCAAAATCCAAATATGAAATTGAATGAAAATGGTTATTCTGTGGTGAACGGATTAGTATATCTGTGGATGTAAGTAGGATAGTAAATGACCGTTGAATCGGATTCGAAGAATGTACAGTGTAACTTATTAAAGTGAAATCTAAATATTCCTCTGGTATTACCTACCCGTTAAAATATTTTCACCATTAACAGTTTGTACAAAAGAATTCTTAATTACAATCTTTATGAAAACATATATACATATATATTTTCTTCAGATGTAATCATGTATTTAATGAGTCAATATGATATTAATCTCATTTGATTTATCGTTAGATCTAGAATACATAATCTCTAAAACATTAGAGATTACAAAATCGTCGTGAAGAACGAAGGTAATTGATGTAGAATGATACGTAGAACGATGATTATACTCGAGGTACAGAATGAGATGTTGAGGCATAGATTTTTGATGGTACTGGTGCTGTTACTGATGGTACTGTTGGTGCCGGTGATGTTGCTGAAGCTGGTACATTTTGCACCATATTTTCCAAGACTACAACTCGGGCGCGAAGCTCGTTGACTTCTATTATTACTCCAGAATGATTGGCGGTTGGAACAAGTGGATGAATAAAGTTCAGAATTTGGGATAGCATATAATCATTGTGAGATATCCTGGAAATGAGGGTGAATATGGTGTTTCGGATAGGTTCGTCGGTAAGTGCTTCAGGTTCTTCGCCAAGAGGTGAATTCGGTTGGTGGAAGGGATCGTCTTCTTCGCGTCTCCATTGATTAAGTCGACTACGAACCCATCAGATGAATTGGGGATGGCTGATTGGTTGATTCATTCTAGTTACACTGCCTTCGGAGCCCGAGTGAAAATCCATATCGGAATTCGAGGGACTTGAACTAGTGACGAGTTCCATTTTCGTACGATTGAATAAAGGATTTTTCGATATGAAATGATTTCCGGCTATCGGAGGGTATTCTAATTACATAGAATATCTATTTATATAGAAAAAAAGATTTCGTAGATTATGGAGGAATTTACGGAATATGTCAGGCAAAGCTTACAGTAACAGATACGCTAAGATATGATTTTTTGTCTTTACACTATTCATGCAATCCAGGCAGTAAGATATGTCTAGATTAAGAATGATAAGCAAGTGATTCCCTAAGAATGATAATCAGGTAATTTTTTACACGAAATGATAAGCAAAACTTTTGACATGCAGACACGGTCGAAGTCCAGACTCACTAATGCATCTAAGAAACTATCAGTTAGACACACTAATGCAAGACCTGGTTCGCTAAGACCACCGCTCTGATACCACATGTAACGACCCATCCTAATTCATCTGGACGAATACATTACATTTGGTTACATCGCGAGGTACTTGACCTCTATATGATACGCTTTACAAACATTGCATTCGTTTTTAAAAGACAAACTTTCATCACATCGAAAGTTGACAGGCATGCATACCGTTTCAGAATATATCCAATCTATAATTGACTTATTAATAATCTTGATGAACTCAACGAATCGAATGCAACGTCTTTTGAAATATGTCATGAATGACTCCAAGTAATGTCTCTAAAATGAGCAAATGCACAGCGGAAGATTTCTTTCATACCTGAGAATAAACATGCTTTAAAGTGTCAGCCAAAAGGTTGGTGAGTTCATTAGTTTATCATAATCGATGATTTCCATAATTTTAATAGACCACAAGATTTCATTTTTTCATAAACATACATCTCATATCAGGCATTTCGCAAACTGCATAGAGATAAAAATCATTCATATGGATTGAACACCTGGTAACCGACGTTAACTTTAATGCATAGAATATCCCCACAGACATCTCTTCTGTATAATAATAATCTCTAAGTACTAAAGCATTCGTACCCCGAATGGGACTTGTCAAGGTCCATAGATCTATCTTTAGGATTCGCGTCAACTAGGGGCCATTTCCCTAAATTCTTAGGTTACCAGACTTGAAGGGCGATATTCGATTTAGATAATCCAACCATATAATGTAGTTTCGATTACTTGTGTCTATTTCATCAAACATTTATAAAAGCAGCGCATGTATTCTCAGTCCCAAAAATATATATTGCAAAAGCATTTAGAAAGGGAGCAAATGAAACTCACGATACGATATTTTGTAGTAAAAATATGCATACGACGATACTGAGCAATGCAGGGTTGGCCTCGGATTCACAAACCTATATCATTTGTGTATTCATTAATACATGTAATCGTAATCGAACAATTTTATATATTATAACTTTATATATTATTTATTTAATTTGTATATAGATTTGAAAATGATTATTATATATATATATATATATATATATATATATATATATATATATATATATATATATATATATATATATATATATATATATATATATTGAAAATAGCTAATTTTTTTATATGAATATTTATATAAAAATTGTTAATATAATTTATTCATACTTTTGTGTAATATTACTTATGAGTATATTTTTATATACTTAATAATATAGTAAAAATTGTATTTGATTATAATAATAATATTAATAATAATATTACTTATAATAATAATCATAATAAGAATCATAGTAATAATAATAGTGACATTAATAATAATACTTGTAACAATATTGATTTTACTGTTAATGATAGTCATGATACTAATTTTAGTATTTACATAATAATAATATTCGTGATAATAATATTACTTATGTCAATATTAACACTTCTATTATTTATAAAAAGATATTAATTTTAATATTAATGATAACAATAATAGTTTGTGTTATTTTTGTAATAACAATAATAATAATAATAATCATATTCATAATAATAATAATAATCATACTTATATCAATGATAATAATAATAATATATCAATGATAATAATAATAATAATAATAATAATAATAATAATAATAATAATAATAATAATAATAATAATAATAATAATAATAATAATAATAATAATAATACTATTAATACTTAGTGATATTACATAACAATAACTAAAAGGATAATAATAACAATCCTAACATTAATATTAACATAACAATAACAATATTTAATAATACTCCTAATATCAATAATAATACTAATAATGGTTATGATACTTATAATTAAGATGATAATAATTATAATACTAATAATAATGATATTAAATTTAATTTTAATAGTGATAATAATATTCATAACATTAATGATAGTAATAATAATGATTAACATAATAATAATAATAACAATAACTAATAATAATAATAATAATAATAATAATAATAATAATAATAATAATAATAATAATAATGTAATTAATAATAGTAATAATAATAATAATAATAATAATAATAATAATAATAATAATAATAATAATAATAATAATAATAATAATAATAATAATAATAATAATAATAATAATAATAATAATAATAATAATAATGAAAGTGTATACCCTTTAGAAGCCTTTCTAAAAAAAACATGCCCCAAGCCGAGCTCGAACTCGCGACCTCTCGGTTAAACCCAAAACTCGCCCAAACCACTCAGCTGCTGCTCACCTTTCTGATCTAATCTTTAATTATAATGTATTTAACCTATTCTCGATATTCATCTTCTTCGTTTTCACAAACTCAATCGGCTGAATCTCCTAAACTCATAACAGCACACTAGTTTCAATTTAGGACATGTAATCGAGACCTAAACAATCTACGGTGGTTGAACGGATTTAACAGAAAAGAAAACGAATAAAAAAATCACGCAGTAGCAGGAACACGATGACCCATTTAAAACTCAAACTTTGATTTTAAAATTCAAACGTTTTTAGGCTATGATTACTACATGAAGTATGTAGTATATCCACCATAAAACCTTCGGAGACAATCAATTGATTCTAAAACATAAATACGACTTCGAATTCTAGGATGAACAAAATGTTTGACTTTTTATATTTAAAGTTTGACCTCAAAATTCGTGCTTGAATTTGTAAATTGACAATTGAAACTTCGCAAGTAGTTTGAGTAAGGGATTTCTAACAACTCTGAATGTTTTTTTTTTTTTTTTTTTTTGAAGATTGGTTTGGAATTGGGCTGTGGTTAGAATGTGTTGTTAACAGGGCGGTACCTGTGTTCATCATTTTTTTTATATTTTTTCGGTTTAATTCACTGATATAAACTATCAAAGGTGTTTGTGATTGATATTGGTGGAGGATAATCGATTGATTTTTGTATTAACAACTTGAGAAAAAAGAATCTTTATATAAAAGGGTTTAGGTCGACAAGAAATTGATAGGAACACAAGAATGAAGAAAAAGAATGAAATTGAATCGTGATGTTTAACAGATTTTGTTTTATTATACGGGTTAATCAACAAGCAATTCAATCAGACAAATAAATAAAGTGGAACAGATCCAAAACAAGATTCGATTCTTTTTTTTATATAAATGTAATATATAATAAATATTAATAATTAGAAAATATATTTATATAAATAATAATAATAATAATAATACTTTTAATATTATTTGTAAAATTAATAATATTAATATCAAAATAATACTAGTAACATTAATAATAATGATAAAAGTAATAAAAATTATGATAATGATAATTTTAAATAAAAATAATAAATTTTTAGTAACAATTTTAATAATAATCATAATAATACTAAAATTATAATTTTTCTATTATTTACAATAATAATGATATTACAAATTAAATATATCAGTTTTATATTTATGTATTATATTAAAATAACAATATACTGATATTACTATTACTATTAATATTAATATTAATAATATGAGTGATAATAATATAACAATTACATGTAACAGATTTCATATTATAATTTTTAATGATACTAATACTTGTAATACAAATTAATATAACAATTTTAATTAAACTTGTATTTACATTTAGTATATTAATATTATAATTTATTAATTATGTAATATTATATTACATGATAACATTTATTAATATTTATATATATTATATATTTGTTACAATATAATAATAATTATTAATATAAATCCTATATAGATTTATAATATTATAATATATATATATATATATATATATATATATATATATATATATATATATATATATATATATATTCATTTTAATAGTAACTTAATTATCTTATTTATTATTTTAAATTTTAATTAATTAAAGTATGCTTTATAAATTCAAAATATTATACATATACTTATAGTTATATTTGTATAATATATATATACCTATTTATTTACAAGTAATCGTTCGTGAATCATCGAGCACAGTCAAAGGGTAATTGTTTAAGTGAATATAATTCCAAAATTTTTTGAGACTCAACATTACAGTCTTGCTTATTTTGTCGAAAACATATAAAGATTAAGTTTAAATTTGGTCGGAAATTTCCGGGTCGTCACATATACAACTTGTTTAAATACTTTTTAAAGTACTTAAATCACCCGAATTACAAATGTACTATGACTTGACCTATAGTGCTACTAGGTATTTATTAACCTATTTTATTATTCCAGGTTGATTGTTGGACTATTGTGGTCCATTCTCGTTGCTTGTGGTTTACTAATTCATTGTTGTGCTTATTGTGAGTTTTATAGCTCCCTTTTTGACACGTTAAACTATTTTAGAACTGGGAATGCATGCTCTTTGAAAGTTTTACATAGTAGACATGAGTAATTAAATTTATATATGTGTGGGTTATAGGACGGAACAAATCCCTTTAGCTTGGTGATGTGCTAGATCAGGTAATATAATTTATGAACACATAAAAATACCTAATTAATAGCTAAAACACAAATACAAGCAAGCGTACCCGATCAGGAAATAGTATAACTATGGTAAAGTGCTAAGTTCGTTCCACGGACAACTTAATTACTAACTCGTATGATTAAAGTCACACAAAATTCTAATTAAATAAAAAAAACAATTTAGGGGTGTACCGTTTAATGACCGATATGTCAAAGTAATGATTAAACACGTAATAATACGCAAACTTTTGAAACACTAAAATTCAATAATCAAACAAATAGGTTTACTTAGGAACTCTTCACTTTCTTATGTTGGGAATTCTAAACTAAAGTAGATAACTTCATATCATGCATGTGATTTATAGATTAATTGTATATTTCAGACGCACCTATATAATCTAGCCTACAAAAGTGTCACTCGATCTTGACTAAACCACATACCAGACCGTCTATATATTTTCAAATATCCATCAACTAAATTACTAATCTAGAGTAATTGCGCCAACTGGTTGTCGCAACAATTCACACCTGCTAGTTTCTCTTAATCAATTAGCTTCAGCTAGTTGTCAATTAGCATGAATAATCCTTTGTCACTTAGTTACAAACTATTAATTAAATCCTATGAGTTGTCAATATATATGGATAAAATCAATAACCAAACCCTTTAATATAGATAATACCATGCAAGATTCGTTCTTTACTAAACCTACATTAATCATGCAATCAAATCCATTTTCATTGAAATAAAACCAATCCCAACATAATAAGTATTTGGCCTAAGTAAACATAATAAACTTAGCCAACAATCATCATGAAATCAACAAAACAATTATCCAAAGTGAAATCTATGATCAATGAAATAAGAATTAAACTTAAATAAAAGTGTTTATGAAATCAACCGATGTTACTAGCTTTCTCTTGATAAGTGCAAGGCATTAGAATGCTCCAAACCTCCTTGAATAAACACTAAACCTCAATCAATTGGGCTATGAACCTAATTGACTTGTCACTAAGAGTTTAGACTTTGAAGATTCTGGCTAAGACGGATATCCCTACTCCCAACATTAACCGTAAAGGGTTTAAACGACCTTATGGATAGAATCCTAGGTACATGAATAAAGTGGTATATCTTTAAAGGAAAGTCTCAGCTTTTCTTAATCCTAGTTGGTTTAACTATAGTAACATTCCTCCAGATAATACTAAGCTATGCCTTAACATTAACAGATGTGCAATCTTAGATATCCTAAGGTACTGCTAATTAGATTAGAGGTCTCTCCTTTGCAATCACTTACTCAACCTCGGATCATCTTACAACATCTCAAGAACGTTGCTTCTGACGCGAATCATGCTTTTGAGCAAGCTAATGTTCACTGAACTCTATATTGCCTACTCTAATCACAACCTAAATGGGCAGCTCTTCTTTGACGGATAAATGATTAACCGTACGTAGGTACTATATCCCTATTGTGACGTTAAGCACACATAACTACTTACCTTGTATCCTAGGGTTGATCAGGTACTAATACTAGGTTATAGCCACGTGAGTAAATGGAAAGGGTGGTCCGTAAATTAGACTTCTAAACTATCAAGGTTTCAACATAACAATAGCATAAGTTTCAAATAAGATATTCAACATATAATAAACATTTGCAATGAATAGATAAGCATGCAAGATGAAAGCAACTTAAGGTAACAAAATAACTTTATTAGATTAAGGAATGTGTTTCCCGTTTACAGACGAGATCTGGACCATTACAAGTGCTGACATCCTCTAGACCGCTCCTAGTACAATTTTTGGCGTTCACCTCCGAGTACTTAATTTCCCGCCCAGAGGTGAGAAGGCTTTGAAAGCTCTAGTGAGAGATTGTATTGTAGTGAGAGAGTGTTAAAAGGTGTGTGGAAAATGGTTGACAAGTGCCCTTTAAAAAATAGGAAAAGTTGTTGTCATACGGCTGGCAGGCCGTATGGCCTGGCCGTATGGCAAGGCAGCCCGTTTATTATGCCCGGATGCATGGCAGTCCGTTTCCCTTGTGGCAAGACGTATGGCAGCCCGGATGGCAAGCCGTATGGCTTGCCTAATTTGCTGTTTTCGCTGGATCGTAACTTGATTTCCTGGGTCATGACTTGTCTTTCACTGTTTTCGCTCTAAATCTTCGTTTTAGCTCCGGTTTACTTGATTCTTTTTGTATCGTCTTCGTAATTACAAAATCTACAAATTCAACCGACAAAGTGATTATTTTGCCGATAAATCTTGGAACTTTATCATTTTCGGGCCCTAATATCGAGGTAAAAATGTGACTTTTTAGCCGATATCAAATATCTCACACTTAGACTTTACTTGTCCTCAAGCAAACTTTTGATTTTTTATCACATAAGATTCCTATTAGTAGTGATCAAGCGATCTTCGTTTCGCAAGACTTGAGAGTGAAAACTTCATTTTATCCTTTTTGCTATTCCCGAATCTTTTCCCGCAAGCATGAGAGGAGGTTACATAACTGAGGCTATCTCACTCAAGTCACTCAATTCACTAAAGTGTATCGGGTGTCCTAAAGTTCTAAGAAATAAAATCGCTCATAGCCAGTCATGTTTGCATTCTTCGCCATAGGCTTGATCAAGACTCAAATCTCCATCACTTATTTGAGAGAATATTCAGTTATAGGCTCGGCTTATTTTGTGAAAGGATGGTGATTGGAGTTTTTGGGTTGTGAAAGGGTTTGGATAGATATGAGTTTTTTAAGGATTGATTTTGATAATCCTTTCAGTTTTTTATCAGGAATTTCAAACTGAGCATCCTTCTGTTCGACTGCCAGGAGTTCTTTTCTCGAATCTTTTGGTTCTGCTTCTTTTCTCAAAACCTTTTTTTGGCAAGCATCTTTTGCTTTTCTCTCCGAGGTCTCCTTTTTATCAGCGTTCTTCCTGGTACTTGACTTGGATGCTCCATTTTATAATGCGGTTTTATAGAGGATTTCCAGGAAGTTATGATTTCATCGGGATTTATTTCTTTATTTATGAGGTAAATGAAAGGAATGGATGGCAGAAGATGGTTTTATGGTGGCTTGGAGTGAAAATGAAAACATAAGTATGTTGTGGGGGTGTTTTGCCTTCACGAATAGCTGAGGTTTCTAACTTAGTAATTCTCATCAAAAGGTGTGATTCCAAAATATAGATCAAGAGCAAGTTCTGATTCAAAGATGCCTAACATCGGCATACTCAACGGAAATATAGTGAAGCATGAAAAATGAGTGCTTGTTGGGCCTTATTTGAGGTGCCTCGCAATAATTATAATGGGTCAAATTGCGTCTTTGGTTATGCAATGCTCTTTTGGAAAATTGGTACGGTTTTTGCAAAATGTTTCGATTTTGTTTTACTCTTTTGTCTATTTTGTAACAAAAACTTTTTGATCATTTATAAAATTTTGGAATCCTAAGTGTTTTATAGCTCGAAAAGTTTTAAATTTTTGAAAAAATTAGTTTGTTAAACACTTGAGGATTTTGCACGAATCATTATGTGTGTGACAACCCGGAAATTTCCAACCAAATTTAAACTTTAATCTTTATATGTTTCCGACACGATAAGCAATATTTGTTAAGTTAAATTTCAAGAATTTTAAACTATGTTCATACATTCATTCACCCTCGACCAAGTTCCAACGATTCACGAACCATTAAACGAATATGATTATATATGTATATGTATATATATATTATAACTTGAAACGTAAACAAAATATTAGATTAAATACTTTATATGATTGTATCTGTTTCAAAATGTTTATCAATGGAATTAGAAGATAAGATCAAATGATTGAATTATCAGATATATTGAATTATGATTACAAGTCTCTGTTGAAAGGCCCACGTTGATTTGAGAAATCTTTCCATTTTAATAATATTCGGAAAATGGTAAAGTGATTTATAAATAAGAACAAATTGTCAATCATTGAGAACTAGACAAAGGATAGTGGAAGATTGAATCTCATAAAGACTCGATTGATCTATTTAGTTTTAAACGTACAAAAACGTTTTCAGTTTAAAAAGAACTTTATTATTAAAACGTATATAACTTTTATAAATATCTAGAACCACTTTTGACAACTCATTACTTAACTAGTATGATAAAGATAACGATATTTATATTTTATTTTATATATATAACGACTTAAATTAATATTATACGCGTATTATACGTACATAGTTTTATATTTTTACTATACTTAAACTTTACCTTTACTTTATTTTTACTTTACTTTAACTTTAATAATTCACTTTAATAATTCATACTTTAATAATTCACTTTAATAATTCATACTTTAATAATTCACTTTAATAATTCATACTTTAATAATTCACTTTAATAATTCATACTTTAATAATTCACTTTAATAATTCAAAAATCTATTATAAATAGAATTCAATAGGTTTCATTATATCATAGAAACTTGAAAATATTTTTCTCTAAACTCTCTCAATCGATTTACATATATATATTTACTCCGTATTATTTCAAGATATTATTAGTATACATAAAATATTACGACGGAGTGCTGTCCGAGTGATTTCGAAATTATTTTCGAGTGGGATAGGATTAAGGAAATTATGGGTTATAGCTATGGAGGTGATTGAGTATGGTTCATGGGTATGCTCGTGAGGTCAATATAGTGTTTATCATTTCCGTTGCGTCTACGTACCTTTCCTGCAATATTGAATCTCAATATTGATACGTGAGTACTCATAATTTAACTTTTACATACTAATAGTGTATCCTTGACTAGTGCTCGAGTATTTAGGATTATGCATGCTTGTACTTTTAATATTGCCCTTAGACAGGTTAGGTTGAATGTTGAATTAGTTACACTTGCGGTTGAGATAAGGTATAAGATATGCATGTCCTTGGAAAGCTAGCGAAAAATTAAGAACTTTTCCTTTAGATATCGAATGGTTTCGATGAACGGATTAGAAGTTATAATCAATTGAATTTTCGATATTTTTATTAAAAATGATTATTATTATCGTCGTTTTTATCGTCGTTCTAGTTTTATCTTATTATTATGATTATTATTATCTTTATCAATAAAAGAGATTTATCATTAAAAATTGTTATTTTTTTTTTATTATTACTATCGTTATTATCGTTAAAGTTATAATTAGTATTATTATTATTATCCAATTATTATTATTATTATTATTATTATTAGTATTATTATTATTATTATCGTTATTAATATATATATCATTATTTAAAAATGGTTATTGTTATTGTTATTGTTATTATTATTATTACTATATTATTATTAAGATAATTATTAGTATTATCGTTAATAATGTTATAGTAACTATCATTATTAATATTAGTGTATTTAAAACAAATATTTGTAACACCTAATTATTTTGATTACTATTATTATCATTATTATGAACACGATATAAAATACGATTAAAAGCTATTAAACGAAACGATTAGGAAATAATGAGTAAGAGTATCATGATGAAATTAAAATATTATAAGATATTGATTTAGATAAAATTATCGTTCTTATTATTTTTATCATTACTATTATTATTAAAAGTATCGTTAGTATTAAAACTATCATTTTAACAAAAATTATCATTTTAATAGAAATGTTATTGTTACTATAAAATATTATTATTATTATTATTTTAAATAGAATTATTATTTTAAAGATAATATTAAAAATTATCGTAAATATTAAAGTTATCATAATTAGAATTATCGTTTTATCATAATGTCATCTTAGTAATTATAAATATTGATATTTTTATAATAATAATTATTATTACAAAATAATACAACTTTTACTTACTATCATTATAGATATTATTTTATCAAATAAATATGTGATACAAACATATTTTACTACGTGTAATAACTTACTTTAATAATACCTATCATATTATCTTTATGATATTAAATGAACCCTATAAATTTTATTACTTAATATATATAAAAGTATATTTTATTATATAAATTTAATATAAAATTTTATTTATTAATAAATAAATTATATTATTTACTCTAATAAATCTTTTAAAAATATTTAAAAATATAAAACGACGATATTTAAACTATATATTAATCATGTATAGATTTTTGAAAATTATTTTGAGTCAAATTTACTTTTGTTGACTTTTGCATATTAGTCTCGAGCATTAGGATTGTGGTACACTACGACTTAACCTAATTTGTTAGACAAATATTGACCAACACATAAATATATATAATTAATTTAGGTTCGTGAATCCGAGGCCAACCTTGCACTTGTTCAATGACGTTATATGTATTTTTACTACGAAATACAGTATGGTGAGTTTCATTTGCCTTTTTACCCTTTATATTTTTGGGACTGAGAATACATGCGCTTTTATAAATGTTTGACGAAATAGACACAAGTAATTGAAACTACATTCTATGGTTGAATTATCGAAATCGAATATGCCCCTTTTTATTAAAGTCTGGTAATCTAAGAATTAGGGAACAGACACCCTAATTGACGCGAATCCTAAAGATAGATCTATTGGGCCTAACAAACCCCATCCAAAGTAACGGATGCTTTAGTACTTCGAAATTTATATCATGTCCGAAGGAGGATCCCGGAATGATAGGGGATATTCTTATATGTATCTAGTTAATGTATGTTACCAGGTGTTCACCATATGAATGATTATTTTTGTCTCTATGCATGGGACGTATATTTATGAGAACTGGAAATGAAATTCTTGTGGTCTATTAAAATGATGGAAATAAATGATTATGATAAACTAATGAACTCACCAACCTTTTGGTTGACACTTTAAAGCATGTTTATTCTCAGGTGTTAAAGAAATCTTCCGCTGTGCATTTGCTCATTTTAAAGATATCACTTGGAGTCTTTCATAGCATATTTCGAAGAACGTTGCATTCGAGTCATTGAGTTCATCAAAGATTATTATTAAATCAATTTATAGTTGGATAGTGGATATTATGAAATGGTATGCATGCCTGTCAATTTTCGATGTAAAGAAAGATTGTCTTTTAAAAACGAATGCAATGTTTGTAAAATGTATCATATAGAGGTCAAATACCTCGCAATGTAATCAACTATTGTGAATCGTTTATAATGTATATGAACGGGTCCTTTCAGTTGGTATCAGAGCGGTGGTCTTAGCGAATCAGGTCTGCATTAGTGTGTCTAACTGATAAGTCGATAGGATGCATTAGTGAGTCTGGACTTCGACCGTGTCTGCATGTCAAAAGTTTTGCTTATCATTTTGTGTCGAAAATTAACTACTTATCATCCTTAGGAAATTACCTGCTTATCATTTTTAGTCTAAGACACGTCTTGCTGCATTGATTGCATAATAGTGTATAGACAAAAATTCATATCTTAGCATATCTGCTAAATCATATCTTATCGTATCTGTTACTTTAAACTTTGTCTGACATATCCCGCAAAGTCCTCCGTAATCTACGAAATCTTTTGATCTATATATATATATATATATATATATATATATATATATATATATATATATATATATATATATATTTGAAATAAATCTTTCCGTGCTAAACTATTGTGTGTGAATCTTAACTACTCGGTTAATTCATATTACAAATATGCAATAATGTACGTCCTTCGGCCGCAACTTAACCAGCGTTAACTACAATCTCTGTCACAATTCAACAAATTCCAATTCATAATAAATCAAGTATATATTTGATTTTACACTTTCATCATCGATGTACCCGAAACTTTTTAGATAACATCATTCGTACTTTGCGAAATTCACAAGAATTCCACGAACCGAACATCATACATCAACAAATAACGAAGTATTGATTCATAATTTCAATGTCATTAAAGAAATACTGCGTAAAAGTTATGTACTTTTTAAAGACTTTAGGGATTATTAAATTCTAGTTTCAACCGTAAATCAAATGAGTTTAATTTAACATTAACTCATTAAATCTATGTTACATCTGAAGAAAATATACATATATATATATATATATATATATATATATATATATATATATATATATATATATATATATATATATTTTCGTAAAGACTGTAATAAAATTCCTTTGTACAAAATATTAATTGTGAAATTGTTTTTTAACGGGTAGGTAATACCCGAGAGATATATAAATTCACAATTAATATGTTACATTCTTCGAATCTGATTCAGCAAATTATCCATTATACTCCCTACTTTCACAACAATATACATTCTTTTATAGAAATCAAAACAACCATACTCATTCAAAATTTAATTACATATTCTGATTTTGAAATCTCAAAATTCAACTCGAGATATGACCAAAATCATCACTCTTAGATCCTTACATCTTTCACAAGCTATATTTTGACTTCAAAACTGTGTTAGAACATCAAATGTATGTTAACGATTACAATCTGTGTTCAAACCCTTCGAAAATTTCTGAAGACACTTCGAATGATGAGCAATCGAGATGATGATCCAACCACATGTTACCCACAGTTATGTACCCGAAAAACACTTGAAACCAAAGTAAAAGTTTAAACAACGTATCCGCGTCAGATTCTTTGGCATTTATTAGCAAAAATAACTTTGCGACTCCTATTCAAAGTAGCCAGTTTTGTCACAGCTCCAGCAAGTCAACTTCGACTTTTCAGTCAGACTAACCTTATTATAACCTTGAGATATACACCATCGTTACCAGGGAACCTTTTACATTCCACCACATTATTAGCAGATGTACCAACAACTTCATTACCCTTTGACTTTAGCCTCTCCAAAAAGTCATTATAATTATTTATTGAAACCCCATCATTTACTCATTCGCATCTTGTAATGAGAATTGCCATACGAATCATTGGGAATTAGCAATCAGTATTTTGAAATCTCGCAGCATGTCTACGCCAATAGTTATATGTGTATATATAACGTCTATCTTCTGGACTTAATTTGAATGTGAAGTTTCTGAAAAACACTCCGAACTAAGAATTGGTTCTCCGAAAATGGAAAAAATGCTGATGAAGCAGCAAAAACTAAAAACGACTTTAAACGGTAAAAGCTGAATGATAATGATGAAGTGTGCTGGCAAAGCGCAGAAAAAGAGAAGTTTTGGAACTGGAAAATGGATTGAGCAAAGTAGGAAGGAGGCTTTGGACAAATTACAAAGACTGAACCTGACTTCAAAGGATCCAAATGATTCAGTACCTGCTGAAGTCATTAACAAATACCTTGCTCCTGACTCTAAACCCCTGCGGACAATATTCTTCATCATCCTCTGATATTAGAAATTCTAAAATATCATCATATCTTTCATTATAAATATCCTCCATATTTCTGAAGATATTTTCTTAATTTTTCTTATTTGAAATCATTTACCTCTTTGCGCTATCTGTATTACATCATAAAAGAAACTATTTTAGTTTCTAAATTCTGAAACATTCAAGTTTAAAATAGGAATATTTTGAAGTAGTGTTGGGAACTGAAGCATGAATTAGTATAATATAATGACACTTGATCAACGTGATTATATTACAGTAAGTCATGCTGAGTTTCTAAATGGAACGTGATGATTCACAGATCATAATATCATCATGTGCCATGTTATACGACTCTTGTATTCTATTTAACCTCTAAAATATCAAGAAAATATTTCTTGATGATTCGGCCTTTTCCAAGGTATTCTAGTAATTTGACAAGTCAAGATCGTGCCATTACAATTTCTTTCCTAGAACATTAACAATGTTCATTCTGAAATTCATATCTGTGAATTCTGGACCATTACAAGCGGTGCTTAATCGCAAAAAGAAGAAACAAAAGGACAAAACTCCGAAATAAAAATTGGGGTATAAATTGCAGCAAATAAAAGAGAGCATTAACTGTTAATGATAATGATTATAGAAGACAGAAGTAGAGACTTTGAAATATAAGGGAACATATAAAGCCCAACGATAAACCAGAAATTATAAACCATATATATCGATGCATATAGCAATATAAAGACACGGGAGAACTAGAAACACTATAAACCCAAGAGTATAGTAGAAGTAAATAGATTCTTCCGGCGGTAGATGAAAAAGAAGAATGACCGATATGAAAGTTAGAAGTATATCTAGAATCAGAACTGGATGGAGCATATTTATGAATACTTTAAAATATGAGTTGAGGGGGAAAGAATAGAAGGTGATGAAACATGACTAGGAACTTAGAAATCAACAGATTTAACTCACACAATGGCGGAATAAGTGAATCAAACCCTCTAGTGAATAGGTTAATTTTTTTTTTTTGATTAATTTAGTCAAACCACAACTAAATCAAGTGTGATTAGATCAACACCTAGAGCTATTATTCACCACCTGGGTGATTTGGACTGAGAGAAAATTGGAGGAGCTCACTAGATCTGAGTGTGTGTAACAAATGAGAGGCTTAACCTAAAATTGAAGAACATAAGACTTTATATACCCCTGTTGTTGAGTCACCCATACGATTCATTCATCACACGTACGAGTTGGCTTCATCAGCCGTACGGGTGATCACTCACTCGTGTCTTCTCATTTAGGTTGTAATTGTGACTTAGCTCAGCATCAGCCGTACGTATGAGCCTGTCAGCTGTACTAGTGAGGCTTCACTCGTACGTCTGACTAAGTCTAACATAGTCAAACATCTAAATCTTGTTCCTGCAGTTCCTGTAACCACATATAAACACGTATAGGATAATAACGAGCAATCATGGTGGCCTGTAAACTGTTGTACCTGCAATGGACGTGGGTAGATGTCTAGGGACTTGCATAAAATGCATCAACAGAAGGTGTGAGTTGTAAGGAAACGAAGGAGGTGAATTTATAAGAAAATCTCTGACAGAACAATTAAAATGGACGATCGCATTTAAAGCGGATCCTAATTCCCTTGATTACCGGAGAGTCAAATCTTATTAAGAAGATTTTCTTCAAATCCCTTGAAATCTGGGAATCAATCATATCTACGTCAAATGATAAGATGAATCTACACTTACTCATTTCACTCTTCTATGTTAGCTTCATTCGTACTCTTCATATAAATGGATTGTTTATCCAAATTATTCGCTGATGATAAAACTCTAATTTTCAGCCCGTATGCATCATAAAAACATACTTATTATCATTCACGACCTTTCCACTCAAATTTCGGGACGAAATTTCTTTAACGGGTAGGTACTGTGACAACCCGGAAATTTCCAACCAAATTTAAACTTTAATCTTTATATGTTTCCGACACGATAAGCAATATTTGTTAAGTTAAATTTCAAGAATTTTAAACTATGTTCATACATTCATTCACCCTCGACCAAGTTCCAACGATTCACGAACCATTAAACGAATATGATTATATATGTATATGTATATATATATTATAACTTGAAACGTAAACAAAATATTAGATTAAATACTTTATATGATTGTATCTGTTTCAAAATGTTTATCAATGGAATTAGAAGATAAGATCAAATGATTGAATTATCAGATATATTGAATTATGATTACAAGTCTCTGTTGAAAGGCCCACGTTGATTTGAGAAATCTTTCCATTTTAACAATATTCGGAAAATGGTAAAGTGATTTATAAATAAGAACAAATTGTCAATCATTGAGAACTAGACAAAGGATAGTGGAAGATTGAATCTCATAAAGACTCGATTGATCTATTTAGTTTTAAACGTACAAAAACGTTTTCAGTTTAAAAAGAACTTTATTATTAAAACGTATATAACTTTTATAAATATCTAGAACCACTTTTGACAACTCATTACTTAACTAGTATGATAAAGATAACGATATTTATATTTTATTTTATATATATAACGACTTAAATTAATATTATACGCGTATTATACGTACATAGTTTTATATTTTTACTATACTTAAACTTTACCTTTACTTTATTTTTACTTTACTTTAACTTTAATAATTCACTTTAATAATTCATACTTTAATAATTCACTTTAATAATTCATACTTTAATAATTCACTTTAATAATTCATACTTTAATAATTCACTTTAATAATTCATACTTTAATAATTCACTTTAATAATTCAAAAATCTATTATAAATAGAATTCAATAGGTTTCATTATATCATAGAAACTTGAAAATATTTTTCTCTAAACTCTCTCAATCGATTTACATATATATATTTACTCCGTATTATTTCAAGATATTATTAGTATACATAAAATATTACGACGGAGTGCTGTCCGAGTGATTTCGAAATTATTTTCGAGTGGGATAGGATTAAGGAAATTATGGGTTATAGCTATGGAGGTGATTGAGTATGGTTCATGGGTATGCTCGTGAGGTCAATATAGTGTTTATCATTTCCGTTGCGTCTACGTACCTTTCCTGCAATATTGAATCTCAATATTGATACGTGAGTACTCATAATTTAACTTTTACATACTAATAGTGTATCCTTGACTAGTGCTCGAGTATTTAGGATTATGCATGCTTGTACTTTTAATATTGCCCTTAGACAGGTTAGGTTGAATGTTGAATTAGTTACACTTGCGGTTGAGATAAGGTATAAGATATGCATGTCCTTGGAAAGCTAGCGAAAAATTAAGAACTTTTCCTTTAGATATCGAATGGTTTCGATGAACGGATTAGAAGTTATAATCAATTGAATTTTCGATATTTTTATTAAAAATGATTATTATTATCGTCGTTTTTATCGTCGTTCTAGTTTTATCTTATTATTATGATTATTATTATCTTTATCAATAAAAGAGATTTATCATTAAAAATTGTTATTTTTTTTTTATTATTACTATCGTTATTATCGTTAAAGTTATAATTAGTATTATTATTATTATCCAATTATTATTATTATTATTATTATTATTATTATTATTATTAGTATTATTATTATTATTATCGTTATTAATATATATATCATTATTTAAAAATGGTTATTGTTATTGTTATTATTATTATTACTATATTATTATTAAGATAATTATTAGTATTATCGTTAATAATGTTATAGTAACTATCATTATTAATATTAGTGTATTTAAAACAAATATTTGTAACACCTAATTATTTTGATTACTATTATTATCATTATTATGAACACGATATAAAATACGATTAAAAGCTATTAAACGAAACGATTAGGAAATAATGAGTAAGAGTATCATGATGAAATTAAAATATTATAAGATATTGATTTAGATAAAATTATCGTTCTTATTATTTTTATCATTACTATTATTATTAAAAGTATCGTTAGTATTAAAACTATCATTTTAACAAAAATTATCATTTTAATAGAAATGTTATTGTTACTATAAAATATTATTATTATTATTATTTTAAATAGAATTATTATTTTAAAGATAATATTAAAAATTATCGTAAATATTAAAGTTATCATAATTAGAATTATCGTTTTATCATAATGTCATCTTAGTAATTATAAATATTAATATTTTTATAATAATAATTATTATTACAAAATAATACAACTTTTACTTACTATCATTATAGATATTATTTTATCAAATAAATATGTGATATAAACATATTTTACTACGTGTAATAACTTACTTTAATAATACCTATCATATTATCTTTATGATATTAAATGAACCCTATAAATTTTATTACTTAATATATATAAAAGTATATTTTATTATATAAATTTAATATAAAATTTTATTTATTAATAAATAAATTATATTATTTACTCTAATAAATCTTTTAAAAATATTTAAAAATATAAAACGACGATATTTAAACTATATATTAATCATGTATAGATTTTTGAAAATTATTTTGAGTCAAATTTACTTTTGTTGACTTTTGCATATTAGTCTCGAGCATTAGGATTGTGGTACACTACGACTTAACCTAATTTGTTATACAAATATTGACCAACACATAAATATATATAATTAATTTAGGTTCGTGAATCCGAGGCCAACCTTGCACTTGTTCAATGACGTTATATGTATTTTTACTACGAAATACAGTATGGTGAGTTTCATTTGCCTTTTTACCCTTTATATTTTTGGGACTGAGAATACATGCGCTTTTATAAATGTTTGACGAAATAGACACAAGTAATTGAAACTACATTCTATGGTTGAATTATCGAAATCGAATATGCCCCTTTTTATTAAAGTCTGGTAATCTAAGAATTAGGGAACAGACACCCTAATTGACGCGAATCCTAAAGATAGATCTATTGGGCCTAACAAACCCCATCCAAAGTAACGGATGCTTTAGTACTTCGAAATTTATATCATGTCCGAAGGAGGATCCCGGAATGATAGGGGATATTCTTATATGTATCTAGTTAATGTCGGTTACCAGGTGTTCACCATATGAATGATTATTTTTGTCTCTATGCATGGGACGTATATTTATGAGAACTGGAAATGAAATTCTTGTGGTCTATTAAAATGATGGAAATAAATGATTATGATAAACTAATGAACTCACCAACCTTTTGGTTGACACTTTAAAGCATGTTTATTCTCAGGTGTTAAAGAAATCTTCCGCTGTGCATTTGCTCATTTTAAAGATATCACTTGGAGTCTTTCATAGCATATTTCGAAGAACGTTGCATTCGAGTCATTGAGTTCATCAAAGATTATTATTAAATCAATTTATAGTTGGATAGTGGATATTATGAAATGGTATGCATGCCTGTCAATTTTCGATGTAAAGAAAGATTGTCTTTTAAAAACGAATGCAATGTTTGTAAAATGTATCATATAGAGGTCAAATACCTCGCAATGTAATCAACTATTGTGAATCGTTTATAATGTATATGAACGGGTCCTTTCAATGTGTAATATATTGCTATCCCACACTTTAAAATAAAATTGTCCTCAATGTTAGGGATACAGAGTATCTCACACTTTAGTTTTGTAAAACATTTTGTTATTTAAAGTTTATGTTGGCAGAGTTGTTAATCTCACACTTAGTGTTTAAAGTGGTCTAGTATATTGCGTATATTCTATTTAAAAAAAACGATGAAGACGTAGTACTACCCTATGGTTGCAAGGTGTGTATGGATGATTCGCCGATTAAGGTTTCTTATATTCTTGTGGTGGCGCTATTCTCGTTCAATGCATCTTTGCTCCAAGTCATGCTTCCATCTTGTGTACGGTCTTGATCGTCATTTGTTTGTGACGTTTATTCATGCAAACTTATTCAACTAATATCATACAAACTAAAAAGTAAAAAGATAGGTATGCCCAAGATTGGGCGTACAGTGATAAAAATGTAATATTGTATCAAAACATCACAGATAATCATATGTAAAATGGTAGAGAGTAGAGTCATGGCTGATCTGGCATATGCGGAGGGAGAGAATATGATACGCTGGTCCGGGGCTGCCTCGGGTACCTCAAGTCTGACTGGCCTTCTTCGCACATTTCCTCGTTGGTGGCCAATCTCTGTACCTACCCTGAAGTGTTGGTTCCTGTAGATACCACGAAGTGAACCTCGTCCGAGCGTGCAATTAGTCCAGTGAGTGATGAGGTGCTAGTATGAATCATTGGCCCCGAACACTAACCCGCTCCTTCCTGCAGATCTCTACCCCAATCATTGTTTACACCCATTCCTCCAAGACCCTATGTTACATCCTCAGTCATACCCTGGCTTACAGTCTCGTCTCATGCAGAGGTGTGAGCAGTGTCGGATGTGTCTCTATGCGTACTAACGAGTGGGTCCCCGAAAAAGGTGTTGGATAATCCCTCAAACCCTATGATATGCCCTCGTGGTGGAGAAGGAAAGACTTTGTGCTATGTATACTGATGCTGAGGAGGAGGTGTTGGACGCTGATAACTGGTCCCTACATCTCTGGGCTCGCTATGGGCGACAATAAATGGATGGTGCCAGGAATATGGTGGAACGTCAACCTATCTCCCCGCATGATGCGTGAAATACTGAAGGTTCTAGAGTATCGCAGACTCAGCAAACCACCTACCCGACCCAGGCATGTCTCCCATGTAGTAATGATATGGCTCATAATATGGCTGAGCCCCCTGACGTACTGGTGAATGTCTCTGGGTGTCACTGATGTGTCAATAGTATGTGCAGTAGTGCTTAATTTGCTTTTCAACTTTTAAATTTATAAAACCTTTATTTTTACTTTTAACACCCTAACGAGCAACAAGACCCGATCAGATGTAGTATTTTAGGTTATCGTCCCAAGAGAGTGTAGATTTTTTTTATTCTTTAGTATAACTCTTATTGAAGAATTAGAAATATATATTTATATTTTTAGTTGTTGTTTAGGTTTTGAATATTATCTCTTAGGAAAGAGACAATTGAAAGTACTTTATTAATGAATTGAATAACGAAATAATAAATGCAAGAAATAAATAATTAAAATAAACAATTATAAATTAAAGTAGTTACATGAACAATTAACTTGTATAAGAATCATATTAGACAATTTTCATAACTTATATTAACATATGGCAAAATAATAATCATATACCAATTATTATCCCTAATCAGGTTAAGACAGGCATGACATATTATTCAATAGGTAGGATTAAAGCATATGTTAGATATGTGATGTGCATAACTAACATCTCAATTCTTCATGTTCAATTCAATTACATGATACATATCAATCTTGTGATGAGGATCAATATGCAAATAGACTAGAAAATTATATAAGCTATTAAACACCAAGTAGATCAACTCAAGTTACTAGTTGAAAGTCAATTACTACTAAGTTTTCATGCAATCATTAATTAAAAAAATCCAAACAAAGGATCTTCGATTAGGCCTAACAATATCAAACTCTATTATCTAAGCGTATTTCAAATCAAAAAAGTTTATCACTATTATGTTGTTTAACCTAGTTGCATGCAATTCAATTTAACAAGTTTGATGGACTAGATCTAAACAAGTAGCATGAATCGAATAATAGATCATCGGATTAAGTATTAATCAACCCTAAAATCATGTTATCTAATCATTAAGCATGAAAAATAAGTATATTAAAGCATAACATATTCAAAACAGTTCAAACATCATTACAGAAACTCGAACATACAGATCTAGAAAAGAACCAGAAACTGTACGGATTATAGCACGAAGCCGGCGCCTTTGTTCCAGTCAAGCCAGCAGCTTTGACTGGTGAAGTCAGCGGCTTCATCTAATTCCCAGAAGAAGTTTAGTTTTCGTCCACATAACCACTATGAACATTTAGTTCATAATGGTAGACGAACAGAAGTAATTAAACTAAAGAAAACTAAATAAACAACAAAATAAAGATAGAATCATACCTTAAAAATGTAGATGAAAGAAACTTGGATTAAAACTTGAATAATCTTGATTACAATAAAAGTAAACCTAACCTAAGAGTTTTAGAGAAAACCCTAAAAGAAAAACCAAACTGTATTGAAAAGTTGTATTGTATATCTAAAACTGAAACAGGAGCCCTCTATTTATACTGTTTAGAAACGGTAGCCAAGCCGGCGGCTTCAGTGGGAAGCAGGCGGCTTCCTTGGGTCGGGGACTCCTCCTGCAAGTTTAACTTGATTCGCAAGCACAAAACGCGTAACCGTCCTAGTCAAGCCGGCTGCTTCAAAGATCCTGTAATCTTTTTGATTTCGTTTTCATTTTTACTTGAACTTGGTCGACAAGTTGAGAAACCGTGTAACTTAGGCCGGCGGCTTCAGTGTGAAACCGGCGGCTTTAACTGAATTTTGCTTAGTCAACAAGTTCACCACATTCTGCGATCAATTCTGGAACATTCTGGCATTTTCACCTCAAAGCCGGCGGCTTCCTTTCATTGAGGTTGGCGGCTTCATAGCCTTTTATACAGTTTTCCTTGTTTTTGATCCTGTTTGATACATAACTTTGATAAAATCATTAGAATTACCTTTTTCCCCCTTTTACCCATTTTAGTGTGTTTTAGGATTAAAATGACTTTAAAATGTTAAGATAACTCCTTAAAATGTTATCAAAAAACTGTATAATCTAGGAGTTATCAGTCACTATCATTGGGCTCACCATATGAAGTGGGATCATTCTCATCCCTCGGTTCCTGTTAACCTCGAGCTCTCCTCCGACTATCCCTCGTCCCAGGGTCGGGCCTAAAACCTCTAACTATCACATTAGGCACAGTCTGGTCGACTGAACATCTGATCGCTGGGTTAGCTACAACTATCAACTGCTGATCCTGTATCTGAATGAACTGCCAATTGTGTAGCAGTTTGTACCCGATCTCCTCTGACTCAAACTCTCTCCTATAACCCATTGCCTCAATATTACCCAAGATGTGCATCCGCTTAAGTAGTTTGGTGATAATAGCCCCTAAAATTGGCTCGACCGTGCGTGGTGCATTTTTATTAACAGTAAACGCCTGGGCCACAAGGTATGTAACTTACATATTCCGGTTATGGAATATGGAGTGCATAAGCTGCATGTCAACAATGGTGATGACTCCGCCATGTTGGGTTTTCGGATGAATAATCTTTGCTAAGAGGTGGTGAAGGATGCGATGAACTAGATTAATGAAACTGGAGGCCTCTTTTCCTGACCTGCGGGCTGCTTGATCAGTGGTGTAGGTTTGCCAGAAAACCCGATGATCGATTGACGGATCCAAAGTAGTGTACCCCCACTTAAATATCGAGCAGTTCAAGTGAGAATTCTTGTACAGTTCTAGATGAGTGGCGAACTGTGCAAGAGTTAGATGGTGAGTGGTGTTTTGGTGGCGGAAGTGGATACAAGGACGAGTGCGGTAATCTTCTGGATCAATATTTCCCTCAAAATCCCAAGTAGCCATGAACTCTGCAAACGACTCCTGATACACGCGCTCATTAATCTCAAAAAGCTTTAACCATGCGATGTGTGTATTTCCACTCGTTCGAAAACTCAACAGTATTCTCAATTCCTCCGCCCACCCACATTGCTCCATTATCTCCCAATTAACGTACTTATTGTGCCCTTTACGCCTGTTTATCCAGTTTCTCATAAATGGCTCATGTATCCCCGGATTGTCTTGCCCGTGGATAAAATAGGGTAATTCGTACTCGTCGGGAAGCTGGTATCTATGTGCCATCTGTAATAATCAAGCAATGTAGGTTATGTTTCAAAAATAATACAAGACTTATAACAATAAGACATGAAAAGTGTATATAATTTTCTAAAAAAATTCGAAAATAGGGCTTTAAAAATGGCACTTTTCATATCCCTGTTATCGACAATTATAGCCAAAATTACAGCAAACAATATCTAAACTAACTATGAACATATTCTAAGCAAAATTCATAGTGTACCCGTGATTGCAATAAATAATGCTAAAAATAATAATTATAGCGAGTTAGTCGTAATAAGCAATTTCATTCAAAGTATGATGATTTTTAAGCATACAACAATCGCAATGATTATTTTTAATTACCTTAAATATTTTAAAACATCAAACTCTTCCTAAAACATCCTTAAGTCATGATCTAAAACCATTTTTATCAAAAAATATTCATTTTAACCAAAACGTACATAATAAGAAAAATCAAAGACTAGGTTCAAAATTCATTCTTAAGTCAATGATATCCTATTTTAACTAGTTTTCAAGTCATCCTAAACGTTTTAACATTAGGAAAAATCGAAAGCCTAATTTTGTACGTTTTTATTAAAATTGCAACTTTCAATCAAATGATCCTAAATTGTTCCAAAACTAGTTCCTAAGTGTTTTAAGTGAATCACTAAGCCTAAATGAGCTAGCAAAACATCACAATTCCAAAAAATTTACCAATATCTATCCTAGAACACAAATTCATGAATCGTATGCCAAAATTGAACCAAAATGCCTCAATCGAACCTAAAAACTAGCACATAGCAATCACATTGTCTAACTAAGCATGTAAGGAATCAAAATTAGGCATAAAACACAGATTTTTCATAAGTTAAAAATTTAACCCTAAGTAAAAATTCGATTTTTAACCGTGAAAATGAACCTTATTCGCGAAATTGACATTGGAAATGAGTTTAGAGGCACGAGAGACTTAGAATTGAGCTTTAAATCGTTGAATTTGGTCAAAAAATGATGATGATGGGTGGTGGTGATGGCGTTGGCTGAAAGGGAAGGGAGGAGAGAAGAAGAAGAAAAAGAAAGAAAAGAAAGAGAAGAGGGAAGGAAAAGAAGAAAAATGGGCCCGTGTGGCGCACAGTCTTATTTTCCCGATCCGATTTGCAAAAATTTTTTATATTTTAAAATTTTATCACTAAATTAATAAAAGATTTATAAAATTTTGCTTTGAATTTTAATCCGGTTATTTTTAAGAATTAAACTAAAATTTTAAAAGAAAAAGAAAAACGGACAGAGTAAAATAAAAATTCTTATTTTATAATAACACAAATTACACAGGTTCCACAACTAAGTTCCAGAAATGACGCGGAAAAGAAAGATAAGTTTAAAACTTCTTTGACCATCCAGAGTAAATCGGCAGAGTGTACTGAGAACATTTCAAAATCACTTAGCATTTTACGTTCACGCTTTTGTAAATCCCTGATGTCGTCCATTAATTTAACCAAAGTCCTTCTTACTTTTTTAATGTTTGAAATTCCATCCCTTGGTCCAGTATCCCGGTAATTAAGTTCGAAAAGAAGTTTTGACACTGAGTCTGGAAATTAAAGATCTTCCGCGGAGTCAGGATCACCAATAGTAAATTCTAAATTTTCAGATATTTCTCTAATGACCTTTCTTTGCGGAGTTGTAAATGGAAATTTTGACGTAGTGAGGATTTGCACGAGTTCAAAATATATTTCCTTTCTTTTTGCGAAGAAATTCTGATGTATTCTTTCCTTGGTTGAATCCGGAAAAACTTCGATTAATCTTTTGATGAGGAATGATGCTGGATCAAAGTAGAAGAAATCTCGATCTCCATATTTTGAAATAGGGTTAGGTTCTTTGCTTTCAATCCAAAATTCTAATTCAAAAATCATTGCGGTGACATAACGGTTGATATGAATTTGAGAAAACTCCTTATCATCGATATGAGGTAGAAAACTGAAAAATGACTCTAAATCAAATTTGAGGTCGATTTCTGCATCCCGATACCTGACAAAAATATCTTTCTCACATCCTTTAATAGTTTGTGAAGAGAACGAACTTGATTACGCAGCTCTTTTAATAGATGTATTTGAAATTTCAAAAATGCTGAGGAATAGAGGTGCCTAACTGTTAGACAATGTTATTATTAGTCCATGTATTACTCGTATTGGGTTTAGCCCTTTTAGTATTGTTAGAGTTTTAGCCTATATAAGGCCACTATTGTATTATGTATGCGCATTCAATCAAATAATATCTCCATTGTATTATGCAAGTTAACATGGTATCAGGCTAGCATATCGAGACACTCAAATTACCCAAATCGGCCGCACCACAATTTCTCTATTATTCTTTTTTTTTCTGCGAGTGATAAACTCTAGAAATAAAATTCCCATTTTTTTTCTCTTTTGAAGTCTAGATCTAGATATCATTTGGTGGATTTCAAGATTGGAGTTGGTGGATTTCAAGGTTGGAGGAATCTTCAACCCTCTTTTGTTTATCATGTTCCACGTAATATACCTAGTCTACCATATATTTATCTATATCTTTTAGCTTGCTCTAAATCACAACAACCCTTACCACTTTTTTTTATTATTATCCGTAAATCACAAGTGTAACATAGCACTTCCAATTTTATTTTCTCGTCAATTAAATTGAATCAATGAGGCGTGATAGTAGCGAACCCTTATCAAAGTCGACCCAATTGTTGAATATAATTCAAGCCCAACAACAGCTTTTAGCCTAGTATGCAAATGTACATAATAATTCACAAGCCCAACCGTAGGCCTAACAGCAGGCTCAATAGTAGGCCCAACAGCAAGCCCAACACCATGCCCAATGCTTTTACACAACCCATCCTGATTACAGTGGTGCCGAGTGACACATGGACACGGGTGCGTCTTCACATCTTACCTCCTGTATTAATAATCTTAGTACTATTTTTAATAATTGAAAATATTCATCAGTAGCCGTTGGTAACGGGAACACCATTCCCGTCACTAATACCGGTAATAGCTTGTTACCCAATGTCCACTGACCGTTACATTTAAATAATGTACTTGTAACCCCTAACATCGTTAAAAATCTCATACCTTTTCGTCAATTTACTCGTGATAACCTACTTTCTGTTGAATTTGTTCTCTTTGGTTTTTCTGTGAAAGATTATTTGACGCGTCGTCTGCTTCTTCGATGTGATAGCACCGGGGATCTCTACCTACTTACATCACCTAACTCTCAACAGGCTCTTCTCACTAGTCCAGTTACATGGCATCAGCGTCTTGGACATCCTGGACATGATGTTTTTCGTGGACTCCTTTCTAGTAAAGATATTATTTGTAATAAATCGTCGTCCCCCGTTCTTTGTCATGCTTGTCAGCTTGGCAAACACGTGCGACTCCCTTTTCTGTTTCTAGTTCTAATGTTAATGCTCATTTTGATATTATTCATTCGGATTTATGGACATCTCCTATTACTAGTCTTAGTGGTTTAAAATATTATATTATATTTCTTGTTCATTTTTCGCATTATGTATGGGATTTTCCGCTACGAAATAAATCTGACGCACTTACCACATTCATAAAATTTCATATATTTGTTCGCACTCAATTTAACAAAGAAATCAAAGCTTTTCAATGTGATAATGAGGGTGAATTCGATAACACTGCCTTCCATCAACTTCTTCAAACTAATGGTATTCAATTCTGATTCTCCTGTCCTCACACTTCTCAACAAAACGTAAAGTCCGAAAGCATGCTCCGCACCATTAACAATCTAATTCGCACCATACTCTTTCAAGCTCATCTCCTGCCCACTTAATGGGCAGAAGCTCTTCACATGGTAGCCTACCTAGTTAACATTTTCCCTCTTCCGCCATCAATCATGACATCCTGCTCTCTCGTCTCTACAAACAAAAACCTAATTACGTCACTCTACGAGTCTTTGGTTGCCTCGGTTACCCTCACCTTCCCACCACACACAAACTTCCTCCTCGCTCCACTCCATGTATTTTTCTTGGGAACCCCTCCAATCATCGGGGTTACCGCTGTACAACTAACAAAATCATCCTCTCTCGACATGTCACCTTCGATGAGACCTACTTCCCATTCAGTTCCATGACACCCACTCAACCACCATCCTATGACTTTCTGGACCCTCCTCCAAACCTCTTTTCCCGAACATTTCATCTACCACTGGAGACATAGCCTCCTCCTTCTGAGGCTACCGGCACCACAACTCCACCTCATCCTATTCCGGAGCCACAGCCTCCTCCTACTGAGGCTACCGTCCCCGCACCTCCACCTCATCGTATTTTGGAGCCACAGCCTCCTCCTACTGAGGCTACATCTTCCTCTACTTCTCTCTCCACTCACCCCATGATCACCCGCACCCACCTTGGTATCACCAATCCGGTTCAACGTCTCAACCTTCACACAACTGCCATATCTCCCATTCTCCGCACTTACTCTGAAGCTCTTCACGACCCTAAATGGAAACAAGCTATGACTGATGTATATAATGCTTTAATTAACAACAGTACTTGGAAACTTGTGCCTCGCCCATCGGACACGAACATAGTTCGCTCCATGTGGCTATTCAAGCACAAATATAATGCAGACGGTAATTTGAGCAGGTATAAGGATCGACTCCTTACTAACGGTCGAAGCCAACAGGTTGGCATTGATTGTGATAAGACTTTTAGTTCGGTTGTTAAGCCGGCATCCATACGTACGGTTCTTAGTTTAGCAGTGTCTAGATACTGGCCTATCCACCAGCTAGATGTAAAGAACGCTTTTCTACATGGACAACTTTCTGAGACTGTCTATGTAACATCCCAGGTAACACGTTCCCCGTAGCATGATATTGTCCGCTTTCCCCGTAGGCGCACGGATTTTTCTTGGCAACCACACACGATGAGCACTTTTCCAGGAGGTCACCCATCCTGATAGTGCCCTCGCATAAGCATGCTTAACTACAGAGTTCTCATGGGATCTGCTGCGCTTGTGGTCCCAAATCGCGTCATGCTAGGAAAGGTCTCCACACTCTTATAAGGCATGCTTCGTTCCCCTCTCCAACCGATGTGGGACGGATGTAACACGGATGTTAAAATCCTCCCCCCTAATAGGACACAGCGTCCTCGCTGTGCACGTTTGGTCCGGGGCCTGGCTCTTATACCATCTGTAACATCCCAGGTAACACGTTCCCCGTAGCATGATATTGTCCGATTTGCCCGTAGGAGCATGGATTTTTCTTGGAAACCACACACGATGAGCACTTTCCCAGGAGGTCACCCATCTTGATAGTGCCCTCACATGAGCACGCTTAACTACAGAGTTCTCATGGGATCGGCTGCGCTTGTGGTCCCAAAAAGCGTCATGTTAGGAAAGGTCTCCACACCCTTATAAGGCATGCTTCGTTCCCCTCTCCAACCGATGTGGGATGGATGTAACACGGATGTTACAGTCTATATGCATCGGCCTCCTGGGTTTCGCGATCCTAGATACCCGGATCATGTATGCTTATTGCAGAAATCCTTATATAGCCTCAAGCAGGCCCCTCGTGCTTGGTATCAGCGCTTTGCCGGATATGGCCAGCGGATTGGTTTTCAGCAAAGCTGTTGTGATACATCACTTTTTATATATTGTCACGGATCTGATACAGCCTACCTACTTTTATATGTTGATAATATTGTGTTGACAGCCTCCTCTAGAGGTTTACTTCAGCGGATTATATCTTCCTTACATAAGGAATTTACTATGACTGATTTGGATCCATTGAACTACTTTCTTGGGATCCACGCTACTTGTACTGCATCCGGCATGTTCCTTTCTCAGAGGTAATATGTTACCGAGATTATTGAGCGGGCTGGAATGCCCACTTTCCATCTCTGCAGGACCCCGATTGAACCCGGTGCCAAGCTTACTAGTCACGGTCCTCCTGTCAAGGACCCGACTCTCTATCGGAGCCTTACAGGCACATTACAGTACCTCACGTTCACTCGACCCAACATCTCATATGCTGTTCAGCAGATCTGTCTCGTCATATATGATCCTCGAGAACAACACATGCACGCCCTGAAATGGATCATTCGCTATTCAGGGTACCACCGATCTTAGCTTACAGTTATACACATCATCTCCCACTATATTGGTAGCCTACTCTGACGTCGATTGGGCCAGTTGCCCAACTACTAAACGATCCACCTCCGATTATTGTGTTTTTCTCGCTAATAACCTTTTATCATGGTCATCTAAGCGAAAACTCAAGCCCTCTCGCTCCAGTGCCGAGGCGGAGTATCGCGGGGTTGCCAATGCTGTTGCCGAGACTTGTTGGATTCGTAACCTTCTTCGAGAGCTTCACTGTCCTCTCACCTCAGCCACTCTGGTATATTGTGATAATGTCAGGTTGGTCTACCTATCTACTAATCCAGTTCAGCATTAACGGACTAAGCATATTGAGATCGACATTTACTTTGTTCACGATCTTGTTGCCCAGGGACAGGTGTGAGTTCTTCATGTGCCGTCCAGATATCAGTTTGCAGACATCTTCACCAAAGTTCTCCCATCGCATTGTTTGACAAATTTCGATCCAGTTTGAGCGTCCGGTGAACTTCTGCTCCAACTGTGGGGGGATGTTAGACTATGTTATTATTAGTCCATGTATTACTCTTATTTGGCTTAGCCCTTTTAGTATTGTTAGGGTTTTAGCCTATATAAGGCCACTATTGTATTATGTATGCACATTCAATCAAATAATATCTCCATTGTATTATGCAAGTTAACACCAACGAATTCTCTATAGACGTCTAACCTTCTGCTAGGATTTAACAGATTTCCAGTAAACGGAGGATCTGAGTTATCAACATGTCGTTTCTCTTTTGGAATATATTCAAACAAGTCTGGATATTTGAAAATAGTTGGGTATTCTTCCCGTATTTCATCTTCCATAATGAGGAGTTCATTAAGACTGAGTCTCCCTTTTGGATTGTGAAGAGGGTCGAATCCTAGTTCATTTGAGTAAAACTTATCTAAAAGCAATGAAATCTCTAAGTCGGACGAAGTTATCCAGCTTCTTGGACTACAAGGATCAAGAAGTAATTCTTGATGAGACTCATCAGGGTTTAGACTTATTTTATTTTTATAAAGAAAAACTTCTCTAGTTTCCGAAGTTGTGGGAGAGCAACTGCCTTTCGCACTTTCTTCGTAATCAGTTAAGTTTGAACTGGAATCTACAGAAATCAATACCATAATTAATATTTTGCTTTTGTAATTATAAAGGGTTTAATATAGTGGCGACTTTAAATCTTATACCGACAAACTTTCTATTTGTTAAGCATGTATGTTTCTTATCAATTTATCTTTGAAACAAGTGTCCAGATCGACAATGGAGAGGCAGGATCCTTTTGGTTCCAATATAATTGGAGACTGTTCGGAAAATCCAACAACTAAGTCCGTGTATAATAGTCTTTCTTAGACACCACTCAAGAATCTCAGATATCTTGACAAAAATCAACGATTACCTTAACAAACAGAAAATTAAGATCCCCGGTAGCGGCTCCAAAAAACTTACTACCCCTATGATATGGCCAAAACGGACGGTTTTATTTATGCTGTGTCGTTAGGTCGCAAAATGTCAGAATCAGTTATCAAGAGGGAGTAATGGTTTTATTATTTATATTTAGCTGGGTTTCCTAGTTATAATTCACCTACTTGTCTGGTAAATATAACTTAGGTTCGTATTTTTTGTATGTTTGCTCAGTAATGTGGGACAAAAGTGCCTAAATAGTTGACCCTAGTGACAAGTAGTTATAGATTAAACTTAACTAAGGTAATACAAACTATAAAGATAAAAGAAGGGATAGGTATGAAGAATAGAATACTGATGGGGAGCTATTAAAAGAGTTTAACTTCCTAGAATAAACACTAAACCTCAATTAATCGGGCTATGAACCTAATTGACTTGTCACTAAGAATTTAGGCTTTGAAGATTCTGGCTAAGACGGATATCCCTACTCCCAACATTAACCGTAGAGGGTTTAAACGACCTTATGGATAGAATCCTAGGTACATGAATAAAGTGGTATATCCTTAAAGGAAAGTCTCAGCTTTTCTTAATCCTAGTTGGTTTAACTACAGTAACATTCCTCCACTTAATACTAAGCTATGCCTTAACATTAACAGATGTGCAATCTTAGATATCCTAAGGTATTGCTAATTAGATTAGAGGTCTCTCCTTTGCGAGCACTTACTCAACCCCGGATCATCTTACAACATCTCAAGAACGTTGCTTCTGACGCGAATCATGCTTTTGAGCAAGCCAATGTTCACTGAACTCTATATTGCCTACTCTAATCACAACCTAAATGGGCAGCTCTTCTTTGACGGATAAATGATTAACCGTACGTAGGTACTATATCCCTATTGTGACGTTAAGCACACATAACTACTTACCTTGTATCCTAGGGTTGATCAGGTACTAATACTAGGTTATAGCTACGTGAGTAAATGGAAAGGGTGGTCCGTAAATTAGACTTCTAAACTGTCAAGGTTTCAACATAACAATAGCATAAGTTTCAGATAAGATATTCAACATATAATATACATTTGCAACGGATAGATAAGCATGCAAGATGAAAGCAACTTAAAGTAACAAAATAACTTTATTAGATTAAGGAATGCGTTTCCCGTTTACAGACGAGATCTGGACCATTACAAGCGCTGGCATCCTCTAGAATGCTCCTAGTACAATCTTCGGCGTTCACCTCCGGGTACTTAATTTCCCGCTCGGAGGTGAGAAGGCTTTGAAAGCTTTAGTGGGAGAGTGTATTGTAGTGAGTGAGTGTGAAGAGGTGTGTGGAAAATGGATGACAAGTGCCCTTTAAGTAATAGGAAAATTTGTTGTCATACGGCTGGTAGGCCGTATGGCAAGCCGTATGGCCTGCCCATATGGCAAGGCAGCTCGTTCGTTGTGCCCGGATGCATAGCAGGCCGTTTCCCTTGTGGCAAGCCGTATGGCAACCCGGATGGCAAGCCGTATGGCTTGCCTAATTTGCTGTTTTCGCTGGATCGTAACTTGATTTCCTGGGTCGTGAATTTTCTTTTACCGTTTTCGCTCTAGAATCTTCGTTTTAGCTCTGATTTACTTGACTCTTTTTGCATCGTCTTCGTAGTTACTAAATCTACAAATTGAACCGACAAAGTGATTATTTTGCTGATAAATCTTGGAACGTTATTATTTTGGGTCCTAATATCGAGGTAAAAATGTCACTTTTCAGCCGATATCACTTGGCATATGACATATTCTTCAACTTTTGATTTTACAAACGACGCTTGAAGCTTGCAAGAGGCGCCTGAATGATATTACAGCAGACCAGCTTTCCTTCTCTTCTCACCCGACTCCTCCAATCCAAATCTTCCATTTAACTCGTTATTTTCCTGAAATCAATCACAATTTATTAAGTACCAAAAGTTCATGCAATTGACTACAATATCCTCAAAATTATACGCAATAGTGCCTTAAATGATATGAAAAACATGTATAATTTAGGCACCATCACTTGGTAACGGTTAATTATTAGTTTTTGAACCAGTAAACACGAATCTTATTGGTAGATCTATCGGGCCTAACAACCCCATCCGAAACTAGTAGCTCTAGTCTTCCACGGATGATTAATACTTTGCGGACATACTAAACACTTGTCAGTGTAAATATGAGAGGGGGGTACTCTTTTATCGTTAAGTCTAGTTACCGAGTGCCCATTGTTACATATATGTTTTGTAAAGTTTTTGAACTATGAAATCTCGTGGTTTATATTTATTTGTTTGTTAAAAATAAAACTATAATCTCACCAGCTCTTGTGCTGACATTTTGCATATTTTCATTCTCAGGTTAATTGTTGCTTATTTGCTTCTGTTGAGTTAAAGGTTGAGCTAGACGGAGTTGCATGTTTTATTTACCTTTATTTTAATTACTTATTATTTAAACAATTGCATTCGTCTGTCCTTATTTCATACTGTTGGAAAACATATGTAGTCTTATGAGTCAATGTTGGTTTTATTAAATGATTTCACTAAATGAATGCAATATTTTTGGTCAAATGTCTCATTTAGAGTGCGTTGGCTGTTATTGTGGGACCTAAGTTAACGTTGGTCGTCAAGGCTATTTTGACGGGACGTTACAGTTGGTATTAGAGCAATAGTTGTAGGGAACTAAGATGCATTTATGTGGTTTAACCGAGTCATTAGGGGGCATTAGTGAGTCTAGTCTACAGCTAATCGTTACTTGTTATAGTAATATATTGATGTGTATTATATTATATAGATATTGAGAGACTAACTTCGACAGGTTTATCTCTGGTTTAGCTGTCTGCTTCACAACCCATTGTCATTGTGGATTCGAATTCAGATTCCGAGTTAGAAGTTGGTAGTCAGGCGACTGGTACGCCGACCGTAGACCTGGAACTGAGTGACGCTGAGATGACTGAAGAGTGATAGCCTGAAAAGGACGATGCTCAGTCTGAGGAAGAAGAACCGGAAGAAGAGCCCGAGGAAGAGGAGCCCGAGGAAGAAGATCCTGAAGATGATGTTGAACCTAAGGAAGATATCAATGAGGATGTTGAATCAGAACCCGAGGAGACTCCTCCTACTCCTCCACAACATGTTTCTCCTACTCCATCACCACCTCGCCAGATTCACACCACTGCTCGTATTAGCGTCGCATCTTGTCCTACTCCCACTATTACTGTTTCACCTACTGAGCCACGTGTTACTTCATCACTTTACAATTACTCTTATACTTGCCCCCGATGTTGACTGTATAGTGGTCCGAGCGTGCAGAACCCGTTTTTGAAGAGTTTTCATCTGGATATTGAGGAGATAGATTGGAAGACCATGTAAAAGTTTGATTTGTCGAATAAATTATTATCACATTATTGATTTTCATTTGATTTACGAGTGAATATGAAAATATGAATATTACTGGTAGTGATTATTAATTTTAGGAAAAAAATTTAAGTTTATTTATTGAATAGAAGTAATGAATCAATAGGTATTCAAGTAAGGGATAAATTTGTCTTTTACATCATTTAGATAATTCATTCATTCCTTCATAAAAGTAAACACCATTGTATCATTTTTGGATTATTTCATATTGACATATATATTTATAAAACCATCTATATGGATAACATAAGTTAATGAAAGAAAAAAAAAAGTAAACGGACCTTAAAATATCACTTCTATTTATATCGGCCCTCTTCTGTTTATATCATCCATTCACCTTCGTACAATCCTATTTATTCCATTCCATATTCCTTAAACAATTCATGTACTTAGTTAAATGACCCGTGAAATTACAGGTTTATTTAATAATTCAAGTTTGAACATACTATTATGGAGAATACTTACCAAATCATTGAAAAAATAACCAAATTATTGAAGTTTATAAAACATATATACCAAATAATTAGACTTTTTACTTCGTTGGTCCCTGTATTATACCCCATATTGCTAACAGGGTCCCTCGAGTTTTTTTTTTACCTTAGAATGCTTTGTTTATCAAAAATTCGCAATCAGCATCCCTCCGTTAAATTGTCGTTAAAAAGTCCGTTAAGTTTTGACATGCGCCTTGCATGTGAGGCTAAATTAGTCTTTTCACTCATTTTCTTCATCTTCGTCACCAAAATCAAGGGACCACCCGCGCAAATTCATCTTTTTCACTAAACTCATATTCCGGCAGCTGTTCTGAATAGAAACTCAGATTCCGACAATAGGTACGACGGTGATTGGTGGTTTACGGTGGAGGTCAATGAAAACTTCGAAATAAACTACCAATATTTTCTGAAAGTGGCGTTTAGTGATATACTTGATGGGTACTGGATATATGGATATACTTGAGCAACCTTACAATTTTTATTTTTTATATGAGCAATCTTAAATTAGAAAATTCTTTATTTTAATTTTGCTCGACATTTTAGAATATTATTATTAAGAAACTTATAAAACTGAAGGTAGCAGCAGACTTGGATGAAAACTAAAGGTAGCAATTTTGACAACTTCATTCTAGGTATTTTAGAGTTGTTAGAGAAAGATTAAATATACATTTACATAACTAAATGATTTGAAGCACACTTGGATTGCCAAAAATTTCCAAATATTTAACAGGAAAGTCGTATTACAGAAAAATCATGAGCGAGAACACAAAGGCTAGCATATTAACGCCTATTTCTTCAACCTGAGATTCCAAGTTAAAACCAATTTTATCCCAAAATTGCAGGTGGAAACCCTAACCCTAATTTTTCAAATATAGGGCTTTTCTAAATACTCCTAAGATTTAAGTACTTATTCAACCACAATCCTCGTGGAACCAGAAATACAAAGAATCAACCACAGATTTAATAAAAATTGCTCGGATGTTGGAATTAAGACCCTAAGTTATCAAGAACCCTCAACCGATCGAGAGCCTAACGCTCTGTAAAGAAGAATGGTGATAACACTCAAATAAAGAAGGATTTATCGTAAACAACTACAATTAAATGAAAATTATGTTCAAGAACTCAAACTCAATAATCTGGAAGAATGCACACACAAAATAAAGATCTACAACACTCTTATCACTCTACATATACATAGTTATTTGTTCAACCAAACAACGAACAATCTCACAAGCTCACATGAACCTTAATATGGTTGATACTCATGAAAGAGATGAATTACATCATATATGAACGTCTGTGTGTAAAAATATATGATTGCATATTTGGGTCTTGATTATCTGGGTTTGTGAGTCTGTATGAGATCTACTGAAGCAACAGGTATTTTAAAAATGAAAAAAAAAAAAAAAAAAAAAAAAAAAAAAAGGAGTGGATGAAAAAGAGGGTAAAAAGACGAATTTAGCCTCATATGCAATGCACATGTCAGGACTTAACGGACCTTTTTAACGACGGTTTGATGGAGGGATGCTGATTGCAAATTTTTACTACTCAAAGGATTCCAAAGGCAAAAAAAATATGAGGGACACTGTTAGCAATATAGAGTATAATACAGGGACCCCGGAACATATGCGTCCGAAATAATCAAAGATAAACTACATACATAATAGTAATTATTATTATTATTATTATTATTATTATTATTATTATTATTATTATTATTATTATTATTATTATTATTATTATTATTATTATTATTATTATTATTATTATAATAATAATAGTAATAATAATAATAATAATAATAATAATAATAATAATAATAATAATAATAATAATAATAATAATAATAATAATAATAATAATAATAACAATCTCACAATCAGAACAAATATAGTTGGAGAATTCAGGGATTATAGAAGATACAAGATTTTACTGAGTTACTTCGATGCTAAACACAATTTAATTTTGAATGTAAAACCTATTATAACTTGATTTTGGATATTCATATTTACTTGATCATCTAGTATTCATTAACTTAATAGAAACGAATCAAAATCAATTAACCTTTAAACTCATCGTTTCTGTGACTAAGTTTCGCTTCTTTGAACACATAGCATATGCACGGCCGTCTCATTGATTCTGAGGGTCTTGTTCAGACAAAAAAAAGGACCGTTAAATGTTAATAATTTATTTGGAGTAAACTGATCTAATTCGCAATGTGAACTAACACTAATTTGGCCCGGCACTAATTTTTTGGTTAAATGTATACAATAATAAGAGATTTATAAAATTTTGGATCCCTTAAAATTTTCGGGTCTTGTGCAACCGCACACTTTACACATGTCCTAAGACGTCCCTGAACGTATATATACATTATTATAAAGCACGTGTCAATAGTATTACGTGTCAATTATTCAATTATTCTGAATTAAATTTGCACACGTGTCAATTTTTTAATTAAACTTATTTAAATAATTCTACGTGTTATTTTCTTAAATAAATTTAATTAAATAATAATAATAATAATAATAACTTCCTAAAATAACTTCATTTAAAAAGTATGTAATTTTCCTAATATTATATCTAATTACGTTTAGAATCACAATAATAATCTAAAAATAATAAGATTTCTAATTCAAATTAAATTCCTTATTATATAAAAATGTATTCCATATTTATTGTAAATTAGAGATCTCTAAATAAATTGAGTTTATCAATCTATAAACATGAACACATGTTATAAACTTAAAGTAGAGATCTTTGCATTTGACTTACATTCATTATTTTTTAAAAAAAAATAAGGCCACATAGCTTATCATTCAATATTCAATATTAATAGTATAGGACTTCAAAATTTAATTATTAGTCATTAAATTTAATATTTTAGTAATTAAAGGCTAACTAACTATATATTTTTAAATGAACAATCTCTCACAGAAACGTGATCATAATCTATGCGTTAGTATTCAATATAAATATTTTCGATACAAATGTTATTAATAATAAATGGTTTTTTCATTGTAATTGTATAATACATTTGATAAATATAAATACAAATGTTATCGAACACTAAGTTATAAAACTGACAAGCCATGCACGGGCTCGCAATTTTTTACAATATCAAGCAATCTATAACTATACAAACCGAATGTACATATACAAACGAATATGCAGTAACACGAGCAGAACGAGATATACACTATACAATTCTCAGGCCTACAGAAAAAGACATAATAGAATATATACAAAAAAAAACATATATTATCCAAGTAACGAAAAATTAACCTACTCCCGTTCTATATTTTAAACTATCAACATAGCACAGGCTCACAGTAGTATTCAATACAAATGCTATTGATACAAATATCATTAGTAACAAACGATTTTTTCATTGTAATTATATTATACATTTGATAACATATCAATACTCACATTATCGAATACAAAGTATTAATTTGTATAATTACCGTGCAACGCACGGACTCATAAAACTAGTGGATAGATATAACATAAAATCAATAATTTGAACATAGCAATCTCTATACTAAAATATGAGTATACATGGTCTCTTAATTAATTTAAATATCATAAAAGAAAAGCATGTTTCAAAATCTTTATTTAGTCGACATAAGAAGATGATAATAGTAGAAATTTATAGATACAGTCCCTAGAGTATATATTATGTTACATATTAATTATCAGAATTCTAAAAGCACTTATTAGCCTCCTGAACTTGCTGAATCTTGATTTAAACACTAGAAAATATAAAGATGGCTACTCCGTATAATTATAATTTACCCCTTATTAAAATACGAACTTAATTTGAATCGGGTTCTTATCTTGTTAATCAATGAAGTATTTTTAATATTTATAAAGACGTAAACAAATAGAATGTAGTATTTTAATAACATTACATTTTAAGAAATGCGAGTTACGTAAAATTAACCTAACTAATAAAGAAATTAGAAATAGTATGTAATTAGGTTTGGAAATTTTGACATAAATATAAACAATCATTTTTATATGACTTTGTCTCAGCCATTGATCTAAATTAAATAATTTATGACATATTTGCGTTTCGGGTCGATCTCTCGTTTAGTCGTTATCTTTCATCACTCGTAAAGATGAATTTAATAGCCCCACTTTTTTACTGTTTTAGACTCGGGGTATCGGGGTGAGGACACATGCTTCTTTACGTACGCATGGACACAAGTACTACTACTTTATTCTTATGCATGAATTATTCGTTCCATAATCACGCATGTCCCCTAATTCAATGTCGTTAGTTATGGTTTTAAGCGCGAGTTATTTTGAATAGCTATTCAGAATTGATATCCTTACCTGGTTTAATCAGCTGCTAATTTAACTACTGGTCAAACGGGTGCATAATATTTTGATCCTATAACACCCTATATTACAAGTGTTGCATATAGGATTATAGGGTAAAATGTAACAACCCTAGTTTTTTTTTTTTTGTTTTTTCGATTCAACTTTGTCCCGCAACATATAGGTTTTTCTTACAATTCTGGTATAATTTGTATCATGCATATTTGACATTTGTAAACATTTTTTTTTTTTGTGTTGCATATTATATGTTTAAGTTACTCGTCATTTTGAGTCCCGTACTACAATTTTGTCAGAACCACTAATTACAAAATTATTTTAAGTTGGATATGTTATTGTAACCTAAATACTTATAAAAGCTAATTAGGTCGTGGTTATAATAATAGTAATAAAAGTAATATCGTCGTAGATTTATGATCAACTTAAACTGATGAAATAAATGATAAGGTACTGTATTTACTATAATAAATAGATAAATAGATTTTTAACATTTATCTTAAGCTCAATGATAAATAAATAATAAATTAATTAAATGCAGAAGTCAAATAAATCACGGAATGTATATCACGTAATTCAAGGATGTGTTCCAACTTTCATCCTCATTTACATATGCCTCTCACGTAACTACATACACCCAAATTAACTCACTGAAAAATCCCACAAATTCTGGCATTTCAATTACGTATCATTTGATCGATGATGTATATATATCTATATATATATATATATATGCAACATGTACAAATCATACTCGCTATATATTCACTTCTTACTAAAATATTCATTCCCCCACATACCATACACACAAAGCAAACGAGATAAGCCAGAAAACTGAAACTGAAGCAGTAACTTTTAGTGTTTAGTTCGGGCAACGCGGTTTCGTTTCAAGGTATTTCTTCGTTATATTTGAATATCAATATGTTATTAGGTTTCTTTTAACCATCTTGTTCCTTATTTTCTTAGATTATCTAATTCGAAACCAACTGTTAGTTACGAGAAATTTTTGAGACTAGAGAATTTTACTCTTTGGTTTGACTATCATTTTAATTTTAATAACCACCCAAAAATGAATATGCGTTATGATCAATTTTGACTACGAACGAATTAAATAATGCGTAGTATTTTAAGTAAGTAGAGTTATCAGAAATTTAACAAACGGTATAGTTATATATGGTTCAAGACTCAAGAGTATCTATATATAAGAAAGTTTCAGATGCCCTGTACCTATCAAATGAAGACGACATTAGTCTTGCAAGTTTTTAAAAATTTTCATTTTGACCCCTTAAGTATCAACGATTTTTCATAAACAATTACACAAGTTACTATAAATACAATTTACCCCCTTGAATACAAAATTATATTGAAAGAGGTCCTTACGTAATTAATGGTGTGTCTCTAAATAACAAAATTTACTAAATACTTGTACAATAAAAAATGGGAACTAGAGCATTACGAGAATGAGGACTAAGATATGTAGATATTCTAAGTAAGTTAATTTGTTACATGTAGATGTTAAGGACTCCTTATTGGAAAATGATGATGAGATGAATTTTGTTTATTTTCATTTCTAGTTTTGGAATTATGATCAACTTTATAAATCAAATATATATATTTATACTACTAAGTTATACTTTATTAAATTATCGGTTAGTTAACGAATAAAAAGTTATACGAAATCGTAAACTTCGGTTAGCTAAAATACATATGTATATTTACAACATCGACAATAAGAGAAACCTTAATAAAATTGATTCTATAGTACATTTTAAAATGTAGATGAAATATTTACATATAACTATTTTAAGAGTACTTATCGAGTATTTATATCCAGGACATTGATCGACTTCTCGTTCTAGGTTGAGTACTTCGGGTCACTCGTTTACAAATCGACTTCTCGTTCTAGGTTGATTACTTCGGGTCACTCATTTACACTATTATCTGTGTATTTTTGCTGCGCAGCCTAAGGTGAGTTTCATAGCCCCACCCGTACTCATTTTACAACTATAATATACTTGAAGTGAGAATACATGTCTGTTTTACTGTTTTACGTTATAGGCACAAGTACACAAACATCTTCTTTTTGAATTATCTATTTATGAGGTGAAACCAGAAATCCCTTAGCTTGGTATCGGTTAATTACTGGTTTCTGAAGCAGGTAAGCGTGAATCCTATATATAGATCTATAGAGTTTGAAAACTTCATCCGGGTTAGTAGCGCTAACATTCAACGGATGTATTTCGTTACTTCCACTTTGCTTTGGTGTACTATACAGAGGGTAATATTTCATACATTAAGCTTGGATATCGGGTGGTCATGGCACATAAAGTTTTTCTGAATTGTTTTTACTTTAACTGAAATCTTATGGTCCACTCTATTTACTTTATCATCCATGATAAATCTTGAACCCACCAACTTTTTGGTTGACACTTTAACATGTTTATTCTCGGGTCCATAGTTTTGCTTCCGCACTAGAGGTCCAACATTGTCTGCATTATTGGAGTCACAATTCATGTTTATCCATAAAACATTTTCTTCAGCATTCATTTTTATTTAATACTTTATGATGTTAAGTGTATTTACTTTTGACATTTGATTAAATGTCGGTTGTCTTCTGAAACCATTTTATTTCATGAATGTGGGATTTTTGTCAAAGTTCATATAGAGGTCGTTAACCTTGTTATGAGGCCTATTGATAACGTGCCACCTCATAGAATTTTTGACCAGGTCGTTACATAAAAGTACAACGTTAAGCTACGATATTGGGTGCTCATGCAGTTAAGGATGTTTTTACATTTGTTTTAAGCGATACAAATCTTGTGATCCATAATGTTATTGATACAACAAACTTATGAACTCATCAACGTTATGTTGACATTTTAGCATGTGTTTCTCAGGTCCCTAAGTCCACGCATTCCGCATATGCTTAAGGTCGAGATGATGATTGCATATTTTTTTTAATGGCCGAAAAATATATATAATAGAACGTTCCCTAGCAAGGTGGTAAGAGAGGCAGTGACAAAGGCTTAAGGAGCCATAACTTCTAATCTAAAACTAGATAACCCATATTTTTTAGCTAACGGAAAGAAAAAAAATTAATAAAAATCAAAAGTACTATTTCTACTACAGAAAAGCTCGTTAAAAACAATGTCATTTCGAAACCGCCAAATTACCCAAAGAAGAATGGCAAAAATATTTGTAGCCCGGCCTTTTCCAACGCGAGATAAGCTGCAACTCTCGATCCAACCAACTATGTCATCGCACGAGCTGAACCGAGGGACACCACTATCCAACCAAATACAGCACTTTGCCCAAACGTCACACGCTAACGAGCAACCAAAGAACATGTGATCTCTACATTCCACCCCTAATTACAAACCGGACAAATGATAGAATTTAAATCTATGCCTCTAGTGGAAAAGTTCAAACGTAGAGGTAATGAATCCCGAATAAACCACATCGAAAAACATTAAGTTTCTTCAGAAGGAACTTATACCAAATAGTTTGGATCTGAGAAAAAGGTAACCAAGCGCAATCCAACTGTTCCTTTAAAACCTTGACCGTAAAATAGCCATGGGCATCTAAATTAAACACCCAATGGTCATCGAAGTCAGTGATCTACACATCCTTAATTTCGTTGCAAAGAGTAGATAATGGTTCCGAATTTCGACCTCCAATATCATCCCTATACCAAACCCATAACCATTCTCCATTTACGTGTTTATCTGCAACTGTGTCGTTCATCTTAATATCCAAATGATAAAGATTGTTGAAACGGGATTCAAGAGTATAATCACTGGTCTAAACGTCTTTCCAAAAATGTAATCCTCTACCATTGTCAACTTTCATGCGAAACACGTTAGATGGAGTAAGGTTACCTTAGGTCGCTGTCAAGCAAATACCAGTAATATCTGACCGTACACTGTTACCAGTAGCTCTTTCAAAACGAGTCTCATGAATGGATTTAATTAACTTAAGCCAAGAATCATCCGGTTTATCTCCAACGTCATTAATGATTCAATGTTAGATTGAAAGCTTTTAAACTCTTACTATTCAAACTACCACGAATCATGGGAGCAAGAATGGACTCCCATTTTACCCATGCAATCTTCTTAGTGGACTCGGTACCACTCAAAAAAAATCTCGCCCGAATCGACTCTAGCTTTTTTCATGACATTTAAAAATGGACATAAAATAAATCCTCAAACTGCCCATGATCGATTCAAGAGGGTCAATCTTCCACTCGAAGATATCAAAGAAGCTTTCCAACATTATAATTTAGAGCGAAACTTATCTATCAAAATAGACTGATTGGACGTTAACTTCATATTAGTACCGATGGGAATTCCAAGATGTTTCGTAGGAAAAGTGCCCGAACGACAGCCCACATCTTCCGTAAAATGAAGATTCTGGTATTGATCCACACCCATGCCAAAATCATGAGATTAAGAAAAATTTATCTTCCATCCCGAGGTCAAATAAAATACCTCTAGTATTTTACGCTCCAATTCACGCCTCTGCCACTCTGAAAAAATAATAACGTCATCTGCATATAAAAAATCAGACAATTGAAGGTTGTTAAATCCCACTTTTACGCCTTTTAACAGATTACTATCCATGGCAAGGTGAAATGCCAAATGTAACCCTTCCATAAAAATGATGAAAAGAAACGGGCTTAAAGGGTCTCCATGGCATAGTCCCCTTTTTATAGGGAACTCACGTTTCGGGCTACCATTAATCAACACGAACGTGCCTTTAAAAAAAAAAAAAAAATTAATCAACACGAACGTCCTGGCAGATTTTAAGAATCTCATGATCCAGTTACACCAAGCCGAGCCAAAACCCATGGAGGAAAGCGTAAACATTAAATAGTCCCAATTAACCGAGTCATAGACTTTCTTGAAATCAAAAAGAATCATTTTCCTTTTTTCTACTTGAACCAAGCCATAATCTCACTAAGCATTAACTAAACGTCTAAAAATCTAACGACATCAAATAAAAGCTCACTGAACCGGGATATCAGCTTATCAATCACTCACGCCAACCTTTTAGTTAATAATTTTGTTATAATATTATAAAAAACACCAACTAACGAGATAGGACGAAAATTCATTACAAAAACCGGGGTACCAATCTTCGGAAACAAAAGAAGGCGGAATTAGCTCCTTATTGCATACGTGATTTGTCAAAAAATTTGCGCACTTCACAGCAAATCGAGGATGTCCCAAAAATGTTTAATGAAACGAAATGAAAATCCGTCTGGACCCGGGGCTTTAGAACTACCACAATCCCAAACTGCACATTTAATCTCTGTGTTATCAAACTCGTGTTCTAAATCAGTAGTTTCGAATGAGGATAAAATATAATGAGGATAAAATATAATGAGGATTCACTGACCAGAAATCTGTAAAACTTGCTTTTAATAGCCATCAGATCCACCACCCTATTACCGTCGGTCATCAATCCATGAATATGCTTTTGCCCCCGTTTATGTTTAAGAGAGCAACGAAAAAATTTAGAATTTTCGTCGCGTACAACATCCCATTTTATATTATATTTTTGCAAAGTATCAATCGCCTCAAATTTGGTAATATCATCTATTTCTTGAAAAAGTAAATTACGATTGTTGATTTCAACCTTGGATGTGGTACCCGAATCAATTATGAAATCCACTCTCGAAACCAGGAATCAAATATCTTAAAATAAGTACGGCCAAAGTCCTTTTTGTATTGATATAGAACCACGGGGGAGTGATTCGAATGACCTTTCGGTAACGCATTTTAGATCATCTACACCATCAAAAATATTATTAGTAATAAAGAAACGATCAAGTTTATTGAATTTATTACCAGCTTTTTTCATGCACGTGAATTGAATTCCGCATGATGGAACTTCGTATAAAGAAGAAGATGCGATAAAATCGTTAAAATGTAAGGAATCTTGCACGCAAAATTCAGTCTCATTACGTTCGGCAGCAGCTCTAACCGAGTTCCAGTATATTCACCCACGTCCAAAGTCATGAAAGTAACGATATTGTGCCATAACCGAAAATTATCTTGTAAAGGTTGTGAAGCATACACATTGATCATGTAAACCTCGACATCTTCCCTTAACCACCGACCTTTGACAATAACATAATGCGCATCACACCAAATTTGAAGCTTAACGAAAGCGTTGGGATCCCACATGGAAAAAATCCCACCCGAGAACCCACGTGAGAGACTAATCATAAAATCAAATTGATGGTTGCCCCAAATGGATTTCAACCGATATAACTTTAATCTAGTCATCTTAGTTTCTCGCAAACCAACAAACTGTACATTCAACGAAGTGCAAATGTCTCGTAACCACTTATGTTTCATAAAAGATTTTGAATCGCGACTATTAATAGATAGAATCTTCATTGACAACCTTTTGAATCGCCGAGTTGATTGTAACAACCCGTCCCACATCATATTGAAAATATTGGTCCCTTATAAGCTTAGAGTTGTGGCTAATTAGTATCTCCTAACATAGTTTTTAGTTGAAACCTCGAGATACCGGGTTAGTCCACCTTTAGCTTGTAAGGGTTGATTGTCTCTCGGGTTGCGACGAGCACTAGGTTCGTGCATCTCTTGAGGCCGATTCGAGGGTCGTTTCATCTGGTATTAGAGCCATAAGCCTCTCGGCGTGTGACGGATACTCGGTTCGTGCATCTTCTGGGTTATCCTCACGGGGTGTGACGTGCACAATTCTTGTGCATCTCATGGGGTATGGATCCTGGGTATTAATAATGTTTCGGCCTGACGAGGATGTCCTAAATTTAAGTGGGGAAATTTGTGACGGCCCGTTCCACATTGGCTACATATTGAAAGTATTGGTCCCTTATAAGATTAAAGTTGTGGCTAATTAGTATCTCCTACCATGGTTTTTATTTAAAACCTTGAAATACCTGGTTAGTCCACTGCTTTAGCTTGTAAAGGGCGATTGTCTCTCAGATTGCGTTGGGCACTCGGCTCGTGCATCCCTTGGGGCCGATTCGAGATTCGTTTATCCACCTTAAATTGACATCCTTTAAGGTTCTAACCCAAAATATTACCAGTTCCCACTATGTTATCATATTTAGACGAAACGGTGTCCCTAAAACTTGTCTTCATCAAAGAATCCTCAAACAACAAAGGTGTGCAGCATTCCACAGAACTCCTAGATTTTGTTTTCTGAGTATCGTTCTTTGCATATTACGTGTACCCTGGTGGAAACGGTATACTTGTTTCTTCAATACCCGCACCCTTTTTACTCGTAACATCATCAACATTATGAGAACTAACCTCATGTTCAATAGCCACCGATCAATTAGTGTTCACAGAGCATTCATTCAATTTAATATCCTCGAATTCTTTGAGATGGTTCGTAGACTATTGATGCTCGTCCCCAGAAGATACAAAAAATACTTCGTCATTTACTAACTCTTCATCATCTGATTGCGCAGAATCACGCGGACATGATTCTATATTATCATCCATGTTAAATATTCACGTCCTCACCTCCTGAAAAGTGATTTTGAAATCAATGTCAAACCATCTCTTTTTTTAGAAATCAGAGTCTTAGAATAGGTGGCAATACAAACCCGCCCGGTTGACAAAGGTAATTTATTGTGCGGCTCAAAAACAAGAAATCGCCCAACTAAACTTGTAACTTTCTTAAACGCATTCCATCCCGAGCACAAATTGGCAAACCCACAATCTCCACCCACCCAATCCTTTCATCGACAACAAAATTTTCCGACGCGTCTTTGACACTCGAGAACAAACTCATAAGGTTTACGTTATCTTTAAGCGCCATGGAACTTTTTCGAGATGTAAACTTCAACCATAACCAATATCCACCAACATATTGGATATTAACATCCCCAAAACCCTCTGCAAAACATAAACGAGGCACGAAACCTAAGAATCAATATCTTTGAAGTCTTGAAGTTTTTCAACATGTTTTTGAACGTACATTACGGGCCTGTTTACTTTTTTTCTATTAAGTTTACTTATGGATATAGATGACTATATGAATAATGATAAGCATTATACAATAAGATGATAATAAAAATATGTGTTTACTTTCACGCTTAATAAATTGTCTCAATAAAAGCAAAATACCATTTTACCCCTTAGTAAAATATCTCAATTATCTTGAAAGTATTACTCAGTAACAATTAAGAAACTTACCTACTACACATTTTTCTTTATGTTCTATTTCTTCTGAAATAATTTCCCATCATTCAACTAGTTCTATCATAAAATAAAATAAAATAAAAAAAAAAAAAACTAACAATTGAAGTTCAAATGTAACAATAGATATTGGGTGTCCATCTGGGCAATCCTTGGCCTAGCAACCGTGATGATATATCATCTCTAATAACAACAGGTTCGTGGGTTTTGCTTTTACAAAGAAACAAAAACATTCAACTATTCAAGTGGTGGTCGCCGGAGATACATACAGGGTGCTCGCCGGAGATATAAACGAGACTACAAGAAAAAGCTTAAATCTCTATTTCCTCTATTAATTTCTATCTTGCGACATCGGTAGTAATAGTGTCTGACCTGCCGGTGCGGCGACGATGCTGTAATAATGTTCACGGGGAGAAAATATGATGATGGTGTGAGATATTTTGAGAATTTTGATTTGGATATAGATATGAAACGAGAAGAAAGGAGAGGGTAATCTTGGCACCAGTTGGATTAAGTTGGAGCAAGATGGGGACAAGTGCCCTTTTTCAACTTAATAAAAAGCTTTCCATAAAGGCATCTATTAATTTAAGCTGTAAAAGTAAACAACCCATTTGAATGACCGAATAAGTTAGGTATTCACCTCAGCCAATTAAGGTGTAAGTAAACAAGCCCTACGTCTTTGTATCAAACATTGGGTTGCATTAAACAGTGTCTTTTATGTTCCAAATTTTTTTTTTTCAACATCTCATTTTAGAGGTCGTCAACTATGACTGGGACACGCGAACGCATGCCACATCATAAGTGCTGAGGCGGGGGCGTCACATATTAGAAGCGTCATTTGCAAGGGTAGTACGCCTTACGGTTTGATAACGTGGTTGTAGTCGATTCTTGATGATTTTTTAGTACGGCTTACAGTTTGATTACGTGGAGACCTGATCCATCAATCCATACGAGCATGTGAATCTGGTCGAATTCCTGCGTAGGGAACGTTAAAACCTCCCTCACGGACTTTTTTACGAAGCCATGGATCTAACCCCTGACCTCCAACCGTGCCCAATACTCAAAGGTATCAGGGTTGAACTATTGAGCCACGAAGGCCGTTATTGTGTTTTTACTTGAGAATTATTATGTTTTAGAATTTAATATTTTATTTTATTGCATGTTTACAGATTAAAAATATATTAAAAAGATGGCGATGGTTCCACAACATGATGAAGACATTATTCCTTCAGATAATGTCAATGATCCTGTTGTTGAACATGTTTCCGATTATCGGATATGGATAAAACTATTTATAAGCTTGATTCAAACAATCGCAGCTATTTTAGTTTTATCCATATCCAGCCATCAGTCTCCGTTATTGTTTAGTTGGATCGTTGGTTATGTCGTTGCAAGTGTTGCAACTGTCCCGTTTTTATTTACGGGACTTTTCTCACCCTTGCTGCGTAAGAGGTACGTAGTTTATTAAAGATGCATGCACTTATATTTTGTAACTTTTCTTTTCTAATTGAATAACATATCTTTTTCTGTTGCAGGCTCATAGTGCTTGTTGAATACTTTTTGCTAGTTTGGCTTGCTGCGGGGAGCTTTTGGATCTTTGGATCTCCTTATTTAGCGTCTGATGCGCTGTACACGTAAGCCAATACATGACATCATATACCATCATATCTTTTGTTTCTCAGCGTCAATATATTTCTTCACACCAGAAACCAACCTATTATTCATTTTCAGACAAATAAAAAATAATTAATCACAAATACATATGAATACAACTACTCTTCCATCTTATTGAAATTTGTAACAACTTTATTTAATCCGAAGTCAATATAACACATTAATCCTTAACAAATTAATTCAAATGATTAACATATACTTACTTAAAAAGTTTCATGAAGAAACCAATGACAGTTGCTTTAAATCCTTTTTCTTGTACAACTTCAATACTTGATTACAAAATTCCGGCGATGAAATTAAAAGCGTTACTAAAGAAGCAAAAACGATCGCCAGCGGTTCAAATTGTGATAAAAATGAATTAACAGAAGCGCGTGAATGAATCGTTGATTCCATGTTTTCGATTGGATTAGGCATGGATCATTCTGCATTCATACAGCGAGCAACATACTTACATTTACATAGCTAGTAACATCATGCAAGGACACAAAAACCGACACTCGTAACAACGTCAAATAATGATATCACTTTAATCCGTTTTGACACTCGACCTGTTTCGACCATTTTGACACCACTATCATAACTTCCTTTAAGACATTCAACCACATCATAAACCATGTAATTATCAAGTTGACTCTTTACACACATTATTGCCAAGCTTAAAATTCTAGACAACCTAGATTTTTATGCTGATCTGACCCACTTAAACTCCACTCTAGTCCTCAAGGCTATATTCATTAGAAAGGAGACTCAAAGACCTTTCCGAAAAGTGCTTAAGCGTCTCAAACGGTGTTACGGTTGATTTTATACGAATTGTTTGTTCATATAAAACACAATTTTGTTGTTGTTGTTGTTGTTTGTTCATATAAAACATAATTTTTAACGCAACTTACAAAATTTCAGTTTTTTAACAAAAGCCTAAACCAACAAACTTCTTACTTATACTTGAACTTATAAAAAACATAAATTTATTAACAAATGACTCAATTCATACTTTCAAGGCCTTTTACAAACATTTACTAACCCCACTGCACTCAAAATCACTAATAATACAAACTCCATACACAAAATTCACAAAATTAGGGTTCTTACCGGCAATTGGGGACGAAGAAGATGATTTCCAATTGAAATTGCACCTTAGTGATCATCAACACCTTAACAATACATGCACTTGATTTTGAACCCTAATTCCTCAAGTTATAAGATAACTTGATAGGTCATGTGATGCTTTTGTGAAGAAAAAGTGTAGGAGGCAATGGTTATAATTTTAATTTATTTAATTTTTGTATTTCGTGACTCTCAGAACAATCGCAACTTGATCAATCAACTTATAATATAACTTGAGAGAATCTCAATCCTTCTGCAAACTATAGGCATATGAAAAGATAATCAAATTTCCGGCCTTTAAACTTATTTTTCATATTTTGCAACTCTAGTCCCTTATTTACAAAAGTTACAAAACATCGCCTTTTTCATGTTTCGGTCTTCTAGCTCACGTACCATCCAACATCTCGCGATCTGCGAGCTCAAGCTCACGATCCGCGGGCCACCCAACTAGAATTTTTCTTCCTTTTTTCGTTTCACATCTTCAAAACAATATTTTAATTAATTATTTAATCGTTTTGGCAGGCTATATGTAGTGTTTCTTACATATGGTTGGGTCGTTTTTGTGATCACGCCATCCTTTTTGTATGTCGCGATCCAGTTCTGCATTAGTTGTATGATTCCAATCCCGGGCTTTACGCTGGAGCTACCACTAAATAGAGGTGCAGGTGCCGCTACAGTAGACTTAATAAATTCTCTACCGACATACACGTTTAAAATACTTAATAATAATCATGGGAACAATAATGAGGGTGACGATGAAGATGGAGTGCTTGCTCCAGGAACAGAGAACGAGCGTATAATATATGGGGAAGATGCGGTAAGTCAATATTTCCCATGATTTCTCTTTGATTACTTTGTTACTCCTAAAAAGTTCCGACCAAGTACTCGGCCCACAGTAGCGACTGAATAAATGTATGTATTCTAATTCTAATGTGTTCTATCTACTTGACAGGTGTGCAGCATTTGTTTAGCAAATTATGCAGATAACGACGAACTAAGAGAGTTGTTGTGCACTCACCTCTTTCATAAGGATTGCGTCGATGATTGGTTGAAGATCAACGCTTCGTGCCCACTCTGTAAGAGACAAGTTAGGGAGAGCGCTTTGAGTTCAACAAGTGCTGGTGGTGGTTTAGGTCCAATCGATAACATGGTATAACGGGTTTGGGCCGCGAAGTACTGAAAATTTTTGCTCTTTTCCTGGTTTTAGAGTTTGAATATATTGTTAGATATATTAGTTATTGGACTTTTGGATTGTCCTTATTTATTAGGTGTCCTTTAATATAGCCCTTTTGTATGTATATATATTGATGCTTGTATTGTTATTCATGGAGAAAACATAAACACTTTCATGGTATCAGATTCTTGACTTTCTATTTATCCCACCAATAACTCCCTCTCACCTTCTGGATCATTATCTATCGTATATATTTTTACATTTTACTTTTATCTCCTCTTAATATATATATATATATATATATATATATATATATATATATATATATATATATATATATATATATATATATATATATATATATAAACAAGTTACAAATAGCTCTTGGTGAATCGATATAATATGATCTGGCATTTTCCTCAAGGATATAATAACAGGCCCCATGTGTCACAAGCCCAACAAACGTATCTTCATCCAGCCTATAATTCAGTAGGGGCTTGATCATCGTCTGACCCAACTAATGACACTGCAACGATCTAGTAGTAATGGGCGTGCTTCGGGCATTCTTGGCAGCTAAGGTTGCCAAAGTAGTATGACCGGTGTTGGTTACGGGAATAGGTGTCCCGTCACCAACAGCGACCGACGGATATACGCAATGATTAAAAACTCTACTTAGGTTATGTGCAAATGAAGTCAGATGAGAAGAAGCACCCGTATACATGTTCCAATCGCTATCACAAATATCCGGAGAAGTCAGTTCCTGATCGACCTCTACACTTACATAATGTCCTTGTAACACTCAATATAATCAAAAATCTTATATCAGTTCGTCAGTTCACACATGATAATTAAGTCTCTATTGATTTTGACGAATTTAGGTTTTCAGTAAGGGATTACCTGACTCGTCGGCTTCTTCTCCGATGTGATAGCTCGGGTGATCTATATCCGATTACGCAGTCTCTCCCCCAAGCCTTCCTTACCTCGCACAACACCTGGCATTAGCGTCTTGGTCACCCTAGCAAGGATGTGATGCAACGTCTCATTTCTAGTCATTCTATTTTGTGTAATAAGACGAAGTCTCACACGCTCTGTCATGCTTGTCAACTTGGCAAACATGTTCAACTTCCATTTTATCCCTCTATTTCTACTGTCAATTCTTGCTTTAACCTTGTTCATTCGGATTTATGGACTTCTCCACTTCCGTGTCTAAGTGGTCTTAAATATTATGTCATTTTCTTAGATCACTTTTCTCACTACCTTTGGGTATTTCCTTTACATAAAAAGTCTGACGCGTACGCTAAATTTATTCATTTTCGCTCCTTTGTTAAAACCCAGTTTAATCGCGAAATAAAAGCATTTCAATGTGACTTTGGTGGTGAATTTGACAATCACTCCATCCACCAACTTTTCCAGTGTAATGGCATTCACATTAGCTTCTCTTGTCCTCAAACATCTCAACAAAATGGGAAATCCTAGCGCATGGTTCGAACTATTAACAACCGCATTCGTACTCGTCTTTTCCAGGCACATTTACCCCCTTCCTTTTGGGTCGAGGCACTTCATATGGCCGCCCACCTCCTCAATATCCTTCCCTCGTCTGCCATTAACCATGAGATTCCTCACACTCGTATGTATAAAACCCAACCAATCTACACCTTCCTTCGCGTTTTCAGTTGTCTTTGCTACCCTCATCTAAACACCACCCATAAACTAGCTCCTCGCTCCACACCTTGCATATTTCTCGGTTACCCGTCTAACCATCGCGGATACCGTTGTCTTGACCTTGCAACCAACAAAATCATCATCTCTCGGCATGTCACATTGATGAAACTGTCTTTCCATATGGCTCTATGACCCCTACACAGTCACCGTCATATTCTTGTCTAGATTCTCTACTCACTCCTTTAACCACCTCCACAACTAACCAACTAATAGAACGACCCACACCGCTGCCGCCACCACCTCCACATCCTATACCCCCCACTACACCTTCCACATAGTCTACACCATCCTCTGTTCCTCAACCTACTTCTCAACCAACAAAACGACCTGCACCGCCGCCGCCACCACCTATACATCTTATACCCCCCACTACACCCTCCACACAGTCTACACAATCCTCGGATCCTCAACCTATTTCTCAACCGTCCGAATCAAACCCTCATCCAGTTCCTACTCATCCCATGGTCACCCACTCTCGTGCCGGTATTACGCAACCTATCCAACGTCTGAATCTTAATGTTTCCACTATTTCCCCAATTCTCAAATCCTACCCCCAAGCTTTTACTGATCCTAACTGTAAAAGTGCTATGCGCAATGAATATCTTTAGTTCTACAGCTCCAATTTAAAAAATAAAAATTTCTGTGAATAGTATTCATTGTGTAGATTCAGAAAAAAAGATTTTTTTTAAAAAAAATTTGAAAGCAGCTTATCATACATCTGATGTATGTTAACTGTTTTTAGGTTTAAAAAAAAAAAATTAGCCCGATTTAGAGTTTAGGTTTAGAGGTTAGCTTTTTAGGTTTAATGTTTTGGGTTTAGTCCCAAAACCCTAACCGTTCGTATTAAAAACTCATTATAAACCCTAAATCTAAACCCTAATCCCTAATTTCTAAACCCTAATTTTTAAACCCTAATTACTAAACCCTAAACACTTCTTTTCATTAATCAAAAGTCATTTTTTCTCTTTTTTTTGTTATCATACATCTGGTGTATGAACATGTGTTAACATACATCAGATGTATGTTAACAAGCCAGCTAAATTTTTGATAATTTTTTTTTTTTTTGAATCTACACACCGAAAATTGATACCGGAATTTTATTTTATTCTAAATCAAAGTTGTAGAACGAAAGATATAAAAATCACAAAATCACTTATTCCCAAGACCCCCTTAGCTCTGGATCTTTTTTCCCATATATATTTATGCAAAGTATTTTCTATTACTGATCAATCCTAAATTAGAATGTTTAGATCTAATTTAGGAATTGAGTTCAATTGACGCCATCCGTGGGACATAAATTAAAAATTGAATCTGATAAATCTATTCTGTGTAATTGAATGATTTAACTGCGAATTCAATTTTGTTTATGTTCTTGTTCGATGATTTGCAGGTTTCTGTAGTTAATTGAAGACGTTAAGCTAAAATGACAAAACAAAATAAAAAGAAGTACATCAACACGGCTGATATCTGTGATTTTCGAAGTTCAACGTCATTTGATTTTTAGGCAAGTCCTGAGATCAGTAAGCAAACAAAAGATTTGCTTGCTAAAACATCAGGAAACGCTACCGCTAATGAAGGAACGCAACAAAGTGTTGTAATTGAAAAGGCAAATGCAGCCAAACGCAATACTCAACAAGCTGTAAGTCAGCGCGAAGAGAATATTACAAAGGATAATTCTGCTAATTCCAAAGGGAATGCGGATAAAAGCTCAGCAGTTGAAGGCCTTGTAAATGATACGAACAATAACGCAGCAAAAGATGCAGCAGTTAAAACTGCAAAATGTGTCATAATGCCTTTAGAGGCGCGGCAATTGCTTCTAGAAAAGGGACTTGACCTTCATATTTCTTTAAATTACGAGTGGCCGCTTAATGACACGTTGTCACGAAAGAAGCAATTGATCATAAATAGCGATGATTTGATTGAAGACGCACATGATTGCAGTGCGTTTGGATCGCATGTGATGCTTTTAAAGAAGGCGAAACATTCAAAGGTTCAGCGCCAACTTTCTGATAATTCGGAGAGCAATCCAGAAATTATGGAAGTTACGCGAGTAAAGCGCAGAAGGCCTGGAACACCAATTCCAAATTATATTGAAGAAGGTGAAACCTCGCAAGCTATGGAAAAGGAGAATGCGCAGTTATTTTTAACTGACATGTTCAGAAAGATTGTGCCGAAAGACATGCAGCATAAATTTGATCAACCTGATGTTATTCAGAAAATGATTGAAAGATACTACACAGAAGCAAAAGAAACACGAACAAAAACAGCAACAGAAATAACTTCGGTGACTGACAAGTTCGTCCCGCATATTTTTGATTATCCAATAATGACATCGCCAATTCTGCCCGCCACTCTAGGCGTATATTCCGGTTTAACCGATCTGCTGGACTTCTTGTAGCGGTTCGAGGGAGTTGTGAGCACGTACAATTAGGATGAGCCTGTCGCATGCAGAGTTTTCCCTATGGTATTGCAGGGCTTAGCGCGGGAATGGTTCCACAATTTAAGCGCACGAAGTATTGCAGGCTTTATTGACCTGCGGGAAAAATTTCTGCTGCAATTTCAGAATTTGTTGCCACAAAAAAAGACGCACATTGAGTGCCATGACATCAAGCAAGGCTTCAAAGAGACGCTAGGTGGCTTGTTAACGCGTTATGTTTACGAATGTCAGAAAATACCAAACCTACATGAGGATCAAAAGATCTCTGGATTCGTTCACGCAATTAATCCGCAAAAACATCCAACTTTAGTGCGGAGATTGCGCATAGATGTCCCGCAAACCTTCACAAAGGTTATGCAAGAGACTTATGATTACATTAGATGTGGTGAAGACAGCTGATGTGCTACTTACGATACGGCCAAAACGGACAGTTTTATTCGTGCGGTGTCGTTAGGCTGCAGGACGTCAGATTCAGTTTATCAGGGTAGCACACAGTGGTTTTGTTTATTTATATTATGTGAGGCCTAAATTTACTTTTACTTTCTAAGGTGTAGAAGGTGTAAGTTAACCTAGTGTCGTATTTTTGAATAGATTAACGAATTGAAAATCAAGTGGATAATTGTCTTTTATTTAAATTACCTAGATAAAGGATTGATGTTTATGCTAGGTGTATATGAAATAGCTTATATTTTACAACGAAATACTATTAAATACGATACAATTTTACACAAGATATTTATTTATTTATAGAATGGATATACTTAAACCTTGCTACAACACTTATAGGCAGTGTACCTAATCGTACAGTAGTGTAGTTTTTAGTAAATTCGGTTCGTTCCACATGGAAATCTTTTAAACAAAGCTTAACGCTATATTAGTTTTATTTTATAAAAATACAAATACATATAAGTAATATTATTATTATAAAAAGGGGGTTTTTACCGTTTAATGACCGGTTTGTCGATTTTTAAAACTTTAGTCGCAATTAAAACCTAATGTAAAATATTAAATAAATAAAAGACTTAATTTAAAGCGTAATGTAAATAACGATAATGAAATTGCGATAAATAAAAGTGCGATAAAATAAACTTGCGATAATTAAAGAGTACGATAATTAAAAGTGCAATTAAATACAATGACAATAAATAAAAATGTAATAATTAGAAGTGCAATTAAATATGAAAATAAAGGAATTATGCTTATTTAAACTTCCGTAATCATGATGTTTGACGCGTTGATTTTAGTTTTATGCCTATGGGTTAATTGTCCTTTGTCCTGGATTATTTAATATGTCCGTCTGGTTTTTGTCCATAACAGTCCATCAGTCATAAATATAAAGTGCGAGTATCCTCGTCAAATTATCCTTATACCCGACGTCAAATATTCTAACTAATTGGGGACTTAAACTGTAACAAGGTCTTAATACTTTGTTTAATAATTACACCAGGATATCGACTGCGTGTAACTCAAGGTTTTAATACTTTGTTATCAATTATGCCAAGTGTCCTTGTACATAATTTCACCCCTGTTTTAATTCTAGTGACTATTAATCCATTCTCGTGTCCAGTTAAATGAACGATTATTCGTACATATAAATATCCCGCCCATCGTGTCCGATCGAGTGTATGTGGTTATTTATAGGCACGTCCAATTGTAAATCTTCATATTAAATTAACAAACTATCATTTAATTAAACAAATATAAAGCCCATTAATAGCCCATAGTCTAATTTCCACAAGTGTCGTTCTTTTGTTCAAACCCCAATTATGGTACAAAGCCCAATTACCCAATTTTAGTAATTAGCCCAACATCATGATTACTTCGTTTTAAATAATCATAATAATAACTTAGCTACGAGACATTAAATTAAAAAGGTTGAACATAACTTACAATGATTAAAAATAGCGTAGCGTTACACGGACAGAATTTCAACTTACACCCTTACAACATTCGCTAACATACCCTTATTATTAGAATTAAAATTAAAATTAAAATTAAAATTATAAATATATATATATATATATATATATATATATATATATATATATATATATATATATATATATATATATATATATATATATATATATACGTAAGAGATAGATTAGAAAAAGATTTGTTTTATGATCACCAAAAACGCGAGTTTTATAGGCCTGTGACCAGAAAAAGGGGCTCATGCGATCGCATGAGCTTTGCCCTTCAAGGCCATGCGATCGTATGGCCAGCTGGGGAGGCTTACATGTGGTTGTTTTCTTCTGCCGACGGTTTATTAATATATTATATAATATATAAATAATTATAAGAATTATTTAAATATTATATTATATTTATGTGCATAGTTGACTTGTAATTTTTAGTCCGTTGCGTCGAGCGTTGAGAGTTGACTCTGGTCCCGGTTCCGGATTTTTGAACGTCCTTGCGTATAATTTAATATCTTGTACTTTGCGTTTCGCTTCTTGTACTCTTGTAATTTCGAGACGTTTCTTTGGAACCTCTTTGATTGTACTTTGTACTTTTGAGCTTTTTGGTTGTTTACATCTTCAATTCGTCGAGTCTGTCTTTTGTCTTCACCTTTTATTATTTAAACGAATATTACTTGTAAATAGAACAATTGCAACTAAAAGCTTGTCTTTCTTGAGGGATAATGCTATGAAATATATGTTCGTTTTTAGCATTATCAAATATTCCCACACTTGAGCATTGCTTGTCCTCAAGCAATATAGTCTTGAAATATACTAGAATCACTTCTTTATTCTTCACACTTTGTACATCAGTGATTTCTTTACGGCGGTATAAACAATGGTAGTAACGATGTGGTTTACAGTCCCACATGACTATAAAAATTTAGATCCTTTAAGGAAATTGGATCTTTATGAAAACATTTGATCTTTTGAAAATTAAATCTAGCTTTTACCCTAGATAAGTTTTCCGGAATAACCCTTCACCGGTGTTTGCAAATTCTTTTTGTGAGTTTGGTGGGTTTTAGATTTGAAAATTTTAGCTCAAAACTTGTGGTTTTATGTCACCCACTTGCTAACCTTGTATTGGGAAAGCAACACGTCCAGTATACTTGTTCCGTATATTACCTTTCGGTAAACTACCGTCCGGTTGTAAAGGAAAGCGTTGAACAAGCAAATGTTAAGGCAATGTCCCCTGACATGCTTTTAATTATGGTATATAACGTGTCGGATGTAATCACTATCCTTTGTAGGAGCAATAGTAAAGCTCACCCTTATAATTTTTCGGTCTGGCATAAGGTCCTGTCTTTGACCATGCTATGCAACCACCGTTCTTACGGTTGACACCCGATTTGGTTCAGGTGACCTAATGAATTCCAGGTGAATTCCTAGGATTTTACGTTCAATGGTAATGAACGCATTGAAAATGGGTTTTTAGAAAACAAATCGGTTTGTAATTTTGATCAAAATATTTCTCGTTCAAGCTCGAGTTTAGATATCATTGAATTCCATGAGTTTGTAATTCTCAATCTTTAAGGTCAATCTCTAGGATTGAGTAATATCAGGCTTAAAAGCTGATTTTTGATCTTTAAAGAGATTATCCTTTCTGGGGATCTGTTTCATTAGTCTTATCCAGCTAATTTGCACGGCGTCCTCCCCATTTTACAAGACAGATCCTCTCATGGTTAGGATAAATTTGACCACTTGGTGACCCTGTTTAATACTGAGGTCCGTGGATTTCCTGCTGATTTTAGAGATGACTTTTCTAGATTTTTCGTCAACCTACAGCTAGTCTGGACGACAACTTCATGACCTAAATCAAGAAGCGCGTTTCTTTTTCGGAAGACTTTACTTCCTTTTAATGATGGAATTGATTCATCGTGTAGATCCATCTTTCTTACAGTAAATCGGGTAAAACTTTTTAGAAATTGTCCAAAACAAAAGTATCTTCAGTTATTTGTACAAAAATATGTGATATATGTTTTAAATAACTTGGTAATTTTTCCCACACTTGGCTTTTTATTTTCCTTTTTATTGTCCTCTATTCCATTTTAAATGAATTCTAACATTTTAGTTTGTTTCTCAATTTATGTCCTTTCCGAGGTAACAATAATTTCGGTGTTAACACCTAGTTTTATCGTTCATAAATATGTATAAACATGATTTTGAGTTCATTTAATTGAAAATTTTGAAAATTTTTACTAGAATTGGGTAGTCAGTATATAAGACTAGGGCTGTTCTTTATTATCAGAGAGCACTAGATTCTAATACAACTACTGCGTTACTAGTATTTTTAATGGTAACCAAGTGTTTAAATCAAAAAAAAAAATTAAAATCCGAAAGAATTTAACCCCTTCCCACACTTAAGATCTTGCAATGCCCTCATTTGCAAGAAATCAGTAACAATTTAAATTATTGAGGGTGATTAGCGTAGAAAAATAATTAAATTTTACCAAAGTTTTCAAACATATTGGCGTTTGTTTGCTGAATGATAAATGGTGCACATCATTTGTTCATTCCGTCTTGTTGTTTCATCACATTTGTTTTTCGTTTTGTCGTCAAAAGTACTAGCTTTTGCTGAACTTAATGCCAGTCTTTGAAAATGCGCTGTTTTACCCTGTTTTGTACAATTGACAATATACATACAATACAAATATAAACATGCATGACAATTTGAAATGGGACTTAAAATCCCACTTTCAAATCCTAAATGCGAAATATTAGTACACAATAATAATAAAAATGATAAAAATTACATAAATATATCCAATAACATAAGTTTAAACATGAGAAAGTAGAAAGATAAAAACATAAAAATCATAAAAATAACCAATGGAACTAAATCAGTCTGGATAAGGGTTCCAGTTCATCTCGTCAGGTGGGTTCCATTGTTGGTTATAGGTGTTCTGATAGGCTTGGTTATAGTCATACCGGTTAAAGGGTGGTCGAATGTCGGGGTTGTGTGGCGGAAAATGAGCAGGTCGAGTAGGTACGTAATTATTTGGTACCTGATATGATAGCTGGCTCATGATTTGGTGCTGATGAACTAACCAGCTATCGTGTTGGCGTCGCCTATAGTCCTCGTATACTCGCTCGGAGTTCCACTGCTCGTACATACTATGTCTGGCCGTGCTCGTCATTGCTTCCTCATCTATACGAACGTGGACGTCAAGAATAGCATCTCGAAAGACATCCCTAATGTCTTCCACTTCCTCCATTTCCTCGTCTGACCCTCTCTCTACCTGAGGATGATTACCTTCATAGGGCAATGCCTGGTTGCGTCTACTTTTCAATACCTTAGCACCCACATAAACTCGCAATCCTATGGTCTCATCCTGTTCTCTACAAATCTGTAATTGACCCCCTTGGTTCCTATCAACACCTAAATACTCTCCAATGAGAGTAACAAAAATACCTCCTCCTATTATACTCCCGTTCTGTATTCCTTCTACCATTTTAGATAAATAAAAACCAACACAGTAAGGGATATTAACAAAGCTTCTCGGGTCTCGAATACACTTTAGGTAAAATAAATCATGTAAGGTCATTTTCTCCTTATTGTGAGCTCTCTGTGTAATCGAGTTAGCCAAAAATCTATGAATTACACGAAGCTCGGCTTTGTTAATATGTAAGTAGGAGTGTTTTCCTCCCAGTGTAAAAACATTATAGTTTGACATACGCCTCCAAATGGCGTTCGCGTCAAAGTTCCTATCTACCCTTTCACCACGATAAAAAAACTCATACAATCGGGTAGTAGCAATTCACTAGGAGTGTAAATCTGTAATGCCCTGGCCATGTCCATCATGGACATTCTGTACATCCTACCGCCAAGGATAAATCTAAGAAAACTTCTATCATCTAGCCTATCTACATCTACATTTAACGCTATAGTACTCATCAACTCAACACACCATTCCTTATATACAGGTCTACGAATGGTGAAAAGACGTTCCCAATCTGTAAAAGAAGAACTACCATACCTTTGAATCATTTGCTGTCTAACACGGTCAGCCAGATGGACCGTTTCTAAAAGATTCCAATCAATTACCCTCGGCACCTCTACCTCTTTTGTTACCAATTTAAATTTATTACTTTGATATACCGGGTAATCTCTCCATCGTCTATCGAATCTCAGATTAGGATGTAACGTGTGTTCCGGAATTGTTGGGTATTCGACAGGCGGATGCGGGGGAAATACTGTGAATTCATTAGGTAACTGTAGCGGATCATAATAAGGTATGTGTCACGACCCTACTTTTTCCGTTATCTTTTTCCGTTAATTATTTAACGACCGTTAACTGTTAGTGTGCCACGTCATTTCTATGACCTATATTATTATTTTTGTAATAATATATATATAATAATTATTATGTGTTATATGAATATATGTATTCATATTTTAATTTATACGTTTCTACGTCTCGCGGATTTCTATCCGGCGAATCTTTTCGGTTTTTGAACCAACGGTCGAGCTTTCGGGATTTTTAAATCCTAATTATTTTAAATATGATATTTTATGATCATATTATTAATAGGTGTATTTATATTTATTTTTCGTCGCGCGTTTGTTATCTTTCCGAAATTTTAATCGCGTAAGCGTGTTTTCGCGTTTCGGGATTCGTTCGGGCTTTCGGGCCATCAGGAATTGCACGTTTTTCAATAATGGACAAGTTGGCCCACTAAGGGGCCCACCCCCGTTCAAAATCGGCCGAATATGGGAGGGGGGTGTATCCCTTTGCTTCTCATTTTTGTTTCACATAATTTTAATTCACAAAAATTCCCTAAACCTAACTTGCACTTTTTCTCCTCTCCTCTCCCTCTTGTGGCCGTCGCCCTTCACACCCATCATCATCATCATTTTGCTTCAACAATTGCTTGGATCAAGAAACAATTAACACCAACGCGTTCTACACAATCTCCTCTACGCGATTATATACTTTGATTCTCGATTTGGGTATAAACCCTAACCCTAGAACTTTTCATTTTTATTTATATTTCTGTATTTTTTGTTTATATTATTAGTATGATGTTTATTAGTTGTTGTAATGTTGTTTGGATGCGTAGAATTACTCGTTTGCATATGTTTTCGGTTTGTAAATTTTGGACAGCAGTTTGATTCGTGTTTTCTGACTTTGTAACTGATATGAATGTTAAAATAAAGTACATAAATGAGTTCCTCTCATCAAGACATTAATTTTAGACTCCGGATTCATGTCGTTTCGATTCCCGGAGCCCTAGATATGCTTAATTTGGTTTTTGTTAAAGATTGAAAGGTGTTCTTGGCATGAACAAGGTTGGGTCCGACTTTGTGACCATCCTTGGTGTCTTTAGAGTGTGTCATTTGGTTAGGACTGATGGTGGGACGAATTTTCATGTTCGGGTCACCTAAATCCGAGCCACGGTTCACCCGTTGTGCCTAAATTACTGTTTTGAGTAAATTGATTTTCCCAAGTGTGGTCATGGCTGATATCCACGACCTAGGGACTGTTCTTGGAGTGTTCTTGAGTTCATAATTGTGTTGGGTGGTTTGAGTAGGCGGAAATGCATATGTGGCTCGCCCGAAACCGACACCCGGGGCTCAAGATACGACCCGATGAACTTTTAAACTTAAAACTTATGGTTAATGATTAAACTTATGTTAAAATTAATGGATCTCATTATTAATTAATTACTTATGATAAAAGAAGTAATTATTATTATTTAAAACTTATGATATAAATATTTATTATATCATTTAATTATTAATTATGATTTAATTAACATTTTAATTAAACTTATGATTAATAATACTTTTATTATTAAAGGAAAATACTTATGATAAGTATTAAATTTGTTTTTGAGAAATTATTAAAAGACTTATAATAAAGATTAAATAATTATTTAATTATTATAAGACTTAATTATTATTTAATTATGATTTAATTATTAAATACTTATGATTTAATAATTTTAATTAGAAACTTATGATATGATTAATAATTCATTATTAATTAAAAACACTTATGATATAATTTAAAAATTATTATTATTAATAATACTTATATTATGATTAGTATTTAATTAATTTATTTAAATACTTATGTCGTACTAATTATAACATTTCAACTTATATTAACTTTAATAATTCATTTTATTTAATTAAACTTATGTTAAGACATTATTATACACTTTTGACTTTAAATAACATTATAACCTATGTTATTATTATAACTTACACTTTTAAAATTAATGTTGACTATGTTTGACCAAGGTTGACTTTTGAGTTGACTTTCGGTTGACTTTGACTTTCAGTTGACTTCTGTTGACTTTCTAAATAAGGAAACTTTCCTAACTTCAAAACTTTCTAAAAATAGAACTTTCTAAATTTAGAAACTTTTCAAAAATAGAAACTTTCCAAAAATAGAAACTTTCCAAAAATAGAAACTTTCCAAAAATAGAAACTTTCTAAAAATAGAAAGCGTGTGTCCTTATGTTGTTCCAATCAAACCGATGCTTGCTGAGTAATGTTCTATGTCTACTTGCAACATGTACAATAGCTATCATACTAAGACTTGACCTAAGTTAGTTATTTATTTCGACCTGCTTTATTTATAGGTCGGCGTTGTGATCTTTCTTGATCACTTTACTTTACTTGCTGTTCGCTTGTTTGTGAGATTTCTTCAGTTGCTATTTAAGGTGAGTTATAGTCCCGTTTTTACATACTTTTCAAAGTATACTTTTTGGGATGTGATTACATGCATATTTTTATTTACGGTTAGACACAAGTAACAGTTAAATTTAATTATTCATTGTGAGTTGGACAAAAATATTCCCTAGTCTGGTAACTGTAATCATTGGTTTCTACCGGTGAACGCGAATCCTACGGATAGATCTATCGGGTTTGACAATCCCATTTCGAGCTAGTCGCGCTAGCAATTTGTTTATCGGAATGTTTAGTACTTCGTAATTTGTTGTAGATACACTGTCCAAGTGTATATTTTTATTGTGTTTGGTAAGGGTAAATAAAGGGTTAAGTGGTTACCAGGTGGCTCATTGATAATGGAATAATGTTTAATGTTTTCTAACATTTTTAAATCTTGTGGTCTAAAGTTTACTTATTTATTTAAACCTATAATTCACTCAACCTTTGTGTTGACAGTTTACTTGCATGTTTTCACAGGTACTTGAGTTATTTGGTGCTTCCGCTGTCGTTAGAAGAGTCTGCATGCATTTGGGCAGATTTTATGAAACTATTTATGAAACTTAAGTTTGCATTCTATTTTGGATAATTTAAATTGTGGGTTTGTTGGCAACGTTTTGTGTCAACTTTTGGTTCATTACTATGGTTGGTTGATTTTAAACTACTTAATTGGGTTTGTTTCCTTTTTGGGCAACATTTTGAAATAAAGGAATGCAACTTTGTTTATTTAATTCATTTAAGTCCGATCAAGCTATGGGACCAACTGACGGATCCGTTAAGTGTTTTGACGGGGTCGTCTCAGTATGTGCTGATCAGGCTGATGTTGTGGTTCCTGTTGCGGTTGTTGTTCAGGTTCATATTGCATTTCTGGTTCTGGTTCTGGAGCTGGAGCTGGCTGTCTAGATGATGATGATCCTGAACCTCCAGTATCGGCTTTCTGCAAAACACATTAAACACAAATTTTGTGCATCCAAATATGCATTAGTGTTAGCAAAATAACAACTTAAAACAATCACAATAACATGTTAAATCAAAATTAAACTTATACACATTTTCACAATTTTTCACAATTCTACACTTTTCCAAATAAGCACATATGAAAATGTATACAAAGTTCATAAGTATTTAACTCAAATAACATGTCAAAATAGTCATTACTAACAATTAAACAAGTCTCAATTGACAATTATATCAAATTAATCAAGTTCATGAATTTTGTACCTAAAAAGTCCACTTTAATCTTTAAAAATCATGTTTAGGATCAATGTTTGGATCATTTAACTACCTAAACATGTTACACTACTCAATTTAGCAATAATTCATGACAAAAATCGGCCATAACCTGTTTATATCAAAAAGGCCCAAATTGCTCAAGAACACAAACCCTAGATTTCTAAAATTTTTGAAGTTTTTGGCTTCAAATCATGTTAAATAGCATCAATCTAGGTTATACATGCATAAAATACTAACAATTTAACACTAATTACACTAGAAATTAACAAAATTGCATTAGGTAAAATATTGGTAATTATCACAAAAACTAGGAATTTATAGAGTTTAAGGGTGTAAATTTTACCTTTTTGCTGAAGAATGCGAATCTAGGCATGATTAGAGCAAAAAAATTGACGAATTACGGTGAAAAATGGTGAATTTTAGAGAGAATTTGAGTGTGTTTTCGTATATGTTTGTGTGTTGTGGTGTTGAAGACAGAACAGACTGGCCTTTTGTTTCTGGCCTGATTTCCAGCTCCATGCGATCGCATGGAGTTGGAGTTTAAATCCCATGCGATCGCATGGGTATCCGGGAACAGTACTTTGGCCTTTTTTTTTTTTTTATAAAACCTTATACTTAATAAAACATAAAATTAATAAAATTTAAAAAATTTGTTTCTTTTTAGGATGAGGGCGTTTCAGATCGTTGTCCTAGTCCGTCCCTCAACAAAATTTTAAAATTTGTCAATTCAAAGCGCGATTTTAAAAGTAAAGATTTTTGGGTTTTTTAATGTTTTTGCCATATTTTAGTTCAATAAGATTAAAAATAATGATAATAAAAATTCTAGTCCCTCCCTCAGGTAAAGCAATGTCGGTTCAACGACCTAGTCTTCAACTTACGACGAATTTTAAAAATCATATTTTTAACTTACGAAATAAAGTAAATTTTTGTTTTTAATTCACACCAAACTTAAATTTAAAATGCATAAAATTAAAAATTCATATTATAAATTCACACCAAACTTAAATTATATTTTTGTTTTTATACATACAAACTTATATTAAAAATATTAATTTTTCAAATATTTACAATTTTAAATATATTGATTAAAAATTTTACAATATTATTTTAATATTAATTTTAAAAACGAAGTAAAAATAAAATTAAAAATCTTTTTGGCTTTTATCCCACTTTAATCAATCAAATATTATCAAAAATATGCGCCCCTCTTTTCGGTAAAGTAATTTCGGTTCCATGACCTAATTTAACTCATAAATTTTTGAAATATTTTTGGTTGATTGATTAAAGATATTTATACCTTAAGAATAAACGTTAAATTTCGCAGTGATATATAATAAATTTTTGTATGATATCAATAATTTCGGTCGCAAGACCTAATTTTATCGAATACCAATTTAATACTTTATAGCGAACAAATTAGCGTTTATTATCAAAAGGTTAAAAATAAAAATAAAAATAAAAATTGAAAACTGTACATACTTCCCTGTGAAAGAGATTTCTTAGTGATATGCTCTAGCCCACTCATAAGATAGTCGGACTAATTGGTTTTCCATTGCTACATAGGCGTAACCTCGAGCATTCAACGTTTTTTCTTCTAAACATATGAACGGTCCGTCTCTGCATAAAGTAACAAATTCGGTGTTTGAATAGGTTTGATTATTTGAACATTTACCTTCGTGTGACCATTTTCCGCATTTGTGACATCTTTCAAGGTGTCGTGCTCTTCTTTTCGCTGCGGATTTTGATTTTCCTTTACCAAATTGTAACTTATTATTTTCGCATCTGGATTCTTTTCTTACTCCGTCCAATTTACCTTTGATTAATGATACTATTTCACTTGGAAGGATGTCATTATTACGTTTAGTGATCAAATCGTGTAGCATTAGACCATGGTTTAATTCACAGGAAGTCTTCATCTCGTAAAACCTAAAAAAATAAAAATTTAGAATGGGGGGAGAAGACTAATTCTTTAGGGTCTGCTAGGGAAAGACCATTCGGGTTCTATTTTTGAGAACTACACGAAAACAGAAAATCTAACTCTAACAGAAATACATATTATCCTTTAAAGACTTGATTCTCCCCACACTTAGTTAGCTATGGTGTCGAAATTGTGATTAACTTCGTTGTCAACTTCCATTGGACTATCTATGTAATGTTTAACTCTGTGACCATTAACCTTAAATTCAATCCCATTTGAATTTATCAATTCTACTGTTCTGTATGGGAAAACTCTTTTGACTATGAATGGTCCAGACCATCTTGATTTCAATTTTCCAGGAAATAGCTTGAATCGTGAATTGAAAAGAAGAACTCTGTCTCCTTCTTTAAATTCTTTTGAACTTCTGATTCTTTTATCATGTCATTTCTTCGTTCTTTCTTTATAGATTAACGAATTTTCGTATGCTTCTTGTCTTAATTCTTCTAATTCATTTAGTTGACTTAATCGTAGACGTCCGGCTTCATGTAAATCAAGATTACATGTCTTCAAAGCCTAAAATGTTTTGTGTTCAATTTCTACTAGAAGATGACATGCTTTTTCGTAAACGAGTTTAAAAGGTGTGGTTCCAATTGGAGTTTTATAGGCTGTTCTAAAAGCCCAGAGTGCATCCTCCAATTTAATGGACCATTCCTTCGGATTTGATCCTACGGTTTTCTCTAGAATACGTTTTAAAGCTCGGTTGGTATTTTCAACTTGTCCACTTGTCTGTGGATGATATGCGGTGGAGATTTTATGAGTTACTCCATATCTTTTAAGAACTTTCTCAAGTTGATTATTACAGAAATGAGTACCCCGATCACTTATTAAAGCTTTTGGTGTTCCAAACCTTGCAAAAAGACGTTTTAAAAAGTTGACTACAACTCGTGCATCATTAGTCAGGAGAGCTTGTGCTTCCGCCCATTTAGATACATAATCAATGGCAACGAGAATGTATAGATTATTATGAGATTTTGGAAATGGACCCATAAAGTCAATACCCCAGATGTCAAATACTTCACATACTTGAATGACATTTTGTGGCATTTCATCACGTTGACTTATTTTTCTGGCCCTTTGACAAGCATCACAGGATTTGCAAAGAAGGTGTGCGTCTTTGTAAATTGTAGGCCAATAGAATCCAGCATCATAAACTTTTCTTGCTGTTAGTTGAGACCCATAATGCCCTCCTGTTGGTCTTGTGTGACAATGGTTTAAGATTTTACTAGCTTCCTCCCCGAATACACATCGGCGTATTATTCCATCGGGACAACTTTTAAACAAATGTGGATCTTCCCAGAAATAGTGTTTTATATCACTAAAGAATTTCTTTCGTTTTTGGTACGACAATCCTTTTTCAAGGAATCCACATACTAAATAGTTTGCATAGTCTGCAAACCATGGAATTTCATTATAATCTATCTTCAATAGATATTCATCAGGAAAGTTGTCTTGTATGGCCGATTCATTTAGAACTTCTAATTCGGGATTTTCAAGACGAGAAAGATGTTCAGTGGCGAGATTTTCTGCTCCTCTTTTATCTCGAATTTCAATATCGAACTCTTGTAAGAGTAAGATCCAACGGATTAATCTTGGTTTAGCATCTTGTTTCGAAAATAGGTATCTAAGAGCAGAATGGTCAGTATAGACCACCGTTTTAGCTAGAACGAGATATGAACGAAATTTGTCAAAAGCAAAGACAATAGCAAGGAGTTCTTTTTCATTAGTTGTGTAATTTGTTTGTGCTCCTTGTAACGTCTTACTAGCATAATAAATAGGTTGAAATCGTTTTTCAATCATTTGTCCTAAAACGGCTCCCATTGCAAAATCACTTGCATCGCACATTAGTTCAAATGGTAGATTCCAATTTGGAGTTATCATAATCGGCGCATTAGTGAGTTTTTCTTTAAGAATATTAAAAGATTTGGTACAGTCATCTGAAAAGATGAATGGAGCATCCTTTTCTAGGAGTTTATTCATAGGAGTGGCAATTTTAGAAAAATCTTTTATGAAACGTCGGTAAAAACCGGCATGCCCTAGAAAACTCCTAACTCCTCTAACATTGGTGGGATGTGGAAGTTTAGAAATTACATCTACTTTAGCTCTATCCACTTCAATTCCTTCCTTTAAAATTTTATGTCCAAGAACGATGCCTTCTTTAACCATGAAATGGCATTTTTCCCAATTAAGTACTAGATTTGATTGTTCGCATCTAATAAGCATTCGTTCAAGATTAACTAGACATGATTCAAAAGTATCACAGAAGACTGAAAAGTCATCCATGAAAACTTCCATGCATTCTTCTATCATGTCGTGAAAAATCGCCATCATGCACCTTTGAAAGGTTGCAGGGGCGTTGCAAAGTCCAAATGGCATGCGTTTGTAAGCAAAAGTACCATAAGGGCACGTGAATGTGGTTTTCTCTTGGTCTTCGGGTGCTATTAGAATTTAAAAATATCCGGAAAAACCATCAAGAAAACAATAGTAACTATTTCCGGCTAATCTTTCCAACATTTGATCAATGAAAGGTAAGGGAAAGTGATTTTTTCTGGCGGCGTCATTTAATTTTCTATAATCAATACATACACGCCATCATGTTACAGTCCTAATAAGAATAAGCTCATTTTTCTCATTTGTGATAACAGTCATGCCACCCTTCTTAGGCACGCATTGAACTGGGCTTACCCATGGACTATCAGAGATTGGATAAATTAAACTTGCATCAAGCAGTTTAATAATTTCTTTTTTAACAACATCTTGCATATTAGGATTTAGTCTTCGTTGGCGTTGCACATACGTTTTATGACCTTCTTCCATAAGGATTTTATGTGTGCAATACGAAGGACTTATTCCTTTAATATCATGAATTTTCCATGCAATAGCTGGTTTATGAGCTTTTAACATAGAAATGAGTTGAGATTTTTCATTTTCAGTAAGAGAAGACGATATTATTACAGGTAATTCAGATTCATCATGTAAATAAGCGTATTCCAAATGGTTTGGAAGTGGCTTTAACTCTAATGTCGGTGGTTCTTCTATCGATGATTTATATCGATATCTGTCTTCTTCTTTTAGCATTTGAATTTCTTCTGTTGTTGGTTCATATCCATTAACCATTAGTGTAGCTAACATTTCAGTTTCATCAATTGGTTTAGTTCCTTCTCCTAAAGAACATTCTCCTATTCCTTGTAATTCTGGAAATTCTTCTAATAAATCTGCATGTGATTCTATAGTTTGAATATAATAACATGTATTATCTGCAGATTGCGGTTGTTGCATTGCTCTATCAACAGAAAAGGTAACACTCTCGTCCTCTATACTTAGGGTAAGTTTCTTACCGAACACGTCTATCATTGCTTTAGTCGTGTTTAAAAATGGTCTTCCTAATATGAGAGGAACTTGAGAATCTTCTTCCATGTCCAGAACAACAAAATCTACTGGAAATACTAAAGTACCAACTTTAACTAGCATGTTCTCCATTATCCCTCTAAGATATTTTATTGATCTATCGGCTAGTTGTATGCTTATTCGTGTTAGTTTCAATTCTCCAAGGTCTAGTTTAGTGTATAGTGAATACGGCATTAAATTTATACTAGCACCTAAGTCTGCCAATGCTTCTATTGAACTAAGACTACCCAGAAAACATGGAATTGTGAAACTTCCTGGATCAGATAATTTTTCTGGTATCTTATTCAACAGCACTGCTGAACAATTAGCATTCATAGTAACAGTCGAGATTTCTTCCATTTTCTTTCTATTTGAGATTAGATCTTTTAGAAATTTAGCATATCTAGGCATTCCTGAAATCACATCAATGAAAGGAAGATTTATATTTATCTGTTTGAACATATCCAAGAATTTGGATTGCTCGGCTTCAAGTCTCTCTTTTCTCATTTTACTTGGGTAAGGAAGTGGTGGTTGGTATGGTTTAATATAAGGTTTTGCCTTAACTGTGTTATCTTCATTAACCTTTTCAACTACCGGTTCTTTTTCCTTATCTTGTTCAGGTTGTGATTCTTGTGGAGTAGGAATAGCTTCCTCAGAAATTACAGGTATCTCAGGTGGTTTAAGTGTAATACCACTTCTTGTGGTAATGGCTTTAGCTGTTTCATTCTGGGGGTTAGCATTTGTATCACTAGGTAGACTTCCCGGTTTTCTTTCACCTATTAACCTTGCTAGGTTGCTCACTTCTTGTTCCAGATTTTGAATAGAAGCTTGTTGATTTCTAAATGCTTGAGCATTTTGTTCATTCGTTTGTTTCTGAGATGTGACAAACTGTGTTTGAGATTCAACTAGCTTCGTCATCATATCTTCTAAATTCGGCTTTTTATCATCGGTTTGTGGTGGTTTGTTTTGAAAATTAGGTCTTTGCTGGTTGTAAGTATTGTTGGATACTTGTTGATTGTTAGGACCTTGTTGGTTGTTGTATGGAACATTGCAATTATAATTCTAGTTTTGATTGTAAATCGGTCTTGACGGTTGATAATTATTCTGATAATTATTTCCAGGCCTTTGGTTTAGATATGAAACATTCTCTCTTTGTTCCATTGTTAGTTCAATACTGAGACAATTTTTTGTCAAATGTGGTCCTCCACACTGCTCACAACTAATTCGTATTGAGTGAATATCTTTGGTCATCTTTTCCATTCGTCTCTCGATAGCATCTATCTTTGCAGAAATGGAATCTAAGTCATGGCTAGAATCGGCTCTAGCTGCTTTAGATGATCTAACGATATCTTTTTCTTGGTGCCACTCATGTGAGTGGGAAGCAGTGTTATCAATAATTTTATAAGCATCAGTTTCTGTTTTCTTCATAATAGAACCACCAGCTGCTATGTCGATGTCTTTCCTTGTAGTGATGTCGCATCCTTGGTAGAATATTTGTACTATTTGACAGGTGTCTAAACCATGTTGCGGACATCCTCTCAATAACTTTCCAAATCTGGTCCATGCCTCATATAGAGTTTCATTTGGTTTCTGTGTGAATGTAACAATTTCTCCTTGAAGTCTCACGGATTTAGATGCCGGAAAGAATTGTTTAAGAAATTTTTCAACTAAAACGTCCCATGTATCAATCGCCCCTTCAGGTAACGATTCCAACCAATCTTTGGCTTCTCCCTTTAAAGTCCAGGGAAATAACATGAGATATATCTGTTCATCCTCAACTTCTCTTATTTTAAATAGAGTGCAGATTCTATTAAAGGTACGAAGATGTTCATTTGGATCTTCCTTCGGTGCACCACTAAATTGGCATTGATTAGTCACCATGTGTAGGATTTATCCTTTGATTTCATAATCTGGCGCATTAATGTCAGGTTGAGTAATTGCGTGACCTTGGCCAGTGGGTTTAGCTCTCATTCGGTCTTCCATACTTAGAGGTTCCAAATTTTCCATGATTGAATTTGTTGAATCTGAATCACTAGAGGATTCTGATTTAATGGTTCGTTCCTCAACAATCTCTGTTTGAATGATTGGTGGTTCCGGAGGAAAAATTAATGGTTCAGGATCTCGGAATCGTCCCTGAATATTCTCCGGATTCTCAATTGTGAGGTCGGGTTCAAAAAATGGATTATCGGAAATTTGAATTGGAGTACTTGGTCGACTGGATGACGATTCTAAAGAAAAATCAACGGTGACAATATTAGCTAGATGTCTTGATCGAGTTACAGGTGGTGAACGTACAAAAGGTGGTGAACGTTTTGCTCGGTGCATTCACTGAATATCTTATTAGTTTTTAAAAAGAAAGAAAAATTATATAAGTTATCCAATTAATAGACTTTTCTGATTTTGCCCACGTTTCGAATAGCCAAAAGATGCAGCAGAGGGGCAGGATTCGTTTGGTCTCAATATAATTGAGTACTGTTTGGCTCCAATAACCCGGTCCACGTACAAATCCAACTATTACTACGAACCAGAAAATTTTGATGTCTATCAATTTAACCACTTAAAATAAATTTTCGTAATTTAAAGAAATATTAGATAAGAAATAGAGAAAATTCTAAGTCCTAAAAACTAGAATGACGAGAAATAAGAAAGAAAAAGAGCGCGTTGAAAAACGCCGAAAAATAAAATATTGAAAAATAATAGGCGTCGAAAAATAAAAATAAGAAAGTAGCGCGTCGAAACTTAAAAAGGAACTAAAAACTAAGAATTAAAAGTTGCGTCTAAAAATATTAAAGCTTACAAGGAATTCTATATCCCAAATGGCAATATCTTAAAAAGGTACTAAAAACTTAGAACAGCGTCGCAAAATTCTAAAGCACCTAAATCTTAGTCTAAAGAAAAAGGACTTAAGGGATTTTACGGCAAAGCTTAAAATTCTAGAAGTAAACACAAAATAACTATGGCAAAAACTATGACTTAAAACTAAATACGAGCGAAAAATACAAATATTAGGCTAAAAACAAATAAAAAGGAACAAAATATAAAAATATACTTAAAGTTGTAAAAAGTATAATTTTTATAAAAATATTATTTTTATATTATTTATTTTATAAAACTATTAATTTTATAAATTATTAAAACTAAATTAACTAAAAATACAAATTAAAGAATTAAAACTAAATATTATAATAATAATAACCTAGTTAGAGTTTAATTAATAATAATAATAATAATAACCCGTAATTAATGATGTTTAGGGTTTTACTGTGGCGTGTCAGGTGCCTTCATGCGATCACATGAAGTTATGCCTTCGGGCTCATGCGATCGCATGAGATTTGATTTTGGGCTAGGTTACGGGCTGCTACAGTACGGGCCGAGAGTTTTTATTTTTTTTTTTCTGTTTTCTGTTTTATATATTTATATATATGTAAATAAAACTTATATATTTTTTTTACAAACTAAAATAAAAGTAAAGAAACTTTATAAAACTTATATGTTTAACAAACTCTTAAAAATATTTATATTTTTGTTTTTCTTTTTATATTTTCGAATTTTTAAAACGTATTTTTACAAAAGCGTAATTTTTATAAAAGTAGACTTAAAAATTAATAAAAATCTTTTTTTATATATATTAGCGTTGCGCTTCCGGCGTTTTAGCAGAATTGTTCCCCGGCAGCGGCGCCAAAAATACTTGATGTTATGCGAGGTGTATATGAAATAGCTTATATTTTACAACGAAATACTATTAAATACGATACAATTTTACACAAGATATTTATTTATTTATAGAATGGATATACTTAAACCTTGCTACAACACTTATAGGCAGTGTACCTAATCGTACAGTAGTGTAGTTTTTAGTAAGTCCGGTTCGTTCCACAAGAAAATCTTTTAAACAAAGTTTAATGCTATATTAGTTTTATTTTATAAAAATACAAATATATATAAGTAATATTATTATTATAAAAAGGGGGTTTTTACCGTTTAATGACTGGTTTGTCGATTTTTAAAACTTTAGTCGCAGTTAAAACCTAATGTAAAATATTAAATAAATAAAAGACTTAATTTAAAGCGTAAAGTAAATAAAGATAATGAAATTACGATAAATAAAAGTGCGATAAAATAAACTTGCGATAATTAAAGAGTACGATAATTAAAAGTGCAATTAAATACAATGACAATAAATAAAAATGTAATAATTAGAAGTGCAATTAAATATGAAAATAAAGGAATTATGCTTATTTAAACTTCCGTAATCATGATGTTTGACGCGTTGATTTTAGTTTTATGCCCATGGGTTAATTGTCCTTTGTCCTGGATTATTTAATATGTCCGTCTGGTTTTTGTCCATAACAGTCCATCAGTCATAAATATAAAGCGCGAGTATCCTCGTCAAATTATCCTTATACCCGAAGTCAAATATTCCAACTAATTGGGGACTTAAACTGTAACAAGGTCTTAATACTTTGTTTAATAATTACACCAGGATATCGACTGCGTATAACCCAAGGTTTTAATACTTTGTTATCAATTATGCCAAGTGTCCTTGTACATAATTTCACCCCTGTTTTAATAATTCTAGTGACTATTAATCCATTCCCGTGTCCGGTTAAATGAACGATTATTCGTACATATAAATATCCCGCCCATCGTGTCCGATCGAGTGTATGTGGTTATTTATAGGCACGTCCAATTGTAAATCTTCATATTAAATCAACAAACTATCATTTAATTAAACAAATATAAAGCCCATTAATAGCCCATAGTCTAATTTCCACAAGTGTCGTTCTTTTGTTCAAACCCCAATTATGGTACAAAGCCCAATTACCCAATTTTAGTAATTAGCCCAACATCATGATTACTTCTTTTTAAATAAGCATAATAATAACTTAGCTACGAGACATTAAATTAAAAAGGTTAAACATAACTTACAATGATTAAAATATCGTAGCGTTACACGGACAGAATTTCGACTTACACCCTTACAACATTCGCTATCATACCCATATTATTAGAAATAAAATTAAAATTAAGAGATAGATTAGAAAAAGATTTGTTTTATGATCACCAAAAACGCGAGTTTTATAGGCCTGTGACCAGAAAAAGGGGCTCATGCGATCGCATGAGCTTTGCCCTTCAAGGCCATGCGATCGCATGGCCAGCTGGGGAGGCTCACATGTGGTTGTTTTCTTCTGCCGACGGTTTATTAATATATTATATAATATATAAATAATTATAAGAATTATTTAAATATTATATTATATTTATGTGCATAGTTGACTTGTAATTTTTAGTCCGTTGCGTCGAGCGTTGAGAGTTGACTCTAGTCCCGGTTCCGGATTTTTGAACGTCCTTGCGTATAATTTAATATCTTGTACTTTGCATTTCGCTTCTTGTACTCTTGTAATTTCGAGACGTTTCTTTGGAACCTCTTTGATTGTACTTTGTACTTTTGAGCTTTTTGGTCATTTGCGTCTTCAATTCGTTGAGTCTGTATTTTGTCTTCACCTTTTATTATTTAAACGAATATTACTTGTAAATAGAACAATTGCAACTAAAAGCTTGTCTTTCTTGAGGGATAATGCTATGAAATATATGTTCGTTTTTAGCATTATCAAGGATAGTAGTTGGTTTAAGCTAAAAGTCCTAAGTATGGAAAAGTAAATAAGTGGAATGATAACCGGAGTATGCAGATCAGGGAAATGTTGACCAAGATATAGGTATTGGGTTAGGGAAAGGTAATTATGCTTATGTTAAAGTTATGCTTGGAATGATGTAGATCTGGTTGGATGAACCAATTACACAGACCTACTTGTCTCTGAACTCTCGGAGTTTTCTTTGAGCAGTGAGAAGTATGTCAATTGGTTGTATAATTGAAAGGTAACTATACCTTGGAGGTTATCCTCAGTAAAGTACTAGGTTTATTAGTGAGTTGAGCTCTAATCCTAACCCTCATTATCAGTTTGGTTAACTGAATAACAACGTGCCGTGTTGATTGAACATTGATCACAAACGGAAGGAGTCCATCGGTTTAAGTTGGCAAAACCTTAAATGGAAATTTGCACCAATTACGTTTCCACCAGTGCAAGATTGTGGATTGTCTGATGAGCCAATAATTATTTCATGTAAGATTGTAGATTCATAGATTATCATAAGAAAGGTGCACATTGATACTGGGCGCAGTGTTGACGTTATGTATGAACAATGTTTCAACAAGTTGCCAGAAAACATCAAGGCGAAACTGTTACCAACTGCAGTGTCATTTTCTGGATTTTCTGGTGAGGCAACATGGCCCTTGGGGCAATTAGAACTGTGCATTGAATTGGCTGATGAAGTGGATGCAAAACATGCGCGAAAGGCAAAATTAAACTTGTATGTCATGCATTCCACTTCACGCTTCAACGTTTTACTAGGGCGCACTGCGCTATGCAAACTCTGTGTGATTTCATCGACGATTCATGGAATGGTTAAATTTGTAACATGCAAGGGAATTGCAACTTTTACATCCGCAAAGTTTGAGCCAGTTTGTGCGCTAATCACCGCGCAGGAAAATGTAGAAGTTGAAGGTCATCAAATTGTGACTAATTGTATTTTGCCAAAGCAAGGTGATGGTGGTTTAAACAAGTCTGTAAATCAGTTGGCAATAGAAGTACATTGCGCAACAAGAAAGAAAATTCCCCCAGTAACGAGAAACGGGCATGTTTGCAGTTACTTTTGTGTGTAACATGTGTTCATTTATAGCGGGGTTAAGCAAGCTAATTCAAAAGGGTTGCACAGATGATCAATTATATGAGGAAAATGTGGTTGAAATTGAGCAATCAGATAGCGAGCTTCAGCATCTTACTACATCAACCATGTGATTTGGTGTGATATTAAACGTATCAACGCAATGTTAAGTAATGCTTGTAAGAAAGTTGTGCCAAGTGCACGTTTATTGTATAAAGTTTCATTTTGTATTGATATAATGAGAACAATTGTGCTGAGAGCACGTTTATGATGTAATTTTCTAAAATGGTAAAGGCAATTTTTAGCAGAATGCTATTGCGTAATCATCTTATGATAACTTCGCTCATAATGGCGCAATAATGATTGATAGCGATGGAAAAGTCCGCTATAATGGAACAAATAAATATAGTTAAGTGTTAGCGAAATGATGGAAACTTTTATATATTAAATTCCTAAGTTGTGAGTTTGCCCTAGATGCTTCGCTATAACACATTTGGCGTATTTTAAAACGCAACATTTTACCCAAGGATCGTTTCGGTTGACTTGGAAGATTCGTAAGGTATATTGATTATACAAGTAAAAGATTGTTTCGCAGAAGTAGATATTTATTATGTGCACAATAATAAATGTTGAAATTGCAAAGGACAAGTCTAGCGATTACAAATATAAACTGGAACAAAGCGCTATAAAAATAAAATAGTTGCAACTGAGATAAACAAATGAGAATCTTTATTAATACGCAAAAGAGCTGCGTCAAGAGGGCACATCTTCAAGAGCATCTTCAAGAGGGCACATCTCTTTTCGCACCGCTTCAGGTAGTGGCATTGTAAGATTAGTAGATTTCAGCAAAAGTTCTAAAAAATCACAACGTGTAAGAATGTTTGACGCCTGTAAGTAGTCGCGGAACTTTTTGGTAACAGGCGCCGAATCCATGATTTTCTGACTCAAGTCAGGTAAGTGCTTGACTAGCTTGGTGAATTGCTCTTTCACACTTTCATTCTCCTCAGATAGATGAGAATTGCGGCAGAAAGTTGAGCATTGGCTTCCTAATTTTCCTTCAGCGTAGTTTATGCCTTTTCAAGATCCCAAGCCAGCTGTGCTTTATCTTCCTCAAGTTTCCGAATTTTTGAGCGCAAAACATCATTAGATGCTTTCTTAGCGCCAAGTGCTGCTAGATTAGCGTCACGGCGTCTGACGCTATCAACCAGTGAACACAAAAAATTAAAGCAGTTTTGAATGCTTGTGTTTTTTGCAGCAAGATTGTTGAGTTTTCGATATTCATTTTGAACGTCTTGCGGTATTGCATCTTGCAAACGTTTGAGCTGGTCTGCAGCCGCATCATCACTAACATTCAAGCTCGCCTTAAAATTATCAATATGAATTGATTAGATGGGATTAAACGGCGAAGAGAAAATGTTTTGAAATTGCGGGTCACTGAACTCTTCAAGAGGAAGTTCATGACTAATAAACGCTTCTTCCTCCGTTTCTTCTGTATCCTCAGTTAAATCAACAGGATCTGCTACAATATAACAGGAATATAATTTAGTTGGTGCAAAAATACTTGGCAAAGTATAATAGCGTATTTACGGCGCAAAAATATAACATAATTTTGTCTTTCCCTTTTCCAGACACCTCCTCTGTAATAGGAGTAATGTGCGGAAGTTTGCGCCTACTTTCTTGTATAGTAGGAACACTTATGCTGCTACTTTTCTGCTTCCTTTCTGGAATTGTTAGTAGATTCAGAACTGGTTCCTCTATAGCTGCGGTGGAACTGCTGCCTTCTTTTGGACGGCAAACCGCTTTGCAACAAGTTACATCCTCTAGCACCATTAAATCAGAAAGAAAGATCTCTGCACAGAAATAGAAAATGTTAGAAAGTAATATGAAAAAATGCATAAGTTTTATGAGAAAATAAAGATGTGATATATACATCTGTTGGTTGAATCATAAAGGCTGACATTGTAATTATTCCATGGCCAATACATGAAAACTCGCCCCAAAAACAGTGGAATATGACTGTATTGGAGAACTACTAAGTGTACATTTTTTACTTCGGCCGTTAATTTTTTGCCAAGTTCATCAAGATCATTGCGTTCATGTGCGCTTTGATTATGATCTAGTGGCCAGCAATGAAGGTGTTGATAGCTGCACAGTGCCTCAGCTTTAATGAAAAAGAAGGATTTGCGCCAATTTCTAATAGACGCCTTTGGAGTAGTAATTATGCCACTGCGTGACTTGAAGGTAAACCATCCGTGGTCGGTTGGTGTGATGGTATTAAAATTGCGAAACACGTCAAGTAAGGGCTGCTCATTGATCGCCATGCAATACATTTCAAATAAAACTAATTTAGCAACCGCGTAAGGATGCAATTGGGCGATGGCGATGCCGTATGAATCGCAGACGCCCAAAAAGAAGTCGGCTGGTGGAAATCTTAGATTTCCTTGGTACATAGATGTTTTATAAACTGCAATCATCCCTTCAGGGGGATTGTTAGCCCTCTCATTCTCAGCGGGAGCAATTGGAACGAACTGATCCAATTGTGGATAGTTAATTTTTAATTGCTCGATCTTCTCATCTGTCATGTACGATGAGAATTTATCTGCAGTAATGGCAGAAGAAGACTGAGGAGTAGAAGGAGAAGCCATTGGTGGTGTATGCAAAGTTTGAAATTAAAAATAAGTAAGAAGATGATAAAGGAAGAGTATGAATGATAAAGCACCAGGAAGATAAAGTGTTAATTTGTATGCATAATGCTTTAATAAGAATGGCAGATGAATACGAATAAGCAAAAGTGAAATTGAATTAAAATTGATCCTATTTATAGTGGTAATTGAAAGGATTAGCGTTATTCGCAATGATTATAATCAACGGCTATAATTTTACTGCAATTTATCAACGGTTATAAAAGAGTCATTAGGATATGCTGATGGGACACGCACTATTTGACAGACGCAATAGATATATGCGTAACGGACTAAAATTTTGCATAACGGTAGAGGAACATATTTTAAACTACAACTTTTAGAGTTTATTATGTTATATTTTCTGCGAAAATATAACACAATAAACTGAGGGGACTTGATCATATATATAGGCATATATATGTATATTTTAACTGCAAAAGCCAATTTAAATACAAGTACAAACAGCACCGTGGACATGAGTTAGCATTTCTGCGCTGCGCTTAAAACATTGCGGAAACCCGCAGATATAAAGTGTGCGAAGATGTTTCACACAAACATTGCGGGTATGTCGGTGCTGCGCAGTTGATAATGATAAAAATGAACATATATTTCATAGCATTATCCTTCCAGAAAGACAAGCTTTTAGTTGCAATTGTTCTATTTTTATGTAATATTCGTTTAAATAAATAAGTGCGAAGATAAAAGAAGAAAACGACAATTTGAAGACGCAAATAATCAAAAAGCTCAAATGTACAAGATACAATCCAAGTGGTTCAATTTATTGATGAATAACATTTAAAAATGACAAGAGTACAAGCCGTGAAACGCAAAATACAAGATATCTAAGCGTACGAAAAGACGTTCGAAAATCCGGAACCGAGACATGAACAAAGCATCAACACGCGAGTCAACGGAGCTAAAAGTACAAGTCAACTATGCACAAGAATATAATATAATATATAAATAATTATATAAATTATATATAAATTATATATATTTATTAATTATGTCGACAAGCAAATGGCCAAAAAGTGGTGAGCTGGAATCCGAAGCTCCGCACTCGCGGAGCTGTGAAGTACAAAACCTCCGCACTCGCGGAGCACACCAGGACCCAAATCCCACTATAAAAGGCGATGCAATTCGACGAAATATTTACACCTTTTTCAATCTTTCTTTCTCTCTATGTAATATATATTTATAATTTTAATTTTAATTATAATTATAATTAAGATTAATAATAAATTATGGTTTAGTTGGGTTAATGTAAGAAATGTTTTACGGGTTTTAAAGTAGAAACTCTCTCCGTGTAACGCTACGCGATAAATAATTACTGCAAGCTATGTTCTTCCTTTTTAAATTAATGTCTCGTAACTAAGTTATTATTATGCTTATTTGAGCCGAAGTAATCGTGATATTGGGCTAAATATTAAGACGGAGTTATTGGATTTTATACCATAATTCGGGTTTGGACAAAAGACCGACACTTGTGGACATTGGACCATGAACTATTAATAGATGTGGGGTATTGTCTAATAGAGCGACAACTCATTGGAATCTGTCGAACCTATCTTCAAATTAGTTAATCTAATTTTAACGATCGCTCCAAATCCATATGGACGAACACGTCATTCATTGATTTCATTGTGAGGTATTTGACCTCTATATGATACGTTTTGTAAACATTGCATTCTTTTGAAAAGGCACACCATAAATGAATATTTAAATCAAATGTTTTCGACATCTGATGATTTCTACATATAGACAATCACCGTAAATAATAGTTTACAATAATACTTCCGTTGACAATGCAGTCTAAATAAGATACATGGTGATGATTTAGTGAATGAAACGTTTCCTTGAAAAATATGTCATGTAAGACTCCATGCACATAGCTTGTCTAACATATAAGTAAACAGCGGAAGACTTCTAGGAACCTGAGAATAAACATGCTAACAAGTGTCAACACAAAGGTTGGTGAGTTCATAGTTTTAGTGTTTCACATAATCTGTATATAAAAGTGGACCACAAGACTTCGGTTGTTTCATCCAGAAACGTTTATCAAAATATTCTACAAGATTGAGCACCCTGGTAACTAAACTTTAACGTATATATAATAAGTACCCCTGTTTTAACATACATGCAACCAACATGTACAATACACGTAAACCAACGTGTACTAAACTCAAATAGCATACGTCTGTTTTATAGTTCAGGCTAGGATTTCTATACCTGGAACAGACGGGGATGTCAAGCCCTATGGATCCATATACAACTACTCGCACCCACCAGTTCTTATAACTGGCAGTTACTAGTTACCAAAGCTAAGGGATTTTCGGTTCAAACTCGGTGTAGAATTTAGTATGTACTTGTATCCATTGGGTTTAAAATAAAGTGCATGTATTCTCAGCCTAAAAATATAGATTGCAAAAGCAATTAAAAAGGGAGCAAATGAAACTCACCTTAGCAGTACATAAAGTCGTTCGCCGAAATGTGACCAAAACTTGGAATACCAAATAACCGTATGTAGCAACCCGTCCTAATCCATCCAGACGAAGTCCATATCGATTATAAACGATTCACAACAGTTGATTACATCGCGAGGTACTTGACCTCTATATGATACATTTTACAAACATTGCATTCGTTTTTGAAAAGATAATCTTTCATTACATCGAAAGTTGACAACATACATACCATTTCGTAATATATCTTACTATAAATGACTTAATAATAATCTTGATGAACTCAACGACTCGAATGCAACGTCTTTTGAAATATGTCATGAATGACTCCAAGTAATATCTCTAAGATGAGCAAATGCACAGCGGAAGATTTCTTTCGTACCTGAGAATAAGCATGCTTTAAAGTGTCAACCAAAAGGTTGGTGAGTTCATTAGTTTAACATAAATAATCATTTCATAATTTTAATAGACCACAAGATTTCATATTTCCATTTCTCATAAACATACGTCCCATGCATAGAGACAAAAATATCATTCATATGGATTGAACACCTGGTAACCGACATTCACAATATGCATATAAGAATATCCCCATCATTCCGGGATCCTCCTTCGGACATGATATAAATTTCGAAGTACTAAAGCTTCCGGTACTTTAGATGGGGCTTGTTGGGCCCGATAGATCTACCTTTAGAGTTCGCGTCAATTAGGGTGTATGTTCCCTAATTCTTAGATTACCAGACTTAATAAAAAGTGCATATTCGATTTCGATAATTCAACCATATAATGTAGTTTCAATTACGTGTGTCTATTTCGTAAAACATTTATAAAAATTGCGCATGTATTCTCAGCCCAAAAATATAAAGGGTAAAAAGGCAAATGAAACTCACGCATATAAATATTGTAAAACAGTTAATAAAGCATTTGCATGTATTCTCAGCCCAAAAACGAAAAGAGTAAAAAGGGCAAATGAAACTTACGCATATAAATATTGTAAAATATTTAATAAAGCATTTGCATGTATTCTCAGCCCAAAAACGTAAAGAATAAAAGGGATCAAATGAAACTCACCTAATGTATTTTGTAGTAAAAATACATAAGACGACATCTAACAATGCAGGGTTGGCCTCGGATTCACGAACCTAAATCATTTGTTTATTTATTAATACACATAATTGTAATCGAGCAAGTTTATATAAATTATTATTAACAATGTACTTGTTTTATCATTTGTTATTTAGATCAATTTAATATATTTAGTTTATATATAAATATAACTAATATTCTACCATTCTTTATAATATGTTACAAAAATATATATTAGAGTTTATATATGATAACCATATATATTTACGTATTAATTGATACCTTTTATATATATAGCTTAGTAATTATCATTCTAATAATAATAGTGTAGTGGTATGTAAATTTTATTATCGTTGTATTATATTTTTATATAAAACTATCCATTTTACAACTAATGAAAATAAAAATAAGTTTAGTAATACATTACTAATATTTATATTATTAATAAAGATAATATTATTAGTAATTATACTCATATTACTAGTAATAATAATAAACATAATAATGATAATAACAATAATAATAATACTTAAGGCCAATACTAAAACGATATCAATATTCATGACATTTGTATTAATACTAATAATAACAATAATAATAATAATAATAATAATAATAATAATAATAATAATAATAATAATAATAATTCTTTTTTTTTAATTGATAATATTAATAATTTATAAGTATAATACTAGTAGTGGTAATAATAATATCATAAAATATATTAATAATCATTTTGTTAATAATAACATTTTTGACATAACAACAACAAGTATGTTAATAATAATAATAGCAATAATAATAATAATAATAATAATAATAATAATAATAATAATAATAATTAGTATTAATAATAATAATAAATATAAATATAAAATTATACCTTAGGAACAAAAAGAGATAAACTGCCAGAGACGGGACTCGAACCCTAGACCTGCCGCTCACCCAACTACCCTCCTGACCAACGAACCAATACAGCTTTTTCTAATTTAAAACCCATTCTAATTCCTTTATCCCTCTCCTGTTTCAATTTCCTTCATCATCTTCTTCATAACAATCGACTAACACCCATTAAATCACAACAGATGAATAAACCAAACACGTTTTCAGATTTATTAGTAACAAAAGATTCAGCTGAGTGTTTAACTGAATTAAAACAAAACGAAAATAAAAAAAAAATATAAAAGCTGCTGTCTGCTCGACGCTTTAGAAGAAGAAAAAAAAATGATTTTTGATTTCAAGCTTGTTTTGGACAAAAGTTACAACATAAATTAAGTTTCAAAACATTTATATAGTTTACCTCATTCATCAATTGATCCTAACACGCAAACACGAACTCGAATTTTTGTGAAGAATAATCTGTTGACTTTTAAAATTTCAACTTTGACTCGAGAATTCACGTTTGATATAACGAATTAAGACCTGCGAATTTGAGAAAACTTTCACGACAAGATTTCGGACACTTCTGCAATTTTACTTCTGGTCAATTCGTTTTAAATCAATTTCAAGGTTAAATGGGTTTGAGCTTACAAAAAGGATGAATATCGGTTCTTTGTTTTTTTTTTTTAATCAACAGGTAAGAGTTGTTTTAGAGCATCTGTATTTGACATTGAGGGAAAAATCGAATGAATTTATTTTCCAATACCAGATAGTCGATCTGCTATAACACAAGTGGGTGTTGTAGGGTTCACGAGCATAATAGAGAAAAATAAAGAAGACAGTGATATGACACAGTTTATAGATACCTATCTGACTTTTCATTTATATTTAATTAATACAAATAACTAATAAATATAAATATGTTAATAATAATACTTTTAATATTAAAATTATATTATTATTAATAGTAAAAGTAATAATGATAATACTTTTATAATAAAGATAATGGTAATAATGTTAATTAATAATGACATTAATAATAATAATATTATTATTGATAAAGGTAATAATAATAACATGATAAAAACAATAATGATAATTTTTAAATAAAATAAATGATAAGTTTAGTAACTATTAATAATTCATTTAAATGTAAATTATAATTTTAATTGTTCTTATAATCTTTTTTTTATCATACCGTACAATTATAATAATAATAATGATATTAATAATACTAATACTAATAGTAATAGTAATACTGAAAGTAATAAGAATATTATTACAACAACTATGTCTTAAGTTGTAATTTTATTTAATATTTTAATACCACAAATTTTTAATTATGTAATATGTAATAATTATATAATGTATGTATATATAATATCATATATTTAATATTTAATATAATAAATTCCGATATATATAATACAATATACATATATTATAATGATTAGAATTCATATATATTTATTCACAACAACATTTTATCTTGTATAAATATTTTTACATATTTAACTCTGATGATTAAATTGTATTTTATTATTTTAATTTATAATATATAAACTTATATTTATATATACATATATTCATATTTATTTACAACAATTGTTCGTGAATCGTCGGGAATAGTCAAAGGGTAAATGAACACAATTCAAAGTTTTTGAGACTTCAACATTACAGACTTTGCTTATCGTGTCGAAATCATATTAAGATCAAGTTTAAATTTAGTCGGAAATTCCCGGGTCGTCACAGTACCTACCCGTTAAAGAAATTTCGTCCCGAAATTTGAGTGAGGCCGTCATGGTTGACAATAAAAATGTTTTCATGACGAATATGAATTGATAAATAGAGTTTTATCAGCATTGAATAATAATGCTAAAATAATTCGATTATTCTAAGAATACGAACGAAGCTATCGCAAAAGATTGAAATAGGAAAAGTAAAGATTCGTCTTAACTTTTGACAGAGTCAGGGTTGAATTCCAGAATTCAAGGGATTTAAAGAAAATCTTCGAATTCTAAAAGATTTTATTCTTCGGCGAGTAAGAAAATTAAGATCTCTATAATTAAATACGGTGATCTGCCTTGATTACTCTGTATGATATTTCCATTATAAATTAAGCTCTTCCGTTCCATTATTCTCACCATTCCTATACTTTCTTTCTTAGTTCATACATCCAAAAGATTGTGAAAAAGCTAAGTCCAGTTCTAATCCCTAATATTTTCCTAATTATTATTTCTGTCATCCTTATTTTCAATCTTCCATCAGAAGAATCTGTTTATTTCTACTATTACCTTGGGGTGATACTATTCTTAATTATACCTTGTCTTTATATTGCTATTCATATCAATATCCATGGTTTGTAATTTCTGCTTTGTTGTTGGATTTTATATTTTCCCTTATATTTCAATGTCCCTGCTTCTGTCTCCTATAATTATTGTCATCCACAGTTAATGTGCTCTCTTATTTGCTGCGATTTATACCCCCTTTCTATTTCGGAGCTTCATGCTTTTGTTTACTTTTAGCAAGTAATGGTCCAGAATTCATAGGTATGGAGTTTCGAATTATCATAATATACAAGGTAGAACGGAAAGGTAGTAGCACGATTTGATTTGTCAAATTACCTGAGTCACTGAGAATAGAACTATCAAGAACATACTTTCTTGATATGTTTAGAAGTTTAGCAAAATGAAAGAGTTATGAAACATGGTACGTGATGACGTTATGGTCTGTGAATCATCACGTCCCATAAGAAACTCAACATGACTTACTGTAATATAATCACGTTGATCAAGTGTCATTATATTATACTAACTCATGCATCAATTTCCAACATTACTCCAGAAGTCATTCATATTTTAAACTCGAATTTTAAAGAAATTTAGAAACTAAAATGGTTTCATTTATGATGTAATACAGATAGCACGAAGAGATAAATAATTTTGGACAAGAAGAGTTATGAAAATATCCTCAGAAATATCGAAGATATTTATGATGATATTTTGGGATTTCTAAGTTCGATGGTTAATGAAGAAAGATTTTACGCAAGATTTTAACATGAGTACGGAGCAAGATATTCGTTGAAGGTTTCATCGGACCCAGAATTACCTAGATTCTTTGAATATATGGTATGGTCCTGGTATTTGGCCTTGGTCTCCTTCATGGTTTGCTCAATCTTTTTTTCAGTACCAAATTTCTATCGAGCGTTCCTAACACTCTCTTCTTTATCATCAAACTTTTGACCGTTTAGACCATCTACAATTTTTCTGTTTCCTCTACATCTAATACTATGATATCTGAATCATCGGTTATCATTCCGAAGTGGTTTCAAGAGAATTGTGTTTATAGATGATTAAACGCTGATGGTAACATGGAGGAATATGAAAGGTTTCCCGGTAACAATAAAAACAAACACGCATATATATCAAGGTTATGAATAGGTTGTTTCGAACGAAAAGTCGAAGTTGACTTGCTGGAGCTGTGACAAAATTTGCTACTTTGAAAGAGATTCCCAAGTTATTTTGGGTAATAATAACGCTAAGGAATTTGCACAGTTACGTGTTAAACGTTTACTCAGTTGCCGAGAGTTTCTCAGGTGCATAACTATATGCATAAATCTTTCCTTCCGCAGATGAAATGCGATTGATTCATCCTCTTGATTGAGATGTTTTCAAGAATCATGAAAGGTTTGAACGCAGATTGTAATCGTCAAGATACAAAGGAGGTTTAAGATGAAATCAAGTGGCAAATTTGAAGAATTGTTTAGTTTCATATGTTATAATCAATATTTTAATTCATTTTTAATTGTCCAATCTTGATAGTCCACAGTTGATAGTCCACAGTTAACAGTCCAATAATTCATATATAGTTTAATTTATAATATTCGAATTAATTAATACGTATCGTGACCCGTGTACATGTCTCAGACTCGATCACAACTCAAATTATATATATTATTGTAGAATCAACCTCAACCCTGTATAGAGAACTCGATTATTACTGCATATAGAGTGTCTATGGTTATTCCAAATAATATATATAAATGCGTCAATATGATATGTCAAAACCTTGTATACGTGTCCCGATATTTAAAGTGCGTAAAAATAAATAACAGAAATTAAATAACGATAAATAAAGTACGTAAAGTAAATAACAGAAATTAACTGACGATAAATAAAATTGTGAGAATGTAAATAACAGAAATTAAATGACGATAACTAAAATTGAAATAATTAAATTGCGATAAATAAAATGTAATCAGTTAGCTAGGATTTTGTTAGCGTGGATTCTTAACAAAATTTTCTCATGGTTAATTTGTTTGTTTCTAACAAATTTTATTTTGTCAAATGTTTTCTTCATTATGCCACTTGTTGGATTCTGGTAGGTAAAAATCTGAATATGAAATTGAGTGAAAATGGTTATTCTGCGATAAACGGATTCGTATATCTGTGGATGTAAGTAGGATAGTAAATGACTGTTGAATCTGATTCGAAGAATGTACAGTGTAACTTATTAATATGAAATCTAAATATTCCTCGGGTATTACCTACCCGTTAAAATATTTTCATCATTAACAGTTTGTACGAAAGAATTTTCAATTACAATCTTTATGAAAATATACTTACATATATATTTTCCTCAGATGTAATCATGGATTTAATGAGTTAATATGATATTAACTCATCTGATTTACCATTAGAACAAGAATATATAATCTCTAAAACATTAGAGATTACATAATCGCCATGTCGAATGAAGGTAATTGATGTAGAACGATACGTAGAACGATGATTATACTCGAGGTACAAAATGAGATGTTAAGGCATGTGATGTTGAAGCTTGGGTTGTTGGTGATACTGGTATTGATATTGTTGATACTGTTGGTGCAGGTGATGTTGAATCTGGTACGTTTTGCACTATATTTTCCAAGGCTACAACTCGACGCGAAGCTCGTTGACTTCTTCTATTACACCGGGATGATTGTCGGTTCGGACGAGCGGATGAATGAGGTTTAGAATTTGAGATAGTATATGATTATAACGAGATACTCTAGAAATGAAGCTGAAAATGGTGTTTCGGATAGATTCGCCGGTAGGTGCTTCGGGTTCTTCGCCAAGAGGGCAATTTGGTGGATGGAAAAGGTCGCCTTCTTCGCGTCTCCATTGTTTAAGTCGACTACGAACTCATCAGATGAATTGGGGATGACTGATTGGTGGATTCATTCTGGTTATACTGCTTTCGGAGTTCGAATGGAAATCCATATCGGAATAGCTGTCGGAATAACTATCGGAATAGTTATCGGAATCTGAGGGACTCGAACTGGTTGAGGGATTCATCTCATATGATCAGATGAAGGATTTTCGATAAGAAATAGATTATAGGATGTAGATTAGTACCCTGCAATACATAATTAACATATGCATATATAATACTAAAATCCCATAAGTTACGGAGGAATCTACGGAAGCTGTCAGGTAAAGGTAACAATAACAGATACGCTAAGATATGAATTCATCTATACACTATTCATGCAATCAATGCAGTAATATGTGTCTAGACTAGGAATGATAAGCAGGTAATTTCCTAAGGATGATAAGTAGATGATTTTCGACACGAAATGATAAGCAAAACTTTTGACATGCAGACACGGTCGAAGTCCAGACTCACTAATGCATCCTAACGACTTATCAGTTAGACTCACTAATGCAGACCTAGTTCGCTAAGACCACCGCTCTGATACTAACTGTAGCAACCCGTCCTAATCCATCCGGACGAAGTCCATATCGATTATAAACAATTCAAAACAGTTGATTACATCGCGAGGTACTTGACCTCTATATGATACATTTTACAAACATTGCATTCGTTTTTGAAAAGACAATCTTTCATTACATCGAAAGTTGACAACATACATACCATTTCGTAATATATCTTACTATAAATGACTTAATAATAATCTTGATGAACTCAACGACTCGAATGCAACGTCTTTTGAAATATGTCATGAATGACTCCAAGTAATATCTCTAAGATGAGCAAATGCACAGCGGAAGATTTCTTTCGTACCTGAGAATAAGCATGCTTTAAAGTATCAACCAAAAGGTTGGTGAGTTCATTAGTTTAACATAAATAATCATTTCATAATTTTAATAGACCACAAGATTTCATATTTCCATTTCTCATAAACATACGTCTCATGCATAGAGACAAAAATATCATTCATATGGATTGAACACCTGGTAACCGACATTCACAATATGCATATAAGAATATCCCCATCATTCCGGGATCCTCCTTCGGACATGATATAAATTTCGAAGTACTAAAGCATCCGGTACTTTAGATGGGGCTTGTTGGGCCCGATAGATCTACCTTTAGAGTTCGCGTCAATTAGGGTGTATGTTCCCTAATTCTTAGATTACCAGACTTAATAAAAAGGGCATATTCGATTTCGATAATTCAACCATATAATGTAGTTTCAATTACTTGTGTCTATTTCGTAAAACATTTATAAAAATTGCGCATGTATTCTCAGCCCAAAAATATAAAGGGTAAAAAGGCAAATGAAACTCACGCATATAAATATTGTAAAACAGTTAATAAAGCATTTGCATGTATTCTCAGCCCAAAAATGAAAAGAGTAAAAAGGGCAAATGAAACTTACGCATATAAATATTGTAAAACATTTAATAAAGCATTTGCATGTATTCTCAGCCCAAAAACGTAAAGAATAAAAGGGATCAAATGAAACTCACCTAATGTATTTTGTAGTAAAAATACATAAGACGACATCTAACAATGCAGGGTTGGCCTCGGATTCACGAACCTAAATCATTTGTTTATTTATTAATACACATAATTGTAATCGAGCAAGTTTATATAAATTATTATTAACAATGTACTTGTTTTATCATTTGTTATTTAGATCAATTTAATATATTTAGTTTATATATAAATATAACTAATATTCTACCATTCTTTATAATATGTTACAAAAATATATATTAGAGTTTATATATGATAACCATATATATTTACGTATTAATTGATACCTTTTATATATATAGCTTAGTAATTATCATTCTAATAATAATAGTGTAGTGGTATGTAAATTTTATTATCGTTGTATTGTATTTTTATATAAAACTATCCATTTTACAACTAATGAAAATAAAAATAAGTTTAGTAATACATTACTAATATTTATATTATTAATAAAGATAATATTATTAGTAATTATACTCATATTACTAGTAATAATAATAAACATAATAATGATAATAACAATAATAATAATACTTAAGGCCAATACTAAAACGATATCAATATTCATGACATTTGTATTAATACTAATAATAACAACAATAATAATAATAATAATAATAATAATAATAATAATAATAATAATAATAATAATAATAATAATAATAATAATAATAATAATAATAATAATAATTCTTTTTTTTAATTGATAATATTAATAATTTATAAGTATAATACTAGTAGTGGTAATAATAATATCATAAAATATATTAATAATCATTTTGTTAATAATAACATTTTTGACATAACAACAATAAGTATGTTAATAATAATAATAGCAATAATAATAATAATAATAATAATTAGTATTAATAATAATAATAAATATAAATATAAAATTATACCTTAGGAACAAAAAGAGATAAACTGCCAGAGACGGGACTCGAACCCTAGACCTGCCGCTCACCCAACTACCCTCCTGACCAACGAACCAATACAGCTTTTTCTAATTTAAAACCCATTCTAATTCCTTTATCCCTCTCCTGTTTCAATTTCCTTCATCATCTTCTTCATAACAATCGACTAACACCCATTAAATCACAACAGATGAATAAACCAAACACGTTTTCAGATTTATTAGTAACAAAAGATTCAGCTGAGTGTTTAACTGAATTAAAACAAAACGAAAATAAAAAAATATATAAAAGCTGCTGTCTGCTCGACGCTTTAGAAGAAGAAAAAAAAATGATTTTTGATTTCAAGCTTGTTTTGGACAAAAGTTACAACATAAATTAAGTTTCAAAACATTTATATAGTTTACCTCATTCATCAATTGATCCTAACACGCAAACACGAACTCGAACTTTTGTGAAGAATAATCTGTTGACTTTTAAAATTTCAACTTTGACTCGAGAATTCACGTTTGATATAACGAATTAAGACCTGCAAATTTGAGAAAACTTTCACGACAAGATTTCGGACACTTCTGCAATTTTACTTCTGGTCAATTCATTTTAAATCAATTTCAAGGTTAAATGGGTTTGAGCTTACAAAAAAGATGAATATCGGTTCTTTGTTTTTTTTTTTTTTTAATCAACAGGTAAGAGTTGTTTTAGAGCATCTGTATTTGACATTGAGGGAAAAATCGAATGAATTTATTTTCCAATACCAGATAGTCGATCTGCTATAACACACGTGGGTGTTGTAGGGTTCACGAGCATAATAGAGAAAAATAAAGAAGACAGTGATATGACACAGTTTATAGATACCTATTTGACTTTTCATTTATATTTAATTAATACAAATAACTAATAAATATAAATATGTTAATAATAATACTTTTAATATTAAAATTATATTATTATTAATAGTAAAAGTAATAATGATAATACTTTTATAATAAAGATAATGGTAATAATGTTAATTAATAATGACATTAATAATAATAATATTATTATTGATAAAGGTAATAATAATAACATGATAAAAACAATAATGATAATTTTTAAATAAAATAAATGATAAGTTTACTAACTATTAATAATTCATTTAAATGTAAATTATAATTTTAATTGTTCTTATAATCTTTTTTTTATCATACCTTACAATTATAATAATAATAATGATATTAATAATACTAATACTAATAGTAATAGTAATACTGAAAGTAATAAGAATATTATTACAACAACTATGTCTTAAGTTGTAATTTTATTTAATATTTTAATACCACATATTTTTAATTATGTAATATGTAATAATTATATAATGTATATATATAATATCATATATTTAATATTTAATATAATACATTCCGATATATATAATACAATATACATATATTATAATGATTAGAATTCATATATATTTATTCACAACAACATTTTATCTTGTATAAATATTTTTACATATTTAACTCTGATGATTAAATTGTATTTTATTATTTTAATTTATAATATATAAACTTATATTTATATATACATATATTCATATTTATTTACAACAATTGTTCGTGAATCGTCGGGAATAGTCAAAGGGTAAATGAACACAATTCAAAGTTTTTGAGACTTCAACATTACAGACTTTTCTTATCGTGTCGAAATCATATTAAGATCAAGTTTAAATTTAGTCGGAAATTCCCGGGTCGTCACACTGTAGATCTCAACCTAAAGAACATATGTTGGTCAATAATTGTTTATCAAGCTAGGTCAGGTCATAGTGTATCACACTCCTAATGCTCGATATCGACATACAAAAGTTATCCAAAGTCGTTTCAAAAAGTCAATTTTGACAATAGTTCAACAAAACGAGATGTGCCTTATATAAGAATTCATTTACTCGGCTGGTAATATTTAAAAATCCATTTTATCAATCTCGTAAACAAGTTGTTTAAATCTTAATTGCAGATTCAAAAGAAATTCTAATTATCGTTAATCATAATTCAGTTGTCCATATCTTTTAATCCGTTCATCGAAACTATTCGATATCTAAATGAAAAGTTATTGATTTTTCACCAGCTTTCCAAAAACATGCATATCATATGCCTTTTATCAGTAATATATATATTTAATTCGTGATTCATTATAAACTGTTTAACGACGAAATTTAGCATACAAGCATGCATAAATATATATACTCGAGCACTAGACATGGATACACAATTAATATATAAAAGATAAGATATGAATGCTCACGTATCAATATTGAGATTCAATATTGCAGGAAAGTACGTACACGCAACAGAGATGATAAACACTAGGTTTGACTTGCGAACAATACCCATGAATATTACCCAATACCTCCATAGCTATAACCCATAGTTTCCTTAGCTCTAGCTTGCTCGAAAACTTGTTTTGAAATCATTTGGACATCACTTCGTCGTAATATTTTATGTATATTATTATTTTTGTATCGTAAAAATAATAATACTAATAATAAGATTAATAATAATAATCTTAATAATAATAATAATAATAATAATAATAATAATAATTAATAATAATAATAAAAATATAAATATAAATAATACGGAGTAAAGAGAGAGTAAGATAGATTGATGATATAAACTGGCCAAATGATCGAGCTATATATAGATGTGGCCTGTCCAGGACTGCCATGCGATCGCATGGGTCTGAGGCACAATGGCCATGCGATCGCATGGCCTCTTTTTCCAGCTCACAATCATTTTGTATTTTAGTTTGTCGACATATTTAAATATAATATATATATTATATTTAATTTATATAATTATTTATATATTATATTTACGTGCATAGTTAACTTGTAACTTTTGTTCCGATAAGTCGTACGTCATCACTCGACTTATGTCCCGGTTCCGGTTTCTCGAACGCATTTTCGTACGCTTAGAAAACTAATACTTTTCGTTTCGCAAATCGTACCTTTGTCAAAATATAGTCTTAAATTATCCATAAACTATACCACTCAAAGGGTATCTTAAACTTTCAAGTGTTTTGGTCATTTACTTCTATAAATCATCGTCTTGTAGTATATACATATACATATATACATTTTCATTTTGAAATAGTGTTTTACTGTAGCAAAGTTACTGTAGCAAAGTTTTTTTACTGTAGCAAATAGTGATTTTCAAAAACACTGTAGTTTTTCGGGTACTGTAGCAATTCGAAAATACTGTAGCAAATTAGTGTTTTACTGATTCATCTTAAACGTTTTAGTTAACTTATATAAATATCAATCGAATCAATAATCGAATGTTACCATCGTTTACTAAATAACTTGAAATCATATACATATATATATATATATATATATATATATATATATATATATATATATATATATATATATATATATATATATATATATATATATGCACATTAAGTTATATATATATTGTTCGTGAATCTTCGAGAACAGTCAAAGAATAAATGATTACATGAATATAGTTCCAAAACTTGAGACTCAACATTACAGACTTTGCTTATCGTGTCGAAAATATTAAATCATTTAAAGATAAAGTTTAAATTTGGTCAGAAATTTCCGGGTCGTCACAGTACCTACCCGTTAAAGAAATTTCGTCCCAAAATTTGAGTGAGGTCGTCATGGCTAACAATAAAAATGTTTTCATGACGAATATTAGTTGATAATTAGAGTTTTATCACCGTTGAATAATATGGATAAAATAATCCAATTACTCGAAGCGTATGAGAGAAATTATCGTAAAAGAGTGAAATGAGAAAATAGAGATTCGCTTTAACTCTTGACGTAGTAACGATTGATTTCCGGAATTTAAGGAATAGAAAATCTTCTTAATTTAAAGAAGATTTGATTCTTCGGAATCTAAGGAAATTAAGATTTCCTTTGATTAAATGCGTAATCTGCCTCGATTGCTATGTCTGATATTTCTCTATAAATTGACCTCTTTCGTTTCATTTATGTTCACCACTCCTATAATCTTCTTCCTTATTTAATACTTCTTAATAGATTGTGAAAATGCTTCATCCAGTTCTGATTCTTGATATACTTCTAACCTTCATATCCGTCATTTTTCTTTTTCATCTGCCGCTAGAAGAATCTATTCACTTCTACTATACTCTTGGTTTTATAGTGTTTTTAGTCCTCCCTTATCTTTATATTGCTATATTCATCGATATATATGGTTTATAATTTCTGGGTGGTTGTTGGGTTTTATATCTTCCCTTATATTTCGATGTCTCTGCTTCTGTCTTTCCATAATCATTGACATCCACAGTTAATACTCTCTCTAATTTACTGTCCCATTGATATTTTGAAGCTTCATGCTTTTGTTTTATCTTCCCGACTTTAAATCAAGCGAATAATGGTCCAGAATTCGTAGGTATGAATTTCGGAATGAACATAATTAATGTTCTAAGAAAGAAATGGTAATAGCACAATCTGACTTGTCAAATTACCAGAATACCTCGAAAAAAGACCAAATCATTAAGAAAATATTTTCTTGATAGTTTAGAGGTTAAATAGAATGAAAGAGTTATGTAACATGGTTCATGATGAGGGTATGATCTGTGAACCTTTATCACGTTCCATTAGAAACTCAGCATGACTTACTGTAATATAATCACGTTGATCAAGTGTCATTATATTATACTAATTCATGCTTCAGTTCCCAACACTACTTCAAAAACATCCATTTTTCAAGATTTTTAGAATTTAGAAACTAAAATAGTTTCTTTTATGATGTAACATAGATAGCGCGAAGAGATAAATAATTTCGAATAATAATAGTTATGAAGATATCTTCAGAAATATCGAAGATATTTATAATGAAAGATATAATGATATCTTAGAATTTCTAACATCGAAGGATGATGAAGAAGATTTGTTCGTAACGGTTTTGAGTCAGGAGCAAGGTATTCATTAATGACTTCAGGAGATACTGAATCATTTGGATTCTTTGAAGGCAGGTTTAGTCTTTATGATTTGTCCACAGTCTCCTTCATGGTCTGCTCAATCCGTTTTCCAGTTCCAAACCTTCTCTTTTTTTGAGCTTTGCCAACACACTATTCTTTTTCATCAAACTTTTGGCTGTTAAGGTCGTTTACAATTTTTGCTGCTTCATCAGCATTTTTCCAAAATTCGAAGAACTAGTTTCGCAGTTTGGGGTGTTTTTCAGAAACTTCACATTCAAAATATGTAAGTCTATAAGATAGACATTATATGTATATATATAACTGTTGGGGTAGAATTGCTGCGAAGTTCAAAATACTGATTGCTAATTCCCGGTAGTCGGTATGGCAATTACCGTTACAAGATGTGGATGAGTACATGATAGGGTTTCAATGAACAATTATAATGGTTTTTCGGAGAGACTTTAAGTCACAGAATAATGAGTTTGCTGGTACATTTACTGTTAATGTGGTGGAACATGAAAGGTTCTCCAGTAACAAAAACGTATATGTCAAGGTTATAATAAGGCTAACCTGAAAAGTAGAAGTTGACTGGTTGGAAGTGTGATAAAACTGGATACTTTGAAAAGAATTGCAAGATTATTTTCGGTAATAACAATGTTAAAGGATCTTGCACAGTTTTGAAGTCAATGTATAGCTTTGAAAGATGTAAAGATCTAAGAATGATGTCACTGGTTCAGAGTTATGACTTGGATTCTGATCCGTCAATATCAGAATATGTAATTGAATTTGTATGAAATGATTGTACATTGCTGTGAAGATAGTGAGTATAGTTAATGATTTTTGAATCAAAATTGAAGAATGTACAGTGTAACATATTAATTGTGAACCTATATATTTCCAGAGTATTACCTACCCGTTAAAGATTTCACAATTAATATTTTGTACAAAAAATTTTTTTTATTACAGTCTTTACGAAAATATATATATATATATGTATATTTTCTTCAAATGTAATACAGATTTAATGAGTTAATATCATATTAAGCTCATTTGATTTTCGACTTGACTTAGAAATGATTAATCTCTAAAACATTAGAGATTACATAATCTTCGCGGAGTATTTCACTAATGAAATCAATACTTCATTATTCAGTTTTATTGATATTTCCTCAGTGAATCATGTTGGTGCTTATGGAACTCTTGCTAACTTCGCAAGGTACGAATGATGTTTTCTGGAAAGTTTCAAGTACATTGAAAATGAAAGTGTAAAATCAATCATGTATTTGAATAATACACTTGATTTATTATGAAATGGAATCAATTAAGTCGAAGCAGAGATTATAGTTAACGATTGTTAAGTCATTAACGAAGGATGTATAGCATATTAGTAACATGAACTAATCGAGTAGTACCTATCAGTTATGATTCAAATGTAATAGCTTAGTACGAAAAGATTTATTTTGATTTCAAATTTCACATATATATATAAAATTTACATATAATTTCTTCAGGGGAAATGAGTTAATACTTCATCAGTTATTGTTGCTGGTATTTCTTGGTAACTACGGTGCGTATGACGTTGATGCTCGTGGAACAGATTGTGAAGTTGAGATTTACGATGTAGTTGTTGTTGGTGGTGGTAATGGTACTGTTGGTGTTGTTGTCGGTGGTACTATTGATGCAGGTGATGCTGCTGGTGCTTGTAACCTTTGCACCATGTTCTCCAAAGCCACTACCCGAGTGCGAAGCTCGTTGACTTCTTCTACTACACCGGGATGATTGGCGGTTCGGACGAGCGGATGAATAAGATCCAGAATTTGAGATAGTATATTATCGTGACGAGATACTCTGGAAATGAGAGAGAAAATGGTGTCTCGAACAGGTTCGCCGGTAAGTGCTTCGGGTTCTTCGCCAAGAGGGAAATGTGGTGGATGGAAGGGATCACCTTCTTCTTGTCTCCAATGATTAAGTTGACTACGAACCCATCCCCAATTCATCCAGAATAGATGATGGCTAATTGGTTGATCCATTCCGGTTACACTGTCTTCGGAATTCAGGTGAATATCCATATCGTAATAGCTGTCGGAGTTTAAGGAATTTGAACTAGATACGGGATCCATCTTGTATAATTAGGGAGATGATTTTTGATATGAATTAGATTGTTGGATTTAGTTTGGTATTCTTCAATACATAATTTACATATGTATATATAATACCAAATTCCATAAATCACGGAGAAATTTTCGAAAGATGTCAGGAAAAGTTTACAGTAACAGATACGCTAAGATATGAATTTTTGTCTATGCACTATTTATGCAATAAATGCAGGAAAACGTGTCTAGACTTAAGAATGATAAGCATGTAATTTCCGACAAGAAATGATAAGCAAAACTTTTAACATGCAGACACGGTCGAAGTCCAGACTTACTAATGCATCTTAACAACTATCAGTTAGACACATTCATGCAAGACCTGGTTCGCTAGGACCAATGCGCTGATACCAACTGTGACGATCGCTCCAAATCCATATGGACGAACACGTCATTCATTGATTTCATTGCGAGGTATTTGACCTCTATATGATACGTTTTGTAAACATTGCATTCTTTTGAAAAGGCACACCATAAATGAATATTTAAATCAAATGTTTTCGACATCTGATGATTTCTACATATAGACAATCACCGTAAATAATAGTTTACAATAATACTTCCGTTGACAATGTAGTCAAAATAAGATACATGGTGATGATTTGGTGAATGCAACGTTTCCTTGAAAAATGTGTCATGTAAGACTCCATGCACATAGCTTGTCTAACATATAAGCAAACAGCAGAAGACTTCTAGGAACCTGAGAATAAACATGCTAACAAGTGTCAATACAAAGGTTGTTGAGTTCATAGTTTTAGTGTTTCGCATAATCTGTACATAAAAGTGGACCACAAGATTTCAGTTGTTTCATCCAGAAACGTTTATCAAAATATTCTACAAGATTGAGCACCCTGGTAACTAAACTTTAACGTATATATAATAAGTACCCCTATTTTAACATACATGCAACCAACATGTACAATACACGCAAACCAACGTGTACTAAACTCAAATAGCATACGTCTGTTTTATAGTTCAGGCTAGGGTTTTTATACCTGGAACAGACGGGGATGTCAAGCCCTATGGATCCATATACAACTACTCGCGCCCACCAGTTCTTATAACTGGCAGTTACTAGTTACAAAGCTAAGGGATTTTCAGTTCAAACTCGGTGTAAAATTTAGTATGTACTTGTATCCATTGCTTTTAAAATAAAGTGCATGTATTCTCAGCTCAAAAATATAGATTGCAAAAGCAATTAAAAAGGGAGCAAATGAAACTCACCTTAGCAGTACATAAAGTCGTTCACCGAAATGTGACCGAAACTTGGAATACCAAATAACCGTAAATCTCAACCTAGAGAACATATGTTGGTCAATAATTGTTTATCAAGCTAGGTCAGGTCATAGTGTATCACAATCCTAATGCTCGATATCGACATACAAAAGTTATCCAAAGTCGTTTCAAAAAGTCAATTTTGACAATAGTTCAACAAAACGAGATGTGCCTTATATAAGAATTCATTTACTCGGCTGGTAATATTTAAAAATCCATTTTATCAATCTCGTAAACAAGTTGTTTAAATCTTAATTGCAGATTCAAAAAAAAATTCTAATTATCGTTAATCATAATTCAGTTGTCCATATCTTTTAATCCGTTCATCGAAACTATTCGATATCTAAATGAAAAGTTATTGATTTTTCGCCAGCTTTCCAAAAACATGCATATCATATACCTTTTATCAGTAATATATGTATTTAATTCGTGATTCATTATAAACTGTTTAACGACGAAATTTAGCATACAAGCATGCATAAATATATATACTCGAGCACTAGACATGGATACACAATTAATATATAAAAGATAAGATATGAATGCTCACGTATCAATATTGAGATTCAATATTGCAGGAAAGTACGTAGACGCAACAGAGATGATAAACACTAGGTTTGACTTGCGAACAATACCCATGAATATTACCCAATACCTCCATAGCTATAACTCATAGTTTCCTTAGCTCTAGCTTGCTCGAAAACTTATTTTGAAATCATTTGGACATCACTCCGTCGTAATATTTTATGTATATTATTATTTTTGTATTGTAAAAATAATAATACTAATACTATTAATAATAAGATTAATAATAATAATCTTAATAATAATAATAATAATAATAATAATAATAATAATAATAATAATAATTAATAATAATAAAAATATAAATATAAATAATACGGAGTAAAGAGAGAGTAAGATAGATTGATGATATAAACTGGCCAAATGATCGAGCTTTATATAGATGTGGCATGTCCAGGACTGCCATGCGATCGCATGGGTCTGAGGCACAATGGCCATGCGATCGCATGGCCTCTTTTTCCAGCTCACAATCGTTTTGTATTTTAGTTTGTCGACATATTTAAATATAATATATATTTAATTTAATTTATATAATTATTTATATATTATATTATATTTACGTGCATAGTTAACTTGTAACTTTTGTTTCGGTAAGTCGTACGTCATCACTCGACTTATGTCCCAGTTCCGGTTTCTCGAACGCATTTTCGTACGCTTAGAAAACTAATACTTTTCGTTTCGCGAATCGTACCTTTGTCAAAATATAGTCTCAAATTATCCATAAACTATACCACTCAAAGTGTATCTTAAACTTTCGAGTGTTTTGGTCATTTACTTCTATAAATCATCGTCATGTAGTATATACATATACATATATACATTTTCATTTTGAAACAGTGTTTTACTGTAGCAAAGTTACTGTAGCAAAGTTTTTTTTACTGTAGTAAATAGTGATTTTCGAAAACACTGTAGCTTTTCGGGTACTGTAGCAATTCGAAAATACTGTAGCAAATTAGTGTTTTACTGATTCATCTTAAACGTTTTAGTTAACTTATCTAAATATCAATCGAATCAATAATCGAATGTTACCATCGTTTACTAAATAACTTGAAATCATATATATATATATATATATATATATATATATATATATATATATATATATATATATATATATATATATATATATATATATATATATATATGCACATTAAGTTATATATATATATTGTTCGTGAATCTTTGAGAACAGTCAAAGAATAATTGATTACATGAATATAGTTCCAAAACTTGAGACTCAACATTACAGACTTTGCTTATCGTGTCGAAAATATTAAATCATTTAAAGATAAAGTTTAAATTTTGTGACAACCCGGAAATTTTTGACCAAATTTAAACTTTATCTTTAAATGATTTAACGGTTCCGACACGATAAGCAAAGTCTATGAAGTTGAATCTCAAAATTTTAGAACTGTTTCATTACATTTGACTGCTCTCGACGATTCATGAACAATTATATGTATGTATATATATGTATGTACAAGTAAAAATGACTTTACCAAAAATAACGTTGCAATTCCTTTTCAAAGTATCCAGTATTATCAACCATTCAACCAGTCAACGACGACCTTTCAGACTTGTAATTTTGGCATATACGTTTTCGTTACTGGGGAACCTTTCATGTTCCACCACATTAGCAGTAAATTTACCAACAACTTCATTGATCTTTGACCTTCCGAAAAATCCTTATACTCATTGAAACTATATCATGTACTCATCCACATCTTGTAACAATAATTTCCATATCAACTACCGGGAATTAGCAATCAGTATTTCGAATATCGCAGCAATTCTACGTCAACAGTTATATATACATATAATGTCTATATTCTAGACTTACATACTTCGAATGTGAAGTTTCTGAAAAACATCCCAAACTATGAACTAGTTCTCTGAAATTGGAACAATGCTGATGAAGCAGCAAAAACTGTAAACGACCTTAACAGTCAAAAGTTTAATGATAAAGAATAGTATGGTGGTAAAGCTGAGAAAAAGAGAAGGTTTGGAACTGGAAAACGGATTGAGCAAAGTATGAAGGAGGCTGTGGATAAATCACAAAGACTGAACCTGCCTTCAAAGAATCCAAATGATTCAGTGTCTGCTGAAATGCTTAGTAAATACCTTGCTCTTTACTCTAAAACCTTTGCGGACAATATTCTTTATCATCATCATTATCTTAAATATTCTAAGATATCATCATATCTTTCATTATAAATATCCTCGATATTTCTGAAGATATTTTCATAACCATTCTTATTTGAAATCATTCATCTCTTCGCGCTATCTATGTTATAACATAAAAGAAACTATTTTAGTTTCTAACATCTGAAAAATTCGAAAAAATTTAATGTTTTGAAGTAGTGTTGGGAACTGAAGCATGAGTTAGTATAATATAACGACACTTGATCAACGTGATTATATTACAGTAAGTCATGCTGAGTTTCTAATGGAACGTGATAAGGGTTCACAGATTCCACCCTCATCATGTGCCATGTTACACGACTCTTACATTCTAATCTCTAAACATATCAAGAAAATATTTTTCTTGATGATTCGGTCTTTTCCAGATATTCTGGCAATTTGACAAATCAAGATTGTGCCATTACAATTTCTTTCTTAGAACGTTAGTATTGTTTATCCAAAATTTCATACCTACGAATTCTGAACCATTATTCGCTTGACTTAAAGTCGGGAAGAGAAAACGAAAGCATGAAGCTCCGAAATATAAGGGAGAATATAAGCCCGATAACAACCCTGAAATTTACAAACCGTGTATATCAATGCGTATAGCAATATAAAGACACGGGAGAATAAAAAACACTATAACCCCAAGGTAATGGTAGAAGAAAATAACTTCCTCTGGTGGCAGATGAAAAAGAAGAATGAATGATATGATAGCCAAGAAAATATCAAGAATCAGAACTGGATGAAGCATTTTCACAAATCTTTTGTAAGTATGAAATAAGAAAGAAGATTATAGGAGTGGTGAGAATAAATGAAACGGAAGAGGTTAATTTATAGCAAAATATCAGACATAGCAATCGAGGCAGATTACGCATTTAATCAAAGGAAATCCTAATTTCCTTAAATTCCGAAGAATCAAATCTTATTTAAATTATGAAGATTTTATATTCCTTAAATTTCGGAAATAAATCGTTACTACATCAAGAGATAAGACGAATCTCTATTCTCCATTTCACTCTATTACGATAAATTCTCACATACGCTTCGAGTAATCGGATTGTTTTATCCGTATTATTCAATGGTGATAAAATTCTATTTACCAACTCATATTCATCATGAAAACATTTTTATTGTCAGCCATGACGACCTCACTCAAATTTCGGGACGAAATTTCTTTAACGGGTAGGTACTGTGACAACCCGAAAATTTTTGACCAAATTTAAACTTTATCTTTAAATGATTTAACGTTTCCGACACGATAAGCAAAGTCTATGAAGTTGAATCTCAAAATTTTAGAACTGTTTCATTACATTTGACTGCTCTCGACGATTCATAAACAATTATATGTATGTATATATATGTATGTACAAGTAAAAACGACTTTTCTACAGTAAAACACTATTTGCTACAGTGAAACCGTATTTTACTACAGTGCTACAGTGAAAACGACTTGCTACAGTAAACACTATTTGCTACATTAAGCACTATTTGCTACCGTAAACACTATTTGCTACAGTAACACTATTTGCTACAGTAAACACTATTTGCTACAGTAAAACACTATTTGATGTCGACGAACTAGCAAACAAAAACGGATAAGGCGACCATGCGATCGCATGGCAAAAACACTGAAAACTCATGCGATCACATGAGGTACTGTAGCAGGCCACATACTATAAAAGCTCGATTCATTCCTCCGTATTATTATTTTTTATAATATTATTATTATTGTTGTTATTATTATTATTGTTATTAAGATTAATATTATTATTATTAATCTTATTATAATATTATTATTAGTAGTATACATACCTAAAATACTACGACGAGGTTATGAGCGTGTCACCTTCAAAATGGGTTTTTGAGCGGGATAGAGCTAAGGAAATTATGGGTTATTGCCAAGGAGGTTATGGGTAATGTTCGAGGGTATATTTGTGAATCAAATCTAGTGTTTATCATCTCTGTTGCGTCTACGTACTTTCCTACAATATTGAATCTCAATATTGATACGTAAGCACTCATATTTTATCTTTTATACATTAATTGTGTATCCATGTCTAGTGCTCGTGTATATATATTTATGTATGCTTGTATGCTAAATTTTGTCGTTAAACAGTTATGATGAATCACGAAGTAAATACTTATATTACTGATAAAAGGTATATGATATGCATGTTTTTAGAAAGCTGGCGAAAAATCAATAACTTTTCATTTAGAAATCGCGTAATTTCGGTGAACGAATTAAAAGATATGATCAACTGAATTATGATTGACATTGATTGAAATTGCTTTTGAAACTTGTTTGTAAGAATGATAAATTGGATTTTTGAATATTACCAGCCAAGTAAATGAATCCATATATAAGGCACGTCTCGTTTTGTTGAATTATTGTCAAAATTGATTTTTTGAAACGACTGTGGATAACTTTTGTATGTCGATCTCGAGCATTAGGATTGTGATACACTATGACCTGACCTAGCTTGATAGACATTTATTGACCAATATATGTTCTCTAGGTTGAGATCTACGGTAATTTGATAATCCGAGTTTCGGTCACATTTTGGTGAACGACTTTATATGCGGCTAAGGTGAGATTCATTTGCTCCCTTTTTAATTGCTTTTGCAATCTATTTTTTGGGCTGAGAATACATGCACTTTATTTTAAATGCAATGGATACAAGTACATACTAAATTCTACATTGAGTTTGAACCGAAAATCCCTTAGCTTTGGTAACTAGTAACTGCCGGTTATAAGAACTGATGGGCGCGAGTAGTTGTATATGGATCCATAGGGCTTGACATCCCCGTCTATTCCAGGTATAGAAACCCTAGCCAGAACTATAAAACAGACGTATGCTATTTGAGTTTAGTACACGTTGGTTTGCGTGTATTGTACATGTTGGTTGCATGTATGTTAAAAAAGGGGTACTTAATATAGACGTTAAAGTTTAGTTACCAGGGTGCTCAATTTTGTAGAATATTTTGATAAACGTTTCTGGATGAAACAACTGAAATCTTGTGATCCACCTTTATATACAGATTATGCGAAACACTAAAACTATGAACTCACCAACCTTTGTGTTGACACTTGTTAGCATGTTTATTCTCAGGTTCCTAGAAGTCTTTCGCTGTTTGCTTACATGTTATACAAGCTATGTGCATGGAGTCTTGCATGCTTTATTCAAGAAAATGTTGCATTCACAAAACCATCATCATGTATCTATTTGGACTGCATTGTCAACGGAAGTATTATTGTAAACTATTATTTACGGTGATTGTCTATATGTAGAAATCATCAGATGTCGAAAACCTTGGAATTAAATATTCATTTATGGTATGCCTTTTCAAAAGAATGCAATGTTTACAACACGTATCATATAGAGGTCAAATACCTCGCAATGGAATCAATGAATGATGTGTTCGTCTATATGGATTTGGAGCGATCATCACAAATTTGGTCAGAAATTTTCGGGTCGTCACACTAATAATTATTAAATGATTATGAATGTCCTATTTAGTGACGTTTATACGACATCCTTTACAATCATTTAATTAATTATTCGGGTTGAGTAATTGATTATTCAAACTGATCAAGTGGGTAAATTAATGTTCATATCTCATTAAAACAGGGGTGGATTACATACAAGGGTAATTGGTGTAATTGTTAACAAAGTATTAAAACCTTGGATTACACGCAGTCGATAACCTGGTGTATTCATTAAACAAAGTATTAAGACCTTGTTACAGTTCAAATCCCCAATTAGTTGGAATATTTGACTTCGGGTATAAGGTTAATTTGACGAAGATCCTCGCACTTTATAATTATGACCGATGAACTATTATGGACAAAACCAGATGGACATATCGAATAATCCAGGACAAAGGACAATTAACCCATGGTAATAAATTAAAATCAACACGTCAAACATCATGATTACGGAAGTTTAAATAAGCATAATTCCTTTATTTTATATCTTATCGTACTTTTAATTATCGCAATTTTATTTACCGTCATTTTATTTATCGCACTTTAAATTATCGCATTTTTATTATCGTCATTTACTTTACGCTTTAAAATAAGTTCTATTTATTTTTAATATTTTGGATTAGGTTTTAATTGTGACTTAAGTTTTAAAATCGACAAACCGGTCATTAAACGGTAAAAACCCCCTTTTATAATAATAATAATTATACTACTTATATATATATATATATATATATATATATATACACACACACACACACACACACACACACACAAATATAGTTTAAAATAAATATAGCGTTAAATTTAGTTGTATCCCTGTGGAACGAACCGGACTTACTAAAAACTACACTACTCTACGATTAGGTACACTGCCTATAAGTGTTGTAGCAAGGTTTAGATATATCTCATCTATAAATAAATAATAAAACTTGTGTAAATTGTACCGTATTTCGTATTAAAAATAATAGTATTTCGTATACACCGCTGCACACATCAAGTTTTTGGCGCCGCTGCGGGGACTCGGCAAAACACTATATTTTGAATCTATATTTGTAAAAATATAATTATATATAAGTTTGAAAAAAAAAATACAAAAATATATAAAAAAAAGTATATATATCTATTTAAGTGTTTAAATAAAAAGAAAATATATTTTATATAATTTATATAAAGTATAAAAGTATTTTTTTTCAGTTCTTAAAAATATACTTTTAAATATCACTTATATTTTAAATTTTGTAAGAGTTAAAAAAAAAAAAACACTGAACCTGCGATTTTTGAGTCTGCACTCAATTTGAACCTGCATTCTCCGCACTCGTGGAGCTTTTTAGGTAGCTAGTATCCGCATTCGCGGAGCTGTCTGACAAACTGAAACCAGGTACAGCATTAATTACGTTTTAGGGTTTTAATTATTATTAATATTATTAATTATTAATTAATTAAGATTAGGGTTATATTTAATATTAATTAGTTTTAGTCTTTAATTAAATTTGTATTTTTAAGTTTTAATTAGTTTTATTAATTTATAAAATTAATACTTTTATAAAATAATAATATAAAAATAATATTTTAAAAAATTTTGTATTTTTATCATTTTAGTTATAATTTGTATTTTTATCGTTTGTAATTAGTTTTAAGGCTAGTTTTTGCCGTAGTTATTTCTAGATTTTTAGGCATTGCCGTAAAATCCCTTAAGTGCTTTTTCTTTAGACTAAGATTTAGGTGCTTTAGAATTTTGCGACGCTGTTTTAAGATTTTAGTACTTTTTAAGTTATTGCCGTTTTGGATATAGAATTCCTTTTAAGCTTTAATACCTTTAGACGTAAGTTTTAATTTTTAGTTTTTAGACTTTTAAGTTTCGACGTTTTTCTTTCTTATTTTTATTTTTCGACCTTTTATTTTTCGACGTTTTTCGACGCACTCTTTTTCCTTCTTATTTCTCGATGCTCTAGTTTCTAGGACATAGAATTTTCTTTATTTTCTTTAAATTTCGACGAAAAATTATTTTAAGCGGTTAAATTGATAGACATCCAAAATTTTCTGGTTCGTAGTAATAGTTGGATTTGTTAGTGGCGAGTTGTGGGCTTCCGATTTAAAGGGTCCTGGCTACCTGCTGCATCTATTGGCTATTCAAAACGTGGGCAAAATCAGAAAAGTCTATTAATTTGATAACTTATATAATTTTTATCTTTATAACTAATAGGATATTCAGTGAATGCACCGAGCAAAACGTTCACCACCTTTCATACGTTCACCACCTGTAACTCGATCAAGACATCTAGCCAATATTATCGTCGTTGATTTTTCTTTAGAATCGTCATCAAGTCGACCAAGTACTCCAATTCAAATTTCCGATAATCCATTCTTTGAACCCGACCTCACAATTGAGAACCCGGAGGATATTCAAGGACAATTCAGAGATCCTGAACCACTAAACATTCCTCCTGAACCACAAATCATTCAACCAGAGATTGTCGAGGAAGAAACCATTAAATCAGAATCCTCTAGTGATTCAGATTCAACAAACTCAATTATGGAAGTAACGGAACCTCTAAGTATGGAAGACCGAATGAGAGCCACACGCACTGGCCAAGGACACGCCATTATTAAGCCAGACATTAATGCGCTAGATTATGAAATCAAAGGACAAATCCTAAACATGGTAACTAATCAATGCCAATATAGTGGTACGCCAAAAGAAGATCCGAACGAACATCTTCGAACCTTTAATAGGATCTGTACTCTATTTAAAATCCAAGAAGTTGAGGATGAACAGATCTATCTCATGTTGTTTCCCTGGACTTTAAAGGGAGAAGCCAAAGATTGGTTAGAATCGTTACATGAAGGAGCGATTGACACATGGGATGTTTTAGTAGAGAAATTTCTTAAAAGATTCTTTCCGGCATCTAAAGCCGTGAGACTTCAAGGAGAAATTGTTACGTTCGCGCAAAAGCCAAATGAAACATTATATGAGGCGTGGACAAGATTCAGAAAGTTGTTGAGAGGATGTCCTCAACACGGTTTAGATACTTATCAAATTGTAACACCCCGTTTTCCCGTGCGCGTCCAAAGGTACGTATTTAATCAATAGTACGCTTATAACCTACTCGTTATGTGATTAGCTGAACTAAAGTGTTGGTTAGGTGTAAGTGCATATATGTATATGTGTGTATATATATATATAGGTATATTCAAATGCGTGCGTGTACACGTATATGAATGTGTCGTGTTTGGCGTCGAGTCGTGTGAGACTTAAGGTTGAGGTATAGACGTGCATAGGAAGGGTGAAAGTTGTTGTGTTTGTGTTTGAACCCTTGATTCATGTTTAATTGTCGAAGTGACCAGACCTAGGCTAACGCCGCACCGCGACAAACGGGTCTGCGCCGCGACAAACAAAGCGAAACCAGATCAGAACTTTAGTTAAGAAGGGTGGTTTTTCCTTCTTTATGTCGCGCCGCGACAAAGGAGCTGCGCCGCGACACATCTGCAATTCTGACTCCGAATTCTGCTTAATTTATATAGGGTTTAGGGGAAAATTGGTCTTTTTGCGTGTAGATCTGGATGGAGCCTTTAATATCAATCACTTATTCTTCATTTCTCATTTCTTTTCCTTTTTCTTTCTTAATTTCCTCTCAAATCCTAAAACCCACTTAGTTTAAATTTAAGATTTGAAGGTGAAGTTTTGTGAATCAATCCTAGAAGCGAGAATTAAAGTTGTTCATCGTATCTCTAGCTACACGTTCATAGTCTTGGTAAGTTCTAACTCTAAGCCTCGAGTTTTAACTAGTTTAAACTAGGGTTTGGTTCCTATGAAACTAGTGTGACCCATTTGAGGGTTAAATGGGTGGGTTTTGGGTTGGATTGTTGAAAAGAAACCCTAAATAGCTATTATCTAGGGTTTGGTCTTATAATTTGAGGTTGTAAGTGCTAAATGATGTTGTTAGTCATTAATGCACTTTTAAAATGATGAAAGGGTTGTTATTGTGTAAGTTTGACTTGATTTGTAAGTCAAAGAGTCAAAAGAGCACTAGTTGACCTAATCGGGTGAAATGGTTATGAAATACACCAAGTTTATGTTAGTTAATGTTATTAAACCCTAATCACTAGCTTCTAGTGATTTATGACGAGGCATGGCCATTAATGGGCAGTTTTGGTGTAGTTGAGTCATTTAATGCAAACGGGTCATTAAATGCTCAAGGGTTGTGGTTGGCATTTAATTCAACTAGTTTGCATGTTAATAAATGCATAATGTAATAGGTACGTTACATTGAAGGTTTGCAAGCTCGGTTAGCTTCCACAAGAGTCTTGAGGTGAGTGGAATGATTATGCATATGTGTATATAATGTATTTACTTGTACGAGATTCGATGTGGGTTTAAGTTCGGGCGGTCGATACCACATCGGGTCAATATATGATATGGGTTTAAGTTCGGGCGTTCGATACCATGTCATATATGTGTGTGGGCGTGAAGTGTGGGTTTAAAGTTCGGGCGTTCGATACCACATTACACGTGACGGGTGGGTTTAAAGTTCGGGCGTTCGATACCACTCAGGGGTTAGTGATATATTTCATTGTACACTAACGGTTGTTGGGAACACCGATGGGAAATTCGATGTACCATTCCCTTGTACTATTGGTTAACCATGGTTATGTGTTTTAGTGTAGCGTATTATATTGTTCGAGTTATATATGCTTTCGTTGTACTAGCTTGTGGTCTTGGAGATTTAGCGTTATGCCTTGCGTTGGTATGCCTTTTAAATGGCTAGCGTGTATGAGGTAATTGTGTATGTGATTGCATGTAAGTAGATTATATATGTATGTGTATAATTATTGCATTCACTAAGCGTTAGCTTACCCTCTCGTTGTTTATCTTTTTAGATGCAGGCGCAGTTAAGGGCAAGGGGGTTATCGGACATTAGGCGTCCCGTGATGATGCTTTGTCGGAGTTTCGATGTTGGCCTAACGTTTTGGGTAGTTTAGTCCCAAACCATACTCGAAGTGTCGTTTGGATTGTAAACTATCAATAGTAATGGGTCAAACTTGTACTAAACTTTATTCGTGGCCCTCGTGCCTTTTGTAAACAACTAATTGTTGTGCGTTTTAAATGGAACTCGTGAAATGGGTTACACAATTATTTGGCGTGTAATTGTGTTGTATAAAAAAAAAATTTATCGTATGGATTACGGGTTGGGTTGTTACAAAAATAGTACAAATATTCTACCAAGGTGTCGATGTTGCTACACGAAAAGACATCGACACAGCAGCTGGTGGTTCCATTATGAAGAAAACCGCAACTGATGCTCACAAAATTATTGATAACACAGCTTCCCACTCACATGAGTGGCACCAGGAAAAAGATATTTTTCGTTCATCTAAAGCAGCTAGAGCCGATTCTAGCCATGACTTTGATTCCGTTTCCGCAAAAATAGATGCTTTCGAAAGACGAATGGAAAAGATGACTAAAGATATTCACGCAATACAAATCAGTTGTGAGCAATGCGGTGGACCACACTTAACGAAAGATTGTCACATTGAGCAAACCATGGAATAACGAGAGAATGTTTCCTACATGAACCAAAGCCATGGAAGTAATTATCAAAATAATTATCAACCGCCAAGGCCAAACTTCAATCGAAATCAAAACATGCTTTACAATCCAAATGGACTCAACAATAACTCGTACAACCAACAAGGTCCGAATAACCAATCAACTCAAAACAACACTTTCAATCAACAAAGACCTGACTTATATAAACCACCACAACAAACCGAAGAGAAAAAGCCAAATATGGAAGAAATGATGGCAAAGCTAATGGAATCTCAAACACAATTTATTACATCTCAAACCCAAACAAATAAGAGGTTTGATCAGTCATTAAGAACTCAACAAGCTTCCATTTTGAATCTAGAAAAACACGTAGGTAATCTTGCTAGCATGATGAGTAAGAGGGAACAAGGAAAGCTATCGAGTAATACTGAAGTAAATCCTCGGAATGAGAATGTTAATATGGTATCAACAAATTCTAAAAAACCAACACCAAAAGATGAAAAGGTTTTAGATGTGAGTAACAATGAAGAAGTTACACCACCACCACCACCCGAGTATGTAAAACCAGTGGTGGCACCATACAGACCACCCATCCCATTTCCAAGAAAAGGAGTTGAGTATGAGCAAGTAATAAGTAATAAAGTTTGTGATACCTCTGGAAAGAAGAAGAAGAATAAGAAAGTACAAGAAACAAAAACCGTAAAAATAAACCCGGTAAAGACAGTTCCACCGAAACCTCCACCCAGGTTGGGTGATCCGGGTGAATTTATTGTTCCTTGTCTACTTAGTGATTGTGTCATGTATGATGCACTAGCAGATTTAGGTGCAAGTGTGAGTGTTATGCCTCTTTCATTATATAAGAGATTAGGAGTAGGTGAGTTAAGTCCAACGAAAATGAGTGTTCGACTCTTTGATCAAACTATTAGGCACCCAGTTGGAATTACTGACAACCTACCCGTTCAAGTAGGTAATTTAACCTTACTAGTCGAATTTATTGTCATTGACATAGAAGAGGACTCAAACATTCCTCTAATTTTAGGTCGACCATTTTTAGCGTCCACCGAGGCGTTCATTAATGTAAGAGAGGGTAGAATGACACTTAGTGATGGTGACAAATCGATTACCTTTATGAGTCGAAAGTCTAAATCTCCACCAACCAAAATCGTTGAACCAATAAAAATGATCGATGAGAAGCATATTGTTTTACCAACTTCAACGGTAGTGCTTAGCAATAATAAAACGCCTAAGTGTGGGGAAGATGAAGTAACACCTAATGATGACCTGATAACAAAGAACCCCGTTGTTGATACGAAATTAAATGACTCCGTTATTAACAGTTCAATGAAGAAACTTATTAAACGGATTCGCAATGCTAGAACCAAGGGGAACTTTAAGTTATGTAATCGGTTAGTATCCAATCTTTCGCCTAAAGAAAAGGCGAAACTAGTTGAATTTGTGGATATTACACAGGAATCCGACCAATGGCTTAAAGCAAAAGTCACAGATATGCAAGTTGATTATGGTCCAAGAGAAATTGACAATGAAGTTAATCACAATTTTGACACCACGGCTACCTAAGTGTGAGGAGATTCAAATGTTCTAAAAAGAAAATGTTGTCTAAAGGTAGTTGTTCTGTTCTCGTGTAGTTCCGAGAATGGAATCCGATTGGTCTTTTCTACTAGCAGACACTAAAGAACTAGTTTTCTCCCCCATTCTGAATTTTTGTTTTGTAGGTTTTGAATAAAATTAATATGCATTTTTAAATTTAAGTTTTGTGTGAATTTAAAAACAAAATTTACTTTATTTCATTAAGTTTAAAAAATGATTTCTAAAATTCGTCGTAAGTTAAAGACTAGATCATAGAATCGAAATTGCTTTACCCAAGGGCGGGGCCAAAAATTTTGTTATCATTCTTTTTAATTTTATTGATCTAAAGTATACAAAAAAAAATTAAAAAAAACCCAAAAATCTTTGCTTTTAAAACAATCGCTTTAACGACAAATTTTAAATTTTGTCAAGGGACGGACTAGGTAAACATACCGAAACTACCTAAAGTAAAAGGAAACAAAATTTTAAAAAATTATTCATTTAAATTGTTTTAATAAATAAAGGTTTATATATATATATATATATATATATATATATATATATATATATATATATATATAAATATGTATATATATGTTTATATTTTATGTTATATAAAAAACAGGGTAAAACATCGCACTTTCAAAGACTAGCATTAAGTTCAGCAAAAGCTATTAATTTTGACGACAAGACGCAAAATATCAAATGTGATATAAAACAATATGTTTGCAAAGTCGGTATTTTTAATCATTTTTCTACGCTAATTACCCTCATGAATTTAAATTTTTACTGATTTCTTGCAAATGAGGGCATTGCAAGATCTCAAGTGTGGGGAAGGGTTATAAATTCTCTTGGATTTACACTTAGTTTAATTGCCAACATTTTGTGAAAATTTAAAAAATTTTCAACTAAATGAACTCAAAATCATGTTTATACATATTTATAAATGATAAAACTATGTGATAATACCGAAATTATTATTACCTCGGAGAGAGCATAAATTGGGAAACAACCTAAAACGTTTGAATTCATTTAAAATGGAATAAAGGAGAATAAAAAGGCAAAGAAAAGAATAAATAAAAGCTAAGTGTGGAAAGAATTTACCAAGTTCTTTAAAACATATATCACATATTTTGTACAAGATTATTGCAGTTACTTTTGCTTTGGAATAAACTAATCAGTTTTACCCGATTTACTGTAATATATTTGAAAGAAAGATGGATCTACACGATGAATCTATTCCATCATTAAAAGGAAGTAAAGTCTTTCGAAAAAGACACGCGCTTCTTGATTTAGGTCAGGAAGTTGTCGTTCAGACCAGCTGTAGGTTGACGAAAAATCTAGAAAAGTCATCTCTAAAATCAGCAGGAAATCCACGGACCTCAGCATCAAACAGGGTTGCCAAGTGGTCAGACTTATCCTAACCATGAGAGGATCTGTCTAGTAAAATGGGGAGGGCGCCGTGCAAATTAGCTTGATAAGACTAATTAATCAGACCCCCAGAAAGGATAATCTCCTTAAAGATTAAAAATCAGCTTTTAAGCCTGATATTACTCAATCCTTGAGATTGACCTTAAAGATTGAGAATTACAAACTCATGGAATTCGATAATATCTAAACTCGAGCTTGAACAAGAAAATATTTTGATAAAAATTAAAACCAATTTGTTTTCTGAAAACCTATTTTCAATGCGTTCATTACCATTGAACGTAAAATCCTAAGAATTCACTGAAATTCATTAGGTCACCTGAACCAAATCGGGTGTCAACCGTAAGAACGGTGGTTGCATAGCATGGTCGAAGACAGGACCTTGTGCCAGACCGAAAAATTATAGGGTGATCTTTACTATTGCTCCTACAAAGGATAGTAATTGCATCCGACACGTTGTGGACCATGAACATCTGCATGTCATTAGACATTGCCTTAACAGTTGCTTGTTCATCGCTTTCCTTTACAACCAGACGGTAGTTTACCGAAAGGTAATATACGGAGCAAGTATACAGGACGTGTGCTTTCCTAATACAAGGTTAGCAAGTGGGTGACACAAAACCATAAGTTTTGAGCTAAAATTTTAAATATCTGAAACCCACAAAACCCATAAAAATATTTTGCAAACACCGATGAAGGGTTATTCCGAAAATCTTATCTAGGGTAAAAGCTAGAATGAATTTTCAAAAGATCAAATGTTTTCATAAAGATCCAATTTCTTAAAGGATCTAAATTTTCATAGTCACGTGGGACTGTAAACCATATTGTTACTATCATTGTTTATACCACCGTATCAAAATCACCGATGTATAAAGTGTGAGAATAAAAAAATGATTCGAGTGAAGTGTGATTTAGTTTCAAAGTTCTGTATTGCTTGAGGACAAGCAACGTTCAAGTGTGGGGATATTTGATAATGCTAAAAACGAACATATATTTCATAGCATTATCCTTCCAGAAAGACAAGCTTTTAGTTGCAATTGTTCTATTTTTATGTAATATTCGTTTAAATAGATAAGTGCGAAGATAAAAGAAGAAAACGACGATTTGAAGACGCAAATAACCAAAAAGCTCAAATGTACAAGATACAATCCAAGTGGTTCAATTTATTGATGAATAACATTTAAAAATGACAAGAGTACTAGCCGCAAAACGCAAAATACAAGATATCTAAGCGTACGAAAAGACGTTCGAAAATCCGAAACCGAGACATGAACAGAGCATCAACGCGTGAGTCAACGGAGCTAAAAGTACAAGTAAACTATGCACAAGAATATAATATAATATATAAATAATTATATAAATTATATATATTTATTAATTATGTCGACAAGAAAATAGCCAAAAAGTGGTGAGTTGGAATCCGAAGCTCCTCACTCGCGGTGCTGTGAAGCACAAAACCTCCGCACTCGCGGAGCACACCAGGACCCAAATCCCACTATAAAAGGCGATGCAATTCGACGAAATATTTACACCTTTTTCAATCTTTCTTTCTCTCGATGTAATATATATTTATAATTATAATTTTAATTATAATTAAGATTAATAATAAATTATGGTTTAGTTGGGTTAATGTAAGAAATGTTTTACGGGTTTTAAAGTCGGAACTCTGTCCGTGTAACGCTACGCGATAAATAATCACTGTAAGCTATGTTCTTCCTTTTTAAATTAATGTCTCGTAACTAAGTTATTATTATGCTTATTTGAGCCGAAGTAATCGTGATGTTGGGCTAAATATTAAGACGAGGTTATTGGATTTTGTACCATAATTCGGGTTTGGACAAAAGACCGACACTTGTGGACATTGGACCATGAACTATTAATAGATGCGGGGTATTGTCTAATTGAGCGACAACTCATTGGAATCTGTCGAACCTATCTTCAAATTAGTTAATCTAATAATTATTAAATGATTATGAATGTCCTATTTAGTGACGTTTATACGACATCCTTTACAATCATTTAATTAATTATTCGGGTTGAGTAATTGATTATTCAAACTGATCAAGTGGGTAAATTAATGTTCATATCTCATTAAAACAGGGGTGTATTACATACAAGGGTAATTGATGTAATTGTTAACAAAGTATTAAAACCTTCGATTACACGTAGTCGATAACCTGGTGTATTCATTAAATAAAGTATTAAGACCTTGTTACAGTTCGAATCCCTAATTAGTTGAAATATTTGACTTCGGGTATAAGGTTAATTTGACGAAGATCCTCGCACTTTATAATTATGACTGATGGACTATTATGGACAAAACCAGATGGACATATCGAATAATCCAGGACAAAGGACAATTAACCCATGGTAATAAATTAAAATCAACACGTCAAACATCATGATTACGGAAGTTTAAATAAGCATAATTTCTTTATTTTATATCTTATCGTACTTTTAATTATCGCAATTTTATTTACCGTCATTTTATTTATCGCACTTTTATTATCGTCATTTACTTTACGCTTTAAAATAAGTTCTATTTATTTTTAATATTTTGCATTAGGTTTTAATTGTGACTTAAGTTTTAAAATCGACAAACCGGTCATTAAACGGTAAAAACCCCCTTTTATAATAATAATTATACTACTTATATATATATATATATATATATATATATATATATATATATATATATATATATATATATATATATATATATACAAATATAGTTTAAAATAAATATAGCGTTAAATTTAGTTGTATCCATGTGGAACGAACCGGACTTACTAAAAACTACACTACTCTACGATTAGGTACAGTGCCTATAAGTGTTGTAGCAAGGTTTAGATATATCCCATCTATAAATAAATAATAAAACTTGTGTAAATTGTACCGTATTTCGTATTAAAAATAATAGTATTTCGTATACACCGCTGCACACATCAGCAGTCATTCGATCCGCGAAAATTCGAAACCTATAAATAGGGAGCTTGGCCTCTCATTTTAGCTTGTTGATTCTGTGCAATTGCCAAGGTTTTTATGGTTCGCTTGTGAATACGCCCAAGCCTTAATCATAATCAAGCAAAGGTAATGCAATCAAGACCGGGACATGGTGACTGATCACTGTAATCTAAGTGAAAGACGATCATAATGTCCCAAAAACATTATCAACACCATCATCCACCCCTCATTGCACTCAATTCCTAAATTAGATCTAAACATTCTAATTTAGGATTGATCAATTACAACAATAACAAAATCCAATACCACATAAGTGGTGTATGGGGGAGGTGAGATGTAGACAATCCTTCCCCTAATCAAGAATAAAGACAAGTCATTTCTCCACCCAGAGTGAAAACACTCTCAAAAGTACAGAAAGTCATCCCTCTCTCTATTCGACGGATAGAGAGATTGCTTCCGAGTGGACCTCCGGCCAATAAGTAGGAAAAAGTTTTTTAAAAAAATAAAATAAAATTGAGACGCTATGGAAATGGTAAAATCAAATTTTCATGGGTTTTAAATCCTGCCTGAAATTTAATTTAGGCTTTAAAGTCAGTCAAGTCGCCAATAAATCGATGCTTGCTGTCGACTCAATAACTAGAGTCGTGATAAAATAAATTAAAATCATAATTTATTTACTATATCATTTGATGAAATATACGATTAATATCATTTTTCACATAGTCGACACTCCTAGACATATAGCTTAAACACCGAGATGAGTAGAAGTGGTAACTCTAATGAACTTATATATATTTTTTTATTAACATGGGTATCCAACTTTTTGAACCGACTAATCCCCGACTACCGTTGGTGCGTTTGCGTACTTTTTCTGGATATTGAACCATTCAACATTCAAAGCGTTTGTTTTGACCTCTGAATGATAGATAGTGCTGAATAGTTTAACATTCAGTATTGAACTATGGAACTGGAATTGTCTCTTAACCATAAGCATATAAATTTTATGTAATTTTCTCTATAAATTATATTACGAACACTTATTAAACAACTATATTGTAGTTTTTATTCAAATCAAAGGTTAATAATTCAATTTTACATCATTCACATTGTTTGTTCGAAATGTTTCTCAAACAGTTTATTGTCATTCATAAGTAACTTCAACCTTTAAATAATTCAGATTATGAACCATTCAGTGTTGAATCATTCAATTTTATCAAAAGCATACTTAATTAAGATAGACTAGTCATTAATCATTAGTTATGTTATTATATTTATTATATTTATCATGGTATCAAAGCTTATAATAATGGGGTTATTGAATTCCGTGATTGTAGCTATTCGTGTGCAATTACTATTGTAATTTCTCAATTGTTGCGTTATTGTTTTTTCTCAAAATTCTTTTGTATTTATGTCTAAAAAAACTTATAAAAGTAATAGGAAATTAAACGATTATGATTATTGATCTAGTATACTTCGTATTAATTACAGTCCTCGAGGTCATAGATAAATTATAAATTTGTATAAATAAACATAAACATAAACATAAACATATTACATTATAAAAGGAAATTATTATCATTATATATGGTATAACTTTGAATGCGAAATGTACAATAAATTTATGGAAATTTAGGGAAAGTGGTTGTGATAGAAAATGCTTCAAATTGACTAAATGCAGTCCCTAAATATAATAAAATAAAGAAACCTAAATATATACGTACTCTGTTAGCAGTCTTTCTACTCAAAAGCCCCCGATCCGGTCCGATCGGAATCAATCATATAAATGGCGGCGTTCACCGGCAATCTGTTGTGTCCTCAACACCTTTCAGCTCAATGTCTGGTACTATATCCTCCCTATCTATTTGCTACTAATAATCAATTTTCAATATTATAATCTTAATTATGTATTCTTTGTTTGTGCTCTGCTCGAGGGTAACATGTTACAGATCAGAGGCAGTTATTGATATCAACCTCGAACTATAACATAATTAAACAATAAATTAATCACTTGCTTGTAATTAGTATACACTACTAATGGTTTTGTCTTTAATATTTATGTTTAGGCACCAACCAGAATCTCTGGTGGTTTGAAGATGGTTTCTTTTTCGAAATCAGGAAGAAGCATTCTCCCTATGTCATTTCGCCGCCTTCAGGTTTCATGTGCTGTAAGTGATTGTACCATTGTTGCATTTCTGCTGTTACTGACTTTTATATACATTAGATTAATGAACCATTTTCTTTAACATAATACTCTTGTGACTACCTTAATCTTTAGTTTTAGGACCTCAACTTTTTTTCAGTAAGTTAAGGTATGTAAGTTTGTTACCACCAAGATGGGATTTTTTGACATTTTGGCACCACGCCTAAAAACGGCTCTTTGGCCGGTTGAATGACTACGTTTATATGCTTTTACCAGTAAAAAGGGACTTACGCTTTAAAGCATATTGATACAAAAATATCCCCTTTTATCTTCCAAAAAACCGCAATGCTTTAAAATTTTAAACTAGTACCAAACAAGAACCTTATATTATGTTGATCAAAACAAAGTTCAGCACCCGAGATGAGAAGTTTGATACAAGTTCGGTACCTTTTTGTGTGAGCTACCGTAAACCTTATTCAAAGTTACAAAGGTCATATTAGCTAGTAATGTACAACAGTTGGCATAGAGAACATACTATCATGGATACATTTGTTGTAGTTTCATGGAATATGTAGCATATAGGTGTGTGTGTGTGTGTGTGTGTTTGTGTGCGCGCGCGCTGTGACTTATGACTAGGAACTCATCTCATGTATCTTTATGCAGGCCAAGCCAGAGACAGTATATAAAGTATGTGGTATTGTGAGAAAACAGCTCGCACTAAAAGATGATGTTTCAGTTACGGGTGAATCAAAATTCGCTTCTCTAGGAGCTGATTCGCTGGACACGGTACTCCACTTATCTTTTAAGATTTTTTTAATATCGGGTCATCACTTCTACATCGGATTCATTCTACATCTCATTCAACGTAACTAAATTAACTCATGAGGTTTAATTGTTTAAGCCATATATAATACAGTAGCAACATACTTTTCAGAAAGTATTGGTACGAACAACCTGTGTTTATAAGTGGCAAGTATACGCTACGTTATAGGCTGCGTTGTGAATATAGCAATCACCGAAGGTGATTTCGGTGATTATTCCCTTTTCATAAACTATTCAAGCTCAAGTATAATTATACAAACTTAATGACAATATTATGTATTAACTTTTCACCTTCCAAGTTATGTTCTACCTTTTTTTTTTCCTTTACCTTTTATTTCATGATTTGTTTTCTTAGGAAAACAAAACAAAACAAAACAAAACAAAACAAAAATTCACTTTAGTTAATAGGTGTTAATAAATTATAAAGATTTAACATAATTAAATAGATAATTGTTGTGACCTTTTATTAAATCTCATATGTTTCTACTGATTTTCTAAATATGTCTTATTAGTCATATATGCTTTATAAAAATAATTAGAAGTTTATATATATGTTACAATTATTGAAAATTTCAAATTAAAAATCATAAATACTTGTTATATAAATTCTAAATAATTAAATAGTTAAAGTTTGAGAATTAAAATTATATGTCGAACTAGAATTTTAACTTATCTATACTCAAATAATAGAAGAAATTTAATAATCCGTATTTTATTAAATGCCATAAACGAAAGAAAAACAATTGGATGCTGGTAACGTTAAAAAAATAAAATAAAGGATACTCCATATTATGCAAGTGAAATATTGACAAAGATAATGATGAATAGGTGTTACAAGCTACTTCAAATTGTTATTTCAGGAAATACATAACAGACTAGCAGATCTATTGCATTGATATTAAACTATATTATAGTAATATACTGGAACAAAATCAAATACGAGTTTCACTAAAAATAATAATTTAGCCCCATGTTGAATCAATTACATGGTAACATTTATATTAATTAGAAACACTAGATGATTCGTGGTAATATATCCACCATCATTTCTAATACATCCACCATATAATATGCATTAATATGTTGTACTGTACAACATGTTGATGCACAATTATGGTGGATATATCAAAAATGATGGTGGGTATATTGTATATCAGTGCCCTCTTTATTCTCTTGCGTTCAGCGAAAGAACACCTAAACATACTTATGTCGGATTATTCGATGAGTCAGTTTTAACTAATTATTGAGGCTGCCGAGTTGTCAAAAGTTGCACCATGTTTACACTATTATGAAACAAAGAAGATCGACCGATCAGCCTAAAAAAGTTAAACATGTATGTTTTTAGAATCCTTCCACAACGTGTGGGTGAAAAAACCTTATAAACCCTCAAGATTCCTTTGCATGTTGTTTGTGATTCGCATGAAAAGTTAGTTGTCTTATTTTGTCCAAGCACGGATAAACTTATGCCAAGTTACCCAATATGTCAAAAATAAATGTAAAAGTATATGATGTGTTAGGACCTATTTTTTGACCCATGTGACCCATTACCTATTTCGCCCTGTTACTCAAACCGACCCACCTTGACCCGTTTGGAACCTTTTAAATCTTTAATGATACCGCAACCCGCAGGCGCACCACATATGTATGCGGGCAATCATTATTGTGCGTATGCGTGTTCTTGTGTGCGGTATGCGGCGTGCGATTGCCTTTGTTCCCGGTACGGCGGTTGCTTAGCTGTCAAGTAAATATCTTTTTCATAATTATATCCGTTATTCGGGGGAGTCAGTTATGGATGAGATTATCATGATCTGGGACGGTTCTAGAATTAGGGTTTGCCTATAAATACAAACCCTAATCATCATTCACCACACACGGCACATTACGTAACCATCACATACGATACACATTACGTAAAACAGCATCATTCAGCATCCTTTCAAGGTTAACAGGTTAGTCTTTTGTAAGCTAGTACCTACGACCTTATTTGGGGCCTCTTGATCGACGACCGTTATCGGAGGTGGACTTAATCACTTGGCCACCCCGCCGACATCATCATGTCGGCCAGGGTTATTCACGGTAGCCGGACCGGAGAGCCACGTTCTAAGATCCTTAAACCCCTCTTTATGTATTGAGCAGACATATTAAACCCTACGGTTAAAATATGCATGATCAAGTGGTGCTTTCATTGAGAGTCGAATTAATTCAAGACTGTTTAATTGCTTTTTCTTTTAAGGTTTTGAATTGTATGACTCGTTATTTACAAAATTTTTGAATTTTTTTTTTCTTTAACAGTATCATGACTTCCGAGGAATCATCGGAACATACCCAAACAGATATTCAGAACGCACCGTTTGGTAGTCAACAGACACCGGTTATGACTACGGGGGCGGCTATTCAGGCGGGGTACATGATGTACCCTCCACCTATATCCGGCGAACCCTTTCAGAGGTACAAGCCGATATATTCAGACGGGGTTACACCGCCAAGAGCAAACTCACCAGTCACAACCACGCGGTTGGACTTTTCGTCAGTGGATCCAAGGGTCATCTTGGCAGGCACTAGCGGTGGAACAACGGGGCCGCATGTGGTTTGCTGCGGCCAGGTACCTATTTACAGTACCACTGTTTCAATACCTCTGCATACGCAGAGCATTCAGCAGAATTCGTCATTTACACCGTTGCAACCTTGGCAACCACCGCGCCCAGTTTAGCAATTTTTAACTCCTGCGGATGCGCAGGCGTTACTTAATAGTTGGGGGTTTGGTGTCATCCCAGATGCAAACTCTCATTGGGCGCCGATAACAGCACGGCAGCAAAGCACAGCGCATACAGTTGGGCTTTTAAGTGTGTATCCTCAGGTTTCGCAGATATCTGCGCCACAGGTTTCGCCTCCTTTACAACCACCTGTGTACTCTGCGTCTTCAAGTCATCCCTCTTTTCCAACGCAACAGCCTTGGTTATATCCGCAGACGCAGGGTCAACCTTGGCAAAATGTTCAAGAGCAGGCAAATCTTGCAAGTCAATTCATGCAGGCCGCACCTCCTGATATGGTTCATTTATTTTCACAACCTGACTTTGTTCAGGACATGATGAAGCGTTTCTTTGCGAACTTGAAAGGGGATCCTCTTAAACCACCCTTCGAGCTACCGACTACCTTTGACAAGTTTCCTCCGCATATAACCGCATATCCGTTTCCATCAGCACCAAAGATACCTAGCACGTTGGGTACTTACTGTAGCGACCCGACCAAATCGTCATTGACGGCGCCGTCTACTTAGGTCCCGTTACGTGGTCATAAGTCTTTAAAACAACGTTTGACCAAAAGATATGTCGCATTCATTTCAAATGTAAAGGTTGTTCAAGTTTTACAAGAATAGTTCCACCACAAGTTACGATACCAAGTTTTAAGTACAAATGAAACTTATGCGACACAATTTAAAAGTATCCAAAAGACGCTCCATGTATGCATGTATACTCGACATCCAATGCAAGTATCAAAATAATGAGCGGAAGCATGTATCATGTATCGTTCAAGGACCTGAGAAAAACATAGAAATCTGTCAACGAAAACGTTGGTGAAATCATAGGTTTAAGTAAGTAAGTACAAGTGAACCACAAGATTTGCATCAATGAAATAATAGTAATACATTCCAAAAGTTTGTTTCACGAGCACCCAATTATCAATGCTTAACATTTCCTTCCATTGAACCCCATCACTTAGTGCTAGAACATACACTGTTTCTCGAAAATATATTTCATTCGTAAACGGTAGCGAACCGTTTGAATGAGGGTTTGTCAAACCCATATGGCCATATAACATAAGTTCTCGCTTACACCCGGCAAGTGTAACTAATGATAATCGAATTGAGGATTTTGTTCTAAACTCGTATGTAGAATGTTTGTTTTCCTGTACTTGTGTTCACTTAGTAAAGAAATGTTTATGTTTTCTCATCCCAAATGTAAGTTCAAAAAGAGTAAAAGTGGGACTATGATCTCACCTTGAGTGCACGAGTAGTAAAGTACTTCGACAAGTAAACGTGTGCAAAGAACAATGCTAGTCTTGACCTAAACAAATAGGTCGTATCAATAACGGTAAACACGATAGGTCAAAGATGTTCAATTAGTCCTATGGCTCGTTACGACTCGATTATTTAGCATGTGAAATCAAATTGTCAATTTTCATGCAGGATACAAGTATATAAACAAGTTAGGAAGGTTGCAAAAATCATTTGGTTAAGTTTGACAAAAAGTCAAACTTTGGTCGGTCAAAGTCAACGAAAAAGTCAACACGTTCGGGTCGTGTCCCGAACTATTTTTCTGAGGTTTTTAATCATGTATGAACATGCTAGGACAGGTTACATGTGAATCGGAGGTGCGTAGCATAGCAAACATTATTCGAAAATTAACCAAGTTGGACAGACCCAAACGGCGCGCCGCGCGGGTATATGGCGCGCCGCGCGGGTACCTGTGCAGAGAATTCTGGCAGTTTTTAAGTTTTATGCACGAACCTAACTTCAAACAATCACCATTTATGATCCGCAAACAATCAAGACAAGTATCTTATACCGTTGGGAAGGTAATTTGACGAGGAAAACAACTAAACACATTTCATCAATCAATCTACCTATTACAACAACCAAAACCGCATCTAATGCTTAACATTAACCGCATACAAGTTCATAAATGCAATTCAATGATTCGAGCAACCAATTTACATGAATGATATGCCGTTTCGAAGGTAATCAAGCATACAATCCAACTAAACACTTACCAATAATAATCCATGGCATTCAATGCATCAAAAGTCCATTTCAAGTTCATCAAACCCTAACTCAAATTCACCAAAATCAATAATCAAGTTCATGAAGTTTTCTAAGGCAACCTACACATCAAATTGAAGCTAGTGATGCTAGTAACACAATTAAAACACCAACTTTTAACATCTAACAACATATGATCATCCAAAATTCAAGAACAACACACCAAAATTCAAGTTCATGCTAGTTACACTAAAACAACGAGATCGAGCATATAAATCATATATTCATGTTAGACTTGAGCCATAGACACTAATTAACACTTTTATAAGTTAAAAACATCAAGAATACAAAATCTAGTGATTTTAGAAAGTTACCCAAATGAGATGAAGTTGGTACCAAAATGAAGAGGATGAAGAGAGGATCACGAATATGTAATTTATTTGGTTGCTAGCTCCTTAATCCGGATTTAGATGATGAATGAATGAATTTGGTTTTGAGTGTGTGTTCTTGCTAGAGAGAAAGAGAGAGAGATGGAGGTGGAAATGAATGGGTGAAAGGGGTTTGACCCTTTGACCTAGTCAAGGGTTTGATCCCTTGTCAAGTTTAGTCCCTCAACTTTCGTTCGGGTGCGGGAATTACCTAAACGAGATAATTTAAAACGCGTATCAACGGGAGATGTTATAAACATATAACGGACTTTATATTAGTATAACGGAAAAGTAAATGGAAAAAGGCGGGATGTTACATTACCTACTCCTTAAAAGAAATTTCGTCCCGAAATTTAAGTAGGCGTAGTAGTCGTCGTTTCTTCCTCGAGATCTTGCGTTTCCGAATTCACGAATAGATGAGGATACTTCCTTTGCATTTGATCTTGTCTTTCCCAAGTAAACTCGGGTCCTCTTTTGGCATTCCAACGAACCTTGACAATCGGGATTCGGCTTTGTTTCAATGTCTTGACGGAGGTGTCCACAATTTCAACCGGTTCCTCCACAAAATGAAGTTTGTCATTAATAGTAAGTTCTTCGAGAGGGATGACGATATCGGGTTCGGCAAGACACTTTTTCAAGTTAGATACATGGAAGGTAGGATGAACGGAGTTCAATTGAGGCGGAAGATCTAAACGATAAGCAACGGTTCCAATACGCTCCAAGATTTCGAAAGGACCAATATACCGCGGATTTAGCTTCCCGCGTTTCCCAAAACGGATTACACCCTTCCAAGGTGCGACTTTTAACATTACTCGGTCACCGACTTGAAATTCAAGATCGTTGCGTCGTTTGTCGGTATAGCTCTTTTGACGACTTCGGGCCGTTCTAAGCCTATCTCGGATTTGAACGATTTTCTCGGTGGTTTCGTGAATGAGTTCGGGTCCGGTGATTTGCACGTCGCCTACCTCGGCCCAACAAAGAGGTGAACGACATTTGCGGCCATATAGCGCTTCAAAAGGTGCGGCTTTAATACTCGCGTGATAACTATTGTTGTAAGAGAACTCGGCGAGAGGTAAGTGCTTGTCCCAAGCTTTTCCGAAATCAACCACGCAAGCTCGTAACATGTCCTCTAAGGTTTGAATTGTACGTTCGCTTTGTCCATCGGTTTGAGGATGATATGCGGTGCTCATGTCTAAACGTGTTCCCAACGCTTCTTGCAATGTACGCCAAAATCTAGAAACGAAACGGCCATCTCGGTCGGAGATAATCGATAAAGGTACACCGTGTCGGGCTACGATCTCCTTAATGTAAAGTTGTGCAAGTTTCTCCATTTTGTCCGTTTCTTTCATGGCCAGGAAGTGTGCGGATTTGGTGAGACGGTCAACAATAACCCAAATGGTATCATAACCGCCCGTCGTTTTTGGTAGTTTGGTGATAAAATCCATCGTTATCCTTTCCCACTTCCATTGCGGGATCTCGGGTTGTCGAAGTAGTCCGGACGGTCTTTGGTGTTCGGCTTTGACTTTGGAACATGTCAAACACTTGGAAACATAAGTAGCTACGTCCCTTTTGATGTTCGGCCACCAATATAGCTGTTTAAGGTCGTGGTACATCTTATTGGCACCGGGGTGAATCGAGTATCGTGACTTATGGGCTTCATCTAAAATAAGGCTTCGTAGGTCCCCATAACTAGGCACCCAAATCCTTCCGGCGAAATATCGGAGTCCGGTTTCTTTAACTTCGAATCGAGAGGTGAGGACGTTCAAGTGTTCGAGAGAGATGTTTTCATCCTTGAGAGCCTCATCTTGGGCTACCCGAATTTGGCTATTAAGGTTTGTGTGGATGGTGATGTTTAAGGCTCGGACACGAAGAGGCACCACTCTTTCTTTTCGACTTAAGGCATCGGCTACTACATTTGCCTTCCCGGGATGGTAACGAAGCTCGCAATCGTAATCGTTTAAGGTTTCAATCCACCTTCGTTGTCTCATGTTTAGTTGCTTTTGATCGAAAATGTGTTGGAGACTTTTGTGGTCGGTAAAGATAGTACTCTTGGTTCCATAAAGATAGTGTCTCCACATTTTAAGTGCAAAGACAACGGCTCCGAGTTCGAGATCATGTGTCGTATAGTTTCGTTCATGAATTTTGAGTTGTCGAGAAGCATAAGCAATGACTTTCGTTCGTTGCATCAATACACACCCAAAACCATGTTTTGAGGCATCGCAATATACAACAAAGTCATCATTGCCTTCGGGAAGTGACAAGATAGGAGCGGTGGTTAGCTTCGTTTTCAAGATTTGGAATGCGGATTCATGTTCGGTCGCCCAAATGAATTTCTTTCCCTTGTGAGTCAATGCGGTTAGAGGACGTGCAACCAAAGAGAAATTTTCGATGAATCTACGATAGTACCCGGCGAGACCCAAAAATTGACGAATGTGAGTAGGAGTAGTAGGAGTCTCCCATTTGCTAATGGCTTCGATTTTCGTTGGATCGACTTTAATACCTTGGTCACTTACAACATGACCAAGAAATTGAACTTCCTTTAACCAAAATTCACACTTGGAGAATTTGGCATAGAGTTGTTCTTGTCTTAAAAGTTCAAGCACAAGTCGGAGATGTTGTTCGTGCTCTTCTTCATTTTTAGAATAAATCAATATGTCATCGATGAACACAATAACGAATTTATCGAGATACGGTTTGCACACGCGGTTCATAAGATCCATGAACACCGCCGGTGCGTTAGTGAGACCAAATGGCATGACAAGGAATTCATAACTACCATAACGAGTTCGGAAAGCGGTTTTGGAGACATCTTCCCCCTTAACCCTCAATTGATGATAACCCGAGCGGAGATCGATTTTCGAATATACACAAGACCCTTGTAGTTGATCAAAGAGGTCATCGATGCGAAGAAGAGGATATCGGTTCTTAACCGTCAATTTATTTAGTTCACGATAATCAATGCACATTCGTAGGGATCCGTCTTTCTTTTTAACAAACAAAATCGGAGCGCCCCAAGGTGAATGGCTAGGTTGGATAAAACCACGATCAAGTAGTTCTTGGATTTGACTTTGCAATTCTTGCATTTCAGATGGAGCGAGTCTATATGGTGCACGCGCTACGGGTGCGGCTCCCGGAATAAGATCGATTTGGAATTCAACCGGTCGATGAGGCGGAAGACCCGGCAATTCGTCGGGAAATACATCGGAATAGTCACTAACAATTGGCACATCATCGATGTGCTTCTCATCGGACTCGACTTTCTTAACGTGGGCAAGGATCGCAAAACAACCCTTACGGAGTAGTTTTCTAACTTTAAGGCACGAAACGAGGTTGAGTCTGGTGCAACTCTTATCGCCATAAACAATCAAAGGTTCACCATTCTCGATAGGAATTCGGATTGCGTTAAGATCACAAAGAATGTGAGATTTCGTTTTGACTAACCAATTCATACCGATTATTACATCAAAGCTTCCTAGTTCCATGGGTATCAAGTCAATTTCAAATTCCCTACCCAAAATGTTTAACGTACACCCCCGGTAATATGTGTCGGCACTTAATAGTTTTCCGTTAGCCACTTCAATGGTATAAGTGGTATCTAATGGAAGAGGTGGAGTGCTAAAAGAATGAGTCAAAGTCTTGGATACAAAGCATTTATCGGCACCCGAATCGAATAAGCAAGAGACATAAGAATTGTTGAGAAGAAACGTACCCGTGACTAGTTCAGTGTCATCCCGGGCTTCCTCGGTGTTTATGTTGAAAGCTCGGCCGCGCGTGTTGGGGTTATTTTTCTTCTTTGGGCATGCATTTCTATAATGACCCGTTTGGCCACATTCGTAACAAGTGCCCGTCTTTGGTGCATTGGGCCACTTTCGAGCGACGGGAGTGGCACTTTTACAATCGTTGGCCTTATGACCAATTCCTTGGCACCGATGGCAAATTAGCTTACTACATTCGCCAAAGTGATGTTTGTTGCATTTGTTGCAAAAAGGTAGATTCCCGGCATAACCCTTCTTGCCGTCGAAAGTGAAAGATTTCTTGGCAAAGTTGTTGTTGCTTGATTGGGAGGGTTCCCACTTTCTTTTGTTGCCGCCCGATTTATCCTCGGCCTTAGGTGCCGGAACTACGATTTCGTCAACCGTTTCAATTAGTTGGCGAGCCATGTTCATAGCGGCTTGATGAGTAGTGGGTTTGGATGACATCACCCCTTGTTTGATGCTTTTTGGAAGACCGAGCATGTAGAGCTCAATCCTTTGAGATTCGGGGTTAACAAGATTAGGACACATCAAGGATAGTTCGGCGAAGCGTTGATTATAAGCTTTAAGATCGTTTCCGACCGCTTTCAAAGCTCTTAGTTCTTCCTCAAGCTTTCGGGTTTCTTCGCGCGGAAAATATTCAACAATCATCTTTTCCTTTAGATCGGCCCAAGAGAGGGCATGAGCTTCATCGGTACCCACCGATTGAACATAGGTGTTCCACCATGTTAGAGCAATTCCGGAGAAAGTGTGAGTGGAGTATTTGACCTTGTCTTGGTCCCGACAACCGCTTATGCTAAAGACGGCTTCCGTTTGCTCAAACCATCGGGTGAGCACGACCGGTCCCCCGGTTCCATCAAAAGTGTGAGGTTTGCACCCCATGAAAGCTTTATAGGAGCATCCCTCGTTTGAGTTTCCGGCTCCATTGTTGTTGTTGTTGTTGTTGTTGTTGTTGTGGTTGTTATTATTATTGTTGTTGGATGAGTGACCGGCCATGGCCGCATCTACGGCGGTAGCTATCATCCGTTCGAGAGCTTGTTCGGGAGTTTCATTGCGGCGTACACGACGAGGAGCCATTGTTCCTTCAAGACACAAGAATATCATTGATTAGTATTCTCAATAATACTAACCGTGATATAGAATAAAGATAAAGAGAAGTTTTTCCTCGACTCGCCTTAAATTCTTTATGCCATAATGTCGGAACGTTCATATGAGTCACCGTAATATAATCCCGGAAATTATATTACCCTGATTCATATGTGCATTCGACGTCATTTCATATAGTCAAGGTGGCGCGTCAATCAAATTAAACAACGTGAGATTAAGATGAACTAAGAGTAGATATGAGTAGAAGCGTTCGAGTATAAATGCACAAGTAGTCAAGTAATTCCTACTTCAAGTCTATATGCCGGTTGTAGTCTAGACTCACCAATGTACCCTATGACTCGAGGTTGACACTAATGAACTCTAAATCCCTACAACCAACGCTCTGATACCATCTGTAGCGACCCGACCAAATCGTCATTGACGGCGCCGTCTACTTAGGTCCCGTTACGTGGTCATAAGTCTTTAAAACAACGTTTGACCAAAAGATATGTCGCATTCATTTCAAATGTAAAGGTTGTTCAAGTTTTACAAGAATAGTTCCACCACAAGTTACGATACCAAGTTTTAAGTACAAATGAAACTTATGCGACACAATTTAAAAGTATCCAAAAGACGCTCCATGTATGCATGTATACTCGACATCCAATGCAAGTATCAAAATAATGAGCGGAAGCATGTATCATGTATCGTTCAAGGACCTGAGAAAAACATAGAAATCTGTCAACGAAAACGTTGGTGAAATCATAGGTTTAAGTAAGTAAGTACAAGTGAACCACAAGATTTGCATCAATGAAATAATAGTAATACATTCCAAAAGTTTGTTTCACGAGCACCCAATTATCAATGCTTAACATTTCCTTCCATTGAACCCCATCACTTAGTGCTAGAACATACACTGTTTCTCGAAAATATATTTCATTCGTAAACGGTAGCGAACCGTTTGAATGAGGGTTTGTCAAACCCATATGGCCATATAACATAAGTTCTCGCTTACACCCGGCAAGTGTAACTAATGATAATCGAATTGAGGATTTTGTTCTAAACTCGTATGTAGAATGTTTGTTTTCCTGTACTTGTGTTCACTTAGTAAAGAAATGTTTATGTTTTCTCATCCCAAATGTAAGTTCAAAAAGAGTAAAAGTGGGACTATGATCTCACCTTGAGTGCACGAGTAGTAAAGTACTTCGACAAGTAAACGTGTGCAAAGAACAATGCTAGTCTTGACCTAAACAAATAGGTCGTATCAATAACGGTAAACACGATAGGTCAAAGATGTTCAATTAGTCCTATGGCTCGTTACGACTCGATTATTTAGCATGTGAAATCAAATTGTCAATTTTCATGCAGGATACAAGTATATAAACAAGTTAGGAAGGTTGCAAAAATCATTTGGTTAAGTTTGACAAAAAGTCAAACTTTGGTCGGTCAAAGTCAACGAAAAAGTCAACACGTTCGGGTCGTGTCCCGAACTATTTTTCTGAGGTTTTTAATCATGTATGAACATGCTAGGACAGGTTACATGTGAATCGGAGGTGCGTAGCATAGCAAACATTATTCGAAAATTAACCAAGTTGGACAGACCCAAACGGCGCGCCGCGCGGGTATATGGCGCGCCGCGCGGGTACCTGTGCAGAGAATTCTGGCAGTTTTTAAGTTTTATGCACGAACCTAACTTCAAACAATCACCATTTATGATCCGCAAACAATCAAGACAAGTATCTTATACCGTTGGGAAGGTAATTTGACGAGGAAAACAACTAAACACATTTCATCAATCAATCTACCTATTACAACAACCAAAACCGCATCTAATGCTTAACATTAACCGCATACAAGTTCATAAATGCAATTCAATGATTCGAGCAACCAATTTACATGAATGATATGCCGTTTCGAAGGTAATCAAGCATACAATCCAACTAAACACTTACCAATAATAATCCATGGCATTCAATGCATCAAAAGTCCATTTCAAGTTCATCAAACCCTAACTCAAATTCACCAAAATCAATAATCAAGTTCATGAAGTTTTCTAAGGCAACCTACACATCAAATTGAAGCTAGTGATGCTAGTAACACAATTAAAACACCAACTTTTAACATCTAACAACATATGATCATCCAAAATTCAAGAACAACACACCAAAATTCAAGTTCATGCTAGTTACACTAAAACAACGAGATCGAGCATATAAATCATATATTCATGTTAGACTTGAGCCATAGACACTAATTAACACTTTTATAAGTTAAAAACATCAAGAACACAAAATCTAGTGATTTTAGAAAGTTACCCAAATGAGATGAAGTTGGTACCAAAATGAAGAGGATGAAGAGAGGATCACGAATATGTAATTTATTTGGTTGCTAGCTCCTTAATCCGGATTTAGATGATGAATGAATGAATTTGGTTTTGAGTGTGTGTTCTTGCTAGAGAGAAAGAGAGAGAGATGGAGGTGGAAATGAATGGGTGAAAGGGGTTTGACCCTTTGACCTAGTCAAGGGTTTGATCCCTTGTCAAGTTTAGTCCCTCAACTTTCGTTCGGGTGCGGGAATTACCTAAACGAGATAATTTAAAACGCGTATCAACGGGAGATGTTATAAACATATAACGGACTTTATATTAGTATAACGGAAAAGTAAATGGAAAAAGGCGGGATGTTACACTTACAATGGCCTGACCGATCCAGATGATTTTTTACAGCGTTTCGAGGGCGCAATGCGCACTCAGGGCTGGGTGGATCCGGTTGCGTGTCAGATATTTCCTATGACACTACAGGGTATTGCTCGTGAGTGGTTTAATAAATTTCCGGCGGGTAGTATTGCCGGGTTTATGGTTCTGCGGACAAAGTTTTTACTGCAATATCAGAATCAGAGACCACGCAAGCGCACTCACATTGAATGCCATGACATCGTGCAGAAGTCCAAGGAATCTTTGGGCGAATTTCTCACAAGGTATACTAATGAGTGCCTGCGTATACCAGATCTCAAACCAGAGCAACAGATTTCCGGACTCATACATGGTATAAACTCAGAACGTCATCCAACACTGGTAAGGCGTCTGCGCCATACAGTCCCAACAACTTATGCTGAGGCGCTTAATGAATGCCACGACTATATGCGAAGTGGCGAAGATAATGACATCCCAACAACTAGCTCACGCAACGAGAGGAAGGACGATGATGATCGTTCGCGCGATCAAAATCGTGGTAACAACTCTCGCGGAAGGTATCCTAGCGGTGGTCCTATCAGGAATGATAAAGGGAAATCAAGTGGCAATTATCGAAGCAATAATCAGCGCGGCATCAATAATCAGAACTATGCGCTGCTTAAAAGTTTGTCCAAAACGCCCAAGGAAATTTTGGCAACGGAGCCAGTATGCGCGACCTTCGCGGTTCCAACTCCGCTTACAGAATTTGGCAAGCGGGACAAAACAAAGTATTGTGAATTTCATGACGATTATGGTCACGACACCAATCGGTGTAAAAACTTGATGGAACGGGTTCTGGAAGCGCTTCGCGCGGGCAAATTGGATCATCTAAAACCACCTAAAAAGGATAAGGGAAAGGCCGCAGAAGAGGCTTCGAAGTCTAAGACTTTCGCGTGGCAGAAAGTTGACAAAGCGAAAAATGCCGACTTAACCATTAACATGGTTGACGCAGAGAAAATCAGCCAGCGGAGAAAGTACAATGATCACCAGGATTGGGAGCTTCTCCCAATCACTTTCCCTCCTGTAATGTCAATTGATACAATTAATGAGCCCATTATCATCAAGTATCGCATCCCTAATTGCGGAATCCAGATTAAGCGCATGCATGTTGACACTGGCAGCGGTGTCGATATTATGTATGAGCATTGTTATCGTTTCCTCCCGGCAGAAGTCAAAGCACAGTTACGCCAGCCTGATATTACGCTATCAGGGTTTTCCGGAGAAAACTCGTGGCCGCTAGGCCGGATAGAACTAATGATAGAGCTTGCGGATGACAGGAACTCGCAAATGATCAGACATGAATTGGTCGATTTTTATGTGGTTCGTTCAACTTCACGATATAACGCACTGCTAGGGAGAAACTTCATACGGTGTTTCAACATCATACCATCGGTAGTGCATGGTTTGATTAAGTTTCCCACAGTAGGAGGCATCGCCACAGTTGCGTCACATCAAGCAACAGAGTTGTGTGGCTCTGTCGCGTCTGTAAGCGCTCCTAGCGTAGAAGAGCAACTTGCAAACTGTGCAGTAATTGCAAATCGCTTGCATCCGGATAAGCGAATTAAAATCGGCAGAGGCTTGTCAGCCGAAACGAAGGGCAAGTTGCATGGAATATTGTCAGCTAACGCAGATATTTTCGCATGGCGCGAGTCAGACATGATCGGGGTTCCGCGGGATATTGCGGAACATAAGTTAAACGTTAATCCATCATTGACACCCGTTAGGCAAAAGAAGCGGCATATGGCTCTAGACCGCAGTGATTGGTTGTGCGCAGAGGTGGACAACCTTGTCAAAGCAAACATTCTGCGGAAAGTGCGTTATCAGACATGGGTTGCAAATCCCGTGTTGGTAAAAAAGGCTGACGGTAACTGGCGAATGTGCGTTGATTTCAAAGACATTAATAAGGCATGTCCTAAGGACAACTACCCTCTCCCGGAGATAGACCGGAAGGTACAATCACTGACGGGATTTAGGTACAAGTGTTTTTTAGACGCATACAAGGGGTATCACCAAATCTTAATGACTGCGGAAGATGAGGACAAGGCTGCTTTTCATACGCCGCAGGGTATTTATTGTTACACGAAGATGCCTTTCGGTTTAAAGAATGCGGGCGCAACCTATCAGCGTGTAATTGACGCAGCATTCAAGCACCAAATCGGTAGAAATCTTGAAACGTACGTCGACGACTTGGTAATTAAAAGTAACACCGAAGAAGACATGCTCGCGGACATCCTGGAAACGTTTGCATCTCTGCGCAGGATCAACATGAAGCTTAACCCGCTTAAATGTAGTTTTGGGGAAGAGGAAGGCAAGTTTTTAGGTCATGTGGTGACAGCGCGGGGTATCAAGGCCAATCCCAAAAAGATTGAAGCCATTGATAATTTGCCATCTCCGAAGACAAAGAAAGATGTGCAGAGTCTAACGGGGAAGCTTGCGGCTATCACACGGTTTCTGTCGAAAGCCGCAGAACGACAGTTACCATTCTTCAATACTTTGAAAAATTGTCTGAAGAAAAAAGACTTCGTATGGACTCAGGAAGCAGAATCAGCCTTTCAGGAGATGAAAAAGGTGCTTGCAGAATTACCAACACTTACTGCGCCAGTATCAGGAGAAACGCTAACGCTGTACCTCGCGGCATAGAAGGAAGCTGTCAGCTCAGTCCTCATCGCGGATCGCGGAAAGGTAATCCATTAATTTACATGCTTTATTTATATCGCAGAAATTTAACGACTGAGGTTTTTCTCAGACGCAAATGCCGGTCTACTTCGTAAGCAAGACGCTGACATCAAGCGAAGTAAACTACTCACCAATAGAAAAGCTTGTATATGCGCTGGTCCATACGGCGCGGCGTTTGCGCCGATATTTTCAAGCACATCCAATCGTGGTTCTAACTGATCAACCAATCAAACAGGTTGGTAAACGCCTACTTTGCGGCAATGACCGGGGTTACCGCATTGACTAACGCAATCATTTTTCTTTCAGGTGTTATACAAGCCTGAGATTTCTGGCCGAATGGCTAAGTGGGCAGTTGAATTAGGTGAACATGAAATAAATTTTTCTTCGCGCAGTGCGGTTAAGGGTCAAATACTTGCTGATTACCTAGCAGAATTACCTGCGGATGTCGAGGCATCAGCAGAACATCAGGATCCACCTGCACCAACTTTGTCACCATGGGAATTGTACACCGATGGTGCGTGCAGCGCATCTGGTGCAGGTGCGGGTGTAATTTTAACAGGCCCAGATGGCGAAGAGCATACATACGCACTGCGGTTTAATTTTGCTGTTACGAACAACGAAGCAGAGTATGAGGCTCTGTTAGCAGGTATGCGCATTGCGCATAAGTTAAATGTTAAAATTTTGCACGCATATGTGGATTCAAAGCTAGTATGCAGTCAGGTCAGCGGGGATTTCGAAGCGCATGACATAGCCATGCAGCAATATCTATCGCTTGTTCACAACCTCGCTGACCAATTTGAAGCTTTTCAAATCTCCCACTTAATGCGGGGGCAAAATAAGAAGGCGGATGCGCTAAGCAAACTGGCTGCCTTGGCTTTTGATCATATGGGAAGAAAGTTCTAATAGAAGAACTCAATGCGAAATCCATTATTATGATGCCTTTAGTGGCACCAGTTGAGGAATCAAGTTCAACATGGATGACGCCCATTGTGGCTTTTCTGCGGAATGGCACATCTCCTGCGGATTCCGCTAATGCAAAGAAAGTCCGCGTTAAGGCACCGCTATATGCCCTTGAGGGTGACGTCCTATATCGAAAGAATTATTTGGGACCGCACTTAAGGTGCATTGGCCCGAAAGAGGCAGAGGAAGTTGTACGCGAGGTGCATGAGGGTGCATGCGCACTCCATTCGGGGCACAGGTCCATTGTATCAAAAATAATGCGGCTAGGATATTATTGGCCCACCATGTACGCGGATACTGCGCGCATAGTTAAGCAATGTGAATCATGCCAAATACATGCACCTATTAGCAGAGCACCTGCGCATCCAATGATACCAGTCTCCTCACCGTGGCCATTCTGCAAATGGGCAATCGACATAGTCGGACCATTCCCAAAAGGCCGAGGTAATTTTATCATTTATTTTCTAAACATGTTACTCACATCAGTACCTTACGCACATTCTGCACACGCAGGAAACATCAAATTCTTGATTGTTGCAATCGACTATTTCACAAAGTGGGTCGAAGCGAGACCGCTGGCGGCAATCTCAGGAAAAAGGGTGCGAAATTTTGTATGGGAAGACATCGTCTGTCGATTTGGTATACCAAACGAAATTGTTAGTGATAACGGTACGTAGTTCGCGGGTGACCCTTTTCGCAGCTGGTGCGCGGAGCTTAATATTAAGCAAACTTTTACATCTGTTGCGCATCCGCAGGCGAATGGCCAGTGCGAAGTCACCAACCGGGATATAGTAGCTGGAATCAAAGCTAGGTTGGGTCATGGTCGCGTTGGTTGGGTGGATGAACTACCGAAGGTTTTATGGGCGCATAGAACAACACCCAAAGCAAGCACTGGTGAGACCCCGTTCAGTTTGGTCTATGGATCAGAAGCTGTTGTACCCGCAGAAATTGGGGTACCAACGTTCCGCATACAAAATTTTGATGAGCAAAACAACTCTGAAGCTTTGCGGGAAAATCTTAATTTGCTGGAAGAGCGCAGACTCTCTGCGGCTGTCAACGAAGCAAATAACAAGCAAAAAATTGCAAAGTACTATAATCAGCGTGTGCGTTCGCGCTCTTACAAGTGCGGTGACTTGGTTTGGCGTCAGAACGACGCAAGTCATGCGGAAGATACTGGGAAACTGGGCCCCCGTTGGGAAGGTCCATACAGGGTAGCGAAGGCAAACAATACCGGGGCGTACCATCTCGAGACATTAGATGGAAAACCTGTGAAACGCACTTGGCATGCGACGTTATTGAAAAAATGTTATATGTAGCTAGGTGGACCTGATCACTCCAGTTTATTGTAGCACATTATTTTTTCTATGTAATTTCCGTTCGTTTGGATGTGTCGCGGTTGTAATTGTGATTAATGCCAATTAAATATTTACTCGCGCATACTTTTGTTGTTTAAATCTTTTTTGTATGCGGTTCCTGCCTACTTAAGGGGTGTCCTCTAGCCCCCGTGCGGCAGAAGCCTGTTTGGTTACAAGGCTAGACGCTAACGGCAGGCAAAGGGAATTGGTTTTCCCCTAGCCAAGCGCCACGCAGACAAGATGGCTGCAAAGTCGACTTAAAAAATTACAAGCATTGGTTTGCTTGTGCGTAATTACTCTCGCATTGGTTTGCTTGAGGAACTCTTAAGCATAAAGACATTGGCTTGTTTTTAGTTGCGTTGCTTACCATACAGCTACCGTGCACCTCTAGTACATGACAAAGCAAAAACGCAGTAGCTTCTGAGTCTAAATTGTTAAGGATAAATTGTTAAAGTATTGGTTTATTTTACGCAGTACCATCCGCATACGCATGAGTTTTGGTTAACTATGCGCATGGGCATGCGGTTCACATTTTGTTTTGATTTGCGATATATAAACAAATAAACACACTACGCATGCATATCAGAAATATATATACAGCAAATTAAGTTGTTACATAAGAGGTAATTGTTTGTAACGCCTGCCCAACACGGGACTTAGGGCTGCAAAAATACAAATACCTGCCTAAGCATAGGACTTACGGCGCAATCCAACACACTAATAATCCTCCTTCAAAAACCCATCGATCGACATGTTCGAGTCCGCAGCAAATGCGTTGATTAGGGGGATAGGGATGGACTTGATGGCTTCTTCCGCCTCCATTAACGCCGCAGCCGTTCCTTCTTTTAGCTTCTTTTGAACGATGTCGGGGAACGACGGTGTTAGACCGCAAGCTTGGATAACCTCCTGCACAGCCTTGTTGATTTCATGGTCCCTGACCGCATCAACGTAGGCATTGAACTTGTCGGACACAGGCTCTGAGTCCATCACCTTTTGCGCAATGGTAGGGAGTGCGGTGCGCAGCTTCGCTAGATCCGCATCTGCCAGTTCGCGGTTGGTTACCGCGTCATCCCTTTCCCTCGTCACTTTCTCAAGCTCCGACCGCAAACGTTCTGCATCCCCCTTCGCCTGCTCAACCGCACCAACCAGCTCACGGCTCTTTTTTCTTTCCTCAATCAGCGCAGTTTTGGTTTCATTCGCGGTCGACTCAACCGCCTTGCGCGCTTCCTCAGCAGCATCCCTATCCTTCTTGACCTGATCTACACCCGCCTGCAGTAGCCCTAGCTCTACCTCTTTGCGCAAAGCTAGCTGGTATATGCTGGAAGAGCGGCGGGCCTGATCCGCAAACATGCCGAAAAATACCAGGCCGTTTTGAATGAAGGCATTGTGCGCCTGGTTAAACGGTAGAGCGGCCAGTTGCTCGCGGAATTCGGCCGGAAAGATTTGCTGCAGGAACGCAGACTGCTCTGCGGCATTTTTCGCAGAACTGTGTGAGTTGGCTAAGGTTGGCAAGGCGGAAGCTACCTTGCGGAGGAGTTGGTGTGGAATCGGAATCCACGTGTATTGTCTCAGCTGCTTTGCGTTTGTTGCCAGATGCCGCAGGCGATTGCTCCGCGTTTTCGCTAGCTTTCTCCTGCTCTAGCTGTACGTTCATGTCTTGCTTGCGGAAGGAGATTCCCGCAATCTCTTCCGCAGTCAGCACCTTCTTCATCCTCATTTCTGCAAAGATACGCGCATGCGTTAGATAATATACATACAAAAACAGTTTAGTACGTGATTATACTATCCCTACCCTTTCCATCCGGTCCGACTATGGCTGGGCGCACGTCCTCCCATGGCCAATGTGCGGATATCTTCCCTAGCCGCAGCATCACGTTCCCATATGATCGATGCACTAGCTGTGCGTTTGCACACTCCGCTAATAGTTTCCTTTCGTCGTCATTCAGGGTGGGGGTCTTGTTTACATCCTTCTCCACTTTCTCGAACCATATCAGCGTTTGCGAGAAGTTTGCACTCACCACAGTTTGGTCGATGAAAAAGAATGTCTCTTTCCAATTTCCCGCATTCGATTTTGGGGTCTTGGTGAAGTTTTGACGAGCGAAGAAGGTGAACCACGATTTGTGGTGGTTGGCTAGTCGGTATAAATGGCAAAACACCTTCACCAGGGGCACTTTGTTGAGTGCAACGCACCACATCGCGAACAAGACTATTTTTCCTATAGCGTAAGGATGTAACTGACCTAATCCGACCTTAAAGTGATCTAGCACGCCCAGAAAGAAATCGGTGGGAGGAACCCTAAAGTTGCCATGCTTAAAAGCATGTTCGTAAATAGCCACCTTTTTCTCCGGTGGCTCGTGGGCTCGCTGATTGGACAAAGGGGGCACCGGATTGTACTTGGCTAGGGGGGGGGGTACTGTTTCACTAAGTAATCTATGTGCTTCTGCTCTATAACAGACTCTACGCTATCTACATACGTCTCGTTAGCTTTAGTCATTTTCTAGGAGTAATCGGATGAATACTAACCTTTAAATGGTGGCCGGAATGTTTGATTTTTTGATCGGAATTCAAATTGACAGCGTAACGAGGAAGCTTGATGCAAGAAAGTGGAAGTGAGCTGCAAAATGGGCTATTTATAGGGAAGATTGAGGGTAATGGGATGGAGTGGTGTGATCATGGCTGTACACGTGTAACGCAATCGACGGGTAGCATTTTATTTACGCGCGTGGATGCCAGTTGGGTATGATTACATATACGCGCGTGGTTGGCACGCGCCTGCCACACTGCCACTGTATGTCATGTCAGCCGAATGGGCTTCTGCGATTGTGACAGGCATTTATGGCATCGAAACGCACGCGGAATATTAAAGGCTAGCCGTTTTCTTGTTTTTTTCTTTTTCGCTTAATAGTTTGATACCATACACCTCGCGCCATATAACATCAAACTGGGGGGACATAATGATACCGCAACCCGCAGGCGCACCACATATGTATGCGGGCAATCATTATTGTGCGTATGCGTGTTCTTGTGTGCGGTATGCGGCGTGCGATTGCCTTTGTTCCCGGTACGGCGGTTGCTTAGCTGTCAAGTAAATATCTTTTCCATAATTATATCCGTTATTCGGGGGAGTCAGTTATGGATGAGATTATCATGATCTGGGACGGTTCTAGAATTAGGGTTTGCCTATAAATACAAACCCTAATCATCATTCACCACACACGGCACATTACGTAACCATCACATACGATTCACATTACGTAAAACAGCATCATTCAGCATCCTTTCAAGGTTAACAGGTTAGTCTTTTGTAAGCTAGTAACTACGACCTTATTTGGGGCCTCTTGATCGACGACCGTTATCGGAGGTGGACTTAATCACTTGGCCACCCCGCCGACATCATCATGTCGGCCAGGGTTATTCACGGTAGCCGGACCGGAGAGCCACGTTCTAAGATCCTTAAACCCCTCTTTATGTATTGAGCAGGCATATTAAACCCTACGGTTAAAATATGCATGATCAATTTTTTTACCCGTTTGACCCATGACCCATTTCAGCCCAAAACCGTATTGACCCGTTACCCAAACCGACCCTACCTGACCTGTTTGCCAGGTATAGATCTAAGTTACTACATGCTTGAAAATTCTAGTTTTATGATTTATTGTTGCTTGTGTTTTTTCCAGGTTGAAATTGTGATGGGGCTTGAGGGGAAGAGTTCGGTATCACCGTGGAAGAGGAGAGTGCACAAAGTATTGCAACTGTTCAGGATGCAGCTGATCTTATTGAGAAGCTTGTCGATAAAAGTGCTTAATCAATCAAAGTCGATGGATTATAAAGATTTCCATTTTTCTCATTCTTGTGTATTTTTGTGTATTTGAATTGTCCCCGTCTTATGTGGTGTAGTTGTCTAGTTTCTGTTCTAGTTGGTATGTTTGTAATGGAATTAGATAGTCCTTTGCAGAACTTGCGTCATGTATGCCTAACGTTTGTTCGTGCTATAATGGAGCATAGTAATAATTTATCAGCAGTTTTGATTTCCTTTTCGCGTGATCAATACCGGTAACGGATGAAGTTTTCACTATTCAAGTCACCCAAAAGGGCAATTTTTTATACTGTATGCAATCCAACTGAGTTATCTGACTATTTTTGGTTTTTCTCTTAGCCACCTCAAAATGTGTTGCCTGAGAAGTCTGAAAGTAAGATGGACGTAACGACGCTAAATATTATGCTTGGTCTCTGAGTGACTAGTAAAGTTGCTAATGATATTGTCATGACAGGTTTCTTCTGATATGGGTCAGGTTGAATTGGGTTTAACTTGTGCGTGAAACGATATTCTATCAATTTTTTTAAAAAAAAATGTAATACTAAGGTTAAAAACCTAAATTCAGATAGACTTGATTGGTCTATTCTACACTGTTAACCTACTTAATACTAATACTCTATTATTAACTTTAAGAAGATCTCTAACCAAGATTACTGTTTACTGAAAGGATGGGGACCAAGATATGTTGTGGACAAACTTTCAACACTTAAGGCATCTTTTTTCCACATAATCGAACACATTGCAACTATCATCTTTGATATGTTTTTATTATTTTTTTTATTTTATGTTTTTTTAGCTAAAATAACGAATACCCATATAGAAACGAGGTCGTATTTCAAAGAAAAACGCCCTCAGAGAATACAAAAGAACATCTGGAAAATGAGAAAACTCGCACCTAAAAAGTCAACCATCTAAACAAAACTATCTATAAACGAGCCTCCCTAACATTCCGAAAAAACTTCAAACAAGCTAATCAAACAAAAACCGAAAATAAAATTAAAATACAAGAAACGAAACCAAACGAAGAACATACCACGACCACACCAATCTTTGATATGTTGACCAATGACTATTAATATTATAGATGGGACGGTGGGAGTATTATACATCTAGTGAAAAGTTATGATAGAATTTATCATCTATCAATTTTTGCTTCGATCATCTTTGAGCGCTCGATACTAAAGTTAGACACTCGATATTGCGGATACGCAAAGCTAAGATTCTGAGACATGTAGAACTTGATTCAAATATAAATGATAATACTGAATTTGTTACAAAAGAAACACATTGTTAGTCATTGGTGATAACTGAAACATTTCAAATACATTACACTGCAACACAATCTTTTTTGTTAAGTTATATAGTAATATTCAAGGTACATGAATGTATATTTCTACGTGTGAGACAAATAAAAGTAAAATAAACGGTACTTTTTGGATTAAAATGATATATTGACACTGTATTTTCTTACATACTTTTAAACAACTATAAAAGAACCATACGCTATATAATTTTGTGACTGGAATTGGCTTAAACAAGGGTAAGCTCATCGACTATAACCGTGTCTGTGGATTCAACAGCGGCAATTTGTTTCCTTAAGGCTGCAAGTTCTTCCCCCGCATCACATACAAACGCCGAAGCTTGTCGCCCTGATAAAGTTGCCCCTTCCATGCTGTCTATATAATCCTGGATGAAGTAATAAATATGAGTTAATATTCCATCATCACCCCATAAAATGGTAATGTTTGACTCTACAAGTGTTGACTATTCTTCAAATAATACTGGAATATTCATTTCATAAATATGTCAAAACATTAATATGGGTAGAAACAAAGCTGTAGGACCGGACCAGATTCCAATAGAGGCGTGGCGGTGCCTTGGCGACGATGGTGTCAGGTGGTTGACGTGTCTTTTCAATAAGATTCTTAGAAGTTATAAAATGCCTACGGAATGGAGACTCAGTGAGATTATCCCCATCTACAAAAATAAAGGGGATGCCCAAATCTGCGGTATTTATAGAGGCATAAAATTACTTAGTCATACTATGAAGCTTTGGGAGAGAGTGATTGAGACTAGACTTCGACGCGAAACTACGGTTTCAGAAAACCAATTTGGTTTCATGCCAGGGCGCTCTTCGATGGAGGCAATTCATATTTTAAGAAGCGTTATGGAGAAGTATAGGGAGAAACAAAAGGGTCTAGAGATGGTCTTCTTAGACTTAGAAAAGGCCTATGATAGCGTACCGCGAAAGCTGATTTGGAAGACCCTTAATGTTAGGGGTATCCCAAGTAAGTATATTAGAGCTATTATAGATATGTACGATGGGGCGAAGTCCTGTGTTAGGACGACTGTGGGAAACGCAGAGTATTTCTCGATAGAAGTAGGCTTGCATCAGGGATCAGCCCTTAGTCCTTTCCTTTTCGCTTTGATCCTCGACGAGCTGTCTTAAGGAATACAAGAGAACATCCCTTGGTGTCTGATTTTTGCCGATGATATCGTGCTTGTATCGGAACAAAAGGATGAACTTAATAGAAGACTAGAACGATGGAGGGAGGCCTTAGAACAAAATGGGCTACGGATCAGTAGACAAAAGACGGAATATCTAAGGTGCGAATTCAGTAGGACTGAGGATGAACTAAATGTTGGAGGGAATATCAGCATTGGGGACCAGATCTTGCAACCACAAGAGTCGTTTAGATATCTAGGTTCGGTCCTCCACAAATCAGGGAGGATAGACGAGGACGTGACTCATCGTATTAAGGTAGGTTGGATGAAGTGGAGAGCAGCGAAAGGGGTCTTGTGCGACAAGAAGATACCGTTCAAATTGAAAGGGAAATTCTTCAAGGTGGCAATTAGACCTGCCATGTTGTACGGATCGGAATGTTGGCCAATGACGAAGGCCCAAGAGAGAAGGATGGAAGTGGCAGAAATGAGGATGCTTAGGTGGACGTGCGGTAAAACCATGTTAGATATGATCCCAAATGGGGTGTTTTAGGGAAGACCTTGGGGTCGGTAGCATCATCGACAAGCTAAGAGAAGAACGACTTCGATGGTTTGGGCATGTGATGAGGCGACCAAGTATTGCACCGGTTAGGAGAGTCGAGGCACTCACGGTCGTTGGCGTTAGGAGAAGGGGTAGACCTACTCGTAGGTGGATGGATAGACTAAGGCTCGATATGAGGGAGCTTTCGTTGACCGAGGACATGACTTCTGATAGGGGTGCGTGGAGGGCTAGAATTAGAATAGTCGAGTAGGGTTACTTTTCTTTTATTATTATTATTATTATTATTATTATTATTATTATTATTATTATTATTATTATTATTTTTTTTTTTTACTAGTTTTATTATTAGGATTATTATTATTATTATTAGTATTAATATTAATATTATTATTTTTATTATTACTATTATTATTATTATTATTTTTACTATTACTATTTGTAGTATTATTATCACTACTACTCTGTACTATTCCTATACTTTTACTAATATTACTATTATTATTATTATTAGTATTATTATTATTATTATGTTTATTATTATTATTATTACTATTAGTATTATTATCATTTGTACTACTACTATACTCTTAGCAATACTATTACTGTACTTTTACTAAAACTATTATTATTATTATTATTACTATTATTATCAGTATTATTATTATTATTTGTATTATTAATTTTTATTATAATTATTACTATTATTATTATGTTTATTACTATTACTATTAACTATTATTTTACTACTACTTGTACTTGTATTATTATTATTATAATTATAATTATTACTATTATTACTAGTATCATTATCATTACCTTTTTTTATTATTTACATCTACTAGTACTAGTAGACGAGTAGGTTTTTGTTTTTTTGGTGTTTGTATGCACGTTTGTTTGTTGATATATATGCATGGTTTGTACGTTTATTTTTGGGAGGTATGTATGTAAGTTTTGTAGTGTAGGTTTTTTATGTCTATGTTTGTAGGTTTTCTGTTTTTTGAAGAATTGTAGGTTTTGATTATGTATCTTTGCTAGGTTTTTTTTTTTTTTTTTTTTTTTTTTTTTTTTTGCAGGTTTGTATGTATGTTTTTGCTTGTTTTGTTGGTGTTTGTATGTACGTAGGTACGTGTTCTTGCAGGTATGTAGGTATGTTTATGTACGGTTGTATGCTGGTTTGTATATAGATTTATGTTTCTAAGTAACCCAACCCAACAAGGCCCAACCTGTTACCAGCACTATCCATTTTGCCACCGCTGATTCTCAACAATAGTCAAAATGGAATAAAGATTAAAGGGGACCTGTTTTGTATATGAACCAGCGAGGAAGAAGTTTTTCACGGGTGTCTTCTGATCAGGTCTAAATGGATCTTTACCGGGTCCCTCTCGATACAAAGATTGACCAATCTTGACCACCGATGACCAAGTGACTTCCAGACCTTGGGAAGATGGGAACAAAGCCAAAACCTAATCCACAAAGTAAAATTTATAACAATAAGAGCATGAAAGCAGGGCCCTCCGTAATCTCACAAGCATACAAATATATATTTTTTTATTTTGAAAGTAGGAACTTTGTGCTAAGAGATAATAACAAAGATGCCTACTGAAAATGCTACAAACCTGTTTTGTAACCCGACTTATTATTTCTTCATTTGGTAAAGGCATGTATGGGTCCCCTGGAGTCAGCACACATCTGCATGGTACAAAAGCACTCCCTATGTTAAAACAGCACAGAACTGCTAAACAAATGCAGCATTTTTTTTTTATTTTTTTTATCTTTTGGAAAAGCTAAACAAATGCAGCATTCAAATTAAAAAAGTGTAAAAATTCCCTACTGGAGCAATGAGCCTTGTCCTTCGATATAGTAATCTTCTGGTGAAGTCAATGCCAAGTCAGCAAAACAAGAAAAATCTGCGTCTGGGGTATACAACAGATTGTCCAGCCCTGCAGCTTTCCTTAATTGCCTACAAATAGAAAAATGAAATGCTAATTTTAGAAAATATGTTTTTATAAAATCCTTAAAATATGAGTAACAGAAGTTAGAGGTTCACCTAGATCGTTCTAGATCCTGCATTTCTGTTACCCAGCCATCGTATCGAAGTTGCACAGTTACAACAGGAACACCAACTAACTTATAAATATCATCAAAAAATTCCCAATCCCTCCAATTAGATGGCAGAAGTCTTTTAATACCAGGAACATCGCATGCTGACATATTAACAGAATCCTGTTAACTACTTATGTTTGTTGAGCAAATATTATTTATTGCTTTTTTTTTTCTTTTCCAATGGAGGTTGGTATAAATAGGTACAAACCTGCAATATATGCATCTGCCTTCACAATTTTCTTTTGTGTAGCCTGGAAAAAGTTATAAACACTAGTAGTCTTTATAATACTACTATGAAATATTCTACTGCATTGGTTTTGTTTTGAAAGATTTAATAAGATTACTTGGCACATACAGCTGTAATATGCTCTAAGTGAATCTGGCTTAAATAATAAGGTTGATAAAGTAAACAATCAATGAAAAATAAGACGACACGGTTAAAACTGTGTGTTTGTTTTCATCTGACATCTAATTTTGGTTATTGAAATAAAGACAGGATACCAAGCTATTTTTTTTACAAAGACTTAGTTGCAGAAAAACAATTGAAATATTGATTTCTATTTTGGTTATTGCCTATTTGCATATGAAGCATCTATACAAAGATAACTGTATTGTGAGAGACAGATATCACACTCCTAGAGTTACATAAAATTAGCTATAGCAAGGTAATCTTCCAAATGGTTAATCAGATAAACCTATAGTGTTCTACTTCAATTTTTTCATCACCGAATTTAATCATATCATCATAAGAACAATCCCGACGACTCAAATATATATAACTTTTGTAACAGCTTTTAACTGCTTACATCCTGCAAATTTTGAAGTGAAATGCTTAAGAAGTTTTAAGGGATTTAAAGATTTAATGGAGTTATTAAAGTTTTTACACCTAAATGGAAACTCCATTAAAACTTAATTGATTCTTGTAGGAATTTCTCCTAGATGCACTTACAATTTCTAAGACTAGAAAAAGCCTTTTCTTAGTGGATTTAAAGTTGATAGTAAGTTTTTGCATTCATAATTGTTTCATTCTTACAAATGGACATATCCAGAATATAATAATAGCTAGTGGTAAATAGTTATTGCAATTTGGTACAATAGTGGTGGCTCAACATTTGGTGCATGACAGGTCTAGCAACACTAGCTATTATTATATTCTTGATATGTCCATTTGTAAGAATGAATGAGTATAAACTAGCAAAATAACATCAGCCAACATAAGTGGATATAGAAAGATAGCTTAGTCGGTTAGACCATATGATTGTCGTATTGACTAAACGTAATCATTCACCTTTAGCACTTAGGCATACCAATAGGAACAATTCATATACACATATATATAATGCATATATATGATGAGTACTATTGTACCTTAGACATGGCAAGTCCTGTAACATATGTGTCTCCATTAGCCGATTTCTCATAAAGAACCTCCCGGCAACCCCATCTCAAATGGAACCTGAACCAGCATGAGCATATTATTAGTTGCAACAAGTAACATTTTCCCCCAAAAACAACGCTATTGTAAAAAGCAATGAAATTGATTAATCTAACAAAACATTTACATATTAACGTACTGCTCTGATTCCATATATTCGGTCCATCGAAATGCTCTTAGTACATGAAGATATGCAACTATACAACATGCATGAGAACAATTTGATGAATGATTTAAAATTAACTAACTTGTTAAATTATTACCTTCCCCCTTTTGCGATAATATAGTCTCTGATAGGACCACTTAGATAAACATCAGGAGAACCCTTAAGCATACGCAACAAGGATGCCTCTGTCTTGGTGGCAAATAATGAGAAAATGGTGAGCATACAACGTGCGCTGATATTATCACAGTCAATAAATCCAAGAGCATAAGCAACTGGGTCCCACATTCTCTGAATACTCGCACGTGTCCCACCTCTAGACATAAACCATTTAGAGAAGCTAACCTGTAAAATAAGTGAAGATATTCAGAGACTGTAACCTTTTAAGTTGCCATCCCAATACGTGGTAACTTCAACCCCTTATTTATAAATGTGTTGACTTGGGTCATTTATACTTAGAATGGGTCAGATACGAGAAAAGGAAAAGTAGCTAAAAAGAAAATGGGTCAAAGTAACTTTTGGATATGGTTCTTACGTTATCCAAGTTCCTTATTTGTGTCATTGCTCCATCTGGGTCAACAAGCGCCCGCACAACAGGACTTAAAGCAAGAGCCACCGCATTTCTGGCTTTATCATACGGCTGCATTTCAGGGCATAATAATGAAAATTTAAGAACTTCAGATCCCAATTTGTACATTTGAGGAGCAATTAAGATACAGATACTAAATTAATAGGTGTTACCATAAGCTGATTTGTAGTTAAAAATGCGTTAATTCCATGTAATGGTGCTCCAACTGGAAAACGGAAATCAAGTTCTGCAACGATTACGTAGAAGTATTATTATAATAAATATTTAACAAAAACACGTTCTTCACATCAAACATTATGTTCTAGATCATTAAGAATTTCTGAAGTATGCTTAATAGATTACCACCAAGTTCTCCTCCTCTGTTGACAAAAGTGTGAGTATGATCCTTTACAAGGAGGTTCTTCTCGGCACCAACCTAGGTTTAAATATGAATAAATTTTAAGTTCATATGAATATCTGAAGTAAGCTTAATAGTCATGTCATCTATTTTCAATATATATGAATGGATTTCAAATCCATGGATCCGTCATGTTTATTTAATTCCAATGTTTTAATGTTCATATCTTAAATCTTAACTAGCTCATTGACACTAAAGAGAACACGTATTAAAGCCAAATATTTCACCTTCTTCAGAAGACGAAAAAGATTATTGTAGCAACCGAAGAAAACATGTAGTCCCATTTCAATGTGGTTTCCACTTTTATCAACAAATGAACCTACTTTTCCACCAATGAAGGTCCTTGACTCGTATATATCTACCTGTAGAGTTGAAGTGGTTCGTGAAACTTAAAACAAACACAAGCCTGCAAACTTGGTAAAATATGGTTACATAAATTTACTCTACTGCGTTGAGGTGCACTCGGTGATTTGCAGTAGAGAGCACCATTGGGCATAAGCTAACTAATGCCATTCCTAAAGATAGTTAAAGTGAAAATATGAGTAAAATATGAAAACAGTAAGAAAGAGAATTTGCACAAACCTCATGCCCTTGATCCAAAAGCTCCACGGCAGTTGACATACCCGCAAGCCCAGCACCTATGATAGCCACTTTTAACTTGGGGCCCCTATAATGCTCCGGTTCGGGTGGAAATAATCCTTTTGGAGCTGATGATTTAGCAATACAACACCCAAAGCTTTACTCAGTACCATGTAATGCTACTAATTAACACAATAAAAATTTATTTACTGAAAACCACAGCAACTAACACCTGTACATTAAGCACTCCAATAATTTCATTGCAATAGTTACTCAAAATTCACATTTGAATATCATCATCCACAATAATTCTATGCATTTAGCAAATTTAGAAGCTAAGCATAACAATTTTCAGGCTAATTTTCTCAGACAACATTACAATTTGCACAGCCAGTTCAAAAAATAAAATAAAATAACAGAAGCTTAATCGGGAAAATAATCAAATTATTTAAATAAAAAAAAAAAAAAAAACTACATCAACAGCAAATAGACAACCAACGATGCTCACTAAATTACAAAAATTAAATTAGAAATTTCTAACAAGTAGCTCAAATCAGTAACCTAATTCCAGACTCACAATTTCAAACTAATATAACCGCTAGTAATTTGAACATGTTAATCAAAATAACAAACAAATTATCATACAATTATACAAAATTGTACCATTATTTCTCATATCTGAGACATCTGTATCCAAATCCGACCTAACAACCGATTTCTGAACCTTCAATCGAGTGAATTGCCGGTTCCGGCGAGACTGTACAAATAATACATGAGTAGTCGTTGGAAATGAATTACGAGTTCCGGCAGCAGAAGTGGCCGGAAAACAAGTAGAAGATGTTGATGATGCAGCCATATGTAACTAACATGCACAATAACAGAATTATATTGTACTGTATTTGTATAATCTCTATCTGAACTAAATATAGATACAGATAGAGATAAAGAAATGAGTAGGCAGCAATTGTGTCTGATTTTAAAAGGTTTATTATATTATTATAAATTATAAAAAAATATAAATTGTGTGAGAAATAAAGAATCTGAAAATTAGGAGATGCGAGTGGTAAAGGTTTTGTCACGATATTGGAACTAACAACGCACATAACCAATCGATACCGTCTAATCTATCTATCTTTTCGACAAAAGAACGTATCATTATGACAGGAATCTAATCTAATCGGCTATTTAGCTCATTTTATTTACGGGAGTTGATCCGTACACCACCTTGTTTTTACTATACACCACCAAAATAATTATTTAGACAGTTTTACCCTTCCTTTGAGAAGTTAAGGGGAGTTGGTGGTGAACAAAAGGAAGGGTAAAAATGTCCAAAAAATTTATTTAGTGGTGTATGGCAAAATAGAGGTGATGTACGGATCACCTCCCTTTATTTATATTGTAAAAATGTTGAACAGAGTTTCATAACGACCGATCTATCCTTAAAACCGATTAATCATTTTTTTAAGAGTAGTTCGTTTCGATTTTTCAACATTTATTTAATTAATCGGTTAACGTCGATTGATGAATTCAAATCGAATTTAGTAATCAAAGGCGTTCAAAGTCTAAATTTGTCAATGTTTTAACATGAATTTAAACTAGAATTTTAGAGTTTGTGAACTAAATGAGCAATCATAGACAATTATGTTACAGTTTATATTTATGTTTATGATTTTTTTCTATATTCACATTTATAATTTGTTAATTTGATATTTAAATGTATAAAATACAATTCGATTAATCCTCGAATTAATGATTACTCCTTCCAAAGTTCCGACCGATTAATTTTCGAATAGCGAATTTTGCAACCTTGTCTAAAATGCATGAATTTACTATGGGGAATTACAAAGGCATAATGTTATTTCAATTTAACGTGTTAGTGTATGTTTGATTATCTGTTAACTGAATGGTTTAATATTGGATGTGTCGGCATTGAGCGCATTTATTTATGATCTCTAATGATATATATGTGGTGTTGAATGGAACAATATCTTTCACAACAACAAAACTCAAAACCACATGAGTGGTGTATGGGGGTGAGATGTTGATGTAAGACCCTAATCATCATTGTAATATGGTACATAGAGTGTGGGTATTGTTGTATAATTAAACAGAAGTCATAAACTGTCCAGCACCTTGTGCGCGCTGCGCACACCTAAGGGAGCGCGTCGCGCACCCTTTACTGTAGCCGGATTCTGTTTCATTTATTGAGATATTTTGAAGGGCTCTTTGGTAATTTCACTTGTGGATGAGTTTAAGGCCAGTAGATCAGATATTGGGGTAGCATTCACTCCAATTCCAACAACCTTATCCTTTTCACTTCAATTTTAGAGAGAGAGTGAGATTCTTGTGTGAGAAAGCTCAAGCAAAGGAAGGAGGAGCTAGTTTTGGGTCTTAGCTCGAGTTCTAAAGTTGTTCATCTCCTCTCTAGCTACGTTTTAGTTTTAGTGGTATGTTCTAACTTTGATTTTGTGTAAGGGTTAGGGTTTGGGTAAATGAAGAACATAAAACCCATATTTGGTGACTTTGAGTGTTCTTGGATAAGATTGAGTCATGAGGACTCAAAGTTGACTAACCTAGGGTTTTGAAATGATAAATGGATTATGAGTCATAATTGGTTAGTTAATTACTAGCATACCTAGTTAGTAAGCAAATGGGTGTTGATGGGGTTAGTGGATGACCCGAAATGGGTGTGTTGACCTTAAAATGGTCAAATGGTCAAATGGGCAATAGATGACCTAGTTGGGAAAGATGGGTATGAAATACCCTTATTGTGTATTAGTTAGTGTTGTTGGATCTTAATCACTAGCTTTGAGTGATTTATGATGGTCTTGACCTTAATGGGATGGTTTTGGCGATAATGGGGCATTTAATACATTCAAGTCATTAAATGCACCTAGGTGAATTGTTGGTAATTAGTCCAACTAGTTTGTGTGTTGATTGAAGTACTTATTATATTAGGTACTTTGCTTTGAAGCTTGCGGAAGTATAAAACCGTCACCGAATCGTTAAGGCGAGTGGAATAATTATATGTGTAGGTATATAATGTATTTATTTGTGTAGTGTGAGATGTGAAGTGCCGATGTGCTAAGACACCACGTTCACATGACGAGTGAAGTGTCGATGTGCTAAGACACCACTCCATGAAAGGTAATGAGTGAAGTGTTGATGTGTTAAGACACCACTCGGGGTGAAGTATCGACGTGTTAAGATGCCACCCAAGGTAAGATGAAGAGTGAAGTGTCGATGTGTTAAGACACCACTCGAGGTGAAGTATCGACGTGTTAAGATGCCATCTCAAGTAATATGAAGAGTGAAGTGTCGTTGTGTTAAGACACCACTCGGGGTGAAGTATCGACGTGTTAAGATGCCACCCGTGGGATTAGTGTACGACGTGTTAAGTACTCTAATGGTTGTTATGAACACCGATGGGAAATTTGAGTACCATTCCTTGTGCTTTTGGTTAACCATGATTATTGTGTTGTAGCGTAAGCATATTATATTGTACGATTTGTATATATGCTATTGTATTGCTAGCTTGTGGTATTGGAGGTTAATAGCTTGTAGTTGAGATGATAAGCTAATTGTGTTGCTAGCATGTATGCGGTATGTGTGTAAGTGTATGCAAGTAGGTATATTATATATGTATGGGTATAATTATTGCATTCACTAAGCTTTGCTTAACCTCTCATTGTTTACCTTTTTATAGGCTCCGGCGTGGACAAGGGTAAGGGCATTCGATTGGATTAGAGATCCCACTTTGTTTGTTAGGGGACGCTTTTGGATGTATTAGCTTTTGAAGTTTGACCGAGAATTGGGTAGTTTAACCCCCATACATCATGCTCTAGTGTCGTTTGAAATTTAAACTAATTCGGTTGAAACTTATACTTTTGTACGAAACTCGTATTACGGCATATGTAGGCCAGGTTTCGTAAAACTTATTTTATTATTGAAACGTATGAGTTTTAACTATTATATCATGTTGTGAAAAGCGTTTCGTCCAAATATGTCGGGAAGTGGGAGATCATTAATTGAAAATTGACAAAACTGGACAGAAGCTGTTTGGGCCTGTGCGCGCGGCGCACTCTTCTGACATAAAAAAAAAATTATTTCGCGTATTCGGTTGGTTATTGGTTTGGGTTGTTACAAGTGGTATCAGAGCATGGTCTAAGGGATTTAGGCGACTTGAGATAGGTACCTAGACTTAGACTTATTTGTGTATGCGCTTTATGCGGGACTTGCAGGAGACGGGTCGGACCGGGAGTTGGTTAGTGCTTAGGTTTATGTGAACTAACCTTGTGCTAATTATTTTGTGTTGTGTTTATGCAATCATCAAGCGAGATGGACGTTGTACTAGCGAATTAATGCGACGTGCTCGCCTAACAATGATTAGCTACCATTGTTACGGGTTCAAATCGTGCCAAACAAGCGATGTACGAAGATTGTTGAGCAAGATGGACTAGTGTGGTGTATATGTATATACATATGTGTTAAGTCCTTTCGTTTCGTTGTTTAATCTTTTCCGTTTTATAGAATGAAGACGAGAAATGGACCCGAGAATGATAATGGAGGTACGAGCGAGGACTCCGAGTTTACGGCCAAAGTTGAGGCCATCTTTAAACGTCAAAAGGCGGAGTTTCTCGAAGATGTTTAGAAGATGTTCCTAGATACGATTGACGAGCAACTAGTCAATGTGGTAATGGAGTAAGTTAAGGCCGTTCTTCACGAAGATAATGTGGGAAGACGAGACTTTTTCTATAAGAATTTCAAGGATTCTCAACCTCCCACCTTTGAAGGTGAACGAGACCCTCTCAAGAGTGCCCGTTGGATCTCCGATATGGAGGGGGCCTTCCGTACTTGTGAATGTCCTCTCGATAAGAAGACAAGGTACGGGTGTAGTATGTTGAGGGGCGATGCTAAGTTGTGGTGGGACGCAAAGATCCAAGTTTATGGTGAAGAACAATGCATGGAATTCACTTGGGATGAATTCAAGGCAGAATTTTTCGATGAGTACCGAACTTCGGCTGATCTTACAAGGCTTAAGGACGAGTTGCGTTCCTTGAGGCAAGGGTCGATGGATTTGAACACCCTCAAATCCGTGTTTTTGTCCAAGACTCAATTTTGCCCGAAGTATGTCTAGAATGATAAAATGTTGAAGGAAGACTTCTATCGAATCTTAAATGATAGTTATCAAGAGAAGATAAGTGTGAATGTGGTGAAAAGTTTTGATGAGTTGTTCAATATGGCCAAAGGTTTTGAGGCGCTCGTGTTGAGGAAGAGTGGCTTTACTTTTGGCAAAAGAAAGATAGAAGGTTCGAGCCATTCGAACTTTTCAAATAAAAAGAACAAGAAGGGTTCCGAGAGTGTTGGTAGTGTGAAGAAGGGTGCTTCCGGAGATTTTTCTTATGCGTGCTACAATTGTGGACAAAAGGGCCATATGGCACGTGAATGTCCGAAAACCATCATCTACAACCAAGCTTACTTGTTTTAATTGTGGTAAAGAAGGGCACAAGAGGCCGGAGTGTCCCGATTTGCGCAACGATAATGTTAAGCGGCTAGAGAAGGCGGCGGGTACGGCTAGGGGTCGCAATTATTTGATGACCAATGATGAAGCCAAGCAATCTAACGAAGTTGTCTCAGGTACTTTCGTGGTTAATTCTAATCCGGCAAGGATACTTTTTGTTAGTGGTGCTAACTTGTCGTTTGTGTCACCAAAATTTGTGCCGAAACTTAATAAACCGTTAGCTAAGTTAAGTCGTCCGGTAGAAGTTGAAATAGCGAATGGCAAGACGGTGCTAGTGGTTGATGTGTGTAAAAATTGTAATGTTGTGTTTGGTGCTTAAATCTTTAAAATTGATCTCATCCCGATGACTTTGGGTAATTTTGATATCGTGGTTGGTATGGATTGGCTCGATCATAATAGAGCCGATATTGCATGCCATGAAAAATCTATTCGTGTGAAAACCCCAAGTGGGGGAGAATTAATTATTCATGGCGATAAGCGAAGAAGACTTGTGCTGATATGCACTTTTGCACGGACACGTCATTTCCTTGTTAGTGGTGGCATGGTTTTTTTTGCCCATGTTGTTGATACTCATGATGAGCCACCACCCATTAGTGAAATTCCGGTGGTAAATGAATTTGAAGACGTTTTTTCGGATGAGTTACCGGGTGTTCCGGTGGAAAGACAAGTTGAATTTCGCATTGAGTTGGTTCCGGGGGCTACCCCCATTGCTAAAACTCCTTATCGTTTAGCACCAACGGAAATGCAAGAGTTGTTAAATCAAACCCAAGAGTTGCTTGAAAAGGGTTTTATTCGACCGAGTGCTTCGCCATGGGGCGCTCCGGTTTTATTCGTGAAGAAGAAGGATGGTAGTATGTGGATGTGCATCGATTATCGGGAGTTGAACAAAGTGACGACCAAGAATCGTTATCCATTGCCTAGGATTGACGATTTGTTTGACCAACTCCAAGGTGCAAAATATTTATCTAAAATCGACCTACGGTCCGGCTATCACCAAATGCGGCTCCGTGAGGAAGATATCGAGAAAACGGCTTTTCGAATGCGCTATGGGCATTTTGAATTCGTAGTAATGCCTTTTGGTCTTACGAATGCACCGGCGGTATTCATGGATCTTATGAACCGAGTGTGCCAACCTATGTTGGACAAGTTTGTAATTGTGTTCATTGACGACATACTTGTCTATTCGAAAAGTATGAAGGAACATGAACATCATTTGCGGGGTGTGTTAAAGACGTTGCGGAAGGAGAATTTGTATGCTAAATTCTCCAAATGTGAATTTTGGCTAAGGGAAGTTCAATTCCTTGGTCATATTGTGAACAAATACGGTCTTCAAGTAGATCCGGGGAAAATAGAGACGGTGAAGAGTTGGGGACGACCGACTACGCCTACGAAAATTCGAAGTTTTCTCGAATTATCCGGTTATTATCGTCGGTTTATCCAAGACTTTTCTAAGATCGCTTCTCCATTGACGAAATTGACGAGAAATAACACGAGATTTAATTGGGAGAACGAGCAAGAAATTGCTTTTCAATTGTTAAAAGAAAAGTTGTGTCGAGCTCCGGTGTTAGTATTGCCGGAAGGGGTGGAAGACATGATGGTTTATTGTGATGCTTCTTTAAATGGGCTCGGGTGTGTTCTAATGCAAAGGGGTAAAGTCATCGCTTATGCCTCTCGACAATTAAAGGAACACGAAACGAGATATCCGACTCATGATCTTGAGTTGGCGGCTGTTGTGCATGCGTTGAAAATTTGGCGCCACTACTTGTATGGTGTCAAGTGTACGATTTATTCGGATCACAAGAGTTTGAAACATCTCTTTAACCAATGAGATTTGAATTATCGCCAACGTAGGTGGATGATGTGGTAAAAGATTATGATTGTGAAATACTTTATCATCCGGGCAAGGCGAATGTGGTCTCGGATGCGTTAAGTCGAAAGAGTCATCACTCGGCGTTACGATTGGGATTGTTACGTACGATTATTACTAACGATTTTCTTGTAAAGCTTGGCAAGACTCAAATCGAAGCTTTTGTTAACAATAAGCATGAGGAACGAATCGTGGGACAAACGGAGTTTATTACCTTAGGTCCGCATGGTTTGTTATCTTTTTAAGGAAGGGTGTGGGTGCCTAAGATGGGTGATTATCGATCAGTGCTACTTGATGAAGCACATAAGTCGAAGTATTCCATTCATCCGGGCGCGACAAAAATGTATCTTGATTTGAGGAAGGAGTATTGGTGGCCGGGCATGAAACGTGATGTTGTTAAGTATGTTGAACAATGTGTCACGTGTTTGCAAGTTAAGGCCGAGCACCAAAAGCCGTATGGTATGTTACAACCGTTAGAAATTCCGAAATGGAAATGGGAGCACATTACCATGGTTTTCATCACAAAGTTACCAAAGACGTGAGAACCCAATTTGACTCGATTTGGGTAATAGTTGATCGATTGACGAAGAGTACATTGTTTCTTCCCATTCTGGAAGCTATATCGTCGGAGACTTTGGCTAAGTTGTTTATCAAGGAAGTGATATCGAGGCATGTGGTTCCTATATCTATTATTTCGGATCGAGATACCTGTTTTACATCTCGATTTTGGGAAAAGTTTCATGAAGATATGGGTACACAATTGAAATTGAGCACGGCGTATCATCCTCAAACGGACGGTCAAACCGAACGTACAAATCAAACTTTGGAGGATATGTTACGGGCGTGTATTACTGATTTAAGCGGTAGTTGGGATGAGCACTTACCTTTGGTGGAATTCTCGTACAATAATAGTTATCATACTAGTATCGGGATGCCACCTTATGAGATGCTTTATGGGCGGAGGTGTCGAACTCCGATTTGTTGGGGCGAAGTGGGTCAAAGAGAAATCGGGAGTACCGATTTGGTTTTAGAGATAAATAGCAAGATTGATATGATTCGGACTCATTTGAAAAAGGCGCAAGATAGACAAAAATCTTATGCCGAAAAACGTAGGCGATTGATCGAATTCCAAGAAGGTGACATGGTGATGCTTAAAGTTTCGCCATGGAAAGGTGTTATTCGGTTTCGAAAACGGGGAGAGTTAGCTCCTCGGTTTATTGGTCCTTTTAAAATTTTAGCTCGTGTTGGTGAAGTCGCGTATCGTTTGAAATTACCCGAAGAGCTTGCGGGGATTCATAATACATTTCATGTTTCCCATCTCCGTAAGTGTCTTGCGGATGATTCATCTTGGGTACCTTTAGACGAGATTGAGCTAAACAATAAGTTAGAGTATATTAAGGAGCCGATTGCTATACTCGATGAGAAGGTCAAGCGGTTGAGGAATAAGGAGGTGAGAACTTTTAAAGTTCAATGGCGTCGGAGTAAAGGTTCCGAGTTTACTTGGGAGCCCGAAGAGTTCGTGTTAGTTTATCTTCCCTCTTGTCATGCGGCTTGGATCGCGAGGACGCGTTCCGATTCAAGTGGGGGAGAGTTGTAAGACCCTAATCATCATTGTACAGCAGTATAAATATGGTACATAGAGTGTGGGTATTGTTTTATAATTAAACAGAAGTCAGAATCTGTCCAGCACCTTGTGCGCGCCGCACACCTAAGGGAGCGTGCCGCGCACCCTTTTGCTGTAGCCGAATTCTGTTTCATTTATTGAGATATTTTGAAGGGCTCTTTGGTAATTTAACTTGTGGACGAGTTTAAGGCCAGTAGATCAGATATTGGGGTAGCATTCACTCCAATTCCAACAACCTTATCCTTTCCACTTCAATTTTAGAGAGAGAGTGAGATTCTTGTGTGAGAAAGCTCAAGCAAAGGAAGGAGGAGCTAGTTTTGGGTCTTAGCTCGAGTTTTAAAGTTGTTCATCTCCTCTCTAGCTACGTTTTGGTTGTAGTGGTATGTTCTAACTTTGATTTCCTTACTTTGATTTTGTGTAAGGGTTAGGGTTTGGGTAAATGAAGAACATAAAACCCATATTTGGTGACTTTCGGTGTTCTTGGGTAAGATTGAGTCATGAGGACTCAAACATGACTAACCTAGGGTTTTAAAATGATAAATGGACTTATGACTCATAATTGGTTAGTTAATTACTAGCACACCTAGTTAGTAAGCAAATGGGTGTTGATGGGGTTAGTGGATGACCCGAAATGGGTGTGTTGACCTTAAAATGGTCAAATGGGCAATAATTGACCTAGTTGGGAAAGATGAGTATGAAATACCCTTATTGTGTATTAGTTAGTGTTGTTGGATCTTAATCACTAGCTTTGAGTGATTTATGATGGTCTTGACCTTAATGGGACGGTTTTGGCGATAATGGGGCATTTAATGCATTCAAGTCATTAAATGCACCTAGGTGAATTATTGGTATTTAGTCAAACTAGTTTGTGTGTTGATTGAAGTACTTATTATATTAGGTACTTTGCTTTGAAGCTTGCGGAAGTATAAAACTTTCACCGAATCGTTAAGGTGAGTGGAATAATTATATGCGTAGGTATATAATGTATTTATTTGTGTAGTGTGAGATGTGAAGTGTCGATGTGCTAAGACACCACGTTCACGTGACGAGTGAAGTGTCGATGTGCTAAGACACCACTCCATGAAAGGTAATGAGTGAAGTGTCGATGTGTTAAGACACCACTCGGGGTGAAGTATCGACGTGTTAAGATGCCACCCAAGGTAAGATGAAGAGTGAAGTGTCGATGTGTTAAGACACCACTCGAGGTGAAGTATCGACGTGTTAAGATGTCATCTCAAGTAATATGAAGAGTGAAGTGTCGATGTGTTAAGACACCACTCGGGGTGAAGTATCGATGTGTTAAGATGCCACCCGTGGGATTAGTGTACGGCTTGTTAAGTACTCTAATGGTTGTTATGAACACCGATGGGAAATTTGAGTACCATTCCTTGTGCTTTTGGTTAACCATGATTATTATGTTGTAGCGTAAGCATATTATATTGTACGATTTGTATATATGCTATTGTATTGCTAGCTTGTGGTATTGGAGGTTAATAGCTTGTGGTTGAGATGATAAGCTAATTGTGTTGCTATCATGTATGCGGCATGTGTGTAAGTGTATGCAAGTAGGTATATTATATATGTATGGGTATAATTATTGCATTCACTAAGCTTTGCTTACCCTCTCGTTATTTACCTTTTTATAGGCTCCGGCGTGGACAAGGGTAAGGGCATTCGATTGGATTAGAGATCCCGCTTTGTTTGTTAGGGGACGCTTTTGGATGTATTAGCTTTCGAAGTTTGACCGAGAATTGGGTAGTTTAACCCCCAAACATCATGCTCTAGTGTCGTTTGGAATTTAAACTAATTCGGTTGAAACTTATACTTTTGTACAAAACTCGTATTACGGCATATGTGGGCCTGGTTTCGTAAAACTTATTTTATTATTGAAACGTATGAGTTTTAACTATTATATCATGTTGTGAAAAGCGTTTCGTCCAAATATGTCGGGAAGTGGGAGATCATTAATTGAAAATTGACAAAACCGGACAGAAGCTGTTTGGGCCTGTGCGCGCCGCGCACCCTAGGGTGGTGCGCGTGGCGCACTCTTCTGACATAAAAAAAAAATTTATTTCGCGTATTCGGTTGGTTATTGGTTTGGGTTGTTACAGTTGATAATTCTTCCCCTATCAGAGAATAAAAACAAGTCGTTTCTCTAACCAGAGTGAAACACTCTCAAAAGTAGAAAAAGTCATCTCCCTCTCTATTCGACGAATACTCCGGCCAATAAGTAGGAAATATTTTTAAAAAATAATATTAAAATAAAATAAAATTAAAAGTAAAAGTGAGAAGCCATGAAAATGGTAGAATCAAAATTTCATAGATTTTAAATCTTGCATAGAATTCAATTTCTATGGTACTAGGTCTTTATTTAATCACTAATTTTACTTTCACTGCATAAACAAACAAAAAAATTAATTGCATGTAGACTCACATTGTTTCGTCTTTAATTTGTGTGTGTGTGAACAAGGACGAAGCTTTTAGGGGCAAGGAGGGGATGTGCCCCCTTCCAACGGAAATAATATCAGTAGCTCTTTGAGTTACAAGTATGTGACCATCATAAAAATTACATGTATAAAAAATCATTTTATAAAAGGAAAAATTAATGCATTGATAACATTTAATTATAATTTGATGTTGGTATTAGGCAAGATAAAGAACCTAATATTGTACCTAGAATTTAATAATGTGTTGTCACTATTACTTTTTATCAAACAATGTTGTTCCATATAAAATTAATTTTGGTATTATATACTTTTAATAATGTTAATAATTATTATAATCATCATCATGGTTGAATTTATGTCATTTACTAACTGTTGTGAGCACTTGGAACAGTGATTTAAGTCATCTTTAATTTTATTCAAAAAGAAGAGGTAGGGTTCTCCGAAGGTATGATTCTTATCGCGGACTCTGATTCCTTTGTGATGAACGAAGCCAGTGAAGGTGAGTTCTTTTTAGCCGTTAAAGGTCGTTGGGCGGGTTTTGATTGGGAATTTGCCATCGTTATCGTATATGGTCTACACTCAAACGAAAAGAATTAAGATTCTGAAATTTAATAAATTATAAAGACATGCCTTGGTTTCTTTGTGGTGATTTTAATGAGGTAAAGAATATAAAATTTAATGAGGTAAGGAATATAAAATTTGAAATGACTGTCGCTAATTTTATAAACTGGTGGAAACGTGTCAGGCTACGAAAATGATGACGAGAGAGGGGAGTGAGAAATGACATCTTTGATCGCGACTAACACCTCGACTCGTGTGCTCTACGCATAAAAACATAAGTCTTAAACTCTTGTTTGTTTCGAAAAATTCGAAGAAATATGATAAGGATTTAAATTTGAATATCATTTTAATCTATTATATAAGGTTCCAAGAACTTAACATAAACCAGTTGTAACCTGGAGCATGTCTCGAGCATGCCGGTAACATGGCGTGCTAGGCTTCAAATTGTTTGGTGTGCTTGCTTCCTACACAGAAGATATAGTGGTGTGTTTAAATATTTATATATATTTATATATTATTTTAATATAATCTTAATTTTAATACTTTTTATTCACTTTTTCACTCAACTTTCAATTATATTTTAAAGCACAACATAAACATGTCACCCATCACGCTACCCTGCTATTCTCCATGTCTTCATTACATTTGTCATGTCTGCGTCAGCTACCCCACCTCATCGCCAACACAATAAAAAAGCATACACCACTAGAAGTGGTCTAAATTGCACCCATGCACCCAAAAATTATTAGTTCTAGGTTGTATTATTGTCGGTCTAGTGGCGGAACTTGAACTCATATACAGATGGAGGCGAGTGTAATAATTTAATAAATTTTTCATTTTCAGTAGGGGTAAACACTAAAAAAAAATCCTTATCTATTTGGTAAAAAAAAAAATTTAGTGTAAATTTTTTTCCCGTTAAATCTAGGTGGGGCGGATACCCCTTTATGATACACTATGTTCCGCAACTGTTCGTCTTTTAAAAAATGAAATATCGTTAATTTTATAATAAAGTTTTAAATTAAAAGTAACGATACTTAACTTTTAAATTAAAATTTGATAAAACAATCTGTTATATATTCCAGATAAAAATACGTTACTTTAAAGGGTTAAAGCCATAAATAGGCCATATACTTTCAGTTTTGTCCCAATGTAGGCTATATACCCTAAAAAATACCAATGTAGGTTATATACTCTTAAAAGTTGTATCGATGTACACAAATTTAACAAGTTACTTGTTGAACCGGTAAAGTTAGTTATTTAACATTTTTTGGCATTTTATATGGCTACAATTAGGTCATATACTTTTAGTTTTGTTCCGATGTAGGCTATATATTTTCAGTTTTGTTCCGATGTAGGCTATATACTTTCAGTTTTGTTCCGATGTATCACCAACATCATCCTCCTCATAGGATGCCACGTCATCCTCCACATAAGATGCCAATGAAGATGTGCCTTTCCATGACAATACCAGTTATGCCAATACCCATATCCCTGAAAGCGTTCAGGAAACTAAACCTATCAACATTGAAGAGGAGGTTAACAGTATCCCAAATCATAATGAGGCACCTACTATTGGCGTAAACAATCATGAGGCTCAGAATGATCAGGAGGCAACAGATAATTTGATCCATCTTCAACATTCTCACACCAACTCATCCTTATCGAATCCCCTGGGTTTTAATGGTGTCCGTTTCTAATCGCCATGGGTTAGTGCGGGTACACCTCCAGGTAATATCAATTCGGCCACCGAGAAGTTCTATAAATTTGGAGATGTGTTGGGATACGATGTTAAAAGTTGTCCTTTGAACCTTCAAAAAGTTGTTCTAAGTATGAACGGTTTCAACACGATTTAATGACTTTTATGTCTATCAATATTGGTGGAGGGGTGAATTATAGATTTAAACAAAAGTGGTTATGTAAGTTATGTTTTGATCATTGTATTACGGTTTTAGGGGTTCAAGAGACCAAGTTATTGGCTCCTAATCATGCTTCTTTTAAAGCTATTTGGGGTAATTTTCATTTCAAGTTTGCTTCTTCAAGTGCTTCGGGTCGCTCCGGAGGTATTCTTACTATGTGGGATCCTAGTGTTTTTACGAGCTCAAGGGTGATTTCTTCTGACAATGCTCTTATTGTTGAAGGTCGATTCTCTAATAGTCATTTAATTGTTTTCTTTTTAACATCTATGCCCCCCAATCGAGAACAAAGAAGAGAAGATTATGGAATTTTATTCGCTCATTCATGTCTAATAATGTTGGTATCTTCATTATCTTTGGTGATTTTAACTCGGTACATTTTCCTCATGAAAGATATGGCTCGACTTTCAACTCATCCGATGCTGCAGATTTTAATGACTTTATGAACTCTTGCAATCTAATTGATATCCCTCTCGGGGGTCGTGAGTTCACGAGATTCAACAAATCTTTCTCTCAACGAGCCAAGCTTGATAGGTTTCTAGCCTCGGACGGTTTCTTGGATTTATGTAACGACCCGCACTTTTTCGATCATACTATACTTATAAGATTAATATTTACATAAATTAAACATTACCAACTTGATAAGCAATCCAAATTGTTGAGACTTATGTTTCCGAAAAGAGTTTTACACAACGTTTGACCGTCTAGTTTGACCGATGATATCACGAACTATACAATATATGATAATTATACGTTTGTGTATATAAATGTATATATACATATTTAACATGATTAATAAATGTTTTAATATCTCATTTTGTATTAATAACAACAAGTTATAAGTATATTTTGAAACTACTAACTTAAGTTTTCAAAACGATAACTATACGTAACGTTATTTGACATAAATACTTAAGACTTATAATGTTATACATATATCGTATAAGTAATGTATTTAATCACTTTTAAGAACTTAAATACATAAAACCATATAAGTGTATTCACAAAAGATAGCTATATTTGAATCCTCATTTCATTTTTCACAAAATTTCTATACGTATACCTAGAGTATTTGTACTCGTATCATACCTAGCTCCTATACGTATTTACTAATAGTAAATACACATCAAAATCACCACCTAACCAGCCATTATTCATGCCCTTAGAGCTAGGTAATTACTTTTGGATGATTACTTGACTAATTATACAAGAAAACAACTAAAACTTTTGTCCTTGTACACCATCAAAAACGCCACCATCACCACCTTAAATACTTCCATTCATTTCCCATTTTTGATTCACTTTCACTTCAATTATCTTAGCAAAAACACACACTCTTTCAAGAACTCTAAACTCCATAACACTTCAGCAACTTACCAAGAAGATCTAGCTTCAAAAACCATACTAAAACACCATAAGAAAACCATACAAAAACACTTCAAGAAAACCTTCCAAGAACACCAACTTACTTCCAATCTTTCATCCACTTCTATCACCCTTTTGATTCTAGCTTCTTACTTCTCTTTTACAGCAACTTCATCCAAGGAACTTGAGGTAGAATCTATGTTCATAACCTTATTCGATTCATATATATATAGCTATCATATTTTGTGGTATACAAGTTTAACAACAAGAACATAGTTTGAATGTTTTCAAACTTGTTTGCAAACTAAATTAGATCCTTCTAACTTAACTTTTAAAATACTTCAAGACCTGTAATATAACTTATATATATGCTAATTTAACAAGGTAAAACTTGGTTTTTCAAAGTATAAGTATTTTTAGAAAAATGGTCATTAAATGATTTTGTTGTAACAAAAATGTTTAACTTCATAAGTTTCACTAAAGTTTGACCTATGCCGTGTGATTTTGAATACAAACTAAGGTATTTACAGTTCATAGTCTTAAAGAGGGACTCGATCCAAGGAGATGACAAGTTGAATCAACGAAAACGGACTTGTAACGAAGAAACTATGACCGAAACAAAATTGGTTATCCAAGACTTAATTGACTTCGGGATTAATTGGGAAAACTTGCATAAAATCACATACTTCTAAGATAACATGATATTTTATATATATGTACTTATAATTCAATTTTATATGGTTCAGGATCACCCGTAAACAACACGAGAAGATTAATCATAAGATTCCATGATTGTACGCAACACGTCATTTGACAACACCGGTACTTTATGTACGCAACACGTCATTTGACAACACCGGTACCATGGGTCAAGATTAATCTCGACCAATTCATATACGTTGGGGTTTTATTTATTTCGTTGGGGGTTTGGTTTATTTCATTGCGGGTATATTAAACATCTAAAAATGAACCATTAAAATTGAGTTACTAACAAAGAAATGCTAACTACGGACTAAGGAATTATTCTAAGTATTAAAAGTATAACAAGTATATATATATATAACGTTTGTTTTAAAATGAAAACATATTGATATATTATATATGAATAGGTTCGTGATATCAACCAGAAGACCGAGTCAAATTATATATATCATCAAGACAAGAGTGAGTATATAGTCCCACTTTTAAACTCTAAATATTTCGGGATGAGAATACATGTATTTTATGTTTTACATTATGGACACAAGTAACTGAAAAATATATTCTACGTTGAGTTGTACCACTGGCATACTTCCCTGTAGCTTGGTAACTAATATTTACAGCGGTATTGTAAACGCGAATCCTGTTGATAGATCTATTGGGCCTGACAACCCCAATCGGACTGGACGACCAGTATTCAACGGTTGCACAGTACTTCGTTTTGTGACTACACTTGGTACGGTGTAGTAAGATTTCATATTAAAGGGAATATGCGACGTGAAAATGTTAAGTATGGTTACCAAGTGCTCAACCACTTAGAATATTTTTATTAAAATGTTTATATACGAAATCTTGTGGTCTATATATATATTGCTGCGCACTAAACCTATATCTCACCAACTTTATGTTGACGTTTTTAAACATGTTTATTCTCAGGTGATAATTAAAGCTTCCGCTGCATTATGTTGAATCTAAGCAGGATCATGCGTACCCATATTTGTGTCAAAAATAAAACTGCATATCCGAGGACGTGTGTTGTAAAATATGCTAGAAATCGTGTTGTTATTATCATTTGTTAAGTTTGTAAGTCGAAGATTATCGTTAAACGATAATCATCTTTTTATTGTCTAAAGCTTGTAACAAAAATAATGGTTTGGTTTGTAATGTATAATATATGCAGTTTTCCTTTTTAAAAATGTCGCATATAGAGGTCAATACCTCGCAATGAAATCATACGTTATCTAACACGTTCTTATGGTTAAGGACGGGTTATGACATGTGGTATCAGAGCGTTGGTCTTAGCGAACCAGGTCTGCATTAGTGTGTCTAACCGAGAAGCCGTTAGGATACATTAGTAAGTCTGGACTTTGACCGGGTCTGATTTAAAAAAAAAAAAAAACCATTGCTTATCACTGTTGGTTAAAATTTATATGTAAATATTATATAAGTACTAATGGGTTAGTTGTTGTGTGATAGATGTCGAGCTCAAAAATTGTTATCACAATCAACGACTCCGAATCAGAATCTTCAGATGGCGTTCCAGTCATTAACCTGTCCGATGACGAAAATGATATCCTTGGGGAAGACTCACAAATTCCGGATGAACCAACTATAGAGAACCCGGAAAGTGAACCCGAGGAGGAAAGTGAACCCGAGGAGGAAAGTGAACCCGAGGAGGAAAGTGAACCCGAGGAGGAAAGTGAACCCGAGGAAGAAATACAGGAAATTACAAAAGACGAGTTCGAACTAGGAAAGAAACGAAAGGCTAATGAATTAGAAAATCCAAATCCCGAGTTTAATGAGAATGATGTGGCACCAATTCCACTCAACACTACCACCCCTATCCCCGCTATTCCTATTCGTTCTGTCCCGGCATCCAATTCTTCAGTCCCACAGCCAAAATATAGGAAGACAGTTAGGATAAGCGTTAAGCAAATCTTTGTGTCTAAACGTCCTAGAAAATAGATCAAACGATGCGCTGCTGTGTCAAACCATGGAACCGAATAATGTTTTGTATAATATTAATAGTGTGGTTTGCTTAATGTTCGATGTAAGATAAGCATATGTAAAATATTGAAGTATGAAATGCAATAATTTTCCATGGTTAAGTATTATTTAGATTGTAGTAATTGATTCTGTACTAAGCTATTAAGTATGAACATTAACGGGTAGGTACTACCCAAGATATAATTATAAAACGCTAATAAGAAGAAAAGGCTTTTATAATAATACCTAGTTCATATTATTAATAAGCTATAATGTACTATAAATACACACTACATCTATAATAATCCATGTGAATAATTATTTTCTTTCATTAGGAAAGGGCGCGATTGAATCGAATGACGGAACAAGAACTCGAGGAACTCATCAACCAGCGAGTGAACGACAGAATGTTATGGGTTGAGGCTGCAAGAGCTGCTGCAGTTAATCCAAATCCTCGTGTAGGATGCTCCTACAAGACGTTCCAAGCTTGCAAGCCATCATCATTCAGTGGAACGGAAGGACCTATCGGTTTAACCCGATGGATAGAAAAGATGGAGACGGTGTTCAAAATCAGCGGTTGTGATGAAAAAGACATGACCAAGTTTGCATCGTGCACTTTACAAGATAGTGCACTCACATGGTGGAAGAATTATGTGAAGGCGGTAGGAGGAGATGTAGCTTATGATACTCCATGGGAAGAATTCAAAGCAATGATAATCACCGAGTATTGTCCAAGGAATGAGGTTATTAAGTTAGAAGATGAGTTACGAAGTTTGAAGGTGGTTGGTACTGAAATCACCAACTACAACCAGCGATTCATGGAATTAGTTTTGCTATGTCCTGAATTGGTTCCAACCGAAGAACGGAAGATTGAAATGTACAAAGCTGGTTTGCCCAAAAAGGTCAAGGCAAATGTTACAGCATCGAAACCTAAGACAATTCATGAAGCTATAACCATGGCAAACGAGCTAATGGATCAGGTCATCATGGATAAGAAAGTATCCAATACTGATGTGAAGGTATCAGGTAACAAAAGAAAGTGGAATGGAAATTATGATCGAGGTAACCAACAACAATCTTTTAAGAAACAAGAAAACACGCAAGGTGCGGGTAGTGGTTTAAGCTTTGGTTATAAAGGACAAAATCCTTTATGCAACCGTTGCCACAAACATCACTTTGGTTACTGTAGTGTGTTATGCACCAAGTGTAATCGACAAGGTCATCTTGCGGAAGATTGTAAGGCTCTCGTTACAAATGGCAACAAGACTCCTGCCACCAACGCAAATAGAACTGCTTTGGCTAACATTACTTGTTTTGGGTGTGGAAAACAAGGTCATTATAAGAGCCAGTGCCCGAATCAGAATGGCGGACCTGCACGTGGAAGAGCGTTTGTTATTAATGCTAGAGAGGCACGAGAAGACCCGGAACTTGTTACGGGTACGTTTACCATTAATAACTTATCAGCATCTATTTTATTTGATACTGGCGCCGATAGAAGTTACGTGTGTATAAATTTTTACACTAAATTGAATTGTTCATCATTACCTCTAGATGCTAAGTACTTGATTGAGTTAGCTAATGGTAAGCTAATTAAAGCCGATAAAATTTGTCGTGATTGTGAAATAAATCTAGCTGGAGAAACGTTTAAAATCGACTTAATACCCGTAGAATTAGGAGGTTTTGATGTGATAGTCGGCATGGACTGGATGTCCAAAATAGGAGCGGAAGTTGTTTGTGCCAAGAAGGCAATTCGTATTCCTGGTAAGGATAAAATGCCAGTGATGATTTATGGAGAGAAGGGTAATTCAAAGCTAAAACTCATTAGCTGTTTGAAAGCCAAGAAGTGTTTAGAAAAGGGATGTTACGCTATTTTAGCACATGTTAATAAAGTCGAAAAGAAAGAAAAGTTCATCAACGACGTGCCTGTGGCAAGAGATTTTCCTGAAGTTTTTCCGGAAGAATTGCCGGGATTACCTCCATTTAGATCGGTAGAATTTCAAATAGATTTAGTACCAGGAGCTGCACCAGTGGCTCGTGCTCCATATAGACTTGCACCGTCCGAGTTAAAAGAACTTCAAAGTCAGTTAAAAGAATTACTGGACCGTGGATTCATACGACCGAGTACTTCACCGTGGGGAGCTCCAATTTTGTTTGTTAAGAAGAAAGATGGATCTTTTAGGATGTGTATAGACTATCGTGAATTAAATAAGTTAACTATCAAGAATCGGTATCCACTACCGAGAATTGATGACTTATTTGATCAATTGCAAGGATCATGTGTTTATTCAAAAATCGACTTAAGATCGGGCTATCATTAACTACGCGTCAAAGAAGAGGACATTCCGAAAACTGCTTTTCGGACACGTTATGGTCATTACGAATTTTTGGTTATGCCGTTTGGATTGACGAATGCGCCAGCTGTATTCATGGACCTCATGAATCGAGTTTGTAGTCCGTATTTAGATAAGTTTGTTATCGTTTTCATTGATGATATTCTTATCTATTCCAAGAGTGAGTAAGAGCATGAAGAGCATTTAAGGTTGATACTGGAGTTGTTGAGAAAAGAACAACTTTATGCTAAATTTTCTAAGTGTGCTTTCTGGTTGAAAGAAGTGCAATTTCTTGGTCACGTTGTTAATAGCGAAGGAATTCAGGTTGATCCAGCAAAAACTGAAGCTATTGAAAAATGGGAGACTCCTAAGACACCAACGCAGATACGCCAATTTTTGGGTTTAGCCGGTTATTATAGAAGGTTTATTCAAGATTTTTCCCGAATAGCTAAGCCGTTGACAGCATTAACGCAAAAAGGGAAGAAATACGAATGGACCTCGGAGCAGGAGAACGCATTTCAATTACTGAAGAAGAAGTTAACTACGGCGCCTATTTTATCGTTACCTGAAGGGAACGATGATTTTGAAATATATTGTGACGCTTCGCGACAAGGTTTTGGTTGTGTTCTTATGCAACGAAAGAAAGTTATTGCATTTGCATCCCGACAATTGAAGATTCACGAGCGAAATTATACGACGCATGATCTAGAATTGGGAGCAGTCGTGTTTGCATTGAAGATGTGGAGACACTACTTGTATGGGGTTAAATTCACTGTGTTTACTGATCATAAAAGCTTTCAACATATTTTTGATCAGAAACAATTGAACATGAGGCAACGTAGGTGGGTCGAGTTAATAAACGACTATGATTGTGAAATTCGTTATCATCCCGGAAAGGCGAACGTGGTGGCCGATGCTTTAAGCAGAAAGGAACGAGAACCAATTCGAGTACGAGCGATGAACATAAAAATTCGCATGAATCTCAACTCACAAATCAAAGAAGTTCAACGAGAAGCACTTACTAAAGAAAATATAGGAAATGAAATAATGAAGAAGTATGAGAAGCAACTCGTTATGCGGAAAGATGGAATTCGATATTTTGCAAATCGTATTTGGGTACCGAAGTTGGGTGGATTAAGGAAGTTGATATTGAACGAGGCACATAAGACAAGATATTCGATACATCCTGGAGTTGGAAAGATGTACCAAGATCTTAAGACGCATTATTGGTGGCCTAATTTAAAAACAGACGTTGCAACATACGTTGGGGAGTGTTTAACTTGTTCCAAGGTTAAAGCAGAACACCAGAAGCCGTCAGGGTTACTTCAACAACCAGAAATTCCAGAATGGAAATGGGACGGTATTACCATGGATTTCATCACGAAGTTACCAAAGACTGCCTGGGGATACGACACCATTTGGGTGATTGTTGATCGTCTCACCAAGTCTGCACATTTCTTGCCTATAAAGGAAACGGATAGAATGGAGAAACTATTACGATTGTATATAAAGGAAGTTGTTTCAAGGCATGGAATACCTATTTCCATTATATCCGATCGTGATAGTAGATTTACCTCAAAATTCTGGCAATCACTACAGGAGGCACTAGGAACTCGGTTGGATATGAGTACCGCATATCATCCACAAACCGATGGACAGAGTGAAAGAACGATTCAGACTCTCGAAGACATGCTCAGGGCATGTGTGATCGATTTTGGAAACGGATGGGATAAATATCTACCGTTAGCAGAATTCTCGTATAATAATAGTTATCATGCGAGCATTGGAGCTGCGCCATTCGAAGCATTGTACGGAAGGAAGTGTAGATCTCCTATCTGTTGGAATGAAGTAGGAGATCGACATTTAACTGGTCCCGAGATCATACATGAAACGACTGAGAAGATAGTGCAAATCAAGGAGAGATTGAAAACAGCCCGTAGTCGCCAAAAGAGCTACGCCGATGTTCGAAGGAAACCATTAGAGTTTCAGGTCGGAGACATGGTTATGCTAAAGGTGTCACCTTGGAAAGGTGTAATACGTTTCGGCAAAAGGGGTAAACTAAACCCAAGGTACGTAGGCCCGTTCAAGATCATCGAACGCATTGGACCGGTAGCTTATCGACTCGAGTTACCACAACAACTCGCCGGAGTACATAATACCTTTCACGTCTCAAACCTTAAGAAGTGTCTTGCAAAGGAAGACCTTACCATTCCTCTTGAAGAAATCCATGTCGACGAGAAACTACAATTCGTCGAAGAACCAATCGAAATCATGGACCGTGAAGTTAAAAAGCTCAAACAGAGCAATATACCGATTGTTAAGGTTCGTTGGAATGCTAGAAGAGGTCCCGAGTTTACTTGGGAACGAGAGGATCAGATGAAACGAAAGTATCCGCATTTGTTTCTCGATGACGCAAAATAGGTACAATTCTAAAATTTCGGGACGAAATTTATTTAACGGGGAGGTAATGTAACGACCCGCACTTTTTCGATCATACTATACTTATAAGATTAATATTTACATAAATTAAACATTACCAACTTGATAAGCAATCCAAATTGTTGAGACTTATGTTTCCGAAAAGAGTTTTACACAACGTTTGACCGTCTAGTTTGACCGATGATATCACGAACTATACAATATATGATAATTATACGTTTGTGTATATAAATGTATATATACATATTTAACATGATTAATAAATGTTTTAATATCTCATTTTGTATTAATAACAACAAGTTATAAGTATATTTTGAAACTACTAACTTAAGTTTTCAAAACGATAACTATACGTAACGTTATTTGACATAAATACTTAAGACTTATAATGTTATACATATATCGTATAAGTAATGTATTTAATCACTTTTAAGAACTTAAATACATAAAACCATATAAGTGTATTCACAAAAGATAGCTATATTTGAATCCTCATTTCATTTTTCACAAAATTTCTATACGTATACCTAGAGTATTTGTACTCGTATCATACCTAGCTCCTATACGTATTTACTAATAGTAAATACACATCAAAATCACCACCTAACCAGCCATTATTCATGCCCTTAGAGCTAGGTAATTACTTTTGGATGATTACTTGACTAATTATACAAGAAAACAACTAAAACTTTTGTCCTTGTACACCATCAAAAACGCCACCATCACCACCTTAAATACTTCCATTCATTTCCCATTTTTGATTCACTTTCACTTCAATTATCTTAGCAAAAACACACACTCTTTCAAGAACTCTAAACTCCATAACACTTCAGCAACTTACCAAGAAGATCTAGCTTCAAAAACCATACTAAAACACCATAAGAAAACCATACAAAAACACTTCAAGAAAACCTTCCAAGAACACCAACTTACTTCCAATCTTTCATCCACTTCTATCACCCTTTTGATTCTAGCTTCTTACTTCTCTTTTACAGCAACTTCATCCAAGGAACTTGAGGTAGAATCTATGTTCATAACCTTATTCGATTCATATATATATAGCTATCATATTTTGTGGTATACAAGTTTAACAACAAGAACATAGTTTGAATGTTTTCAAACTTGTTTGCAAACTAAATTAGATCCTTCTAACTTAACTTTTAAAATACTTCAAGACCTGTAATATAACTTATATATATGCTAATTTAACAAGGTAAAACTTGGTTTTTCAAAGTATAAGTATTTTTAGAAAAATGGTCATTAAATGATTTTGTTGTAACAAAAATGTTTAACTTCATAAGTTTCACTAAAGTTTGACCTATGCCGTGTGATTTTGAATACAAACTAAGGTATTTACAGTTCATAGTCTTAAAGAGGGACTCGATCCAAGGAGATGACAAGTTGAATCAACGAAAACGGACTTGTAACGAAGAAACTATGACCGAAACAAAATTGGTTATCCAAGACTTAATTGACTTCGGGATTAATTGGGAAAACTTGCATAAAATCACATACTTCTAAGATAACATGATATTTTATATATATGTACTTATAATTCAATTTTATATGGTTCAGGATCACCCGTAAACAACACGAGAAGATTAATCATAAGATTCCATGATTGTACGCAACACGTCATTTGACAACACCGGTACTTTATGTACGCAACACGTCATTTGACAACACCGGTACCATGGGTCAAGATTAATCTCGACCAATTCATATACGTTGGGGTTTTATTTATTTCGTTGGGGGTTTGGTTTATTTCATTGCGGGTATATTAAACATCTAAAAATGAACCATTAAAATTGAGTTACTAACAAAGAAATGCTAACTACGGACTAAGGAATTATTCTAAGTATTAAAAGTATAACAAGTATATATATATATAACGTTTGTTTTAAAATGAAAACATATTGATATATTATATATGAATAGGTTCGTGATATCAACCAGAAGACCGAGTCAAATTATATATATCATCAAGACAAGAGTGAGTATATAGTCCCACTTTTAAACTCTAAATATTTCGGGATGAGAATACATGTATTTTATGTTTTACATTATGGACACAAGTAACTGAAAAATATATTCTACGTTGAGTTGTACCACTGGCATACTTCCCTGTAGCTTGGTAACTAATATTTACAGCGGTATTGTAAACGCGAATCCTGTTGATAGATCTATTGGGCCTGACAACCCCAATCGGACTGGACGACCAGTATTCAACGGTTGCACAGTACTTCGTTTTGTGACTACACTTGGTACGGTGTAGTAAGATTTCATATTAAAGGGAATATGCGACGTGAAAATGTTAAGTATGGTTACCAAGTGCTCAACCACTTAGAATATTTTTATTAAAATGTTTATATACGAAATCTTGTGGTCTATATATATATTGCTGCGCACTAAACCTATATCTCACCAACTTTATGTTGACGTTTTTAAACATGTTTATTCTCAGGTGATAATTAAAGCTTCCGCTGCATTATGTTGAATCTAAGCAGGATCATGCGTACCCATATTTGTGTCAAAAATAAAACTGCATATCCGAGGACGTGTGTTGTAAAATATGCTAGAAATCGTGTAGTTATTATCATTTGTTAAGTTTGTAAGTCGAAGATTATCGTTAAACGATAATCATCTTTTTATTGTCTAAAGCTTGTAACAAAAATAATGGTTTGGTTTGTAATGTATAATATATGCAGTTTTCCTTTTTAAAAATGTCGCATATAGAGGTCAATACCTCGCAATGAAATCATACGTTATCTAACACGTTCTTATGGTTAAGGACGGGTTATGACAATTTATTTCCTTCAATTTCTGGAACTATTCTCTCAAATATTTGGTCCGATCATTGTCCTATCGTCCTCAAAAATGAATCTTTTATTTATGGTCCGATCCCTTTCAAGCTTTTTCACTCTTGGTTCGAGTCGGAAGGTTTTGATAATACTGTCATCCATGCTTGGTCAAGCTTATCATGCCCTTCGTCTATCAATCCTCAAACCCGATTCAAAAATAAATTGAAGTATGTTAAGGAAGCCCTGAAGTCGTGGCACAAAGAATATCTCAGCTCTCATGGTTCTGATAAAACGCAGCTGTTGGCTCGCTTAGCTGATATAGATAACGACCTGGATAATTGATACACGCATGGTTCCTTAGATTTAGATAGATCTTCTGTACTTAAAGATCCAGCTAAAATTGATTATCTGGAAACGGCGAATGCAGTTCAAAAGAATAGGAGAATTTTCACGAGCCTAGGTGATGAAAATAGCTCGTTTTTTCACTATGCTATTAACAAAAAGAGAAAGAAACTACAAGTTCCTGGAATCATGTCAAATGGAAATTAGGTTACTTTGCCTTCAGGTGTTAAAGATATCTTTTATGATTTTTTGTCAAGAAGTTTTCAAAAGCTGAATCCATTTCTATTATCTCTCCAAGCCCTTTCATTAAAAAGCTTTCTCCTAGTCAAGCTTTGAACATTGTCAAGGATTTTCCGACTGATGAAATAAAGGTGGCGGTGTGGTCGTGTGGCGGTGAAAAATCTCCTGGACTGGATGGGTTTTCGTTTAAATTCGTTAAACACTTTTGGGATATCATGAAGACTGACATCTTTGACTTGGTTCGAGATTTCCAGGAGACGTGCATCATTCCTAGGGGGTGTAACTCTTCTTTTTTTTCTTTAATCCCCAAGAAAGAAAGTCCAATTTTGATTCAAGACTATCGGCCCATTAGTCTTATTGGGCTACAATACAAAATTATTTCTAAAATTCTAGCTAATAGACTTGCCTCAGTTATTGATGATGTTATTAGCCCGGATCAAACCGCTTTCATTAAAGGGAGACAAATCTTGGATGGGCCATTAATTATTAATGAGATTGTTGATTGGTGCAAGAGGAAAAAGAAGAAAGCTATTCTTTTCAAAGTCAATTTTGATAAAGCTTTTGACTCTATCTATTGGGATTACATTTTCTCTATGTTGTCTTTCATGGGGTTTAACGCGAAGTGGATCAGTTGGATAAGGGCTTGCATTTCGTCTTCTAAGGCTTCTTTACTTCTTAATGGGAGTCCTTCGTCTGAATTTTCTATTGAACGAGGTTTACGCCAAGGAGATCCACTATCTCTTTTTATTTTCATCATAGGTATGGATGGACTCTAAGCAGCTATCAATGATGCCACGTCTGCTTCCCTCTACTCTGGTCTGAGTATTGGAAATAATTCTTTTTCGCCTTGTATCAAGCTTTGTCTTTATGCATTTGATGTCTTATTCGTTGGAGAATGGAATGATAGTAATGCTAGTAATCTTATCACTATTCTCGGTTGTTTTTACGCTGTTTCAGGTCTTAAGATTAACCTTCTCAAGTCATCGGTTTATGGTGTTGGAGTTGACTAGACTGAGACGAATCGATTAGCTTCCTTGATGGGGTGTTCGCCTGCTTCTATGCCCTTTTCGTTTCTTGGCATTCCCGTGAGCCAAAATATTCATAGGGAGGATAGTTGGAAGAACATTATCGTGAAAACTAAGAAACGACTTTCTTCTTGGAAAGTGAACTTGTTATCCATGGGGGGAAGGCTCACCCTTGTTAAATCAATTTTAGGGTCTATCGGATCATATTATATGTCCCTTTTTAGTGCTCCGATTAAGGTTATTAACAAAATCGAATCACTTCGCTCTTCCTTTTTTTGGGGCACGAAAGAAAATGAAAGAAAAATCCATTGGGTTAATTGGCGGTTGATTCAAAATCCGTATGATCATGGTGGTCTTGCGGTTAATAGTTTGAAGTCTTTTAATCTTGCTCTTATCTATAAATGGAGGTGGAGATTTTTCAACAACAAAAATTCAAGTTGGGCTATGATTATTTCGGCAATTTATGGCAACAGTTCAAGTGGTATCCTTCCTTGCAAGTCGAATGCTTCCGGTACCTGGGCGACTATTTGTAAGTTGATCAACAACCTGCATAACAATAACATCATAACAGCAGATAGTATGCGTTGTAGTGTTGGTAATGGTAAGGATTGTGATTTTTGGCATGATCCATGGCTAAATAACTCTCCTCTATTTTCTCGTTTTCCTCGTTTGTACTCCTTCGAAACAGTCAAATATGGCTCGGTCGCTTCTCATGTAGTAGACACAGGTTGGCGTTTCAACTGGAGGAGAAACATAAGAGGTGGTGTTGAGGAGTCTCAATTTAATGATCTAATGACTCTCTTGCATGATGTTACACTTACTGATTGTGAGGATAGGTGGAGATGGGATAAAAGCCATGATGGTAATTTTTCTGTTTGTACAGCTAGAAGAATCATTGATACTAAGGACCAAGCTCAATTCGCCATTCCTACTTTTTGGTGTAAATTTGTTCCTATTAAAACTAATATCTTTATATGGCGTCTTAAACTTCATCGGTTGGCTACGCTTTGTAATCTGGATGCTAGGGGTGTGGTTTTCGATAATTCTTGTTGCGGTCTTTGTGATGTTTCTGAAGAGTCGCACAATCATTTATTCGTTAGATGTGACATTTCTTATCAAATATGGTGCAAGATAGCTCGTTGGCTTGATATCTCTATTCCCATTTGGAATTCGGTGGATGAGATTTGGAACTGGATTGACTCTTTCGCGGCGCAAAGGAACAAGAAGACTATTATCATGATTGTGGTTTATTCGACTTTATGGAACATATGGCGGCTTCGGAATTGCATTATCTTTAAAGATCACTCATTCAAGAAATGTCACGTCTTTGATAGCATAGTTGTTACGAGTTTTAATTGGTTGTATGCAAGATATCACAAGTCCACCTTAAATTGAACTTTGTGGTTGCAAAATCCTGTACATTCTTTGTAATTTTCTTTTTGTTCCCCTAGCTTCTCGTTAGTTTTTGCAATAAAATTTCCACCGTTCGAAAAAAAAACGTCATCGTTTAGTTGTTTATCCGGTTAGTAAGTTTTCTTTGTTCATATTAGTACACTTTATGAAAGTATATAGCCTACATTGGTATTTTTCGAGGTATATAGCCTACATTGGGACAAAAATGAAAGTATATGGCCTATTTATGGCTTTAACCCCACTTTAAATCAGAAATTGAGGTAAAAATATTAAATTTTTACCGTGAAACATATAAGTACGTTCTGTTAGAGTTCACAACATGGCATCTTTTTAGCATGTTAACCATGTAATATTGTATTCTAATAATTAATTTATTAATTCTTAGCTGTGACGATCGCTCCAAATCTATATGGATGAACACGTCATTCATCGATTTCATTGCGAGGTATTTGACCTCTATATGATACGTTTTGTAAACATTGCATTCTTTTGAAAAGGCACACCATAAATGAATATTTAAATCAAAGATTATCGACATCTGGTGATATCTACATATAGACAATCACCGTAAATAATAGTTTACAATAGTACTTCCGTTGACAATGCAGTCAAAATAAGATACATGGTGATGATTTGGTGAATGCAACGTTTCCTTGAAAAATATGTCATGTAAGACTCCATGCACATAGCTTGTCTAACATATAAGCAAACAGCGGAAGACTTCTAGGAAACCTGAGAATAAACATGCTAACAAGTGTCAACACAAAGGTTGGTGAGTTCATAGTTTTAGTATTTCGCATAATCTGTATATAAAGGTGGATCACAAGATTTCAGTTGTTTCATCCAGAAACGTTTATCAAAATATTCTACAAGATTGAGCACCCTGGTAGCTAAACTTTAACGTTATAATAAGTACCCCTATTTTAACATACATGCAACCAACATGTACAATACACGCAAACCAACGTGTACTAAGCTCAAATAGCATACATCTGTTTTATAGTTCAGGCTAGGGTTTCTATACCTGGAACAGACGGGGATGTCAAGCCCTATGGATCCATATACAACTACTCGCGCCCACCAGTTCTTATAACTGGCAGTTACTAGTTACCAAAGCTAAGGGATTTTCGGTTGAAACTCAGTGTAGAATTTAGTATGTACTTGTATCCATTGCGTTTAAAATAAAGTGCATGTATTCTCAGCCCAAAAATATAGATTGCAAAAGCAATTAAAAAGGGAGCAAATGAAACTCACATTAGCAGCATATAAAGTCGTTCACCAAAATGTGACTGAAACTCAGATTACCAAATAACCGTAGATCTCAACCTAGATAACATATGTTGGTCATTAAATGTCTATCAAGCTAGGTCTGGTCATAGTTTATCACAATCCTAATGCTCGAGATCGACATACAAAAGTTATCCAAAGTCGTTTCAAAAAGTCAATTTTGACAATAGTTCAACAAAACGAGACATACCTTATATAAGGAGTCATTTACTCGGTTGGTAATATTCAAAAATTCATTTTATCAATCTCATAAACAAGTTATTTAAATCTTAATTGCAGATTCAAAAGCAATTTCAATTAACGTCAATCATAATTCAGTTGACCATATCTTTTGATTCGTTCATCGAAATTACGTGATTTCTAAATGAAAAGTTATTGATTTTTCGCCAGCTTTCCAAAAACATGCCTATCATATACCTTTTAACAGTAATATATGTATTTAATTCGTGATTCATAATAAACTGTTTAACGACGAAATTTAGCATACAAGCATGCATAAACATATATACTCGAGCACTAGACATGGATACACAATTAATATATAAAAGATAAGATATGAATGCTCACGTATCAATATTGTGATTCAATATTGCAGGGAAGTACGTAGATGCAACAGAGATGATAAACACTAGGTTTGATTTGCCAATAATACCCACGTACATTACCCATAACCTCCATAGCTATAACCCATAATTTCCTTAGCTCTATCCCGCTCGAAAACCCATTTTGAAAGTGACACGCTCATAACCTCGTCGTAGTATTTTATGTAATATTACTAACTAGAAAAAATTCGACCGCGCGATGCTGCGGTTGTGTTCAACGCGCGGTCATATTTGTATATACGTTGTTTGGTACCTAATATATCTAGTAGGTTGGGTTGTTTGTTGGACGTGTACGTATATGTATGAAATATAGCTCGAAATATTTAGTGTTTTTTGACGATGTCCGTTTCATGTATAGAGTCGCGTTGTTTTCGTAAAATAATATCGAGTTGAACGGTGGTCTCGGAAAAATTTAGCTCGCACCGAGCGAGAATATAGGGCCCGTTATTTAGTGTTTTCTTAACGATGTCCGTTTCGCGCATAGTTAGTCCCGTTGTGTCCGTCTGATTTTTTTGAGTTGAACGGTGGTCTCGGAAAAATTTAACTCGGACCGAGCGAGAAGATAAGGCCCGTTAAAAATACGGGTGGAATCATTTTCTTTTGTTTTTTTTAAAATTATATATTTACGCTTTTTACCCCTAAAAAGTAGAAAGTTGGGGGGTCGTTTTGTATATGAAGCCGAATTTGAGGGGTCGCTTTTTACCCCTCAAAACGACATTCGGATAAAACTGAAACTACGATTTTGCCCATGCATATTAGTATGTAGGGGTAATAATAAAATAATAATAATAATAAGATTAATAATATTAATCTTAATAATATATATATATATATATATATATATATATATATATATATATATATATATATATATATATATATATATATTAAAGAGACAGAGAGATTGAGAGATAGATTTATGATTGAATTCGTTCGAAAAACTGATCGAGCTTTATAGGCATTCCTGTCCAGCCATCCCATGCGATTGCATGGGTCTGAAGAGGAATGGCCATGCGATCGCATGGCCTGAAGATCCAGCTCACATCTGATTTGTAATCTAGTTCGTCGACATATTAATTTATTATATATATAATATATTTAATTTATATAATTAATTATATATTATATTAAATTCACGTGCATAGTTGGCTTGTAATTTTTGTTCCGATAAGTCGTACGTTGTCACTCGACTTATGTCCCGGTTCTGGTTTTTCGAACGCCCTTTTGTACGCTGAGAAAACTGGCTCTTTACGTTTCGTGACTCGTACCTTTGTTGAAATATAGTCTTAAATTATCAATAAACTATATCACTCAAAGTGTATCTTAAACTTTCGAGTGTTTTGGTCATTTACTTCTATAAATCATCGTCTCGTAGTATATACATATACATTTTCATTTTGAAATAGTGTTTACTGTAGCAAAGTTATCGTAGCAAAGTTTTTTTTACTGTAGCAAATAGTGATTTTCGAAAACAATGTAGCTTTTCGGGTACTGTAGCAATTCGAAAATACCGTAGCAAATTAGCGTTTTACTGGTTCATCTTAAACGTTTTAGTTAACTTATCTAAATATCAATCGAATCAATAATCGAATGTTACCATCGTTTACTAAATAACTTGAAATCATATATATATATATATATATATATATATATATATATATATATATATATATATATATATATATATATATATATATATATATATATATATATATATATATATATATATGCACATTAAGTTATATATATATTGTTCTTGAATCTTCGAGAACAGTCAAAGAATAATTGATTACATGAATATAGTTCCAAAACTTTGAGACTCAACATTACAGACTTTGCTTATCGTGTCGAAAACATTAAATCATTTAAAGATAAAGTTTAAATTTGGTCAGAAATTTCCGGGTCATCACATTAGCAAACTAGCAAGATAGGGTAAATCATTATTAGAATGTGGAATATGAAGAAATCATGTAATAACTATAGTAGGCTATATGGGATTGTAACAACATTCATTACATGGTTCTCTAGTCATACTATTGCATTCATTCATCAAAAAATCGACTTAACTAATGAAGATAATAGTCATAGCAACAATAACGAAAATGAATCCCTTTTTCTCTCAAACCCAACACCACCGTTTCAACCAAAACCATCCATCTTCCTCAAAAAATTTCCAACCTACTTATCCAAATTCGATCCCAATTCACCAACACAATCCACCTTTTCAATCGTTTATCAGAAACACAAATCGCCCAATTTTTTCTAAAAAATTGACAGTCTATCTAGGAGGTTTATCGAAATTTACTAACCCAACCACAATAACCAATGCTCTGAAATGCTTTGATAATATTCAAGGAATCTCTTGGAAGCAAGATCGGCCATTTGCTTTGGTCAAATTTATTAACTCCCAACAAGCTTCTGAGGTTGTTAAAGAAATGAACGGTAAACTTCTCAATAATCGAGCTATAATTGTGGGTTTTGCCAAAAAAGAGATGACCTTCAACCCACTTAAGGATAATCAAACTCAATGTGTTAAACAAGCACACGGTTCAGAGCCGAAAATTGTTTTATCCCCAAATAAACAATCGATTGATCGATTAAAATGGTCTGCTCTAATTGTGGACAATAAACCCATTAAAGCTCTTAAGCTATTCAAGTGGTTTAAGAGTAGATTCATTGCCATTGATTTAGTATCGGCCTGGGGTTCTTACGGGTATATAGTCCAGTGTAGGGATGAAGAAAGTTATAAAAGAGTGATAATGGGTCCGTCTTTGAATGAATTGGAATTCACAGAAGTAATCCCGTTACTTAAAAAACGTAACAAGTTCTTCAGAATTACTAAATTGGCAATCAAAGGTATACCCTTTGATTGTTGTTCAGCTAATTGCACCTTGTCTGTTGCTCAATCCTTTGGTAGAATTGTTCACATCGACACTCACTCTCATAGGCTTCTACGAACTGATATTATGCACGCAATGATAGAAACAGACGACTGATATCGGCTAAAAAGCCACGTTTTCACCCCGGTATTAAGGCCTAAAAACAAGAAAGATTCGAACTTTGTTGGAAAAATACCCACTTCATCGGTTAGAATTGAAGAACAAGTAATTACGAAGGCGGTGCAAAAAGAATCAAGAGAATCGGAGCTAAAACGAAGATTCTAGAGCAAAAACGGTGAAAGACAAGAAATCAAGTTACGATCCAGGGAATCAAGGCTGAAAAGCACCAGATACGGCCTACCATACGGCCTGCCAGTATGGGGTACGGCCTGCCAAATGCCCCAGCAAACGCCCCCAAGAAACGGGCTGCCAGTCAAACGGGCTGCCAAATACAGCCCACCATACAGGCTGCCATACGGCCAGCCAGCCGTATTTTGGCAAAATCCTAGTCTATTTAAAGGATCTTTGTCATTCATTCTAACACACACTTCAATTCACTTCTTTCTCTCTCTTGTACAATATTAGTCATACTCTCAAGGCCTTCGACTCCGTGCGGAAAACCTAGTACCCGGAGAAGAACGCTGAAGATTGTATTAGGAGCGGTCTGGAGTTATCTTATATAATGTTTTATGATATTGTTGCCATGATTAGCGAGTAGTTATCTTTAGTGTATGCTATGATGTAAGCAGTTATAATGCCGAAATAATATTATGGTTTGTGTATGCTATTGAAATGCTTTCCGATTATGCTTTAAACTCAATCGCTTTTCCAACTAATAGAACGTAGTTATAGGCTCTGTTATTGGGAAGTCGTGAACCCCGATTCAGAGTACACTATCTGTGTCACCCCTTGGTAAGGGAAGTCTATCGGATACAACGTAAGATCGACCGAGGCACACCGGTTGTAGTAAGTCTATCGAGCTTTGGATTCCGACTGAGGACTCTTTCGTAGTGAAACATCTGACTAGACCCCTAGTACATTGTCTGTCCCATACCATGCTACTGTAGTCACCAAGCATATAAACTTCGTACGTGCATGCTGAAGCACATCGGTTGTTGTAAGCTGTACCTATGCTAAGTAAGGCCATGGAACCCAGTTAGTGTTGACCAGTACACTGCACCATAACGCGGTCTCAAGCAATGCACCCCGCTTGAGAGATTCTTAGTTAATTAAGGAACTGTTTGTTTAGACACATAAAGGATTCGACCGTTAAGATAACCGAACGTGTTCATGGAAGTCAGCTTGACTTGGCCATGGTGTTCTTTATGGTTGAACTCTTTTTAAGGGCCTAACTATCTTTTACCAATCATTAACGAAAGCATTGAAACGCATCACGCCTCTCGGATATGGTAAACCATGTATTCTATTATGCTTAAGAAAGTTTAGACCATTTTGGAATGTTAATACGTCACCCAACCGAGTCGCTCAATTGGATGAGCCGTCTGAATGTGTATACCTGTAGTCAGACTGCACGGGCGTTGGGGGTAAGGGATGTTGCTGTCTATTCAGAATCTTCAAGCCTAACGCAGTACCCAGTGACATGTCTTATGACAGGGGTGTTTATGACCAGTGTAATGAATACAGGGCCTCTGCCTATTCATGAGCCATCATTCCATAATCTCGACAGAATAACTGATGAAGTCATAGTATGCACTCACTTTAACCTTATCTGAATTACGAATTTTATCGCATTTACTTTATCTATCTTATAAATTAGAAAATCCCAAAAATAAATATTCACTACTCCCTAACTATCTTAGGTTTAAATAGAGGTTCGATTCTACTGATATCTCAAAAATACGACTCTAGGTCATACTTCCCTTACTTATAAGGAGTAGTAAGATTTAGGCCCCGCTAAATATAAATTTAAAACAGTACCTTCCTCCCACGAGTGGCTGATCCTGGCGAGCCGTGGCCTGACGACACTGCGCGAATAAAAACCGTCCGTTTCAGCCATATCATGGGAGGATACTAAGTTTTTGGCGCCGCTGCCGGGGAATTGTTATCTGGCAATACTGCTCTCTATCAAACTTATTCACAAGCATTTAGTGGTCTAAGAAAGACAATTATACACGAACTTGGTTATTGAATTTTTCGAACAGTCGCCAATTATATTGGGACCAAAAGGATCCCGCCTCTCCATAGTCGGCCTGGCCACTTGGTTTGTTGAATAGTTTGTGCGGAGCTCTGTTACCGAAATACCAGGGAATCAGTAGCCAGAACTGAAAACATATTCCACCGTAGGATAGTTAGTTAATTAAATTAGATTACTTTAGATTACCTTAGATTAGATTACCTTAGATTACAATTAGATTAAATTAGATTACCTTAGAATTAGGTTATCCTGGAATAGATTAGATTAGTTTAGCTTATTATAATTTAGTTTATTTGTGAAAAATTAAAAATAAAAAGGCATACCCAGTGTATGACCCAAACCAGATCTAGACCAGGGCCATTGTTATTCGTACCTGATCCAGACGCAATAATCTCTAAAGCACGCGAGGAAGCACGAATCAGAAATCAAATGGCGTTACGCGTTACTTTAGCAGAAAATACCAAACCCTCGATTGAAGGTTGAGGAGGACCAATCAGATTTCCAGAGATTCAAGGACACTCGTTCGAGTTAAAACATCACATCATCCAGCTTATTCAGAATAGCTATCAGTTTCATGGATTACCGAATCATGATCCTAATTCTCACCTTGATAAAATCATATTTCTTTCGAACTCCTACAAATAGTCAGGGATTGGACAAGATATAGTCCGGCTATACTTGTTTCCCTATTCTCTCACTCATCATGCTCAAACATGGTTCGAAGGACTGGAAAAAGATTCCATCACGTCATGGATGGAGATGGCTACTAAATTCCTAACCAAATATTTCCTACCTTCTAAACAAACCAAACTGAAGAATGACATCATTAACTTTAAACAAAGTTATGATGAATCTCTTTACACTGCATGGGAGCGATTCAAAACCCTGCTGAAGAAGTGCCCTAATCACCAGCTAGAACGGTCAGCCCAAATCTGTACCTTCTACAATGGTCTTATGGTAAATCATAGGACGACAATCGATGCAGCAGCTCAAGGGAATCTGATGAACCAAACCGCAGACGAAGCATGGGAATTGCTCGAGAATATGACAATGCATCATCATGACTAGAACAGTGGTGAAACAGCTTCATCATCTGCCCCACTCTCTGCACTTAACAATCAAATGAAGGCCATCAAATCTCTCACGGATAAGATGGAATCTCTTGCTAAACAACTCGGAGAACTGAAGACGTAGTCGCAGCAGGTTAACCAAGCTCAAGCTTGTGTTAATTGTACCAACCCGCAACCTACTGAAGAATATCAAGTTGAGTACGAAAACCCTGACGGTTCAGTCTGTTTCGTCCAATACCCAGCTCGTCCACCAAATGCCAGATTCAATCAACCACCTAGGGTTAATCAATTTCAGTGAAGCAATCAACCTTTTCGCTATCGCTATCCACCTTATCCAGCCCAACAATCTCAATTGACCTACGATCAACCACTTCCACTCACTGGTCCCCCAGTTAAGGAAAATTCCCCTACCACCCAGATTACAAAAGCAACTAACCCCACTCTCGGAGCTAATGATCAGTTAACTCAGTTCATTTAAGGACAACAACAGTTAAATCAGAGAACTGCAGCCAGACAAGATCAGACGGAGATACTAATGAGAAATCAATTGGCTCTGCTCAAAAGTTTGGAAACGCAGCTCGGACAGTTATCACAATGCCTTGAAACCCGACCGCAGGGAAGATTGCCAAGTAATACTATCCAAAATCCACACATAGAAGAAGCAAAGCAAATGGATTCCGTAATCCCAGAGGAAGAACCGCAGAGAAGGTCAACTAGGCTCAAGAACAAATCGACATATACTCAGAACCTGACCCCTGAAACTCCAGTTCGCGTACCTTATCCTGGAAGGCTACAAGAAGAACCATCCAAGCTTGATTCCTTCAAACTTGATGGAAGATTCCTGGACACCATGTTCAAAGTTCCCAACCAGAAGAGATACAGGCCGATTCGTTTTCCCATGTTCAATCTACCAATCTGGAACCATTCATGTGCTAGCAGATTTAGGAGCAAGTATCAACCTAATTCCCTACTCTCTCTACAAGAGATTGGAGTTAGGAGACTTGTCACAAACTAAAATGACAATCCAACTTGCCGATCATACAATTCGATATCCTAAGGGTATAGTTGAGAACGTCTTGGTGAAAGTCGACAAATTCTTGTACCCTACGGATTTCGTAGTAATGGATATTAAGGAAGACCTACACACACCAGTAGTGTTAGGAAGACCTTTCATGAATACAACTAGGACTGTCATTGATGTGTACAATCAAACCTTGATCTTACGATCACATGGGGAGAGCGTTACCTTCAAAATTGACCAACCAACCGAAATTTCTGGACAGGTAGAGATGTTTGCTATTTCCACCAGACGAATCACTTCCGATGATGAGTCTTCACCACCAGCCAATGATTTCGAGATGGGTGTCGAATCACAGTCTGTAGACGAACCAGAAATGGAAGAAGAGGATCCCAGTGAAGAAATAGAGGAAGAGGAAGAATCTGAAGAGGAAGAAGTAATGGAAGACGTAAAGGAAACTGCGATAATACCCGCTCCAAGCATTGAGCGTCATGAAGATATAATGAGGCTTGAGATGGAAGATCACAGTTTAATCATTCGCTTCAAGAAGAAGACCGACAAGGCTGAGGTTAAGGATATAGAAATTGATCCTGCAAGTATCAAAGTGGAGAATCAGAATACTGAAGAAACCCATTTATCAGATGCATCCTCAGAGGAGCAAGATACCGATGATGACGAGGAAGAGCATTATGAAGACATTCTGAATAACACCAAACCAGATCAAGGGGAGCCGGACTCTTCCTCAGATCGAATTTCGGTTATATCCACACACGCAGACATGATTACCTTCATCAATGATACCGATGAATTTGAAGACATTCTCGAAGCCATCCAAAAATCAACCATTGATTTTTCGCTACGCTTAACCGAACAAATTATGGCTATCAGATAAGAACACCACCTCTATCTCCGAAGAGAAGACAATGATGTTGAAATCCTAGAAGAACGCATTCAAGACTTTATCAATTCTCTTCACCATCATATCTATCACGAAGAAAGGCAATGAGAGCATAATTCAGTGGTTCACACTATCCTTGAGCGAAGATTCTGTCGAGATCAGAAGATCATTTACTCTAGGGTTTATAATGCCTTAGCCGGATCTGCACTTCCGTTCTCACGAAACCAACGAGCACTACTGACTCTCATCCGGAAGCATACAGATCTTTTCACCGGACGCCCGAATTATCACTCTGATTTGCAAATGATCGAGGATATTCACAGCTTTTTCACTCTTTTGGATAGAGATAATTTCGAAAGCACATCAGACAGACTAGTGATTTACGTAACAATTGATCACCACGCTGATCTGATTATCAAAGAGTTACGAGACGCAGTTATGGAGGAAGCAAGGCGAAATAATCCGTTCTCTCATCTTGAACCAGATCGAGTCAACATTGCCACCTATGTAACAAAGAAGCTATCACTTATCTTCCACGAATTCATAGATCCTAGTTTCACATTTAATGCTGGATGTCGGGAGATATACTCAAAGACGGCAAAATTAATACTCGGATCAGGATTGCTGGTCACTTCTTTCCAGCTTCATCTCTTAACTAATCTGTGCAAAGCAACAGACTCCTACTGTGGAGATCATCATTATGAAGACTTCGAAATTCTAAAGATACAGTTTCTGACATTGTTTGAAGACCTCCGAAATGAGCATCCCATCAGAGATATCATCAACACCAGCACTGCTTCTATGATTGACATTCATGGGTCAACCAGCAGAGCTGTAGATCATATCCTCATCGGACTTCAAGACTTATCAAGAACCAAAACTGCGCACTACTTATCTTTTAGAAGATCTTCAAGAGAAGTACCGGATCTGTTACCACTATTGGTCCGACACTTTCTCAGGATTTATCCACCAAGACTCACATTCCCTCGAGAAGACTAAGATCATAACCATCAACGAGGAATGTTTGCTTTTTGAGGCATCACTACGGTCGAGCCAACGGCCTTAAACAAAAGCGCTTCTCGGGAGGCAACCCGTGCAATAAAGTAGAGTAGAAGAATAAAGGACAACAAATGAGCCGATAAAGACGCAAGGATTGGAAACCAGCCACATCTGCTAGGGGTATTTCTTTCTTCTCGCTGCTAGCTCAAGATTCAAACTATGCCACATCCTAGCTTATCACTAGGTGTGGGATAACACCCAATAAAAACACTAGACAAATACTCCCAAATCTTCAACTAAAACTCCTAAGTGTAGGACACTAGGAACATTGAGGACAATGTTCGTCTAAGTGTGGGATGTTGGTATCTTTTTATGCTGTATTATAATAACCCATTATGAAGATTCCAAGTCCTTAAGCCAAATTTCAAAATTTTTGCAAAAGAAACCCTTTTCGAAAGAGTATTTTTGAAAACCTAAAACGTTTGTCAATAAAAATAAGGCTTAAGTAAGGTGGAAATCTTGTTAGATTGAAATCTCTAATAGTGCATTGCATGACTAAGGCATTATCGACCTAAATTGATTATGGTGAGGCACCCCAAATAAGACCAGCATTCATCTTTAATGGTTCACTATTTTTCGTTGAGAGTGCCGATGTCTGTGCTCAGAATCAGAACTTGCTTTAGATCTACATATCCAAGCAGCGAAACGTGATTCGATTGTAATCAAAATAGCTAGCCATTTGTCAAACATAAACCTTCCGCACCTCCACTCCTTCTAGTCCACCACCACCACATCCACATCACCTTTACTATTTCTCGAAAATTCCAGAAAATGAGATTCCTTCTGAAAACTCGATGTTATAAACCTCTCTAGTATCATGGCAAAGGTCTTAAAAAAGTTTACCGGCAAAAGGTTTCTCGAGATGAAGTCTCAAAAAAAAAAAATGATTTTCAAGTTCTGAGAAAAGGAGCAGAACTATATAAAGAGAAACGCCAAAGAAAAGTCGACCAAAGATGATTATCAATTGAAGAAAAGTTCAAAAGTGCTTCCCAAAATACTTCAGCACTCCTATCTATTCAAATAAAAGTCTGTATAAAGACTGCATTACCCTTTTATCTCACCCCTCAAAAAACAACTTCACTACCACTCCAAAATTCCTTTCCCATCATTGACAAATGACCTATAAAGCTGAGATTACTACCGTTCTCGCATTAGCAGCAAGGATTTGAGTCTTTATCAAGCATATGACGAAGGGTGCAGCATGACAGGCTATAAGTGTATTAATTTCTTAGATCTATAGGGAATCCTAAACACTTGAGTGATTTGAGTGACCAGTGAAAGCTAGCCTATGTCATGTAACCTCCTCGCATGCTTGCAGAGATAACTTCAATCCTAACATAGATGACGCACCTTATCTTTTTGCTCTTATAATAAAAGCAAACCACTTAGGCTATTAGAAAAGAAACACCGAAAAGATTCTTAAGGAAATAAGAGTTTGCTTGAGGACAAGAAAAGTCTAAGTGTGGGATATTTGATATCGGCTAAAAAGGCACGTTTTCACCCCGGTATTAAGGCCCAAAAATAAGAAAGATTCGAAATTTGTTGAAAAAATACCCACTTCGTCAGTTAGAATTATATAACAAGTAATTACGAAGGCGGTGAAAAAAGAATCAAGAGAATCGGAGCTAAAACGAAGATTCTAGAGCAAAAACGGTGAAAGACAAGAAATCAAGTTACGATCCAGGGAATCAAGGCTGACCAGCACCAGATACGGCCTACCATACAGCCTGCCATACGGCCTGCTAGTATGGGGTACAGCCTGCCAAACGGCTCAGCAAACGCCCCCAAGAAACGGGCTGCCAGTCAAACGGGCTGCCAAATACAGCCCACCATACGGCCTGCCAGCCGTATTTTGGCAAAATCCTAGTCTATTTAAAGGGTCTTTGTCATTCATTCCAACACACACTTCAATTCACTTCTTTCTCTCTCTTGTACAATATTAGTCATACTCTCAAGGCCTTCGACTCTGTGTGGGAAACCTAGTACCCAGAGAAGAATGCTGAAGATTGTATTAGGAGCGGTCTGGAGTCTTGAAGTTGTCACTTTTGTATTCAGAACTCGTTTAATCTACTGGTACTTCTATCCTTTATCTTATATAATGTTTTATGATATTGTTGCCATGATTAGCGAGTAGTTATCTTTAGTGTATTCTATGATGTAAGCAGTTATAATGCCGAAATAATATTATGGTCTGTGTATGCTGTTGAAATGCTTTCCGATTATGCTTTAAACTCAATCATTTTTCCAACTAATAGAATGTAGTTATAGGATCTGTTATTGGGAAGTCACGAACCCCGATTCAGAGTACACTATCTGTGTCACCCCTTGGTAAGAGAAGTCTATCGGATACAACGTAAGATCGACCGAGGCACACCGGTTATAGTAAGTCTATCGAGCTTTGGATTCTGACTAAGGTCTCTTTCGTAGTGAAACACCTGACTAGAACCCTAGTACATTGTCGGTCCCAGACCATGCTAGTGTAGTCACCAAGCATATAAACTTCGTACGTGCATGCTGAAGCACAACGGTTGTTGTAAGCTGTACCTCTGCTAAGTAAGGCCATGGAACCTAGTTAGTGTTGACTAATACACTGCACCATAATGTGGTCTCAAGCATTGCACCCCGCTTGAGGGATTCTTAGTTAATTAAGGAACTGTTTGTTTAGACACATAAAGGATTATACCGTTAGGATAACCGAACGTGTTCATGGAAGTCAGCTTGACTTGGCCATGGTGTTCTTTATGGTTGAACTCTTTTTAAGGGCCTAACTATATTTTACCAATCATTAACGAAAGCATTGAAACGCATCACGTCTCTCGGATATGGTAATCCATGTATTCTATTATGCTTAAGAAAGTTTAGACCATTTTGGAATGTTAATACGTCGCCCAACCGAGTCGCTCAATTGGATGAGCCGTCTGAACGTGTATGCCTGTAGTCAGACTGCACGGGCGTCGGGGGTAAGGGACGTTGCTGTCTATTCATAATCTTCAAGCCTAACGTAGTACCCAGTGACATGTCTTATGACAGGGGTGTTTAGGACCAGTGTAATGAATACAGGGCCTCTGCCTATTCATGAGCCAGCATTCCATAATCTTGGTAGAATAACTAATGAAGTCATAGTATGCACTCACTTTAACCTTATCTGAATTACGAATTTTATCGCATTTACTTTATCTGTCTTATAAATTAGAAAATCCCAAAAATAAATATTCACTACTCCCTAACTATCTTAGGCTTAAATATAGGTTCGATTATACTGATATCTAAAAAATACGACTCTAGGTCATACTTCCCTTACTTATAAGGAGTAGTAAGATTTAGGCCCCGCTAAATATAAATTTAAAACAGTACCTTCCTCCCACGAGTGGCTGATCCTGGCGAGCCGCGGCCTGACGACACCACGCAAATAAAAACCGCCTGTTTCGACCATATCAACGACCCTAGTTTGATCAATAAGTATGAAATGGCGAGTATTGAAAACAACTCTAAATGCAAATTGTGGGTTGAAGAAGTTTTTGAGGAAGAATTGATTGAAATGATTGGAGAGAATATCATTGAAGAATACAACGAGGCTTTAAACATGGCTCTTGAAGCCTTATAGGAAAATAAAAAAATGGCTGAAGCTGAGATCCCGGTATCGGAGTGTGAATCACCAAAAAAGGTAGTTCAAAGGGAAGAGAGAAATATTAACGTTAAAGTTGATAATTTGAAATTCAAAACTCCTCTAAAGTCAACCTTTCCAAAAGTTGAAATTCAGTCAAATGTAATTCACAATTCTTTGGAGAGAGTAACTAAAGCAGTTAGATCCCAAAGATACAAGTCTGAAACGGCTAAAAAATCAGAGGAAGAGATTAAGGAATCCTTGTTTTCTTCAAAAAGCATGGGTTCTGGTACAGTACTTGAAAAGTCACCAAAAGGGGATGTACCTCTAGTCCCTACATCTCCCATTGCCAAGTCATTTTCTTTAAACATTAATGACTATCCTACCCTTGAACAAAATTCCCCAATTAAATCTTCTGCTTCCAATTTCAATTTGAATAAACCTCCTACTGTTAACAAATCTTTCATTCACTCTAATATTTCTTTTGCTGAAAGGGTGTCCGATCCTGCAAACACAAAGACAAACGAACAGTGCATCACCAATTCGTGCAAAGAGTCATGTGAAAAGATTAGGAATAGATGCATTGAAGAAGATACACCTACTGTCCAACTCTCGAAAGATCAGAATGTCAATAATCAGGATCCAGAAATTGGTAAAACTTGGGTTGACGAGTTTCCAGCCTCTTTCGACATGTTTGATACCGATAGTAAAATTAATCATGTAGTTGGAAATAATTCTTGTAATAAAGGAGACAAAGCCATCGGTTCACAATTTGGGGCAAAAAAATTATCTTACAAAGAAGAGATGATCAAGTTTGGCATGCTTATGAAGAATATGGTTGATGATGAGTGTCCTAAAAACACTCATAAACCATGAGACTCCCTTCGTGGAATACCCGTGGCCTCAGCAATAAATCACGAGGAGGCAAGGTGGGTTTTTTGGTTTATCATTTTCAAATTCAATTCATAGCAACACAAGAGACAATGATAAAAGAAGTATCACAAACAACTCTCAATGCAATTTGGAAACATCATTCTTTTGATGCGGTGCAGTCCAGTTCGAACGGAAGGTCAGGAGGTCTTTTGTCGATATGGAGAACCGATTACTTTTCGTTGATTCAATCGTGGGTCAGACCCAATTGGATAGCCACTATATTGAGGTACTTACCTAATAACGATATTGTTCTTATTATAAATGTTTATGCACCGCAACAGGAAGATAAGAAAAAGGCAGTTTGGTCACAATTAACCAATATTGCTCGAAATTGGCCGGCCCGTTGTGTATGTTGGGGGATTTTAATTCGGTTTCCTCACCGAATGAAAGACTTAGAGAAGCGATAGATCTCAATAGCATCGTCACTTTCAATAATTTCATCCTTAATGCCAACTTGTTTGATGAACACTTGTCAAATGATGACTTTACTTGGGAGGGTCCTTTAGGCAAATTTTCACGCATTGATAGGATTTTGGTCAACCTCAAGTGGACTCAATCGTGGCCGGAGGCTATTATGATTTTGGCCAACCCGGATAGTTCAGACCACAAGCCTATTATTTGGGGTAAAAAGTTGGTGGATTGGGGTCCTAAGCCATTTCGTTTCGACAATTCGTGGTTTTCAAAACTGGGATTTCTAGGGCTGTGTGAATCATTTTGGTGCAATTATCCTGTGATGGGTTGGGCAGCCTTCATCATAGGGAAAAAACTTCGTTTACTTAAAGCCGACTTAAAAGAGTGGAAGCAATTGAATTTTGATCAGGATACGGTGGCATTAAGCAACTGTGTTTCGGGTATAAAATGCTTAAAAGAGCTTTTTAAGCAGCATGATCTTAAAATGGTCAAGAAAACGTTGACGATACGTATCGATACAAAAAGGAGACTTCAATCTCGTTATTTATGGTTAAGATTAGGAGATAAAAATTCGAAATTTTTTCATGCCGTCTCTCGTATTAGGCAACAATCCTCTCATATTTCGGGTTTGAACTTCAATGGTTTATGGCAAGAAAATCCCCAGCTGGTTAAAGAGTTTGCAATCAAACATTTTGAAAATCTTTTTTCTTTACAAAATAGCAGGTCTGATATTTTGCCGATTGATTGGGCTTCCCTCAATATAAGCCCAATTTCAGCCCATTTTCAAATTGCTTTAGAAACTGCTTTTTCGGCTTCTGAAGTTTTTGATGTCATTAAGCGTTTCGATGGCAACAAAACTCCGGGTCCGGATGGGTTCTCTTTACAATTTTTCAAAAAAGCTTGGAACTTTTTGGAAGACGATTTAATGGAAATGTTCGAGCAATTTCACAACCATCATTCTTTTCCGAAAGGGTTTAATGCTTCTTTCATTGTTTTGATCCCAAAGTCTAACTCGGCCAAATGTATTGAACATCTTAGGCCCATAAGCCTCATCAACGCTCCTTACAAGATAATAGCAAAAATGTTCGCTAATAGGCTTAAGATGGTTATCCCTTCTATTATTAGCGAAAACCAAAATGGTTTTGTTCCAGCTAGATTATTAATGGACGGGGTCATGATAGTTAATGAAGTGGTGCAAAGGGCTAAGAAAAAGAAGAGGCCCACTCTTATTTTAAAAATTGATTTCTCAAAGGCTTATGATTGTGTTTCGCACGATTTTCTTCTCAAGATTCTTTTCAAAATGGGTTTTGGCCAAAAGTTTATTTCATGGATTAAAGTTTGTATTTCCAACATTCAATTTTCGGTTCTTTTGAATGGTTCTCCTTCTCGCGAAGGAATTATGCATAGAGGTTTAAGACAAGGAGATCCGCTTTCGTCTTTTTTGTTCATTATTGTAGCCGAGATTCTAAGCAAACTTTTATCAAGGGACCTTGAAAATGGTATGTTGAAAGGGTGTTCTTTCGGGTAAGAGTTAAAGGTTAATCATTCTCATTTCGCAGACGACACTATTATTTTTGCTCATCCTTCCGTTCAAGAGCTTAATCGGATTAAACACTTATTGGATTTATTCTTTCTCCATTCCGGGTTGCAAATGAACGCCGTTAAGACAACGTTATATGGTATCCATATTTCAAGAGAAGATATGATTTCTTTTTCGGCCATTTTCGATTACAAAGTGGGAGTCTTCTCAATAGAGTATTTAGGCATTCCGATTGCCCTATCCTACAATAAAACCTCTATGTGGGATCCCGTGGTTAAAAAATTTAAGAAGAAATTAGCGGGATGGAAGGGAAGGTGCCTCTCTTTTGGAGGTCGTCTTTTATGGTTAATGCGGTAATTTCTAACCTTCCTCTACATTTTATGTCCATCTACAAGGCTCCAATCTCTGTTATCAAGCAACTTGAAAAATACCGGAGAAACTTTCTTTGGAGTGGTGATTGCCTCAAAAAGAAGTCTTGTCTCGTTAAGTGGGAATCGGTATGCCTTCCCAAAGACATGTGTGGATTAGGTATTATTTGTGACGCCCCGTACTAATTCATCATGTACGGACCATCAACAACAAAATCATTACAAGGTCAAACACTATATGTTATTTCAAAATACGTTTGCATTCATGGTAAAAGGTGACGTCATAACTAACGTCGAATGTTTTACATCAAAAGTATGCTTCTATGAATAGAAGCAAAGATAATAGTGCGTGACCCTTAGTTCGTTACAAATCATAGTTTCAAAAGTAATAATGTTTATGAATGCAAGATAAACGTTCATGTAGTGACATCTCTAAAGCAGCGGGTGTCTACAGCAAGACTAGTACAACAGCGGAAGCAAGCAACCTTAAGCACCTGAGAAAAACATGCTTAAAAATGTCAACACAAAGGTTGGTGAGCTATAGTTTAAGTATAACAGTAATGTAAGGTAGGCCACGAGATTTCAGTGCTACAAAGAGCGTTTCAAAACAGTATGATAAAGTATATGTTTAACCGTGGGCACTTGGTAACTAACTTAACGTTTATAACCCCCTGAAAGTACACTTGGTGAGTGCGTGTGTTTACGAAGTATTAAACACTCGTTAAATGCTAGTGCGACTAGCCCGAGTGGGGATGTCAAACCCTATGGATCCATATCTAAGATTCGCGTTCACCGGTTCAAAGACCGATGACTAAATGTTACCGAGCTAACGGGGAAAGTTTATGCCGTTGTATAACCCACAGATATATAAAGTTTAAGTACTCGTGCCTAGTATGTAAAACGTAAAATGCGCATGTATTCTCAGTTCCCAAAATAGTTAAAGTAAAAAGGGATGCTATAACTCACAGTGGTAAAGTAGTAGTAAAGTTGAGTCGGGAAGTAAGCAAATATGTAGGTCCGGAAAGTCCTCAACCTAAGTCAAATATTACTAAGTTAGTAAATCGTCCCAATAGGTTTAAATGTATGTAAATTAGGTCTTAAGAGTCATCATCATTCATCATCAAACAAAAAGTATAAAGTAAGTTTCGTTCTAGAAATGAGTTTAAAACAAAGGCTGACTTCGATCAGTCACCACGGCCTCCATACCTACTGAAATAAGGTGAGACCAGTGGCCATGGCTCCGTATATAAGTCCTTTAGTTTCTGTAAGAATCCAAGAAGCAAACTCGTCTTTGTTTGACTGTGGCGACGGTTTAAGTACGAGTAGGTCAGAATTTTCAGCACAACGTTAAAAGGACATTCGTTCGGAGGGCCATAGATCCTAAACCGTAACTCGGATTAAGATGAGTGTTAAACGAAAAATTATCTACTCGAATAGAGATAACTGAAAATTAACTTTACAGTAGCCCAGGTATTCTGATCTGTTCCAGAAAACAGTAAACAGTAGGTTCCGGTGGGTTCTTGGTGCTTGATATTCATCACGGTTCTCATCCTTGATGCATATAGCTTCAAGTGTACAACTCGTTGATGTGTTTACATCATCTTTACCAAGTTTTGACCATCATAACCCAAGTGTAAGTCTAATATAAGTAGCACAACTCAATTAAGTGTTGCAAGTAGTTTGATGAACCAAAGTTACATCAAGATCTTAGATCCGACACATACATGAACTCTAAAGGTAATATTAACCAAGTTTTGACTATCATGACACTAGTGTAGGTCTAAGATATGTAGAACAACTCACTTAAGAGTTGTATGATGTTTGATGAACCAAAGTTACATCAAGACCTTAGATCCAACACATACAAGAGTTATAAAAGTAATATTGAACTACAAACTTGAAAGTAAACTAACTAATCAAGATCTCAAGTTGTAGAACATAGTTCTTAGTTAGATCTTGAAGATCCAAGACCCAAAAGTCTAGATCTAAAGTTATTAAGTTAAATCCAACACAAGTGTATGAAGTTATAACTAAAAAGTTATACTTCCATGTTCTTGAACTTATAAAGTTAACTTTAGTTCAAAAAAGTATGAGATCAAGATTAACTTGTAATACTTGACCAACAACAACCAAAATCACGAATTGAACATGAACAAAATGGAGAATTAATTGGAATCTACAAGTAAATAAGTTCATGGTTGCTCACACTTTTAAAGATTCAAGCCAAAGTCTTGATCTTTAAGGAAGTAAACTTTAAGTTTACAACATGAACTTCAAGTATGGTTTTACAACTCATGAACCTTCAATCTTTCAAACATTAAATGTAGAACATAAACTAGAAAGTTTATGTTCTTGTATGTTCTTGTATGAACAAGATAAAGTGAATAACAAACTAGAGAGTTTGATTCTTAGTAACTAGTAAGTAACAACAACAACTACAAGTAATCAAACAACAACAAGAAACTAGAAAACAAACAAGCAAATGATGATGATATGGGAGTATGTATGCTACGGTTTTTGCAAGGAAAAGAAGAGAAGAAAAAGCTTTGTTCTCACAAGTCTTGAGAGAAAAAGGAGAGAAAATAAGATGCAAGTTTGAAGTGTGTGTGAGAAATGAAGATACAAGAGGATAAGTAATAAAAAAAAAGATTTTGAACTCTCTCCAAGGCCTCTAGGCTGACGGTTCACAAGGAGAAGGGGGAGGGAGTTGTCCACAAGTCTCTTCATGTATTTTGGCTCAAAAGTTGGTCATATGGGGTGTTTGCATGGGAACATGGTGTAAGTAACTTGTAACTAGATTTCATGTGCACTAATCCATCTAGTTTAGTTCTAAAGTAATACTTGCATATTAAGATGGGCTAAATAGTCCATTGAGGATGTAGGTGGGCTTCTAAGTCCATTAACATAAGCCCAAGTCTAATTAAGTAATAATCCAAACAAAAGCCCAAGTAATTAACTAGTAACCTTAGTTAATTAAAAATGATTAATAACAATTAATCATGAATGTGTCACAAAGACGTGTTGGGCATTCAAAAGTCAATCATGGTAACAAGTAAATGTAATAACATACATTCATTAAATCACAAGTATTAATAATAAACATTATTAATAATAGGTGGAAAAACCAGGGTCGTTACATTACCCACCTGTTAAAGAAAATTTCGTCCCGAAATTTTAAGCTGAGGTAGATGGAGGAGTCGGGAAAAGGTGAGGATACTTCTGCATCATTTGATCCTCTCGTTCCCAGGTAAACTCAGGTCCTCGTTTGGCATTCCATCATACTCGGACGATCGGAATCTTGTTGTGTTTCAAAGTCTTGACCTCACGGTCCATAATTTCAACAGGCTCTTCCACGAAGTGGAGTTTGTCGTCAATTGTAAGTTCCTCCAATGGTATGATAAGTTCTGGTGGAGCAAGACACTTCTTCAAATTTGATACATGGAAGGTAGGATGAACTGAGCTCAATTGAGTTGGAAGATCCAAACGGTAAGCAACGGGTCCAACACGCTCCAAGATTTCAAAAGGGCCAATGTATCGCGGGTTTAAATTTCCGCACTTTCCAAAACGAATCACACCTTTCCAAGGTGCAACCTTCAACATTACACAGTCACCAACATTGAATTCAAAGTCCTTACGTTTACGGTCTGCATAACTCTTTTGGCGATCACGAGCCGTCTTAAGTCTAGCTTGAATTTGAGCAATCTTCTCCGTTGTTTCATGGACTACCTCGGGTCCGGTGATTTTCTTTTCGCCTACTTCAGCCCAACAAATAGGAGATCGGCACTTGCGGCCATACAATGCTTCAAAAGGTGCGACATTAATGCTCGAGTGATAATTGTTGTTGTAAGAAAATTCGGTGAGTGGCAAATGCCTTTCCCAGGCCTTTCCGAAATCGATAACACATGCACGCAACATGTCCTCCAAAGTCTGAATCGTTCGTTCGCTCTGACCGTCGGTCTATGGGTGATAAGCAGTATTCATGTCGAGACGAGTTCCCATGGCTTCTTGCAAAGAACGCCAAAATCTAGAAGCAAAATGGGGATCGCGATCTGAGATGATCAATAAAGGTACACCATGACGAGATACAACCTCTTTGATGTATAGTTAAGCAAGTCTCTCCATTGTATCCGTTTTCTTCATCGCTAGAAAGTGTGCAGATTTAGTAAGACGGTCAACGATAACCCAAATGGTATCGTATCCGCCCACCGTTTTTGGTAGCTTGGTGATGAAATCCATTGTTATCCTTTCCCACTTCCATTGTAGGATTTCCGATTGTTGAAGTAATCCAGAGGGCCTCTGATGTTCGGCCTTAACTTTTGAACAAGTCAAACACTTACCAACATAAGTTGTAACGTCTTTCTTAAGATTGGGCCACCAATACTGTTCCTTAAGATCGTGATACATTTTGCCTGCTCCGGGATGAATCGAATATCTCGACTTGTGGGCTTCATCTAATATAAGGTTCTGTAGATCTCCATAACGAGGTACCCAAATTCTTCCGGCATAACATCGGAGTCCAGTCTCCTTAACCTCGAATCGAGAGACAAGTATGTTCAAATGTTCATGAGATATATTCTCCTCCTTGAGAGCCTCATCTTGGGCTACTCGGATCTGGCTGTTGAGATTCGAATGAATGGTGATGTTCAGTGCCCGAACACGAAGAGGTTCCATCCTCTCCTTTCGGCTCAAAGCGTCAGCTACAACATTGGCCTTGCCAGGATGATAAAGAAGTTTACAATCATAATCGTTTAGTGTCTCGATCCATCGGCGCTATCTCATATTCAGTTGCTTCTGATCAAAGATGTGCTGGAGGCTTTTGTGGTCGGTGAAGATAGTGCTCTTAGTTCCATACAAATAGTGTCTCTACAATTTAAGCGCAAAGACAACGGCTCCAAGTTCGAGATCGTGAGTAGTGTAGTTCTACTCGTAAATCTTCAGTTGTTGGGAGGCATAAGCGATAACCTTTGTGCGTTGCATCAGTACACAACCAAAACCACTTTTTAAAGCATCGCAATAAACGACGAAATCGTCACTGCCTTCAGGAAGTGATAAGATAGGTGCGGTGGTTAACTTCTTCTTCAAGGTTTGAAATGCTGATTCGTGTGCGGGTTCTCAAATGAATTTCTTCCCTTTGTGAGTCAACGCGGTCAAAGGACGCGCAATCAGAGAGAAACCTTCAATAAACCTTCGATAGTAACCAGCGAGACCTAGAAATTAGTGAATATGAGTTGGAGTAGTGGGGGTCTCCCACTTGCTGATAGCTTCAATCTTGGTGGGATCAACTTTGATATCCTGGTCACTCACAACATGACCCAGAAATTGGACTTCCTTCAACCAAAATTCACACTTGGAGAATTTCGCATAAAGTTGCTCTTGTCTCAAGAGTTCAAGCACTACTCGAAGATGTTGCTCATGCTCTTCTTCGCCCTTGGAGTAGATGAGGATATCATCTATGAAGACGATAACGAACTTATCCAGGTATGGTTTGCAGACACGATTCATGAGGTCCATGAACACGGCAGGTGCGTTGGTTAAACTGAATGGCATCACGAGAAACTCATAATGACCATAACGAGTTCTGAATACAGTCTTCATCACATCGCTTTCTTTTACCCTCAACTGGTGATAACCGGATCGCAAATCGATCTTAGAGTAGACGCTCGATCCTTGTAGCTGATCGAAAAGATCGTAAATTCGGGGAAGAGGATACCGATTCTTGATCGTCAATTTGTTGAGTTCACGGTAGTCGATACACATGCGGAAGGATCCATCCTTCTTCTTCACAAATAAAACAGGTGCGCCCCAAGGCGAGAAACTTGGTTGGATAAATCCTCGATCTAACAGCTCTTGTAGTTGACTCTGTAATTCTTGCATCTAGGAAGGTGCGAGTCTATAAGGTGCGCGAGCTACAGGTGCTGCTCCTGGCACTAAATCGATCTGAAACTCTACGGCTCTCGGTGGCGGTAATCCAGGCAATTCTTCAGGAAAGACATCGGAAAATTCGTTCACAATTCGAACATCGTCCACACTCTTCACCTCAGTTTCTACCATTTTCACATGTGCTAGTACATCAAGACGTCCTTTCTTCATGATCTTTTGCGCTTTCACGTAACTAATGAGGTTCAGCTTCGAGGTACATCTCTCTCCGTAAATGATCAGTGGCTCGCCGTCTCCGTGTGGTATACGAAGAGCTTTATCTCCACAGATAATGTTAGCCCTTATCTTGGTCAACCAGTCCATACCGACAATAACATCAAAGCTTCCCAACTTAATGGGTATCAAGTCAATCTTGAAATCTACACCAGCTATGTTGATAATAGCTCCTCGACTAATATGGTCAACTTTCTCAAGTTTTCCATTGGCTACCTCTACAAGCATACTCTCCTTTAAAGGAACTATCGACCAATTTATCTTATCGCAAAAGTGTCTACATACATAACTTCTATCGGCACCAGTATCAAATAGGACTGAAGCTAAAAGATTGTTGATAGTGAATATACCTGTCACCAAGTCGGGGTTCTCACGGGCGTCCCTTGCATTAACGTTGAAAGCTCTGCCACACGGTGGTCCGCCGTCCTTTCGCTTGTTGGGGCACACATTTCTGAAATGGCCCGTCTGTCCACTTTTTTGGTCCATTTGGGTTCGCCTTCACATTCAGGGTGGTGACCTTGCAGTCCTTACCGATATTTCCAGTCCGTTGGCACTTTTCACAAACCACATTACAATACCCGGTATGGTGCTTGTAGCACTGCTTGCATTGTGGTAAGGTTCCCTTGTAGTTCGAGTTGGGGTTCCCACCATTGTTGTTTCCTTTGAAACCCTCATGTCGCTTCACCGGGTTTTGTTCATAGGCTCTACCCTTGTTGTTATCCCACTTTCGCTTATCACTACTACCCGCTTCAGACTTAGCCTTCTCCGGTTCATCGATGATGATTTGGTTCATTAAAGTATGCGCCATGCGCATTGCCTCCGGGACATTAGGTGGCTTAGACGAGGTGACATTTCCCTTAATGAACTTAGGAAGTCCCCACAAGTATCTCTACATACGCTTGAATTCCGGGGTGACCATGGTAGGACACATCAGGGCTAGTTCCAAATACCTACGATTGTACCCATCGAGATTGTGACGACCCGGGAATTTCCGACTAAATTTAAACTTAATCTTTATATGATTTCGACACGATAAGCAAAGTCTGTAATGTTGAGTCTCAAAAAAAAAAAAAAAAAAAAACTTTGGAACAGTTTACATGAATGCATCTGACTTTATCCATTCCCGACGATTCACGAACCATTGTTGTAGATAAAGATGTATATATAAATATAAATATAAGTATGTATATTAATTTGAATTAATAAAATACAAATTAATCATTTGGATTGAAAATGTAAAGTAAAATACAAAGTAATTAAGCTATTATTAAAATAAATAAATATATATATATATATATATATATATATATATATATATATATATATATATATACATATATGACTCTTATACAAAATTAATATTATATATTAAATACTCAAATATGTTGAAAAGTTAACATAATAAATTTTATTACAAGTTAAGAATATAGTTGTTGTAAGTAATATTAATATTACTTAAATTATTACTATTAATATTAACATTAATATTAGTATTTTTGATATTAGTATTATTGTTATTATAATTATAATTATAATTAAAAGATTATTATTATCAAAAATAAAGATCTTAAATATAAATAATATTATAAGAATAATTAAAATTATAATTTAGTTGTATTAGTTATTATTATTATTCTATTTATTAAAAGATTAACTATAATCTATAAATATAATTATATAAAAATAAAAGGAATACAAATCAATATATAATACAGATGTATAAATACTGAAATATATATATACTGATACGCATATTGTAGTGACCCGAACTTTTCCATGTTTATATATATTAATTGAGATTGATATTTACATGATTAAATGTTTCCAACATGTTAAGCAATCAAACTTGTTAAGACTTGATTAATTGAAATATGTTTCATATAGACAATTGACCACCCAAGTTGACCGGTGATTCACGAACGTTAAAACTTGTAAAAAATATATGATGACATATATATGGATATATATATATAGTTAACATGATACTATGATAAGTAAACATATCATTAAGTATATTAACAATGAACTACATATGTAAAAACAAGACTACTAACTTAATGATTGTAAACGAGACATATATGTAACGATTATCGTTGTAAAGACATTTAATGTATATATATCATATTAAGAGATATTCATACATGATAATATCATGATAATATAATAATTTAAAATCTCATTTGATATTATAAACATTGGGTTAACAACATTTAACAAGATCGTTAACCTAAAGGTTTCAAAACAACACTTACATGTAACGACTAACGATGACTTAACGACTCAGTTAAAATGTATATACATGTAGTGTTTTAATATGTATTTATACACTTTTGAAAGACTTCAATACACTTATCAAAATACTTCTACTTAACAAAAATGCTTACAATTACATCCTCGTTCAGTTTCATCAACAATTCTACTCGTATGCACCCGTATTCGTACTCGTACAATACACAGCTTTTAGATGTATGTACTATTGGTATATACACTCCAATGATTAGCTCTTAGCAGCCCATGTGAGTCACCTAACATATGTGAGAACCATCATTTGGCAACTAGCATGAAATATCTCATAAAATTACAAAAATATGAGTAATCATTCATGACTTATTTACATGAAAACAAAATTACATATCCTTTATATCTAATCCATACATCAACGACCAAAAACACCTACAAACACTTTCATTCTTCAATTTTCTTCATCTAATTGATCTCTCTCAAGTTCTATCTTCAAGTTCTAAGTGTTCTTCATAAATTCCAAAAGTTCTAGTTTCATAAAATCAAGAATACTTTCAAGTTTGCTAGCTCACTTCCAATCTTGTAAGGTGATCATCCAACCTCAAGAAATCTTTGTTTCTTACAGTAGTTTATCATTCTAATACAAGGTAATATTCATATTCAAACTTTGGTTCAATTTCTATAACTATAACAATCTTATTTCAAGTGATGATCTTACTTGAACTTGTTTTCATGTCATGATTCTGCTTCAAGAACTTCGAGCCATCCAAGGATCCGTTGAAGCTAGATCCATTTTTCTCTTTTCCAGTAGGTTTATCCAAGGAACTTAAGGTAGTAATTATGTTCATAACATCATTCGATTCATACATATAAAGCTATCTTATTCGAAGGTTTAAACTTGTAATCACTAGAACATAGTTTAGTTAATTTTAAACTTGTTCGCAAACAAAAGTTAATCCTTCTAACTTGACTTTTAAAATCAACTAAACACATGTTCTATATCTATATGATATGCTAACTTAATGATTTAAAACCTGGAGACACGAAAAATACCTTAAAACCGGATTTACGCCGTCGTAGTAACACCGCGGGCTGTTTTGGGTTAGTTAATTAAAAACTATGATAAACTTTGATTTAAAAGTTGTTATTCTGAGAAAATGATTTTTATTATGAACATGAAACTATATCCAAAAATTATGGTTAAACTCAAAGTGGAAGTATGTTTTCTAAAATGGTCATCTAGACGTCGTTCTTTCGACTGAAATGACTACCTTTACAAAAACGACTTGTAACTTATTTTTCCGACTATAAACCTATAATTTTTCTGTTTAGATTCATAAAATAGAGTTCAATATGAAACCATAGCAATTTGATTCACTCAAAACGGATTTAAAATGAAGAAGTTATGGGTAAAACAAGATTGGATAATTTTTCTCATTTTAGCTACGTGAAAATTGGTAACAAATCTATTCCAACCATAATTTAATCAACTTGTATTGTATATTATGTAATCTTGAGATACCATAGACACGTATACAATGTTTCGACCTATCATGTCGACACATCTATATATATTTCGGAACAACCATAGACATTCTATATGTGAATGTTGGAGTTAGCTATACAGGGTTGAGGTTGATTCCAAAATATATATAGTTTGAGTTGTGATCAATACTGAGATACGTATACACTGGGTCGTGGATTGATTCAAGATAATATTTATCGATTTATTTCTGTACATCTAACTGTGGACAACTAGTTGTAGGTTACTAACGAGGACAGCTGACTTAATAAACTTAAAACATCAAAATATATTAAAAGTGTTGTAAATATATTTTGAACATACTTTGATATATATGTATATATTGTTATAGGTTCGTGAATAAACCAGTGGCCAAGTCTTACTTCCCGACGAAGTAAAAATCTGTGAAAATGAGTTATAGTCCCACTTTTAAAATCTAATATTTTTGGGATGAGAATACATGCAGGTTTTATAAATGATTTATAAAATAGACACAAGTACGTGAAACTACATTCTATGGTTGAATTATCGAAATCGAATATGCCCCTTTTTATTAAGTCTGGTAATCTAAGAATTAGGGAACAGACACCCTAATTGACGTGAATCCTAAAGATAGATCTATTGGGCCTAACAAACCCCATCCAAAGTACCGGATGCTTTAGTACTTCGAAATTTATATCATATCCGAAGGGTGTCCCGGAATGATGGGGATATTCTTATATATGCATCTTGTTAATGTCGGTTACCAGGTGTTCACCATATGAATGATTTTTATCTCTATGTATGGGATGTGTATTGAAATATGAAATCTTGTGGTCTATTGTTACGATTTGATATATATAGGTTAAACCTATAACTCACCAACATTTTTGTTGACGTTTAAAGCATGTTTATTCTCAGGTGAATACTAAGAGCTTCCGCTGTTGCATAATAAAATAAGGACAAGATTTGGAGTCCATGTTTGTATGATATTGTGTAAAAACTGCATTCAAGAAACTGATTTCGATGTAACATATTTGTATTGTAAACCATTATGTAATGGTCGTGTGTAAACAGGATATTTTAGATTATCATTATTTGATAATCTACGTAAAGCTTTATAAACCTTTATTTATGAAATAAAGGTTATGGTTTGTTTTAAAAATGAATGCAGTCTTTGAAAAACGTCTCATATAGAGGTCAAAACCTCGCAACGAAATCAATTAATATGGAACGTTTTTAATCAATAAGAACGGGACATTTTAGTTGGTATCCGAGCGTTGGTCTTAGAGAACCAGAATTTTGCATTAGTGTGTCTTATCGAGTTTGTTAGGATGCATTAGTGAGTCTGGACTTCGACCGTGTTTACTTGAAAAATGATTGCTTAACAAATTTTGTTGGAAACTATATATTTCTAACATGTGAATATTATGTGATATATTAATCTCTTAACGCATTTGATATTATGTGATAGATGTCTACCTCTAGAACAAGTCCCATTGACTCACCTAATAATAATGAAGAGTCAAATGTAAATTGGAATGATTCGTGGACTGATTCACAAGTTCCCGAAGAGGAACCGGAAGAAGAGTCAGAACCGGAAGAAGAATCGGAACCGGAAGAAGAATCGGAACCGGATGAAGAAATAGAACCGGTGGGGGAAATAATAAAACGGTTAAGTAAAAGAAAATCCTCAACCAACCGACCAAGGTTAATTATGGTCAATGGTGTTTCCGCCAAGGAAGCAAAATATTGGGAGGATTACCAATTCTCCGATGAATCGGATTCCGACGAGAATTCCGATGATGTTATAGAAATTACCCCAACTGAATTTAAAAATGCAAAAGAAAATAATAAGGGAAAGGGCATAAAAATAGAGAAATCTAATTCCAACCCCGATGAACTTTATATGTATCGTCAACCCCCGAAGTCCTTAAGTTGTAACAATGACCCGGGAACCTCTAAACCACCAGGTTTTTCTAAACCAATGTGGAAAACGACGGCTCGTATTAGGGGAACATCATATATCCCTAGAAACTTGGCAAAACGAACCAAAACCGAAGAAGAAGAAACAAGCGAGTCGGAATAAGATAGTTGTATTCGTGTAATATAGTGTGCTTATGCTTTATGATATATGTAAAAATTGCTTGTATTAATAAGTATTTTTTTTATGAATCTAACTCTTGTCTATTTTACAGTATAAAAACACAAAATGGATAGACAACCCAATATTTTAAGAGACCTACCCGGAGACATGATTGATGAAATCTTGTCTAGAGTCGGTCAGAATTCTTCGACACAACTATTTAAGGCGAGATCAGTTTGTAAGACATTCAAAGAACGTTCCAAGAATGTCTTGGTTTATAAAAGGATTTCGTTCGAAAGATGGGGGATATCACATTGGGAAATCCATAAGTTACGATGTGTTTACTTTGACGCATATATTGCGGGGAACCCAAATGCTATTTTACGCAATGGGTTAAGAAATTATTTTGACTCAATATATCCGAATATTGGACTTCGTGATTTAGAAAAAGCGGCTAACATGCAACATAAAGAAGCATGTTATGCTTACGGATTAGTAATGTTCGCTTCTCACCAAAGTGAGAACAAGAACATCGGGCTACAACTATTAAACAAAACGTTCCCACAAGTGACGGAGTCGGTAATTGGGGTAAGAAATGAGGTTTTTAGATTGTTACGGGACTGTTGGACATTACGTAACCCTCGTCCCTTTAACGACGTTACAACACGCTGTCTTATCAACGGCTATAACGGTTATGTTCCACAAGACCAAGGATGGGAAGTAATCCTAGTAAAACCAGAATGCATGACTTGTTTCTGGACGTATGAATTACGTGTCTTTATTGCCTTTGCTGAACGACTTGTGTACTAGCTAGAATTATCTTCACAACCATCTTGTATCAAATTTATTGTGTGCTATATTTCATGCTATATGTAAAATAAGCGGTATTGTAAGTTTGTAAAATATTGTGTAAAAGTTTGAACGCGAAATATTATTATAATCAGTTTTTCATATAGAATTGTAGTAGTTGAATTGTATATTAGCTACTAAATATGAACTTAACGGGTAGGTACTACCCGAATTTAAACTTATAAAACGCTAATATGAAGAAAAAGCTTTTATAAATGAGTTCATATTATGCTACGAAATACTATTAACTACTCTTAATATTCTGTATGATTAACTTGTTCCATTTGACTATTTTGAAGGAAATGGCACCGACTACTCGACACACCGTGAATATGAATGAAGAGGAATTCCGTAATTTTCTAGCTTCAAACATAGCCGCAGTACAGGCTGCGCTACATACCAACAATAACCTTGGATCTAGCAGTACAGGAAATCGTGTAGGATGCACCTACAAAGAATTCACTGCCTGCAAACCTTTGGAATTTGATGGAACCGAAGGACCGATCGGATTGAAACGGTGGACCGAGAAGGTCGAATCGGTGTTTGCCATAAGTAAGTGTACTGAAGAGGACAAAGTGAAGTACGCTACGCATACCTTCACAGGTTCTGCGTTAACATGGTGGAATACCTATCTAGAGCAAGTGGGACAAGATGATGCGTACGCACTACCGTGGTCAGCATTCAAGCACTTGATGAACGAGAAGTACCGTCCCAGAACCGAGGTCAATAAGCTCAAGATAGAACTTAGAGGGTTACGAACCCAAGGATTTGATATTACCATGTACGAAAGACGATTCACAGAATTGAGCCTATTGTGTCCGGGAGCATTCGAAGATGAGGAAGAGAAGATCGACGCGTTTGTGAAAGGATTACCGAAAAGAATCCAAGAAGATATAAGTTCACACGAGCCCCCCTCCATACAACAGGCATGTAGAATGGCTCACAAACTAGTGAACCAGATTGAAGAAAGAATTAAAGAACAGACTGCTGAAGAGGCCAATGTGAAGCAAGTCAAAAAAAAGTGGGAGGAAAACGGTGATAAGAATCACCAATACAACAACAACAGCAATTACAACAATAATCGAAACAATTATCCCAACAATCGCAACATCAATCGCAGCTACAACAAATGGCCCAACAACAACAACAACAACAACAACAGCAGCAACTACAACAATCATCCCAACAACAATAATAACCGCAACAACAACAACAATCAGAAGCAGCTATGCCAAAGGTGTGAAAAGTATCACTCGGGGTTCTGCACCAAATTTTGCAACAAGTGTAAAAGAAATGGTCATAGCGCGGCGAAGTGTGAGGTCTACGGACCAGGGGTTAATAGAACGAAAGGAACAAATGGTGTCGGAACGAGTAATGGCGGAGCAAGTAGTGTCGGAGCAAGTTATGCCAATGTAGTTTGTTATAAATGTGGAAAACTGGGCCACATTATTAGAAATTGCCCGAACCAGGAGAACACGAATGGACAAGGCCGCGGAAGAGTTTTCAATATTAATGCGGCAGAGGCACAGGAAGACCCGGAGCTTGTTACGGGTACGTTTCTTATTGACAATAAATCTGCTTACGTTTTATTTGATTCGGGTGCGGATAGAAGCTATATGAGTAGAGATTTTTGTGCTAAATTAAGTTGTCCATTGACGCCTTTGGATAGTAAATTTTTACTCGAATTAGCAAATAGAAAATTAATTTCAGCAGATAATATATGTCGGAATCGAGAAATTAAACTGGTTAGCGAAACATTTAAGATTGATTTGATACCAGTAGAGTTAGGGAGTTTTGATGTGATAATCGGTATGGACTGGTTGAAAGAAGTGAAAGCAGAGATCGTTTGTTATAAAAATGCAATTCGCATTATACGAGAAAAAGGAAAACCCTTAATGGTGTACGGAGAAAAGGGCAACACGAAGCTACATCTTATTAGTAATTTGAAGGCACAAAAACTAATAAGAAAAGGTTGCTATGCTGTCCTATCACACGTCGAGAAAGTACAAACTGAAGAAAAGAGCATCAATGATGTTCCCATTGCAAAAGAATTTCCCGATGTATTTTCGAAAGAATTACCGGGATTACCCCCACATCGATCCGTTGAATTTCAAATAGATCTTGTACCAGGAGCTGCACCAATAGCTCGTGCTCCTTACAGACTCGCACCCAGCGAGATGAAAGAATTGCAAAGCCAATTACAAGAACTTTTAGAGCGTGGTTTCATTCGACCAAGCACATCACCGTGGGGAGCTCCTGTTTTGTTTGTCAAGAAGAAAGATGGTACATTCAGGTTGTGTATCTACTACCGAGAGTTGAACAAACTTACCATCAAGAACCGCTACCCACTACCGAGAATCGACGACTTATTTGATCAACTACAAGGCTCGTCTGTTTATTCAAAGATTGACTTACGTTCCGGGTATCATCAAATGCGGGTGAAAGAAGATGATATTCCAAAGACTGCTTTCAGAACACGTTACGGTCATTACGAGTTTATGGTCATACCGTTTGGTTTAACTAATGCACCAGCTGTGTTCATGGACCTTATGAACCGAGTGTGTGGACCATACCTTGACAAGTTTGTCATTATTTTCATTGATGACATACTTATTTACTCAAAGAATGACCAAGAACACGGTGAACATTTGAGAAAGGTGTTAGAAGTATTGAGGAAGGAAGAATTGTTCGCTAAGTTTTCAAAGTGTGCATTTTGGTTGGAAGAAGTTCAATTCCTCGGTCACATAGTGAACAAAGAAGGTATTAAGGTGGATCCGGCAAAGATAGAAACTATTGAAAAGTGGGAAACCCCGAAAACTCCAAAACACATACGCCAGTTTTTAGGACTAGCTGGTTACTACAGAAGGTTCATCCAAGACTTTTCCAGAATAGCAAAACCCTTGACTGCATTAACGCATAAAGGGAAGAAATTTGAATGGAATGATGAACAAGAGAAAGCGTTTCAGTTATTGAAGAAAAAGCTAACTACGGCACCTATATTGTCATTGCCTGAAGGGAATGATGATTTTGTGATTTATTGTGACGCATCAAAGCAAGGTCTCGGTTGTGTATTAATGCAACGAACGAAGGTGATTGCTTATGTGTCTAGACAATTGAAGATTCACGAACAAAATTATACGACGCATGATTTGGAATTAGGCGCGGTTGTTTTTGCATTAAAGACTTGGAGGCACTACTTATATGGGGTCAAAAGTATTATATATACCGACCACAAAAGTCTTCAACACATATTTAATCAGAAATAACTGAATATGAGGCAGCGTAGGTGGATTGAATTATTGAATGATTACGACTTTGAGATTCGTTACCACCCGGGGAAGGCAAATGTGGTAGCTGATGCCTTGAGCAGGAAGGACAGAGAACCCATTCGAGTAAAATCTATGAATATAATGATTCATAATAACCTTACTACTCAAATAAAGGAGGCGCAACAAGGAGTTTTAAAAGAGGGAAATTTAAAGGATGAAATACCCAAAGGATCGGAGAAGCATCTTAATATTCAGGAAGACGGAATCCGGTATAGGGCTGAAAGGATTTGGGTACCAAAATTTGGAGATATGAGAGAAATGGTACTTAGAGAAGCTCATAAAACCAGATACTCAATACATCCTGGAACGGGGAAGATGTACAAGGATCTCAAGAAACATTTTTGGTGGCCGGGTATGAAAGCCGATGTTGCAAAATACGTAGGAGAATGTTTGACGTGTTCTAAGGTCAAAGCTGAGCATCAGAAACCATCAGGTCTACTTCAACAACCCGAAATCCCGGAATGGAAATGGGAAAACATTACCATGGATTTCATCACTAAATTGCCAAGGACTGCAAGTGGGTTTGATACTATTTGGGTAATAGTTGATCGTCTCACCAAATCAGCACACTTCCTGCCAATAAGAGAAGATGACAAGATGGAGAAGTTAGCACGACTGTATTTGAAGGAAGTCCTCTCCAGACATGGAATACCAATCTCTATTATCTCTGATAGGGATGGTAGATTTATTTCAAGATTCTGGCAGACATTACAGCAAGCATTAGGAACTCGTCTAGACATGAGTACTGCCTATCATCTACAAACTGATGGGCAGAGTGAAAGGATGATACAAACGCTTGAAGACATGCTACGAGCATGTGTTATTGATTTTGGAAACAGTTGGGATTGACATCTACCGTTAGCAGAATTTTCCTACAACAACAGCTACCATTCAAGCATTGAGATGGCGCCGTTTGAAGCACTTTATGGTAGAAAGTGCAGGTCTCCTATTTGTTGGAGTGAAGTGGGGGATAGACAGATTACAGGTCTGGAGATTATACAAGAAACTACCGAGAAGATCATCCAAATTCAACAACGGTTGAAAACCGCCCAAAGTCGACAAAAGAGCTACGCTGACATTAAAAGAAAAGATATAGAATTTGAAATTGGAGAGATGGTCATGCTTAAAGTTGCACCTTGGAAAGGCGTTGTTCGATTTGGTAAACGAGGGAAATTAAATCCAAGGTATATTGGACCATTCAAGATTATTGATCGTGTCGGACCAATAGCTTACCGACTTGAGTTACCTCAATAACTCGCGGCTGTACATAACACTTTCCACGTCTCGAATTTGAAGAAATTTTTTGCTAAAGAAGATCTCACTATTCCGTTAGATGAAATCCAAATCAACGAAAAACTTCAATTCATCGAAGAACCCGTCGAAATAATGGATCGTGAGGTTAAAAGACTTAAGAAAAACAAGATACCAATTGTTAAGGTTCGATGGAATGCTCGTAGAGGACCCGAGTTCACCTGGGAGCGTGAAGATCAGATGAAGAAGAAATACCCGCATATATTTCCAGAAGATTCGTCAACACCTTCAACAGCTTAAAATTTCGGGACGAAATTTATTTAACGGGTAGGTACTGTAGTGACCCGAACTTTTCCATGTTTATATATATTAATTGAGATTGATATTTACATGATTAAATGTTTCCAACATGTTAAGCAATCAAACTTGTTAAGACTTGATTAATTGAAATATGTTTCATATAGACAATTGACCACCCAAGTTGACCGGTGATTCACGAACGTTAAAACTTGTAAAAACTATATGATGACATATATATGGATATATATATAGTTAACATGATACTATGATAAGTAAACATATCATTAAGTATATTAACAATGAACTACATATGTAAAAACAAGACTACTAACTTAATGATTGTTAAACGAGACATATATGTAACGATTATCGTTGTAAAGACATTTAATGTATATATATCATATTAAGAGATATTCATACATGATAATATCATGATAATATAATAATTTAAAATCTCATTTGATATTATAAACATTGGGTTAACAACATTTAACAAGATCGTTAACCTAAAGGTTTCAAAACAACACTTACATGTAACGACTAACGATGACTTAACGACTCAGTTAAAATGTATATACATGTAGTGTTTTAATATGTATTTATACACTTTTGAAAGACTTCAATACACTTATCAAAATACTTCTACTTAACAAAAATGCTTACAATTACATCCTCGTTCAGTTTCATCAACAATTCTACTCGTATGCACCCGTATTCGTACTCGTACAATACACAGCTTTTAGATGTATGTACTATTGGTATATACACTCCAATGATTAGCTCTTAGCAGCCCATGTGAGTCACCTAACACATGTGAGAACCATCATTTGGCAACTAGCATGAAATATCTCATAAAATTACAAAAATATGAGTAATCATTCATGACTTATTTACATGAAAACAAAATTACATATCCTTTATATCTAATCCATACATCAACGACCAAAAACACCTACAAACACTTTCATTCTTCAATTTTCTTCATCTAATTGATCTCTCTCAAGTTCTATCTTCAAGTTCTAAGTGTTCTTCATAAATTCCAAAAGTTCTAGTTTCATAAAATCAAGAATACTTTCAAGTTTGCTAGCTCACTTCCAATCTTGTAAGGTGATCATCCAACCTCAAGAAATCTTTGTTTCTTACAGTAGTTTATCATTCTAATACAAGGTAATATTCATATTCAAACTTTGGTTCAATTTCTATAACTATAACAATCTTATTTCAAGTGATGATCTTACTTGAACTTGTTTTCGTGTCATGATTCTGCTTCAAGAACTTCGAGCCATCCAAGGATCCGTTGAAGCTAGATCCATTTTTCTCTTTTCCAGTAGGTTTATCCAAGGAACTTAAGGTAGTAATGATGTTCATAACATCATTCGATTCATACATATAAAGCTATCTTATTCGAAGGTTTAAACTTGTAATCACTAGAACATAGTTTAGTTAATTCTAAACTTGTTCGCAAAAAAAAGTTAATCCTTCTAACTTGACTTTTAAAATCAACTAAACACATGTTCTATATCTATATGATATGCTAACTTAATGATTTAAAACCTGGAGACACGAAAAACACCGTAAAACCGGATTTATGCCGTCGTAGTAACACCGCAGGCTGTTTTGGGTTAGTTAATTAAAAACTATGATAAACTTTGATTTAAAAGTTGTTATTCTGAGAAAATGATTTTTATTATGAACATGAAACTATATCCAAAAATTATGGTTAAACTCAAAGTGGAAGTATGTTTTCTAAAATGGTCATCTAGACGTCGTTCTTTCGACTGAAATGACTACCTTTACAAAAACGACTTGTAACTTATTTTTCCGACTATAAACCTATAATTTTTCTGTTTAGATTCATAAAATAGAGTTCAATATGAAACCATAGCAATTTGATTCACTCAAAACGGATTTAAAATGAAGAAGTTATGGGTAAAACAAGATTGGATAATTTTTCTCATTTTAGCTACGTGAAAATTGGTAACAAATCTATTCCAACCATAACTTAATCAACTTGTATTGTATATTATGTAATCTTGAGATACCATAGACACGTATACAATGTTTCGACCTATCATGTCGACACATCTATATATATTTCGGAACAACCATAGACACTCTATATGTGAATGTTGGAGTTAGCTATACAGGGTTGAGGTTGATTCCAAAATATATATAGTTTGAGTTGTGATCAATACTGAGATACGTATACACTGGGTCGTGGATTGATTCAAGATAATATTTATCAATTTATTTCTGTACATCTAACTGTGGACAACTAGTTGTAGGTTACTAACGAGGACAGCTGACTTAATAAACTTAAAACATCAAAATATATTAAAAGTGTTGTAAATATATTTTGAACATACTTTGATATATATGTATATATTGTTATAGGTTCGTGAATCAACCAGTGGCCAAGTCTTACTTCCCGACGAAGTAAAAATCTGTGAAAGTGAGTTATAGTCCCACTTTTAAAATCTAATATTTTTGGGATGAGAATACATGCAGGTTTTATAAATGATTTACAAAATAGACACAAGTACGTGAAACTACATTCTATGGTTGAATTATCGAAATCGAATATGCCCCTTTTTATTAAGTCTGGTAATCTAAGAATTAGGGAACAGACACCCTAATTGACGTGAATCCTAAAGATAGATCTATTGGGCCTAACAAACCCCATCCAAAGTACCGGATGCTTTAGTACTTCGAAATTTATATCATATCCGAAGGGTGTCCCGGAATGATGGGGATATTCTTATATATGCATCTTGTTAATGTCGGTTACCAGGTGTTCACCATATGAATGATTTTTATCTCTATGTATGGGATGTGTATTGAAATATGAAATCTTGTGGTCTATTGTTACGATTTGATATATATAGGTTAAACCTATAACTCACCAATATTTTTGTTGACGTTTAAAGCATGTTTATTCTCAGGTGAATACTAAGAGCTTCCGCTGTTGCATAATAAAATAAGGACAAGATTTGGAGTCCATGTTTGTATGATATTGTGTAAAAACTGCATTCAAGAAACTGATTTCAATGTAACATATTTGTATTGTAAACCATTATGTAATGATCGTGTGTAAACAGGATATTTTAGATTATCATTATTTGATAATCTACGTAAAGCTTTATAAACCTTTATTTATGAAATAAAGGTTATGGTTTGTTTTAAAAATGAATGCAGTCTTTGAAAAACGTCTCATATAGAGGTCAAAACCTCGCAACGAAATCAATTAATATGGAACGTTTTTAATCAATAAGAACGGGACATTTCACATATACATATTTAATATACAAATATAAAGTAGATATATAAATAAAAAATAGATATATATATATATATAGTATACAGTTAAATATATTTATATATAATATATAAATATGATTATAATCCGTATACAATATATATTCCTGTCTGAATTCAGATTCCAAGTTAAACACAAGGCAACAAATTCTGTTAAAGTAATGGTACACTTTTATTTATTTTTATTTATTATATTTCTGTTCCTGATTGGAACTTGTCGACCCTTCACAGCTATACAACAACAATTACTTCTTGTTTATGGCAAAAATCATTCTAAACTTCACCACCTTTATCAATTATAATCATTACTTACTGCAAATTCGAAGAACCAATAACAGAAAAATTGAAGAACGACCTTTTAACCTCTGTTCTTGATCTATTATACAAAAAGCTTGAATTCAAATGAATTTGTAAAAAGTAAAAATGCAGTCACATGAGGATTTAATTACTCAAACTATCTGCAAATGTTGGGTTTCCAATTCGTCAAAACGAATGCGAATTCTCAAGTCAAAGTTTCGTTTCAAAAAAGTCAAACGTATGAACAATCATCAAATTCGAGTTCATACAGTTGTTTTAAGTTCAATTGATGAATTGGAAAGTTTTTAGGAGTTATTTGAAACATAATTCATTTTATAATTTTTATCTAAAACTGCCTTCAAATCGAAAATCAATATTTTTTTTTTAAAAAGAGCTGCGACAGCAGCTGTGTTTTTTTTTCTGTTTCTATATTTTTTTTTGTTTGATTTTATATAAGAGTCCAACACTGGTTAACTAATTTTAAGTACCTAATATTATTTTTGTAATTGAGTCATGGGTTGGAAAATTGCTTTGGCCGATTGTTTTTGGGAAGGAGAGGAAGAAGGAAGCATATACTTACGGGTTATATAAATAAAAAAAAAGTTGTTAAAACAGAAAAATAGTTTCGGATGGATGGTTAGGAGGGATGTTGGGATAGCGGGAGGTCTCGGGTTCGAGTCTCGCCTAAACCATTTCTTTTAGAAAAGCTCTTTGAAGGGTATACACTTTTATTACTTTTATTATTATTATTATTATTATCATTCTTATTATTATTGTTATAATTATAATTATTAGTGTTATCATTATTATTGTTATCATTAATGTTTTAAACATTATTATTATGATTAATATTGTTATTATTAGTTTTGCTATTATTAGTATTATAAATTATAATTATAATTATAACTATTAATACTATTATTATTACTAATAAAAGAATTAACTAGCAAATATTGTTTTTATCATGATTACAACCACAATTATACTTATTAATATTATGGTTAAGTTAATCATTAGTATTACTAAAATAAAGTAATTACATATTATTATCATCTAACTAAGTATTATTATCATAACTATAATTATTATTATCACCATAAGTATTACTATTTAGGTTGTTATGAGTATTACCACTAATATTACTATAAGTATTATTTTTAATTTCATTAAAATTAGTATTTGTATCATATTATAATTAATAGTATTAATATTATTGTTACCACCTGTATTATAATTATAATTAGTATTATAATCAACATTATAAGTACCATAGTCATTATTAGGATTATTATCGTTATAAGTATTATTATTTATGTTTTCAAGAGTATTATTATGTAGTTACTAAAACTATTATCATAATTAGCATTAACAATAAAAAAATTAACATTTTTACATTTACTATCATTAATATCATTATTATTATTATTATTATTAATAAAATTATTAACATTATTAGTTAATTAATAATATTAAGTATTATGAACATTTTTACCACTATCAACATTATTTTAGTATTATTATAACTACTGTTATTAATATACAAATGATATAGGTTCGTGAATCCGAGGCCAACCCCGCATTGTTCAGTTGTTCAATATAATCATGTGTATTTTTACTACAAAATACATTAGGTGAGTTATAGTCCCACTTTTAAAATCTAATATTTTTGGGATGAGAATACATGCAGGTTTTATAAATGATTTACAAAATAGACACAAGTACGTGAAACTACATTCTATGGTTGAATTATCGAAATCGAATATGCTCCTTTTTATTAAGTCTGGTAATCTAAGAATTAGGGAACAGACACCCTAATTGACGCGAATCCTAAAGATAGATCTATTGGGCCTAACAAACCCCATCCAAAGTACCGGATGCTTTAGTACTTCGAAATTTATATCATATCCGAAGGGTGTCCCGGAATGATGGGGATATTCTTCAATATGCATCTTGTTAATGTCGGTTACCAGGTTTTCAATCCATATGAATGATTTTTGTCTCTATGCATGGGACGTATGTTTACGAGAAATGGAAATATGAAATCTTGTGGTCTATTAAAATTATGAAATGATTATTTATGATAAACTAATGAACTCACCAACCTTTTGGTTGACACTTGAAAGCATGTTTATTCTCAGGTATGAAAGAAACGTTCCGCTGTGCATTTGCTCATTTTAAAGACAGTATTTGGAGTCGATCATCGCAATGGAACCAGTTGTTGGTGACTTCGTCCAGATGGTTTAGGACGGGTCTTCACAGTTGGTATCAGAGCGGTGGTCTTAGCGAACCAGGTCTGCATTAGTGAGTCTAACTGATAAGTCGTTAGGATGCTTTAGTGAGTCTGGACTTCGACCGTGTCTGCATGTCAAAAGTTTTGCTTATCATTTTGTGTCGAAAACTACCTGCTTATCATTCCTAGTCTAGACACATCTTGCTGCATTGATTGCATGAATAGTGTATAGACAAATTCATATCTTAGCGTATCTGCTAGTTCATATCTTAGCGTACCTGTTATTATTACCTATTGCCTGACAGCTTCCGTAGATTCCTCCGTAACTTATGGGATTTTAGTATTATACATGCAGATGTAAATTATGTATTGCAGGGTGCTAATCTACGTCCTATAATATATTTCTTATCGAAAATCCTTCATCTAATCGTGCAAGATGAATCCCTCAACCAGTTCGAGTCCCTCGAATTCCGATAACTATTCTGATAGTTATTCCGACAGCTATTCCGACGTGGACGTTCACCTAAGCTCCGAAAATAGCGTCACCAGAATGAATCAACCAACCAACCATCCCCAATTCATATGATAAGTTCGTAGTCTACTTAGTCATGGGAGACAAGAAGAATCGATCCCTTTCACCCACCATATTGTTCGCTGGGCGAAGAACTTGAAACATTCACTGGCGAACCAATCCGAAACACCATCTTCACCCTCATTTCCAGAGTAGCTCGACATGATTATATTTTATCAACAATTTGAAACCTTACTCATCTGCTCGTTTCGACCGACAATTATTCCGGAGTAATATAAAAAAGTTAACGAACTTCGCGACCGAGTAATCAATTTGGAGAATATGGTGCAAAATGTACCAGCTTCAGCAACATCACCGGCATCAACAGTACCACCAACAACACAAGTTTCAACATCACATGCCCCAATATCGCATTCTGTACCTCGAGCATAATCATCATTCTACGAATCATTCTACGAATCATTCTACATTATTTATCTTCGGTCGACATGGCGATTATATAATCTCTTAAAATTTTAAGAGATTATATATTCATATTCTAACGGTAAATCAAATGAGTCCAATATCATATTGACCTATTAAATTCATGATTACATCTGAAGAAAATATATATATAAGTATATTTTCATAAAGATTGTAATTAAAATTCTTTTGTACAAACTGATAATGGTGAAAATATTTTAACGGGTAGGTAATACCCGAGGAATATTTAAATTTCACATTAATAAGTTACACTGTATATTCTTCGAATCTGATTCCACATTTATTCACCATCCTACTTACATCCACCGGTATCTGTATCCGTTCACCGCAGAGTAACCATTTTCATTAAATTTAAATTTGGATTTTGACCTATCAGAATCCAACAAGTGGCATAATGAAGAAAATATTTGATAAAATAAAATTTGTTAGAAATAGACTAATTAACTATGAGAAATTTTGTTAAGAATCCACGCTAACAAAATCCTAGATAACTGTTCCCAGCTAACTGTTAATTCCGTATTACATTTTATTTATCGCAATTTAATTATCGCAATTTATTTTATCGCAATTTATATTCTCGCAATTTTATTTATCATCATTTAATTTCTGTTATTTACTTTACGCACTTTATTTATCGTCATTTAATTTCTGTTATTTATTTTACGCACTTTAAATATCGGGACACGTATACAAGTTTTGACATATCATATCGACACATCTATATATATTATTTGGAATCACCATAGACACTCTATATGCAGTAATGATCGAGTTCTCTATACAGGGTTGAGATTGATTCTATAATAATACATATACTTTGAGTTGTGATCGAGTCTGAGACGTATACGGGTCACGACACGTAGTAATTAATTCGAATATTATATACTAAACTATATATGAATTATTGGACTGTCAACTGTGGACTAATAATATTGGACAATTAAAATGAATTAAAATATTGATTATAACATATGAAACTAAACAATTCTTCAAGTTTGCCACTTGATCTCATCTTAAACTTCATTTGTATCTTGACGATTACAATCTGCGTACAAACCTTTCATGATTCTTGAAAACACCTCAATCGATAGGATGAATCAACCGTACTTCATCTACGAAAGGAAAGATTTATGCATATAGTTATGCACCTGAGAAACTCTCGACAACTGAGTAAAAGTTTAACACGTAGCCGCGTCAAATCCTTTGGCATTTATTAGAAAAAATAACTTTGCGATCCCTTTTCAAAGTAGCCAATTTTGTCACAGCTCCAGCAAGTCAACTTCGAATTTTCATTCGAATTAGCCTTATTATAACCTCGATATATAAGTTGTCTGTCGTCATCATTACCGGAGAACCGTTTATATTTCACCACATTAGCAGTAAATTTATCAGCAACTTCAATGAATTTGGACTTTTAGAAAAATCATTATATTCGTTGAAACCACATTATATAATCATCCACATCTTGTAACGAGAACTGCCATACCAATTATCGGGAATCAGCAATCAATACTTTGAAAACTCACAGCATATCTACATCAACAGTTATATGTATGATATTTATCTCTTAGAATTATAATATCTCATTCTGAAATTTTGAAAAACACTCAGTCACAAATCAATACTCTGAATGTTGAAAAAGCTGAATGAAGCAGCAGAAACTATAGACAACCGTAAACGACCTTAATCATCGAAAGTTTGATGATAAAGAATAGTATGTTGGCAAAGCTCAGAAAAGTTGGAATTGGAAAACGGATTGAGCTAACCAAGAAGGAGACCAAGGACAAATACAAGGACCATACCCTATAATCAAAGAATCCAGGTAATTCTGGATCCGAAGAAACCTTCAAAGAATATCTTACTCCGAAGTCATGTTAAAATCTTGCGGAAAATCTTTCCCCATCAACCATCGAACTTAGAAATTCCAAAATATCATCAGCAATATCTTCGATATTTCTGAGGATATTTTCATAAATATTCTCGTTCGAAATTATATACCTCTTCTTGCTTTCTGTGTATCATTAAAGTGGAAACATCCAATAGAAAATCTAGTACCGAAAAGCAGATTATACGAATCTATGAAGGAAGCTGTGGACAAATCACAAAGAATAAGTTTGACTTCAAAGAATCTAAATGATTCAATGTCTGCTGAAGTCTTTAGCGAATATCTTGCTCCTTACTCTAAACCCTTACGGACAATAGTTTCTATCATTCTCTGATCTTAGATATTCCAAGGTATTATCGTATCTTTCATTATAAATATCCTCGATATTTCTGAATATATTTTCATAACTAATCTTATCTGAAATCATTAATCTATTCGTGCTATCAGCGTTACATCATATAGAAACTGTTAGTTTCTATATTCTGTAAACTTTCGAACTTAAAATATGAATGTTATTGAAGTAATGTTGGGAACTGATGCATGAGTTATTATAATATAATGACACTTGATCAACGTGATTATATTACAGTAAGTCATGCTGAGTTTCTAATGGGATGTGATGATTCACAGATCATAACGTCATTATGTGCCAGATTACATAACTCTTTCATTCTGATTAACTTCTTAACATATCAAGAAAATATATTCTTGATAGTTCTATTCTCAGTGATTCTAGTAATTTGACAAATCAAATCGTGCTATTACGTTCTTTCTCGTTTAGAACATTAAGTTCAGTCGAAACTCCATACTTAAGAATTCTGGATCATTACTCGCTTTACTAGAGGTTGGGAGAAGAATAAAATGGCAAAAGAGCTCCCAAAATATAAGAGAAAATATAAAGCCCAATAACAACAAGAAGATTACAAACCGTGAATATTAATACGAATAGCAATATAAAGATACGGTATAATTAAAAATAGTATCACCCCAAGGTAATAGTAGAAGTAAACAGATTCTTCTGGTGGAAGATTGAAAAGAAGGATGACAGAAGTGATAATTAGAAAAATATCAAGGATTAGAACGGGATTAAGCATTTTCACAATTTTTTGAATGTATGAACTAAGAAAGAAAGTATAGGAATGGTGAGAATAATGGAACGGAGGAGTTTAATTTATAATGGAAATATCAGAAAGAGTAGTCGAGGCAGATCACCGTATTTAATTATAGAGATCTTAATCTCCTTATTCGCCGAAGAATCAAATCTCTCATATTTCGAAGATTTTCTTTATATCTCTTGAATTCCGGAATTCAACCCTCTACGTCAAAAGCTAAGATGCTCCTTATTTTCTAAATTCAACCATGACTAGTCAAAAGTTATGATGAAACATGTCTTTCTCAATTCACTAGTTGGTGATAGCTTCACTCGTACTCTTCGAGTAATTGAATTATCTTATCTATATTACTCAACAGTAATAAACTCTATTTATCAACTCATATTCGTCATGAAAACATATTTATTGTTAGCCATGACCACCTCACTCAAATTTCGGGACGAAATTTCTTTAACGGGTAGGTACTGTGACGACCCGGGAATTTCCGACTAAATTTAAACTTAATCTTTATATGATTTCGACACGATAAGCAAAGTCTGTAATGTTGAGTCTCAAAAAAAAAAAAAAAAAAAAAAAAAAAAACTTTGGAACAGTTTACATGAATGCATCTGACTTTATCCATTCCCGACGATTCACGAACCATTGTTGTAGATAAAGATGTATATATAAATATAAATATAAGTATGTATATTAATTTGAATTAATAAAATACAAATTAATCATTTGGATTGAAAATGTAAAGTAAAATACAAAGTAATTAAGCTATTATAAAAATATATATATATATATATATATATATATATATACATATATGACTCTTATACAAAATTAATATTATATATTAAATACTCAAATATGTTGAAAAGTTAACATAATAAATTTTATTACAAGTTAAGAATATAGTTGTTGTAAGTAATATTAATATTACTTAAATTATTACTATTAATATTAACATTAATATTAGTATTGTTGATATTAGTATTATTGTTATTATAATTATAATTATAATTAAAAGATTATTATTATCAAAAATAAAGATCTTAAATATAAATAATATTATAAGAATAATTAAAATTATAATTTAGTTGTATTAGTTATTATTATTATTCTATTTATTAAAAGATTAACTATAATCTATAAATATAATTATATAAAAATAAAAGGAATACAAATCAATATATAATACAGATGTATAAATACTGAAATATATATATACTGATACGCATATACATATTTAATATACAAATATAAAGTAGATATATAAATAAAAAAAAAATATACATATATATATATATATATATATATATATATATATATATATATATATATATATATATATATATATATATATATATATATATATATATATATAGTATACAGTTAAATATATTTATATATAAATATGATTATAATCCGTATACAATATATATTCCTGTCTGAATTCAGATTCCAAGTTAAACACAAGGCAACAAATTCTGTTAAAGTAATGGTACACTTTTATTTATTTTTATTTATTATATTTCTGTTCCTGATTGGAACTTGTCGACCCTTCACAGCTATACAACAACAATTACTTCTTGTTTATGCAAAAATCATTCTAAACTTCACCACCTTTATCAATTATAATCATTACTTACTGCAAATTCGAAGAACCAATAACAGAAAAATTGAAGAACGACCTTTTAACCTCTGTTCTTGATCTATTATACCAAAAGCTTGAATTCAAATGAATTTGTAAAAAGTAAAAATGCAGTCACATGAGGATTTAATTACTCAAACTATCTGCAAATGTTGGGTTTCCAATTCGTCAAAACGAATGCGAATTCTCAAGTTAAAGTTTCGTTTCAAAAAAGTCAAACGTATGAACAATCATGAAATTCGAGTTCATACAGTTGTTTTAAGTTCAATTGATGAATTGGAAAGTTTTTAGGAGTTATTTGAAACATAATTCATTTTATAATTTTTATCTAAAACTGCCTTCAAATCGAAAATCAATATTTTTTTTTTTAAAAAAGAGCTGCGACAGCAGCTGTGTTTTTTTTTTTCTGTTTCTATATTTTTTTTTGTTTGATTTTATATAAGAGTCCAACACTGGTTAACTAATTTTAAGTACCTAATATTATTTTTGTAATTGAGTCATGGGTTGGAAAATTGCTTTGGCCGATTGTTTTTGGGAAGGAGAGGAAGAAGGAAGCATATACTTACGGGTTATATAAATAAATAAAAAAGTTGTTAAAACAGAAAAACAGTTTCGGATGGATGGTTAGCAGGGATGTTGGGATAGCGGAAGGTCTCGGGTTCGAGTCTCGCCTAGACCATTTCTTTTAGAAAAGCTCTTTGAAGGGTATACACTTTTATTACTTTTATTATTATTATTATTATTATCATTCTTATTATTATTGTTATAATTATAATTATTAGTGTTATCATTATTATTGTTATCATTAATGTTTTAAACATTATTATTATGATTAATATTGTTATTATTAGTTTTGTTATTATTAGTATTATAAATTATAAATTATAATTATAATTATAATTATTAATACTATTATTATTACTAATAAAAGAATTAACAAGCAAATATTGTTTTTATCATGATTATAACCACAATTATACTTATTAATATTATGGTTAAGTTAATCATTAGTATTACTAAAATAAAGTAATTACATATTATTATCATCTAACTAAGTATTATTATCATAACTATAATTATTATTATCACCATAAGTATTACTATTTAGGTTGTTATGAGTATTACCACTAATATTACTATAAGTATTATTTTTAATTTCATTAAAATTAGTATTTGTATCATATTATAATTAATAGTATTAATATTATTGTTACCACCTGTATTATAATTATAATTAGTATTATAATCAACATTATAAGTACCATAGTCATTATTAGGATTATTATCGTTATAAGTATTATTATTTATGTTTTCAAGAGTATTATTATGTAGTTACTAAAACCATTATCATAATTAGCATTAACAATAAAAAAATTAACATTTTTACATTTACTATCATTAATATCATTATTATTATTATTATTATTATTATTATTATTATTATTATTATTATTATTAATAAAATTATTAACATTATTAGTTAATTAATAATATTAAGTATTATGAACATTTTTACCACTATCAACATTATTTTAGTATTATTATAACTACTGTTATTAATATACAAATGATATAGGTTCGTGAATCCGAGGCCAACCCCGCATTGTTCAGTTGTTCAATATAATCATGTGTATTTTTACTACAAAATACATTAGGTGAGTTATAGTCTCACTTTTAAAATCTAATATTTTTGGGATGAGAATACATGCAGGTTTTATAAATGATTTACAAAATAGACATAAGTACGTGAAACTACATTCTATGGTTGAATTATCAAAATCGAATATGCCCCTTTTTATTAAGTCTGGTAATCTAAGAATTAGGGAACAGACACCCTAATTGACGCGAATCCTAAAGATAGATCTATTGGGCCTAACAAACCCCATCCAAAGTACCGGATGCTTTAGTACTTCGAAATTTATATCATATCCGAAGGGTGTCCCGGAATGATGGGGATATTCTTCAATATGCATCTTGTTAATGTCGGTTACCAGGTTTTCAATCCATATGAATGATTTTTGTCTCTATGCATGGGTCGCATGTTTACGAGAAATGGAAATATGAAATCTTGTGGTCTATTAAAATTATGAAATGATTATTTATGATAAACTAATGAACTCACCAACCTTTTGGTTGACACTTGAAAGCATGTTTATTCTCAGGTATGAAAGAAACGTTCCGCTGTGCATTTGCTCATTTTAAAGACAGTATTTGGAGTCGATCATCGCAATGGAACCAGTTATTGGTGACTTCGTCCAGATGGTTTAGGATGGGTCTTCACAGAGATCGTTCCCTACAACCTTCAACTGCATAAACTCGATCTCCATCTTCTGTATCTCAGTTCTCAGACAATACTCTTCAATCATGGCTGCTTTGAATTCTTCCCATGGCGTGGCATACGCCTCATCAATACCCTTGGCTTAAGCCATAGTGTTCCACTAAGTGAGGGCACCATCCACCAGTGTACAAGAGGCATATTTTGTCTTGTTTGCCTCTGAGCAGTTGTTAACTCGAAACACAGATTCTAGTTTTTCAAACCACCTAGTGAGACCAACTGGCCCCTCCGTTCCACTAAAGTTATGGGGCTTGCAGCTTTGGAACTCTTTGTACGTGCACCCATTACGAATGGGCTGAATAACCGGTGGAGGCGGGGCTTGGGGTTGCATTTCTGCAATGGCTGCGGCTACCCTTTCGGCAATCATTTCCTCGATTTGGGCTGTGGTCGGTGTTGATCTTCCGTTGGCCATGATGTTCTAAACAAAATTTTGACTCAAGTCAAAATCCAGCATTCAATATATAATAATATAGTATACAACAACCAACATGTAAATAGCACAACACATGTTAATTAAGTAGAGCAACTAGATACCGATATCACAAAACCATCGTACAGTAATGTAAATAGAACACTTGTGCAAAAAGTAAACAACACAAAGTTCCATTCATTAATAATAAGTTTCATACATCAGCATAGGTTCGTACAATACATAAGTGAAACATAAAACTACAACTAGATTTCATAATGAAACCTACTACAAAAGCCCTACGGTGATGGTGGGTATAGGATGTCCAATACGTGGGACATCTGGTCCTCGAGCTCAGTTACCCAAGAACGGAGGGTCTCCACCTCCCTCATTAGTTCCTCGACAGAGGGAGATGGTGGGGCAGGCGGTGCAGTCGGTACGGGTGGTGCTGGTGGAGCTGGGGTGAAAGGACCCGTCCTAATCCACTTGGATGAAGTCATCAACATTTGGTCCCATTGCGATGATCGGCTCCAAGTAATGTCCTTATATTGAGAAAATGCACAGCGGAAGACTTAATTCATACCTGAGAATAAACATGCTTTAAAGTGTCAACCAAAAGGTTGGTGAGTTCATAGGTTTATCATAACAATCATTTCAATATGTTAATAGACCACAAGATTTCATAATCATAAACATAATACACTCGCAAGTGTATGTAAAGCATTCTAAGTGGTTGAGCACTTGGTAACCATACTTAACATTTAATCAACGTCGCATATTCCCTTTATTATAAAATCTCACTACACCGTACCAAGTGTAGTCACCAAAACGAAGTACTGTGCAATCGTTGAATACTGGTCGTCCAGTCCGGTTGGGGTTGTCAGGCCCGATAGATCTATCAACAGGATTCGCGTTTACAATACCCATATAAATAGTAGTTACCAAGCTACAGGGAAATATGCCAGTGGTACAACTCAAAGTAGAATATATTTTTAAGTACTTGTGTCTATTTTGTAAACATTTATAAAAGCAGCGCATGTATTCTCAGCCCAAAAATATATATTGCAAAAGCAATTAAAAAGGGAGCAAATGAAACTCACTTTTGCCTTGAAGGTATTTAATTCAACTTGGTCTCCGATAGATATCACGAACCTAACCATATATATAATATATAAACATATTTTCTTTTTAAGTAATCGTTACATATATATATACTTTTAATACTTTTAATATTTTCTTAGTCCGTAGTTAGCAGTCCGATGTTAGTGGTCCACAATTAGTTGCTTAAATAAAATAAATAAAGACCCCATTGTATTCGTATTGATCAGAATTAATCTCGACCCATGGTACCATGTTGTCAAATGACGTGTTGCGTACATAAAGTACCGTGTTGTCAAATGACGTGTTGCGTACAATCATGAGGTCTTATGATTAATCTTATCGTGTTGTTTACGGGTGGTCCTGAAATATATAAAATCAAATCATAAGTAATTATATATAAAATATCATATTAATTAGAAAAGATATGATTAATTTACTTTTTCTCCAAATATTTTCGTAGCTAAACTAGCTTCGGATACCCAATCTTGTTTTAGTCGTAGTTTCTTCATTACAACTCCGTTTTTGTTGGTTCAACTTGCCACTTTTAAGAATATGAACTGAAAATACCTTAGTTTGTATTCGAAATCATAGGTTATTGGTCAAACTTTGGTGAAACTTATGAAAGTGATCATTTTCCATCATAAAAACAACATTTAATGATCATTTTTCTAAAAATACTTACACTTTGAGTTAAACTATGAAATTTTTATGTGTTAACATATTCATAAGAAATATCATTTTTCCAGAACATGAACTTCCAATTCAAAGTTCAAGATGGTTTTTAATTATCCAACCCAAAACAGCCCCCGGTTGCACTCCGACGACGTAGATTCAGTTTTTAAGATGTTCTTTGTAAAATCAAGTTATATCTTGTAAGGTTAGCATATCATTATGATATATTACAGGCCTTGAAGTGTTTTAAAAGTCAATTTATAAGGATCTATTTAGTTTGCTAACAAATTTGAAATCATTCAAACTATGTTCTTGTTGTTAAAATTTTATACCACAAAATAAGATAGCTATATGAATATGAATTGAATAAGATTATGAACAAGGTTACTACCTCAAGTTACTTGGACAAAGTTATTGCAGAAGATAAGAAATAATCTTGGAATCAAAAAGTGGTGGAGTTAGATCAAAAGGTTGGAAGTAAACTTCTTCAAATGGGTGGTTATTTTCATATGTTCTTGAAAGAGTTTTTTATGGTGTTTAAAGCTTGTAATTGAAGCTAAATGATGGGGAAAATGCTTGGAGATGATCAAGTATGAAGTTAGGAGTATTTTGAGAGAGAAATGAGTGTGTAGGTATGAGAAAATGGAGTGAAGAAATGGTGTTCATTTATAAAAACATTTTTAGTTTATAAAGAAAGAAAAGGATTCCTAATTTTGTTTTCTTACTAATAATTCATACTACTTGACAAATCCTAGTTATCTCATATCTAGGGCAGTAATAATGTTGATTAGGATGTTGATTTGATGTGTATATACCAATAGTAAATACGTATAGAAGCTGGGTATGATACGGGTACATATACCCTAGATATACGTATAGAAATCTTGAGGAAACGGAACGAGAATTCAAATATAGCTATCTTTTGTGAATATACTTATATTGTTTTATGTATTTAAGTCCTTAAAAAGTGATTAAATACATTATATATACGATTCATGTATAAGCATTATAGATTATAAGTATATATATCAAAGAATGTTACGTATAGTTATCATTTTGAAAACTTAAGTTAGTAGTTTCAAAATATACTTATAACTCATTGTAATTAATACACAATGAGATGTTAAACCATCCTTAGATCATGTTAAATATATATAAATACATATATATACACAAACGTATAATTATCATATGTTATATAGTTCGTGATATCATCGGTCATATTGGACGGTCAAACGTTGTGTAAAACTCTTTTCAAAAACACAAGTCTCAACAATTTGGATTGCTTAACATGTTGGTATGGTTTAATTTATGTAAATATTAATCTCATAAGTATAATTTGGTCGGAAAATTCAGGGTCATTACATGGTGGTGCAGATGGTCCGGCTCCAGATGTAGAGGCTGCGAAGCGGTAAGGCTTACGGATGAAGGGATCAGCAGGATACGGCACAAGCCTCTTATGGGCGGTAACCCTACGACGCCGACCATATGCTTCAGTGAATGCTCGACCTCCATTAATCCCTGGAATGACGATACCATCGAAATGGTACCGCTTCTTCGACGGGGTGGAGGGTGGCTGAACAGGTGCATCATCGGGGTCCTCCTCGTCGGAGTCGTCGGTGGAATCCTTGTCACTAGAGTCATTTAAGGATGTGTCATCGGATGACGGGTCATCTGAATCATGTGGAGGTGGCTGCACTGGTGGCTGTACTGGCTCTCCTCGGGCGGCCATCATCTGTCGATATCGGGCGGGTCCGATCGGCACGAGACGTCCATTAGGAGCGCGTCGACACCAATGACGATACTGATTACAGAATGGACCTTCCCCAAATTCCGCAGGAATCACAACACCACCAGGATGGTGTTGTGGCTCCTGAGGTACTGGGGTTAGTGGAGCTGGAATCTCCGGGAGGTCCTCGGCTCCGTCAGAGGTAACCATCGGGCCAGGTGCATGACTACTAGCTCCGGAGGACGAAGCGCCTGGGTCACTAGTGTAGTGACCCGAACTTTTCCATGTTTATATATATTAATTGAGATTGATATTTACATGATTAAATGTTTCCAACATGTTAAGCAATCAAACTTGTTAAGACTTGATTAATTGAAATATGTTTCATATAGACAATTGACCACCCAAGTTGACCGGTGATTCACGAACGTTAAAACTTGTAAAAACTATATGATGACATATATATGGATATATATATATATAGTTAACATGATACTATGATAAGTAAACATATCATTAAGTATATTAACAATGAACTACATATGTAAAAACAAGACTACTAACTTAATGATTTTTAAACGAGACATTTATGTAACGATTATCGTTGTAACGACATTTAATGTATATATATCATATTAAGAGATATTCGTACATCATAATATCATGATAATATAATAATTTAAAATCTCTTTTGATATTATAAACATTGGGTTAACAACATTTAACAAGATCGTTAACCTAAAGGTTTCAAAACAACATTTACATGTAACGACTAACGATGACTTAACGACTCAGTTAAAATGTATATACATGTAGTGTTTTAATATGTATTTATACACTTTTGAAAGACTTCAATACACTTATCAAAATACTTCTACTTAACAAAAATGCTTACAATTACATCCTCGTTCAGTTTCATCAACAATTCTACTCGTATGCACCCGTATTCGTACTCGTACAATACACAGCTTTTAGATGTATGTAATATTGGTATATACACTCCAATGATCAGCTCTTAGCAGCCCATGTGAGTCACCTAACACATGTGGGAACCATCATTTGGCAACTAGCATGAAATATCTCATAAGATTACAAAAATATGAGTAATCATTCATGACTTATTTACATGAAAACAAAATTACATATCCTTTATATCTAATCCATACACCAACGACCAAAAACACCTACAAACACTTTCATTCTTCAATTTTCTTCATCTAATTGAACTCTCTCAAGTTCTATCTTCAAGTTCTAAGTGTTCTTCATAAATTCCAAAAGTTCTAGTTTCATAAAATCAAGAATACTTTCAAGTTTGCTAGCTCACTTTCAATCTTGTAAGGTGATCATCCAACCTCAAGAAATCTTTGTTTCTTACAGTAGGTTATCATTCTAATACAAGGTAATAATCATATTCAAACTTTGGTTCAATTTCTATAACTATAACAATCTTATTTCAAGTGATGATCTTACTTGAACTTGTTTTCGTGTCATGATTCTGCTTCAAGAACTTCGAGCCATCCAAGGATCCATTGAAGCTAGATCCATTTTTCTCTTTTCCAGTAGGTTCATCCAAGGAACTTAAGGTAGTAATGATGTTCATAACATCATTCAATTCATACATATAAAGCTATCTTATTCGAAGGTTTAAACTTGTAATCACTAGAACATAGTTTAGTTAATTCTAAACTTGTTCGCAAACAAAAGTTAATCCTTCTAACTTGACTTTTAAAATCAACTAAACACATGTTCTATATCTATATGATATGCTAACTTAATGATTTAAAACCTGGAAACACGAAAAACACCGTAAAACCGGATTTACGCCGTCGTAGTAACACCGCGGGCTGTTTTGGGTTAGTTAATTAAAAACTATGATAAACTTTGATTTAAAAGTTGTTATTCTGAGAAAATGATTTTTATTATGAACATGAAACTATATCCAAAAATTATGGTTAAACTCAAAGTGGAAGTATGTTTTCTAAAATGGTCATCTAGACGTCGTTCTTTCGACTGAAATGACTACCTTTACAAAAACGACTTGTAACTTATTTTTCCGACTAGAAACCTATACTTTTTTTGTTTAGATTCATAAAATAGAGTTTAATATGAAACCATAGCAATTTGATTCACTCAAAACGGATTTAAAATGAAGAAGTTATGGGTAAAACAAGATTGGATAATTTTTCTCATTTTAGCTACGTGAAAATTGGTAACAAATCTATTCCAACCATAACTTAATCAACTTGTATTATATATTATGTAATCTTGAGATACCATAGACACGTATACAATGTTTCGACCTATCATGTCGACACATCTATATATATTTCGGAACAACCATAGACACTCTATATGTGAATGTTGGAGTTAGCTATACAGGGTTGAGGTTGATTCCAAAATATATATAGTTTGAGTTGTGATCAATACTGAGATACGTATACACTGGGTCGTGGATTGATTCAAGATAATATTTATCGATTTATTTCTGTACATCTAACTGTGGACAACTAGTTGTAGGTTACTAACGAGGACAGCTGACTTAATAAACTTAAAACATCAAAATATATTAAAAGTGTTGTAAATATATTTTGAACATACTTTGATATATATGTATATATTGTTATAGGTTCGTGAATCAACCAGTGGCCAAGTCTTACTTCCCGACGAAGTAAAAATCTGTGAAAGTGAGTTATAGTCCCACTTTTAAAATCTAATATTTTTGGGATGAGAATACATGCAGGTTTTATAAATGATTTACAAAATAGACACAAGTACGTGAAACTACATTCTATGGTTGAATTATCGAAATCGAATATGCCCCTTTTTATTAAGTCTGGTAATCTAAGAATTAGGGAACAGACACCCTAATTGACGCGAATCCTAAAGATAGATCTATTGGGCCTAACAAACCCCATCCAAAGTACCGGATGCTTTAGTACTTCGAAATTTATATCATATCCGAAGGGTGTCCCGGAATGATGGGGATATTCTTATATATGCATCTTGTTATTGTCGGTTACCAGGTGTTCACCATATGAATGATTTTTATCTCTATGTATGGGATGTGTATTGAAATATGAAATCTTGTGGTCTATTGTTACGATTTGATATATATAGGTTAAACCTATAACTCACCAGCATTTTTGTTGACGTTTTAAGCATGTTTATTCTCAGGTGATTATTAAGAGCTTCCGCTGTCGCATACTTAAATAAGGACAAGATTTGGAGTCCATGCTTGTATGATATTGTGTAAAAACTGCATTCAAGAAACTTATTTTGTTGTAACATATTTGTATTGTAAACCATTATGTAATGGTCGTGTGTAAACAGGATATTTTAGATTATCATTATTTGATAATCTACGTAAAGCTTTTTAAACCTTTATTGATGAAATAAAGGTTATGGTTTGTTTAAAAATGAATGCAGTCTTTGAAAAACGTCTCATATAGAGGTCAAAACCTCGCAACGAAATCAATTAATATGGAACGTTTTTAATCAATAAGAACGGGACATTTCAGTTGGTATCCGAGCGTTGGTCTTAGAGAACCAGAAAATTTGCATTAGTGTGTCTTATCGAGTTTGTTAGGATGCATTAGTGAGTCTGGACTTCGACCGTGTTTTCTTTAAAAATGATTGCTTAACATTTTTGTTGGAAACTATATATTTTTAACATATGAATATTATGTGATATATTAATCTCTTAACGTGTTTGATATTATGTGATAGATGTCTACCTCTAGAACAAGTCCCATTGACTCACCTAATAATAATGAAGGGTCAAATGTAAATTGGAATGATTTGTGGACTGATTCACAAGTTCCCGAAGAGGAACCGGAAGAAGAGTCGGAACCGGAAGAAGAATCGGAACCGGAAGAAGAATCGGAACCGGATGAAGAAATAGAACCGGTGGGGGAAATAATAAAACGGTTAAGTAAAAGAAAATCCTCAACCAACCGACCAAAGTTAATTATGGTCAATGGTGTTTCCGCCAAGGAAGCAAAATATTGGGAGGATTACCAATTCTCCGATGAATCGGATTCCGACGAGAATTCCGATGATGTTATAGAAATTACCCCAACTGAATTTAAAAAGGCTAAAGAAAATAATAAGGGAAAGGGCATAAAAATAGAGAAATCTAATTCCAACCCCGATGAACTTTATATGTATCGTCAACCCCCGAAGTCCTTAAGTTGTAACAATGACCCGGGAACCTCTAAACCACCAGGTTTTTCTAAACCAATGTGGACAACGACGGCTCATATTAGGGGAACATCATATATCCCTAGAAACTTGGCAAAATGAACCAAAACCGAAGAAGAAGAAACGAGCGAGTCGGAATAAGATAGTTGTATTCATGTGGTGTAATATATGTAATATAGTGTTCTTATGCTTTATGATATATGTAAAAATTGCTTGTATTAATAAGTATTTTTTTTATGAATCTAACTCTTGTCTATTTTACAGTTTAAAAACACAAAATGGATAGACAACCCAATATTTTAAGAGACCTACCCGGAGACATGATTGATGAAATCTTGTCTAGAGTCGGCCAGAATTCTTCGGCACAACTATTTAAGGCGAGATCAGTTTGTAAGACATTCGAATAACGTTCCAAGAATGTCTTGGTTTATAAGAGACTTTCGTTTGAAAGATGGGGGATATCACATTGGGAAACCCATAAGTTACGATGTGTTTACTTTGACGCATATATTGCGGGGAACCCAAATGCTATTTTACGCAACGGGTTAAGAAATTATTTTGACTCAATATATCCGAATATTGGACTTCGTGATTTAGAAAAAGCGGCTAACATGCAACATAAAGAAGCATGTTATGCTTACGGATTAGTAATGTTCGCTTCTCACCAAAGTGAGAACAAGAACATCGGGCTACAACTATTAAACAAAACGTTTCCACAAGTGACGGAGTCGGTAATTGGGGTAAGAAATGAGGTTTTTAGATTATTACGGGACTGTTGGACATTACGTAACCCTCGTACCTTTGATGACGTTACAACACGCTGTCTTATCAACGGCCATAAAGGTTATGTTGCACAAGACCAAGGATGGGAAGTAGTCCTAGTAAAACCAGAATGCATGACTTGTTTCTGGACGTATGAATTACGTGTCTTTATTGCCTTTGCTGAACGACTTGTGTACTAGCTAGAATTGTCTTCACTACTATCTTGTATCAAAGTTATTGTGTGCTATATTTCATGCTTTATGTAAAATAAGCGGTATTGTAAGTTTGTAAAATATTGTATAAAAGTTTGAACGTGAAATATTATAATAATCAGTTTTTCATATAGAATTGTAGTAGTTGAATTGTATATTAGCTACTAAGTATGAACTTAACGGGTAGGTACTACCCGAATTTAAACTTATAAAACGCTAATATGAAGAAAAAGCTTTTATAAATGAGTTCATATTATGCTACGAAATACTATTAACTACTCTTAATATTCTGTATGATTAACTTGTTCCATTTAACTATTTTGAAGGAAATGGCACCGACTACTCGACACACCGTGAATATGAATGAAGAGGAATTCCGTACTTTTCTAGCTTCAAACATAGCCGCAGTACAGGCTGCGCTACATACCAACAATAACCTTGGATCTAGCAGTACAGGAAATCGTGTAGGATGCACCTACAAAGAATTCACTGCCTGCAAACCTTTGGAATTTGATGGAACCGAAGGACCGATCGGATTGAAACGGTGGACCGAGAAGGTTGAATTGGTGTTTGCCATAAGTAAGTGTACTGAAGAGGACAAAGTGAAGTACGCTACGCATACCTTCACAGGTTCTGCATTAACATGGTGGAATACCTATCTAGAGCAAGTGGGACAAGATGATGCGTACGCACTACCGTGGTCAGCATTCAAGCACTTGATGAACGAGAAGTACCGTCCCAGAACCGAGGTCAATAAGCTCAAGACAGAACTTAGAGGGTTACGAACCCAAGGATTTGATATTACCACGTACGAAAGACGATTCACAGAATTGTGCCTATTGTGTCCGGGAGCATTCGAAGATGAGGAAGAGAAGATCGACGCGTTTGTGAAAGGATTACCGGAAAGAATCCAAGAAGATATAAGTTCACACGAGCCCGCCTCCATACAACAGGCATGTAGAATGGCTCACAAACTAGTGAACCAGATTGAAGAAAGAATTAAAGAACAGACTGCTGAAGAGGCCAATGTGAAACAAGTCAAAAGAAAGTGGGAGGAAAACGGTGATAAGAATCACCAATACAACAACAACAGCAATTACAACAATAATCGCAACAATTATCCCAACAATCGCAACATCAATCGCAACTACAACAAACGGCCCAACAACAACAACAACAACAACAACAACAGCAACTACAACAATCATCCCAACAACAATAATAACCGCAACAACAACAACAATCAGAAGCAGCTATGCCAAAGGTGTGAAAAGAATCACTCGGGGTTCTGCACCAAATTTTGCAACAAGTGTAAAAGAAATGGTCATAGCGCGGCGAAGTGTGAGGTCTACGGACCAGGGGTTAATAGAACGAAAGGAACAAATGGTGTCGGAACGAGTAATGGCAGAGCAAGTAGTGTCGGAGCAAGTTATGCCAATGTAGTCTGTTATAAATGTGGAAAACCAGGCCACATTATTAGAAATTGCCCGAACCAGGAGAACACGAATGGACAAGGCCGTGGAAGAGTTTTCAATATTAATGCGGTAGAGGCACAGGAAGACCCGGAGCTTGTTACGGGTACGTTTCTTATTGACAATAAATCTGCTTACGTTTTATTTGATTCGGGTGCGGATAGAAGCTATATGAGTAGAGATTTTTGTGCTAAATTAAGTTGTCCATTGACGCCTTTGGATAGTAAATTTTTACTCGAATTAGCAAATGGTAAATTAATTTCAGCAGATAATATATGTCGGAATCGAGAAATTAAACTGGTTAGTGAAACATTTAAGATTGATTTGATACCAGTAGAGTTAGGGAGTTTTGATGTGATAATCGGTATGGACTGGTTGAAAGAAGTGAAAGCGGAAATCGTTTGTTACAAAAATGCAATTCGCATTATACGAGAAAAAGGAAAACCCTTAATGGTGTACGGAGAAAAGGGCAACACGAAGCTACATCTTATTAGTAATTTGAAGGCACAAAAACTAATAAGAAAAGGTTGCTATGCTGTTCTAGCACACGTCGAGAAAGTACAAACTGAAGAAAAGAGCATCAATGATGTTCCCATTGCAAAAGAATTTCCCGATGTATTTCTGAAAGAATTACCGGGATTACCCCCACATCGATCCGTTGAATTTCAAATAGATCTTGTACCAGGAGCTGCACCAATAGCTCGTGCTCCTTACAGACTCGCACCCAGCGAGATGAAAGAACTGCAAAGCCAATTACAAGAACTTTTAGAGCGTGGTTTCATTCGACCAAGCACATCACCGTGGGGAGCTCCTGTTTTGTTTGTCAAGAAGAAAGATGGTACATTCAGGTTGTGTATCGACTACCGAGAGTTGAACAAACTTACCATCAAGAACCGCTACCCACTACCGAGAATCGACGACTTATTTGATCAACTACAAGGCTCGTCTGTTTATTCAAAGATTGACTTACGTTCCGGGTATCATCAAATGCGGGTGAAAGAAGATGATATTCCAAAGACTGCTTTCAGAACACGTTACGGTCATTACGAGTTTATGGTCATGCCGTTTGGTTTAACTAATGCACCAGCTGTGTTCATGGACCTTATGAACCGAGTGTGTGGACCATACCTTGACAAGTTTGTCATTGTTTTCATTGATGACATACTTATTTACTCAAAGAATGACCAAGAACACGGTGAACATTTGAGAAAGGTGTTAGAAGTATTGAGGAAGGAAGAATTGTACGCTAAGTTTTCAAAGTGTGCATTTTGGTTGGAAGAAGTTCAATTCCTCGGTCACATAGTGAACAAAGAAGGTATTAAGGTGGATCCGGCAAAGATAGAAACTGTTGAAAAGTGGGAAACCCCGAAAACTCCGAAACACATACGCCAGTTTTTAGGACTAGCTGGTTACTACAGAAGGTTCATCCAAGACTTTTCCAGAATAGCAAAACCCTTGACTGCATTAACGCATAAAGGGAAGAAATTTGAATGGAATGATGAACAAGAGAAAGCGTTTCAGTTATTGAAGAAAAAGCTAACTACGGCACCTATATTGTCATTGCCTGAAGGGAATGATGATTTTGTGATTTATTGTGATGCATCAAAGCAAGGTCTCGGTTGTGTATTAATGCAACGAACGAAGGTGATTGCTTATGCGTCTAGACAATTGAAGATTCACGAGCAAAATTATACGACGCATGATTTGGAATTAGGCGCGGTTGTTTTTGCATTAAAGACTTGGAGGCACTACTTATATGGGGTCAAAAGTATTATATATACCGACCACAAAAGTCTTCAACACATATTTAATCAGAAACAACTGAATATGAGGCAGCGTAGGTGGATTGAATTATTGAATGATTACGATTTTGAGATTCGTTACCACCCGGGGAAGGCAAATGTGGTAGCCGATGCCTTGAGCAGGAAGGATAGAGAACCCATTCGAGTAAAATCTATGAATATAATGATTCATAATAACATTACTACTCAAATAAAGGAGGCGCAACAAGGAGTTTTAAAAGAGGGAAATTTAAAGGATGAAATACCCAAAGGATCGGAGAAGCATCTTAATATTCGGGAAGACGGAACCCGGTATAGGGCTGAAAGGATTTGGGTACCAAAATTTGGAGATATGAGAGAAATGGTACTTAGAGAAGCTCATAAAACCAGATACTCAATACATCCTGGAACGGGGAAGATGTACAAGGATCTCAAGAAACATTTTTGGTGGCCGGGTATGAAAGCCGATGTTGCTAAATACATAGGAGAATGTTTGACGTGTTCTAAGGTCAAAGCTGAGCATCAGAAACCATCAGGTCTACTTCAACAACCCGAAATCCCGGAATGGAAATGGGAAAACATTACCATGGATTTCATCACTAAATTGCCAAGGACTGCAAGTGGTTTTGATACTATTTGGGTAATAGTTGATCGTCTCACCAAATCAGCACACTTCCTACCAATAAGAGAAGATGACAAGATGGAGAAGTTAGCACGACTGTATTTGAAGGAAGTCGTCTCCAGACATGGAATACCAATCTCTATTATCTCTGATAGGGATGGCAGATTTATTTCAAGATTCTGGCAGACATTACAGCAAGCATTAGGAACTCGTCTAGACATGAGTACTGCCTATCATCCACAAACTGATGGGCAGAGCGAAAGGACGATACAAACGCTTGAAGACATGCTACGAGCATGTGTTATTGATTTCGGAAACAGTTGGGATCGACATCTACCGTTAGCAGAATTTTCCTACAACAACAGCTACCATTCAAGCATTGAGATGGCGCCGTTTGAAGCACTTTATGGTAGAAAGTGCAGGTCTCCGATTTGTTGGAGTGAGGTGGGGGATAGACAGATTACGGGTCCGGAGATTATACAAGAAACTACCGAGAAGATCATCCAAATTCAACAACGGTTGAAAACCGCCCAAAGTCGACAAAAGAGCTACGCTGACATTAAAAGAAAAGATATAGAATTTGAAATTGGAGAGATGGTCATGCTTAAAGTTTCACCTTGGAAAGGCGTTGTTCGATTTGGTAAACGAGGGAAATTAAATCCAAGGTATATTGGACCATTCAAGATTATTGATCGTGTCGGACCAGTAGCTTACCGACTTGAGTTACCTCAACAACTCGCGGCTGTACATAACACTTTCCACGTCTCGAATTTGAAGAAATGTTTTGCTAAAGAAGATTTCACTATTCCGTTAGATGAAATCCAAATAAACGAAAAACTCCAATTCATCGAAGAACCCATCGAAATAATGGATCGTGAGGTTAAAAGACTTAAGCAAAACAAGATACCAATTGTTAAGGTTCGATGGAATGCTTGTAGAGGACCCGAGTTCACCTGGGAGCGTGAAGATCAGATGAAGAAGAAATACCCGCATCTATTTCCAGAAGATTCGTCAACACCTTCAACAGCTTAAAATTTCGGGACGAAATTTATTTAACGGGTAGGTACTGTAGTGACCCGAACTTTTCCATGTTTATATATATTAATTGAGATTGATATTTACATGATTAAATGTTTCCAACATGTTAAGCAATCAAACTTGTTAAGACTTGATTAATTGAAATATGTTTCATATAGACAATTGACCACCCAAGTTGACCGGTGATTCACGAACGTTAAAACTTGTAAAAACTATATGATGACATATATATGGATATATATATATAGTTAACATGATACTATGATAAGTAAACATATCATTAAGTATATTAACAATGAACTACATATGTAAAAACAAGACTACTAACTTAATGATTTTTAAACGAGACATTTATGTAACGATTATCGTTGTAACGACATTTAATGTATATATATCATATTAAGAGATATTCGTACATCATAATATCATGATAATATAATAATTTAAAATCTCTTTTGATATTATAAACATTGGGTTAACAACATTTAACAAGATCGTTAACCTAAAGGTTTCAAAACAACATTTACATGTAACGACTAACGATGACTTAACGACTCAGTTAAAATGTATATACATGTAGTGTTTTAATATGTATTTATACACTTTTGAAAGACTTCAATACACTTATCAAAATACTTCTACTTAACAAAAATGCTTACAATTACATCCTCGTTCAGTTTCATCAACAATTCTACTCGTATGCACCCGTATTCGTACTCGTACAATACACAGCTTTTAGATGTATGTACTATTGGTATATACACTCCAATGATCAGCTCTTAGCAGCCCATGTGAGTCACCTAACACATGTGGGAACCATCATTTGGCAACTAGCATGAAATATCTCATAAGATTACAAAAATATGAGTAATCATTCATGACTTATTTACATGAAAACAAAATTACATATCCTTTATATCTAATCCATACACCAACGACCAAAAACACCTACAAACACTTTCATTCTTCAATTTTCTTCATCTAATTGAACTCTCTCAAGTTCTATCTTCAAGTTCTAAGTGTTCTTCATAAATTCCAAAAGTTCTAGTTTCATAAAATCAAGAATACTTTCAAGTTTGCTAGCTCACTTTCAATCTTGTAAGGTGATCATCCAACCTCAAGAAATCTTTGTTTCTTACAGTAGGTTATCATTCTAATACAAGGTAATAATCATATTCAAACTTTGGTTCAATTTCTATAACTATAACAATCTTATTTCAAGTGATGATCTTACTTGAACTTGTTTTCGTGTCATGATTCTGCTTCAAGAACTTCGAGCCATCCAAGGATCCATTGAAGCTAGATCCATTTTTCTCTTTTCCAGTAGGTTCATCCAAGGAACTTAAGGTAGTAATGATGTTCATAACATCATTCGATTCATACATATAAAGCTATCTTATTCGAAGGTTTAAACTTGTAATCACTAGAACATAGTTTAGTTAATTCTAAACTTGTTCGCAAACAAAAGTTAATCCTTCTAACTTGACTTTTAAAATCAACTAAACACATGTTCTATATCTATATGATATGCTAACTTAATGATTTAAAACCTGGAAACACGAAAAACACCGTAAAACCGGATTTACGCCGTCGTAGTAACACCGCGGGCTGTTTTGGGTTAGTTAATTAAAAACTATGATAAACTTTGATTTAAAAGTTGTTATTCTGAGAAAATGATTTTTATTATGAACATGAAACTATATCCAAAAATTATGGTTAAACTCAAAGTGGAAGTATGTTTTCTAAAATGGTCATCTAGACGTCGTTCTTTCGACTGAAATGACTACCTTTACAAAAACGACTTGTAACTTATTTTTCCGACTAGAAACCTATACTTTTTTTTGTTTAGATTCATAAAATAGAGTTTAATATGAAACCATAGCAATTTGATTCACTCAAAACGGATTTAAAATGAAGAAGTTATGGGTAAAACAAGATTGGATAATTTTTCTCATTTTAGCTACGTGAAAATTGGTAACAAATCTATTCCAACCATAACTTAATCAACTTGTATTATATATTATGTAATCTTGAGATACCATAGACACGTATACAATGTTTCGACCTATCATGTCGACACATCTATATATATTTCGGAACAACCATAGACACTCTATATGTGAATGTTGGAGTTAGCTATACAGGGTTGAGGTTGATTCCAAAATATATATAGTTTGAGTTGTGATCAATACTGAGATACGTATACACTGGGTCGTGGATTGATTCAAGATAATATTTATCGATTTATTTCTGTACATCTAACTGTGGACAACTAGTTGTAGGTTACTAACGAGGACAGCTGACTTAATAAACTTAAAACATCAAAATATATTAAAAGTGTTGTAAATATATTTTGAACATACTTTGATATATATGTATATATTGTTATAGGTTCGTGAATCAACCAGTGGCCAAGTCTTACTTCCCGACGAAGTAAAAATCTGTGAAAGTGAGTTATAGTCCCACTTTTAAAATCTAATATTTTTGGGATGAGAATACATGCAGGTTTTATAAATGATTTACAAAATAGACACAAGTACGTGAAACTACATTCTATGGTTGAATTATCGAAATCGAATATGCCCCTTTTTATTAAGTCTGGTAATCTAAGAATTAGGGAACAGACACCCTAATTGACGCGAATCCTAAAGATAGATCTATTGGGCCTAACAAACCCCATCCAAAGTACCGGATGCTTTAGTACTTCGAAATTTATATCATATCCGAAGGGTGTCCCGGAATGATGGGGATATTCTTATATATGCATCTTGTTATTGTCGGTTACCAGGTGTTCACCATATGAATGATTTTTATCTCTATGTATGGGATGTGTATTGAAATATGAAATCTTGTGGTCTATTGTTACGATTTGATATATATAGGTTAAACCTATAACTCACCAGCATTTTTGTTGACGTTTTAAGCATGTTTATTCTCAGGTGATTATTAAGAGCTTCCGCTGTCGCATACTTAAATAAGGACAAGATTTGGAGTCCATGCTTGTATGATATTGTGTAAAAACTGCATTCAAGAAACTTATTTTGTTGTAACATATTTGTATTGTAAACCATTATGTAATGGTCGTGTGTAAACAGGATATTTTAGATTATCATTATTTGATAATCTACGTAAAGCTTTTTAAACCTTTATTGATGAAATAAAGGTTATGGTTTGTTTAAAAATGAATGCAGTCTTTGAAAAACGTCTCATATAGAGGTCAAAACCTCGCAACGAAATCAATTAATATGGAACGTTTTTAATCAATAAGAACGGGACATTTCAACTAGAGGGTGTCACAGACGGGATCTGAGGATCGGCAACAGTGGCAGGTGAAGTGGCTGATGAGTCTGTGTCGCTGCCCAAAATGATAGCAGGTGGAATATCCGATATCTGAACAAGGAAAAATAAATTTTCCATGTCAGTAAGTCATAAAGCAAGCACGTATTAGGCCAAGTAACTACAACAGTCTAGATCATGTGTAACAGTAAGTAGCATGGCAATAACGACAAGTATCATACAATCGAAAGCAGATAATAGCATGAAGTAGTGAAATCATGTAATAGCATATGGCATATAGTAGTAAAAGTAAGCAGCAGCATGCAGCAAGTTCCGCAGAAACAAGTAAACTAGCAAGTTGTAGATTAGTCCTATTAGTGAAACCTACTCGGGTCGGTCTTAGACTCACTAATGAAATCTAATTCCCTACAACCAATGCTCTGATACCAAATGTGACGCCTCGTACTAATTCATCATGTACGGACCATCAACAACAGGATCATTACAAGGTTAAACACTATATGCTATTTCAAAATACGTTTGCATTCATGGTAAAAGGTGACGTCATAACTAACGTCGAATGTTTTACATCAAAAGTATGCTTCTAAGAATAGAAGTAAAGATAATAGTGCGTGACCCTTAGGTCGTTACAAATCATAGTTTCAAAAGTAATAATATTTATGAATGCAAGATAAACGTTCATGCGGTGACATCTCTAAAGCAGCGGGTGTCTACAGCAAGACTAGTACAACAGCGGAAGCAAGCAACCTTAAGCACCTGAGAAAAACATTCTTAAAAATGTCAACACAAAGGTTGGTGAGCTATAGTTTAAGTATAACAGTAATGTAAGGTAGGCCACGAGATTTCAGTGCTACAAAGAGCGTTTCAAAACAGTATGATAAATTATATGTTTAACCGTGGGCACTTGGTAACTAACTTAATGTTTATAACCCCCTGAAAGTACACTTGGCGAGTGCGTATGTTTACGAAGTATTAAACACTCGTTAAATGCTAGCGCGACTAGCTCGAGTGGGGATGTCAAACCCTATGGATCCATATCTAAGATTCGCGTTTACCGGTTCAAAGACCGATGACTAAACGTTACCGAGCTAAGGGGAAAGTTTATGCCGTTGTATAACCCACACATATATAAAGTTTAAGTACTTGTGTCTAGTATGTAAAACGTAAAATGTGCATGTATTCTCAGTTTCCAAAATAGTTAAAGTAAAAAGGGATGCTATAACTCACAGTGGTAAAGTAGTAGTAAAGTTGAGTCGGGAAGTAAGCAAGTATGTAGGTCCGGAAAGTCCTCAACCTAAGTTAAATATTAATAAGTCAGTAAATCGTCCCAATAGGTTTAAATGTATATAAATTAGGTCTTAAGAGTCATCATCATTCATCATCAAACAAAAAGTATAAAGTAAGTTTCGTTCTAGAAAAGAGTTTAAAACAAAGGCTGATTTCGATCAGTCACCATGGCCTCCATACCTACTGAAATAAGATGAGACCAGTGGACATGGCTCCGTATATAAGTCCTTTAGTTGCTTTAAAAATTCCAGAAGCAAACTCATCTTTGTTTGACCGTGGCGATGGTTTAAGTGCGAGTAGGTCAAAATTTTCAGCACAACGTTAAAAGGACATAGTGACGTTCGGAGGGCCATAGATCCTAAACCGTAACTCGGATTAAGACGAGTCTTAAACAAAAAATTATCTACTCGAACAGAGATAACTGAAAATTAACTTTAAAGTAGCCCAGGTATTGTGATCAGTTCCAGAAAATAGTAAACAGTAGGTTCCAGTGGATTCTTGGTGCTTGATATTCATCACGGTTCTCATCCTTGATGCATATAGCTTCAAGTGTACAACTCGTTGATGTGTTTACATCATATTTACCAAGTTTTAACCATCATAACCCAAGTGTAAGTCTAAGATAAGTAGCACAACTCAATTAAGTGTTGCAAGTAGTTTGATGAACCAAAGTTACATCAAGATCTTAGATCCGACACATACATGAACTCTAAAGGTAATATTAACCAAGTTTTGACTATCATGACACTAGTGTAGGTCTAAGATATCTAGAACAACTCACTTAAGAGTTGTATGATGTTTGATGAACCAAAGTTACATCAAGACCTTAGATCCAACACATACAAGAGTTATAAAAGTAATATTGAACTACAAACTTGAAAGTAAACTAACTAATCAAGATCTCAAGTTGTAGAACATAGTTCTTAGTTAGATCTTAAAGATCCAAGACCCAAAAGTCTAGATCTAAAGTTATTAAGTTAAATCCAACACAAGTGTATGAAGTTATAACTAAAAAGTTATACTTCCATGTTCTTGAACTTATAAAGTTAACTTTAGTTCAAGAAAGTATGAGATTAAGATTAACTTGTAATACTTAACCAACAACAACCAAAATCACGAATTGAACATGAACAAAATGGAGAATTAATTGGAATCTACAAGTAAATAAGTTCATGGTTGCTCACACTTTTAAAGATTCAAGCCAAAGTATTGATCTTTAAGGAAGTAAACTTTAAGTTTACAACATGAACTTCAAGTATGGTTTTACAACTCATGAACCTTCAATCTTTCAAACATTAAATGTAGAACATAAACTAGAAAGTTTATGTTCTTGTATGTTCTTGTATGAACAAGATAAAGTGAATAACAAACTAGAGAGTTTGATTCTTAGTAACTAGTAAGTAACAACAACAACTACAAGTAATCAAACAACAACAAGAAACTAGTAAACAAACAAGCAAATGATGATGATATGGGAGTATGTATGCTACGGTTTTTGCAAGGAAAAGAAGAGAAGAAAAAGCTTTGTTACTCACAAGTCTTGAGAGAAAAAGGAGAGAAAATAAGATGCAAGTTTGATGTGTGTGTGAGAAATGAAGATACAAGAGGATAAGTAATAAAAAAAAAGATTTTGAACTCTCTCCAAGGCCTCTAGGCTGACGGTTCACTAGGAGAAGAGGGAGGGAGTTGTCCACAAGTCTCTTCATGTATTTTGGCTCAAAAGTTGGTCATATGGGGTGTTTGCATGGGAACATGGTGTAAGTAACTTGTAACTAGATTCCATGTGCACTAATCCATCTAGTTTAGTTCTAAAGTAATACTTGCATATTAAGATGGGCTAAATAGTCCATTAAGGATGTAGGGTGGGCTTCTAAGTCCATTAACATAAGCCCAAGTCCAATTAAGTAATAATCCAAACAAAAGCCCAAGTAATTAACTAGTAACCTTAGTTAATTAAAAATGATTAATAACAATTAATCATGAATATAAATAATATCTTAAATATTATTCGTGAAAAGTTCATGTGTCACAAAGACGTGTCGGGCATTCAAAAGTCAATCATGGTAACAAGTAAATGTAATAACATACATTCATTAAATCACAAGTATTAATAATAAACATTATTAATAATAGGTGGAAAAACCAGGGTCGTTACATTATTCCTCTTCGTTTAAAAAACTTAGCGATGTTGGTTAAATGGTGGGCTAGAATGAATTCTAATAAGCATTACCTTTGGAAATCTATTGTGTCCACTTTTTTCGGTGCTTCTTTCAACGAAAAGATTATGAACAACGTCTCATCATTACAAACATCTCAACTTTCCCCAATTTGGAATGATTTGATTAATCTTCAAAAACAAGATTCTATGTCTAGCATTGTTGGGCCTTCGATTTGGAAATGGAAGATCAATAATGGGGCCAAAATTTTATTTTGGTATGATACATGGGCCCATGGTAGAGTTTTAAAAGATGATTACCCTTTCCTCTTTAATTTATGTTTTATCCCTAATGGTATTGTCCAGTTGTTTCGATTTCCAGCTTCTGTCGACCAGGTTCAAACGGGTTGGGACCTACACCTGCAGACGCCTCTTGAACTGTTCGATCTTCAATCAGCCTCTAATCTTCTTTCTTTTTTATCGAGCTTCACTCTTGATGAATCAAATCCTGACCTGGTCATTTGGTCAGCTGATCCAAGTAACACCTATTCAGTAGCTGATGCTATTAATGTTCTTGTCCACACTTCCGATTATATTTACCCTATTTAGCCAAAAGTGATATGGGGCAACAAAGTTCCATCCAAGATCATGTTATTTCATTGGTTGTCTATTCGCAATAGTATTTCCATACGGGAGTTCTTTCCCGAAGACATATCTTACCCATGAATCAATCTACTTTGTGTGTGTGGTGCTTGGATAAAATCGAAAGCATCAATCACCTCTTGTTACATTGTAATTGGTCTTTCAACATTTGGACGGAATTGTTTAGATGGTGAAATATTAGATGGATTATCCCGGAAACGATTGAAGCCTTTTCGTTCGATTGGTATTACGGCATGGGGATTAAAGCTTCAAAGTTTTGGAAATTAATCGGTCCCGCTACTATTTGGGCCATTTGGATGGCGAGAAACGACATTATATTCAACAACAAATTCACGTATCGATCGGTTATCATTCGCAACATCAAAGTTAAAGTTTTTGTAAGATTTGTGTGCAAGGTACAACACATAACTATATGGCTAAATTCATTTGAGCCTTCGGGGTCACACACATATACACCTAGACGTCAAATAAAATATATATATATATATATATATATATATATATATATATATATATATATATATATATATATATATATATATATATATATATATATATATATATAACTCAAGTAACGGAATAAATTAAAATATTTAATTATGAATTAATTAATTAATTGAATGATTAATTAATATTAATTAGTTAATTATTATTAGATGTTGAAATATGATTTTTGTAACTGGTGTAGTTGTTGGTCATATTCAAAAGGATAGAATACATTTCTTTTAACCAATTTGTTAGGTTGCTTTACAGCTAAAAGTTCCACATATATATATTATATGATTTTGGTGGGATTGGTGGAAAAGCAAAAGAAATAGAATGTGTTTTCTACATACTTTAAGAATTAGTAATGATATACTCCATATACTCAATATTATATATATAATAGGTTGTGGCTTTGGGTTGCTGTAAGAGAATAACAACTAACTCAATTTTGTTCTAAGAGAGATACAAAAACAAAAGAAAGAAACTAGAGCATCACATCTTGTTTCTTTTTCAAACAAGTAAAATCACATACGAAGTATTTTCTATTCATCTATTATTTGTTGTATTAATATAATTTGATTATATTAATACGTTACTCGGGTTTGGACTAGCATCCATTGACGGTCGTTTGAAGTGTAGTGTGAACTATCCTAAGAGACGGTCACACTTTTGATCGTAGGTTTCTCTCCTACAATCCGTTTCTTCAAGAAAGGTATATCGTTTACTCACTTTGTGAATTTATATATTTTGACAATTAATAGTGGTGTAATTGGATCTTGTTGGAACCGTCAATCGTGTGCATGTTTTGTAATAATAAGTTTATTTTAACTATCCGCTGCGTTAATCTGAATGAAAAGTATACACGGTTTTCCATCAGTGGTATCCGAGCCGCTTTTACACCATTTTAATTGTCACGTGATTTTCTCAGATCTAATGTTGTGGTGAATTGGTAAAAAGTAAAAACTTTTTTTTTATATAATTTCAACATGTTTGTTTAAACCTCATGAGGCACAAATAAGATCTGAAAAATGTCACTGTTATAAATTTTGAATTTATTATGGCTTGAATAATTGTTGTTTATTTCATTCCATGGTTGTACACATGCATTGTAACCATGGACAAGCCATATGTAGTTTTTAATAATGTAGTTATTAGAATTGTGATTGCACACATAGCCTATAATGCCCCGACCTATGTATGATTGTTGATTACGGCAATATTATGTCATGTTGATTATTTGTATTATTAAGGCCATTTTGAAGCCAAAGTTGTATTATATTTATTTCTCATTTTCATAGTATTGTATTTAAATTTATTTCAATTTGTAAAAGTATTAGTTTAGTTGTATTTTAAAATTTAAATAAATGTAACAAGATGAAGATTGAAGATAAAATACAACATGCTTTTGGTTTAGAAGATGGCGAACAGGTCAAGTTGACAACGATGGCGTTTGTCAAATTTTCACTTGATTCTTGAATCAAGTGGGAGCTACGATATTACCCTTAGTTTGACCTCTTGATCCCATGTCGGCTCATGAGATCGTGCATAGGATTTTTTGGGCTAGGCTATGTGTGTGTGTGATGCATGATATGGTTGTGTTTTATTTTTGCATTATACATAATTGTTGATTAGAATATATGCTAAATGTTTTTGATGAAAACATCAAATAAAACCGGTAACAGTTTCAATGATTAAAATTGATGATTTTAAAAAGTTAAACTCTAACGAGTTTAAAGTTAAATAATTTTTTGAAACACAAAATATATATGATCGTAATCTTTTAAAATTGTTTTAAAACGATACACGTTTGTGTATTTGTTACTTTTATATATAAAATAAAATAACAAACTAGACGCATAAACACGATCGACATGTATAAAATTGGTTAAAATGATTTTTAACAAATAGTGTAGCGAATCTTGTGTGCATGCATTATTCGTTAACACAAACATTTTTAAAATACCCGTCAAATTTAAGTCATGCCATCCAATGAGCTTGCAAACACTCCTCGTTATTTTTTGGTTACGGTGAGACCTAATCGATTATAGCCACGAGGTGGATTTTCAGTTACGAGTGAAACTAGGCTGAATTTCTACAGTTTTCAAATTGGACGACTTAATCGTATTCACGGTGAGACCTGAGTTCGAGGCAAAGATGAGACAAACATGCTAGTAGATAATAGTGGTTTGTTGAACTACACATACTACTGAGTCCCATAAAGATCTAAGAGTTGCACTTGTGATGCAATTGGTAACCGCTACCTACCAATAGACTCTATAACTGCTAGCTGATCAACAGATGTAGTTATGGAACCTCTATGTGGATCTTAGGCTTTCGTAAATTAATTGTTTTCAAATATATATTAAAACCTGGGTAGTTAATTTATTAAAGTACAATATCGAAAATACTAAAATTGAATCTTATTTTTTTTATAGATGTCAAACAATCAAAATGTAAACCAAAGCACCCTCTGTTCTTTGTTGGAGAAGGAGAAACTCAATGGTTCAAATTTCCTCGATTGGTACCGCAACCTGAGAATTGTTCTCAAATATGAAGGGAAGTTGAACAAAATTGAAGAACCCTTACCCGAAGCTCCTCCTGAGACAGCTACTGCTGCTCAAAAGAATGCTTATCAGAAGTTGTTTGATGATCAAGAGAAGATAGCTTTAATCATGCTTGCTAGTATGACTTCTGACCTCCAAAAGGAAATGGAAGATCGTACAGCATATGATATGATGACTGAGCTGAAAAATATGTTTCAGAAACAGGCTAGTCAAGAGTTATATGAAACTTATAAGCTTCTTCAAACATGCAAAATGGAGGAGGGTCAATCAGTGAGCTCTCATGTCTTAAAAATGAAAAGCTACATTGACCGATTGGAAAAACTTGGAACTACCTTGCCGCCTAACTTGGTTGTGAACACGATTTTGGTTTCACTACCAAAATCGTATCACCAATTTGTGATGCATTACAATATGCAAGGTTGGGAGAAATCTCTGGCAGAGGTGCACTCGATGCTTAAAACCGCTGAACAGGATATTCCATATAAGATTTCCAATCCAGGTGTCCTGATGATTAGGGATGGTAAGGTGAGAAAGAATAAGTCGAAAACTTGGGGAAAAGGAAAAGGCAAGTCAATTGCTAAGAAAAAGATTCCACAACCTCCCAAGAAAGAAAACCCAGCGAAAGACGCCGAATGTTTCCACTGTAGAAAAGTTGGCCACTGGAGGAGGAACTGTCCTTCCTACCTATCTGAGTTGAGAAAAGGCAAAGCTGGCCAGACCAGCAAATCAGGTATATTTAATATACAGTTATATACTTTTTCTAGTGATTCCTGATTTTTGATACTGGTTGTGGTACTCACATCTGTAACAATATGCAGGGAATGAGAAGAAGTAAGAGACTGAAGAACAACACACTAGATTTAAGAGTGGGCAATGGGGCTCGAGCTGCTGTCGAAGCTATTGGCACCTATGAGCTTACTCTACCTAGTGGTCTTATTGTTTTATTGGAACAATGTCATTATGCTCCTAGTATTACGAGCAATGTAATTTCAGTTTCTCGTTTGAAAGATGTTGGTTTTGAACTTACATTTACGCACCTTGGTATTTCAGTTTCTAAGAATAATGTATTTTATTTTAATGCTATTCCACGTGATGGTATTTTTGAAATTGATATGCATAGTGTGATTTCAAATAATAATTCTGTATATACCTGTACTGCCAAACGAGTTAAGCAAGACTTGAATAATACCTATCTATGGCATTGTCGTCTTGGTCATATAAACAAACAACGCATTTCAAAACTCCAATCTGATGGGCTTTTGAAATCAACTGGCTCTGAGTCATTTGATGTATGCGAGTCATGTTTATGTGAAAAGATGACAAAGGCTCCTTTCTCCGGTTTAGGTGAAAGAGCTAAAGATCTTTTAGGACTAATACATACTGATGTATGTGGCCCTTTTAGAACTATGTCTAGAAATGGTGAATCATACTTCGTTACATTTACAAATGATTATAGTAGATATGGTTATGTTTACTTGCTGAAACATAAACATGAAGTTTTTGAAACATTCAAAATCTTCCAAAATGAAGTAGAGAATCAACTTGGAAAGACCATTAAAGCCCTTCGCTCTGATCGGGGAGGGGAATATATGAGTCAAGAGTTTTTGGACCACCTGAAGAATCGTGGGATTGTCTCACAGTTCACTCCACCTTACACACCACAGCACAATGGTGTGTCGGAACGGAGGAATCGAACTTTACTTGATATGGTTCGATCTATGATGAGTCTAACTACTCTACCAATGTATTTTTGGGGTTATGCATTAGAGTCTGCTGCACGCATACTCAATATGGTTCCAACCAAGAAAGTAGAACATACACCATATGAATTATGGCATGGAAAGCGTCCTAAATTGTCTTATTTGAAAGTATGGGGTTGTGAAGCGTATGTGAAACGTGACACTTCAAACAAGTTAGAACCCAGAGGTATCAAATGTCATTTTGTGGGATACCTAAAGGAAACAATGGGTTACTATTTTTACTACCAAGCTGAAAACAAAGTGTTTACTGCTCGGTTTGCTGAATTCTTTGAAAGAGATCTTCTCTTACATGAAGTCAGTGGGAGTAAAGTAGATCTTGAAGAAATTCAAGAATCACAAAGTAACATACCTTCTGAAGGAACTAGCCAACCGCACGTTGAAGCTGAACACACTGTTGGTGAGCCAGAACGTGTTGCACCTGTAATTCGTAGATCTAGTAGAACTCCTCATCAACCTGAGAGGTTAAATCTTTTGATTAATTCAGATGAATCTCATCTAGGAGATTATGATGAACCCTCTAGCTACCGTGAGGCCATATCATGTTTAGAATCTGAAAAATGGGGAGATGCTATGAATATAGAGATGCAGTCCATGAAAAAAAATCAAGTATGGGACTTGATTGATCTTCCACCCAATTGTAAAACAGTTGGGTGTAAATGGGTCTTCAAAAAGAAGGCTGACATGGACGGGAATGTAAACACTTTTAAGGCTCGATTGGTGGCAAAAGGTTATACTCAAACTCAAGGAATTGATTATGAGGAAACTTATTCACCAGTCGCGAGCATTAAGTCAATTAGGATACTTATTGCCATAGCTGCTTTTCATGATTATGAAATATGGCAAATGGATGTGAAAACCGCTTTCCTAAATGGCGACCGAAATGAGGACGTATATATGGTTCAGCCGGAAGGGTTTGTAAATCCAAAGCATCCTAATAAAGTATGCAAGCTTCTAAAATCCATTTATGGATTAAAGCAAGCATCCAGGAGCTGGAATCTTAAGTTTGATCAGAAAATCAAAGAGTTTGGTTTTTCTCAAAACCAAGATGAGCCCTGTGTTTACATTAGAGCTAGTGGGAGCAAAGTTGTCTTCTTAATCTTGTATGTTGATGACATACTACTTATTGGAAATGACATTCCAACTTTGCAAGATGTCAAATCTTGGCTTAGAAAATATTTTGCCATGAAAGATCTTGGAGAAGCTAAGTATATTCTAGGAATCAGGATCTATAGAAATAGATCCAAAAGGCTTATTGGTTTGAGTCAAAGTACATACATTGACAAAATCTTACGAAGATTTAACATGCAAAACTCCAAGCGCGGAGCATTGCCCATGCAAAAGGGCATAACCTTGAGCAAGTCTCAAAGTCCCATCACACCTGATGAGATAAGACGAATGAAATGTGCCCCATATGCTTCGGCTATAGGATCCATTATGTATGCTATGTTATGTACTAGACCTGATGTCTCGTTAGCTTTGAGTTTCACGAGTCGTTATCAACAGAATCCAGGTGAAGAACATTGGATTGCTGTTAAGAGCATTCTTAAGTATTTGAGGAGAACTAAAGATATGTTCTTGGTTTAGGGTGGTTTGGAAGAAGAGTTGAGTATTAGATGTTATACAGATGCTAGTTTCCAAACTGATCGAGATGATTCTCGATCCTAATCAGGGTATGTCTTTGTCATGAATGGCGGGGTAGTTGATTGGAGAAGCTCAAAGCAGAGCACAGTTGCGCAGTCTACAACGGAAGCAGAATATATTGCTGCCTCAGAAGCTGCTCAAGAAGCTGTCTGGATTAGGAAGTTTATTGCTAAACTCAGAGTAGTTCCAAGCATTGAATCCCCTATGGAAATGTACTGTGATAATTCAAGTGCTATTATACTTGCGAAAGAATCACGTGTACGTAAAGGTAGCAGACACATTCTTCGAAAGTTTGACTATATTCAAGAAGTTGTTGAGAGAAATGATATTAGTATTCTTAAGGTTCATACAGATGATAATGTGGCTGACCCGTTCACGAAGCCCATGACACACAACAAGCATGATGATCATGCTAGTAGTTTTGGACTTCGTTATGCTGCTGATCTTTTTAATTTGTAATTTAGTATTTGGATATTTTTGAAACATTAAACAGTTTTATCATAATGAATTGATATATTGATGATATGATCATTTTCATTTATATCACTGTGTTCTATATTAGCATGTTTAATCCATGAGTAATTGTTGATTATTCAAAATCTCCATAATCGATCATGTTATGGGAATAACATGAATTAAGATTAATATGAAGTTTTGGTTATATTTATTGATGATAAATAGTTAACTTGTAGAGACCAAAATTCATATGTATTCATTGATGATGAATATTGTAATGACCCAACCGAGATATCACTACATGGATCGTTGTCAGTAGTGAATCTTTTAGTGATTATGTCTTTATGTCCTTAGACTTGAGATGCACGCCAGTTTCGATGTGTGGAATATTGTACTTTGATATGGTTAAATGTTGTCCTGAATAAGGCTGTAATAAAGGCCATTATTGGGTATAATGTAAAGCTCGTGAGAGACACGTGTATGCAATATAGGATTTGTTCTTCCAAAATGTTTGGAGTTAGATACTTTTGAGCTCCTCGATGAATGAATAAGATATTTGTGTGGCCGCACTCAGATGTAATTAAGATGATACTTAATTAATTTGGTGATCTAATTCAGTTCTAAGATCGAGAAATAAAATTATTAAACAAATGAGAATGACCAATGATCCATATCTCAAGTTTTAACTAAGGTATCTGAAACAAAAGGACGAATGACATTTAACACTTACTATAAGCAGTTCTGAGAAACTATCCTCACGTGAAATTAGGGAAAATGGCGTGTTGCTAGACGCTATCCATTGTTTATATAGTTACTTGGTGTTATGCCATACACAAGTGGGAGTTTGTAAGATTTGTGTGCAAGGTACAACATATAACTATATGGCTAAATTCATTTGAGCCTTCGGGGTCACACACATATATACCTAGACGTCAAATCAAATATATATATATATATATATATATATATATATATATATATATATATATATATATATAAAACTTAAGTAACGGAATAAATTAAAATATTTAATTATGAATTAATTAATTAATTGAATGATTAATTAATATTAATTAGTTAATTATTATTAGATGTTGAAATATGATTTTTGTAACTGGTGTAGTTGTTGATCATATTCAAAAGGATAGAATACATTTCTTTTAACCAATTTGTTAGGTTGCTTTACAGCCAAAAGTTCCACATATATATATATATATTATATGATTTTGGTGGGATTGGTGGAAAAGCAAAAGAAATAGAACGTGTTTTCTACATACCTTAAGAATTAGTAATGATATACTCCATATACTCCATATTATATATATAATAGGTTGTGGCTTTGGTTTTACAAATAATTTTTTAACACAAACGAGGTTGAATTGTAGAAAACAGAGATCACCGTTACGTCCGGAACGGTTGAAAATGGTGGAAAAGACACTTCGCAGCTGTAAGAGAATAACAACTAATTCAATTTTGTTCTAAGAGAGATACAAAAACAAAAGAAAGAAACTAGAGCATCACATCTTGTTTCTTTTTCAAACAAGTAAAATCACATACGAAGTATTTTCTATTCATCTATTATTTGTTGTATTAATATAATTTGATTATATTAATACGTTACTCGGGTTTGGACTAGCATCCATTGACGGTCGTTTGAAGTGTAGTGTGGACTATCCTAAGAGACGATCATACTTTTGATCGTAGGTCCGTTTCTTCAAGAAAGCTATATCGTTTACTCACTTTGTGAATTTATATATTTTGACAATTAATAGTGGTGTAATTGGATCTTGTTGGAACCGTCAATCGTGTGCATGTTTTGTAATAATAAGTTTATTTTAACTATCCGCTGCGTTAATCTGAATGAAAAGTATACACGGTTTTCCATCAGTTTTCTTATGGGCAACAAACCTCAATTATTGCTATGGGTTACACTCGTATGTGTGGGAGCAAAATCCCTCGTTATTATGCTTTTAATGTATTTTGTTTCTTTCAAGTTGAAAGACCGAGCTAGTCTCCGTCTATGTACTTCGTTTGTCCTTCATTGTTTTGATGAAGCGGTCATTTTTAATACAATCTTTTCTTCGCCGTTTAAAAAAAATGAAGATAACAGTCAAATACACACGATAGATCATAAATAAAAATGTGACCTACACTATCAATTAAATAAATTTAAATACGCATTACAAAGATCGAGTTAATTATCCTTTTAATTCTATTGATATTATAAATTTAATTCTGAGTTTGACGAACATTTAAGTCAAGTCTCTGATAGTAATACAATTACAATGATTTTTTTGACAAGTGAAATTCTTGAAAAATAGTAGTTCGTCGGCTACTTGGCACGTAGCTAGTTAGGTTTGGTTGTGATTTTTAGAAAACATGAAACGATTTTATTTTTTCAAACATCAGAACTAAAGATATTACGAAGAAATAATATTGCCACTCAATCTCAATCACTGCACCTTGAGAAAACAATATAAAAATGAAGTCTATGTTTAAAACATTAGCCATACTACAAGTGAGAAGAGTGTTTTTGACATCATAGTCTCACTCTTGTTACTCGCGATTTCGTGACTAAATGCACATTATTGAAGTAAAAATATTCTATTTTATTTTAGTTAAATCATTTGTTCCTATATATATTTTTTGAAAGGACAAAAATATTCACAATACAATGTACAAATATGAGTAATCGGGATTTAGGCTCGGGATCACTCAAATAACACACATACACGACTATATATTGGGCTGCAAAGATAGCAATTCCAACAAGTGCAGTTACACAATTTTAAGATATACACTAGAATCGTTTAGCAAGTTAATCAATCGAATTTTCTTCCTATCGACTATCATTTTTACAAATTTTTTTAAAGAAATTATACTAGTTGCATCTCTAAACTCTTTTTTCCCAATAATCCTTAAGATTTTTTTTTTTTTTACATTTAAATAACCGTCACCAAAAAAATCAATTTGAACCACTATGTACAACATACATACATTTTTACAACAATACTGAAAAAACTCTATTTAAATATGTTAAAAATTATTTTGAATTTTTTTTTAATAAATAATTTCACCCAGTAAAAATTATTATAAAAATAATAAAAATACAAATAAGAACACTGATCGCATGCACTTCTTGCAGCATCTTAACCAATTAAAAACAAAACCTAGCTTATTTGTGTATGTAACGTGTATTAGCTAAAATTAGCATAAGGGTATGTTTAGCACGCGAGCTTGTGGGAGCTTATGAGAACTTATAGGAGCTTAGAGTACTATTATCGGCCCGTAATTAACCCGTCATTGGAGGCTGCCGTTCAACGGTGCCGATATTAGCAACCCGCCGGTGAACCGCCACTCAACGACCGCCGTTTGATTTTTCATGCGATGATTTGGAGAAGCACAGATGTTTTGAAGTTAACGGCTATATTTGGATTTTGTTTTTGTTTTTTTTTTGCCAAACTAGCCGTTTGGCTTTTTCTTTTATCTTTTTTGTTTTTGTTTTTTTTTTCACCTCCCACCTCATTATATACACTCAATTTCATCAAACTTCAACACTCAATTTCTTCAAACTTCACATTCTCAATTTCATCAAACATGTCTTCAAGCAAAAAAACTCAAAACAGAAAACCAAAACAACCAAAACAAAAACAACCCGGTACTACAAGAGTACACGGAAGATGAATGGAATTCGGAACTTCAAAACACGCTTCATCAAACTCAACAAAACCTCCATCAACAATATGATAGTCCTAGTCCAATGGAAGGCCCTTCTTCTACTCCAATAAGAGGACCCCCCGTATTTGCCGAATCAATATCATCAACTCAACAATTGGGCCGTGAATCCCTTATTCTATACCACATTACCTTAGTAATTGTAACAACCCGGATTTTTCCGCTAATATATATAAGATTAATACTTACATAATTAAATGTTTCCAACATGTTAAGCAATCCAACTTGTTAAGACTTGTCTATTTGAAATGAATTTCATACAAACGTTTGGCCACCCCGTTTGTCTGACGATTCACGAACGTCATAATGTGTAATAATTATTTAATGGAATATATATATGGATATATATATTTATGAATTGTTAAAATAATATTTAAGTATTTCATTAAGTATATTAACAATTGGTTATATATATAAAATGAGACTACTAACTTAAAGACTTCGAAACAATATACATATAGGTAACGTTTTTCGACGTCTTAAACCCTAATTTAAACTAAATGTATATGTATCGTATTAAGATGTATTAATACACTTTTTAAAGACTTAAATACATATATCAACATAATTATACTCAACAAAGATAGCTATACTCATAATCTCATTCAACTCTATCAAGAATTCTACTCGTATTCATTCGGTATTTATACCCGTATCATACCCAGCTTCTAAACGTATTTACTATTGGTATATACATACCAAATCATTGATCTTAGCAGCCCTCAATCAGTTGTTAGACATGTATAAACATGATGGAGACTTGTGGGAACCATCCTTTGTCATTAACCATGACTTATTTGTAACAAAACAAAACTATACATATCATATATCTATATCTATATTCACATGTGTATATATACACATCTCATTTCATTTACATCTTCATTTTAACTCACTCTTAAACACATACTCAAAGTATTCAGCAACCTTTCATCATATATCTCATAAACAACTTCAAGAACAAACTTAAAACATCATAACAAGAATCATTCAAGAACATATCAAGATAACCTTCCAACATGAAGAAGTTTACTTACAATCTTTCAAGCTAACTCAACAACTCTTTAGGATTACTAATTCTACTTTCTTTCCAGTAGCTTTTCATCTTATAATCAAGGTAAGAATCATATATAAGCTTTAGTTCAATTCATATACTTATAACTATCTTATTTCAAGATAGAATTCTTATTCGAACTTTTGTTCATTTCATGATTTTACTTCAAGAATTCCAAGTCATCAAGGGTATCTTTGAACTCAAGATATTCTCCTTATTTTTCCAGCAACTTTGTTCATTTGATTTGAGGTAGTAGCCTTATTCATAATCTCATTCGATTCATATTCACATAGCTATCTTATTTTGAGTTATAACTAATAACAACAAGAACATAGTTTAGATTATTTATAAACTTGTTTGCAAATAAACTTAATCCTTCTAACTTGACTTTTAAAATACTTCAACACATGTATTATGACAGTATGTCAAGCTAACATAAGGATATAAAACTTGTAAACACGAAGAACACCTTAAAATCGAATATACGTCGTCTTAGTCGAACGGGGGCTGTTTTGGGTTTAATTTTAAAAACTTATCTTAAACTTTGAATTAAAAGATTTCCTTTGGTGAAAAATCTTATTTTATATGGATATGAAATATATCCAAAATCAATGGTTAAACTCTAAGTGAAAATATGTTTTTCAAAAGGGTCATCAAGATGTCGTTCTTACGACGGATATTACTATCTTCTCTTATTTGACACCTAAGCTATATTTTCGACTTTAAACCTATACTTTTTCTGTTAAGATTAATAATGTTGAGTTTGATACGAAACCATGGCAACTCGAATCACTCAAAACGGATTTGTAACGAAGAAATTATGGGTAAAACAAAATTGGATATTTTTCTTAATTTTTAGCTACGGACATGATTTATAAAAATGGATGCTAACCTTATCCTAGCTAACTTACCTTGTATCCTACATGTATTTATACATGTCTTGTTCCCAAACTTATGGAAATACAATTTATAATAGTCGTGATTAAGTTCTACGACAATATATTATAGTCTTAATAAAGATCGTAAGGCACCATATATATATATATATATATATATATATATATATATATATATATATATATATATATATATATATATATATATATATATATATATATATATATATATATATATATATATATATATATATATATGACTTAATCACCGTGGATTCGTATACAAAGTTTTGACATATCATTTTAACTTCTTCTATATATACTATTGGAACGAACTATTAGACACCATTGGCAGTAATCTCGAGTTAGCTGTGGGTCGAAGTGGATTCCAAAATATTATATACTTTGAGTTGTGATCGAGCCTGAGACATGTATACAACGGGTCGCTGATTGCTTCAGACAATATACATATTATGTGTCTTATTATATTAAGACAATATATTATAGTGTTAGTGAATTCTAACACAATATACGCATTTATATTTATATATATATTTATACTATTGGACTATTGGACTACGAACGTTAGACTACTAACAATGGACAATTAAAATTATCACAAGTATCATAAGTATGGAATATTAATTATATATATATATATATATATATATATATATATATATATATATATATATATATATATATATATCTTGACACAAGAATATTATTATTAGGTTCGTGAATTTGTCAAAAGGCCAAGTCTTATCACCATCTATTCGGAAATCATCACAAGTGAGTTATAGTCCCATTTTTACTATCTAAATTATTTTGGGATGAGAATACATGCAAAATTTATAAATGTTTTACAAAATAAGCACAAGTTCATGGAACTGCATTCTACGATTGTTTTGCTATACCGGATATCTGTACTTATTATTATTATGCTTGGTAACCTAAGAATTAGTGAAAAACACTAATTGACGCGAATCCTAAAGGTAGATCTACGGGCACCAACCACCCCCATTTTCGAATAGTTCAAAATGCTTTAGAACTTCGAAGGGTTCTTGTCATACATTTGAATAGTGGAATGTATGATGCCAGATATCTTAAGTGCTCTATGTTAAGGTTGGTTACCAGGCGACTCATCGTATGAATGATTTTTGCAGTTGTAATGATCTTGCGCATTTAATTAAATGAAATCTTGTGGCTTATTAAATGTTATGATTATTATATAGAAATTAAACCTATGACTCACCAACATTTTTTTTGTTGACGTTTTAAGCATGTTTATTCTCAGGTGAATATTAAAAACGCTTCCGCTGTCGTATGCCAACCCAAGGTCAAGAATTGGAGTCGGCATAATTGTTTATATTGTTTAAACTTGCATTCGGAGTGTTGTTGTAATATATTTGATCATATTGTAATGTGTTGTGTAAAAACTTATTTATTTGTGGAGCTTGTCTTTGATAGACAATCTAAATTATGTCATTAAGACCTTTATTCAATAATAAAGGTTATGGTTGTTTTTAAAAACGAATGCAAGATTTGAAAAACGTCTCATATAGAGGTCAAAACCTCGCAAAGAAACCAATTAATATGAAACGTTTATAATTAATATGAACGGGGCATTTCAGTTGGTATCCGAGCGTTGGTCTTAGAGAATCAGAAAAATTTTCATTAGTGTGTCTAACTGATTTTTGATGCATTAGTGAGTCTGGACTTCGACCGTAATTGTTTTAAAAATGATTGCTTAATATAATTGTTGGAAACATAAGATTATTAACATATAAATATTATAAGATATATCATTCTCTTAACGTGCCTGCTATTATGTGATAGATGACTTCATCCAATCATATAAGCATCTCTAGTGATTCAGATTTCATTTACTTATCAAGTGATTTGGAGGCTGAGTCAAAGCATACGACTTATGAACCAACGGAAAAGTTAACTTTTGGTGCTACCATTAAAGTGGAAAATTGTTGGAAAAATTGGAAAGATTCACAATTGCCAGTAGAGGTTCCAGAAGAGGATCCAGAAGAAGATCCCGAAGAGGAACCCGAAGAAGAGGATCCTGAAGAAGTTGTGGAAATTACCGAACCACAACGTGATTTGGGAAAATCTTTGGCTGTTATACCCGATCCCAAACCCGATGAACCTATTATGACCCAAAATGTTTGTGAACATCCACCTGAACTACCTAAGAGACCAGTTTATAAAATGACCGCTCGTATAACGACTGTTGGTTTTGCTCCCAAAGAATTAGCCAAAAGAACCAATTGGGAGGAATTGGAAAAAGAACTATCCAAACGAAAATCCAAACGTTTGGCCGAGAAAGAAACAACGTCAACATCTAAGAAATCTCGCCATTCTTGAACCATCGGCAGCTATCCTGTATTCCATGCATTGTATAATATGTATTATATTGTGTGTTTAAGTTTGTAAGAAAATTCGCAATGTAATTTTCCTTATGATTGTATAATAATAAGAATAAGCATGGAAGGTTTATTATTATTATTACAACTTATTATTATGTAGTAACGTAATAACTTACCATAGTTTTTCATATTAGAATTTTAGTAGTTAATTTCTGTGTTAGCTGCTAAGTATGAACATTATTATAGTTATAAAACGCTAATATGAAGAAAAGGCTTTTATAATAATAAGTTCATATTAAGCTACAAAATACTTTTTGGCTACTTCTAAAATTCTATATGATTAACTCAGTCGGCTATTTTTGAAGGAAATGGCTCCTCCAGCTACTAGACAACAATAATTGAACACAGAAGAACTTCAAGCTTTCGCTGCAAATATGGCTGCAGTGGTGAATGCAATGAACAACAATAACCAATCGGGTTCCAGTAGTGGAGGAAACAATGGCAACCGGGTAGGATGTTCCTACAAAGCTTTTATGGCCTGCAAAGCCAATGAGTTTGAAGGAACTGAAGAACCCGTTGGACTAAAGCGGTGGACAGAGAAGGTTGAAGCCGTGTTCGCAATCAGCAACTGCGCAGAAGAGGATAAAGTTAAGTATGCCACACATACTTTCAGGGGTACTGCTTTGACATGGTGGAATACCTACATGGATTACGTAGGACAGAATACCGCCTACGCACTTCCATGGTCCGCTTTCAAGCACATGATGACGGAAGAGTACCGTCCCAGAATCGAAATCAACAAGCTCAAGGCAGAGCTTAAAGCACTGACAACCCAAGGGTTAGATGTCACTACCTACGAGTGACGTTTTTAATGAACTGACTTTAATGTGTCCTGGAGCATTTGAGGACGAAGAAGCAAAAATTGAAGCATTCATAAAAGGGTTACCGGAACGAATCCAAGAGCATGTAGGTGCTAACGACCCTGCAACAATGCAGAAAGCGAGCCGTATAGCCCACAAATTGATAGGCCAAATTACAGGAAGGATAAAGAAAGAAGCGGCCGAGGAGGCCATAATGAAACAGGGAAAAAGAAAGTGGGAGGAAAGCAGTGATCAGGGTCACCAGTACAACAACAATAATCAAAACAACAACTACAACAACAATCGCAACCACCCCAATAACAACAATAATCGCAACAACAACCGCAATAATAACCGCAACAACCATCCCAATAATAATAACAACAACAACAATCCCAATCACAACAATAACAACAACAATCGACTCAATAATAATAACCCTAACAACAACAACAACAACAACAACAACAACAACAACAACAACAACAATAACAACAACAACAACGACAACGACAACAAAAGGCAAAGAACTATATGACCCAGGTGTGATACGTTTCATCTGGAATGGTTTTGTAGAGAATTATGTACCAAGTGTAATAGGAATGGCCATATTGCGGCAAAGTGTGAAGTCTACGGACCAAATAGAAACAAAGGAGTAAATAATGCCGGAACAAATAATAACGGCGTTGTTTGCTATGGATGTGGAAAACCGGGCCATACCATAAACCAGTGCAGGAATGGAAATAGGTAAGGCCGTGGGAGAGCCTTCAACATTAATGGGGAGAAAGCACAGGAAGACCCGGAGCTTGTTACGGGTATGTTTCTTATCAACAATACACCTGCTTATGTTTTATTTGATTCGGGTGCTGATAGAAGTTATATGAGTAGAGAATTTTGTGCCAAATTAAATTGCCCATTAACGCCTTTGGATAAAAAGTGTATAGTTGAAGTAGCAAACGGTAAACTAATTAAGGTTGATAAAATTTGCCGAAATCGAAAAATTAGTTTAGTTAGCGAAACGTTTGCAATTGATTTAATACCGGTGGAATTGGGAAGCTTCGACGTAATTATTGGAATGGACTGGATGTCCAAGGTGAAAGCCGAAGTTGTTTGTCATGAGAAGGCGATTCGCATTCCGAGAGAAAACGGGTTACCCTTAATGGTGTACGGAGAAAAGGGTAATGCCAAATTAAATCTTATTAGTAGTTTGAAGGCGCGCAAACTAATAAGAAAAGGTTGCTATGCCATACTAGCACACGTCGAGAAGGTTGAAAAAGAAGAAAAGAAAATCGATGACGTTCCTGTTGCAAGAGAATTTCCTGAGGTGTTTCCGGACGAATTACCGGGACTACCTCCACACCGATCCGTTGAATTTCAAATAGATCTTGTACCAGGAGCAGCACCAATAGCTCGTGCTCCATATAGACTTGCGCCCACCGAAATGAAAGTATTACAAAGTCAGCTACAAGAATTATTAGAACGTGATTTTATCCGACCGAGTACGTCACCATGGGGAGCTCCAATTTTATTCGTTAAAAAGAAAGATGGGTCTTTTCGCATGTATATTGTTTACCGTGAGCTGAACAAAGTAACCATCAAAAACCGATACCCTTTACCCCAAATCGACGACCTATTTGATCAACTCCAAGGTTCGAGCGTATACTCCAAAATCGACTTAAGGTCGGGTTATCATCAACTGAGGGTTAACGAAGCCGATACACCAAAAACAGCCTTCAGAACTCGTTATGGCCATTATGAATTCATGGTTATGCCATTCGGTCTAACCAATGCACCCGCAGTTTTCATGGATCTCATGCACCGAGTATGTAGTCCATATTTAGATAAGTTTGTTATTTTCTTTATTGATAACATTCTTATCTATTCGAAGAATAACCAAGAACACGAACAACACTTGAGACTTGTATTAGAGTTGTTAAGAAAAGAACAACTTTATGCAAAATTCTCTAAGTGCGCTTTTTGGTTAAATGAAGTACAATTTCTTGGCTACGTAGTCAGTAGTAATGGAATCAAAGTTGATCCCGCCAAGATCGAAGCCATCAAAAATTGGGAAACCCCGAAAACTCCAACGCAAATACGTCAATTTTTGGGTTTAGCCTGTTATTATAGGAGATTTATTCAAAATTTCTCCCGAGTAGCCAAACCTTTAACTACCTTGACACACAAGGGGGAAAAGTATGAATGGACTTCCGAACAAGAGGGTGCCTTCCAATTGTTGAAAAACAAGTTGACTACGGCACCTATTTTATCATTACTTGACGGAATGGAAGATTTTGTTATCTACTGCGACGCATCAAGATTAGGTTTTGGGTGTGTTCTTATGCAATGGAAGAAGGTGATTGCATATGCTTCTCGACAACTCAAAATTCATGAACAAAACTACACTACACATGATCTGGAATTGGGCGCCGTTGTTTTTGCATTAAAGATGTGGAGATATTATCTATATGGGGTCAATTTTATTGTATACACCGACCACAAAAGTCTTCAACATATTTTAAATCAAAAGCAACTAAATATGAGGCAGCGTAGGTGGGTTGAGCTGCTAAATGATTATGATTGTGAAATCCGTTACCACCCGGGGAAAGCGAATGTGGTAGCCGATGCCTTGAGTCGAAAGGAAAGAGAACCTATTCGAGTAAAAGCTATGAACATGATTATTCATACTAATCTTACTACTCGAATAAAAGAGCCACAACAGGAGGTTTTGAAGGAAGGAATTTTTGGAAAGGAAATACCCGAAGGATTAGAAAAACAGCTTAATATTCGGGAAGACGGAACCAGGTATTTAGCTGAAAGAATTTGGGTACCAAAAATGGGGATTTGTGGAAAGTGGTACTAGATGAAGCACATAAAACCAGATATTCAATACATCCCGGAGCGGGGAAAATGTACCAAGACCTCAAGAGAAACTTTTGGTGGCCAGGAATGAAGGCCGATATAGCCACATATGTAGGAGCATGTTTGACTTGTTCTAAAGTTAAGACTGAACATCAGAAACCATCGGGTCTACTCCAACAACCTGAAATCCCAGAATGGAAATGGGAAAACATTATCATGGATTTCATTGCTAAGTTACCGAGAACCGCAGGTGGTTATGATATGATTTGGGTAATAGTCGATCGTCTTACTAAGTCAGCACACTTTCTGCCAATAAAAGAAGAGGATGGTATAGAGAAATTAGCACGATTATACCTGAAAGAAGTTGTTTCTAGACATGGTATACCAATCTCTATTATCTCTGATCTTGATAGCAGATTTACTTCCAGATTCTGGCAGGCATTACACGAAGCGTTGGGAACTCGTCTAGATTTAAGTACTGCCTATCATCCACAAACTGATGGGCAGAGTGAAAGGACGATTCAGACACTCGAAGACATGCTACGAGCATGTGTTATTGATTTTGGAAGCAGTTGGGATCGACATCTACCATTAGCTGAGTTTTCCTACAACAAAAGCTATCATTCTAGCATTGAGGCGACACCATTCGAGGCACTTTATGGGAGGAAGTGCAGGTCTCCAATTTGTTGGAGTGAGGTGGGGGAAAAACAGATTACAGGTCCAGAAATTATCCAGGAAACTACCGACAAGGTAATTCAGATTCAGCAACGATTGAAAACAGCCCGGAGTCGGAAAAAGAGCTACGCGGATGTTAGAAGGAAACCTTTAGAGTTTGAGGAGGGTGATATGGTTATGCTTAAGGTATCACCTTGGAAAGGTGTTATTCGTTTTGGAAAGTGAGGGAAATTGAGCCCAAGATACATTGGGCCATTCAAGATCGAAAAACGCATTGGGCCGGTGGCCTATCGACTTGAACTACCTCCACAATTAGAAAAGATTCACAACACCTTTCATGTTTCGAACCTGAAGAAATGTCTAGCTACCAAACATCTCATTATCCCTTTATACGAAATTCAGATTGATAAGAAACTAAATTTTGTTGAAGAACCCGTCGAAATTATGGATCGTGAGGTCAAACGACTCAAACAAAGTAAGATACCAATCGTTAATGTTCGATGGAATGCTCGTAGAGGACCTGAATTTACTTGGGAACGAGAAGACCAAATGAAGCTGAAGTACCCACATTTGTTTTCCGATATTGCACGTTAACTAGGTACTATTCTAAATTTCGGGACGAAATTTAATTTAACGGGTGTGTAATGTAACGACCCGGATTTTTTCGCTAATATATATAAGATTAATATTTACATAATTAAATGTTTCCAACATGTTAAGCAATCCAACTTGTTAAGACTTGTCTATTTGAAATGAATTTCATACAAACGTTTGGCCACCCAGTTTGTCTGATGATTCACGAACGTCATAACGTGTAATAATTATTTAATGGAATATATATATGGATATATATATTTATGAATTGTTAAAATAATATTTAAGTATTTAATTAAGTATATTAACAATTGGTTATATATATAAAATGAGACTACTAACTTAAAGACTTCGAAACAATATACATATATGTAACGTTTTTCGACGTCTTAAACTCTAATTTAAACTAAATGTATATGTATTGTATTAAGATGTATTAATACACTTTTGAAAGACTTAAATTCATATATCAACATAATTATACTCAACAAAGATAGCTATACTCATAATCTCATTCAACTCTATCAAGAATTCTACTCGTATTCATTCGGTATTTATACCCGTATCATACCCAGCTTCTAAATGTATTTACTATTGGTATATACATACCAAATCATTGATCTTAGCAGCCCTCAATCAGTTTTTAGACATGTATAAACATGATGGAGACTTGTGGGAACCATCCTTTGTCATTAACCATGACTTATTTGTAACAAAACAAAACAAAACTATACATATCATATATCTATATCTATATTCACATGTGTATATATACACATCTCATTTCATTTACATCTTCATTTTAACTCACTCTTAAACACATACTCAAAGTATTCAGCAACCTTTCATCATATATCTCATAAACCACTTCAAGAACAAACTTAAAACATCATAACAAGAATCATTCAAGAACATATCAAGATAACCTTCCAACATGAAGAAGTTTACTTCCAATCTTTCAAGCTAACTCAACAACTCTTTAGGATTACTAATTCCACTTTCTTTCCAGTAGCTTTTCATCTTATAATCAAGGTAAGAATCATATATAAGCTTTAGTTCAATTCATATACTTATAACTATCTTATTTCAAGATAGAATTCTTATTCGAACTTTTGTTCATTTCATGATTTTACTTCAAGAATTCCAAGTCATCAAGGGTATCTTTGAACTCAAGATATTCTCCTTATTTTTCCAGCAACTTTGTTCATTTTATTTGAGGTAGTTACCTTATTCATAATCTCATTCGATTCATATTCACATAGCTATCTTATTTTGAGTTATAACTAATAACAACAAGAACATAGTTTAGATTATTTCTAAACTTGTTTGCAAATAAACTTAATCCTTCTAACTTGACTTTTAAAATACTTCAACACATGCATTATGACAGTATGTCAAGCTAACATAAGGATATAAAACTTGTAAACACGAAGAACACCTTAAAATCGAATATACACCGTCTTAGTCGAACGGGGGATGTTTTGGGTTTAATTTTAAAAACCTATCTTAAACTTTGAATTAAAAGATTTCCTTTGGTGAAAAATCTTATTTTATATGGATATGAAATATATCTAAAATCCATGGTTAAACTCTAAGTGGAAGTATGTTTTTCAAAAGGGTCATCAAGATGTCATTCTTACGACGGATATGACTATCTTCTCTTATTTGACACCTAAGCTATATTTTCGACTATAAACCTATACTTTTTCTGTTAAGATTAATAATGTTGAGTTCGATACAAAACCATGGCAACTCAAATCACTCAAAACGGATTTGTAACGAAGAAATTATGGGTAAAACAAAATTGGATATTTTTCTTAATTTTTAGCTACGGACATGATTTATAAAAATGGATGCTAACCTTATCCTAGCTAACTTACCTTGTATCCTACATGTATTTATACATGTCTTGTTCCCGAACTTATGGAAATACAATTTATAATAGTCGTGATTAAGTTCTACGACAATATATTATAGTCTTAATAAAGATCGTAAGGCACCATATATATATATATATATATATATATATATATATATATATATATATATATATATATATATATATATATATATATATATATATGACTTGATCACCGTGGATTCGTATACAAAGTTTTGACATATCATTTTGACTTCTTCTATATATATTATTGGAACGAACTATTAGACACCATTGGCAGTAATCTCGAGTTAGTTGTGGGTCGAAGTGGATTCCAAAATATTATATACTTTGAGTTGTGATCGAGCCTGAGACATGTATACAATGGGTCGCGGATTGCTTTAGACAATATACATATTATGTGTCTTATTATATTAAGACAATATATTATAGTGTTAGTGAATTCTAACACAATATACGCATTTATATTTATATATATATATATTTATACTGTTGGACTATTGGACTATTGTACTACGAACGTTAGACTGCTAACAATGGACAATTAAAATTATCACAAGTATAATAAGTATGGAATATTAATTATATATATATATATATATATATATATATATATATATATATATATATATATATATATCTTGACACAAGAATATTATTATTAGGTTCGTGAATTTTTCAAAAGGCCAAGTCTTATCACCATCTATTCGGAAATCATCACAAGTGAGTTATAGTCCCATTTTTACTATCTAAATTATTTTGGGATGAGAATACATGCAAAATTTATAAATGTTTTACAAAATAAGCACAAGTTCATGGAACTGCATTCTACGATTGTTTTGTTATACCGGATATCTGTACTTATTATTATTATGCTTGGTAACCTAAGAATTAGTGAAAAACACTAATTGACGCGAATCCTAAAGGTAGATCTACGGGCACCAACCACCCCCATTTTCGAATAGTGGAAATGCTTTAGTACTTCGAAGGGTTCTTGTCATACATTTGAATAGTGGAATGTATGATGCCAGATATATTAAGTACTCTATGTTAAGGTCGGTTACCAGGCGACTCATCATATGAATAATTTTTGCATTTGTAATGATCCTGCGCATTTACATAAATGAAATCTTGTGGCTTATTAAATGTTATGATTATTATATTGAAATTAAACCTATGACTCACCAACATTTTTTTTGTTGACGTTTTAAACATGTTTATTCTCAGGTGAATATTAAAAACACTTCCGCTGTCGTATGCCAACCCAATGTCAAGAATTGGAGTCGACATAATTGTTTATATTGTTTAAACTTGCATTAGGAATGTTGTTGAAATATATTTGATCTTATTGTAATGGGTTGTGTAAAAACTTATTTATTTGTGGAGATTGTCTTTGATAGACAATCTAAATTATGTCATTAAGACCTTTATTCAATAATAAAGGTAATGGTTGTTTTTAAAAACGAATGCAAGATTTGAAAAACATCTCATATAGAGGTCAAAACCTCGTAAAGAAACCAATTAATATGAAACGTTTATAATTAATATGAACGGGGCATTTCAGTAATCCCCACTATCAAAGTCAACAATATAACGCACCTCAAACGCCACAGTTTAACCAACCTCAAAGCCCTTACATACCACAGTTTACTCACCCGAACTGGAAGATCTCGAACGTGTTCAATAAAGTCAACAAGATTCTGAATGTGTTGAAGAAACACAAGATTTGCCCGCGACTAGAACAGGAAAAAGGGCGAAGGTTTTGTAGTCCGACGAGGAATGTAGGATCTTAGCCGAGTGTTAGGTGCATGATACTTTCAACATTGAGGTCGGAAACGCCCAAACGCATCACTCTTTTTGGGGTGGTGTCCGAGAAGAGTACAACGCTCAAGTGGCGGAAAAAAGACGCATGGATCAAATTACGGGCAAGTGGAGCAAAATGGCCAAAGACATCAAGCTTTTTATCGGTATTCACGACAAACTCTCGAAACATTGGTCTAGTGGTAACAATGACACCGATATAATTACGGCATGCAAGAAGGCATTTCGTGAACAACAAAAGAAACCCTTCCCGCACGAAGAAGCATGGAAGGTTGTTAGAGACCAACCTCAATTCATGACTTACGAAACTGTGGTGACCGCCAAAACGTCATGCAGCCGACCCTGAGCCTGTGAATTTGGGAGATGCCGAAAAACCTTCGACTGATACCCCGACAATCAATTTAGAGAATTTATTTCAAGGTCCACCACTCCGCCGTCCACCAGCTCGATCAAAGAGTCAAAGGAGTTCTATGTAACACCCTGATTTTTTTTATCATAGCGAAAATACATTTAGTTACTAAAATAACCCTGTTTAATACTTACAAAACATAGTTAACAAATCAACTTAGTTAACGTTATTACAATATTCCAAAACATCGGTGTTACGTGAAAACATCATTAAAATAGAAAACATCAGAGTTAATCACACAGTCAAACATGTCTTCAAACCTGTCTCAACACCCATCCTAAACAGCAGTACCTAAACCTGCAAGGGAGGGAAATGTGGGGGAATTAGCACAACTGCTAAGTGAATGGATACTATCTAATAGATCAAGCATAAGCAACTGAACATGCAAAGGCCACAGATATGCTATATATATATATATATATATATATATATATATATATATATATATATATATATATATATATATATATATATATATATATATATATATATATATATATATATATATATATATATATAACTGAACATGCAAAGGCCACAGATATGCTAACATCCTGAACTAGCATACAACAACAACTGACAATATGAGGATCGGCGGCTTGTACGAGCACACGACTTAGTTGATCAAGCTACAATCTACCGATAGTCCGCTTTACTGACTCCACTGCATAACCGTCCAGACGCAACACATGCGTCCTTCTATGCTATACTGAACAATCAGTAACACCATGACCCGACCAGGCTACCACAGTCGACCTCACATCAACCCTACCTTGCCGCCTCGGTGGGTTCCCAACCTTGCCGCCTTGGTTGGTGTCCAACTAACAGTGTGCACATAAGATCACAGATAAACAGTCATGCAATCGTCCTAACTAGCATGGCAATATTTAACTACGCACGGTAATTGTGACAACCTGAAAATTTCTGACCAAATTTAAACTTTATCTTTATATTATTCCGACACGATAAGCAAAGTTTGTTAAGTTGAATTCCAAAAATTTTAAACTGTGTTCATACATTCATCTACCCTCAACTAAACCCCGACGATTAACGAACCATTATATAACTAGATATGAATATGTATTTGTATATGTATAGATATTATAACTTGAAAACATTAACAAGTATTAAACGTATGATACTTTACATGAATATATTTGTTCAATATATTTATTGACGGAATTAGAATATAATATCAAATGATTAAATACATTGTGTTATGATTAAGGGTCTCTGTTGAGAGGTCCACTTTGAATTAGGAAACCTTTCCTTTTTAACGGTATTCGGAATATTTGGAAAAGTGATTTACAAGTAAGAACAAAAGTGTCATTAACAAGTGTTAGTCAAAAGTTAGTGAAGATTCCCGTTTAATTTTCAAAAGCATACTTTACAGTGATTGCCTCGTGACCCTTGGTAAGTTAACTATTTAGTTTTCATAATACTAAAAACATTATTTGATATAATCACTCCTATTATCTAAACGATTTTAAATAAAACAACTTTAAAATGTAATTAGTTTTGAAAAACTAAATAATATATTAAATAAATATTTCAATTAAATTTATATTTCTAAACGAATATATATATATATATATATATATATATATATATATATATATATATATATATATATATATATATATATATATATATATATATATATATATATTAAGGTAATATTAACATTGTTATAAAACGTTTTGATTTAAGTAAAATCTTATATATATATTGTTAAATATATTTTAACTGTGATGACCCGGGAATTTCCGACCAAATTTAAACTTGAATCTTATTTGATTTCGATACGATAAGCAAAGTCTATTAAACTGAGTCTCATAATGTTTAAACTATTTCCATGAATGCATTTGACTTTGACCGTCTCCGACGCTTCACGAACAATCGTTTGTAAACAACTAATTATATAGATATAAATATGTATATAATTATAAAGGTACGTATTAGAAATTATAAAATATTATTAACTCATTAAAATTAAAAATGTAAAATATCATACAAAATAAGTTGTTACTAAAATAAATCGATGTATAAATGAATTGCTATAATAAATATTATTATATGTATATTGAAATATATAAAAGGTGTAAATATTAAATATTCAAATGGGTGGTATCCTACAAAATATATATATATATATATATATATATATATATATATATATATATATATATATATATATATATATATATATATATATATATATATATATATATATATATATATATATTGTGTTTATGTACATGTTGGAAAAATAGTTGTATATTAGTATTATTATTACTTCATTGTTATTAATATCAATACTAATGCTAATATTAATATCTGTATTATTAATTTTACTATATAAGATATTTAGATATGAAATTTGATACGATTAATGTATTATAACTACTAAAGTTACTATTATCATTATTAATATCATTATCTTATTTACTTTCATTATTATTCTTATTATTAGTTTTATTAATATTATTAATATATTTGTTAACTAACAAAAACTTATGATATATATATATATATATATATATATATATATATATATATATATATGGGGAATATTCATTTGAGTCCATAAATTAAGTTGAGATTTAAGGGATCAATGAGAGCGCGACACGTGTCGCGAAAATCACATGTGATTGAAAAAAATTCAAAAAAAAATTTTTGAAAAAAAAAAATTTAAATTTTTTTTTGAAATTTAAAAAAAAAAAATTTTAAATTTTTTATTTTTTTATTTACAATCACATGTGATTGAATTGTACAATCACATGTGATTGGATTTGTCATGCATAATCACATGTGATTGGGTTTACAATCACATGTGATTGACATGCATAATTACATATGATTTTTTAAAAAAAAATTTCGAAAAAAAAATTTTCGGGAAAAAAATTTGAAAAAAAAATTTTCGAAAAAAATTAAAAAAAAAAATTTTTCGAATTTTTTTTTTCAATCACATGTGATTTTCGCGCCACATGTCGCCATCTCATTGGTCCCTTTGTTTTCAAGCAAATTTATGGATGCAAGTGATTACAACTCATATATATATATATATATATATATATATATATATATATATATATATATATATATATATATATATATATATATATATAATACGATTTATATATCCAAACAGAAATTATTATATAAAATAAAATGTTATACAGATATATATAACAGGAAACCAGTATTTGTTATTTAGATTATTATTATTATTATTATTATTATTATTATTATTATTATTAATTATAATTATTAGTTATTGATAAAATTCATAGGAAATCTAATGACTGAAACCAGGATCAATAATCTTCTTCTCATCGTTTTCCATACTGTATCTAATTGATTCAAATCGTACAATCAAGGATGTAAACAAACAGAACCCAACAAAATTAGTTAACAAGCTGTTTCATCCTTTATTTAATTTAATTATTTTAATTTTTGTACTCAGAATAATTCTATCGACCAACTAGGTGTGTTAGGTGATGCAATTCAGTGTAGGTGATATTAGTAAGAGCCACATTATTATTTAAGAACTACATTTATCAATTTCAGAATCTAATTAGTCGAAAATTCATCAGATATTGAAGAAACACTGTCACGTTCTCTGTTTCTGTTTCTTGCTTTCTTTCTTTTTTCAAAAACTTCGAAAACAAATCAATTTACAAAATGTAAAAGTGCAGTCATCTTTGAAATCCCCTACTCAAGCTACCTGTAAAATTACAGAATGCAATTCCTTAGATTTAGTTCCAATTTTAGAGTCAAAGTATTTGAATTAAAAAGTCAACATTTATTCTTTGATCAAATTCGAGTTATCCTTTTCAATTGAAGTTAAATTGTCGATTCCTAAAGCTTTCATGACTGATTTACAACATATTTTATGTTGTAATCAAAATCCAAAACTGTACCAAAATCAAAATCACGTTTCAAGTTATATTTTTTTTACGCTGTTCTACAGCCTTTTTATTTCGAATTATTTTCTATTTTGCTTTCTTTGATTTATTTCAATCACAATTACGAATGATTCTGTTTCAAATCCATGCCCAATTCGAAACTATAAGATTCTTGATTTGAAATTCAGTCGATAGGATGAAGAAGAAGATAACAAAAACACTAGTTAAATATATTCAGGTTTCCTAAATAATCAGAAAAGTTGCAGCAGCGTAATGGTTTATGGGTATGTCGGGGTAGCGAGAGGTCTCAGGTCCGAGACCCAGCATGGGCTGTCATTTTTTTTTTGGACTCATTTCACTTGAGGTAGCCTTCAATTTTATGATTATTATAATTAATATTATTATTATTATTATTATTATTATTATTATTATTATTATTGTTGTTATTAATGTTATTATTGATATTGTTAGTTATTGTTAATACTACTAATATTATAATTATTAAAAGTATTATAAATAGTATTGATAACATAGTTACAAGTATTAGAACTATTATTATTAATATCACTACTAATATATGTATTATTATTAATAACATGTTTAGGATTATTATTATTATTATTATTATTATTAACATTATTAATGAATCTATTATTATGAATTTTGTCATTTAAGTATTAGTTATCATTATTATTATTATATTTATTAACAATTATTATAAGTATTATCATTATTATTATGTAAACGTAAATACTATAATTAATTATCATTTTGTTATTAAGTAACATCTTTATGTATTATTAATGTTGATATAAGTATTATTATGATTAGGCCTATTATTATAATTGTTATTATGAAATAATACAAACTATTATTATTAGGATTAATATTAGTGTTAGTATCATTGTAGAATCATTATTATTATTATTATTAATAAAATTATTATTATTAAGATTACCATTAATAATAAGATTGTTATAGTTATTATTATTAAGTATTATGTACTAATGTCAAAAATTATTATTTTCACTACCATTATTATTAAATTATTCATTCTATTAAAAACTACTGATAATATCATTATTATGAGATTGATTATTGAAAACTACCATTAATATAGTTATTAATAGAACTATAAATAATATTATCATTTTTATTAATATTAGTATTAACACTATTATTATTTCAAATATTACTTTAGTATTATTAAAGTACCGTTTTAACTAACAAATAATATATATGTAAATATATAAATATATTTATTACATATAACATAACGAAACTTAATATAAGTTATTAATATAAAAATTGTGTCACTAATAATAATACATATATCTTTGTTCAACTACAAGTATATGTTTTAATATATATACAAATGATATAGGTTCGTGAATCCGAGGTCAACCCTGCATTGTTCAGTTGTTCAATATAGTCATATGTATTTTTACTACAAAATACATTAGGTGAGTTTCATTTGCTCCCTTTTTAAATGCTTTTGCAATATATATTTTTGGGACTGAGAATACATGTGCTGCTTTTATAAATGTTTTATGAAATAGACACAAGTAATCGAAACTACATTATATGGTTGAATGATCGAAGCCAAATATGCCCCTTTTGCTTGGTAGCCTAAGAATTAGTAAACCAGTCTACTAATTGACGTGAATCCTAAAGATACATCTATCGGGCCCAACAAGCCCCATCCAAAGTACCGGATGCTTTAGTACTTCGAAATTTATATCATGTCCGAAGGAGGATCCCGGAATGATGGGGATATTCTTATATGCATATTGTGAATGTCGGTTACCAGGTGTTCAATCCATATGAATGATATTTTTCTCTCTATGCATGGGACGTATGTTATTGAGAAATGGATATATGAAATCTTGTGGTCTATTAAAATTATGAAATGATTATTTATGTTAAACTAATGAACTCACCAACCTTTTGGTTGATACTTTAAAGCATGTTTATTCTCAGGTACGAAAGAAATATTCCGCTGTGCATTTGCTCATCTTAGAGATATTACTTGGAGTCATTCATGACATATTTCAAAAGACGTTGCATTCGAGTCGTTGAGTTCATCAAGATTATTATTATTAAGTCAATTATAGTAAGATATATTACGAAATGGTATGCATGTTGTCAACTTTCGATGTAATGAAAGATTGTCTTTTCAAAAACGAATGCAATGTTTGTAAAATGTATCATATAGAGGTCAAGTACCTCGAAATGTAATCAACTATTTTGAATCGTTTATAATCGATATGAACTTCGTCCGGATAGATTAGGACGGGTCTCTACAGTTGGTATCAGAGCAGTGGTCTTAGCGAACCAGGTCTGCATTAGTGTGTCTATCTGATAAGTCGATAGGATGCATTAGTGAGTCTGGACTTCGACCGTGTCTGCATGTCAAAAGTTTAGCTTATCATTTCTAGTCGGAAATCATCTGCTTATCATCCTTAGAAAATTACCTGCTTATCATTGTTAGTCTAGACACGTCTTGCTACATTAATTGCATGAGTAGTGTATAGACAAAATTCATATCTTAGCGTATCTGCTAAATCATATCTTATCGTATCTGTTACTTTAAACTTTGCCTGACATATCCCGCAAATTCCTCCGTAATCTATGAAATCTTTTATCTATATATATATATATATATATATATATATATATATATATATATATATATATATATATATATATATATATATATATATATATATATATAGAGATATCCTATGTAAATAGAATACCACCCGATAACCGGAAAATCATTTTATATCAAAAAATCCTTTATCCAATCGTACGAAATGGAATTTGTCATCAGTTCAAGTCCCTCGGATTCCGAAATGGAATCCCACTCAAGCTCCGAAAGCAGTGTGATCGGAATGGATCAACCAATCAGTCATCATCTATTCTGGATGAATTGGGGATGGGTTCGTAGCCTCCTGAATCATTGGAGATAAGAAGAAGGCTATCCTTTCCATCCACCACATTGCCCTCTTGACGAAGAACCTGAAGCACTTACCGGCGAACCTATTAGAAACACCATTTTCTCTCTCATTTCCAGGGTATCTCGTCACGATTATATACTATACCAAATTCTAGATCATATTTATTCGCTCGTCCGAACCGACAATCACCCCGGTGTAATAGAAGAAGTCAACGAGCTTCGCGCTCGAGTAGTGGCTTTGGAGAATATGGTGCAAAGGTTACAAACACCAGCAGCAGCACCAGCAGCATAACCAGTATCACCACCACCACCACCAACCGTATCGCAAACCTCAACTTTACAATCTGCCACACGAACATCAACGTTATACGCACCATAGATACCAAGGAGTACCAATAACAATGAACGATGAAGTATTAATTCATAACTTCATTGAAGAAATATTCTGCGAAGAATATGTGGTTTCTAAAAGTTTTAGAGATTACTTATTCTAGCTCAAACCGAAAAGCAAATGAGATTAATATCATGTTAACTCATTAAATCCATGATTACATCTGAAGAAAATATATATGTATATATATTTTTTCATAATGAATGTAATTAAAAATTCTTTTGTACAAACTGTTAATGATGAAAATATTTTAACGGGTAGGTAATACCCGAGGAATATTTAGATTTCACATTAATAAGTTACACTGTACATTCTTCGAATCAGATTCAATAGTCATTTACTATCCTACTTACATCCACCGATATACAAATCCGTTCACCACAGAATAACTATATTCATCCAATTTCATATTGGGATTTTGATTTATCAGAATCCAACAAGTGGCATAATGAAGAAAACATTTGACAAAATAAAATTTGTTAGAAACAAACAAATTAACTATGAGAAATTTTGTTAAGAATCCACGCTAACTGTTTCTAGCTAATTGTTCCTAGCTAACTGATTACATTTTATTTATCGCAATTTAATTATCGCAATTTACATTCTTTCAATTTTATTTATCGTCATTTAATTTCTGTTATTTACTTTACGCACTTTATTTATCGTTATTTAATTTCTGTTATTTATTTTACGCACTTTAAATATCGGGACACGTATACAAGGTTTTAACATATCATATCGATGTATTTATATATATTATTTGGAATAACCATAGACACTCTATATGTAGTAATGAACGAGTTCTCTATACAGGGTTGAGGTTGATTCTACAATAGTATATATAATTTGAGTTATGATCGAGTCTGAGACATGTACACGGGTCACGATACGAATTAATTAATTTGAATAATATATATTAAATTATATATGAATTATTGGACTGTAACCTGTGGACTATCGACTGTGGACTAATGACATTGGACAATTAAAATGAATTAAAATATTGATTATAACATATGAAACTAAACATTTCTTCAAGTTTGCCACTTGATCTCATCTTAAACCTCATCTGTATCTTGACGAATACAATCTGCGTTCAAATCTTTCATGATTCTTGAAAACACCTCAATCGAGAGGATGAACCAACCGCACTTCATCTACGGAAGAAAAGATTTATGCATATAGTTATGCACCTGAAAAATACTCTGAATCTGATTAAACGTGTAATACATATATATGCTAGCTCCTTTGGCGTTGTTATTACCGAAGATAACCTTACAATCCCTTTCTAAAGTAGCCAATTTTGTCACAGCTTCAACAAGTCAACTTCGACTTTTCGTTCGGAACAACCTTATCATCAACTTGATATATATGCCTACTCTTTTATTATTACCAGGGAACCTTTTATATTCTACCATATTACCATCAGCGTTTAATCATCTAAAAACAAAAGTCCCATGAAACCACCTCGGATTGATAACCGATGATTCAGATATCATATCATAGCATTAAATGTAGAGGAAACAGAAAAATTGTAGATGGTCCAAACAACCAAAAGTTTGATGATAAAGAAAGGAGTGTTGGGAATGCTCGATAGAAAATTTGGTACTGAAAAACAGATTGAGCAAACCATGAAGGAGACCAAGGCCAAACACACGAACCATACCATATATTCAAAGAATCCAAGTAATTCTGGATTCGATGAAACCTTCAACGAATATCTTGCACCGTACACATGTTAAAATCTTGCGAAAAATCTTTCTTCATCAACCATCGAACTTAGAAATTCCAAAATATCATCATAAATATCTTCGATATTTCTGAAGATATTTTCATAAATATTCTCGTCCGAAATTATATATCACTTCATGCTATCTATATTACATCATAAAGGAAACTACTTTAGTTTCTAAATTTCTTTGGAATTTGAGTTTGAATTATGAATGATTTTCAAGTAGTGTTGGAAATTGATGCATGAGTTAGTATAATATAATGACACTTGATCAACGTGATTATATTACAGTAAGTCATGCTGAGTTTCTAATGGAACGTGATGATTCACAGACCCTAACGTCATCATATGCCATGTTACATAACTCTTTCATTCTACTTAACTCCTGAACAAATCAAGAAAATGTATTCTTGATGATTCTATCTTCTGTGATGATGATAAATTTGAAAATCAAATCGTGCTATCACGTTCCTTCCTGCTTAGAACATTATAATCATTCGAAACTCTATATCTACAAATTCTGAACCATTATTCGCTTGACTTGAAGTCGGGAAAAGAAAACAAAAGCATAGAGCTTTGAAATATAAGGGAGAATATAAAGCCTGATAACAACACATAAATTACAAACCGTTTATATCAATGTTTATCGCAACATAAAGACACGGGAGAATTAAAAACATTATAATCCCAAGGGCGAAGTAGAAGAAAGCATATTCCTCTGGTGGAAGTTGGAAAAGGAGAATGATTGTTGCGATAGTAAGGATGAGGACAAGGATCAGAACTGGATTAAGCATTTTCAGAATCTTTTGGATGTAAGAATTAAGAAAGAATGTATAAGAATGGTGAAAATAATGGAACGAAAAAAGTTTAAATTATAATGGAAATATCAGACAGTGTAATCAAGGCAGATCACCGTATTTAATTATAGAGATCTTAATTTCCTTATTCACCGAAGAATCAAATCTTTTAGATTTTGAAGATTTTCTTTAAATCCCTTAAATTCCGGAATTCAATCAAGACAATGTCAGAAGTTAACACACACCTTATTTTCCAAATTCAACCCTGACTCTGTCAAAAGTTAAGATGAATCTTTATTTTTCTATTTCACTCTTTGGTAATAGCTTCATTCGTGCTCTTCGAATAATCGAATTATTTTATCTGTATTATTCAATAATGATAAAACTCTATTTATCAGCTCATATTCGTCAGGAAAACATATTTATTGTTAGCTATGACGACCTCACTCAAATTTCGGGACGAAATTTCATTAACGGGTAGGTACTGTGATGACCCGGGAATTTCCGACCAAATTTAAACTTGAATCTTATTTGATTTCGATACGATAAGCAAAGTCTATTAAACTGAGTCTCATAATGTTTGAACTATTTCCATGAATGCATTTGACTTTGACCGTCTCCGACGCTTCACGAATAATTGTTTGTAAACAACTAATTATATATATATAAATATGTATATAATTATAAAGGTAAGTATTAGAAATTATAAAATATTATTAACTCATTAAAATTAAAAATGTAAAATATTATACAAAATAAGTTGTTACTAAAATAAATCTATGTATAAATGAATTGCTATAATAAATATTATTATATGTATATTGAAATATATAAAAGGTGTAAATATTAAATATTCAAATGGGTGGTATCCTACAAAATATTATATATATATATATATATATATATATATATATATTGTGTATGTGTAAAAGTTGGAAAAATAGTTGTATATTAGTATTATTATTACTTCATTGTTATTAATATCAATACTAATGCTAATATTAATATCTGTATTATTAATTTTACTATATAAGATATTTAGATATGAAATTTGATACGATTAATGTATTATAACTACTAAAGTTACTATTATCATTATTAATATCATTATCTTATTTACTTTCATTATTATTCTTATTATTAGTTTTATTAATATTATTAATATATTTGTTAACTAACAAAAACTTATGAATTATATATATATATATATATATATATATATATATATATATATATATATATATATATATATATATATATATATATATATATATGTAATACGATTTATATATCCAAACATAAATTATTATATAAAATAAAATGTTATACAGATATATATAACAGGAAACCAGTATTTGTTATTTAGATTATTATTATTATTTATAATTATAAGTTATTGATAAAATTCATAGGAAATCTAATGACTGAAACCAGGATCAATAATCTTCTTCCCATCATTTTCCATACTGTATCTAATTGATTCAAATCGTACAATCAAGGATGTAAACAAACAGAACCAAACAAAATTAGTTAACAACCTGTTTCATCCTTTATTTGAAGGTTTTTCGTATGCCCGAGAGACATATCAAATTAACGTGGCTAATATGTTTTGATCCAAGTCGGGTCATACCCAATAACAAGCTTACCGACACCTTATACGTATTTGATCTTAATGATTGGATCATTAAACAAATACGCGACAGTTGGATTTTAGAAAATCGGGTTTCTAAAATATTATCACTTGAGATAAATTATTTGGATAATTTATATATAATTGTTTATGGGTTTAAATGATTATATTGTGTTATATTTTATAAAAGGTTTTATAAAATATATAAGTAACAAAATAATACATAAGTTTATAACAAGTTTATAAACTTTTATAAACTTACAAGTATTATTATTAAACATTATAAGTGTGCAGATTTTGGGACTCCAAGGAGACATCCCATGCTTATTTTGGTTACTTTAAAGTTGACACAACTCCTAAGGAACATGCCTAACTAGTTTACCAAGGCTTGACTCAAGTGATACATAAAATACACAAAAAATAGCAAGTGAAATTCAGCTCCTTTTGCTGAATTCTGGCTGATTTTTCTGCTGTCCAAGAGGGAGTTCTTGAGCTTATTTGGAAGCTTATTTTCAAGTGTCAATAAATCCTAACCATTGTACAAGGTGTTGGTGTCAAGTTTGGGGTATAATCTCTTGAGGTTTCATCACTTTGAGGCTTGCATTCATCATCATCTTCATCATCATCTTGCAACTTTGAAAACAACCCTCAACTAGCTTGAGGAGGTATAATCTCTAAACCCACTCTTAGTTTGTAAGTATGTTTCACAACTTGATCCTATTTGGGATTTAACTTTAAATGGCTAAAGATTTACAAGTTTTAAAATGGTAATTTATACGCTTCCGCAAATCTTATTTCTTGAATAATTATAAGTATTATGAAACTTGTTAAATCCCAACAACGGTATCTAGAGCCGAAGTTGTTGAAATATGCTTCGAGATGGTTATTAAACCCACTATAATTTTGCATTCTATGAACATGCATGAAGTAGAATGTAAAATTTTCGGTTTTGAGTGGTTTGTCATTTTGGCCAAAATCACTTGTGATTCTGCATTCTGTGTTGCCGATCACTTGTGATTCTGTGTTGCCAATCACTTGTGATTCTGTGTTGCCGATCACTTGTGATTCTGTGTTGCCAATCACTTATGATTCTGTGTTGCCGATCACTTGTGATTCTGTATTGCCAATCACTTGTGATTCTGTGTTGCAGATCACTTGTGATTCTCCGTTTCCAATCACTTGTGATTCTGTATTGCCTATCACTTATGTTGATGATGTTCACAATCTAAGCCTTGACCTTGTGTTTGGTTGCATGTTTGGTTGATTTAATATTTATTCATTTGGTATGTAATAATATTATTTTGGTTATGTAATTTATTTTATATTTGGTATGTAAAATAGATTAGGTTGTAATTTCACTTTTTTAGACAAAACGTATTAGGATATATTTTGTAAAAAGATGAAGATGATGAAGACTTGAAGAACACAAGAAGAAGCATTTAGATGCAAGATTAAGTGAGAGATTTAAAATCTCCTACTTTATGTTATAACCCCTTATCCGGTGGCATTTGTTTTCGGCTAAACAAATGTCTACCAAAATGGCTTGATTGTGAACATATTTGTTTTACATGCATGGTTGTTTATTGTATGATTCTGGATTGTATGTTTGTATGCTACAAGTTAATCACACAAGTTAACAACAAGCAAAATGGCAATTTGGTTAAATTATACATTAATTAACGACATGCAAAATGACAATTTAATTGGTTAAATTAAAAATGGCTAAAAGGACATTAATAAACGGTTATTAAGAACATGATTAGGATTATATATATAAAATGGTTTATAGACATGAAAATGGATTTCAAATGAACCATACACTAAATGCATGTTGGTGTATGGCATAAAAGTTTTCTCAAACTAGAATTAATGAAAACTTCAAATCCCTTATTAACAAGGCAAACAAGTTAAACGCCATCCTTTTGTGCAACACTTAAAAATATTAGGGAACTCACAATGGGATAAAGGTCACCTAACCGTTATGAGCAAACTAATATGATTAAGGTGAATTTCGCATGCTTGTGGGATAAAGGTCACCTAACCACTTGTATGTTAATTTTACACGTTTACACAAGTAGGACAACTTGATTTGGAAATCATGAACTTAGGGTCACCGAAGCATGAGGAACAAATAGGCGTTGATGGGATAAATATGCCATGCAAAAGGATTGCATGATCCCATAACTTAGAAGTTGCAAAAGGATTGCAATTGTCATATAATGACTACCTAGCTAAATCAAATGACGGGATAAAGGTCACCTAACCGAAATTTGGTTTACCGTTGGATTCTAAAATTTAATAAATATCAATTGGATTTAAAGGGTATTGATCGTTAAATTAAAATTGATACTTAAACAACTTTGTTAAATTTTGTAGATGGCCGCCAATAACAACAACATTCCGAACGCACCAATAAACTTTAACAACCTATCGTTGAGGTCAATCCTCGAAAAGAAAAAACTCAACCATACGAACTTCATGGATTGGTTCCGCAATCTAAGAATTGTCCTCAAACTAGAGGACAGGGCGTATGTGTTGGAAGACCCCATTCCCGATCAACCGTACGAGGATGATACGGAAGGCATGGGTTATTGGGAGAAATATTTCACCGATTCGTTTCAAGTTTCTTGCCTCATGCTTGGGACTATGATACCCGAACTCCAAAAGGATTTTGAGCATCATAGTGCATATGACATGATCACACAGTTGAAGGAGATGTTCCTTCAACAAGCTCGTGCCGAGCGCTTCGAAACGGTTCGAGTGCTTCATGCATGTCGGATGGATGACTCCCAATCCGTTTCATCTTATGTCCTTAAGATAAAAAGCCTTATTGATCGAGCGAACCGTCTAAATTGCAACGTGTCTAATGAATTAGCCACGGACCTCATTCTCAACTCATTGTCAAAAAAGTTTGACACATTTGTAATGAATTACAATATGAATGGTTGGGATAAAAGCATTGGCGAATTACATGCCATGCTTAAGACGGCAGAAGCAAGCATGGGTAAAAGGGCTTCACCCGTGTTTACGATTAATGAAGGCGGGTCCAAAAACAATAACACTTCTAAGCCAAAGGCGGCTAAGAGGAAGGGACCCGCCTACCAAGGCAAAGGCAAGGGAAAAGGGAAGATGGTTACCCCAACCAACAACAACAAGAAGCAAAAGGTTGCTGGTAAAGCTAACCTCAAGGAAGATCCGTGCTTTGGTTGCGGTGAGATGGGTCACTGGAAACGCAACTGCCCGGTCTACCTAAAGGAGTTGAAGGAAAAGAGGGATGCAGGGCAAACCTCAGGTAATGTATATATGGTATATATTGAGCTTAGTATTACTTCTTCTAATACATGGGTATTATACACAGGATGTGGAACTCATACTTGCAATTCTTTGCAGGGGTTCAAAAGAAGTAATCAAGATGCGGGAACAACAAGTCTCTTCATGGGAAATGGAGCAAGGGTGCAAGTGAAAGCTCATGGAGACTTTATTTTAAAGCTTCCAAGTGGTTTGGAGCTTATTTTGAAAAATGTTTTGTATGCACCCGATTTATCTCGAAACATTATTTCTGTATCCCGTTTGAAACAATATGGTTTTAATCTTAATTTTATTAATGATGATATCCATGTTTCTTTAAATAATGTGTTCTATTTTAAGGCTTCGCCTTCGAATGGTATTTATGAATTGGTTCATGATGACACATCATACAATAGCTCAATTTACCATGCAAACACCAAGAAACTCAAAAGGGATTTGAGTGATTCCTACTTATGGCATTGTCGCCTTGGTCACATAAACAAGAATCGAATGCATACACTTCAAAAGAATGGCCTTTTGAAATCAAATGAACTAGACTTGTTTGATGTATGTGAATCTTGTTTACAAGGCAAAATGACTAAAGCACCTTTCAAAGGGACCTATGAAAGGGCTAAGGACTTATTGGGATTAATACACTCGGATGTATGTGGACCCTTTAAGCCCATAACTAGGAATGGTGAAAGATACTTCGTTACTTTCATTGATGACTTTAGTCATTTCGGATATGTCTACTTATTAAGACACAAGGACGAAACTTTTGAAGCATTCAAGGAATATCAAAACGAAGTACAAAATCAACTCAATAAGACAATCAAGGTACTTCGTACCGATAGAGGAGGTGAATACCTAAGCGATGCTTTCCAAGATCATCTTAAAAGTTGTGGGATTATCTCGCAACTCGCTCCTCCTGGAACACCCCAACTTAATGGAGTTTCCGAAAGGAGGAACCGAACCCAAATGGATATGGTTCGATCTATGATGGCTAGAAGCTTGTTGCCTCTATCATTTTGGGGTTATTGTCTATGCTCCGCGGCTCGTATTTTAAATATGGCCCCAACCAAGAAAGTGGAACGAACTCCTCATGAGATGTGGTTTGGAAAACCTCCATCTCTATCATACTTAAAGGTATGGGGATGTGAAGCTTACCCTAAGCGTTACGTCCCTAATAATTTGAATGCTCGATCCACAAAGTGTATCTTCATAGGATATCCCAAGGATGATATGGGATATTATTTCTATGATCCATCCGAGCAGAATGTATTTGTTGCTCGAAAGGCTGAATTCCTTGAAACTAAGTTCCTAATTGAAGGAAATAGTGAAAGGAAGATAGATCTTGAAGAGGTTCAAGATCAAGTAGATGATACACAATTGGTTGACACTAGCACTCAACATGAAAATGTTGAGAGTGATCAAATGGATGATCAAAATACACAAGACGTTCGCAGATCTGGTAGGATTAGTAATCCTCCTGAGAGATATGGGTTTCTCATGGATGGTTGGTATGTGGTTGATTTGGATGAACCAATAAACTACCAAGATGCTTTATCAAGGATTGATAAAGATAAATGGCAGGAAGCCATGAACGCTGAGATGCAATCCATGTATGACAACCAAGTTTGGGAACTTGTTACACAACCTGCTGGCTCAAGGCTAGTTGATTGTAAATGGCTTTTCAAAATGAAAACCGACATACATGGAAACTTGGATACATATAAAGCTAGACTTGTAGCAAAAGGTTTCACTCAAACTCAAGGGGTTGACTATGATGAAACTTTTTCGCCTGTGGCAATGCTAAAGTCTATTAGGATATTACTTGCCATTGCTGCTCATTATGATTATGAAATATGGCAAATGGATGTCAAGACCGCTTTCCTAAATGGACATCTTGAGGAAGATGTCTATATGGTTCAGCCTGAAGGTTTTGTTGATCCGAAATATCCTAAAAAGGTATGCAAGTTAAAGAAGTCAATCTACGGATTGAAACAAGCATCTAGAATGTGGAATCATCAATTTAATGAGGAGGCCAAGAAATTTGGCCTCATTAAAAATGGTGATGAAGCTTGTGTATACAAGAAAGCTAGTGGGAGCACTATCATGTTCCTTGTACTATATGTAGATGATATATTATTATTTGGAAACGATATTCCGGCAATGCAAGGTGTTAAAACTTGGCTAAGTAAATGCTTCTCCATTAAGGATCTTGGAGAAGCACAATACGTTTTAGGGATTGGGATCTACAGGGATAGATCCAAGAAACTGATAGGTTTGAATCAAAGTGCATACATTGAAAAGGTCTTGAAAAGGTTCAAGATGGAGAACTCTAAGAAAAGTTTGGTACCTATTCAAAGAGGAACGCTCCTTAGTTCATCTCAGTGCCCCACCACGAAAGATGAACAGGAAAGAATGAAGAATGTACCATATGCGTCTGCTATTGGGTCAATCATGTATGCAATGATATGCACTAGACCGGATGTGTCATGCGCTCTAAGCTTGACAAGTAGATACCAGAATAACCCAGTAAATAGTCATTGGATTGCTGTTAAAAGTATATTGAAATACCTTAGGAGGACTAAGGATATGTTTCTAATATATGGGTCTGGTGAGGAGGAACTCGCTGTAAAAGGTTACGTGGACGCGAGTTTCTAAACTGACCGAGATGATTCTCGATCACAATCCGGTTATGTCTTCACATTAAATGGAGGTGCGGTCTCTTGGAAGAGTTCAAAACAGGATGTTGTTGCATTATCCACTACAGAGTTGGAGTACATTGCCGCCTCATTGGCAGCGCAGGAAGCTGCATGGATGAAGAAATTTATCGATGACTTAGGAGTAGTCCCTTCCATTCAGGACCCTCTTGAGATCTTTTGTGACAACGAGGGTGCGATTGCTCAAATCAAGGAACCTCGTGCTCACCAAAAGACCCGTCACATTGAGCGGAGATTCAACTACATAAGGGATGAAGTTGAAAAAGGAAAGATATGTATTCGCAAAGTTCACACAGATCTTAATATAGCGGATCCACTCACGATACTCTTACATGGTGCAAAACATCAAGGGCGAGTTAGTGCATTAGGGCTTCGATATTCTAGTGATTGGTCATGATCTGTTTTAAGTATTGTAACGGAAAGAAATTGTTCAAACTCATTAATATAATTATGATATTAATTTATTTTGAGTTATGTTCCTATTTTGCATATTTTATCCATGAATAAGTAATTATTCTAAATTCCGTAGTCGATCACATTTATGGGAACAAGTGTGAGGTTTAGACTATTGTGAACTTGGATTGGTATACATTCACAGAATGAATGTGGGGCAAGGTTGCAACCAAGGTTCATAGATATTTGTGGGATACAAATATTGGAAGACCCGCCCTCAAGATTCACTAAATGGAGCCTTTGTGGTTGATCACATGTAATCTTGAGTAAAGGCGAATATCATCGTATCCTCTGACCTGAGATACATATTGGGTTTGGATATTCACTAAGTATTGTGCCTTGATTCTTTCCTTCGCTATTCTGAAATATGGTAGTTCATAAGGAAGAGCTCAGGTATAATGCATAGTGTATATCTAGGACATATGTAGTCAAGATGGAATTTGTCCCTCTTATTCGTTGAGAGTCAGATGTCTAAGTCCTGATAAAGTTAAATCTAGAAGAGAGTGATCACTCTATGTCTCTTGGATTTAACATGACATCTAGGATGAAAGGATATAATGAAAAGATTTACCTATTCATATTTGAGATGGGAACTTGAAAGGGATGATGTTATTGAATGGCACTAAGTCATAACATATTGGGGGTGATGGACTGTCGTTAGGTGGTATCCGTCACTTGCATTAATTTCTTATGTTTCTCGTGCAAGTGGGAGATTGAAGGTTTTTCGTATGCCCGAGAGACATATCAAATTAACATGGCTAATATGTTTTGATCCAAGTCGGGTCATACCCAATAACAAGCTTACCGACACCTTATACGTATTTGATCTTAATGATTGGATCATTAAACAAATACGCGACACTTGGATTTTAGAAAATCGGGTTTCTAAAATATTATCACTTGAGATAAATTATTTGGATAATTTATATATAATTGTTTATGGGTTTAAATGATTATATTGTGTTATATTTTATAAAAGGTTTTATAAAATATATAAGTAACAAAATAATACATAAGTTAATAACAAGTTTATAAACTTTTATAAACTTACAAGTATTATTATTAAACATTATAAGTGTGCAGATTTTGGGACTCCAAGGAGACACCCCATGCTTATTTTGGTTACTTTAAAGTTGACACAACTCCTAAGGAACATGCCTAACTAGTTTACCAAGGCTTGACTCAAGTGATACATAAAATACACAAAAAATAGCAAGTGAAATTCAGCTCCTTTTGCTGAATTCTGGCTGATTTTTCTGCTGTCCAAGAGAGAGTTCTTGAGCTTATTTGGAAGCTTATTTTCAAGTGTCAATAAATCCTAACCATTGTACAAGGTGTTGGTGTCAAGTTTGGGGTATAATCTCTTGAGGTTTCATCACTTTGAGGCTTGCATTCATCATCATCTTCATCATCATCTTGCAACTTTGAAAACAACCCTCAACTAGCTTGAGGAGGTATAATCTCTAAACCCACTCTTAGTTTGTAAGTATGTTTCACAACTTGATCCTATTTGGGATTTAACTTTAAATGGCTAAAGATTTACAAGTTTTAAAATGGTAATTTATACGCTTCCGCAAATCTTATTTCTTGAATAATTATAAGTATTATGAAACTTGTTAAATCCCAACATTATTTAATTTAATCATTTTAATTTTTGTACTCAGAATACTTATATCGACCAACTAGGTGTGTTAGGTGATGCAATTCAGTGTAGGTGATATCAATAAGAGCCACATTATTATTTAACAACTACATTTATCAATTTCAGAATCTAATTAGTCAAAAATTCATCAGATATTGAAGAAACACTGTCATGTTCTCTGTTTCTGTTTCTTGCTTTCTTTCTTTTTTCAAAAAACTTCGAAAACAAATCAATTTACAAAATGTAAAAGTGCAGTCATCTTTGAAATCCCCTACTCAAGCTACCTGTAAAATTACAGAATGCAATTCCTTAGATTTAGTTCCAATTTTATAGTCAAAGTATTTGAATTAAAAAGTCAACATTTATTCTTTGATCAAATTCGAGTTATCCTTTTCAATTGAAGTTAAATTGTCGATTCCTAAAGCTTCCATGAATGATTTACAACATATTTTATGTTGTAATCAAAATCCAAAACTGTACCAAAATCAAAATCACGTTTCAAGTTATATTTTTTTTACGCTGTTCTACAGCCTTTTTATTTCGAATTATTTTCTATCTTGCTTTCTTTGATTTATTTCAATCACAATTATGAATGATTCTGTTTCAAATCCATGCCCAATTCGAAACTATAAGATTCTTGATTTGAAATTCAGTCGATAGGATGAAGAAGAAGATAACAGAAACACTAGTTAAATATATTCGGGTTTCCTAAATAATCAGAAAAGTTGCAGCAGCGTAATGGTTTATGGGTATGTCGGGGTAGCGAGAGGTCTCAGGTTCGAGACCCAGCATGGGCTGTCATTTTTTTTTTTTGGGACTCATTTTACTTGAGGTAGCCTTCAATTTTATTATTATTATAATTAATATTATTATTATTATTGTTGTTGTTATTAATGTTATTATTGATATTGTTAGTTATTGTTAATACTACTAATATTATAATTATTAAAAGTATTATAAATAGTATTGATAACATAGTTACAAGTATTAGAACTATTATTATTAATATCACTACTAATATATGTATTATTATTAATAACATGTTTAGGATTATTATTATTATTAACATTATTAATGAATCTATTATTATGAATTTTTTCATTTAAGTATTAGTTATCATTATTATTATTATATTTATTAACAATTATTATAAGTATTATCATTATTATTATGTAAACGTAAATACTATAATTAATTATCATTTTGTTATTAAGTAACATCTTTATGTATTATTAATGTTGATATAAGTATTATTATGATTAGGCCTATTATTATAATTGTTATTATGAAAATAATACAAACTATTATTATTAGGATTAATATTAGTATTAGTATCATTGTAGAATTTTTATTATTATTATTATTAATAAAATTATTATTATTAAGATTACCATTAATAATAAGATTGTTATAGTTATTATTATTAAGTATTACGTATTAATGTCAAATTATTATTTTCACTACCATTATTATTAAATTATTCATTCTATTAAAAACTACTGATATTATCATTATTATGGGATTGATTATTGAAAACTACCATTAATATAGTTATTAATAGAACTATAAATAATATTATCATTTTTATTAATATTAGTATTAACACTATTATTATTTCAAATATTACTTTAGTATTATTAAAGTATCGTTTTAACTAACTAATAATGTATATATAAATATATAAATATATTTATTACATATAACATTACAAAACTTAATATAAGTTATTAATATAAAAATTGTGTCACTAATAATAATACATATATCTTTGTTCAACTACAAGTATATGTTTTAATATATATATACAAATGATATAGGTTCGTGAATCTAAGGTCAACCCTGCATTGTTCAGTTGTTCAATATAGTCATATGTATTTTTACTACAAAATACATTAGGTGAGTTTCATTTGCTCCCTTTTTAAATGCTTTTGCAATATATATTTTTGAGACTGAGAATACATGCGCTGCTTTTATAAATTTTTTACGAAATAGACACAAGTAATCGAAACTACATTATATGGTTGAATGATCGAAGCCGAATATGCCCCTTTTGCTTGGTAGCCTAAGAATTAGTAAACCAGTCTACTAATTGACGCGAATCCTAAAGATAGATCTATCGGGCCCAACAAGCCCCATCCAAAGTACCGGATGCTTTGGTACTTCGAAATTTATATCATGTCCGAAGGAGGATCCCGGAATGATGGGGACATTCTTATATGCATATTGTGAATGTCGGTTACCAGGTGTTCAATCCATATGAATGATATTTTTGTCTCTATGCATGGGACGTATGTTATTGAGAAATGGATATATGAAATCTTATGGTCTATTAAAATTATGAAATGATTATTTATGTTAAACTAATGAACTCACCAACCTTTTGGTTGACACTTTAAAGCATGTTTATTCTCAGGTACGAAAGAAATCTTCCGCTGTGCATTTGCTCATCTTAGAGATATTACTTGGAGTCATTCATGACATATTTCAAAAGACGTTGCATTCGAGTCGTTGAGTTCATTAAGATTATTATTATTATTAAGTCAATTATAGTAAGATATATTACGAAATGGTATGCATGTTGTCAACTTTCGATGTAATGAAAGATTGTCTTTTCAAAAACGAATGCAATGTTTGTAAAATGTATCATATAGAGGTCAAGTACCTCGCGATGTAATCAACTGTTGTGAATCATTTATAATCGATATGGACTTCGTCCGGATGGATTAGGACGGGTCTCTACATTAATAAATAACGAGAAGTTGATTTATAGAAGCAAATGACCAAAACACCCAAATGTATAAGTTATACTTTGTGTAATATAATTTATCAATGATTTAAGGTTATATTTTGACAAGGGTACGAGTCACGAAATGTAAAGTACAAGTTTTCTAAGCGTACGAAAAGACGTTCGAGAGACCAGGACTGGGACATAAGTCGAGTGATAACGTACGAGTCATTGGAACTAAAATTACATATCAACTATGCATGTAAATATAATATAATATATATATATATAATTATATATATTAAATATATTATAAATAAAATATAATATAAACTGTCGGCAGCCCACGAGGAAAATGTGACGACCCAGAAATTTCCGACCAAATTTAAACTTAATCCTAATATGAATTTAACACGATAAGCAAAGTCTGTAATGTTGAGTCTCAAAATTTTTGAACTGTTACATGAATTCGTTTGACCTTTGACTATTTCCGACGATTCACGAACAATTGTGTGTAAATAAATATGTAAATATATATATATATATATATATATATATATATATATATATATATATATATATATATATATATATATACACACACACACATAAGTATATATATAATAACTTGAAATAATAGAAAACAATTTAATCATTTGAATTGAATATGTAAGATAATATATAAAATAATAAAGTTATGATAAAAATAAATCTATATGTAAACATATATATAATATCTATACATATGTAATGTTATATATAATATATATATAAATATTAATGTTATATATATGTTATTATAATGTCATAATTAATAATATGTAATGTTAAGCTTGATTTCGGGTTAAAAATAGAATTAAATATAATTGTTATAGTTACTTTTAATATTTTTAAATATTAATATCAATAATAGTATTGTTAACCCTATTATTATTATTATTGATATAATTAAAATTCTAATAATTGTAAGGTATGTTTATCAAAACAAAAGTTAAAAATATAAGTATTATTAAAAATTATAATCTAAATGTGATTTAAATATTATTAGTAATTAAAATTATCATTTATTATATTCATTATTATTATTAATAACATGATCATAACCATTTTTATTATAATTATCATTATTTATTATCATTAGTATTATTGATATTATTATTATTATTATTATTATTATTATTATTATTATTATTATTATTATTATTATTATTATTATTATTATTATTATTATTATTATTATTATTATTATTATTATTATTATTTCTATCATTATTATTAGTATCATTATTTTAATTACTAATATTTTTAGTAATATTTTCTATTATAATAATTATCGGTATTTTTATTATTATTATTATTATTATTAATATATTTATTTATAGTTACTAATTATTAATATAAACATTAATTATAAATAAAATTATATAAAGAATTGAGTTTCTGTGGGCATCACCATCGTACTGTTTTTCTTTCTTGTTTTGTATCAAATTTGTTAGAAGTCTTAATCCATTCTAGTACATAAAAATCGAATCTAAATCTCTAATACATACAAAATTTGTTAGCCATCTTAATCTGCCTTTTTTTTATTTATTTTATTTATTTTTTTCTGTTTCTGATTAAGTAATCTGTCAACCTCCATTATGTTATATAATGAATAATTCCAGTTGTAAATTATGCAAAGTAACTTCACATTCTCTATTACCAATCACTTATTCCATTATGAGATCCAAATCGTCGATTTTTTTTTAATTTGAAGAACTCAGTGCCCGTACCCTGTTCGTGCTTTAAATTTTGAAAAACCTTAATTTGAGTTCAATTTCGAAATCTTTTAATGCAATTCTGTTATAAATATTTCATTTATTCTATCTGCAAGCTTTCAAGACCCAACTATTTCTATCGTGTTCCAATTCGTGAGTCAAACTTAATTTTTAAAAAGTCAAACGAAGTATTCAAAGAGAAATTTGAGCTCAGTTTGGTGTTTCAAATTAAATTGAAGTTTTAGAAAGTTTCTGGTAAGTATTTTGAACCTTTTTCATTCAGGGATCAAGGTCTAAAAACGTTTGGAAATTCGAATTTGATTTGGTGTTCTTCGTTGATATTAAATAGCTGAACAGCAGCTTATATTTTTTTTTTTTGATTAATTCAAAATGACTGCAAATGATTAGTTGTATTTCAATTTCAAATTCTAAAGTAACACATTATTAAATAATGTTGATCTCTGTTGAAATTAAACGGATACCTGGTCGATTCAGTTTTTATGGTGAAGAAGAAAACTTAACAGATTAATAAGGGGTTATAACTAATTGGTGGTGTTTAAATCAGAAAGACAGGAGTGGAAGAGTGGTCTGGTGTGGTGTCCGGTTAGCATGTGGTCTAGGGTTCGAGTACCGGCTTGGGCGGTTTACCATATTTTTTGAAGCCTTTAAAGGTAGTTTACTTATCAACCTATTAATATTATTATTATTATTATTATTATTATTATTATTATTATTATTATTATTATTATTATTATGAGTAATAAATGTTATTATTATTGTTATCATTATAATTATCACTAATATGATTATTACTAATATTATTATCAAATTTTAGTATTATCACTATGTATTATCATGATTAATATTATCCTTATTATTAATTTTACCATTTTAAGTATTATTATTATTATTATTATTACTATTATAAGTATTATTATGACCAGGATCACGAATTGAGATTATAACAGCTTTAGTTATTAGTTTAGAAATTAAACATGAAGATTAGGATTATGATCAACATAAGTATTGTTATTAATATTGCTTATTAACAAGTATTATGTATTATTATAAAAGTTATTATTTTCAGTATCATTACCAATAAACTTTTCATTTTTATTAAAAACTTCTGTTATTTTCTCTAGTATAAGATTTATTATTAAAACTAACATTAATATTATTATCAATAGAATCATTAATATTAATATCATTATTATTAATACTAGTGTTATCAGTATTATTATTCTAATCACTACTAATATTATTTTGGTATTATTATAATTACTATTTTAACAAATAAATGATATATATATATATATATATATATATATATATATATATATATATATATATATATATATATATATATATATATAATACATATAACATAACAAAACTAATATTTCTATATACAAAATGAAAATATAAAATATATATATATATATATATATATATATATATATATATATATATATATATATGTATTCAATATAAAAATAATATAACTAATAATATTATATATATAAATTTGATCGATTACGATTATGTATATTAATAAATATACAAATGATATAGGTTCGTGAATCCGAGGCCAACCCTGCATTATTCAATGTCGTCATATGTATTTTTACTACAAAATACAGTATTGTGAGTTCATTTGATTCCCTTTTACTCTTTACATTTTTGGGACTGAGAATACATGCGCTGTTTTTATAACTGTTTCCAAAATGCTTTTGAGATATATTTTTGAACTGAGAATACATGAACTGCTTTTATAAATGATTGACGAAATAGACACAAATATTCAAAACTACATTCTATGATAGAATTATTTGGATTCAGAGGTTCGATTTAGTAGATAATGGAGAGATGATTTTGCATTGCGTACGCATTAGCTCCCATTTTAACTACCATCGGCGGGATGATTTTGCATTGCACGCAGGCACTAGCCCCCGATGTATTGTATTGTATTATAGTCGACTTTGTATTTGGTAACGGAGGGATGATTTTGCATTGCGTACGCATTAGCCCCCATTTCAGCTACCCTCGGAGGGATGATTTTGCATTGCGTACGCATTAGCCCCCGTTGTAAGAATTATATTGTATTAACTACCACGATGAGATAATTTTGTCATTGCACTACGCATTAGCTACCGTTGGTGAGTTGTTTGAAAGGTTCTGGTGTTCTTCATATGAATGATTTTACAGCAGGAATAGTCCTGCACAGATTGTTTTCTAATTATGAGTATCTTGTGGTCTATTATATTATTGAAAATGATTGATTATGAAAAACTAATGAACTCACCAACCTTTTGGTTGACACTTGAAAGCATGTTTATTCTCAGGTATGAAAGAAATCTTCCGCTGTGCATTTGCTCATTTTAGAGATATTACTTGGAGTCATTCATGACATATTTAAAAAGACGTTGCATTCGAGTCATTGAGTTCATCAAGATTATTACTAAGTCAATTATAGTTGGATATATTATGAAATGGTATGCATGTTGTCAACTTTCGATGAAATGAAAGTTTGTCTTTTAAAAACGAGTGCAATGTTTGTAAAATGTATCATATAGAGGTCAAGTACCTCGCGATGTAACCAAATGTAATGTATTCGTCCAGATGAATTAGGACGGGTCTTGAAAGTTGGTATCAGAGCGGTGGTCTTAGCGAACCAGGTCTTGCATTAGTGTGTCTAACTGATAGTTGATTAGATGCATTAATGAGTCTGGACTTCGACCGTGTCTGCATGTCAAAAGTTTTGCTTATCATTTCGTGTCAAAAATTACCTGCTTATCATTCTTAGGGAATCACTTCTTTATCATTCTTAGTCTAGACACATCTTACTGCATTGACTGCATGAATAGTGTATAGACAAAATCCATATCTTAGCATATCTGTTACTGTAGACTTTGCCTGACATATTCCGTAAATTCCTCCGTAATCTACGAAATCTTTTGTTCTATATATATAGATATTCTATTTAAATAGAATACCATCCGATAGCCAAAAATCATTTCATACCGAAAAACCCTTTACTAAATCGTACAAAATGGAACTCGCCACTAGTTCAAGTTCTTCGAAATCCGACAGCTATTCCGACATAGATGTTCACCTAAGCTCCGAAAGCAGCGTCACAGGAATAAATCAACCAATCGGCCATCATTTATTTTGGATAAATTGGAGATGGGTTCGTAGTATACTTATTCATTGGAGACAAGAAGAAGGTGATCCTTTCCATCAACCGAATACACCTCTTGACGATGAACCTGAAGCACTTACCGGAGAACCTGTTCGAAACACCATTTTCACTCTCATTTCCCGAATATCTCCCACGATTATATTCTATCCACAATTCTAAACCTTATTCATCCGCTCGTTCCGACCGACAATCATCCCGAAGTAATAGAAGAAGTCAACGAACTTCGCGCACGAGTAATCAATTTGGAGAATATGGAGCAAAATTTACCAGCTTCAGCAACATCACCGGCACCAACAGTACCATCAATAACAGCACCAGTACCATCAAAAATCCATGCCTCAACATCTCATTCTGTACTTTGAGTATAATCATCGTTCTACGTATCGTTCTACATCATTGATGTTAAAGCGAAGGGGTACGAAATAGTTATATTTTTGCTACGAAATACTATTAAATACGATACAATTTTACACAAGTTATTTATTTATTTATAGAGTGGATATACCTAAACCTTGCTACAACACTTATAGGCAGTGTACCTAATCGTACAGTAGTGTAGTTTTTAGTAAGTCCGGTTCGTCCACAGGGAACTCGCCAAGTTTAACGCTATATTTTTTTTAAAACTATATTTGTAAAAATATAAATATATATATAAGTAGTATTATTATTATAAAAGGGGGTTTTTACCGTTTAATGACCGGTTTGTCGATTTCAAAACTTTAGTCGCAGTTAAAACCTAATGTAAAATATAAAAATATAAAAGACTTAATTTTAAAGCGTAAAGTAAATGACAATAATTAAAGTGCGATAAAAGTGCGATAAATAAAATGACAATAAATAAAATTTTGATAATTAAAAGTGCAATTAAATATGAAATAAAGGAATTATGCTTATTTAAACTTCCGTAATCATGATGTTTGACGTGTTGATTTTAGTTTATTACCATGGGTTAATTGTCCTTTGTCCTGGATTATTCAATATGTCCATCTGGTTTTTATCCATAACAGTCCATCAGTCATAAATATAAAGTGCGAGTGTCCTCGTCAAATTATCCTTATATCCGAAGTCAAATATTCCAACTAATTGGGGACTTAAACTATAATTACACCAATTTTCCTTGTATATAATTCACCCCTGTTTTAATAAGTCCATTGACTATTAATTCATTCCCGTGTCCGGTTAAATGAATGATTATTAGTACTTATAAATATCCCGCCCATCGTGTCCGATCGAGTGTATATGGTTATTTATAGGTACGTCCAATTGTAAATCTTTATATTAAATTAACAAACTATCATTTAATTAAACAAATATAAAGCCCATTAATAGCTCATAGTTTAATTTTCACAAGTGTCATTCTTTTGTTTAAACCACAATTATGGTACAAAGCCCAATTACCCAATTTTAATATTTAGCCCAACATCACGATTACTTCAATTTAAATAAGTATAATAATAACTTAGCTACGAGACATTAATTTAAAAAGGTTGAACATAACTTACAATGATTAATAATAGCGTAGCGTTACACTGACATAATTTTGACTTAAACACTTACAACATTCGCTAACATACCCTTATTATTATTAAATTAAAATTAAAATTAAAATTAAAATTATAATATATATATATATATATATATATATATATATATATATATATATATATATATATATATTACGTGAGATAGAGATATATAAAAAAGATGTACCAAACTCGGCTGAAAACTTTGCAATTTATAGCACTTGGCCTGACTTTTGGCCCCATGCGATCGCATGGAAATTGTGCTTCCAGGCCATGCGATCGTATGGTCCTCTGATCCAGCTCACATAATTTTGTTTTCTTGTTTGCCGACGGTTTTAATATATAATAATATATATATATATATATATATATATATATATATATATATATATATATATATATATATATATATATATATATATATATATATATATATATATATATATATATATATATATATATTTTAAGAATTAATTATATATTATATTATATTCATGTGCATAGTTGACTTGTAATTTTTAGTCCGTTGCGTCGAGCGTTGAGAGTTGACTCTGGTCCCGGTTCCAGATTTTCGAACGTCCTTGCGTACAATTTAGTATCTTGTACTTTGCGTTTCGCGGCTTGTACTCTTGTAATTTCTAGACGTTTCTCATCAATAATTTGAACCACTTGGATTGTACTTTGTACTTTTGAGCTTTTTGGTCGTTTGCGTCTTCAATTCGTCGAATCTGTCTTTTGTCTTCACCTTTTATTATTTAAACGAATATCACTTGTAAATAGAACAATTGCAACTAAAAGCTTGTCTTTCTTGAGGGATAATGCTATGAATATATGTTCATTTTTAGCATTATCAAATATTCCCACACTTGAGCGTTGCTTGTCCTCAAGCAATATAGTCTTGAAATAAAAATACTAGAATCACTTCTTTATTCTTCACACTTTGTACATCAGTGATTTCGATTTGGCGGTATGAACAATGATAGTAATGTTGTGGTTTACAGTCCCACATGACTATGAAAATTTAGATCCATTAGGAAATTGGATCTTTATGAAAACAATTGATCTTTTGAAAATTCAATCTAGCTTTTACCCTAGATAAGTTTTCCGGAATAACCCTTTACCGGTGTTTTCGAAATTGTTTTTGTGGGTTTTATGAGTTTCAGATTTGAAAATTTTAGATCAAAACTTATGGTTTTGTATCACCCACTTGCTAACCTTGTATTAGGAAAGAAACACGTCCAGTTTACTTGCTCCGTATATTACCTTTTGGTAAACTACCGTCCGGTTGTAAAGGAAAGCGTTGAACAAGAAACTGTTGAGGCAATGTCCCGTGACATGCTTTGATTATGGTCTATATCGTGTCGGATGCAATTACTATCCTTTGTAGGAGCAATAGTAAAGATCACCCTATAGTTTTTCGGTCTGGCACAAGGTCCTGTCTTCGACCATGCTATGCTACCACCGTTCTTACGGTTGACACCCGATTTGGTTCAGGTGACCTAATGAATTCCGGTGAATTCTTAGGATTTTACGTCCAATGGTAATGAACGCATTGAAAATAGGTTTTCAGAAAACAAATCGGTTTTAATTTGATCAAAATATTTTCTCGTTCAAGCTCGAGTTTAGATATCATCGAATTCCTTGAGTTTGTAATTCTCAATCTTTAAAGTCAATCTCAAGGATTGAGTAATATCAGGCTTAAAAGCTGATTTTTAATCTTTAAGGAGATTATCCTTTCTGGGGGTCTGATTCATTAGTCTTATCAAGCTAATTTGCACGGCGCCCTCCCTATTTTACGAGACAGATCCTCTCATGGTTAGGATAAGTCTGACCACATGGCGACCCTGTTTGATGTTGATGTCCGTGGATTTCCTGCTGATTTTAGAGATGACTTTTCTAGATTTTTCGTCAACCTACAGCTGGTCTTGATGACAACTTCCTGACCTAAATCAAGAAGCGCGTGTCTTTTTCGGAAGACTTTACTTCCTTTTAATGATGGAATTGATTCATCGTGCAGATCCATCTTTCTTTCAAATATATTACAATAAATTAGGTAAAACTGATTAAAATCGTCCAAAACAAAAGTACCTGCAATAATCTTGTACAAACATATGTGATATGTGTTTTAAATAACTTGGTAAATTCTTCCCACACTTAGCTTTTATTTTCCTTTCTTTGCCTTTTTATTTTCCTCTATTCCATTTTAAATGAATTCTAACATTTTGAGTTGTTTCTCCATTTATGTTCTCTCTGAGGTAACAATAATTTCAGTATTACAACCTAGTTTTATCGTTCATAAATATGTATAAACATGATTTTGAATTCATTTAATTGAAAAATTTTCAAATTTTTACAAAATTTAGCAATTAAACTAAGTGTAAACCCGAGAGAATTTATAACCCTTCCCCACACTTGAGATCATGCAATGCCCTCATTTGCATGAAATCAGACTATAATTATAAATTCATGAGGGTGATTAGTGTAGAAAAGTGATTAAATATACCGAGTTTGAAATTTCTAAGCTCGTCGAATGATAGATGGCGCGCCTCATCGTTCATTTCTTTTGTTGTAATTTCACATATGTTTTGCGTCTTATCGTCAAAATTAGTAGCTTTTGCTTAACTTAATGTCAGTCTTTGAAAGTGCGCTGTTTTACCATGTTTTGTACATAAGATAAACTAAAAACATATAATATATATATATATATATATATATATATATATATATATATATATATATATATATATATATATATATTATAAAACCTTTATTTATTAAAAAAATTTAAATGAATGATTTTTAAAATTTTGTTTCCTTTTACTTTAGGTAGTTTCGGTATGTTTACCTAGTCCGTCCCTCGATAAAATTTAAAATTTGTCGTTTTTAAAGCGATTGTTTTAAAAGCAAAGATTTTTGGGTTTTTAAATTTTTTTAATTTTTTTTTTGGTATACTTTAGATCAATAAAATTAAAAATAATGATAACAAAATTTGTCGCCCCGCCTTCGGGTAAAGTAATTTCGGTTCCATGACCTAGTCTTCAACTTACGATGAATTTTAGAAATCATTTTTTTTAAACTTAATGAAATAAAGTAATTTTTGTTTTTTAAAATCACACAAAAATTAAATTTAAAAAGCATATTAATTTCATATAAAACCTACAAAATATTTGAAAAAATCAGAACGGGTGGAGAAAACTAGTTCTTTAGTGTCTGCTAGTGGAAAAGACCAATCGAATTCCATTCTCGAAACTACACAAGAACAGAATAACTAACCATAGACAGCATTATTTCTTAGAACATTTGAATCTCCCCACACTTAGGTAGCTGTGGTGTCGAAATTATGGTTAACTTCATTGTCAATTTCTCTTGGACCATAATCAACTTGCATATCTGTGACTTTTGCTTTAAGCCATTGGTCAGATTCCTGTGTAATATCCACAAATTCAACTAGTTTCGCCTTTTCTCTAGGAGATAGATTGGATACTAACCGGTTACATAACTTAAAGTTCCCTTTGGTTCTAGCATCGCGAATCCGTTTAATAAGTTTCTTCATTGAACTGTTAATAACGGAGTCATTTAATTTTGTATCAACAACGGGGTTCTTTGTTATCAGGTCATCATTAGGTGTTACTTCATCTTCCCCACACTTAGGCATTTTATTATTGCTAAGCACTAGCATTGGAGTTGGTAAAACAACATGGTTCTTACATATCATTTTTTTCGGTTCAACGGTTTTGGTTGGTGGAGGTTTAGACTTTCGACTCACAAAGGTAATCGATTTTTCATTATTACTAAGTGTCATTCTGCCCTCTCTTACATCAAATAACGCACCGGTAGATGCTAAGAATGGTCGACCTAAAATTAGAGGAATGTTTGGGTCCTCTTCTATGTCAATGACAATAAATTCGACTAAAAAGGTTAAATTACCCACTTGAACGGGTAGGTCATCAGCAATTCCAACTGGGTGCTTAATGGTTTGATCAAAAAGTTGAACACTCATCTCTGTTGGACTTAACTCACCTACTCCTAATCCCTTATATAATGAAAGAGGCATAACACTCACACTCGCACCTAAATCTGCTAGTGCATCATACATGACACAATCACTAAGTAGACAAGGAACAATAAATTCACCCGGATCACCCACCCTAGGTGGAGGTTTTGGTGGAACTGTCTTCACCGGGTTTATCTTTACGGTTTTTGTTTCTTGTACTTTCGTATTCTTCTTCTTCTTTCCAGAGGTATCACAAACTTTATTACCTATTACTTTCTCATACTCAACTCCTTTTCTTGGAAACGGGATGGGTGGTTTGTATGGTGCCACCACTAGCTTTACATACTCGGGTGGTGGTGGTGTTGTAACTTCTTCATTGTTACTAACGTCTAAAACCTTCCCATCTTCTGATGTTGGTTTTTCAGAATTTGTTGAGACCATATTAACATTCTCATTCCGAGGATTTACTTCAGTATTACTCGGTAGCTTTCCTTGTTCCCTCTCACTCATCATGCTAGCAAGAGTACCTACGTGTTTTTCTAGATTCAAAATGGAAGCTTGTTGAGTTCTTAATGACTGATCAAACCTCTCATTTGTTTGGGTTTGAGATGTAATAAATTGTGTTTAAGATTCCATTAGCTTTGCCATCATTTCTTCTAGATTTGACTTTTTCTCTTCGGTTTTTTGTGGTGGTTTATACAAACCAGGTCTTTGTTGATTGAAAGTGTTGTTTTGAGTTGGTTTGTTATTCGGACCTTGTTAGTTATACAAGTTATTGTTTGGTCCATTTGGATTGTAAAGAATGTTTTGATTTAAATTAAAGTTCGGCCTTGGCGGTTGATAATTATTTTGATAATTATTTCCCGGCCTTTGGTTCATGTAGGAAACATTCTCTCGTTGTTCCATCGTTTGCTCGATGTGACAATATTTCATTAAATGTGGTCCACCGCATTGCTCACAACTGATTCGTATTGCGTAAATATCTTTATTCATCTTTTCCATTCGTCTCTCGAAAGCATCTATTTTTGCGAAAACGAAATCAAAGTCATGGCTAGAATCGGCTCTAGCCACTTTAGATGAACGAAAAATATCTTTTTCCTGATGCCACTTATGTGAGTGGGAGGCTGTGTTATCAATAATTTTGTGAACTTCAGTTGCGGTTTTCTTCATAATGGAACCACCAGCTGCTATGTCGATGTCTTTTCGTGTAGCAACGTCGATACCTTGGTAGAATATTTGTACTATTTGATTAGTGTCTAAACCGTGTTGAGGACATCCTCTCAACAACTTTCCGAATCTTGTCCATGTCTTATATAATGTTTCATTTGGCTTTTGCGTGTATGTAACAATTTCTCCTTGAAGTCTCACGGCTTTAGATGCCGGAAAGAATTGTGTAAGAAATTTTTCAACTAAAACATTTCATGTATCAATTGCCCCTTCAGGTAACGATTCTAACCAATCTTTGGCTTCTCCCTTTAAAGTCCAGGGAAATAATATGAGATAGATCTGTTCATCCTCCACTTCTCGGAATTTAAATAGAGTATAGATCCTATTAAAGGTACGAAGATGTTCGTTTGGATCTTCCTTCGGCGCACCACTAAATTGGCATTGATTAGTTACCATGTGTAGAATTTGTCCTTTGATTTCATAATCTGGCGCATTAATGTCTGGCTTAATAATGGCGTGACCTTGGCTCGTACGTGTGGCTCTCATTCGGTCTTCCATACTTAGAGGTTCCGTTACTTCCATAATTGAAATTGTTGAATACGAATCACTAGAGGATTCTGATTTAACGGTTTGTAGTTCAGGAGGAATGATTAGTGGTTCAGGATCTCTGAATTGTCCTTGAATATCCTCCGGATTCTCAATTGTGAGGTCGGGTTCAAAAAATGGATTATCGGAAATTTGAATTGGAGTACTTGGTCGACTAGATGACGATTCTAAAGAAAAATCAACGACAATATTGGCTAGATGTCTTGATCGAGTTACAGGTGGTGAACGTATGAAAGGTGGTGAACGTTTTGCTCGGTGCATTCACTGAATATCCTATTAGTTATAAAGATAAAAATTATATAAGTTATCAAATTAATAGACTTTTTAGATTTTGACCATGTTTCGAATAGCCAATAGATGCAGCAGGTAGCCAGGACCCTTTAAATCGGAAGCCCACAACTCGCTACTAACAAATCCAACTATTACTACGAACCAGAAAATTTTGGATGTCTATCAATTTAACCGCTTAAAATAATTTTTTCGTCGAAGTTTAAAGAAATTTTAGAGAAGAAATAGAAAATTCTATATCCTAAAAACTAGAGCATCGAGAAATAAAAAAGAAAAAGAGTGCGTCGGAAAACGTCGAAAAATAAAAGGTCGAAAAATAATAAAAAGAACGTAGCGCGTCGAAACTTAAAAGTCTAAAAACTAAGAATTGAAAGTTGCGTCTAAAAGTATTAAAGCTTAAAGGAATACTATATCCAAAACGGTAATAACTTAAAAAGTACTAAAATTTATAAAACGGCGTCGCAAAATTCTAAAGCACCTAAATCTTAGTCTAAAGAAAAAGCACTTAAGGGATTTTACGGCAAAGCCTAAAAATCTAGAAATAAAAATAACTATGGCAAAAACTATATCTTAAAACTAGTTACGAGCGATAAAATACAAATTACGTACTAAATAATAAAAATATACAATTTATAAAAAGAGACAAAAAAATGATAAAATTACTAATTTTTATAAAAATATTATTTTTATATTATTAATTTTATAAAAGTATCAATTTATTATATTAATAAAACTAATTTAAAACAAAATATTACAAATTAATTAAATCTAAAATTAATTAATATAATATACTAACCCTAATTAGGGTTTAATATTAATAATAATTAATAATAATCCGTAATTAATGTTGTCGGCAGGTTCAGTTGGGCGTGTCAGTAACCCTCATGCGGTCGCATGAGTTTTAGCCTATGGATTCATGCGGTCGCATGAATTAGAAAATCGAGCCAGATTATTTGGGCTGCTACAGTGTAGCCCGTTTACAATTTTAATTATCTTTTTTTCTGTTGTTTTTTTTTAAATATATAAGATATAAATATATTTAGTATATAAATATTACTTATTAGTTTTATAACTTTTTCACAATAAATAAAAATATAAACTTTTTAATTTAACTAAACTTAAAAATATAGATATATTTTTCTTTTTCTTGTTTTTGTATTTGTATTTTTAAATTTTTAAAACGTATTTTTACAAAAAGAAATTAAACTTAATAAAAATATTTTTTTTTTATTTTATATATAGCGTTTCGCTTTCGGCGTTTAAGCAGTTTCCCCGGCAGCGGCGCCAAAAATACTTGATGTTAAAGCGAAGGGGTACTAAATAGTTATATTTTTGCTACGAAATACTATTAAATACGATACAATTTTACACAAGTTATTTATTTATTTATAGAGTGGATATACCTAAACCTTGCTACAACACTTATAGGCAGTGTACCTAATCGTACAGTAGTGTAGTTTTTAGTAAGTCCGGTTCGTCCACAGGGAACTCGCCAAGTTTAACGCTATATTTTTTTTAAAACTATATTTGTAAAAATATAAATATATATATAAGTAGTATTATTATTATAAAAGGGGGTTTTTACCGTTAAATGACCGGTTTGTCGATTTCAAAACTTTAGTCGCAGTTAAAACCTAATGTAAAATATAAAAATATAAAAGACTTAATTTTAAAGCGTAAAGTAAATGAAAATAATTAAAGTGAGATAAATAAAATGACAATAAATAAAATTGCGATAATTAAAAGTGCAATTAAATATGAAATAAAGGAATTATGCTTATTTAAACTTCCGTAATCATGATGTTTGACGTGTTAATTTTAGTTTATTACCCTGGGTTAATTGTCCTTTGTCCTGGATTATTCAATATGTCCATCTGGTTTTTGTCCATAACAGTCCATCAGTCATAAATATAAAGTGCGAGTGTCCTCGTCAAATTATCCTTATATCCGAAGTCAAATATTCCAACTAATTGGGGACTTAAACTATAATTACACCAATTTTCCTTGTATATAATTCACCCCTGTTTTAATAAGTCCATTGACTATTAATTCATTCCCGTGTCCGGTTAAATGAACGATTATTAGTACTTATAAATATCCCGCCCATCGTGTCCGATCGAGTGTATATGGTTATTTATAGGTACGTCCAATTGTAAATCTTTATATTAAATTAACAAACTATCATTTAATTAAACAAATATAAAGCCCATTAATAGCTCATAGTCTAATTTTCACAAGTGTCGTTCTTTTGTCTAAACCCCAATTATGGTACAAAGCCCAATTACTCAATTTTAATATTTAGCCCAACATCACGATTACTTTAAATTAAATAAGCATAATAATAACTTAGCTATGAGACATTAATTTAAAAAGGTTGAACATAACTTACAATGATTAATAATAAGGTAGCGTTACACGAACAGAATTTTAACTTACACACTTACAACATTCGCTAACATACCTTTATTATTATTAAATTAAAATTAAAATTATAATATAAATATATATATATATTACGTGAGATAGAGAGATAGAGAAAAGATGTACCAAACTCGGCTAAAAACTTTGCAATTTATAGCACTTGGCCTGACTTTTGGCCCCATGCGATCGCATGGAAATTGTGCTTCCAGGCCATGCGATCGCATGGCCCTTTAATCCAGCTCACATAATTTTGTTTTCTTGTTTGCCGACGGTTTTAATATATAATATAATATATATATATAATTTTAAGAATTAATTATATATTATATTATATTCATGTGCATAGTTGAGTTGTAATTTTTAGTCCGTTGCGTCGAGCGTTGAGAGTTGACTCTGGTCCCGGTTCCAGATTTTCGAACGTCCTTGCGTACAATTTAGCATCTTGTACTTTACGTTTTGCGGCTTGTACTCTTGTAATTTCTAGACGTTTCTCATCAATAATTTGAACCACTTGGATTGTACTTTGTACTTTTGAGGTTTTTGGTCGTTTACGTCTTCAATTCGTCGAATCTGTCTTTTGTCTTCACCTTTTATTATTTAAACGAATATCACTTGTAAATAGAACAATTGCAACTAAAAGCTTATCTTTCTTGAGGGATAATGCTATGAAATATATGTTCATTTTTAGCATTATCAATCATTTATATTCATTCGACATGGCGATTATGTAATCTTTAATGTTTTAAAGATTATGTACTCTAGTTCTAACCGTAAAACAAATGAGATTAATATCATATTAACTCATTAAATCTATATTACATCTGAAGAAAATATATATATGTAAGTATATTTTCATAAAGATTGTAATTAAAGATTCTGTTGTACAAACTGTTAATGGTGAAAATATTTTAACAGATAGGTAATACCCGAGAAATATTTAGATTTCACATTAATAAGTTACACTGTACATTTTTCCAATCTGATTCAACAGTCACTTACTATCCTACTTACACCCAACGATATACGTATCCTTTCACCACAGAATAACTATTGTCATTCAATTTCATATTTGGATTTTGACTTATCAGAATCCAACAAGTGGCATAATGAAGAAAACATTGGACAAAATAAAATTTGTTAGAAACAAATGAATTAACTATGAGAAATTTTGTTAAGAAACCACGCTAACTATTTCCAGCTAACTGTTCCTAGCTAACTGATTACATTTATTTATTGTCATTTAATTTTTGTTATTTATTTTACGCACTTTAGATATCGGGACACGTATACAAAGTTTTGACATATCATATCGACGCATATATATATATATATATATATATATATATATATATATATATATATATATATATATATATATATATATATATATATATATATATTATTTGGAATAACTATAGACACTCTATATGCAGTAATGCTTGAGTTAGCTATACAGGGTTGAGGTTGATTCTCAAATAATATATATACTTTGAGTTTTGATCGAGTCTGAGACATGTACACGGGTCACGATACGTATTAATTAATTCGAATATTATATATTAAACTATATATGAATTATTGGACTGTTAACTGTGGACTATCGATTGTGGACTAATAACATTGGACAATTAAAAATGAATTAAAATATTGATTATAACATATGAAACTAAACATTTCTTCAAGTTTGTCACTTGATCTCATCTTAAACCTCATTTGTATCTTGACGATTACAATCTGCGTTCACACCTTTCATAATTCTTGAAAACACCTTAATCGAGAGGATGAACCAACCGTACTTCATCTACAGAAGAAAAGATTGATGCATATAGTTATGCACCTGAAAACACTCAGAACTTGAGTAAACGTTTAACACGTATCTGTGCTTGCTCCTTTGGCACTGTTATTATCGAAAATAACTTTACAATTCCTTTCCAAAGTAGCCAATTTTATCACAGCTCCAGCAAGTCAACTTCGACTTTTCATTCGAATTAGCTTTATTATAACTTTGATATATAAGTTTGCCTTTCGTCAACGTTACCGGGGAACCTTTAAATTCCTCTACATTAGCAGTAAACTTACCACCAACTTCATTACTCATTAACTTAAGTCACTCCGAAGAATTATTATATTCGTTCATTAAAACCCTATCATGTACTCATCCGCGTTTTGTAACAATAATTGTCGTACCAGTTACCGAGAATCAGCAATCAGTATTTTGAAATCTCACAGCATGTCTACATCAACAGTTACATGTATACATATAACATTTATCTCTCAGAATTATGATCTTCCACTCTGAAATTCTGAAAATCACCCAATTTACGAATCAATACTCTGAATTTTAAAAATGCTGATGAAGCAGCAAAAACTATAAACAACCTAACCGTCGAAAGTTTGGTGATAAAGAATAGTATGTTGACAAAACTCAGCAAAGTTGGATCTGGAAAACGGGATAAGCAAACCATGAAGGAGACCAAGGACAAATACAAGGATCAAATCCTGTATTTAAAGAATCCTGATGATACTGTTCCGATGAAAACTTTAGCGGATACCTTACTCCTTAATCACTATAAATCATTGTGAATAAATTTCTTCATCACACTTTAATTCTAAAATCCTAAGATATCATCGTATCTTTCATTATAAATATCCTCGATATTTCTGAAGATATTTTCATAACTATTCTTATCTGAAATCATTTATCTCTTCACGCTATATGTATTACATCATATAGGAAACAGTTTAGTTTCTATATTCTGTAAACCTTCAAGTTTAAATATGAATGTTTTTGAAGTAGTGTTAGGAACTAATGCATGAGTTAGTATAATATAATGACACTTAATCAACGTGATTATATTACAGTAATTCATGATGAGTTTCTAATGGAACGTAATGATTCACAGAATTTTAACGTCATCATGTACCATGTTACACGACTCTTACATTCTATCTAATCTATAAACATATCAAGAACATATTTTCTTGATAGTTCTATCTTTTCTGTGATGTCTGGTAATTTAACAAATCAGATCGTGCTATTACAATTTCTTTCTTAGAACATTAGTCATGTTCATTCGAAAATTCAAAGATTTAATCTACAAATCCGAGACGTCGTAATCACTCTACTTAGACACGGGAAGATAAAATTAAACATGGAGCATCTCCACAATCTTTCAAAAGTTGGAATAAAGGAAAGTGAGATGAGAATAGTGACAATAAGGAAACGAAGAGGGTGGATTTATAGTGAAATACCCGACAGAGCAATCGAAACAGATTATCGCATTCAACCAAAGAGGATCCTAATTTCCTTAAATTCCGAAGGATCAGATCTTATTCAGATTACGAAGATTTTCTTTAAACTCCTTAAATTTCGGAAAATCAACCATGATTACGTCACTGGTTAAGACAAACTTGCATCTACTCATTTCACTCTTTTGTGATAACTTTGCTCGTACGCTTCACATAAACGAATTGTTTTATCTATATTACTCAATGATGATAAAGCTCTATATATCAACACATATTCGTCATGAAAACATTCTTCTTGTTACCCATGATGACCTCGATCAAATTTCGGGGACAAAATTTCTTTAACGGGTAGGTACTGTGATGACCCGAAAATTTCTGACCAAATTTAAACTTAATCCTGATATGAATTTGACACGATAAGCAAAGTCTGTAATGTTGAGTCTCAAAATTTTTAAACTGTTACATGAATTCATTTGACCTTTGACTATTCCCGACGATTCACGAACAATTGTGTGTAAATAAATAAGTAAATATATATATATATATATATATATATATATATATATATATATATATATATATATATATATATATATATATATATATATATATATATATATATACATACATAAGTATATATATAATAACTTGAAATAATAGAAAACAATTTAATCATTTGAATTGAATATGTAAGATAATATATAAAATAATAAAGTTATGATAAAAATAAATCTATATGTAAACATATATATAATATCTATACATATGTAATGTTATATATAATATATATAAATATTAATGTTATATATATGTTATTATAATCTCATAATTAATAATATGTAATGTTAAGCTTGATTTCGGGTTAAAAATAGAATTAAATATAATTGTTATAGTTACTTTCAATATTTTTAAATATTAATATCAGTAATAGTATTGTTAACCCTATTATTATTATTATTATTATTATTATTATTGATATAATTAAAATTCTAATAATTGTAAGGTATGTTTATCAAAACAAAAGTTAAAAATATAAGTATTATTAAAAATTATAATCTAAATGTGATTTAAATATTATTAGTAATTAAAATTATCATTTATTATATTCATTATTATTATTAATAACTTGATCATAACCATTTTTATTATAATTATCATTATTTATTATCATTAGTATTATTGATATTATTATTATTATTATTATTTCTATCATTATTATTAGTATCATTATTTAAATTAGTAATATTTTTAGTATTATTTTCTATTATAATAATTATCAGTATTTTTATTATTATTATTATTAATATATTTATTTATAGTTACTAATTATTAATATAAACATTAATTATAAATAAAATTATATAATGAATTGAGTTTCTGTAGGCATCACCATCGTACTATTTTTCTTTCTTGTTTTGTATCAAATTTGTTAGCAGTATTAATCCATTCTAGTACATAACAATCGAATCTAAATCTCTAATACATACAAAATTTGTTAGCCATCTTAATCTGCCTTTTTATTTATTTATTTTATTTATTTTTTTCTGTTTCTGATAAAGTAATCTGTCAACCTCCATTATGTTATATAACGAATAATTCCAGTTGTAAATTATGCAAAGTAACTTCACATTCTCTATTACCAATCACTTATTCCATTATCAGATCCAAATCGTCGATTTTTTTTAATTTGAAGAACTCAGTGCATGTACCCTATTCGTGCTTTAAATTTTGAAAACCTTAATTTGAGTTCAATTTCGAAATCTTTTAATGCAATTCTGTTATAAATATTTCATTTAATCTATCTGCAAGCTTTCAAGACTAATTATTTCTATCGTGTTCCAATTCGTGAGTCAAACTTAATTTTTAAAAAGTCAAACGAAGTATTCAAAGAGAAATTTGAGCTCAATTTGGTGTTTCCAATTAAATTGAAGTTTTAGAAAGTTTTTGGTAAGTATTTTGAACCTTTTTCATTCAGGGATCAAGGTCTAAAAACGTTTGGAAATTTGAATTTGATTTGGTGTTCTTCGTTGATATTAAATAGCTGAACAACAACTTATATTTTTTTTCTGATTAATTGAAAACGACTGCAAATGATTAATTGTATTTCAATTTCAAATCCTAAAGTAACATGTTATTAAATAATGTTGATCTCTGTTGAAATTAAACGGATACCTGGTCGATTCAGTTTTTATGGTGAAGAAGAAAACTTAACAGATTAATAAGGGGTTATAAATAATTGGTGGTGTTTAAATCAGAAAGACAGGAGTGGAAGAGTAGTCTGGTGTGGTGTCGGGTTAGCATGTGGTCTAGGGTTCGAGTCCCGGCTTGGGCGGTTTACCATTTTTTTTTTAAGCCTTTAAAGGTAGTTTACTTATCAACCTATTATTATTATTATTATTATTATTATTATTATTATTATTATTATTATTATTATTATTATTATTATTATTATTATTATTATTATTATTATTAGTTTTATTATTATTATGAGTAATAAATGTTATTATTATTGTTATCATTATAATTATCACTAATATGATTATTACTAATATTATTATCAAATTTTAGTATTATCACTATGTATTATCATGATTAATATTATCCTTATTATTAATTTTACCATTTTAGGTATTATTATTATTATTATTATTATTATTATTATTATTATTATTATTATTATTATTATTATTATTATTATTATTATATTATTATTCTTATTACTATTATAAGTATTATTATGACCTGGATCACGAATTGAGATTATACCATCTTTAGTTATTAGTTTAGAAATTAAACATGAAGATTAGGATTATGATCAACATAAGTATTGTTATTAATATTGCTTATTAACAAGTATTATGTATTATTATAGAAGTTATTATTTTCAGTATCATTACCAATAAACTTTTCATTTTTATTAAAAATTTCTGTTATTTTCTCTAGTATAAGATTTATTATTAAAACTAACATTAATATTATTATCAATAGAATCATTAATATTAATATCATTATTATTAATACTAGTGTTATCAGTATTATTATTCTAATCACTACTAATATTATTTTGGTATTATTATAATTACTATTTTAACAAACAAATGAAATATATATATATATATATATATACATATAACATAACAAAACTAATATTTCTATATACAAAATGAAAATATAATATATATATATATATATATATATATATATATATATATATATTCAATATAAAAATAATATAACTAATAATATTATATATATATAAATTTGATCGATTACGATTATGTATATTAATAAATATACAAATGATATAGGTTCGTGAATCCGAGGCCAACCTTGCATTATTCAATGTCGTCATATGTATTTTTACTACAAAATACAGTATTGTGAGTTCATTTGATTCCCTTTTACTCTTTACATTTTTAGGACTGTGAATACATGCGCTATTTTTATAACTGTTTCCTAAATGCTTTTGAGATATATTTTTGAACTGAGAATACATGAACTGCTTTTATAAATGATTGACGAAATAGACACAAATATTCAAAACTACATTCTATGATAGAATTATTTGGATTCAGAGGTTCGATTTTGTAGATAACGGAGAGATGATTTTTCATTGCGTACGCATTAGCTCTCGTTCTAACTACCATCGGCGGGATGATTTTGTATTGTACGCACGCACTAGCCCCCGATGTATTGTATTGTATTATAGTCAACTTTGTAGTTCATAACGGAGGAATGATTTTGCATTGCGTACGCATTAGCCCCCATTTCAGCTACCCTCGGAGGGATGATTTTGCATTGCGTACGCATTAGCCCCCGTTGTAAGAATTATATTGTATTAACTACCACGGTGAGATGATTTTGTCATTGCACTACGCATTAGCTACCGTTGGTGAGTTGTTTGAAAGGTTCCGGTGTTCTTTATATGAATGATTTTACAGCAGGAATAGACCTGCACAGATTATTTTCTAATTATGAGTATCTTGTTATCTATTATATTATTGAAAATGATTGATTATGAAAAACTAATGAACTCACCAACCTTTTGGTTGACACTTGAAATCATGTTTATTCTCAGGTATGAAAGAAATCTTCCGCTGTGCATTTGCTCATTTTAGAGATATTACTTGGAGTCATTCATGACATATTTCAAAAGACATTGCATTCGATTCATTGAGTTCATCAAGATTATTACTAAGTCAATTATATTTGGATATATTATGAAATGGTATGCATGTTGTCAACTTTCGATGAAATGAAAGTTTGTCTTTTAAAAACGAGTGCAATGTTTGTAAAATGTATCATATAGAGGTCAAGTACCTCACGATGTAACCAAATGTAATGTATTCGTCCATATGGATTAGGACGGGTCATGAAAGAAAACGAATTTGAGATGTACATGAGAGCCATGCGATCTCATGGCATATAGCCTTCCAGCCCATGCGATCGCATGGAAGGCTGGGACAGGCGAGGTACTATAAATTCGATCGAGTTCCATTCGATTTACACACCTACAACCTCACTCTCTCTCTGTATTATTAATATTATTTATATTATTATTATTATTAAATATTATCAAGATTATTATTATAAATCTTAATGTTATTATTAGTATTATACATAAAATACTAGGACAAGGTTCTGCTCGCGTGTTTCCAAAATGGGTTTTTCAAGAGGGATAGAGCTAAGGAAATTATGGGTTATAACTATGGAGGTTATGGGTATGGTTAGGGGGTATAACTCTCGAGGTCAACCTAGTGTTTATCATCTCCGTTGCGTCTACGTACTTTCCTGCAATATTGAGTCTCAATATTGATACGTAAGCATTCATATCTTATCTTTTATATATTAATAGTGTATCCCTGACTAGTGCTCGAGTATATATGATCATGCATGCCTGTATGTTTTATTTCGTCATTTAATAGTGTATGATGAATCACGAATTTAATATATATATATAATACTGATATAAGGTATATGATATGCATGTCGTTGGAAAGCTGTCGAAAAATTATTAACTTTTCATTTAGAAGTCGTGTGATTTCGATGAACGGATTTAAAGATATGGTCAACTGAATTATCGTTAACTCTAATATTATTATTATTATTATTATTACTATCGTCGTTAACATTATCGCCGTTATTATTATTATCATTATCGTTATTATCACTAAGGTTATTATTATTATTATTATTATTATTATTATTATTATTATTATTATTATTATTATTATTAATATAATTAATAGTATTGATATTATTACTGAAATTATCGTTATTATTAAAAAGTAACATTTTTATAAAAACTATCATTTTATTATTTTTATCATTATTATTATTATTTAAAGTATCATTAATATTAAAAATTATCACTTTTATTAAAATTATCATTTCTAATAGAAATATCATTTTTATTATAAAATATTATCATTATTATCATATTAGGATTATTATTAAAAATTATCATTTTGATAGAATTATTTTTATAAAATATTATTAATACTAATCTTATTATGATAATTATTATATATAGTAAATATTATTATTAAGATAAATTATATTATTTTACTAATATTAAAGTATCGATACTATCAATTATCATTTAAAATTTATCATTTTTATTAAAACTATCATTCTATTAAAAATTATTATTATTACTAAGAATTATCATTTTATTAAGAATATAGTATTATTAAAAGTATAGAATTTAAAACTACCGTTTTATTTAAAATTATCGTTATTATCAATTTTATTAGTATTATTAATATCATCATTATTATTACCCTTGTTATTTATATTAAACACTTTTAATAATATTATCTTTATTAATATTATCATTATTATTATTACAAAATAATACAACTTTTACTCATTATTATTATTATCAATATTATTTTATCAAATAAATATGTGATACAAAGATATTTTTACCACACGTAATATAATTACATTAATAATACATACCACTATATGTTTATGATTTTGAGTGAATTATATAAATTTTATTACCCGAGATATATAAAAGTATATTTTTATCATATATAAATTTTAATATAATTTTTTATTTACTAATATATGACTTGTATTATTTACTCTAATAAAATCTGATAAATATATTTAAATATATAAAATGACTATATTTAAGGTATATAATAAACATGTATGGATTTTTAAAGTCATTTTGGGTCAAACTTGTTTTTGTTAACTTTTGCATATCGGTCTCGAGCATTAGGATTGTGATACACTACGACTTGACCTAAATTGTTAGACAGATATTGACCAACATATAAAAATATATATATATATATATATATATATATATATATATATATATATATATATATATATATATATATATATATATATATACTTAATATATACTTAATATAGGTTCGTAAATCCGAGGCCAACCTTACATTTGTATAGTGCCATCATATGCGTGATTACTACGAAATACAGTATTGTGAGTTTCATTTGCTCCCTTTTTAAATGCTTTTACAATATATATTTTTGGGACTGAGAATACATGCACTGCTTTTATAAATGTTTTATGAAATAGACACAAGTAATCGAAACTACATTCTATGGTTGGATTATCAAAATTGAATATGGCCCTTTTTAGTCTGTTAATCTAAGAATTAGGGAACAGACACCCTAATTGACGTGAATCCTAAAGATAGATCTATCGAGCCCAACAAGCCCCATCCAAAGTAACGGATGCTTTAGTACTTCGAATTTATCATGTCCGAAGGGAGTCTCGGAATGATGGGGATATTCTATATGCATCTTGTTAAAGTCGGTTACCAGGTGTTCACCATATGAATGATTTTTATCTCTATGCAGTGCGAAATGCCTGATATGAGATGATGTTTATGAGAAATGGAAATGAAAATCTTGTGGTCTATTAAAATAATGAAAATGAATGTTTATGATAAACTAATGAACTCACCAACCTTTTGGTTGACACTTGAAAGCATGTTTATTCTCAGGTATTAAAGAAATCTTCAGCTGTGCATTTGCTCATGTTAAAGATATTACTTGGAGTCATTCATAGCATATTTCAAAAGACGTTGCATTCAAGTCATTGAGTTCAATAAAGATTATTATTAAGTAAATGACAGATTAGGTCATTTATAGTAAGGATCTTACGAAATGGTATGCATACCTGTCATCTTTCGATGTAATGAAAGTTGTCTTTTAAAACGAATGCAATGTTTGTAAAATGTATCATATAGAGGTGAAATACCTCGCAATGTATCCATATGTTATTGTATTCGTCCTTATGGATTAGGACGGGTCGCTTCATGTGGTATCAGAGCGGTGGTCTTAACGAACTACGTCTTGCATTAGTGTGTCTAACTGGATACTGTTAGGATGCATTAGTGAGTCTGGACTTCGACCGTGTCTGCATGTCAAAGTATTTGCTTATCATTTCATGTAGGAAATTACCTACTTATCATCTTAAGTCTAAACTTGTCTTGCTATTTTCATTGCATAGATAATGTATAGACAAATTTCATATCTTAGCATATCTATTACAGTAAACTCTGTCTGAGATCTTCCGTAAATTCCTCCGTAACTGATGGGATTCTGGTATTATAAATACATATGTGAAATATGTATTAAGGAATACTAAACCAAATCCTATTATCTATTTCATATCAAATTTCATTTCCTTGATCATACGAGATGGAGCCCTCAACTAGTTCGAGTTCATCAGATCCCGACAGCTATTCCAATATGGATATCCACCTGAGCTCCGAAATCAGTGTAACCGGAATGGATCAACCAATCAGCCATCACCTATTCTGGATGAATTGGGGATGGGTTCGTAGTCTACTTAATCATTGGAGACAAGAAGAAGGCGATCCCTTCCATCTACCATATTGCCCTCTTGACGAAGAACCCGAAGCACTTACCGGCGAACCTATTCGAGACACCATTTTCTCTCTCATTTCCAGAGTATCTCGTCACGATTATATACTATCTCAGATTCTAGATCTTATTCACCCGCTCGTCCGAACCACCGATCATAACGGAGTAATAGAAGAAGTCAACGAGCTTCGCGCTCGGGTAGTGGCTTTAGAGAATATGGTGCAAAGGTTACAAGCACCATCAACACCACCGGCATTGATAGTGCTCCAAATAAACATATATTTAGGCACAATATCCTTCCAATATGTAAAGCTTTTAATTGCAATTGTTCTATTTTTATGTAATATTCGTTTAAATAAATAAGTGCGAAGACAAAAGAAGAAAACGACGATTTGAAGAAGCAAATGACCAAAAAGCTCAAATGTATAAGATATAATTCAAGTGGTTCAATTTATTGATGAGAAACGTCTAAAAATTACAAGAGTACAAGCCGTGGAACGTAAAGTACAAGATATCTCAGCGTACGAAAGGACGTTCGAAAATCCGGAACCGGGACCTGAGCCAACTAACAACGCGCGACGCAACGGACCTAAAATTACAAGTCAACAATGCACAAGAATATAATATAATATATAATTAACTATATAAAATTATATATATTATATTATATATTAAATAAATATGCGCAGCCCACGTTTAAAACTCAATCTGAGCTGGAACAGCTGGTCATGCGATCGCATGGCCAGAAGGCACAAATGTCATGCACTCGCATGAGTTACTGTAGCTGGCCAGGTTCTATAAAAAGTCAGTTTTTTGGACGAGTTATGTACACATAATTCAATCTCTCTCACTCTCAATTTATATTTATATTTTAATTATAATTTTAATTTTAAGTTAATAATAATAAGGTTATAGTGGCGAATGTTTTAAGTTTGTAAGTCAAAATTCTGTCAGTGTAACGCTACGCTATTAATACTCATTGTAAGTTATGTTCAATCTTTTTAAATAAATGTCTCGTAGCTAAGTTATTATTATGCTTATTTAAATCGAAGTAATCGTGATGTTGGGCTAAATATTAAAGACGGGGTAATTGGGCTTTGGACCATAATTGGGGTTTGGACAAAAGACCGACACTTGTAGAAATTAGACTATGGACTATTAATGGGCTTTATATTTATTTAACTGAATGATAGTTCGTTAATTTAATATAGAGATTTATAATTTGATGTATCTATAAATAACCATATACACTCCATCGGACACGATGGGCGGGATATTTATAAATACTAATAATTGTTCATTTGACCGGACACAGGAATGGATTAATAGTCAATGGACTCATTAAAACATGGGTGAATTATGTACAAGGACACTTGGCGTAATTGTTAACAAAGTATTAAAACCTTGGGTTACACGCAGTCGATATCCTGATGTAATTAGTAAACAAAGTATTAAGACCTTGTTACAGTTTAAATCCCCAATTAGTTGGAATATTTGACTTCGGATATAAGGATAATTTGACGAGGACACTCGCACTTTATATTTATGACTGATGGACTGCTATGGACAAAAACCAGATGGATATATCGAATAATCCAGGACAAAGGACAATTAACCCATGGTAATAAATTAAAATCAACACGTCGAACATCATGATTACGGAAGTTTAAATAAGCATAATTCCTTTATTTTATATATCATCGCAATTTTATTTACCGTCATTTTATTTATCGCACTTTTAATTTATCGCACTTTAATTATAGTCATTTACTTTACGCTTTAAATTAAGTTATATTTATATTTGATATTTTACATTAGGTTTTAATTGTGACTTAAGACATAAAATCGACAAACCGGTCATTAAACGGTAAAACCCCCTTTTTATAATAATAATAATAATATTACAAATATAGTTTTAAAAATATAGCGTTAAACTTGGCTAGTTCCCTGTGGACGAACCGGACTTAGTAAAAACTACACTACTGTACGATTAGGTACACTGCCTATAGTGTTGTAGCAAGGTTTAGGTATATCCACTCTATAAATAAATAAATAACTTGTGTAAAATTGTATCGTATTTAATAGTATTTCGTAGTAAAAATATAACTATTTCGTATACACCTCGCATAACATCAGGCATCAACAGTATCACCAACAGTACGAGTACCACCACCCACAACATCCACATCCGCACCGCAAGCCTCAACTTCACAATCTGACCCACGAACATCAACGTCATACACCCTGTAGATATCAAGGAATACCAACAACAATAACCAATGAAGTACTGATTCATAACTTCATTGGAGAAACATTCTACGGTGATTATGTAATTTCTAAAGATTAGAGATTATCTATTCTAGCCTTAACCGTAAATTAGATGAGTGGATAGAAGGTAGAGTTGAAACCCTGACCGGAATAGTGCGTAATTTACAAGCAAGACTTACACAAACAACACCAGCAGCAGCAATACCGTCAGCATCACCAGTACTAGCAGTACTGTTAGCATCACCAGCATCAGCAGCACCTACAACATCACAAGCTCCACCAGATCTATAATCACCGCAAACATCACCACAAACCAACAACGCATATATTGTATCAACGAGTTATGAAGTATTAACTCATTCTCTCTGAAGAATTTATATGTATATCTTATATATATATAAATTTTGAAACCATAATAAATCTTTTTGTACTAAGCTATTACGTGTGAATCTTAACTGGTAGATACTACTCGGTTAATTCATGTTACTAATATGTTATGATGTACATCCTTCATTAACGACATAACAATCGTTATCTATAATCTCTGATTCAACTTAATAGATTCTATTTTATAATAAATCAAGTGTATTATTCAAATATATGTTTGATTTTACACTTTCATCATCGATGTACTCGAAACTTTTCAGACAACATCATTCGTATCTTGCGAAGTTCACAAGAATTCCACGAACACTAACACCATTCACCGAAGAAATATCAATAAAAATGAATAATGAAGTATTAATTCATGATTTCATTTACGTTGAAGAAATAATCCGCGAAGATTACGATTATTCATTTCTAGTTCCAGCCGAAAATCAAATGAGTTTAATATTCACTCATTAAATCCGTATTACATCCGAAGAAAATATACAAATATTTTCATAAAGACTGTGATAAAATTCTCTGGTACAAAATATTACTTGTGAAATTTTTTTAACGGGTAGGTAATACCCGAGAGATATATAAATTCACAATTAATATGTTACATTCTTCGATTGTGATTCACAAATCATTAATTATACGCATTACTTTCACAACGATATACATTCTTTCATAAAAATCAAAACAACCATACTCATTCAAATTCAATTACATATTCTGATTTTAACATATCAGAATCCAAGTCGAGATATAACCGATAGCATCACTCTTAGATTCCTATAGCTTTCAAAACTATACTTTGACTTCAAAACTGTGCTAGAACATCACTACTATTCATTAAATCCAGAAAAATATTTGTACCGTTCAAAATTCTAGAACATCATATGTATATTGACGATTACAATCTACATTCAAAACCCTTCATGATTCTAGAAAACACCTCAATTAAGAAACAATCGAGATGATGATCCAACCACACGTTCTCAACGGAAAGAAGGATTACGCATATAGCGATACACCGAGAAACTCTCAAAACCAAAGTCATAGACAAATACATATCTGTGTCAGCTCCTTTGGCATTTATTATCAAAAATAACTTTACAATCCCTTTCCAAAGTAGTCAGTTTTGTCACAGCTCCAGCAAGTCAAATTCGACTTTTCAGTCGAAGCAGTCTTATTATAACTTCGATATATACGTTGCCCTTTCACCATCGTTACCGGGGAACCTTTTATATTTCACCATATTAACAGTAAACATATCAACAACTTCATTACCCTTTGACTTAAGCCTCTCCGAAACCCTATCATGTACTCATCTGCATCTTGTAACGGTAGTTGCCATACTAAAAAGCTTGAATCATTATTCTCGAATTTCGCAGCAATTCTATGCCAACTGTTATATATATATATATATATATATATATATATATATATATATATATATATATATATATATATATATATATACATATACATATAACGTCTATCTCCTAGACTTACATACTGTAAATGTGAAGTTTCTGAAAAACACCCTAAACTGCGAATTAGTTCTCCGAATTTTGAAAAAATGCTGATGAAGCGGCAAAAACTATAAACAACCTTAACAGTTGAGAGTTTGTTGATAAAGAGTAGTGTGTTGAAAAAGTTCAGAAAATGAGAAAAATTTGGTGCTGAAAAACGGTTGAGCAAAGCATGAAGGAGGCTGTGGACAAATCACAAAGACGAAATCTACCTTCAAAGAATCCAAATGATTCAGTATCTGCTGAAATCGTTAGCAAACACCTTACTCCTTATTCTAAACCTTCGCAGACAAACTTTCTGCATCATCCATTGATTCCAGATATTTAAAAATTCTAAAACATCATCGAATCTTTCATTATAAATATCTTTGATAATTCTGAAGATATTTTCATAATTATTCTCACCTGAAATCATTTATTACTTCGCACTATCAGTGTTACATCATAAAGGACACTGTTTAGTTTCTATATTCTGTAAACCTTCGAGTTTAAATTATGAATGTTTTTGAAGTAATGTTGGGAACTGAAGCATGAGTTAGTATAATATAATGACACTTAATCAACGTGATTATATTACATTAAGTCATGCTGAGTTTCTAATGGAACGTGATAAAGGTTCACAGATCATACCCTCATCATGAACCATGTTACATAACTCTTTCATTCTATTTAACCTCTAAACTATCAAGAGAATATTTTTTTTCCTGATGATTTGGTCTTTTTCGGATATTCTGGTAATTTGACAAATCAAATCGTGCTACTACCTTTCCTTTCTACTTTGTATATTATGATAATTCGAAACTCCATACCTACGAATTCTGGACCATTACTTGCGAAAAGAAAACAAGCATGAAGCTCCGAAATAGAAAGGGGTATAAATCGCAGCAAACGGAAAAGATCATTAACCGTAGATGTCAATAATTATGGAAAGACAAATACAAGGAAGGATTATAAAAATCACCACCCCAAGAGTGAAATAGAAGTAAACAGACTCCTCCGGAGGGAGTTGGAAAAGAAGGATAATTGTTGTGACAGTTAGGAACATGTCAAGGATTAGAACTGGATCAAGCATATTGACGAATACTTTAAAGTATGAATTGAGGGAGAAAGGATAGAAGGTATGAGCTGTGGAAATAAGGAAATGAAGAGAAAGGATTTATAGCAAAATATCCGACAGAGCAATCGAGACAGATTATCGCATTTAACAAAAGAGGATCCTAATTCCCTTAATTACCGAAGAATCAAATCTTATTACGAAGATTTTCTCCAAATCCCTTGAATTCCGGAAATCAACTGTGACTACTCACTGGTTTAAACGAATCTGCATTTACTCATTTCACTCTTTTGTGATAACTTCACTCGTACGCTCCACTTAAACAAATTATTTTATCCATGTTACCTGCTGATGATAAAACTCTAATTTTCAGCTCGTATGCGCCATGAAAACATACTTATTATCAGCCATGACCATCCCAATCAAATTTCGGGATGAAATTTCTTTAACGGGTAGGTACTATGACAACCCGGAAATTTCCAACCAAATTTAAACTTTATCTTTATATTATTCCGACACGATAAGCAAAGTTTGTTAAGTTTAATTTCAAAAATTTTAAACTGTGTTCATACATTCATCTAACCTCGACTAAACCCCGATGATTCACGAACCATTATATAACTAGATATGAATATGCATTTGTATATGTATAGATATTATAACTTGAAAATATTAACAAGTATTAAACGTATAATACTTTACATGAATATATTTGTTCAATATATTTATCGACGGAATTAGAATATAATATCAAATGATTAAATACATTGTGTTATGATTACGGGTCTCTGTTGAGAGGTCCACTTTGAATTAGGAAACCTTTCCTTTTTAACGGTATTCGGAATATTTGGAAAATTGATTTACAAGTAAGAACAAAAGTGTCATTAACGAGTGTTAGTCAAAAGTTAGTGGAGATTCCCATTTAATTTCCAAAAGCATACTTTACAGTGATTGCCTCGTGACCCTTGGTAAGTTAACTATTTAGTTTTCATAATATTAAAAACATTATTTGACATAATAACTCCTATTATCTAAACGATTTTAAATAAAACAACTTTAAAATGTAATTAGTTTTGAAAAACTAAATAATATATTAAATAAATATTTCAATTAAATTTATATTTCTAAACGAATATATATATATATATATATATATATATATATATATATATATATATATATATATATATATATATATATATATATATATATATATATATTTTAAGGTAATATTAACATTGTTATAAAACGTTTTGATTTAAGTAAAATATTATATATATATATATATATATATTATTAAATATATTTTAATAAACAACGAGAAGTTGATTTATAGAAGAAAATGACCAAAACACCCAAATGTATAAGTTATACTTTGTGTAATATAATTTATCAATGATTTAAGTAATATTAACATTGTTATAAAACGTTTTGATTTAAGTAAAATATTATATATATATATATATATATTATTAAATATATTTTAATAAACAACGAGAAGTTGATTTATAGAAGCAAATGACCAAAACACCCAAATGTATAAGTTATACTTTGTGTAATATAATTTATCAATGATTTAAGGTTATATTTTGACAAGGGTACGAGTCGCGAAATGTAAAGTACAAGTTTTCTAAGCGTACGAAAAGACGTTCGAGAAACCAGGACTGGGACATAAGTCGAGTGATAACGTACGAGTCATTGGAACTAAAATTACATATCAACTATGCATGTAAATATAATATAATATATATATATATATAATTATATATATTAAATATATTATAAATAAAATATAATATAAACTGTCGGCAGCCCACGAGGAAAACGAATTTGAGCTGTACATGGGAGCCATGCGATTGCATTGCATATAGCCTTCCAGCCCATGCGATCGCATGGAAGGCTGGGACAGGCGAGGTACTATAAATTCGATCGAGTTCAATTCGGTTTACATACACCTACAACCTCACTCTCTATGTATTATTAATATTATTTATATTATTATTATTATTAAATATTATTAAGATTATTATTATAAATCTTAATGTTATTATTAGTATTATACATAAAATACTACGACAAGCATATGCTCGTATGTTTCTAAAATGGGTTTTTCGAGAGGGATAGAGCTAAGGAAATTATGGGTTATAACTATGGAGGTTATGGGTATGGTTAGGGGGTATAACTCTTGAGGTTAACCTAGTGTTTATCATCTCCGTTGCGTCTACGTACTTTCCTGCAATATTGAATCTCAATATTGATACGTGAGCATTCGTATCTTATCTTTTATATATTAATAATGTATCCCTGACTAGTGCTCGAGTATATATGATCATGTATGCCTGTATGTTTTATTTCTTCGTTTAATAGTCTATGATGAATCACGAATTTAATATATATAATACTGATATAAGATATAAGATATAAGATATGCATGTCGTTGGAAAGCTGTCGAAAAATTATTAACTTTTCATTTAGAAGTCGTGTGATTTCGATGAACGGATTTAAAGATATGGTCAACTGAATTATCGTTAACTCTATTATTATTATTATTATTATTATTATTATTATTATTATTATTATTATTATTATTATTATTATTATTATTATTATTACTATCGTCGTTATCATTATCGCCATTATTATTATTATCGTTATCGTTATTATCACTAAGGTTATTATTATTATTATTATTATTATTTTTATTATTATTATTATTATTATTATTATTATTATTATTATTAATATAATTAATAGTACTGATATTATTACTGAAATTGTCGTTATTATTAAAAAGTAACATTTTTATAAAAACTATCATTTTATTATTTTTATCATTATTATTAATATTAAAATAAAAGTATCATTAATATTAAAAATTATCACTTTTATTAAAATTATCATTTCTAATAGAAATATTATTTTTATTATAAAATATTATCATTATTATCATATTAGGATTATTATTAAAAATTATCATTTTGATAGAATTATTTTTATAAAATATTATTAATACTAATCTTATTATGATAATTATTATATATAGTAAATATTATTATTAAGATAAATTATATTATTTTACTAATATTAAAATATCGATACTATCAATTATCATTTAAAATTTATCATTTTTATTAAAACTATCATTCTATTAAAAATTATTATTATTATTAAGAATTATCGTTTTATTAAGAATATAGTATTATTAAAAGTATAGAATTTAAAACTACCGTTTTATTTAAAATTATCGTTATTATCAATTTTATTAGTATTATTAATATCATCATTATTATTACCCTTGTTATTTATATTAAACACTTTTAATAATATTATCTTTATTAATATTATCATTATTATTATTACAAAATAATACAACTTTTACTCATTATTATTATTATCAATATTATTTTATCAAATAAATTTGTGATACAAAGATATTTTTACCACACGTAATATAATTACATTAATAATACATACCACTATATGTTTATGATTTTGAGTGAATTATATAAATTTTATTACCCGAGATATATAAAAGTATATTTTTATCATATATAAATTTTAATATAAATTTTTATTTATTAATATATGACTTGTATTATTTACTCTAATAAAATCTGATAAATATATTTAAATATATAAAATGACTATATTTAAGGTATATAATAAACATGTATGGATTTTGAAAGTCATTTTGGTTCAAACTGATTTTTGTTAACTTTTGCATATCGGTCTCGAGCATTAGGATTGTGATACACTACGACTTGACCTAAATTGTTCCACAGATATTGACCAACATATAAATATATATACTTAATATAGGTTCGTGAATCCGAGGCCAACCTTACATTTATTCAGTACCATCATATGCGTGATTACTACGAAATACAGTATTGTGAGTTTCATTTGCTCCCTTTTTAAATGCTTTTGCAATATATATTTTTGGGACTGAGAATACATGTGCTGCTTTTATAAATGTTTTACGAAATAGACACAAGTAATCTAAATTACATTTTATGGTTGGATTATCGAAATCGAATATGCCCCTTTTTAGTCTGGTAATCTAAGAATTAGGGAACAGACACCCCAATTGACGTGAATCCTAAAGATAGATCTATCGGGCCCAACAAGCCCCATCTAAAGTAACGGATGCTTTAGTACTTCGAATTTATCATGTCCGAAGGGAGTCCCGGAATGATGGTGATATTCTATATGCATCTTGTTAAGGTCGGTTACTAGATGTTCACCATATGAATGATTTTTATCTCTATGATGTGCGAAATGCCTGATATGAGATGATGTTTATGAAAAATGGAAATGAAAATCTTGTGGTCTATTAAAATAATGGAAATGAATATTTATGATAAACTAATGAACTCACCAACCTTTTGGTTGACACTTGAAAGCATGTTTATTCTCAGATATTAAAGAAATCTTCCGCTGTGCATTTGCTCATGTTAAAGATATTACTTGGAGTCATTCATGGCATATTTTAAAAGACGTTGCATTTAAGTCGTTGAGTTCAATAAAAATTATTATTAAGTAAATGACAGATTAGGTCATTTATAGTAAGGATAATACGAAATGGTATGCATACCTGTCATCTTTCGATGTAATGAAAGTTGTCTTTTAAAAACGAATGCAATGTTTGTAAAATGTATCATATAGAGGTCAAATACCTCGCAATATATCCATATGTTATTGTATTCGTCCTTATGGATTAGGACGGGTCGCTTCATGTGGTATCAGAGCGGTGGTCTTAGCGAACCAGGTCTTGCATTAGTGTGTCTAACTAGATACTATTAGGATGCATTAGTGAGTCTGGACTTCGACCGTGTCTGCATGTCAAAGCTTTTGCTTATCATTTAATGTCGGAAATTACCTGCTTATCATCTTAAGTCTAAACGCGTCTTGCTGTATTCATTGCATAGATAGTGTATAGACAAATTTCATATCTTAGCATATCTATTACAGTAAACTCTGTCTGAGATCTTCCGTAAATTCCTCCGTAACTGATGGGATTCTGGTATTATAAATACATATGTGAAATATGTATTAAGGAATACCAAACCAAATACTATTATCTATTTAATATCAAATTTCATTTCCTTGATCATACGAGATGGAGCCCTCAACTAGTTCGAGTTCATCAGATCCCTACAACTATGCCAATATGGATATCCACCTGAGCTCCGAAAGCAGTGTAATCGGAATGGAACAACCAATCAGCCATCACCTATTCTGGATGAATTGGGGATGGGTTCGTAGTCTACTTAATCACTGGAGACAAGAAGAAGGCGATCCCTTCCATCCAACATATTGTCCTCTTGACGAAGAACCCGAAGCACTTACCGGCGAACCTATTCGAGACACCATTTTCTCTCTCATTTCCAGAGTATCTCGTCACGATTATATACTATCTCAGATTCTAGATCTTATTCACCTGCTCGTCCAAACCACCGATCATCCTGGAGTAATAGAGGAAGTCAACAAGCTTCGCGCTCGGGTAGTGGCTTTAGAGAATATGGTGCAAAGGTTACAAGCACCAGCAACACCACCAGCATCAACAGTCACCACCCACAACATCCACATCCGCACCGCAAGCCTTAACTTTACAATCTGACCCACGAACATCAACGTCATACGCCCTGTAGATATCAAGGAATACCAACAACAATAACCAATGAAGTATTGATTCATAATTTCATCGGATAAACATTCTACGGCGATTATGTAATTTCTAAAGATTAGAGATTATCTATTCTAGCCTTAACCGTAAATCAGATGAGTGGATAGAAGATAGAGTAGAAACCCTGACCGAAATAGTGTGTGATTTACAAGCGAGACATACACAAGCAGCACCAGCAGTAGCAATACCGTCAGCATCACCAGTACTAGCAGTACTGTTAGCATCAGCAGCACCTACAACATCACAAGCTCCACCAGATCTATAATCACCGCAAACATCACCACAAACCAACAACGCATATATTATATCAATGAGTTATGAAGTATTAACTCATTCCCTCTGAAGAATTTATATGTATATCTTATATATATAAATTTTGAAACCATAATAAATCTTTTTGTACTAAGCTATTACGTGTGAATCTTAACTGGTAGATACTACTTGGTTAATTCATGTTACTAATATGTTATGATGTACATCCTTCATTAATGATTTAACAATCGTTAACTATAATCTCTGATTCAACTTAATAGATTCCATTTTATAATAAATCAAGTGTATTATTCAAATATATGTTTGATTTTACACTTTCATCATCGATGTACTCGAAACTTTTCAGACAACATCATTCGTATCTTGCGAAGTTCACAAGAATTCCACGAACACTAACACCATTCATCGAAGAAATATCAATAAAAATGAATAATGAAGTATTGATTTATGATTTCATTTACGTTGAAGAAATAATCTGTGAAGATTACGATTATTCATTTCTAGTTCCAGCCGAAAATCAAATGAGTTTAATATTCACTCATTAAATCCGTATTACATCCGAAGAAAATATACATATATTTTCATAAAGACTGTGATAAAATTCTCTGGTACAAAATATTACTTGTGAAATTTTTTTAATGGGTAGGTAATACCAGAGAGATATATAAATTCACAATTAATATGTTACATTCTTCGTTTCTGATTCACAAATCATTAATTATATGCATTACTTTCACAACGATATACATTCTTTCATAAAAATCAAAAAAACCATACTCATTCAAATTCAATTACATATTCTGATTTTAACATATCAGAATCCAAGTCGAGATATAACCGATAGCATCACTCTTAGATTCCTATAGCTTTCAAAACTATACTTTGACTTCAAAATTGTGCTAGAACATCACTGCTATTCATTAAATCCAGAAAAATATTCGTACCGTTCAAAATTCTAGAACATCATATGTATATTGAAGATTACAATCTACATTCAAAACCCTTCATGATTCTAGAAAACACCTCAATTAAGAAACAATCGAGATGATGATCCAATCACACGTTATCAACGGAAAGAAGGATTACACGTATAGCGATACACCTAGAAACTCTCGAAACCAAAGTCATAGACTAATACATATCTGTGTCAGATCCTTTGGCATTTATTATCAAAAATAACTTTACAATCCCTTTCCAAAGTAGTCAGTTTTGTCACAGCTCCAGCAAGTCAAATTTGAATTTTCAGTCTAAACGTCTTATTATAACTTCGATATATACGTTGCCCTTTGCCATCGTTACCGGGAAACCTTTTACATTCCACCATATTAACAGTAAACGTATCAACAACTTCATTACCCTTTGACTTAAGCCTCTCCGAAACCCTATCATGTACACATTTGCATCTTGTAACGATAGTTGCCATACCAAAAAGCTTGAACCATTATTCTCGAATTTCGCAGCAATTATACGCCAACAGTTATATATATATATATATACATATAACGTCTATCTCCTAGACTTACATACTGCGAATGTGAAGTTTCTGAAAAACACCCTAAACTGCTAATTAGTTCTCCGAATTTTGAAAAAATGCTGATGAAGCAGCAAAAACTGTAAACAACCTTAACAGTCGAGAGTTTGTTGATAAAGAGTAGTGTGTTGAAAAAGTTCAGAAATGAGAAAAATTTGGTGCTGAAAAACGGTTGAGCAAACCATGAAGGAGGCTGTGGATAAATCACAAAGACGAAATCTACCTTCAAAGAATTCAAATGATTCAATATCTGCTGAAATCGTTAGCAAACACCTTACTCCTTATTCTAAACCTTCGCAGATAAACTTTTTGCATCATCCTTTGATTCCAGATATTTTAAAATTCTAAAACATCATCGAATCTTTCATTATAAATATCTTTGATAATTCTGAAGATATTTTCATAACTATTCTCATCTGAAATCGTTTATTCCTTCGCACTATCAGTTTTACATCATAAAGGAAACTATTTAGTTTCTATATTCTGTAAACCTTCGATTTTAAATTATGAATATTTTTGCAGTAATGTTGGAAACTGAAGCATGAGTTAGTATAATATAATGACACTTGATCAACGTGATTATATTACAGTAAGTCATGCTGAGTTTCTAATGGAACGTGATAAAGGTTCACAGATCATACCCTCATCATGAATCATGTTACATAACTCTTTCATTCTATTTAACCTCTAAACTATCAAGAAAATATTTTTCCTGATGATTTGGTCTTTTCCGGATATTCTGGTAATTTGACAAATCAAATCTTGCTACTACCTTTCCTTTCTACTTTGTATATTATGATAATTCGAAACTCCATACCTACGAATTCTGGACCATTACTTGCGAAAAGAAAACAAGATTGAAGCTCTGAAATAGAAAGGGGGTATAAATCGCAGCAAACGGAAAAGATCATTAACCGTAGATGTCAATAATTATGGAAAGACAAATACAAGGAAGGATTATAAAAATCACCACCCCAAGAGTGAAATAGAAGTAAACAGACTCCTCCGGAGGGAGTTGGAAAAGAAGGATAATTGTTGCGACAGTTAGGAACATGTCAAGGATCAGAACTGGATCAAGCATATTGACGAATACTTTAAAGTATGAATTGAGGGAGAAAGGATAGAAGGTATGAGCTGTGGAAATAAGAAAATAAAGAGAGTTGATTTATAGCAAAATATTCGACAGAGCAATCGAGACAGATTATCGCATTTAACCAAAGAGGATCCTAATTCCCTTAATTACCAAAGAATCAAATCTTATTATGAAGATTTTCTCCAAATCCCTTGAATTCCGCAAAATCAACTGTGACTACGTCACTGGTTTAAACGAATCTGCATTTACTCATTTCACTCTTTTGTGATAACTTCACTCGTACGCTCCACTTGAACAAATTATTTTATCCATGTTACCCGCTGATGATAAAACTCTAATTTTCAGCTCGTATGCGCCATGAAAACATACTTATTGTCAGCCATGACCATCCCAATAAAATTTCGGGACGAAATTTCTTTAACGGGTAGGTACTATGACAACCCGGAAATTTCCGACCAAATTTAAACTTTATCTTTATATTATTCCGACACGATAAGCAAAGTTTGTTAAGTTGAATTTCAAAAATTTTAAGCTGTGTTCATACATTCATCTAACCTCGACTAAACCCCGACGATTCACGAACCATTATATAACTAGATATGAATATGTATTTGTATATGTATAGATATTATAACTTGAAAATATTAACAAGTATTAAACCTATAATACTTTACATGAATATATTTGTTCAATATATTTATCGACGGAATTAGAATATAATATCAAATGATTAAATACATTGTGTTATGATTATGCGTCTCTGTTGAGAGGTCCACTTTGAATTAGGAAACATTTCCTTTTTAACGGTATTCAGAATATTTGGAAAAGTGATTTACAAGTAAGAACAAAAGTGTCATTAACGAGTGTTAGTCAAAAGTTAGTGGAGATTCCCGTTTAATTTCCAAAAGCATACTTTACAGTGATTGCCTCGTGACCCTTGGTAAGTTAACTATTTAGTTTTCATAATACTAAAAACATTAATTGACATAATAACTCCTATTATCTAAACGATTTTAAATAAAACAACTTTAAAATGTAATTAGTTTTGAAAAACTAAATAATATATTAAATAAATATTTCAATTAAATTTATATTTCTAAACGAATATATATATATATATATATATATATATATATATATATATATATATATATATATAAATATATATATATATATATATATATATATATATATATATATATATATATATTTTAAGGTAATATTAACATTGTTATAAAACGTTTTGATTTAAGTAAAATCTTATAAATATTATTAAATATATTTTAATAAACAACGAGAAGTTGATTTATAGAAGCAAATGACCAAAATGAGACGACCCGTCCTAATCCATAAGGACGAATACAATAACATATGATTACATCGCGAGGTACTTGACCTCTATATGATACATTTTACAAACATTGCATTCGTTTTTTAAAAGACAAACTTTCATTACATCGAAAGTTGACGGCATGCATACCATTTCATAATATATCCAACTATATTTGACTTAATAATAATCTTGATGAACTCAACGACTCGAATGCAACGTCTTTTGAAATATGTCATGAATGACTCCAAGTAATATCTTTAAAATGAGCAAATGCACAGCGAAAGATTTCTTTCATACCTGAGAATAAACATGCTTTAAAGTGTCAACCAAAAGGTTGGTGAGTTCATTAGTTTAACATAAATAATCATTTCCATCATTTTAATAGACCAAAAGAATTTCATTTCCAGTTCTCATAAATATACGTCCCATGCATAGAGACAAAAATCATTCATATGGATTGAACACCTGGTAATTGACATTAACAAAATGCATATAAGAATATCCCCTATCATTCCGGGAAATCCTTCGGACATGATAAAACAACATCGAAGTACTAAAGCATTCGGTACTTTAGATGGGGTTCGTTAGGCCCAATAGATCTATCTTTAAGATTCGCGTCAATTAGTAGACTGGTTTACTAATTCTTAGGTTACCAAGTAAAAGGGGCATATTCGGCTTCGATCATTCAACCATATAATGTAGTTTCGATTACTTGTGTCTATTTCGTAAAACATTTATAAAAGCGCATGTATTCTCAGTCCCAAAAATATATATTGCAAAAAGCATTTAAAAAGGGAGTAATAAAACTCACAATATTGTATTTTGTAGTAAAAATACATATGACGACATTGAACAATGCAGGGTTGGCCTTGGATTCACGAACCTATATCATTCATATATATATTAATACCTATACTTGCAATCGAACAAATATTTATATTATTATTAGTGATATAATTTTTTATTAATAACTTATATTCATTTTATATAAAAATATTAAGTTTCGTCATGTTATATGTAGTAAATATATTTATATGTTTATATATATATATATATATATATATATATATATATATATATATATATATATATATATATATATATATATATATATATTACTTGTTAGTTAAAATAATACTTTAGAAATTCTAAGGTAAAATATTGAAATAATAATAGTGTTAATACTAATAATAATAAAAATGATAATATTATTTATAATTCTATTAATAAATATATTAATGATAGTTTTCAATAATTAATCTCATATTAATGATAATATCAGTAGTTTTTAATAAAATGAAAAATATTTAATAATAATGGTCATGAAAATATTAATTTTTTATAACGATACTTAATTTAATAATAATTATAATTATAAAAGTATTTATTTTGTTAAATAAATTTAATTATAACCATACTAATAATAATGATGTTATTACTAATACTTTTATCGATAATAACAATAATAATACTAACAATTTGTAAAATGATACTAATAATAATATTTTTATTAATTTATATTATGTTCATAATAATGGTAATAATAATAATGATCATAATTATAATAATAATAATAATAATAATAATAATAATAATAATAATAATAATAATAATAATAATAATAATAATAATAATAATAATAATAATAATAATAATAATACATATATTACTATTATTAATAATAATAACAATACTACTAAGTAACGATAATTAGTAATAATAATAATTATAACAATAATCATTAATACTAGCAATAACAATAACATTCATAAAAATAATAATAATGATAATAATAATAATAATAATAATAATAATAATAATAATAATAATAATAATAATAATAAATAAATAAAAGAAATAGGCTACCTTATCAAATAAGCTTTAAAAAAATATAAAAGCCGTCGCCCGGACTCGAACCCGAGACCTCTCGGTTACACACACAAGCTCCTAACCATCGTACCATTTAAACTTTTTTGATTTAAAACCCCCACTTATATTTATATAACTGATATATCTATCTAATCTGTTTCATCTTCTTCCTCATGAAATCCAAGATTGAACTAGGATCAATTTAATTTAGCATCTTCTAATTTCATTACTTTGCGTTTAAAATTTATACAGAAAATATTATTGAATAAATAAGTTAGTTAAAACAACAACAAAAAAATAATTAACAATAAGTTGGAACAGAAAAATAAATAAATAAAAACGTATGAACTCTACTACTGATTTGGAATTTGGGGACGTTTGAGACCATGACTTCAACACGAAAAAGATGTTAAATCATCTTTAGAAACTTTCTGAATTCATAATTTAACTTGAAACATCAACATGATCACGAATTTCTCGATGAACATTCTCTTTGACTTTTTGAAATTGAAGTTTGACTCGAAAATTGAGGCTTGATAGAAAGATTTGGGTTATAAAATCTTGCAGATAGTTCAACTATATGTATCCTAACACATCTGCAATTATAGATTTTTCGATTTCATTCAAAATCAATATTGGAGTAAAAAAATATCGACGTACAGAGAATAGAACTTGTTTTCTTTATTTTTTTTTAAAAAATATCAGATAACTGCAATTGCAGTTGATAATTGATAAATAATAGTGGATTCGAGTGATATTCAGCAACTTCTGGAATTTAGTGTATATATTGCTTGAGTGGGTGTCGACAGAGGGTCACAGCCAAACAGAAAACAAATAAAAATAATATCAGATATTGACTTTAAACAAAATGCGTAAGAATCTAAATTTACATAGCTGCATATATTTATATTTATATTATAATTAATCTTATTTACTAATAAATATAACAATAGATAATAATAATAATAATAATAATAATAATAATAATAATAATAATAATAATAATAATAATAATACCCTTAATATTATTTATACTAATAATATAATAGTAATCATAATATTATTATTATTAATTATTAATGATAATAATAATAATAAATATAAATTTATATCAATAATATTATTAACAATAATAATAATACTAATTATAATTATACTAATAATAATAATAATAATAATAATAATAATAATAATAATAATAATAATAATAATAATAATAATAATAATAATAATAATAATAATAATAATAATAATAATAATAATAATAATAATAATAATAATAATAGTAATAATACAATAATAATTTATATATATCAAATTCGTATCTCTAATTTATATATTTAAAATCATATCAATACACTAGTATTGATAATCATATTGAAAGTAATAACAATATTATTATGACAACTATAGTTATACTTGTATCATATATGAAATATGTCATATAATATCTTTATTGATTATTTAACATTTCTAATATCTCTATATATTACAATATACACATAATAAATATTTATGCGTAGAAATCATATATTTTCATATATAGATTCATTTTAAATTATACTCACCTATTTTGCATTTCATTTTATATATTTATTTCAAATGGTTAAATTATATTTTATAATTTCAAATTATGATATAAACTTACATTTATATATACACATATTTATTTATAAACAATCGTTCGTGAATCGTCGAGTACAGTCAAAAGGTAATTGATTACATGAACACAGTTCAAAGTTTTTGAAACTTCAACATTACAGATTTTGCTTATCGTACAGAAATCATATAAAGATTAAGTTTAAATTTGGTCGGAAATTCTCGGGTCGTCACAGTACCTACCCGTTAAAGAAATTTCGTCCCGAAATTTGATTGGGATGATCATTGCTAACAATAAATATGTTTTCATGACTCATGTGAGTTGGAAATTAGAGTTTTATCACCATTGAGTAATATGGATAAAACGATTCAATTACTCGAAGCGTACGAGTGAAGCTATCACAAAAGATTGAGATAGGGATTTAACTTTTGACGTTGTCTTGGTTGAATTTAGGAATCCAAGGGACTAAAGAAAATCATCGAAATCTATAAGATCTAATCCTTCGGGATTTAAGGAAATTAGGATCTCTCTAATTAAAAGCAGAAATCTGCCTTGATTTCTTTATCGGTTATTTCACTATAAATTAACTTCCTCTGTTCCATTATTTTCACCATTCCTATACTTTCCTTCTTAGTTCATACATCCAAAAGATTGTGAAGATGCTTAATCCAGTTCTAATCCTTGATATTTTCCTAATTATCATTTCTGTCATTCTTCTTTTCAATCTTCCACCAGAAAAATCTGTTTCCTTCTGTTATTACTTTGGGGTGATACTATTCTTAATTCTACTGTGTCTTTATATTGCTATTCGTATTAATATCCACGGTTTGTAACCTCCGTGTTGTTATTGGGCTTTATATTTTCTCTTATATTTTGGAGCTCTTTGACTTTTTATTATCTTCTCGACCTCTAGTAAAGCGAGTAATGGTCCAGAATTCGTAAGTATGGAGTTTCGAATGAACTTAATGTTCTAATCAAAAAAGAACGTAATAGCACGATTTGATTTGTCAAATTACCAGATTCACCGAGAATAGAACTATCAAGAATATACTTTCTTGATATGTTCAGAAGTTAAGCAGAATGAAAGAGTTATGTAACATGGCACATGATGACGTTATAATCTGTGAATCATCACGTTCTATTAGAAAATCATCATGACTTACTGTAATATAATCACGTTGATCAAGTGTCATTATATTATGCTAACTCATGCATCAGTTCCCAACATTACTTCAATAACAGTCATATTTTAAGCTCGAAAGTTTACAGAATATAGAAACTAACAGTTTCTATATGATGTAACACTGATATCACGAAGAGATTAATGATTTTAGATAAGAATAGTTATAAAAATATCTTCAAAAATATGGAGGATATCTATAATGAAAGATACGATGATATCTTGGAATTTCAAATATCGAAGGATGGTGAAGAAAATTTTTCCGCAAGATTTTAACATGACTTCGGAGCAAGATATTCTCTAAAGATTTCAACGGATCCAGAATTACCTGGATTCTTTGAATATAGGGTATGGTCCTTGTATTTGTCCTTGATCTCCTTCGTGGTTAGCTCAATCCGTTTTCCAGTTCCAACTTTTCTGAGCTTTTCCAACGTATCCTTCTTTATCATCAAACTTTTGACTGTTAAGGTCGTTTACAGTTTTTGCTGCTTCATTCAGCTTTTTCAAACTTTGAAATATTGATTCGTAGACTGGGTGCTTTTCAGAATTTCAGTATGAAAGTTCATAATTCTAAGAGATAAATATTATATGTATACATATAACTGTTGATGTAGAAACACTGCAAGATTCAAAATACTGATTGCTGATTTTTGATAATTGGTATGACAATTCTCGTTACAAGATGCGGATGAATATATGATAGAGTTTCACTGAATATAATGATTATTTTTTCTTCAGAAAGTCAAAGATCAGTGAAGTTGCTGGTAAGTTTACTGCTAATGTGGTGGGATATAAAAGGTTATCCGTTAACTATAATAAAGCATGTATACATATCAAGGTTATAATAAGGTTGTTTCGAATGAAAAATCAAAGTTGACTTGCTGGAGCTGTGACAAAAATTGGCTAATTTGGAAAGGAATTGCAAAGTTATTTTTGTTAATAACAATCGTTAAAGGAATTAGCACAGCTACGTGTTAAACGTTTACTCAGTTTCCAAGAGTTTTTCAGGTGCATAACTATATGCATCAATCTTTTCTTCTCGTAGATGAAGTGCGGTTGGTTCATCCTCTCGATTGAGGTGTTTTCAAGAATCATGAAAGGTTTGAACGCAGATTGTAATCGTCAAGATACAAATGAAGTTTAAGATGAAATCAAGTGGCAAACTTGAAGAAATGTTTAGTTTCATATGTTATAATCACTATTTTAATTCATTTTAATTGTCCAATGTTGGTAGTCCACAGTTGATAGTCCACAGTTAACAGTCCAATAAATCATATATTGCTTCATATATAATATTCGAATTAATTAATACGTATCGTGACCCGTGTACATGTCTCAGACTCGATCACAACTCAAAGTATATATATTATTATAGAATCAACCTCAACCCTGTATAGCTAACTCCAGCATTACTACATATAGAGTGTCTATGGTTATTCCAAATAATATATATATATATGTGCGTCGACATGATATGTCAAAACCTTGTATACGTGTCCTGATATTTAAAGTGCGTAAAAATAAATAACAGAAATTAAATGACGATAAATAAAGTGCGTAAAGTAAATAACAGAAATTAAATGACAATAAATAAAATTGTGAGAATTAAATTGCGATAAAATAAATTACGATAATTAAATTGCGATGAATAAAATGTAATACGGAATTAACAGTTAGCTAGGAACAGTTAGCGTGGATTCTTAACAATTTTTTTTTTCATAGTTAATTTGTTTGTTTCTAACAAATTTTATTTTTTCCAATATTTTCTTCATTATGCCACTTGTTGGATTCTGATAAGTCAAAATCCAAATATGAAATTGAATGAAAATGATTATTCTGTGGTGAACGGATTCGTATATCTGTGGATGTAAGTAGGATAGTAAATAACTGTTGAATCAGATTCGAAGAATGTACAGTGCAACTTATTACTGTGAAATCTAAATATTCCTTGGGTATTACCTACCCGTTAAAATATTTTCACCATTAACAGTTTCTACAAAAGAATTTATAATTACAATCTTTATGAAAACATATATACATATATATTTTCTTCAGATGTAATTATGGATTTAATGAGTTAATATGATATTAAACTCATTTGCTTTTCGGTTAGAATTAGGGTACATAATCTCTAAAACATTAGAGATTACATAATCATCATGTCGAACGAAGTTAAATAATGTAGAACGTCACGTAGAACGAAGATCATACTCGAAGTACAGATGGTGATATTGAGGCATGGATTGTTGATGGTACTGGTGATGTTATTGATGGTACTATTGGTGCCGGTGATGTTGTTGAAGCTGGTAGATTTTGCACCATATTCTCCAAATTGATTACTCGAGCGCGAAGTTCGCTAACTTCTTCTATTATTCCGGGATGATTGTCGGTCGGAACAAGCGGATGAATAAGGTTTAGAATTGTGGATAGAATATAATCGTGTCGAACTACTCTGGAAATGAGGCTAAAAATGGTGTTTCGGATAGATTCGTCGGTAAGTACTTCAGGTTCATCGCCAAGAAGAAAATTTGGTTGGTGGAAAAGAATTGCCTTCTTCTCGTTTCCGTTGATTAAGTCGACTACGAACTCATCAGATAAATTGGGGATGAATGATTGGTTGATTCATTCTAGTGACACATGCTTTCGGAGCTCAGGTGGATATCCATATCGAAATAGCTGTCGGAATCCGAGGAATTCGAACTGGTTGAGGGATTCATCTCGTACGATCAGATGAAGAATTTTCGATAAGAAATAGATTATAGGATGTATATTAGTACCCTGAAATACATGATTTATATATGCATATATAATACTAAAATCCCATAAGTTATGGAGGAATCTACGGAATATGTAAGGCAAAGTTTACAGTAACCGATACGCTAAGATATGAATTAGCCGATACGCTAAGATATGAATTTTTGTCTATACACTATTCGTGAAATCAATGCAGTAAGATGTGTCTAGACTAAGGATGGTAAGCAGATAATTTTTGACAAGAATGATAAGTAAAACTTTTGACATGCAGACACGGTCGAAGTCCAGACTCACTAATGCATCTAAACAACTATCAGTTAGACATACTAATGCAAGACCTGGTTCCCTAAGACCACCGCTCTGATACCACATGAGACGACCCGTCCTAATCCATAAGGACGAATACAATAACATATGATTACATCGCGAGGTACTTGACCTCTATATGATACATTTTACAAACATTGCATTCGTTTTTTAAAAGACAAACTTTCATTACATCGAAAGTTGACGGCATGCATACCATTTCATAATATATCCAACTATATTTGACTTAATAATAATCTTGATGAACTCAACGACTCGAATGCAACATCTTTTGAAATATGTCATGAATGACTCCAAGTAATATCTTTAAAATGAGCAAATGCACAGTGGAAGATTTCTTTCATACCTGAGAATAAACATGCTTTAAAGTGTCAACCAAAAGGTTGGTGAGTTCATTAGTTTAACATAAATAATCATTTTCATCATTTTAATAGACCAAAAGAATTTCATTTCCAGTTCTCATAAATATACGTCCCATGCATAGAGACAAAAATCATTCATATGGATTGAACACCTAGTAACTGACATTAACAAAATGCATATAAGAATATCCCCTATCATTCCGGGAAATCCTTCGGACATGATAAAACAACATCGAAGTACTAAAGCATTCGGTACTTTGGATGGGGTTCGTTAGGCCCAATAGATCTATCTTTAAGATTCGCGGCAATTAGTAGACTGGTTTACTAATTCTTAGGTTACCAAGTAAAAGGGGCATATTCGGCTTCGATCATTCAACCATATAATGTAGTTTCGATTACTTGTGTCTATTTCGTAAAACATTTATAAAAGCGCATGTATTCTCAGTCCCAAAAATATATATTGCAAAAGCATTTAAAAAGAGGGTAATGAAACTCACAATATTGTATTTTGTAGTAAAAATACATATGACGACATTGAACAATGCAGGGTTGGCCTTGGATTCACGAACCTATATCATTCATATATATATTAATACCTATACTTGCAATCGAACAAATATTTATATTATTATTAGTGATATAATTTTTATATTAATAACTTATATTCATTTTATATAAAAATATTAAGTTTCGTCATGTTATATGTAGTAAATATATTTATATGTTTATATATATATATATATATATATATATATATATATATATATATATATATATATATATATATATATTACTTGTTAGTTAAAATAATACTTTAGAAATTCTAAGGTAAAATATTGAAATAATAATAGTGTTAATACTAATAATAATAAAAATGATAATATTATTTATAATTGTATTAATAAATGTATTAATGATAGTTTTTAATAATTAATCTCATATTAATGATAATATCAGTAGTTTTTAATAAAATGAAAATATTTAATAATAATGGTCATGAAAATATTAATTTTTGATAACGATACTTAATTTAATAATAATTATAATTATAAAAGTATCTATTTTGTTAAATAAATTTAATTATAACCATACTAATAATAATGATGTTATTACTAATACTTTTGTCGATAATAACAATAATAATACTAACAATTTGTAAAATGATACTAATAATAATATTTATATTAATTTGTATTATGTTCATAATAATGGTAATAATAATAATGATCATAATTATAATAATAATACATATATTACTATTAGTAATAATAATAACAATACTACTAAGTAATGATAATTAGTAATAATAATAATTATAACGATAATCATTAATACTAGCAATAACAATAACATTCATAAAAATAATAATAATAATAATAATAATAATAATAATAATAATAATAATAATAATTATAATAATAATAATAATAATTATTATTATTATAATAATAATAATAATAATAATAATAATAATAATAATAATAATAATAATAATAATAATAATAATAAATAAAAGAAATAGGCTACCTTATCAAATAAGCTTTAAAAAATATAACAGCCGCCGCCCGGACTCGAACCTGAGACCTCTCGGTTACACACACAAGCTCCTAACCATCGTACCATTTAAACTTTTCTGATTTAAAACCCCCACTTATATTTACATAACTGATATATCTATCTAATCTGTTTCATCTTCTTCCTCAAAAAATCCAAGATCGAACCAGGATCAATTTAATTTAGCAGCTTCTAATTTCATTACTTTGCGTTTAAAATTTATACAAAAAACATTATTGAATAAATAAGTTAGTTAAAACAACAACAAAAATAATTAACAATAAGTTGGAACAGAAAAATAAATAAATAAATAAATAAACGTATGAACTCTACTACTGATTTGGAATTTGAGGACGTTTGAGAGCACGACTTCAACACGAAAAAGATGTTAAATCATCTTTAGAAAACTTTCTGAATTCATAATTTAACTTGAAACATCAACATGATCACGAATTTCTCGATGAACATTCTCTTTGACTTTTTGAAATTGAAGTTTGACTCGAAAATTGAGGCTCGATAGAAAGATTTGGGTTATAAAATCTTGCAGATAGTTCAACTATATGTATCTTAACACATCTGCAATTATCGTGAAATGCCCCGTTCATATTAATTATAAACGTTTCATATTAATTGGTTTCTTTGCGAGGTTTTGACCTCTATATGAGACGTTTTTCAAATCTTGCATTTGCTTTTAAAAACAACCATAACCTTTATTATTGAATAAAGGTCTTAATGACATAATTTAGATTGTCTATCAAAGGCAATCTCCACAAATAAATAAGTTTTTACACAACCCATTACAATATGATCAAATATATTACAACAAATACTCCGAATGCAAGTTTAAACAATATAAACAATTATGCCGACTCCAAATCTTGACCTTGGGTTGGCATATGACAGCGAAAGTGTTTTTAATATTCACCTGAGAATTAACATGCTTAAAATGTCAACAAAAATGTTGATGAGTCATAGGTTTAATTTCTATATAATAATCATAATATTTAATAAGCCACAAGATTTCATATAATTAAATGCGCAGGATCATTACAACTGCAAAAATCATTCATACGTTGAGTCGCCTGGTAACCGACCTTAACATAGAGTGCTTAAGATATCTGGCATCATACATTCCACTATTCAAATGTATGACAAGGACCCTTCGAAGTACTAAAGCATTTCCACTATTCAAAAATGGGGGTGGTTGGTGCCCGTAGATCTACCTTTAGAATTCGCGTCAATTAGTGTTTTTCACTAATTCTTAGGTTACCAAGCATAATAATAATAAGTACAGATATCCGGTATAACAAAACAATCGTAGAATGTAGTTCCATGAACTTGTGCTTATTTTGTAAAACATTTATAAATTTTGCATGTATTCTCATCCCAAAATAATTTAGATAGTAAAAATGGGACTATAACTCACTTGTGATGATTTCCGAATAGATGGTGGTAAGACTTGGCCTTTGACAAATTCACGAACCTAATAATAATATTCTTGTGTCATGATATATATATATATATATATATATATATATATATATATATATATATATATATATATATATATATATATATATATATATATATATATATGTATATATATATATATATAATTAATATTCCATACTTATGATACTTGTGATAATTTTAATTGTCCATTGTTAGTAGTCCGACGTTCGTAGTCCAACAGTATAAATATATATATAAATATAAATGCGTATATTGTGTTAGAATTCACTAACACTATAATATATTGTCTTAATATAATAAGACACATAATATGTATATTGTCTGAAGCAATCCGCGACCCATTGTATACATGTCTCAGGCTCGATCACAACTCAAAGTATATAATATTTTGGAATCCACTTCGACCCACAGCTAACTTGAAATTACTGCCAATGGTGTCTTATAGTTCGTTCCAATAATATATATAGAAGAAATCAAAATGATATGTCAAAACGCTGTATACGGATCCACGGTGATCAAGTCATATATATATATGGTGCCTTACGATCTTTATTAAGACTATAATATATTGTCGTAGAACTTAATCACGACTATTATAAATTGTATTTCCATAAGTTCGGGAACAAGACATGTATAAATACATGTAGGATACAAGGTAAGTTAGCTAGGATAAGGTTAACTTCCATTTTTATGAATCATGTCCGTAGCTAAAAATTAAGAAAAATATCCAATTTTGTTTTACCCATAATTTCTTCGTTACAAATCCGTTTTGAGTGATTCGAGTTGCCATGGTTTCGTATCGAACTCAAAATTATTAATCTTAACAGAAAAAGTATAGGTTTATAGTCAAAAATACAACTTAGGTGTCAAATAAGAGAAGATAGTCATATCCGTCGTAAGAACGACATCTTGATGACCCTTTTGAAAAACATACTTCCACTTAGAGTTTAACCATGGATTTTGGATATATTTCATATCCATATAAAATAAGATTTTTCACCAAAGAAAATCTTTTAAATCAAAGTTTAAGATAGGTTATTAAAACTAAACCCAAAACAGCCCCCGTTCGACTAAGACGGCGTATATTCGATTTTAAGGTGTTCTTCATGTTTACAAGTTTTATATCCTTATGTTAGCTTGACATATAGTCATAATACATGTTTTGAAGTATTTTAAAAGTCAAGTTAGAAGGATTAAGTTTATTTGCAAACAAGTTTAGAAATAATCTAAACTATGTTCTTGTTGTTATTAGTTATAACACAAAATAAGATGGCTATATAAATATGAATCGAATAAGATTATGAATAAGGTTACTACCTCAAGTTACTTGGATAAGCTACTGGAAAAGATAGGAAAAATCTTGGAATCAAAAGTATCTTTGATGGCTTGGAAACTCTTGAAGTATGAACATGGAATGAACAAAAATTCGAATAAGAATTCTATCTTGAATTAAGATAGTTATAAGTATATAAATTGAATCAAAGCTTATATATGATTCTTACCTTGATTAAAAGATGAAAAGCTACTATAAAGGAAGTATAATTCTTGATCCTAAAGAGTGGTTGAGTTGGATTGAAAGATTGGAAGTAATCTCCTTGAAATCGGACGGCTATCTTGATACGTTCTTGAGTGATTCTTTCTATGGTGTTTTAAGCTTGATCTTTGATGTAGTTTATGATCAAAGTGAAGATTGTTTACTGAGTTCTTAAGTAGGTAAATGAAGAGAGATTAGAGAGTGAATTAACTTGGAAGAAAATTGGAAATGGAATTGTATGTGTGTGTGTGCAAATTGGCGTGAATATGGGATGGATATATAGAATTATTTAGCTTGTTTTCTTGCATATAAGTCATACATGAGGTTAAATGGTTGGTTCCTACATGTAACATCATGTCTAGTGGCTGATCATTGGAGTTTATTGTTGGTATATACCAATAGTAAGTACATCTAGGAGGTGAGTATGATACTGGTATAAATACCGAATGAATACGAGTAAAATTCTTGATGGAATTGAATGAGAATATGAATATAGCTATCTCCGTTGAGTATAAGTATGTTGATACATGCCTTTAAGTCTTTCAAAAGTGTATTAATACATCTTAATACATTACATATACATTCAATTTAAATTAGGGTTTATGACGTCGATAAACGTTACATATATGTATATTGTTTCGAAGTCTTTAAGTTAGTAGTCTCATTTTATATATATAACCAATTGTTAATATACTTGATGAGATACTTAAATATCATTTTATCAAATCATAAGTATATATATCCATATATACGTCATTATATAATTATTTCGAGTTATGACGTTCGTGAATCGTCAGACAAACTGGGTGGTCAAACATTCGCATAAAATCCATTCCAAATATATATATCTTGACATGTTTGATTGCTTAACATGTTGGAAATATTTAATTATGTAAATATTAATCTTATATATAGCGGAAAAATCCGGGTCGTTACATATAGATTTTTCGATTTCATTCAAAATCAATATTGGAGTAAAAAAATATCGACGTACAGAGAATAGAACTTGTTTTCTTTATTTTTTTTTTAAATATCAGATAACTGTAATTGCAGTTGATAATTGATAAATAATAGTGGATTCGAGTGATATTCAACAACTTCAGGAATTTAGTATATATATATTGCTTGAGTGGGTGTCGACAGAGGGTCACAGCCAAACAGAAAACAAATAAAAATAATATCAGATATTGACTTTAAACAAAATGCGTAAGAATCTGAATTTACATAGATGCATATATTTATATTTATATTATAATTAATCTTATTTACTAATAAATATAACAATAGATAATAATAATAATAATAATAATAATAATAATAATAATACCCTTAATATTATATTATACTAATAATATAATAGTAATCATAATATTATTATTATTAATTATTAATGATAATAATAATAATAATAAATTTATATCAATAATAGTATTAACAATAATAATAATACTAATTATAATTATACTAATAATAATAATAATATTAATAATATTAATATTAGTAATAATACAATAATAATTTATATATATCAAATTCGTATCTCTAATTTATATATTTAAAATAATATCAATACACTAGTATTGATATTCATATTGAAAGTAATAACAATATTATTATGACAACTATAGTTATACTTGTATCATATATGAAATATGTCATATAATATCTTTATTGATTATTTAACATTTCTAATATCTCTATATATTACAATATACACATAATAAATATTCATGCGTAGAAATCATATATTTTCATATATAGATTCATTTTAAATTATACTCACCTATTTTGCATTTCAATTTATATATTTATTTCAAATGGTTAAATTATATTTTATAATTTCAAATTATGATATAAACTTACATTTATATATACACATATTTATTTACAAAAAATCGTTCGTGAATCGTCGAGCACAGTCAAAAGGTAATTGATTATATGAACACAGTTCAAAGTTTTTGAAACTTCAACATTACAGATTTTGCTTATCGTATCGAAATCATATAAAGATTAAGTTTAAATTTGGTCAAAAATTCTCGGGTCGTCACACAAAACACCCAAATGTATAAGTTATACTTTATGTAATATAATTTATCAATGATTTAAGGTTATATTTTGACAAGGGTACGAGTCACGAAATGTAAAGTACAAGTTTTCTAAGCGTACGAAAAGACGTTCGAGAAACCAGGACTGGGACATAAGTCGAGTGATAACGTACGAGTCATTGGAACTAAAATTACATATCAACTATGCATGTAAATATAATATAATATATATATAATTATATATATTAAATATAATATAAATAAAATATAATATAAACGGTCGGCAGCCCACAAGGAAAACGAATTTGTGCTGTACATGGGAGCCATGCAATCGCATGGCATATAGCCTTCCAGCCTATGCGATTGCATGGAAGGCTGGGACAGGCGAGGTACTATAAATTTGATCGAGTTTTATTCGGTTTACACACACCTACAACCTCAATCTCTATCTTTATTATTAATTATTAATATTATTTATATTATTATTATTATTAAATATTATTAATATTATTATTATAAATCTTAATGTTATTATTAGTATTATACATAAAATACTACGATAAGGTTCTACTCGTGTGTTTTCAAAATGGGTTTTTCGAAAGGGATAGAGCTAAGGAAATTGTGGGTTATAACTATGGAGGTTATGGGTATGGTTAGAGGGTATAAATCTTGAGGTCAACCTAGTGTTTATCATCTCCGTTGCGTCTACGTACTTTCCTGCAATATTGAATCTCAATATTGATACGTGAGCATTCATATCTTATCTTTTATATATTAATAGCGTATCCCTGACTAGTGCTCGAGTATATATGATCATGCATGCCTGTATGTTTTATTTAGTCGTTTAATAGTGTATGATGAATCACGAATTTAATATATATAATACTGATATAAGGTATATGATATGCATGTCGTTGGAAAGCTATCAAAAAATTATTAACTTTTCATTTAGAAGTCATGTGATTTCGATGAATGGATTTAAAGATATTGTCAACTGAATTATCGTTAACTCTAATATTATTATTATTATTATTATTATTATTATTATTATTATTATTATTATTATTATTATTATTATTATTATTATTATTATTACTACTACTACTACTACTATCGTCGTTACCATTATCGACGTTATTATTATTATCATTATCGTTATTATCACTAAGGTTATTATTGTTATTATTATTATTATTATTATTATTATTATTATTATTATTATTATTATTATTATTATTATTATTATTGATATTATTACTGAAATTATCGTTATTATTAAAAAGTAACATTTTTATAAAAACTATCATTTTATTATTTTTATCATTATTATTATTATTAAAAGTATCATTAATATTAAAAATTATCACTTTTATTAAAATTATCATTTCTAATAGAAATATCATTTTTATTATAAAATATTTTCATTAGTATCATATTAGGATTATTATTAAAAATTATCATTTTAATAGAATTATTTTTATAAAATATTATTAATACTAATCTTATTATGATAATTATTATATATAGTAAATATTATTATTAAGATAAATTATATTATTTTACTAATATTAAAGTATCGATACTATCAATTATCATTTAAAATTTATCATTTTTATTAAAACTATCATTCTATTAAAAATTATTATTATTATTAAGAATTATCGTTTTATTAAGAATATAGTATTATTAAAAGTATAGAATTTAATACTACCGTTTTATTTAAAATTATCGTTATTATCAATTTTATTAATATTATTAATATCATCATTATTATTACCCTTGTTATTTATATTAAACACTTTTAATAATATTATCTTTATTAATATTATCATTATTATTATTACAAAATAATACAACTTTTACTCATTATTATTATTATCAATATTATTTTATCAAAAAAATATGTGATACAAAGATATATTTTTACCACACGTAATATAATTTCATTAATAATACATACCACTATATGTTTATGATTTTGAGTGAATTATATAAATTTTATTACCCGAGATATATAAAAGTATATTTTTATCATATATAAATTTTAATATAAATTTTTATTTATTAATATATGACTTGTATTATTTACTTTAATAAAATCTAATAAATATATTTAAATATATAAAATGACTATATTTAAGGTATATAATAAACATGTATAGATTTTGAAAGTCATTTTGGGTTAAACTGATTTTTGTTAACTTTTGCATATCGGTCTCGAGCATTAAGATTGTGATACACTACGACTTGACCTAAATTGTTAGACAAATATTGACCAACATATAAATATATATATATATATATATATATATATATATATATATATATATATATATATATATATATATATATATATATATATATATATATATATATATATATATATATATATATATATATATATATACTTAATATAGGTTCGTGAATCTAGGCCAACCTTACATTTGTTCAGTGCCATCATATGCATGATTACTACGAAATACAGTATTATGAGTTTCATTTGCTCCCTTTTTAAATGCTTTTGCAATATATATTTTTGGGACTGAAAATACATGCGCTACTTTTATAAATGTTTTACGAAATAGACACAAGTAATCAAAACTACATTCTATGATTGTATTATCGAAATCGAATATGCCCCTTTTTAGTCTGGTAATCTAAGAATTAGGGAACAGACACCCTAATTGACGCGAATCCTAAAGATAGATCTATCGGGCCCAATAAGCCCCATCCAAAGTAACGGATGCTTTAGTACTTCGAATTTATCATGTCCGAAGGGAGTCCCGGAATGATGGGGATATTCTATATGCATCTTGTTAAGGTCGGTTACTACGTGTTCACCATATGAATGATTTTTATCTCTATGCAGTGCGAAATGCCTGATATGAGATAATGTTTATGAGAAATGGAAATGAAAATCTTGTGGTCTATTAAAATAATGGAAATGAATGTTTATGATAAACTAATGAACTCACCAACTTTTTGGTTGACACTTGAAAGCATGTTTATTCTCAGGTATTAAAGAAATCTTCCGCTGTGCATTTGCTATTCATGGCATATTTCAAAAGACGTTGCATTCAAGTCGTTGAGTTCAATAAAGTTTATTATTAAGTAAATGACAGATTAGGTCATTTGTAGTAAGGGTATTACGAAATGGTATGCATACCTGTCATCTTTCGATGTAATGAAAGTTGTCTTTTAAAAACGAATGCAATGTTTGTAAAATGTATCATATAGAGGTGAAATACCTCGCAATGTATCCATATGTTATTGTATTCGTCCTTATGGATTAGGACGGGTCGCTTTAGTAATCATACTGAACATAAACATAATAATAAAGAGTCTGAACAAGTAGCGTGTCAGCTACTTAATACTCTATTCGGAGATAGATCCACTCACTGAATACCAGCAACTAGCTCAGATAATCTATCACTAAGCGGCTTCCTTATCCTTTTCACCAGAACATAAGGCAAATCAAGTTAGTTTCTGTCTGTTAACACAAAACAACACAGTACAGAAATCAGTCACAAAAAGCGCCGCTAAAAGTCCACCTAACACTTATGCATTTTCAGAATTTACATCCTGATTATCATAAGTCACGCGGACAGCATAACGGCTAGGCATCAACACTTAGTAAAATATTCTGCCCTCAAAGACACTCGATCGATTGACCGACACAGTCGGTCTACTGTGTCCACACACTCGGTCGGGTGTCCACTCACACGGCTGACCGAGTAAAATAAATCATCTGGTCAAAACTCAGACACACTCAGTCGAGTGTGTCACTTAACCGATCGATCGTCTACACGATCGGTCGAGTGTCAAGAGACACTCAGCCGAGTGTGTTCATCTGATGAAGAAGATGAACACAACTACAGGTTTAACCCAAAATTTGCCATTTCTTGCTCTAGAGCTCGTTTCTTATCTCAAAACTGACCAAATCGACTATACTAAACATCAATAGACACAAACCCACAAGATGTTGACACTAACAACATCAAAATCAACCATTTTGACCCAATTTTCACTTTTAACAAACTTGACATAAAAACTTCATTTTCTCAAAGATTAGAGCTTGATACATTATGATTCTTACCTCAAAAGACTCGGTAAATTGTAAGGAACAAGATGATACAAAAGATTTGAGCTCTAGAACACCAATTAGCAATCTAGGGTTTGATGGATGAGGAAGAAGTGAGTACGGGTTTGGTTTGGGAATTTTCTAGATAAGTGGAGAAATGAGAGGATAATGGCTGCACAATACACTTAATTGTGTTAAAACACAATACCCCATGACACACGGGTAACGTTGTGGTTAAGCGTGCTCAGGCGAGAGCACTACCAGGATGGGTGACCTCTCGGGAAAGTGCTTCTCGTGTGTGGTCGCCAAGAAAAAGCCGTGCGCTTGCGAGCAAAGCGGACAATATTGTGGTCATGTTAAGCTGGGGTGTTACAGAATGGTATCAGAGCCACTCATGTGCCATTGGGGGTGGTGGAGCAAACCTCATCAAGGACGATGAGTCCCTGAGGGGAGTGAGTTGTAACACCCTAGGAAAATCCCACATCACCCACAGACATGAGTGATCATGGGATTATAAGGTAATACTCACGCTTAAATGACACAACACGTTTTGTGACCACAGGCAGAGCAGAAGTGTGAGTACGTTGTGGCTAATCGTGCTCGGGCGAGAGCACTACCAGGATGGGTGATGAAAGGACCCGTCCTAATCCATCCGGACGAAGTCCATATCGATTATAAACGATTCACAACAGTTGATTACATCGCGAGGTACTTGACCTCTATATGATACATTTTACAAACATTGCATCGAAAGTTGAAAAGACAAACTTTCATTTCATCGAAAGTTGACAGGCTTGCATACCATTTCATAATATATCCAACTATAATTGACTTGATAATAATCTTGATGAACTCGACGACTCGAATGCAACATCTTTTGAAATATGCCATGAATGACTCCAAGTAATATCTATAAAATGAGCACATACACAGCGGAAGATTTCTTTCGTACCTGAGAATAAACATGCTTTAAAGTGTCAACCAAAAGGTTGGTGAGTTCATTAGTTTAACATAAATAATCATTCCATAATTTTAATAGACCACAAGATTTCATATTTCTATTTCTCATAAACATACGTCCCATGCATAGAGACAAAAATATCATTCATATGGATTGAACACCTGGTAACCGACATTCACAATATACATATTAGAATATCCCCATCATTCCGGGATCCTCCTTCGGACATGATATAAATTTCGAAGTACTAAAGCATCCGGTACTTTGGATGGGGCTTGTTGGGCCCGATAGATCTATCTTTAGAGTTTGCGTCAATTAGGGTTTCTGTTCCCTAATTCTTATATTACCAGACTATATAAAAAGGGCATATTCGATTAGATAATCCAACCATAGAATGTAGTTTCGATTACTTGTGTCCATTTCGTAAAACATTTATAAAAGCAGCGCATGCATTCTCAGTTCCAAAAATATATATTAATCTTATAATATTTATATATTAAGTGTTGTAGTTATATGAAATTTATAATAATAATAATAATAATAATAATAATAATAATAATAATAATAATAATAATAATAATAATAATTATTATAATAATTATAATTATAATTATAATTGTAACCCTAATCATAATAAGAATAATAAATGACACTTAATAGTTGTATCAATAATAATAATAATAATAATAATAATAATAATAATAATAATAATAATAATAATAATAATAATAATAATAATAATAACAATAACAATAACAATAACAATAACAATAATAGTAATAATAATAATAATAATAATAATAATAATGAAAACTACCTCAAAGAATAAGTTCCAAAATTTAAGTACTCTTGCCCATGCTCGAACCTGCGACTTCTCGGTTACACACAACAAACACTCAAACCAGCTGAACCATTCCATTTTTCTGATTTATATCACAATCTAAAATATATAACACACATATTCGCCTGTCCACTCTTTCCTCCTAATCGTCTAACATTTCCATCATTCATCTTAACAGAAACCTATCGATTATCATTTTGTAATTCATTTCTCGGTCACATCAATTGGGTCTTGGCCCAACAATACAAAAGTTATACGGTTCACTTTTATACAAGCCCATCTATCAAAATTATGGTCCAATCTTAATAAGTGATCCACAAAACCCAGATTGTGGTTGATTGTATTTTAAACTGGGATAACCAATTGAGTAATGAGCTTTGGTTTACTTGCATCAGGAATTAATAACAGAAGTTGAAAGTGAATATTTGATGGTTCTGAACGGATAGGAACATAGCACAGAAACAACAACATAAGTGATCGGATGGTGACGGTTTGAAGGAGAAGTGGGTGACGGCTCTGGTGGTGGTGACAATGATTGTATTCGACTGAAACAGAAAACAGCACAGTAGAGGTATTGAGTTTAATCACGATAGTCAGGAACCATTGCAGGTTTGTGGTTTTATTCGGGTCCTTTGGTTCATAACAAACAAATGGGTCAAACTCTGTGATGTTGAGTAGACATGATTAAATGATGATGCAAGGGTTCGGTTGTAATGGTTACTCAGGCAGGGGTATTAAGGTAATCAAAATATGAATTATAAATGGAATCCATTATTATCATCACTTCTTAGAAATGTTTGTGATAAGGGAACGTGATGATAACGACTAGTACTAGTGGATCCCATAAGTTTAAACTTTAACATATATAAGTCATGCCACGTGGATTAGCACTATAAATGTTTCTATTCTCATCCAGAAATTTATAAATTATCAAGTGGAACCCAGCATTAAAGTTCCATTAACATCTTTATTCTCTTCGTATTTTATTGAATTCATGGTATCATCTTTACCTTAAACGATTATCCTATGTATCACTTAATTATCATTTGCACATAAAATCATAATCTCATTATTTTCATCGTTTAACTTATCATCATCACAAACTTCATGTATCATCTTTGTTTAAGAGTAGAAGAAACGAAAGTGTATAGTGATGAAGTTTGACAGCCGACATGTTGTCTGACTTGGGTATGTATTTATGTTGAACCACAGTAGTAACGAATCAAGATGAAAAAGTAACGTAAGCTGCAGTAGCAGTTTAGTAGTTTGGGTGAGGGTGTCGTTGATTTGAGTTTACGTTCAAGAAGAGAGGAAAAGAGAAAGGTGGTGATTTATCCAGACTAAGACAGCGAGTCGTAGCAGAAAATAATAAACATACAGACAAGAACTAGGTGGTGGGTTTAGTGGTGGTTTACCTTGGTGGTTGTGGTTGTTCGATGGGGTATACGGCAGTAGCCAGCGAGCATAGTGGATTTTTGATTGGTGAAGTGTTTAACCGGTTTAAAACATAAATAATAGAGAGAGAGAGAGAGGAGAAGACAAAGTCATGGTGGTTTGTTTATGGTGGTGGCGGCCATGGGTAGTAGTCGGGAGTGGTGGTTTGTGAAGGCTCACAAAAATAATAATCAGGAAGTGGAATTGGGAGTGGATCTTGGTTTTATCATCTCAGAGTATACATATAATGTATGTATATAAATTTAGTTAAAGAGGAGGACAAGAATAGCAACTCAATCAAATTTCCAATTTGACATAGTAAATCCCAATCACGCACAGTGTTTCATAGTAAAAGCGATTGACAAATCTCTTAATCAGACCAGAAATAAAATAAAAGAAATAAAGGTTGATTCTGATTGCTAACGAATTTTAATTGTATCTGTGATTTCATTCGTTTGATACCCATATTAGAGACAAGGACAAAATTACATATAGATAGATTGTGATGTGCAAAAGGAAAAATATAATTAGACTTTTTAATATTCAATTATTTAATATTAATAATTAATATTAATAATAATAATACTTTTAATATTATTAATAATAAAAATAAAAACATCATTAATAATATTACTATCAAGTATAATGATAACTATTAATAATATTACTAATAATAATATTCATAATATTAATAAAGATATCACTAATAATATTGATATAACATATTATGCTTATCAAATCTCATATCTATATATTATATATTAAATTAATAATATCGGATATACTGATATCATTTTATATATTTATTTCCAATAATTAAATCATATATTATTTCAAATAATAATTCAAATAAAATTATATATATCTATTTATAAATTAGTTGTTCGTGAATCGTCGGGAATGGTCGAAGGTCAATTGAATATATGAAATAGTTCAAAATTTTTGAGACTCAACATTACAGACTTTGCTTATCGTGTCAAAACTATATAAAGATTAAGTTTAAATTTAGTCAGAAATTCCCGGATCGTCACAGTACCTACCCGTTAAATAAATTTCGTCCCGAAATTTGAGTGAGGTCGTCATGGATAACAATAAAAATGTTTTCATGACGAATATGAGTTGACAACTTAGAGTTTTATTACCATAGAGTAATAAGCATAAAATAATTCGATTATTCGAAGAGTACGAATGAAGCTATCCCTAAATAGTGAAACGAGATAGATAAGTTTTATCATGACTTTTCACTAGTCATAGTTGAATTCCGGAATTCAAGGGATTTAAGAAAAATCTTCGAAATCTAAAAAATTTGATTCTTCGGCGAGTTAGGAAATTAAGATCTTTATAATTAAATACGGTGATCTGCCTCGATTACTCTGTCTGATATTTCCACTATAAATTTAAGCCCTTCTGTTCCATTATTCTCACCATTCTTATACTTTCTTTCTTAGTTCATACATTCAAAAGATTATGAAAATGCTTAATCCATTTCTAATCCTTGATATATTTTTTTTTTCTAATTATCATTTCTGTCATCATTCTTTTCAATCTTCCACCAGAAAAAATCTGTTTACTTCTACCATTACCTTGGGGTGATACTATTCTTAATTATACCGTGTCTTTATATTGCTATTCGTATTAATATCCACAGTTTGTAACTTCCGTGTTGTTATTGGGCTTTATATTTTCTCGTATATTTCAATGTTCTTATTTCTATCTCCTATAATCACTGTCATCCACCGTTAATACTCTCTCCTAATTGCTGCGATTTATACTCCAGTTTCTATTTCGGAGCTTTGTCCCTTCGTTTCTTCTTCTTGCGATTGGGCATCTCTTGTAATGGTCCAGAATTCACAGATATAAGTTTTAGAATGAACATTGTTAATGTCCTAAGAAAGAAACGGTAATAGCACAATTTGACTTGTCAAATTACCAGAATTCAAGGAAAGATAGGACTATCAAAAAAAATATGTTCTTGATATGTTTATAGATTAGACAGAATGTAAGAGTCGTGTAACATGGCACATGATGACGTTATAATCTGTGAATCATCACGTTCCATTAGAAACTCGGCATGAATTACTGTAATATAATCACGTTGATCAAGTGTCATTATATTATACTAACTCATGCATCAATTCCCAACATTACTTCAATAACATTCATATTTTAAGCTCGAAAGTTTACAGAATATAGAAACTAACAGTTTCTATATGATGTAACACTGATAGCACGATGAGATTAATGATTCAGATAAGAACAGTTATGAAAATATCTTCAGAAATATGGAGAATATTTATAATGAAAGATAGATGATATCTTGGAATTTCTAATATCGAAGGATGGTGAAGAAAGTTTCTCCGCAAGAGTTTGGAGTCAGAAGCAAGGTATTCGCTAAAGATTTCATCAGAAACAGAATCATCAGGATTATTAATGTACAAGTTTAGTCCATGTGACTTGTTCAGAGACTCCTTCGTAGTTTGCTCAATCAGTTTTTCAGTTTCAAACTTTTTCTGAGCTTTGCCAACATACAATTCTTTGTCATCAACTTTTGGCTGTTGAGGTCGTTTACAGTTTTTGTTGCTTCATTCATCTTTTTCAACATTCAGAGTATTGATTTGTAGACTGAGTGCTGTTCAGAGTTTCAGAATAAAAGACCATAATTCTAAAAGATAAATGTTATACATATAACTGTTGATGTAGATATGATGTGCGTTTTCAAAGTACTGATTGCTGACTCCCGATAATTGGTATGGCAGTTCTCGTTACAAGATGTAGATGAGTATATGATAAGGTTTCAATGAATAAGTATAATGATTTATCAGAGAGATTTAAACCAAGAAGCAACGAGGTTGCTGGTACGTCTGCTGGGTATATGGTAGAATATGAAAGGTTCTCCGGTAACAATAAAAGAGCACGCATATATATCAAGGTTATAATAAGGTTGTTTCGAACGAAAAGTCGAAGTTGTCTTGCTAGAGCTGTGACAAGATTCGCTACTTTGAAAAGGGATTATCAAGTTATTTTGGGTAATAATAACACTAGGGAATTAGTACAACTACGTGTTAAACGTTTACTCAGATTTCGAGTGTTTTCAGGTGCATAACTATATGCGTCAATCTCTTCTTCCGTAGATGAAGTACGGTTGATTCATACTCTTTATTGAGGTGTTTTCAAGAATTACGAAAGGTTTGAACGCAGATTGTAATTGTCAAGATACAAATGAGGTTTATAATGAAATCAAGTGGCAAACTTGAAGAAATGTTTAGTTTTATATGTTATAGTCAATATTTTAATTCATTTTAATTGTCCAATGTTGGTAGTCCACAGTTAGCAATTCAATAATTCATATATAGTTTAATATATAATATTCGAATTAATTAATACGTAACGTGACCCGTATTCGTCTCAGACTCGATCACAACTCAAAGTATATATATTATTATAGAATCAACCTCAACCCTGTATAGCTAACTCCAGCATTACTGCATATAGAGTGTCTATGGTTATTCCAAATAATATATATAGATGCGTCGATATGATATGTCAAAACTTTGTATACGTGTCCCGATATTTTAAGTGCGTAAAATAAATAACAGAAAATAAATGACGATAAATAAAGTGCGTAAAGTAAATAACAGAAATTAAATGACGATAAATAAAATTGCGATAATTAAATTGCGATAAACAAACTGCGATAAATAAAATGTAATCAGTTAGCTAGGAACAGTTAGCTGGAACAGTTAGCGTGAATTCTTAACAAATTTTTTTTTTTTCGTAGTTAATTTGTTTGTTTCTATCAAATTTTTATTTCGTCAAATGTTTTCTTCATTATGCCACTTGTTGGATTCTGATAGGTCAAAATCCAAATATGAAATTGAATGAAAATGGTTATTCTGCGGTGAACGGATACGTATATCGGTGGTTGTAAGTAGGATAGTAAATGACTGTTGAATCAGTTTCGTCGAATGTATAATGTAACTTATTAAAGTGAAATCTAAATATTCCTAGGGTATTACCTACCCGTTAAAATATTTTCACCATTAACAGTTTGTACGAAAGAATTTTTAATTACAATCTTTATGAAAATATACTTGTATATATATTTTCTTCAGATGCAATCATGGATTTTAATGAGTTAATATGATATTAAACTTATTTGATTTACGTTAGAACAAGAATATATAATCCCTAAAACATTAGAGATTTCATATTCGTCATGTTGAACGAAGATAAATGATGCAGAACGTCATGTAGAACGATGATTATGTTCGGGGTACCGATTGTGATGTTGAGGCATGTGTTGTTGTGGTTTGTGTTGTTGCTGGTGGTACAGTTGATGCCGTTGATGTTGCTGAAGCTGGTACATTTTGCACCATATTTTGCAAGGCCACAACTCGGGCGCGAAACTCATTGACTTTATTACTCCAGGATGATTGTCGGTATGAACGAGCGAATGAATAAGGTTTTGAATCTGACTTGTGATATAGTCGGGGCGAGATACTTTGGAAATAAGAGAGAAATGGTGTTACGAACAGGTTCGCCGGTAAGTGCTTCAGGTTCATCGTCAAGAGGTAAATTCAGTTGGTGAAAAAGATCGCCTTCTTCGCTTTTTCATTGATTAAATTGACTACGAACCCATCAGGTGAATTGGGAATGGCTGATTGGTTGCTCCATTTCGGTTACACTGCTTTCAGAGTTCGAGTGGAAATCCATATCGGAACTTCTGTCAGAATCTGAGGGAATCGAACTGATTGAGGGATTCATCTCGTACGATCAGATGAAGGATTTTCGATAAAATATAGATTATAGGATGTAGATTAGTACCCTGCAATACATAATTTACATATGCATATATAATACTAAAGTCCCATAAGTTACAGAGGAATCTACGAAAGCTATCAGGCAAAGCTAACAATAACAGATACGCTAAGATTTGAATTTTGTCTATACACTATTCATGTAGTCAATGCAATAAGATGTGTCTAGACTAAGAATGATAAGCAAGTGATTCCCTAAGAATGATTAGCAGGTAATTTTCGACACGAAATGATAAGCAAAACTTTTGACATGCAGACACGGTCGAAGTCTAGACTCACTAATGCATCTATACAACTATCAGTTAGACACACTAATGCAAGACCTGGTTCGCTAAGACCTCTGCTCTGATACCAACTGAAAGGACCCGTCCTAATCCATCCGGACGAAGTCCATATCGATTATAAATGATTCACAACAGTTGATTACATCGCGAGGTACTTGACCTCTATATGATACATTTTACAAACATTGCATTCGTTTTTGAAAAGACAAACTTTCATTTCATCGAAAGTTGACAGGCTTGCATACCATTTCATAATATATCCAACTATAATTGACTTGATAATAATCTTGATGAACTCGACGACTCGAATGCAACATCTTTTGAAATATGCCATGAATGACTCCAAGTAATATCTATAAAATGAGCACATACATAGCGGAAGATTTCTTTCGTACCTGAGAATAAACATGCTTTAAAGTGTCAACCAAAAGGTTGGTGAGTTCATTAGTTTAACATAAATAATCATTCCATAATCTTAATAGACCACAAGATTTCATATTTCTATTTCTCATAAACATACGTCCCATGCATAGAGACAAAAATATCATTCATATGGATTGAACACCTGGTAACCGACATTCACAATATACATATTAGAATATCCCCATCATTCCGGGATCCTCCTTCGGACATGATATAAATTTCGAAGTACTAAAGCATCCGGTACTTTGGATGGGGCTTGTTGGGCCCGATAGATCTATCTTTAGAGTTCGCGTCAATTAGGGTTTCTGTTCCCTAATTCTTATATTACCAGACTATATAAAAAGGGCATATTCGATTAGATAATCCAACCATAGAATGTAGTTTCGATTACTTGTGTCCATTTCGTAAAAAATTTATAAAAGCAGCGCATGCATTCTCAGTCCCAAAAATATATATTGCGAAAGCATTTAAAAAGGGATTAATGAAACTCACGCATATAAATATTGTAAAACATTTAATAAAGCATTTGCATGTATTCTCAGCCCAAAAATGTAAAGAGTAAAAAGGGGTAAATGAAACTCACTATCCAATATTTTGTAGTAAAAATATTCATACGTCGAAACTGAACAATGCAGGATTGGCCTCGGATTCACGAACCTATATCAATTATGTATATTAACACATATGCTAGTAATCAAATAATTTCACTTATTAATCTTATAATATTTATATATTAAGTGTTGTAGTTATATGAAATTTATAATAATAATAATAATAATAATAATAATAATAATAATAATAATAATAATAATAATAATAATAATAATAATAATAATAATTATAATTGTAACTCTAATCATAATAAGAATAATAAATGACACTTAATAGTTGTATCAATAATAATAATAATAATAATAATAATAATAATAATAATAATAATAATAATAATAATAATAATAATAATAATAATAATAATAATAATAATAATAATAATAATAACAATAACAATAATAATAATAATAATAATAATAATAATAATGAAAACTACCTCAAAGAATAAGTTCCAAAATTTAAGTACTCTTGCCCATGCTCGAACCCGCGACCTCTCGGTTACACACAACAAACACTCAAACCAGCTGAACCATTCCATTTTTCTGATTTATATCACAATCTAAAATATATAACACACATATTCGCCTGTCCACTCTTTCCTCCTAATCGTCTAACATTTCCATCATTCATCTTAACAGAAACCTATCGATTATCATTTTGTAATTCATTTCTCGGTCACATCAATTGGGTCTTGGCCCAACAATACAAAAGTTATACGGTTCACTTTTATACAAGCCCATCTATCAAAATTATGGTCCAATCTTAATAAGTGATCCACAAAACCCAGATTGTGGTTGATTGTATTTTAAACCGGGATAACCAATTGAGTAATGAGCTTTGGTTTACTTGCATCAGGAATTAATAACAGAAGTTGAAAGTGAATATTTGATGGGTCTGAACGGATAGGAACATAGCACATAAACAACAACATAAGTGATCGGATGGTGACGGTTTGAAGGGGAAGTGGGTGACGGCTCTGGTGGTGGTGACAATGATTGTATTCGACTGAAACAGAAAACAGCACAATAGAGGTATTGAGTTTAATCACGATAGTCAGGAACCATTGCAGGTTTGTGGTTTTATTCGGGTCCTTTGGTTCATAACAAACAAATGGGTCAAACTCTGTGATGTTGAGTAGACATGATTAAATGATGATGCAAGGGTTCGGTTGTAATGGTTACTCAGGCAGGGGTATTAAGGTAATCAAAATATGAATTATAAACGGAATCCATTATTATCATCACTTCTTAGAAATGTTTGTGATAAGGGAACGTGATGATAACGACTAGTACTAGTGGATCCCATAAGTTTAAACTTTAACATATATAAGTCATGCCACGTGGATTAGCACTATAAATGTTTCTATTCTCATCCGGAAATTTATCAATTATCAAGTGGAACCCAGCATTAAAGTTCCATTAACATCTTTATTCTCTTCATATATTATTGAATTCATGGTATCATCTTTACCTTAAACGATTATCCTATGTATCACTTAATTATCATTTGCACATAAAATCATAATCTCATTATTTTCATCGTTTAACTTATCATCATCACAAACTTCATGTATCATCTTTGTTTAAGAGTAGAAGAAACGAAAGTGTATAGTGATGAAGTTTGACAGCCGACATGTTGTCTGACTTGGGTATGTATTTATGTTGAACCACAGTAGTAACGAATCAAGATGAAAAAGCAACGTAAGCTGCAGTAGCAGTTTAGTAGTTTGGGTGAGGGTGTCGTTGATTTGAGTTTACGTTCAAGAATAGAGGAAAAGAGAAAGGTGGTGATTTATCCAGACTAAGACAGCGAGTCATAGCAGAAAATAATAAACATACAGACAAGAACTAGGTGGTGGGTTTAGTGGTGGTTTACCTTGGTGGTTATGGTTGTTCGATGGGGTATACGGCAGTAGCCAGCGAGCATAGTGGATTTTTGATTGGTGAAGTGTTTAACCGGTTCAAAACATAAATAATAGAGAGAGAGGAGAAGACGAAGTCATGGTGGTTTGTTTATGGTGGTGGCGGTCATGGGTAGTAGTCGGGAGTGGTGGTTTGTGAAGGCTCACAAAAATAATAATCAGGAAGTGGAATTGGGAGTGGGTCTTGGTTTTATCATCTCAGAGTATACATATAATGTATGTATATAAATTTAGTTAAATAGGAGGACAAGAATAGCAACTCAATCAAATTTCCAATTTGACATAGTAAATCCCAATCACGCACAGTGTTTCATAGTAAAAGCGATTGACAAATCTCTTAATCAGACCAGAAATAAAATAAAAGAAATAAAGGTTGATTCTGATTGCTAACGAATTTTAATTGTATCTGTGATTTCATTCGTTTGATACCCATATTAGAGACAAGGACAAAATTACATATAGATAGATTGTGATGTGCAAAAGGAAAAATATAATTAGACTTTTTAATATTCAATTATTTAATATTAATAATTAATATTAATAATAATAATAATAATAATAATAATACTTTTAATATTATTAATAATAAAAATAAAAACATCATTAATAATATTACTATCAAGTATAATGATAACTATTAATAATATTACTAATAATAATATTCATAATATTAATAAAGATATCAATAATAATATTGATATAACATATTATGCTTATCAAATCTCATATCTATATATTATATATTAAATTAATAATATCGGATATACTGATATCATTTTATATATTTATTTCCAATAATTAAATCATATATTATTTCAAATAATAATTCAAATAAAATTATATATATCTATTTATAAATTAGTTGTTCGTGAATCGTCGGGAATGGTCGAAGGTCAATTGAATATATGAAATAGTTCAAAATTTTTGAGACTCAACATTACAGACTTTGCTTATCGTGTCAAAACTATATAAAGATTAAGTTTAAATTTAGTCAGAAATTCCCGGGTCGTCACAGTACCTACCCGTTAAAGAAATTTCGTCCCGAAATTTGAGTGAGGTCGTCATGGATAACAATAAAAATGTTTTCATGACGAATATGAGTTGACAACTTAGAGTTTTATTACCATAGAGTAATAAGCATAAAATAATTCGATTATTCGAAGAGTACGAATGAAGCTATCACTAAATAGTGAAACGAGATAGATAAGTTTTATCATGACTTTTCACTAGTCATAGTTGAATTCCGGAATTCAAGGGATTTGAGAAAAATCTTCGAAATCTAAAAAATTTGATTCTTCGACGAGTTAGGAAATTAAGATCTTTATAATTAAATACGGTGATCTGCCTCGATTACTCTGTCTGATATTTCCACTATAAATTTAAGTCCTTCTGTTCCATTATTCTTACCATTCTTATACTTTCTTTCTTAGTTCATACATCCAAAAGATTATGAAAATGCTTAATCCATTTCTAATCCTTGATATTTTTTTATTTATTTTTTCCTAATTATCATTTCTGTCATCATTCTTTTCAATCTTCCACCAGAAAAAATCTGTTTACTTCTACCATTACCTTGGGGTGATACTATTCTTAATTATACCGTGTCTTTATATTGCTATTCGTATTAATATCCACAGTTTGTAACTTCCGTGTTGTTATTGGGCTTTATATTTTCTCGTATATTTCAATGTTCTTATTTCTGTCTCCTATAATCACTGTCATCCACCGTTAATACTCTCTCCTAATTGCTGCGATTTATACTCCAGTTTCTATTTCGGAGCTTTGTCCCTTCGTTTCTTCTTCTTGCGATTGGGCATCTCTTGTAATGGTCCAGAATTCACAGATATAAGTTTCAGAATGAACATTGTTAATGTCTTAAGAAAGAAACGGTAATAGCACAATTTGACTTGTCAAATTACCAGAATTCAAGGAAAGATAGGACTATCAAGAAAAATATGTTCTTGATATGTTTATAGATTAGACAGAACGTAAAAGTCGTGTAACATGGCACATGATGACGTTATAATCTGTGAATCATCACGTTCCATTAGAAACTCGGCATGAATTACTGTAATATAATCACGTTGATCAAGTGTCATTATATTATACTAACTCATGCATCAGTTCCCAACATTACTTCAATAACATTCATATTTTAAGCTCGAAAGTTTACAGAATATAGAAACTAACAGTTTCTATATGATGTAACACTGATAGCACGATGAGATTAATGATTTCAGATAAGAACAGTTATGAAAATATCTTCAGAAATATGGAGAATATTTATAATGAAAGATAGATGATATCTTGGAATTTCTAATATCGAAGGATGGTGAAGAAAGCTTCTCCGCAAGAGTTTGGAGTCAGAAGCAAGGTATTCGCTAAAGATTTCATCAGAAACAGAATCATCAGGATTATTAATGTACAAGTTTAGTCCATGTGACTTGTTCAGAGACTCCTTCGTAGTTTGCTCAATCAATTTTTCAGTTTCAAACTTTTTCTGAGCTTTGCCAACATACAATTCTTTGTCATCAACTTTTGGCTGTTGAGGTTGTTTACAGTTTTTGTTGCTTCATTCATCTTTTTCAACATTCAGAGTATTGATTTGTAGACTGAGTGCTGTTCAGAGTTTCAGAATAAAAGACCATAATTCTAAAAGATAAATGTTATACATATAACTGTTGGTGTAGATATGCTGTGCGTTTTCAAAGTACTGATTGCTGACTCCCGATAATTGGTATGGCAGTTCTCGTTACAAGATGCAGATGAGTATATGATAAGGTTTCAATGAATAAGTATAATGATTTATCAGAGAGATTTAAACCAAGAAGCAACGAGGTTGCTGGTACGTCTGCTGGGTATATGGTAGAATATGAAAGGTTCTCCGGTAACAATAAAAGAGCACGCATATATATCAAGGTTATAATAAGGTTATTTCGAACGAAAAGTCGAAGTTGTCTTGCTGGAGCTGTGACAAGATTCGCTACTTTGAAAAGGGATTATCAAGTTATTTTGGGTAATAATAACACTAGGGAATTAGTACAACTACGTGTTAAACGTTTACTCAGATTCTGAGTGTTTTCAGGTGCATAACTATATGCGTCAATCTCTTCTTCCGTAGATGAAGTACGGTTGATTCATACTCTTGATTGAGGTGTTTTCAAGAATTACGAAAGGTTTGAACGCAGATTGTAATTGTCAAGATACAAATGAGGTTTATAATGAAATCAAGTGGCAAACTTGAAGAAATGTTTAGTTCTATATGTTATAGTCAATATTTTAATTCATTTTAATTGTCCAATGTTGGTAGTTCACAGTTGATAGTCCACAGTTAGCAATTCAATAATTCATATATAGTTTAATATATAATATTCGAATTAATTAATACGTAACGTGACCCGTATTCGTCTCAGACTCGATCACAACTCAAAGTATATATATTATTATAGAATCAACCTCAACCCTGTATAGCTAACTCCAGCATTACTGCATATAGAGTGTCTATGGTTATTCCAAATAATATATATAGATGCGTCGATATGATATGTCAAAACTTTGTATACGTGTCCCGATATTTTAAGTGCGTAAAATAAATAACAGAAAATAAATGACGATAAATAAAGTGCGTAAAGTAAATAACAGAAATTAAATGACGATAAATAAAATTGCGATAATTAAATTGCGATAAACAAACTGCGATAAATAAAATGTAATCAGTTAGCTAGGAACAGTTAGCTGGAACAGTTAGCGTGAATTCTTAACAAAATTTTTTTTTTCGTAGTTAATTTGTTTGTTTCTATCAAATTTTTATTTCGTCAAATGTTTTCTTCATTATGCCACTTGTTGGATTCTGATAGGTCAAAATCCAAATATAAAATTGAATGAAAATGGTTATTCTGCGGTGAACGGATACGTATATCGGTGGTTGTGTAACATCCCGCATTTTTCCGTTAAATTATTTTAACGCCGTCTTTTTTTATTTATTTATTTAATATCCTCAGCATCTCGATTCGTATCCTCTTTTAGCTACATTCTTAAAATATTTTCGTTATTGGATTATAACGTCCCCCGTACTCTCGTGAAGTTAAATATTCGTTCGGTTAATTTCCGCACCCGACTACAAACTAGAGGGACTAGTTTTGCCAAAAAGACAAAGAGGTGACTAGCTTTTGACTAGTCAACCCCACCTCCCATCTTTTTCATTTTCATTTTTCCTTTCTTTCACTACTTCCATAATTTCTCTCAATTCTCCATTTTGAAGATTCATCATCTAAATCAAATCGGTCAAGCTTCAATCCAAACAAATTACATATTTGGAATCCTTGCAACTTCCTCTTCGATTCCATACCAATTTCATCTCATTTGGGTAACTTTCTAAAATCACTAGATTTCTTTAAATTCGTGTTCTTGACTTATAAAGTAGTTAATTAGTGTCTATGGCTCATTGTGATGTCGTGTATGTAATTTGTATGCTCGATTTGTTGTTTTTGGTGTAACTAGTTCATTATGAAAATTGCTTGCTAAATCTTTGATTTTGGATGATTAAAAGTTGTTTAATTGTTAAAGTTCATGTATTAAATGTGTTACTAGCGTCATTAGCTTCAATTTGATGTGTAGGTTGATTAAGAAAACTTCAAAAACATGATTATTGATTTTGAGATGTTTGACTAGGGTTTGATAGTTCTTGACATGAATTTTTGGATGCTTGAATGCCATGAAATGTTAATTGTTAGTGTTTAGTAGTAATGTATGCTTCATTACCTTCAAAACGGCATATCACATGTGTGAATTGGATTCCCGAAACTTAAAATGCATTTGATGAACTTGAAACTTTGAAAATGGATTCTTAATGATCACTTGACGGAAAATCGGTTATTGAAATTGATGTTTTTGTTTGATGAAACGTGTTTAGTTGTTTTCCTTGTCAAATTACCTTTCCAACGATATATAGTATGCATTTTGGATGTTTTCGGTTCATAAAATATGTTAATTTGAGTTTTGGTTCGTGACTTGGTCTATTTTTCTGCAAACAGCAAAAATTCCAGGTATGCGCGCCGTGCAACCTCAGCGCGCCGTGCAAAACAGAAATCCCAGATATTTGCCCCCTTTAGTTGAGTTCTGACCCGGATTTACACTAGGGTGCGCGCCGCGCAACCCATAGCGCGCCGCGCATATGCCCAGCTCATTTTTGTTTTTATTTTTCCTTTCACAAAATGTTTCCCGCTTAACCGTAACTCCGATTAACATGAAACTTGGCCATTCTGCTAATAAATGATTTCTCATCATGGGAAAATTGTCGGATACCCGACCCGACCCCGTTGACCTTGACTTTGACCAAGTTTGACTTTTAGTCAAACTTAACCAAACAATTATACGATCGTTCTAACATGCTTAATTACTTGTATCGTGCATGAAACTTGACTAATTGATTCACATGCTACATAATCGAGTCGTAACGAGCCATAGGACTAATTGAACATCTTTGACCGTTTGTGTTTACCGTTATTGATATAACCTATATGTTTAGGTCAAGACTAGCTTTGTCTTTGCACGCGTTTACTTGTTGAAGTACTTTATTAACTCTTGCACGCAAGGTGAGATCATAGTCCCACTTTTACTCTTTTTGAACTTATATTTGGGATGAGAAAACATAAACGATTCTTTTGAACTAAGTGAACACAAGAACGGGAAAACAAACATTCTACATACGAGTTTAGAACAAAAATCCTCAATTCGATTATCATTAGTTACACTTGACGGGTGTAAGCGAGAACTTATGTTATATGGCCATATGGGTTGACAACCCTCATCTTTGACGGTTCGCTACCATCTACAGATGAAATATATTTTCGAGAATCAGTGTTTGTTCTAGCACTATGGATGGGGTATACAATGGATGGAATGTTAAGCTTTGATAATTGGGTGCTCGTGAATATTAACTTTTAGAATGTATTACTATTATTTCAACTTTTCAAACCTTGTGGTTCGACTTACTTACTTTTACTCACTTACTTACTTAAATCTATGATTTCACCAACGTTTTCGTTGACAGATTTCTATGTTTTTCTCAGGGCTTGCACGATATGTGAAACATGCTTCCGCTTACTATTTGATACTTGCATTGGATGTCGAGTATACATGCATTTCATGGAGCGTCTTTTGACTTTACTTTAAACCGTGTCGTCTAGATTTCATTTGTACTTATAACCTTGTAACTTAACTTTTGGTTGAACAATTCTTGTAAACTTTGGAAACAATCTTTATTTTGAAATGAAGGCGACATATTTTGGTCAAACGTTGTCATAAAGACTTATGACCAGGTGATGGGACCCATGTAGACGACGCAGTCACTTGACGATTTGTCGGGGTCGTTACAAGTGGTATCAGAGCCTTGGTTATAGGGATTTAGAGTTCATTTGTGTCCACCCCAAGTCATAGGGTACATAGGTGAATCTAGACTACAACCGGCATATAGACTGAAGTAGGAATTACTTGACTATTTGTGCATTTATACTCGAACTCTTCTATCATATCTAACTCGTATTCGATCTTGATCTTACGTTGATAAATTTTGTTGACGCGCCACCTTGACTTTATAAAGTAATGTTAAATGCACATGTAAATCAGGGTAATATAATTTCCGGGATTATATTACGGTGATTCACATGGACGTTCCGACATTATGACGTAAAGAATTTAAGGCGAGTCAAGGAAAAATTTCCTCTCTATCCTTATTCCATACTCCGGTTAGTATTGTTGAAAATACTAACCAACGATATTCTTGTGTCATGAAGGAACAATGGCTCACCAAGGTCAACACAATACTCCTCTCGAAACCCTAGAACAAGCTCTTCAACGAATGATAACCACCGCCGTGGGTACGGCCGTGGCCGATCACTTTTCTAACAACAACAATCATGGAACCGGTAATTCAATCGAAGGTTGCTCCTACAAGAACTTCATGAAGTACAATCCTTCCACTTTCGATGGAACCGGAGGACCGGTTACTCTCACCCGATGGTTTGAACAAATGGAGACCGTTTTTAACACAAGCGGTTGTCGAGACCAAGATGAGGTCAAGTTTTCCACCCTCACTTTCACCGGCATTGCTCTCTCGTGGTGGAACACGTATGTACAATTGGTGGGAAGCGATGAAGCCCACACACTCTCTTGGACCGAATTAAGAGAAAGAATGATCACCGAATACTTCCCGCGCGACGAGACTCGAAGGTTCGAGCAGGGTCTAAGGAATTTAAAAATGGTCGGGAACGACCTCGAAGCTTATAATCAACGGTTTACCGAACTAGTCACAATGTGTCCAAATATCATGACTCCCGAATCCCTAAGAGTCGAACTTTACATGGATGGCCTCCCTAAGAGCATTCAACACAGGGTAATGACACCTCGACCCACTAACCTACAAGAGGCTTTAACAATGGCCCACCATACTTTAGACACGGCGAATGAAATGGAAACGCCGGCACCAATGGTCGAGAACCAATCGAGCGGCAATAAAAGAACATGGGAAGCCTCTCAATCAAGCAACCACAACCACAACAACCTCTCCAAGAAGCCTTTCGCCTCCAACGACAAGAAAGGCTATACCGGAAAACTACCTTTTTGTAACGAATGCCGCAAGCATCACTTTGAAGGATGTGGCAGGTTCCGCCACCGGCGCCAAGGAAGTGGCCACATCGCCAAACATTGTGGAAGTGCCACCCCCATCACTCAAAAGGGACCCAACCCACGAAAGTTGGTCACTTGCTACGCATGTGGCCAAACGGGTCATTTTAGGAATGAATGCCCAAATAAGAAAATCAACCCCAACGCACGCCATTGAACTTTCAACATCAACGCCTAGGATGCCCGAGACGACGATGGACTAGTCACAGGTACGTTTCTTCACAACAAACCGTATGTTTCATACTTATTCGATTCAATTACCGCTAGACGTTTTACAACCAAGACTTTGACTTGTACTCATTACATTCCACCTTTTTCCCTTAGATACTACTTAGGCAATTTAAGCGACCAACGGAAAGATATTGTGTGTCTATAAATTCTATCGGAGGATATACGTTAAGAATATTGACTTGACACCTATAGAACTAGGGAGCTCAGAACCTATTCGTTAAGGAGAAATTGTTTCCCTACAACTAGGTATAGATTATTGTGAACTAAATAATTTTCGGTTAAAAACCGATACCCTCTTCCTCGTATCCATGACCACCTGATTACTTGCATGAATCCCGTGTGCATTCCAAAACGACCTCTGTTCCGGTTATCATCAATTGGGGGTTAAGGGAGACGATGTCTCCTAAGCCATTTCCGAACTCGCAACGTTAGTTGTAAATCTCTCTTAGTACCGTTTGATTTATTTAGGACTCCGTCCGTATTCATGAACCTCCTAAACCACGTATGCAACTTATCTAGACAAATCTGTTATCGTATTTATAGATGACATCTTAACTTATTTAAGTAAAGAAGGAAAACGAACAACATCACCATCTTACGCTCGAACTTTTGAGAAAAGAGCAACTTTATACCAAATTCTCCGAGTGAGAATTTCTGTTGAACGAAGTCCAATTTTCTAGACCATGATGTTAATGGTCAAGGCATTACAATCAATCTCGAAATCAAGCCACATGTAATCAGGAAACTCTCCCAACTCAGACTTGTATTTGTAAAATCTTAGATCTCGTCTATTTTTACCGAAGATTCATTTCTGACTTTTCTCGTGTTACACGACTTTTAAACTCGTTAACTCACTAAGGAAAACTTTAAACCTCTCCGTGTTCGAACCTTGAGCGTGATTCTTCACACCAACAATTCTAGTTAAAATCGTATAGCAACAGATGGAACTCAAACATGGAAATATTTCTACTTGAACGCCGAAAGGCATACTCTCTCGTCTCAAAAATCAACATAACTAAAACTCGTTATTTTGCACGAAGAATTCGAATACTAAATTGTGGATCCGATCAATTTTCTCGTCATCCCGTACCACACTACCTACCTCTGTTATTTCACCGTCACCGTCTAATATTACTGGAATTTAAGATAACACACAATCCAACGATACTTCACTCTTCTTTGACTTAACGCCCTTGTGTTTCTGATAATCGGTCAACTATTATTCAACCCCGAACTATACAACTACGTGTACTACCTCGTTTCTCTTTCAGACTTCAACTTTTGACAACTAGAGGCACGTTATGGCAACCCCGAGATGTAAGCTCATCCTATTCTAAGTCCTCATTTCACTCCTATCTTTATCGCTCGCATTTCCGTTTAAGGAAACTCCTTGTAACATTTCTCCATGGATAGAGAAACTCTTCATATTACAATAGTATTCGCCACGAGGGTGAATAGTTCTAACGAACATTTTCGAACCCTAACTAACTTGTTCAAACGTATATTAAGAGATTCTATTCCAACACGGTGCATCTTTGTCAATTATCACGTATCGAAATACTCGTTTCACTTCTAGTTTTGCAAGAAACCTTGGAGACCCGCTTAGACATGAGTACCGCGTACCACCCACAAACCGACGAACCGAGCAAACGAACGATTTACGTCTTGGAAAGACATGTCACAAACTCGTATTGTCACCTTTAGTAGATCACTCTTACAACAGTAGATACCACTCGTGTGTTCACACGCACTTTCCGAAACCCTATATGACCGCTAATGTCATACCCCTGTTCATTTAACCAAAGCATCAACCACCGAAATCTGAACTCCATCAAGAAACAACAATTGAGATCGTTCAAGTCCGAGAAGGGCTCGAGACAACCCATTGTCGCCAGAAGAGTTATACCAAACTTAGATGAAAACCTCACCAAACCCAGTGTGTAACCGCGTAATATTGAGAAACCGCACCTTGGAAGGGTGTAATCCATTTTGGGAAATCGAGAAAGGCTATATCCGCAATATTGAACCTTTTGAAACCTTGGGGCGTATTGGAACCGCTTCCTACCGTTTAGAACTTCCGACTCAATTAAGTTTCCGTTTACCCTACATTTCGTGTAACAAACTTAGAAACGTGTCCTGCGGAACAGGAACGTGCAATCCTGCTAGATACATCAACTATCGATGACAAACTACTCTTCATAGGAAAACCAGTTGAAACCAGGGATCGTAAAAACCAAACCTTAATACAACGTGAAACCCTAACTATCCAAATTCATGAGAACACTCAAGGACGTACCTTCACTTATTCATAGCATTGACATCTCCGGTCTCGAGTGAGAGGCATCGATTATTACTTCCAACTAAATTTCGGGACAAAATTTCTTTTGAGGTGTGGATAATGTAACATCCCGCATTTTTCCGTTAAATTATTTTAACGCCGTCTTTTTTTTTATATTTTATTTATTTAATATCCTCAGCATCTCGATTCGTATCCTCTTTTAGCTACATTCTTAAAATATTTTCGTTATTGGATTATAACGTCCCCCGTACTCTCGTGAAGTTAAATATTCGTTCGGTTAATTTCCGCACCCGACTACAAACTAGAGGGACTAGTTTTGCCAAAAAGACAAAGAGGTGACTAGCTTTTGACTAGTCAACCCACCTCCCATCTTTTTCATTTTCATTTTTCCTTTCTTTCACTACTTCCATAATTTCTCTCAATTCTCCATTTTGAAGATTCATCATCTAAATCAAATCGGTCAAGCTTCAATCCAAAAAAATTACATATTTGGAATCCTTGCAACTTCCTCTTCGATTCCATACCAATTTCATCTCATTTGGGTAACTTTCTAAAATCACTAGATTTCTTTAAATTCGTGTTCTTGACTTATAAAGTAGTTAATTAGTGTCTATGGCTCATTGTGATGTCGTGTATGTAATTTGTATGCTCGATTTGTTGTTTTTGGTGTAACTAGTTCATTATGAAAATTGCTTGCTAAATCTTTGATTTTGGATGATTAAAAGTTGTTTAATTGTTAAAGTTCATGTATTAAATGTGTTACTAGCGTCATTAGCTTCAATTTGATGTGTAGGTTGATTAAGAAAACTTCAAAAACATGATTATTGATTTTGAGATGTTTGACTAGGGTTTGATAGTTCTTGACATGAATTTTTGGATGCTTGAATGCCATGAAATGTTAATTGTTAGTGTTTAGTAGTAATGTATGCTTCATTACCTTCAAAACGGCATATCACATGTGTGAATTGGATTCCCGAAACTTAAAATGCATTTGATGAACTTGAAACTTTGAAAATGGATTCTTAATGATCACTTGACGGAAAATCGGTTATTGAAATTGATGTTTTTGTTTGATGAAACGTGTTTAGTTGTTTTCCTTGTCAAATTACCTTTCCAACGATATATAGTATGCATTTTGGATGTTTTCGGTTCATAAAATATGTTAATTTGAGTTTTGGTTCGTGACTTGGTCTATTTTTCTGCAAACAGCAAAAATTCCAGGTATGCGCGCCGTGCAACCTCAGCGCGCCGCGCAAAATAGAAATCCCAGATATTTGCCCCCTTTAGTTGAGTTCTGACCCGGATTTACACTAGGGTGCGCGCCGCGCAACCCATAGCGCGCCGCGCATATGCCCAGCTCATTTTTGTTTTTATTTTTCCTTTCACAAAATGTTTCCCGCTTAACCGTAACTCCGATTAACATGAAACTTGGCCATTCTGCTAATAAATGATTTCTCATCATGGGAAAATTGTCGGATACCCGACCCGACCCCGTTGACCTTGACTTTGACCAAGTTTGACTTTTAGTCAAACTTAACCAAACAATTATACGATCGTTCTAACATGCTTAATTACTTGTATCGTGCATGAAACTTGACTAATTGATTCACATGCTACATAATCGAGTCGTAACGAGCCATAGGACTAATTGAACATCTTTGACCGTTTGTGTTTACCGTTATTGATATAACCTATATGTTTAGGTCAAGACTAGCTTTGTCTTTGCATGCGTTTACTTGTTGAAGTACTTTATTAACTCTTGCACGCAAGGTGAGATCATAGTCCCACTTTTACTCTTTTTGAACTTATATTTGGGATGAGAAAACATAAACGATTCTTTTGAACTAAGTGAACACAAGAACGGGAAAACAAACATTCTACATACGAGTTTAGAACAAAAATCCTCAATTCGATTATCATTAGTTACACTTGACGGGTGTAAGCGAGAACTTATGTTATATGGCCATATGGGTTGACAACCCTCATCTTTGACGGTTCGCTACCGTCTACAGATGAAATATATTTTCGAGAATCAGTGTTTGTTCTAGCACTATGGATGGGTAATACAATGGATGGAATGTTAAGCTTTGATAATTGGGTGCTCGTGAATATTAACTTTTAGAATGTATTACTATTATTTCAACTTTTCAAACCTTGTGGTTCGACTTACTTACTTTTACTCACTTACTTACTTAAACCTATGATTTCACCAACGTTTTCGTTGACAGATTTCTATGTTTTTCTCAGGGCTTGCACGATATGTGAAACATGCTTCCGCTTACTATTTGATACTTGCATTGGATGTCGAGTATACATGCATTTCATGGAGCGTCTTTTGACTTTACTTTAAACCGTGTCGTCTAGATTTCATTTGTACTTATAACCTTGTAACTTAACTTTTGGTTGAACAATTCTTGTAAACTTTGGAAACAATCTTTATTTTGAAATGAAGGCGACATATTTTGGTCAAACGTTGTCATAAAGACTTATGACCAGGTGATGGGACCCATGTAGACGACGCCGTCACTTGACGATTTGTCGGGGTCGTTACAGGTTGTAAGTAGGATAGTAAATGACTGTTGAATCAGTTTCGTCGAATGTATAATGTAACTTATTAAAGTGAAATCTAAATATTCCTAGGGTATTACCTACCCGTTAAAATATTTTCACCATTAACAGTTTGTACGAAAGAATTTTTAATTACAATCTTTATGAAAATATACTTGTATATATATTTTCTTCAGATGCAATCATGGATTTTAATGAGTTAATATGATATTAAACTTATTTGATTTACGTTAGAACAAGAATATATATCCCTAAAACATTAGAGATTTCATATTCGTCATGTTGAACGAAGATAAATGATGCAGAACGTCATGTAGAACGATGATTATGTTCGGGGTACCGATTGTGATGTTGAGGCGTGTGTTGTTGTGGTTTGTGTTGTTGCTGGTGGTACAGTTGATGCCGTTGATGTTGCTGAAGCTGGTACATTTTGCACCATATTTTGCAAGGCCACAACTCGGGCGCGAAACTCATTGACTTTATTACTCCGGGTTGATTGTCGGTATGAACGAGCGAATGAATAAGGTTTTGAATCTGACTTGTGATATAGTCGTGGCGAGATACTTTGGAAATAAGAGAGAAAATGGTGTTACGAACAGGTTCGCCGGTAAGTGCTTCAGGTTCATCGTCAAGAGGTAAATTCGGTTGGTGAAAAAGATCGCCTTCTTCGCTTTTTCATTGATTAAATTGACTACGAACCCATCAGGTGAATTGGGAATGGCTGATTGGTTGCTCCATTTCGGTTACACTGCTTTCGGAGTTTGAGTGGAAATCCATATCGGAACTTCTGTCAGAATCTGAGGGAATCGAACTGATTGAGGGATTCATCTCGTACGATCAGATGAAGGATTTTCGATAAAATATAGATTATAGGATGTAGATTAGTACCCTGCAATACATAATTTGCATATGCATATATAATACTAAAGTCCCATAAGTTATAGAGGAATCTACGAAAGCTATCAGGCAAAGCTAACAATAACAGATACGCTAAGATTTGAATTTTGTCTATACACTATTCATGTAGTCAATGCAATAAGATGTGTCTAGACTAAGAATGATAAGCAAGTGATTCCCTAAGAATGATTAGCAGGTAATTTTCGACACGAAATGATAAGCAAAACTTTTGACATGCAGACACGGTCGAAGTCCAGACTCACTAATGCATCTATACAACTATCAGTTAGACACACTAATGCAAGACCTGGTTCGCTAAGACCTCTGCTCTGATACCAACTGAAAGGACCCATCCTAATCTATCCGGATGAAGTCCATATCGATTATAAACGATTCACAACAGTTGATTACATCGCGAGGTACTTGACCTCTATATGATACATTTTACAAACATTGCATTCGTTTTTGAAAAGGCAAACTTTCATTTCATTAAAAGTTGACAGGCTTGCATACCATTTCATAATATATCCAACTATAATTGACTTGATAATAATCTTGATGAACTCGACGACTCGAATGCAACATCTTTTGAAATATGCCATGAATGACTCCAAGTAATATCTATAAAATGAGCACATACACAGCGGAAGATTTCTTTCGTACCTGAGAATAAACATGCTTTAAAGTGTCAACCAAAAGGTTGGTGAGTTCATTAGTTTAACATAAATAATCATTCCATAATTTTAATAGACCACAAGATTTCATATTTCTATTTCTCATAAACATACGTCCCACGCATAGAGACAAAAATATCATTCATATGGATTGAACACCTGGTAACCGACATTCACAATATACATATTAGAATATCCCCATCATTCCGGGATCCTCCTTCGGACATGATATAAATTTCGAAGTACTAAAGCATCCGGTACTTTGGATGGGGCTTGTTGGGCCCGATAGATCTATCTTTAGAGTTCGCGTCAATTAGGGTTTCTGTTCCCTAATTCTTAGATTACCAGACTATATAAAAAGGGCATATTCGATTAGATAATCCAACCATAGAATGTAGTTTCGATTACTTGTGTCCATTTCGTAAAACATTTATAAAAGCAGTGCATGCATTCTCAGTCCTAAAAATATATATTGCGAAAGCATTTGAAAAGGGATTAATGAAACTCACGCATATAAATATTGTAAAACATTTAATAAAGCATTTGCATGTATTCTCAGCCCAAAAATGTAAAGAGTAAAAAGGGGTAAATGAAACTCACTATCCAATATTTTGTAGTAAAAATATTCATACGTCAAAACTGAACAATGCAGGATTGGCCTCGGATTCACGAACCTATATCAATTATGTATATTAACACATATGCTAGTAATCAAATAATTTCACTTACTAATCTTATAATATTTATATATTAAATGTTGTAGTTATATGAAATTTATAATAATAATAATAATAATAATAATAATAATAATAATAATAATAATAATAATAATAATAATAATAATAATAATAATAATAATAATAATAATAATAATAATAATAATAATAATAATTGTAACCCTAATCATAATAAGAATAATAAATGACACTTAATAGTTGTATCAATAATAATAATAATAATAATAATAATAATAATAATAATAATAATAATAATAATAATAATAATAATAATAATAATAATAATAATAATAATAATAACAATAACAATAACAATAATAATAATAATAATGAAAACTACCTCAAAGAATAAGTTCCAAAATTTAAGTACTCTTGCCCATGCTCGAACCCGCGACCTCTCGGTTACACACAACAAACACTCAAACCAGCTGAACCATTCCACTTTTCTGATTTATATCACAATCTAAAATATATAACACACATATTCGCCTGTCCACTCTTTCCTCCTAATCGTCTAACATTTCCATCATTCATCTTAACAGAAACCTATCGATTATCATTTTGTAATTCATTTCTCGGTCACATCAATTGGGTCTTGGCCCAACAATACAAAAGTTATACGGTTCACTTTTATACAAGCCCATCTATCAAAATTATGGTCCAATCTTAATAAGTGATCCACAAAACCCAGATTGTGGTTGATTGTATTTTAAACCGAGATAACCAATTGAGTAATGAGCTTTGGTTTACTTGCATCAGGAATTAATAACAGAAGTTGAAAGTGAATATTTGATGGGTCTGAACGGATAGGAACATAGCACAGAAACAACAACATAAGTGATCGGATGGTGACGGTTTGAAGGAGAAGTGGGTGACGGCTCTGGTGGTGGTGACAATGATTGTATTCGACTGAAACAGAAAACAGCACAGTAGAGGTATTGAGTTTAATCACGATAGTCAGGAACCATTGCAGGTTTGTGGTTTTATTCGGGTCCTTTGGTTCATAACAAACAAATGGGTCAAACTCTGTGATGTTGAGTAGACATGATTAAATGATGATGCAAGGGTTCGGTTGTAATGGTTACTCAGGCAGGGGTATTAAGGTAATCAAAATATGAATTATAAACGGAATCCATTATTATCATCACTTCTTAGAAATGTTTGTGATAAGGGAACGTGATGATAACGACTAGTACTAGTGGATCCCATAAGTTTAAACTTTAACATATATAAGTCATGCCACGTGGATTAGCACTATAAATGTTTCTATTCTCATCCGGAAATTTATCAATTATCAAGTGGAACCCAGCATTAAAGTTCCATTAACATCTTTATTCTCTTCGTATATTATTGAATTCATGGTATCATCTTTACCTTAAACGATTATCCTATGTATCACTTAATTATCATTTGCACATAAAATCATAATCTCATTATTTTCATCGTTTAACTTATCATCATCACAAACTTCATGTATCATCTTTGTTTAAGAGTAGAAGAAACGAAAGTGTATAGTGATGAAGTTTGACAGCCGACATGTCGTCTGACTTGGGTATGTATTTATGTTGAACCACAGTAGTAACGAATCAAGATGAAAAAGTAACGTAAGCTGCAGTAGCAGTTTAGTAGTTTGGGTGAGGGTGTCGTTGATTTGAGTTTACGTTCAAGAAGAGAGGAAAAGAGAAAGGTGGTGATTTATCCAGACTAAGACAGCGAGTCGTAGCAGAAAATAATAAACATACAGACAAGAACTAGGTGGTGGGTTTAGTGGTGGTTTACCTTGGTGGTTGTGGTTGTTCGATGGGCTATACGGCAGTAGCCAGCGAGCATAGTGGATTTTTGATTGGTGAAGTGTTTAACTGGTTCAAAACATAAATAATAGAGAGAGAGGAGAAGACGAAGTCATGGTGGTTTGTTTATGGTGGTGGCGGTCATGGGTAGTAGTCGGGAGTGGTGGTTTGTGAAGGCTCACAAAAATAATAATCAGGAAGTGGAATTGGGAGTGGGTCTTGGTTTTATCATCTCAGAGTATACATATAATGTATGTATATAAATTTAGTTAAAGAGGAGGACAAGAATAGCAACTCAATCAAATTTCCAATTTGACATAGTAAATCCCAATCACGCACAGTGTTTCATAGTAAAAGCGATTGACAAATCTCTTAATCAGACCAGAAATAAAATAAAAGAAATAAAGGTTGATTCTGATTGCTAACGAATTTTAATTGTATCTGTGATTTCATTCGTTTGATACCCATATTAGAGACAAGGACAAAATTACATATAGATAGATTGTGATGTGCAAAAGGAAAAATATAATTAGACTTTTTAATATTCAATTATTTAATATTAATAATTAATATTAATAATAATAATACTTTTAATATTATTAATAATAAAAATAAAAACATCATTAATAATATTACTATCAAGTATAATGATAACTATTAATAATATTACTAATAATAATATTCATAATATTAATAAAGATATCACTAATAATATTGATATAACATATTATGCTTATCAAATCTCATATCTATATATTATATATTAAATTAATAATATCGGATATACTGATATCATTTTATATATTTATTTCCAATAATTAAATCATATATTATTTCAAATAATAATTCAAATAAAATTATATATATCTATTTATAAATTAGTTGTTCGTGAATCGTCGGGAATGGTCGAAGGTCAATTGAATATATGAAATAGTTCAAAATTTTTGAGACTCAACATTACAGACTTTGCTTATCGTGTCAAAACTATATAAAGATTAAGTTTAAATTTAGTCAGAAATTCCCGGGTCGTCACAGGTGACCTCTTGGAAAAGTGCTTCTCGTGTGTGGTCGCCAAGAAAAAGCCGTGTGCCTGCGGGCAAAGCGGACAATATTGTGGTCATGTTAAGCTGGGGTGTTACATTCTAGATCGTCGGATGCGGCATCTCGTTGTTCAACGGATGATGCTAGGGATGCGGTTTATAATTCCGCAACCGCGACGCAAGAGACGATGAGGGCGATAAGAGAGGAGGCTGAGAAAAGGACTAGAAAGTTGGAAGAGCAAGTCGACACTACTGTAATGTTGGAAAGTTTGAAACTTCTTTCGCAACCGTTGTCTTCCGACATTCCACCAGCAGTACGAGTTGTTGATGCGAGCTACGAGTGATATAGCGAGAAAGTACTCGAGCAAGTTCCCGCATCGTGATTAGTGTTTATTGTTTTAGTTTCAGTGTATTGTACTCCATGTGTTTTTTAATAAAATAAATTGTTGTTTTTATTTTATGTATTTATCTGTTTTAAATTGTTGTAATTTTATATTTCGTATTTTTATTTGTATTTGTTTTTATAATAATGTAATGTTTAATTAATAAAAAAAATTAATTTTTTTTCATGACATTGCGTCATGGATGTTAACGTTTAGTCTTTGGTATGTCATGGGATGAAGGAGGAGAGAAGGTGCTGATGTGGCAGTCAGTTTATCCATGACGGACCGTCATGGATGAGAGTGCTCTTATAGAAGCTTGAGCTTATGATTTTAAAAGCTTCAAGTCATAAGCTTTGTTTTGTAAACAAAAAAAAATATAGTTTATGAAAATCATAAGCTCTTAAAAAATAAGCTAGTTGTAGTAGCTTATGAAAAAAAGTAGAGCTTATGAATTGAAAAATAAGTTATACCTAGCTTACTAAACACTTATAAAATATAATAAGCTCTAGCTACCGGCTTCAAAAATAAGCTTCAGCTCTAGCTCATAAGCTTCCGTTCCAGCTAATTTCATTCAAAGATACTCTAAATCATTAATGTGTATACTATAACATATACTAAATCATAAGCTTCGTGTCCCGATGTTCAACTTTAACGTCTGGATATCTTGAATTTTTTTCTCTTACCACCACTACACTACCACATCACCACCATTAATCCATCGATATTTCAACTTGTCACCAACCTAATTCACAGAAAAATGGTGAATCCCCTTTTCTCTCATAATATTCAACTTGCACCTAAAACTCATCCTTCATCCAAAAATCACCAAATAAATTCACAAAACTTTAAACCTTCTTTCCCTAATTCAATTCCTATTAATCAACAAATCCCTCACAATTCTTTCCAAAACACGAAACACCCAATTTTCCCAAAGAAATCGACAGTTTTTTTGGGCGGTTTGTCAAGATTTACAAACTCAAACATAATCAACAACGCTTTGCAAAGGTTCGGCTCAATCGAAGGGATCTCATGGAAACAAGATCGTTCTTTTGCCTTCGTCAAATTTGTAAACCAATTACAGGTATCTAATGTGGTCCAGGTTATGAACGGTACACTTATCAACGGTAGGTTCATTTTCGTTGGGTATGCTAAAAAAGAGATGTTTATTAACCCATCCATGGATAACAATACACAAATTCCATCTAAGCTGTACAAACCGAATCCCAAAATTGTCTTGTCCCCTAATCAACAATCTAGTGAGCGGTTAAAATGGTCTGCTCTTATTGTCGATAATAAACCCATCAAGGCTCTCAAATTATTCAAATGGCTAAAGAGTATGATGATAGCCATTAAATCTGTTTCTTCTTGGGGGTCATATGGCTACATCGTGCATTGTAGTGATGAAGAAAGCTTTAAAAAATGAATATGGGACCAAATCTGAATGAACTAGAATTTACTAGATGTAATCCCATTGGTTAATAGGAAGAATAAGTTTTTTAGAATTACCAAATTGGCAATAAGAGGTATTCCCTTTGATTGTTGTTCTTCAAACAGTACAATGGATGTTGCTCAATCCTTTGGAAGGGTAATTCATGTTGATACTTTATCACATAGACTTATACGAACCGATGTTATGCACGCTATGATTGAAACTGATGATCCTGGGTTGATTAACAAGTACGAATGGGAAAACATAGAGAACCTCTCTAATTGCAAATTATGGGTTGAAGAAGTTATTGAAGACGAATTGATTGAATCAGTCAGTGAGAAAGTTATCGAAGAATATAACGAAGCTCCAAATTTGGCACTCAAAGCTTTAGAAGATCTAAAAACAAAAAATTCTGTTAATGTTAATCTGGCGCCGGAATTTAATTCACCGGAAATGGAAACTCAAAGGGAGGAGGGTGAAGTTTACGTTGGTGTAGACAATTTGAAATTTCAAACTCCACAAAAGTCATTCACCCCTAAAATAGAAACTAAACAAAAAGAGATTCACAATTCAATTGAGAAGGTAACCAGGGCTGTTAGATCCCAAAGGGAAAAATCTGAAACGGTCATTAAGTCAGAAAAGGAGATCAAAGCCTCTTTATTTTCTTCAAAAAGTACAGTAAAAGTACATGACAAGTCAACTTGTGAGGAGGTTTCACCCGCTACATCCCCTTTACAAGAAAAGACATTTGTTTTAAATAAAAATGACTACCCTACCCTTATACAAAAATCACCAAAAAACTGTCCTTACTCCCAACTCAATTTGAACAAGTCACCTGCAAGAAACAATTCCTTTCTCAATCATGTCTCTTCGTTTGCTGCTAAAGCTCACAACCTGCAAATGATTCTTCAATAGATCAGTGTATTGGAAGTAGCTGTAAGTCATCTTGTGAAAAAATTAGTACTCGTTGTAATCCCACAGATAACCCTATCCCTCCTGTTCAAACTTCCAAAACCCATAGTAACAAGAAAATTACTCCTGAAAATGGAAACAAATGGGTCGAAGATATTTTAATTCTGTCCGATATGTTCGATACCACGAGCGAGATTAACCACATTGTCAGGAATGAAGCTACTTACAAAAAAGTAAAATCAACAGAATTCAATTTGGGGCGAAAAAATTAACTTACAAAGAGGAGATTTTTGATTTTGGGGTGTTAATGGATAGCATGAAAGATGATAGTGCACCCAACACCGAGCAAAAGCCGTGAGGCTCGCCTTATGGATCACCCGTGGTCTCAAAAGGTTTCCAAACCAATTACCCATCTGTGATGACCCGGAAATTTCTGACCAAATTTAAACTTAATCTTTAACGTTTCCGACACGATAAACAAAGTCTATGAAGTTGAATCTCAAAATTTTGAACTATTCAATTACCCTTCGATTGTTCTCAACGATTCGCGAACAATTATATGTAAATAGATACATATGCTATAACTTGAAAACGTAACAAAGTGTTATGAAAATGATACTGTGCATTAACCTTATTGGTTTGATTATCTGTTTGATATTTAGATAAGTTAACTAAAACGTTTAAGATGAACCAGTAAAACACTAATTTGCTACAGTATTTTCAAATTGCTACAGTACCCGAAAAGCTACAGTGTTTTTGAAAATCACTATTTGCTACAGTAAAAAACTTTGCTACAGTAAAACACTATTTTAAAATGTATTTTAACAAATAGCGAGACGATGATTTATAGAAGTAAATGACCAAAACACTCAAATGTATAAGTTATATTTCGAGTGATATAAATTAGGGATAATTTAAGGCTATATTTTGACAAAGGTACGTGTCCAAAAATGTAAATTACAAGTTTTCTCAGCGTACGAAGGGACACTCGAAAAACCGGAACCGGGATAGAGCTACGACGAGGTTATGAGCGTGTCACTTTCAAAATGGGTTTTCGAGCGGGATAGAGCTAAGGAAACTATGGGTTATAACTATGGAGGTTATGGGTAATGTTCATGAGTATTATTCGCAAGTCTAACCTAGTGTTTATTATCTCCGTTGTGTCTACGTACTTTCCTGCAATATTGAATCACAATATTGATACGTGAGCATTCATATCTTATCTTTTATATATTAATAGTGTATATATGTCTAGTGCTCGAGTATATATGTTTATGCATGCTAGTATACTAAATTTCGTCGTTAAACAGTTTATGATGAATCAGGAATTAAATACATATATTACTAATAAAAGGTATATGATATGCATGTTTTTGGAAAGCTGGCGAAAAATCAAAAACTTTTCATTTTGATATCGTATGATTTCGATGAACGAATTAAAAGATATGATCAACTGAATTATGATTGATATTAATTGAAATTGCTTTTGAATCTGCAATTATGATTTAAACAACCTGTTTATGAAATTGATAAATTGGATTTTGAATACTACTAGCCGAGTAAATGAATCCTTATATAAGGCACGTCTCGTCTTGTTGAGCAATTGTCAAAACTGATTGTTTTATCATATTTTAAAGCCTTATAAAAACTATAGTTTAATTTTACAAGAATTGGAAAACTATGTGAAATGTTAAAATGTTTCGATTGACATGATCATTCAACTATAGTATTGAGTCAAATTGACTTTTTGAAATGACCTTTGATAACTTTTGTATGTCGAACTCGAGCATTAGGATTGTTCTACACTATGACCTGACCTAGCTTGATAGACATTTATTGACCAACATATGTTCTCTAGGTTGAGATCTACGGTTATTTGGTATTTCAAGTTTCGGTCACATTTCGGTAAACAACTTTATGTGCTGCTAAGGTGAGTTTCATTTGCTCCCTTTTTAAATGCCTTTGCAATATATATTTTTGGGCTGAAAATACATGCACTTTATTTTAAACAATGGACACAAGTACATACTGAATTCTATATTGAGTTTGAACCGAAAATCCCTTAGCTTTGGTAACTAGTAACTGCCGGTTATAAGAACTGGTGGGCGCGAGTAGTAGTATATGGATCCATAGGGTTTTATATCCCCGTCCGAGCTAGAGCACTAGCCTTTTAACGGACGTATGCTATTTGAGAAGCGTACACGTTGGTTTGCGTGTATTATTAAGATGATTATACAAAGGGTACAAATTATATATACGTTAAGTTTTGTTACCAGGGTGCTCAATTTCGTAGAATATTTTGATAAACGTTTCTGGATAAAATAACTGAAATCTTGTGATCCACCTTTATATACAGATTATGCGAAACACTAAAACTATGAACTCACCAACCTTTGTGTTGAAACTTGTTAGCATGTTTATTCTGAGGTTTCCTAGAAGTCTTACACTGTTTGCTTATATGTTAGACAAGCTATGTGCATGGAGTCGTACATGGCATATTTTTCAAGGAAACGTTGCATTCACCAAATCATCACCATGTATCTTATTTTGACTGCATTGTCAACGGAAGTACTATTGTAAACTATTATTTACGGTGATTGTCTATATGTAGAAATCATCAGATGTCGAAAACCTTTGATTTAAATATTCATTTATGGTGTGCCTTTTCAAAAGAATGCAATGTTTACAAAACGTATCATATAGAGGTCAAATACTTCGCAATGAAATCAATGAATGACGTATTGTCCATATGGATTTGAAGCGATCGTCACAGTTAGTATCAGAGCGTTGGTCTTAGTGAACCAGGTCTTGCATTAGTATGTCTAACTGATAGTTGTTAGGATACATTCGTAAGTCTGGACTTCGACTGTGTCTGCATGTCAAAAGTTTTGCCTATCATTTCTTGTCAGAAATTACATGCTTATCATTCTTAAGTCTAGACATGTTTTCCTGTATTTATTGCATAAATAGTGTATAGACAAAAATTCATATCTTAGCGTATCTGTTACTGTAAACTTTTCCTGACACCTTCCGAAAATTTCTCCGTGATTTATGGAATTTGGTATTATATATACATATGTAAATTATGTATTGAAGAATACCAAACTAAATTCTATAATCTAATTCATATCAAAAATCATCTCCCTAATTATACAAGATGGATCCCGTATCTAGTTCAAATTCTTTAAACTCCGACAACTATTCCGATATGGATATTCACTTGAATTCCGAAGACAGTGTAACCGGAATGGATCAACCAATCAGCCATCACCTATTCTGGATGAATTGGGGATGGGTTCATAGCCTGCTTAGTCATTGGAGACAAGAATAAGGTGATCCCTTCCATCCACCACATTGCCCTCTTGGCGAAGAACCTGAAGCACTTACCGGTGAACCTATTCAAGACACCATTTTCTCTCTCATTTCCAGAGTGTCTCATCACGATTATATATTATCTCAAATTCTAGATCTTATTCGTCCACTCGTTCGAACCGAAAATTACCCAGGTGTAATAGAAGAAGTCAACGAGCTTCGCACTCGGGTAGTGGCTTCAGAGAATGTGGTGCAAAGGTTACAAGCACCAGCAGCAGCACCGACAGCAACAGTACCACCATCAGCAACACCAACAGTACCATCACCACCACCAACAACAACATCCGCATCCCACACCTCAACATCACAATCTGTACCTCGAACATCAACGTCATACGCACCATAGATACCAAGGAATACCAACAACAACAAACGATGAAGTATTGATTCATAACTTCATCGAAGAAATATTTTGCAGAGAATATGTAGTTTCTGAAAGTTTTAGAGATTATATATTCTAGTCCTAGTCGAAAACCAGATGAGATTAATATTATGTTAACTCATTAAATCCATGATTACATCTAAGGAAAATATATATGTAGGTATATTTTCATAAAGATTGTAATTAAGAAAATTCTTTTGTACAAACTGTTAATGGTGAGAATATTTTAACGGGTAGGTAATACCCGAGAGATATATAAATTCACAATTAATATGTTAAATTCTTCGATTCTGATTCAACAAATCATCAACTATACTCACTACTTTCACAACAATATATATTCTTTTATAAAAATCAAAGCAACCATCCTCATTCAAATTTGATTACATATTCTGACAGAACATAATCCAAGTCAAGATTTAACAAGTGACATCATTCTTAGATCTCTACATCTTTCAAAGCTATACTTTGACTTCAAAACTGTGAAAGATCCTTTAGCATTGTTATTACCGAAAATAATTTTGCAATCCCTTTTCAAAGTATCCAGTTTTATCACACTTCCAACCAGTCAACTTCGACTTTTCAGATTAACCTTATTGTAACAAAGACATATAAGTTCTTGTTATCGGGGAACCTTTCATGTCCCACCACATTAGCAGTAAATTTACCAACAACTTCATTTATCCTTGATGTTTCGAAAAATCATTATACTCATAGAAACCCTATCATATACTCATCCACATCTTGTAACAATAATTGCCATACCAACTACCAGGAATTAGCAATCAGTATTTTGAATCTCGCAGCAATTCTACGCCAACAGTTATATATATACATATAATGTCTATCTCCTAGACTTACTTACTTCGAATGTGAAGTTTCTGAAAAACACCTCACACTGTGAAACTAGTCCTCTGAATTTTGGAAAAATGCTGATGAAGCAGCAAAAACTATAAACGACTTTAACAGTCGAAAGTTTGATGATAAAGAGTAGTGTGTTGGAAAAGCACAGAAAAAGAGAAGGTTTGGAACTGGAAAACGGATTGAGCAGACCATAAAGGAAACCAAGGACAAATACAAGAACCAAACTCTGTATTTAAAGAATCCTGATGATTCTGTTTCTAATGAAGTCTTTAGCGAATACCTTGCTCCTTACTCTAAAACCCTTGCGGATAATATTCTTCATCATCATCTTATCTTAAATATTCTAAGATATCTTCGAATCTTCCATTATAAATATCCTCCATATTTCTGAAGATATTTTTCGAAACCATTCTTATCTGAAATCATTACCACTTCGCGCTATCTGTATTACATCATAAAAGAAACTATTTTAGTTTCTAAATTCTGAAACCTTCAAGTTTAAAATATGAATGTTTTGAAGTAGTGTTGGGAACTGAAGCATGAGTTAGTATAATATAATGACACTTGAGTAACGTGATTATATTACAGTAAGTCATGCTGAGTTTCTAATGGAACGTGATAAAGGTTCACAGATCTCACCCTCATCATGAACCATGTTACATAACTCTTTCATTCTATATAATCTCTAAATATATCAAGAAAATATATTTCTTGATGATTCGGTCTTTTCCGAATATTCTGGTAATTTGACAAATCAAGATCGTGCCATTACAATTCCCTTCTTAGAACATTAACTATGTTCATTTCAAAATCCATACCTACGAATTCTGAACCATTATTCGCTTGACTTGAAGGCGGGAAGAGAGAACGAAAGCATGAAGCTTCGAAATATAACGGAGAATATAAAGCCCGATAAAAACACATAAATTACAAACCATGAATATCAATAAGTATTGCAACGTAAAGACACTAGAGAACTAAAAACACTATAAAGCCAAGAGTATAGTAAAAGTGAATAGATTTCTCCGGCGGCAGATGAAAAAGAAGAATGATAGATATGAAAGTTAGGAGTATATCAAGAATCAGAACTGGATGAAGCATTTTCACAATCTATTAAGAAGTATTAAATAAGGAAGAAGATTATAGGAGTGGTGAAAATAAATGAAACGGAAGAGGTCAATTTATAGCGAAATATCAGACATAGCAATCGAGGCAGATTACGCATTTAATCAAAGAAAATCCTAATTTTCGCAAATTCCGAAAAAATCAAATCTTATTTAGATAATGAAGATTTTCTATTCCTTAAATTCCGGAAATCAATCGTTACTACGTCAAGATTTAAAAACGAATCTCTATTCTCCATTTCACTCTATTACGATAACTTCCCTCATACGCTTCGAGTAATTGGATTGTTTTATCCATATTATTCAACGGTGATAAAAATTCTATTTATCAACTCATATTCGTCATGAAAACATTTTTATTGTTAGCCATGACGACCTCACTCAAATTTCGGGACGAAATTTCTTTAACGGGGAGGTAATGTGATGACCCGGAAATTTCTGACCAAATTTAAACTTAATCTTTAACGTTTCCGACACGATAAGCAAAGTCTATGAAGTTGAATCTCAAAATTTTGAACTATTCAATTACCCTTCAATTTTTCTCAACGATTCGCGAACAATTATATGTAAATAGATACATATGCTATAACTTGAAAACGTAACAAAGTGTTATGAAAATGATACTGTGCATTAACCTTATTGGTTTGATTATATGTTTGATATTTAGATAAGTTAACTAAAATGTTTAAGATGAACCAGTAAAACACTAATTTGCTACAGTATTTTCGAATTGCTACAGTACCCGAAAAGCTACAGTGTTTTCGGAAATCACTATTTGCTACAGTTAAAAAAACTTTGCTACAGTAAAATACTATTTTAAAATGTATTTTAACAAATAGCGAGACGATGATTTATAGAAGTAAATGACCAAAACACTCAAATGTATAAGTTATATTTTGAGTGATATAAATTAGGGATAATTTAAGGCTATATTTTGACAAAGGTACGTGTCCCAAAATGTAAATTACAAATTTTCTCAGCGTACGAAGGGACACTCGAAAAACTGGAACCGGGATAGAGCTACGACGAGGTTATGAGCGTGTCACTTTCAAAATGGGTTTTCGAGCGGGATAGAGCTAAGGAAACTATGGGTTATAACTATGGAGGTTATGGATAATGTTCATGAGTATTATTCGCAAGTCTAACCTAGTGTTTATCATCTCTGTTGCGTCTACGTACTTTCCTGCAATATTGAATCACAATATTGATACGTGAGCATTCATATCTTATCTTTTATATATTAATAGTGTATACATGTCTAGTGCTCGAGTATATATGTTTATGCATGCTAGTATACTAAATTTCGTCGTTAAACAGTTTATGATGAATCGGGAATTAAATACATATATTACTAATAAAAGGTATATGATATGCATGTTTTTGGAAAGCTGGCGAAAAATCAATAACTTTTCATTTAGATATCGTATAATTTCGATGAACGAATTAAAAGATATGATCAACTGAATTATGATTGACATTAATTGAAATTGCTTTTGAATCTGCAATTATAATTTAAACAACCTGTTTATGAAATTGATAAATTGGATTTTGAATACTACTAGCCGAGTAAATGAATCCTTATATAAGGCACGTCTCGTCTTGTTGAGCAATTGTCAAAACTGATTGTTTTATCATATTTTAAAGCCTTATAAAAACTATAGTTTAATTTTACAAGAATTGGGAAACTATGTGAAATGTTAAAATGTTTCAATTGACATGATCATTCAATTATAGTATTGAGTCAAATTGACTTTTTGAAATGACTTTTGATAACTTTTGTATGTCGATCTCGAGCATTAGGATTGTGATACACTATGACCTGACCTAGCTTGATAGACATTTATTGACCAACATATGTTCTCTAGGTTGAGATCTACGGTTATTTGGTATTCCTAGTTTCAGTCACATTTCGGTGAACGACTTTATGTGCTGCTAAGGTGAGTTTCATTTACTCCCTTTTTAAATGCTTTTGCAATATATATTTTTGGGCTGAGAATACATGCACTTTATTTTAAACAATGGACACAAGTACATACTAAATTCTATATTGAGTTTGAACCGAAAATCCCTTAGCTTTGGTAACTAGTAACTGCCGGTTATAAGAACTGGTGGGCGCGAGTAGTAGTATATGGATCCATAGGGCTTGATATCCCCGTCCGAGCTAGAGCACTAGCCTTTTAACGGACGTATGCTATTTGAAAAGCGTACACGCTGGTTTGCGTGTATTATTAAGATGATTATACAAAGGGTACAAATTATATATACGTTAAGTTTAGTTATCAGGGTGCTCAATTTCGTAGAATATTTTGATAAACGTTTCTGGATGAAACAACTGAAATCTTGTGATCCACCTTTATATACAGATTATGCGAAACACTAAAACTATGAACTCACCAACCTTTGTGTTGACACTTGTTAGCATGTTTATTCTCAGGTTTCCTAGAAGTCTTCCGCTGTTTGCTTATATGTTAGACAAGCTATGTGCATGGAGTCGTACATGGCATATTTTTCAAGGAAACGTTGCATTCACCAAATCATCACTATGTATCTTATTTTGACTGCATTGTCAACGGAAGTACTATTGTAAACTATTATTTACGGTGATTGTCTATATGTAGAAATCATCAGATGTCGAAAATCTTTGATTTAAATATTCATTTATGGTGTGCCTTTTCAAAAGAATGCAATGTTTACAAAACGTATCATATAGAGGTCAAATACCTCGCAATGAAATCAATGAATGACGTATTGTCCATATGGATTTGGAGCGATCGTCACACCATCAATTTGTTTCCAAGAAAATTTCTTACATGAAGAACTAAAATTTTTCTGCTGTCCTTTTTAGTAACGTGGCAGAAGATTAAACAAGCCTTGAATCTTCAACCCATATGGAGTACGCATCATCTCACAGATCAATCTTACAAGATTCATCCTGCAACTCTCTGTATTTTCTTTAATCATTCCGTCCCAATCCCTGCCTCAATCAATTTGACTGTATCATTAACCTTCACTATTGTTTCTAGATTAGTTTGGTTTGGGATTGCTTCAACTGTGCAACGTATCAACTGATTCAATTTGCTGCTTCAATTGTGTCTCGTTTCAACTGTTTCAATCAATCAGTTGCTTCAAGTGCCTGGATTCAAGTCAACTTCATACCTCCTTCTCAATTGTTTCTCGTCTTCTTAATTTTTCAATAGCCTAGGATTTTCCTTTCTGTCTCTTGCGATTAATCCTCAAATGGGATTTGGAAGTTGTTTCAAAGGGTATCTTCGTGTTTGTTGGTGAATTTGTGGGGTTACGTTGTTGATTTTTCACCTTCAATCGCAAGATGGGAAGACGGTTCTTTATTGTCGATTGAATTATTGGACTCTTGAACCTAGTCAAAATTGGGGTCAGTGTCTTCTGTTTCTTTAGGCTCCCGAGCCCAGTAAATGGTGGGCTTTCATCGAGTTAAGGATCTTAAGTCCAGCTGTCCAGTGGGCCCTGTAACGAGTGGGGTCTTAAGCCCATTCCAAGTTGGGCTTCTTATGTCAATCAGGAGCTTTCGTTTGTTTTTTGTTTTTTCTTTCAAATTTTCTGTATTTTTCGAGCTCAATAGTCTCTTGCATTGTTGTATCTTGTTAATCTTCATTGTTATGATGAAGGTTTATTTAATATACTTCTTTTTTCGCCGAAAAAAAAAAATGTACATAAGATAAGAATTACCTACATAAAAAAAAGTCTAAGGACAGTAATCTAGTACAAACTACAGAGAATTCAGATGTATGTTTTTTTCATAAACAAAATTGAAAATTCAAAGGTAACAAAATCTAATAGATAGCCGCTCGATGAACAAGTCCAAAACATACCCAACAACCTCTTGTTGATATAGTATAATAATCATAATCATCTCCATCAAATTAATCTCACTTTAATCAATTCAACCATCTTCTACATATATTCCCCAAGATCTACACCTTAACTCCAACCAACAAACAAGACATACATACATAAACAAACACTCACATATAAAGTAGATCTATGGCTAGCGGTGGTGGATATAGTGATCCCAGTCAGAAAATAGACTATGTTTTCAAAGTAGTTTTAATCGGTGATTCAGCAGTTGGCAAATCACAAATTCTTGCTCGATTTTCAAGAAATGAGTTCAGTTTAGATTCAAAAGCAACTATTGGTGTTGAGTTTCAGACACGAACACTTGTTATTGAGCACAAATCTGTTAAAGCTCAGATCTGGGATACTGCTGGTCAAGAAAGGTACCTTTTTTAGCTCAAAGTTTGCATCTTTATCATATTTTGACTTAGTATAATGGGTTTTGATTATGGGGTTTTAATTGGTTGTTAATTTGTATGAATCTTTTTTTTTTCTTTCTATCTTGTGTTTAGTTGATTTAGCATTGTTGGTGGAAGTATATGCATAGGTACAGATAATGTGTGGGTTTGTTGACTTAAATCTTGACTTTGACTAGCTAGTACTTAGTTTATAGTTTTAGTCTTTTAGATTTAAGAAGATGATTTTCATTTTGGGTGGATTGATGTCTGGTTATTTTATTTATCTGCAAACAAGGAGTTTTTATAGGAAATTGATAGTTGGAGAAATAAATGCTTATTAGCTTAAAATCGCCGGCTCTTCGAAGGTCTTCTTTTATGGAACGCCTAAGTTGTTCCCTTTTTTTCCTGTTCGGGAAAGTCAGTTTCTTTTGAGAACGTTGATGGGAAGTTTTTGAAGTCGGGTTTGAGAGGAAAAAAAGCCTTAATTGTCGCGGATGATCTTGGGTATCCTTAAGATGGCCTTTGTTTATTTGGTGCTTGTTTGGCTATCGTTTGTGTCCCTGTTGTTTTGGTTTGTCCATTGCTTTGCTTAGGTTTCTTAGTGTGCTTTGTTGGTGTTTGTCTTTTTGTACGTTTGTTTGTAGGGTTGGTTGTTTGTTTGCCCGGTTTGGTGCTTTGTTTGGCTCGACTCGCCCTTAGATAGATAGTCTTTTTGGTTTGTTTAGTTTTAGTTTCACTATCTAAAGGCGAGGCGTGGCTGGGGCCTTTTCTTTGTATCGTTTAATAGGTTCTTTCATCGGTTGATGAAATCCTTTGGTTATAAAGTTTAAGTTTTTCGCTAAAAAAAGTAGCTTATGACAGATTTTGTGTTGAAAGTTGTTTCACCTAATGTGATCATAGTTGCGAACGACGGTTGCGCCGGCCGTTGCGACGGTTTTATGTCTAGCCTGTCCTATTTCGCCTAAAACCGTCTTAGTAGTCGGTCAAAGTCGGTAAATGTCAGTCAATGTTCATCCACTATTTATTCTTATTCCTCTTTTTAGCCTACAATACCGATTGGATAATTGATAAGTTCAGAGTAACGTTTTTAACATTTTTATATCACTTATTCACATTATCGAAATCTTTATGAAACAATCAGCAATTGTATAAGCATGCTATTACACAAATCAAAAATATATCACATTGACAAAACTATTTAATAAAACGATTGCAACCTAATTTAGAATTTATCAATGCATGTCCTGGTCTATTAGTTTGTATTCCATGTAACTTGGTTTATTTTATATGAAATTATATTTTGCCATACAAAAAGTAAAATCAATTATTTATATGAAATTATATTTTCCCTATAAAAAGTAAAATTGTAAGGATCGCATAGCCCAAACACAATGTCTTGTAATATAAGCTCAGGAGTCCATCCTTATTCTAAAACCAATTGGTGATAGAATGACTTCCCCTTACACTTATATACATACATTTGTTTTGTCTCATGACCGATGTGGGACTTTGGTTTGCACCCTTACATCTTCTTCTATTACTTATATGTAATCATCTAATCAAACCTAACCACTAACCACCCCCATACTTTGTATCTTCATAGCCCTTTGATATCCTAAACGAATAATTTGTGAGCATATTCTTGACACGAAAACATACCTATAAAAGTAGTGAATAATTTGACTAAAAATAACATCATATTTATGAAGTCAAAAGCTTACATCTAAACACTTATCTACTATGACCCGTTTGACTTTCATTACAACTACTTATTCAATGTACAAGGTTTTTTCTATCCGGGTTACATGGTAGGGCGGGTATTTTTATTTGATATATGCAGTCTAACTGAATTATCCCGTGACTGTTCTAAATCCTTCCCTCGCCACATCAAAATTTGAACCTGAGACCCCTTGCAAGAATCTCAAGGTTCAACCAGTGGGTTATCTTGTAATAGTTATTACAATTACTTATTCAGTATTGCGTAAATCACTTTAATGAAGTACATCAATAAAACTTGAACAAAGGTGAATCGAAATTGTGACCTTGAAGGTTTTCCTTCTAAGCTGATTTTTGAGACCCGTTACTTACAGATAAGTAAATATCAACTTAAATGACTCACACATATAAGTGGGTCGAAATTGCCACCTCACTATTAATAATTTCTAATTTGTTGATGAGCAGGTACAGAGCCGTGACAAGTGCATACTACAGGGGTGCAGTAGGTGCAATGTTGGTTTACGACATAACCAAACGCCAAACATTCGACCACATACCACGATGGTTAGAAGAGCTACGTAACCATGCAGATAAGAACATTGTCATCATTCTTATTGGAAACAAAAGTGATCTTGAAGACCAACGTGCGGTCCCCACTGAAGACGCTAAGGAGTTTGCTCAGAATGAAGGATTGTTCTTTCTAGAAACATCAGCACTCGAGTCAACTAACGTAGAGGACGCATTCTTGACGGTTTTGACCGAGATCTTCAGAATAGTCAACAAGAAAACTCTTGCTGCGGGTGAGGAACAAAATGGGAACGCGGGTTCTCTTACTGGTAAGAAGATTATTGTCCCGGGTCCTGCTCAAGTGATACCCGAAAAGAAGATGTGCTGTAGTTCTTAAATTCATAATAGTCATATTATTACTATAATTTTGGTTATTGAATTGATTATTATTATCATTAAAGGTATCTTGTTATGGATAACTTTTTTGTTTTATTATTGTTTGTGGGTGGTGATATTATTGTGCAAAGTCTTGTTGTATGGCTGATTGCAGAGAAAAACGCATGTTTGTTACTTTTATTAATGGGCACTTTAGAATTTAGATAGATTCTATTTTGAATAAATGGCTCCACTTTTTTGAAACATTGTGATAGAATCAACTATTAAGATAAGATAAAGATTGACACCAACTTTGAGAAAATTTTATAACCGTAATGTTTTTGGAGTTGACTCGAAAGATGTAATGTAAAGGGACCGTCATTATGTTTAAAGACTGACTCGAATGATGTAACTTTGAGAACATTTTCTCACCATAATGGAAGGTTGTCCAATAATTGGACCGACTCCATTATTATAGTTAAGATAAATAATAATTAGATAAATATCAATAAGCACTAAAATTGCAAAACCCTGTAACAACCTGACAGATTGCCATCTTTAACCATTCCCATTATAAACACTAATATAACTAGTTGTGGAGCCCTCGCTTCGCGCCGGGGGTTTCGTTTTGAATGCGAGTTAAAAAAAAGTCTTGATCTATTTTGTAAAAAAGAATTTTTTTCGACATAACATTGAAGGGCTGTTCCTTTTGTGAAAGTTGTTGCTTTTAACGTTCGGGTTTTATTTAAAAAAAAAATTTAGTAAAGTGGGGGTTCGATTTGTATTTTAATAAAAGTTAGTGGGTTAAGTTTGTGAAATTTGAAAAAACTTTACGTATAAAGTGGGGGTTCGATTTGTATTTTAATAAAAGTTAGGGGGTTAAGTTTGTGAAAATTGAATATTAGTAAAAAAAAAAAAGTTAGTAAAGTGGGGGTTCGATTTGTATTTTAATAAAAGTTAGGGGGTTAAGCTTGTGAAATTTTGGGAAAAATATACGTATAAAGTGGGGGGTCAATTTGTATATTAATGAAAGTTAAGGGGTGAAGTTTGGGAAAAGTGGAAAAATGAATAGTACTATTTATTTCCACTTTACCTTTTAGATATAGGTATATAATAAAAGTTGGGGTTAAGCTTGTGAAATCTTGGAAAAAATATACGTATAAAGTGCGGGTTCGATTTGTATGTTAATGAAAGTTAAGGGGTGAAGTTTGAGAAAAGTAGGGAAATGAATAGTACTATTCATTTCCCACTATTCATTTTCGCTTTATCTTTTAATGAAAGTTAAGGGGTGAAGTTTGGGAAAAGTAGAGAAATGAATAGTACTATTCATTTCCCACTATTCATTTTCGATTTATCTTTTAGATATATGTATATAATATATAATATATAATTTGTAAGTTTGTATTTGTTGTCATGACCAATTTCAACCTTGGTAGTTTAACTTTCAGTTTTCCTTTTTTATGACATTCAATTGTATTATCTCCACTGTTATGGCTAAAAAAAACACCAAATTAAGCATCTCAAAGTATCATAAGTGTCATTTTTGAGCTACGGTAACATATAAACAGCAAGGTTTTGAGTTTTCCCTGCATGTTTTTCTTTATTAAGATGTGTGCGGTCTAATCGGATTATTTTGTGTTTGTCTTGACATAATTCCTGATCAATCAATCAAGATATGCTACTAGCAAAGATTAAGTCCGAGACTTGGGAAAATATTAAAACGTAAACCACAAAAAATTTCAAGTTTTGACACTGAAATTAATTACTTTACGAGTACTGCCCGGTATAACTTTGGTGTCATTTTCAATATCCACTACAAGAATATGTGACATTGTACCTAACTAATGTTACATTATTTGGAGACAGTCAGACAAAGTTACTTCACTTCTCTTGTAATGAAACACCAAAACGGTTTGGGGTGTCCCCAAATTCAAACATTACTTACATTTGTAGATTGTAGATACGTAGCTTCAATAAATAATTTATATATTTTTTAAACAATTTATTATTTTTTAAAGACAACTCACACACTCAATATCATGAATTAATCTTCAAATATATATAATTATCTCATCACTTGACTTAAACTATTAATCTCATACTAATACTAATATATAATTTCCTCATAACTTGAACCTTTAATCTCATAGGTTGAACTTTGAAGGGCAACCTCCATACTCCTTAGCCATTAACTCTTTGGTTCAATGTTTTATCATTTTGTTTTATCTTTAAGTAGTTTTATTAACGGTAAAATTTATTTAGGATTTCTTCTTTTCATGTTATTCAGTGAGAGGAGTATTTATGATTAAATGTATATTGTCTAATCGGATTATCCGAAGACTATTTTTGACGATTTTTATGGTATCATAGTCAGACTTTACCATTACGATCACAATCCAACGAGTAGTGTATCTTTTTTTTTTTTTTTTTTTCCGGCGAAAATACGAATACTCAAATAGAACCGAGGTTGTTTTCCAAAAGAAAACGCCATCAACAAGAATACAAAACGATGGGAGAAACGGGGAGCTCGCGCCTAGAAAACAACTAAACAAAAGCTATCTATAAACGGGTCTCCCTAATAATTTAATGACTAAAATCAATAAATCGAGATTTTATATATTAAGATTAAGAAGAGTTAAAATATAGTAATAAATGATAAGTTCATAACTGAAGTTTTATATTTTATATTTTATATTTTATATTTATTTATACATATACATAATAACATAGCGAATCGATATACATATTTCCAAACATTATGATACTAACCAATATAGGAGTATTTAATTAAAATTAAATTACATTATTACAAATTGGGTGTTGTACAAACCTTATCCCCAAGTTTCACCCATACAATGAACCACATCTCATCAAAAACACCCTTTTAAAGTTAAAAAACACACTACAAAAACAACCTTCCCCCCGGAAACTTTTTTCATAAAAAATGTGTCTTCAACTTCTCACCTTCCTCTTCTTCTCTCTTTTTCCGGCTGCCGTAACGCCGTTGCTACAGCCCGGATACTACGCGAAATCGTGCCCACATGCGGAACTCATCGTTCGAGACGTTATGAAAAAAGCCATGATTAGAGAGCCTAGAAGTGGAGCTTCTGTCATGAGGTTTCAGTTTCATGATTGTTTTGTTAACGTAAGCATATTCAGATTCATATCTTTTGTTAACAATTCTCAATTTTATTAATTTTTAATACAAAACAATGTTATCATAAATTTTTTTATCCTTTTTACTTGTCCCATGTTGAAGTATGTATTCAATTTCAAACAAATTATTAAATGATGTTGATTGTACTTTAATTACATGAACCAAATATTCTGTTTGATTATCGGAGTTATGAATTATATTAATTTGTGAGTCCTGTTTTTTTTTTATTCATGTTAGAAGTTAAGATAATTTAATTGGGAATAAAAAATGAACAGGGATGTGATGGTTCAATGTTGTTGGATGATACTCCGACCATGCTTGGAGAGAAGCTGTCGTTATCAAACATAAATTCGTTGCGTTCATACGAGGTTGTCGATGAAATCAAGGAAGCGTTAGAAACGGCCTGCCCGCAAACTGTCTCTTGTGCAGATATCATTATCATGGCCTCTAGAGATGCAGTTGCTCTGGTATTTTTATTTTATTTACATTATACATTACAAGAAATTATATTATTTGATTGACATATAATAATTTAATATAATATAATAAACTAGTTTATTTACTGATCAAAATACAAGTGGTGTTTTGAACTTTGATTGCTTGTTGCAGCTGATAATTTGTTCTTTTGGAAACACATCCTTGAAATGTGTCTTTACTTTGCAGCAAGACTAGCATGATAAGTAATTTTTTTTGCTAATGAACAAAATATGATACTTGGTGGGGACAACTAAGATAAATATTACCAACAATTGCCTATATTTGTTAAATTATACAATTTAAAGTGTGTTTGGCTGTGTTTGGCTGTGTTTGGCACCTGTGTTTGGCACGAGTATAATCCGAATAGTGTCAGAACACTTACTATCATGACATACAAAATTGAACTTTTTAACAACCATAGCAGTGTCACATCAGCACTAAGACATCAACACTAAGACTGCGAAATTGACCCAAGATTTTGATGCTTGTTTATTTGTTTTTGCGGTTTTATATTTGTTTCAACCAGAGTGGAGGGCCGAATTGGGAAGTGAAGTTGGGAAGAAAAGATAGTCTAACTGCGAGTCAACAAGATGCGGATGACATAATGCCGAGTCCTAGAGCCAATGCAACTACTCTCATTGATCTTTTCGCAAGATTCAACCTTTCAATCAAGGATCTAGTAGCACTTTCGGGTTCTCACTCAATTGGTAATGGACGTTGTTTCTCCATCGTTTTTAGGCTATACAACCAATCGGGATCAGGCCGACCTGATCCTACTATCGAGCCTATGTACAGACAAAAGTTAGACAAACTTTGCCCTCCCGATGGTGATGGGAACGTCACCGGTGATTTAGACTTTACGCCTCGTATTTTTGACAATCAGTATTTTAAGGATTTGGTTAATGGCAGAGGTTTTTTGAATTCGGATGAAACGTTGTATACTTATCCGTTAACAAGAGAATACGTTCGAAGGTATAGTCAAAATCAATCGGAGTTTTTTAAGGATTTTGTCGAGGGGATGATAAAGATGGGAGACTTGCAATCTGGGCGGCCCGGGGATGTTCGGAAGAACTGTCGGGTGGTTAATGGCTTGTCACCGATGAAATCGGTAGTTGGAGGATTGAAAGAACGAAAAGTATTGAGTTATTGAACATATATTGATCATATAAATATATTATTATGTACTTTATCATCATAAAGTTTGTCATATATGTAGTTACTTTTTACGGAGTACAATGCTATACTTATAAAAATTTATCTAGATATGCACACAAAATGATCCTTGCGCCATGAAAATATAGAAGTTGAGTCCACCTTAGGCTAAGGTTTAAACACAGTTTAATAACCTAATAAAGTCTTCTTCATTATGAAAGCTGAAGCTCGGGTCGAATATTAATGACAAAGCATATAATTGAAGTCACTGATTGGTAATTACATAGAACTCAACTTCCATCAGAAAGGATATAATCAGGTTTAAACACTGTTTATTGTAAATCTTCGTATAACTGTTCCACTGATTATCTCAAATCTCAAACCAACTAATATTACTGAGAAAAAGTACCAAAAAAATGGGGTAACTTCAAAAGCATGAGCAAAATTTATCTATAAACAATGTTAACACTCCATATAATGAAGTATCATCTTTTAAAACATCTGATCTGTCTCTTAATTCGATAGGTAAAATTGATAAGTAAACAGCCTCTAAGTTGACTTAACACAAAAAGTGACCTAATGACACATTAAAATAAGTTTGGAATTAACACAAAAAATGACCCACTGACACATTAGAATCTTAGTTTATGGACGTTATAGGCATGATATAAAGGATTCCCAGTACCTACTTAAGTCTAGCGGTAAATAATAACGCTAGAATAAAGAAGTAACCATACAAGTCTCATTCTTTAGAGTACATAAAATAAAACGATAACAATTCTAAAATTCAAACTTTATCGGCCAAAAATCCAAAACCATCAAGATTCAACATTTAACATCCAAAAACAAATTTGATCATCACCAACCTATTGCAGCCTAAGCAGCAATTGATGGCTTAGAAGCAGTTGATAGTCTAGACCTCTTCTTAGCCAAGCTCTCGCTTCGCTTTTCTCTTTGCTCCTTCAACCGACTCGCAAGAAGCTTCTGGTACTCAGCAGCCTCTGACTTAGCCTTTGCAATCCTCTTCTTCTTGTCCGCAATTCTAGCCCTCTTCCTTTGCAGGGTCAAAGGTGTCACCAACCTCTGAATCTTTGGAGCCTTGCTAACTTCCTTTCCTGTGTAGTCAAATTTCATATAAATGCAATCAATAGCTTATATAACAAAACCATTTATAAAAAGGTAAATTCAGCCCATTATCATTATCATCATTAACATATAAAAACATCGATTTGGATGTTTTAATCTGAAACAAGCCACAATCCATATAAGTTGTCTATGTAGTAAGCAGGTCAATCATAAAAGCTATAAGCAGAGCTGTAGACGACCTCCCATTATGTATTTTCCATGAAATCCAGAATCAAGAAGTAGAAATACAAATTCTGATGAATAGCTGGATATGTGCCGTTCTAACTATTTAATAAAAGAACCGACCATAAATTAATCATTTTGAACCCAACCCAACAAAACACACTTGGACCTATGTATCTTTTACGAGTAATAATTTATTCAGGTAAATATATTAGAATAAAAGAAAATAATTGGAGCATTGAGAGTGACTGACCAGCCTTGTTAGTGAATGTGCGTCGGTAGGTGTTGACGTACTTCCTGACATCATCTTCTTTGGAGAGGTTAAATAGCTTGCGGATCTTTGAAGCTCTTTTGGGACCTCTCATCCTTGGCTTCTCAACATCAGTAAGACCAGGCAATTCATTTTCACCCTTCTTCACAATAGTCAGATTCAAAACAGATAAATCTTGGCTGACAATGCATCCACGAACAGACTTTCGGCGACGTTCACCGTTACGCCTTCCATATCCCCTGAAGCAAGGGGTACCTATGTATTAAACGTAAAAAAAAAATTAATCATCAATCATAAGAATACATGTTGGCTGTACATAGAGAGTTATAAAATGGAACATGCAATTAACTAACCTCGAACAAGTAGAAGACGAACACGTCCTGGAGTAAGCACTCCCTGCTTCATTGGGAACCCTTGCTTGTCACACCCTCCCATTATCTTGAACACATAGCCCTTAAATTCCTGTTAATAAAAATAGAATCTTTTTTATTTGATGTGTGGTAATAGAAACTATATAAGACATAAACGAATACAAAACAATAGGCGTACATCTCCAAGTGCATCTCCACTGACTTCTTGAGAAATCCTTTTGTCGAAAAAAACTCGGCTATACAAATTAAACAATTAATCAATAATTAGTCTAAAAATCCAAAATCAAAACAAGTAAACAAAATATAGTAACCAAACAACAAAATGTATTGTCTTTGATTTGACAACCTAAAATGTATAGCTAACCTAATAAGATAACGCCCATTAAATCCAGAAATCAAATTACAGCAGACAAAACTAAATATTATGGTATATCACATATCTAGGCACACTTGCCTAAATATATTAAAGTAAAAGTCATACATATATTATCATTTCCAAAAGTTTGCAAACTATAGCAGAAGTCAAATAGTGATATAATCTATAAAAAATAAAGTGTGTGCTAGTGTTTTAAAATCAAGGTTTGTAATCTAAAGTTTTCTAAAATTCTATCGTAAGGTCTAGAAATTAATGAATGTAGATCTAATTACTAAAAAATAACACAACCTAATATTTTCAACTGAATAAATTTTATACAGAGCTAATTTAAGCATAAATCAGAACACAAATGAAAATCATACAGTAAAACAAACAACTTAGCTACAAAATGAATATAACTACTGTAACATAAGTAAATGATTTTGCATATAAAAAATAAATATAATTTAGAAAATTAAAGTGTGTGCTAATAATTAGTACGTTTGTAATCTAAAGTTTTTTAAAACACAATCGTAACGTCTAGAAACTCATGAATGTAAATCTAATTGCTAATTTATACAGTGCTAATTTGAGCATAAATCAGAACACAAATGAAAATCATACAGTATAACAAACAACTTAGCTACAAAAATGAATAGAATTAATGTAACATAAGTAATTGATTTTGCATTAAAAAAAAATTTAGTAATTGAAATCGTACAGCTTTTGGTCATCGTCAATTTCAAGCTTCTTCTGGCATCCAGTGGTTGGATTTGCAATGTTGAACTACACAAATTAAAAATGAATTAACAAACGAATTATTGCATTTTAATGATAAAAGGCTAAATAAGTATGCGTAGTTGATTCAGTACCTTCATCTTCTTCGCACACAAACAGCCGCCGAGAAGACGATATAATAAAAGTTTCAGATGGATTTAGGGTTTTTGATGTGTGATTTTGCCTTTTATATATTAGGTATACCAAATACCAATACCAATACCAAAACACAACATGACCGGACCCTTTGGTTTGGGCCGTTGGACATCACCTTTCATGATGGGCTTAGTGTATTTGGGTTATTTATTTTTATAATTATTATTCGGAGTATTATTATTATTAATTATTATTATTATTACGAGAAGATATGACCCGTTAAATATTTGGGTGGAGTTTTAGTTAAGATTTTTTATGAAAATAGTTATTTGACACTTTACTCCCCTGTTTGGGGGGTCGGTTTTATTTTTTAAACAAAGTTGGGGGGCTTTATTTGGGAAAAGGAAGGAAAAAGTAAGAAAAAAAAGTGAAAGGACCAAAATACCTCTGATTACTATTCGTCATTTTTGTCTAATAGTTAAAAACTAGTTGTGGAGCCCTCGCTTCGCGCCGGGGGCTCCGTTTTGAATGCGAGTTAAAAAAAAAGTCTTGATCTATTTTGTAAAAAAGAATTTTTTTCGACATCTAACATTGAAGGGTTGTTCCTTTTGTGAAAGTTGCTTCTTTTAGCGTTCGGGTTTTATTTATAAAAAAAAAAGTTAGTTAAGTGGGGGTTCGATTTGTATTTTAATAAAAGTTAGGGGGTTAAGTTTGTGAAATTTGAAAAAAATATACGTATAAAGTGGGAGTTCGATTTCTATTTTAATAAAAGTTAGGGGGTTAAGTTTGTGAAAATTGAATATTAGTAAAAAAAAAGTTAGTAAAGTGGGGGTTCGATTTGTATTTTAATAAAAGTTAGGGGGTTAAGTTTGTGAAATTTGGGAAAAAATATACGTATAAAGTGGGGGTGCGATTTGTATTGTAATAAGAGTATAAAGTGGGGGTGCGATTTGTATTTTAATAAAAGTTGGGGGTTAAGTTTGCGAAAAGTGGAAAAAGGAATAGTACTATTCATTTGGACTTTGTCTTTTAGGTATAGGTATATAATTATTATTTTTTGGAAAGGAAGTATTTATTTATTTCATATAAACAAACAACCATACAATGCTCCCAAGACCACTGAACAAATTTGATGAGTGCACACCAACTCAAAACAATAAGTATCACGACTAGGAACAGAATGCTACTCCCTCACAAGCTATACAATATGACTACACAATACATTAAACCATAAAACTACAAGACATATGAATTGACAAGGGGGCAACACAACGTCCGATAGCTATGGTCATACGACGAAGTTTTGAGGATTATGTATCCAATTGTGTCAGTCGATAACTTTGTATTTGCACCTCTTCGCGATCCATTCGAAACTTGTAACTTGAATTTCATTTAAGGCGACCGGTGTGTTTCAACATTTATTTGAGAAAACCTTTTGAGTACGATTTTTCCAAATTATGTACGCACATGACCACACCACCGTTTGCCAAATAACTTTTCCCACCGATAAAATTGCTTGACCCGAATCAATGAACAAATCCCCCACGTTAATAAAAGGGATCACACCCCGCCCCCACCAATCAAAAACTTTGCACCAAACATTGAAAGCATGTTTACAATGTATTAAGGAATGATTTACCGATTCAATGTCATCATCGCATAAAGGGCAACGAACCGAATTGAGATCATCCCCTCTTTTATCGAGTTCCACTAGAACCGGAAGTCTTAATTTCATTGCTCTCCACACAAAAACCTCCACTTTTTTTGGGACAAGATTGTTGTGTAGCGTTTCACAAATAATGTCACTTGACTGAAGAAGTTGTGAGTTGATCAATGTTGTAAGCGCCTTTGTTGTGAAGATCCCATTACTACTTGGTGTCCATTTCCAAGAATCTTTTTTTTTCCGTATTTAGCACCACGCCTTGTAGCAATTCGATCAAACTTTGAAGCTCTCCTCCCGCACGCCCGGAAGGTTCTCTTGACCACGACCAATTACCCACCCAATTTGAGCCATTTCAAATGATACGATCTTTGACCAAAGCACTAGTGTCGATTTCAAGTCTCCAAAGTCGTTTGAACTTGACTTTTAGAACATCATTAGTATTCCAAGAGCTATTCCAAAAAGAAGTAGATCCACCATCACCTAGAACTTTAGCAAACAGATTTCAAAAAGGAATAGCAATCTCACAAATGTTAGCGCCAATTTTGATAATATCATTCCATACCTATTTGTAAGAATCGATATGAAAAGAATAATCATCAAGAAGCCCACCAGAAGGTCCATAAATACTCAAAATGACCTTGACCCACAAGGAGGTGGTTTCGGTTTTAAACCTCCACCACCATTTGCCAATCAAAGTCATGCTTTTGCCTTTTAAGGTCCCCAAGTTTAACCCACCCTCCTCATAAGGTAATTGAGTAACCTCCCATTTAACCCATGAAATTTTAGGTTTATTTCCCCCCGGCCCGCCTAAAAAAAAAGAACGCCTTACACACTCAATATTTTTTATCACACATGGCGGGGCACGAAAGAGCGAGAAGTAGTACAACGGAAGACTATTCAACATCGATTTAACAAGGGTCAAACGCCCACCAAAAGACACCGATCTAGCTTTCCAATCCGAAAGATGTTTCTCAAATTTATCAATAACCGGTTTCCAACATTCGAGCTTTTTCATGTTACCACCAACGGGAAACCGAGGTAAATAAATGGAGTATTATTGTTATTTAATTTATTACTGGTTTTTAGACCCGTGAAATCACGGGTTTGTTGAAATTAAAATATTAAAAACTAATGGTTCAAACTCTCTTAAATCGGCATACTACATGTACATAAATACAATAAAGCAACGGTAAATATTATGTCACTTTATATCTTGATTTACATAATACTCCGTAAAACTAAATGCTCAACTTCAATTACGAAACGGTTCGAATTGCACAAATGGAACTTAGAGATAAAAAAAATTTACTCGCTACACACTCGAGCCTTCATAATTAAATTCATTACAATTTTTGTAATTGCAGCTGCATATTGACGCGTTTTTAAATCTGCATTATAGCTTTTTAATGACACGTGATCTTTTGATTCTTGGGTAGTAAGAACTTCTTTACCAAGTTAAAACACATGTTTAATTCAATGGCCACACAATAGAACTTACAGGAATTTAGAATTTATTCAATAACCACACAATTAAAACATAGTAATTTAGAATTTATCATTCGTCTTGTTGTATCTTTGAAGTTATTTTGCTGAATTGCCCAGCCTATATGTGATGACCCGGAAATTTTTGACCAAATTTAAACTTAATCTTTGTATGATTAACGTTTCCGACACGATAAGCAAAGTCTGAAAAACTGAATCTCAATATTTTGAACTACTTTCATATGATCAAATACCCTTCGTTTGTTCTCGACGATTCGCGAATAATTATATGTAAATAGATACATATGTGCACTATAACTTGAAAACATAACAATGTATTAATTGTATGATATTGTTCATTAAACTCATTAGTTTAATTATCTATTTGAATATTTATGATAGGTTGGAGTATTAATTGTATGAATAACTTGCGATGTGTATTTTACAACGTGTTTATGAATATTGAATATATATTAACTTGGTTATAAAAAGTTTGATAATACTATTATTGTAGTAAATAACGAGACGATGATTTATAGAAGTATTTGACCAAAACACTCAATTGTATAAGTTATATTTCGAGTGATATAGTTTAGGGATAATTTAAGTCTATATTTTGGCAAAGGTACGAGTCACGAAAGGTAAAGTACAAGTTTTCTCAGTATACGAAATGACGTTCGAAAAACCAGAACCGGGACATAAGTCGAGTGACGACGTACGACTTATCGGAACAAAAATTGCAAGTCACCTATACACGAGAATATAATATAATATATATATATATAATTAATATAATTATATATATTATATATATTATATATATAATTTAATATTATGTCGACGAGCTAGCAAACAAAGGAACCAGGCTGGACACAGGTGGCCATGCGATCGCATGGCCATATGCCCATGAAACCATGCGATCGCATGGAGGGAGGGGGCAGGCCAAGTACTATAAAGTTCGACGTTTTTCAGTTTCTGATTCATTTCATTTAATCTCTCGACATCTCTCTCTCTCAATATATATAATTATATTTATTATTATTATTATTATTATTATTATTATTATTATTATTATTATTTGTGACGACCCGAAAATTTCCGATCAAATTTAAACTTAATCTTTATATGTTTCCGACACAATAAGCAAAGTCTGTAATGTTAAGTCTCCAAACTTTGGAACTATGTTCATATATTCAAATGACCTTTTGACTATTCCCGACGATTCACGAACAATTATGCGTAATTAAAAATGTAAAATAATAATAATAATTACAAGTATAGCTGTTACATTATTACATTCAATATTGATAATATTATTAAAACTTATTATATGAAATTTGATACATTTGAGTTATTATAATTACTAATATTATTGTTACCATTATTAACATCGTTATTATTATTATAACCAATAGTAAAGTTACAATTTTAATTATTATGATTAATATTAGAGATATTATTGGATATAGATATTATATTGAACATTAAAGATAATTAATATTATCATTAATAAGATTATTATTATCATTGATTAATTATCAGTATAGTTTTTATTATATATTATTAATGTTAAGTATTATTATTATTAATATAATTATTGTTATTATTATTGACATTATCATTATTGATATTAGTATTTTTATTATTATTATTGTAATATTATTAGTATTCTTATTAAAATTAATAATAACATTCACAAATTTATAAATTTATATTATTAATTAATATTACAAAAATTAATATAACAGATATATATATATAAACAGATATATAAATACAGTTATATATAAATATAATTATATAAATAGATATATATATGAAAAACATTTACTAATATGTATATATACAGATATATATAAAAAATAAAAATAAATTAAAATAAAATAAGTACAGATATATTACTAGGATCCAATTCATATCATAAACAACTTTATCAATTTTGTTTTCTATTCCCAATTCATGTCACCAGTCGAATGTATCAAATATGTAACAACAAATTATGGACATCAAAGTCTTTAAATTGTACGATTCAATTGTAGCCATTATCTGTTTATTTAATTTTGTTTCTTGTTTTATATTACTGCTGAAATATTCCAGCGATATATATCTGTATACGATTTTTTGTAATTGTCGAATTCTTATTACAAGTCATTCTCAATCACATCTAAAAGCAGAAATCGTTCATTGCATATATTACTTTGTAATTTGTAATGGAAGGAAACCAACAAAATACGGAAAATAAATTCGATATCCCCTGTTCTTACTCCTTCTTCAAACAAATCGATTTTTTAACGAAATTCAAAAATTGAAAATGCAGTGTTGTTAGGAATCGTTCATCCAATATTTCTGTAAAGTTTCAATTACCAATTTTTATTATCGAGTAAAAATTTCGAAGTCAAAGTTTTGGTTTTCAAAAGTCAAACATACTTCTTCAAACGAATTCATGTAATCTGTTGCGATACAGGTTCAATAAATGATACTAGTGTATTCTAATAATTATAAGTAAGATATTTCATGAAAATACCTGGGTCTCAAAACGTTCCAAAATGAAAATCAATTTTTTTTTTCTTTTGTTCTTCGTGAACTGATGTACAGCAGGTTTTAAATTATTATTTTTTTCCTTTTCGTTTAAATAATAAATACCAACAATCACTACTAGTTGTTTCCGTTTCATTTATACATCCTAATTCAAACCCAAAACTCACGGATATGATTTAGATTTGTCTCTGGTCGATTTGAAAGTTAGAAGAAGAAGAAAGTGGTGACAGGAACTAACGGGCTAATTAATATTATATAGGATTCTATACAGAAAATCAGAAATGGATCATTGGTTTAAGGGGTGTTTGGTTGAGCGGGTGGTCGTGAGTTCGAGTCCCGGCTCTGACGATTTATTTCTTTTTAAGCTATAAGAGGTAGTTTTCAACACCAAAAGTTTTATTATTATTATTATTATTATTATTTTTTTTTTTTTTTTTTTTTTGTTATTGCTGTTATTATTATGATTATTGTTATTATTAGAATTACTAGTATTATAATTAATATTACAAACATAGTTATAAGTAATATAATCATTGTTATTATTATTAACATTATTCATGTATTCATTATTATAAATTTTGATATTTAAGAATTAGTTATCATTATTATTATTAGGATTATAGTTATAATTAAGTGTATTATTATTATTATTATTATTATTATTATTATTATTATTATTATTATTATTATTATTATTATTATTATTATTATTAGTATTATATCTATTATTATTATTATTATTATTAGGAGTATTAGTTATGATATTATTATTAATTTTAAGACTTTAATATTATTATCATTATGATGAAAAGGTTTATTATTATTATCATTATGAAAATAATACAAATTATTATTATTTTCGTAAATATTAGTATTAGTATTTTTTTTTATAAATAATAGAATAGTTATTATTAACATAAGTATTATTATGTATATTATCACGAGTATTATTATTATGTAATTACTAAAATCAATATCATAACTATCATTAACAGTAAAATTAATATTTTTACAAATATCATTATTAATATTATTGTTATTATCACTAATAGAGTTATTATTAACATAAGTATATTATTAACGTTATTATCATTATTTTTACTAATATTAACTTAGTATAGTTAGAACTACTGTTTTGATAAACAAATAAAATACATAAATATACATATTTAACACATATAAGATAACAAAATATTTTATTATATAAAAGGAATATATATGAAATATAAATATATTAGTAATATAAAAATAATATCATTAATAGGTTATATATATACATATACTTATTCGATCACAATTATGTGTATTAATATATATACAAATGATATAGGTTCGTGAATCCGAGGTCAACCCTGCATTGTTCAATATCGTCATATGTATTTTTACTACAAAATACATTATTGTGAGTTTCATTTGCTCCCTTTTTAAATGCTTTTGCAATATATATTTTTGGGACTGAGAATACATGCGCTGCTTTTATAAATGTTTTACGAAATAGACACAAGTAATCGAAACTACATTCTATGGTTGGATTATTAAACCGGATATGCCCCTTTTTAGTCTGGTAATCTAAGAATTAGGGAACAGACACCCTAATTGACGTGAATCCTAAAGATAGATCTATTGGGCCCAACAAGCCCCATCCAAAGTACCGGATGCTTTAGTACTTCGAATTATCATGTCCGAAGGGAGTCCCGGAATGATAGGGGATATTCTATATGCATCTTGTTAAGGTCGGTTACCAGGTGTTCAAGCCATATGAATGATTTTTGTCTCTATGCATGGGACGTGTATTTATGAGAACTGAAAATGAAAATCTTGTGGTCTATTAAAATGATGAAAATGTTTATTTATGTTAAACTAATGAACTCACCAACTTTTTGGTTGACACTTTAAAGCATGTTTATTCTCAGGTATGAAAGAAATCTTCCGCTGTGCATTTGCTCATATTAGAGATATTACTTGGAGTCATTCATGACATATTTCAAAAGATGTTTCATTCGAGTCGTCGAGTTCATCAAAGATTATTATTAAGTCAATTATAGTTGGATATATTATGAAATGGTATGCATGCCGTCAACTTTCAATGAAATGAAAGTTTTTCTTTTAAAAACGAATGCAATGTTGTAAAATGTACCATATAGAGGTCAAGTACCTCGCGATGTAACCAAATGTAATGTATTCGTCCAAATGGATTAGGACGAGTCGTTATAGGTGGCATCAGAGCTGGTATAATTTCGTCCATGTGTGGCGGGTTAGTCGTAAATGAGGTTCTCACAGTGTTACCTGTGACGAAGCATTGGCTCTTACTCCTTGCGATCCCTTATGAGGGTTGGCAGTAGCCGAGAGGCAGGCCCTAAAATCAGTATCTGAGGTACACTCAGTGGTCACCAGGCGGTTAGCTGGGAAGGCACTGGGTGGGACGGTGGTTGTCCCCACTGTAATGACATGTGGTATCAGAGTGGTGGTCTTAGCGAACCAGGTCTTGCATTAGTGTGCCTAACTGATAGTTGTTTAGATGCATTAGTGAGTTTTGACTTCGACCGTGTCTGCATGTCAAACGTTTTGCTTATCATTTCATGTCGAAAATTACCTGCTTATCATTCTTAGTCTAGACGCATCTTATTGCATTGATTGCATGAATAGTGTATAGACAAAATTCATATCTTAGTGTATCTATTACTGTTACCTTTGCCTGACAGCTTCCGTAGATTCCTCCGTAACTTATGGGATTTTAGTATTATATATGCATATGTAAATTATGTATTGCAGGATACTAATCTACATCTTATAATCTATTTCTTATCGAAAATCCTTCATCTGATCGTACGAGATGAATCCCTCAACCAGTTCGAATTCCTCGGATTCCAACGGCTATTTCGATATAGAGTTTCACCTAAGCTCCGAAAGCAGTGTCACCAGAATAAATCAATTAATTCATTTGATGGGTTCGTAGTCTACTTAATCAATGGAGACGCGAAGAAGGCAATCCCTTCCATTAACCGAATTCACCTCTTGGTGAAGAACCTGAAGCACTTACCGGCGAACCTGTCCGAAATACCATATTCACCCTCATTTCCAGGATATCTTGCAATGATTATATGATATCCCAAATTCTAAACCTTATTCATCCGCTCATTTCGACCGACAATCATCCAGAATAATGGAAGAAGTCAACGAGCTTCGCGCTCAAGTAATCAATTTGGAAAACATAGTGCAAAATTTACCAACTTCAGCAACATCACCGGCACCAACAGTACCATCAGTAACAACACCAGTACCACCAACAACCCAAGTTCAAACATCACATGCCTCAACATCTCATTTTGTATCTCGAGCATAATCATCGTTCTACGTATCATTCTACATCAAGTATCTTCGTTCTTCATGGCGATTATGTAATCTCTAATGTTTTAGAGATTATGTATTCTAGTTCTAACGGTAAATCAAATGTGATTAATATTATATTAACTCATTAAATTCATGATTACATCTGAAGAAAATATATACGTATATATGTTTTCATAAAGATTGTAATTAAAAATTCTTTTGTACAAACTATTAATGGTGAAAATATTTTAGCGGGTAGGTAATACCCGAGGAATATTTAGATTTCACCTTAATAAGTTACACTGTACATTCGTCGAAGCTGATTCAACAGTCATTTACTATCCTACTTATAACCACCGATATACGTATCCGTTCACCGCAGGATAACTATTTTCATTCAATTTCATATTTGGATTTTGACCTATCAGAATCCAACAAGTGGCATAATGAAGAAAACATTTGACAAAATAAAATTTGTTAGAAACAAACAAATTAACTATGAGAAATTCTGTTAAGAATCCACGTTAACAAAATCCTAGCTAACTATTCCTAGCTAACTGATTAATTCCGTATTACATTTTACTTATCGCAATTTATTTATCGCAATTTATTTATCGCAATTTTAATTCTCGCAATTTTATTTATCGTCATTTAAATACTGTTATTTACGCATTTAAATATCGGGACATGTATACAAGGTTTTGACATATCATATCGACGCATCTATATATATTATTTGGAATAACCATAGACACTCTATATGCAGTAATGCATGAGTTAGCTATACAGGGTTGAGGTTGATTCTACAATAATATATATACTTTGAGTTGTGATCGAGTCTGAGACATGTACACGGGTCACGATACATATTAATTAATTCGAATATTATAAATTAAACTATATATGAATTATTGGACTGTTAACTGTGAACTATCGACTGTGGACTAATAACATTGGACAATTAAAATGAATTAAAATATTGATTATAACATATGAAACTAAACATTTCTTCAAGTTTGCCACTTGAATTCATCTTAAAACTCATTTGTATCTTGACGATTACAATCTGTGTTCAAACCTTTCACGATTCTTGAAAATACCTCAATCGAGAGGATGAACCAACCGCACTTCATCTACAGAAGAAAAGATTAATGCATATAGTTATGCACCTGAAAACACTCGGAACATGAGTAAACGTTTAACACGTAGCTGTGCTAATTCCTTTGCGTTATTATTACCCAAAATAACTTGGTAATCCCTTTCAAAGCAGTAAATTTTGTCACATCTCCAGCAAGTCAACTTCGACTTTTCGTTCGAAACAACCTTATCATAACCTTGATATATATGCATACTCTTTTATTGTTACCGGAGAACCTTTTATATTCCACCATATTATCAGTAGACGTACCAGCAACCTCGTTGTTCTCGGCTTAAATCTCTCTGATAAATCATTATATTTATTCATTAAAACCCTATCATACACTCATCCGCATCTTGTAACGAGAACTGACATATTAATTACCGGGAATCAGAAATTAGTACTTTGAAAACTCACCGCATATCTACATCAATAGTTATATGTATAACATTTATCTCTTAGAATTATGATCTTTCATTCTGAAAAGCACTCAGTCTACGAATTAATACTCTGAATTTTGAAAAGTTGAATGAAGCAATAAAAAAAAACTGTAAACGATCTCAACAGCCAAAAGTTGATGATAAAGAATTGTATGTTGGCAAAACTCAGAAAAAGTTTGAAACTGAAAAACTGATTGAGCAAACTACGAAGGAGTCTCTGAACAAATCACAAGGACTAAACTTGTACATTAAGAATCCTGATGATTCTGTTTCTGATGAAATCTTTAGCGAATACCTTGCTTCTGACTCCAAACTCTTGCGGATAAATTTTCTTCACCATCCTTCGATATTAGAAATTCCAAGATATTATCGTATCTTTCATTATAAATATCCTCCATATTTCTAAAGATATTTTCATAACTATTCTTATCTGAAATTATTAATCTCTTCGTGCTATCAGTGTTACATCATATAGAAACTGTTAGTTTCTATATTTTGTAAACTTTCGAGCTTAAAATATGAATGTTATTGGAGTAATGTTGGGAACTGATGCATGAGTTAGTATAATATAATGACACTTGATCAACGTGATTATATTACAGTAAATCATGCTGAGTTTCTAATGGAACGTGATGATTCACAGACCATAACGTCATCACATGCCATGTTACATAACTCTTTCATTCTACTTAACTTCTGAACATATCAAGAAAGTATATTCTTGATAGTTCTATTCTCGGTGATTCATGTAATTTGACAAATCAAATCGTGTGATTACGTTCCTTCTTGGTTAGAACATTAAGTTCATTCGAAACTTCGTACTTATGAATTTTGGACTATTACTCGCTTCACTAGACGTCGAGAGGATAATAAAAAGGCAAAGAGATCCAAAATATAAGAGAAAATATAAAGCCCAACAACAACACGGAGGTTACAAACTATGGATATTAATACGAATAGCAATATAAAGACATGGTATAATTAAGAATAGTATCACCCAAGGTAATAGTAAAAGTAAAAAGATTTTTCTGGTGGAAGATTGAAAAGAAGGATGACAGAAATGATAACTAGAAAAATATCAAGGATTAGAATGGGATTAAGCATTTTCACAATCTTTTGGATGTATGAACTAAGAAAGAAAGTATAGGAATGGTGAGAATAATGGAAAGGAAGAGCTTAATTTATAATGAAAATATCAGACAGAGTAATCGAGGCAGATCACCGTATTTAATTATAGAGATCTTAATTTCTTTATTCGCCGAAGAATCAAATCTTTTAGATTTCGAAGACTTTCTTTATATCCCTTGAATTCTGAAATTCAACCAAGACAACGTTAAAAGTTAAGACACACCTTATTTTCTAAGATCAACAGTGACTACGTCACCGGTTAGGACAAACTTGCATATACTCATTTCACTCTTTTGTGATAGCTTCCATTTGTACTCTTTGAATAATCGAATTGTTTTATCCATATTACTCAATGATGATAAAACTCTATTTATCAACACATATTCGTCATGAAAACATTTTTATTGTTAACCATGACCACCTCACTCAAATTTCGGGACGAAATTTCTTTAACGGGTAGGTACTGTGACGACCCGGAAATTTCCGATCAAATTTAAACTTAATCTTTATATGTTTCCGACACGATAAGCAAAGTCTGTAATGTTAAGTCTCGAAAACTTTGGAACTACGTTCATATATTCAAGTCACCTTTTAACTATTCCCGACGATTCACGAACAATTGTGCGTAATTAAAAATGTAAAATAATAATAATTAAGTATTATTGAAATGTGTGTGTATATATATATATATATATATATATATATATATATATATATATATATATATGATTATAATTATTATTAATAAGTATGATTATATGGTAATATATATAATGTGTATAAATAATAAATGTTCAACATATATTATCATATAATATATAATTAAATGTAATTACAAGTATAGTTGTTACATTATTACATTCAATATTGATAATATTATTAAAACTTATTATATGAAATTTGATACATTTGATTTATTATAATTACTAATATTATTGTTACCATTATTAACATCATTATTATTATTATAACCAATAGTAAAGTTACAATTTTAATTATTATGATTAATATTAGTGATATTATTGGATATAGATATTATATTGAACATTAAAGATAATTAATATTATCATTAATAAGATTATTATTATCATTGATTAATTATCAGTATAGTTTTTATTATATATTATTAATGTTAAGTATTATTATTATTTAATATAATTATTGTTATTATTATTGACATTATCATTATTGATATTAGTATTTTTATTATTATTATTGTAATATTTTTAGTATTCTTATTAAAATTAATAATAAAATTCACAAATTTATAAATTTATATTATTAATTAATATTACAAAAATTAATCTAACAGATATATAAATACAGTTATATATAAATATAATTATATAAATAGATATATATATATATATGAAAAACAGTTACTAATATGTATATATACAGATATGTATAAAAAAAAATAAAAAAAATAAAATAAGTACAGATATATTATTACGGATCCAATTCATATCATAAATAACTTTATCAATTTTGTTTTCTATTCCCAATTCATGTCACCAGTCGAATGTATCAAATATGTAACAACAAATTATGGACATCAAAGTCTTTAAATTCTACGATTCAATTGTAGCCATTATCTGTTTATTTAATTTTATTTCTTGTTTTATATTACTTCTGAAATATTCCAGCGATATATATCTGTATACGATTTTTTGTAATTGTCGAATTCTTGTTACAAGTCATTCTCAATCACATCTAAAAGCAGAAATCGTTCATTGCATATATTACTCTGTAATTTGTAATGGAAGGAAACCAACAAAATACAGAAAATAAATTCGATATCCCCTGTTCTTACTCATTCTTCAAACAAATCGATTTTTTAAAGAAATTCAAAAATTGAAAATGCAGTGTTGTTAGGAATCATTCATCCAATCTTTCTGTAAAGTTTCAATTACCAATTTTTAGTATCGAGTAAGAATTTCGAAGTCAAAGTTTTGGTTTTCAAAAGTCAAACATATTTCTTCAAACAAATTCGTGTAATCTGTTGTGATACAGGTTCAATAAATGATACTAGTGTATTCTAATAATCATAAGTAAGATATTTCATGAAGATACCTGGGTCTCAAAACGTTCCAAAATGAAAATCAAATTTTTTTTCTTTTGTTCTTCGTGAACTGATGTACAGCAGGTTTTAATTTTTTTTTCCTTTTCGTTTAAATAATCAATACCAACAATCACTACTAGTTGTTTCCGTTTCATTTATACATCCTAATTCAAACCCAAAACTCACGGATATGATTTAGATTTGTCTCTGGTCGATTTGAAAGTTAGAAGAAGAAGAAAGTGGTGACAAGAACTAACGGGCTAATTAATATTAGATAGGATTCTATACAGAAAATCAGAAATGGATCATTGGTTTAAGGGGTGTTTGGTTGAGCGGGTGGTCGTGAGTTCGAGTCCCGGCTCTGACGATTTATTTCTTTTTAAGCTATAAGAGGTAGTTTTCAACACCAAAAGTTTTATTATTATTATTATTATTATTATTATTATTATTATTATTATTATTATTATTATTATTATTATTATTATTATTATTATTATTATTATTATTATTATTATTATTATTATTATTATTTTTGTTGTTGTTGTTATTATGATTATTGTTATTACTAGGATTACTAGTATTATAATTAATATTACAAACATAGTTATAAGTAATATAATCATTGTTATTATTATTAACATTATTCATGTATTCATTATTATAAATTTTGTCATTTAAGAATTAGTTATCATTATTATTATTAGGATTATAGTTATAATTAAGTGTATTATTATTATTATTATTATTATTATTATTATTATTATTATTATTATTATTATTATTATTATTATCATAATTATTAGTATTATATCTATTATTATTATTATTATTATTATTATTATTATTATTATTATTATTAGGAGTATTAGTTATGATATTATTATTAATTTTAAGACTTTAATATTATTATCATTATGATGAAAAGGTTTATTATTATTATCATTATGAAAATAATACAAATTATTATTATTTTCGTAAATATTAGTATTAGTATTTTTTTTATAAATAATAGAATAGTTATTATTAACATAAGTATTATTATGTATATTATCACGAGTATTATTATTGTGTAATTACTAACATCAATATCATAACTATCATTAACAGTAAAATTAATATTTTTACAAATATCATTATTAATATTATTGTTATTATCACTAATAGAGTTATTATTAACATAGTATATTATTAACGTTATTATCATTATTTTTACTAATATTAACTTAGTATAGTTAGAACTACTGTTTTGATAAACAAATAAAATACATAAATATACATATTTAACACATATAACATAACAAAATATTTTATTATATGAAAGGAATATATATGAAATATAAATATATTAGTAATATAAAAATAATATCATTAATAGGTTATATATATACATATACTTATTCGATCACAATTATGTGTATTAATATATATACAAATGATATAGGTTCGTGAATCCGAGGTCAACCCTGTATTGTTCAATATCATCATATGTATTTTTACTACAAAATACATTATTGTGAGTTTCATTTGCTCCCTTTTTAAATGCTTTTGCAATATATATTTTTGGGACTGAGAATACATGCGCTGCTTTTATAAATGTTTTACGAAATAGACACAAGTAATCAAAACTACATTCTATGGTTGGATTATTAAACCGAATATGCCCCTTTTTAGTCTGGTAATCTAAGAATTAGGGAACAGACAACCTAATTGACGCGAATCCTAAAGATAGATCTATTGGGCCCAACAAGCCCCATCCAAAGTACCGGATGCTTTAGTACTTCGAATTTATCATGTCCGAAGGGAGTCCCGGAATGATAGGGGATATTCTATATGCATCTTGTTAAGGTCGGTTACCAGGTGTTCAAGCCATATGAATGATTTTTGTCTCTATGCATGGGACGTATATTTATGAGAACTGAAAATGAAAATCTTGTGGTCTATTAAAATGATGGAAATGTTTATTTATGTTAAACTAGTGAACTCACCAACCTTTTGGTTGACACTTGAAAGCATGTTTATTCTCAGGTATGAAAGAAATCTTCCGCTGTGCATTTGCTCATATTAGAGATATTACTTGGAGTCATTCATGACATATTTCAAAAGACGTTGCATTCGAGTCGTCGAGTTCATTAAAGATTATTATTAAGTCAATTATAGTTGGATATATTTTGAAATGGTATGCATGCCGTCAACTTTCGATGAAATCAAAGTTTGTCTTTTAAAAACGAATGCAATGTTGTAAAATGTACCATATAGAGGTCAAGTACCTCGCGATGTAACCAAATGTAATGTATTCGTCCAAATGGATTAGGACGGGTCGTTATATTATTATTATTATTATTATTATTATTATTATTATTATTATTATTATTATTATTATTATTATTATTATTATTATTATTATTATTATTATATTTATTATTAATTCTAATATTACTATTAGTAGTATTAGTGTTGTTATTAATTAATATTATAAATAAAATACTACGACGAGGTCTTGAGCGTGTCACTTTCAAAATGGGTTTCGAGCGGGATAGAGCTAAGGAAACTATGGGTTATAGCTATGGAGGTTATGGGTAATGTTCATGGGTATTGTTCGCAAGTCAAACCTAGTATTTATCATCTCTGTTGCATCTACGTACTTTCCTGCAATATTGAATCACAATATTGATACGTGAGCATTCATATCTTATCTTTTATATATTAATAGTGCATCCCTGACTAGTGCTCGAATATATATGTTTGTACATGCTGGTATGCTTTAATTTTGTCGTTAAACAGTTTATGATGAATCACGAATTTAATCCATATATTACTGATATAAGGTATATGATATGCATATTTTTGGAAAGCTGGCAAAAAATCAATAACTTTTCATTTAGAAATCGCGTAATTTCGATGAACGAATTTAAAAATATGGTCAACTGAATTATGATTAACATTAATTGAAATTGATTTTGAATCTGCAATTGATATTTAAACAACTTATTTATAAGATTGATAAATTGTACTTTCAAATATTACTAATCGAGTAAATGAATCCTTATATAAGGCACATCTCGTTTTGTTGAACAATTGTCAAAATTGACTTTTTGAAATGACGTTTGATAACTTTTGTTTGTCGATCTCGAGCATTAGCATTGTGATACACTATGACCTGACCTCGCTTGATAGACATTTATTGACCAACATATGTTCTCTAGGTTGAGATCTACGGTTATTTGGTATTCCGAGTTTCGGTCACATTTCGGTGAATGACTTTATGTGCTGCTAAGGTGAGTTTCATTTGCTCCCTTTTTAATTGCTTTTGCAATCTATATTTTTGGGCTGAGAATACATGCACTTTATTTTAAACGCAATGGATACAAGTACATACTAAATTCTACACCGAGTTTGAACCGAAAATCCCTTAGCTTTGGTAACTAGCAACTGCCAGTTATAAGAACGAGTAGGTGCGACTAGTTATATATGGATCCATAGGGCTTGAAATCCCCATCTGTTCCAGGTATAGAGACCCTAGCCTGAACTATAAAAACGGACGTATGCTTTTTGAGGTTAGTACACGTTGGTTTGCGTGTATTATACATGTTGGTTGCATGTATGTTAAAACAGGGGTACTTATTATATATACGTTAAAGTTTAGTTACCAGGGTGCTCAATCTTGTAGAATATTTTGATAAACGTTTCTGGATGAAACAACTGAAATCTTGTGATCCACCTTTATATACAGATTATACGAAACATTAAAACTATGAACTCACCAACCTTTGTGTTGACACTTGTTAGCATGTTTATTCTCAGGTTCCCTAGAAGTCTTCCGCTGTTTGCTTATATGTTATACAAGCTATGTGCACAGAGTCATACATGCTTTATTCGAGAAAATATTGCATTCACAAAATCATCACCATGTATCTTATTCTGACTGCATTGTCAACGGAAGTATTATTGTAAACCATTATTTACGGTGATTGTCTATATGTAGAAATCATCAGATGTCGAAAACTTCAGATTTAAATATTCATTTATGGTATATCTTTTCAAAACGAATGCAATTTTTACAAAACGTATCATATAGAGGTCAAATACCTCGCAATGAAATCGATGAATGACGTATTCATCCATATGGATTTGGAGCGATCGTCACAGTTGGTATCAGAGCTTGAGGTCATAGGGAATCAGAATTTGCATTAGTGTGTTTAACTGGTAATTGTTAGGATGCATTAGTGAGTCTGGAATATGACCGTATCTGTTTTTACCGAGTTTTGCTTATCATTCCTTGTCAGAAATTACACGCTTATCATTCTTAAATCTAGACACGTTTTCCTGCATTTATTGCAAAAATAGTGTATAGACAAATTTCATATCTTAAGCATATCTATTACAGTAAACTATGTCTTGCACTTTCCAAAAATTTCTCCGTAATTTATGGGATTTTGGTTATTATATATATATATATATATATATATATATATATATATATATATATATATATATATATATATATATATATATATATATATATGTAAATTATGTATCGGAGAATACCAAACTAAATCCTATAATCTATCTCATATCAAAAATCAATTCCCTGATTATACAAGATGGATCATGTATCTAATTCAAATTCCTTAGATTCCGACAATTATTCCGATATGGAGTTTCACTCGAGCTCCGAAAGCAGTGTGACCGGAATGGATTAACCAATTATCCATCATCTATTCTGGATGAGTTGGGGATGGGTTCGTAGTTTACTTAATCATTGGAGACAAGAAGAAGGCGATCTCTTCCATCCACCACATTGTCCTCTTGGCGAAGAACCTGAAGCACTTACCGACGAACCTGTTCGTAATACCATTTTCTCTCTCTCATCTCTAGAGTATCTCGTCATGATTATATACTATCTCGCATTCTAGATCTCATTCACCCGCTCGCCCGAACCGCCAATCATCCCGGGGTAGTAGAAGAAGTCAACGAGCTTCGCGCTCGGGTAGTGACTTTAGAGAATATGGTGCAAAGGTTACAAGCACCAGCAGCATCACCGGCATCAACAGTACCACTATCGTCACCACCAACAGTATCATTACCACCACCACCAACAACATCCGCATCCCATACCTCGACATCACAAACTATACCTTGAACATCAACGTCATACGCACCATAGATACCAAGGAATACCAACAACAACAAACGATGAAGTATTGATTCATAACTTCATCGAAGAAATATTCTACAGAGAATATGTAGTTTCTAAAAGTTTTAGAGATTATATATTCTAGTCCTAGTCAAAAACTAGATATGATTAATATTATGTTAACTCATTAAATCCATGATTACATCTAAAGAAAATATATATGTAGGTATATTTTCATAAAGATAGTAATTAAGAAAATTCTTTTGTACAAACTATTAATGGTGAGAATATTTTAACGGGTAGGTAATACTCGAGAGATATATAAATTCACAATTAATATGTTACATTCTTCGATTCTGATTCAACAAATCATCAACTATACTCACTACTTTCACAACGAGATATATTCTTACATAAAAATCAAAACAACCATACTCATTCAAATTCAATTACATATTCTGATTTTAACATATCAGAATCCAAGTCGAGATATAACCGATATCATCATTCTTAGATTCCTACATTTTTCGAAGCTATATTTTGACTTCAAAACTGTGCTAGAACATCATTTCTATTTATAGAACCCAGAAAAGTATTTGTGTCATTCAAAATCCTAGAACATCATGTGAATATTATCGATTACAATCTATGTTCAAATCCCTCGAAACTCCTGAAGACACTTCAAATAATGACTCATCGAGATGATGATCCAACCACATGTTAATCGCAGTCTTGTACTTGAAAAACCCTCGAAACCAAAGTCATAATTTAACATGTATCCATGTCAGCCCCTTTGCATTTATTAGCTAAAATAACTTTTCAATTCCTTCTAAAAATAGACAGCTTTGTCACAGCTCCAACAAACTAACTTCAATTGTTCATTCGAATAAGCCTTGTTATAATGATTACCCTTTCATCATTATTATAGAATTTTTATTTATTTATTCCGCCACATTAGCAGTAAACTTACCAACAACTTCATTGACCTTAAAGCCTCTCCGAAGAATCACTATACTTATTCATTGAAACCCTATCAAGTACTCATCCACATCTTGTAACAATAATTGCCATACCAACTACCGAAAATTAGCAATCAGTATTTTGAATCTCACAGTATTTCTACGCCAATAGTTATATATATGCATATAACTTCTATCTTCTAGACTTATATATTTTGAATGTGAAGTTTCTGAAAAACACCCCAATCTACGATTTAGTTCTTGAAATTTTGAAAAATGCTGAGGAAGCAGCAAAAACTGTAAACTACCTTAACAGTAAAAAGTTTGATGATAAAGAATAGTGTATTGGTAAAGCTCAGAAAAAGAGAAGTTTTGGAACTGGGAAACGGATTGAGCAAACTATGAAGGAGGCTGTGGACAAATCACAAAGACTAAACCTACCTTCAAAGAATCCAAATGATTCAGTATCTGCTGAAGTCATTAACGAATACCTTGCTCCTGACTCTAACCTTTATGAACAAATCTTCTTCCTCATCCTTCGATATTAGAAATTCTAAGATATTATCATATCTTTCATTATAAATATCTTCGATATTTCTGAAAATATCTTCATAACTATTATTATTCGAAATTATTAATCTCTTCGCGCTATTTGTGTTACATCATAAAAGAAACTATTTTAGTTTCTAAATTCTGAAAATTTCGAAAAATTGATGTTTTTGAAGTAGTATTGGGAATTGAAGCATGAGTTAGTATAATATAATGATACTTGATCAACGTGATTATATTTCAGTAAGTCATGCTGAGTTTCTAATGAAACGTGATAAAGGTTCACAGATCACACCCTCATCATGAACCATGTTACATAACTCTTTCATTCTATTTAACCTCTAATTATATCAAGAAAATATTTTTCTTGATGATTCGGTCTTTTCCAGATATTCTGGTAATTTGACAAATCAAATCGTGCTATTACCTTTCCTTTCTACTTTGTATATTATGATCATTCGAAACTCCATACCTACGAATTCTGGACCATTATTCGCTTGACTTGAAGTCGGGAAGGAAAAACAAAAGCATGGAGCTCCTAAATATAAGGGAAAAATATAAAGCCCGATAACAACCCCGAAATTTCAAACCGTGTATATATCTATGCGTATAGCAATATAAAAACACGGGAGAATGAAAAACACTATAACCCCAAGGTAATAGTAGAAGAAAATAACTTCCTCTGGTGGCAGATGAAAAAGAAGAATTAAGGATACGATAGCCAGGAAAATATCAATAATCAGAACTGAATTAAGCATTTTCACAATCTATTGGGATGTATGAAATAAGAAAGAATATTATAGGAGTGATGAAAATAAATGAAACGGAAGAGGTCAATTTATAGCGAAATATCAGACATAGCAATCGAGGCAGGTTACGCATTTAATAAAAGGAAATCTTAATTTTCTTAATTTCTGAAGAATCAAATTTTATTTAAATTATGAAGATTTTCTATTACTTAAAATTCGGAAATCAATCGTTACTACGTCAAGAGTTAAAACAAATCTCTATTCTCCATTTCACTCTATTACGATAACTTCCTCCATACGCTTCGAGTAATCGGATTGTTTTATTCATATTATTCAACGGTGATAAAATTCGATTTATCAACTCATATTCGTCATGAAAACATTTTTATTGTTAGTCATGACGACCTCACTCAAATTTCGGGACGAAATTTCTTTAACGGGTAGGTACTGTGATGACCCGGAAATTTCTGACCAAATTTAAACTTAATCTTTGTATGATTAACGTTTCCGACACGATAAGCAAAGTCTGAAAAACTGAATCTCAATATTTTAAACTACTTTCATATGTTCAAATACCTTCGTTTGTTCTCGACGATTCGCGAACAATTATATGTAAATAGATAGATACATATATGCACTATAACTTGAAAACATAACAATGTATTAATTGTATGATACTGTACATTAAACTCATTAGTTTAATTATCTATTTGAATATTTATGATAGGTTGGAATATTAATTGTATGAATAACTTGCGATGTGTATTTTACAACGTGTTTATGAATATTGAATATATATTAACTTGGTTATAAAACGTTTGATAATACTATTATGAGTTGTAATTACTTGCATCCATAAATTTGCTTGAAAACAAAGGGACCAATGAGAACGCGACATGTGGAGCAAAAATCATATGTGATTGAAAAAAATATATTTCGAAAATTTATTTTTTTTTGATTTTTTTTTCGAAATTTTTTTTTCGAATTTTTTTTTCGAATTTTTTTTTTCGATTTTTTTTAAATCATATGTGATTATGCATGTCAATCACATGTGATTGTAAACCCAATCACATGTGATTATCCATGGCAAATCCAATCACATGTGATTGTACAATTTAATCACATGTGATTGTGCAGGTAAATCACATGTGATTGTAAAAAAAAATTAAAAAAAATTTCGAAAAAATTAAAAATTTTTAATTTCGAAAAAAAATTAAAAATTTTGAATTTTTTTCAATCACATGTGATTTTCGCGACACATGTCGCGCTCTCATTGATCCCTTGGATCTCAACTTAATTTATGGACTCAAATGAATATTCCTCATACTATTATTGTAGTAAATAACGAGACGATGATTTATAGAAGTATTTGACCAAAACACTCAATTGTATAAGTTATATTTTGAGTGATGTAGTTTAGAGATAATTTAAGTCTATATTTTGGCAAAGGTACGAGTCACGAAAGGTAAAGTACAAGTTTTCTCAGTATACGAAAGGACGTTCGAAAAACCAGAACCGGGACATAAGTCGAGTGACGACGTACGACTTATCGGAACAAAAATTACAAGTCACCTATACACGAGAATATAATATAATATATATATAATTAATATAAATTATATATATTATATATATATAATTTAATAATATTTCGACGAGCTAACAAACAAAGGAACCAGGCTGGACACAGGTGGCCATGCGATCGCATGGCCATATGCCAATGAAACCATGCGATCGCATGGAGGGAGGGGGCAGACCAAGTACTATAAAGTTCGACGTTTTTTAGTTTCTGATTCATTTCATTCAATCTCTCGACATCTCTCTCTCAATATATATAATTATATTTATTATTATTATTATTATTATTATTATTATTATTATTATTATTATTATATTTATTATTAATTCTAATATTACTATTAGTAGTATTAGTGTTGTTATTTATTAGTATTATACATAAAATACTACGACGAGGTCTTGAGCGTGACACTTTCAAAATGAGTTTTCGAGCGGGATAGAGCTAAGGAAACTATGGGTTATAGCTATGGAGGTTATGGGTAATGTTCATGGGTATTGTTCGCAAGTCAAACCTAGTGTTTATCATCTCTGTTGCGTCTACATACTTTCCTGCAATATTGAATCACAATATTGATACGTGAGCATTCATATCTTATCTTTTATATATTAATAGTGCATCCCTGACTAGTGCTCGAATATATATGTTTGTACATGCTGGTATGCTTTAATTTGGTCGTTAAACAGTTTATGATTGATCACGACTTTAATACATATATTACAGATATAAGGTATATGATATGCATGTTTTTGGAAAGCTGGCGAAAAATCAATAACTTTTCATTTAGAAATCGCGTAATTTCGATGAACGAATTTAAAAATATGGTCAACTGAATTATGATTAACATTAATTGAAATTGCTTTTGAATCTGCAATTGATATTTAAACAACTTGTTTATAAGATTGATAAATTGGATTTTCAAATATTACTAATGGAGTAAATGAATCCTTATATAAGGCACGTCTCGTTTTGTTGAACAATTGTCAAAATTGACTTTTTGAAATGACTTTTGATAACTTTTGTTTGTCAATCTTGAGCATTAGGATTGTGATACACTATGACCTGACCTAGCTTGATAGACATTTATTGACCAACATATGTTCTCTAGGTTGAGATTTACAGTTATTTGGTATTCCGAGTTTCGGTCACATTTCGGTGAACGACTTTATGTGCTGCTAAGGTGAGTTTCATTTGCTCCATTTTTAATTGTTTTTGCAATCTATATTTTTAGGCTGAGAATACATGCACTTTATTTTAAACGCAATGGATACAAGTACATACTAAATTCTACACCGAGTTTGAACCGAAAATTCCTTAGCTTTGGTAACTAGTAACTGCCAGTTATAAGAACTGTTGGGCGTGAGTAGTTATATATGGATCCATAGGGCTTGACATCCCCGTCTGTTCTGGGTATAGAGACCCTAGTCTGAACAATAAAAACGAACTTATGCTTTTTGAGGTTAGTACACGTTGGTTTGCGTGTATTGTACATGTTGGTTGCATGTATGTTAAAACAGGGGTACTTATTATATAGACGTTAAAGTTTAGTTACCAGGGTGCTCAATCTTGTAGAATATTTTGATAAACGTTTCTGGATGAAATAACTGAAATCTTGTGATCCACCTTTATATACAGATTATACGAAACATTAAAACTATGAACTCACCAACCTTTGTGTTGACACTTGTTAGCATGTTTATTCTCAGGTTCCCTAGAAGTCTTCCGCTGTTTGCTTATATGTTATACAAGCTATGTGCACGGAGTCATACATGCTTTATTCGAGAAAACGTTGCATTCACAAAATCATCATCATGTATCTTATTCTGACTGCATTGTCAACGGAAGTATTATTGTAAACCATTATTTACGGTGATTGTCTATATGTAGAAATCATCAGATGTCGAAAACTTCGGATTTAAATATTCATTTATGGTATATCTTTTCAAAATGAATGCAATGTTTACAAAACGTATCATATAGAGGTCAAATACCTCGCAACGAAATCGATGAATGACGTATTCGTCCATATGGATTTGGAGCGATCGTCACACTATATGAATTACATAATCATGTAAGCCAAGTTAAGCGCCAATAATAATAGTGATTTACTGAATAACCTGTATTCTGAGATTTAATTAATATAAATTTTAAACTTGACATAATCAAGTGAACTACAAAAGGCAAAGGAAAATCTCTTAATAGTTAATAATCACCTGACGACATGTATAATCACAATCCTAAAAAAGTAACCACACTTGGTTTTTGCCATGAATGAATGAAAAAAGCTCTTCATAATGCAAACAATAATACAATTCTAAGCTTTTGTCTAATCGGACCATTCATAACACTACATGTCAAACATAACTAATCGCGGAATTGTGACTTCATGTAAATTAGAAAAATGAAACAAACTGTGTCACAGAGTACAAATCATATGAAACCTTATACCATCAAACACTACTAATTGTGAAGTGATTTAGTTTCATATACAAACAGCAAACCTAAAAAGGTAATCACCATTTTAATTGCCTAAATCAAGAGGGGTAATATTAATACAGCTTAAAATCGGGATGTCTTCGATGAACTTGAATGCACATTTTTGTCAAAAATAAAATAAAATCTTAAACCTGCATTACCTACATTGAGATTTTTTGCATGCTCTCATTTTTCTTTTCTAGAATTTTTCCATTCTTTAAATGTATCCATGTTAAACCCGTTACACGTAAAGTATAAGCTACATTGACCCGTTTATAAATGAACCATATGGTCATTTTTGACAATATGGATTATCCGAAGATAATAAGGTGGTAGTTCACTTATTTTACCTCTTTAGCACAATACTTGAAGAGTATCGGCCTTTCTTCAAAACTGCAAAAAACCCTCTTCATAAGTTCACTAACTTCATGGTTATCGGTGTCACCAAATCTCCTGCACTCTGTCTGAACCCACCTAAAATAAAAACAAAAGCCACAAAGTCGTGTAGGTCCTTTGAATGACAATAATTTAATAACTAACAAACCTACTCAAAGGTTTCACTTACATACATCATGTTAACTGTTGAAGAATTAACCGATTGTAAAATTAACCTGACATACATCATGTTAACTGTTGAAGAATTAAGTGATTGTAAAATTAACATGTTGGCAGCATTAGAAGCAAGAAAGATGTCATGATTTGTAACACCCTGTTTTTTTTCCTTTTTTTTTTCACAGCGGAAGACTTAATTTACATAAATACCCTTAGTTAATTACAAACATAATTACCACAAGTCATTAGTTAATTACTTAATTACAAACCACCGGTGTTACGTTAAACGACTAGTTACATATTTACAAAAGTTAAGACATCAAAGTTTGTCTTGTCAAACATATCTTCAACCCGACTCCCATCTCTACCAGCACTAAGATCAAAAACCTGCAAGGGAGGATGTGAAGGGTTAACACGAGGCTAAGTGAATGAAACTATCAAAAGGTCTAGCATATAACACCAACTTGTACTCCTATAACAACAACTCTATACAACCACATACAACAAACAACAACTGGAAATTATGCTCCAACTAGAGGATCGTCGGCTTGTACGGCCACACGACCACTAGCTGATCAGGCTAGAGTCTACCGATAGTCCTTACTACTGAATCCCCAGTATAGTCATCCATATGCAGGTGATGCATCATTCAGTACTATACTCAACAAACAGTACCCAACTTGACCCAACCACAACTAGGTTGACCTCTCTGAGCAGAACCTAACAGATCAAGGTTCCAACAACAGCAACAACTTGTACATATGCAACCAGTTAACTACTTCTACATGCAATTATGAAACAACTCAACCCGTATTTAAACCGGCCCGTAAAATTTTTCTTTAATACATTAATATTTAGGTCCTAATTATGTTTCCGAAACATCTTTAACACAAATAATAAGTTCAATAACTTTTAAAACATTTAATACATAGTTTAAATATCCGAAAGGGCGAACACGGCCCGACTATTTTAATTTCCAACAAAATCGAGCATGGTGATTGGGACTATGCTACCCAATCCTAATCGAGTCCAAGAACAAGATCTTCTAGAGCAACCTAGCCAAAATCTCTAATCCCCATGCTTACCCGAGCCGCCAATCATGCGAACCTATAAAAATAGCAACAACGAGAGGGTAAGCTAATGCTTAGTGAATGTAAAGATACTATACACATACATATGCATAAAATAGCTATGCATCACCAAGCATCAAGATAAACACATACCGGCTCCGCATAGTAAACAAACTACAAAAGAGCACATACACAAAGTAGCTACACGCTACGTAATCACCAAGCTAACGCCACAAGATGCTACAACACAACGATAAGTATATACGCGTATACATTAAATATAATCAACAACAACAAATAAGGTTAACCCCTTAACCCAAACCACATGAAGGTTGGCCGAACTACCCGGACCTTAGTGAATTCGCACTACCCGAAATTCACCTCCTTCACCACTTCAACAACCGAGGTTGGCCGAACTACCCGAGCCTTAGTGAATTCGCACAACCCGAATTTCACCACCTCATCACCAAGATGACTGAACTACATGAGTCATCATGAATCAGTGCTAACCGAGATTCATTTTCTCAACAACAAATGCTAGCAACCCATCGCCAAAAGGGTTATCCAAAACGCTAGCCAAATCACCACACCAAGGGTAAAACCCAAAACGCATAAGCGTATCACATGGACCCGAAGTACAAGAGGAGTCCATTCACCCACACCAACATAGAGTAAACCTAAGCAAGGGTCACTCTACACACACGCACCCATTTTACACATACACATGTGCATAGTAAATTTACACTCACCTTAAACGCCTCGATGAAGTGCAATCCAATCCCGCAACTCGCCAATGAAACGTACCTATTCCATTTATCACATAAACAAACAACACAATTAGGGTAGATTACAAACCAACCCATTTTGACAACTAGTGCAAATTTTGACCCAATTGCACTTCCAAGTTCAAACCGTGCCCAAACTAACCAATAATCACTAACACAAGTGAAAATGGTCCTAATACGCCAATTAAACCCAATCATAAGTGTTAAACACCAATCTTGTCCAATTTGACACCTAAACCCTAAATTTGACCCATTTCAAAATTAGTCAACCCAAATACACCCAAAGTGGTTCCAACACTTCCATAATCACTAACACTAGTCATTATACACCATTTACAAGCCTTAAACATGGTTAAATCATTAACCAACCCAGAACCCGCAAAGTATCAAAATAACAAGTTTCCATAAACCCTCTTCATCATCTAAATGAGTTTTACAACTAACAATCTCAAAACCCTAACATTGAATCTCAAATCAAACAATGAAAATCGGAGTTAGAACTTACCAATACCGCCAAAATGATGTCGTTGACGAGTAAAACAACTTTAACACTTGAGGTTTGACCCGAAACACCCTTCTTCTTCTCCAAATGGAGCTCTGTATCTCTCTAAACTCTCTCATCTCTCTCTAGGGTTTGAAGATGAGAGTGTTTGTGTGTGAAAATGAAGATAAGATAAGCCTTGGAACTAATTTGGGGTATAAAACCCGTCCATAAGTGAAATTATTAAAACACCCTCAAAAGATTCCATTAAAATGGGTTAAAATGTCATTACAGCAACAATTGTCGCGTTTCGCGACACTACGTCGCGTTTCGCGACACCGGGACGCGATACACAATATTCAAACGCGACAAAAGGGACATAAGTCATCATCAGAAGTTGTCGCGTTTTGACCATGTTTGTCACGGATCGCGACACACCAGAACGCCACAAACCCCCTTCAAACTCGACAGTTTACCTGATGTACTCCAATTTCACTTTTAAAACATCCCAAAGTCCAACGTGGTCAACTCATTACATCCAAACTATCAAATACTCATTCTTGGACTCCGTAGGACGCCACAAGCGTCATGTTTAGAAAAACTGGGTGTTACAAATTAATACTACTAAAAGCATGGCAACCCTAACTGCGATCAACTGTACAACATAACTAATAAACATGGCAACTAACAACAATATAAATATAGTAGCGCAACTTGCTGCTCTATACTACACCAGGAGATAATCCCACTCATTGAATACCAGCAACTACTCAGATTCTCACTACTGAGCCTCGTTCTTATCTTTCTCACCTAAGAACACCATAAACATAGTTAGTTTATGTCCGTTAGCATGAGACAACATAAATACTGCAAATCAGTATCAAAAGTGCCACTAAAAGTCTTCTTAACTCTTATGAATTTTCAGAATTTACATTCTGATTATTATAAGACACGCGGGCAGCATAACAGCTAGAAAACAACCATTAAACAACAATACAACACTGATTTACATCCATATGGTTGCAGGTGTAACCGTACGGTTACAGTCCCATCCGTACAATTACATCATGTATCCGTACGGTTACAAGTCCACAACCCGGTTGCACAACACTACTGCATCCGTACGGTTGCACGCACACCCGTACGGTTGCATGTTGTATCCGTACGGTTGCAAGTTGCATCTTACTTCTAAACGCTTTGACACCAAAATCCATTCAGTAAACGTTTATAACAATTAAAGGAACTTAAACCCCAAAGAATAACACCAAAACAATACTAAAATTACAAGATTTGACCAAAAATGCACTTTTATCAAAACCTAACCAAAAACTCCATTTAAACTCAGATTACAACATGAAAATGAATGATTCTTACCTTGTTATGACCACAAAGTCAGTAGCAACTGATTACACAACACAATTTAGACTCTAAATCAAGATTCAAGAGATTAGGGTTTCAAGGGTGAAAGTTAGGTACAGAGTATTATTTCAATTTAGGGAAAAAAAGATGGGATGAGCCAGATACAAGCTATTTATATTGAGTTATAAACCCATACCCCATAACACATGGGTATTTATCAGTTATCTGATAACTTTCGTACATACTTTGACAACCAAAGCGAAATTCAAATTAAATAAACGAACCTGTTCTGTGACATTTGTCACAAAATGGTCTCAATTAAACAACCAAATAATTATAAATATATAATTATTATAATAACATACAAACACACTCAAGCTCAAAAGGGTCTTTTCAGCTAGGCCCGGTAACAGGATGTTACATGAATACTGGATTACTAAATGAAACCAAATACTTGATCAACCCACAAATCATGTACTACATTATAACAAGAAACAAAGTGCTTACCTAAACAGAGTACATGATTGCAAGTGTTATCCTAAAAACAAAGACTAATACCATACTACGGTTTGTGATTTTCTTAAACTGTAAAACTATTTGATGGATCATGTTGCTTGAAATGTGAGAGACAAAGAAATAAAATTAAATAATAAATACTAGTGAAATGACCCGTGAAATTACGGGTTTGTTTAAATAAACAGTTTAATGATATTTTAGGTATTAAGTAAACGTAAATGTTAAAGTCATTTAGTTTAATGATCCGTGAAACCACAGATTCTGACTAAGTAACTTGTCATTTTTACAAACATATTACTCCGTAATATACTTAACTTGGTCAGAATAAATGAACTACATTTATTTTCCCACAATATTCTTTCAATTTTCATCACAATTACTAGTTTCCTTGTTATAAAAACTTACATTATAAAATTTTATTGAGATATGTGGTTCGTATACATACGTAACGTAATTAATCTCATAAAGAGAACCCATATTTGAATAATAACAATAATAAATTTTGCTCTAAAATTGAGTATTTTTTTTAATACTCTTAATATATTAGTAATAACAAATGTCTCTTTAATTTTTTTAATTTATTTTTAATACAATTATTATATGAAGGTTGTACAATATACTTCAAAGTTTGTACGTGTGTTCATGTGGTGTTATGTAAAATATTGTACATTTGTTTTAAAATTTGTACATATGATCATTGTGATGTTTTATCATAAGGTTGTATATAATGCTTCAAATATTGTTTTTTTTACATCAGTTTGGGATCACTCAGGGGAACTTATCCACCCACTCGTTCATCACCCGTAGTTGCATAACCCGCCCCCAACTACTGTCCAGGAGGAAACCCGTACCAATCCCAGGGCATGGCCGGTAAAACTCCCATCCCCGCTACCCCCGCACAAAGCGAAAGGCGACCTGGGTGGATACTTCAGGTCAAGGGGTAACATTGAGTGCAATGTTGCACCCAAGCGGAGTCGAACTCCTGACATCTCGCTAAGAGAGACAGACCACTACCAGCTGAGCTACAACTCAATGTTAGCTTCATATATTGTACATATGGTCATGAAGGTGTTTACAATAAGGTTTTACAGAATGCTTCAAATATTGTACATATGGTCACGAGGGTGTTTTATCATAAACTTGTACATAATGCTTCATATATTATACGGAGTATACAATGAACATGTTAATATTTTTATTAAATATAACTAATTTTTTTAATGCCATCATCATAAGAGACTTAGAAATTTTTTATTTATTTTTAAATTTTTTAAGCTTGAATAATATTATTTATGACATTATCATTTTAGAGATTTTTATGATACTATAGATAAAATGCGCGGATAATTTTATTTACTTTTTACCTTGGTATGTGAATTTTTTACCTTGGGTCAGCATTTTCATTTTTGTTTTTATTTTTTACATTTTACTTGGTTAATAAATCAGCTATTGACGTACACGAAGTCTTGCAACTCAACTCAGATTTTTAAGATTTTATTTACATTTATTAATTATTTATATATTATATATAGATACATTTTGTAACTGAGGTAAAAGCACTATCCGCATCCATTGATACAGCAATATATATCATTTATAACTATTTATATGATTTTATCGTTGTAACATTTATTTTGTCGATCTAATTGATAATTATTGAGGGTGAATTTTTCTCTCGAAAAACATGAAATAAATAAATAAGTAGATTTAATTTAATTAGTAATTAATTAGATTAATGATATCTGCTTAAGGTTTAGATTTTTTTCTTTTTCTTTTTAATTTTTTCTTAATTAAAGAATTAGTTTAATAATGACATCATCATTATAATATTTTAATAGAAACTATAGGCAGATAGATAGATAATCATTCACAAATTACACAAGATCTATTAAGTTATAATTTTATTATAAATAATATAATATATAAATAATTTAATAAGAGGATTTATAGATATAGATATCTAAAATATTGAAAAACGATATAATCAGTAATCTTTCATGTTTGAATGAAACCCAAAAGCCCAAATTGATGACCGAGCCCAATTATGAAGAGTTGACTATAGTCACACATTCCCAAGACAATGTTGGCCTGCCGTTGGACATGGTCACACGCGCATTACTTCTGGCGTTTAATTATTTTTTTTTAATTTAATTTCTTAATTCTAAAAGTACTAAAATAAATAAATATTGTGTACTATCAACACCCTCAAACTAATCATTTTTGTTATAATAACCCCTCATGAAATTCTTTATATCCACAGTCAACTAGATTAAGTTTCGTTGTCTGTTTGCATTCTCTTTATAGTCTTTTTAGTTTGGCTCGTTATAGATTATAGGTTTGTTGTTCGGGCTTCTATTTTTCATTCGTTTGACCTTTTTTATTGTGATGAATCGGCTTGGTATATTATATTATTGTTTTTTCAAACGATAAACACTGGATGAGAACCTAACGCCACTAGAAATAAATACGAGTCTTCAAGAATTTGATTGATCAATAATTAAATACTACAGTTACCAAATTAACCAATCAGTTAATTAGACACCATATGTACTTCAAGTTTCCATTAAAACCACAAACATAAAAACAAAAGACAAAGAAGAAACCTTATATAGAAAAGTCAGAAAATAATTCAGATTTAATCAAATTTGTTTCCATACAAGTGTTTACTTCCACCTTTCTTTCTCCATTTGCTTACTTCATTACAAATCATTTGATACTCCATATGCCTCAAACTTAATTTTCAACATTTATAAAAGTTAATAATTAATTAATCTTTAATATAAATTTAATTGATAAATACCAATTTTATTCTTATATTAATGAGTAATAAAGTGGTGAGTAATTGAATGAAAATTATTTGTTTCTATGATTAATAAAAAATAAAATAAATTTTTCTAAAAGAACAAAACAGAAAGGTGAAAGTAAATGTGTAAATTATAAAAAGGTGAAAGTAAATGTGTAAATTATAAAAAGATTTGGGGTCCAAAGTGCATGTTCAGTTGTATAGGCCATACACAAGGTACCCGCCAACCTCGGACTCCTTCAAACCCCTGTAAAGTTTCAACCATTTATAACGCCATTTTTTTCCGACTTTTTCTCAATTTCCAGAAATAGTTGAATTTTCACATTTCAACATTTCACAATGTTACGTTCAAAATCCAGGTACTTATTTTTATTTTTCTCTCTCTGTTTTTTTATTTTTTTTCTTTCTTTCTTGTCTGATTTTTTTGATTATTTTGCATCTATATATCCCAATCAAATTTTATACGTTACATTTATATATAATTTTATTGTTTATAGATCTGGTTATTTTGAATTCGGACAGAAGAAAAATTCATCAAAATCGTATTTAATACGAAGTATTTCTGGATCGAAGATTTGCAGAGGGGATGGTATTACGTCACAAGTTGATAAACAAGCTGTAGTTTCTGTTGAACGCAACTCTGTTAGTTTATCCGAGGTATGAATGAATGAATACATTTTAATTTTAAATATATATGTGAATTAAATTTAATTAAATTTAATTTAGTTAGTCCTAATTTGGAATCATCTTATTGATTTGTGATTTTGTTATGTAGAATCGGATAGTTAAGGCTGCAATGATGCAAAAACAAATGAGTGAATTAGAAGAAGAGTTGAAGAACACAAAAGAGAGATTAAATGAGGTCGAAACTGAAAAAAATCGATTAGCTAATGAAATTAAGGAGGTTAAACAGTTGGCGAATGAAGGTTTATCAGCGAAAAAAGCGGAGGAAGTGTTTAATGAGCTTAAGAGTGTAAAAGAGTCGTTATTGAGCTCGAAAAAGGAGATTGAATCAAGAGATAAAGAGATTGGTTTGTTGAATAAAAGTGTCGAGTCAGCGAAAGTGTTTGAGGTTAAGTTAAAGGAACGAGATGATGAGTTAGTGAAACTGAATAACAAGATTAGGGATTTGGAAGATGAAGTTGAGAAAACGAAGCAATCGGAGTCACATATGTTGGAATCGTTGATGCTTCAAACGAGGCAAATCGAGCAAACGAAAATGGATTTAGAAGAGTCGAAACTTGAAGTGATTACGCTTAACGAGAGGCTCGAAAATTTACAAAAAGGTGGGAGAAACGTGTCTAGAGGTTCAGGGTCGAGTGTAGGTCAACGGGGTAGTTTTGATGCATCGCGTGAGACGAAAAGTTTAAGAGATGAGATTAAAATGTTGAAGAATGAAGTGAAGTTAGCGACCGAAGCAGAAGAAAAGAGTAAGAATGCGATGGATGGTTTAGCATCGGCGTTAAGGGAAGTAGCAACCGAAGCCAGTACAACTAAGGAAAAGCTTAAACAAACCGAAGAACAAGTGATGGATTTGAAAAAAGAAGTTGATCGATTAAACGAAGAATTAGAGGCACAAACTGAAACGTCCGAACGATTAAGAGTTGAAGCTGAGGAATCGGTTTTAGCATGGACTGCGAAAGAGATGGGGTTTATAGGTTGTATAAAGAAAGCGGATGAAGAAAACGCGTCGTTAAAACATGAGAATAATAAGTTAAAAGAAGCATTACTTCAAGCTGAAACGACAACAAGGATTTCAAGAGAAGAAGGGTTTAAGTTACGAGATATTTTAAAACAAGCGTTGAATGAATCGAACGTTGCTAAAGAAGCTTCTAGTTTGGCGCGAGCGGAGAATTCAGAACTTAAAGATTTACTTGCAGAAAAGGAGGAATCGTTACATTTTCTAACGAAAGAGAATGAAAGGTTAAGGATAAATGAAGTTGCGGCTCGTGAAAATGTGAAGGAGTTTAAAAGATTATTAGCTGCGCAAGCTGAAGCTAATAAGCATTGTGAAGATAATAGACATGAGGATGTGTTTAATTCGCCACTTTCGTCACTTTATGAAGATCATCTTGATGGAAGAATTACACCACAACAAGTGTTTAGTTTTGATTATGATGATATGAAGTTTAACAAAGATGAAGACGACCACTTGTATAAAGATGTTGAAAATGATGATGTTTCTGAAATTGTTGTTAATGATGATCCTGAAAAGGCGGAAGCGCTAAAAGGGTCGATATTTGATACTACAGAGTCTCCAAAATCTGAACCGCATACGCCAAAGTCGAAAGTTCAGCACCCGAGATCTGCAACTGGTTTTGGTGATTCGGGTGGGTCGGGTCAGTCCGAAGATGGGGACCACAATGCTCATAGTAGTAGTAGCCATAATGAGGATAGTGATAACAAGGGTTATATGTCTAGCATTTACAGTAAAAAGAAGTTGTTTAGGAAGATTGGGGAAATGATTGTTGGTAAATCGTATGTTAAGAAAGATGGGTCGACGGAACATGGCGAAGAACATGGTAAAGAGCAAGGTGATGAACAAAGTACAGAACAAGTTAAAGAACAGGGTAACGAGCAAGTTAAAGATCAGAGTAAAGATGAAGATAAAGATCAGGGTAAAGAGCAAGTTAAAGAAGAGGTAAATTGATTGTTTTGTAGTGAGTTTATATATTGGATATCCAGATATATGATTACAGGTTTTGGTTTAAAAATATTTATTTATTATTGATATTCGTATGTAACTATTGTTTGTTTCAAAACTTTATTATTCCCATTCCCACAAATTTATTAAAAATTAAGTTTTCTTTGAATCACTGATCTAAGTTCATTAGGAAAACACTAAATTGGTGCAAAGTCTCAATTGTCATCAGGAATGATTCATTTCATTGATTATAACTTATAAAGATACAAACAAACACTTGAGGTGCATCAATCAAGTGGTGAGTCCTGTTTCAAGGAATACAACATACAACCAAACTAATACATAAAAGCCAGCAACTATTGATTTTATTTTAAAGTTCAAACCCAGGGAACTTTGAGTTTTCTGGTTTGACCAAATCAGAACAAAGACAAGCCACTCCTGCGAGTCCTTGAAAAAGGGAAAAAGCATAGTCAAGTCCATTAGAATTGGTGTTAGTTATTAGATTTCTTGAATTTTGATATAAGAAACCACCAAATGCCTTGGCTCTGTCTTCATATATAGCGTCTCCTGTTAGACGATACAGAGAAAGGAAAACATAAGCGTTCCCAGAAGCACCATCTGCAAGCCCTGGTTTGTCTACCAACCCACTCTTCCAAACCACTTCTCCTGCTTCGATTGCGGCGTCTCGAAATTCCCGATCATGTGGGAACACCTGAAAAAAAAGATTATTTTGATTTTAGTTATGTGCGGTGGTTTCAACCCATTTTTTACTAATGGGTTGCCTTTGGGTCATGCTTGAGTTTTACATGGTGAAATCAAAACAACAACAATAACAAAATTCAATCCCATATGTGTGGGGTAGGGAAAGGGGAGATGCACAATATTTCTTCTATCCTAGAATAAATAGAAGTCATTTCTCCACCCGGAGTAAGTGTAACGCTCTGAGTGTAGAGAAAGTCCTCCCACTCTCTGTTCGACGGATAAAGAGATTGCTTTGGAGGACTTCCGGCCAATAAGTGAGAAATTTTTTTTGAAAAAATAAAAAAAATGAGACGCCATGAAAATGGTAAAATCAAATTTCCACGAATTTTAAATCCTGCTTAAAATTTAATTTAGGCTGCCCCTCAAGTTTACAATTTTTCAGGGGTAGCAAGTGTAACGCTCTGAGTGTAGAGAAAGTCCTCCCACTCTCTGTTCGACGGATAAAGAGATTGCTTTGGAGGACTTCCGGCCAATAAGTGAGAAAATTTTTTTGAAAAAATAAAAACAAATATAAAAAATAAAAAAAATGAGACGCCATGAAAATGGTAAAATCAAATTCCCACGAGTTTTAAATCCTGCTTAGAATTTAATTTAGGCTCTAAGCGGCAGTCAGGTCGCCAATAAATCGACACTTGTCGTTGACTCAAATAATAGAGCTGAAAGATGGTGAAATTTAAAGTTTTAGCTAAAAAGAAATGGGATAGTTTCTCATGTTGATCACATGCTAGTTTAAAGAAAAATCACATATTTGGACAAAAAAGACACTCTGGGTGACTGGGTCAATCTGGAAGGACCTAAAGATAAAAAGTTAAAGGTAAGTCTAAAGTCATCCAAATTATTTAATCCATAAAATCTCTTAATATATTTCAAATAGTTATATAGTAGACAATTATTATTATTATAATAATACATTTTAAATTACAAATTATCATTATAATAAATAATAATGTAATAATTTACAAAAAAACTTGTAAAATCTGGTGGAGCCTTTTGACCCAAAAACCCAATTTGATATGTTATGCATCCCACCCGAATTGCACAGTTTGTCCTGTCTCGTTTTCTTAGTCGTGTGGTAGAAACGGCTCAGCCATTTACAGTGAGACTAGTTTACTGACCTGAGACGCTTTGCATAGGGTTATAGCCATGCCACCTGCACCATGAGACCATTGCACCAAATTGTCTCTTGGATTACCTTCACTTGACGGGTAATTACCAGTATGTGGAAACCTCGTACTCATCATATACCTTAATGTCTTTTTTACGTCCTCTGCATCCTCATCAGTTAAAGGGAAATGAAGTAATACGTGTAATATACCGGCTAGCCCATGGGCTGCACCCCAGTATCTAGTCCCGTGCCATCTGTACATTAATGGGCACGTTGCATGGTCAGATGCACCTGCCCTTCCTCCGGCTAACACTGCCTTGACGATAGGGTTGAGGAGATCTGATGGGACCGTTTCTTGACCGATATGTTTGTTTATGAATAATGAGGCCCACAAGAACCCTGCACGCCCATGTAGAAGATCGTAGGACATTCCTAAACCACCTTCTTCAGGTCCCGCGGGTAGGGCTTTCTCTTGCGCCAGCTGGTGGTAATCAATTCAAACCATATAAAAGACATTAGCCTTCTCACATGGTTCCTATTATTATGTTCTCCATAACCAATTTTAATTAGCTTTACACATATAGAAATTGTTATCGCTATAAAAATTAAAATGGTTCAACGGTCTACAAAAAATTGATTCTTTTAGATGATTAGATACGAAACAACTCCCTGCTACATGTTGTTTTGGTTTATATTATTTATTTCTGTATCATGTTTATTTATCATCTGCATGACTGCATACATATATTTCATAACTGCTGAAATTAGTAAAATATGCCATGAAGTATTACTCAACACATGTTATAAAATGTCACGAGGCATATAAAATACAAGCATCACAATATTTTGCATTATATGTACCACACTTCAAGTATCTAACCAATACTAACCATGCTGGCCAAGGGTATCAAACTGGGTCGGATCTGATGTACATAGTCGAGTTATGCTGTAGTATGCTGACATGCTTATGAACTGTAAACCATATAATATGATTTAATAACTATTGCACATGACTCTATATATCAATATCAATTATCAATCATCAATAATCAATTACTAATGTTGGTCTTAATTATTTCACAGGACCCTCACCATGTTACTAATATAATTTACGATATGACCTACCAACCACCAATGTGGATAAAGATAATCTAGTGTCTGTACGAACACCTACAACTTTTAGACCAAATGTGAACCTCCAAAACTAAATATCTTCTTTACCCACTTGAATTATTGCACTATATGTCTATATGTAGTGTGTTGTCCTTATCTTCGAATCAAGGAAAATCACCAATAAGCACCACAAGATATAGGCACGTGTTTATAAAATGTAAATGCACATAAACACATACACACGATGACACTAATTATACCTTACTATGTCCGTATAAGCTTTGGATACAAGTCGTGGTAGTATAGTGATATACATTCTGTAAGCTTTAAAAAAAAGAACTGGAATGGACATTGATGTGTGTGTTCTTGGATATGTAAATTGCTCCTTGATTATATTTTATGCACATTCACATCTTCCCTAGTCCCTAGTTCTAATTATACAAAAGTGAAAATAAGTCGTTTAAGGACCATAAGTGCAAAGTTCCTTTTACTGACCAAAAATAGTAGCCAAGTTCTAAGACCATCATTGTGATCCACTAAATAAATTTGCCTAACGTACATATACACATATATAAACAAACACTCACACAAGGAACTATTGCATTCTATACCTAGTGATGTCGCAGTTATATCCCTAATATAAAGTTCCGCCAAAACTCCTAACCAAGTAGTGTCCAACATTTGACTTTTTAATTTAACATATAAAGCGTAAAGAATGAATTTTCACCACCATACATATGGGTCACAACTAAATACTACTACTACGTACGTACTTAGTATTACATTACTTATTTGTAATTTGGTAATCTACTATTGTTATTGTTAATTAAGAATTTAAGATCAATCCATAATTTTAACAAATATTTAACTCCTACCTACTAGATCTTATCCAAAAATAATTTTGTATGGTAATGGTAATGAGTTAATCTAAGATTAGCATTAACCACAAAAATAAAGTCAAACTTGACATGAACCATACATACGAGAGCCCAAAAAATCCTTCGAATGATAGAAATGAAAAATAATCTTACCTCCAAAAATTCAGTAAGGTAGAAATTTAGCTTGTGACGGTCTCCACAATGATTTGCGATCACCGCACCTAAGGCATATATGCCTCCCCTTCCACACAAAAACGTCATATACCTAATTTTACAAGGAATGAATATAAAACACTTGCATTTTTACACTAAAACTTCATAGCTGCACGTAATTTCCGTACTTCAATTAATGATGACAAGATATAGACGGCCTACCTAGTAGAAGAATAAGCAACAGCATCAGCACAAGCATGAACAATATCAGCACACAAATGCAAATCCTGTTGACTACCCGTAGCCTCATAGAACCGCAAGCAGGTGAATGCAGTCCCTAGCAGACCGGTGTAAACCGTCGAGTCCATAATCTCACCACCTCCCGCACATAATTCAGTCCACGTGGCCTCAACCACCTAACATATCATCATTTCACATAAAAAGAATCAATCTAACGCGCTCTGCCTGTTAGATGCTAATACAGATCACCACCATAACAGTATCGTACACCCTCAAATAGTTACAGATTCCCGTTCTCAAGCTAAAAACTAAATCAGTTCTTATATATATACATATATATATATATATATATATATATATATATATATATATATATATATATATATCACTTCTAATTTAGTTAGTTGCATATTTAACCTAATTTTGAGTCAAAATCGAACAAAATACCTGCTCTTTGAGAGCAATCGCAGCTTCGAGAAACGTCTCCGGTGACAGCGAAAGATTTACGGCGGAATCAACCGTCTCGGAACAGATAAATTCAATTTGTTCATGATGATGTTCGTCATGGCTACTAGTACAATTTTTATTGTTATCACTTGAAGAAGTTAAATTCACCATGGATGACGACATCTGCACTAAATATATGTTATTAATATAAATTATAACAGTGATAATTTTACAACGGTTCAAATTTCGTTATAAAAAGTGCAATAACATGTGTAGATATATATATATTTGTGTAAGTGTATATAGAGTGAAGTTGCTGAAGACGGTGGAAGAAGATGAAGATGGAAAACGATTAGGAAAGAAGCCAGAATATATACCGGTTTATCACACGTGCCACGTAGTTATAGACACGGTGTTTATTTAGGCCTACCACCTATATCACGAAAACTAGAAATTTCGATTCTATGGTATTTTTTGAGTAGTAGGTCATATTATTGAATTAACATCAAATATCCTTGATAGCGATTGAATAATATTGGTACACATTTTGCACATGTTATTTAATTAAAGAACAAAAATCTACCGAGTATTAATCATTCAATCGATGGGTTTGACTATTTGTATATGTAATTTTGTCAGGATGTAAAATCGTAGTTACTAGTGTTAGTGTTAGTAGTTAAATATTTAAATAAATTAACACTATTTAGTTGTGTCACAAAAAATATCACTATTCAATAGTATTATTAGTTAAAAATTTAAAAAAAAATTACTATACCGCATATTTCAGTAGTAGTCCGTGCTACGACTAGGTATAAAGTAGATCTGCCTTTGAATTTTGTAACCATACATATAAGACATGAATGAACTTAAATTTTTCAGTTAACTAAAAAACAAGTTAAGAGTGTATTTGGATGAAATTAGTTGGAATTTGAGCTTATGAGCTAGACTTGAAGTTTATTTTTAAAATTAGTAGTCGGAACATATTATATTTTATAAGTGTTTATTAAATTACTTAGAGATTATTTTTTTAATTCATAAGTTCTACTTTTTTCATAATCTACTATAAGTAGCTTATTTTTTAAGAGCTTATAATTTTTTAAAGTTATACTTTTTTTGTTTACCAAACAAAGCTTATAATTTGGAACTTATTAAAATCATAAGTTCAAACTCTTATAAGCTTCAATAAGCTCTCGCAAGCTAGCGCATCAAACATATCCTATATATATATATATATATATATATATATATATATATATATATATATATATATATATATATATATATATATATATATATATATAAATTATCTATATTGTGTTTTAGTTGCACTTTGTGAGTGATTAAGAAAAATATAAATTCAATAATCATTTTATTTTTAATCGTCAAACCCCCAATTTGCTCATGTGTGAATTGTAGAGTTGAACAAGTTCAGTTATTAGTGTGTGAGTTAATTATCAACATCCATCTCAAATCTTTCATGTTGTAGGAATAAATAATGAAAAATTGGCCAAAATGCCCCCATTTCTGAAACTGTTTAACAATATGTCATCAAAATTTCGTAATTACAATAACGTCCCCTGACCACGCATCATGCATGATGCGTGTAAATTGGTGTGTGATGCGTGGTTACCTAATATCGTTGCTAGTTATACTAGTATACCACCCATCACGCATCACACATTGGACACCAAGCATATTGCATGTTGGTTCGTGCGTGGTGCGTGTTGCACAGGATAAGAGCTGCAACTATTCAGGATAAGATTTCCTGACATTTCTATGATTTTTCTCGATTATAAAGATCTTTAAAGGCAACACGCAAGTTCCCGAATCTCACATCCACCAACTTATGTTTGGCAAACCTACATGATTATCACAACCACCGGCATTCTCATCACCACATCACTACCGCCACACCAATCACCACCATAGTTCATCGCCATTACCATGGTCGAAATAATAAGCACCCGATATCGAAGCTTAACGTGTTTGTGGAACTTGCGCGATTTCTATATGAAAACTTAAGTATTTTTCATCAGCAATCCAAATATGAACATAAAACAATCAGATTCCAACATGTACTTATCCAATTCAGAAAAATTAAATACGAATATTTTTCAAAAATGACTAAAGGTTAAATTAAAAGCACAAACACATGCACACAATCATAGACTCGAGCCAATGAATAATTTACACTATGATTTATAAGTAATAACAAGAAACAAAAGATTAGGGTTTCATAATCATACCCTTAAAAAGCAAAACTGGAGGTATAGACGCGTAGAGATGATCGAGGCGAGTTCAGCTCTATGTTCAATTGAACGATCAGGTAAGTAATTGAGGATGATGATGTCACAGATGATTGGTAGGAGAAGAGGGTAATGGGCACCCAATATCGAAGCTTAACGTGTTTGTGGAACGTTACCGCATACCCATGATACAAGATACTCGTAACCCAAGTGTTAGGGATCAAATGATTATACACCTGTTTATGACCAGCAGTCAAAGGTTACACTAAACTCGGGTGGAGATTCTCACTCTCAATAGATCCATTCACAACACTTTGTGCTTAGCAAACCCATTAATTAACGCTATCAATCTAGGGATTTATGGTTACAAATCATGTGTAAGAATGTAAGTAATTGTACTTGTGTCTAGGTGTAATACAGTAAAAGCATGCATGATTTCTCACTCATAAATAAAACAGTAAAATGGGGTTATGAACTCACCTTAGGGTGCAAGCGTATCAAGTTCGTGAACTCGAAATGAATGTGATGACCGAGTACTCAAACTAGAGTAATAAGTTGGTCAAATTTTGTCTAATGAATTAGGTCGGGTCATAGTGTAAACATAATTCTATTGCTCGAGTTCGACACACAAAGTCAACAAAAGTCAACTAAAGTCAACATAAGTCAAAAAGGGTCAATCAATCCATGCATTAAATTCAAAATAATAGTCAAAATTCCTATTCGTAATCAAGTAAAAAGGTTTTGACCTTAAAGATACACGTTATTAATGTTTATAGATTTTTCGGAAAGATACGAGATGGCCGTCCTTAGGCAATAAGCCAAATCTCACAAAACAAAAATATATAAATTCTATAACTTTTCTGATCAATAGATTAAGTTAGCTTTTCAAAAAGTCTAATCACACTATCTAATTACCTTTTATATACTAACACCCACCAAATTTTTGGTCTTTTTATTCTAAAAGCCTACAGAAACGACATTCTTACTCCCCTAAAAGCCTCTCCTCGCAGATAAAAAAAAAAGAATAATAAGGATTCGCCTCTTCTGCTTTTTTTGGCGATTCCTAATCGCCTCCCACCTTCTCCTACTCCATTCCTCCTCCTAAATCTGGGGTTTCGTGGTTGTATTGACTGTTGTAAGGTTCGATTACGTGTCTCTTACCGATTTTGAAACCCTAATTTCATGGTTCATTAGGTGCGATTCACAGCTACTACTTCGTGCTCTTCCTTACTTTCATCTACATGTCGCTTTATTTGCTGGAAATCTCATGTGGTATGTTCTTTATATAACATTTCGGTTTATATTTTCATTATCGTTGTTGTCTGATTGTATGGTCATGATGGTGTTGGCGATGGTTGTGGTTCACTTTCATCTTCTCCGATTTATCTGCTTCCCGTATTACCGTTGTTCGGAAGGTTTCTACATTGGTAAGTTTTTTGTAGCCTCTTTTATTAGTTTGCAGGTATTTGAGATGTTTATTTTTTCAAAATTTAGCTTTAATTTGTTTGTTTGGAGTAATATTCATAGCAATTTATATATAATTTCACAGCTTTGCATATAGACTTCTAACGTTAATAAAAACTAGGGCTTGGTTACTAGGACGAGAATGGATATATATATATATATATATATATATATATATATATATATATATATATATATATATATATATATATATTAAAGGCAACAATTTTATTAATAACCCACAAGATTACAATACAAAAGTTCCAAATGTTAACCAAACAAGCCGTTAGGTCAACAATACAAACAACACAAATATATAACAATAATTACATAACTAGTGAAATCGGATCATGAAGCCAAGAGTGGCAATCAATGTGTTTTGTCTTGCACCTTTTAGCGATCCACTCGAACAATTTTATTTGTATTTCACAAAGCGCAACCGGAGGTGTCAAACATTTTTGTTGAAAAACTAATTGGTTCCGGTTCCACCATATGAGATAACAACATACCCAAAGGACCACTTGCCAAATTTTGGAACCCACATCCGTCATATTGACACTTGTGGAACCTTGAAGAATGTCACATAAACTAGCCGAAGAGAATACATTTAAACCCCACCAATTGAAGACTTTTTCCCAAATCTCGAACACATGCTTACAAAAGAGCAATGCTGAAATGTCCCGTTCATATTGATTATAAACGTTCCATATTAATTGATTTCGTCGCGAGGTTTTGACCTCTATATGAGACTTTTTCAAAGGCTGCATTCATTTTTAAAACAACCATAACCTTTATTTTATCGATAAAGGTTTAAAAAGCATTACGTAGATTATCAAGTAATGATAATCTAAAATATACCGTTTACACACGACCATTACATAATGGTTTACAATAAGAATATATTACATCAAAAATAAGTTTCTTGAATGCAGTTTTTACATAATATCATACAAGCATGGACTCCAAATCTTGTCCTTATTTTAGTATGCAACAGCAGAAGCTCTTAATAATCACCTGAGAATAAACATGCTTAAAACGTCAACAAAAATGTTGGTGAGTTATAGGTTTAACCTATATATTATCAAATCATAATAATAGACCACAAGATTTCATATTTCAATATACATCCCATACATAGAGATAAAATTCATTCATATGGTGAACACCTGGTAACCGACATTAACAAGATGCATATAAGAATATCCCCTATCATTCCGGGAAATCCTTCGGACATGATAAAAACGAATTCGAAGTACTAAAGCATTCGGTACTTTGGATGGGGTTCGTTAGGCCCAATAGATCTATCTTTAGGATTCGCGTCAATTAGTAGATCGGTTTACTAATTCTTAGGTTACCAAGCAAAAGGGGCATATTCGGCTTCGATCATTCACCCATATAATGTAGTTTCAATTACTTGTGTCTATTTCGTAAAACATTTATAAAACTGCATGTATTCTCATCCCAAAATATTAGATTTTAAAAGTGGGACTATAACTCACTTTCACAGATTTTTACTTCGTCGGGAAGTAAGACTTGGCCACTGGTCGATTCACGAACCTATAACAAATATGTACATATATATCAAAGTATGTTCAAAATATATTTACAACACTTTTAATACATTTTGATGCTTTAAGTTTATTAAGTCAGCTATCCTCGTTAGTAACCTACAACTAGTTGTCCACAGTTAGATGTACAGAAAATAAATTGATATATTATCTTGAATCAATCCTCGACCCAGTGTATACACGTCTCAGGCAAGATCACAACTCAAAGCATATATATTTTTAGAATCAACCTCAACCATGTATAGCTAACTCCAACATTACTGCATATAGAGTGTCTATGGTTGTTCCAAATAATATATATACATGGGTCGATATGATATGTCAAAACATTTGCATACGTGTCTATGGTATCCCAAGATTACATAATATGTTAGAATACATGTATAATACAATATAAGTTAACTAGGATATGATTAATATAAATTTGTTATCAATTTTCACGTAGCTACAACAAGCAAAAATATCCAATCTTGTTTTACCCATAACTTCTTCGTTTTAAATCCGTTTTGAGTGTTTCAAGTTGCTATGGTTTCATATTGAACTTAAGTTTATGAATATAAACAGAAAAAGTATAAGTTTATAGTCAGAAATACAGGTTACAAGTCGTTTTTGTAAAGGTAGTCATTTCAGTCGAAAGAACGACGTCTAGATGACCATTTTGGAAAACACACTTCCACTTTGAGTTTAACCATGATTTTTGGATATAGTTTCATGTTCATAAGAAAAATCATTTTCCCATAAGAAAAACTTTTATATCAAAGTTTATCATAGTTTTTAATTAACTAACCCAAAACAGCCCGCGGTGTTACTACGACGGCGTATATCCAGTTTTACGGTATTTTTTGTGTTTTCCGGTTTTAAATCATTAAGTTAGCATATCATATAGATATAGAACATGTGTTTAGTTGATTTTAAAAGTCAAGTTAGAAGGATTAACTTTTGTTTGCGAACAAGTTTAGAATTAACTAAACTATGTTCTAGTGATTACATTTTCAAATCTTCGAATAAGATAGTTTTATATGTATGAATCGAATGATGTTATGAACATCATTACTACCTCAAGTTTAGTAGGTAAACCTAATGGAAGTGACAAGAAATGATCTATCTTCAAAGGATCTTGGATAGCTTGAAAGTTCTTGAAGTAGAATCATGACACAAAAACAAGTTCAAGTAAGATTATCACTCGAATTAAGATAGTTATAGTTATAGGAATTGAATCAAAGTTTGTATATGAGTATTACCTTGATTTAGAATGATATCTTACTATAAACAACAAAGATTTATTGAGGTTGGATGATCACTTTACAAGATTGGAAGTGAGCTAGTAAACTTGGAAGTATTCTTGATTTTATGAAACTAGAACTTGTAGAATTTATGAAGAACACTTAGAACTTGAAGATATAACTTGAGAGAGATCAATTAGATGAAGAAAATTGAAGAATGAAAGTGTTTGTAGGTGTTTTTGGTCGTTGGTATATGGATTAGATATAAAGGATGTGTAATTTTGTTTACATGTAAATAAGTCATGAATGATTACTAATATTTTTGTAATTTTATGAGATATTTCATGCTAGTTGCCAAATGATGGTTCCCACATGTGTTAGGTGACTCACATGGGCTACTAAGAGCTGATCATTGGAGTGTATATACCAATAGTACATACATCTAAAAGCTGTGTATTGTACGAGTACGAATACGGGTGCATACGAGTAGAATTGTTGATGAAACTGAACGAGGATGTAATTGTAAGCATTTTTGTTAAGTAGAAGTATTTTGATAAGTGTATTGAAGTCTTTCAAAAGAGTATGAATACATATTAAAACACTACATGTATATACATTTTAACTGAGTCGTTAAGTCATCGTTAGTCGTTACATGTAAATGTTGATTTGAAACCTTTAAGTTAACGATCTTGTTAAATGTTGTTAACCCAATGTTTATTATATCTAATGAGATGTTAAATTATTATATTATCATGATATTATGATATATTAATATATCTTAATATGATATATATACATTTAAATGTCGTTACAATGATAATCGTTACATATATGTCTCGTTTCGAAATCCTTAAGTTAGTAGTCTTGTTTTTACATATGTAGTTCATTGTTAACATACTTTATGATATACTTAATTATCATTTTATCATTTTAAACGTAGTGTATCAATATCTTAATATGATTCATATGTAATTAGTAAGACGTTGATATAACGATAATCGTTATATATATCGTTTTCGAGTTTCTTAATTCAATAGGCCCATTTTTATGTATATAACTCATTGTTTAAATACCTAATGAGATACAAAATTATCATAATATCATGTTAACTATATATATATCCATATATATGTCATCATATAGTTTTTACAAGTGTTAACGTTCGTGAATCACCGGTCAACTTGGGTGGTCAATTGTCTACATGAAACCTATTTCAATTAATCAAGTCTTAACAAGTTTGATTGATTAACATGTTGGAAACACTTAATCATATAAATATCAATTTCATTTAATATATATAAACATGGAAAGGTTCGGGTCACTACAGTACCTACCCGTTAAATAAATTTTGTCCCGAAATTTTAAGCAGTTGGAGGTGTTGACGTATCTTCTGGAAATAAGTGCGGGTATTTCTTCTTCATCTGATCTTCTCGTTTTCAGGTGAACTCGGGTCCTCTACGAGCATTCCATCGAACCTTAACAATTGGTATCTTATTTTGTTTAAGTCTTTTAACCTCACGATCTATTATTTCGATGGGTTCTTCGATGAATTGAAGTTTTTCGTTGATTTGGATTTCGTCTAACGGAATAGTGAGATCTTCTTTAGCAAAACATTTCTTCAAATTCGACACGATCAATAATCTTGAATGGTCTAATATACCTTGGATTTAATTTCCCTCGTTTACCAAATCGAACAACGCCTTTCCAAGGTGCAACTTTAAGCATGACCATCTCTCCAATTTCAAATTCTATATCTTTTCTTTTAATGTCAGCGTAGCTCTTTTGTCGACTTTGGGCGGTTTTCAACCGTTGTTGAATTTGGATGATCTTCTCGGTAGTTTCTTGTATTATCTCCGAACTCGTAATCTGTCTATCCCCCACTTCACTCCAACAAATCGGAGACCTGCACTTTCTACCATAAAGTGCTTTAAACGGCGCCATCTCAATGTTTGAATGGTAGCTGTTGTTGTAGGAAAATTCTGCTAACGGAAGGTGTCGATCCCAACTGTTTCCGAAATCAATAACACATGCTCGTAGCATGTCTTCAAGCGTTTGTATCGTCTTTTTGCTCTGCCCATAAGTTTGTGGATGATAAGCAGTACTCATGTCTAGACGAGTTCCTAATGCTTGCTGTAATGTCTGCCAGAATCTTGAAATAAATCTGCCATCCCTATCAGAGATAATAGAGATTGGTATTCCATGTCTGGAAATGACTTCCTTCAAATACAGACATGCTAACTTCTCCATCTTGTCATCTTCTCTTATTGGCAGGAAGTGTGCTGATTTAGTGAGACGATCAACTATTACCCAAATAGTATCAAAACCACTTGCAGTCCTTGGCAATTTAGTGATGAAATCCATGGTAATGTTTTCCCATTTCCATTCCGGGATTTCAGGTTACTGAAGTAGACCTGATGGTTTCTGATGCTCAGCTTTGACCTTAGAACACGTCAAACATTCTCCTACATATTTAGCAACATCGGTTTTCATACCCGGCCACCAAAAATGTTTCTTGAGATCCTTGTACATCTTCCCCGTTCCAGGATGTATTGAGTATCTGGTTTTATGAGCTTCTCTAAGTACCATTTCTCTCATATCTCCAAATTTTGGTACCCAAATTCTTTCAGCCTTATACCGGGTTCCGTCTTCCCGAATATTAAGATGCTTCTCCGATCCTTTGGGTATTTCATCCTTTAAATTTCCCTCTTTTAAAACTCCTTGTTACGCCTCCTTTATTTGAGTAGTAAGGTTAGTGTGAATCATTATATTCATAACTTTTACTCGAATGGGTTCTCTGTCCTTTCTGCTCAAGGCGTTGGCTACCACATTTGCCTTCCCCGGGTGGTAACGAATCTCAAAGTCGTAATCATTCAACAATTCAATCCACCTACACTGCCTTATATTCAGTTATTTCTGATTAAATATGTGTTGAAGACTTTTGTGGTCGATATATATAATACTTTTGACCCTATATAAGTAATGCCTCCAAGTCTTTAATGCAAAAACAACCGCGCCTAATTCCAAATCATGCGTCGTATAATTCTGCTCGTGAATCTTCAATTGTCTAGACGCATAAGCAATTACTTTCGTTCGTTGCATTAATACACAACCGAGACCTTGCTTTGAGGCGTCACAATATATCACAAAATCATCATTCCCTTCAGGTAATGATAATATAGGTGCTGTAGTTAACTTTTTCTTTAACAATTGAAACGCTTTCTCTTGTTCATCTTTCCATTCAAATTTCTTCCCTTTATGCGTTAATGCAGTCAAGGGTTTTGCTATTCTGGAAAAGTCTTGGATGAACCTTCTGTAGTAACCAGCTAGTCCTAAAAACTGGCGTATGTGTTTTGGAGTTTTCGGGGTTTCCCACTTTTCAACGGTCTCAATCTTTGCTGGATCCACCTGAATACCTTCTTTGTTCACTATGTGACCGAGGAATTGAACTTCTTTCAACCAAAATGCACACTTTGAAAACTTAGCGTACAGTTTTTCTTTTCTCAGCAACTCTAGCACTTTTCTCAAATGTTCTTCGTGCTCTTGATCATTCTTCGAGTAAATAAGTATGTCATCGATGAAAACAATGAAAAACTTGTCAAGATATGGCCCACACACTCGGTTTATGAGGTCCATGAACACAGCTGGTGCGTTAGTCAATCCAAACGGCATAACCATAAACTCGTAATGACCGTGACGTGTCCTAAAAGCAGTCTTTGGAATATCATCCTCCTTCACCTGCATTTGATGATATCCAGAACGTAAATCGATCTTCGAATAAATAGACGAGCCTTGTGTGATGACCCGGGAATTTCCGACCAAATTTAAACATAATATTTATATGTTTCCGACACGATAAGCAAAGTCTGTTAGGTTGAATCTCAAAAATTTTGAACTATTGTATATATTCAATTACCCTTTGACTGTGCTCGACGATTCACGAACATTTATGTGTATAGATATGTATATAATTATAAGATAAAATATAGTTATTATATTAAAATGGTTATCATTAAAATAAATATTAATATTAATACCAGTATTATGAATATCATTATATGATATATATATATATATATATATATATATATATATATATATATATATGTATATATAAAATTTGATACAATTAAATTGACATATTATTATAACCATTTCCCTTTAAAAGTGTTATCATTATTACTTTTATCATTTATTTTATTATTTGTATTAATTCGATATTATTATCAATATCATTATTAATCCTAATATTTTTTTATTAGTAAATGTATTATTATTATTAGAATTATTATTATATAATTATATTTATTAATTATAAATATTAACTATAAATAAAATTTTATACAAGAATCAAATTCAGATTAACATCATAATCAACTTTTTACAATTTTGTTTCTTGCTTCTAATCTGATTAACAATCGAATATCCGCACAGGAAAATAACAAAAATCAGTTAGATCAACTACAGCTATATAACTTTATTTTTTTTATTTTTATCTGCTTTATATATTCTTTCTATTACTGCACTAGATTGAAAGCTCTGTTCTTACATCCTTTTATCTCTATTCGAATAACACCACAAACCACCACCATTCATACTTCGGTTTATCTCTTTTTGTTTCGGTTCAAGACAAATTAAACCACCTTAAACACCCTTGTAAACTGCTGCATATATTTTTGATTTTTCAATCTAGCATCACCATCGAAAAACCTGCAACATTCTTGTTGATTGTTTTGCTGATCAACCGACACTCAAAATAGCCATCAACACCAAGTCTTCTTCATCAAAAATTACAAAAACCCAAACCATCAAACCTTGCTCGACAACCAATGGATCCAAACTGCTATTCGAACTGCTACTGCCATTAGAAAATCGATGTATTAAAACAAATTGATAGAAAAACAATTCGTGTTCCTCTGCTCACAATAAGCCTTAGTCAATAACTCAATATCAAACCAAAAGTCAAAATCTAAAAATACAGGCGAGTTAGGAGTTATCTGTTTAATTTATCTGTAAGTTTTTCATTCTTTAATTCCTCAAATTAGGTATGAATTTCGAAGTCAAAACATAGGAAGAAAAAAAGTCAACAGAAATTACCTCGATCAAATTAGATCGAGTTACTAATTTTCAAATGATCAAACTGCTGTACGAATATTTGTTACATGAATTACAGAAGATATATGTTGATTCCAACATATGCAACACACCAAATTTCGAATATAAATTTTAAAACCCAGGAAGAACTACCTGTTTCTGTTCTTTATCGATTGAACCCTTTGATTTCTATTCCAAACAACTTCACTTCAACAAAACAATTAGGCATCGCTTCATTGAATTCTTCCCCATTTAGATATCATCTATTACTTGATATAAACCCAAATCGAACAACCTGTTGATTAATTAATCACAACACCTTAAACAGTTACCTAAATCAAACTGATAACTACCTTAGATCACTACCTTTGAACCTCAAGAATCGTTTTGGAACACTGCTATTAACTTCTCGATTGAATCTCCTTAAACACCAGAGCATCGATTGAATCTGCAATTGTATTCGATCGAGTAAAAACACTAGTTATAAAACTTAAATAAATTAGGTTAATGGATTTATTTGGGCTTGCAATATGGGCTGTATACATGGACTAAAATGATGAGGTGGACTAGGTCAAAGGGTGAGGTGGGTTACGACTAATGATGCAGACTCCATTATTTTTTTCTTCAACGGTATATACATTTTTTTTATTTACTTTCTTTATCATAAATATAATTATTATTATTATTATTGTTAATATCATTATTATGATTAAAGGTTATTAAAATGTTAAGATTAGGATTAAGATGTGAAGATAAGACTAATTTTATGATTTTAAAATATGATTTAAGTAGTATATTGAACATTAACATATTTTGATAAAAGTCATGAACTTTAATACTTATACTAAGATTATAAATATAGTTTGTTATGGATATGAGCTTAGTATAAGGTATAAACTTTATCACTTATATCATGATTATGAAGAACATGTTTTACGATTGTGATTAAAGATAAATAATATAAGTATTATTATTATTAATATCATTATTATTATCATTATTAGTAAAAAATATTATTATTATAGATAGTATAGTTATTATGATTATTGTAAAAATAATAAATTTTTTATTATTATTATTATTACTATCATTATTAAATTTTATATATTTATTATTATTATTATCATTGTTATTATCAATATTGACATTATTATTAGTATTATCATTACTTTTATTATTATAAGTATTATTATCATTAAAACTATCATCATTATTATTATTGTCAATATTACTACTAATATTATTATCATTATAAGTATTATTATTTTTAGAATCGTAATTATTATTATTATTATCATTATTAAGTATAATTACTAATATTATTATGAAATAATACAAACTTTCATTTATTAATAATAATACTATTTTATCAAATGATTTTTAGTTACATAACACTATAGTGAAAACGTATAACATATCTTTATTAACGTTTTATAATAAATATTAATTATTTAGTTAGAGTACATAAAATAGAAATATTTAAATTACTTATTGATAAAATATATAATTTAACAATTATATTAATAATAATATGTAAATTTAGTTACTTGATTACAAGTATACGTGTTAATATATATATACAAATGATATAGGTTCATGAATCCGAGGCCAACACCGCTTTGTTCAATTGTAAATGTCGTCATATGTATTTTTACTACAAAATACAATAGGTGAGTTTTCATTACTCCCTTTTTATATATATATTTTTGGGACTGAGAATACATGCGCTGCTTTTATAACTGTTTTACGATATAGACACAAGTAATCGAAACTACATTCTATGGTTGAATTATCGAAGTCGAATATGCCCCTTTTTATTAAGTCTGATAATCTAAGAATTAGGGAACAGACACCCTAATTGACGCGAACTCTAAAGATAGATCTATCGGGCCCAACAAGCCCCATCCAAAGTACCGGATGCTTTAGTACTTCGAAATTTATATCATGTCCGAAGGAGGATCCCGGAATAATGGGGATATTCTTATGCATATTGTGAATGTCGGTTACCAGGTGTTCAATCCATATGAATGATTATTTTTGTCTCTATGCATGGGACACATATTCAGGAGAAATGAAAATCTTGTGGTCTATTAAAATGATGGAAACGATTGTTTATGTTAAACTAATGAACTCACCAATCTTTTGATTGACACTTGAAAGCATGTTTATTCTCAGGTACGAAAGAAATCTTCCGCTGTGCATTTGTTCAATTTCGAAATATTACTTGGAGTCATTCATGACATATTTCAAAAGACGTTGCATTCGAGTCGTCGAGTTCATCAAGATTATTATTAAGTCAATTATAGTTAGATATGTTATGAAATGGGATGCATGCCGTCAACTTTTGATGTAATGAAAGATTGTCTTTTCAAAAATGAATGCATTGTTTGTAAAATGTATCATATAGAGGTCAAGTACCTCGCGATGTAATCAACTGTTGTGAATCGTTTATAATCGATATGGACTTCGTCCGGATAGATTAGGACGGATATTGACACCTTGTAGTTGATCAAATAAGTCGATGATTCTCGGTAGTGGGTAGCGGTTCTTGATGGTAAGTTTGTTCAACTCTCGGTAGTCGATACACAACCTGAATGTACCATCTTTCTTCTTGACAAACAAAACAGGAGATCCCCATGGTGATGTGCTTGGTCGAATGAAACCACGCTCTAAAAGTTCCTGTAACTGACTTTGTAATTCTTTCATTTCGCTGGGTGCGAGTCTGTATGGAGCACGAGCTATTGGTGCAGCTCCTGGTACAAGGTCTATTTGAAATTCAAAGGATCGATGTGGGAGTAATCCCGATAATTCTTTCGGAAATACATTGGGAAATTCTTTTGCGACGGGAACATAACTGATGTTCTTTTCTTCAGGTTTAACTTCCTCGATGTGTGCTAGAATGACGTAACAACCTTTTCTTATTAGTTTTTGCGCCTTCAAACTACTAATAAGATTTAATTTCGCGTTGTTCTTTTCTCCATACACCATTAAAGGTTTTCCTTTTTCACGCATAATGCGAATCGCATTTTTGAAACAAACGACCTCTGCTCTCACCTTTTTCAACCAGTTCATGCCAATTATTACATCAAAACTCCCTAACTCGACTGGTATTAAATCAATTTTAAACGTTTCAACCCCCAGTTTAATTTCTCTCTCCCGACATATATTATCTGCTGAAATTAATTTAAAGTTTGCTAATTCGAGTAAAAATTTACTATCCAAAGGCGTCAATGGCCAACTTAATTTAGCACAAAATTCTCTACTCATATAGCTTCTATCCGCACCCAAATCAAATAAAACATAAGCAGATTTATCGTCAATAAGAAACGTACCCGTAACAAGCTCCGGGTCTTCCTGTGCTTCTGCCGCATTAATATTGAAAACTCTTCCACGGCCCTTCCCATTAGTATTCCCCTGATTCGGGCAATTTCTAGTAATGTGGCCCAGTTTTCCACATTTATAACAAACAGCGTTGGTATTACTTGCTCCGACACTATTCGTTTCGGCATTACTTGTTCCGACATTATTTGTTCCTTTAGTTCTGTTAAACTTTAGTCCGTAGACCTCACACTTTGTCGCGCTATGACCATTTCTTTTGCACCTGTTGCAAAATGTCGTGCAAAACCCCTAATGATTTTCTTCACACCTATGACATGGCTGTTTTTGGTTTTTGTTGGCGTTGTTGTTATTGAGGTTGTTGTTGGGATTGTTATTGTTGTTGAAACGGTTGTTGTAGTTGTTATTGTTGTTGGGATGTTTGTTGTAGTTATTGTTAGGATTGCGGTTATTGTTGCGATTGTTGTTGCGGTTGTTGGGATAGTTGTTGCAATTGTGGTTGTAACTGTTGTTGTTGTTGTACTGGTGACTCTTGTTACTGTTTTCCTCCCACTTCCTCTTGAGTTGTTTTGAGTTGGCTTCTTCCGCCGCCTGCTCTTTAATTCTTCCCTCAATCTATTTATGAGTTTATGAGCCATTCGACTTGCCTTCTGTATAGAAACGGGCTCATGTGAACTTACATCTTCATGAATCCTTACTGGTAACCCTTTTACAAAAGCGTCGAGCTTCTCTTCTTCATCTTCGAATGCTCCCGAACACAATAGGCACAACTCTGTGAATCGTCGTTCATATGTGGTAACGTCGAACCCTTGTGTTCGTAACTCTCTAAGTTCTGCCTTGAGTTTATTGACTTCGTTTCTAAGACGGTACTGCTCGTTCATCAATTGCTTGAATACCGATCATGGTAGTGCGTAATCAGCATTTTGTCCTACCTGTTCAAGATAGGTGTTCCACCACGTTAACGCAGTACCTGTGAAGGTATGCGTAGCGTACTTAACTTTGTCCTCTTCAGTACACTTACTTATGGCAAACACCGATTCGACTTTCTCGGTCCACCGTTTCAATCCAATTGGTCCTTCAGTTCCATCGAATTCCAAAGGTTTGCAAGCAGTGAATTCTTTGTAGGTGCATCCTACACGATTTCTTGCGCCGTTAGCTGCATTGCTAGATTCAGAGTTATTGTTGGTATGTAGCGCAGCCTGTACTGCAGCTATGTTTGCAGCAAGAAAAGTACGAAATTCCTCTTCGCTCATATTCATGGTGTGTCGAGTAGTCGTTGCCATTTCCTTCAAAATAGCCAACTGAATCGAGTTAATCATACAGAATATTAAGAGTAGTCAATAGTATTTCGTAGCTTAATATGAACTCATTTATAAAAGCTTTTTCTTCATATTAGCGTTTTATAAGTTTAAATTCGGGTACTACCTACCCGTTAAGTTCATACTTAGTAGCTAATATACAATTTAACTACTACAATTTCATATGAAAAACTGATTATAATAATATCTCACATACAAATATTCTTCAAACTTACAACTTCGCTATATTACATATAACATGAAATATAGTACACTTTGATACATGACAGTTTTGAAGATAAACCTAGTTAATACGCAAGTTGTTCAGCAAAGGAAATAAAGATACGTAATTCATAAGTCCAGAAACAAGTCATGCATTATGGTTTTACTAAGACGACTTCTCATCCTTGGTTTTGTGGAAAATAACCGTTATGACCATTGGCTAGGCAGCATGTTGTAATGTCGTCAAAAGGATGAGGGTTTCGTAATGTCCAACAGCCCCGTAATAATCTAAAAACCTTGTTTCTCACCCAACTACTGAATCCGTCACTTGTGGGAAGGTTTTATTTAAAAGTTGCAATCCGATGTTCTTTTTCTCACTTTGGTAAGAAGCGAACATCACTAACCCGTAAGCATAACATGCTTCTTTATGTTGCATGTTAGAAGCTCTTTCTAATTCATGAAATCCTATGTTGGGATATGTTGAGTCAAAATAGGTTCTTAACCCGTAGCGTAAAATTGCATTTGGGTTCCCCGCATTTAACGCTTTAAAGAAAACACGGCGTAACTTACGATCTCCCCAATGTGATATACCCCACCTATCAAAGGAAAGCCTTTTATAAACTAAGGCATTTCTGGAAAGTCTTTTAAATGTTTGACAAGTTAATTTTGCCATAATTAATTGTGCTGATGAATTCTGACCGACTCTAGACAAGATTTCCTCAATCATATCCTCTGGTAGATCTTCTAAAATATTCGGTTGTCTACCCTTAACGTCCATTTTGTTTTTATACTGTAAAATAGACAAGGATTAGATTCGTAAAAGATAATTAACAAACAATACAAGCAATATTTACATAGAACATAAAAGTACAAGCACACTACAATACATATAATACACAATATGATTACAACCCTCTAATCTGAATCACTAGTTTCTTCTTCTTCGGACTTGGTTCGTTTTCCTAATTTTCTAGGAATATATGGTGTTCCTCTAATACGAGCCGTCGTTTTCCATAATGGTTTAGAAAAACCTGATGGTTTAGAGGTTCCCGGGTCATTGTTACATTTTAGGAAATACGGATGTTGCCGATACATATAAAGTTCATCGGGGTTGGAATCGAGTTTCTCTATTTTTATACCTTTTCCCTTATTATTTTCTTTCGCTTTATTAAATTGGGTCGAGGTAATTTTTATAACATCATCAGAATCCTCATCGGGATCCGATTCAACAGAAAATTGGTAATCTTCACAATATTTTGCTTCCTCGGCGGAAACACCATTGACCATTATTAACTTTGGTCCGTTGGTTTAGGATTTTCTTTTATTTAATCAATTTACTATAGGTATCAATATTTCTTCCTCCAGAACCTCTTCTTCTTCTGGTTCCTCCTCTTCCGATTCCTTCTCTTCTGGTTCCTCTTCTTCCGGTTCCTCCTCTTCCGGTTCCTCCTCTTCCGGTTCCTCCTCTTCCGGTTCCTCTTCAGGAATTTGTGAATCTTCCCAAAATATATTCGACTCTTCATTATTATTAGGTGAATCAATGGGATTTGTACTAGAGGTAGATATCTATCACACAATATCAAACACGTTAAGAGATTAATATATCACATAATATTTACATGTTAATAATATATAGTTTCCAACAAAAAATGTTAAGCAATCATTTTTGAAGAAAAACACGGTCGAAGTCCAGACTCACTAATGCATCCTAACAAACTCAGTAAGACATACTAATGCAATTTTTTAGCTCTCTAAGACCAACGCTCGGATACCAACTGAAATGTCCCGTTCATATTGATTATAAACGTTCCATATTAATTGATTTCGTCGCGAGGTTTTGACCTCTATATGAGACGTTTTTCAAAGACTGCATTCATTTTTAAAACAACCACAACCTTTATTTTATTGATAAAGGTTTAAAAAGCATTACGTAGATTATCAAGTAATGATAATCTAAAATATACCGTTTACACACGACCATTACATAATGGTTTACAATAAGAATATATTACATCAAAAATAAGTTTCTTGAATGCAGTTTTTACATAATATCATACAAGCATGGACTCCAAATCTTGTCCTTATTTTAGTATGCAACAGCGGAAGCTCTTAATAATCACCTGAGAATAAACATGCTTAAAACGTCATCAAAAATGTTGGTGAGTTATAGGTTTAACCTATATATTATCAAATCATAATAATAGACCACAAGATTTCATATTTCAATATACATCCCATACATAGAGATAAAATTCATTCATATGGTGAACACCTGGTAACTGACATTAACAAGATGCATATAAGAATATCCCCTATCATTCCGGGAAATCCTTCGGACATGATAAAAACGAATTCGAAGTACTAAAGCATCCGGTACTTTGGATAGGGTTCGTTAGGCCTAATAGATCTATCTTTAAGATTCGCGTCAATTAGTAGATCGGTTTACTAATTCTTAGGTTACCAAGAAAAAGGGGCATATTCGGCTTCGATCATTCACCCATATAATGTAGTTTCAATTACTTGTGTCTATTTCGTAAAACATTTATAAAACTGCATGTATTCTCATCCCACAATATTAGATTTTAAAAGTGGGACTATAAATCACTTTCACAGATTTTTACTTCGTCGGGAAGTAAGACTTGGCCACTGGTCGATTCACGAACCTATAACAAATATGTACATATATATCAAAGTATGTTCAAAATATATTTACAACACTTTTAATACATTTTGATGTTTTAAGTTTATTAAGTCAGTTGTCCTCGTTAGTAACCTACAACTAGTTGTCCACAGTTAGATGTACAGAAAATAAATCGATATATTATCTTGAATCAATCCATGACCCAGTGTATACATGTCTCAGGCTAGATCACAACTCAAAGCACATATATTTTTGGAATCAACCTCAACCATGTATAGCTAACTCCAGCATTACTGCATATAGAGTGTCTATGGTTGTTCCAAATAATATATATACATGGGTCGATATGATATGTCAAAACATTTGCATACGTGTCTATGGTATCCCAATATTACATAATATATTAGAATACATGTATAATACAATATAAGTTAGCTAGGATATGATTAATATAAATTTGTTATCAATTTTCACGTAGCTACAACAAGCAAAAATATCCAATCTTGTTTTACCCATAACTTCTTCGTTTTAAATCCGTTTTGAGTGTTTCAAGTTGCTATGGTTTCATATTGAACTTAAGTTTATGAATATAAACAGAAAAAGTATAAGTTTATAGTCAGAAATACAGGTTACAAGTCGTTTTTGTAAAGGTAGTCATTTCAGTCGAAAGAACGACGTCTAGATGACCATTTTGGAAAACACACTTCCACTTTGAGTTTAACCATAATTTTTGGATATAGTTCCATGTTCATAAGAAAAATCATTTTCCCATAAGAACAACTTTTATATCAAAGTTTATCATATTTTTTAATTAACTAACCCAAAACAGCCTGCGGTGTTACTACGACGGCGTATATCCGGTTTTACGGTGTTTTTTGTGTTTTCCGGTTTTAAATCATTAAGTTAGCATATCATATAGATATATAACATGTGTTTAGTTGATTTTAAAAGTCAAGTTAGAAGGATAAACTTTTGTTTGCGAACAAGTTTAGAATTAACTAAACTATGTTCTAGTGATTACATGTTCAAATCTTCGAATAAGATAGTTTTATATGTATGAATCGAATGATGTTATGAATATTATTACTACCTCAAGTTTAGTAGGTAAACCTACTGGAAGTGACAAGAAATGATCTAGCTTCAAAGGATCTTGGATAGCTTGAAAGTTCTTGAAGTAGAATCATTACACAAAAACAAGTTCAAGTAAGATTATCACTCGAATTAAGATAGTTATAGTTATAAGAATTGAATCAAAGTTTGTATATGAGTATTACCTTGATTTAGAATGATATCTTACTGTAAACAACAAGGATTTCTTGAGGTTGGATGATCACTTTACAAGATTGGAAGTGAGCTAGTAAACTTGGAAGTATTCTTGATTTTATGAAACTAGAACTTGTAGAATTTATGAAGAACACTTAGAACTTGAAGATAGAACTTGAGAGAGATCAATTAGATGAATAAAATAGAAGAATGAAAGTGTTTATTGGTGTTTTTGGTCATTGGTATATGGATTAGATATAAAGGATGTGTAATTTTGTTTACATGTAAATAAGTCATGAATGATTACTAATATTTTTGTAATTTTATGAGATATTTCATGCTAGTTGCCAAATGATGGTTCCCACATGTATTAGGTGACTCACATGGGCTGCTAAGAGCTAATCATTAGAGTGTATATACCAATAGTACATACATCTAAAAGCTGTGTATTGTACGAGTACGAATACGGGTGCATACGAGTAGAATTATTGATGAAACTGAACGAGGATGTAATTGTAAGCATTTTTGTTAAGTATAAGTATTTTGATAAGTGTTTTGAAGTATTTCAAAAGTGTATGAATACATATTAAAACACTACATGTATATACATTTTAACCGAGTCGTTAAGTCATCGTTAGTCGTTACATGTAAATGTTGATTTGAAACCTTTAAGTTAACGATCTTGTTAAATGTTGTTAACCCAATGTTTATTATATCTAATGAGATGTTAAATTATTATATTATCATGATATTATGATATATTAATATATCTTAATATGATATATATACATTTAAATGTCGTTGCAACGATAATCGTTACATATATGTCTCGTTTCGAAATCCTTAAGTTAGTAGTCTTGTTTTTACATATGTAGTTCATTGTTAACATACTTAATGATATACTTAATTATCATTTTATCATGTTAAACATAGTGTATCAATATCTTAATATGATTCATATGTAATTAGTAAGACGTTAATATAACGATAATCGTTATATATATCGTTTTCGAGTTTCTTAATTCAATAGGCTCATTTTTATGTATATAACTCATTGTTAAAATACCTAATAAGATACATACTTATATCAATATCATGTTAACTATATATATATATATATATCCATATATATGTCATCATATAGTTTTTACAAGTGTTAACGTTCGTGAATCACCGGTCAACTTGGGTGGTCAATTGTCTACATGAAACCTATTTCAATTAATCAAGTCTTAACAAGTTTGATTGCTTAACATGTTGGAAACACTTAATCTTGTAAATATCAATTTCATTTAATATATACAAACATGGAAAAGTTCGGGTCACTACAAATCCCGTTGTCACAAAGTGGGCAACGAACGGAGTGAAGATCGATGCCACATTTGTCAAGCTCAATTAAAGAAGGTATACGCTTTTTTCTCGATCTCCAAATGAAGATTTATACCTTTTTTGGAATCAAATTGTTTCTCATAGTTTCTACCACATTTGTACCCACCGATAACGTTTTGGAATCAAGTAAAAAAGAGAGTCTTTTTGTTGTAAAGAGCCCATTGTTCGAGCCTTCCCAACGCCAGGAGTCACTTCTTTCCAGAATAAGGCAACAAAAGGAGATAGCAGCGACTAAATCCGAGAATTCAGAAGCTGTTCTGCCCCTAGGTTCACGCGACCACTCCCATTTACCGACCCAATTCGAACCATTCCAACCCTATCTTTCCGTGACTGTTGCATTAGGATTTTTGTCTAGCTTGAAAAGTCGATTATAGCTGCTGTAAAGAGGTGGACAGCCTGCCCACGAATCGAACTAGAATGATGTACACGCACCGTTACCGAGTACTCTTGAAAATGACTTTGAAAAGGCTACTCCCGTATCGTCAATCTTCGCACCTGTTTTGATGATGTTCCCCCAAGTAGAATTCTGTGTAGCACAAGATAATTTATCAAATTCACCCAACCCACCCGATGCTCCATAAATACTTGAAATTACTTTGACCCACAAGGAAGTGGATTCGGTTTTAAACCTCCACCACCACTTATCAATCAAAGCGTAAATTTTACTTTTTAACGATCCCAAATTTAACCCACCCTCCCCGTAATGTAGAAGCACTCATCCCATTTAACCTATGCAATTTTTGAAAGTTTTCCCGACCCGCCCCAAAAAAAAGAACGTCTCACACTTTCAAGTTTGTTGATCACACAAGGCGGGGCATGGTAGAGCGAGAAGAAGTACAACGGGAGACTATTTAGAACCGACTTAACAACTGTCACACGACCCCCAAATGAAATCAAACGTGCCTTCCACTCCGAAAAACGTTTTTCAAACTTTCAAATTACCGGATTCCAACTACTCATCTTTTTCATATTAGCGCCAATTGGGAGACCAAGATAATTAAATAGAAGCAATCCCATATTACAATCAAAACATTTGGCCATTCTTTCAATTTCTTGATGTTCCACACCTAGTCCGAACAAATTACTCTTTCGATAATTAATTTTAAGACCCGAAGTAAGTTTAAAACATTTTAGAAGCTTCATTAGGTTTCGAATATTTTCTACGGACCATTCTCCAAAATAAATCGTGTCGTCCGCATATTGGAGATGAGAAATACACACTTTATTTTTACCAAGTTCAACACCCGAGAATAAATTGTTACAAACCGCGGCTTTTGATAACACATTTAAACCTTTGGCGGCTAGGATGAAAAGAAACGGATATAGAGGATCCCCTTGTCTAACACCTCTTCCAAGTTGGAATTCCGAAGTTGAAGATCCATTTACTAGGAATAGAGATTGAAGCAGTTTCGAGACAAGAGAGAATCCATTGTCGCCATTTTGCACCGAAACCCATAAAACTCATAACCTCCATTAAAAATTCCCAACTCAAACTATCAAATGCTTTTTCGAAATCTACTTTGAAAATGAGACATTTAGCTTTCTTTTGTTTTATGAAATCAATTATCTCATTTGCTATAATAACCCCATCCAAGATATTCCTACCTTTTAAAAACGCACTTTGCTCGAACCCCACAAGATTTGGAATCACTTTTCTAAGATGATTTGAGAGAAGCTTCGCGACTATTTTGTAGTAGCTACCAATAAGGCTTATAGGTCTATACTCGTTTAAGGAGATCGGATCTTTAACTTTTGGAACAAGAGTAATAAATGACGCGTTACACCCTTGAAAACTCACCATTCTCCCAAAAACGATTGATAGCATTCATTAAATCCCCTTTTATTGTATCCCAATATTTTTATAGAAACTTAAGTTGAACCCATCAGGACCCGGCGCTTTCTATCCGCCATAATCATTAAGTGCATCCCATATTTCCTCTCGCAAAAAAGGAATTTCAAGACCTTCTGTTTCTGTTTCACTGAGTCGACGTAGATTAGGTCCAACATGGTTACTCGGCCCAAGGAAAGTAGACTGGACTGCTATATTTTCAGCACCTGAGTGGACTGAGTGGACTGATATGCTGGCCCGACGAGTGGAAGTCCCATTTGGCCCATGAAAATGTGATCGTGACTGGGCTGTATTGGAACCGGCCAACTGTTAAACGATGGCCTGTTAACAGAATTGTCCTCAAATATATTTTGAAAATGACTAAGTACCGCACTTTTTACTTCGACCGGATTTTCAATCCAACTCCCATTAATATTGAGGCCACGAATATTGCATTTGTTGTATTTTCTTTTAATGGTAGTGTAAAAGAGTTTCGATTTCTCATCACCCTCTAAAACCCAACGATTCTTTGCTTTTTGTTTCAACATGTTGATCTTTGTGTTTTCCTTTTCTATCCATTGTTTTCTATCCTCCAACCAAGATTTTCTTTCAATATCGTTTAGAGACCCACTCTTGGCCTTTTTTTTTTTCCACTCCTCAACTTTTCTCACTCTTCTGACTGAATACTGTTAACTTTTCCAGTGACCGGAGATTTATGCTCTTCCATATTGCCCGGAGAACTAACAAATTTTTCTGGAGACTTAGACATGTTACCTGACTTTAACTCTTCATCTATTAAATCATCGAACTCATCAAAATTGAAACAATCATTATCATCAGATGGATAATATGACTCGTCATCTTCATCTTCACTCATGAAATCATCAGACACTAGCTCATCTTCATCATGTTCTGAATCGTGTACCGAACCATCGTTTGATTCATAGTTGAGAAGCTCTTCCTCTATATCGATCCACTTTTTTTTCTCTTCCACTATCAGGATGATATAGTTTAACGTAGACTCTACCCCATTGCATTTTTTGATGTCCCTTAAGTGAGCAATTTTCCATCTCATAAACAACCCACCACCAATCGGCTATAGACATGAAAGTTTTATCATTACAGCAGTGAATTGGGAAGCCTTTAACTCATAGCCAAGTAATACGACCCTTAGGCCAATACTCATCATCCCAACTTTGGATTTTGTGAATCCATTTTCTCAAAGGGTGAGAACCTTCATTTACAACCGAACCAGCATCTTCTGTTGTTTTGAAAACAATAACCAGACTAAGATTACCCATGAACTTGAATTCAAGATCTCGAAACCCTTCTTCAGATGTGATGTTTTGGATGTTTTTAAGTATTTTGTAGGATTTTGCCTCACATATGAATGCAGATTTCAGTAATTCTTTATTGTCAGTATCATCATTGATCTTCACAGTTTTAACCTTCTTTTTTCCCAGGTCGTCCTCATATTTCTTCCTATTGTATTGAGAAGTGATCTAAGATCATCTTCAACAACAGCGTGTTTCTTTTTCAATACCTCCCTTAGGTCTTTGTTTTGCTTTCTTTCATTACCTCCCTCACTATGGTTACCTCCCTCACTACGGACCCACACCTTCCTGCCGTTTACCACATCATTGAAACTTTGTCCATCATGGAAACTATCACTAGGAGGAGGGTTTGGTGGAGGTTGAGGTTTTTGTTGTTGGTTAACTGGAAAGGTTTTGGATCTGGACCATGAATCCACTATAGGGTTTCGGGTGGTGGCCCTAAAAACTTTGATGCGTTCACCCATAATCTTGACCGATTCAAGTTCTTTGAGTAGCCGATTAACATCTTTAACCTCAGCAAAACGAACAAACGTGAATTGTTGCCCGTTATGTAACCTCTTTGATGCAATGTAAACATCCCTCACCGCCCCATAAGGTTTGAACAATTTCCAGAAATCAACCACACCCCAATCGATCGGGAAGTTGAAGAACATGTAAGAAGTTAATTGATTGCCGTTGTAACCCTTGATTCGATGCTCATAATCCCCGTTATACCGTTCCCGTTGCCTTCCCGTGCCTGCCCTCTCTCTCCACTCTCTCTCTTATTTTTCTCTCACTACACTCTCTCTCATCTTGTTTTGAGGATTGATATATATATATATATATATATATATAGACACACACACACACGTTTTGTAATGCTTTTTTTTTTTGGTTCATGAAATGAGAGAAGGCAGCCTGAGAGAGATGATAAAGCATGGAGGATTCCAAAAGTAAGTAATAATGTATATTTATGAGTTCATTTTTAGTTAGTATATTACTCTGCTTTTAGTTAACCAATTTTGTTGGTGGTTGTTTTTGTTGAGGTATTAGCACTCTAATAAGTTCCTTTTAGGTCTAATTTTCGTAGCACATTCTCTTAATGTTGCTTTGGGTGCTCTACTATTATTAATTACATTGTATAATTTGTCTTTGGTTCTTTTTTTCCCCTAAAATTTGGTTGAAAAGTAGTGATAGCGAATGTTAGTCTGCTGGAGTTGAAGTGTGATGCGAAATAATAGTTGTACCACTGGATCCTTTTCTCAAAATTTACCAGAGAGTGTGTCAAATGTTCCTGCTTGCGTTGCATCTACTGCATCCTCTACCGTTGACCCTTTGCTAAGTGAATATCGGACGATTGCAGGAGGTAGTTTCCGTTGTGCTTTTTTGTTTGTTTAAACTCTTTTAGTCGCTACTGTTACTTAAAGCTTTTAGATTTACATCTGATATGGCCGAAACGGACGGTTTTTATTTGCACGGTGTCGTCTGGCCGCGGCTCGCCAGGATCAGCCACTCGTAGGAGAGGGTACTGTTTTAAATTTATATTTAGCGGGGCTTAAATCTTACTACTCCTTATAAGTAAGGGAAGTATGACCTAGAGTGGTATTTTTGAGATATCAATAGAATCGAACCTATATCTAAGCCTAAGATAGTTAGGGAGTAGTGGTTATTTAATTTGGGATTTTCTAATTTATAAGATAGATAAAGTAAATGCGATAAAATTCGTAATTCAGATAAGGTTAAAGTGATTGCATACTATGACTTCATCAGTTAATCTGCCGAGATTACGGAATGCTGGCTCATGAATAGGCAGAGGCCTTGTATTCATTACACTGGTCCTAAATGCCCCTATCATAAGACATGTCACTGGGTACTGCGTTAGGCTTGAAGATTCTGAATAGACAGCAACGTCCCTTACCCCCGATGCCCGTGCAGTCTGACTACATGCATACACGTTCAGACGGCTCATCCAATTGAGCGACTCGGTTGGGTGACGTATTAACATTCCAAAATGGTCTAAACTTTCTTAAGCATAATAGAACACATGATTTACCATATCCAAGAGACGTGATGTGTTTCAATGCTTTCGTTAATGATTGGTTTTGAAAGATAGTTAGGCCCTTAAAAAGAGTTCAACCATAAAGAACACCATGGCCAAGTCAAGCTGACTTCCATGAACACCTTCGGTTATCCTAACGGTCCAATCCTTTATGTGTCTAAACAAACAGTTCCTTAATTAACTAAGAATCCCTCAAGCGGGGTGCAATGCTTGAGATCGCGTTATGGTGCAGTGTACTGGTCAACACTAACCGGGTTCCATGGCCTTACTTAGCAGATGTACAGCTTACAACAACTGTTGTGCTTCAACGTGCACGTACGAAGTTTATATGCTTGATGACTACACTAGCATGGTCTAGGACCGACAATGTACTAAGGGTCTAGTTAAATGTTTCACTACGAAAGAGTTCTCAGTCGGAATCCAAAGCTTGATAGACTTACTACAACCGGTGTGCCTCAGTCGATCTTACGTTGTATCCAATAGACTTCTCTTACCAAGGGGTGATACAGATAGTGTACTCTGAATCGGGGTTCGCGACTTCCCGATAACAGAGCCTATAACTACGTTCTATTAGTTAGAAAAGCGATTGAGTTTAAAGCATAATCAGAAAGCATTTCGACAGCATACACAAACCATAATATTATTTCGGCATTATAACTGCTTACATCATAGCATACACTAAATATAACTACTCGCTAATTATGGCAACAATATCATAAAACATTATATAAGATAAAGGATAGAAGTATCGGTAGATTAAACGAGTTCTGAATACAAAAGTGACAACTTCAAGACTCCAGACCGCTCCTAATACAATCTTCAGCATTCTTCTCCGGGTACTAGGTTTCCCGTACGGAGTCGAAGGCCTTGAGAGTATGACTAATATTGTACAAGAGAGAGAGAAAGAAGTGAATTGAAGTGTGTGTTGGAATGAATGACAAAGACCCTTTAAATAAGCAAAGTTTTTGCCTGCAAACGGCTGGCAAGCCGTATGGCAACCCATTTGGTGAGTCGTATTTGGCAAGCCGTTTGCTTGGCAGCCCATTTCTTAGGGCTATTTACTGGACTGTTTGGTAGGCCGTACCCCATACTGGCAAGCCGTATAGCAGGCCGTTTTTGGTACTGGTTGAAATGTCACGTTCTTATTGATTAAAAACGTTCCATATTAATTGATTTCGTTGCGAGGTTTTGACCTCTATATGAGACGTTTTTCAAAGACTACATTCATTTTAAAACAAACCATAACCTCTATTTCATCAATAAAGGTTTAAAAAGCTTTACGTAGATTATCAAATAATGATAATCTAAAATATTCTGTTTACACACGACCATTACATAATGGTTTACAATACAAATATGTTACAACAAAATAAGTTTCTTGAATGCAGTTTTTACACAATATCATACAAGCATGGACTCCAAATCTCGTCCTTATTTAAGTATGCGACAGCGGAAGCTCTTAATAATCACCTGAGAATAAACATGCTTAAAACGTCAACAAAAATGTTGGTGAGTTATAGGTTTAACCTATATATATATCAAATCATAATAATAGACCACAAGATTTCATATTTCAATACACATCCCATACATAGAGATAAAAATCATTCATATGGTGAACACCTAGTAACCGACATTAACAAGATGCATATATAAGAATATCCCCATCATTCCGGGACACCCTTCGGATATGATATAAATTTCGAAGTACTAAAGCATCCGGTACTTTGGATGGGGTTTGTTAGGCCCAATAGATCTATCTTTAGGATTCGCGTCAATTAGGGTGTCTGTTCCCTAATTCTTAGATTACCAGACTTAATAAAAAGGGGCATATTCGATTTCGATAATTCAACCATAGAATGTAGTTTCACGTACTTGTGTCTATTTTGTAAATCATTTATAAAACCTGCATGTATTCTCATCCCAAAAATATTAGATTTTAAAAGTGGGACTATAACTCACTTTCACAGATTTTTACTTCGTCGGGAAGTAAGACTTGGTCACTGGTTGATTCACAAACCTATAACAATATATACATATATATCAAAGTATGTTCAAAATATATTTACAACACTTTTAATATATTTTAATGTTTTAAGTTTATTAAGTCAGCTGTCCTCGTTAGTAACCTACAACTAGTTGTCCACAGTTAGATGTACAGAAATAAATCGATAAATATTATCTTGAATCAATCCACGACCCAGTGTATACGTATCTCAGTATTGATCACAACTCAAACTATATATATTTTGGAATCAACCTCAACCCTGTATAGCTAACTCCAACATTCACATATAGAGTGTCTATGGTTGTTCCGAAATATATATAGATGTGTCGACATGATAGGTCGAAACATTGTATACGTGTCTATGGTATCTCAAGATTACATAATATACAATACAAGTTGATTAAGTTATGGTTGGAATAGATTTGTTACCAATTTTCACGTAGCTAAAATGAGAAAAATTATCCAATCTTGTTTTACCCATAACTTCTTCATTTTAAATCCGTTTTGAGTGAATCAAATTGCTATGGTTTCATATTGAACTATATTTTATGAATCTAAACAGAAAAAGTATAGGTTTATAGTCAGAAAAATAAGTTACAAGTCGTTTTTGTAAAGGTAGTCATTTCAGTCGAAAGAACGACGTCTAGATGACCATTTTAGAAAACATACTTCCACTTTGAGTTTAACCATAATTTTTGGATATAGTTTCATGTTCATAATAAAAATCATTTTCTCAGAATAACAACTTTTAAATCAAAGTTTATCATAGTTTTTAATTAACTAACCCAAAACAGCCCGCGGTGTTACTACGACGGCGTAAATCCGGTTTTACGGTGTTTTTCGTGTTTCCAGGTTTTAAATCATTAAGTTAGCATATCATATATATATATATATATATATATATATATATATATATATATAAAACATGTGTTTAGTTGATTTTAAAAGTCAAGTTAGAAGGATTAACTTTTGTTTGCGAACAAGTTTAGAATTAACTAAACTATGTTCTAGTGATTACAAGTTTAAACCTTCGAATAAGATAGCTTTATATGTATGAATCGAATGATGTTATGAACATCATTACTACCTTAAGTTCCTTGGATAAACCTACTGGAAAAGAGAAAAATGGATCTAGCTTCAACGGATCCTTGGATGGCTCGAAGTTCTTAAAGCAGAATCATGACACGAAAACAAGTTCAAGTAAGATCATCACTTGAAATAAGATTGTTATAGTTATAGAAATTGAACCAAAGTTTGAATATGATTATTAACTTGTATTAGAATTATAACCTACTATAAGAAACAAAGATTTCTTGAGGTTGGATGATCACCTTACAAGATTGGAAGTGAGCTAGCAAACTTGAAAGTATTCTTGATTTTATGTAACTAGAACTTGTAGAATTTATGAAGAACACTTAGAACTTGAAGATAGAACTTGAGAGAGATCAATTAGATGAAGAAAATTGAAGAATGAAAGTGTTTGTAGGTGTTTTTGGTCGTTGGTGTATGGATTAGATATAAAGGATATGTAATTTTGTTTTCATGTAAATAAGTCATGAATGATTACTCATATTTTTGTAATTTTATGAGATATTTCATGCTAGTTGCCAAATGATGGTTCCCACATGTGTTAGGTGACTCACATGGGCTGCTAAGAGCTGATCATTGGAGTGTATATACCAATAGTACATACATCTAAAAGCTGTGTATTGTACGAGTACGAATACGGGTGCATACGAGTAGAATTGTTGATGAAACTGAACGAGGATGTAATTGTAAGCATTTTTGTTAAGTAGAAGTATTTTGATAAGTGTATTGAAGTCTTTCAAAAGTGTATAAATACATATTAAAACACTACATGTATATACATTTTAACTGAGTCGTTAAGTCATCGTTAGTCGTTACATGTAAGTGTTGTTTTGAAACCTTTAGGTTAACGATCTTGTTAAATTGTCACGACCCTACTTTTTCCGTTATCTTTTTCCGTTAATTATTTAACGACCGTTAACTGTTAGTGTGCCACGTCATTTCCATGACCTATATTATTATTTTTGTAATAATATATATATAATAATTATTACGTGTTATGTGAATATATGTATTCATATTTTAATTTATACGTTTCTACGTTCCGCGGATTTCCATCCGGCGAATCTTTTCGGTTTTTAAACCAACGGTCGAGCTTTCGGGATTTTTAAATCCTAAATATTTTAAATATGATATTTTAAGGTCATATTATTATTAGGTGTATTTATATTTATTTTTCGTCGCGCGTTTGTTATCTCTCCGGATTTTTAATCGCGTAAGTGCGTTTTCGCGTTTCGGGCTTCGTTCGGGATTCCGGGCCACAAGGAAATTAACATTTAACAATTTTGGACCCATGGGGCCCACCCCCATGCAGTTTTCGGCCGAACCCCATGGGGAGGGGGGGAGCCTTTCCTTGTTTCCATATTTAGGTTATTTAATTTTATCTCCTAATTTATTCCCTAAACCTAAAACCTAAATTTTATCTTTTTCTCTCTTCTCCCTCTCCCATTGTCGACACCACCACCACCAACCTTCATCATCTTCATCAATTTTATTGCTTGGATCTTTAATTGGCTTGCATAATCGGATTCCTCTCGTCGTTCTCTACGCGATCATATACTTTGATTCTTGATTAGGGTATAAACCCTAACCCTAGATCTTTTCATATTTATTTATTTTTCTGTATTTTGATGTTATATGATTAGTATGATATGTATAAGTTGTTGTAATGTTGTTTGGATGCGTAGAATTACTCGTTTGTTCATGTTTTCGGTTTGTAAATTTTGGACAGCAGTTTGAAACGTATATTCTGACTTTGTAACTGATATGAATGTTAAAATAAAGTACATAAATGAGTTCCTCTCATCAGGACATTAATTTTAGACTCCGGATTCATGTCGTTTCGATTCCCGGAGCCCTAGATACGCTTAATTTGGTTTTTGTTAAAGATTGAAAGGTGTTCTTGGCATGAACAAGGTTGGGTCCGACTTTGTGACCATCCTTGGTGTCTTTAGGGTGTCTCATTTGGTTAGGACTGATGGTGGGACGAATATTCATGTTCGGGTCACCTAAATCCGAGCCACGGTTCACCCGTTTTGCCCGAATTAGGGTTTTGAGTAAAATGTTTTCCCAATTGAAGTCAGGGCTGATATGCACGACTTAGGGACTGTTCTTGGTGTGTTCTTGAGTTCATAAATGTGTCGGGTGGTTTGAGTAGGTGAAGTTACATATGTGGCTTGCCCGAAACCGACACCCGGGGCTCAAGATACGACCCGGCGAACTTTTAAATTTATACTTATGGTTAATGATTAAACTTATGATAAAAATTTATGGATTTCATTATTAAATAAATTACTTATGTTAAAGAAGTAATTATTTTATTTTAAGACTTTTAATATAATTATTTATTATATTATTTAATTATTAATTATAATTTAATTAACATTTTAATTAAACTTATGATTAATAACACTTTTAATTGTTAAAGGAAAATACTTATGATAAGTATTAAATTTAATTATGAGAAATTATTTTAAGACTTATAATAAAGATTAAATAATTATTTAATTATTATAAGACTTAATTATTATCTAATTATGACTTAATTATTAAATACTTATGATTTAATAATTTTAATTAGAAACTTATGATATGATTAATAATTCATTATTAATTAATAATACTTATGATATGATTTAAAATTTATTATAAATTAATAATATTTATATTATGATTGACATTTAATTAATTAATTAAATACTTATGTTATACTAATTATAACATTTCAATTTATATTAACTTAATAATTCATTTTATTTAATTAAACTTATGTTAAGACATTATTATACACTTTTGACTTTAAATAACATTATAACTTTAAATAACATTATAACCTATGTTATTATTATAACTTACACTTTTAAAATTAATGTTGACTATGTTTGACCAAGGTTGACTTTTGAGTTGACTTTCGGTTGACTTTGACTTTCAGTTGACTTCTGTTGACTTTCTAAATAAGGAAACTTTCCTAACTTCAAAACTTTCTAAAAATAGAACTTTCTAAATTTGGAAACTTTCCTAAAATAGAAAACTTTCCAAAAATGGAAACCTGCTAAAAATAGAAACTTTCTAAAAATAGAAAGTGTGTGTCCTTATGCTGTTCCAATCAAACCGATGCTTGTTGAGTAATGTTCTATGCCTACTTGCAACATGTACAATAGCTATCATACTAGGACTTGGCCTAAGTTAGTTATTTATTTCGACCTGCTTTATTTATAGGTCGGCGTTGTGATCTTTCTTGATCACTTTACTTTACGTGCTGTTTGCTTGTTTGTGAGATTTCTTCAGTTGCTATTTAAGGTGAGTTATAGTCCCGTTTTTACATACTTTTCAAAGTATATTTTTGGGATGTGATTACATGCAGATTTTTATTTACGTTTAGACACAAGTAACAGTTAAATTTAATTATTCATTGTGAGTTGGACAAAAATATTCCCTAGTCTGGTAACTGTAATCATTGGTTTCTACCGGTGAACGCGAATCCTACGGATAGATCTATCGGGTTTGACAACCCCATTTCGAGCTAGTCGCGCTAGCAATTTATAATCGGAATGTTTAGTACTTCGTAATTTGTTGTAGATACACTGTCCAAGTGTATATTTTTTTTATTGTGTTTGGCAAGGGTAAATAAAGGGTTAAGTGGTTACCAGGTGGCTCATTGATAATGGAATAATGTTTAATGTTTTCTAACATTTTTAAATCTTGTGGTCTAAAGTTTACTTATTTATTTAAACCTATAATTCACTCAACCTTTGTGTTGACAGTTTACTTGCATGTTTTCACAGGTACTTGAGTTATTTGATGCTTCCGCTGTCGTTAGAAGAGTCTGCATGCATTTGGGCAGATTTTATGAAACTATTTATGAAACTTAAGTTTGCATTCTACTTTGGATAATTTGTATTGTGGGTTGTTGGCAATGTTTTGTGTCAACTTTTGGTTTCATATTATGGTTGGTTGGTTTTCAAACTACTTAATTTGGTTTGTTTCCTTTTTAGGGAACATTTTTAAATAAAAGAATGCAACTTTGTTTATTAAATTCATTTAAGTCCGATCAAGCTATGGGACCAACTGACGGATCCGTTAAGTGTTTTGACGGGGTCGTCACATGTGGTATCAGAGCCAGGTTGTAGGGAACTAGGCGGTCTTAATGTGGTCAACCCGTGGTTATTAGGGTGCATTAGAGTCTAGTCTACAGCCCGACCATTTTGCTATAGCATTATTATGCATTTCATTTCGTATATGTTATATTATTAGCTTTCATATCTTTTGGTATATGGTTTGCGGTTTTGTTGTTTGCAGATGTCGACTTCGAGCGATAACTCTGTTGCTGCTCCTGCTCCACCGTCTCCTGCTAGACGTCGTGCTAATCAACCGGAGATCGATGATCCTGTTCATTACTATTTTTCTACCATTACTCATATGAACCGGGCTTATAATGAGGTGACACGTATTAACGCCCTTAGTGATTGTTTGCGCACCTTGCCACATAATGAAGTTATGGACGAGATCCGTGCCGACATGCGTAACTTTGTCACTTTCAAGCATAGGGTTGAGGATGCGAACCGCAAGCGTGATCGAGAAGTTAATGCTAAGTTCGAGGCTCTCGAGAGCACTGTTCGTGTGTTGAAGGAAGAGTTGGATGTTGTGAAAGGGAAGTTGCGTAAGTATGAGGATCCTGCTGAGACTCATGCTGGACCAGCTTATCACACCCGCTCTAAGCGAATGTGATGTGATTATTCGTATTGATTATCTATTTCATCAGACTTAATGTCCTTTTTATACATACATTTTGGGTTATGTACGGCGTTTTGCCGAGGATTTTATTAAGATTTTGTTATGGGATATTTTTCATTATGTATGGATGGTTATTTTTATGACATCTATTATCATTATCATGTTTTATTTCTGATGTTGTGGCTCTTGGCATGTTATATTATGCGTAATATATGTTCATGTATGTTAGGTGCTACGTATGTTGTATGATGTTATCATAAAATATGTATGCATGTGATGGTTATTTCTATAACAATCATAACTGTCATGTTATTACTCATAGTGTTAGTTGACTAATATCTTAATGGTTAGTCTTTTCGTGTTTTGATCTATTCCTTTATGACACTAGTATTATTCTTGGTACTAACGGATGTGTTATTCTATTTTGAAGATCATGCCTCCAAGAGAGTCCGCTGAAGCGCGTATGCAACGCCTGATCAATGAAGGAATTGCTGCTGCTATGGCAGCAAATGCTAATGTTAACGCCAATGCGAACAACAACGTGGGATGCTCCCACAAAACTTTTATGGCTGGTCGACCTCAAGAATTCAGTGGTACGGAAGGACCAATAGGGCTTACTCGTTGGTTCGAGAAAATTGAATCTATTTTCAGGGTCAGTCGGGTCCGTGAAGAGGACAAAGTTAGTTTCGCTAGTTGCACTCTCAAGGATAGTGCCTTGACATGGTGGAACAATCTGGTTAGTAGTTTGGGAAGCGATGTAGCTTATGGTTTGGCCTGGAATGATTTTAAGGAAAGATTGATCACCCGCTATAGACCTCGGGGTGAGCTTAAGAAGCTAGAGGTTGAGCTCAAGAATTTGAAAATGCATGGCACCGAGTTAGATGCCTATGAACGAAGGTTTTTCGAGTTAACTTTGCTGTGTCCTAGGGTTTATGCGGACGAGGACCGCAAAATTGAGGCTTACATTGATGGTTTGTCCGAGAAGATTGAACACGGGGTTGAGTCCAGTGAACCCCAGACTATTGAGGCAGCTATGACTATGGCCCACAAACTTAATGACAAGGTGTTGAGAAGAAGCAAGACTATAGTTGTTGAAAGTAGTGAGGAGGTTGTTAAGAAGGCTGATAATGGGAAACGAAAGTGGGATAACAACCGCAATCAAAACCAAAATCAGCAGAAGAAACAGGATACCTCAGGTGCTAACAACAGAAATCAGCGTGTGTGTTCTCGTTGCTATAAAGTTCATGATGGATACTGCACAGTTACTTGTAAGAGGTGCTCTAAGCAAGGGCACATTGCTAAAGATTGTACAGTGCTTTTGCCGGGGTCTGCTACTCCCGCGACTGGTGGTAATAATAATAATGTTGGTAATAGAGGTGGTAACGGTAACGGGAATGGGAAATCGAATAATGGAGGTAATCCGAGGGTTTGTTATGAGTGTGGGAAGCCGGGGCATTTCCGAGATGCTTGTCCCAACAAGAAGACTGCAGAGACTGCACGCGGCCGAGCGTTCAACATTAATGCTAAGGATGCGGAGGAAGATCCTAAGCTTGTTACTGGTACGTTCTCAGTCAACGATTTATCAGTTTATGTTCTATTTGATTCAGGGGCTGATTTAAGTTTCATGTCGAGTAAATTAAGTCCGAGAATTAAAACGCCGTTAACTCTCTTAGACAATACTTATGTTATTGAAGTAGCTAATGGTAAGGAACTTACTGCTAAGACTGTACATCGTAAGTGTAACATTAATCTGGGTGGTAGGGATTTCGAGATAGATTTGATACCGATTGAACTTGGTAGTTTTGATATTGTTATTGGTATGGATTGGTTGTCCGCGAACCGTGCCGAGATCGTCTGTTATGATAAGGCTATTCGTATTACTGATGTGATTGGAGAGCCACTGATGGTCTTTGGAGATAAGAAATGCACACAGTTAAACCTTATTAGCTGTATGAAAGTTCGTAAACATCTCCGTAAGGGCTGTCATGCTATTCTTGCTCATGTTGTTGATCCTAGTAAGGAAGTGAAGAACGTTGATGACGTTCATATTGTTAGGGATTTTCCCGAGGTGTTTCCCGATGACTTACCTGGCCTTCCGCCGCAACGCGCGGTAGAATTCCAAATTGATCTTGTTCCTGGCGCTGCTCCTGTAGCACGTGCTCCTTATCGTCTTGCGCCTTCTGAACTTCAAGAATTGTCAAGTCAACTCCGTGAGTTGTTAGACAAGGGTTTTATTCGTCCTAGTTCGTCCCCTTGGGGAGCTCCTGTTCTGTTTGTTAAGAAGAAGGATGGTTCTTTTCGTTTATGCATTGATTATCGTGAACTGAATAAGCTCACTGTTAAAAATCGTTATCCTCTTCCGAGAATTGATGATCTGTTTGATCAGCTTCAGGGTTCTTCTGTTTATTCAAAAATTGATCTTCGTTCTGGCTATCATCAGTTGCGTGTTAAAGAATCTGATGTTTCAAAAACTGCTTTTCGCACCCGTTACGGTCACTTTGAATTTCTTGTTATGCCGTTCGGATTGACAAATGCACCTGCTGTGTTCATGGACCTCATGAATCGTGTGTGCAGACCCTATCTGGACAAGTTCGTTATTGTTTTCATCGACGACATCCTTATCTATTCTAAGAGTGATGAAGAGCACGAAGAACACTTGAGGTTAGTGCTTGATTTGTTAAAGAAAGAAGAGTTGTACGCTAAGTTCTCTAAGTGTGCTTTTTGGTTAAGAGAAGTTCAGTTCCTTGGTCACATTGTTAGCAAACAAGGAATACAAGTTGATCCTGCTAAAATTGAGGCGATTGAAAAGTGGGAAACCCCGAAAACTCCTACTCAAATTCGTCAGTTCTTAGGATTGGCAGGTTACTATCGAAGGTTCATCCAGGATTTCTCTCGTATAGCGAAACCTCTGACTGCTTTAACGCATAAAGGGAAAAAGTATGAGTGGAAGGATGAACAGGAGAATGCTTTTCAGATTTTGAAGAAGAAACTGACTACCGCTCCGATATTGTCTTTACCGGAGGGTAATGATGATTTTGTTGTTTATTGTGACGCATCTCGACAAGGCTATGGTTGCGTTTTGATGCAACGAAAGAAGGTTATTGCGTACGCATCACGTCAGTTGAAGATTCACGAGCAGAACTATACAACTCATGATTTAGAGTTGGGGGCCGTTGTATTTGCACTTAAGATTTGGAGACATTATTTGTATGGGGTCAAGAGTACTGTGTACACAGATCACAAAAGTCTTCAACATATCCTCGATCAGAAACAGTTGAACATGAGACAACGAAGATGGATTGAGACGTTGAATGATTACGATTGTGACCTTTTGTATCACCCGGGTAAGGCCAATGTTGTGGCTGATGCATTGAGTCGTAAAGAAAGGACTGAACCTCGCAGGGTTAGGGCCTTGAATATGACAGTTAGATCAAACCTCGCAAGGCAGATTCTTGAGGCACAACAAGAAGCCTTAAAGGAAGAGAATTTTGTGAAAGAGAACGTAAGAGGTATGGCTAAGAAATTTGAGATTCGAGCAGATGGTACTAGGTACTTTGTAGGACGTCTTTGGGTTCCGAAGTTTGGTGAACTGCGACAACTTGTTTTGGATGAGGCTCATAAGTCTAGGTACTCTATTCATCCTGGTTCAGGGAAGATGTACCATGATCTTAAGGAGCTGTATTGGTGGCCAAATTTGAAAGGTGATGTGGCTACGTATGTGGCTAAGTGTTTGACCTGTTCTAAGGTCAAAGCTGAACATCAAAAACCGTCCGGATTGTTGGTACAACCAGAAATTCCCGAGTGGAAGTGGGAAGGTATCACTATGGATTTTATCACTAAGTTACCAAGAGTTTCGGGTGGCTACGATGCGATTTGGGTGATTGTAGATCGACTCACTAAGTCGGCTCACTTTTTGCCGATTAGGGAAACCGATTCCATGGAAAGACTCACCCGTTTGTATTTGAAAGAGATTGTTTCGAGGCATGGTGTTCCCGTTTCTATAATTTCCGACAGAGATAGTCGATTTGTATCGAGATTTTGGCAATCGTTGCAAGAAGCCTTGGGCACTAGATTGGATATGAGCACCGCTTATCATCCTCAAACGGATGGTCAAAGTGAGAGGACCATTCAGACATTAGAAGATATGTTGCGAGCTTGTGTGATTGATTTTGGGAATGGGTGGGATAAGTATTTGCCGTTAGCTGAGTTTTCTTATAACAACAGCTACCACGCAAGTATTAAAGCCGCACCGTTTGAAGCTTTGTACGGTAGGAAGTGTAGATCTCCTATTTGTTGGAATGAGGTTGGGGATGCTCAACTTACAGGTCCAGAGATTATTCACGAGACTACTGAGAAGATTGTTCAAATTAAAGAAAGGTTGAGAACTGCTAGAAGTCGGCAAAAGAGTTATGCCGACAAAGGAAGGAAAGATGTTGAATTTCAAGTTGGTGATCGTGTTATGTTAAAAGTTTCGCCTTGGAAGGGTGTTATTCGTTTTGGTAAAAGAGGGAAGTTAAGTCCTCGTTTCGTGGGACCGTTTGAGATCATTGAAAGAGTTGGACCGGTGGCTTATCGTTTGAAGTTGCCACAAGAACTCAGTGCTGTTCACGATGTTTTCCATATTTCGAACTTAAAGAAGTGTTTGGCTGAATTTGATCAGACTATTCCTTTGGAGGAACTTCAGGTTGACAAGCAATTGCATTTTATTGAGGAGCCAGTTGAGATCATGGACCGAGAGGTTAAGACTCTTAAACAGAGCAGAATTCCTATTGTTCGGGTCCGATGGAACGCTAGACGCGGTCCCGAGTTCACTTGGGAGCGTGAAGACCAAATGAAGCAGAAGTATCCGCATTTGTTCTCAGATGCCGAGTCAACCCCTGCGCCTGCTTAAATTTCGGGACGAAATTTCCATAACGGGGAGGTACTGTCACGACCCTACTTTTTCCGTTATCTTTTTCCGTTAATTATTTAACGACCGTTAACTGTTAGTGTGCCACGTCATTTCCATGACCTATATTATTATTTTTGTAATAATATATATATAATAATTATTACGTGTTATGTGAATATATGTATTCATATTTTAATTTATACGTTTCTACGTTCCGCGGATTTCCATCCGGCGAATCTTTTCGGTTTTTAAACCAACGGTCGAGCTTTCGGGATTTTTAAATCCTAAATATTTTAAATATGATATTTTAAGGTCATATTATTATTAGGTGTATTTATATTTATTTTTCGTCGCGCGTTTGTTATCTCTCCGGATTTTTAATCGCGTAAGTGCGTTTTCGCGTTTCGGGCTTCGTTCGGGATTCCGGGCCACAAGGAAATTAACATTTAACAATTTTGGACCCATGGGGCCCACCCCCATGCAGTTTTCGGCCGAACCCCATGGGGAGGGGGGGAGCCTTTCCTTGTTTCCATATTTAGGTTATTTAATTTTATCTCCTAATTTATTCCCTAAACCTAAAACCTAAATTTTATCTTTTTCTCTCTTCTCCCTCTCCCATTGTCGACACCACCACCACCAACCTTCATCATCTTCATCAATTTTATTGCTTGGATCTTTAATTGGCTTGCATAATCGGATTCCTCTCGTCGTTCTCTACGCGATCATATACTTTGATTCTTGATTAGGGTATAAACCCTAACCCTAGATCTTTTCATATTTATTTATTTTTCTGTATTTTGATGTTATATGATTAGTATGATATGTATAAGTTGTTGTAATGTTGTTTGGATGCGTAGAATTACTCGTTTGTTCATGTTTTCGGTTTGTAAATTTTGGACAGCAGTTTGAAACGTATATTCTGACTTTGTAACTGATATGAATGTTAAAATAAAGTACATAAATGAGTTCCTCTCATCAGGACATTAATTTTAGACTCCGGATTCATGTCGTTTCGATTCCCGGAGCCCTAGATACGCTTAATTTGGTTTTTGTTAAAGATTGAAAGGTGTTCTTGGCATGAACAAGGTTGGGTCCGACTTTGTGACCATCCTTGGTGTCTTTAGGGTGTCTCATTTGGTTAGGACTGATGGTGGGACGAATATTCATGTTCGGGTCACCTAAATCCGAGCCACGGTTCACCCGTTTTGCCCGAATTAGGGTTTTGAGTAAAATGTTTTCCCAATTGAAGTCAGGGCTGATATGCACGACTTAGGGACTGTTCTTGGTGTGTTCTTGAGTTCATAAATGTGTCGGGTGGTTTGAGTAGGTGAAGTTACATATGTGGCTTGCCCGAAACCGACACCCGGGGCTCAAGATACGACCCGGCGAACTTTTAAATTTATACTTATGGTTAATGATTAAACTTATGATAAAAATTTATGGATTTCATTATTAAATAAATTACTTATGTTAAAGAAGTAATTATTTTATTTTAAGACTTTTAATATAATTATTTATTATATTATTTAATTATTAATTATAATTTAATTAACATTTTAATTAAACTTATGATTAATAACACTTTTAATTGTTAAAGGAAAATACTTATGATAAGTATTAAATTTAATTATGAGAAATTATTTTAAGACTTATAATAAAGATTAAATAATTATTTAATTATTATAAGACTTAATTATTATCTAATTATGACTTAATTATTAAATACTTATGATTTAATAATTTTAATTAGAAACTTATGATATGATTAATAATTCATTATTAATTAATAATACTTATGATATGATTTAAAATTTATTATAAATTAATAATATTTATATTATGATTGACATTTAATTAATTAATTAAATACTTATGTTATACTAATTATAACATTTCAATTTATATTAACTTAATAATTCATTTTATTTAATTAAACTTATGTTAAGACATTATTATACACTTTTGACTTTAAATAACATTATAACTTTAAATAACATTATAACCTATGTTATTATTATAACTTACACTTTTAAAATTAATGTTGACTATGTTTGACCAAGGTTGACTTTTGAGTTGACTTTCGGTTGACTTTGACTTTCAGTTGACTTCTGTTGACTTTCTAAATAAGGAAACTTTCCTAACTTCAAAACTTTCTAAAAATAGAACTTTCTAAATTTGGAAACTTTCCTAAAATAGAAAACTTTCCAAAAATGGAAACCTGCTAAAAATAGAAACTTTCTAAAAATAGAAAGTGTGTGTCCTTATGCTGTTCCAATCAAACCGATGCTTGTTGAGTAATGTTCTATGCCTACTTGCAACATGTACAATAGCTATCATACTAGGACTTGGCCTAAGTTAGTTATTTATTTCGACCTGCTTTATTTATAGGTCGGCGTTGTGATCTTTCTTGATCACTTTACTTTACGTGCTGTTTGCTTGTTTGTGAGATTTCTTCAGTTGCTATTTAAGGTGAGTTATAGTCCCGTTTTTACATACTTTTCAAAGTATATTTTTGGGATGTGATTACATGCAGATTTTTATTTACGTTTAGACACAAGTAACAGTTAAATTTAATTATTCATTGTGAGTTGGACAAAAATATTCCCTAGTCTGGTAACTGTAATCATTGGTTTCTACCGGTGAACGCGAATCCTACGGATAGATCTATCGGGTTTGACAACCCCATTTCGAGCTAGTCGCGCTAGCAATTTATAATCGGAATGTTTAGTACTTCGTAATTTGTTGTAGATACACTGTCCAAGTGTATATTTTTTTTATTGTGTTTGGCAAGGGTAAATAAAGGGTTAAGTGGTTACCAGGTGGCTCATTGATAATGGAATAATGTTTAATGTTTTCTAACATTTTTAAATCTTGTGGTCTAAAGTTTACTTATTTATTTAAACCTATAATTCACTCAACCTTTGTGTTGACAGTTTACTTGCATGTTTTCACAGGTACTTGAGTTATTTGATGCTTCCGCTGTCGTTAGAAGAGTCTGCATGCATTTGGGCAGATTTTATGAAACTATTTATGAAACTTAAGTTTGCATTCTACTTTGGATAATTTGTATTGTGGGTTGTTGGCAATGTTTTGTGTCAACTTTTGGTTTCATATTATGGTTGGTTGGTTTTCAAACTACTTAATTTGGTTTGTTTCCTTTTTAGGGAACATTTTTAAATAAAAGAATGCAACTTTGTTTATTAAATTCATTTAAGTCCGATCAAGCTATGGGACCAACTGACGGATCCGTTAAGTGTTTTGACGGGGTCGTCACATAAATGTTGTTAACCCAATATTTATAATATCAAATGAGATTTTAAATTATTATATTATCATGATATTATCATGTATGAATATCTCTTAATATGATATATATACATTAAATGTCTTACAACGATAATCGTTACATATATGTCTCGTTTAAAAATCATTAAGTTAGTAGTCTTGTTTTTACATATGTAGTTCATTGTTAATATACTTAATGATATGTTTACTTATCATAGTATCATGTTAACTATATATATATCCATATATATGTCATCATATAGTTTTTACAAGTTTTAACGTTCGTGAATCACCGGTCAACTTGGGTGGTCAATTGTCTATATGAAACATATTTCAATTAATCAAGTCTTAACAAGTTTGATTGCTTAACATGTTGGAAATATTTAATCATGTAAATATCAATCTCAATTAATATATATAAACATGGAAAAGTTCGGGTCACTACAATACCTACCCGTTAAATAAATTTCGTCCCGAAATTTTAAGCTGTTGAAGGTGTTGACGAATCTTCTGGAAATAGATGCGGGTATTTCTTCTTCATCTGATCTTCACACTCCCAGGTGAACTCGGATCCTCTACGAGCATTCCATCGAACCTTAACAATTGGTATCTTGTTTTGTTTAAGTCTTTTAACCTCACGATCCATTATTTCGACGGGTTCTTCGATGAATTGGAGTTTTTCGTTGATTTGGATTTCATCTAACGAAATAGTGAGATCTTCTTTAGCAAAACATTTCTTCAAATTCGAGACGTGGAAAGTGTTATGTACAGCCGCGAGTTGTTGAGGTAACTCAAGTCGGTAAGCTACTGGTCCGACACGATCAATAATCTTGAATGGTCCAATATACCTTGGATTTAATTCCCTCGTTTAATAAATCGAACAACGCCTCTCCAAGGTGCAACTTTAAGCATGACCATCTCTCCAATTTCAAATTCTATATCTTTTCTTTTAATGTCAGCGTAGCTCTTTTGTCGACTTTGGGCGGTTTTCAACCGTTGTTGAATTTGGATGATCTTCTCGGTAGTTTCTTGTATAATCTCCGGACCCGTAATCTGTCTATCCCCCACTTCACTCCAACAAATCGGATACCTGCACTTTCTACCATAAAGTGCTTCAAACGGCGCCATCTCAATGCTTGAATGGTAGCTGTTGTTGTAGGAAAATTCTGCTAACGGTAGATGTCGATCCCAACTGTTTCCGAAATCAATAACACATGCTCGTAGCATGTCTTCAAGCGTTTGTATCGTCCTTTCGCTCTGCCCATCAGTTTGTGGATGATAGGCAGTACTCATGTCTAGACGAGTTCCTAATGCTTGCTGTAATGTCTGCCAGAATCTTGAAATAAATCTGCCATCCCTATCAGAGATAACAGAGATTGGTATTCCATGTTTGGAGACGACTTCCTTCAAATACAGTCGTGCTAACTTCTCCATCTTGTCATCTTCTCTTATTGGTAGGAAGTATGCTGATTTGGTGAGACAATCAACTATTACCCAAATAGTATCAAAACCACTTGCAGTCCTTGGCAATTTAGTGATGAAATCCATGGTAATGTTTTCCCATTTCCATTCTGGGATTTCGGGTTGTTGAAGTAGACCTGATGGTTTCTGATGCTCATCTTTGACCTTAGAACACGTCAAACATTCTCCTACGTATTTAGCAGCATCGGCTTTCATACCCGGCCACCAAAAATGTTTCTTGAGATCCTTGTACATCTTTCCCGTTCCAGGATGTATTGAGTATCTGGTTTTATGAGCTTCTCTAAGTACCATTTCTCTCATATCTCCAAATTTTGGTACCCAAATCCTTTCAGCCCTATACCGGGTTCCGTCTTCCCGAATATTAAGATGCTGCTCCGATCCTTTGGGTATTTCATCCTTTAAATTTCCCTCTTTTAAAACTCCTTGTTGCGCCTCCTTTATTTGAGTAGTAAGGTTATTATGAATCATTATATTCATAGATTTTACTCGAATGGGTTCTCTGTCCTTCCTGCTCAAGGCATTGGCTACCACATTTGCCTTCCCCGAGTGGTAACGAATCTCAAAGTCGTAATCATTCAACAATTCAATCCACCTACGCTGCCTCATATTCAGTTGTTTCTGATTAAATATGTGTTGAAGACTTTTGTGGTCGGTATATATAATACTTTTGACCCCATATAAGTAGTGCCTCCAAGTCTTTAATGCAAAAACAACCGCGCCTAATTCCAAATCATGCGTCGTATAATTTTGCTCGTGAATCTTCAATTGTCTAGATGCATAAGCAATCACCTTCGTTCGTTGCATTAATACACAACCAAGACCTTTCTTTGATGCGTCACAATAAATCACAAAATCATCATTCCCTTCAGGCAATGACAATATAGGTGCCGTAGTTAGCTTTTTCTTCAATAACTGAAACGCTTTCTCTTGTTCATCCTTCCATTCAAATTTCTTCCCTTTATGCGTTAATGCAGTCAAGGGTTTTGCTATTCTGGAAAAGTCTTGGATGAACCTTCTGTAGTAACCAGCTAATCCTAAAAACTGGCGTATGTGTTTCGGAGTTTTCGGGGTTTCCCACTTTTCAACAGTTTCTATCTTTGCTGGATCCACCTTAATACCTTCTTTGTTCACTATGTGACCGAGGAATTGAACTTCTTCCAACCAAAATGCACACTTTGAAAACATAGCGTACAATTCTTCCTTCCTCAATACTTCTAACACTTTTCTCAAATGTTCACCGTGTTATTGGTCATTCTTTGAGTAAATAAGTATGTCATCAATGAAAACAATGACAAACTTGTCAAGGTATGGTCCACACACTCGGTTCATAAGGTCCATGAACACAGCTGGTGCATTAGTTAAACCAAACGGCATGACCATAAACTCGTAATGACCGTAACGTGTTCTGAAAGCAGTCTTTGGAATATCATCTTCTTTCATCCGCATTTGATGATACCCAAAATGTAAGTCAATCTTTAAATAAACAGACGAGCCTTGTAGTTGATCAAATAAGTCGTCGATTCTCGGTAGTGGGTAGCGGTTCGTGATGGTAAGTTTGTTCAACTCTCGGTAGTCGATACACAACCTGAATGTACCATCTTTCTTCTTGACAAACAAAACAGGAGCTCCCCACGGTGATGTGCTTGGTCGAATGAAACCACGCTCTAAAAGTTCTTGTAATTGGCTTTGCAGTTCTTTCATCTCGCTGGGTGCGAGTCTGTAAGGAGCACGAGCTATTGGTGCAGCTCCTGGTACAAGATCTATTTGAAATTCAACGGATCGATGTGGGGGTAATCCCGGTAATTCTTTCGAAAATACATCGGGAAATTCTTTTGCAATGGGAACATCATTGATGCTCTTTTCTTCAGTTTGTACTTTCTCGACGTGTGCTAGAACAGCATAGCAACCTTTTCTTATTAGTTTTTGTGCCTTCAAATTACTAATAAGATGTAGCTTCGTGTTGCCCTTTTCTCCGTACACCATTAAGGGTTTTCCTTTTTCTCGTATAATACGAATTGCATTTTTGTAACAAACGATCTCTGCTTTCACTTCTTTCAACCAGTCCATACCGATTATCACATCAAAACTCCCTAACTCTACTGGTATCAAGTCAATCTTAAATGTTTTGCTAACCAGTTTAATTTCTCGATTCCGACATGTATTATCTGCTGAAATTAATTTACCATTTGCTAATTCGAGTAAAAATTTACTATCCAAAGGCGTCAATGGACAACTTAATTTAGCACAAAAATCTCTACTCATATAGCTTCTATCCGCACCCGAATCAAATAAAACGTAAGCAGATTTATTGTCAATAAGAAACGTACCCGTAACAAGCTCCGGGTCTTCCTGTGCCTCTGCCGCATTAATATTGAAAACTCTTCCGCGGCCTTGTCCATTCGTGTTCTCCTGGTTCGGGCAATTTCTAATAATGTGGCCCGGTTTTCCACATTTATAACAAACTACATTGGCATAACTTGCTCCGACACTACTTGCTCCGCCATTACTCATTCCGACACCATTTGTTCCTTTCGTTCTATTAACCCCTGGTCCGTAGACCTCACACTTCGCCGCGCTATGACCATTTCTTTTACACTTGTTGCAAAATTTGGTGCAGAACCCCGAGTGATACTTTTCACACCTTTGGCATAGCTGCTTCTGATTGTTGTTGTTGTTGCGGTTATTATTGTTGTTGGGATGATTGTTGTAGTTGTTGTTGTTGTTGTTGTTGTTGTTGTTGGGCCGTTTGTTGTAGTTGCGATTGATGTTGCGATTGTTGGTATAATTGTTGCGATTATTGTTGTAATTGCTGTTGTTGTTGTATTGGTGATTCTTATCACCGTTTTCCTCCCACTTTCTTTTGACTTGCTTCACATTGGCTTCTTCAGCAGTCTGTTCTTTAATTCTTTCTTCAATCTGGTTCACTAGTTTGTGAGCCATTCTACATGCTTGTTGTATGGAGGCGGGCTCGTGTGAACTTATTTCTTCTTGGATTCTTTCCGGTAATCCTTTCACAAACGCGTCGATCTTCTCTTCCTCGTCTTCGAATGCTTTCGGACACAATAGGCACAATTCTGTGAATCGTCTTTCTTACGTGGTAATATCAAATCCTTGGGTTCGTAACCCTCTAAGTTCTGTTTTGAGCTTATTGACCTCGGTTCTGGGACGGTACTTCTCGTTCATCAAGTGCTTGAATGCTGACCACGATAGTGCGTACGCATCGTCTTGTCCCACTTGCTCTAGATAGGTATTCCACCATGTTAACGCAGAACCTGTGAAGGTATGCGTAGCGTACTTCACTTTGTCCTCTTCAGTACACTTACTTATGGCAAACACCGATTCGACCTTCTCGGTCCACCGTTTCAATCCGATCGGTCCTTCGGTTCCATCAAATTCCAAAGGTTTGCAGGCAGTGAATTCTTTGTAGGTGCATCCTACACGATTTCCTGTACTGCTAGATCCAAGGTTATTGTTGGTATGTAGCGCAACCTGTACTGCGGCTATGTTTGAAGCTAGAAAAGTACGGAATTCCTCTTCATTCATATTCACGGTGTGTCGAGTAGTCGGTGCCATTTCCTTCAAAATAGTCAAATGGAACAAGTTAATCATACAGAATATTAAGAGTAGTTAATAGTATTTCGTAGCATAATATGAACTCATTTATAAAAGCTTTTTCTTCATATTAGCGTTTTATAAGTTTAAATTCGGGTAGTACCTACCCGTTAAGTTCATACTTAGTAGCTAATATACAATTCAACTACTACAATTCTATATGAAAAACTGATTATAATAATATTTCGCGTTCAAACTTTTACACAATATTTTACAAACTTACAATACCGCTTATTTTACATATAGCATGAAATATAGCACACAATAAATTTGATACAAGATGGTTGTGAAGATAATTCTAGCTAGTACACAAGTCGTTCAGCAAAGGCAATAAAGACACGTAATTCATACGTCCAGAAACAAGTCATGCATTCTGGTTTTACTAGGATTACTTCCCATCCTTGGTCTTGTGGAACATATTCATTATGGCCGTTGATAAGACAGCGTGTTGTAACGTCGTCAAAGGGACGAGGGTTACGTAATGTCCAACAGTCCCGTAACAATCTAAAAACCTCATTTCTTACCCCAACTACCGACTCCGTCACTTGTGAGAATGTTTTGTTTAATAGTTATAGCCCGATGTTCTTGTTCTCACTTTGGTGAGAAGCGAACATTACTAATCCGTAAGCATAACATGCTTCTTTATGTTGCATGTTAGCCGCTTTTTCTAAATCACGAAGTCCAATATTCGGATATATTGAGTCAAAATAATTTCTTAACCCATTGCGTAAAATAGCATTTGGGTTCCCCGCAATATATGCGTCAAAGTAAACACATCGTAACTTATGGATTTCCCAATGTGATATCCCCCATCTTTCGAACAAAAGTCTTTTATAAACCAAGGCATTCTTGGAACGTTCTTCGAATGTCTTACAAACTGATCTCGCCTTAAATAGTTGTGCCGAAGAATTCTGACCGACTCTAGACAAAATTTCATCAATCATGTCTCCGGGTAGGTCTCTTAAAATATTGGGTTGTCTATCCATTTTGTGTTTTTATACTGTAAAATAGACAAGAGTTAGATTCATAAAAAAAAATACTTATTAATACAAGCAATTTTTACATATATCATAAAGCATAAGCACACTATATTACATATATTACACCACACGAATACAACTATCTTATTCCGACTCGCTTGTTTCTTCTTCTTCGGTTTTGGTTCGTTTTTCCAAGTTTCTAGGGATATATGATGTTCCCCTAATACGAACCGTCGTTTTCCACATTGGTTTAGAAAAACCTGATGGTTTAGAGGTTCCCGGGTCATTGTTACAACTTAAGGACTTCGGGGGTTGACGATACATATAAAGTTCATCGGGGTTGGAATTAGATTTCTCTATTTTTATGCCCTTTAACTTATTATTTTCTTTTGCCTTTTTAAATTCAGTTGGGGTAATTTCTGTAACATCATCAGAATTCTCGTCGGAATCCGATTCATCGGAGAATTGGTAATCCTCCCAATATTTTGCTTCCTTGGCGGAAACACCATTGACCATAATTAACCTTGGTCGGTTGGTTGAGGATTTTCTTTTACTTAACCGTTTTATTATTTCCCCCACCGGTTCTATTTCTTCATCTGGTTCCGATTCTTCTTCCGGTTCCGATTCTTCTTCCGGTTCCGACTCTTCTTCCGGTTCCTCTTCGGGAACTTGTGAATCAGTCCACGAATCATTCCAATTTACATTTGACTCTTCATTATTATTAGGTGAGTCAATGGGACTTGTTCTAGAGGTAGACATCTATCACATAATATCTAACGCGTTAAGAGATTAATATATCACATAATATTCACATGTTAAAAATATATAGTTTTCAACAAAATTTGTTAAGCAATCATTTTTCAAGTAAACACGGTCGAAGTCCAAACTCACTAATGCATCCTAACAAACTCGATAAGACACACTAATGCAAAATTCTGGTTCTCTAAGACCAACGCTCGGATACCAACTGAAATGTCCCGTTCTTATTGATTAAAAACGTTCCATATTAATTGATTTCGTTGCGAGGTTTTGACCTCTATATGAGACGTTTTTCTAAGACTGCATTCATTTTAAAACAAACCATAACCTTTATTTCATCAATAAAGGTTTAAAAAGCTTTACGTAGATTATCAAATAATGATAATCTAAAATATTCTGTTTACACACGACCATTACATAATGGTTTACAATACAAATATGATACAACAAAATAAGTTTCTTGAATGCAGTTTTTACACAATATCATACAAGCATGGACTCCAAATCTCGTCCTTATTTAAGTATGCGACAGCGGAAGCTCTTAATAATTACCTGAGAATAAACATGCTTAAAACGTCAACAAAAATGTTGGTGAGTTATAGGTATGTTCAAAATATATTTACAACACTTTTAATATATTTTGATGTTTTAAGTTTATTAAGTCAGCTGTCCTCGTTAGTAACCTACAACTAGTTGTCCACAGTTAGATGTACAGAAATAAATTGATAAATATTATCTTGAATCAATCCACGACCCAGTGTATACGTATCTTAGTATTTATCACAACTCAAACTATATATATTTTGGAATCAACCTCAACCCTGTATAGCTAACTCCAACATTCACATATAGAGTGTCTATGGTTGTTCCGAAATATATATAGATGTGTCGACATGATAGGTCGAAACATTGTATACGTGTCTATGTTATCTCAAGATTACATAATATACAATACAAGTTGATTAAGTTATGGTTGGAATAGATTTGTTACCAATTTTCACGTAGCTAAAATGAGAAAAATTATCCAATCTTGTTTTACCCATAACTTCTTCATTTTAAATCCGTTTTGAGTGAATCAAATTGCTATGGTTTCATATTGAACTCTATTTTATGAATCTAAACAGAAAAAGTATAGGTTTATAGTCGGAAAAATAAGTTACAAGTCGTTTTTGTAAAGGTAGTCATTTCAGTCAAAAGAACGACGTCTAGATGACAATTTTAGAAAACATACTTCCACTTTGAGTTTAACCATAATTTTTCGATATAGTTTCATGTTCATAATAAAAATCATTTTCTCAGAATAACAACTTTTAAATCAAAGTTTATCATAGTTTTTAATTAACTAACCCAAAACAGCCCGCGGTGTTACTACGACGGCGTAAATCCGGTTTTACGGTGTTTTTCGTGTTTCCAGGTTTTAAATCATTAAGTTAGCATATCATATAGATATAGAACATGTATTTAGTTGATTTTAAAAGTCAATTTAGAAGGATTAACTTTTGTTTGCGAACAAGTTTAGAATTAACTAAACTATGTTCTAGTGATTACAAGTTTAAACCTTCGAATAAGATAGCTTTATATGTATGAATCGAATGATGTTATGAACATCATTACTACCTTAAGTTCCTTGGATAAACCTACTGGAAAAAATAAAAATGGATCTAGCTTCAACGGATCCTTGGATGGCTCGAAGTTCTTGAAGCAGAATCATGACACGAAAACAAGTTCAAGTAAGATCATCACTTGAAATAAGATTGTTATAGTTATAGAAATTGAACCAAAGTTTGAATATGATTATTACCTTGTATTAGAATGATAACCTACTGTAAGAAACAAATATTTCTTGAGGTTGGATGATCACCTTACAAGATTGGAAGTGAGCTAGCAAACTTGAAAGTATTCTTGATTTTATGTAACTAGAACTTGTAGAATTTATGAAGAACACTTAGAACTTGAAGATAGAACTTGAGAGAGATCAATTAGATGAATAAAATTGAAGAATGAAAGTGTTTTTAGGTGTTTTTGGTCGTTGGTGTATGGATTAGATATAAAGGATATGTAATTTTGTTTTCATGTAAATAAGTCATGAATGATTACTCATAGTTTTGTAATTTTATGAGATATTTCATGCTAGTTGCCAAATGATAGTTCCCACTTGTGTTAGGTGACTCACATGGGCTGCTAATAGCTGATCATTGGAGTGTATATACCAATAGTACATACATCTAAAAGCTGTGTATTGTACGAGTACGAATACGGGTGCATACGAGTAGAATTGTTGATGAAACTGAACGAGGATGTAATTGTAAGCATTTTTGTTAAGTAGAAGTATTTTGATAAGTGTATTGAAGTCTTTCAAAAGTGTATAAATACATATTAAAACACTACATGTATATACATTTTAACTGAGTCGTTAAGTCATCGTTAGTCGTTACATGTAAGTGTTGTTTTGAAACCTTTAGGTTAACGATCTTGTTAAATGTTGTTAACCCAATGTTTATAATATCAAATGAGATTTTAAATTATTATATTATCATGATATTATCATGTATGAATATCTCTTAATATGATATATATATACATTAAATGTCTTTACAACGATAATCGTTACATATATGTCTCGTTTAAAAATCATTAAGTTAGTAGTCTTGTTTTTACATATGTAGTTCATTGTTAATATACTTAATGATATGTTTACTTATCATAGTATCATGTTAACTATATATATATCCATATATATGTCATCATATAGTTTTTACAAGTTTTAACGTTCGTGAATCACCGGTCAACTTGGGTGGTCAATTGTCTATATGAAACATATTTCAATTAATCAAGTCTTAACAAGTTTGATTGCTTAACATGTTGGAAACATTTAATCATGTAAATATCAATCTCAATTAATATATATAAACATGGAAAAGTTCGGGTCACTACACTGGTCAGCCTTGATTCACTGGATCGTAACTTGATTTCTTGTCTTTCACCGTTTTTGCTCTAGAATCTTCGTTTTAGCTCCGATTCTCTTGATTCTTTTTGCACCGCCTTCGTAATTACTTGTTCTTCAATTCTAACCGACAAAGTGGGTATTTTGCCAACAAAGTTCGAATCTTTCTTGTTTTTGGGCCTTAATACCGGGGTGAAAACGTGACTTTTTAGCCGATATCAACATCCTTATACTGTGTGAACATATTGTTGCAGGTTGTGGTACTTCATCAAATTACTATGTGCCGGCTTCCGTTTGTGGTATACATGCTTAGCTTGTATCTAAAGGTATTGCGAATTAACTACTTTGATAGTTGATTACTATTGGCTCATGTGTGTTGAGTCCTTTCGGTAGCTACTTTATACATGTTTGGTGTATGGTTTTGGCCTTTGGGGTTTCACACTTTTGTTACCATTCAATGTTTCGTTTTTCTTATGCTACCTTTTCTAAGTCATTGTTTTTCTTTTGCAAAAACAATGTACCAAGAAAAGGAAGCACGCTTTTTCCGTTATTGTTCAACAAAAACTTGGTTATTGCGTGATACCTAGCTATTGTCGTCTTAGTTTTTGAACCCATTGTTACGAAGTACAGAACATGTATTTCAAAGCTAAAGAAATAGGCCTGTATAAAAATTAGTATACTTGAACAAAATGTGTTTTTTTTTTTTAAAAAAAAGTTGGTTTCCAGTTAGTATTTGTTCAATAAAATGTGTTTTTAATGTCAAACACTTTACGAAGACCAGTAATCACCCATCATATTTTCAAGTGCCTCTTTGTTGATGCATATGTTTCTTTTTCATCAATACTTGGTTTCTATCTTTATATATTATTTTATTGAATTTGATTCATTAAATTTTAATATGTGTGTATACTTGTGGCTTCTGGCTTGCCTAAAACTCATTAACTTAGGGACACATATGTTCCTATTATTTATTTGTATTCACAAGTGTAGAATTTTTCCTTGGAAGACTTCTGTATGTGTGCGGGTTTTTAATAGCATTTTATGTTATCATCTCATTGGTCCCCTGATCAGTAGCCAACTTGATATACAATTGCGGAATCTTAAAATGGATTGGTATTGTGTATATGTGTGTATGTTTTTATAGTGGTTAGTTGTTAATTATGTAAGGGCCACATTTGTTTGTTCAAAGATCTAAACTTTGCTTGGTTAAATGGTTATGTTATATTATCGAATTTACAGTTGTAAAATATTGAAGTTAAAGAATCTTATGCACGTCTGTGTGCATGTTTCTATTATAACAAAAGCCTAAAATTGCTTGGTTTGTATTTAAAGTATGAAAGTTATATTATATTGCACACCTTTCAAGTGCTGCATAATATCTATAACCAAGTACTAATCATTGTCATTCATGTTAAATGTAGTTTTACACAATACACTTTTCTTTTTTCTGTTTTCAGGTACATTTTAAATAAGAGCAGTTAAGGGCCACTTACGAGTCCACCGTACCAACTGATTTGTATTGCATACTTGGTCATTTGAGGCTGTTTTAAGGTAAATGAGATATTCATCGTTGGTATTTTGTGTTTGGTTTTCCTTAGTTTTGTTACTTTGCGCCTTCAAGTTTTAATGCTCACCGATTTAAGATTACGAATAATTGTGGTATGCGATTATACGTTTATGAAAGGCTTTTCTGGATAATTATTTGATTGTAACATGGGTCATCTTTCATTGTCTAATATAGAAAGTGGCAAAAGAAATTTGGTTGTCATGATTGTTAGCTTGATGTAGCTGATAACATATTAAGAAGTTCACTGTCACATAATAGCAGTTTCTATGCTCAAAATTTAATGCATATTTTAGATGATATTTTAATATTGATAGGGTTTGTGATTTGATCTAAATAAGTTTGAGCTACAGTTCTTAGAGGTTGACCTAATCAAGGTAATTTCACACTATCTATTCTGGCAAATTTGTCAAATAATCGTTGTGTTTTATGCCATGCAGATCAGTAATTGTTCGTCCTAATTATCAAGGATTTTACATAGTGATACCGGAAAAGGATGACATATTGCTTTGGCACCTTCAAGGATTCATGGAGATACAGTACATATAGGCGCCATCGTCTGCTCATGAGCTAAATGTAATATCCATTTCGCATATAACATCCTTAGGTATTACGAATAGAAACCAACATCTACCCAATTGTAACCGCCGCAACTCGTGGTCTGTTTTTTTCTAGTTGTTTTCAGAGAAAAAGTTACTGATAATAAACATAACACAAGTTTCTGCATACGCAGTCAGAGCAAAATATTCATAATCAAATCATCGAGACTCAAAAGCTTTAACTTCCACTTGGAGAATTTCACAAAAAACATCAAATTATCACCAGCAAAATAATAAAATCACTTGGTTTAGCCAATTGGTGCAGATGTGCATTTTAGTCATTTAAACTAGACCTTTCTGTTTTGACAACAATTTAGAAACATGTTTTTGTATAGGGCTTAGCTTGCTCTTAAAATTCAAAACCTATTGACACCAATTGGAGAATCTCTCTTATGTGTCTATTTTCATCATTTAAAATATGAGGTTCTAGGTCCGTACCAATTTTCCACAATTACACGATTTTTAAGCAAAGGTCGAATTTAGTAGAGTAAAAAACTACTAATTTCATTTTAATCATAACTCTTTTGGTCCCGATTTGACAACAGGAAATTTATAGAGGGATGGGGGGTGAATACAATTCTTTTTATCAATTAAGTTAATTAATCAGTTTAAGCATATGATTAACAAACAATTAAATCAGAGTGATATGTAATTTTCAACGATATTCTTTTATTGAAATAATTCGAAAGAATCACAGTTATCCATTGGCAGAATAGATAACCGGTTAATACAGATTACACCTACATAGCTTTTGAATGAATCAAGATTATACAAGGTTCGGACTCAATCGATTTAATAACCACACCATTCATTTTATACAATTGTGGTTTAAACTATTTTTAGGAGCCCTAGTAACCGTATAATTGATCTATTATCCACACGTACAAAGGATGTTTGTGCTCAACCGACAGTTGTGGCAGGAATCACATGACTCCCCTTTTCCTTCTTCGGTAGCTAATTGCAGGAACACCCATTTGGACATCCTAATTGATTAAACAAATAGAATGTTTGGTTCCCTAGGCGTTGACAAAGCATTAATCATGAAATGTGCATGGGTTAAGCTTCTGCATTCCAGTGTTGTCTTATAAGGTCACTTGTCAGCCGCCGACACATGTCCTTATCTGTTCAACTTCGTTTTCGATATCAGTTGAATAGTGTCAATTGAAGTAGACAACACATGAAACCATCATACTCGTAATGGAACATGATTTGCCTAAGTGTTATGTGCTGCTCCAACCTCTGTTGGTTCTTGTAAGACCCTATATATATATATATATATATATATATATATATATATATATATATATATATATATATATATATATATATATATATATATATATATATATATATATATATATATATATATATATATATATATCTGTGTGTGTGTGTGTGTGTATCAAGTATGTATATATGTTGCATGTACGTAAATAGAGTGTAACAAGTGTTTTAATGGGTATGTACATTGCATATGTGAAGAGAACGAAGCGTGTACATGTGCGGTTGTTTGAGGACGCGAAAACTGGTCAAAACATGTTCTTCGTTGCGGCGTGGGCAGCTTTGTCGTGGCGCGACAATACACAGGATTTAGAATCAGGAGGCATGTAAACAAGACCACCAGAACATGTACAATATCGCGGCGCGGAGGAAGAGGGCCGCGGCGCGACGCCTATGGGAGTCTGGTTCCGGATTTTGTAGTTTTAAGGGTTTTTAGGGGCATTTCGGTCATTTTGCGTGTGTGCCAGATTTGGGATCTTAAATCTCATCCACCCATCTCATTTTTTATTTTTTATTTTCCTTTTCTTCTTCATTTTCTCTCAAAACTTAAATACTTCAAATCATTCAAGAGGGATTTTGGAAAGGAAGAAGCGGGATTTGATCGAAAGCGTAAGTGGCAACTTTGTTCTCTTCGTTCTTAGCTACAAGGTGATACTAGTGGTAAGCTCTAACTTCGAATTTCGTTTTCGTGTTCATCATCTAAATTTGGGGCTTTTGATTGTACGTTTATAAATGAAACCCCATTAGTTGTTAATGGAAGGTTAACACCAAGATTCGGGTTTATAAGTGATGAAGGCGGGTTTTGGGTTGGAAACTGATTTGGCCATGATTAGGGCTTGTAATTGGGTTTAATTACTAGGTTTAGTAATTTTGGAAGTGTTGGAACCCACTTTAGTGTATTTGAAAGACTAATTTTGAAATGAGTCAAAATTAGGGTTTATGGGGGATTTAGAGAATGATAAGTGTTTAACACTTGTGTTTGGGTTTAATTGGCGTGTTAGGACCATTTTCACTCGTGTTAGTGATTAGTGGTTAGTTTGGGCGTGGTTTGTGCTTGGAAGTGCTTTTGGGTCGAATTTGCACCAAGTGTCAATTGGGTTGGTTTGTAAGTCCACCCTAATTGTGTTGTTTGTATTGTGATAATGGAATAGGTACATTCCATTGACGTGTTGTGGATTTGTTCAGTTGCATTCATCAAGACAACAAGGTGAGTGTTAATATCCTATGTGCATATGTATGTGTAGGATGGGTGCGGGTCGGGTGAAGTGGTTCTCGGTTATAGAACTCACTTCATATATAGGTGGATTTGAGGGACTTGTGCAATAAGTCCAATTGGCACGGTTGTGCGTTTTGATTGACCACCTTTGGCGAGGTGCACACTTCGTGTGTACGTTATCACATGTGCTTATGATGTGGATTATATAACCCCAATGGCGAAGGGTTGATATTGAGTTGTGAATTAGATAACCCCGATGATGTGGATTTTTATAAATCCCGGGACCGTGGGTTTTGATTTGGGAAGTGAATCACGTGTGGATGCGGATTCACGATGACGCGTGTAGTTCGGTCATCTTATTGAGGTAGTGATCTCGTGTGGTTGCGGATTTACTAGGGCTCGTGTAGTTCGACCAACCTCGATGTTGTTATGTTATTGAAGATAGTAGTCTTGTGTGGATGCGGATTTACTAAGGCTCGTGTAGTTCGGCCAATCTTCATTTTGGTATTTGGTAGTTGATTTCGGTATTGGGTTAAAAGGTTAACCTTGGGCGGTTTATGTAGTGACCTGAACTTTTCCATGTTTATATATATTAATTGAGATTGATATTTACATGATTAAATGTTTCCAACATGTTAATCAATCAAACTTGTTAAGACTTGATTAATTGAAATATGTTTCATATAGACAATTGACCACCCAAGTTGACCGGTGATTCACGAATGTTAAAACTTGTAAAAACTATATGATGACATATATATGGATATATATATATATAGTTAACATGATACTATGATAAGTAAACATATCATTAAGTATATTAACAATGAACTACATATGTAAAAACAAGACTACTAACTTAATGATTTTTAAACGAGACATATATGTAACGATTATCGTTGTAAAGACATTTAATGTATATATATCATATTAAGAGATATTCATACATGATAATATCATGATAATATAATAATTTAAAATCTCATTTGATATTATAAACATTGGGTTAACAACATTTAACAAGATCGTTAACCTAAAGGTTTCAAAACAACATTTACATGTAATGACTAACGATGACTTAACGACTCAGTTAAAATGTATATACATGTAGTGTTTTAATATGTATTCATACACTTTTGAAAGACTTAAAGACACTTATCAAAATACTTCTACTTAACAAAAATGCTTACAATTACATCCTCGTTCAGTTTCATCAACAATTCTACTTGTATGCACCCGTATTCGTACTCGTACAATACACAGCTTTTAGATGTATGTACTATTGGTATATACACTCCAATGATCAGCTCTTAGCAGCCCATGTGAGTCACCTAACACATGTGGGAACCATCATTTGGCAACTAGCATGAAATATCTCATAAAATTACAAAAATATGAGTAATCATTCATGACTTATTTACATGAAAACAAAATAACATATCCTTTATATCTAATCCATACACCAACGACCAAAAACACCTACAAACACTTTCATTCTTCAATTTTCTTCATCTAATTGATCTCTCTCAAGTTCTATCTTCAAGTTCTAAGTGTTCTTCATAAATTCCAAAAGTTCTAGTTTCATAAAATCAAGAATACTTTCAAGTTTGCTAGCTCACTTCCAATCTTGTAAGGTGATCATCCAACCTCAAGAAATCTTTGTTTCTTACAGTAGGTTATCATTCTAATACAAGGTAATAATCATATTCAAACTTTGGTTCAATTTCTATAACTATAACAATCTTATTTCAAGTGATGATCTTACTTGAACTTGTTTTCGTGTCATGATTCTGCTTCAAGAACTTCGAGCCATCCAAGGATCCATTGAAGCTAGATTCATTTTTCTCTTTTCCAGTAGGTTTATCCAAGGAACTTAAGGTATTAATGATGTTCATAACATCATTCGAATCATACATATAAAGCTATCTTATTCGAAGGTTTAAACTTGTAATCACTAGAACATAGTTTAGTTAATTCTAAACTTGTTCGCAAACAAAAGTTAATCCTTCTAACTTGACTTTTAAAATAAACTAAACACATGTTATATATCTATATGATATGCTAACTTAATGATTTAAAACCTGGAAACACGAAAAACACCGTAAAACCGGATTTACGCCGTCGTAGTAACACCGCGGGCTGTTTTGGGTTAGTTAATTAAAAACTATGATAAACTTTGATTTAAAAGTTGTTATTCTGAGAAAATGATGTTTATTATGAACATGAAACTATATCCAAAAATTATGGTTAAACTCAAAGTGGAAGTATGTTTTCTAAAATGGTCATCTAGACGTCGTTCTTTCGACTGAAATGTCTACCTTTACAAAAACGACTTGTAACTTATTTTTCCGACTATAAACCTATACTTTTTCTATTTAGATTCATAAAATAGAGTTCAATATGAAACCATAGCAATTTGATTCACTCAAAACGGATTTAAAATGAAGAAGTTATGGGTAAAACAAGATTGGATAATTTTTCTCATTTTAGCTACGTGAAAATTGGTAACAAATCTATTCCAACCATAACTTAATCAACTTGTATTGTATATTATGTAATCTTGAGATACCATAGACACGTATACAATGTTTCGACCTATCATGTCGACACATCTATATATATTTCGGAACAACCATAGACACTCTATATGTGAATGTTGGAGTTAGCTATACAGGGTTGAGGTTGATTCCAAAATATATATAGTTTGAGTTGTGATCAATACTGAGATACGTATACACTGGGTCGTGGATTGATTCAAGATAATATTTACCGATTTATTTCTGTACATCTAACTGTGGACAACTAGTTGTAGGTTACTAACGAGGACAGCTGAGTTAATAAACTTAAAACATCAAAATATATTAAAAGTGTTGTAAATATATTTTGAACATACTTTGATATATATGTATATATTGTTATAGGTTCGTGAATCAACCAGTGGCCAAGTCTTATTTCCCGACGAAGTAAAAATCTGTGAAAGTGAGTTATAGTCCCACTTTTAAAATCTAATATTTTTGGGATGAGAATACATGCAGGTTTTATAAATGATTTACAAAATAGACACAAGTACGTGAAACTACATTCTATGGTTGAATTATCAAAATCGAATATGCCCCTTTTTATTAAGTCTGGTAATCTAAGAATTAGGGAACAGACACCCTAATTGATGCGAATCCTAAAGATAGATCTATCGGGCCCAACAAGCCCCATCCAAAGTACCGGATGCTTTAGTACTTCAAAATTTATATCATATCCGAAGGGTGTCCCGGAATGATGGGGATATTCTTATATATGCATCTTGTTAATGTCGGTTACCAGGTGTTTACCATATGAATGATTTTTATCTCTATGTATGGGATGTGTATTGAAATATGAAATCTTGTGGTCTATTATTATGATTTGATATATATATAGGTTAAACCTATAACTCACCAACATTTTTGTTGACGTTTTAAGCATGTTTATTCTCAGGTGATTATTAAGAGCCTCCGCTGTCGCATACTTAAATAAGGACGAGATTTAGAGTCCATGCTTGTATGATATTGTGTAAAAACTGCATTCAAGAAACTTATTTTGTTGTAACATATTTGTATTGTAAACCATTATGTAATGGTCGTGTGTAAACAGGATATTTTAGATTATCATTATTTGATAATCTACGTAAAGCTTTTTAAACCTTTATTGATGAAATAAAGGTTATGGTTTGTTTTAAAATGAATGCAGTCTTTGAAAAATGTCTCATATAGAGGTCAAAACCTCGCAACGAAATCAATTAATATGGAACGTTTTTAATCAATAAGAACGGGACATTTCAGTTTACGCTTTTTATATATATGTATATATATTGTTGTATTGTTATGTCGTAGCTAACCCTCCGGGTGTAGCTTATTGGCGTGGTACATATCGTCGTTGGTGTACTTTCATTATTGATATTTTAGCTTGTGTATAGCGATCGTACGGTATGCTTAGATTAGTTTGCCTTTATGCATGGACTCCAGTATGTGCTATTTGATTACTATTGTGTGGCGTGTCCATTTTATGCATATATATGTATGTAGTATATTCTCTGTGACGACCCGGAAATTTCCGACCAAATTTAAACTTAATCTTTATATGATTTCGATACGATAAGCAAAGTATGTAATATTGAGTCTAGAAAATTTTGAAACGATGTTCATATAATCTATTACCCTTTGACCGTTCTCGACGATTCACGAACTTATTACTTGTAAATATATATATATATATATATATATATATATATATATATATATATATATATATATATATATATATATATATATATATATATATATAATGTATAGGTATCAAATATTTAAATAATGTTATCATATAATGAATGATATAATTACATAATTAATTGATTGTAATATCAACATATTAAATGTAGTTACAAGTTAAAATATAATTGTTATACTAATATTTATAATATCTATAAATATGAAAATTTAATACGCATAATTGGTTATATTAATATCAATATTACTATCAATATTAATAATATTAATGTCGGTACTATTATTACTGAAATTATTAAAAGTTATTATATGTATTGTTATTTTAAGATACAAATTATTATTATTATCATTAACGTTATTATTATTACTATTATTAGTAACCTTATTATTAATCAATATAATTATTCTTATTATTTATGTTATTATTATTATTATTATTATTATTAAATATCATTAAAATTGATATCATTCTTAATATCAGTATTATTTTGATTACTAATATTATTATTATTATTTCCACTATTATTATTGGTATTTTTATTATTTATAATATTATTAACTATATTATTATCTTTATTTAATTTTATTAATTATTATTATTAATTTTATATATTATAAAAAAAATGTGTAAGATTTTTAGAATCAATCTCAGATATTATAATGCAGTTGTTTATAAATATTATTAGATATTAACCAGACAAGGAATCGATTTCTGTTAAGCATCTACATCAAATTTTATTTTTATTTTATTTTATACTTTCTTTTTGTCTGCAAATCGTGTAATCGTGGAAACCAAATTCTCAATGCAAACAAATCAATCAAATCACTTTTATTAACTTCAATTATTCGAAGTATTATTTATATATGATGATATCTATTACTGCTTTGCGAGAAATAAAACCGAAATTAATAAACTGGAACATTATCCTCTGTTCTTGATTCGTTTTTCCAAAAGTATCAACTTCGAACTAAATTCAAAATTCTGAAAGTGCAATTCTGTTAGGAATGATATAAGTAAACTATCTGTAAGTTTTCATATTCCAATTCTTTGTATTGATTTCGAATTTTGAAGTCAAATATTAAATTCAAAAAGTCAACTGTATCTTTCATCTTAAAATTTGAACTCACATTGATGTTTATGGATCAATTGATGGTCCAGAAAGCTTCTATGAATGATTTAAGACACAAGTCATGTTGAAATTATAATATATAACAGTTGTAAGTTTGAGATTTGATTTGGAGTTCTTAGTTTTTCTTAACCGGGATTAGCAATAGATTAAATTCAAATCAAACTTCAAAATCTAATATTGCAATTAGATTAGTAATCCTTTGGTTAAACTATCTGGAAAGTGTCAGCTTCTAATTGCTATTAATGATTTCGAATTTTAGAGTCAAAACTTTGGTATTAAAAAGTCAATAGTTTGTTCATCGATTAAATTTGAATTTTCTGCTATAAAGTAAGTTTAATTGTTGATTCAGATAGTTTCTAATAATAATTTGGAACGTAATTCATTCAGGAATCATGATCTAAAACCTATTAAAAAGTCGAAATTGATTTTAGTCGTGTTCTTTATGAAAAGTCTAATACAGACTGACTGTTGTTCGTTTTAATTAATTCAATCAAACAATAATTGTCTCTGTATAAATTTTGAATCCTAAAATTTATTATGTATTCGTTAATAATCTGTATTAATACATGGTCGTTTTCATTCTGGTCGACTAGGTATTTTGAAGGAGATGGACGAATAAAAATACGGGTTATATTATTTTTGATATAAATTGTTTAAGGAAAATACAAATGGTTCAATGGTTATGTGTGTGTTCGCTTATTCGAGAGGTCACGGGTTCAAGCCCGGCTCGGAACATTTTTTTTAAAAAAAAAACTGAGTTCTTTTGAAGGTAGTTCTCTTATTTTAATTATTATTATTAATCTAATTATTATTATTAATGTTGTTATTGTTAGAATTATAATTATTATTACTATTATTATCATTTTTATTATTGTTATTATTATTATTATTTAATTATCATTACCAATCTAAGTAGTAAATATTATTTTTACAAAAATGAATATTATTATTATTGTTAAGTTAAGTATTATTATAAGTATTATACTACAATCTATTATTACTATTATTACTATCATTAAATATTAGTGTTATCATCATATTTACAATTATTATTATCATTACTATAAGTGTTAGTATTAGTATTACAATTTATTAAAATGATTAGCATTATCAATATGGTTATTATTATTATTATTATGATTAAGCTAATTATTAGTGATACTATAATAATGCAATTACATATTATTATCATTAAAATGAGTAATATTAACATAACTGTAAATATTATTATCATCATTAATATTAATTTTAAGATTATTATTATTACCACTAATATGATTATAAGTATTATCATGAATATTACTATTATGTAACCACTAAAATCATTATCATAACTATCATTAATAGTAAAATTAATGTTTTTATAGTTATTATCATTAATATCATTATTAATATTATCACTAATAGAAATATTAACATTATTACCTCTATTAGAAACTTAAGTATTATAATTACTATAATTTTACCATATGTAATATTATTTTAGTATTATTATAATTACTATTTTTTCAAACAAAGGATATATATAAATATATATATATATATATACTTAATACATATAACATAACAAAAACTTATATTTTTATATACAAAATAAAATCATGAAAACATATATATATTATTAATATAAAAATGACATAACTAATAAATTCAGATATATATATATATATATATATATATATATATATATATATATATATATATATATATATATATATATATATATTGTTATAATTCAGTAGGCTTATAACTACCTTTAGTGGTTTGATTCTTGATGTTATAATTCAGTAGGCTTATAACTACCTTTAGTGATTTGATTCTTGATTTAGAATACTAATAATGAAGTGTAAGAACAAAGATGATAATGGAGAGAAAGAAAGAAACACTTTGTAAGTGTGAGAAATGGTGCAAGTTTAATGCTTGCATTCATGAGTATTTATAGCCTAAAATCTCAATATAAAAATACATACTTTGTGTACCAAAATTGACTATATGTATACACCAAAATTGACTATCCATATCTATATTATTATTATTATTATAACACTCCCCCTTGGATAGCAATTTTATTTTGTTGAAGATCAACTATAAATTACTGCCTCGTTAAAAACCTTGCTAAAGAAAACCCAGTGGGAAAAAACTTTAGCTAAGGGAAAAAGAGTGCAGCATGGAGTTGACTCCCCCTCAAGTAGACATCGCTTCAGCTGTTACATCTTTTGAACATGTCTCATGCCAATGTTATGAACGTGTGTTCTGAAAATAGCAGTTGGAAGTGCTTTCGTGAAAAGATCAGCAGAGTTTTTGCTAGATTGCACATATCTCATTTCAATCTGGTTGTCCTTAATGAGATTTTGAGTGTATGAGAAGAATCTAGGTGGTATGTGTTTTGTTCGGTCACTTTTGATATACCCTTCTTTCATCTGTGCTATGCAAGCTGCATTATCTTCATAGATAGTTGTTGGACTTTTATCGCGTTCTAGTCCACAAGAATCAGTAATGAGTTGTGTCATTGATCTCAACCAAAAACATTCTCGAGTAGCTTCATGTAATGCAATCACTTCGGCATGATTTGACGATGTAGCAACAAGTGTTTGTTTTTGAGAACGCCATGATATTGCAGTACCTCCATTTAGGAATACATATCCAGTTTGAGATTTAGCTTTATGTGGATCAGATAAATAACCTGCATCTGCATAACCAACCAAATCTTGTTTTGATTCGTTAGAATAAAATAATCCTAAATCAGTAGTTCCTCGAAGGTATCGAAATATGTGTTTGATCCCATTCCAGTGTCTTTTGGTAGGAGCAGAGCTGAACCTTGCCAACAAATTAACTGCAAAAGAAATGTCAGGTCTTGTACAATTTGTAAGATACATAAGAGCTCCAATTGCACTAAGATATGGTACTTCTGGTCCAAGAATGTCTTCTTGATCTTCACATGGACGAAATGGATCAGCTTCAACATTGAGTGATCTAACAACCATAGGAGTACTTAATGGTTTTGCCTTGTCCATATTGAAACGTTTCAAAATCTTTTCAGTATATGTTGTTTGATGTACAAGTAAACCATTAGGCATATGCTCAATTTGTAAACCAAGGCAATACTTGGTTTTTCCGAGATCTTTCATTTCAAATTCTTTCTTTAGAAGTTGAATGGCTTCATGGATCTCTTTATTTGTACCTATGATGTTAAGATCATCAACATAAACAGCTATGATCACATATCCGGATGTTGTTTTCTTAATGAAAACACAAGGGCAAGTAAGATTATTTGTATACCCTTTGCTTATCAAGTAATCACTTAATCGGTTATACCACATACGTCCCGATTGTTTTAACCCATATAAAGATCTTTGTAATTTAATCGAATACATTTCTTTGGGTTTTGCATTTGATGCTTCTGGTACCTTAAATCCTTCAGGTATCTTCATATATATATCACTATCAAGTGATCCATATAGATAAGCAGTCACAACATCCATGAGATGCATTTCTAAATTTTTAGAAACTGCCAGACTGATTAAGTACCTAAAAGTAATTGCATCCATAACAGGAGAATAAGTTTCTTCATAATCAATTCCCGGTCTTTGAGAAAAACCTTGAGCTACAAGTCTAGCTTTATACCTTGTAACTTCATTTTTCTCATTTCTTTTTCGGACAAAAATCCATCTGTATCCTACAGGTTTCACATCTTTAGGAGTGAGAATGATGGATCCGAAAACTTTTCTTTTATTGAGTGATTCTAATTCAGCTCGTATTGCTTCTTTCCATTGAGCCCAATCATGTCTATTTTGACATTCAACCATAGATGTTGGTTCTGGATCATCATCATTATTCATGATGTCATATGCAACATTAAATGAAAATTTCTCATCAAGATTTTTCATTTCATTTCGGTTCCATAATATTTTTGAATATGCATAATTGATTGCAATTTCTGTATTGACATCATCAATCTCCTCTGCAGTAGGAGTACTGATTTGTGGTTCTTCTTGAACACTTTCTTTTACTTCATTATCAGCTGATTTTCTTTTTCGAGGATTTTTATCCTTTGAACCAATTGGTCTTCCACGTTTCTGACGTGGCAAAGATTCATGAGTGACGTTATTGCCAGCTTTTGGAATTTCAATTCGAGCTGGAGTATTTACTGCTGGTATATATGATTTTGTCACCGTTTTTATATCTGTAAATGCATCAGGCAATTGATTTGCAAGTTCTTGTATATGCATTATCTTTTGAACTTCTGTCTCGCATTCTTTTGTGCGAGGATCAAGATACTTTAATTGAGGTTCACACCATGAAACATCATTTTCTTTATTTTTCATTTCTCCCCCTAATCTAGGGAACAATGTTTCATTAAAATGACAATCAGCAAAACGTGCTGTAAAAACGTCACCTGTCATAGGTTCAATATACCTTAATATTGAAGATGTTTCATATCCAACATATATTCCCAACCTCCTTTGAGGACCCATTTTTGTACGTTGTGGTGTCGCAATTGGAACATACACTGCACAACCAAATGTTCTAAGATGGGAAATATTTGGCTCTTGACCAAAAGCAAGTTGTAGGGGGGAATATTTATGACTTGCACTTGGTCTGATGCGAATCAATGCAGCAGCATGTAAAATTGCATGACCCCATATAGATACAGGGAGTTTTGTTCTCATTATCAATGGTCTAGCGATTAACTGTAAACGTTTAATCAATGACTCGGCTAAACCATTTTGTGTATGCACATGAGCAACAGAATGTTCAACAACAATTCCTATAGACATGCAATAGTCATTAAATGCTTGAGATGTAAATTCACCAGCATTATCAAGTCTCACCCTTTTAATGGTGTAATCAGGAAAATGAGCTCTCAATTTAATAATTTGGGCAAGAAATTTTGCAAATGCCACATTACGGCTTGATAACAGACAAACATGAGACCATCTGCTAGATGCGTCTATTAGAACCATGAAATATCTAAATGGTCCACATGGTGGATGAATTGGTCCACATATATCACCTTGAATTCTTTCAAGAAACATTGGTGATTCTTTCTCAACCTTAAGTGGTGAGGGTCTAGTTATCAATTTTCCAAGAGAGCAAGATGTACATGGAACCATTGTATCATGATGGATTTTTCTATCCTTTAGTGGATGTCCATGAGTACATTCAATAATCCTTTTCATCATTGTTGATCCTGGATGGCCTAATCTGTTATGCCATAAACTGAATACACCAGGATCAATATATTTTTCGTTAACTACCATATGTATTTCTGGTACATTTATATGTGTATAATGTAATCCAGAACTAAGTCTTGGCAGTTTTTCAACCACATGACTCTTGTCAGTGATACTTAAATATTTCTCATTTTCTGTTGTCACTGACTGATAATCATACCCGTTAAGGTATATGTCGGAGAAACTCAATAAATTTCTGCTTGACTTGGGAGAAAATAAGGCATCATTTATTAAAAATTTTGTACCATTTGGTAGTATGAAATTTGCCTTTCCTATCCCTTTTATCAAGTTAGCAGGTCCTGATATTGTATGTATAGTTCCTTCCGTTGGTTTTAGATCAATAAAATATTTCTCGGATTTAAGTATAGTGTGTGTAGTTCCACTGTCTGCTATACAGAGATCTCCACCACTTGATTGATGTTGTATTCCATCAAAATTCATATTGAACTTCATATATAAGAAATAAATAGTGAGTACATTAATATTACACAATATTTTAAACGCAAATAGATAGTACTGAAACATTTAGCAAACATAATGACAAAGACGGACGATATTAAATCGTTTATTTTTCAAAAGACACACAACTTAAACATTCAAGAAATCTTCATATAAATCAGATGGTTTCTCAGTGACTGTTGGATCAATATTATCCACAAAATTTACTTCCTTTTCTTTACCTTTCAGCGAATCCTGATACATCTTAACAAGATGTTTAGATGTTCGGCAAGTATTAGCCCAGTGGCCCATTCTACCACATCTGTAGCAAGATTCTTCAGAATTTTTAGAAGAATTTTCTTCAACATCTTGTTTAATGGGCTTGTTTTGTGGTTGATATTTATATTTTCGTGGATTACTATTTCTTTGACCACCACGGCCACGACCACGACCACGTCCACGCCCATTACCATTACCATAAGGATGGTTTCTACCATAGTTATGGCTTTTGGCATGATGATGGTGATGGTTATTATAACCACGACCTTGCCCGCGTCCTTGTCCCTGTTTATAATTATTTGCAGTATTTGCTTCAGGGATTGCAAGTGTACCAGTAGGACGGGATTGCTGATTTTTCATTAATAGCTCATCATTTTGCTCTGCAACTAAGAGATATGAATTAAGTTCAGGATATGTTTTGAACTTTAGCATTCTCAAATTTCTTTGCACTGTGATGTTTGCAGCATTCATTGTGGAGAAAGTTTTCTCCATCATGTCTGCATCACTAATTTCATGTCCACAGAATTTAAGTTGTGAACATGTATTATACAGAGCTGAGCTGTATTCATTTACTTTCTTAAAGTCTTGGAACCTTAATGTTCTCCATTGTTCCATTGCAGCTGGAAGTAAAATTTCTCTTTGATTATTGAATCTGCTTTTGAGACCTTCCCATAAAACATGGGGATCTTCTACAGTCACATAATTATTTTGTAAGCATTCATCAATATGTTGATGAATAAAGCAACATGCCGTAGCTTGTTCTTTTTCAGAACAAGTGTTGTTTTCATTTATGGTTTCAAGAATGCCCATTGATTTAAGATGCATTTTTACTTTTATAACCCATGGCATGTAGTTGTTTCCAGTTGATTCTAAAGGAGTAAATTTAAGCTTTTCCAGATTCGACATTTTCTATTATCAAAAATTAAAACAAACATCATGATAAATTAGAGTCAATTTATATTCATAAGTATATAAACATTAAACATAAATTTAATATAACATAAATGATAAGTAGGTGACAGTGTCGACCATGTGTAAGCAATCATAAATAAATGTTATATAACAAAAATATAAATATTAGTAAACATAAATGAAAATTTGGCGACAGTGTCGACCATATATTTTTTCAGGTGGTATAACCGACCTATATCATTCTGGTGGTATAACCGACCATATATCATTTTGGTGGTATAACCGACCATATATCATTTTGGTGGTATAACCGACCATATATCATTTTGGTGGCAGAGCCAACCATATTTAGTATTAAGATTATCGTGCTGATAACGTGTTATAATTCAGTAGGCTTATAACTACCTTTAGTGGTTTGATTCTTGATGTTATAATTCAGTAGGCTTATAACTACCTTTAGTGATTTGATTCTTGATTTAGAATACTAATAATGAAGTGTAAGAACAAAGATGATAATGGAGAGAAAGAAAGAAACACTTTGTAAGTGTGAGAAATGGTGCAAGTTTAATGCTTGCATTCATGAGTATTTATAGCCTAAAATCTCAATATAAAAATACATACTTTGTGTACCAAAATTGACTATATGTATACACCAAAATTGACTATCCATATCTATATTATTATTATTATTATAACATATATATATATATATAATTGTTCGATTGCGAATATATATTAATATATATACAAATGATATAGGTTCGTGAATCCGAGGCAACCCTGCATTGTTCAGTTTCGTCATATGTATTTTTACTACAAAATACATTATGTGAGTTTCATTATTCCCTTTTTAAACGCTTTTGCAATATATATTTTTGGGACTGAGAATACATGCGCTTTTATAAATGTTTTACGAAATAGACACAAGTAATCGAAACTACATTATATGGTTGAATGATCGAAGCCGAATATGCCCCTTTTGCTTGGTAGCCTAAGAATTAGTAAACCGATATACTAATTGACGAGAATCCTAAAGATATATCTATTGGGCCTAACGAACCCCATCCAAAGTACCGGATGCTTTAGTACTTCGATGTTGTTTTATACCATGTCCGAAGGATTTCCCGGAATGATAGGGGATATTCTTATATGCATCTTATTAATGTCGGTTACCAGGTGTTCAATCCATATGAATGATTTTTGTCTCTATGCATGGGACGTATATTTATGAGAAATGAAAATCTTGTGGTATATTAAAATGATGGAAATGATTATTTATGTTAAACTAATGAACTCACCAATCTTTTGGTTGACACATGAAAGCATGTTTATTCTCAGGTATGAAAGAAATCTTTCGCTGTGCATTTGCTCATATTAGAGATATTACTTGGAGTCATTCATGACATATTTCATAAGACGTTGCATTCGAGTCGTCGAGTTCATCAAGATTATTATTAAGTCAATTATAGTTGGATATATTATGAAATGGTATGCATGCCGTCAACATTCGATGTGAAGAAAGTTTGTCTTTTAAAAACGAATGCAATGTTTGTAAAATGTATCATATAGAGGTCAAGTACCTCGCGATGTAACCAAATGTAATGTATTCGTCCAGATGGATTAGGACGGGTCGTTAGAGTTGGTATCAGAGCGATGGTCTTAGCGAACCAGGTCTGCATTAGTGTGTCTAACAGATAAGTCGTTAGGATGCATTAGTGAGTCTGGACTTCGACCGTGTCTGCATGTCAAAAGTTTTGCTTATCATTTAGTGTCAAAAATTATTTGCTTATCATCCTTAAAGTCTAGACATGTCTTACTGCCTCTATTGCATAGATAGTGTATAGACAAATCCATATCTTAGCGTATCTGCTAATTCATATCTTAGCGTATCTGTTATTGTTACCTTTGCCTGACAGCTTCCGTAGATTCTTTCGTAACTTATGGGATTTTAGTATTATATATGCATATATAAATTATGTATTACAGGATACTAATCTACATCCTATAATCTATTTCTTATCGAAAATCCTTCATCTGATCGTACGAGATGAATCCCTCAACCAGTTCGAGTCCCTCAGATTCCGATAGCTATTCCAATAGTTATTCCGACAGCTATTCCGATAGTTATTCCGACAGCTATTTCGACATGGATATTCACCTAAGCTCCGAAAGTAGTGTCACCAGAATGAATCAACCAATCATCCATCCCCAATTCATCTGATGGGTTCATAGTCGACTTAACCGATGGAGATGAGAGGAAGGCGATCCCTTCCACCCACCAACCTGCACTCTTGGCGAAGAACCTGAAGCATTCACCGGCGAACCAATCCGAAACACTATTTTCGCCCTCATTATCCGAATATCTCGCCATGATTATATACTATCTCAAATTCAAAACCTTATTCATCCGCTCGTTCTGACCGACAATCATTCCGGAATAATATAAGAATTCAACGAACTTCGCGCCCGAGTTGTAGCCTTGGAAAATATGGTGCAAAACATACCAGCTTCAGCAACATCACCGACACCAACAGTACCATCAGTAACAGCACCCGTACCATCAATAACACACGCCTCAACATCTCATTCTGTACCTCAAGTATAATTATCTTTCTACGAATCGTTCTACATCAATTATCTTCATTCTACGTGACGATTATATAATTTCTAATGTGTTAGAGATTATGTGTTCTAGTTCTAACGATAAATCAAATGAGATTAATACCATATTAACTCATTAAATCCACGATTATATCTGAAGAAATATATATGTATATATGTTTTTATAAAGATTGTAATCAAAAAAATTCTTTTGTACAAACTGTTAATGGTGAAAATATTTAAACGGGTAGGTAATACCTGAGGAATATTTAGATTTTACATTAATAAGTTACACTGTACATTCTTTCAAATCTGATTCAACAGTCATTTACTATCCTATTTACAACCACCGATATACGTATCCGTTCACCGCAAAATAACCATTTTCATTCAATTTCATATTTGGATTTTGATCAATCAGAATCCAACAAGTGGCATAATGAAGAAAACATTGGACAAAATAAAAATTTGTTAGAAACAAACGAATTAACTATGAGAAATTCTATTAAGAATCCACGCTAACAAAAATCCTAGCTAACTATTCCTAGCTAACTGTTAATTCCTTATTACATTTTATTATCGCAATTTATTTATCGCATTTTATTTATCGCAATTTATATTCTCGCAATTTTATTTATCGTCATTTAATTTCTGTTAGTTATTTTACGCACTTTATTTATCGTCATTTAAATACTGTTATTTACGCATTTAAATATCGGGACATGTATACAAGGTTTTGACATATCATATCGACGCATCTATATATATTCTTTGGAATAACCATAGACACTCTATATGCAGTAATGCTGGAGTTAGCTATACAGGGTCGAGGTTGATTCTACAATAATATATATACTTTGAGTTGTGATCGAGTCTGAGACATGTACACGTGTCACGATACGTATTAATTAATTCGAATATTATATATTAAATTGTATATGAATTATTGGACTGTTAACTGTGAACTATCGACTGTGGACCAATAACATTAGACAATTAAAATGAATTAAAATATTGATTATAACATATGAAACTAAACATTTCTTCAAGTTTGCCACTTGATTTCCTCTTAAACCTCATTTGTATCTTAACGATCACAATCTGCGTTCAAACCTTTCATGATTCTTGAAAACACCACAATCAAGAGGATGAACCAACCGCACTTCATCTACTGAAGAAAAGATTGATGCATATAGTTATTCACATGAAAAACTCTCAGAAACTGAGTAAACGTTTAACACATATCTGTGCTAGCTCTTTAGGCATTGTTATTATCAAAAATAACATCGGATTTTTTTTTTAAATTAGCAAATTTGTCACAGCTCCAGCAAGTCAAATTCGACTTTTCAGTCGAATTAGCCTTATTATAACCTTGATATATAAGTTTGCCTTCCGTCATCGTTACCGTGGAACCGTTTATATTCCACCACATTAGCCGTAAACTTACCAGCAACTTCATTAATCTTTGACTTTTCGAAAAATCATTATAATTATCGAAACTCCATCATATATACATCCGTACCTTGTAACAAGAATTGTCATACCAATTACCGAAAATCAGCAATCAGTATTTTGAATCTCGCAACGTTTCTACATCAACAGTTATACGTATACATATAACATTTATCTATTAGAATTATGATCTTCCATTCTGAAACTCTGAAAAACACCCAGTATGCGAATCAATAATCGTAATGTTGAAAAAGCTGAATGAAGCAGCAAAAACTATAAACAATCTTAACAGTCAAAAGTTTGATGATAAAGAATGGAGTGTTGGAAACACTCAATGGAAAATATGTACTGAAAAACTGATTGAGCAAACTACGAAGGAGTCTCTGAACAAATCACAAGGACTAAACTTGTACATTAAGAATCCTGATGATTCTGTTTCTGATAAAATCTTTAGCGAATACCTTGCTTCTGACTCCAAACTCTTGCGGACAAATTTTTCTTCACCATCCTTCGATATTAGAAATTCCAAGATATCATCGTATCTTTCATTATAAATATCCTCGATATTTCTGAATATATTTTCGTAACTAATCTTATCTGAAATCATTTATCTCTTCGCACTATCAGTGTTACATCATATAAGAAACTGTTAGTTTCTATATTCTGTAAACTTTCGAGCTTAAAATATGAATGTTATTGAAGTAATGTTGGGAACTGATGCATGAGTTAGTATAATATAATGACACTTGATCAACGTGATTATATTATAGTAAGTCATGCTGAGTTTCTAAATGGAACATGATGATTCACAGATTTTAACGTCATCATGTGTCATGTTACATAACTCTTTCATTATGATTAACTTCTGAACATATCGAGAAAGTATATTCTTGATAGTTCTATTCTCAATGATTCTGATAATTTGACAAATCAAATCGAACGATTACGTTCTTTCTTGGTTAGAACATTAAGTTCATTCGAAACTCCGTACTTACGAATTCTGGATCGTTGCTAGCTTTACTAGAAGTCGGGAGGATAATAAAAAGGCAAAGAGATCCAAAATATAAGAGAAAATATAAAGCTCAATAACAACACGGAGGTTACAAACCGTGAATATTAATATGAATAGCAATATAAGGACACGGTAGAATTACGAATAGTATCACCCTAAGGTAATAGTAGAAGTAAACAGATTTTTCCGGTGGAAAGATTGAAAAGAAGGATGACAGAAATGATAGCTAGGAAAATATCAAGGATTAGAACTGGATTAAGCATTTTCACAATCTTTTGGATGTATGAACTAAGAAAAAAAGTATAGGAATGGTGAGAATAATGGAACAGAAGAGTTTAATTTATAAGAGAAATATCAGACAGAGTAATCGAGGCAGATCATCGTATTTAATTATAGAGATCTTAATTTCCTTATTCACCGAAGAATCAAATCTTTTAGATTTCGACGATTTTCTTTAAATCTCTTGAATTCCGGAATTCAACCAAGACTACGTCAAAAGTTAAGACGAAACTTTATTTCTTCAATTCACTCTTTGTGATAACTTCACTCATACGCTTCGAATAATCGAATTGTTTTATATATATTACTCGATGATGATAAAACTTTATTTTACAACACATATACGTCATGAAAACATTCTTATTGTTACCCATGAAGATCCCAATCAAATTTCGGGACGAAATTTCTTTAACGGGTAGGTACTGTGACGATCCAGAAATTTCCGACCAAATTTAAACTTAATCTTTATATGATTTCGATACGATAAGCAAAGTATGTAATGTTGAGTCTAGAAAATTTTGAAACGATGTTCATATAATCAATTACCCTTTGACCGTTCTCGACGATTCACGAACTTGTTACTTGTATATATATATATATATATATATATATATATATATATATATATATATATATATATATATATATATATATATATATATATATATATATATATATATATATATATATATATAGGGGCACGATCCATGTATAAGCTTAAAAGGAGTACAAACGGGATAAGCAAAATAAAATTTTTTTTTTTTTGAATTTTTTTTACATTCATAAATCTGCATTAAAATGCACCTCTAATCAATTTTTTTCATAAAAAAAAAGTTCAAAATCTTTCAAAAATCGATGATGAATGGTAAAATTAACCATTCATCGGATTAATTTATCATTCATCTTGTTTACGATGAATGATAAAATTAATCAATGCTAAAAAAATCAGATGAATGGTTACATTAACCATTCATCTGTTTTTTTATCATTCATCATAAACAGATGAATGGTTAAATTAACCATTCATCTACTTTTTTAGCATTGATTAATTTTATCATTCATCGCGAACAAAATGAAAGATAAATTAACCAGGTGAATGGTTAATTTTACCATTCATCATCAATTTTTACCATTCATCATCGATGTTTACCATTCATCATCGATTTTCGAACGATTTTGTTAAAAAACTTTTTAAAATTTTTTCGTTTTCTTCTATTTGCATATTAAAGGATCGTTTTTTTATATAAAATTTCTTTTGAAATTTTACTTATACAGTTTGTACCCCATTTAGTGCTTATCTATGGATTGGTTCACATATATATATATATATATATATATATATATATATATATATATATATATATATATATATATATATATATATATATATATATATATATATATATGTATATATATATATATATATACATATTATATATACATATATATATATATATATGTATATATATATATACATATATATATATATATATATATATATATATATATATATATATATATATACATATACATATATATATATATATATAATGTATAGGTATCAAATATTTAAATAATGTTATCATATAATGAATGATATAATTACATAATTAATAGATTGTAATATCAACATATTGTAGTTACAAGTTAAAATATAATTATTATACTAATATTTATAATATCTATAAATATGAAAATTTAATATGCATAATTGGTTATATTAATATCATTATTACTATCAATATTAATAATATTAATGTCGGTACTATTATTACTGAAATTATTAAAAGTTATTATATGTATTGTTATTTTAAGATACAATTTATTATTATTATCATTAACGTTATTATTATTACTATTATTAGTAACCTTATTATTAATCAATATAATTATTCTTATTATTTATATTATTATTATTATTAAATATCATTAAAATTGATATCATTCTTAATATCAGTATTATTTTGATTACTAACATTATTATTATTATTATTATTTCCACTATTATTATTGGTATTTTTATTATTTATAATATTATTAACTATATTATTATCTTTATTTAATTTTATTAATTATTATTATTAATTTTATATATTATAAAAAAAACGTGTAAGATTTTTGGAATCAATCGCAGATATTATAATGAAGTTGTTTATAAATATTATTAGATATTAACCAGACAAGGAATCGATTTCTGTTAAGCATCTACATCAAATTTTATTTTTATTTTATTTTATACTTTCTTTTTGTTTGTAAATCGTGTAATCGTGGAAACCAAATTCTCAATGCAAACAAATCAATCAAATCACTTTTATTAACTTCAATTATTTGAAGTATTATTTATATATGATGATATCTATTACTGCTTTGCGAGAAATAAAACCGAAATTAATAAACTGGAACATTATCCTCTATTCTTGATTCGTTTTTCCAAAAGCATCAACTTCGAACTAAATTCAAAATTCTGGAAATGCAATTCTGTTAGGAATGATATAAGTAAAATATCTGTAAGTTTTCATATTCCAATTCTTTGTATTGATTTGGAATTTTGAAGTCAAATATTAAATTCAAAAAGTCAACTGTATCGTTCATCTTAAAATTCGAACTCACATTGATGTTTATGGATCAATTGATGGTCCAGAAAGCTTCTACAAATGATTTAAGACACAAGTCATGTTGAAATTATAATATATAACAGTTGTAAGTTTGAGATTTGATTTGGAGTTCTTAGTTTTTCTTAACTGGGATTAGCAATAGGTTAAATTCAAATACAACAACAACAACAACAACAACAACAACAACAACAACAAAAACAACAATAAAACCCAATACCACATGAGTGGTGTATGGGGGAGGTGAGATGTAGACAATCATTCTCCTATCCGAGAATAAAGACAATTCATTTCTCCACCCAGAGTGAAACACTCTCAAAAGTAGAGAAAGTCATCCCTCTCTCTATTCGACGGATAAAGAGATTGCTTCCAAGAGGACCTCCGACCTTTAAGTAGGAAAAAGTTTTTTTTAAAAAATAAAAAATAATAAAATTAAAATAAGTAGACGCCATGAAAATGGTAGAATCAAGTTTCCATGGGTTTTAAATCCTGCCTGGAATTTAATTTAGGCTCTAAGATTCAGTCAAGTCGCCAATAAATCGACGATTGCTGTCGACTCAATAGAGCCTAATAAATTCAAATCAAACTTCAAAATCTAATATTGCAATTAGATTAGTAATCCTTTAGTCAAACTATCTGGAAAGTGTCAGCTTCTAATTGCTATTAATGATTTCGAATTTTAGAGTCAAAACTTTGGTATTAAAAAGTCAACAGTTTGTTCATCGATTAAATTTGAATTTTCTGCTATAAAGTAAGTTTAATTGTTGATTCAGATAGTTTCTAATAACAATTTGGAATGTAATTCATTCAGGAATCATGATCTAAAACCTATTAAAAAGTCAAAATTGATTTTAGTCATGTTCTTTATAAAAAGTCTAATATAGACTGATTGTTGTTCGTTTTAATTAATTCAATCAAACAATAATTGTCTCTATATAAATTTTGAATCCTAAAATTTATTATGTATTCGTTAATAATCTGTATTAATACATGGTCGTTTTCATTCTGGTCGACTAGGTATTTTGAAGGAGATGGACGAATAAAAATACGGGTTATATTATTTTTGATATAAATTATTTAAGGAAAATACAAATGGTTCAATGGTTATGTGTGTGTTCGCTTATTCGGGAGGTCACGGGTTCGAGCCTGGCTCGGACCATTTTAAAAAAAAAAAAAAAAACTGAGTTCTTTTGAAGGTAGTTCTCTTATTTTTATTATTATTATTAATCTAATTATTATTATTAATGTTGTTATTATTAGAATTATAATTATTATTACTATTATTATCATTTTTATTATTGTTATTATTATTATTATTTAATTATCATTACCAATCTAAATAGTAAATATTATTTTTATAAAATGAATATTATTATTATTGTTAAGTTAAGTATTATTATAACTATTATACTACAATCTGTTATTACTATCATTAAATATTAGTGTTATCATCATATTTACAATTATTATTATCATTACTATAAGTGTTAGTATTAGTATTACAATTTATTAACATGATTAGCATTATCAATATGGTTATTATTATTATTATGATTAAGCTAATTATTAGTAATACTATAATAATGCAATTACATATTATTATCACTAAAATGAGTAATATTAACATAACTGTAAATATTATTATCATCATTAATATTAATTTTAAGATTATTATTATTACCACTAATATGATTATAAGTATTATCATGAATATTGCTATTATGTAACCACTAAAATCATTATCATAACTATCATTAATAGTAAAATTAACGTTTTTATAGTTATTATCATTAATATCACTATTAATATTATCACTAATAGAAATATTAACATTATTACCTCTATTAGAAACTTAAGTATTATAATTACTATAATTTTACCATATGTAATATTATTTTAGTATTATTATAATTACTATTTTTTCAAACAAAGGATATATATATATATATATATATATATATATATATATATATATATATATATATATATATATATATACTTAATACATATAACATAACAAAAATTTATATTTTTATATACAAAATAAAAACATGAAAACATATATATATTATTAATATAAAAATGACATAACTAATAAATTCAGATATATATATATATATATATATATATATATATATATATATATATATATATATATAATTGTTCGATTGCGAATATGTATTAATATATATACAAATGATATAGGTTCGTGAATCCGAGGTCAACCCTGCATTGTTCAGTTTCGTCATATGTATTTTTACTACAAAATACATTATGTGAGTTTCATTACTCCCTTTTTAATGCTTTTGCAATATATATTTTTGGGACTGAGAATACACGCGCTTTTATAAATGTTTTACGAAATAGACACAAGTAATCAAAACTACATTATATGGTTGAATGATCGAAGCTGAATATGCTCATTTTGCTTGGTAGTCTAAGAATTAGTAAACCGATCTACTAATTGAAGCGAATCCTAAAGATAGATCTATTGGGCCTAACGAACCCCATCCAAAGTACCGGATGCTTTTGTACTTCGATTTTTTTTATATCATGTCCGAAGGATTTTCCGAAATGATAGGGGATATTCTTATATGCATCTTGTTAATGTCGGTTACCAGGTTTTCAATCCATATGAATGATTTTTGTCTCTATGCATGGGACCTATATTTATGAGAAATGAAAATCTTGTGGTCTATTAAAATGATGGAAATGATTATTTATGTTAAACTAATGAACTCACCAACCTTTTGGTTGACACTTGAAAGCATGTTTATTCTCAGGTATGAAAGAAATCTTCCGCTGTGCATTTGCTCATATTAGAGATATTACTTGGAGTCATTCATGACATATTTCAAAAGACGTTGCATTCGAGTCGTCGAGTTCATCAAGATTATTATTAAGTCAATTATAGTTGGATATATTATGAAATAGTATGCATGCCGTCAACATTCGATGTGAAGAAAGTTTGTCTTTTAAAAACGAATGCAATGTTTGTAAAATGTATCATATAGAGGTCAAGTACCTCGCGATGTAACCAAATGTAATGTATTCGTCCAGATGGGTTAGGACGGGTCATTAGATTCTCACTCACTAAGCGTTAGCTTACCCTCTCGTTGTTGATATTTTTATAGGTTCGCGTGATGGTGGCTTGGGTAAGCGTGGGGACTAGTGGACTTGCGTAGTTGCTTTCGAAGGCGTGCTTTTGGACTCGATTTAGGATTGGGTAGCGTAGTCCCAATCACCATGCTCAGTTTTGTGTAAAAGTAACTAGTCGGGTCATAAGTAATAACCGGGTTATGATTTAACTAACATAATATTGTATTAATGAATTTAAATTATTATTGTATGTTTTTAAGTTCGTTGAACTTACTTTGATAACAAATACGTTTTGGAAATTGTGTAATGGGACCTAAAGTGTTATTTAATGTATATAAAGGAAAAAAAAAAATTATGGGCCGGAAATGACGGGTTGGGTCATTACAGTTCTTCAATTGTTGGTTCTTCACTTGATCTTCTTGCTGGTTCTGCATACATCCTATGCTGGTCATCAAGTAACCTTGACTCTTGAGGTATCTTGTGCTAATGGTGAAGGTAGTACACTTAAACACTTAAACATAGAATAAAAGCTATTTCAAATAAATAAACTTAGTTGGCCTGCACATAACAACTAGTGTTCATACTTATGTTTTGTCATAATTAAATCCTTAATTCTGAAGGGGACTCAAAAGAAACCTTAAGTGTGATACATGAACAATTATCTACTCGACGAGTAGAATCCGAATATTAAATCTCTCAGATCTAATAAGCAAGTTATCTAATTATTAATTACAGATTACAATAAGTAGAAACGATACGATAATTAAAACGACCCTATCTTTTGATCCGCCTGTCGGATTAACGCGATTTCTATATGAAAACTCAAGTATTTTTCATGAGCAAATCCAGATATGAACAAATAAAAATCAATTCAGAAAAATCAAATACGAATTTATTTCAAAAATGACTAAACGTTAAATTAAATGCACACAATCATAGACTCGATTCAATGACTAAATTATAGTATGATTTATAAGTAAAAACAGAAAAAAAATATTAGGGTTTGATAATCATACCCTTAAAAAGCAATATTGAAGGTATAGACGCGTAGAGATGATCGAGACGAGTTTCGATCTATGTTCAATTGAATGATCAAGTGTGTAATTGAGGATGATGATGAATCACAATGAAGATGGTGATGGTCAAAACTGAATGGAAGCAGAAGAGAGGAGAGAAAGATCGTGCTTTGTGTTTAGGTTAATTGGAGTAGTGAACAAGTTAGAGCAAATGACACAGTTTAATGAAAAGTCACATATCACCCCCTATGGAGTATGGTTGGCCAAAAGAGAGACTAAATGGGTATTTTAAATACAAAAAGTTGTAGCCCATCTAAATATGGACGTTTGGGCTTTGGAATCACCTAATTCCGAGTCCGTATGAGCGAGATATGGTAAAAATGGCGAAACTGCTAATAAAATATTGTGTATGATCGAATATTTAACTCCTAAATACACCGACACGATTGAATTTCTAAATCATGTGACTTATACATAAATGTAATAGAAGTAGTACGTCAGAAATTCCGTAAGTCATAAATGACATTCCCCATATTCACAAACTGTGGTATTTTCTAACGTTTTCTGAGTACTTCAAAATCGAAGCATGTTATCAAGTAATATGTAACAAATATTAAAACAGTATATTCCTAAATGTTCTAAAAAAAGTTTGCATGAAAAATCATAGAATTTAAGTAACGGTCGTTAAATATTTTACGGAAAAAGTTAACGAAAAAGCAGGGTTGTTACAAAATGTATATGTATGATCTTGCATGTTTACTTTGTTATATACAAACTGGAACCTCGTTGTCGAAACATATATTAACTTTGAATATCACAGTTGATATACCAGAACATAAAAGTTTTTAAAGAAAGAAATAATAATTGTTGTGTGCAAAATAATGGACATTCCACTACGTGACTTTTCATTTCAGTTTATCTTCCCTTAGTATTCTATAACCCATTCCCATAAAAAAATGTTAATAACCTAATAAGAGATCGATATGGGTAAGAGTTCTCGTAGATCTCCTATACTGGAAAACCTACGAAAGTTGGAATGGAAAGAGGAAAAAAGTAATCATATGGGTTGGATTGCTCGTGTGACCAAAGAAGAAATCCCATTAGAAATGGATGGTGTGAGTTTGTCAAATTCTCGACAAGCCGCGATATTAGCAGCGCATAAACTATGTTCGTCAATCGTGTTTGTTTAGTGGTCGTAACGTGTAAAAATATTATGTTTTTTCTACTGACAACCTTAAGGATTGTCGTTAAGGTTTTTAAAATACAAGTACAAAAGAATAACTGTTAATCAAAACATAATAATAACCACCATGCATTACCTATTCATGATCGCTAACTACATCCTTTAAGGTTGGTGTTAGAAAACTCAGAAGATACTCCGTAATATGATTATACAATTAAAAAAATGAAGAACCAACACCCACTCAATAAATTAAAATTAAAATATTTATTTAAAACAAAAATAAAAAAATAAACTAAGCTTGAAATCCCTCTACAAAAACACATAGGTAACCAATATCTTAAGAACATTTGCAATGGTTGTGTGTGGGGTTTGTGGTGTGAGTTTTTTTTTTCTTTTTTTTTTCTTTTTAATTATGCAGTGTGAGTTTTTGGTGTAAAATAATGGCGGTATGAACTAGTTGAAAATAGAATGCTTATGTGAAATTTAATTTTTGTTTTGTATTAGATTAATTTGTTTAATTATTATATATACATGTAAAACAACTTAAACTGATACGCTTAAAAAACATAATTAAATCTAAAAAAAACACATCATTTAGAAATAAGATTACATTACTAAAATACGATTACATAAAATTACGAGTACATAATAAATAAACTATTAAAATATTAAACATTTCATAAATTAATAACGAAAACCTTAAATTACTAATCAGTAGAGTATCCGTTATCGAAACTATTCGCGTGCCTGTGGAAAGTATGATAGTTGCCAGGATTGAAAAAAAGATACAAATTGATTTTTTCTCTCTTTTATCTTGGCATCCCCTACGATTTCATACAATTTTTGCAGATAATCAAGATTTATTAATTTTGTATGTCTTAGCTGAAATACAAAACGTCCGTGTAGAGTGAGGGTATTTCTTCTTCTTCAAGTAACATATACAATGTGTTTAACTCAAAGCCACAAACATTTAGTTCATTATACGATTTTATCGAGCCATTCGGGTGCGTCTTTTTTTCGAAGTCAAAAGCAACTCAAAAATAAACATCGATTGCTATGATATCAAGGTTGCAAGGAGACATTTTTATTTTTTTTTGTCTAGAGTCAAATAAAATTGTTGAAATTTGAAATTAGAGTGAAATGGTATATACGTGTTTGAAATGTTTGAATTGTTTGTGTAAAAATAGTGAATATATAAAGGTATATATAGAAAAATAATATTGGATTTTTTTTTAAATAATTGGGCAACGATAAAAAAGCTCCAATCCTAGAGTGCCACGTCAAACTTCTGGTCGTTGCATCCTGCATTGGAAAGCAACTGAAGCCTCTCATTTTGCTTCATCCAACACGTTGTTACATTGATTGGGGTATGGGTTTGGTACCACATCACCACCCACGCCATTGCTTTGGATCCGTAACAAAGGGTCCAATAAAAACGCCAAATCAATTTTTATATTACTCCAGTGTTCACTTTTTATTTCGATCATTGAGAGGATGTTATTATGGAGAGAGAAGATTTCTGATTGGTGGAAAATGAAGTTAGTGAGATTTTCTAAAACTGTGTGAAAAAAGTAAGTAAACACTTGTAATGGGACGGAGGGAGTATTATATTAGATTAGATTAAGTACAAAAACAAAAGCAAAAATCACAAAATGCCTCAATGCTACATTAGAAAATATAGTAATTATAAGTTATAATCATTATTTTCTAATTTTGTAAATTATTAAAATATTTAATATTTAATATATTAACCTAATATTAAATTTTAAATATAATATATATTACTAGTAATAAAGTAGTATAAATATAAATCAATTACTCCGTATAAATTTATATTTATAAATCAATTTTTAAGATGAAAGCGGGGCGCTAGCGCGTAATGTTGCTTGTTTTTTGTTGTAAGCTTCATAGTAGGTATTTGTTTAGATGTGGTTAGGTTATAGTTTTGTTCTTTACACGGCTTAGTCTACGCCTAGTTTTTGTTTAGTTTGAGGCTCGGCGTTAGTTAGTGATTCCTTTGTTTTCACACTTTCTAGTTTCAAGCTTCTGAGCTTTTGTATTGTATCATTCGGTGGAGAACGTTTCTATTTGGAAAGCGTTCTCGTTTATATAAGAGTTTGATGCCAAAAAAAAAGGAAGAAAAAAAAAATCAATTTTAAAAGAAAATACGTATGTTGGAAGTGTGTAACAAGTCATTACAATCTGGAATATCGAAATCCCTTTCACAAAACCCCCCACTTTCTCTATCTATATCGGTACTTTCTCAGTCTTGACGAGAAAATAACTCAAAATCATCGCCAATAACTGCCCAAACACATACACACACATAGCAATGGCCGCCGGATCATCAGCACGCGAAGACAATGTATACATGGCAAAACTCGCGGAACAAGCAGAGCGCTATGAAGAAATGGTTGAATTCATGGAAAAAGTCGTCGCCGCCGCTGACGGCGGCGAAGAACTCACAATCGAAGAACGTAACCTTCTTTCTGTTGCGTACAAAAACGTGATCGGTGCCAGGAGAGCTTCGTGGCGTATAATTTCATCGATCGAACAGAAAGAGGAGAGTAGAGGTAACGAAGGACACGTGTCGACGATCCGTGATTACAGATCTAAGATCGAGACTGAACTATCGTCGATCTGTGACGGTATTCTGAAGCTTCTAGATTCGAAACTGATCGGATCTGCATCCACCGGTGATTCAAAGGTGTTTTATTTGAAAATGAAAGGTGATTACTATCGGTATTTGGCTGAATTTAAGACTGGATCTGAGAGGAAAGAAGCTGCCGAGAATACTTTATCTGCTTACAAAGCTGCTCAGGTTAGGGTTTCTAATTTTAAATTCTTACATACTCGTACTTGTTATATCATGTCTGCTTAACTTTCAGGCTGTTAATCAGTAACTATTGATCTTATCATGTAGTAGATTTTTATATTAGATCTATATTAACATTTGACTTAGCTTTGAGATATCATAATATGCACGTTAATTGATGATATATGTGTGTACACACACATATTTGTTGCTAAACGATTTTAGAGGTATACATAATACATTTGTGTTGCTTACTAAGTATGTCTAGCTTTAGCTTATTAAGAACATATGGCTGTTATCAGATGTCAAATTGTTATACTATTTCCGATCACGTAATGCGGTAGCTCAATTTGTCCATTGTTAAAGGGTGGTGTGAGTTTAGTTGCGTGTTACTGCTCGATTATGTGTGGTTTTATATGCCAAATTGAAGCACGCGTATGAGAATAAATTATCTGTGGTTGCAGGATATTGCAAATGGAGAACTGGCACCCACTCATCCCATCCGGCTTGGATTGGCACTGAACTTCTCTGTGTTTTACTACGAGATCCTGAACTCCCCTGACCGTGCGTGTAATCTTGCGAAACAGGTGAGTAATGAAATGTCTTTATATGATTTATGATTTTAGATTTGGATTTACTTAATGTTATTTTATTATGAATGTGAAGTTGGCTGATGTTTGCATTGTTTATTGCTAGGCCTTTGATGAAGCTATTGCAGAATTGGATACCTTAGGAGAGGATTCTTACAAGGACAGTACCTTGATCATGCAGCTTCTTCGTGATAACCTTACCCTGTGGACTTCAGATATGCAGGTGTTTGTTTACTCTAATATTTCACATGTTCTTGCTGTTTTTATTGATCTCTGTTAGCCAATTGTTGTATTTACACATTTATGTTTTACTATGCAGGATGACAGTGCAGAGGAAATTAAAGAAGCACCCAAGGCCGACGAGTAACAAGTTTCATTTGCTCAAGACCTTTTTATGCTTTGTAATTGTTTGCTTTTCGATTGGAAATGCTACTTGTTGCGAGTATCAACCTTTTAGTTGTAGGAGTTTAATGATTTTTTATCTTTCACATATTATGCTTTATTTGACTTCCAATCTTGCAACACTTTCTAGGTTGTGTTCTTGAAAGTTTAATATTTGTGGTTAATTTATAGAGAGTTTTATTCCCACTAATTGTGGTTAACATCACTTTATTGATTCTTCGTATTTTAGCTTGCCCCTTACGGTATGCATACTTTATCTCTTTCTGTTTTAGATCCAGATTATAAGTAGTTTACTGTTTACTTTTTTGGTAGAAAGATATGAAATACCTTCACTACAACATTGAATATCTGGAAAGATTACATATGGATGAAGATAATTAATCAAATGACTACTGAATCAGTAGTTGGTACAAAATGTGAGTGTAGGTCTGATAGGTCAAAATTCTAATGTCTTGAATCGATGCTTAGGTGTTGTTTGTTTTCATGTCTGCAGACTTTATTATGTCTTTTGTCTGCACGCCTGCAGACGTTTTTACTGTAGACAGTTTGTTTTTCTGAACACATAAGATAAAATAATGTCTTATTATGTCTGCAGCCTCGCAGACTTAGAAATGTGCTTCTAAGTGCTGCAGATATAATTTAGTTATGTTGCAGACATAAATACAAACAGTCTTCATTATTCAGCATACAGACCTTCAGATCACATCTTCTTAACAGACATGATCCGCAAATCTTCAGACAAAAACATCTTAAAAAACAAACAGCACCTTAGTGAATTGGTGTCGAAGGGAAGATCTGATGAAAAACTCTCCAAACGACACGTTTGAAACATTTGAAGCGGAGTAGCTATGAAAGCCGATGAGAAGCATGAAAAGACTCGATGAGTGCACTATGGGTTTGACTGCTTTTCAGGCAGCTATGAACTTAATGGCTTGCACTTTTTGTTCCTTTTTCTTACTTTACAGTTGGAAGTTGGATGGATTTGTGTGGTATAGAATGGGACTATGAGAAAGGTTTGCTATAGAGACTAGTGAGTCCTACTTCCACTAAAAGGTCTTTTCTTTCAAGTATTGATTCTAAGTCTATTGTGCCGGTGATGATGCTATTTGATATACTTGGCGTATTCATAATTTAACTATTTGACCAACACATAAGATGAAAGGAAACTGTTGGTTATGATTTATGTATGCTTCTAAATAAGTTTACAACATGTATGTAAATTAACCATGGGAGTGGTGGCATAATGATTGAGATCCCATCTTTCCATAGTGGAGGTAATGAGTTCGATTCCAGACAGCTGCAGTTATTTCCTCGTGGCCACGGAAATTCGTCCGCAATGACTCTAGGTTTCGTCTACAATGACTCTGGACTGCTTGTAAAGCGGGTAGTCGCCTTGAGATTTGTGTTATTGGGGAAAAGCGAGAAGTATATTTATGTAAGGATCAACATTTTCAACAAGATGACGAAACGGCCGATAAAAGTTGCAGGAATTGTCACTATTACAAAATAATCAAAACATATCTAGTCTAGCTTGAAACTAGCACAAACAAAAACCAACTTGACCTTAACATGGTCCGAACTAAGCATCCCGGATCAAAATCCATGGATGCATGAACCGACGCCCAACAAGTATATTCAGCACGAAATACATCTTTGTTCATTGAGTTCCATTTGTGCCATATCGTTATCGTAGGCGGACCAATAAGAAGTTAAAATTTCATGTCTTTGATTCCTATTTCTGAATAACAATCAAGTGAAATTTCTGATACAGAAGAAGGGGAGGCCCACGAGATGTTCATCATTGAATTAGAGCCGACTATGTTATGAAAGAGCGGTGACAATGTAATAGAATGCACCAAACACCCTTTGAGTCAGTACCATGCACATCTATGTGTCTTAAGCTTAGAACTTGCTTCTACGGAATGCAACTTTAATTTTCAAACCATTGAAGTATCTCAATCTTAGCCGATACAGCATCACTAGGGATTGTTCTGTATGTTCGGCCATTCCTTTGTATTTTTGTTAGGTTCTTTTATTTTTTAAATTGAACTCCAGGCACGAAGTAAAACCTATGAAAATTTGATTCTACCATTTTCATGGCGTCTCTGTTTATTTTATTTTTTATCTTTATTTTCTTACTTATATATATATATATATATATATATATATATATATATATATATATATATATATATATATATATATATATATATATATATATATATATATATATATATATATATCTATTTTTTTTTTCTCATTCTTTATGGCCTGAGGTCCCCTTGAAAGCAATCTCTTTACCCGTCGAATAGAGGGAGGGAGGACTTTCTCCGCTCTTGTGAGTGTTTAACTCGGGGTGGAGAAATGATTTCTCTTTATTCTAGGATAGAGGAAGGATTGTCTACATCCCACCTCTCCCATACCCCACTTATGGGATTGGGTATTGTTGTTGTTGTTTTATTTTTTAAAAAAGCTTTTCCTTTTATACGTTATGTTTTTTCTTGAAAAAAATTGTGTTATTCTGTATAGATTAATAATAATAGTTCTAAATCTGATAAGGTTCGTCCACAACACAAATGACGAGTCAGGGCTTATTGGCTTAATATCAGGCCGAAAGGCCTAGTCGATGAACAACATGTAACTATTCATGTACTAACCTTTTTGTTGGTCCCAAAGGACCCCACTTTCCTCAGGTATATCGAGTATATCGATGGCAGCCCTTCATAAGTGCACCACACATCTTTTTGTTATTTTGGAACTATTTTGGCAGCTAAATCATTTTAAATTTTTTTTGAAAGGCAATATATATATTCATTCAATCACATAATAAGAGTATTACAAAAAGTTCGCAAAGATGCAACCTAAGATACCGAGCTAGAATCTTATGCTACATCTAAACAAATCGCAAATAAATTACAGTATGACCGATATTGGATTATTTAACCAATCATGCCACTCAATTTTTTTAGATTTGCACCGCTTCGCGACCCAATCGTAGCTCTTGACCTGAATTTCGTTTAGTGCCATCGGAGGAGACCAAGACGAGTTTTTGAACACCTTTTGGTTTCTATTCTTCCAAATTAAATACCCGGTTGTCCATTGTACCGCTTGCCAAATTTTCGCACCCAAAATTGAAGCTTGTGTATTGAATTTCCCATCAAATGCATCATCGAAACCACCAAGTGAAGTCAAGTTACCCCACCAATTGTAGACCTTTTCCCAAACAACTTTTGCATGAACACATGAAAATAATGTATGCTCAACCGACTCCAAGGTGTCATCGCAAAGAGGACAACGAACGGAATTGAGGTCGACACCCCGCTTGTCAAGTTCGACAAGCACGGGCAACCTCTTCCGCTTTGCCCTCCAAACGAAGACCCCCACTTTTTTTGGGATCAAATTGTTTTTTTGAGTTGATACATTATTTGCACTAGGAGGAAAGCAATGAGACATGATAATGTATGTTAACTTTTGAGTTGAGAAAGTACCACTTGAGCTTAACTTCCATGATCATGTATCATTTTTTCCCGGATGTAATTTAACGTTCGCAATGACCTGCTCCAAATTCAACAATTCAGTCCGAGTTCTTCCACCTGGATCACGAAGCCAGCACCATCTTGGAACCCAATTCTGTCCATCCCATTGTATACGATCTGCTACAGTAGCTAAAGGATCCACATCTAGCCTTGTGAGCCTCTTGAACAACATCTTGAACGCTTTATCATTGAACCATTCGTCATCCCAAAATTTAGTAGCCTTACCATCACCAATCACTTTTGTGAAAGAAGAAGAGAAGTCGACACCTAGCTTGTCAATATCGAGACCTGTTTTGACAATATTGCTCCAAGTAGAGTTAGAGCATGAGAAAGAAATATCCCCACCCTTAGTAAGTCGCCCCGAATTCCCATAAATGCTTTTAATAACACTAACCTACAAGGAGGTAGTTTCGGTTTTAAACCTCCACCACCACTTGCCGATTAGTGCAAGATTTTTACAATTAAGAGAACCGATGTTTAGTCCGCCATCCGCCCAAGGGCGTATGACATCATCCCATTTGACCCACAAGATTTTTGACTCGTCACCCGCCCCTCCCCAAAAAAATTTACGTCTCACACACTCTAATTTTTTAAGCACGCTAGGCGGGGCACGGAAGAGCGAAAAGTAATACAACGGCAAGCTATTTAGAACCGAAGTCACGAGAGTTAAACGTCCACCGAATGACATCACACGTGCCTTCCAATCCGACAATCGCTTTTCAAAGTTTTCAATAATTGGTTTCCAACTCGACGATTTATTCATTTTTGCTCCAATTGGTAACCCGAGATATGTGAATGGAAAAGTTCCAATCTTGCAACCAAACAATTTAGCCATCTCATCAATTTCACATTTATCAACCCCGACTCCAAAGAGGTTACTTTTATTATAATTTACCTTCAATCCGGAACACAATTCAAAGCATTTTAAAAGTTTCATTAAGTTTTCAATATTGTCTAAACTCCAAGTACCGAAAAAAATCGTATCATCCGCATATTGGAGGTGGGAGATATTAATTTTATCATTGCCGATTTCAACCCCATTGAAAAGATTATTCGAAACCGCCGATTTAGTAAGAAGGTTAAGACCCTCCGCCGCGATAATAAAAAGGAAAGGCGATAAAGGATCGCCTTGCCGAACTCCTTTCCCAAGCTTGAATTCTTTTGTTGGAGAGCCATTAACTAAAACGGAAATGGAGGCCGAATTAAGGCACGATGCAATCCACCTCCTCCATTTTATCCCAAATCCCATAAAACCCATCATATCATCTAGGAAATCCCAATGAAGACTATCAAAGGCTTTCTCGAAATCAACTTTAAAAATCATGCTTCGCGAGTTACTATTCTTTAGAAAATTAAGGGATTCATTGGCAATTAGAATACCATCAATAATGTTTCGCCCTTTTATGAACGCGCTTTGTTCGAAGCCGATAAGATGAGGAATCACCTTCCTAATACGAATAGATAACAATTTGGAAATGATCTTATAATAGCTTCCGATCAAGCTAATAGGCCTATATTCATTAAAACACGAGGGATCTTGCTTTTTTGGGATAAGAGTGATAAAAGACGCGTTGCAACCCGGGAAAATTGACCCTTCTTCCCAAAAACCATTGATCGCATCAACCAAGTCTTCACGGATGATTGCCCAAAATTTCTTAAAAAAACTCAAATTAAAGCCATCTGGGCCGGGCGCTTTATTACTAGCACATTCTTTAATCGCACCCCATATTTCTTCCTCACTAAATCTTTTTTCTAACTCAGCTGCTTCATTTTCGGTAATATTAAAGCAGCCAGGTTCATTGGATATAGAATGTATCGGCCCGGCATCTAGACCAGTGGCAGGCCCAGTTATGTGATCACTTGGGCCAGAACAGACAGTAGCCTGAGCGGCCCGTTGAGCTGAAAGGCCAGATGGACTGTTTGAACCAGACTGAACAGGGACACGGCCCGTTAATTTTGGCCTGCGACTTGTATCTTTGCAAAATAATGTCTGGAAGTGAGAAAAGATGGCGTCTTTAACTTTTATCGGGTCTTCGGACCAAACCCCATCAATGAAAATGCCACGAAAATTATTCTTATTATATTTCCTTCGTATCGTAGCGTGAAAAAATTTCGAGTTCTCATCGCCCTCAAGCGTCCATCTAATTCTTGCCTTTTGTTTCAACATATTTGTTTTGATGTTTTCCTTTTCGGCCCAACGACGTCGACAATCTAACCATGTAGCACGTTCCGGGTCATTAAGCGGATGTGTTTCCGCCTTAATTTCCCAATCTGTTGCTTCTTTTTTAAGATTGTTGATTTCTTTGTCAAGACCCCCAAACATAGTATAGTTCCATGTTTTTTTTTTTTTTTTTTTTTTTTTTTTTTTTTTTTTTTTTTTTTTTTGAAAGGCAATGTTAGTGGTTAGAGTTAATTCACGAAAATCCCCCCCCCCCCCCGAGACTCGAACCCTTGATCTCCTCGAACACCATGTTAACATGGTGACCAATGAGGCAAAGCCCCATTGGCGTATAGTTCCATGTTTTTAGAGCCGCTTTTACATTTTTTAAACGATCTCTTAAAATACAATCTTTTTTCACACCTTTAACCGGTTGTTTCCACGCCTCAATGATTACCTTATCAACATCCACATAATTGAACCATTCATCGAAAACTTTAAAAGGCTTTGGACCATAATCAATAAGTTTATCACAAAGAATTAATGGACAATGATCCGAGAGATTACGGTCTAAAGTAATAATAGAAAGGTCATCCCACAAACTAATGAATCTATCCGAGACCAAAAACCTATCAAGTTTACTAAATTTTACCCCATCATCACTAATACGCGTAAATTTCCTACCACTAATCGGGATCTCAATCAATTAGTTCCTATATATAAACTCATTGAATCTATCGGCTCTACATTGGTGGAATTGAGAATTTAACCTATCCGAACTATTTCTAACCTCATTAAAATCACCACACAACAACCAACTTGAGTCAGTACTATTAATAAGCCTATCTAATGAATCCCACATCAATTTTTTCTTATGATCACTATGTGGCCCATACACATTGACAACAATAGACTCTTCACCCGACTTCTTCCATTTGCCTCTTAAAGCTAAAAAATAATCACCGCCCGTTGCCTCAATATCTTCAAAGGAACCTTTATCCCAAATGACTAATAAACCCCCCGATTTTCCTATGGCCTCCTTTTGAATGAACCCAAAATTTGTGTCCCCCCGCAAGGCATTTACCCATTTATCCGAAACACATTTACTCTTGGTTTCTTGAAATACCGCTATACATGGTCTTTCTTTAATACAAATACTACGCACCCACCCAAACTTGCCCTTAACCGCAAAACCACGAATGTTAAGTGAAAGAATCTTCATAAAATAACAAAGGGAGACGATATGGAACAAAACATGACTTACATTGGGATAGAGGTGGACCACCTCAATCCAATTTGTTCGCCATATTTACGTATCTCATCACTATTAACGGATCTAATTGGAACCTCATTAAAGTTTTGGATATCACTGCCTTTCTTACTCTTCACCTTAGATCTCTTCCCACATGTTTTGCATTTGTATGACTTACCACAATTGGTTCCACATCGACCTATGGTTTTGAAACGTTGAATTCTATTTGCAGCCTTCTGATTAGTCATTGCAACTAAATAGCAATCACTGCAATATGATATGTCGATCGATTTTTTGTTCGAGACTTTGGAATCAGCTGTAGTGACCCGAACTTTTCCATGTTTATATATATTAATTGAGATTGATATTTACATGATTAAATGTTTCCAACATGTTAAGCAATCAAACTTGTTAAGACTTGATTAATTGAAATATGTTTCATATAGACAATTGACCACCCAAGTTGACCGGTGATTCAAGAACGTTAAAACTTGTAAAAACTATATGATGACATATATATGGATATATATATAGTTAACATGATACTATGATAAGTAAACATATCATTAAGTATATTAACAATGAACTACATATGTAAAAACAAGACTACTAACTTAATGATTTTTAAACGAGACATATATGTAACGATTATCGTTGTAAAGACATTTAATTTATATATATCATATTAAGAGATATTCATACATGATAATATCATGATAATATAATAATTTAAAATCTCATTTGATATTATAAACATTGGGTTAACAACATTTAACAAGATCGTTAACCTAAAGGTTTCAAAACAACACTTACATGTAACGACTAACGATGACTTAACGACTAAGTTAAAATGTATATACATGTAGTGTTTTAATATGTATTTATACACTTTTTAAAGACTTCAATACACTTATCAAAATACTTCTACTTAACAAAAATGCTTACAATTACATCCTCGTTCAGTTTCATCAACAATTCTACTCGTATGCACCCGTATTCGTACTCGTACAATACACAGCTTTTAGATGTATGTACTATTGGTATATACACTCCAATGATCAGCTCTTAGCAGCCCATGTGAGTCACCTAACACATGTGGGAACCATCATTTGGCAACTAGCATGAAATATCTCATAAAATTACAAAAATATGAGTAATCATTCATGACTTATTTACATGAAAACAAAATTACATATCCTTTATATCTAATCCATACACCAACGACCAAAAACACCTACAAACACTTTCATTCTTCAATTTTCTTCATCTAATTGATCTCTCTCAAGTTCTATCTTCAAGTTCTAAGTGTTCTTCATAAATTCCAAAAGTTCTAGTTTCATAAAATCAAGAATACTTTCAAGTTTGCTAGCTCACTTCCAATCTTGTAAGGTGATCATCCAACCTCAAGAAATCTTTGTTTCTTACAGTAGGTTATCATTCTAATACAAGGTAATAATCATATTCAAACTTTGGTTCAATTTCTATAACTATAACAATCTTATTTCAAATGATGATCTTACTTGAACTTGTTTTCGTGTCATGATTCTGCTTCAAGAACTTCGAGCCATCCAAGGATCCATTGAAGCTAGATCCATTTTTCTCTTTTCCAGTAGGTTTATCCAAGGAAATTAAGGTATTAATGATGTTCATAACATCATTCGATTCATACATATAAAGCTATCTTATTCGAAGGTTTAAACTTGTAATCACTAGAACATAGTTTAGTTAATTCTAAACTTGTTCGCAAATAAAAGTTAATCCTTCTAACTTGACTTTTAAAATCAACTAAACACATGTTCTATATCTATATGATATGCTAACTTAATGATTTAAAACCTGAAAACACGAAAAACACCGTAAAACCGGATTTACGCCGTCGTAGTAACACCGCGGGTTGTTTTGGGTTAGTTAATTAAAAACTATGATAAACTTTGATTTAAAAGTTGTTATTCTGAGAAAATGATTTTTATTATGAACATGAAACTATATCCAAAAATTATGGTTAAACTCAAAGTGGAAGTATGTTTTCTAAAATGGTCATCTAGACGTCGTTCTTTCGACTGAAATGACTACCTTTACAAAAACGACTTGTAACTTATTTTTCCGACTATAAACCTATACTTTTTCTGTTTAGATTCATAAAATAGAGTTCAATATGAAACCATAGCAATTTGATTCACTCAAAACGGATTTAAAATGAAGAAGTTATGGGTAAAACAAGATTGGATAATTTTTCTCATTTTAGCTACGTGAAAATTTGTAACAAATCTATTCCAACCATAACTTAATCAACTTGTATTGTATATTATGTAATCTTGAGATACCATAGACACGTATACAATGTTTCGACCTATCATGTCGACACATCTATATATATTTCGGAACAACCATAGACACTCTATATGTGAATGTTGGAGTTAGCTATACAGGGTTGAGGTTGATTCCAAAATATATATAGTTTGAGTTGTGATCAATACTGAGATACGTATACATTGGGTCGTGGATTGATTCAAGATAATATTTATCAATTTATTTCTGTACATCTAACTGTGGACAACTAGTTGTAGGTTACTAACGAGGACAGCTGACTTAATAAACTTAAAACATCAAAATATATTAAAAGTGTTGTAAATATATTTTGAACATACTTTGATATATATGTATATATTGTTATAGGTTCGTGAATCAACCAGTGGCCAAGTCTTACTTCCCGACGAAGTAAAAATCTGTGAAAGTGAGTTATAGTCCCACTTTTAAAATCTAATATTTTTGGGATGAGAATACATGCAGGTTTTATAAATGATTTACAAAATAGACACAAGTACGTGAAACTACATTCTATGGTTGAATTATCGAAATCGAATATGCCCCTTTTTATTAAGTCTGGTAATCTAAGAATTAGGGAACAGACACCCTAATTGACGCGAATCCTAAAGATAGATCTATTGGGCCTTACAAACCCCATCCAAAGTACCGGATGCTTTAGTACTTCGAAATTTATATCATATCCGAAGGGTGTCCCGGAATGATGGGGATATTCTTATATATGCATCTTGTTAATGTCGGTTACCAGGTGTTCACCATATGAATGACTTTTATCTCTATGTATGGGATGTGTATTGAAATATGAAATCTTGTGGTCTATTATTATGATTTAATATATATAGGTTAAACCTATAACTCACCAACATTTTTGTTGACGTTTTAAGCATGTTTATTCTCAGGTGATTATTAAGAGCTTCCGCTGTCGCATACTTAAATAAGGACGAGATTTGGAGTCCATGCTTGTATGATATTGTGTAAAAACTGCATTCAAGAAACTTATTTTGTTGTAACATATTTGTATTGTAAACCATTATGTAATGGTCGTGTGTAAACAGGATATTTTAGATTATCATTATTTGATAATCTACGTAAAGCTTTTTAAACCTTTATTGATGAAATAAAGGTTATGGTTTGTTTTAAAATGAATGCAGTCTTTGAAAAACGTCTCATATAGAGGTCAAAACCTCGCAACGAAATCAATTAATATGGAACGTTTTTAATCAATAAGAACGGGACATTTCAGTTGGTATCAGAGCGTTGGTCTTAGAGAACCAGAAAATTTGCATTAGTGTGTCTTATCGAGTTTGTTAGGATGCATTAGTGAGTCTGGACTTCGACCGTGTTTTCTTTAAAAATGATTGCTTAACATTTTTGTTGGAAACTATATATTTTTAACATATGAATATTATGTGATATATTAATCTCTTAACGTGTTTGATATTATGTGATAGATGTCTACCTCTAGAACAAGTTCCATTGACTCACCTAATAATAATGAAGAGTCAAATGTAAATTGGAATGATTTGTGGACTGATTCACAAGTTCCCGAAGAAGAACCGGAAGAAGAGTCGGAACCGAAAGAAGAATCGGAACCGGAAGAAGAATCGGAACCGGATGAAGAAATAGAACCGGCGGGGGAAATAATAAAACGGTTAAGTAAAAGAAAATCCTCAACCAACTGACCAAGGTTAATTATGGTCAATGGTGTTTCCGCCAAGGAAGCAAAATATTGGGAGGATTACCAATTCTCCGATGAATCGGATTCCGACGAGAATTCCGATGATGTTATAGAAATTACCCCAACTGAATTTAAAAAGGCAAAAGAAAATAATAAGGGAAAGGGCATAAAAATAGAGAAATCTAATTCCAACCCCGATGAACTTTATATGTATCGTCAACGCCCGAAGTCCTTAAGTTGTAACAATGACCCGGGAACCTCTAAACCACCAGGTTTTTCTAAACCAATGTGGACAACGACGGCTCGTATTAGGGGAACATCATATATCCCTAGAAACTTGGCAAAATGAACCAAAACCGAAGAAGAAGAAACGAGCGAGTCGGAATAAGATAGTTGTATTCGTGTGGTGTAATATATGTAATATAGTGTTCTTATGCTTTATGATATATGTAAAAATTGATTGTATTAATAAGTATTTTTTTATGAATCTAACTCTTGTCTATTTTACAGTTTAAAAACACAAAATGGATAGACAACCCAATATTTTAAGAGACCTACCCGGAGACATGATTGATGAAATCTTGTCTAGAGTCGGCCAGAATTCTTCGGCACAACTATTTAAGGCGAGATCAGTTTGTAAGACATTCGAAGAACGTTCCAAGAATGCCTTGGTTTATAAGAGACTTTCGTTTGAAAGATGGGGGATATCACATTGGGAAACCCATAAGTTACGATGTGTTTACTTTGACGCATATATTACGGGGAACCCAAATGCTATTTTACGCAACGGGTTAAGAAATTATTTTGACTCAATATATCCGAATATTGGACTTCGTGATTTAGAAAAAGCGGCTAACATGCAACATAAAGAAGCATGTTATGCTTACGGATTAGTAATGTTCGCTTCTCACCAAAGTGAGAACAAGAACATCGGGCTACAACTATTAAACAAAACGTTTCCACAAGTGACGGAGTCGGTAATTGGGGTAAGAAATGAGGTTTTTAGATTATTACGGGACTGTTGGACATTACGTAACCCTCGTCCCTTTGACGACGTTACAACACGCTGTCTTATCAACGGCCATAACGGTTATGTTGCACAAGACCAAGGATGGGAAGTAGTCCTAGTAAAACCAGAATGCATGACTTGTTTCTGGACGTATGAATTACGTGTCTTTATTGCCTTTGCTGAACGACTTGTGTACTAGCTAGAATTGTCTTCACAACTATCTTGTATCAAAGTTATTGTGTGCTATATTTCATGCTTTATGTAAAATAAGCGGTATTGTAAGTTTGTAAAATATTGTATAAAAGTTTGAACGCGAAATATTATTATAATCAGTTTTTCATATAGAATTGTAGTAGTTGAATTGTATATTAGCTACTAAGTATGAACTTAACGGGTAGGTACTACCCGAATTTAAACTTATAAAACGCTAATATGAAGAAAAAGCTTTTATAAATGAGTTCATATTATGCTACGAAATACTATTAACTACTCTTAATATTCTGTATGATTAACTTGTTCCATTTAACTATTTTGAAGGAAATGGCACCGACTACTCGACACACCGTGAATATGAATGAAGAGGAATTCCGTACTTTTCTAGCTTCAAACATAGCCGCAGTACAGGCTACGCTACATACCAACAATAACCTTGGATCTAGCAGTATAGGAAATCGTGTAGGATGCACCTACAAAGAATTCACTGCCTGCAAACCTTTGGAATTTGATGGAACTGAAGGACCGATCGGATTGAAACGGTGGACCGAGAAGGTCGAATCGGTGTTTGCCATAAGTAAGTGTACTGAAGAGGACAAAGTAAAGTACGCTACGCATACCTTCACAGGTTCTGCGTTAACATGGTGGAATACCTATCTAGAGCAAGTGGGACAAGACGATGCGTACGCACTACCGTGGTCAGCATTCAAGCACTTGATGAACGAGAAGTACCGTCCCAGAACCGAGGTCAATAAGCTCAAGACAGAACTTAGAGGGTTACGAACCCAAGGATTTGATATTACCACGTACGAAAGACGATTCACAGAATTGTGCCTATTGTGTCCGGGAGCATTCGAAGATGAGGAAGAGAAGATCGACGCGTTTGTGAAAGGATTACCGGAAAGAATCCAAGAAGATATAAGTTCACACGAGCCCGCCTCCATACAACAGGCATGTAGAATGGCTCACAAACTCGTGAACCAAATTGAAGAAAGAATTAAAGAACAGACTGCTGAAGAGGCCAATGTGAAGCAAGTCAAAAGAAAGTGGGAGGAAAACGGTGATAAGAATCACCAATACAACAACAACAGCAATTACAACAATAATCGCAACAATTATCCCAACAATCGCAACATCAATCGCAACTACAACAAACGGCCCAACAACAACAACAACAACAACAGCAACTACAACAATCATCCCAACAATAATAATAACCGCAACAACAACAACAATCAGAAGCAGCTATGCCAAAGGTGTGAAAAGAATCACTCGGGGTTCTGCACCAAATTTTGCAACAAGTGTAAAAGAAATGGTCATAGCGCGGCGAAGTGTGAGGTCTACGGACCAGGGGTTAATAGAACGAAAGGAACAAATGGTGTCGGAACGAGTAATGGCAGAGCAAGTAGTGTCGGAGCAAGTTATGCCAATGTAGTTTGTTATAAATGTGGAAAACCAGGCCACATTATTAGAAATTGCCCGAACCAGGAGAACACGAATGGACAAGGCCGTGGAAGAGTTTTCAATATTAATGCGGTAGAGGCACAGGAAGACCCGGAGCTTGTTACGGGTACGTTTCTTATTGACAATAAATCTGCTTACGTTTTATTTGATTCGGGTGCGGATAGAAGCTATATGAGTAGAGATTTTTGTGCTAAATTAAGTTGTCCATTGACGCCTTTGGATAGTAAATTTTTACTCGAATTAGCAAATGGTAAATTAATTTCAGCAGATAATATATGTCGGAATCGAGAAATTAAACTGGTTAGCGAAACATTTAAGATTGATTTGATACCAGTAGAGTTAGGGAGTTTTGATGTGATAATCGGTATGGACTGGATGAAAGAAGTGAAAGCGGAGATCGTTTGTTACAAAAATGCAATTCGCATTATACGAGAAAAAGGAAAACCCTTAATGGTGTACGGAGAAAAGGGCAACACGAAGCTACATCTTATTAGTAATTTGAAGGCACAAAAACTAATAAGAAAAGGTTGCTATGCTGTTCTAGCACACGTCGAGAAAGTACAAACTGAAGAAAAGAGCATCAATGATGTTCCCATTGCAAAAGAATTTCCCGATGTATTTCCGAAAGAATTACCGGGATTACCCCCACATCGATCCGTTGAATTTCAAATAGATCTTGTACCAGGAGCTGCACCAATAGCTCGTGCTCCTTACAGACTCGCACCCAGCGAGATGAAAGAACTGCAAAGCCAATTACAAGAACTTTTAGAGCGTGGTTTCATTCGACCAAGCACATCACCGTGGGGAGCTCCTGTTTTGTTTGTCAAGAAGAAAGATGGTACATACAGGTTGTGTATCGACTACCGAGAGTTGAACAAACTTACCATCAAGAACCGCTACCCACTACCGAGAATCGACGACTTATTTGATCAACTACAAGGTTCGTCTGTTTATTCAAAGATTGACTTACGTTCCGGGTATCATCAAATGCGGGTGAAAGAAGATGATATTCCAAAGACTGCTTTCAGAACACGTTACGGTCATTACGAGTTTATGGTCATGCCGTTTGGTTTAACTAATGCACCAGATGTGTTCATGGACCTTATGAACCGAGTGTGTGGACCATACCTTGACAAGTTTGTCATTGTTTTCATTGATGACATACTTATTTACTCAAAGAATGACCAAGAACACGGTGAACATTTGAGAAAGGTGTTAGAAGTATTGAGGAAGGAAGAATTGTACGCTAAGTTTTCAAAGTGTGCATTTTGGTTGGAAGAAGTTCAATTCCTCGGTCACATAGTGAACAAAGAGGGTATTAAGGTGGATCCGGCAAAGATAGAAACTGTTGAAAAGTGGGAAACCCCGAAAACTCCGAAACACATACGCCAGTTTTTAGGACTACCTGGTTACTACAGAAGGTTCATCCAAGAATTTTCCAGAATAGCAAAACCCTTGACTGCATTAACGCATAAAGGGAAGAAATTTGAATGGAATGATGAACAAGAGAAAGCGTTTCAGTTATTGAAGAAAAAGCTAACTACGGCACCTATATTGTCATTGCCTGAAGGGAATGATGATTTTGTGATTTATTGTGATGCATCAAAGCAAGGTCTCGGTTGTGTATTAATGCAACGAACGAAGGTGATTGCTTATGCGTCTAGACAATTGAAGATTCACGAACAAAATTATACGACGCATGATTTAGAATTAGGCGCGGTTGTTTTTGCATTAAAGACTTGGAGGCACTACTTATATGGGGTCAAAAGTATTATATATACCGACCACAAAAGTCTTCAACACATATTTAATCAGAAACAACTGAATATGAGGCAGCGTAGGTGGATTGAATTATTGAATGATTACGACTTTGAGATTCGTTACCACCCGGGGAAGGCAAATGTGGTAGCCGATGCCTTGAGCAGGAAGGACAGAGAACCCATTCGAGTAAAATCTATGAATATAATGATTCATAATAACCTTACTACTCAAATAAAGGAGGCACAACAAGGAGTTTTAAAAGAGGGAAATTTAAAGGAAGAAATACCCAAAGGATCGGAGAAACATCTTAATATTCGGGAAGACGGAACCCGGTATAGGGCTGAAAGGATTTGGGTACCAAAATTTGGAGATATGAGAGAAATGGTACTTAGAGAAGCTCATAAAACCAGATACTCAATACATCCTGGAACGGGGAAGATGTACAAGGATCTCAAGAAACATTTTTGGTGGCCGGGTATGAAAGCTGATGTTGCTAAATACGTAGGAGAATGTTTGACGTGTTCTAAGGTCAAAGCTGAGCATCAGAAACCATCAGGTCTACTTCAACAACCCGAAATCCCGGAATGGAAATGGGAAAACATTACCATGGATTTCATCACTAAATTGCCAAGGACTGCAGGTGGTTTTGATACTATTTGGGTAATAGTTGATCGTCTCACCAAATCAGCACACTTCCTGCCAATAAGAGAAGATGACAAGATGGAGAAGTTAGCACGACTGTATTTGAAGGAAGTCGTCTCCAGACATGGAATACCAATCTCTATTATCTCTGATAGGGATGGTAGATTTATTTCAAGATTCTGGCAGACATTACAGCAAGCATTAGGAACTCGTCTAGACATGAGTACTGCCTATCATCTACAAACTGATGGGCAGAGCGAAAGGACGATACAAACGCTTGAAGACATGCTACGAGCATGTGTTATTGATTTCAGAAACAGTTGGGATCGACATCTACCGTTAGCAGAATTTTCCTACAACAACAGCTACCATTCAAGCATTGAGATGGCGCCGTTTGAAGCACTTTATGGTAGAAAGTGCAGGTCTCCGATTTGTTGGAGTGAAGTGGGGGATAGACAGATTACGGGTCCGGAGATTATACAAGAAACTACCGAGAAGATCATCCAAATTCAACAACGGTTGAAAACCGCCCAAAGTCGACAAAAGAGCTACGCTGACATTAAAAGAAAAGATATAGAATTTGAAATTGGAGAGATGGTCATGCTTAAAGTTGCACCTTGGAAAGGCGTTGTTCGATTTGGTAAACGAGGGAAATTAAATCCAAGGTATATTGGACCATTCAAGATTATTGATCGTGTCGGACCAGTAGCTTACAGACTTGAGTTACCTCAACAACTCGCGGCTGTACATAACACTTTCCACGTCTCGAATTTGAAGAAATGTTTTGCTAAAGAAGATCTCACTATTCCGTTAGATGAAATCTAAATCAACGAAAAACTTCAATTCATCGAAGAACCCGTCGAAATAATGGATCGTGAGGTTAAAAGACTTAAGCAAAACAAGATACCAATTGTTAAGGTTCGATGGAATGCTCTTAGAGGACCCGAGTTCACCTGGGAGCGTGAAGATCAGATGAATAAGAAATACCCGCATCTATTTCCAGAAGATTCGTCAACACCTTCAACAGCTTAAAATTTCGGGACGAAATTTATTTAACGGGTAGGTACTGTAGTGACTCGAACTTTTCCATGTTTATATATATTAATTGAGATTGATATTTACATGATTAAATGTTTCCAACATGTTAAGCAATCAAACTTGTTAAGACTTGATTAATTGAAATATGTTTCATATAGACAATTGACCACCCAAGTTGACCGGTGATTCAAGAACGTTAAAACTTGTAAAAACTATATGATGACATATATATGGATATATATATAGTTAACATGATACTATGATAAGTAAACATATCATTAAGTATATTAACAATGAACTACATATGTAAAAACAAGACTACTAACTTAATGATTTTTAAACGAGACATATATGTAACGATTATCGTTGTAAAGACATTTAATTTATATATATCATATTAAGAGATATTCATACATGATAATATCATGATAATATAATAATTTAAAATCTCATTTGATATTATAAACATTGGGTTAACAACATTTAACAAGATCGTTAACCTAAAGGTTTCAAAACAACACTTACATGTAACGACTAACGATGACTTAACGACTAAGTTAAAATGTATATACATGTAGTGTTTTAATATGTATTTATACACTTTTGAAAGACTTCAATACACTTATCAAAATACTTCTACTTAACAAAAATGCTTACAATTACATCCTCGTTCAGTTTCATCAACAATTCTACTCGTATGCACCCGTATTCGTACTCGTACAATACACAGCTTTTAGATGTATGTACTATTGGTATATACACTCCAATGATCAGCTCTTAGCAGCCCATGTGAGTCACCTAACACATGTGGGAACCATCATTTGGCAACTAGCATGAAATATCTCATAAAATTACAAAAATATGAGTAATCATTCATGACTTATTTACATGAAAACAAAATTACATATCCTTTATATCTAATCCATACACCAACGACCAAAAACACCTACAAACACTTTCATTCTTCAATTTTCTTCATCTAATTGATCTCTATCAAGTTCTATCTTCAAGTTCTAAGTGTTCTTCATAAATTCCAAAAGTTCTAGTTTCATAAAATCAAGAATACTTTCAAGTTTGCTAGCTCACTTCCAATCTTGTAAGGTGATCATCCAACCTCAAGAAATCTTTGTTTCTTACAGTAGGTTATCATTCTAATACAAGGTAATAATCATATTCAAACTTTGATTCAATTTCTATAACTATAACAATCTTATTTCAAGTGATGATCTTACTTGAACTTGTTTTCGTGTCATGATTCTGCTTCAAGAACTTCGAGCCATCCAAGGATCCATTGAAGCTAGATCCATTTTTCTCTTTTCTAGTAGGTTTATCCAAGGAAATTAAGGTATTAATTATGTTCATAACATCATTCGATTCATACATATAAAGCTATCTTATTCGAAGGTTTAAACTTGTAATCATTAGAACATAGTTTAGTTAATTCTAAACTTGTTCGCAAACAAAAGTTAATCCTTCTAACTTGACTTTTAAAATCAACTAAACACATGTTCTATATCTATATGATATGCTAACTTAATGATTTAAAACCTGGAAACACGAAAAACACCGTAAAACCGGATTTACGCCGTCGTAGTAACACCGCGGGTTGTTTTGGGTTAGTTAATTAAAAACTATGATAAACTTTGATTTAAAAGTTGTTATTCTGAGAAAATGATTTTTATTATGAACATGAAACTATATCCAAAAATTATGGTTAAACTCAAAGTGGAAGTATGTTTTCTAAAATGGTCATCTAGACGTCGTTCTTTCGACTGAAATGACTAACTTTACAAAAACGACTTGTAACTTATTTTTACGACTATAAACCTATACTTTTTATGTTTAGATTCATAAAATAGAGTTCAATATGAAACCATAGCAATTTGATTCACTCAAAACGGATTTAAAATGAAGAAGTTATGGGTAAAACAAGATTGGATAATTTTTCTCATTTTAGCTACGTGAAAATTTGTAACAAATCTATTCCAACCATAACTTAATCAACTTGTATTGTATATTATGTAATCTTGAGATACCATAGACACGTATACAATGTTTCGACCTATCATGTCGACACATCTATATATATTTCGGAACAACCATAGACACTCTATATGTGAATGTTGGAGTTAGCTATACAGGGTTGAGGTTGATTCCAAAATATATATAGTTTGAGTTGTGATCAATACTGAGATACGTATACATTGGGTCGTGGATTGATTCAAGATAATATTTATCAATTTATTTCTGTACATCTAACTGTGGACAACTAGTTGTAGGTTACTAACGAGGACAGCTGACTTAATAAACTTAAAACATCAAAATATATTAAAAGTGTTGTAAATATATTTTGAACATACTTTGATATATATGTATATATTGTTATAGGTTCGTGAATCAACCAGTGGCCAAGTCTTACTTCCCGACGAAGTAAAAATCTGTGAAAGTGAGTTATAGTCCCACTTTTAAAATCTAATATTTTTGGGATGAGAATACATGCAGGTTTTATAAATGATTTACAAAATAGACACAAGTACGTGAAACTACATTCTATGGTTGAATTATCGAAATCGAATATGCCCCTTTTTATTAAGTCTGGTAATCTAAGAATTAGGGAACAGACACCCTAATTGACGCGAATCCTAAAGATAGATCTATTGGGCCTTACAAACCCCATCCAAAGTACCGGATGCTTTAGTACTTCGAAATTTATATCATATCCGAAGGGTGTCCCGGAATGATGGGGATATTCTTATATATGCATCTTGTTAATGTCGGTTACCAGGTGTTCACCATATGAATGACTTTTATCTCTATGTATGGGATGTGTATTGAAATATGAAATCTTGTGGTCTATTATTATGATTTAATATATATAGGTTAAACCTATAACTCACCAACATTTTTGTTGACGTTTTAAGCATGTTTATTCTCAGGTGATTATTAAGAGCTTCCGCTGTCGCATACTTAAATAAGGACGAGATTTGGAGTCCATGCTTGTATGATATTGTGTAAAAACTGCATTCAAGAAACTTATTTTGTTGTAACATATTTGTATTGTAAACCATTATGTAATGGTCGTGTGTAAACAGGATATTTTAGATTATCATTATTTGATAATCTACGTAAAGCTTTTTAAACCTTTATTGATGAAATAAAGGTTATGGTTTGTTTTAAAATGAATGCAGTCTTTGAAAAACGTCTCATATAGAGGTCAAAACCTCGCAACGAAATCAATTAATATGGAACGTTTTTAATCAATAAGAACGGGACATTTCATCAGCTTTGTCTCTCAAGCTTGTCGAGAAATCGTCAATGCTTTCTGAGCAGTGGTTAGAAAAAGAGGAGATAGGAATTGACCTGGATGATTTGGATGATTTATCTTTTCTTTTGGTTGGTTTATCTTTTCTTTTTCGGTGCCTAACCCTTTCTACGTTTTCTTGTGAGTTATCAGAATTCTGAGACACATGTACATCAGCCTTTGAAACCCCATTAGCACTAAACCCAGCTTTTGGAAGTCCATCAGCTTTGTTACCCGACCCCAGCCCATCATTAGTATCTCCAATAAATTCATCTGACCCAACTTTTGAAGACCCATTAGAGCTACATATTTTATTAGGCCCATGACTATCCTCTTCCCCTTTATTACTTGGCCCATTATTTTTCTCTGGCCCATTAGTATTTTTCTCCTCATTGGCACCGTTATTCCCATCATTTTTTGCATCTTTTGAAATATTACCGAAAAATCACTTTACAATCCCTTTTCAAAGTAGCCAATTTTGTCACAGCTCCAGCAAGTGAACTTCAACTTTCATTCGGGTTTGCCTTATTATAACATTGATATATATACGTGCTCATTTATTGTTACCGGGAAACCATTTATATTCCACCATATTACCATCAGTATTTAGTCATCTGAAAGCACGATTCTCCTGAAAACACCTCGGATTGATAACCGATGATTCAAATATGGCTGCATTAAATACAGACGAAACAGTAAAATTGTAGATGGCCTAAATGGCCAAGAAGTTGATGATAAAGAATGGAGTGTTAGGGAACGCTCGATAGAAAATTTGGTACTGGAAAACGGATTGAGCTAACCATGAAGGAGACCATGGACAAATACAAAGACCAAACCCTATATTCATGAATCCAGGTAATTCTGAATCCGATAAAATCTTTAGATATTATCCTGCTCCGAAGACATGTTAAAATCTTGCGGAAAATTTTTCTTCACCAACCTTCGAACTTAGAAATTTCAAAATATCATCATAAATATCTTCGATATTTCTGAGGATATTTTCATAAATATTTTTGTCCGAAATTATCTACCTCTTGTATTTCTGTATCCCATTATACTGGAAACTTCTGTAAAATCTAAGTATAAATTATGAATGAATTGTGAAGAAGTATTGGGAATTGTAGCATGGGTTAGTATAATATAATGACGCTTGGCCGACGTGATTATATTACAGTAAGTCATGCTGAATTTCTAATGGAACATGATGATGGTTCACAGATCTTACCGTCACTATGTACCATGTTACATAACTCTTCCATTCTACTTAACCTCCGAACATATCAAGAAAATATATTCTTGATAGTTCTATCCTCGGTGATTCTGGTAATTTACCAAATCAAATCGTGCTATTACGATCCTTCATGCTTAGAACATTATGATCATTCGAAACTCTATATCTATGAATTCTGGATCATTATTCGCTTGACTTGAAGTCGGGAAGAGAAAACAAACGCATGAAACTACTAAATATAATAGAAAATATAAAGCCCGACAACAACACCGAAATTACAAACCGTGTATATCAATACGTATCGCAAAGTAAAGACACGGGAGAATTAAAAACATTATAGCCCCAAGGTAATCATAGAAGTAAACAGATTCCTCTGGTGATAAATGAAAGAGAAGAATGACAGAAGCGATAGTCAGGAAAATACAAAGTATTAGAACTGGATTAAGCATTTCCAGAATCTCTTGGAAATATGAATTGAGTAAAGGAACGGTGAAAAGAATGGAACGAAAGAGGTTGATTTATAACAAAATGTCAGACGTAGTAATCGAGACAGATTACCGCATTCAATTATATAGGATACTAATTCCTTAATTACCGAAAAATCAAATCTTTTATAGATTTCGAAGATTTTCTTTAAATTCCTTGAATTTCAGAAAATAACTGTGACTACGTCAAAAGTCAAGACTAATATTTATTACCTCATTTCACTCTTTTGCGATGGCTTCACTCATACTATTCGAGTAACCGAATTATTTTATCCCAATTACTCAATAGTGATAAAACACTATTTATCAACTCATATTCGTCATGAAAGACATTCTTATTGTTAGCCATGACGACCTCAATCAAATTTCGGGACGAAATTTCTTTAACGGGTAGGTATTGTCATGACCCGAAAATTTCTGATCAAATTTAAACTTAATCTTTATATGGATTCGAGACGATAATCAAAGTCTGTAATGTTGAGTCTCAAAAATTTTAAACTGTTTAAATTATATCAATTAACCTGTGACTATTTACGACGATTTACGAACTAATATTTGTAAATAAATACATATAAATGTGTGTGTATATAAATGTGTATATAAATACTACTTGGAAATATATAAAATAATATTAAATCTATTTGTTTAAAAATATATAATATATATTTATGTGATAAAACTTGTTATTTAAAATTGATTATATATATGTATATATATATATAGAGAGAGAGAGAGAGAGAGTAAATAGAAAATGAATGATTTCGAGCTTAATTGGCAAACATCGGTAACACTCGGTTGATGTTTTGTTAGTTTTAATATAGATATTGTACGTGTTCATGAGGGATTAAAATAAAAGTTGGACTATAAATTGATTACGAAGATTTTAGATTTGTCAAAAATATTTTTATCTTTTTAGTTTAAATTTTAGTACTCTGTACGTATTATTTGGTACATAAAATAAATAATTACCGAACCTTTTTGATCAGGTTTCAAACAGTTAATGAGTGAAATAATTAAATATATTTAATATAAAAATTTGGGATTTTTAGGAACACTTTTATACGTTAACTGTTTAGCAATAAATCACGATATAGCACTGCGGGAGAAAACTGTCGGTAGAAACAACCAAAATTTAAGATGGCTATACTGTTGTTTACTGTTGTAGGTGCACGCTTTCTTTTGATTTATTATTATATATATTATTATGATTTATTATTATATATATTATTATTAATTATTATTATTAAATTATTTATAATATTACTATAAATATATATGTATGTAGATATAGGTTCTGCATAAAAGAAAACCAAACACCCATTTCTAACTTCTCCATCTGAACCACCACCATCACCATAGAACCACCATGAACTACCCAGGGTTTTATTTAACCGGCCACCAACTCAATCCCTCACTTACGAGCCACCACCTTCACCTCCCACGACCGTCCTATCACCACCCTGCACAACCACCATGAACAACCCGGCACAACCATAAATCGCCATCATCACAACCCATCGTGAACCTCTCCATCACCACCATCTAGCTTCCTACACGATCAACCACCTTCAACCGTATTCATCAACCCACCACACCAATCCATCACCACCCATTATAATCTCGTCACCGCCACCTCATGGTTTTCTGATTGATGTAGCCGTCGACAACCACCTTTCTCTCCTCTCTCTATCATTCTCTCCCTCTCTCATATTTCTACTCGAATCCACTGCCGCTACTGTTACACTTTGTTTTATGGTTCTATTCGAGCTTCAACCGCCATCACAGCCCACTCGATCACCATGGGTACGTCACCACCATCTTCTTGTTATAATCAAACCCTCCTCTTACAATCTCACAACCATCGAACACGATGTCATCTCCACCATTGAACCATCTTTAAAGCCGTCACAACACCATTGTTTCTGCTACTTAGGTATCTACTTCTACTTCTGCCTTTTTGCTCGACATCACCTATATCACCATCGAAAACCACATAATCACTGCAACATGTTTATATTTCTATTTCTTTTCGCTGATCAACAAGTCCACACCCTCGTTTACTTTGGTTTATGTTTTACAAAGGAAACATGAAAAAGAAGATGAACAGTATTACTACTGCTATGCTTCTTGCTTCTGTTTCTTCTTCTAGTTCGAACGAAAGCACCCAAAAATCACCAACCTTGACTACAACGTTACTACTGCTACTAGTGAAAAGTTCCTGGTTACTGTTTAAACGAGACCCATTTAAGAAGACGATGAATAGTGTAATTAAAGTAGTGATGATTACAATGATATCAGTTTCCTGTTCGATTTTGATGATGATGATAATAAGCAGTACAAGATGATGAGGCGAGTTGAGGTTGATAATCGATATTGATATACGATAAACAAAGATGATAGTGACCCGTTAATATTGATGATGAAGAATGATCATCGACTTTTGCTGTTTGAAGTATAGAAAACGATTTCTTCACAGAATAATACTTGGGTTAAATTATACTACATGGATCGGGCTTATTTAGGGTTAATATTTGGGCTTGTTAAAAATTTGGGCTTTAAGAGAAGAAGGAAATATTGGGTTAAAACGAATTACTATGTGATTTAATTCCCAAAAACATAAACAGATCAGTGGTTAGGGTGTTGTGTTTTCGGTTAGCGAGAGGTCTCGGGTTCGAGTCCCATTCGCGGCAGTTTTCTTTTTTTAGGCTTCTATGAGGTAGTATTACTTTTATCATTATTATTATTATTATTATTATTATTATTATTATTATTATTATTATTGAAATAATTTTTATATAAAAACATTATTAGTTTTAATATTTTTACAGTATTATTAAAAACTATCATTATTATTATCATTACTATTTAAATTATCATTATTATTTTAATTATCATTTTAATTATTATTATTATAACAAATAAATATTATATTTATATTACACATAATTATATACTAAACATATTAACATTATTTTTATAAATATTACAAATAACAAATTATTGATAAAATACTAATATACATATCAAGATATCTACATGTATAAATATTAATCATTTTAAATATATACAAATTAAATACATATAACATATAAACTAAGTTATATTATTTATAAATTTGTTCGATTACAAACATATGTGTTAACATACATTAATGATATAGGTTCGTGAATCCGAGTTCAACCCTACACTTGTTAAATGACGTCATATGTATTTTTACTACAAAATACAGTATGGTGAGTTTCATTACTCCCTTTTTATATATATTTTTGGGCTGAGAATACATGCGCTGTTTTATAAATGTTCTACGAAATAGGCACAAGTACTAAAACTAATTCTATGTGGGTTTAAACCAGAAATATACCCTTAGCTTGGTAACATTAAACTACTTGTCTATGTACGGTAGGCGCGAATCCTAAAGATAGATCTATTGGGCCTGACAAACCCCATCCTGACTATGGGATGCTTTAGTACTTCGAGGTTATTTTAAACACACCTGATCTGGTGTACTTCAGAGGGTAAAACATGAACGTTAAGGCTTGTTACTGGGTGCCTACAACTTATAGAATACTTTTATACACTTGCGAGTGTACATATATTTATAAACGAAAATCTTGTGGTCTATTAAAATATTGAAATGATTGTTATGATAAACCTATGAACTCACCAACCTTTTGGTTGACACTTTTAAGCATGTTTATTCTCAGGTACGAATTAAGTCTTCCGCTGTGCATTAGCTCATTTTAAGGACATTACTTGGAGTCGATCATCGCAATGGGACCAAATGTTGATGACTTCGTCCAGGTGGATAAGGACGGGTCGTTACAGGTGGTATCAGAGCGTTGGTCTTAGCGAACCAGGTCTTGCATTAGTGTGTCTAGCTGATAGTTGTTTAGATGCATTAGCGGGTCTGGACTTCGACCGTGTCTGCATGTCAAAAGTTTTGCTTATCATTTCGTGTCAAAAATTACCTGCTTATCATTCTAAGTATAGACACGTCCTACTGCCTTTATTGCATAGATAGTGTACCGACAAATCCATATCTTAGCGTATCTGCTAATTCATATCTTAGCGTATCTATTACGATAAACTTTGCCTGATATCTCCCGTAAATTTCTCCGTAATTTAAGGAATCCTGGTACTATGTATATCTATGCATATTATGCATTGAGAATACCATCCAACTATCAGTTACTGTCACTAAACGTTTCATACCAAAAATATTTTTCTGTGATCGCGAAAGATGGCCTCTACGAATCGTCCAAGTTCCTCTGACTCCGAAGACAGTGTGACGGGAGCACACCAACCAATCAACTACCGTGATTACTGGAGAAGATGGGGGTGGGTTCGCGACATACTCACCCTATGGAGAAGGGAAGAAGGTACTCCATATCATGAACCGAATCTGCCACCTAACCTTGGAGTACTCGACCCGCTCACCGGCGAACCTGTTCGCAACACCGTTTATACACTTTTTGCGAGAATTTTTCGTCTTGAGACTACCATTAACGGAACTAGAGAAGATATCCGATCTCTACCTCACACTGATAACCAACTAGGGTTAGTAGAAGAAGTTAAAGAACTTCGAGCTCGAGTGCTAACCTTGGAGAATATGGTTCAAAACTTACAAGCACCAGCAGCATCACCGGCACTAACAGTACCACCAACATCAGTATCACCAACACCAGTAACATCACCAGCCTCAGCACCAACAGCACTAGTACCACCAAGAACAACATCCGCGTCACCAGCTTCGACATCTCATTCTGTACCTCGAGTATAATCATCGTTCTACATGATGTTCTACATCATTTATCACCGTTCGACATGGCGATTAAGTAATCTCTAAAGTTTTGAAGATTATCCATTCTAGTTGTAACGGTAAATCAATTGAGATTAATATTATTTTAACTCATTAAATCCATGATTACATCTGAAGAAAATATATATGTATATATGTTTTCATAAAGATTGTAATTAAAAATTCTTTTGTACAAACTGTTAATGGTGAAAATATTTTAACGGGTAGGTAATACCCGAGGAATATTTAGATTTCACACTAATAAGTTACACTGTACATTCTTCGAATCTAATTCAACAGTCATTTACTATCCTACTTACATTCACCGATATACAAATCCATTCACCACGGAATAACCATTTTCATCCAATTTCATATTTGGATTTTGATTTATCAGAATCCAACAAGTGGCATAATGAAGAAAACATTTGACAAAATAAAATTTGTTAGAAACAAACAAATTAACTATGAGGAATTTTGTTAAGAAACCACGCTAACTGTTCCTAGCTAATTGTTCCTAGCTAACTGATTACATTTTATTTATCGCAATTTAATTATCGCAATTTACATTCTCGCAATTTTATTTATCGTCATTTAATTTCTGTTATTTACTTTACGCACTTTATTTATCGTTATTTAATTTCTGTTATTTATTTTACGCACTTTAATTATCGGGACACGTATACAAGGTTTTGACATATCATATCGACGCATTTATATATATTATTTGGAATAACCATAGACACTCTATATGCAGTAATGATTGAGTTCTCTATACAGGGTTGAGGTTGATTCTATAATAATATATATAATTTGAGTTGTGATCGAGTCTGAGACATGTACACGGGTAACGATACGTATTAATTAATTCAAATATTATAAATTAAATTATATATGAATTATTGGACTGTTAACTGTGGAATATCGATTGTGGACTATCAAGATTGGACAGTTAAAAATGAATTAAAATATTGATTATAACATATGAAACTAAACAATTCTTCAAGTTTGCCACTTGATTTCATCTTAAACCTCATTTGTACCTTGACAATTATAATCTGCGTTCAAACCTTTCACGATTCTTGAAAACACCTCAAACGAGAGGATAAAACAACCGCACTTCATCTACGGAAGAAAAGATTGATACACATAGTTATGCACCTGAAAAACACTTGGAACCTGAGCAAACGTTTAACACGTATCTGTGCTAGCACCTTTGGCGTTGTTATTACCGAAAAATCACTTTACAATCCCTTTTCAAAGTAGCCAATTTTGTCACAGCTCCAGCAAGTGAACTTCAACTTTCATTCGGGTTTGCCTTATTATAACATTGATATATATACGTGCTCATTTATTGTTACCGGGAAACCATTTATATTCCACCATATTACCATCAGTATTTAGTCATCTGAAAGCACGATTCTCCTGAAAACACCTCGGATTGATAACCGATGATTCAAATATGGCTGCATTAAATACAGACGAAACAGTAAAATTGTAGATGGCCTAAATGGCCAAGAAGTTGATGATAAAGAATGGAGTGTTAGGGAACGCTCGATAGAAAATTTGGTACTGGAAAACGGATTGAGCTAACCATGAAGGAGACCATGGACAAATACAAAGACCAAACCCTATATTCATGAATCCAGGTAATTCTGAATCCGATAAAATCTTTAGATATTATCCTGCTCCGAAGACATGTTAAAATCTTGCGGAAAATTTTTCTTCACCAACCTTCGAACTTAGAAATTTCAAAATATCATCATAAATATCTTCGATATTTCTGAGGATATTTTCATAAATATTTTTGTCCGAAATTATCTACCTCTTGTATTTCTGTATCCCATTATACTGGAAACTTCTGTAAAATCTAAGTATAAATTATGAATGAATTGTGAAGAAGTATTGGGAATTGTAGCATGGGTTAGTATAATATAATGACGCTTGGCCGACGTGATTATATTACAGTAAGTCATGCTGAATTTCTAATGGAACATGATGATGGTTCACAGATCTTACCGTCACTATGTACCATGTTACATAACTCTTCCATTCTACTTAACCTCCGAACATATCAAGAAAATATATTCTTGATAGTTCTATCCTCGGTGATTCTGGTAATTTACCAAATCAAATCGTGCTATTACGATCCTTCATGCTTAGAACATTATGATCATTCGAAACTCTATATCTATGAATTCTGGATCATTATTCGCTTGACTTGAAGTCGGGAAGAGAAAACAAACGCATGAAACTACTAAATATAATAGAAAATATAAAGCCCGACAACAACACCGAAATTACAAACCGTGTATATCAATACGTATCGCAAAGTAAAGACACGGGAGAATTAAAAACATTATAGCCCCAAGGTAATCATAGAAGTAAACAGATTCCTCTGGTGATAAATGAAAGAGAAGAATGACAGAAGCGATAGTCAGGAAAATACAAAGTATTAGAACTGGATTAAGCATTTCCAGAATCTCTTGGAAATATGAATTGAGTAAAGGAACGGTGAAAAGAATGGAACGAAAGAGGTTGATTTATAACAAAATGTCAGACGTAGTAATCGAGACAGATTACCGCATTCAATTATATAGGATACTAATTCCTTAATTACCGAAAAATCAAATCTTTTATAGATTTCGAAGATTTTCTTTAAATTCCTTGAATTTCAGAAAATAACTGTGACTACGTCAAAAGTCAAGACTAATATTTATTACCTCATTTCACTCTTTTGCGATGGCTTCACTCATACTATTCGAGTAACCGAATTATTTTATCCCAATTACTCAATAGTGATAAAACACTATTTATCAACTCATATTCGTCATGAAAGACATTCTTATTGTTAGCCATGACGACCTCAATCAAATTTCGGGACGAAATTTCTTTAACGGGTAGGTATTGTCATGACCCGAAAATTTCTGATCAAATTTAAACTTAATCTTTATATGGATTCGAGACGATAATCAAAGTCTGTAATGTTGAGTCTCAAAAATTTTAAACTGTTTAAATTATATCAATTAACCTGTGACTATTTACGACGATTCACGAACTAATATTTGTAAATAAATACATATAAATGTGTGTGTATATAAATGTGTATATAAATACTACTTGGAAATATATAAAATAATATTAAATCTATTTGTTTAAAAATATATAATATATATTTATGTGATAAAACTTGTTATTTAAAATTGATTATATATATGTATATATATATATATAGAGAGAGAGAGAGTAAATAGAAAATGAATGATTTCGAGCTTAATTGGCAAACATCGGTAACACTCGGTTGATGTTTTGTTAGTTTTAATATAGATATTGTACGTGTTCATGAGGGATTAAAATAAAAGTTGGACTATAAATTGATTACGAAGATTTTAGATTTGTCAAAAATATTTTTATCTTTTTAGTTTAAATTTTAGTACTCTGTACGTATTATTTGGTACATAAAATAAATAATTACCGAACCTTTTTGATCAGGTTTCAAACAGTTAATGAGTGAAATAATTAAATATATTTAATATAAAAATTTGGGATTTTTAGGAACACTTTTATACGTTAACTGTTTAGCAATAAATCACGATATAGCACTGCGGGAGAAAACTGTCGGTAGAAACAACCAAAATTTAAGATGGCTATACTGTTGTTTACTGTTGTAGGTGTACGCTTTCTTTTGATTTATTATTATATATATTATTATGATTTATTATTATATATATTATTATTAATTATTATTATTAAATTATTTATAATATTACTATAAATATATATGTATGTAGATATAGGTTCTGCATAAAAGAAAACCAAACACCCATTTCTAACTTCTCCATCTGAACCACCACCATCACCATAGAACCACCATGAACTACCCAGGGTTTTATTTAACCGGCCACCAACTCAATCCCTCACTTACGAGCCACCACCTTCACCTCCCACGACCGTCCTATCACCACCCTGCACAACCACCATGAACAACCCGGCACAACCATAAATCGCCATCATCACAACCCATCGTGAACCTCTCCATCACCACCATCTAGCTTCCTACACGATCAACCACCTTCAACCGTATTCATCAACCCACCACACCAATCCATCACCACCCATTATAATCTCGTCACCGCCACCTCATGGTTTTCTGATTGATGTAGCCGTCGACAACCACCTTTCTCTCCTCTCTCTATCATTCTCTCCCTCTCTCATATTTCTACTCGAATCCACTGCCGCTACTGTTACACTTTGTTTTATGGTTCTATTCGAGCTTCAACCGCCATCACAGCCCACTCGATCACCATGGGTACGTCACCACCATCTTCTTGTTATAATCAAACCCTCCTCTTACAATCTCACAACCATCGAACACGATGTCATCTCCACCATTGAACCATCTTTAAAGCCGTCACAACACCATTGTTTCTGCTACTTAGGTATCTACTTCTACTTCTGCCTTTTTGCTCGACATCACCTATATCACCATCGAAAACCACATAATCACTGCAACATGTTTATATTTCTATTTCTTTTCGCTGATCAACAAGTCCACACCCTCGTTTACTTTGGTTTATGTTTTACAAAGGAAACATGAAAAAGAAGATGAACAGTATTACTACTGCTATGCTTCTTGCTTCTGTTTCTTCTTCTAGTTCGAACGAAAGCACCCAAAAATCACCAACCTTGACTACAACGTTACTACTGCTACTAGTGAAAAGTTCCTGGTTACTGTTTAAACGAGACCCATTTAAGAAGACGATGAATAGTGTAATTAAAGTAGTGATGATTACAATGATATCAGTTTCCTGTTCGATTTTGATGATGATGATAATAAGCAGTACAAGATGATGAGGCGAGTTGAGGTTGATAATCGATATTGATATACGATAAACAAAGATGATAGTGACCCGTTAATATTGATGATGAAGAATGATCATCGACTTTTGCTGTTTGAAGTATAGAAAACGATTTCTTCACAGAATAATACTTGGGTTAAATTATACTACATGGATCGGGCTTATTTAGGGTTAATATTTGGGCTTGTTAAAAATTTGGGCTTTAAGAGAAGAAGGAAATATTGGGTTAAAACGAATTACTATGTGATTTAATTCCCAAAAACATAAACAGATCAGTGGTTAGGGTGTTGTGTTTTCGGTTAGCGAGAGGTCTCGGGTTCGAGTCCCATTCGCGGCAGTTTTCTTTTTTTAGGCTTCTATGAGGTAGTATTACTTTTATCATTATTATTATTATTATTATTATTATTATTATTATTATTATTATTATTATTATTGAAATAATTTTTATATAAAAACATTATTAGTTTTAATATTTTTACAGTATTATTAAAAACTATCATTATTATTATCATTACTATTTAAATTATCATTATTATTTTAATTATCATTTTAATTATTATTATTATAACAAATAAATATTATATTTATATTACACATAATTATATACTAAACATATTAACATTATTTTTATAAATATTACAAATAACAAATTATTGATAAAATACTAATATACATATCAAGATATCTACATGTATAAATATTAATCATTTTAAATATATACAAATTAAATACATATAACATATAAACTAAGTTATATTATTTATAAATTTGTTCGATTACAAACATATGTGTTAACATACATTAATGATATAGGTTCGTGAATCCGAGTTCAACCCTACACTTGTTAAATGACGTCATATGTATTTTTACTACAAAATACAGTATGGTGAGTTTCATTACTCCCTTTTTATATATATTTTTGGGCTGAGAATACATGCGCTGTTTTATAAATGTTCTACGAAATAGGCACAAGTACTAAAACTAATTCTATGTGGGTTTAAACCAGAAATATACCCTTAGCTTGGTAACATTAAACTACTTGTCTATGTACGGTAGGCGCGAATCCTAAAGATAGATCTATTGGGCCTGACAAACCCCATCCTGACTATGGGATGCTTTAGTACTTCGAGGTTATTTTAAACACACCTGATCTGGTGTACTTCAGAGGGTAAAACATGAACGTTAAGGCTTGTTACTGGGTGCCTACAACTTATAGAATACTTTTATACACTTGCGAGTGTACATATATTTATAAACGAAAATCTTGTGGTCTATTAAAATATTGAAATGATTGTTATGATAAACCTATGAACTCACCAACCTTTTGGTTGACACTTTTAAGCATGTTTATTCTCAGGTACGAATTAAGTCTTCCGCTGTGCATTAGCTCATTTTAAGGACATTACTTGGAGTCGATCATCGCAATGGGACCAAATGTTGATGACTTCGTCCAGGTGGATAAGGACGGGTCGTTACACCCCACCACTCGGCAATCGAAGTGAAAGTTCTATCTGTCCAACATGGTAGTGGAACTCCTTTAATAGTGAGCCATGCCATTCTTTGTTCCGGCCAATTATTGAAATCCCACATACCGACTTTATGGACCCATTTATTTAGAGGGTGCAAACCTTCCACCAAAGATTTTGCAGCATCTAAGGTTTTGAAGATAAACATTAATCCCAACCCACCTAGACGTTTGTATTCAATTTCTGAGAAACCTTCAGCAGTCATGATAGCATCCAGGTTTAGAATAATATCATTATTCCTTGCCTCCCCAACGACTGCATTTTTTAATAACTCTACATTATCTGCATATTTATCATCAGTATCTGCATTCTTAACATCATCAATAACCACCACCTTTTCTCTTTTAACATCCCCATAATCTGGAACATCCCTCTTGACCTCTTCCCATCTTTTCTTTTCATTAAGTTTGTCACGCAGATCTAAAGTCTCCTTTCTCTTCCCTAACACATCAGTAAAGGTACGCCCATCATGAAGACGATTTGCATCAAAACCGGTAGACTGATTTGGAATCTTATTATGAGGAGCTGGAACTTTTTTCTTTGGAGCCCTAACAGTTGCCTTGAAAACTTTAATCATCACCTCGTTAACCTTGATTGATTCTAACTTCTTCAACAGTTTGTCAGCATTGTTAACATCCGCAAACCTTACGAATGCGAACTTCTAGCCGTTGAAAAGTCTTTTTCCGGCCATATATACGTCTCTCACCGCCCCATATTGTTTGAAGAGTTTCCAAAAATCTACCACCTTCCAGTCATCGGGAAAATTGTAGAACATGTACGATGTTAATCGATTTCGGTTTGACCCCCCATGATTGTTGTTGTTCTCGTAGCGACCGTTGTATCTCCCTCGAACTCCCGCCGTGCCTGCCGAAGACGTGCCTTGCCTCACACACTCTCTCTCTTGTTTTTCTCTCTCACACATTTTTAACCTAGTAAATCATTAACAATTTTTTAAAGAAGAGTTGTCGGCATCATTCAGAGGGGTATTAACCACCTTCGCGATCATTTGCCACGAACGCATGCACACAATTTCGGGTAGGAAATCTGAACCTTATTGCGGGGATTCGAACCTTAAACCATCTCGAAGGACAGACGGATCAGACCTGAATCCTGAATATGGTCGGTAAAACCTTCCTTAAGAACTTTTTAAGAGGCAGAAATCGAACATTTGACCTCTACCCAATAAGTAAGTCTATTAGAGCATTCCCATTCATGAAGACATTCTTCATATTAACACACTGCCACATCAACGCCACATCATCATTACCTTCTCATTTCCTTTCCATCACTAACCCATCACAATTCACTCCCAACCATCACACATTTCCTCAACTCCTATATATTAATTAATTAATTCATAGTATAAATTTAAAAACAGCATGTACAATTAAATAAAACCAATTTACCCGTGATGAATTATGCTACAAAAAGACTAACTGGTTGGCGATGGTAGATTGGCTAACCCATCACAATCTGCTTCCAATGATGTTAAATATTGGCTAGGTAATTGGCTGAAGATTAACAATAGCGTTGGCAATTAGGGATGGCAATGGATCGGATATGGATCGGGTGAGGCCGTATCCATATCCATATCCATTTATTTTTTTTACTTTTCATCCATCCATATTCATATCCGTCGGGTGAAGCGGGTTAATGGATAATTATCCATATCCGTTTAAATTTATTTTATTTTTAACAATTATAAGTGGTGGTTCACTATATACGATCAAAAGTAATATTTTTAATAGTTTATGCGACCGAAAGTCACATTTTACTAATCTATATAACAAATATTCAATAGATAACCTATTAAACGTGTAAAGATATCGACATGTAAGTTGCTTACTTTTAGTTACATGAAATCACATTTGAACCACCAAAGTACGATAAATACATTTGATTATTTAAACAAAACAAAATATAAGAAGAAAGTTATATTTTTAGAGAAAATATAAAGAAAGAAGAATATGAATATAATTAATGAAATATCACTACATAAATGATACTAATTTGAGTGATAAATTTATATATTTAGTTATTTCGGGTGAAAGCGGGTTCATTCATGGATAAATTTTTTTCATCTACATCCATATCCATATCCATTTAGATCGTCCATATCCATGAATAATCGGGTGGATCAGATGGATATTCACTGAATCGGATATCTATTGCCATCCCTATTCGCAATGAGTAAACCTCTGACCAGTCAACCATAACTGCCGATTCTACATCTTCTAAGCCACATACTATTTTATATACTACATCTTCTTTCTTCAAGTCTCTTAATAACTTTATGATGGGTCCCGTTTAAAAAGATATTTATATGAACGTACGTTAAACATATATTATTCCATTCGTCTCAAAAACTATTTTACATTCTACGTATTCTTTCTTCAAATCTCTTAATAACTTTATGACTGGTCCCAATTTAAACATACTTATATATGAACGTACATTAGACGTGTACATTATTTCATTCGTCTCAAAACAAACGTCGACATTTTTATTTTAATTTTAAAATAGACAATTAAATTTATCTTTCTCCTTAAATACACTTTCTCTCAAAAAGTCCATACCTATCAAATATAGAACAAAATTAAAATTTGACTTTAGAAATGAATAATATTTTTATTTTTATTAATTAAAGTGTGTGAAGAAGGGAGTAAATTAATCAATTAATTAATTAATTTATATCAATAATAGAATAAGTGGTAATTCATACACTATTATAATTATTCATACATCACCAAACGTACATTTTAGTGTTAGTATTGTATAACTTTTTAAAACACTAAAACAGTTTTAAGAAAGCAATTTTAATACTGTATGAATAAACTTTTGTGGTATGCAAAGAATAGATAATATTAACAACCCAACTCATACGAAACCTTCAATGTTCAAAGTCTTTAGTCACCGGGCCCTCACACTCCAGTAGTATTTCAAGACTAGAACACATCTTATGACTTTTGTTTAAATGTCACATGTCTTCTTTTACCATACAAACAAATCATTATACTAGTTAATTAAATTTCCATGCCTTTTTTGCCTAGAAAACTCTTGCAAAAATCCATGGAAAAGTTCTTGGAACAACCTTGTACAACTATTTCTGATCATTATATTAACTGCCATGATCTGCCACCAGTACTTCCACAGCCACCACCACCGCCACCATCTAATAATTCGCCCTCACTGTTTTTGATCGTCATGTTCGGTGGCCTTGCACTTTCTTTTTCTTTCGTTTGTTATCTCACACTATCTACAATATATCGAAGGCGTCAAATAAACAACGATCATATAGATGCAACTCATGATGATTTTATCAATGAGGGTCTTGGTCCAATCATACACAATCCCATTTGGTTGATTAACACAACAGGTCTTGACCAATCACAAATCGAATCTATTTGTGTTTTCAAGTATAAAAAAGAAGAAGGGTTGAATAGTGATTGTTCGGTTTGTTTGAGTGAGTTTGAAGATGATGAAAGTCTTAAGCTTTTGCCTAAATGTAGTCATGCTTTTCATGTTTCTTGTATTGATACTTGGCTAAGGTCTCATAAGAATTGTCCGTTGTGTCGAGCTTTAGTATTCAAAAATGATCATGAAACGGTTGAAACGAATTTGATTGAAGCGAACACAAGTGAAGGAACACAAGGCTTCGATTCTGAAAATATCGATCATGATCATGATCATGATCATGTGGTTGAAGTTGAAAATAATGAAAAAGTAGTAACAAAAAGTACTAGTAGTGGGGCTAGGGTGCAAAGTGACTTTGCTGATGGACATCATGTGCGAAAACTAGAACTTGTAGCCTTGAGGAGAGCGGTTTCAATGGGCGAGCCTTTAAGTTCGGTTGTTTATGATCAGTTTGCCGTTAACGTTGGTCACGAAAGGCATTCGAGTAGTAGTAGTAGTCGATTGGTAGAGTCAAAGATGGCACGTAACAAGTCGAAAAGTGGACATAAGTCTAGTATGAACATACATCGAGTGATGAAGAGTTCTTCGCTTAGGAAGTCTTTACGAAAGGCTAGTTATAGTTTCACAAAACGATCTAGATCGTCTAATGGCAAAAGTTCTGCTAATCGATCTTATTAAATTTGGGAAAGTTAAATTATTATTATTATTATTTTATTATTATTTTTTTTTTACGAGGAACCCCTAGCGACGAGCCATAATGGCTCCCCTCTAGCAGGTAAACCCCGGGTAAACGGCAAGCCAGGCCTCCACCGCTACCAGGTAAGGCATCATCTAGTCAATCAGTCACTAAATGGAGTTCGCCCCAAGTATTTACCTTGAAGGGAATCGAACCCGTGACCTCTTGCTTCATTGGAAGTCCTGGTGGCCACCCAAGCTATGCCTGAATGGTTTGGGAAAGTTAAATTATGAATTCTTGTTCTTGATATATAATTGTATTAGATTAGATTAAACAAGGTTTGGGATTGGAATTAATGGTAATATAGTTCAAAGTTTGATCATGTATTGGATCTATTTCAATTTCAAACTAACATTTAATATAGCATGATAGGATTATGGAATCACTACATGTCGTTACAAAAGTATTTAGAGTTTTAGACTCTAGATGCAAGTATGTAACATGAAATAAGCAGGTGTATTTGTACATCTTGGATCACTTTGAAACCTATTTTAATTTGTTGTGGTTGAAATAACGAACGGTGCATTGAAAATGACTTAACGGGATGATATATATGATAGACATACATGCCACGTACGACAAAGATGTTTGTTTCTTTGTTGATGGATGTTTAATCGTAGAGAGGTGAGAGGTCAAGCTGTTTTTTTAATCGATACACACCATTTAATAGATATACTTATTTGCATATCAAAAAGACTTTTTTCAGTCGTGTCTACACTTCTTCATTAACATTAATTAACTTCAGAGCCGGTCCTAAGAATTTGAGTGTCCTGAGCGAAGCAAAAAAAAGACCCTAAGGTCCTAACGAATAATATAAGTCATTTAAACAAAATCAATAACCATACAACAATACTTGAGTCAATCTTATATTTTATCATAAAAATAGAATAACATACAAATAACAAACCAATAACCATAAAAAAGCAAGTATAATTAATGGGAACGTGTCCTACTGATGCAACGGTGTCGATGGGATTATAGCACAAGTATAATTAATTAATTGTTTAGCAATTAGCATCAATAAAATTAAGTAATTAACAATTTAACATCAAACATGCAAATAACTAGTACGGCATACAATATCAGTTTCTGTACCGTCCTGGCTTTATTTCGTTTGGGCCATAACAAGTAAATAACTAGTTCTTTCTTTTTTGGCCCCTAAAATTAATGGGCCCTGTACAAATGTGCAAGTTGCACACTCATTGGGCTGGCCATGATTAACTTTATTATTAATTAAATATTTTTATTGTCCTAAACTAATAGTTCTATTTTAACTTTTAAAATTGTTTATTTTTAACTTTAACTTTAAATAATTTTTTTTGTATTCTATGATATTTGATAAACTTTATACCAAACAAAAGTATATATAAAATTTAACACAAAAAAAATAATCTAAAGTTAAAGTTAAGAAATAAAGACTTTTAAAAGTCAAATCGTAACTATTAATTTGTGATAGAGGAAGTAACCAAAAACAATCTCCTCTAACTTGTTGGATTGCAGCTCCCAATTCCTCTCTCATGAAACCTAAAAACCAAACTTTTTTCAAAAATCAAACCCAAACCAAATCGATTCTCCTATTTCCAACCTTAACCACCTCCGATCCACCGTTTACTCTTTCGGATCCGGTCATCAAAACCCTAAAAATCCCTTGTAATCATCTCATTTACCGCACCCATCAAACTAAATACCCTATCTTAGATTCCTTTACAGAATTGTTGAATCCTTTTGATGAAATAACCTACCTTAGCTTCCTTTACATATTTGTTAAAGCCATTTGATGGATACGTTGATCATCCTTAGTGGTTATCAACCTAACCATGTTTCCGGAACTAGAGTGGCGGATGAAGACGATATTTCAAAGTCAACTAACGTGATCCCTTCGATTGTTTATGGGTACATTGTTTTCATCAAATGATTGGAAAAAGACCGCATTTAACATATGCTCTCTGGGTTTCGGTAAGCTAGGTTCGAATATAGTGTTTTGCTTGTCGATTTTTTTCTCTAACTTTGAAAAAGTTCTTGTTTGATCGAAAAGTACTTGTATCTCACGCTTGCAAATTGGGAGTCTTCGGCGGTGTGATTAGCTGCCAGAATTTCGATAGTTTTTCGAAGATCCTTGCTCCCCCAGCAGAATTGGATAAGTTCATTATTATGTCCTTATTTTTTAAAAGGGTCGACACATTCGCAAGATTTGTGTCGACCGAAATTAGAGGCTTGTCGTGTAACAACCCATCCCATATCGGATAAAGAATTTATAAGCATAAAGTAGTGAATAACTAATATTTTCTATCATGGTTTTAATTGAAAACCTGGAGATATTCAGTTAGTCACTGCTTTAGCTTTAGAGGGGTGATAGTCTCTCGAGGTGTGATAGGCTCTCGGCTCGTGCATCTCTTGGGGTCGCTTTGCGGATCGTTTAAGTTGGTATCAGAGCCATAGGCCTTTCTGAGTGTGACGAACACTTGGTTCGTACATCCCCTAAGGTATCCTAACGGGGTGTGACAGGCACAATGCTCATACATCTCATGGGGTATGGATTCTATAACAACCCTCATTTTTCCCTTCTGAATTTACCAAGTTGTCCTTAGGGTTTCAATGTCATACTCTGTGTATTAGCATTAGAGTTGTTATCCGGATATAATAAATAAAGTAATTAATACTAAAACTCTAATATTATTTAAAACCCTAAACCTAACCCATACATTAAATACTAAACCCTAATACCATTTAATATTTAATATTAAACCCTAATACTAAAATAATAATATAAACTTTATGTAATAATCTTAAATGGTGACAATTATAAAATTAAAAACTAATTAGAACTAAATTAAGAATTTATAAAAGTTAGGGACTAATAATTAAATAAAATGTATTTAAATAAATGTAACCTTAATAATAATAATAATAATAACTTTAATAAAAAAATATATAAAGTATATAAATAAATATATAAGTGCCAGAAAAAATAATAATAATATAAATACATACTAATTAAAATAAATCGGCTAATGAAAAAAAATAACTTAATCACTAAGTTAACCACTAGTCATAATCTAATCCTAATTCCTAACCCTTTTATCTCAAAAAAACCTTGATCTTCAAGTAATTCTAGTGGGATTAGGACTTCCAAAATTCATCTATAAAAAGCCTCATGATTCTCCATAATGTACACCACAAAAATAATCACAAAAATATCCCTTTTGTTGCTGCATTAGTCGACAGCCATTCCAGCCTTTTTCCTGTTTTCTGTCGATTCATAAACAGCCTCAACCAAGCCTTTTCAGTCGACTTAAACCCCCACCTGCACAGCCATTTTATCGCCACCTTCCTGCCTGCTTTTTCTGTTCAACTGCAGCACCTTCCTGCAGCTGTACCTGCTCTGCTATCCAGTCTAAAACACCACCAAAAAGCTGTTAAAAACATCTCTGGACCTGCTACTGTTTTGTTCAGCAAAAACGCCACCACAAACCACCACTTTTGGCAGCCACTTGCTGCTGTTTTCTGTCGATTTCCAGCCACAAAAACTGAAGCCTTTCCATTGTTGCTGCTGTCCTTTTTCTTACTGCTGCTGTTCGGTTTATTCAACACTACAAACACACTCCTTTTCTTAAATCTTTACTCCTAAGGTACTAGCTATAGCTCTACTTTAATTATGTACTTTACATATACTATACCTACAATTAGTATTATTAACAAGTATTGATAGTGAACATGGATTAAAAGTAATGAATAATTGTATGTTGCATATGAACTTAATTTATTATGGTGGTATTATGAATATTATTATGATGATTATGATAGTAAAATAAAAGATTATGTCTTTGATATGAATTTATGAACATGAATTTAAATAAACTTATAAAGATAATGATGAACAAGTTAGATGATTAATGAAAAAGTTGAAAGTATGATTAGTTATTATGTTGAAAAGGTTATGAATGAGGTTAAGAGTTATTAGGATATAATTTAGTTATATTGTTTATGTAAATTAATATGAACTTGTAGATATAAAACTTAAATGGATAGTAATTGTGGTTAGTAAAGATTAGTGATAATATATGAAAAGGATTACATATGAGATTTAAAGAGTGATAAAAGAGTAATGGTAACCTAGTTAGTAAGTTAATAGGTCATGGTTATGGTTAATGGGTTTAGTTGTAAAATATGAAAGTGTATTAGTAAATAATAATGATTATGATATAGATTATGAAAAGGAATTGTTTATGTAATAAAGATTAGGGTTATAAGTTTAGATAATACATATGGATAGATAAAGATTATGAATTGATTATGGCTAAAAAAGACTACTAGTTATTATGTTAAAAAAAAAAAACTTATGATTTTATGATAAAACTATTACTTTAAGATAATGATAATTAGGTTTATGATTTTATGTACGAGAGAAGATTGGTAAATAATAATGATAATGGTACACATGCATGCATGCATGCATACGTACGTATGTGCATGTATACACTGTATGTATATGTGTGTGTATATGTAAATATATACATACGTGTATATGTATGTGTATATATGTATGTATATGCACGTGTGTATGTATGTATGAATGTGTATTATGTAGTATATATGGTTAGTAAAAATAATAAGAAAAGTAATAAGTATATATATATATATATATATATATATATATATATATATATATATATATATATGTATGTATGTATATGTATCATCTTACACTATTATATATGTAACACATACACCTACTATATATATATATATATATATCATATAGTTATAAATACATATATGAATAATAATAATAGAGAATACATATGTAGGTATCATATAGATATAATTATATACGTAACATATAATGATAGATATACACAGTGATTAATTAAAGTAAATAATAATACTATTATTAAGTATAACTTACACACTTAATTACATAGTAACACTTAATAACACTAAGTATATTCATACTTATATAAATATAACTTTTCTCGAGAACGGTCACTGTTAATATAGTTTACTATATTAATAAACAAACTTTATGTCTATTAGACATTAACTAATTAAACATTATATCTCTAGGTTGAGATCTCCGTGTTCAACACTCCGATCATATAACTTGCGTGGAATATCTATCTGCTATTGAGGTGAACTTCATAGCCCCGCTTTTTAACTTTCTTTATATACTTATTTTGAACTTTTGGGGTGAGACACATGCTTGCTTTTAAACTATTTTACGCTTAGACACAAGTACTCAAACTTTATTTTGATCAGTTCAAACTGTTTGCTAACATGCTTTGATTCATGCTTAATCCCTGCCATGATATCGTTAATTACTGGAATTTGGTAAGCTTAGTTATTGTGATAGCGCTATTGAGGGTGACGTCTCTATCCGGATGACCGCTGGTCAATGGATACATAATAACGATGAACGACACGAACGTAATGTGTTTAGGGTAACTAATGGTTAGTATCGATATCATATACACCAGCATTACTACCGAACTGATTAAACCGCTTATTTAAATCTTGTGGTCTAAATTTTTTTATAATTATTAAACCTATGTTGTTCACTCAACCATTTTGGTTTACACTTTAAGCATGTTTTGTCTCAGGTGAAAATTGTTAAAGACTATTTGCTATTTGGGCTTTGCTGCTTTTGGAGTCCGCATATATACATTCATATTATTGCATTAGAACATTAAGGTATACAATTGTAATGACTTAGTGCTTTCCGCTATTTTGATACATTGGTTTATATTAAAAAAGTCTCATATAGAGTCGTTCTCGTTTATACATACTTGTGTTGTGATATTGTGAAGTCATATTACCCCGGCCCTATTTGGGGGTATGACAGAGTGGTATCAGAGCCAGGTTGTTATAGAGAACCAGTATTGCATATTATGTGTGCCTTATGTGTTTGTTAGGGTGCCTTAGCAATCTATAGGACTATAACCTTTCCTGCCTTAGTTTGAAATGAAATCTTCTTATCTATGATTGCCTTACTATGCCCCCTTATATCCCTACCGTCACACCGTGCCTTAGAATCTAGTTAGTACTCCTTCTCTAGGACGTCTAGTAATCACCCAGTCACCGTTTTGGACACCGAAGGATCCGACACTAAAGGATCAATCCGCACACCCAATTACTCACTTGTTTCACCATCATTATTACTAACTAACCCATACTACCTTTTCTTACCCATTGGTGTTGCTACCTAGTGCACCACAAACTCTTCAACTAATACTATTTTTGTGTATTGAAGATCAATGGCAACTCGTGGTGCTAACGCTCTTCCAAATGTCACTTTGACTCCCGCACAATTTCAACAACTGCTTGCTGCCACCCAAGGCAACAATATTCAAGGAAACAACCAAGGAAACCCACCTACATCATGCACCTACAAGGAGTTTATGAACTGTAAGCCTCCATCCTTCAATGGGAATGAGGAAGCAGTTGAGCTAACTCGTTGGTTCGAAAAACTCGAATCAATCTTTCGCATCTGTAACTGCGCGGAGGTCGACCGAGTGAAGTATGCCACTCATACACTAAGTGGTCTTGCTTTGACTTGGTGGAACGCTTATGCCCAAACTGTAGGACTAGATGCTGCTAATGCTATTCCATGGGATGTTGTGAAAAGAATGATGACGGATAAGTTTTGCCCAAGGAACCAAATTCAAAAGCTAGAGGTTGAGTTTTGGGAATTAAAGGTTAATGGTACCAATATTGAAGCTTATACCAACAGATTTATTGAGTTGGTTTCATTGTGCCCGGACATGGTGCCCACTGAACAAAAGAAGATTGAGCGATACATAGAAGGTCTTCCTGACGAGATTCAAGGAAATGTTATTGATGCTAGTAAAGAAACCTTAGATGCGGTGATACTTATGGCTCAAAACTTGATGATGGCTAAGAGGAGAAAGGCCGCGGCTAATAAACAAGCCGGGGCTAAGACTAGTGAAGGCAAAAGGAAGGTTGAGCCTACTCAGGAATCAAATCATGGTTCGAATAAGAAGCTTGCTGAAAATTCAAGAGGAGGTTATTTAGGGAACCAACCTTATTGTAATCGTTGTGAGAATCACCATTCTGGGTGGTGCAAGGCTGAGTGCACTAAGTGTAAGAAGATTGGTCATATAGCCAAGACTTGTAGGGTTGCAGTTCCTTCGACCAATACACCTGCAACAAAAGCCAACGCAGTCATTCCTACATGCTATGACTGTGGAGAAAAAGGGCATTATCGCAACCAGTGTCCAAAGAAAAAGGATAACACAAGAAATGCTAAAGGTCGAGCGTTTGGGATGACTGCCGAGGAAGCTCGGGACAATGAGGAAGAAGGGGAAGAGGCACAATGAAGAGTTTTGACAACTACATGAGTCAATTAAATTTTCATAGTATTCTTTTTGTTACCGTTTAGTACTTCTATAGTTTGAAAGATTTCGTTAAGTTTCTGTAATACTCTAGTTATTTTCTTTTAATGAATGATGTTATTTTCTTTTCTTTCATTTTCCATTGAATCATTCACCTCGATGAAGATGCATATTGACTAGATGACATAGTAGTAACCTTATGGAGTGATAAAAGTATGATTTAGAATAATATAATGACACTTGATCAACGTCATTATATTATGATAAGTCATACAGAAATCCTAATGGATCATGATGGGAATAAGATTTAATCAACCTTAGGACCACTGTGTACCATTACATACTCCTTATCTCTACATTGTCAACTAAAAATATCAACCCTAGATATTATAAATCCTTTACTTGTAAACTATCCACGCCCGGTGCTGTACCTATTGCATAGGTACCATACCGCTTAGCTCCATTCGAAATGAAGAAATCATCCAATCAACTCCAAAAAGTTTTGGAGAAAGGTTTTATTCATCTTAGCTTGCTTTCATGGGGAGCACTCGTTCTTTTCCTTAAGAAAAAAAAATGGCACGTTGAGAATGTGTATTGATTACCGAGAACTCAACAAGCTAACCATCAAGAATCGTTATCCATTCCCGCTTATTGATGACCTGTTTGACCAACTGCGAGAATCAAGTATCTATTCGAAGATTGACCTTAGGTCGGGTTATCATCAATTGAGAGTCAATGAAGTTGACGTTTCTAAGACTACTTTCCTAACTCGTTATAGACATTATGAGTTCTTGTCGTGCCTATTGGTTTAACCAATACTCCCGCTGTATACATGGATCTTATGAACCATGTATGTAAACCTTATCTTGATAAATTCATAACCGTTTTCATTGATGACGTCTTAATCTATTCCAAGAGCAAGAAAGAGTATGAACAACCTCTGCGATTTATTCTAGAGCTCTTAAAGAACGAACAAATGTATGCCAAGTTTTCCAAGTGTGAACTTTGGCTACGAATCGTACAATTCCTTGGACATGTAATTAATAGTGAAGAAGTACATGTCGATTCTATAAAAATCACCGCTATTTATAAATTTTTCAAGAACTAGTCATGGGTGAAGTCCATAGGACTAGATATTTCTAATCACCTAGGCTCTTTTAGCTAAAATTTCATGCAACATCAGCTCTCACTCAAATAGATCCCCACTGTAATTTAGTGTAAACTTTGCTTTAACAAAACGTTGACTGAATGGTAATTTTTAGTCCATACTTCCTGTTAATTAAAGTTCATCCATTTCCCATCTCGAATCTTAAAAAGTGTCTTGTTGACAACATACTCGTTATTCCCTTGAATGATCTTCGCATTAATTGTATTTCATCGAAAAACCTATAGAAATTCTGGATTGTGAGGTTAAACGTTCGAAACAAAGCTTTACTCCTGTTGTTAAGATCTGTTGGAATTCACGAAGAGGCCCCGAGTATACCTGGGAACGTGAAGACCAGATGAAACGGAAATACCCACATCTATTCTCACTCGCTGATGCATTCGAGAAGCCTTCCTGAAACTTCGGGACGAAGTTTAAATTAACGGGGAGGTACTATAACAACCCTCATTTTTCCCTTCTGAATTTACCAAGTTGTCCTTAGGGTTTTAATGTCATACTCTGTGTATTAGCATTAGGGTTGTTATCCGGATATAATAAATAAAGTAATTAATAATAAAACTCTAATATTATTTAAAACCCTAAACCTAACCCATACATTAAATACTAAACTCTAATACCATTTAATATTTAATATTAAACCCTAATACTAAAATAATAATATAAAATTTATGTAATAATCTTAAATGGTGACAATTATAAAATTAAAAACTAATTAGAACTAAATTAAGAATTTATAAAAGTTAGGGACTAATAATTAAATAAAATGTATTTAAATAAATGTAACCTTAATAATAATAATAATAATAATAATAATAACTTTAATAAAAAAATATATAAAGTATATAAAGTATATAAATAAATATATAAGTGCCGGAAAAAAAAATAATAAAATAAATACATACTAATTAAAATAAATCGGCTAATGAAAAAAAATAACTTAATCACTAAGTTAACCACTAGACATAATCTAATCCTAATTCCTAACCCTTTTATCTCAAGAAAACCTTGATCTTCAAGTAATTCTAGTGGGATTAGGACTTCCAAAATTCATCTATAAAAAGCCTCATGATTCTCCATAATGTACACCACAAAAATAATCACAAAAATATCCCTTTTGTTGCTGCATTAGTCGACAGCCATTCCAGCCTTTTTCCTGTTTTCTGTCGATTCATAAACAGCCTCAACCAAGCCTTTTCAGTCGACTTAAACCCCCACCTGCACAGCCATTTTATCGCCACCTTCCTGCCTGCTTTTTCTGTTCAACTGCAGCACCTTCCTGCAGCTGTACCTGCTCTGCTATCCAGTCTAAAACATCACCAAAAAGCTATGAAAAACAGCTCTGAACCTGCTACTGTTTTGTTCCGCAAAAATGCCACCACAAACCACCACTTTTGGCAGCCACTTGCTGCTGTTTTCTGTCGATTTCCAGCCATAAAAACTGAAGCCTTTCCATTGTTGCTGCTGTCCTTTTTCTTACTGCTGCTGTTCGGTTTATTCAACACCACAAACACACTCCTTTTCTTAAATCTTTACTCCTAAGGTACTAGCTATAGCTCTAGTTTAATTATGTACTTTACATATACTATACCTACAATTATTATTATTAACAAGTATTGATAGTGAACATGGATTAAAAGTAATGAATAATTGTATGTTGCATATGAACTTAATTTATTATGGTGGTATTATGAATATTATTATTATTATGATGATTATGATAGTAAAATAAAAGATTATGTCTTTGATATGAATTTATGAACATGAATTTAAATAAACTTATAAAGATAATGATGAACAAGTTAGATGATTAATGAAAAAGTTGAAAGTATGATTAGTTATTATGTTGAAAAGGTTATGAATGAGGTTAAGAGTTATTAGGATATAATTTAGTTATATTGTTTATGTAAATTAATATGAACTTGTAGATATAAAACTTAAATGGATAGTAATTGTGGTTAGTAAAGATTAGTGATAATATATGAAAAGGATTACGTATGAGATTTAAAGAGTGATAAAAGAGTAATGGTAACCTAGTTAGTAAGTTAATAGGTCATGGTTATGGTTAATGGGTTTAGTTGTAAAATATGAAAGTGTATTAGTAAATAATAATGATTATGAAAAGGAATTGTTTATGTAATAAAGATTAGGGTTAAAAGTTTAGATAATACATATGGATAGATAAAGATTATGAATTGATTATGGCTAAAAAAGACTACTAGTTATTATGTTAAAAAAAAAAACTTATGATTTTATGATAAAACTATTACTTTAAGATAATGATAATTAGGTTTATGATTTTATGTACGAGAGAAGATTGGTAAATAATAATGATAATGGTACACATGCATGCATGCATGCATACGTACATATGTGCATGTATACACTGTATGTATATGTGTGTGTGTATATGTAAATATATACATACGTGTATATGTATATGTATATATGTATGTATATGCACGTGTGTATGTATGTATGAATGTGTATTATGTAGTATATATGGTTAGTAAAAATAATAAGAAAAGTAATAAGTATATATATATATATATATATATATATATATATATATATATATATATATATATATATATATATATATATATATATATATATATATGTATGTATCATCTTACACTATTATATATGTAACATATACACCTACTATATATATATATATATCATATAGTTATAAATACATATATGAATAATAATAATAAAGAATACATATGTAGGTATCACATAGATATAATTATATACGTAACATATAATGATAGATATACATAGTGATTAATTAAAGTAAATAATAATACTATTATTAAGTATAACTTATACACTTAATTACATAGTAACACTTAATAACACTAAGTATATTAATACTTATATAAATATAACTTTTCTCGAGAACGGTCACTGTTAATATAGTTTACTATATTAATAAACAAACTTTATGTCTATTAGACATTAACTAATTAAACATTATATCTCTAGGTTGAAATCTCCGTGTTCAACACTCCGATCATATAACTTGCGTGGAATATCTATCTGCTATTGAGGTGAACTTCATAGCCCCGCTTTTTAACTTTCTTTATATACTTATTTTGAACTTTTGGGGTGAGACACATGCTTGCTTTTAAACTGTTTTACGCTTAGGCACAAGTACTCAAACTTTATTTTGATCAGTTCAAACTGTTTGCTAACATGCTTTGATTCATGCTTAATCCCTACCATGATATCGTTAATTACTGGAATTTGGTAAGCTTAGTTATTGTGATAGCGCTATTGAGGGTGACGTCTCTATCCGGATGACCGCTGGTCAATGGATACATAATAATGATGAACGACACGAACGTAATGTGTTTAGGGTAACTAATGGTTAGTATCGATATCATATACACCAGCGCTACTACCGAACTGATTAAACCGCTTATTTAAATCTTGTGGTCTAAAACTTGTTATAATTATTAAACCTATGTTGTTCACTCAACCATTTTAGTTGACACTTTAAGCATGTTTTGTCTCAGGTGAAAATTGTTAAAGACTATTTGCTATTTGGGCTTTGCTGCTTTTGGAGTCCACATATATACATTCATATTATTGCATTAGAATATTAAAGTATACAATTGTAATGACTTAGTGCTTTTCGCTATTTTGATACATTGGTTTATATTAAAAACGTCTCATATAGAGTCGTTCTCGTTTATACATACTTATGTTGTGATATTGTGAAGTCATATTACCCCGGCCCTATTTGGGGGTATGACAGATTCTGGGTATTGTTTATGTTTCGGCCTGACGAGGACGTCAGAAATTTAAGTGGGGGAGTTTGTAACACCCCATCCCACATCAGATGAAGAATGAAAATATTGGTCCTTTATTAGCATAAAGTAGTGAAGAACTAATTTCTCCTACCAATGTTTTAATTGCAAACCTGAAGATATCCCATTAGTCACCACCTTAGCTTTAGAGGGGCGATAGTCTCTCAAGGTGTGATGGGCACTCGACTCGTGCATCTTTTGGGGTCGTTTCGTGGGTCATTTCATGTCAACTAAATTTTCCTCTATTTATAACACTAAAAAATAGCTGGGGTTTTTGGGGATGTTTTGAAGATGGCCAATTCCTCGACCAATATTAGGAACATTGGTAGTTCTTATGAGTTTATTGAGTCTAAGTGCGTGAAAACTTAATCACGATTTGCTTGATGATGAGTTTGAGGACACGAGAGACAATTTTGGTTAATGAAGTTTTGGATATTTTGTTTATTAAATAGATAATTGAGGACGGACTTGGTGTGGATATGGTTCCATCCTCAAACCATGTCATCGTGATTGGTTTGGAATCGAGTATCAGCTTTGATTTGGATGTCAGTCCTCCAGGTGTTGTTAAGACTACTTATATGGTGTCTGATAAGAAGTTCTGGGCTATTCAACCCACATTGGGTGAAGTCAGGGTAATCCAAGGTAGTTTTGGTAGTAATGGTGGTTCACACGGAGTTTGTCATGACAAGGATGATGGTTTTGTCAATGGCATTGATGCCTTAGCTTGAAATAATTCGAGCATGTTTTTGATCATGTATCGGGTTATATCATTATGATAAAGGTTCACTTTGTTAATGTTTTGACTTAGATGTGAAAGGTCCGTATAAGAGGATCAATTCTTGCATGTGTATTGGTAAAAGTTGTGAAAATTCGTGTAAGGAGATTTAGGAGAATATTCAAAGGCGTAAGAAGTTTTGGAGAAATGTTCAGGCGGGGTTACAATCAATGGGGATGGCGTTGTATACAAGTTGAAGAATAAGGACAAAAAGAAAATGTGACTCCCCGTACAAAACCATCGTATACAATTCGTCAACAACTGGATCTTTACACGGTCAAATACTACATGCTGTTTGAAAACCAATTTTGCATTCATAAAAAGATAGCGTTTACAAAAGATAACGTGACACAAAGGTCGTTACAAAGTCATTATTTGAAAATAACATAAATTACGAATGCAAGATAAAAGTTTCATGGTTGAGACATCTCTAAGTAATGCAGCGGAAAACTAACACAGTAGGTCCATAACATCAAGTCTATAACACCAAGACAGCAAGTATAACAGCGGAAGCAACATCGTCTAAGCACATGAGAAATACACGCTTAAAAGTCAACACGAATGTTGGTGAGCTATAGTTTGTTTGTATTCAGTAATGTAATGTTGACCACGAGATTTCAGTGCTTCAACCAGCAGTTTAAATCAGTAATTCAAATCAGTATGATAAAGTATATGCTTATCCGTGGGCACCCGGTAACTAACTTAACGTAATAATAATACCCCCTAAAAGTACAATTGGCGAGTGCGTATGTCCTCGAAGTATTAAACATCCGTTAAATACTAGCGCGACTATGAAATGTCCCGTTCATATCGATTATAAATGTTCCATATTAATTAATTTCGTTGCGAGGTTTTGACCTCTATATGAGACATTTTTCAAAGACTGCATTCGTTTTTAAAACAAACCATAACCTTTATTTTATCGACAAGGTTAAAAAGACACCACCTAGATTATCCAGAAATGATAATCTAAAAATATCACACTTAAACACTACCAATACATATTGGTTTACAATATTAATATGTTACAACAAAATAAATCTCGAATGCAGTTTTAAACAATATTATATAAGCATGCTGACACCAAATCTTGTCCACATATTAGCATGCAACAACAGAAGCTCTTAATAATCACCTGAGAATAAACATGCTTTAAACGTCAACAAAAATGTTGGTGAGTTATAGGTTTAACCTATATATTTATCAAATTGTAATAATAGACCGCAAGATTTCATATTTCAATATACATCCCATAGAGATAAAAATCATTCATATGGTGAACACCTGGTAACCGACATTAACAAGATGAATATAAGAATATCCCCTATCATTCCGGAAAATCCATCGGACATAATAAAACAACATCGAAGTACTAAAGCATCCGCAACCATGGATGGGGTTCGTTAGGCCCAATAGATCTATCTTTAGGATTCGCGTCAATTAGTAGATCGGTTTACTAATTCTTAGGTTACCAAGCAAAAAGGGGCATATTCGGCTTCGATCATTCACCCATATAATGTAGTTTCATTTACTTGTGTCTATTTCGTAAAACATTTATAAAACTGCATGTATTCTCATCTCAAAATATTAGATTTTAAAAGTGGGACTATAACTCACTTTCACAGATTTTTACTTCGTCGAGAAGTAAGACTTGGCCACTGGTCGATTCACGAACCTATAACAAATATGTACATATATATCAAAGTATGTTCAAAATATATTTACAACATTTTTAATACGTTTATGTTTTAAGTTTATTAAGTCAGCTGTGCTCGTTAGTAACCTACAACTAGTTGTCCACAATTAGATGTACAGAAATAAATCGATATATATTATCTTGAATCAATCCATGACCCAGTGTATACACGTCTCAGGCTAGATCACAACTCAAAGCATATATATTTTTGGAATCAACCTCAACCCTGTATAGCTAACTCAAACATTACTTCATATAGAGTGTCTATGGTTGTTCCAAATAATATATATACATGGGTCGATATGATTTGTCAAAACATTTGCATACGTGTCTATGGTATCCCAAAATTACATAATATATTAGAATACATTTATAATACAATATAAGTTAGCTAGGATATGATTTGTATAGAATTGTTACAATATTTTCCGTAGCTAAAACAATCAAAAAATATCCAATCTTGTTTTACCCATAACTTCTTCGTTTTAAATCCGTTTTGAGTGAATCAAATTGTTATGGTTTCATATTGAACTCTATTTTATGAATCTAAACATAAAAAGTATAGGTTTATAGTCGGAAATATAAGTTACAAGTCGTTTTTTTAAGAGGTAGTCATTTCAGTCGAAAGAACGACGTCTTGATGACCATTTTGAAAAACATACTTCCACTTTGAGTTTAACCATGATTTTTGGATATAGTTTCATGTTCATAATAAAAATCATTTTCATAGAAGAACAACTTTTAAATCAAAGTTTATCATAGTTTTTAATTATCAAACCCAAAACAGCCCGCGGTGTTACTACGACAGCGTATATCCGGTTTTAAGGTGTTTTTTCGTGTTTTCAGGTTTTAAATCATTAAGTTAGCATATCATATAGATATAGAACATGTGTTTAGTTGATTTTAAAAGTCAAGTTAGAAGGATTAACTTTTGTTTGCGAACAAGTTTAGAATTAACTAAACTATGTTCTAGTGATTACAAGTTTAAACCTTCGAATAAGGTAGTTTTATATATATGAATCGAATGATGTTATGAACCTCATTACTACCTCAAGTTTAGTAGGTAAACCTACTGGAAATGATGAAAAAATAACTTGAGCTTCAAAGGATCTTTGGATGGCTTGAAAGTTCTTGAAGCAGAATCATGACACGAAAACAAGTTCATGTAAGATTTCCACTCGAAATAAGATTGTTATAGTTATAGAAATTGAATCAAAGTTTGAATATGAGTATTACCTTGTATTAGAAAGATATCTTATTGTAAATAAGAAAGATTTCTTGAGGTTGGATGATCACTTTACAAGATTGGAAGTAAGCTAGCAAACTTGGAAGTATTCTTGATTTTATCAAACTAGAACTTATAGAATTTATGAAGAACACTTAGAACTTGAAGATAGAACTTGAGAGAGATCAATTAGATGAAGAAAATTGAAGAATGAAAGTGTTTGTAGGTGTTTTTGGTCGTTGGTATATGGATTAGATATAAAGGATGTGTAATTTTGTTTACATGTAAATAAGTCATGAATGATTACTAATGTTTTTGTAATTTTATGAGATATTTCATGCTAGTTGCCAAATGATGATTCCCACATGTGTTAGGTAACTCACATGGGCTGCTAAGAACTGATCATTGGAGTGTATATACCAATAGTACATACATCTAAAAGCTGTGTATAGTACGAGTACGAATACGGGTGCATACGAGTAGAATTGTTGATGAAACTGAACGAGGATGTAATTGTAAGCATTTTTGTTAAGTAGAAATATTTTGATAAGTGTCTTGAAGTCTTTCAAAAGTGTATGAATACATATTAAAACACTACATGTATATAAATTTTAACTGAGTCGTTAAATCATCGTTAGTCGTTACATATAAATGTTGTTTTGAAACCTTTAGGTTAACGATCTTGTTAAATGTTGTTAAACCATTGTTTATTATATCTAAAGAGATGTTAAATTATTACATTATCATGATATGATGATATATTAATATATCTTAGTATGATATATATATACAGTTAAATGTTGTTACAACGATAATCGTTACATATATGTCTCGTTTCGAAATCATTAAGTTAGTAGTCTTGTTTTTACATATGTAGTTCATTGTTAATACACTTAATGACATGTTTACTTATAATTTATCATGATTAAACATAGTGTATCAATATCTTAATATGATTCATATGTATTTAGTACGACGTTGTTATAACGATAATCGTTATATATATCGTTTCGAGTTTCTTAATTCAATAAACTCAATTTTATGTATATAACTCATTGTTAAAATACCTAATGAGATACTTACTTATCATAATATCATGTTAACTATATATATAATCACATATATGTCATCATATAGTTTTTACAAGTTTTAACGTTCGTGAATTACCGGTCAACTTGGGTGGTCAATTGTCTACATGAAACTCATTTCAAATAATCAAGTCTTAACAAGTTTGATTGCTTAACATGTTGGAAACATTTAATCATGCAAATATAGTTTTCAATTAATATATAATCATGGAAAAGTTCGGGTCACTACAGTACCTACCCGTTAAATAAATTTCGTCCCGAAATTTTAAGCTGTTGAAGGTGTTGACGCATCTTCTGGAAATAGGTGAGGGTATTTCAACTTCATCTGATATTCATGCTCCCAGGTGAGTTTGGGTCCTCTACGAGCATTCCATCGAACCTTAACAATTGGTATCTTGTTTTGCTTAAGTCTTTTAACCTCACGATCCATTATTTCGACGGGTTCTTCAATGAATTGTAGTTTTTCGTTAATTGTAATCTAGTCTAATGGAATGGTGAGATCTTCTTTAGCAAAACATTTCTTCAAATTCGAGACATGAAAAGTATTATGTACCCCGTCGAGTTGTTGCGGTAAGTCAAGTCGGTAAGCTACTGGTCCGACACGATCTATAATCTTGAATGGTCCAATGTACCTTGGATTTTGTTTCCCCCGTTTACCAAATCGAACAATGCCTTTCCAAGGTGAAACCTTAAGCATGACCATCTCTCCAATCTCAAATTCTATATCTTTTCTTTTAATGTCCGCATAGCTCCTTTGTCGACTTTGGGCAGTTTTCAATCGTTGTTGAATTTGGATGATCTTCTCGGTAGTTTCTTGAATTATCTCCGGACCCGTAATCTGTCTATCCCCCACTTCACTCCAACAAATTGGAGACCTGCACTTTCTACCATAAAGTGCTTCAAACGGCGCCATCTCAATACTCGAATGGTAACTGTTTTTGTAGGAAAATTCTGCTAGCGGTAGGTGTCGATCCCAACTATTTCCGAAATCGATAACACATGCTCGTAGTATGTCTTCAAGGGTCTGTATCATCCTTTCACTTTACCCAACAGTTTGTGGATAATAAGCAGTACTCATGTCTAGACGAGTCCCCAATGCTTGTTGCAATGTCTGCCAAAATATTGAAACAAATCTGCCATCCCTATCTGAGATAATAGAGACTGGTATTCCATGTTCGGAGACAACTTCCTTCAAGTATAATCGCGCCAACTTCTCCATTTTATCATCTTCTATTATTGGCAGAAAGTGTGCTGACTTGGTAAATCGATCGACTATTACCCAAATTGTATCATAACTACTTGTAGTCCTTGGTAATTTAGTAATGAAATCCATGGTAATGTTTTCCCATTTCCATTCCGGGATTTCAGGTTGTTGTAGTAGACCTGATGGTTTCTGATGTTCAGGTTTGACCTTAGAACACGTCAAACATTCTCCTACGTATTTAGCAATATCGGCTTTCATACCCGGCCACCAAAAGTGTTTCTTGAGATCTTTGTACATCTTTCCCGCTCCGGGATGTATTGAATATCTAGTTTTATGTGCTTCCTTAAGTACCTTTTCTCTCACATCTCCAAACTTTGGTACCCAAATTCTTTCAGCCCTATACCGGGTTCCATCTTCTCGAATATTAAGATGTTTCTCCGATCTTTTAGGTATTTCATTCTTCAACTTTCCTTCTTTTACAACTCCCTGCTGCACCTCCTTTATTTGAGTAGTAAGGTTAGTACGAATAATTATATTCATAGCTTTTACTCAAATGAGTTCTCTGTCCTTTCTGCTCAAGGCGTGGGCTACCACATTTGCCTTCCCCGGGTGGTAACGAATCTCAAAGTCATAATCATTCAACAATTCAATCCACCTACGCTGCCTCATATTCAGTTGTTTCTGATTGAATATGTGTTGAAGACTTTTGTGCTCGGTTTATATAATACTTTTGACCCCATATAAGTAGTGCCTCCAAGTCTTTAATGCAAAAACAACTGTGCCTAATTCCAAATCATGCGTCGTATAATTCTGCTCGTGAATCTTCAATTATCTAGACGCATAAGAAATTACCTTCGTTCATTGTATTAATACACAACCGAGACCTTGCTTTGAGGCGTCACAATATATCACAAAATCATCATTCCCTTCAGGTAATGACAATATAGGTACCGTAGTTAACTTTTTCTTCAATAATTGAAACGCTTTCTCTTGTTCATCCTTCCATTCAAATTTCTTCCCTTTATGCGTTAATGCAGTCAAGGGTTTTACTATTTTGGAAAAATCTTGGATGAATCTCCTGTAATAACCAGCCAGTCCTAAAAATTGGCGTATATGCTTCGGAGTTTTCGGGGTTTCCCACTTTTCTACGGTTTCAATCTTTTCCGGATCCACTTGAATACCTTCTTTGTTCACTATGTGACCGAGGAATTGAACTTCTTCCAACCAAAATGCACACTTTGAAAACTTATCGTACAGTTTTTCTTTCCTCAACAACTCTAGCACTTTTCTCAAATGTTCTTCGTGCTCTTGATCATTCTTTGAGTAAATAAGTATGTCATCGATGAATACAATGACAAACTTGTCAAGGTATGGTCCACACACTCGGTTCATGAGGTCCATGAACACAGCTGGTGCGTTAGTCAACCCAAACGGCATAACCATAAACTCGTAATGACCGTAACGCGTCCTGAAAGCAGTCTTCGGAATATCATCCTCCTTCACCCGCATTTGATGATACCCGGAACGTAAATCGATCTTCGAATAAACCGACGAGCCTTGTAGTTGATCAAATAAGTTGTCGATTCTCGATAGTGGGTAACGATTCTTGATGGTAAGTTTGTTCAACTCTCGGTAGTCGATACACAACCTGAATGTACCATCCTTTTTTTGACAAACAAAACAGGAGCTCCCCATGGTGATGTACTTGGTCGTATAAAACCACGCTCTAAAATTTCTTGTAATTGGCTTTGGAGTTCCTTCATTTCGCTGGGTGCAAGTCTGTATGGAGCACGAGCTATTAGTGCAGCTCCTGGTACGAGATCTATTTGAAATTCAACAGATCGGTGTGGAGGCAGTCCCGGTAATTCTTTCGGAAATACATCGGGAAATTCTTTTACGACGGGAACATCATTGATGTTCTTTTCTTCGGTTTATACTTTCTCGACATGTGCTAGAACAGCATAGGAACCTTTTCTTATTAGTTTTTGCGCCTTTAAATTACTAATAAGATTTAGCTTCACATTGCTCTTTTCTCCGTACACCATTAAGGGATTTCCTTTTTCTCATACAATGCGAATTGTATTTTTGTAACATACGATTTCTGCTCTCTCCTTTTTCAAACAATCCATACCGATTATCACATCAAAACTCCCTAACTCTACTGGTATCAAATCAATCTTAAATGTTTCGCTAACCAAATTAATTTCTCGATTCCGACATATATTATCTGCTGTAATTAATTTACCGTTTACTAATTCGAGTAAAAATTTATTATCCAAAGGCGTCAGTGGACAACTTAATTTAGCACAAAAATCTCTACTCATATAGCTTCTATCCGCACCCGAATCAAAGAAAACATAAGCAGATTTATTGTCAATAAGAAACGTACCCGTAACAAGCTCCAGGTCTTCCTGCGCTTCTGCCGTATTAATATTGAAAACTCTTCCACAGCCCTGCCCACTAGTATTCCCCTAATTCAGGCAATTTCTACTAACGTGGCCCGGTTTTCCACATGCAAAGCAAACTATTGCGGCATTATCTGTTCCGACATTATTTGTTCTTTTAATTCTGTTAAACTTTGGTCCGTAGGCCTCACACTTTGCCGCATTATGACCATTTCTTCTACACCTAGTGGAAAATGTCGTACAGAACCCCTGGTGATTCTCTTCACACCTTTGGCATGACTGTTTTTGGTTTTTGTTGCCATTGTTGTTATTAAGATTGTTGTTGGGATTGTTATTTTTGCTATTGTTGTTGTTGTTATTGTTGTTGGGACGGTTATTGTAGTTGTTGTTAGGACGCTTGTTGAAGTTGTTGTTGCGATAGATGTTGCGGTTGTTGGGATAGTTATTGCGATTGTGATTGTGATTGTTGTTGTTGTATTGGTGACTCTTGTCATTGGTTTCTTCCCACTTTCTCTTGACTTATTTCATGTTAGCCTCTTCAGTCATCTGCTCTTTAATCCTTCCTTCGATCTGGTTCACTAATTTGTGAGCCATTCGACTTGCCTTTTGTATGGAGGCGGGCTCGTGTGAACTCACATCTTCTTGAATCCTTTCCGGTAACCCTTTTACAAATGCGTCGATCTTTTCTTCTTCGTCTTCGAATGTTCCGGGGCACAATAGGCACAATTCGGTGAATCGTCGTTCGTACGTGGTGATATCAAAACCTTGCGTTCGCAATCCTCTAAGCTCTACCTTGAGCTTGTTGACCTCGTTTCTGGGACGATACTTGTAGTGACCCGAACTTTTCCATGTTTATATATATATTAAATGAAATTGTTATTTACATGATTAAGTGTTTCCAACATGTTAAGCAATCAAACTTGTTAAGACTTGATTAATTGAAATAGGTTTCATATAGAAAATTGACGACCCAAGTTGACGGGTGATTCACGAACGTTAAAACTTGTAAAAACTATACGATGACATATATATGGTTATATATATAGTTAACATGATTTTATTATAAGTATGTATCTCATTAGGTATTTTAACAATGAGTTATATACATAAAAATGAGACTATTAATTTAAGAAACTCGAAAACGATATATATAACGATTATCGTTATAACAACGTCTTACTAGGTACATATGAATCATATTAAGATATTGATACACTTGGTTAATTATGTTAAATGATAAGTAAATATATTATTAAGTGTATTAACAATGAAATACATATGTAAAAATAAGACTACTAACTTAATGATTTCGAAACGAGACATATATGTAACGATTATCGTTGTAACGACATTTAACTGTATATATATCATACTAAGATATATTATATATCATAATATCATGATAATATAACAATTTAACATCTCATTTGTTATAATAAACAATGGGTTAACAACATTCAACAAGATCGTTAACCTAAAGGTTTCAAAACAACATTTACATGTAACGACTAACGATGACTTAACGACTCAGTTAAAATGTATATACATGTAGTGTTTTAATATGTATTCATACACTTTTGAAAGGCTTCAAGACACTTATCAAAATACTTCTACTTAACAAAAATGCTTACAATTACATTCTCGTTCAGTTTCATCAACAATTCTACTCGTATGCACCCGTATTCGTACTCGTACAATACACAGCTTTTAGATATATGTACTATTGGTATATACACTCCAATGATCAGCTCTTAGCAGCCCATGTGAGTCACCTAACACATGTGGGAACCATCATTTGGTAACTAGCATGAAATATCTCATAAAATTACAAAAATATGAGTAATCATTCATGACTTATTTACATGAAAACAAAATTACATATCCTTTATATCTAATCCATACACCAACGACCAAAAACACTTACAAATACTTTCATTCTTCAATTTTCTTCATCTAATTGATCTCTCTCAAGTTCTATCTTCAAGTTCTAAGTGTTCTTCATAAATTCCAAAAGTTCTAGTTTCATAAAATCAAGAATACTTCCAAGATTGCAAGTTTACTTCCAAGTTTTCTAAATCCATTCCAAGTAATCATCCAAGATCAAGAAACCATTATTACTTACAGTAGGTTATCTTTCTAATACAAGGTAATAATCATATTCAAACTTTAATTCGATTTCTATAACTATAACAATCTTATTTCGAGTGGAAATCTTACTTGAAATTGTTTTCGTGTCATGATTGTGCTTCAAGAACTTTCAAGCCATCCAAGGATCCTTTGAAGCTAGATCTATTTTTCTCATTTCTAGTAGGTTTATCCAAGGAACTTGAGGTAGTAATGATGTTCATAACATCATTCGATTCATACATATAAAGCTATCTTATTCGAAGGTTTAAACTTGTAATCACTAGAACATAGTTTAGTTAATTCTAAACTTGTTCGCAAATAAAAGTTAATCCTTCTAACTTGACTTTTAAAATCAACTAAACACATGTTCTATATCTATATGATATGCTAACTTAATGATTTAAAACCTGAAAACACGAAAAACAGCGTAAAACCGGATTTACGCCGTCGTAGTAACACCGCGGGCTGTTTTGGGTTAGTTAATTAAAAACTATGATAAACTTTGATTTAAAAGTTGTTATTCTGGGAAAATGATTTTTATTATGAACATGAAACTATATCCAAAAAATATGGTTAAACTCAAAGTGGAAGTATGTTTTCTAAAATGGTCATCTAGACGTCGTTCTTTCGACTGAAATGACTACCTTTACAAAAATGACTTGTAACTTATTTTTCCGACTATAAACCTATACTTTTTCTGTTTAGATTCATAAAATAGAGTTCAATATGAAACCATAGAAATTTGATTCACTTAAAACGGATTTAAAATGAAGAAGTTATGGGTAAAACAAGATTGGATAATTTTTCTCATTTTAGCTACGTGAAAATTGTTAACAAATCTATTCCAACCATAACTTAATCAACTTGTATTGTATATTATGTAATCTTCAGATACCATAGACATGTATACAATGTTTCGACCTATCATGTCGACACATCTATATATATTTCGGAACAACCATAGACACTCTATATGTGAATGTTGGAGTTAGCTATACATGGTTGAGGTTGATTCCAAAATATATATAGTTTGAGTTGTGATCAATAATACTGAGATATGTATACACTGGGTCGTGGATTGATTCAAGATAATATTTGTTGATTTATTTCTGTACATCTAACTGTGGACAACTAGTTGTAGGTTACTAACGAGGAGAGCTGACTTAATAAACTTAAAACATCAAAATGTATTAAAAGTGTTGTAAATATATTTTGAACATACTTTAATATATATGTATATATTGTTATAGGTTCGTGAATCAACCAGTGGCCAAGTCTTACTTCCCGACGAAGTAAAAATCTGTGAAAGTGAGTTATAGTCCCACTTTTAAAATCTAATATTTTTGGGATGAGAATACATGCAGGTTTTATAAATGATTTACAAAATAGACACAAGTACGTGAAACTACATTCTATGGTTGAATTATTGAAATCGAATATGCCCCTTTTTATTAAGTCTGGTAATCTAAGAATTAGGGAACAGACACCCTAATTGACGCGAATCCTAAAGATAGATCTATTGGGCCTAACAAACCCCATCCAAAGTACCGGATGCTTTAGTACTTCGAAATTTATATCATATTCGAAGGGTGTCCCGGAATGATGGGGATATTCTTATATATGCATCTTGTTAATGTCGGTTACCAGGTGTTCACCATATGAATGATTTTTATCTCTATGTATGGGATGTGTATTGAAATATGAAATCTTGTGGTCTATTGTCACGATTTGATATATATAGGTTAAACCTATAACTCACCAACATTTTTGTTGACATTTAAAGCATGTTTATTCTCAGGTGAATACTAAGAGCTTCCGCTGTTGCATATTAAAATAAGGACAAGATTTGGAGTCCATGCTTGTATGATATTGTGTAAAAACTGCATTCAAGAAACTGATTTCGATGTAACATATTTGTATTGTAAACCATTATGTAATGGTCGTGTGTAAACATGATATTTTAGATTATCATTATTTGATAATCTATGTAGAGCTTTTTAAACTTTTATTTATGAAATAAAGGTTATGGTTTGTTTTAAAAATGAATGCAGTCTTTGAAAAACGTCTCATATAGAGGTCAAAACCTCGCAACGAAATCAATTAATATGGAACGTTTATAATCAATAAGAACGGGACATTTCAATACTGCTCGTTCATCAATTGCTTGAATGCTGACCACGGTAATGCGTAAGCAGCATCTTATCCTACCTGCTCGAGATAGGTATTCCACAATGTTAGCGCCGTACCTATGAAGGTATGCGTAGCGTACTTTACTTTGTTTTCTTCAGTACATTTACTTATGGCAAACACCGATTCAACCTTCTCGGTCCACCGTTTCAATCCAATTGGACCCTCGGTTCCATCAAATTCCAAAGGTTTGCAGGCAGTGAATTCTTTGTAGGAGCATCTTACACGATTTCTTGTGAAATTAGTTCCACTGCTAGATCCAGAGTTATTGTTATTTTTCATCGCAGCTTATACTACGGCTATGTTTGCTGCAAGAAAAACACGGAAGTCTTCATCGCTCATGTTCAAATTCTGACGAGTCGCCGGTGCCATTTCCTTAAAAAATAGCCTAAAAGAATTAAGTTAATCATATAAAATTTTAAGAGTAGTCAATAGTATTTCGTAGCATAGTATGAACTTATTTATAAAAGCTTTTTCTTCATATTAGCGTTTTATAGTTTTTAATTCGGGTACTACCTACCCGTTAAGTTCATACCTAGTAGCTAATATACAATTCAACTTCTACAATTCCATATGAAAAACTGATTATAATAATATATCACATACAAATATTCTTCAAACTTACAACTTCGCTATATTACATATAACATGAAATATAGTACACTTTGATACAGGACAGTTTTGAAGATAAATCTAGTTAATACGCAAGTTGTTCAGCAAAGGAAATAAAGAAACGTAATTCATAAGTCCAGAAACAAGTCATGCATTCTGGTTTTACTAAGACGACTTCCCATCCTTGGTCTTGTGGAAAATAACTGTTATGACCATTGGCTAGGAAGCATGTTGTAATGTCGTCAAAAGGACGAGGGTTTCGTAATATCCAACAGTCACGTAATAATCTAAAAACCTTGTTTCTCACCCCAACTACTGAATCCGTCACTTGTGGGAAGGTTTTATTTAAAATTTGCAATCCGATGTTCTTTTTCTCACTTTGGTAAGAAGCGAACATCACTAACCCGTAAGCATAACATGCTTCTTTATGTTGCATGTTAGAAGCTCTTTCTAATTCACGAAATTCTATGTTGGGATATGTTGAGTCAAAATAGGTTCTTAACCCGTAGCGTAAAATTGCATTTGGGTTCCCCGCATTTAACGCTTTAAAGAAAACACGGCGTAACTTACGGTCTCCCCAATGTGATATACCCCACCTATCAAAGGAAAGCCTTTTATAAACTAAGGCATTTCTGGAAAGTCTTTCAAATGTTTGACAAGTTAATTTTGCCATGATTAATTGTGCTGATGAATTCTGACCGACTCTAGACAAGATTTCCTCAATCATATCCTCTGGTAGATCTTCTAAAATATTCGGTTGTCTATCCTTAACGTCCATTTTGTTTTTATACTGTAAAATAGACAAGGATTAGATTCATAAAAGATAATTAACAAACAATACTAGTAATTTTTACATAGAACATAAAATTACAAGCACACTACAATACATATAATACAAAACATGATTACAACCCTCTAATCTGAATCACTGGTTTCTTCTTCTTCGGACTTGGTTCGTTTTCCTAATTTTCTAGGAATATATGGTGTTCCTCTAATACGAGCCATCGTTTTCCACAATGGTTTAGAAAAACCTGGTGGTTTAGAGGTTCCCGGGTCATTGTTACATTTTAGGAAATACGGATGTTACCGATACATATAAAGTTCATCGGGGTTGGAATCTGGTTTCTCTATTTTTATACCTTTTCCCTTATTATTTTCTTTCGCTTTATTAAATTGGGTCAAGGTAATTTATATAACATCATCGGAATCCTCATCGGGATCCGATTCAACGGAAAATTGGTAATCTTCTCAATATTTTGCTTCCTCGGCGGAAACACCATTGACCATTATTAACTTTGGTCCGTTGGTTGAGGATTTTCTTTTATTTAATCGAATTACTGTAGGTATCAATATTTCTTCCTCCGAAACCTCTTCTTCTTCCGGTTCCTCCTCTTCCGGTTCCTCCTCTTCCGGTTCCTCTTCTTCCGATTCCTCCTCTTCCGGTTCCTCCTCTTCCGGTTCCTCCTCTTCCGGTTCTTCTTCGGGAATTTGTGAATCTTCCCAAAATATATTCGACTCTTCATTATTATTAGGTGAGTCGATGGGATTTGTACTAGTGGTAGACATCTATCACACAATATCAAACACATTAAGAGGTTAATATATCACATAATATTTACAAGTTAATAATATATAGTTTCCAACAAAAGTGTTAAGCAATCGTTTTTAAAGAAAACATGGTCGAAGTCCAGACTCACTAATGTATCCTAACAAACTCGATAAGACACACTAATGCAAATTTCTGGTTCTCTAAGACTAACGCCTGGATACCAACTGAAATGTCCCATTCATATCGATTATAAACGTTTCATATTAATTGATTTCGTTGCGAGGTTTTGACCTCTATATGAGACGTTTTTCAAAGACTGCATTCGTTTTTAAAACAAACCATAACCTTTATTTTATCGACAAGGTTAAAAAGACACCGCCTAGATTATCCAGAAATGATAATCTAAAAATATCACACTTACACACTATCAATACATATTGGTTTACAATATTAATATGTTACAACAAAATAAATCTCGAATGCAGTTTTAAACAATATTATACAAGCATGCTGACACCAAATCTTGTCCACATATTAGCATGCAACAGCGGAAGCTCTTAATAATCACCTGAGAATAAACATGCTTTAAACGTCAACAAAAATGTTGGTGAGTTATAGGTTTAACCTATATATTTATCAAATTGTAATAATAGACCACAAGATTTCATATTTCAATATACATCCCATAGAGATAAAAATCATTCATATGGTGAACACCTAGTAACCGACATTAACAAGATGCATATAAGAATATCCCCTATCATTCCGGGAAATCCATCAGACATGATAAAACAACATCGAAGTACTAAAGCATCCGCAACCATGGATGGGGTTCGTTAGGCCCAATAGATCTATCTTTAGGATTCGCGTCATTTAGTAGATCGGTTTACTAATTCTTAGGTTACCAAGAAAAAAGGGGCATATTTGGCTTCGATCATTCACCCATATAATGTAGTTTTATTTACTTGTGTCTATTTCGTAAAACATTTATAAAACTACATGTATTCTCATCCCAAAATATTAGATTTTAAAAGTGGGACTATAACTCACTTTCACAAATTTTTACTTCGTCGGGAAGTAAGACTTGGCCACTGGTCGATTCATGAACGTATAACAAATATGTACATATATATCAAAGTATGTTCAAAATATATTTACAACATTTTTAATACGTTTATGTTTTAAGTTTATTAAGTCAGCTGTCCTCGTTAGTAACCTACAACTAGTTGTCCACAATTAGATGTATAGAAATAAATCGATATATATATTATCTTGAATCAATCCACGACCCAGTGTATACACATCTCAGGCTAGATCACAACTCAAAGTATATATATTTTTGGAATCAACCTCAACCCTGTATAGCTAACTCAAACATTACTGCATATAGAGTGTCTATGGTTGTTCCAAATAATATATATACATGGGTCGATATGATATGTCAAAACATTTGCATACGTGTCTATGGTATCTCAAGATTACATAATATATTAGAATACATGTATAATACAATATAAGTTAGCTAGGATATGATTTGTATAGAATTGTTACAATATTTCCCGTAGCTAAAACAATAAAAAAATATCCAATCTTGTTTTACCCATAACTTCTTCGTTTTAAATCCGTTTTGAGTGAATCAAATTGCTATGGTTTCACATTGAACTCTATTTTATGAATCTAAACAAAAAAAGTATAGGTTTATAGTCAGAAATATAAGTTACAAGTTATTTTTATAAGAGGTAGTCATTTCAGTCGAAAGAACGACGTCTTGATGACCATTTTGAAAAACATACTTCCACTATGAGTTTAACCATGATTTTTGGATATAGTTTCATGTTCATAAACAACTTTTAAATCAAATTTTATCATAGTTTTTAATTATCAAACCCAAAACAGCCCGCGGTGTTACTACGACGGCTTATATCCGGTTTTACAGTGTTTTTTCGTGTTTTCAGGTTTTAAATCTGTAAGTTAGCATATCATATAGATATAGAACATGTGTTTAGTTGATTTTAAAAGTCAAGTTAGAAGGATTAACTTTTGTTTGCGAACAAGTTTAGAATTAACTAAACTATGTTCTATTGATTACAAGTTTAAACCTTCGAATAAGGTAGTTATATATATATATATGAATCGAATGATGTTATGAACATCATTACTACCTCAAGTTTAGTAGGTAAACCTACTGGAAATGATGAAAAAATAACTTGAGCTTCAAAGAATCTTTGGATGGCTTGAAAGTTCTTGAAGCAGAATCATGACACGAAAACAAGTTCAAGTAAGATTTTCACTCGAAATAAGATTGTTATAGTTATAGAAATTGAATCAAAGTTTGAATATGAGTATTACCTTGTATTCGAAAGATATCTTACTGTAAATAAGAAAGATTTCTTGAGTTGGATAATCACTTTACAAGATTGGAAGTAAGCTAGCAAACTTGGAAGTATTCTTGATTTAATGAAACTAGAACTTATAGAATTTATGAAGAACACTTAGAACTTGAAGATAGAACTTGAGAGAGATCAATTAGATGAAGAAAATTGAAGAATGAAAGTGTTTGTAGGTGTCTTTGGTCGTTGGTATATGGATTAGATATAAAGGATGTGTAATTTTGTTTACATGTAAATAAGTCATGAATGATTACTAATGTTTTTGTAATTTTATGAGATATTTCATGCTAGTTGCCAAATGATGGTTCCCACATGTGTTAGGTGACTCACATGGGCTGCTAAGAGCTGATCATTGGAGTATATATACTAATAGTACATACATCTAAAATTACAATTTAAGAGCTGCTAAGGTCATGCTTCATCAATCAACGCCCTTTTGGCCTCGAACGACGAGTAGCGTAACATCGCGCTCTGCTACGCCATAGTGAATCCTAACGGATACCACTAACCATTCACACAATCGAGCATGAACCACCTATATCAAACATAGGCACAAAACATTAATTTTCTAAAAGAGGATCCGATACGCACATCCCTTAACCGAGGGATTTCACCTTGCTCGCCATACCCGTCCATTATCTCTCAACGAGATTTACCACATTACCACCTTGGTGATAATTCAAATCCAAAAATCATAGGTACAATTTAACCGAAATTGTACTCTACCACAAATCGACGAAATCTAGGTCCCGACACAAATCTAGGGTACATCCATTCAGAACGTCACCCATATCAATAATATGCACAACACCATTGAGACTTTAAGGGTCTCACTCAAACGAGCTTAACGACCCGATACCAACCAAAATGCTTAAGCACCCAAGGATTCGCACCATAGGATCAAGGCACAACACACCACTTATACACTCTACTGAGAGCAAACCGGAACCATAAATGTAAACCGCCCGCTTGCTACGAATTATCTCCAACGGAGAATAAAGTTTAGCTAAGACTTACGCACATACCGCATGTTATTACAAACGAACAACATATAATTTCGTACTAAAAGTACCTGATGTAGCGCTGTTGGGCTTCCGTGCTCCACTACCCATCATGTAATCGCGCTCTAACCTCCTAACCCGATCGTCATGCGATTCGGAACACTCTGGCTTTCGGTGTCCCTCCATCCGGTAAATGAAACACCTGATTGAGCCTAAAGGCACCACCGTACAATCTTGTGCCAAATGACCCCGTTCCCCACACTTAAAGCACGTGAACTTGTAACCCTTCTTACTCTTCTTCTTCACATTCCCGATGCCTTCAGGCGTACTTCGTGCCCTCTTGCCATGAGCACCATGTAATGCTAACCTTGCAAGTACATCTTCATCATCGCTACCTCGAGGTTTGGGAAACCTCTTTTCAAACTCTTCCTTTACAACTTTAGTCACTTGGTCTCGGACCATTTTCGTCATTTGTCCTTCGACCAACTCCTTGGTTACTTCTCTAACTTTGCCGGTGAAAACTGAGACATATTTTTCAAACACGGCCTTAATCTTTAACGTTAACTCATCCTTCCCTTAGTGAATAGGCTCACTCGTTCCGCATCCATCTTCCATTTTCATTCTAAGGGATGCAAACGATTAGATCACGAACGTATAGACCACACGCACAACACCGTCCCATCTTGCTAAACACTTGTCGTACATCACTTGTTAGACATGATTTGCACCCGTAATAAGGTTTGCAAGTCCTTATTATGCACACACGCCGTATCAACTTGTTAGTACAATGACCGCCTCGCTTGATGTCATAAACAAACACAAACAAATTCTACGCGACAACAACACACGCGAGAATTATTATCACAACACAATAATATATTAATAATATCCGCATTACTAATATAAACATTAGTCCACCTACAATCAAGGCACTAACTATAACCCATTCCGACCCGTAATCCTACAAGTTCCGCAACAAATTAAGCACACTCAAAAGTCTAAGTCTAGGCACCTATCTCAAGTCGCCTAAATCCCTTAGACCATGCTCTGATACCACTTGTAACACCCCAACCCGTTATACAAACAATCACGCAGAAATATCGATTAAAAAAAATTTCTTTGTGCAGGGACTTGCGCGGCGCGCCAAGCCATTGCGCGGCGCGCAGAATGGCCTGGACAGGCTGCTGTCACAAAAAGTCAATTACGCGAAAAAGATTGACCACTTCTCAACATTTTTAGACGAAACACTTTACACCACATATTCAAATATGTAAAACTAACACGTTCCATTAATAAAAAGGGTTTTACGACACCGGGCCCACATATGCCCAAATTACCCCTTTAAGTACAAATACGAGTTTTCGACCACAAGACTTTTAATACAAAATAAAGCCGAGCATGGCGATTGGGGATACGCTACCCAATCCTAATCAATCCAAAAGCAAGCTTTCTAAAGCAACTACGCAAGCCACTAGTTCCCACGCTTACCCGAGCCACCGCATCCAAGCGAATCTATAAAAAGGTAAACAACGAGAGGGTAAGCTAACGCTTAGTGAGTGATAATATACTACATACATATATATGTATAAAATGGACACGCCACATAATATTAAATACCGCATACCGAAGCATCCATGAATAAGGCAACTACACTAAGCATACCGTACGATCTCTATGTAGTGACCCGAACTTTTCCATGTTTATATATATTAATTGAGATTGATATTTACATGATTAAATGTTTCCATCATGTTAAGCAATCAAACTTATTAAGACTTGATTAATTGAAATATGTTTCATATAGACAATTGACCACCCAAGTTGACCGGTGATTCACGAACGTTAAAACTTGTAAAAACTATATGATGACATATATATGGATATATATATAGTTAACATGATACTATGATAAGTAAACATATCATTAAGTATATTAACAATGAACTACATATGTAAAAACAAGACTACTAACTTAATGATTTTTAAACGAGAACATATATGTAACGATTATCGTTGTAAAGACATTTAATGTATATATATCATATTAAGAGATATTCATACATGATAATATCATGATAATATAATAATTTAAAATCTCATTTGATATTATAAACATTGGGTTAACAACATTTAACAAGATCGTTAACCTAAAGGTTTCAAAACAACACTTACATGTAACGACTAACGATGACTTAACGACTCAGTTAAAATGTATATACATGTAGTGTTTTAATATGTATTTATACACTTTTGAAAGACTTCAATACACTTATCAAAATACTTCTACTTAACAAAAATGCTTACAATTACATCCTCGTTCAGTTTCATCAACAATTCTACTCGTATGCACCCGTATTCGTACTCGTACAATACACAGCTTTTAGATGTATGTACTATTGGTATATACACTCCAATGATCAGCTCTTAGCAGCCCATGTGAGTCACCTAACACATGTAGGAACCATCATTTGGCAACTAGCATGAAATATCTCATAAAATTACAAAAATATGAGTAATCATTCATGACTTATTTACATGAAAACAAAATTACATATCCTTTATATCTAATCCATACACCAACGACCAAAAACACCTACAAACACTTTCATTCTTCAATTTTCTTCATCTAATTGATCTCTCTCAAGTTCTATCTTCAAGTTCTAAGTGTTCTTCATAAATTCTACAAGTTCTAGTTACATAAAATCAAGAATACTTTCAAGTTTGCTAGCTCACTTCCAATCTTGTAAGGTGATCATCCAACCTCAAGAAATCTTTATTTCTTACAGTAGGTTATCATTCTAATACAAGGTAATAATCATATTCAAACTTTGGTTCAATTTCTATAACTATAACAATCTTATTTCAAGTGATGATCTTACTTGAATTTGTTTTCGTGTCATGATTCTGCTTCAAGAACTTCGAGCCATCCAAGGATCCGCTGAAGCTAGATCTATTTTTCTCTTTTCCAGTAGGTTTATCCAAGGAACTTAACATAGTAATGATGTTCATAACATCATTCGATTCATACATATAAAGCTATCTTATTCGAAGGTTTAAACTTGTAATCACTAGAACATAGTTTAGTTAATTTTAAACTTGTTCGCAAACAAAAGTTAATCCTTCTAAATTGACTTTTAAAATCAACTAAACACATATTCTATATCTATATGATATGCTAACTTAATGATTTAAAACCTGAAAACACGAAAAATACCGTAAAACCGGATTTACGCCGTCGTAGTAACACCGCGGGCTGTTTTGGGTTAGTTAATTAAAAACTATGATAAACTTTGATTTAAAAGTTGTTATTCTGAGAAAATGATTTTTATTATGAACATGAAACTATATCCAAAAATTATGGTTAAACTCAAAGTGAAAGTATGTTTTCTAAAATGATCATCTAGACGTCGTTCTTTCGACTGAAATGACTACCTTTACAAAAATGACTTGTAACTTATTTTTCTGACTATAAACCTATACTTTTTCTGTTTAGATTTATAAAATAGAGTTCAATATGAAACCATAGCAATTTTATTCACTCAAAACGGATTTAAAATGAAGAAGTTATGGGTAAAACAAGATTGGATAATTTTTCTCATTTTAGCTACGTGAAAATTGGTAACAAATCTATTCCAACCATAACTTAATCAACTTGTATTATATATTATGTAATCTTGAGATACCATAGACACGTATACAATGTTTTGACCTATCATGTCGACACATCTATATATATTTCGGAACAACCATAGACACTCTATATGTGAATGTTGGAGTTAGCTATACAGGGTTGAGGTTGATTCCAAAATATATATAGTTTGAGTTGTGATCAATACTGAGATACGTATACACTGGGTCGTGGATTGATTCAAGATAATATTTATCGATTTATTTCTGTACATCTAACTGTGGACAACTAGTTGTAGGTTACTAACGAGGACAGCTGACTTAATAAACTTAAAACATCAAAATATATTAAAAGTGTTGTAAATATATTTTGAACATACTTTGATATATATGTATATATTATTATAGGTTCGTGAATCAACCAGTGGCCAAGTCTTACTTCCCGACGAAGTAAAAATCTGTGAAAGTGAGTTATAGTCCCACTTTTAAAATCTAATATTTTTGGGATGAGAATACATGCAGGTTTTATAAATAATTTACAAAATAGACACAAGTACGTGAAACTACATTCTATGGTTGAATTATCGAAATCGAATATGCCCCTTTTTATTAAGTCTGGTAATCTAAGAATTAGGGAACAGACACCCTAATTGACGCGAATCCTAAAGATAGATCTATTGGGCCTAACAAACCTCATCCAAAGTACCGGATGCTTTAGTACTTCGAAATTTATATCATATCCGAAGGGTGTCCCGGAATGATGGGGATATTCTTATATATGCATCTTGTTAATGTCGGTTACCAGGTGTTCACCATATGAATGATTTTTATCTCTATGTATGGGATGTGTATTGAAATATGAAATCTTGTGGTCTATTATTATGATTTGATTTATATAGGTTAAACCTATAATTCACCAACATTTTTGTTGACATTTTAAGCATGTTTATTCTCAGGTGATTATTAAGAGCTTCCGCTGTCGCATACTTAAATAAGGACGAGATTTGGAGTCCATGCTTGTATGATATTGTGTAAAAACTGCATTCAAGAAACTTATTTTGTTGTAACATATTTGTATTGTAAACCATTATGTAATGGTCGTGTGTAAACAGGATATTTTAGATTATCATTATTTGATAATCTACGTAAAGCTTTTTAAAACCTTTATCTATGAAATAAAGGTTATGGTTTGTTTTAAAAATAAATGCAGTCTTTGAAAAACGTCTCATATAGAGGTCAAAACCTCGCAACGAAATCAATTAATATGGAACGTTTTTAATCAATAAGAACGGGACATTTCACTCTAAGCAACAAGCTAAAGATATCAACAAAATATAAGTTCACCAACGACGATGTGAACAACGCCAAATAAGCTACACCCGGAGGGTTAGCTACATCACAACAATACATTAATATATATATATATACAACAATATATAAACGCCCACGGTTAACCAATCGTAAAAAGGAATGGTACTCGAATTTCCCATTGGTGTTCATAACAACCGTTAGTGTACAACACATATATCACTAACCCTTGGACAACACATATCCGTTTATAAAATCATTAGTGTACAACACATATAACACTAAATTAGACAACACATATCCATTCATAAATCATTAGTGTACAACACATATAACACTAAATTGGACAACATATATCCATTCATAAAACCTTTAGTGTACAACGCATATATCACTAACTTGGACAAAACATATCCATACAATAAACCGTTAGCATACAACGCATATATCGCTAACTCGGACAACATACATTCGTTCAAAAAGGCCGTTAGTGTACAGCGACATATATCACTAACTTGGACAGCACATATCCGTGCCTACAAATAAATACATTATATACATACATGTATACTTATTCCACTCACAACCACGTGTGATAACGTACACCCAAAGTGTGTACTTCGCCAAAGGTGGTCAACCAAAATGCACAACCGTGCCAATTGGACCCATACATAAGTTCATCAAATCCACCTACATGTAAAGTGAGCTCTATAGCCGAGAATCACTTCACCCGACCCGCACCCATCCTACACATTCATATGCATATAGAATATTAACACTCACCTTGTCGCCTTGAAGAATGCTACCGAATAATCTGCAATCACCGATGGAATGTACCTAATCCATTTATCACATAACAAGTAACACAATTAGGGTGGATATACAAATCAACCCAAATTGACAACTAGTGCAATTTCGACCCAAATGGACTTCCAAGCACAAACCGCGCCCAAACTAACCAATAATCACTAACACAAGTGAGAATGGTCCTAATATTCCAATCAAACCCAATCATAGGTGTTAAACACCTATCTTGCCCAAAATGACACTTAAACCCTAATTTGACCCATAAGAAGTCAATATCACGCCATTAGCAACTTTCGACACCAAAACATATTAAACTCGGTTCTATGCTTCAACTTAATCCATTTTAAGTTTATAAACCTTATTAAATCGGCAATTGAGTCATAATCATCAACAAACCCTAATTTTGACTCTAGTCAAAATTAGTCAACCATAAGAACCCTAATAGTTTCCAAAACACCAATAATCACTAACACTAGTGATTATACACCATTTACAAGTCTTAAACATGGTTAAATCATTAACCAACCCAAAACCCGCCAAATATCAAAATAGTAAGTTTCCATAAACCCTCTTCATCAACCAAATGGGTTTTACAACTAACAATCTCAAACCCTAACTTGAATATCAAATCTAACAAATGAAATTCGGAGTTAGAACTTACCAATACTACCAAAACATAGCTAGGAGCGAGATGAACAACTTTAAAACCCGAGCTTTGGTGAGAATCCAACTCCTTCTTCTCCAATTCAAGCTCTCTCACTCTAGAACCCTTCCTTTCTCTCTAAATATGGATGAGAGTGTTTGTGTGTGTGAGAAATGAGCTCCAATAGAGTTCTAGATCAGTTTTAGTGACCCTAAACCGACCCTAAATGAAAAGACCAAAGTACCCCTCATTTAAACCTTTTAAAAAAGCTAAAAATTGCTTCTGACACATTCGGAGCGCCGCACCATAAGGTGGAGCACCGCTCCAACCTTCAGGTCAGTTTTCAGTTTCTTGTTTTGGCCATAACTTTTTGACCGTAGCTCCGTTTTCGATGAATCAAATATCGTTGGAAACGTAATAAGATTTTATTTCCAATGGTAAGGCTTTGAAACATCAACACAAACTTTATTTAGGGTTGAAAAGATACGTACACACCTTGTCACTTCAGACAACGTCCAGTTTCTTCGACGTTCGAGCAAGCAACAAGTACATGCTTCGTACACCTCATACACGCATCGTACACCATAAATACATTATGTACCATAAATATTTGGGTCTTACATTAAAACACTACATGTATATATATTTTAACTGAGTCGTTAAATCATCGTTAGTCGTTACATGTAAATGTTGTTTTGAAACCTTTAGGTTAACGATCTTGTTAAATGTTGTTAACTTATTGTTTATTATATCTAAAGAGATGTTAAATTATTACATTATCATGATATTATGATATATTAATATATCTTAGTATGATATATATACAGTTAAATGTTGTTACAACGATAATCGTTACATATATGTCTCGTTTCGAAATCATTAAGTTAGTAGTCTTGTTGTTACATATGTAGTTCATTGTTAATACACTTAATGACATGTTTACTTATCATTTATAATGATTAAACATAGTGTATCAATATCTTAATATGATTCATATGTATTTAGTAAGATGTTGTTATAACGATAATCGTTATATATATCGTTTCGAGTTTCTTAATTCAATAAACTCAATTTTATGTATATAACTCATTGTTAAAATACCTAATGAGATACTTACTTATCATAATATCATGTTAACTATATATATAATCATATAGTTTTTACAAGTTTTAACGTTCGTGAATCACCGGTCAACTTGGGTGGTCAATTGTCTACATGAAACTCATTTCAAATAATCAAGTCTTAACAAGTTTGATTGCTTAACATGTTGGAAACATTTAATCATGCAAATATAGTTTTCAATTAATATATAATCATGGAAAAGTTCGGATCACTACAGACTAGCCCGAGTGGGGATGTCAAACCCTATGGATCCATATCTAATATTCGTGTTCACCGGTTCAAAACCAATGATTAAACGTTACCGTGCTAAGGGGAATGTTTATGCCGTTATATAACCACGCATATGTAAAGTTTAAGTACTCATGTCAAGTAAGTAAAATGTAAAAAGCACATGTATTCTCAGTCCCAAAAATAGTATAAGTAAAAAGGGAAGCTATAACTCACAGTGAATAAGCAGTAAAAGTCGATACGAAACGTATGCAGGTAGTAAGTCGGTCCGAAAGGTCGTCAACCTAAGTCAAAGGTCACTAGGTCAGTATGTTGTCCCAAAAGGTTAAAAGTGAATAAATTAAGTTTAAGTGTCATTATCGACAACATCATTATCATCATCATTCATCAACACTAAGGTAAGATTAACAAGAATAGAGATCGAAACAAAAAGCTGACTTTGGACAGCTGTTAAGACCTCTATACAAATTTAAAAGACATGTAGTCAGTGGCTATGGCTCCGTATGTGAGTCCTATAACCGCTGACCAATTTTCATAACCTAACTCGTCTTCGTTTGACCGTGGCAACGGTTTTAGTGCGAGTAGGTCAGAAATTTTAGCACAACGTTACAAGGGCGTAGTGACTTTCGGAAGGCCATAAATCCTAAACCGTATATTGGATTAAGTCGAGGCCTAAACGAAAAGTCATCTACTCAAAACGAACTATCTAAAAATTAATTTTCCAGAAGCCTGGGAGTTTGATCAGACCCCAAAAAACAGCGAACAATTGCTCCGGTGAGGTTCTTGGTGCTTGATGCTCATCACGGTCTCATCCTTGATGCTTGTAAGCTTCAAGTGTACAACTCTTTGATGTTTTAGCATCACTTTGACCAAGGTTCAACCATCAACACACAACTAAGAGTAAAATCTATCATTCTGTAAGTTTTGAACATCAAGATTGCCTCTTTATTGCATAAATCCAATAAAGCTTCAACCTTTGTCCATTTTACACAAGTTCATGCATCTATATCATATGTGATGATGATTATCATCACAACAAAGACAAAAAGGTTTCAAGTAAGTGAGATCTACAATAATAACTTAGATCTCAAGTATTAAGAAAACCCTAAGCTAGAAAGCTTGGATCTTTACAAGATTAATGAGACCATAAGCTAGAAAGCTAAGATCTTTAACAAAATAATGAAAGTAATGAGACCATAAGCTAAAAATCTAAGATCTTAAATATAATAATGAAACCCTAAGCTAAAAAGCTTGGATCTTTAGTGTTCTTGAAGATCTTGAAGCATAAAGCTTGGATCTTGAAGATACATGATGATTACAAACACAAGTTTAAATCTTTATAACAAAATAATAAGATTAAAGCTAAAAAGATTTAGATCTACAAAATAAGTGAAGATTCAAAGCTAGAAAGCTTGAATCTTTCATGTTCTTGAAGGATTCAAATCCATGTTTGAATCTACAAGATGTAATCAAGATCAAAAGCTAAAAAGCTAGACCCTTTAATGATGATGATGAATTCATGAATGGTGAAGGGAGAAGAAGAAGAAAAATCAAACACTTACACTTCTTAGAGAGAGAAAGACTAGAGAAAGAATTAGAGAGTAAGTGTGTGTAAATTGCAAATGAGATCAAGTGTAAAATGGGTGAAATAAGGCTTGTATTTATAGGTGGTGAGGGTGTGGGAGGGGTGAGGTGGCCGTGGGTTGTCTGGGGGGACAAGGGGGACACCTTTTTTGCTTTTTGGTTAATGGTTGTCTAAAGTTGGTGCTTATGTTAGGATCTCATGCAACATTAAGGATAATGCTTAATAAAAATGCTAGTATGTTCCCTCTAATAAATGGGCATTTGTCTCACATATTAATGGTTCACTAGTTACTAATAATTGGGCTAATAAAATAGTCCACTAACTAGTGTAGGGTGGGCTAAAGTCCAACAAGGTAGAAAGTCCAACAAGGCTAACTAGTGTGTTCTAGTAAATTACTAAGCGTAATTAAGCATCTAAAAACCCAAGTAATTGTTATTATAAAATAACAATTAGTATTACGTAGTCATAATATTCCGATTATGACCAAAGTTAAACGTGTACCAAGTACATAGCTCGTTTAAAACGTCAAGTGACACCAACGGTCGTAAAAGCTTTCGGGGATCAAGTTAAGTGATTACACACTTAATAGCACGTTGTAAGATATTAATGAAAGTAATTAATCATTAAATAAGATCCCAGAGCATAAACTAGATCAGTACGCACATATACGCAGTTTCGTGAAAGCACAAAGCACAAAAGCATGTCGAAAAAGCCGGGTCGTTACATTACCCACCTGTTAAAGAAAATTTCGTCCCGAAATTTTGAGGAGTGACCAACAATGGTACTGTATTTGAATAAGAAGGAGCGTATCAAAGTTCCGTGAGACTTGTGGGCTCAGAAGTGAGTTATTTATCTTGAAAGATACTTCGGCATATAAAAGTAAGAATAGGTATATGCCATTAATTAAGTCTCTTGTCCTAAGAGATCAACAAACTGATTTCGTTTCTGGTTAACATGAGTATGTCATCCGAATATAATCCCACAAAAGGAAAGATGATGTTTTTAGCCCTACAGGCATCTTCCGTAAACTGGATGCATGAAATGCATCATGAATGTTACCAAACTCCTCTAAAACGTTGAGCACTTATGCCGCAATTCCAAGCTGACAGGTAGAATGGAAAACATGATGATCACAACCATGCGATTTGATGTCTAGATAGTGTTAGCCACGGATTTTACTAACCCCTTAATTTCGGAAGGAGACCATAGGCATAAAGAACCCGATATTTTAGAACGTCTCATTTGACTAAATGAATTAAAATTTTAGCTGAAAGTGACTAATCAGACTTATATGCAATGCAAGCCATAATTATTTATAGTGTCTTCAGGATGGTCTGGACGAACAATGAAGGATATTACCTAGTTTACCATGCTGCAGGTGAACTTATCCTTAGATGGAATGAAATCACAGTTCCATAATGTAACTTTATCCTTTCAGTTACATGTTGAAGTTAGGGTTAACATTAATCTAGAACAACATATAGTTGTAATCAACGAAGGAAGGAATGTGTAGAGTAACCACATCAGTGTCGTAGATGTTTTAAGCAGTCCCCTCCAAGAGGATAACAAGATTCATAGATTCCTAAAGTATTTTACACTACAATTCTGAAAGAAAATCACATGAAAGGTGTGATCTTTGAACGAGAGTGAACTCTCCGAGCGGTTCGTCCTGAATTTGTCCTTATACTTAAGGGGATGCGGGGATGAGAAGATATGAACTCTTAGTCCTACAGAATGTTTTACTCTACGTGAAAAGAATCTCCAAAAATGATTCCTTGTACCTCAATATACTGATTCATAGAGATGATGTTTACGAGGGTGTTGCGATTAGTTGTGGAACATTAAGAGTAGAAATCCACCTAGTGCATTTCCTACGATAGGGTGACCTCTAAGTGTACCTTAGAAAACTGATTTATCGGCCCGCGTTTTTGCCATGTCTAACCTTAAAGGAACATTTCATGAGCGCAAAGACTTCTTAACAAATTTTGTAAAATTGCCATCCAAGGTGGCTCAAGAGTTTTTAACAAAGATCTTAATCGTAAGCTTCATCCCTAAACAGAGGACGAGAAGAAGTGTGATCCATACATGGTGTAGACTAATACAAATTTTTTTAATGAAATCAACCAGGGAAGTTTTGAAAATCCTTTAAACGTTTGATGTGACAACATAAATAGAACGAAGTTCCTAGTAAATTTAGGAGTATGTACAACGTGTACCATTTTGCACAACACTATTTGACTTAAGTTAAACAACTCAATAATGAGCTATTTTTAAATAATTTGAAGGTATAACTTAGTATGTACTAACCAAAATAAGTAAGGATAAATTTATACATATATGATTTTATAAATCGCATAAGTGACAGGAAAATTTTATTATTTTCATTTGTCCATAAATCTCGTGAGGACCACACAAATAAACAACGTGCAAAAATTTTGATAAACATAGTTTTTCGTATTTCAAAGGTTACGAGTTGAAAATGATTGAGTGAAAAATCTTTGAATCATCAGGTGATATGTTACTAGGTAATGAAAACTTAATGAATTAAATGTAGTTTTGATAATTATCAGGACATAAGTCTTTGGGCCAAAAATGTTCACGTGCGAAGCCGCTGCTGAAAAGTGAGGTATGAAGGATAGAGCATGAGAATGAGAGGTTAATCACTTCTTGAATTTGCAAAATGCCAAACAGGTTATGGCCAATATTAGAGTCGGAATACTGATGGTGTTAATATCACTGAATGAGAATCCTTTGGAATAGGTCAGGACTTAGAGTTATGTAAGAAAGAGCATCGTTCCAACAGGTGTGGCAAATAAGATCCTTGGGGTAACGCAATAGTTTTGAATGGTTTAAGTGTTAGTGGATCCCCTAAGGCTCTGCATAATGTGGTAGTAAGTACCTTCATCACACACACACACACATGAATTTCTCAATTTTGACGGTTGTCATTCTTCATGATGAATTGGATACGAATAAGCAACGAAAAATTTTATATAACAAGCAATGAAAATTTTATAGAAATCGTTTAAGGTGACAACGTAAGAAAAGAAACGAAGTTCTTAGTAAACTGGGGTTTTGTACAACATGTACCATTCAAAGTAAGATATCTTTTGAATAGAAGATTTGATTTGTAAAAGTGAAAGTAAAATTTCATGTGTATTTGTCAAAAATAAGTAATCATTTACTTTATTTTATATAACATATACGATTTCAAAATTTTGCACGAATGGTAAATTAAATAAATTTACTTTTATAAAATCTTGAGAGGATCGTTCCATAAAATAGTGTGTGAAAAATTTTGGCAAATAAAATGTTCATATTTCGGAGGTTACAAGTTGGAAAAAGATTGATGAGGATTGAGCAAAAGATTTTGAAAATTTCGGGTGATCTTTGAGGTAATAAAAACCATTGAGTTTAAATGTGTTTGATGACTATTAGTAGGGCATAAGTCCTTTGACCAAAAATGTTTAAGTGTGAAGTTGTTGCTTATAAGTGAGATACGAAAGGGAGAATATGAGGATGGGAATTAAATTGATTTTGGAAAATTTCGAACTGGTATGACTAATATCGAAGTAAGAAGGATGATGTTGTGATTACCATCGAATAAGAAATTTCTCGGAATAAGTTAGGATTTAGAGTCGCGTAAGAATGAGTATCAAATAAGATTCTTGGGTAGTCCTTAATATAGAATTCGAATCGCTGAAGTGACGGGATACAATTTCCTCTATGTATCATTGTGCAGGTTAGTCCATTGTATCAGTTCCTTTCATGGCTAAGCAGATTTAGTAAGGCGGTCAACAATAACCCAGGTAGTGTCATAACCGCCTACAGTTTTCGGTAGCTTCGTGATGAAATCCATTGTTATTCCTTCTCATTTCCATTGTGGGATTTCGGGTTGTTGTCATGCAACTAATAGGTTTCAACTTCGGGCTACTTCTCTCCCTGTAAACTATTAACGGCTCACCATGCTTGCGAGGTATACGGATGACCTTCTCACTATAAATAACTTTCACTTTCATCCTTGAAAGCCAGTCCGTTCCAACTATTTCATCAAAGCTTCCTAACTTGATGAGTATTAGGTTAATCCTAAAGTCCATTCCAACTTTTACATCAAGCTTCCTGACTTGATGAGTATTAGGTTAATCTTAAGGTTCATTCCAACTAAATCTTATTATACTATCGTGAAAAATTCTATCAACCTTCTCTAATAACATTTGTTTGTGCATAGGTAACTAATCCTTTCCAACTACTTCATTAAAATTTCCAAGTTCGTTGGCATGCGGTCATCTCCAAATGACCCACCTATTAATTTTAAGGTACTACCTTAAATCATTCCTCTATCTCTGCCAGCTTACCATTAGCTCGTCCTAGAGAATACTTAACTCTCATGGTTGTTAACGGCTTATTAGTCATAACACTAAGGTCCTCAGATATAATATTTCTATCGCTCTAGTACTAAACAACTCCGAGACAATAAAATGTTGTGACGAAACGTACCCTAACTAAAATCAGGATCCCTGCGGGTCTCCATAGCTGAGATAACGATTGCTCTACCGCAAGTAAGCCCAACATTTTTCCTATTTGAGAACTTTTTCCTTAAGTGTCCAGGGTGTTTATATCATTAACAGATTTTTGGGTTATCAATTTTGCAATCAAGGCCCTTCTTGTACAGTATCTGGGCTACGTAGTTATTCTTTCCCTACCTCTAATAGGCCATAATGCGTATATTCCAGTGGTTCATACCAACATTTTCTTTGAATCACTTCATATTCCTTATATACTAGCATTGGGACTTCTGCATGATTTACTTCAATATAATCACGCTGGCCTGGCGTCATTATATTGTACTAAATCATACGTTCGTTCCAATATCACTCCATATGGTCAATGTAACGTGATCACTTCAAGTTCTACTCAATTTCAGCTAACGGTGCTTTATCTATGCTATCTCAAAACAAATCTACATAATTAATCTCACAGTTTCTCGGTGTGGGTGCGTAGGTTCCGTATGTCATGCATCAATGCCTAGATGTCCCAAAATTTCTTCAAAATGTTCGGGTTTAAATAACGTCGTTAGGTTCCTTTCTAGAAATTCAATCTGGGTCTCGTGTCGAGTTGTACTGGTAGCAAGTAGTAATACGATATGTCTTGAGGTGACTCCCAAGTCTTTGGGTATGGCTGAGCATTAGTGGAAAACACTATGACCTTGTGAAAGGAGATACCTGCCCGACTTCTCCAATGCCTAAGAGTGTTAGGGACCTAAGTCTAGAAGTGTCGTTAGATCGTCGAGTAGTGGTGGAGAATGGAAGAGATAAGTGACGGTCATGAAAGCGTACGGGATACGAGTCAACTTGCGGAAACTGAACAACCTTCTAATGTTCATATGTTGTACGTAGCTAATTAGAGTGAGCTCGGGGTGCGGTTACTCTGACAAGTCCTTGCATATCTCCTCCTTCGAGGATCAACTTTAGTGGGCGTGTATTCCGAGGGGTACTCCTCCTAGATCGCGTGAAGTAATGTTTCGATCTCTGGAACGGTGGAATGGTAGTAACAGGTGGATTACAATACCAATCCTTAGGGTTAGACGAGCGGGAAAGGGTTCAGAAAAATATCTGAACTAGGAAAGATAAATTCTCCAAGTCGGTACAGCGAAAAGCAGACTGGTAGCAAGCACGTAATCAGGCATAGTAACTACAGTAGCCTAGAGCGTCTACAACAGTGCATATGGCAATAATAATAGTTCTAAACAGAAGTAACATGCAAAAGTAGATAGTAGCATGCAGTACCGAGAATAAGCAAAAGCATACAGCGAGTTTACATAGCAGTAAAAGGAAATGGTAGCATGCAGCAAGTTCATACAGCAGTAGAAGTAAGCAGTGGCATGCAGTAGTAGGAAACTATTTTAGTTTCTAAATTCTGAAACATTCAAGTTTAAAATAGGAATATTTTGAAGTAGTGTTGGGAACTGAAGCATGAATTAGTATAATATAATGACACTTGATCAATGTGATTATATTACAGTAAGTCATGCTGAGTTTCTAAATGGAACGTGATGATTCACAGATCATAACATCATCGTGTGCCATGTTATACGACTCTTGTATTCTATTTAACCTCTAAAATATCAAGAAAATATTTCTTGATGATTCGGCCTTTTCCAAGGTATTCTAGTAATTTGACAAGTCAAGATCGTACCATCACAATTTCCTTCCTAGAACATTAACAATGTTCATTCCGAAATTCATATCTGTGAATTCTGGACCATTATAAGCGGTGCTTAATCGCAAGAAGAAGAAACGAAAGGACAAAACTCCGAAATAGAAATTGGGGTATAAATTGCAGCAAATAAAAGAGAGCATTAACTGTGAATGATAATGATTATAGAAGACAGAAGCAGAGACTTTGAAATATAAGGGAACATATAAAGCCCAACGATAAACCAGAAATTATAAACCATATATATCGATGCATATAGCAATATAAAGACACGGGAGAACTAGAAACACTATAAACCCATGAGTATAGTAGAAGTAAATAGATTCTTCCGGCGGTAGATGAAAAAGAAGAATGACCGATATGAAAGTTAGAAGTATATCGAGAATCAGAACTGGATGGAGCATATTGACGAATACTTTAAAATATGAGTTGAGGGGGAAAGAATAGAAGGTGATGAAACATGACTAGAAACTTAGAAATCAACAGATTTAACTCACACAATGGCGGAATAAGTGAATCAAACCTACTAGTGAATAGGTTAAGTTTTTTTTGTTTAATTTAGTCAAACTACAACTAAATCAAGTGTGATTAGATCAACACCTAGAGCTATTATTCACCACCTGGGTGATTTGGACTGAGAGAGAATCGAAGGAGCTCACTAGATCTGAGTGTGTGTAACAAATGAGAGGCTTAACCTAAAATGAAGAACATAAGACTTTATATACCCCTGCTGTTGACTCACCCATACGATTCATTCATCACACGTACGAGTTGGCTTCATCAGCCGTATGGGTGATCACTCACTCGTGTCTTCTCATTTAGGTTGTAATTGTGACTTAGCTCAGCACCAACTGTGCGTATGAGCCTGTCAGAAGTACTAGTGAGGCTTCACTCGTACGTCTGACTAAGTCTAACATAGTCAGACATCTAAATCTCGTTCCTGCAGTTCCTGTAACCACATACAAACACAGATAGGATAATAATGAGCAATCATGGTGGCCTGTAAACTGTTGTACCTGCAATGGACGTGGGTAGATGTCTAGGGACTTGCATAAAATGCATCAACAGAAGGTGTGAGTTGTAAGGAAACGAAGGAGGTGAATTTATAAGAAAATTCCCGACAGAACAATTAAGATGGACGATCTCATTTAAAGCGGATCCTAATTCCCTTGGTTACCGGAGAATCAAATCTTATTACGAAGATTTTCTTCAAATCCCTTGAAATCTGGGAATCAATCATATCTACGTCAAATGATAAGATGAATCTACACTTACTCATTTCACTCTTCTATGTTAACTTCATTCTTACTATTCATATAAAAGGATTGTTTATCCAAATTATTCGCTGATGATAAAACTCTAATTTTCAGCCCGTATGCATCATGAAAACATACTTATTATCATTCACAACCTTTCCACTCAAATTTCGGGACGAAATTTCTTTAACGGGTAGGTACTGTGATAACCCGGAAATTTCCAACCAAATTTAAACTTTAAATCTTTATATATTCCCGACACGATAAGCAAAATTTGTAAGTTGAATCTCAAAAATTTTAAACTGTGTTCATACATTCATTTAACCTCGACCAAATTCCAAAGATTCACGAACCATTATAGGAACGGATATGATTATATATGTATATATGTATATATTATAACTTGAAAACATTAACAAAGTATTAGACGTATAATACTTTACATAAACTTATTTGTTTCGAAATATATATATTCAAATCGTTATCGATGGGATAGAAGATGTTATCAAATGATTGACTTAACAGATACATTGAAATAGGATTACGAGTCTCTATTAAGAGGTCCACTTTGATTTATAAAACCTTTCCTTTTTAACGATATCCGGAATATTTGATAAAAGTGATTTACAAAAGTGTCATTAACGTGAGTTAGTCAAAAGTTAGGAATCATTTCCGTTTAAATTTCAAAAATATACTTTACTTGATTAACTCGTGTCCCTAGATAAACAACCCTTTAGTTTTCACATTAAAAACAGTATTTGGTGAAATAACTACTATTATTTAAAAACGAGTTAAATAAAACGAACTTTGAAAAATATTTGATTTTGAAAAAAAATAACTAAATAATACATCATTAGTTAAAATATTTCAAATATATTTATTATGTACGAATTTACAATTCTAAATAAAAATATATATATTTTAACTTAGTCATAAGACGTCCTGATTTAAAATAATATATTTTGACAAACAACGAGTCACTGATTTATAGAAGCAAATGACCACAACGCTCAATTTTATAAGTTACATTTATTATAAGGTAATTTTTTTGATAAGTAAGTCAAATTAATGATAAGGGTACACGTCGCATAACGTAAAAGGCTAGTTATCTAAACGTACGAACGAGCGCTCGAAAAACCGAAAGTGGTACATGAGTCGAGTGACAACGTACGAGTCATTTGAGTAAAAATTACATTTTTACCATGCACGTAAATATAATATAATATATAATTAATTATATAGATTAAATATTAATTTATATATAACATTAATTATAAAACAAGGGTACGTTCAAAACCATATTCCAAGTTCAAAACCATGTTCCATTATTTATTCGTGCGTACGCATAGTGGCAAATTATATCTATAAAACCAACTCGATCAGGATCCAGTTTTCACTCTTTATCTCTCTCAAGATTTATACACATATATTTATATTATAAATATTTTTATTAAGATTAATATTTTTATTAATCTAATTATTATCACTAGAAGTATTATTATTAGTATTAATATACATAAAATACTACGACGAGGTCATGAGCGGGTCATTTCAAGACAAGTTTTGCGAGTAGGATAGGGCTAAGGAAATTATGGGTTATAGCCATAGAGGTGATGGGTATGGTTCATGGGTGTGTTCGTGAGGTCAACCTAGTATTTATCGTCTCCGTGGCGTCTACGTACCTTTCCTGCAATATTGAATCTCAATATTGATATGTGAGTACACGTAAATTAACTTTTATATATTAATAGTGTATCCCTGACTAGTGCTCGAGTATTTAGGATTATGCATGCTTGTACTTTTGATATTGCCCTTAGATAGGTTATGTTGAATCTTAAATTAGTTACCTATGCGGTTGAGATAAGGTATAAGATATGCATGTCGTTGGAAAGTTAGCGAAAAATTAAGAACTTTTCATTTAGATGTCGAATGGATTCGATGAACGGATTAGAAGTTATAGTCAATTGAAGTTTTGATATTATTATTAAAAATGATTATTTTCATCGTCGTTATTATCGTCGTTCTAATTTTTATCAAATTATTATTATTATTATTATTATTACTATTATTATTATAATTATTATTATTATTATTATTATTATTATTATTATTATTAATATTCTTATTATCAATAAAAAGTATTATCATTAAAAATTGTTATTTTTATTATTATTACTATTGTTAAAGTTATAATTAGTATTATTATTATTATTATTAATCATTAAAATAGTTATTAGTAATATCATTATCATAACATTTATTATTATTAGTATTATAATATTAAGTGACACTTAATTATTATAACTACTATTATTATCATCAAAATGAACGCGAAATGAAAGACGATTTAAAAGTTACTAACAAATCGATTAGGAAATAATGAGTATGGGTATCATGATAAAATTTAAAATATTGTAAGACATTGATATAGATAAAATTATCATTTTTCATTATTCTTATCACTATTATTATTAAAAGAATTATTAATATTAAAAATATCATTTTTACAAAAATTATTATTTTTAAGAGGAATATCATTTTTAATATAAAATTTCATTATTATGATGAATTAGAACTATCATTTTATCATAACATCATTTTTAGTAAATATAAAAATTAATATTTTTATTAATAGGATAATAATCATTATTATTACAAAATAATACAACTTTTACTTATTACTATTACCAATGTTATTTTATCAAATAAATATGTAATACAAATAATATAATTACCATAATAAAACCTATCGTAATATTTTTATGATATCAAATGAACTTTATAAATTTTATTACTTAAGATATATAAAAGTATATTATTATATAAATTATATTTGTTAATAAAAGAATTATATTATTTACTCTAGTAATTCTTTTAAAAATATAAAACGACGATGTTTAAAATATATTATAATCATGTATAAATTTTGGAAATCATTTTGAGTCAAATTGACTTTTATTGACTTTTATATATTAGTCTCGAGCATTAGGATTGTGGTACACTATGACCTGACCTAATTGTTAGACAAATTTTGACCAACTTATATATATATAATTAATTTAGGTTCGTGAATTCGAGGCCAACCTTGCACTTGTTCAATGACGTTATATGTATTTTTACTACTAAATACAGTATGGTGAGTTTCATTTGATTCCCTTTTACTCTTTATATTTTTGGGCTGAGAATACATGCACAATTTTTATAAATGTTTTTACGAAATAGACACAAGTAATCGAAACTACATTCTGTGGTTGAATTATCGAAATCGAATATGCCCCTTTTTATTAAGTCTGGTAATCTAAGAATTAGGGAACAGACACCCTAATTGACGCGAATCCTAAAGATAGATCTATTGGGCCTAACAAACCCCATCCAAAGTACCGGATGCTTTAGTACTTCGAAATTTATATCATGTCCGAAGGAGGATCCCGGAATGATGGGGATATTCTTATATGTATCTAGTTAATGTCGGTTACCGGGTGTTCACCATATGAATGATTATTTTTGTCACTATGCATGGGACGTATATTTATGAGAACTGGAAATGAAATTCTTGTGGTCTATTAAAATGATGGAAATAAATGATTATGATAAACTAATGAACTCACCAACCTTTTGGTTGACACTTTAAAGCATGTTTATTCTCAGGTATTAAAGAAATCTTCCGCAGTGCATTTGCTCATTTTAAAGATATTACTTGGAGTCTTTCATAGCGTATTTCGAAGAACGTTGCATTCGAGTCATTGAGTTCATCAAAGATTATTATTAAATTAATTTATAGTTGGATAGTGGATATTATGAAATGGTATCATGCCTGTCAATTTTCGATGTAAATAAAGTTTGTCTTTTAAAAACGAATGCAATGTTTGTAAAATGTATCATATAGAGGTCAAATACCTCGCAATGTAATCAACTATTGTGAATCGTTTATAATGTATATGAACGGGTCCTTTCAGTTGGTATCAGAGCGGTGGTCTTAGCGAACCAGGTCTGCATTAGTGTGTCTAACTGATAAGTCGTTAGGATGCATTAGTGAGTCTGGACTTCGACCGTGTCTGCATGTCAAAAGTTTTGCTTATCATTTTGTGTCGAAAATCATTTATTTATCATCCGTAGGAAATTACCTGCTTATCATTCTTAAGTCTAGACACATCTTACTGCATTGATTACATGAATGGTGTATAGACAAAATTCATATCATATCGTATCTGCTAAATCATATCTTAACGTATCTATCACTGTAAACTTTGCCTGACATATTCCTTAAATTCTTCCATAATCTACGAAATCTTTTGCTCTATATATATATAGATATTCTATGTAATTAGAATACTATCCGATAGCCGGAAATCATTTCAATCGAAAAATCCTTTATTTAATCGTACGAAATGGAATTCGTCATTAATTTAAGTTCCTCGGATTCCGAAATGGAATCCCACTCAAGGTCCGAAAGCAGTGTGACCGGAATGGATCAACCAATCAGTCATCACCTATTCTGGATGAATTGGGGATGGGTTCGTAGCCTCCTCAATCATTGGAGACAAGAAGAAGGTGATCCCTTCCATCCACCACATTGCCCTCTTGACGAAGAACCTGAAGCACTTACCGGCGAACCTGTCCGAAACACCATTTTCTCGCTCATTTCCAGAATATCTCATCACGATTATATATTACATCAAATTTTAGATTTTATTTATCCGCTCGTCCGAACCGACAATCACCCCGGTGTAATAGAAGAAGTCAACGAGCTTCGCGCTCGGGTAGTGGCTTTAGAGAACATGGTGCAAAGGTTACAAACACCAGCAGCAGTATTAGCAGCATAACCAGTACCACCATCATCAACGCCAACATTACCATTACCACCCCCAACCACAACCGCGTCGTAAACCTCAACTTCACAATCTGTCCCACGAGCATCAACGTCATACGTACCATAGATACCAAGGAGTACCAACAACAATAACTGACGAAGTATTAATTCATAACTTCATTGGAGAAACATTCCGCGGATTATGTAATCTCTAAAGTCTTAGAGATTATCTAATTTAGCCCTAACCATAAATCAGTTAAGCGAACCAAAATGATAGAAGGAAGAGTAGAAACCCTGACAAAAATGGTGTGTGATTAACAAGCTAAACTTGCTTTACCAACAGCATCAACAGTACCGTCAGCGTTACCAGCATCGTCAGTACAGTCAACATCCGAATCAACAACACCGATAATATCACAAACTCCGCAGTTCAAGAATCACTGTGGACATCATTACGAATCAATAACGTGTATATTGTATCAACGAGTTATGAAAAATTAACTTAATCCCTCTAAAGAAATTATATGTATATTATATATATATAATTTGAAATAAATCTTTCCGTGCTAAGCTATTGTGTGTGAATCTTAACTACTCGGTTAATTCATATTACAAATATGCAATAATGTACGTCCTTCGGCCGCAATTTAACCAGCGTTAACTACAATCTCTGTCGCAATTCAACAAATTCCAATTCATAATAAATCAAGTATATATTTGATTTTACACTTTCATCATCGATCTACCCGAAACTTTTCAGATAACATCATTCGTACTTTGTGAAATTCACAAGAATTCCACGAACCGAACATCATACATCAACAAATAATGAAGTATTGATTCATAATTTCAATGTCATTAAAGAAATACTGCGTAAAAGTTAGGTACTTTTTAAAGCCTTTAGGGATTATTCAATTCTAGCTTCAACCGTAAATCAAATGAGTTTAATTTAACATTAACTCATTAAATCTATGTTACATCTGAAGAAAATATACATATATATATTTTCATAAAGACTGTAATAAAATTCTTTTGTACAAAATATTAATTGTGAAATTTTTTTTAACGGGTAGGTAATACCCGAGAGATATATAAATTCATAATTAATATGTTACATTCTTCGAATCTGATTCAGCAAATCATCCATTATACTCCCTACTTTCACAACAATATACATTCTTTTATAGAAATCAAAACAACCATACTCATTCAGAATTTAATTACATATTCTGATTTTGAAATCTCAAAATTCAACTCGAGATATGACCAAAATCATCACTCTTAGATCCTTACATCTTTCACAAGCTATATTTTGACTTCAAAACTGTGTTAGAACATCAAATGTATGTTAACGATTACAATCTGTGTTCAAACCCTTCGAAAATTTCTGAAGACACTTCGAATGATGAGCAATCGAGATGATGATCCAACCACATGTTACCCACAGTTATGTACCCGAAAAAATCTTGAAATCAAAGTAAAAGTTTAAACAACGTATCCGCGTAAGATTCTTTGGCATTTATTAGCAAAAATAACTTTGCGACTCCTATTCAAAGTAGCCAGTTTTGTCACAGCTCCAGCAAGTCAACTTTGACTTTTCAGTCAGACTAACCTTATTATAACCTTGAGATATACACCATCGTTACCAGGGAATCTTTTACATTCCATCACATTATTAGCAGATGTACCAGCAACTTCATTACCCTTTGACTTTAGCCTCTCCAAAAAGTCATTATAATTATTCATTGAAACCCCATCATTTACTCATTCGCATCTTGTAATGAGAATTGCCATACGAATCATTGGGAATTAGCAATAAGTATTTTGAAATCTAGCAGCATGTCTACGCCAACAGTTATAGGTGTATATATAACATCTATCTTCTGGACTTAATTTGAATGTGAAGTTTTTAAAAAATACTCCGAACTAAGAATTGGTTCTCCGAAAATGGAAAAAATGCTGATGAAGCAGTAAAAACTATAAACGACTTTAAACGGTAAAAGCTGGATGATAATGATGAAGTGTGCTGGCAAAGCGCAGAAAAAGAGAAGACTTGGAACTGGAAAACGGATTGAGCAAAGTAGGAAGGAGGCTGTGGACAAATTACAAAGACTGAACCTGACTTCAAAGGATCCAAATGATTCAGTACCTGCTGAAGTCATTAACGAATACCTTGCTCCTGACTCTAAACCCATGCGGATAATATTCTTCATCATCCTCTGATATTAGAAATTCTAAAATATCATCATATCTTTCATTATAAATATCCTCCACATTTATGAAGATATTTTCTTAATTTTTCTTATTTGAAATCATTTACCTCTTCGCGCTATCTGTATTACATCATAAAAAAAACTATTTTAGTTTCTAAATTCTGAAACATTCAAGTTTAAAATAGGAATATTTTGAAGTAGTGTTGGGAACTGAAGCATGAATTAGTATAATATAATGACACTTGATCAATGTGATTATATTACAGTAAGTCATGCTGAGTTTCTAAATGGAACGTGATGATTCACAGATCATAACATCATCGTGTGCCATGTTATACGACTCTTGTATTCTATTTAACCTCTAAAATATCAAGAAAATATTTCTTGATGATTCGGCCTTTTCCAAGGTATTCTAGTAATTTGACAAGTCAAGATCGTACCATCACAATTTCCTTCCTAGAACATTAACAATGTTCATTCTGAAATTCATATCTGTGAATTCTGGACCATTATAAGCGGTGCTTAATCGCAAGAAGAAGAAACGAAAGGACAAAACTCCGAAATAGAAATTGGGGTATAAATTGCAGCAAATAAAAGAGAGCATTAACTGTGAATGATATTGATTATAGAAGACAGAAGCAGAGACTTTGAAATATAAGGGAACATATAAAGCCCAACGATAAACCAGAAATTATAAACCATATATATCGATGCATATAGCAATATAAAGACACGGGAGAACTAGAAACACTATAAACCCAAGAGTATAGTAGAAGTAAATAGATTCTTCCGGCGGTAGATGAAAAAGAAGAATGATCGATATGAAAGTTAGAAGTATATCGAGAATCAGAACTGGATGGAGCATATTGATGAATACTTTAAAATATGAGTTGAGGGGGAAAGAATAGAAGGTGATGAAACATGACTAGAAACTTAGAAATCAACAGATTTAACTCACACAATGGCGGAATAAGTAAATCAAACCCACTAGTGAATAGGTTAAGTTTTTTTTTGATTAATTTAGTCAAACTACAACTAAATCAAGTGTGATTAGATCAACACCTAGAGCTATTATTCACCACCTGGGTGATTTGGATTGAGAGAGAATCGAAGGAGCTCACTAGATCTGAGTGTGTGTAACAATGAGAGGCTTAACCTAAAATGAAGAACATAAGACTTTATATACCCCTGCTGTTGACTCACCCATACGATTCATTCATCACACGTACGAGTTGGCTTCATCAGCCGTATGGGTGATCACTCACTCGTGTCTTCTCATTTAGGTTGTAATTGTGACTTTGCTCAGCATCAACTGTGCGTATGAGCCTGTCAGAAGTACTAGTGAGGCTTCACTCGTACGTCTGACTAAGTCTAACATAGTTAGACATCTAAATCTCGTTCCTGCAGTTCCTGTAACCACATACAAACACGGATAGGATAATAACGAGCAATCATGGTGGCCTGTAAACTGTTGTACCTGCAATGGACGTGTGAGTTGTAAGGAAATGAAGGAGGTGAATTTATAAGAAAATTCCCGACAGAACAATTAAGATGGACGATCTCATTTAAAGCGGATCCTAATTCCCTTGGTTACCGGAGAATCAAATCTTATTACGAAGATTTTCTTCAAATCCCTTGAAATCTGGGAATCAATCATATCTATGTCAAATGATAAGATGAATCTACACTTACTCATTTCACTCTTCTATGTTAACTTCATTCGTACTATTCATATAAAAGGATTGTTTATCCAAATTATTCGCTGATGATAAAACTCTAATTTTCAGCCCGTATGCATCATGAAAACATACTTATTATCATTCACAACCTTTCCACTCAAATTTCGGGACGAAATTTCTTTAACGGGTAGGTACTGTGATAACCCGGAAATTTCCCACCAAATTTAAACTTTAAATCTTTATATATTCCTGACACGATAAGCAAAGTTTGTAAGTTGAATCTCAAAAATTTTAAACTGTGTTCATACATTCATTTAACCTCGACCAAATTCCAAAGATTCACGAACCATTATAGGAACGGATATGATTATATATGTATATATGTATATATTATAACTTGAAAACATTAACAAAGTATTAGACGTATAATACTTTACATAAACTTATTTGTTTCGAAATATATATATTCAAATCGTTATCGATGGGATTAGAAGATGTTATCAAATGATTGACTTAACAGATACATTGAATTAGGATTACGAGTCTCTATTAAGAGGTCCACTTTGATTTATAAAACCTTTCCTTTTTAACGATATCCGTAATATTTGATAAAAGTGATTTACAAAAGTGTCATTAACGTGAGTTAGTCAAAAGTTAGGAATCATTTCCGTTTAAATTTCAAAAATATACTTTACTTGATTAACTCGTGTCTCTAGATAAACAACCCTTTAGTTTTCACATTAAAAACAGTATTTGGTGAAATAACTACTATTATTTAAAAACGAGTTAAATAAAACGAACTTTAAAAAATATTTGATTTTGAAAAAAAAACTAAATAATACATCATTAGTTAAAATATTTCAAATATATTTATTATGTACGAATTTACAATTCTAAATAAAAATATATATATTTTAACTTAGTCATAAGACGTCCTGATTTAAAATAATATATTTTGACAAACAACGAGTCACTGATTTATAGAAGCCAATGACCACAACGCTCAATTTTATAAGTTACATTTATTATAAGGTAATTTTTTTGATAAGTAAGTCAAATTAATGATAAGGGTACACGTCGCATAACGTAAAAGGCTAGTTATCTAAACGTACGAACGAACGCTCGAAAAATCGAAAGTGGTACATGAGTCGAGTGACAACGTACGAGTCATTTGAGTAAAAATTACATTTTTACCATGCACGTAAATATAATATAATATATAATTAATTATATAGATTAAATATTAATTTATATATAACATTAATTATAAAACAAGGGTACGTTCAAAACCATATTCCAAGTTCAAAACCATGTTCCATTATTTATTCGTGCGTATGCATAGTGGCAAATTATATCTATAAAACCAACTCGATCAGGATCCAGTTTTCACTCTTTATCTCTCTCAAGATATATACACATATATTTATATTATAAATATTTTTATTAAGATTAATATTTTTATTAATCTAATTATTATCACTAGAAGTATTATTATTAGTATTAATATACATAAAATACTACGACGAGGTCATGAGCGGGTCATTTCAAGACAAGTTTTGCGAGTAGGATAGGGCTAAGGAAATTATGGGTTATAGCCATAGAGGTGATGGGTATGATTCATGGGTGTGTTCGTGAGGTCAACCTAGTATTTATCGTCTCCGTGGCGTCTACGTACCTTTCCTGCAATATTGAATCTCAATATTGATATGTGAGTACACGTAAATTAACTTTTATATATTAATAGTGTATCCCTGACTAGTGCTCGAATTTAGGATTATGCATGCTTGTACTTTTGATATTGCCCTTAGATAGGTTATGTTGAATCTTAAATTAGTTACCTATGCGGTTGAGATAAGGTATAAGATATGCATGTCGTTGGAAAGCTAGCGAAAAATTAAGAACTTTTCATTTAGATGTCGAATGGATTCGATGAACGGATTAGAAGTTATAGTCAATTGAAGTTTTGATATTATTATTAAAAATGAATATTTTCATCGTCGTTATTATCGTCGTTCTAATTTTTATCAAATTATTATTATTATTATTATTATTATTATTATTATTATCAATAAAAAGTATTATCATTAAAAATTGTTATTTTTATTATTATTACTATTGTTAAAGTTATAATTAGTATTATTATTATTATTATTATTATTATTAATCATTAAAATAGTTATTAGTAATATCATTATCATAACATTTATTATTATTAGTATTATAATATTAAGTGACACGTAATTATTATATCTACTATTATTATCATCAAAATGAACGCGAAATGAAAGACGATTTAAAAGTTACTAACAAATCGATTAGGAAATAATGAGTATGGGTATCATGATAAAATTTAAAATATTGTAAGACATTGATATAGATAAAATTATCATTTTTCATTATTCTTATCACTATTATTATTAAAAGTATTATTAATATTAAAAATATCATTTTTACAAAAATTATTATTTTTAAGAGGAATATCATTTTTAATATAAAATTTCATTATTATGATGAATTAGAACTATCATTTTATGATAACATCATTTTTAGTAAATATAAAAATTAATATTTTTATTAATAGGATAATAATCATTATTATTACAAAATAATACAACTTTTACTTATTACTATTACCAATGTTATTTTATCAAATAAATATGTAATACAAATAATATAATTACCATAATAAAACCTATCGTAATATTTTTATGATATCAAATGAACTTTATAAATTTTATTACTTAAGATATATAAAAGTATATTTTTATATAAAATTATATTTGTTAATAAAAGAATTATATTATTTACTCTAGTAATTCTTTTAAAAATATAAAACGACGATGTTTAAAATATATTATAATCATGTATAAATTTTGGAAATCATTTTGAGTCAAATTGACTTTTGTATATTAGTCTCGAGCATTAGGATTGTGGTACACTATGACCTGACCTAATTGTTAGACAAATTTTGACCAACTTATATATATATAATTAATTTAGGTTCGTGAATTCGAGGCCAACCTTGCACTTGTTCAATGACGTTATATGTATTTTTACTACTAAATACAGTATGGTGAGTTTCATTTGATTCCCTTTTACTCTTTATATTTTTGGGCTGAGAATACATGCGCAATTTTTATAAATGGTTTTACGAAATAGACACAAGTAATCGAAACTACATTCTGTGGTTGAATTATTGAAATCGAATATGCCCCTTTTTATTAAGTCTGGTAATCTAAGAATTAGGGAACAGACACCCTAATTGACGCGAATCCTAAAGATAGATCTATTGGGCCTAACAAACCCCATCCAAAGTACCGGATGCTTTAGTACTTCGAAATTTATATCATGTCCGAAGGAGGATCCCGGAATGATGGGGATATTCTTATATGTATCTAGTTAATGTCGGTTACCAGGTGTTCACCATATGAATGATTATTTTTGTCTCTATGCATGGGACGTATATTTATGAGAACTGGAAATGAAATTCTTGTGGTCTATTAAAATGATGGAAATAAATGATTATGATAAACTAATGAACTCACCAACCTTTTGGTTGACACTTTAAAGCATGTTTATTCTCAGGTATTAAAGAAATCTTCCACTGTGCATTTGCTCATTTTAAAGATATTACTTGGAGTCTTTCATAGCATATTTCGAAGAACGTTGCATTCGAGTCATTGAGTTCATCAAAGATTATTATTAAATCAATTTATAGTTGGATAGTGGATATTATGAAATGGTATGCATGCCTGTCAATTTTCGATGTAAAGAAAGTTTGTCTTTTAAAAACGAATGCAATGTTTGTAAAATGTATCATATAGAGGTCAAATACCTCGCAATGTAATCAACTATTGTGAATCGTTTATAATGTATATGAACGGGTCCTTTCAAGTAACATGCAGTAATATAACACAGTAGCATGCAGCAGGTTCCGCAGAAACAAGTAAACGAGCAAGTTGTAGATTAGTCATATTAGTGAATCTTACTCGACTCGGTCAAGACTCACTAATGCAACCTAATTCCCTACAACCAATGCTCAGATACCAAATGTGATGCCCCGTACAAAACCATCGTGTACAATTCGTCAACAACAGGATCTTTACACGGTCAAATACTACATGCTGTTTGAAAACCAGTTTTGCATTCATAAAAAGATAGCGTTTACAAAAGATAACGTGACACAAAGATCGTTACAAAGTCATTATTTGAAAATAACATAAATTACAAATGCAAGATAAAAGTTTCATGGTTGAGTCATCTCTAAGTAATGCATCCGAAAACTAACACAGTAGGTCCATAACAGCAAGTCTATAACACCAAGATAGCAAGTATAACAGCGGAAGCAACATCGTCTAAGCACCTGAGAAATGCACGCTTAAAAGTCAACATTGTGATAACCCGGAAAATTTCTGATAAAATTTAAACAAAACCTCTACATGATTTCATTTAACTTCGAACGAATTCCGACGATTCACGAACAAATAATTTTAAAACTTGAAATATAATAATTGTTATAACTAAAAATGTAAAACTTTATACAAAATAATATTATTACTTTTATTATTATTATTAATATTAATATTAATATCAGTATTAGTTATATTATTATTTGCAATATATAATGTGATACATTTAAATTGTTATATTATTAATATTGCTAGTATTATTGTTATCATTATTATAATTAATAATAAAATTATGATTACTATTATTTATTCATTATCATTATTAAAAATAAGTGTTATTATAAAAATATCATTTACTTTTAATAATATTATTATTTTTATTAACATAATTATTAATAAATATCATTCTTTTTATTTATATTAGTATTCTTATACTAAAAGCATTATTATTGTTATTATTATTAATACAATTATTACTATTATTATTAATATGATTATTAATATAATTATTATTAATTTGTATTATTATTAATATAATTATTAATTATTAATTATTAAATAAATAAAAAATTGAAAAGAGATAGATACCTAATTTAGGTCACGTATTTTTTTAATTATTGTGTGTGATCTGCTTTTTAATTTTTTATCTGAATCATGATTTCCAAATCTGCCTTTAATTATTTTAAGTTGATCATATCTGTTTTTTTATCAGCTTTTTTATATATATATATTTCTGTTGTATGTGGTCTGTGTCGACACCCATCAAATTATATAAATCAATCGATCCAATCCCAACTGATAAGCAATACATTCGTTTTCTCCACCCTCAATTATCAATTACAACTAATTTCAAACCGATTTCTATTGTCAGATTAATCAAATTTTCTTTTTAATATCACAATACCTCTGTTTTGAATTATAAATAGCAATAGATCGAATTCAAATGAATTTTAAAAATGTAATAATGCAGGATTGTTAGGAATCTCCTATACAATCTATCTGGAAAGTTTCATCCTTCAAATCACCGAATTGAATTTGAATTTTTGAGTCAAACTTTTAAATCAAAAAGTCAACTGTCGTGTTCATCACAAAATTCGAACTCAATTTGATGTTTCAAGGTCAATTGAGAATTCATAGAGTTTCTAGGTATGATTTACAACCTATTTCATGTAGAAATCGTGGTCTAAAATAGTCTCAAATTTAAAATCAGTGTTTGAGTTTTTTTTAGTGTTCTTCGTAATATTTTTTTCTGTTATACGTATTTTTTTTCTTTCTTCTTCTGTTCTGTTAATCAACCCTACAGCTGATTAATTATATTTCAAATTCAAGTCTAAAATCAAAACATTTAAAGTATTGGGTTGAGTACTACCTCTAGTCGATTTTTTTTTTTGAAGAAGATGAAGAAAACAGAAAATGGGATAAATAAATTTATAATCCATAATAAATCAGAAAAGGTATAGCAGAGCAATGGTTTGGGGATGTTTACGGGTTAACGAGAGGTCGTGGGTTCGAGCCCGGTCTTAGACATGTTCTTTTTAGAAAAGCTTATTAAGGTAGTTTTCATTTCTATAATAATAATAATAATAATAATAATAATAATAATAATAATATTAATAATAATAATAATAATAATAATAATAATAATAATTATTATTATTATTATTATTATTATTATTATTATTATTATTATTATTATTATTGTTGTTGTTGTTGTTGTCGTTGTTATTATTATTATAATTATTATTATTATTACTATTAACATCATTAAAAGAATTATTATTAATATCATTAAAGTTATTATTAGTAATATCAATATGATTAAAATTATTATTATTATCGTTATTGTTATTACTAGTATTAGTATTATTATTATTAATAACATGATTTTAAAACTCTTATTATCATGTTTATTATTATTATCATTATTATCAATACTAGAATTATAATAACTATATGTTTATCATTATCATCATTATTAATATTATTACTACTACTGTTAATATTATTATTATGATAACAATTATTATTTCTTACAAATACCATTATATTACCTATTATTATATTTTAATATTATATTAATTATATTTACAAAATAAGACTTACTATATTAATGAACTAATGATGAAAATGAGTTAACATATATTTAAAAATATATAAAAACAATATATATATATATATATATATATATATATATATATATATATATATATATATATAATTATTAGTGATATATATATATATATATATATATATATATATATATAATTAGTGATATATATATATATATATATATATATATATATATATATATATATATATATATATATATATCACTAATAATTATATACAAGTTTATTTGATTACGATGTTTTAATATATATAAAACTGGTATAGGTTCGTGAATCCGAGGACAACTCCGCACTTGTTCAGTGCCATCATACACATAATTACTACAAACTATTGTATCGTATCGTGAGTTCATGTGCTCCCTTTTTATCTATATTTTTGGGCTGAGAATACATGCGCAACTTTTATAACTGTTTTACGTTTAGACACAAGTACTCAAACTTTTATGCTATATACGTGCTTTGGCATGCTAAATCCCCACCGTAATATCGTTAATTGCTGAGGTATAAGATGCAAGATTAGTTATTGTGAGTAGCGCTACTGAGAGTGACGTCTCTAGCCAGTTGACCGTTGGTCTTTGGCTACATAATAATGATTCAACGACATGAATAACAAGTGTCACGGGGTAACTTTGTTTAGTCACGATATTACAAACATCAACTCTTTCAATTGATATATTTGGTATCAATCAACTTTAAACTGAAATCTTGTGGTCTAATGCTATACTGAACTATTGATTTATGATAAACCTATGAACTCACTCAACCTCGTGTTGACTTTTTAAGCATGTTTATTCTTAGGTCCTACATAATGCTTCCGCTGTGTATTTGCTAATTGAAAGCAACATTTCAACAAGTCATTCATGGATAATTTGAAAGACTTACACTTGCTAAATTGATGATGATTGCTTGCTATGCTTGGAGTCTTCATTACATATCATATCAATTAAAGACATTTAATGCGTTGTTCATTATATACAATGTAACCTATTTATCTTCCGCTGCAAAACTCAATATAATGTCTCATATAGAGTCGTTCTCGTTTATACAACTGTGATTTGATATAATTAGTCACAAATACCCCAGGCCCTATTTGGGGGTGTGACAGAAATGGTATCAGAGAAGTTTGTTGTAGAGAACCAGGATTGCATTTTAAGTGTGCCTTATACAATTAGGTACCTTAGCAATGTAGGACTACAACTTTCCTTGACCATAGTGCCTTTAATTGTTGCTTTTAATTGTTAAATGCCACACTATACCTTAGAAACTATGCTTATTAAATTCTTTAATCTTTCTTAGAATTCCGAGCTAATCTAAGAACTCTGCTCACTTTCCTAAGTACTATCCAATTCCGCCACCATATTTAAATGCGAAACCATGATTTCTGAAATTCTCGACATTCATTTGCCATCTATCATGGTTTAGTGTATTACATATGTATTAAATGAAATGTTATCCATGATTCTTGAAATATCTACTATTCATATTCATTACTTTCAGAATCTTTGCTTTCTCATTATTTTTTATCATTGAATTTTCTTGACGGGTGGCGTCTACGAAACTCTGGAATGGAAGGGTTTGGATTACTGATTTAAAGGATCCTATAGCTCAAGCCCCTAGACCTGAATAGGCCACTACGAATTGAAAGTCTTTAATCGAAAGTATATCTATCAATCCATGTTGGAAATCATTTGCTTAATAATTAAAGTCTCGACACGTCGTACTCCAATTATTGCATAAATGGAGTATAGACAAATCATATCTTATCATATCTATCCCGATAAACTTTTTCTAACACTTTTCCTAAACTTCCTCCGTAAATTACGGAAATCTTTTTGCTATATATACGTATTCAAGGAGACGAATATACCATTCAGTATCCAGCACCCAATTCATATCAAACCCTATCCCAAACACATAATATGGATTCCTCGAACTCCTCGAGCTCCAATGGCAGCGTAATCGGAACAAACGAACCAATCAGCCATCATCTATTCTGGATGAATTGGGGATGGGTTCGTAGCTAACTTAATCAATGGAGGCGAGAAGAAGGAGATCCCTTTCACCAACCGAATTCACCACTTGGTGAAGAGCCTGAAGCACTTACCGGCGAACCAGTTCGAAACACCATTTTCTCTCTTCTTACCAGGGTATCTCGTCACGATTATATAATATCGAAGATTCTAGATCTTATTCATCCTCTTGTCCGAACCGCCAATCATCCAGGAATGATGGAAGAAGTCAACGAGCTTCGCGCTCGAGTAACGGCTTTGGAGAATATGGTGCAAAATCTAAGAGCATCAGCAGCACCAGCAGCATAACCAGCACCACTAGTACCATCAGCATCACCACCAACAGCACCATCTTCACCAACAACAAACATCCGCATCCCACAACACACTTAGTACCTCAAACATCAACATCATACGCCCCATAGATATCAAGGAATATTACTAATAATGAGTTAAGATGTATTGACTCATTCTTCCTATATATGTATACTTTATATATATATATATATATATATATATATATATATATATATATATATATATATATATATATATAATATATATATATATATATATATAATATATATATATATATATATATATATATATATATATATATATATATATATATATATATATATATATATATATATATATATATATATATATATATGATTTGGAACAATAATAAATCTTTTTGTACTAAGCTATTACGTGTGAATCTTAACTAGTATGTACTACTTGGTTAATTCATATCACTAATATGCTATGATGTACATCCTTCGTTAATGACTTAACAATCGTTAATCACTGCTTCAACACAATAAACTCCATTTCATAATAAACCAAGTGTATTACTCAAATACATGATTGATTGTATTCTTTCATTTTTGATGTACTCGAAACTTTCTAGAAAACATCAATCATGCATTACGAATTTCACAAGAATTTCACGAGCATCAACATCATATACCGAGGTATATCAATAACAATGAATGATGAAGTATTGATTCATAACTTCATTAAAGAAATATTCCACGACGATTATGTAATCTCTCAACATTTGAAGATTATTTATTCTCGTTCCAACCGTAAATCAAATGAGTTTAATATTATATTAACTCATTAAATCCATGATTACATCTGAAGAAAAATATATATGTACGTATATTTTCATAAAGACTGTAATTAAAACTCTTTTGTACAAACTGTTAATTGTGAAAATATTTTAACGGGTAGGTAATACCCTAGAAATATTTATATCTCACATTAATATGTTACATTATGTGACAACCCGGAAATTTCCAACCAAATTTAAACTTTAATCTTTATATGTTTCCGACACGATAAGCAATATTTGTTAAGTTAAATTTCAAGAATTTTAAACTATGTTCATACATTCATTCAACCTCGACCAAGTTCCAACGATTCACGAACCATTAAACGAATATGATTATATATGTATATGTGTATATATATTATAACTTGAAACGTAAACAAAATATTAGATTAAATACTTTATATGATTGTATCTGTTTTCAAAATGTTTATCAATGGAATTAGAAGATAACATCAAATGATTGAATTATCAGATATATTGAATTATGATTACAAGTCTCTGTTGAAAGGCCCACGTTGATTTGAGAAATCTTTCCATTTTAACAATATTCGGAAAATGGTAAAGTGATTTATAAATAAGAACAAATTGTCAATCATTGAGAACTAGATAAAGGATAGTGGAAGATTGAATCTCATAAAGACTCGATTGATCTATTTAGTTTCAAACGTACAAAAACGTTTTCAGTTTAAAAAGAACTTTATTATTAAAACGTATATAACTTTTATAAATATCTAGAACCACTTTTGACAACTCATTACTTAACTAGTATGATAAAGATAACAATATTTATATTTTATTTTATTAAACGATTTAAATTAATATTATATATATTTATACGCGTATTATACGTACATAGTTTTATACTTACTATACTTAAACTTTACCTTTACTTTATTTTTACTTTACTTTAACTTTAATAATTCACTTTAATAATTCATACTTTAATAATTCACTTTAATAATTCATACTTTAATAATTCATACTTTAATAATTCACTTTAATAATTCATACTTTAATAATTCACTTTAATAATTCAAAAATCTATTATAAATAGAATTCATTAGGTTTCATTATTTCATAGAAACTTGAAAATATTTTTCTCTAAACTCTCTCAATCGATTTACATATATATATTTACTCCGTATTATTTCAAGATATTATTTGTATACATAAAATATTACGACGGAGTGCTGTTCGAGTGATTTCGAAATTGTTTTTCGAGTAGGATAGGATTAAGGAAATTATGGGTTATAGCTATGGAGGTGATTGAGTATGGTTCATGGGTATGCTCGTGAGGTCAATATAGTGTTTATCATTTCCGTTGCGTCTACGTACCTTTCCTGCAATATTGAATCTCAATATTGATACGTGAGTACTCATAATTTAACTTTTACATACTAATAGTGTATCCCTGACTAATGCTCGAGTATTTAGGATTATGCATGCTTGTACTTTTGATATTGCCCTTAGACAGGTTAGGTTGAATCTTGAATTAGTTACACTTGCGGTTGAGATAAGGTATAAGATATGCATGTCCTTGGAAAGCTAGCGAAAAATTAAGAACTTTTCCTTTAGATATCGAATGGTTTCGATGAACGGATTAGAAGTTATAATCAATTGAATTTTCGATATTTTTATTAAAAATGATTATTATTATCGTCGTTCTAGTTTTATCTTATTATTATCATTATTATTATCTTTATCAATAAAAGGGATTTATCATTAAAAATTGTTATTTTTTTTATTATTACTATCGTTATTATCGTTAAAGTTATAATTAGTATTATTATTATTATCCAATTATTATTATTATTATTATTAGTAGTATTATTATTATTATTATCATTATTAATATATATATCATTATTTAAAAATGGTTATTGTTATTATTATTATTACTATATTATCATTAAGATAATTATTAGTATTATCGTTAATAATGTTATAGTAACTATCATTATTAATATTAGTGTAATTAAAACAAATATTTGTAACACCTAATTATTTTGATTACTATTATTATCATTATTATGAACACGATATAAAAGACGATTAAAAGCTATTAAACGAAACGATTAGGAAATAATGAGTAAGAGTATCATGATGAAATTAAAATATTATAAGATATTGATTTAGATAAAATTATCGTTCTTATTATTTTTATCATTACTATTATTATTAAAAGTATCGTTAGTATTAAAACTATCATTTTAACAAAAATTATCATTTTAATAGAAATGTCATTGTTACTATAAAATATTATTATTATTATTATTTTAAATAGAATTATTATTTTAAAGATAATATTAAAAATTATCGTAAATATTAAAGTTATCATAATTAGAATTATCGTTTTATCATAATGTCATCTTAGTAATTATAAATATTGATATTTTTATAATAATAATTATTATTACAAAATAATACAACTTTTACTTACTATCATTATAGATATTATTTTATCAAATAAATATGTGATACAAACAAATTTTACTACGTGTAATAACTTACTTTAATAATACCTATCATATTATCTTTATGATATTAAATGAACCTAGCCTATAAATTTTATTACTTAATATATATAAAAGTATATTTTATTATATAAATTTAATATAAAATTTTATTTATTAATAAATAAATTATATTATTTACTCTAATAAATCTTTTAAAAATATTTAAAAATATAAAACGACGATATTTAAACTATATATTAATCATGTATAGATTTTTGGAAATTATTTTGAGTCAAATTTACTTTTGTTGACTTTTGCATATTAGTCTCGAGCATTAGGATTGTGGTACACTATGACTTGACCTAATTTGTTAGACAAATATTGACCAACACATAAATATATATAATTAATTTAGGTTCGTGAATCCGAGGCCAACCTTGCACTTGTTCAATGACGTTATATGTATTTTTACTACGAAATACAGTATGGTGAGTTTCATTTGTCTTTTTACCCTTTATATTTTTGGGACTGAGAATACATGCGCTTTTATAAATGTTTGACAAAATAGACACAAGTAATTGAAACTACATTCTATGGTTGAATTATCGAAATCGAATATGCCTCTTTTTATTAAAGTCTGGTAATCTAAGAATTAGGGAACAGACACCCTAATTGACGCGAATCCTAAAGATAGATCTATTGGGCCTAACAAACCCCATCCAAAGTACTGGATGCTTTAGTACTTCGAAATTTATATCATGTCCGAAGGAGGATCCCGGAATGATAGGGGATATTCTTATATGTATCTAGTTAATGTCGGTTACCAGGTGTTCACCATATGAATGATTATTTTTGTCTCTATGCATGGGACGTATATTTATGAGAACTGGAAATGAAATTCTTGTGGTCTATTAAAATGATGGAAATAAATGATTATGATAAACTAATGAACTCACCAACCTTTTGGTTGACACTTTAAAGCATGTTTATTCTCAGGTGTTAAAGAATTCTTCCGCTGTGCATTTGCTCATTTTAAAGATATTACTTGGAGTCTTTCATAGCATATTTCGAAGAACGTTGCATTCGAGTCATTGAGTTCATCAAAGATTATTATTAAATCAATTTATAGTTGGATAGTGGATATTATGAAATGGTATGCATGCCTGTCAATTTTCGATGTAAAGAAAGTTTGTCTTTTAAAAACGAATGCAATGTTTGTAAAATGTATCATATAGAGGTCAAATACCTCGCAATGTAATCAACTATTGTGAATAGTTTATAATGTATATGAACGGGTCCTTTCACATTATACATTCTTCAATTCTGATTCTCATGAATTGTATTCATTCGTATTGTGTGATGAATTATCACATCAAACCACCGAAATTATCATTCATTACTTTTGAAATCAACAATGCCTATTCGTCAACCATTAGATCCGTTGACGATTACAATCAGCGTTTAATCATCTAAAAATAAAATTTCTTGAAACCATCTCGGATTGATAACCAACGATTCAGATTCGTTAACCCTAATAATGCTGATGAAGCAGCAAAAGCTATAGAAGGTCTTAAAGGCCAAAAGTTTGATGATAAAGAATGGTATAAGCTCAGATTTGGAACTAGAAAATGGATTGAGCTAACCATGAAGAAGACAGTGGACAAATCACAAGGACTAAACCTGTAATCAAAGAATCCAAATAATTCAGTATCTGCTGAAGTCATTAACAAATACCTTGCTCCTGACTCTAAACCTTTATGGACAAATCTTCTTTATCATCTTTCGATATTAGAAATTCTAAGATATCATCATATCTTTCATTATAAATATCCTCTATATTTCTGAAGATATATTCATAATGATTCTTGTCCGCAATTAATTATCTCTTTGCGATATCTTTATTACATCATAAAGGAAATTGTTTTAGTTTCTATATAATGTAAAATTCAAGTTTAAATTATAAATGTTTTGAAGAAGTGTTGGGAATTGAAGCATGAGTTAGTATAATATAATGACGTCAGACCAACGTGAATATATTACAGTAAGTCATGCTAAGTTTTTAATGGAAGATGATGATTTATAGACTTTATAATCATCATGTGCCATGTTACACGACTCTTACATTCTACTTAATCTCTAAACATATCAAGAACATATTTTCTTGATAGTTCTATCTTTTCCGGATATTCTGGTAATTTGACAAATCAAATCGTGCTATTACCTTTCCTTCTACCTTGTATATTATGATCATTCGAAACTTCATATTCTGGACCATTACTTGCTTTACAAAAGCATAAAGCTTCAACATATAAGGAAAAATATAAAGCCCGATAACAACACCGAAATTACAAACCGTGTATATCAATGCGTATAGCAATATAAAGACACGGGAGAACTAAAAACACAATAAATCCAAGAGCATAGTAGAAGTAAACTGACTCCTCTGGTGGGAGTTGGAAAAGAAGGAAGATTGTGGCGATAACCAATATAAGATTAAGAACAAGAACTGGATTGAACATATTAACAAATCTTTTGGAAGTATGAATTGAGGAAGAAAGTATAGAAGTGGTGAAAATAATGAAACGGAATAAGCTAATTTATAGCGAAATTCCAGACACAGCAATTGAGGCAATTCACCGCATTTAATTAAAGAAAATCATAATTTCCTTAATTACCGGAGAAACAAATCTTATAAAGATTACGAAGATTTCTTTAAAACCCTTGAATTCTGGAAATCAACTTTAGCTATGTCAAAAGTTAAGACGAACATTTAATTTTCTCATTTCAATCTTTTACGATAGCTTCGTTTATACTCTTCTTGTAATCGAATCGTTTCATCCATATTACCCAATGTTGATAAAACTCTATTTTTCAACTCATATTCATCATTCTTGTTGTAAACAATGACGATTTCTATCAAATTTCATGATCGTGATTTTCACGAACACCTCTCTATTTTGTCTACCCTAATATTGTGGCATAAACGCTCAAGGTTTAAATAAGCTCACTATTATTCATAACACATTTCATGTGTATTGAAATGCTTGTATAGCGTCATCATTCCTTCTTGTTAATCCTTTAAGATAACCTCCGCATTAATGATAAAATACACTTCAAAGAAGAACCTGTAGAAATTATGATTCGTGTGATTTAAACTCTTAAAACAAAACTATATTCTATCTGTTGGAATTCACGTAAGGCCCCGAGCATACCTGGGAACGTGAAAACCAAATAAAACAAAAATATCCTCACCTGTTTACAAACAACGCCGATTGATGGCAACAACTAAATTTCGGGACGAAATTTCTATTAACAGGGGGATACTGTGATAACCCGGAAAATTTCTGATAAAATTTAAACAAAACCTCTACATGATTTAATTTAACTTCGAACGAATTCCGACGATTCACTAACAAATAATTTTAAAACTTGAAATATAATAATTGTTATAACTAAAAATGTAAAACTTTATACAAAATAATATTATTACTTTTATTATTATTATTAGTATTAATATCAGTATTAGTTATATTATTATTTGCAATATATAATGTGATACATTTAAATTGTTATATTATTAATATTACTAGTATTATTGTTATCATTATTATAATTTATAATAAAATTATGATTACTATTATTTATTCATTATCATTATTAAAAATAAGTGTTATTATAAAAATATCATTTACTTTTAATAATATTATTATTTTTATTAACATAATTATTAATAAATATCATTCTTGTTATTTATATTAGTATTCTAATACTAAAAGCATTATTATTGTTATTATTATTAATACAATTATTACTATTATTATTAATATGATTATTAATACAATTATTATTAATTTGTATTATTATTAATATAATTATTAATTATTAAATAAATAAAAAATGAAAAGAGATAGATACCTAATTTAGGTCACGTATTTTTTTAATTATTATGTGTGATCTGCTTTTTAATTTTTTTATCTGAATCATGATTTCCAAATCTGCCTTTAATTATTTTAAGTCGATCATATCTATTTTTTTATCAGCTTTTATATATATATATATATATATATATATATATATATATATATATATATATATATATATATATATATATATATATATAAATATATATTTCTGTTGTATGTGGTCTGTGTCGACACCCATCAAATTATATAAATCAATCGATCCAATCCCAACTGATAAGCAATACATTCGTTTTCTCCACCCTCCATTATCAATTACAACTAATTTCAAACCGATTTCTATTGTCAGATTAATCAAATTTTCTTTTTAATATCACAATACCTCTGTTTTGAATTATAAATAGCAATAGATCGAATTCAAATGAATTTTAAAAATGTAATAATGCAGGATTGTTAGGAATCTCCTACACAATCTATCTAGAAAGTTTCATCCTTCAAATCACCGAATTGAATTCGAATTTTCGAGTCAAACCTTTAAATCAAAAAGTCAACTGTCGTGTTCATCACAAAATTCGAACTCAATTTGATGTTTCAAGGTCAATTGAGGATTCATGGAGTTTCTGGTATGATTTAAAACCTATTTCATGTAGAAATCGTGGTCTAAAACGGTCTCAAATTTATAATCAGTGTTTGAGTTTTTTTTAGTGTTCTTCGTAATTTTTTTCTTCTGTTATACGTATTTTTTTTCTTTCTTCTTCTGTTTTGTTAATCAACCCTACAGCTGATTAATTATATTTCAAATTCAAGTCAAAAATCAAAACATTTAAAGTATTGGGTTGAGTACTACCTCTGGTCGATTTTTTTTTATTTTTTTTTGAAGAAGATGAAGAAAACAGAAAATGGGATAAATAAATTTATAATCCATAATAAATCAGAAAAGGTATAGCAGAGCAATGGTTTAGGGATGTTTACGGGTTAACGAGAGGTCATGGGTTCGAGCCCGGTCTTGGACATTTTCTTTTTAGAAAAGCTTATTAAGGTAGTTTTCATTTCTATAATTATTATTATTATTATTATTATTATTATTATTATTATTATTATTATTATTATTATTATTATTGATGTTGTTGTTGTTGTTGTTGTTATTATTATAATAATAATTATTATTACTATTAACATCATTAAAAGCATTATTATTAATATCATTAAAGTTATTATTAGTAATATCAATATGATTAAATTTATTATTATTATCATTATTGTTATTACTAGTATTAGTATTATTATTATTAATAACATGATTTTAAAACTATTATTATCATGATTATTATTATTATCATTATTATCAATACGAGAATTATAATAACTATATGTTTATCATTATCATCATTATTAATATTATTACTACTAGTGTTAATATTATTATTACGATAACAACTATTATTTCTTACAAATACCATAATATTACCTATTATTATATTTTAATATTATATTAATTATATTTACATAATAAGACTTACTATATCAATGAACTAATGATGAAAATGAGTTAACATATATTTAAAAATATATAAAAACAAATATATATATATATATATATATATATATATATATATATATATATATATATATATATATATATATATATATATATATATATATAATTATAATTATAATTATATCACTAATAATTATATACAAGTTTATTTGATTACAATGTTTTAATATATATAAAACTGATATAGGTTCGTGAATCCGAGGATAACTCCGCACTTGTTCAGTGCCATCATACACATAATTACTACAAACTATCGTATCGTATTGTGAGTTCATTTGCTCCCTTTTTATCTATATTTTTAGGCTGAGAATACATGCGCAACTTTTATAACTGTTTTACGTTTAGACACAAGTACTCAAACTTTTATGCTATATACGTGCTTTCGCATGCTAAATCCCCACCGTAATATCGTTAATTGATGAGGTATAAGATGCAAGCTTAGTTATTGTGAGTAGCGGTACTGAGAGTGACGTCTCTAGTCAGTTGACCGTTGGTCTTTGGCTACATAATAATGATTCAACGACATGAATAACAAGTGTCATGGGGTAACTTTGTTTAGTCGCGATATTACAAACAGCAACTCTTTCGATTGATATATTTGGTATCAATCAACTTTAAACTGAAATCTTGTGGTCTAATACTATACTGAACTATTGATTTATGATAAACGTATGAACTCACTCAACCTCATGTTGACTTTTTAAGCATGTTTATTCTCAGGTCCTACATAATGCTTCCGCTGTGTATTTGCTAATTGAAAGCAACATTTCAACAAGTCATTCATGGATAATTTGAAAGACTTACACTTGCTAAATTGATGATGATTGCTTGCTATGCTTGGAGTCTTCATTACATATCATATCAATTAAAGACATTTAATGCGTTGTTCATTATATACAATGTAACCTATTTATCTTCCGCTGTAAAACTCAATATAACGTCTCATACAGAGTCGTTCTCGTTTATACAACTGTGATTTGATATAATTAGTCACAAATACCCCAGGCCCTATTTGGGGGTGTGACAAACACGAATGTTGGTGAGCTATAGTTTGTTTGTATTCAGTAATGTAATGTAGACCACGAGATTTCAGTGCTTCAACCAGCAGTTTAAATCAGTAATTCAAATCAGTATGATAAAGTATATGCTTATCCGTGGGCACCCGGTAACTAACTTAACGTAATAATAATACCCCCTAAAAGTACACTTGGCGAGTGCGTATGTCCTCGAAGTATTAAACACCCATTAAATGCTAGCGCGACTAGCCCGAGTGGGGATGTCAAACCCTATGGATCCATATCTAATATTCGCGTTCACCGGTTCAAAATCAATGATTAAACGTTACCGTGCTAAGGGAATGTTTATGCCGTTATATAACCCACACATATGTAAAGTTTAAGTACTCATGTCATGTAAGTAAAATGTAAAAAGATCGTGTATTCTCAATCCCAAAAATAGTATAAGTAAAAAGGGAAGATATAACTCACAGTGAATAAGCATTAAAGGTCAATACGAAACGTATGCAGGTAGTAAGTCGGTACAAAAGGTCGTCAAACTAAGTCAAAGGTCACTAGGTCAGTATGTTGTCCCAAAAGGTTAAAAGTGAATAAATTAAGTTTAAGTGTCATCATCGACATCATCATTATCATCATCATTCGGACAGCTGTTACGACCTCTATACCAATCGAAAAGATGCGTAGTCAGTGGCTATGGCTCTGTATGTGAGTCCTCTAACCGCTGACCAATTTTTAGAACCTAACTCGTCTTCGTTTGACCGTGGAGATGGTTTTAGTGCGAGTAGGTCAAAAATTTCAGCACAACGTTACAAGGGCGTAGTGACTTTCGGAAGGCCATAAATCCTAAATCGTATATCGGATTAAGTCGAGGCCTAAACGAAAAGTCATCTACTCGAAACGAAATATCTGAAATTAATTTTCCAGAAGCCCAGGAGTCTGATCAGACCCCGAAAAACAGAAAACAAGTGCTCCGGTGAGGTTCTTGGTGCTTGATGCTCATCACGGTTCTCATCCTTGATGCTTGTAAGCTTCAAGTGTACAACTCTTTGATGTTTTAGCATCACTTTGACCAAGGTTCAACCATCAACACACAACTAAGAGTAGAATATATCATTCTACAAGTTTTGAACATCAAGATTGCCTCTTTATTGCATAAATCCAATAAAGCTTCAACCTTTGTCCATTTTACACAAGTTCATGCATCTATATCATATGTGATGATGAAGACTTGATCTTTATCATCACAACAAACACAAAAAGGTTCCAAGTAAGTGAGATCTACAATAATAACTTAGATCTCAAGTATTAAGAAAACCCTAAGCTAGAAAGCTTGGATCTTTACAAGATTAATGAGACCATAAGCTAGAAAGCTAAGATCTTTAACAAAATAATGGAAGTAATGAGACCATAAGATAAAAATCTAAGATCTTTAACATAATAATGAAACCCTAAGCTAAAAAGCTTGGATCTTTAGTGTTCTTGAAGATCTTGAAGCATAAAGCTTGGATCTTTAAGATACATGAAGATTACAAACACAAGTTTGAATCTTTATAACAAAATAACAAGATTAAAGCTAAAAAGATTTAGATCTAAAAAAATAAGTGAAGATTCAAAGCTAGAAAGGTTAAATCTTCCATGTTCTTGAAGGATTCAAATCCATGTTTGAATCTACAAGATGTATGATAATGCTAAAAACGAACATATATTTCATAGCATTATCCCTCAAGAAAGACAAGCTTTTAGTTGCAATTGTTCTATTTACAAGTGATATTCGTTTAAATAATAAAAGGTGAAGACAAAAGACAGATTCGACGATTTGAAGACGCAAACGACCAAAAAGCTCAAAAGTACAAAGTACAATCTAAGTGGTTCAAATTATTGATGAGAAACGTCTCAAAATTACAAGAGTACGAGCCGCAAAACGCAAAGTACAAGATATTAAATAGTACGAAAGGACGTTCGAAAATCTGGAACCGGGACCAGAGTCAACTCTCAACGCGCGACGCAACGGACTAAAAATTACAAGTCAACTATGCACATAAATATAATATAATATATAAATAATTCTTAAAATTATATATATATTATATTATATATATATATATATATATATATATATATATATATATATATATATATATATATATATATATATATATATATAACCGCCGGCAAATAAACAAACAAAAGTATGTGAGCTGTAAAAGAAGGGCATGTGATCGCATGGCCTGGAAGTGCAAAATCCAAGCGATCGCATGGTAAACAGTATCAGGCCACATCCTATAAAAAGCAACGAATTCAGTCGAATGTATACACCTAATTCAATCTCTCTATCTCTCACGTAATATATATATATATATATATATGTATATATATATATATATATATATATTAATTTTAATTTTAATCTAATAATAATAAGGGTATGTTAGCGAATGTTGTAAGTGTGTAAGTCGAAATTCTATCCTTGTAATGCTACGCTATTATTAATAATTGTAAGTTATGTTCAACCTTTTTAAATTAATGTCTCGTAGCTAAGTTATTATTATGCTTATTTAAATCAAAGTAATCGTGATGTTGGGCTAAAATATTAAAGACGGGGTTATTGGGCTTTGTACCATAATTGGGGTTTGGACAAAAGAACGACACTTGTGGAAATTAGACTATGGGCTATTAATGGGCTTTATATTTGTTTAATTGAATGATAGTTCGTTAATTTAATATAAAGATTTACAATTGGATGTACCTATAAATAACCATATACACTCAATAGGACACGATGGGCGGGATATTTATAAGTACTAATAATCGTTCATTTAACCGGACACGGGAATGGATTAATAGTCAATGGACTTGTTAAAACAGGGGTGAATTACATACAAGGCAAATTGGTGTAATTATAGTTTAAGTCCCCAATTAGTTGGAATATTTGACTTCAGATATAAGAATAATTTGACGAGGACACTCGCACTTTATATTTATGACTGATGGACTGTTATGGACAAAAACCAGATGGACATATTGAATAATCCAGGACAAAGGACAATTAACCCATGGTAATAAACTAAAATCAATACGTCGAACATCATGATTACAGAAGTTTAAATAAGCATAATTCCTTTATTTCATATTTCATCGCACTTTTATTTACTGTCATTATATTTAATTGCACTTTTAATTATCGTACTTTTTAATTATCGCAATTTTATTTATAGTCATTTTATTTATCGCACTTTTATTTATCGTACTTTAATTATTGTCATTTACTTTACGCTTTAAATTAAGTTTTATTTTTAATATTTTACATTAGGTTTTAACTGCGACTAAAGTTTTAAAATCGACAAACCGGTCATTAAACGGTAAAAACCCCCTTTTATAATAATAATACTACTTATATATATATTTATATATTTACAAATATAGTTTTAAAAATATAGCGTTAAACTTGGCTACTTTCTGTGGAATGAACCGGACTTACTAAAAACTACACTACTGTACGATTAGGTACACTGCCTATAAGTGTTGTAGCAAGGTTTAGGTATATCCACTTTATAAATAAATAAATAACTTGTGTAAAATTGTATCGTTTTTAATAGTATTTCCTAGTAAAATATAAGCTATTTCGTATACACCTCTACGCACATCAAGTATTTTTGGCGCCACTGCCGGGGAAAAACAACGCCGAAAGCGAAACGCTATTAAAAAAAAGGATTTTTAATTTACTTTTGTAAAAATACGTTTTTAAAAATACAAAAATAAAAAAAAACAAAATATATATATATATATTTCTAAGAGTTTGTTAAATATATATATAAAATTATAAAGTTTCTTTATTTTTATTTTAGTTTTTAAAATATAAGTTTTTATTTGTTTATATAAATATTTTATAAACACATAAAAATTAAAAAAATTAAAGATTTTCGGGCCGAACACTGTAGCAGCCCAACAAGTGGCCTGGTATCCGACTCCATGCGACCGCATGAATATCCTACACACAATCCATGCGATCGCATGGACTGATTTGACAGCCCCGGTACCTTAGTCAACTAATTAGGGTTACGTTTTTTTTATTATTATTATTATTATTATTATTATTATTATTATTATTATTATTATTATTATTATTATTATTATTATTATTATTATTATTATTATTATTATTATTATTAATTATAATTAGGGTTAATTATTATATTATTTAGTATTAGTTTTAGTTAATTTGTATTTTTAAGTTTAATTAGTTTTATTAATATATAAAAATTAATACTTTTATAAAATAAATATAAAAACAATATTTTTATAAAAATAAATAATTTTATCACTTTTTATATCTTTTTATATTTCGTATCTTTTTAATCTTTTATTCGTAAATTGTATATATTTCGTTCGTAATTAGTTCGTAACTTAATATTTTGCCGTAGTTATTTTTATTTCTAGATTTTTAGGCTTTGCCGTAAAATCCTTTAAGTGCTTTTTCTTTAGACTAAGATTTAAGTGCTTTAGAATTTTGCGACGCTGTTTTAAGATTTTAGTACTTTTTAAGTTATTGCCGTTTTGGATATAGAATTTCTTTTAAGCTTTAATACCTTTAGATGCAACTTTTAATTCTTAGATTTTAGACTTTTAAGTTTCGACGCGCTACATTCTTTTTATTATTTTACGACCTTTTATTTTTCGACGTTTTCCGACGCGCTCTTTTTCTTTCTTATTTTTCGACGCACTAGTTTTTAGGACATAGAATTTTCTATTTCTTCTCTAAAATTTCTTTAAACTTCGACGAAAAATTATTTTAAGCGGTTAAATTGATAGACATCCAAAATTTTCTGGTTCGTAGTAATAGTTGGATTTGTTAGTGGCGAGTTGTGGGCTTCAGATTTAAAGGGTCCTGGCTACCTGCTGCATCTATTGGCTATTCGAAACGTGGGCAAAATCAGAAAAGTCTATTAATTTGATAACTTATATAATTTTTATTTTTTATAACTAATAGGATATTCAGTGAATGTACCGAGCAAAATGTTCACCACCTTTTATACGTTCACCACCTGTAACTCGATCAAGACATCTAGCCAATATTGTCGTCGTTGATTTTTCTTTAGAATCGTCATCCAGTCGACCAAGTACTCCAATTCAAATTTCCGATAATCCATTTTTTGAACCCGACCTCACAATTGAGAATCCGGAGGATATTCAGGGACAAATCAGAGATCCTGAACCATTAATCTTTCCTCCAGAACCACCAATCATTCAAACAGAGATTGTCGAGGAACAAACCATTAAATCAGAATCCTCTAGCGATTCAAATTCAACAAATTCAATAATGGAAAATCTGGAACCTCTAAGTATGGAAGACAGAATGCGAGCTAAACGCGCTGGCCAAGGTCACCCAATTACTTAACCAGACATTAATGCGTCAGATTATGAAATTAAAGGACAAATCCTACACATGGTGACTAATCAATGCCAATTTAGTGGTGCGCTGAAGGAAGATCCAAACGAACATCTTCGTACCTTTAATAGGATTTGTACTCTATTTAAAATCCGAGAAGTGGAGGATGAACAGATATATCTCATGTTATTTCCCTGGACTTTAAAGGGAGAAGCCAAAGATTGGTTAGAATCGTTACCTGAAGGGGCGATTGATACATGGGATGTTTTAGTTGAAAAATTTCTTAAACAATTCTTTCTGGCATCTAAAGCTGTGAGACTTCAAGGAGAAATTGTTACGTTCACGCAAAAGTCAAATGAAACTCTATATGAGGCGTGGACAAGATTTGGAAAGTTGTTAAGAGGATGTCCGCAACATGGTTTAGACACTTATCAAATAGTACAAATATTCTACCAAGGATGCGACATCACTACAAGAAAAGACATCGATATAGCAGCTGATGGTTCCATTATGAAGAAAACCGCAACTGAAGCTTACAAAATTATTGATAACACTGCTTCCCACTCACATGAGTGGCATCAAGAAAAAGATATCGTTAGATCATCTAAAGCAGCTACAGCCGATTCTAGCCATGACTTTGATTCCATTTCTGCAAAGATAGATGCTGTTGAGAGACGAATGGAAAAGATGACTAAAGATATTCACTCAATACGAATTAGTTGTGAGCAGTGTGGAGGACCACATTTGACAAAAGATTGTCTCAGTATTGAACAAACAATGGAACAAAGAGAGAATGTTTCATACATGAACCAAAGGCCTGGAAATAATTATCAGAATAATTATCAACCGCCAAGACCAATCTACAATCAAAACCAGAATTATAACCGAAATATTTCATACAACAATCAACAAGGTCCTAGTAATCAACAAGTATCCAACAATACTTACAATCAGCAAAGAACTATTTTTCAAAAAAACCACCACAAACCGATGATAAAAAAGCCAAATTTTGAAGATATGATGTCAAAGCTAGTTGAATCTCAAACGCAGTTTTTCACATCTCAGAAACAAACCAATGAACAAAATGCTTAAGTATTTAGAAATCAACAAGCTTCTATTCAAAATTTGAAATAAGAAGTAAGTAACCTAGCAAGGTTGATAGGTGAAAGAAAACTGAGAAGTCTACCTAGCGATACAAATGCTAACTCCCGGAATGAAACAGCTAAAGCCATTACCACAAGAAGTGGTATTACACTTAAACCACCTTAAATACCTGTAATTTCTGATGATGCTATTCCTACTCCACAAGAACCACAATCTGAACAAGATAAGGAAACAGAACCGGTAGTTGAAAAGGTTAATGAAGATAACACAGTTAAGGCTAAAGCTTATGTTAAACCATACCAACCACCACTTCCTTACCCGAGTAAAATGAGAAAAGAAAGAAAGACTTGAAGCCGAGTAATCCAAATTCTTGGATATGTTTAAACAAATAAATGTAAATCTTCCTTTCATTGATGTGATATCAGGAATGCCTAGATATGCTAAATTTCTGAAAGATCTAATCACAAATAGAAAGAGAATGGAAGAACTATCGGTTGTTACTATGAATGCTAATTGTTCTGCAGTACTATTGAATAAGATACTAGAAAAACTTCCAGATCCAGGAAGTTTCACGATTCCATGTTTTCTGGGTAGTCTTAGTTCAATAGAAGCATTGGCAGACTTATGTGCTAGTATAAATCTAATGCAGTATTCACTATACGCTAAACTAGACCTTGGAGAATTGAAACCAACAAGAATAAGCATACAACTAGCCGATCGATCAGTAAAATATCCTAGAGGGATAATGGAGAACATGCTAGTTAAATGTAAGACCCGCTTATTTGTGGTGTACATAGGTGTAGTTAAAATACTTGAAGTGGGGTTTTGGTTGTACATATTAAAAAGGAGTGCAGAATCTGAATTGGGGGTGTTGCGCGCCGCGCGGCCTTATGGCGCGCCGCGCCAATGTACTGTGACAGATTCCTTCATTTTAAATTAGATATTTTGGGGGCAATTTGGTAAAATCACTTTGGGGTCCGACTTTAAGGCCCCAAACCAGTTGGTGGAGCCTCATTAACTCCATTTCCACCTACATAAATCCCATCCATTCAATTTTAGAGAGAGAGGGTTGTTCTAGTGTGAGAAAGCTCAAAATAAAGAAGAAGGAGGTTGAATCGGGTCTAAGTGCAAGCTTTAAAGTCGTTCATCTATCCTCTAGCTACGTTTTGATCATAGTGGTATGCTCTAATCTTGATTTCTTAGTTTAATTTTGGGAAAGGGTTAGTGTTAGGGTTAATGGTGAACTTAAAAACCCACTTTGTTAGTAAATTGGGTGTTTTGGGCGAATTTGGGTCATGTAGACCCAAAGATGACTAACTAGGGTTTTCAAAGTATTAAACTATGTTTATGAGCCTAAATTGGTTAGTTAAAGTACTAGCACACTTATATATATGTAAATGGGTGTTAAATGGGTTAGTGGGTGACCTGAAATGGGTGTATTGACTTTAAATGGTCAAATGGGTCATGATGGACCTAAGTAGGTAAATGTATGTGTTTGAAGCATAAAACTTGTATTGGAAAGTGTCTTAGGACCTAACTTGGATAATGATTAGGGTTTTAGGGATGTTAACCCAAATATTAGGGTTAGGGTTGCAAATGGGTCAAAATTGCACCATGGGTCAAGATAACCCTAGAATGGAGTTTTAGTGGGTTGACCAACTTGAGTTTGTGATTGATATTATGTATAATGTAATAGGTACGTTACATTGAAGGTTCTCGTACTTGATTATCTTTCACCGAAGGCGTAAGGTGAGTGGAATAATTATATGCGTAGGTATATAATGTATCTATTTATTGTAGCGTGAAATGTGAAGTGTCGAGGTGCTAAGACACCACATTTCACGTGATGAGTGAAGCATCGAGGTGTTAAGATGCCACTCGGGGTGAAGCATCGAGGTGTTAAGATGCCACCTAGGAGTGTAGTGTCGAGGTGTTAAGACACCACTCCGTAAAATAATGAGTGAAGCATCGAGGTGTTAAGATGCCACTCGGGGTGAAGTGCCGAGGTGTTAAGGTGCCACCCTAGTGGTTAGTGGTTCGAGGTGTTAAGTACCCTAACAGATGTTGTGAACACCGATGGCGTTTTCACGAGCGCCGTTCCCTTGTACGATTGGTTAACCATGGTCGTTTGTGTTGTAAGCATATTATATTATTCGAGTTATATTTATATATGATTGCTATGCTAGCTCGTGGTATGGGAAGTTACTAGCTTGGTATTTGAGACGTTAAGCTAATTGTGTTTGCTAGCATGATTGCGGTATATGTGTAAGTGTATGCAAGTAGGTATAATTATATATGTATTCATATAATTATTGCATTCACTAAGCTTTGCTTACCCTCTCGTTGTTTACCATTTTTATAGGTTCGGTTGTGGACAAGGGTAAGGGCATTGTCTTGGATTAGAGTTTTCGTCGTTGATTTGGGGACGCTTTTTGGATGCGTTGGCTTTTTGGAGTTTGACCAAGACTTGGGTAGTTTAATCCCAAACGCCATGCTCATAGTGTAGTTTGGAACTTAAAATTTTTGGTGGTCGAAACTCAGGATTTGTATTAAACGCGTAACTCGGGTCGATGTGGGCCCCGCTTTGTAAAACTCATTTTTATGTTTGAATTGTGCTAGTTTTACATATTTGAATATGTTGTTAAAAGCATTTTGTCTAATTATGTCGGGAAGTGGCCAATCTTTTTAGCATTTCAAGACTTTTTGGACAGACCAGAATGGCGCGCCGCGCCATATGCTGTTCCAGCAAAAAAAATTTTTTTTGCTATTTTCACGCGGGTTGTTCGTGGTTTGGTTTGGGTTGTTACATTAAAGTTGGTACTTTAGTATTTCCAGTAGATTTTGTTATTCTGGACATGGAAGAAGATTCTCGAGTTCCTCTCATATTAGGAAGACCATTCTTAAACACGGCAAAAGCAATAATAGACGTGTTCGGTAAGAAACTGACCCTAAGTATAGAGGACGAGAGTGTTACTTTTTCTGTTGATAGAGCCATGCAACAACCGTAATCTGCAGATGATACATGTTATTATATTCAAACTATAGATTCACATGCAGAATTGTTAGAAGAATTTCCAGAATTACAAGGAATAGGAGAATGTTCGTTAGGAGAAGGAATTGAACCAATTGATGAAGCTGAAATGTTAGCCGCACTCATGGTTAATGGATATGAGCCAACAACAGAAGAAATTCAAATGCTAAAAGAAGAAGACAGATATCGATATAAATCATCGATAGAAGAACCACCGACATTAGAGTTAAAGCCACTTCTAAACCATTTGGAATATGCTTATTTACATGGTGAATCTGAATTACCTGTAATAATATCGTCTTCTCTTACTGAAAATGAAAAATCTCAACTCATTTCTGTGCTAAAAGCTCATAAACCAGCTATTGCATGGAAGATTCATGATATTAAAGGAATAAGTCCTTCGTATTGCACACATAAAATCCTTATGGAAGAAGGTCATAAAACGTATGTGCAACGCCAAAGAAGACTAAATCCTAATATGCAAGATGTTGTTAAGAAAGAAATTATTAAACTGCTTGATGCAGGTTTAATTTATCCAATCTCTGATAGTCCATGGGTAAGCCCAGTTTATTGCGTACCTAAGAAAGGAGGCATGACTGTCATCAAAAATGAAAAAAATGAGCTTATTCCTACTAGAACTGTAACAGGATGGCGTGTTTGTATTGATTATAGAAAATTAAATGACGCCACCAGAAAAGATCACTTTCCCTTACCTTTCATTGATCAAATGTTGGAAAGATTAGCCGGAAATAGTTACTATTGTTTTCTTGATGGTTTTTCCGGATATTTTCAAATTCCAATACACCCGAGGATCAAGAGAAAACCACATTTACGTGCCCTTATGGTACTTTTGCTTATAAACGCATGCCATTTGGACTTTGCAACGCCCCTGCAACCTTTCAAAGGTGCATGATGGCGATTTTTCACGACATGATAGAAGAATGCATGGAAGTTTTCATGGATGACTTTTCAGTCTTTGGTGATACATTTGAATCATGTCTAGGTAATCTTGAACGAATGCTAATTAGATGCGAACAATCAAATATAGTTCTTAATTGGGAGAAATGCCATTTCATGGTTAAAGAAGGCATCGTTCTTGGACATAAAATTTCAAAGGAAGGAATTGAAGTGGACAGAGCTAAAGTAGATGTAATTGCTAAACTTTCATATCCCACCAATGTTAGAGGAGTTAGGAGTTTTCTAGGGCATGCCGGTTTTTACCGACGTTTCATAAAAGATTTTTCTAAAATTGCCACTCCTATGAATAAACTCCTAAAAAAGGATGCTCCATTCATCTTTTCAGATGAATGCATCAAATATTTTAATATTCTTAAAGAAAAACTCACTAATGCGCCGATCATGATAACTTCAAATTGGAATCTACCATTTGAACTTATGTGCGATGCAAGTGATTTTGCAATGGGAGCCGTTTTAGGACAAAGGATTGAAAAACGATTTCAACCTATTTATTACGCTAGTAAGACATTACAAGGAGCACAAAAAAATTACATAACTACTGAAAAAGAACTCCTTGCTATTGTCTTTGCTTTTGACAAATTTCGTTCATATCTCGTTCTAGCTAAAACGGTGGTCTATACCGACCATTCTGCTCTTAGATACCTATTTTTGAAACAAGATGCTAAACCACGATTAATCCGTTGGATCTTACTCTTACAAGAGTTCGATATTGAGATCCGAGACAAAAAGGGAGCAGAAAATCTCGCCGCTGATCATCTTTCTCGTCTTGAAAATCCTGAATTAGAAGTTCTAAATGAATCGGCTATACAAGATAACTTTCCTGACGAATATCTTTTGAAGATCAATTATAATGAAATTCCATGGTTTGCAGACTATGCAAATTACTTAGTATGTGGATTCCTTGAAAAAGGGTTGTCGTACCAAAAACGAAAGAAATTCCTTAGTGATATAAAACACTTTTTCTGGGAAGATCTACATTTGTTTAAAAGTTATCCCGATGGAATAATACGCCAAAGTGTATTCGGGGAAGAAGCTAGTCAAATCTTAAACCATTGTCACACAGGACCAACAGGAGGGTATTATGGGCCTCAACTCACAGCAAGAAAAGTTTATGATGCTGGATTCTATTGGCCTACACTTTTCAAAGACGCACACCTTCTTTGCAAATCCTGCGATGCTTGTCAAAGGGTCGGAAAAATAAGTCAACGTGATGAAATGCCACAAAATGTCATTCAAGTATGTGAAGTATTTGACATTTGGGGTATTGACTTTATGGGTCCATTTCCAAAATCTCATAATAATCTCTACATTCTCGTTGCCATTGATTATGTATCTAAATGGGCGGAAGCACAAGCTCTCCCGACTAACGATGCACGAGTTGTAGTCAACTTCTTAAAACGTCTTTTTGCAAGGTTTGGAACACCGAAAGCTTTAATAAGTGATCGGGGTACTCATTTTTGTAATAATCAACTTGAGAAAGTTCTCAAAAGATATGGAGTAACTCATAAAATCTCAATCGCTTATCATCCACAAACAAGTGGACAAGTTGAAAATACCAACCGGACATTAAAACGTATTCTAGAGAAAACCTTAGGATCAAATCCGAAGGAATGGTCCATGAAATTGGAGGATGCACTCTGGGCTTTTAGAACAGCCTACAAAACTCCAATTGGTACCACACCTTTTAGACTCGTTTACGGAAAAGCATATCACCTTCTAGTAGAAATTGAACATAAAGCATTTTGGGCTTTGAAGACATGTAATCTTGATTTACATGAAGCTGTACGTCTACGATTAAGCCAATTAAATGAATTAGAAGAATTAAGACATGAAGCATACGAAAATTCGTTAATCTATAAGGAAAAAACGAAGAAATGGCATGATAAAAGAATCAGAAATTCAAAAGAATTTAAAGAAGGAGACAGAGTTCTTCTTTTCAATTTACGATTCAAGCTATTTCCTGGAAAATTGAAATCAAGATGGTCTGAACCATTCATAGTCAAAAGAGTTTTTTCGTACGGAACAATAGAGTTAATAAATTCAAATGGAGTTGAATTTAAGGTTAATGGTCACAGAGTTAAACATTACATAGATAATCCGATGGAAGTTGAAGATGAAGTTAATCACAATTTTGACACCACAGCTAACTAAGTGTGGGAAGGTTCGAATCTTTTTAGGGTAATATATATTTCTGTTAGATTAGATATTCTGTTTTCGTGTAGTTTTTGAGAATGGAATCCGAATGGTCTTTCCCTAGCAGACCCTAAAGAACTAGTCTTCTCCCTCCATTCTGAATTTTTATTTTTTTAGGTTTTACGAGATGAAGAATTCCTTCGATCTGAACCATGGTCTAATGCTACACGCTTTGATTACTAAACGTAATAATGACATACTCCCGAGTGACCTGGTGTCAGTAATAAGAAGCAGATGTGACGGAGTAAGAAAAGAACTCAGGAAAGATCATCATAAGATACATTTTGGTAAAGGAAAATCAAAATCTCCAACAAAAAGAAGAGCACGACACCTTGAAAGATGTTATAAATGTGGAAAATGGTCACACGAAGGTAAATGTTCAAATAATCAAACATATTCAAATACCGAATTTGTTACTCTATGCAGAGAAGGACCGTTTATATGTTTAGAAGAAAAGATACTGAAGAATCGAGGTTACGCTTACGTAGCTATGGAAAATCAAATCACACGACTCTCCTATGAGTCAACTAAAGCAGGTCTCTGAGAATTCTTCCTCATAGGTAAGTATGTACAGTTTTTATTTTTATTTTTATTGCTTTTAACCTTTTGATAATAAACGATGAATCGTTCGCTATAAAGTATTAAATTGGTATTCAATAAAATTAGGTATGCGTAACCGAAATTATTGATATCATACAAAAATTTATTACATCACTGCGAAATTTATCGTTTATTCTTAAGGTATAAATATCTTTAATCAATCAACCCAAAATATTTCAAAAATTTGTCAGGAGTAAAACTAGGTTATGGAACCGAAATTACTTTACCGAAAAGAGAGACGTATATTTTTGATAATATTTGATTGATTAAAGTGGGATAAAAGACCAAAAAAAATTTTAATTTTTTTTACCATGTTTTTAAAATTAATATATAAATATTAAATTAATATTGTAATTTTTTTTAAAATTAATATATTTAAGTTTGTAAATATTTGAAAAATTAATATTTTTAATATAAGTTTGTATGTATAAAATGATATTTATATGAATTTTTAATTTTATGCATTTTAAATTTAAGTTTGGTGTGAAGTTAAAAACAAAAATTTACTTTATTTCACTAAGTTAAAAATATGATTTTTAAAATTCGTCGTGAGTTGAAAACTAGGTCGTTGAACCGAAAATGCTTTACCCAAGGGAGGGACGAGAAATTTTATTATCATTATTTTTAATCTTATTGAATTAAAGTATGCCAAAAACATTAAAAAACCCAAAAATGTTTGTTTTTAAAACAACGCTTTGAAATGACAAATTTTTAAAATTTTGTTGAGAGACGGACTAGGACATCATTCCAAAACGCCCTCGTCCTAAATAACAAGGAAAACAAAATTTTAAATTTATTTAATTTTTGTTTTATAAGTATAAGGTTTTATTAAAAAAAAAAAAAAAAAAAACCCTGCACCCCATGCGATCGCATGGGGTTTGCACTTGGAATCTATGCGGTCGCATGGAGACCAAATGCTGGTCAGGTATCAAAAGTCCAGCGACTGGTTCTGCTGCTTCACAATACCACACACACATATACGCATATACTCTCAAAAATCACCCAAAAATTCTCATTTTTCACCAAATTACTCCAAATATCTCACAAAACTTCGCTCTAATCAAGAAATTGTTCAAAAGTTTTTCAAAGAAGGTAAAGATTTCACCCCTAAACCTCTTTAAATTTGATTTTTAGTGTTCTTGAGCTATAATTTACCTAATTTGATTTTGTTAATTTTTAGTGTAATTAGAGCTAAATTGTTAGTATATTATGCATGTATAACCTAGATTGATGCTATTTAACATGATTTGAAGCCAAAAAATTCAAAATTTTTAGGAATCTAGGGTTTGTGTTCTTGAGCAAATTGGGGCTTTTTGATATAAACAGGTTATGGCTGATTTTTGTCATGAATTATTGCTAAATTAAGTAATGTAACATATTTAGGTAGCTAAATTATCCAAACTTTGATCCTAAACATGATTTTTGAGAATTAAAGTGGACTTTTTAGGTCTAAAATTCATGAACTTGATTAAATTGATGTAAATGCCATTTGAAACTTGTTTAATTGCTAGTAATGGTTATTTTAACATGTTATTTGAGTTGAATGCTTATGAACTTTGTAAACATTTTTATATATGCTTATTTGAAAAAGTGTAGAATTGTTAAAATTGTGAAAATGTGTATAAGTTTAATTTCGATTAAACATGTTATTGTAATTGTTTCAAGTTGTTATTTTGCTAACACTAATACATATTTGGATGCACAAATTTTGTGTTTAATGTGTTTTGCAGAGATTTACCGATACTAATGGTGCATCATCATCATCTAGGCAACCTGCTCCAGAACCTGAACCAGAAATGCAATATGAACCGGAGCAACAACATGAACAACAACAACAACCTGATCAACATGTACCATATTATGACCTGCAACTAGAATATGTTAATGCCTACGTACAATTTCCGATTCATCCGATAATAGCACACCCAATGATTCATGAAGAACAGTTGCATCCTAATTTGAGATTTGATCGAAGTTGGAGAGATTACCCGACGTATCAAAGTAACAAATTCAAACTGGTAACAAAAAATGTAGAAGTACCGAGGGTAATCGATTGGGAGCCTTTGGAAAGGGTCCAACTAGTTAACTCAGTTAGACAGCATCTGATCCAAAGGTATGGCAGCTCTTCTTTTCCTGATTGGGAATGTTTATTCACCATTTGTAGGCCTGTATATAAGGAATTGTGTGTTGAGCTTATGAGTACTATTTCACTTAATGCGGATGTAGTTAGGTTAGATGATAGAAGTTTTCTTAGATTTTTACTTGGCCGTAGGATGTACAGAATGTCCATGCTAGACATGGCCAGGGCTTTACAGATTTACACTCCTGGTGAATTACTACTACCCGATTGTACAAATTTGATTTATCATGGGGAGCGGGTAGATAGGAATTTTGACGCGGACGCCGTCTGGAGACGTATGTCAGATTATAATGTTTTTACACTGGGAGGAAGACACTCCTATTTAGATATTAACAAAGTAGAGCTACGTATTATACATAGATTTTTAGCTAATTCGATTACACAAAGAGGTAAAAACAAGGAGAAGATGACCTTACACAATTTATTTTACCTTAAGTGTATTCGAAACCCTAGAAGCTTTGTTAATATCCCCTACTGTGTTGGTTTTTATCTGTCCAAAGTAGTGGCAGGAACACATGACGGGGGAGTAATAGGAGGAGGTATTTTTGTTACTCTCATTGGAGAGTATTTGAGTGTAGATAGGGATCAAGGGGGTCCACTGATGGTGTGTAGGGAACAGGTGGATACTTTAGGATTGAAGGTCTATCAGGGTGCTAAAGTATTAAAGAGCAGACGCAATCAAGCAGTACCATATGATGGTCGTCATCCTCAGGTAGAGAGAGGATCAGATGAGGAAATGGAGGAAGCGGATGACATTAGGGATGTCATTAGGGAGGCTATGACTGACGTCTACCAGCGTATAAATGAGGTAGAAATGACAAACCAGGATAGACATAGTCGGTATGAGCAGTGGCAAGTCGAGAATGTTTACGAGCATTCTAGGCAACGACAGCATGATAGATGGCACTATCATCAGCATCAGATCATGAGCCAGCTATCACCTCAGGTACCAAATAACTACGTACCGACCCGACCCGCTTACTATCCTCCACACCAGCCCGATATGCGACCACCATTTACTATATACGACCCTAACCAGGCCTATCAGTACACCTATAACTAACCATGGAACCCGCCCGACGACATGAACTGGAACCCCTATCGAGATTGATATAGTTCCCGTTGGTGATTTTTATCTTTTTATTATTTTTATTTATTTATGTTTAAATATATAATATTGTGATACTTTTAATGTAATGTTTAGTATTTTTATTATGTTGTACTAATATTTCATATTTGATTTGAAAGTGGAATTTTAAGTCCCATATCAAATTACCGTGCATGTTTATATTTGTATTGTATGTATTTTATTTCATGTACACAACAGGGTAAAACAGCGCATTTTCAAAGACTGGCATTAAGTTCAGCAAAAGCTACTAATTTTGATGACAAAACGAAAAACAAATGTGATGTAACAACAAGACGGAATGAACAAATGATGTGCACCATTTATCATTCAACCAACAAACGCCAATATGATTTGGAAACTTTGGTAAAATTTAATCATTTTTCTACGCTAATCACCCTCAATAATTTAAATTGTTACTGATTTCTAGCAGATGAGGGCATTGCAAGATCTTAAGTGTGGGAAGGGGTTAAATTCTTTCGGATTTTTAAAATTTTAAACTTAAACACTTGGTTAACATTAAAAATACTAGTAACGCAGTAGTTGTATTAGAATCTAGTGCTCTCTGATAATAAAGAACAGCCCTAGTCTTATATACTGACTACCCAATTCTAGTAAAATTTTTCAAAATTTTCAAATAAATGAATTCAAAATCATGTTTATACATATTTATGAACGATAAAACTATGTGTTAACACCGAAATTATTGTTACCTCGGAAAGGACATAAATTGAGAAACAACCCAAAATGTTAGAATTCATTTAAAATGGAATAGAGGAAAATAAAAAGGCAAAGAAAGAAAAATAAAAGCCAAGTGTGGGAAAAATTTACCAAGTTATTTAAAACATATATCACATATTTTTGTACAAATAATTGAAGATACTTTTGTTTTGGACAAAATTAACTGTTTTACCAAGTAAATTGTAATATATTTGAAAGAAAGATGGATCTACACGATGAATCAATTCCATCATTAAAAGGAAGTAAAGTCTTCCGAAAAAGAAACGCGCTTCTCGATTTAGGTCAGGAGGTTGTCGTCCAGACCAGCTGTAGGTTGACGAAAAATCTAGAAAAGTCATCTCTAAAATCAGCTGAAAATCCATGGACCTCAGCATCAAACATGGTCGCCAAGTGGTCAGACTTATCCTAACCATGAGAGGGTCTATCTCATAAAATGGGGAGGGCGCCGTGCAAATTAGCTTGATAAGACTAATGAATCAGATCCCCAGAAAGGATAATCTCCTTAAAGATCAAAAATAAGCTTTTAAGCCTGATATTACTCAATCCTTGAGATTGACCTTAAAGATTGAGAACTCAAACTCATGCAATTCGATGATATCTAAACTCGAGCTTGAACGAGAAAATATTTTGATCAGAATTACAAACCGATTTGTTTTCTGAAAAACCTATTTTCAATGAGTTCATTACCATTGAACGTAAAATCCTAGGAATTCACCTGGAATTCGTTAGATCACCTGAACCAAATCGGGTGTCAACCATAAGAACGGTGGTTGTATAGCATGGTCAAAGGCAGGACCTTGTGCCAGACCGAAAAACTATAGGGTGATCTTTACTATTGCTCCTACAAAGGATAGTAATTGCATCCGACACGATATAGACCATAATTAAAAGCATGTCACGGGACATTGCCTTAACAATTGCTTGTTCATCGCTTTCCTTTACAACCGGACGGTAGTTTACCGAAAGGTAATATACGGAGCAAGTATACTGGACGTGTTGCTTTCCCAATACAAGGTTAGCAAGTGGGTGACACAAAACCGCAAGTTTTGAGCTAAAATTTTCAAATTTGAAACCCACCAAACCCACAAATACAATTTGCAAACACCGGTGAAGGGTTATTCCGGAAAACTTATCTAGGGTAAAAGCTAGATTGAATTTTCAAAAAGATCAAATGTTTTCATAAAGATCCAATATCCTTAAGGATCTAAATTTTCATAGTCATGTGGGACTGTAAACCACATCGTTACTACCATTGTTCATACCGCCATATAGAAATCACTGATGTACACAGTGTGAAGAATAAAGAAGTGATTCTAGTATTTTTATTTCAAGACTATATTGCTTAAGGACAAGCAATGCTCAAGTGTGGGAATATTTGATAATGTTAAAAACGAACATATATTTCATAGCATTATCCCTCAAGAAAGACAAACTTTTAGTTGCAATTGTTCTATTTACAAGTGATATTCGTTTAATTAATAAAAGGTGAAGACAAAAGACAGATTCGACGATTTGAAGACGCATGTGACGACCCGGGAATTTCCGACCAAATTTAAACTTAATCTTCATATGTTCCGACATGATAAGCAAAGTTTGTAATGTTGAAGTCTCATAAACCTTGAACTGTGTTCGTGCATACATTTGACCTTTGAACTATTTATATGGATTCAGTTGACCTTTGATTATGCCCGACGATTCACGAACCATAGTTTGTAAATAAATATGTATATATATAAGTATATATAGATGTAAGTATATATATAAAAATTTAAAATTATAAAATAAAATTTAAACATTTGAACTAAATATGTAAAATGAGCTACAAAAATAAGTAAGTGTAATTTAAAAATGAATAAATATAGATATGATTCTTATTAATAATTAAGAGTATATGGTAATATATATACAATGTATAAATAATAAATATTCAACATATGTTATCGTATAATATATAATATTAATGTTTAAATGTAATTACAAGTTTAATCATAATCATTATATTATTAATACATTCATTGCTACTATTAATATTAATATCAGAATTACTAAAATTATAATATTGAATTTAATATATCTGATTTGTATATTTATTAATGTTATTGATATCATTGTTAATATCATTATCACTATAACTAGTAGTAATGTTATAACTTTATTTAATATTAACAATTAATATAACAAGTTTTATTATAAATTATATTGTTGTAGTAATATAATAATCACTCTCAATATTAAAAATATATATATGTAATAGTAATATGAAAATATGTATATATAAATACATTGTTATATTATTTCTAATATAATTGTAATTAATGGTATCATCAATAATATAATTCTTATTATTATTATTAGTATATTTTTTTGATAAAATTATCATTTATATAGTTATTATTATTATTACAAAGAATACAATCTATTATTATTATTATCATAAATAATATTAGTATTTCTATTATTATTATTATTATTATTATTATTATTATTATTATTATTATTATTATTATTATTATTATTATTATTATTATTTTGATATAAATATTATTAATATATTTATATTAATTAATAAAATTAAAATTAATTATATATAAGCATATAACAAGGACAGGTAACAAATTTTGTTTAATTGTATATGTCTGTTTCTTTTTTTTTATTCATTGATTGAATTGTGAGTACTCCTTGTCTATAAATCGATCCCGGTCAATTTCATAAATCAATTAAAATCTAGTTTAACTGTTAAATTATGTACTAACACATTATATATAATACTAGTTTACACTGCAAATCAGGATTTGAAAACAGAAATAAAAAGAAGATGAAGCTCGACACTCTGTACATTCATCTTTTTCACCATATTTTGATTTCGAATGAATTTCCAAAATGTAATAATGCAGTCTTGTTAGGAATCGTCTATCTAAACTATCTGTAAGTTTTCAATCTTCAATTCTTTTTATCAATTTCTAATTTGAGAGTCAAAGTTTTGGTTTTCAAAGTCAACTAAGTGTTCTTGAATCAAATTCGAGTTTGTTTTGATATCTCCAGTTAATTTGATGATCCATAAAGATTATAGGAATGATTTGCAACACAATTCATGTTGTAATCATAACCTATAACACTCTTAATCTAAAAATCAATTTTTGAGTTCTTGAGTTCTTCACAGTAATATACACTAACGTAAATTCGAAACAAATTTTAAAAACTAAAAATGCAGAGTTGTTAGGAATCATTTACTTAAACTTCCTGCAAAATCTCAAGTTCCAATTCTTAATAACGAATTCGAATTTGCGAGTCAAAGTTAAATTGTCAAAAGTCAACTGTTTTGTTCTTGGAGAAATTAGAGCTTATTTTGATGTTTTAAGTTCAATTGATGATTTAGATAGATTTTAGGAATGATTTGAAACATGTTTCATGTTGTAAAGATTGTCCAAAACGAACTCAAAATTGAAAACAAAATTTTTTTTTCTTGGCTACAAGCAAGCAATAGGATTTTTTTTGTTTTTTTTTCTCATTTTTTTTATATCATAAACACATTTTTTTTTTGTTTCATGTTGTTTACAAGTCATAAATGAAAACCCGTTCGATTGTTGTTGAGTTTTTGCCCCCGTTTGATTTTAAACTTAGTGAAGAAAGATGATGAACATGGCTAAATGAAATACTAGATATATAGTTTGGGTTGCCTTATAAATCAGATAAATAAGACAGAGGGAATGGTTAAGTGTGTTTGCCGGTGAGCAGGAGGTCTCTAGTTCAAACCCGGTTTAGGGCATATTTTTTTAGAAAGGCTTTGGAAGGTAGATTTCATTACCAAAATTATTATTATTATTAGTATTGTGATTATTATTATTATGGTTATTTTTAGAACACTTATTATTACTAATACAAGTATTATTATAAAGACTATAATTTATTATTATAATTATGATTATGATTATTATTATTATTATGAGAATGATACAAATTATTATTATTTTCATTAATATTAGTACTTGTAACATTTTATAATTGTTAGCGTTATTATTATCATCCACATAGGTATTATTATTAGTATTATCATCATTATTATTAATATTACAAAGTATCATTAATAGACTTATCATTTAAACATTAATATTAGTGATATTGTATAATTACTGAAAATTTCTATTAAAACTATTAAAAATTACCATTATTATTATTAGTATTATTTTTTTACTAAAACTATCATTATTATTGATATCAGTATTATCTATGTCATTATTATTAAAATAATTACGATTATGAAAAATAAAAGTTTTAAAGACGTTATTAAAATTATAAACATAAAAATAAAGATTTTATATATAAATATATATTTAATACACATAACTTAACTATACTAATATATCTATATATATAATGAAAATATATATAATGAACCTATTAGTCTACTATATATATAAATTACATCACTAATAATAATATAAATAAATATATTTGTTCGATTACAAGTATGTGTCTTAATAGATATATGAATGATATAGGTTCGTGAATCCGAGGCCAACCCTACATTGTTCAATGTCGTCATATGTATTTTTACTACAAAATACATTATTGTGAGTTTCATTTCCCTTTTTACTCCTTACGTTTTTGGGCTGAGAATACATGCAAATGCTTTATTAACTGTTTTACAATATTTATATGCGTGAGTTTCATTAATCCCTTTTTAAATGCTTTTGCAATATATATTTTTGGGACTGAGAATACATGCGATGTTTTTATAACTGTTTTACGAAATAGACACAAGTAATCGAAACTACACTCTATGGTTGAATTATCGAAATCGAATATGCCCCTATTATTAAGTCTGGTAATCTAAGAATTAGGGAACCGACACCCTAATTGACGCGAACTCTAAAGATAGATCTATCGGGCCCAACAAGCCCCATCCAAAGTACCGGATGCTTTAGTACTTCGAAATTTATATCATGTCCGAAGGAGGATCCCGGAATGATGGGGATATTCTTATATACATATTGTGAATGTCGATTACCAGGTGTTCAATCCATATGAATGATATTTTTGTCTCTATGCATGGGACGTATGATTATGAGAAATGGAAGTATGAAATCTTGTGGTCTATTAAAATTATGAAATGATTATTTATGTTAAACTAATGAACTCACCAACCTTTTGGTTGACACTTTAAAGCATGTTTATTCTCAGGGATGAAAGAAATCTTCCGCTGTGCATTTGCTCATCTTAGAGATATTACTTGGAGTCATTCATGACATATTTCAAAAGACGTTGCATTCGAGTCGTTGAGTTCATCAAGATTATTATTAAGTCTATTATAGTAAGATATATTACGAAATGGTATGCATGTTGTCAACTTTCGATGTAATGAAAGATTGTCTTTTCAAAAACGAATGCAATGTTTGTAAAATATACCATATAGAGGTCAAATACCTCGCGATGTAATCAACTGTTGTGAATCGTTTATAATCGATATGGACTTCGTCCGGATGGATTACGACGGGTCGCTTCAGTTGGTATCAGAGCCGTGGTCTTAGCGAACCAGGTCTTGCATTAGTGAGTCTAACTGATAGTCGTTAGGATGCATTAGTGAGTCTGGACTTCGACCGTGTCTGCATGTCAAAAGTTTTGCTTATCATTTTTGTCGGAAATCATCTATTTATCATCCTTAGGAAATTACCTGCTTATCATTCTTAGTCTAGACACATCTTACTGCAATGATCGCATGAATAGTGTATAGACAAAATTCGTATCTTAGCGTATCTGCTAATTCATATCTTAGCATATCTTGTTCTGTAGACTTTGTCTGACAACTTCTGTAGATTCCTCCGTAACATATGGGATTTTAGTATTGTATATGCATATGTGAATTATGTATTGCAGAGTACTAATCTATATCCTATAATCTGTTTCTTATCGAAAATACTTCATCTGATCGTAAGAGATGAATCCCTCAACCAGTTCGAGTCCCTCGGACTTCGATAGCTAATCTGATAGTTATTCCGACAGCTATTCCGACATGGATGTTCACCTAAACTCCGGAGGCAACGTCACCAGAATGAATCAACCAATCAATCATCTCCAATTCATCTGATGGGTTCGTAGTCGACTTAACCGATGGAGACGAGAGGAAGGCGATCCTTTCCACCCACCAACCGAATTTACCTCTTGGCAATGAACCTGAAGCACTCTGAAACACCATTTTCACCCCCATTTCCCGAATATCTCACCACGATTGTATTCTATCTAAAATTCTAAACCTTATTCATCCGCTCGTACCGACCGACAATCATCCCGGAATAATAGAAGAAGTCAACGAACTTCGCGCTCGAGTAATCAATCTGGAGAATATGGTGCAAAAATTACCAGCTTCAACAACATCACCGGCACCAACAGTACCATCAATAACAACACCAGTGCCATCAACAACCCCTGCCTCGACATCTCATTCTATACCTTGAGTACAATTATCATTCTACGTATCGTTCTACATCATTTATCTTCGTTCGACATGGCGATTATGTAATCTCTAATGTTTTAGAGATTATATATTCTTGTTCCAAAGGTAAATCAAATGAGTTTAATATCATATTGACTCATTAAATCCATGATTACATCTGAAGAAAATATATATGTATATATATTTTCATAAAGATTGTAATTAAAAATTCTTGTGTACAAACTGTTAATGGTGAAAATATTTTAACGGGTAGGTAATACCCGAGGAATATTTAGATTTTACATTAATAAGTTACACTGTACATTCTTCGAATCTAATTCAACAGTCGTTTACTATCCTACTTACGTCCACCGATATACAAATCCGTTCACCACAGAATAACCATATTCATCCAATTTCATATTTGGATTTTGATTTATCAAAAATCAAGTGGCATAATGAAGGAAACATTTGACAAAATAAAATTTGTTAGAAATAAACAAATTAACTATGAGAAATTTTGTTAAGAATCCACGCTAACTGTTCCTAACTAATTGTTCCCAGCTAACTGATTACACTTTATTTATCGCAATTTAATTATCGCAATTTACATTCTCGCAATTTTATTTATCGTCATTTAATTTCTGTTATTTATTTTTACGCACTTTAAATATCGGGACACGTATACAAGGTTTTGACATATCATATCGACCCATCTATATATATTATTTGGAATAACCATAGACACTCTATATGCAGTAATGCGGGAGTTAGCTATACAGGGTTGAGGTTGATTCTATAATAATATATATACTTTGAGTTGTGATCGAGTCTGAGACGTATACGGGTCACGACACATATTAATTAATTCGAATATTATATATTAAACTGTATATGAATTATTAGACTTTCAATGTGGACTATCAACTGTGGACTACTCACATTGGACAATTAAAATAAATTAAAATATTGACTATAACATATGAAACTAAACAATTCTTCAAGTTGCCACTTGATTTCATCTTAAACCTTATTTGTATCTTGGCGATTCTAAACCGCGTTCAAACATTTCATGATTCTTGAAAACACCTCAAACGAGAGGATGAACTAACCACACTTCATCTACGGAAGAAAAAAATTTATGCATATAGTTATGCACCTGAGAAACTCTCGGCAACTGAGTAAAAGTTTAACATGTAGCCGCGTCAGATCTTTTGGCATTTATTAGCAAAAATAACTTTGCGATCCCTTTTCAAAGTAGCCAATTTTGTCACAGCTCCAGCAAGACAACTTCAACTTTTCATTCAAAACAACCTTATTATAACCTTGATATATATGCGTGCTCATATATTGTTACCAGATAACCTTTTATATTCCACCATATTACCCTCGGCGTTTAATCATCTAAAAACACAATTCTCTTGAAACCACCACGGATTGATAATCGATGACTCAGATATATTAGCATTAAATGCAGAGGAAACAGAAAAATTATAGATGGTTTAAACGGCAAAAAGTTTGATGATAAAGAAGGGAGTGTTAGGAACGTTCGATATAAAATTTGGTACTAAAAAACAGATTGAGCAAACCACGAAGGAGTCTCTGAACGAATCACAAGGACTAAACTTGTACATTAAGAATCCTGATGATTCTGTTTCTGATGAAATCTTTAACGAATACCTTGCTTCTGACTCCAAACTCTGGCGGACAAATTTTCTTCACCATCCTTCGATATTAGAAATTCTAAGATATCATCGTATTTTTCATTATAAATATCCTCCATATTTCTGAAGATATTTTTATAACTATTTTTATCTGAAATCATTAATCTCTTCGTGCTATCAGTATTACATCATATAGAAACTGTTAGTTTCTATATTCTGTAAACTTCGAGCTTAAAATATGAATGTTATTGAAGTAATGTTGGGAACTGATGCATGAATTAGTATAATATAATGACACTTGATCAACGTGATTATATTACATTAAGTCATGCTGAGTTTCTAAATGGGACATGATGATTCACAGATTATAACGTCATCATGTGCCATGTTATATGACTCTTACATTTTATCTGATATATAAACATATCAAGAACATATTTTCTTGATAGTCCTATCTTTCCCTTGAATTCTGGTAATTTGACAAGTCAGATTGTACTATTACCATCTCTTTTCTAGAACATTAACTGTGTTCATTCCGAAAATTATATCTGCGAATTCTGGACCATTATTCGCTTGATTTAAAGTCGGGAAGAGAAAACAAGAGCATGAAGTTCTGATACATAGGGGAAAATATAAAGCCCAACAACAACACCGGAATTACAAACCGTGGATATCAGTGCGTATAGCAATATAAAGACATGGGAAGATTATAAATACAATAATCCCTAGAGCATAGTAGAAATAAATGGATTCCTCTGGTGGAAGTTGGAAAAGGAGAATGATTGTTGCGATAGTCAGAATAAGGACAAGGATCAGAACTGGATTAAGCATTTACACAATCTTTTGAATTTGGAAATTTAGCATAGGAGTGGTAAAAGTAATGGAAAGGAATAAGTTAATTTATGGTGAAAAATATGATAGAAAAATCAAGGCAGAACTCTGCATTTAATTAGAGAATCCTAATTTTCTTACTCGCCGAAGAATCAAATCTTTTAGATTTTGAAGATTTTCTTTAAATCCCTTGAATTCAGGAATTCAACCCTGACTACGTCAAAAGCTAAGGCGAATCTTATTTTCCTTTCATTTCACTATTTTGTGATAGCTTCACTCGTAATCTTTGAATAATCGATTTATTTTATCTGTATTAATCAATAATGATAAAATTCTATTTATCAACTCATTTTTCATCATGAAAACATTTCTATTGTTAACCATGACGACCACCTTCAAATTTCGGGATGAAATTTCTTTAACGGGTAGGTACTGTGATGACCCGGGAATTTCTGACCAAATTTAAACTTAATCTTCATATGTTCCGACATGATAAGCAAAGTTTGTAATGTTGAAGTCTCATAAACCTTGAACTGTGTTCGTGCATACATTTGACCTTTGAACTATTTATATGGATTCAGTTGACCTTTGATTATGCCCGACGATTCACGAACCATAGTTTGCAAATAAATATGTATATATATAAGTATATATAGATGTAAGTATATATATAATAATTTAAAATTATAAAATAAAATTTAAACATTTGAACTAAATATGTAAAATGAGTTACAAAAATAAGTAAGTGTAATTTAAAAATGAATAAATATAGATATGATTCTTATTAATAATTAAGAGTATATGGTAATATATATACAATGTATAAATAATAAATATTCAACATATGTTATCGTATAATATATAATATTAATGTTTAAATGTAATTACAAGTTTAATCGTAATCATTATATTATTAATACATTCATTGCTACTATTAATATTAATATCAGAATTACTAAAATTATAATATTGAATTTAATATATCTGATTTGTATATTTATTAATGTTATTGATATCATTGTTAATATCATTATCACTATAACTAGTAGTAATGTTATAACTTTATTTAATATTAACAATTAATATAACAAGTTTTATTATAAATTATATTATTGTAGTAATATAATAATCACTCTCAATATTAAAAATATATATATGTAATAGTAATATGAAAATATGTATATATAAATACATTGTTATATTATTTCTAATATAATTGTAATTAATGGTATCATCAATAATATAATTCTTATTATTATTATTAGTATATTTTTTTGATAAAATTATCATTTATATAGTTATTATTATTATTACAAAGAATACAATCTATTATTATTATTATCATAAATAATATTAGTATTTCTATTATTATTATTATTATTATTATTATTATTATTATTATTATTATTATTATTATTATTATTATTATTATTTTGATATAAATATTATTAATTAGTATTATTATTATTAATATATTTATATTAATTAATAAAATTAAAATTAATTATATATAAGCATATAACAAGGATAGGTAACAAATTTTGTTTGATTGTATATGTCTGTTTCTTTTTTTTTTATTCATTGATTGAATTGTGAGTACTCCTTGTCTATAAATCGATCCCGGTCAATTTCTTAAATCAATTAGAATCTAGTTTAACTGTTAAATTATGTACTAACACATTATATATAATACTAGTTTACACTGCAAATCAGGATTTGAAAATAGAAATAAAAAGAAGATGAAGCTCGACACTCTGTACATTCATCTTTTTCACCATATTTTGATTTCGAATGAATTTCCAAAATGTAATAATGCAGTCTTGTTAGGAATCGTCTATCTAAACTATCTGTAAGTTTTCAATCTTCAATTCTTTCTATCAATTTCTAATTTGAGAGTCAAAGTTTTGGTTTTCAAAGTCAACTAAGTGTTCTTGAATCAAATTCGAGTTTGTTTTGATATCTCCAGTTAATTTGATGATCCATAAAGATTATAGGAATGATTTGCAACACAATTCATGTTGTAATCATAACCTATAACACTCTTAATCTAAAAATCAATTTTTGAGTTCTTGAGTTCTTCACAGTAATATACACTAACGTAAATTCGAAACAAATTTCAAAAACTAAAAATGCAGAGTTGTTAGGAATCATTTACTTAAACTTCCTGCAAAATCTCAAGTTCCAATTCTTAATAACGAATTCGAATTTGCGAGTCAAAGTTAAATTGTCAAAAGTCAACTGTTTTGTTCTTGGAGAAATTAGAGCTTGTTTTGATGTTTTAAGTTCAATTGATGATTTAGATAGATTTTAGGAATGATTTGAAACATGTTTCATGTTGTAAAGATTGTCCAAAACGAACTCAAAATTGAAAACAAAAATTTTTTTTTTCTTGGCTACGGGCAAGCAGTAGGATTTTTTTTGTTTTTTTTTCTCATTTTTTTTATATCATGAACACATTTTTTTTTTGTTTCATGTTGTTTACAAGTCATAAATGAAAACCCGTTCGATTGTTGTTGAGTTTTTGCCCCCGTTTGATTTTAAACTTGGTGAAGAAAGATGATGAACATGGCTAAATGAAATACTAGATATATAGTTTGGGTTGCCTTATAAATTAGATAAACAAGACAGAGGGAATGGTTAAGTGTGTTTGCCAGTGAGTAGGAGGTCTCTAGTTCAAACCCGGTTCAGGGCATATTTTTTTAGAAAGGCTTTGGAAGGTAGATTTCATTACTAAAATTATTATTATTATTAGTATTGTGATTATTATTATTATGGTTATTTTTAGAACACTTATTATTACTAATACAAGTATTATTATAAAGACTATAATTTATTATTATAATTATGATTATGATTATTATTATTATTATGAGAATGATACAAATTATTATTATTTTCATTAATATTAGTACTTGTAACATTTTATAATTGTTTGTGTTATTATTATCATCCACATAGGTATTATTATTAGTATTATCATCATTATTATTAATATTACAAAGTATCATTAATAGACTTATCATTTAAACATTAATATTAGTGATATTGTATAATTATTGAAAATTTCTATTAAAACTATTAAAAATTACCATTATTATTATTAGTATTATTTTTTTACCAAAACTATCATTATTATTGATATCAGTATTATCTATGTCATTATTATTAAAATAATTACGATTATGAAAAATAAAAGTTTTAAAGACGTTATTAAAATTATAAACATAAAAATAAAGATTTTATATATAAATATATATTTAATACACATAACTTAACTATACTAATATATCTATATATATAATGAAAATATATATAATGAACCTATTAGTCTACTATATATATAAATTACATCACTAATAATAATATAAATAAATATATTTGTTCGATTACAAGTATGTGTCTTAATAGATATATGAATGATATAGGTTCGTGAATCCGAGGCCAACCCTACATTGTTCAATGTCGTCATATGTATTTTTACTACAAAATACATTATTGTGAGTTTTATTTCCCTTTTTACTCCTTACGTTTTTGGGCTGAGAATACATGCAAATGCTTTATTAACTGTTTTACAATATTTATATGTGTGAGTTTCATTAATCCCTTTTTAAATGCTTTTGCAATATATATTTTTGGGACTGAGAATACATGCGATGTTTTTATAACTGTTTTACGAAATAGACACAAGTAATCGAAACTACACTCTATGGTTGAATTATCGAAATCGAATATGCCCCTTTTATTAAGTCTGGTAATCTAAGAATTAGGGAACAGACACCCTAATTGACGCGAACTCTAAAGATAGATCTATCGGGCCCAACAAGCCACATCCAAAGTACCGGATGCTTTAGTACTTCGAAATTTATTTCATGTCCGAAGGAGGATCCCGGAATGATGGGGATATTCTTATATACATATTGTGAATGTCGATTACCAGGTGTTCAATCCATATGAATGATATTTTTGTCTCTATGCATGGGACGTATGATTATGAGAAATGGAAGTATGAAATCTTGTGGTCTATTAAAATTATGAAATGATTATTTATGTTAAACTAATGAACTCACCAACCTTTTGGTTGACACTTTAAAGCATGTTTATTCTCAGGTATGAAAGAAATCTTCCGCTGTGCATTTGCTCATCTTAGAGATATCACTTGGAGTCATTCATGACATATTTCAAAAGACGTTGCATTCGAGTCATTGAGTTCATCAAGATTATTATTAAGTCTATTATAGTAAGATATATTGCGAAATGGTATGCATGTTGTCAACTTTCGATGTAATGAAAGATTGTCTTTTCAAAAACGAATGCAATGTTTGTAAAATATACCATATAGAGGTCAAATACCTCGCGATGTAATCAACTGTTGTGAATCATTTATAATCGATATGGACTTCGTCCGGATGGATTAGGACGGGTCGCTTCAACGCAAACGACCAAAAAGTTCAAAAGTACAAAGTACAATCAAAGTTGTTCTAATTATTGATGAGAAACGTCTCAAAATTACAAGAGTACGAGCCGCAAAACGCAAACTACAAGATATTAAATAGTACGAAAGGATGTTCGAAAATCCGGAACCGGGACCAGAGTCAACTCTCAACGCGCGACGCAACGGACTAAAAATTACAAGTCAACTATGCACATAAATATAATATAATATATAAATAATTCTTAAAATTATATATATATTATATTATATATATAAACCGTTGGCAAATAAACAAACAAAAGTATGTGAGCTGTAAAAGAAGGCCATGCGATCGCATGGCCTGGAAGTGCAAAATCCATGCGATCGCATGGTGAACAGTATCATGCCACATCCTATAAAAAGCAACGAATTCAGTCGAATGTATACACCTAATTCAATCTCTCTATCTCTCACGTAATATATATATATATATATATATATATATATATATATATATATATATATATATATATATATATATTATAATTTTAATTTTAATTTTAATTTAATAATAATAAGGGTATGTTAGCGAATGTTATAAGTGTGTAAGTTGAAATTCTGTCTGTGTAACGCTACGCTATTATTAATCATTGTAAGTTATGTTCAACCCTTTTAAATTAATGTCTCGTAGCTAAGTTATTATTATGCTTATTTAAATCGAAGTAATCGTGATGTTAGGCTAAAATATTAAAGACGGGGTTATTGAGCTTTGTACCATAATTGGGGTTTGGACAAAAAAACGACACTTGTGGAAATTAGACTATGGGCTATTAATGAGCTTTATATTTGTTTAATTGAATGATAGTTCGTTAATTTAATATAAAGATTTACAATTGGATGTACCTATAAATAACCATATACACTCGATCGGACACGATGGGCGGGATATTTATAAGTACTAATAATCATTCATTTAACTGGACACTAGAATGGATTAATAGTCAATGGACTTATTAAAACAGGGGTGAATTACATACAAGGAAAATTGGTGTAATTATAGTTTAAGTCCCCAATTAGTTGGAATATTTGACTTAGGATATAAGAATAATTTGACGAGGACACTCGCACTTTATATTTATGACTGATGGACTGTTATGGACAAAAATTAGATGGACATATTGAATAATCCAGGACAAAGGACAATTAACCCATGGTAATAAACTAAAATCAATATGTCGAACATCATGATTACGGAAGTTTAAATAAGCATAATTCCTTTATTTCATATTTCATCGCACTTTTATTTACTGTCATTATATTTAATTGCACTTTTAATTATCGTACTTTTTAATTATCGCAATTTTATTTATAGTCATTTTATTTATCGCACTTTTATTTATCGCACTTTAATTATTGTCATTTACTTTACGCTTTAAATTAAGTTTTATTTTTAATATTTTACATTAGGTTTTAACTGCGACTAAAGTTTTAAAATCGACAAACCGATCATTAAACGGTAAAACCCCCCCTTTTATAATAATAATACTACTTATATATATATATAGTTTTAAAAATATAGCGTTAAACTTGGCTAGCTCCATGTGAAACGAACTGGACTTACTAATAACTTGTGTAAAATTGTATCGTTTTTAATAGTATTTTCTAGTAAAATATAAGCTATTTCGTATACACCTCTACGCACATCAATGTAATCAAGAACAAAAGCTAAAAAGCTAGACCCTTTGATGATGATGATGAATTCGTGAATGGTGAAGGGAGAAGAAGAAGAAAAATCAAATACTTACACTTCTTAAAGAGAGTAAGACTAGAGAAAGAATTAGAGAGTAAGTGTGTGTAAATTGCAAATGAGATCAAGTGTAAAATGGGTGAAATAAGGCTTGTATTTATAGGTGGTGAGGGTGTGGGAGGGGTGAGGTGGCCATGGGTTGTATGGGGGGACAAGGGGGACACCTTTTTGATTTTTGGTTAATGGTTGTCTAAAGTTGGTGCTTATGTTAGGATCCCATGCAACATTAAGGATAATGCTTAACAAAAATACTAGTATGTTCCCTCTAATAAATGGGCATTTGTCTCACATATTAATGAGTCACTAGTTACTAATAATTGGGCTAATTAAATAGTCCACTAACTAGTGTAGGGTGGGCTAAAGTCCAACAAGGTAGAAAGTCCAACAAGGCTAACTAGTGTGTTCTAGTAAATTACTAAGCGTAATTAAGCATCCAAAAACCCAAGTAATTGTTATTATAAAATAACAATTAGTGTTACGTAGTCATAATATTCCGATTATGACCAAAGTTAAACGTGTACCAAGTACATAGCTCGTTTCAAACGTCAAGTGACACCAACGGTCATAAAAGCTTTCGGGGATCAAGTTAAGTTATTACATACTTAATAGCACGTTGTAAGATATTAATGAAAGTAATTAATCATTAAATAAGATCCCAGAGTATAAACTAGCTCAGTACGCACATATACGCAGTTTCGTGAAAGCACAAAGCACAAAAGCAAGTCGAAAAAGCCGGATCGTTACAGAAACTGTCAGCTTATGGTAATTATTATTTTATACGCGACGAGGAGTATGATCTTGAAATTCAAGAGGTGGCTCAAATGTTTAATGATGGCGGAGATGTTGGTCGCTTGAAGACTGGCACGTCCTTCAGTCCGGAAAAATATGTAGGGCTAAAAGAAAGCACCTTCTCACGAATCATAAGTTTTATTCATTTTTTATAAAAGGGAAAGTCGGTTGGTTTTGAACAGGTGCAAGGCAAGTTACTCAAACCTGGGACAAATAGTAGAAAAACATCTCTAGCTGCAGAGAAACTTGGGGTTATTTAATTGCTCAATTAGTTTGTTGGCATATGATTTTGGTTTAGGGATTATGTTTTATTTGGTCTTAAGTAACATGGTTTAGCTTTTTTTTTTTTTTTTTTTTTTTTTTTTTTTTTTTTTTTTATACTTTTGCATAGTTTGCTTGTCTTTTTGGTAGTTTTTCTCTTATGTGCGCGGCTCGGTTCACTTCTAGATAATTTGGTAGGATAGCTCGGCTTAGGTAGTTTGTTGGTGTTGTTTCTCTGTTTTTATAGGTTCGTTCATGCTTTTTGATGAAAGTTCTTGATTCGTTTTTTGGGAAAAAAAACTTAACCCTGACCCCTCCTCATCTTTACATGAGGACACAACTTCATTGCTCACCCTATGTTTTTATCACTTCGTTTTTGTAAATCTCTACAGTTTAATACATATACAAGGAAATTTATACATACGTACAACTTTACGTATATACATACAAAGTAGTATTTATTACCATTTGAATATAAAACTCTAGTTTCACATTTCAGTTATTCATTAGTTTGAACTTGGTATTGGTGAGTGTCAGTAGTAATTGAATTTATTTAGATGACATTTTTAGTAGTGAAATTTTTACTTACAATAGAGTTTTACGCGTGAGCTGTGACATGTACGTCAATTGAAACAAAAATCAGATCTATAGTGTATTTAAAACGGCTAATGGTTTGCGTTGAATAAAAGTGAGATAAATTAGATGTATTTTGTGTTGGTAAATTGGAAATTGAATTAGATGAAATAGCCGTTGAATGACTAATGACTATAAAGTCGTTTGAAACTGGAAACCAGTATGTGCTCCCTTTTATTTATGCTATTCGATGAAAAAAAGCAGGGCGAAGCTGCTGTTGCTGTTTGAGGGCGAGGAAACCACGAACCATTGCCATCGGCAACCTCTCGAAAGCCAGACTCATGGCAAACCGAGACAAGGCCCGTTGATATTCGTCTTACACGTAGGGTTAGTATCCCTTTTTGAAGGATATTCTCGATCCTATGGGTGGTAGGCCATTAATTAATTATTAATTAAATAATTCTTTTGATAAATCTGACTTTAATTTATACTTTTTCACAAGGTCGACATTGCCCTATCTTTCCAGCTTAAGTAGCACAAAACCGTATTAATCATTAAGAAAAACATTATATATGCTAAATAACGAAAAAGAAAGATAACAAAACAAAAGAAACATGTATAGTGTAAAGCAAAAGAAAGCATATTAAATTATATACAGTATATAACTATACAAAAAGAATAAATAGAGAAAGATACGTGGGGTGTTAACATTTTTATGTGTTTCACTACACAACACAAACACAAAGTTATTTGGTCTTGTAGAGACAAGACATGCCGAATCCACAACAGTTCATGCATCCACTACTTCAATTTAAAGTCACAACACCTTTGTATACATTTTTTTTTCTCATGCACATATGCTAAACTTTCATGCATATGAACATCATACTAATTATTAAATGTGTCGATCTAATAATAAAATTAATTTTATGCGTGTGCATGAAAAGTGAAGGTGTTGAGTTTGAAATTTATGAGATGTCTCCATTGTACACCTATTATAGGAGATGATGTAAAGCTTCTGTTTTTTATTAGGGTTTTTAATTGAATAATTAGTAGATAGATTAAATGGTTGATTGGCTCATTAATTAGACCTACATTATTCCTTTGATCTCCATTTTACACCCATTTTGATGTTATCTTTGTCTGATACTACACAAATTCTGTGTTTATATAGAAATATGTTGGGTACTAATAATACGTTGTACTATAACTTAGTAATTAATTCAATAAGATATTAACGATTAATTGTAAAGTTTGAACAAATACTAGTTCAGCATAATTAGATTGGACAAACACTTATCTCGATAAATCCTTTCATTTTTATTCATCAGATTCAATCAAACAAACTTTAAGCAATGTTTTCACCAACCAAATACTCTTCATATACATGGAAACATTTCAAATTATTAAGGATTTACAATATAAATGAAGTAAAAGGTTTGATTGGTAACAATTATTTTCGACCCAATCTTGAAAGTTACAAAGAAAGTCATGCAAAAATATCTAGCACAACTCAAAAAGACAAGGAACCTAGCCCCAAATTCGAATGGGAAAAATAACAATCAAGAATAAAAACACCATCTTATTTTGGACGGAAAAAGAATATACTAAGTTGTTGACCGATATTGCGATCTGGATCGATCAAATGGAAGGTTTCAGATTGATTTAGTGATTTTCCACTAACCCTATTGAAGTTTCCCCTTAAGTACATTATATCATCATCTCGTTCTACATCTATAGCTTTCACAATCCCCGCACCAACACATACTTTTTCCACGTGTTTTAAAACCTTGATATCTGTTAACGATTGCTTTCTTTTGAATGCAAACCCTACTTTTCTTCCATTACAATACATTGTCCATAATGGCATAGCTAAAAGAGACTTTTTGTTGTTGCAAGTTACATGATCATTTGTGCACTCGAGTGCAATTCTTAGATGTCCATTTTTCATTTCACGAGCCAGAAAGGACGTTGAGATTGTGAGTTCAAGTAAAAGAATTAGTGATGGCGAATTAGGGTTTGTTTGGATACAAAATTTAACTTTTCCGGTACGTGAGCCGAATATGGTGCCAGTGATATTGGTGGTGGTTGTTGGAAAGACTAAAGAAGAAGGTTTTGGATGGTGGTTGTTGTAAGGTTGAATTGGATGATCATCGTCGAAATCTGGTTTTTCGACGAGAGTGCAAGTACAAGCTTGGATGAGTAGTTCCAAAATGGAACGTAGAAGCCGCCATGAACGGACTTGTTTGTGGCATTCGACGGTGGTGAAGTTGGCCGGAGAAACCGCGTGATAGGCCATTCTATCAAGTATGTCCTTTTGGTAAGGAGAGATGATATGAATGGAAGTTTATGGGTGGTGTGTAGGATTATATAGATAATGTTTGGGAGGTCACAATTAATAAATAAATATAGAAAATGGTTCTTAAAGGTCCACTGGGATATATTGGCTCAAAGGGTTAAACCAGATTAAGAATTGGTTAGAAGATATATAATACTATCAATTTTTTTAAGCCTAAATGTATTTTTGTTTTTTTTTTTTAAATGCAACAACCACTACTGGAAAAAAGCTCTTTTCGGACGGCACTTCCGGACGATAAATCGTCTCAGAAAGTCTTCCCGGACGACACATCGTCCGGAATGTGTCGTCCCGAAAGGTTCGTCCCGGAATGTTTTTCTGGACGGCATTTTTTTTCCCAGACGGAAGGTGGGGCCCACATTGACTTTCAACGCTAGCCTTCGTGGACGCTTTTTCCGGACGACACTTGGGGACGACTTACCGTCCCAAAAGAAATAATATTAAAATAATACTAATTATTTATTAATAACAGAAAACGAAAAAAAAAACCCGGACGACTCTTCCTGGACGACTAGTCGTCCGGAAAGCCGTCTGCTGTTACCGGACCAATTCGTTTCTGCTGTTTCCAGCCGTATTCGATACGGCACATTTCAAATATTCAAACCTGCTACATAAATAAGATTATAGTTTCACAAAATACCACAATAACATTAAAAAAAATATCCAAACACGACAATAATTATCCATACATTTTAAAATCCGAAAAAACTACCAAATCAACTAATATCATTTACAAATCAACTAAACTTAACATAATTGTCTTGAAACAACCGGAAAAACACCCAACAAAAGCATACTTGTCTTCAAACACACCAAACAAATTACAAACCGGCAAATGGATCGTCATACAAATCATCATTATTGTTACGGATCGGGCGCGAAGTATTGGAATTGGAAGTACCAGTAGGATACCCAAAATTTGGTTGAATATCGGGA